>NC_136065.1:1604279370-1606779370 GCF_964261635.1 Lissotriton helveticus | reverse complement strand
AGTGTATGTGTTTATATGTTGGGTGGCTCTAAAAAGAGCCCTTTGTATTTATTGGGAGATTTTAGTACCTACAGGTAAGTACCGATGCAGAGTCTAAAGTACAAGAGGAAGACTGTTCCCCTCATCTGTAAAATGTACACCATCTCTCCTATAGATGTCATGCATATTGAAGCGCAGATTGTTATGGTAAATGGACGTCATTCTATAGTCTCGGAGAAACGCAGAAACAGATTTATTCACATGTTTCTTAGCTTTCTCAATCTGTGGACAAAATTGATTGGACCAGTTCCATTTTTGCCTTTGACATATATTCAAATAGACAAATGTAGTTTTGGGAAAAAGTGACATCAGTTCTGTAAAGGTGTCCTTCATAAACATTTCCAGTTCTACCCCAGTCAAAGGGCCTATGTCATTGCCACCACAGTGCACAATTATGAGGTGAGGGTGTTGGAGATACATAAAGGATTTCACCAATGGCGTCAATTGATGCCACTTTAACCCTCTCTGTCCAATCCATTTAATGTCTACATTTGTTAAATCTAGGTCTTTGTGAATTTCTTTCAGTTGTGCGTACCATTCACTCCAGAAAATATAGCTGTGCCCCACAATCCACACTGTAAGCATGTTGAAGAGAGGTCTTGATGCACTCAGATGGTCTCTGTAAATGAAAGGGTAGTTTGAAGATTTTTTTTTCTAAAAAGAAGTGATTGGTTGTTTGAAATGTTAATAGGTAGAAAAGTAGGGCGCAATTTATTTTTTTTAAAGCCTGTCATTTATTGGTTAAGAAAAAGTGATAGAAAATAACATTACTTAATATAAGCTGGTGTATTGAGAAGTGAAGCACACTTGCTGTTTTGATTTGCAACAATGTATGATGAACTTTTCACCGGTATTGTCAGTAAGGTGTTCCCTGAAGTATTTCTATGGTAACTGGCAGAATGTGGTTGGGGGAAGGGTTGAAAATGTTGTCAGTTGGAAAAGGTTCAAAAGTTCAAGCAATGGAAAAGTGTTTCATTTTGATTTAATGTGGGAATAAATGTGATTTGTTATTTATTTGTATGTGTGTGGATTGAATGTGTAGATTGTCAGGAAATGTTTGCTGTTTGCTATAGGACTTTCTGATTCTCTTGGGTTAGTTAGGGGGTTTTATAATGATCCCCAATGTTCATTTTGAAAAAAATGTTTGGGGTTTTGTACACTTACGGGACGATTTACAGACTTTGCACCGTACATCGTATGGTCCGTGCATTGTATGCTCACAGGAAATCTACCGTAAAAACAAATATGCCTTTATCAGTCATTTTTTATAATCCCCTGGGTCCCCATCACCAAGGGCTTTAGGTATATGTTTGCGGGGGGGCTCTTTGCATCCCCGTAGCCCTGTGGACCGCCACCCCCAGGGCTTTTATAATATTTATTGGGTGCCTCTAAGGCCCCCCGAGCCCCGGGGACCACTACCCCCCGGGGGTTTCTTTATAAGTATGCTGCGGGTGGGCTCACTCAGTATCCCAGGGTGCCTAGCTCCAGGACACTGCAGTTTGTTATGGTAGGGCAGGAGTCTCGTGGCTCCCATCCTACCATAACAAACTGCTTTTCGTAAGAGAGAGCAGCATGTTAGCTGCTCTCTCTGACGAAAAGCAATGCCGGCTCCCGAAGGACGTGGGGTCCCCCCACAGTCCCCAATGTTATATTTTAGCCCTGGGGAATGGGGTCCCCGGGGATTATAACATTTTTTTAATAGATGCTATTTTTTTTTTTACAATAGATTTACGGTACGCGTACCATGCACGTACATACGACGTACGGTGCGAAGTCTGTAAGACGTCCCGTGAGCGTACCTCAGCAAGAAAAAGTCAATAAAAATATATTTTACAAATACCTATCATGTTTATGTGTTGGTTTGTTCTACTTATTGGCATTTATATGTAAGTACTTATGCATAGTCTAAACTTATTGAGCAGCAGTGGTTTATAGTTTTGCATGATCTGCTGGGGGTAGGGTGGAAAGTTATGTCAGTTGGAAAGGTTTGAAATGTTGAACCAATGAAAATGTGTCTTTGGTTTTGAATTTTTGTGTGAAGGAATTTGAGCTGTTATTAAAGGGTATATATGTGTAAATTGAGAGGGAAAATGTGTCATTTGTTTGGTTCTGCTGCACGTACTGAAGCAGAGAGTTTCTGTCTGAGACTATCTGCTGTGTGTGTGGCATTCTTCTTAATCTTCCAATAAGTTTGAAAGGTGACTTGATTATTTGTAAGGGACTGTATGTGTTGCATTTTATTTTTAGTAATAGTAATGTGTTTATTCCTGTCAAGTTTGTAGAATGATATTCTGAGTTTGTCTGCATTTGGATAACTCTTGTGATAAAATCATTTGGTAAGTTAATGTGTTCAGTTAGTCATCTTTGTTTAATAAAGTGCAGTACTAAAAAATGTAGAATGTTTGCAGTCACTTTTTTAGTTGCAGAATACTTAATAGTGTTGCTTGTTTAGAATTAGGCTTGTGTTCTAAATGTACAATTTTGTAGTCTGTATACATAGAGTGCTGTATATACTCTTGGCCAGATTTACAAGTCCCTTGGGTCTCTTTCTTGTTTTACTGTGTTTCATTTTTGGATGTAATGTGGCCCAAAAAAGAATTTTTGCAAAATGAGTCAGGATTGTCTACTCAAATGTACTGGTCATATACATGGAATGTGTTTAGTTAAAAAAATGTTTTAGTGTGGTAAATGTGTTTTGGTGAAATGCATGGTTTAAATTGTTCTGTCTAGAATCACACTGAGCGTCTGTGTAAATTAAAGAATTACACTTGCACCTTTTTTCATAATGTTTGCTGTCTCTCTCACAGTCTACCTCAGTTTGCTTATAGTGTCCCCTCTCTTCTGATATTTCCCTTATTTTCTTCTTTTAATTTGTCTTTGTTTACAGTGCCACTTTGTCTCATACTCCCTCCTGTTCTTTTAGTCCCCCTCTGTCCTTATTGTCTCCTTCTGTTTCCTAATAGTGCACCTTCTTTTTTTAGTCTCTCCTCTGACATCTTATTCCGCTCTTTCTTATCATATGTCTCTCTTAATATTTTTCTATTCAGTATATATAGAGTGGTGCATATATTCTTGGGCATATTTGCAAGCCTCTAGGGTCTCTTTTTTGTTCTATTGTGTTTCATTTTTGGATGTAATGTTGTCCAACAAAATAACGGTGCAAATTGGAAATGTATTTGCAAAATTAGTCAGGATTGTCTACTGGAATGTAGTGGTCATATACATGGAATGTGTTTAGTTAATAAAATGTTTTAGTGTGGTAAATGTGTTTTGGTGAAATGTATGGTTTACATTTTTTTGTCTAGAATCACACTGAGCGTCTGTGTAAATTAAAGAATTACAGTTGCACCTTTTTCCATAATATCTGCTGTCTCACTCACAGTCTACCTCTCTCTGCTTATAGTGTCCCCTCTTTTATGATATTTCCCTTCTTTCCTTCTTTTAATTTGTCTTTGTTGACAGTGCCACTTCTTGTCATACTCCCTCCTGTACTTTTAGTCTCCCTGTGTCCTTATTGTCTCCTTCTGTCTCCTAATAGTTTCCTTTTTTTATAGTCTATCCTCTGACATTGTATTCCTCTCTTTCTCATCATATGTCTTTCTTAATAATTTTCAAGTTAGTATACATAGACTGCTGCTTACATTGTTGGGCAGGTTTACAAGCCTCTTGGGCCTCCTTTCTTGTTGTATTGTGTCTTATTTATGGATGTAATGTTGGCAAAAAAGTAATGCAGGAAATTGGAAATGTGTCTTCTGCTTTGTGTATGCAAATGTTGGGGGATACCACAGGTACGCCTTGTGTGCACCCTCAATTATACCTGCACTCTGGGGGTCTGCAGGGGGCTCCCACAGTAAAGACTATATGTCTTTCCGTGGCAAAATCACTGCTACGGAAAAGCATCTGCAGAGGTCTAACATGATATGTCTGGTGGTGTGTATTAGACCCTATATTAAACCCTTTCCGCACTGGTTGCAAGGCAACCAGGGTACAAAAGCGGAGGACGGTCATTCCGACCGCTGTAGATTCTCCAGAAATGCAAATATGGCGGGGGGTCATTCTGGTAGAGTTGGCGAGTGTATTGCCCCTGTCAGGCTGGCGGTGAGGGAAAGCTGCCCGCCATCCTAATGGGTCCCTTAGTGTCTCTTTGTCCTTATTGTCTCGTCTGTTTCCTAATAGTCCCACTTCTTTTTATACTCCCTTGTCTAACTACTTTTTATACTCCCCCCATCTCCTCATATTCTGTGTCTTTCTTCTAATACTGTCCCTTCTTTCCTCATACTGTCACCTTTCTCCTTATACTTCTCACTATCTCTTCATGTTTTCTAGTCTTTTCATTCTATATTTATCCCTTTATACTACAGTGTTTGCTCATATCCTCTTTTCTATTTATATTTCCTATTGTCTCATAGTCCTCTTTCTCTTGTTGTAAGTCCTTCTATTTTCATACTCTTATATTTGTTGTCATAATATCTCCTCTCTTCTTATAAATTATATAATAGTGTATTTATTTATTTTTGTAAAGTGAAATATATTTTTAATTATAGATTGTTTTCATCACCACTGAAAAAAAATCATCATGCCTACAAAAATAGCAAAGAAGGAACAACGCACAAAATCAGATTATTTAAAGAAAAGTGATCTACAACATTTTTATGAACAACTATGTGTTAAGAAAAAAAAAAGTCCTGGTAAGAAAACTAAGGGGCATATTATCAAGGACAGGCAATACATTATCGCTGCTCTTATCGGCAGGAAACTGCCGATAAAGCGGCGATAATGGCCTTGATAATATGCTCTATGAATTCCAATCGAAGCCCATGTTAGATGTGTTCACATCTAACATGGGCTTTGAATGGATTGGCTTATCAGGTGATCGAATTCTATTGATTACTAAAAGAAAACATTTTTTTTTAATTCAAAAGCTTTGTCAACTACATTCACAATACATTTTCTCTTATAAATGCAGTTTTCTTCTTACAATTCTTTATTAACTTAGTTAAGTTTTTTAAAATTCTAATATAGAACATCTTCTTCCTTATTTCCTTATATTGATTTTTTCTTCTTTTACTATTCACATTTTTTTCAGAAGTCTTTCCATGGTTCTTCTCTTTTCTCTTAGTAGTAGAAACTGTGATTGTATTTTTTACTTTGCGCACACTACTATTAGTGGTTGACAATCTTCGCAAAAAAGTCTTAGGGGCATATTATCAAGGACAGGCAATACATTATCGCCGCTTTTATCGGCAGGAAACTGCAGATAAAGCGGCGATAATGGCCTTGATAATATGCTCTATGAATTCCAATCGAAGCCCATGTTAGATGTGTTCACAAAGATGTTCTATATTATAATTTTAAAAAACTTAACTAAGTTAATAAAGAATTGGAAGAAGAAAACTGCATTTTATAAGAGAAAATGTATTGTGAATGTAGTTGACAAAGCTTTTGAATTAAAAAAAAATGTTTTCTTTTAGTAATCAATAGAATTCGATCACCTGATAAGCCAATCCATTTAATGAAGAGCAAAAGTAAATGGAGAAGAGTAAATAATAGAAGTAATTTTTCTGAAGTTTTTTTGGGTGAATGGAAACATAGTTCAAGTTCTGAGCCTTTTTTTAATGAGGAGAGTTACTTTCAGAGTAATTTGCTGTTGAATGCAGTTGACACTACATGTCGTGCTTATGAGGTTAAAAATGGTTGTCCTATTGAGGAAGAGAAAATTGTTCCTAGAAATGTAGAAGAGGTGTTAGCTGATGAAGTATTAGGGAGAAGGCCTAAAGCTCCAGTGTACACTTGGAATTGCAGTAGTGTTTGTAGTGTACGGCAGGAATCTATTGATTTTTTGCGCAATTTCTTACGTAACTATACTAAGAAAAGTGTTAAACAAAAGATTAAGCTGTTGCAAGGATTAGACCCTTGCAGAGTGAGAGAAAATACTGGTTTGCAAGGACATTCTTTGGCTTGTCTTTCAAAAAAAGGATGTATAAGTGTTTTTCACCATTTCCGATGTTGGCAGTACATCATACTGAAATGAGGAAATTAGTCAGAACGTTGTATTATGCAAAAAGTCTAGCTCTAATGTTAAAGAAGTTGAACAGTGCTCTTTTGCATGGATCTGTGTCAGATGTGAAGAACGTTTGTGATGAAATTCAGGTGAGTTACTTTGGTGCAGAGGAAGATAGTGCAGAAATTGTTAGTAGAAGGAAATGTAGAAGAAAATGTAACGAAAAATTTGAGCAAGAAATGATAAAGTTCAAGGTGATTTCAGGTGAAACACCAAATTATTCTTGTATTTGTTGTCGACGTATTCATTATAAAAATCAGAGTAGGAATGTTGATTTGTATTTAAAATGTGAAAAGGAAAATAATAAGGAGTGCATGGAATTTGTAACTTATTTGTTGGTAGAGAATACTTTTGATTTGGGTTGTGATCAGTGTATTTGTAAATATTGTTGTAACAAATTAGATGAAAATAAAATGCCTGCTAGAGCTGTGCATAATAATTTTGAGTTGACAAAAATTCCTTCTGAACTGGTGGATTTAAATACCTATGAGTCTATTCTTATTAAATATGTGCATTCTTTTCAGGCTATTTTTCGTATGGAGCCTAAGACAGGGAAATTGCCTACTTCAGATTTACAAAGAGGATTAAAGGGAAGAGTTGTATATTTGCCATTAGATTTTAAGTAAAATATTGAAACAGTTGGTGTAGAAAATGTAGAAGATGAACCTTTAGTTATTCTTGTTAATGGCGTACCTACTAAGAATAAGAAAATCTGGCAGGAATTAGTGGATGTTAGGAAAGTAAAAAAGGCAACGTTGTATCTGATGAAATATAATCAATATTATGAAGACGTGTTTATGAGTGAAGAAGAAATGACAATAGAAGAAGATAGTGATTTGCCATCTGGACAAATTGAAAAAGTGGATGTGTCCAGAACTGAAGAAATATATGAACATTACAGTGTTCATCCACTGTGTTCCAACGAAGTGATGGGGAATACTATAGAGTTATTCCAAATGAAAGAAGCAAAGGGAAGTCCCATTAGTGTATGGGAAAAAAGCTTGGAAGCTCTTTGTTTCCCTCATTTGTTTCCTACAGGAAAAGGAGGACAAAATGATAACCGACCTGTGCAGATTCCTGCATCTTAATACCGGACATTATGATTGTATGCAGAAGATCCAAGATTTTGACAATGTATTCAGTATTTGTTTCAACTTTTGTTTGAGAGTGATTTGTCTGGACTTTCTTATGCAGTAAACCATATATTGAAAAATGGTGTACATCTGCAAAATGTTTCGGCAAAGGAATTTATGGATAAAGTACACCAGAAAGATAATGTTTTGGAATCTCAGCTGATTAATCTCATGGCATGTCAGCGTGGTACTAATGAGTACTGGTACCGTCGTCATGGAGAACTTAAATGTATGTTAAGGAACTTAGGAACTCCTACATGGTTCCTTACTCTAAGCTGTGCTGAATATGCTTGGGATGATTAACTTCAATTTCTTCGAGAGGCAAATCCAAATATAATAAATATTGAATACAAGACACCTGGAGAACTGTGCTCTTTGGATCCAGTAAATGTATGCAGGTATTTCAATCGTAGATTTGAAGCTATGATGTCTTTTATCACCAATACAAAAAATCCTCCTCCTGGAGAGTTTGTGGACTTCTTTTGGAGAAAGGAGTATCAAGCAAGAGGTGCTCCTCATATACACATGCTACTATAGATCAAAGATCCTCCCAAATTTGGCACAGAGTCAGATGATACTGTGATGTCTTTTATTGAAGAATACGCTACGTGTTATATACCTAAAAGCACACAGGATAAGGACTAAAGACAACAGGTCTTACGATTCCAAAGCCATCGTTGTGGGAATACTGTCGTCGAAAGTACAAATCAAAAGACAAATTCTACACCAAATTCCGTTTTGGATTTTCACGACCAGTAATATCAAAATTAAGAGTGAACAGTTTTATGTCATCTTTGCGACATACTATCACAAGAAAGTCTTCTAAAAATACCTACAACTTAAGAAGAAATGAATAGTCAAAATACATAAATGACTACAACCCAGTCATTTTGTCTATGTGGAATGCTAACATGGATATTCAATATGTTGCAGACAATTCCATTGCTGTTGCTCGATATGTAACATCATACATAATGAAATCAGAAAAGACATAATTGAAGGAAAAGTGGGAAGAGATTTCCCACGAGAAGAGTCTAAGTAAGAAATTATATACTTACAGTTTGAAGATATTATCTCATCGAGAAATTGGAGCATATGAATGCTCGGATCGCTTATCAGCTGCAAATCTATACTCCAAATCTAGAAGAATCTTTTGGGTGAGTCTAGGTCTTGCTGCAACACGAAACCGAGTACTTAATCTGTACAAGAAATTGAATATTTAGCTAAAAAGGAGCCAGAAAGTACAGATATTGTGAAAACAAATGTGTTCGATACATATTATCCAAACAGAAGTCACCACCTGGAGAACATTTGTCTCTAGGAAGTGTTGCAAAACTATAGTTTTAAACTGAATATTATAGAAAACATCAATAATGGTATATATGCCGTGACTGGTTCGGAAGGATGTTTGGTAAAACAAAGAAAAGGACATTTGATTAATTACTGTAAACTGAGTTGCAAAACTCCTGACAAAAGGGAATTTTACTATTTACTCTTTTGCAACTTTTCAAACCATGGCGTTCAGAATTGGAATTACTTGGAGATTTTGACCACTATGAAGATTCTTTCAATGGAGCTAAAGATAGTACAGAATGTCCTGTTTTTGCTAATTATGTTAAAATGTTGAACGATGAAATTGAACAAGAAGCTACAATTGCAGCTGAGATTGCTAGAGACTGTTCTCAAGACAGTCAATCTTCTGCTCCGTTAAGTCAGCATCCATTAGGAGAACCAATTATCCAAAATGAAGCTGCAACTGCTATGGAAGAGGTGGAAACAGCAATGTATCCAGCTCAAAAAGATGTAAGAAATTTAGGAAATTTGGAGAACAACTTAATGTTGAGCAGAAACAATTATATGAGCAAGTGAGAGAGCAGATTAACCATGGCTTACTTCATGAAAAGAAAGAGTGCTCTTGCTCATTATTTCAACCTATCCGATTGTATGTGAGTGAACACGCTGGAACAGGAAAAAGTATCTTAATTAAAGTAATTTCAACTTATTAACACAAAACAACTGACTCATATTTGTCTTGTGTTGTCACTGCTCCAATTGGGTTAGCGGCTCACAATATTAAAGGAATTACTTTACATCTTTTATTAATGCTACCAGTAGAGCATGAAAATAGATTAGAATACCATAAGCTCGCTGGAGAAGCTTCTTGTGAAGTTTCAAGAGTCTTGAGGAAAATGAAACTTCTGATTATTGATGAGGTAAGCATGGTATCAAACTTAATGCTTGCTTTTGTGCATTTAAGAATGCAGCAAATTCTTAAAACAGAGTATGATGTATTATTCTGAGGAAAACACGTCATAGTTTTTGGAAATCTTCTACAACTTACTCCTGTAAAAGGACAGCCAGTGTTCAAAACACTGTCGCATGAAGATACCAGAAAGTCTTTGGGGAGCATTGGAAATGTAAACATTTGGTCATATTTTGAGTATAAGGAGCCTATTACAAATATGCGACAGGCAAAATATGCTGATTATGGAACTATTCTTCAAGATATAAGAATTGGAAAAATGATTGAACATGGCAAAGAAGCTTTACAGAGACGATTACTTTTGAAATTGTTTCCAAATGAAACTATTGTGCCAGAGAAAATCTACATGAGAATTGCAGAAAAGCAATCTGTAATCTGCTTAATGTCAACACTACGTGAATATTGTATATTCAATGAAGAAATGTTAAAGTTGGAAAATGAGGAAATTATAAAATTGGAAGCTATTGATAAAATAGAACATGAAGGAATCACTATTATTTTGACTGAAAAATTGAAGAGAAAATTGGATTCTTTAGAGAAATCGATAATTAAAACTACTGGTTTAGATAAGAATTTATATGCATGTGTAAACTGTAGGGTAATTCTACGACGTAATTTGAATGTGGAAAAAGGTTTAGTCAATGGAGCAATTGGTAAAATTGTTGATTTTGTTAATTATGTAAATAGAGATTGGATTGAAATTTTGAAAATCAAATTTGATGAAATTTCTGAAATACAACAATTTAGTCGTTGTTTATCTCGGTTCTTGCTTGTAAAAGATTTATATGTACAAAGAAAACAGTTTCCTATTTTTTGGCATATGCGGTGACTATTCATAAATCTCAAGGTTTAAGTGTAGATAGTGCTTTAGTGAATATTGGAAGTACCGTGTTTAAAGAGGGTATGGCATATGTTGCTATGTCCCGAATCAGAACTTCATCTGGATTGTACTTGATTGATTTTGATGAGACAAAGGTTAGTGCAGATTCAAATTGTGTGAAAGAGTATAATAGGTTAAGAAGAAAATATGCTCCCAATTTAGGTCAATATCCAGTATTTGAAAAGCATGTGGTAGGTAGAAAAAGAAGATTTGAGAATATCTGTAGTGAAACTGTAGAGAAAGAAAAAAAAACAAGATGAAGTTGCGCCTGCAAGCAAAAAGAAAAAGGACAGTGTTGAAGAGAATGTTGGTTATCGGTTTGAAAATAGTTGTGGTGTCAACTGTTATGCTCATGTAGTAGTTAATGTTGTTTTATTTCTTGAACGTTTGCAACAGCAAATTTTTGAAAATCGGAATGAAAGATTCTGCTCATTGTTGTATTCTGTTTATGAGAAATGTAGTAGTGATAAAAGTAAAATACAAAGTGTTTCTGATACTCGAAATGTTTCAGATATGTGTTCTGGTTCTACTCAATTTACGCAGAATATTCAAAAAGATTGTCAGGAATTTTTAATGTTTATGCTTGGTGTATTGAAAATCTTTTTGGCCTTTCTTATAAATGGCAAGATGAGTGTCAAAATTGTTTCTTTACATGTAACACTAATATAGACAGTGAAAGATTCATATATTTGACTTTACCAGACTGTGAATCAGTGTCCTTTAACAATCTAGTTAGAGGAGCAAGTCAAAACATGGTGTATAGCCAATGTAAATCAGAAATGTCATCAACATTATTTATATATTTTCATGATGGATCTTCTACAACATTTCGACATTACACTGTTTATTTAAAATGTCTGAAAAGTTGGATGCATTGTAATGACACTCGATTAGTTTTTAAGCAACGTTTGCCTAAAGAGTTACCAAATTCGTACCTAATATTTTTAAAGCCAAAATTTTAAGATCAAAATTTGGCCTTTCAGGATTAATGCTGGTAAGGTAGATTTGTCTGGTGTTGTACAGTATTTTTTAAGAGAGGGTAAGGAGCTTCAAGGTAATCCTCTTGTTGCTGTTGAGGCAGAGTAAGTGTATCCTGTCGTGGGTGATGTGGCTGTAGAAGGGGACATTGAAGATCAATCAGGTGGATGTGCTTTGGATTAGTTGTAGTCGTTATAGGTGTTTGCCTGTAATTCTTGTATAGAGTGTGTTGCCACAGTGTAGTTTATTTCTTCTTGTTTTCTTTAGGATGTACTTGTAAACGTTGTGGAGAATGTTGAAAGTGTTATAGCAGTATGAGGAAATGCTGTAGACTTGTTTACACTTGTAGAGGGAGGAGTTCAATATGAATCATAGGTTGTGTACATGGTCAGTAGGTGTTGGCACTGTTCACAGTGTAGTTGATCAGCAGGAGGTATCTGAAGGTAAGGGGGTGAGTTTGAGAAAGAGTATCTTCATGTTGTGTGAATTCATGTTTAAAGAGGTGCTCCTTATCTACTTGGTGACGTTCTTAATTGTGTCGTGGAAGTTATTTTTGGTGGTATGTCGTCCTTGGTAAGGAAGAGGATGAGCTGGGTGTCGTCGATGTAGGAGATAATGTTGTGGTTCAGTTGGTGGGTCTTTTGTGTGAGGGTGGCCATGTAGTTGTTGAATAGCGTCGGTCTGAGCACTGGGAGACAGAGCAAATGGTGTCGGTGGTTTTGGATCAGAAGGCTGGGAGGCAGACGCTCAGGATTACTATTGAACAATTACCAATCTAAGAATTTGACACATACTATTTGGCCATGTGGAATAGTACGTGAAACCACACAGGACTTGCTGTTATATATTTTGTCAGCATATATTTTTAAGTAATATTATTTACAGTGTATGAAAATTAATCATAATGTTTTGTTATGTTATGATTGTTTGAGATGTGTCATATTTATGTAAGAAATTGCTCTTAGCAAAAAACATTTAAGATATGTTTTATTTCTATTATTTAGATTATTATTGAGAATGTTGAATGTTTTTTTAAGATAATCTTATTGATTGTCTTTTTTTTGCCCGCTGTTATGTGATAAGTACTATTGAAGTCACTGTTTTAAGTGAATTTCAATATATTCTGAGAACAGCAATAAAGGTATCTGAAATGCTTTACAAATGATTTTGTGTTCTAAAATTGTAATTGTATTTTTTTTGTCTTCTACAGATGCTAAATTAATAATATATATTTTTTTATTTATTATGTTGAAGGTAAGAATAACTAAGTGTTAAAAATGATCGATGGGATGTACTTCTACAGAGCTGAAGTAAGAGAACGTCCATGGTATACATGGTATATATAAGTTTGTAAAGACGGTTTGTATCTTTTAAACTTTTTTCAAGAAATTAAGAAATATATCTACAGAGTGTACCTGTATTCTTTGCATTTAACTGCAACACGTTAACTACTTTGAAATTGGTAAGGTGAATAGACATTTTGTACTTTTTTAGTACTGCATTTTATTATAATAGCCTTAGTTTTTTTTCTATAGTGATGAAGAGTGACTGGTTCGAAAATGTAAGGACATTTTATAACTAAAAATTCCTATAAGCAGATGTTATAGATATAATCATATAAAGTAGTTGAGAATGGTTTTCGCATAATATTTTTTAAAGAGGAAAATAGTTGATAAAGCTAGTTTTGTATTATGTATTAGGGAAATGATAAAATGAAGTGTTTATGTTTTTCTGCAAGGAACAACAGCATTATAAAATTCACTATGGAAGAGGAGCAGAAGAATATGGAAAAGAGTTTTGAAATTACTAACACTCTGGTAGAAGAGTTATATATACCTTTCATGGAGAATGAGAATGAAGACGAAAGTATTGATGCAGGAGATATTACCTGCGATTTTTTAGATGAAACTTTGGACGAGGACTTTGTTGAAGCCTTAGACGAGATAGAGTTTCATGATATGACTTTTGAAATTCATGATGAAGAAAACGAAATTTCAAAAGAAATCATGCTGGAAGTTCTATTAAATTATAAAATGTTACAAAAAAATGTTTTGATTAAAAATTAAAAATGGTTTGATAGACCCTTCTTGCGGAATTGTAATCATTCAGCTAGTATCCAAGTTCTCATGGTACAAACTGAGTCTTAGGGCATGGACTGCTTCAAACATTTATATATTATGTATGCACTGTTTTATGCATCAGCAAATTTGTGTTTTATTAGCCTTATAGCCCTTTGTAGCTGGGATATAGCGGCTATTAAAGTCCCTCTCCATTGTTAAAGGCCCTCACCTTTTACTCAGGCATTTAATGCTGGAGAGGGCCTTTAATAGCCGGTATGGCCCTCTATGGTGAGCTATAAGGCTGTATTCTAAAAGTGACGATGCTATACATTCAACCAGACAGTTGACATCCAATCAGCATGCTGCTTGTGTTCTGCAAGGTATGCATACTGTACCGAGTACAGTACAGAGTACAGTACAGAGTGCGGTAAGCTTCTATAGATATACTTATGATTTTACTTATTATTTTCTCAGGAAGGTTTCTAGTCACTTTTTGTGACGTTCTGTGGCACAGCTGTCACCGTAATATTTATCAGGCAGCACTAATGCACTTTTTTTGGTGTACTGTTGCCTGATAAATATCAGATTTTTTAATGTAGTATTCTGCGTTAAAGGGGTGTGCAATGGGTGTTGCTGGGAGTGTTTCCAGCAACACCCATGGCCTTTTGACACTGCTCTACATTTACAAGAAATTATAAATCTGAGGCACTGCAAAAAGCGTATGCCTCCCAAGGATAGGCTTAAGGAAGGTGCAATGGGGAAAAATAGTTGTATTTATCTTCATTTTTTCTTTTTCTAAATGTGCTGCTTTCTGCAGCACACGTAGAAAAAGGAAAAGTATCTTCTGATTATTTTTCTACAGAAAGGTTTCCCTACCTGTACAAAAATAATCATCCTTGCAATACAGGCACCCTTGCACCATTGTGCGAAGGTTCCTGCATTAGTGCATGCAGACCATTGTGCACTGGCGCAAGGGAAAAAGATAGGAATGTGCTGTATCTTATAGATATGGTGCATTCCTGCCTTTATCTTTTGCCATAGGGAAGCGTAGTAGGAAGACTTGCTGCACTTTTCTACATCAAAATTTCATAAATGAGACCTATGTCAATAGTCAAGTATTCATGGTGCAAAGTGGGCCTTAGGGCATAGAGTGTTTCAAAGCCCTACAGACTGTGCATACAGTGTTCTATGTACCTGCATATTTGCCTTATTTATGTTGAATTTCGCAGTTTCTATCTTTTCACTTCCACCAAACACTGTTACTCTGCTAACTATAACATGTATGAAACCTATGTTTTTTTCAGTGACTTTCTAAGGTTTTTTAAATGCTAGTTCCTAACTATAACGTGGCTGAAACCTTTGGGTTTTTTCAGTGAATTTCTAAGGTTTTTTTAAATGCTAACTCCTAACTATAATGTGGCTAAAACCTATGGTTTGTCTGTGAATATATACATATATATATATATATATATATCTCAGAAACAAGAAGAAGCAAAACTGCCGTCCCGGGTCCCCAGGAAAACAGACAACTCCACGAATCCAGTATCAGGCAAGATTATTTATTTAAGCAACGCTTAACAGAGAGAGAAAACTGACGCGTTTCGGGCGGGTGCCCTTGATCACAGTCAATTAGAAACCCCTCACACCTGAACTTTTAAGCTGCATGTGTATATCATGTGACACCTATAACCACGGAAAACATACTATCATTACGTATATACTGGCATAAGCTCGGGATAGGGGAAAAAAGACACATGGTGTTAACGTGGCTTAAGCTTCCCTGACACAAAAAGTGAATAACTGAATGAATTCTAGTAAAATAGTGGCACAAATTCTGTCCGCATAAATGCTTAGTGTCACATATTTACAAATATTTAAAAGGGCAAGGATGATAAGAATCTTCATTTATGTATATCATCAGTAAATGAGTAAATTAGATAAATTAGAAACCATGGCTTCATTACATACTGACCACACTTTAACTAAATATATTAACACAAAAAATTGATAATCATTATATATACAAGAATATAAATATGACTATAAATACAAATGTCACTCATATATGTACATATCGTTATCGTCTATTTACTGTATATTCAAGAAACCATATATCATATGTACATATATGCTGGAAATACTATATTCAGTGGACACCATCTTAATACTCAATAAATACTGTACAAATATATACAAATATATATTACCTACTGGCGGTCGCCAGTAGGTAGTTATAGTTAGGATTGATTTCCATAGGGAAATCGTAACATTTTATTGGGAATAACTTTGGCGCCGGTTGAGGAATCTGCCTGAATTTTTTAGCAACTATGCCTCGCGGCTCTCCGCTCCTTCCCTGAAAGATTGGGGGGGATTCGTCAAGCGGGGGCCGAGATAAAAGGGGGTCCCAAATCGTGTTTTCCCCATGTTAATTTCCATAGGGCGGTCTGTCGCACTTTTAGCTCGAACGGCTGAATGGATTTTCACCAAACTTGGCAAAATTGTAGGGACTGGTAGCCCGATGTGCCTTTGCTATGTCTCAAGATATGTGCTGCAGAGGATTTTGAGTAATTTAGGTTCAAAAAAATTTATATATCTATGGCCGCGCCCCGGTACGCGCACCGGGGAGCGCTCTGCGCGCGCCACGCAACTTGCGCACGGAAAGCTGATTGGCTTTCGGGTGTCTGTAAACATTCGAAACAGTCCGCAGCGGCCGCCATCTTGTGTCTCGGTAGGATCGAGACACAAGAGGTGGTAAAAACAAAGGGGGAACTAACCAAAAGGGGGCAGGGTAGACCCCCCCTGACCACCTAGGTTTGATGTGGGGGACATAAAAGGGTCCCGCGGGTAAAAAAAAACAATTACATTTTTTTTTGATTTTCGTGGGGGGAGCGCCCGGTACGCGCACCGGGGAGCTTACCGGGGAGCGTACATTGGTGAAAAATAGTGAAAATAATAGTGTAAAATATTTATTTTGAGTGATTACAGGTAGGGTAGCTCTGAAAAGAGCTTTTGGGTTCTGTGGCTGTTTTAGGTACCTACAAGTACATCCCACACACACCCACACGTACACAACCCCACACCCCCACACCCACACACTCCCCACACACATCTCACACACGCACACCTCCACCCACACCCAAACACCCCACACCGACACCTTACACATCCATACCCACACCCACATCCCACACACCCAGACTCAAACACACACCTCACCCCCCCTCCCAACACACACACACACGCACACGCACACACAGATATCTCACAGACACACCCCACACATCCCATACACACACCTCCCCCCCCACACACACACACACATACATACATATCCTACACACATACCCCCCACACCCACACACACCTCACACACCCACACTCCCACCTACTCCCAAACACCCCACACACCCACACCCACACACACACCTTACACACCCACATCCCCACCCACACCCACATACCCCACACACCTATACACCTCATCCCCCCAGACACACACACACATACACACCTCAGAGACACACCCCGCACATCCCCCACACACACCTCCCCCACCCCCACACATGGGGAAAACTCAGTGAAACACTAAAATAATAATTTAAAGTGCTTAGAGGTAGGGTATCTCTGAATAGAGTTGTTGTGTTGTGTGGGTGATTTAAGTGCCAACATGTAGGTACCAATGCAGAGTCTTAAATTCAATGTACACTGTTTCCTCTGTAGATAATTTGCATGTTGTTATAGAAGTTATTGTGGTATATGGAATCCATACCATAGTCTGTCAGGAAAGCAGAAAGAACATGGAGGCAGGAGATGAAAAAGAGATGTCAAATACACATTGGAGATAATATAGTGGGAGAAAGGAAGTATCTATGAGCAAAATTACTATGTAAAACAAAAAAGTTGCACAGTATACTATAAGTCTGACTTTACATTATAATCAATTTGGTACTAGTTTAAGAATTACATATAAAAATGAATAATGTCTCAAACAATTTTAGAATTATTAAATATAAATTTATTTTTGAGATTCATTTTCCAAATTAAATATAACGTCTAACATTTGACTGTCCGAAATGTCCTCTTTTTGAGTGAACATAACTTCCAACATTTGACTGTCAGAAACGTCCTCATATTGAATTAACAAATCCACAGATTCTACACATTGTAGAAGTTCATGGTCCCGTGATTCATCCATGAATTCCAAGTCATTGGGTTCAATGTTTTCTTCATTGTTCATCTCTAGGACAATTTCAAAGGAAATGTTCTGTTCTCCTTCCATTTTTGTGCTGAAATTTGCATTAAAAAAAATCAGTAGAAATATGGCACTGTTGGGTTTAAGTTCAGACAGGTAGTTTTGATTTTTTAACAGTGAAGTTAACTTTGGGCAGTGTATGGTAACAGGCAAGAAGTAGAAATATAAAAAAGTGCCTGTGAAGAAACGTAAGTAAATTTATAATTATAGCAGAGAAGCCTAAGTCAATCCATAAATATAACAGAGGAGCCTATCTCTATCTATAACTATAGCAGAGGGACAGTAAATAACTATCAGAAAACGTTTTTACAAATTAACTTAAAGTGCCCCTTACAAATTATCAACTTACTTTACAGAGAGGTGAAGAAGAGAAAATGCGAAAATCCTTTCAAGATGTACCTCAGGTAGTTGTAGTCAAAATGGCCGTGTTTCCCTCTCATTTTTCATTTATATTCATGTACATAACCAATCAAATGTCAGGAAAAAAAAGTATAAAATGAAAGTAACATTTTCATTGGTTGTAAATTCTAACACTTCAGATGTGTTTTTGTGAAGTAATTTACCTCAGAGTACTTAGATAGGTCTACAGGCTAAATGGCTCAATGGAATTCCATCGAATTTGGGAAAATGGTAGGGATTGGTATGTAGTATGAGCTATTCTATATTTGGTGAAAGCGTCTCCAGTGGTTTTTATGTACATTAACTTTTAACATTTTTTTTAGAGCGCTTCCCGGTGCGCGCCCCGGTACGCGTACCGGCAGCGCTACGGCAGTCCTCCATTTTGTTTTTGGTAGATTTAAGACAGAAAATGGAGGACAAACAACGTTGGAAATGGGTACAAGGGGTATCGTAGGCACTCCTTGACCCTCTATGTTTTGTGAGGGGGTCTTAGGAGGCTCAAATAGGCACAAAAAATAAATAAAAAATGTGCGGGGGGAGCGCCCGGTACGCGCACCGGGAAGCGTACCGGGGTGCGTAGTATGGTGAAAAAAAGTTAGAAAAAAGATAATCATTTGGAGTGATCAGAGATAGGGTAGCGCTTTTGGGTTCTGTGGCTGATTTAGGTACCTACAAGTAGGTACCAATGCACAGTCTTAAATTCAGGAGGAATATTCTATTCCCCTCATCTGAAAAGTGCACACCATCTCTCCTGTAGATATCTTGCATGTTGTAACGCAAGTTATTATTGTATATTGAACCCATTCCATAGTCTCATGTAAGCAGAAACAGATTTATTCACATGTTTCCGTGCTTTCTCAAATTGTGGACAAAATTGATTGGACCACTTCCATTTCTGTCTTTGGCATATATTGGAATATACCAAGGCAGTTTGAGGAAAAAGTGCCATCAATTGATCAAAGGTGTCCTTTAAAAGCATTTCCAGACCTACCCCAGTCAAAGTGCCCAAGTCATTTCCTCCACAGTGCACAATTACAAAGTCAGGGTGTGGCAAATGCAAAAAGGTTTTCACCAATGGTATCAATTGGTGACATTTCAATCCTCTCTGGCCAATCCATTTAATCTCCACATTTGGTAAGTCAAGGTTGTGAAAATTTCTGGTAGCTGCATACCTTTGAGCCCAGTGGATATAGCTATGTCCAATAATCCAGACAGAATACATGGTGAGAGGAGATTCTGATGCAGTCAGATGAAGTGTGGAAAAGAAATGGCAGTTGGAACAATAGGAGTTTGCAAAAAAGAACCTGTGGAGTTTTAGTGCTCTTGAATCACAAGCAATGATTGGTAGAATGAGATAGTTGAAATCTGAAAGTTAGGGTGCATGGTAGTGTTCTGTGTAAGAAGTAATTTGAATGGTTAAAAAAAATCATTTAAAGAAACCTTGCACCAGATAAGCTGGTGTATTCGCAGGTCAAACATCCTTGCAGAGGTGATTTGCAACATTGTAGAATACACTTTTAACCCTAGGAGCTCAGTGAGGAGGGAGTTGCTATGGTAGCAGGTAGAAAGGGCTGAGGGGGGGAAGGGTGTTGGTTTGAAAATACAGAGGGAAGAGTTTTGATTGGTTACCATGAGCAATATGTGTGTAGAATTAGAGGTTTTCTGTGCCTTTATGGTTTGCAGTGCCTGGAGAACATACCTTTTGCTCTGCTAAAGAAATATTGGTGTGTGAATCTGAAACTGTTCTGAATCTCCTAAAGCATTTGAAAAGGTGAGTTATGATTCATTTAATATACATAGAGACTTTGCTGCTTTGTGTCATGATTTTTGATAATGCTTGGTAAAAAGTTTTTACTGCATAGAGGAATTGTATTTTGTAAAATTGTGAAGTTTTAGTAGTGACATGGAATGCTTGTACATAGGACCTGTGCAGTGTTTTTTAAATGTGACGTCAAAAACGATTTTGAGAAAAATGAATGGCTTTTACATTTTTTTAAAGGAATAAAGAATGTGTGCATGTTTAAAGAAATACATTTGACTCTTTACAATGATGTTAACTGTGTTAACTCAGTGTAGGAAGCATATTGAGTTTGTTTGCATAGAGGAATTGTATTTTGTAAAATTGTGAAGCTTCATGTGAAAGCTTTTGCCTCAGTCTTATCTCTGCTGTGAGGCAGATGTTTGCACATAGGATCTGTGCTATTTTGGGGAAAATGAATGGTTTTTACATTTTTGAGTATATTGTGGCGCAGAGGTTTAAAAAGTGACTCATCTAACTACATGCGTCACTTTTTAAATATCGTGCAAAAAGGTACATGATTGGGCTATCCTGGGGAGCGTAGCATGTGAGGCTTGTATCTAAGAGTGCAGTGGATTAGGCTCCATGAAGCCTATCCCCGTCTGCATTCTTAGACACAGGTGTCAATTTGACTCTTTATAATGATGTTACCTGTGTTAACTCAGTGTAGGAAGCATATTGAGTTTGTTTGCATAGAGGAATTGTATTTTGTAAAATTGTGAAGCTCCATGTGAAAGCGTTTGCCTCAGTCTTATCCCTGCTGTGAGGCAGATGCTTGTACATAGGATCGGTGCTATTTTGGGGAAAATGAATGGTTTTTACATCTTTGAGTATATTGTGGCGCAGAGGTTTAAAAAGTGACACATCTACCTACATGCGTCACTTTTTAAATATGGTGCAAAAAGGTATATGTTTGGGCTTTCCTGGGGAGCGTAGGTGGTGAGGCTTGTGTCTAAGAGTGCAGTGGACTAGGCTTCATGAAGCCTATCCCCGACTGCATGCATTCTTAGACACAGGTGTCACTTTGACTCTTTACAATAATGTTACCTGTGTTAACTCAGTGTAGGAAGCATATTGAGTTTGTTTGCATAGAGGAATTCTATTTTGTAAAATTGTGAAGCTCCATGTGAAAGCTTTTGCCTCAGTCTTATCCCTGCTGTGAGGCAGATGTCTGTACATAGGATCTGTGCTATTTTGTGGAAAATGAATGGTTTTTACATTTTTGATTATAATGTAGCGCAGAGGTTTAAAAAGTGACGCATCTAACCACATGTGTCACTTTTTAAATATGGTGCAATAAGGTACATGTTTGGGCTTTCCTGGGGAGCATAGGATCTGAGGCTTGTGTCTAAGAGTGCAGTGGACTAGGCTTCATGAGGCCTATCCCTGACTGCACTCTTAGACACAGGTGTCAATTTGACTCTTTACAATGATGTTACCTGTATTAACTCAGTGTAGGCAGCATATTGAGTTTGTTTGCATAGAGGAATTGTATTTTGTAAAATTGTGAAGCTTCATGTGAAAGCTTTTGCCTCAGTCTTATCCCTGCTGTGAGGCAGATGTTTGTACATAGGATCTGTGCTATTTTGGGGAAAATGAATGGTTTTTACATCTTTGAGTATATTGTGGCGTAGAGGTTTAAAAAGTGACGCATCTACCTACATGAATCACTTTTTAAATATGGTGCAAAAAGGTACATGGTTGGGCTTTCTTGGGGAGCGTAGGTGGTGAGGATTGTGTCTAAGAGTGCAGTGGACTAAGCTTCATGAAACCTATCCCCGTCTGCATTCTTAGACACAGGTGTCAATTTGACTCTTTACAATGATGTTACCTGTGTTAACTCAGTGTAGGAAGCATATTGAGTTTGTTTGCATAGAGGAATTGTATTTTGTAAAATTGTGAAGCTCCATGTGAAAGCGTTTGCCTCAGTCTTATCCCTGCTGTGAGGCAGATGCTTGTACATAGGATCTGTGCTGTGTTTCCTAAATGTGATGTCAAAAACGATTTTGGGGAAAATGAATGGTTTTTACATCTTTGAGTATATTGTGGCGCAGAGGTTTAAAAAGTGACGCATCTAACTACATGCGTCACTTTTTAAATATGGTGCAAAAAGGTACATGTTTGGGCTTTCCTGGGGAGCGTAGGATGTGAGGCTTGTATCTAAGAGTGCAGTGGACTAGGCTCCATGAAGCCTATCCCCGTCTGCATTCTTAGACACAGGTGTCAATTTGACTCTTTACAATGATGTTACCTGTGTTAACTCAGTGTAGGAAGCATATTGAGTTTGTTTGCATAGAGGAATTGTATTTTGTAAAATTGTGAAGCTCCATGTGAAAGCTTTTGCCTCAGTCTCATCCCTGCTGTGAGGCAGATGCTTGTACATAGGATCTGTGCTATTTTGGGGAAAATTAATGGTTTTTACATCTTTGAGTATATTGTGGCACAGAGGTTTAAAAAGTGACACATCTAACTACATGCGTCACTTTTTAAATATGGTGCAAAAAGGTACATGTTTGGGCTTTCCTGGGGAGCGTAGGATGTGAGGCTTGTGTCTAAGAGTGCAGTGGACTAGGCTTCATGAGGCCTATCCCCGACTGCACTCTTAGACACAGGTGTCAATGTGACTCTTTACAATGATGTTACCTGTGTTAACTCAGTGTAGGCAGCATATTGAGTTTGTTTGCATAGAGGAATTGTATTTTGTAAAATTGTGAAGCTTCATGTGAAAGCTTTTGCCTCAGTCTTATCCCTGCTGTGAGGCAGATGTTTGTACATAGGATCTGTGCTATTTTGGGGAAAATGAATGGTTTTTACATCTTTGAGTATATTGTGGCGTAGAGGTTTAAAAAGTGACGCATCTACCTACATGCGTCACTTTTTAAATATGGTGCAAAAAGGTACATGTTTGGGCTTTCCTGGGGAGCGTAGGTGGTGAGGATTGTGTCTAAGAGTGCAGTGGACTAAGCTTCATGAAGCCTATCCCCGTCTGCATTCTTAGACACAGGTGTCAATTTGACTCTTTACAATGATGTTACCTGTGTTAACTCAGTGTAGGAAGCATATTGAGTTTGTTTGCATAGAGGAATTGTATTTTGTAAAATTGTGAAGCTCCATGTGAAAGCGTTTGCCTCTGTCTTATCCCTGATGTGAGGCAGATGCTTGTACATAGGATCTGTGCTGTGTTTCCTAAATGTGATGTCAAAAACGATTTTGCGGAAAATGAAGGGTTTTTACATCTTTGAGTATATTGTGGCGCAGAGGTTTAAAAAGTGACGCATCTAAGTACATGTGTAACTTTTTAAATATGGTGCAAAAAGGTACATGTTTGGGCTTTCCTGGGGAGCGTAGGATGTGAGGCTTGTATCTAAGAGTGCAGTGGACTAGGCTCCATGAAGCCAATCCCCGTATGCATTCTTAGACACAGGTGTCAATTTGACTCTTTACAATGATGTTACCTGTGTTAACTCAGTGTAGGAAGCATATAGAGTTTGTTTGCATAGAGGAATTGTATTTTGTAAAATTGTGAAGCTCCATGTGAAAGCGTTTGCCTCAGTCTTATCCCTGCTGTGAGGCAGGTGCAAGATTTTGATGTAACAGTGTCCTAAAAGTGACGCAGTGAAATCTCATAGGCAGAATCAGTTTAGAGACATTCGTAAACGAATGTTTCGCAATAGGGTGGTTTTAAATGTGTTAAAAAAACATTAGGAAAGGTAAACAGAGAGCTGCTTTTTATAAGAAAAAGAAAAGTGTAGAGAAGATTGTTGATCAGGCTTTTGAAGTTAAGAAAAAATTATTTATTTTAATAATCAATAGAATTAGGACACTTAACAAGACAATTGATGTTTTCAAATCAAACAGTAGATGGAAAAAAGTAATTAATCGGACTAATTTTTGTAAAGTTTTTTCAGGAGAATGGATGCACAGTTCAAGTTGTGAGCCATTTTTTAATGAGGAGAGTTACTTCCAGGAGAATGATTTAGTGCATGCAGTTGACACCAGTGGTCGAGCGTATGAAGTGAAAGACGGTTGTCCGATTGAAAAAGAGAAACTTGTGCCTAGAGAACCAGAAGAGGTGTTAAGTGATGAGGTTTTAGGGAGACGTACTAAGGGTCCAGTGTACACTTGGAAGTGTAGTCGTATTTGTAGTGTGCGACAGGAATCAATTGATTTGTTTTGTAATTTCTTACGTACATATAGTAAGAAAAGTCTAAAGCAGAAAGTCAAGTTGTTGCAAGATTTAGATCCTTGCAGAGTGAGAGAAATCACAGGTTTGCAAGGCCATTCACTGGCTTGTCTTTCTAGAAAAGTCTGTCAGAGTGTTTTTCATCATTTTAGGATGTTAGCAGTGCATCATACCAAAATGAGGAAATTAGTGAGAATGTTGTATTATGCAAAAGTCCAGCACTTAAGCTTAAACAATTAAACAGTGCTCTTTTGCATGGAACTGAATTAGATGTGAAGAAGATTTGTGAAGAAATTGAGATTTGTTATTTTGGTGAAAAAGAGGACAGTGTAGAAATTGAGACAGCAATTCAAGGTAATGTGGAAGACAATGTACAGATTTCAAATACAGAAAAGTTTGAGCAGGAAATTAGCAGGTTTAAGGTGAAATCAAGTGAAAGGCCGAATTTTACTTGTGTGTGTTGTCGACGAAGTCATTATAAGCATCAAACTAGATTAGTTGATTTATATGTAAAAAGTGAAAAGATGAATAATTATGAGTGGAAAGATTTTGCAACTTATTTGTGGGTGGAGAATTGTTTTGATTTGAGTTCTGATCAGCGTATTTGTAAATATTGTTATGATAAATTAAATCAAAACAGAATGCCTGCTAGAGCTTTTCAAAATAATCTGGAGTTGGTAGACATTCCCCGTGAATTGATGGATTTAAATATATATGAGTCTATTTTGATTCAATGTGTTCACCCTTTTCAGGCAATTGTTCGCATTGGAGCCTAAGATAGGGAAATTGCCTCCTACAGATTTGCAGAGAGGATTAAAGGGAAGAGTTGTTTATTTGCCCATAGATTTCAAAAAAAAATATTGATACCATTGGTATAGAAAAAGTAGAAGAGGAACCTTTAGTTATTCTAGTTAATGGGGTTCCAACAAAGAGTAAAACAATCTGGCAAGATTTAGTGGATGTTAGGAAAGTCAAAAAGGCAACGTTGTATTTAGTCAAAAACAATGAGTATTACAAACATGTTTATGTTGCAGCAGAGGAAACAGCTGCAGATGAAGACAGTGATTGTTCAGGCGGCCAAATTGAAAAAGTTGATGTCTCTAGAAGTGAAGAAATATATGAACATTATACTGTTCATCCTTTGCATTCCAAAGAAGTAATGGGGAATGCAATTGAATTGTTTCAAATGAAAGCAGCAAAAGGAAGTCCCGTTAGTGTATGGGAAGAAAGTTTGGAAGCTCGTTGTTTTCCACAGCTATTTCCAACAGGTCGAGGTGGACGATATGACGATCGACCACTTTAAATTCCTGCATCTGAATATTGAACTGTAAGCTTATATGCTGAAGATCCAAGGTTTCGTCAATGCATTCCCTATTTGTTTCATCTACTGTATGAAAGTGACTTGTCTGGGCTTTCTTATGCAGTAAACCTTATACTGAAAAGTGGAGCACATCTGCAAAATGTTTCGGCGAGGGACTTTATGGAGAAAGTGAATCTGCAAGATAATATTTTGGAATCTCATCTAATCAATCTCATGGCATGTCAGCGTGGTACAAACGAGTATTGGTACCATCGTCATGGGGAATTGAAATGTATGCTAAGAAACTTAGGAACTTCTACATGGTTCCTCACTCTTAGCTGTGCCGAGTATGCATGGGACGACTTACTCCAATTTCTACGAGAGGCAAATGCAAATATACAAAATATAGAATTCAAAACACCTGGAGAACTGTGTTCTTTGGATCCAGTCAATGTATGCAGATATTTCAATCATAGATTTGAAGCTATGATGTCTTTTATTACCAACAAAAAAAATCCTCCCCTTGGAGAGGTTTTAGATTTCTTTTGGAGAAAGGAGTATCAAGCGAGAGGTGCTCCTCACATACACATGTTGTTATGGATTAAAGATGCACCCAAATTTGGAACAGATTCGGATGAGACAGTGATGAGCTTCATTGAAGAGTATTCAACATGTGCTGTTCCGAAAACTACCGAAGAAAACAGTTTAAGGCAACAAGTTTTACGTTTTCAATCCCATCATTGTGGAAAGTACTGTCGTCGAAAATTCAGAAACAAGGACAAGTTCTACACAAAATGTCGTTTCGGCTTTCCACGACCAGTGATTTCTAAAGGAAGAGTAAATAAATTGATGTCTTCTCTGCGACATACTGTGACGAGGAAATCACCAAAAAATACATACAATTTAAAAAGAAACGAAGAGTCCAAGTACATCAACGACTACAACCCAGTGATTTTGTCCATGTGGAATGCTAACATGGATATTCAATTCGTTGCTGACAACTCTATTGCTGTGGCTCGATATGTGACGTCTTACATCACAAAAAAAGAAAAGACAGAACTGAAGGAAATGTGGGAGGACATTTCACATGAAAAGAGCCTAAGCAAGAAATTATACAGTTACAGTCTGAAGATGTTGTCGCATTGAGAAATTGGAGCATATGAATGTTCTGATCGATTGTCGTCAGCAAGTCTCTATGCGAAATCTAGAACCATCATTTGGGTGAGTCTAGGTCTTGCTGCAACACGAAACCGAGTTTTGAAATCTGTACAAGAAATAGAGTATTTGGCGGAGAAAGAACCAGAAAGTACAGATATTTTGAAGACCAACATGTTGGATACATACTATCCAAATAGAAGTAGTCATCTTGAGAACGTTTGATTGTATGAAGTTCTGCAAAAGTATATTTATAAGAGATCCATCAGAGAAGATATTAACAATGGAATATATGCTATCATTGGGTGTGAAGGATGTCTAGTGAGACAGAAAAAAGGCCATTTGATTAATCATCGAAAAGTGAGTTGCGAAAATCCAGAGAAAAGGGAATTTTACTATTTAGCTCTTTTGCAACTCTTTAAGCCATGGCGTACAGAAGAGAAACTACTTGGAGATTTTCTCTGTTACGAAGATTCTTTTAATACAACCAAGGATACCATAGAATGTCCTGTTTTTACAAATTATCTGCAAATGTTGAACGAAGAAATAGAGCAAGAAGCCACAATTGCTGCAGAGATTGCTAGAGACAGTTCCCAAGACAGTCAGAGTTCTGCTTCATTGAGTCAGGATCCACTTGGAGGACCAATTATCCAACATGAAGCTGCCACTGCCATGGATGAGGTGGAAAGAGCTATGGAACAAGCTCAAGATGATGAAGTTAACTTAGAAGATTTGGTGAAACAACTAAACCTTGAGCAGAAACAGATATATGACGAAGTCACAGAACAGATTGAACATGGATTCAGTCATGAGAAAAAAGAGTGCTCATGTACATCATTTAAGCCTGTCCAACTGTACGTGAGTGGAGAAGCGGGAACTGGAAAAAGTTTTCTGATTAAAGCAATTGCAACTTATCTGCAGAAAAGGACTGAATCACCGCTGTCTTGTGTTGTTACCGCTCCAACTGGGCTGGCAGCACATAACATTAAAGGGATTACTTTACATCGTTTACTGATGCTGCCAGTGGAGCATGATAACAAATTGGAGTATCACAAGCTATCTGGAGATGCGTGTTCCGAAGTTTCGAGAGTACTGAAGAAAATGAAACTTCTTATCATTGATGAAGTAAGCATGGTGTCAAATATAATGCTTGCTTTTGTGCATTTGAGAATGCAAGAAATTCTTAGAACAGACTATGATGTCTTATTTGGAGGAAAACATATTTTTGTTTTTGGAGATCTTCTGCAGTTGACTCCAGTGAAAGGACAACCTGTGTTCAAAATGCTCACGCATGAAGATACCAGGAAGTGCTTAGGAAGCATTGGAAACGTTAATATATGGTTAAACTTCAAATATGCAGAACTGCTTCAAAATATGCGGCAGGCAAAGGATGAAGATTATAAAAATATTTTACAAGATGTAAGGATCCGAAAAGTAGGTCAGCAAGGGAAAGAAGCTTTACATGGACGATTAATTTCAAATTTGTACGCAAATGAAAACATTCTTCCAGAGAACATTTTTAAGAAAATTAGCGAGAAGAAATCTGGCATATGTTTGATGCCAACTCTGAAAGAATGTTCCATGTTCAACAACAAAATGTTACAGTTAGAAAATGAAGAGATAGTGAAACTGGAAGCTACAGATAAAATAGAGCATATGGGAGCAACAATTATTTTGTCTGAAAATTTGAAATCAAAATTGGATTCATTAGAGAAGACTATATCTAAAACTGCTGGTTTTGAAAAGACTCTGAATGTGTGTTTGAATTGTCGTGTCATTTTAAGAAGGAATTTAAATGTTGAAAGAGGTCTGGTAAATGGAGCAATGGGTCATGTTGTTGGTTTTGTGAATTACAAAAATAGAGATGGAATTGAAATTTTAAAAATTAAATTTGATGGCATTGATGAAATAGAACAAATTTGTCATTGTTCAGCTAGATTTTTGCTCGTGAAAGACTTATATGTTCGCCGAAAACAGTTTCCTATTTGTTTGGCATATGCGGTGACAATTCATAAGTCTCAAGGTTTAAGTGTAGATAGCGCTTTGGTGAACATTGGAAGTTCTGTGTTTAAAGAGGGTATGGCATATGTGGCATTATCACGAGTCAGAACTTTATCAGGATTGTACTTGATTGAGTGGGATGAAACAAAGATTTGTGCAGATCTAGATTGTGTTAAAGAATACAATAGGTTAAGAAGAGAGTATGCTCCACATTTGCCTCAATATCCTCTGATTGAAAAACGTGTGGTAGGCCGAAAAAGAAGAAATGAGAGTAATTGCAGTGAGGTATCAGCAAAAAGGCATAAAGTAGATAAAAGTGTAATTGTAAAGAGAAACAAAAAGGATTCTGTTGAAGATGTTGTTGGATTTCAGTTTGAAAACAGTTCTGGTGTCAACTGCTATGCTAATGTAGTAGTTAATGTTGTTTTTTTTCTTCAAAATTTACAAAAACAGATTGTCGAAAATCGGAAACAAACATTGTGCTGTTTATTGAATTCTGTGTTAGAGAAATGTAGTAGTGATAGAGCAAAAATAGAAAGTGTTTCAGAAATTAGAAATCTTCTAGACATATGTTCAGGTCAAAATCAATTTTCACAGAATATTCAGCAGGCTTGTCAGGAATTTTTAATGTATATGTTTGATGTATTGCAAGATGAAGGAGTAGATATAAAACATCTTTTTAACCTTTCTTATCAATGGCAACATGACTGTGATAACTGTGCTTTATCAAGTACTACTAGAATAGACTCTGAAAGATTTATATATTTGACTTTACCAGACTGCAAATCAGTGCCTTTTAATAATCTAGTTAAAGCAGCGGATCACAATATGGTGTGTACCCAATGTAAGTCTGCAATGCTGTCCACATTATTTCTACAAAATTATGGTCACTATGTCATTTTAATGTTCCAACGATGTAGACCTGATGGAACTAAATTGACAACTTCTATTAAAAATTTCGTGGCTTCTCAGTTATCGATATCAGGAAGAACCTTTACAACTGTAGCTATTATTTTTCATGATGGTCCTTCTACAACATCAGGGCATTACATATGCTATTTAAAAACTTCTAAAGGTTGGACCCAATGTAACGACACTCATTTGACTTTCAAACAACGTTTGCCTTTTGGCTTTATAAACTCATACCTAGTGTTTTTACAACCAAAATTTAGTTAAAGGTAATTGGCCTATGAAGACGGGAGGAGTACTCATATATACTCATACATCTGACACTATTTGGCCAAATGGAGAGGTGTAAGAATGAGTAAAGAGTTATGACTGAAAAAAAGGACTATATGAAAATATTGAAAATATTTCAGATGTTCTTGGAGCTTTTCTTGTAGAAAGTCGATGAAAAGGATTTTTAAGTGAACAGCAAAGTACTTTGCAACGAGAAAAGGACCTCCATGATACAGTATTTGGCCTCAAGGAAAAGTAAGTCAATCAAAGATTAGCGTACATTTGTCATTTGTCAGTATCTAAGTTTTTTTTTAAAACACAATCTTTTAGATTGTCGTTTTTTTTCCCGCTGTGATATGATGAGTAATTTGAACTCACTGTTTTAAGTGAATTTCAATATATTCTGAGAACAGCAAAAATAAACTATGTAACATGTTGTAGAAGTTATTCTATATTTTGGATTGTGTACATTAAATTGTATTCCCATTCTCTGACACTCACTTTCTTTTTTCCATCCTCTTTCACCTCTTTTTACTCACTTATAATGTCTTTCCCTCACTCTCTGTAACCCCCGTTCCTTTACTCCACTACTTTGACAACCCCTCATTCTCATTTCAACTGTCTGCATGCCCTCTCTCCCTTGCATAACTTTTCAGCTTTCAGTCTCTCTGCTTTACTTCTCTTTTCCGTATTTTCCTCTTTTGCTCTTTTAGTAATTCCTGTTTACTCACTCAGCAGTATTATTGCACTCTATCACTATAAATTACCCACTCTCCCTAGCTTATCTTTGTTTGCTCCTTACTTTTGACCTCTTCTCTCTATTTTTCGTTCACTACTTCTATGTGCTCAGTGCCTCACTCTACTTGTGTTATTTTCACTTGTGTTTATCTACCTTCTATCACTTCTTTTACAACAACTTCACTGCTCCTCTCTCATCGTTCTTCATCCCATTTCTTTTACTCTGGTTCCGTTACTATCCCTCATTTCTTTTCTTTCAATGTCCTTCTCTTTACTTTCATCACCAAATTATTTTCTCTCAGTACCACTGTTTTAGTCCTCTTCTCCCCTCTTTCCTTCTTTTTGCTCACTTACTCATTTTCTTTTCTCACTCATTGTACTCCACCTCACTCAGTTTTTCTCTTAGTGTGTCTACCTTATAACTTCCTCAGTCCATTTCCCTCAATTGTTGTATATTATCCTGTCTCCCTTCATCCTTTCACTCTATGACTGTTCTTCACTTACTCTCAGTTATCTTCTATTCCTCATTCTTCTAAATGCATCCTTAATTAGACTGTTTTCTGTCTCAGTCATTATCTTTTCACTTACTTCTGTTTCCTGATTTAGTTTTGCTAACTCACATTGTTTTAGTATCTTTCTTACCTTCAGTTCATTTCTCTGTTCTTCTCTCTCTTTTTGTCAGTAAATCTATATGCCTTACTCTTTGTAATTTGCTCTCCTTCTATTTCTTTTTCTCTCTTTTTGTCCTTCTACCTTACTTTATTTCCCTTTCTGTGTCCTTCACTCTAACTTTATTTCTAAATAGAGTGTTAATGATTTTTAACCTCTTCATTTGTATCTTTTAATTTAAAATACATAATTTAATAATTATAACTTATTTTTTCTTCTCTCTTTCACAGATACAAACTGTTGTAAAAAAAATTAAAGTTACATTTATTATATGGTAAGTATGACTAAAAAAATGTAGTTTGTCATCACCCTTTGCTTTAAGGTCACTAACATTTTCTCAATCCCTCTTTTTCACCACTGCCACCCTCTGTTTCACCATTGCCACCCTCTGGCTCACCCATGCCACCCTCTGGTTCATCACTGTAGATTATGGGGGGAAAAGCACACCTGCCCTGCCTCAACTGACATGAATGAATTAGGGGCTGATTAATGTGTCACTAAATTTGAACTTCCAGTCTGGCACCTGCTTCCTTATCTGTAATTGCTTTCTGTTGCAGTGTAATTTTTGTTAACAGGACCTTTGTGGCATACTTGTAGCTATTCTCTCTGAGCCTGCTGTGAGGGTCAGAGCAGGGTCATAGAATAGTTGCAAGTAGGCAACTGAACTCTGGAGGGGCCCTCAGGAAGCACTACAGGGAATGATTACTAATGATAAGATTGAACTTTTGCACTTGCTGAGTGCTTTCAGTTTTGCAAAAATTGTTTTTCTGCAATTTCGCGCGATTCGCGGGGCGCAAATTTGCGCAAGATCGAATTAGGAAGCTGCGAATTCGTGCGAATATACGTTTAGTTTTTTTGCGGCGTGTTAGTTTGCGTGATTTTTTGCGTTTTCGCAAGCCACTTGTAGCGCAACGTTGCGAAGTTACGCTAGCGGTCGTACATGGGCGCGGCCATCTTGTTTGCGTGACGTATTTCCGTTTCCGGGCGCTATGTGTAATCTCGCAAAGTGTGCGGCTCGCTAGTACAAGTTCGCGTGTGATCGCGGGGGAAATCTCGCGCGAACTTACCCACGTGGTCGTAAACGGGCGCGGCCATCTTGTTTTTCATTCATTGCTATGGTTCTGGGCATGCTTTCTGTATCCTCTGTCAATCTCTGCCATCCTTTGCTTGTTTGAAGTTTTTTTTAATCTATTTTACTTATTATCCATCCCTCTATTTTTCTAGCTCAATATTTTTGTGTTTTCTGCTACTTTTGGTTAATTTTAAACTACTTTTTTAAACTCTTTTCTTTTCTTCTTCCCTATTCTATTTCTTATTTATTGTTTACCTTCCTTTCTGCCCATACCATGGTAAAGGGAGCCAGGAAGCAGCCTGGGAAGGGGAAGGGTCCCGCACTCCTTGCCCGGCTCCCGTGCGGGCGTTTGAGGGGGGAGCAAGTCATAGCCCGGGAGATCTTTAGCGCGGAGGAGGTGGCCGCACTAGTGTTTTATGTCCAGCGCCGCCTCCCCAGGACTATCATGGCAGGCGGCAAGATCGCTAGCGGCTTCGGGCTCCAGGAGCGCCGGAAGCGGTGGGAGAAGGTGTGCCGGGCCATGATTCAACACTCTCAGGTCCGGCGCACCTACAACCAGGCCACCCACCGTTGGACGGATCTCCTGGACCGGGAACGCGACTTGCTCAACCTGCTCGGCATCGAGATCCCCGGGCTTGGTGAGTAGTAGTAGCTAGCTATTTCATCACTACTCTGCTTTCTCCTGCTCTGTGTGTTATTATATTGCAATTTTTTGTTTTTTAAAAAGAGCAATAATGCTGCTGATTACATTGTAGGTAAATTATATTTCAAAATCTTCTGTGCATTTCAGGTGCACTGCTCTCCTTCTCAGTAGCTTTGCTACTATGCTTATTTGTTTTCGATTTTGTGTTCATTTCATTGGCCTGAGAAATTATGTATGAGTGTAGTTTAAAGAACTGTGTAATGCTAGACACTAAGGGTCAGATTTTCAATTACCGGCGCATCCCTGCAAAGTAGCAGGGATGCTAGTTCAAGTTCAAGTTCAAGAATTTGTATAGCGCACTACTCACCCAGAGGGTCTCAAGGCGCTTGGGGGGGGGAATTATTGTTTATCGAATAGCCAGGTTTTAAGTTCTTTTCTGAAGGAGATGTGGTTCTGTGTAAGGCGGAGGTGAGTGGGGAGTGAGTTCCAGGTCTTGGCCGCCAAATAGGAGAAGGATCTACCTCCCATCGTGGATCTTTGGATACGCGGAACTGCGGCGAGGCCTTGATTGGAGGATCTTGGGTGACCGTGTGGACGCTTTCATGGACGGTCGCTCCCCTCGCCCTCTGCCTCCCTACGGACGCTTGTGCTCCCCGCAGCCTGAGCCCCTCAGAAGGAACATCGCGCTGCTGCCTGCCTGCACGGAAATAGATCGCTCGCAGCGCCTGGTATCGCTTTTGCCCACTTTAGACATTTATTTGAGTACAGTGGCTGCGCACTCGGCGCCAGAATTAATTTGCCTGACGTAATTTATTTGTTTATTGCTGCGTACTGTAGACTTTGCTGTGTGGGGTAAAGAGAAGTGTTTTGCGAGTGTTTGTGACTGTGCTATACTCCGGCTGTGCCTCAGTCTCGTTTCAGGGACAGGGCTGCCATTTTGGGACTTTGTTTACCTCCGTGAGCCCGTGCCTCCTCCCAGATCCCGCCTCCCAGCTGACCCGCCCACCCACGAGTACAGCTACAGCGCTCTATCCCCTGGCCATTTGTGACCGTGTGGACGCTTTCCTGTATGGTCGCTCCCCTCGCCCTCTGCCTCCCTATGGACGCTTGTGCTCCCCGCAGCCTGAGCCCCTCAGAAGGAACATCGCGCTGCTGCCTGCCTGCACGGAAAGAGATCGCTCGCAGCGCCTGGTATCGCTTTTGCCCACTTTAGACATTTATTTGAGTGCAGTGGCTGCGCACTCGGCGCCAGAATTAATTTGCTGACGTAATTTATTTGTTTATTGCTGCGCACTGTAGACTTTGCTGTGTGGGGTAAAGAGAAGTGTTTTGCGAGTGTTTGTGACTGTGCTATACTCCGGCTGTGCCCCAGTCTTGTTTCAGGGACAGGGCTGCCATTTTGGGACTTTGTTTACCTCCGTGAGCCCGTGCCTCCTCCCAGATCCCACCTCCCAGCTGACCCGCCCACACTCCGCCCCCCTCCACTATCCATTTATGGCAGATGTCCCAACGCGCAGCGTCCACGCGCTGCGGCCGCGCCGAAGGTTCGCCAAAGGTAAGCCCGTCCGCGCCTTGACCGCGCCCAGCGCCTGTCCCCCTGGTCCCCGCCGCTCCCAACCCTCTAGATTCACATATGATTCCGCTACCCTCCTTGCCCTCAACCCCGGACGTACTCCTCTATGCTTCGTGAAGATTTCTTTTGGCGGTGTTGGCGTCTTTGGTGAGGGAAAGGATCAGCTGTGTGTCGTCGGCGTAGGAGATGATGTTGAGGTTGTGTTGACGTGCGATGGAAGCGAGTGGACTCATGTAAACGTTGAAGAGGGTGGGGCTGAGTGATGATCCTTGTGGTACTCCGCATATGACTTCGGTGGCTTCTGATTTGAACGGGGGAAGTTGGACTCTGCGTTCTTCCAGCTAGGAACGAGATGATCCAGTCCAAGGCTTTTTCTTTCATGCCGATGTTGTGGAGGCTTTGTATGAGGGTGCTGTGACAGACAGTGTCGAATGCGGCGGAGAGGTCGAGTAGAATGAGGGCCACTGTTTCTCCGTTGTCCAGTAGTGTTCGGATGTCGTCTGTTGCTGCGATGAGGGCGGTTTTGGTGCTGTGTTTGGCTCGAAAGCCGGATTGTGAGGGATCGAGGGAGTTGCTGAATTCAAGGAAGGAGGCGAGTTGGCTATTGACGGCTTTTTCAATGACTTTGGCCGGGAATGGGAGAAGGGATATGGGGCGGTAGTTTTTAAGTTCAGAGGGGTCTGCAGTGGGTTTCTTCAGGAGGGCGCTGACTTCGGCGTGTTTCCAGCTTTCTGGGAATGTGTCAGAGTTGAAGGAGCAGTTGATGACATCACGGAGATGGGGTGTGATGATGGAGTCAGCTATGTTGAAGATGTGGTGGGGGCATGGGTCGGTTGGCGAGCCAAAATGGATGGAGTTCATAAGGCGGATGGTGTCTTCAGTGGTGATTGTGTTCCAGGCGGTGAGGTTGTTAGAGGGCTGTTTTGGTTCAGAGGGGGGTGGAGAGGATTGTTCGTTGGGATTGTTTTAGAAGCTGTTGTGTATGTCGGCGATTTTGTTGTAGAAGAAGGATGATAACGAGTCGCAGAGGTCTTGGGAGGGAGTGATGTCGTTTGAGGCTGCGGTGGGGTTGGTGAATTCTTTGACGATGTTGAATAGTTCCTTGCTGTTATGGGCGTTGTTGTCGAGTCGGTTCTTGAACGCTGATTTCTTGGAGGATCGAATCAGCTGGTGGTGTTTGCGGGTGGCTGCCTTGAGGGTGGTCATGTTGTTGGAGGTTGGGTTTTTTCTCCATGTTTTCTCGAGAGTACGGCATAGCTTCTTGGATTTTTTGAGGTCATCGTTGAACCAGGGGGTCTTTTTGCTGTCTTGTCTGGTGTGATGGATTTTCAAGGGTGCTAATTAGTCAGCGCTGTGAGTGATCCATTGTTTGAATTTGATGGCCGCTTGGTTTGGGTCCGAAGAGAGGGCGGGTGGGTTTAGGTTGAGCGATGTGAGGAGTTGGTCGGTGGTGATTTTGTTCCATTTTCTTTGGGGAATACATTGTGGGGGGACGTGGGTCGGGGTGGTTTTGTAGCTGAAGTGAACACAACTGTGGTCCGTCCAATGGAGAGCAGTGGTGTGATCGAAGGAGATATGTTTGCTGGAGGTGAAGATTGGGTCGAGCGTATGTCCGGCTAAATGGGTGGGGGTGTTAACAAGTTGTTTGAGTCCGAGGTTGGCCATGTTGTCAAGAAGGGTGGTGGTGTTGTTGTAATTTTTCTTTTCCAGGTGGAAGTTGATGTCTCCTAGTAGAATGTAGTTCTCGGAGGCGAGTGCATGTGGATTGATGAAGTCAGCGATGTCTTCGCTGAATTGTTTGCGTGTTCCTGGGGGCCTGTAGATGAGGGTGCCTCTGAGTGTGGTCCTGGGGTCGGTGTGGATCTGGAAGTGGAGGTGTTCGGCGGTTGTAAGGATATCGTCGGAGCTGGTAGAGATTTTGATGGTGTTCTTGTGGACGATGGCGATGCCTCCTCCTGTTTGGACGGCGCGGTCTTTCCGGATGATCTTGTAGCCGTCCGGGATGGCTATGGCGATTTCGGGTGTTGATGATGCATTCATCCATGTTTCAGTAAGGAAGGCGACGTCCGGTGATGTAGTGTCGAGTAGATCCCAGAGTTCGGTGGCGTGTCTGTGGATCGAAGCAGGATGCACTTCAGGTGGTTAGGGTTGGATCTGTGTTCGGTGTTGGTGGAGGTGGTATGGGTCTTGATGCTGGTAAAATTGCAGGAGTGGCAGGTGAAAGGACCGTGGGTACGTCCCGGGACCGCTTCGTAGCATTGCGGTGTGCGTCCGGCGTTAAGGGCTCGCAGTGTGGCGGCGTCGAGCGTTATGCGGGTGGAGTGGGATTTGCGGGGGCAAGGGGTTCTGGCGCTGGGCGCGGTCCAGGCGCGGAAGGGCGTAGACGGGCTTACCTTTGGCGCACCTTCGGCGCGCATGGGGCGCGTCCGCTGCGCGTGACCGCTGCGCTCGGATGCATCTGCCATAAGAGGATGGTGGGGAGGGGAGGGGCGAGGGAGGGTCAGCTGGGAGGCTGGGGCGGGGCCGCTAGCCAGGCTGGGAGGCAAACAAACAACAAACAAAATGTCGGCGAGCCTTAAGGCAAATCAGGGCGCTATTGGGGTACAGGTAAGGCGATGCAGCACACAATGCGAGATAAGTCAATATTTAAAGTGCACAATTACACAGACAGGCAAAGTACAGCAGCACTGGACTGTGATAGGCACACGAAGCGCAGTCTGGCGGCACAGCGCTCCTAACAACAAATTAGTCCTTAATAGCGTGAGATGCTAGCAGTTCCCAGATGTCAGCTTTTAAGCAATTATAGTTCGATCAGCGCTACGATACCAGCTCGAGGTCAGGAGCAGCGTGGGGGAGCGACCGCCTTCGTGAGGCTCAGGACAGTCACAGCGCTTCGCTCGTAGTGGGAGGGAGGGTCAGCTGGGAGGCTGGGGCGGGGCCGCTAGCCGGGCTGGGAGGCAAACAAACAACAAACAAAATGTCGGCGAGCCTTAAGGCAAATCAGGGAGCTATTGGGGTACAGGTAATGCGATGCAGCACACAATGCGAGATAAGTCAATATTTAAAGTGCACAATTACGCAGACAGGCAAAGTACAGCAGCACTGGACTGTGATAGGCACACGAAGCGCAGTCTGGCGGCACAGCGCTCCTAACAACAAATTAGTCCTTAATAGCGTGAGATGCTAGCAGTTCCCAGATGTCAGCTTTTAAGCAATTATAGTTCGATCAGCGCTACGATACCAGCTCGAGGTCAGGAGCAGCGTGGGGGAGCGACCGCCTTCGTGAGGCTCAGGACAGTCATGCGCCAGTAATTGTGCGCCACGCCACCACCACCCATGGTGCGCTGTGGCAGTTCGGACTGGACTGTTCCCATGAGGCACAGGGTCAGACTGATTTGCATATAGCCATGTCTGAACTGGGGTGGCAGAGTGGGCTAAAGAACGTGATGGATTAAACCCAGATCTTTTGACTGGGTGTGAGTGTTTGATTGATTCAGATGCTCCGCCCATCACCACCCCCTTTTGTACCACTGTTGGTCGCCATAAGTGTGGCAGGGTATGCTCAGACGTGAGTCCCTTGCTCACTTTGCCACTGGATTCAAGCAAGCCGGGCTGAAGACTGCTGGAATGCCAGAAACCGGTCCTCGGAAGCTTGTTTCCGGTCCAGGGAAGACATGGCTTGGCAGTTCGGGCTGGACTGTTCTCATGAGGCACAGGGTCAGACTGATTTGCATATAGCCATGTCTGAGCTGGGGTGGCAGAGTGGGCTAAAGAACGGTGATGGATTAAACCCAGATCTTTTGACTGGGTGTGAGTGTTTGATTGATTCAGATGCTCCGCCCATCACCACCCCCTTTTGTACCGCTTTTGGCCACCATAAGTGTGGCAGGGTATGCTCAGACGTGAGTCCCTTGCTCACTTTGCCACTGGATTCAAGCAAGCCGGGCTGAAGACGGCTGGAATGCCAGAAACCGGTCCTCGGAAGCTTGTTTCCGGTCCAGGGAAGACATGGCTTGGCAGTTCGGGCTGGACTGTTCCCATGAGGCACAGGGTCAGACTGATTTGCATATAGCCATGTCTGAACTGGGGTGGCAGAGTGGGCTAAAGAACGGTGATGGATTAAACCCAGATCTTTTGACTGGGTGTGAGTGTTTGATTGATTCAGATGCTCTGCCCATCACCACCCCCTTTTGTACCGCTTTTGGCCGCCATAAGTGTGGCAGGGTATGCTCAGACATGAGTCCCTTGCTCACTTTGCCACTGGATTCAAGCAAGCCGGGCTGAAGACGGCTGGAATGCCAGAAACCGGTCCTCGGAAGCTTGTTTCCGTTCCAGGGAAGACATGGCTTGGCAGTTCGGGCTGGACTGTTCCCATGAGGGACAGGGTCAGACTGATTTGCATATAGCCATGTCTGAATTGGGGTGGCAGAGTGGGCTAAAGAACGGTGATGGATTAAACCCAGATCTTTTGACTGGGTGTGAGTGTTTGATTGATTCAGATGCTCCGCCCATCACCACCCCCTTTTGTACCGCTTTTGGCCGCCATAAGTGTGGCAGGGTATGCTCAGACGTGAGTCCCTTGCTCACTTTGCCACTGGATTCAAGCAAGCCGGGCTGAAGACTACTGGAATGCCTGAAACCGGTCCTCGGAAGCTTGTTCCGGTCCAGGGAAGACATGGCTTGGCAGTTCGGGCTGGACTGTTCCCATGAGGCACAGGGTCAGACTGATTTGCATATAGCCATGTCTGAACTGGGGTGGCAGAGTGGGCTAAAGAACGGTGATGGATTAAACCCAGATCTTTTGACTGGGTGTGAGTGTTTGATTGATTCTGATGCTTCGCCCATCACCAACCCCTTTTGTACCGCTTTTGGCCGCCATAAGTGTGGCAGGGTATGCTCAGACGTGAGTCCCTTGCTCACTTTGCCACTGGATTCAAGCAGGCCGGGCTGAAGACGGCTGGAATGCCTGAAACCGGTCCTCGGAAGCTTGTTTCCGGTCCAGGGAAGACATGGCTTGGCAGTTCGGGTTGGACTGTTCCCATGAGGCACAGGGTCAGACTGATTTGCATATAGCCATGTCTGAACTGGGGTGGCAGAGTGGGCTAAAGAACGGTGATGGATTAAACCCAGATCTTTTGACTGGGTGTGAGTGTTTGATCGATTCAGATGCTTCGCCCATCACCAACCCCTTTTGTACCTCTTTTGGCCGCCATAAGTGTGGCAGGGTATGCTCAGACGTGAGTCCCTTGCTCACTTTGCCACTGGATTCAAGCAGGCCGGGCTGAAGACGGCTGGAATGCCAGAAACCGGTCCTCGGAAGCTTGTTTCCGGTCCAGGGAAGACATGGCTTGGCAGTTCGGGTTGGACTGTTCCCATGAGGCACAGGGTCATATAGCCATGTCTGAACTGGGGTGGCAGAGTGGGCTAAAGAATGGTGATGGATTAAACCCAGATCTTTTGACTGGGTGTGAGTGTTTGATTGATTCAGATGCTCCGCCCATCACCACCCCCTTTTGTACCGTATTTACAATGCGGCGCACCATGGGCCCAAAACGTCACCGAAGCGTTACGCATCTGTGCCGTAAAGGCAGCGCATTGCTGGAGATGGCACAGCTCCAGCAATGCTCCGGGGTGCCCTATCTCCCCAATGCTGCGTGAAGCCGTACGTCTGCTTCAAGCAGGCGCAAGGTTTGAGTCACGCATCATTGTCCTAAAAGTGACTGATTTAAATCTTGTAGATTTTCCTCAGCCACTTTTAGGATGCGTTCCTGCGCAGGAACGCCCTCTGATGGTGCAGGGCTTTACAAAGTGATGCATCTCCCATATGAGTCACGTTGTTAATATACGCCGCACTATGGCGCCTCTTTTGTTCTGCCGCTGCGTCACAAAAGTCACGCAACAATGGAGCCATAGAGCCGCAAGGGGCTTGTAAATTTGCACCTACAGACTCAAGTCCAGTCCTTCCTTTGTACACCTAGCAATAATTGGAAATAGTGGTGGTGGATTGATAGTTTGAGTATTTTAATGACTGGTTAATGTAGTAGGAAACTTTTTAGTGTTGTCGCTGACCTGCAATCACGATGGAGTTTGTCTGTCACTTCGCGTGCTGCGGACTGCTGCCTGCCAGTCCTAAGCGAATATTTTTAGTAGTTTGTTTATTGAGTTACATAACTTTCCAAGTCGAGGGTCCGCAAATCAAGCAATACTAATATCGTAGTAGACCACATGAGATAGGTCAATATATCCTGTGGAATAGTTGTCTATTTGCTATTTTGCCAAAATATTTTGTTATTGCTCTTTTGAAATGTTTGAGTTTGGTTGACAACAATCATCCATGTTTTCGGGTCTTTCTTTCTTTCATGTTGTACATCAGCTCCCCCCATGGGCAAGAGGACAGAGGAGGAGGGGTTATCGGCTGCTGCTGCTGTTCAAGGCCAGGATCGGTCAGGCAAGGGTTCCTTTGCTGGCCCCGGTAAGTTTTAATTTTAATATAGAGTACCTATTTTTTCCTAGTGTTCCTCATTCGATTTTTTCTAAATCGTCTTTGGTCTTCTTGTAGACTGTATCTAAATTCTTATTCTGCCTCTACTATGACTCCCTGTGGTATTACTAGATTATTCTTATTGGTCTGTCTGTGTAGCTAACTAAGATTGCACATTTGGCAAAAGGTGTTTAACGAAACTCCCATTCTAGTCAGCAATAGCTCTATGCACTGAGTGCAGTCCTCTGGGATTGTCCATAATGTCTTTTCAAGTCTTCTAAGTGTTTATGCTTTGACAACTACCAACAATAAAAAGGTGAATGACCACCAAGAAAGAATAAGATACTACTTTACTTTTGCTTTGTATAGGAGGACACTCCATACTACTACTGTTGCAGGGACAAATCTGCACAAACAGAACTATGGACACTAAATAGTGCATTGTTTATCAATTATAATAGGCGCAGGTAGACTTTCCACATACCTCAGTGATATCAGACTTTGAAGAACCCCCAATCTCCTTACTGACTAGATAGTGTGGCAGAGTCATTTAGCTCCCAAATTCATCGATGATTGATCCCCAATGATGATTATCCAACGCAGGACAAGAGTCCAGAAGTGTCAGAGGCACGGACTCATGCTTGGAAATTGCAAAACCTTTTGCTCATTCACTCTTGACCAAAAACCACAGAGTCTATTTAAGTTTTAACGCTTTATTAAAAGTAAAAATATTTATTAAAATCAAGCTTGTCATAAAACATAAACGGTTGATTAAAAATGGGAACGTGCTTAGTCATTTATTTCACACATTTATTGTGGGCGAGCCGAGCCCTCACCTGGTTTGAACTTTAATTTTTCTTTTTGGTGCTGAATCGTTGGTCACTCCGTCCTAGTGATGATGATTTGTTCTTAGAAGTGAAGCTTCTGTCTGTTATGAGAAAAATGGTGCGTGTTAAAAGCAAGCATTCATCAGTTGTGCCAAAAAGTGCAGCAAGACAACACCCTTCCCTGGAAAAAGGGACATTTTTACTTTAGAGTAGACAGTCACAAATTATTAGATTGGTTTCTGTATTCACATTTCTTCATTCCTAGACAAAATACTAGTGAGTGGTGTATGTCTATGACATCTAACATTCTTAAATGTACTTAGTAGGTGGAACATCTGGTGCTGGGCCCAGCGCAGAGGTGGAGGAGGACACTTCTGGGGAGGAGGCGGTGCCAGTGCCGGACGAAACTGCTGTGCGGGTTGCCACGGTAGTGGCGGGCAGCAGTAAGCTCTTATATTCCTTACTTATTGAGATTGCAGACTGCATAGTGTGCTCTCTGCACGGGTGTAATATATATGTTCTACAGTTAAGTAACTATACTGTTAGGCAGACTTTCAAATTTAGAACAAAGTTTTTATCTACCAGGTAGTAGCCTCCTCTAAATTTACTTCAACTCAGGGGTGAGTTTTTTTGGGAGAATCCAAATCAGATCTGAGATGAGCTTGATGGATGGGATGAACGAAAAGCGAAAGAACGGTGTAAGTAAGTGTGGAAGGACGAGCAAGTTAAAAGTAATGATGACTGACAAAGAAGAATGATACGTGTTTGATTGGTGCCCGAGGTGGCTGGGAAGGAATATGATGCATGGCTGGGTGAAGGATGAAGCAAGGATGGGTGAAAGGAGAACAGCCTGGGTGGGTGAAACAGAAACTGTATGTGTGCGCAATATATGCTTTGGTTGAAATTCAAATGCAAGTCAAGGACGGATGTATGGCTTGCAGTTTCCCAAATAAAATGAAAAAGGTTGTTTTCCCATGAGAAAAAGTAAGGTTTGTCCAGAAAAGAGAAATGAAGAAGAATGATTGACATATAGTTTGAATGGATGGATGCCTGGATCATGGTACTATCTGACTCTTAGGTAGCATATGTGTATCTAGAGAGAGTAGACGGTCACTGGATGAACTAAGTGTTACTTTGAAGAGCATGTAACACCGCACCGCACGTCCGTCCCAGTGTAGGAAAGGCAAGGAAAAGAAGTTGTAATTTTGTCCGAATACTACCATGAATAGTAGCAGTAGTTTTTATTGCAAGCACAGCATATATCCGGCTATTACGATGGCCAGTCACTACCTCTGTTAATAAGTTTAGTAGAACTCGGTCATTCATGTGTGGATGTATCACTGTTCACTCAATAAAAAGCAAAGCACCTAAAGTCATCCCATATGTAAGCAAATACATACCATGTGCAGTGATAGATAATCACATTATTTATGTTCTTCATTTTCCTTTTCTAGTATTCATTGGCACTGTAGGGTGAAAGTTAAATTAATTAAGCAGTAGCCCTTGTAACAGAGTATTCTCAGTGCCACACATAATAGAAAAGTAAGAGCATCACCACCTGCATGTACTGGACTGGTACAGTAACGCAAGTCTGTCTCACTCATCATGGTGGGCATCTGTTTTTCTCGGGTGCAAGTTGACTGCGCTGGCAATATGCCGGCTTGCAGAAGTTAACATACCAATTTTGCTAAACAAGAGAAAAGAAGAAGAATAAGACTGGTGTACTGTCATAGTCGACTCTAATGGAGTGAGTCCATAGTGCTCGTAGAATTGATTCCTTAAACTTCCACTAATGTTAGAGCAAGGATGAAGAAGTGGGAGGTTAGATAGATACTGGCCACAATAGTTATGTACTGCGCTTGCAAGTTGCTAGTTCTACTGTGACACAACTTTCTGCTGAATCATTTTGTGTTAATCTTAAAGAGCATTGGTTACAGACTATGTCTTTCTTTCTTCATATAGAAGCTCCTTCCAAACCAACACGGAAGGAACTGGCTAAAAGGGCCCGGCAACGGAGGCTGGAGGCCACTGTCGCCGAATATTGGCGGCTTGTGGCCCAGGAGGAGGAGGACACGCAGAGTACGTTGACAACATCCACGGCGACACCTGCATCCTCCTCCGCGCTCCCTGGGCCAGCCAGTCAGTGCAGCAGGTCTCCAGCGTTACGGAGCCGGGGTACCGCAGCCACCCGCCACCGCCGAGCAGCAAAGAAATCAGCTGCCCCCCACAGCAGGTGCAAGGCACGCGTGCACCGCCTTTCACTGAGGGTGTCCTACCTCGAGCAGGAGCTCCTCAACACCAAAACCCTGCTCGAGACCCTCCGCAAGGAGCATGCCGACCTGGCCCGAAAAGTCAACAGCAGCCAGCAGTAGGAGGAGACTGTCCCTTGCCCCTTTTTTAAAGACTTCTGGGGGGTGGGAATTGGGAGTTGGGTTTTCTACTTTTTGGACTTAGTTTTCACGGACATTCGTTGGGGTTTGGGAGGGGGGTTGGGTTGGGTCTTGCGGGAGATTATTTATGTTAGGGATATATAAATATACTTTAAACTTTATCTTAGCATACGTGTTTTTTACTGCTTTTGAGGCTGGTGGGTGGGGGTTTAACAGTAAGTTTGTTTTCCTGAAACTTAACCCCTTCGGTGCTCATGACGGAACGGTTCCGTCATGAGCGTCGGTTGGCCTGTGCTCATGACGGAACCGTTCCGTCATGGGTCCATAGGTTCTTTAGAACCTTCAGCACCGCAGCGGAATTCGCGCAGCACCGAAGGGGTTAAGTGGCATCTTGATTCAAGTTGTGTAAGTACTAGTAATTGCCCAAATGTTTTCAAAACTAAGTGCCTGTCACAGAGTAAGTGAATTCAATAGTACTAGGACCGTCAGTCTCTCGTCTCTCCTAATACTCCATTATACTACCTCCCCCCAAACGCTTATCTTACCTGTATTTGTGTTTGGAAATAGGGCTAGGCACAGGTCTGGCTGCATGGGAAATGGCGATTAAGGTTGGCAATCCTGGGCGGATGAAATGTCATCATTGCGGTGGTACTTGTGGTGTTACACAGTGGCAGTTGCAGCATCTGAAAAAAAAGAAAATGAAACCTTGTTTGTCCTTAACGTAGCATTAGAACGGTACGATAGAGAATATAGCAGGTGACAGTACACTAGAACAGTGCCACAATGTAGCCGAACAAATGGTAAAGTATTGAAAGTATAACTAGTACTTGCGTTGAATTTCTTTGACATTGGCTACTACTACAAGAAATAGTACTGAAGGTGAAGGACACAGCAGCGTAATAATTTGCCACGTCTAGGAGGAGGATGTTCTTGATGACCAATCAAGTTGATGGCGCACATGAAAATCTGCTTTCATTTGCCAATAGTGACTCAGTGTCAAGCTGAGTAAGAATATATCCTCGGATTCCTTCACCAGCCTGTTGCTATGACCTTATCCTCCCCAGCAAGTGTGTGGAATTATTGCTGTCATTTAGTCACACATCAATCAAAACCACACAACCCGGGGAAGAGGGTCAGGGTTTGGAAAATGGATGGGAATGGGTTTTTTTGGGAAAGTTTTGTTGAGAGAAGAAAAAAAAGCACAGCATGGACAAACAATAATTGAAGATAAACAAATCTTTGGGTACAAAGCTATCCATAAATCTTTTAAGTGACATAAAGGAAGTGCATGCACTACTGCATGCATGGTTACTGAAATGTACGTAGTACTTTCGACAACCGTGAATGAAAGAATGTGACAGTACAGGGCTGCAGTAATAATTATGCGTTTTCACTTGCCTATCTCTGCACTCAGAAACACTTCTTACATTAAATTAGGTGTAAAAAATAGCTGATGTAAAACCTATAGAATGGCTGTAGGGATGAATTTAGAAGCAGAGATCAAAGAAATGCAGAGTCACACTCATAGAAGTTCACAGCAATAACATTACTTAAAAGATAATTAGGAAAGAACGGATACTGTATCTGTATGTTTTTGTAGTTGTCCTGTTGAATTTGGTAAGTTGCATGCATCCAACCATTCCTCTTATTAGCGGGACTCCTCCATTCCATCTGATGCTCCGTCCATCAATGTTGGTGACCAGAAGACACCCTGTCCACTGCCTGCCTGGCGGATGCTGAATTGCGGCTCTCTAATGTGAAGCCTGACTTCATCCTTTTTTTCCCATTGCACAGGGTGAAACCCGGCCTGTAATTATTGATGGAAAAACAGGAAGTGATATTAGAACACCACTGACAAATAAATATAAGGTATGTACGCTGTGTAGTGCAAAAAGTCACACTTTGAGTTTCCTAATAGACAGTACAATATTTTTGAAAGTGCCTACTCTGTCTGAGTCTCCTTTTGAAGGATAAATAAGTATGGGCGAATTAATTTAGCGGATCTTTCCCCTCAAGCTACGTGTACTGTAAACTGTGTTTTAGACCTTCCCAGCAGTGCTCCCAGACCCTTACTAAACCCAGTCGCAAAAATGTAGAAGACCCCCAATCAGATCTCCAAAAACGAGGCCTAGTAGAAAATGGTGACAAAACGTACTTTGAAAGTAAAGTAGGCCCAAATCCCCCCTTACCCACCATGGATTGTATTCAAACCACTTGCAAGCAAGCAAAAGTATCCATACCCAGCATTGCTCCAAGACTCGCAAACCCCCCCACAAACACCAGGAACCCCCACAAACAGCCCCCCGAAAACGGTAGAGTGAGCGAAATCTCAGAAAATGCAAAAACTTTTTTCCCAGGGATTGTCTCCAAAACACTTTCTTACGGGTATTAGACCTTTCCAGCAATGGCCCCAGAACTGTCAACCTGGGAGAAAACAAGTTTAACCCCCCCAACAAGCCAAAAGGAAAAACCCGGGAAAAGCCACCCTTAAAAAACTTTGGGCCTACCTGGAATTCAGTCCAAATGCGCTCTGCAGCTAGGCCCTAACTCCTCTTTTCCACCATGGATTTCCTGAAAAACAAATGCAATCAACATTAGACTGTGCCAGCAGTGCTCCCAGACCCCAAAACCCACCCACAAACACCCGGAACCCCCCCAAACAGCAACTCAAAGACAAGCAAATCAGCAAAAACGCACAAAAAAATTCAGCTCCGATTTTGTCTAAACCACTTTTATCCGGTATTAGACATTCCCAGATATGGCCCCAGACCCCTGCAGCCACCCGCAAAAAAGCAGAACACCCCCAAACAGGCAACATTAGACTGTGCCAGCAGTGCTCCCAGACCCCAAAACCCACCCACAACAACCTAAAAGCCCGCCAAACAGCACCCCAAAGACAGGCAAGTGATCAAAAGCGCAAAATCTTTTTCTGCTCCGATTTCGTCCAAACCACTTTTATCCGGTATTAGACCTTCCCAGCAATGGCCCCAGACCCGTCAACCCAGGCGGAAAGAAGTAGAAGACCCCCAAACAGCCAAAAAGCTAAACTACAAAATGGGGACTTAGAAATTTTCAGGCAAATGTCCAAAATCACTCCACGCCCGCTCTGCAGCGAGGCCCTAACTCCCCTTTGCCACCATGGATTTGCTTCAAACCTCTTGCAATCAAAACTATCCATACCAAGCAGTGCTCCCAGACCCCAAAACCCATCCACAAACACCCTGAACCCCCCCAAACAGCACCTCAAAGACAAGCAAGTCAGCAAAAACGCAAAAAAAATTGTCACCTCCGATCTTGTCCAAACCACTTTTATCCGGTATTAGACATTCCCAGCAATGGCCCCAGACCCCTGCAGCCACCCGCAAAAAAGCAGAACACCCGCAAACAGGCAAAAAGCAAAAATGGGACTACTACCTTCAATTCTGTCCAAATACGCTGTGCAGCTAGGCCCTAACTCCCCTTTTACACCATGGATTTCCTGAAAAACAAATGCAATCAACATTAGACTGTGCCAGCAGTGCTCCCAGACCCCAAAACCCACCCACAACAACCTAAAAGCCCGCCAAACAGCACCCCAAAGACAGGCAAGTGATCAAAAGCTCAAAATCTTTTTTTGCTCCGATTTTCTCCAAACCACTTTTATCCGGTATTAGACCTTCACAGCAATGCCCCAGACCCATCAACTCACCCGCAAAGAAGTAGAACACCCCCACAAGTGCAGAGTCTTTCTTCATTGGGCGTAATCCAGCCATTTGCTTTGAGGGAAATAGGAGTCTGGAGGAGGAGGAGGATAGAGGAGCATGTTCTTGTGAACTGGTGAACATGAGGAATGCAGACTGCGGCACCTTCAAATCAATAAGCAAATAAGTGAAGACAGTTCTGCTGATGGGCTTGTTTTTGTGATTAGGGAATTAAAGTTTTTTTTATATAGATTTTGCAAAACAAAGAAAGACAGACACACAGGAATACAAGTGAATAAGGACGAAAAAAGAAAGTTAGTGATTCATTGACTCATTTTCAGGGCTCGGTGTCAGGGAAGAAGAGCTTGTCCTCAAACTATGCGAATTCAGACGGGAGTAGGTCACTTAACAGAGAAGAACTTCCCTCATCTAAGTTGGTGTCCTCCTCGTCTTCTTCCTGCGTGCATTCTCGTATTTTGTAATATGGTGGTATGAGGTGCTGATTCATCTTGATCATTGTTAACCTCTCCACATTTTTGGGCGAGAGGCGGGTCCTTTTGGAAGCTACAATGCCACCAGCAGCACTGAAAACACGTTCAGAAGACACACTTGCGAATGGGCAAGACAAGTAATTTATAGCCAGGTTGGTGATCTCTGGCCACACATCTGTTTTCCCATGCCAATACGCCAATGGATCATGGGAAAGATGGACCTCTGTTGAGTCATTCAGATAGGCCTGCACCATCGACTCAAGGTTCTCCAGGGTTCCTCCACTTTGCTTACTTTTTTCTGGGACCATTTCAGAAGCAAACCCAAGCTGAGTTAGCCAATCCTCTTCTTCACACAATATTACTGTTGTGTCTGGTGCAGATGATACGGTTGCTGGTGTCGTTAACGGCTGAGAGGGAAAATCACTCACTTCTGCCACAGCCACAAATGCAGAAGTGGATTTTTTTGACTGCGGACGGCCTGCTGATGCTGATGTACTGCCTTTTCCTTCAATTTCCTGCCGTTCTCTTTCAAACCGAGTGGCTGATACAGCTAGCCAATGTTTGTACTTTGTGACATCTGCCTCATCAGAAGGAAAGAATACTCTGCCTGCCACTGCCATTTTGTACCGTGGATCCAGGATAGTAGCACACATGTAATGCTGTTCTGTGTGGATCCTTTCAAGACGATCATTGCGAAGTAGGCGGTATAATAACTTGTCCGCCAACTCAAATGCTTCTTCCTTTCCATCTTTTTCAAACTTAGAACACAACGCCTTCAGTCGGTGCTCTAGCATGCACAACAATGGGATAGCTTTTCCCAGATTACAGTCCTCCCTGCTGACTGCACGCGTGAAGACCTCAAAAGGATGAAGCATGTCTGTCAGGCTTTTAACTCGGTCCCATTGCTCCACCTGTATCCTGATGTCTATCATAGGTGTACCCAGTTTAAAGAAATACTGATCGACTACCGCATACTGCTCATACAGACGCTCAAGCATGTAGAAGGTTGAGTTCCAATGTGTTGCCACCTCCTGGATGTGTGCTTTCATTGGCAATTTACGTTCATGTTGCAGGCACCTCAGCTGCTTCCGGGCCTTAAAAGAATGGTTGAAATGTGTGCACATTCTTCGGCAGGTGGTCAGTAACTCGGAGACTGGACTTACTTCACTCAAGAATTTTTTAACAACCAGGTTTATAGAGTGCGCCAAACACGGCACTCTGAAATAGTTACCCATATCCATGGCCTTAACTTCATTGGCGCCATTATCCGTGGAAACATAACCAATCATGCGTTTTCTTGGGGACAGCCATTCAAAGACCTTTGTGTTAAACTCATGCAAAATGTTTTCTCCTGTATGACTTTTCTCCATGGCAAACATGGCTATTGTTGCATGTTTCCCAGCAGCTTTATAAACTTTGTCCTCGTCAACACCTGCGTTTATCTTTGCTGAAAAAGAGACCCAGTGTGCAGTGATGCACATGTAATCAGTGGCTGCGCAACTGGTCCACATGTCTGTTGTCAGATGTATAGTGTGAACAGCACTCTTTTGCAAAGCTGCCCCAATCACCTCCACCACATCTTCATGTAGTGCTGGAACCGCAACTTTGGCAAAATAGAACCGGCTAGGAGCCTTCCATTTAGGGCAGAGCGTTGCCATCATTTCAAGAAAACCCACCCCTTCCACAAAAGAAGAAGGGAGAAGGTCCAGCGCTAGCATTTTAGCCAGCTTAGTGTTATACAGACGCGCCATTGGGTGGTTGCGTTCATATGGCGCTTCTGAAAACAACATGCTTCTAATGGTGGGCTGGACCATTTTACGGGATGATGAAGACTTCTGCGACCCAGTTACGCTCAGTGATGATGAACTTTTTCGCATTGGTGTCTCACTCTCTCCCACACTCTTAGTGTTGCTCATATATCTTGCAGGGGGTGTGCTGCTGACAGGGGTACTGGGTGTAACTGAAGAAATGTTTGACGTTTCTTCCTCTTCGTCATCAGCAGATGAAACATCAACGGATACAATTTGTTGACTTGCAATTCGGGCATCCTTGATCTCCCTTAGGTGTGCATGCCATTTGACAGTGTGCTGTCTCTCAAGATGACCTCTCTGGCCTCCGGTACCATAGTTGGTACCAAGCTTACCAGGACTAACTCGAACCTTACAACCTTATACAGACGCACCATTGGGTGGTTGCGTTCATATGGCGCTTCTGAAAAGAACATGCTTCTAATGGTGGGCTGGACCATTTTACGGGATGATGATGACTTCTGCGACCCAGTTACGCTCAGTGATGATGAACTTATTCGCATTGTTGTCACTCTCTCCCACACTCTTAGTGTGGCTCATATATCTTGCAGGGGGTGTGCTGCTGACAGGGGTACTGGGTGTAACTGAAGAAATGTTTGACGTTTCTTCCTCCTCGTCATCAGCAGATGACCTCTCTGGCCTCCGGTACCATAGTTGGTACCAAGCTTACCACGACTAACTCGAACCTTACAAATGGTACAAATGGCTATGTTTTCCCTTGTTGGGCTAACACTTAAGAAGTCCCAAACTGCGGACTTCAAATGTCTGTGGGGCGGAGGAGGCGATACTGGGAATGCTGCTAATGCCAGATGAACTGGAGGATGTGTGTTGCCGAAATTTAGTACGTTGTGCACTTACAGCACCACTAATTGAGGAAATGGAGGTCGAGGTGGATGGAGGTCCCTTCTGGCGAGAAAATATGGAAGCTGTAGGTGGTGGTGTACTAGCTAACTGCATTTGTGGTGGTCCCATTGCCACATCGCCATCATCACGCTCAGCAGCATTTCAGGATAGGGTAAAAATGTCTGTTTTCTGCATGCCCGCTGAGGCTGGAGTGACGCCTATGATGACTGCGTCGTCATCATGAGAGTCTTCATCAGCAGGAGTATACGCCACTTCTACTTCAGCGTCATCATCACACTCCATAACTCTGAGACTTTCGGGGACCTTCCTTTTACGCTTAGATACCTTTGTCAGATCATGGTGTGCCTCACTCTCAGGGGGCACTTTTAGTTCCAATTTTCATCCATATCATCAGAAGCAAGGGGGCTTGAAGAAGAAGTAGACAACATCCTGGATCTTTTCCTTGCTGGGGATCTGGAAGACAATGAATCATCAGGAGGAGTGGTTTCCTCATGTGATACCTCGGCTTGAATGTCGATTTCCTGATGTGCCCCTACTTCGGGAGGAACAACTATTGTGGGCACTTGTGCTGCTCCATGCACCTCTGCTTGCGCCTCTCCTTGCGCCGCCTCTCCTTCCACAGGTACTTGGGCTTGTACTTGCACATGTGGTTGTTGTTGCGGCTGTGGTTGTTGAACACTCGTCAGATGAGTTACAACAACCTGTGTTGATTGAGGGATGCTGCTACTTTCTTGCGATGAGCCAACATCACTAGTCGATGGTGATTGAACAACTATACTGGCTGCCTCTGCAGCACTCAAGGGCTTGGACCTAAGTTGGCGTGGTGGTTTATGACATACTCGCATTGCCAAACTCTCACTGTGCAAGGTGGCAAGCCGCGATGACGTAATCGCGGTCGACAAACTCCCACGGGGTCCCGCAGCAAGATCCAAAATGGCGCAGCACACGCATACATGGAGAAAAACAACTCTTCAAACTCTGAAAGACGGTAAGTGAACGCTACGCGCCACAAAATTGTATAGTATTCAATTTGGCAAGTGCGACCAAGCAAAAAAAAACGCTTCGCGCGAATTTGCGAATATTTGGCAAATTTGCGAGAGTTCGCGGATTGCGAATTTGCTGAAAATCTGCAAAATCCGCGAGCGGAACGGATTTTACGCCCACGCGTACATATGATGAGTGAGTACATGTATGAGTGCCTATATAGAACTGTTGGTGAATGAGTGGATGTGTATGTAGATGTTGGAATTACGGAATAGGTTGTTCTAACTGGTATTGGTATCTCTATTGTTTGAAATTTTTAGTTTCTATTTTTGAATGTGTGTATCAAAGGTTATATTAGGGTGAGAGGAGGTCTGCCACTCTCACAAGGATGATGTCATCAGTGATGTCATCGGTGATGTCATTTGAGATGAATGATGTCACTGTCCATGTCATGAGTGATGTAATATGTGACGTCATCAGCAGTGCATTGCGGGCGCGCGAGTTATAGTTAGCTAAACTAACTATAACGGGGGAATTTCAATGGTTTTGTATGAGTGAAATGTCCAGCTAACTATAACATGTGTGAAACCTATGGTTTTTTAAATGCTAATTCCTAACTATAACGTGTGTATAACCGATTTTTTTTTCAGTGAATTTCAAAGGTTTTATGAATGATAATTTTTAAATTGATTAATTATTGTATTTCTTTCTTTTTATATAAATTTTCTTATTAATATTTATATTTATTTTATTTTTTAAGGTATATTTTATATTCTTAATGTAAAATAATAACTAAAGTAAATTGAAAAATAATGTTTTTCTTAATTATTTTTTTTCTCCAAAATATTAAAATTAAATTCTATTTAATTCCTTTTTCAATGCTTTTTTTGGGATAATGGTACCGTACGCGTATGGCGATCGCACCATACTTTGTACGGCAAATCTTCCTCTGTGCGTACCCGCGCATACCTTATGAATGCGCTTTGATGTTACGCGTCGCATCAACGCTTCCGCGTAACGTCATGTATGGCGCCCTGTACTCGTACGGCATGAAAGTTTCTAATTGTTCAAAAACATATATTTATGTATTTAAAGTACATACTAAGGGAAGACATTATCTGGGATAATCATGAAAATAGTTTTTTTAAACTTTTAATAAGCGTATATTACTTTTACAAGTAATTACGCAAATCACGGCGGTACGTCGTATGTACTCGCAGCGTAAGAGCACCGTAAGCGCACCGTAGGCGTACGCAAAGCCATTTATCTTTAAAAGAAGAGATTTGATTGGTTCATAACACTGCCTATTCCAACTGTTGAAAGACCCTTCTCATTTTAATTATTCTAGTTTGACTTCCACAGGAGAAACATCTCTTGTGTAGATCTTAAGTAATTTGAAACAACTAACCACCATGACTGTACGGGATGACTCTTCTTCAGAATATTCCTCTGAGGAAGACTTTGTACCTGAGGAGCCTCAGAAAAAGCGCAAGGAAGCAATATTGTGGACATTTTTTACATTTCACCAAGGACAAAAAAAGGTCAATGCTCCTAAGGTGACCTGCAAAATTTGTCAGGTTACTCTTTCAAGGGGTGACCCGACGGAGAAGTACTCTTTTGGCACTGCGAGCATGGTGCGCTATGTCAAAAATCTACATCCAAACAATTATGCCAGAGTTCTAAGTCGAAGGTTGCAGGAGGACCAGGGATCTGCTCTTCGCAGTACATCAAGTGCACCACCACCACCACCACCGTCAGTATGGTTGCAAAGATACAACCAGAATTTGCAGACTTTTGCAGACTTTTGCAACAAACTCCTGTGCTATAGGGGTCAATCTATAGACCTCATTCTGCGCAAGAAATGGGAGCACCGTTGTTCTCGGCAATTTTTCTGTTTTTTTTACTGTCTTGTTGATGTTCCACATTTTTTTGGGTTCTAGTTAAATTTTTTTGTTTAAAAAAACAACATTTTTTTTAAATACTAAGAAAATAGAAAGCTACAAAGTAAAAAAAAACTGTTCTTTTCAGAACAACCTCCACTGGTCAAACAAAAGAGCTATATTTCTATGATAGTGTGTAAAACTTTGTCTGAATGAATGTGTAGTGCATAAATGAATGAATGAATACATTACTAGTGTATGGTGAATGTGAAAGTGCAGTACTATAAGGAACTGCTACAGCATAAATCTATAAGCAGTTTACATATAGTATACTGTAGTACCTCCAAAGTACTTGAATGTACCATATGCACATAAATATGTTACAAATCTATGGTTCAATTTGCACTGCTGGTGAAACTGCCTGGATGAATGTCTATGTGTTACGGGTGGATTTACATACCCCTTGCGCCTCTTTCAACACAGCCGTTGCGTCACTTTTGTAATGCACTGGTGGTGCAAAAGATGTGCCATGGTGTGTAGTATTTACATTGTGACACATCTGGAAGGTGCATCACATTATAAAGCCCTGCGCCAGAAGGAGGTGATATCACAGTACACAATAACTGGCATATCTCTGGGGATGTACCACTTATTGTACATCTGCTGATTAGTGTTTTAATGCAGTGAATGGATTCTTTTAGAATAGTGTATAGATAAGCACTAATAACCAATGACTGTCATTCTAAGTGATAAGTAACCTCCCATCCTTGTACAAGTAAACTTTTAATTAACCACGCATCCTTCTAGACAAGGTTGACAGATTGCGGTATTTCCCTCACAATTGGGCAACTTTTTTCCCAGTTGTGCGGGAAAAACCGATGCCTAGCGGTGGGTTAGTTTTGGGCTATATTGTAGTGTTTGTGCGCAATTTGGATGTATGACATTACAACGCATGCTTTTACTTCGCATGCTTTTACAACGCGGTTTTTACAATGCATACCATTATAACGCATAGTGCTTTTAGGCGCTGGATAGTGAATTGTTTAATTTACTATTCCAACTCCAGTCCCCGTGGATAGTAGGGAAGGTGTTGGATAGTACATTAAACCTATTCCCTATCCTAGAGCGCCCCCCAGTGCAATGCGTTCTAATGGTTTGCGTTGTAAAAGTTGCGTTGTAAAGGCACTGCGTGGTAAAAGTTGCGTTGTCAAGGTTGTTTACCTCGCAATTTACTGGCCTGGGCGGGCGCCCACAAGAGGATACCGTGGTGTGATGCCATCACACCCTCTCAGTGTCAAATTAGAGCACAGGGCACGCTATGAGAATGGTTACAAGTGGTCACTCATTGGAGATCCGATTCTGGGCCTGCCTCTGCGCACATGATAACCCCACCCCGTCTCTCTCTGTTGTTAATTGTTGGTGCACACACTCACACTTGCACTTGCGCGGTGCACGCCCACCCACACTCCCCAGATGTCACCACCTAGCTTTCTCTCCATTACTAAGCCTGGAAGCCAATACAGTAGCCAATGGTAGGTCCCCCAGGGCCGTCATTCTTGTAGAGCGCGAAAAATCTACAAATGACAGCCCTGGGCTTGGTTTGGTCAGCCCCCGCGGTTCCCATATAATGCGGGCACTGACGTAAGCACGCTCTCTTTTGCCTTCCTGTGCTGCGCTGACAGACAGACTGTCATCGTCAATTGTACTACTAACTGTTTGCTGGAGCAGAGGAGGACTGGTGACACTCGACGTGGTGTCACTGCTGCTGCTGCCCAGCCAGGCCACCATAGGCGCGGTGGCGGCGGCGCCCGCGCCCAGCCCACCCCAGGCCCATCCAAAGCCCCAGCCTTTGACGACAAGACAAGAGACGACAAAAGCAAAGGTAGGAGAAGCCGTCACAACATCAGCCTCTGCTGTAAATTGTGCCTGCAGAATAGCATTTTTTTTACTGTGTCAGGTGGCCCTCCCAGCTCTGTTTTGCTTTATTTTTGTGTGCCACATGCTTTGTGCTTCATGGTATTTGCTCCCTCCTAATCCTCCTGTGTCTTTTAATATTTATTGCTGCCTCACATAGCCTTCCCAGGGGAAACAGCCGTTACATCGCAACTTTTACAACGCACTTCTATTACAACGCAACTTTTACAACGCTGGATCCATTACATCGCATGCCTTTACAACGCATGACATTACATAGCAGATGCTATTACAACGCATGCCATTACAACGTAAGTATAGGTAAGTATATATTTTATTTTATATTTTATTTAAATTATTTAATTAATTTAATTAATATTAAAAATAAATAAATATATTAATTTATGTTTTTTTATAATGGGTTTGGGTTTTGGGGTACAGGGGTATTTTTAGGTTTATGGGTTGGGTTTGGGTTTTGGGGTACAGGGGTATTTTTAGGTTTCAGGGTTGGGTTTGGGTTTTGGGGTACAGGGGTATTTTTAGGTTTCAGGGCTGGGTTTGGGTTTTGGGGTACAGGGGTATTTTTAGGTTTCAGGGTTGGGTTTGGGTTTTGGGGTACAGGGGTATTTTTAGGTTTCAGGGTTGGGTTTGGGTTTTGGGGTACAGGGGTATTTTTAGGGTTCAGGGTCAGTTTTCAGTTTTTGAGTAATGGGGTATTTTTAGGGTTCAGGGTCAGTTTTCAGTTTTTGGGTAAAGGGGTATTTTTAGGGTTCAGGGTCAGTTTTCAGTTTATGGGTAAAGGGGTATTTTTAGGGTTCAGGGTCAGTTTTCAGTTTTTGGGTAAAGGGGTATTTTTAGGGTTCAGGGTTAGTTTTAGGTTTTTGGGTAAAGGGGTATTTTTAGGGTTCAGGGTCAGTTTTGGGTTTTTTGGGAAAAGGGGTACAGGATAAATTAAATTAAATTAAATAATTAAATTAAATTAAATTAAAAAAAATTAATTTAATTAAATTAAATAATTAAATTAAATTAAAATTAATTAAATTAAATTAAATTAAATAATTAAATTAAATTAGAATAAATTAAATTAATTAAATTAAAATAAATTAAATTAAATTAAATTAATTAATTTAATTTAATTACATTAAATTACATTAAATTAATTAAATTAAATTAAAATAAATTAATTATATTAAATTACATTAAATTAAATTAATTAAATTAAATTATTTAAAATAAATAAATTACATTAAATTACATTAAATTACATTAAATTAATTAAATTAAATTAAAATAAATTAATTATATTAAATTACATTAAATTAAATTAATTAAATTAAAATATTTTAAATTAAATACATTACATTAAATTACATTAAATTAAATTAATTAAAATAAATTAAATTAAATTAACTTAAATTAATTAAATTAAATTAAAATAAATTAATTTTAATTAATTTATATTTCAAAAAATATTATATACTTATTAATACTTGCGTTGTAATGGTATGCGTTGTAAAGGTATCTGCGTTGTAAATACATGCGTTGTAATGGTACTTCGTTGTAATGGATCCTGCGTTGTAAAAATTGCGTGGTAAAGGTAGTCGTTGTAAAAGTATGCGTTGTAACGTCATACATCCCTTCCCAGGCCTCTATTCTTATTGATCGTATGTTGGTGATCGGAATATTTCCATCTACGTCACGGGCCCTCCTAGGCCTTATTGTAAATAAATTGTGCGTGTTTGAATTTCTGTGTCGTATTTTTGAACTGTGTCACGTGATTTAGCCTGTATTGTTATAAATTGTGCGTTCATAATAGTATTATTATTTTACTGTGTCACGTGGCCCTCCCAGCTCTGTTTTGCTTTATTTTTTTGCGCCATATAGTTTGTGCTTTATCGTATTTGCTCCCTCCTAATCCTTAATATTTATTGCTGCCTCACGTGGCCTTCCCAGACCTCTATTCTTATTGATGGTATATTGGTGATCGGAATATTTCTATCTGCGTCAAGGGGCCCTCTTAGACCTTTTTTAAATAAATAGTGCGTGCATGAATTTTGGTTTCGTATTTTTGAACTGTGTCACGTGATTTAGCCTGCATTGTTATGAATTGTGCTTTCATAATAATATTATTTTTTTACTGTGTCACGTGGCCCTCCCAGCTCTGTTTTGCTTTAATTTTTTTTGCACCACATACTTTTTGCTTCATTGTATTTGCTCCCTCCTAATCCTTCCGTGACTTTTAATATTTATTGCTGCCTCACGTGGCCTTCCTAGACCTCTATTCTTATTGATGGTATATTGGTGATCGGAATATTTCTATCTGCGTCACGGGGCCCTCCTAGGCCTTTTTTAAATAAATTGTGCGTGCATGAATTTCCGTGTCATATTTTTTAACTGTGTCACGTGATTTACCCTGAATTGTTATAAATTGTGCGTTCATAATAATATAATTTTTTTACTGCATCACGTGGCCTTCACAGCTCTGCTTTACTTTACTTTTGTGCGCCAGATGCTTTGTGCTTCTTCATATTTGCTCCCTCCTTATCCTCCCGTGACTTTTAATATTTATTACTGCCTCACGTGGCATTCCCAGACCTCTATTCTAATTGATCATATATGGTTGAACGTAATATTTCCTTCTGCGTCACGAGGCCCTCCTAGGCCTTTTTTAAATAAATTGTGCCTGCATGAATTTCTGTGTCGTATTTATGTTACTCATGATAGTAAAGTATACTATATATACCAGGGCTGCTTATGTAAATGCTACTAGTGGGATTGCAACAGTAATTGTGCCACCCACACAAGTAACCCTAAATATAAAAGTCAGGCTTGCCACTACAGTGCCTGAGCGCCCTTACTAAAACTGCCATGTTTTCAAACCGCAACATTTTGGCAGGCCTTACCCGTCCCTTTGTATGGACTGTACTCTGTATCCCTCGCTTAAACTTTATGGGCGTATTAAGCTGTGAAGGCGGGGTGACAGTTCTTTTACTAATTGTATATTCACACACCTTTACAGTAATTTATGTCTGTATACTTGAATGTGACCATGTAAAATGTGTTCTTTACATCTATAATGCTTTTCTTTTAACGTTTTTTCCCGTTTATCTTCATTTTCCATAGAAATGGATGCCATTAAGTACCAAGAGCTTCTGGATTATATAAGCCGTAATGTGTATCCTGATGGTTTCAGTAAATTCCAGAAGCATGGATTACTTAGACTATCTAAAAAATTCTCTGTTGACGGTAGTATAATTTTTTCCGTATTGGCACATAATTTGAATGTCTAGAATAATGATGTTCTATTGGCTGGTGTAATTCTCTCCTATATAGGTGAAAAGTTAATTGGTTGAAGAACAGTACATGATTATGTCTTTCTGCACACAATATATTTTACAAACTACATTAATGTAAGAAAGTTATTTCTGATGAGATATTTGTGTTTGAGAAAGGTTTGTGATAGGTTGTTAAACTAATTTCTTATTTAAGAAATGTTACTTTTTCAAAGCTTTTGGTAAGTGTATTCTGCGATGATGCGTGGCCACTGTAACTACGACTGAGAAGCCTGCTTCGACACAGTGCACCCTCTTTGAATGAGGCCAATGGCACAAGGTGAGCAAAGACGTTTGTTTCCGAAACAACAACAAGTTACCTGTCAAAGGAGAGAATATGTAGTATGCAGCAGGTCCGCAATACCCATTAGACTAATGGGGCTTCAGCCCCCACCCATCGTCTGTGTCTCTTCCACGTTTTAATGTCCTTTTATCTCTCTCTTTCTTACTGTCTCTCACATCATTTTTTTTTCTTTCTTACAGTTATGGATGCTGCTGTCTCCACTGTGCCGTAAAGAACTTTACCTGAGTTTAAGTGGTGAACTCTCTTGGCTACAGCGAAGCCTGCTTTGAGATGTATAGCACCCTCTTTTAATCATGTCTATGGAACTAGGTGAGCAAAGAAACTTGTTTTTGAAACAACAACAAATTATCTGTGAAAGGAGAGAGTCGATAGTATGCAGCAGCTTGACTGTATGATTACCACAGAGCAGTGACAATAAATAGGTTACAACAGTCTGAGGAACGGATCTACAAGCTTATTGTGCCACTTTTTTGTCACTTTTAACATGGGAAAAGTGGCGCAAGTAGCTTGTAAATCTGCGTCTGACTTTTCAAGAAAAACTCTCAACCCCAGACTCTGAGAGTCAATGAGGTGCAACAGTCTAGGTACGCAATATTAAGAACTAACATTAAAATTCACTTTTGTCAGGAGTTTCGCAACTCAGTTTATGGTGATTAATCAAATGTCCTTTTGTTTGCTTCACCAAACATCCTTCAGAAGCAATCACGGCATATCGAGAAACAGCAATGGAATTGTCCGCAATATATTGAATATACTTTGACGTATACAACCAGAGTTAAAATGAAGTTGTGGACTCTGATGGCTGCAGTGTTTATACAAGGTAAGCACAGCGGCCTAGATATACAATGCCTCCAATTAAATGCATTAGAAATAAATCGGCGTATTTACAATCTCGTTGTACCACTTTTGTGTCAGTAACGCAGTAGGCACTTCCATATAGACACCACTTGAGCGCGGGACTATAGCAGAAGTGAAATGTACCAGGCACACTGCACACGTAAAATCGTAGTATTACTTTGACTTGTAATGCTTCACCTCATTTACTCACATTTACATAATTTTAAATTCTAATTTTCTATTGTACGTCTTTTGGAGTCCACATCACAATTTGGTTATAATATGGTTTTATTAAAGTTATTGTTCTAGTTGTTTATTATATTGTTATCATTAAGTTACGTTTACAGTTATTGTTGTTTTAATAAAAGTTAATTACAAAAAATCATACTTCTTTTTTGGGTTTTGATGGTCCACAATAAAAATAATATTTATAATTTGAAGTACTATAGTAAGGTGTTCAAGAGTAGGGTTGAAAAGTACTGATTGTACAATGAGTTATATTTTCTCTCGATGGACTACAACATAGAAAAGAAATAAAAGTAAAACAAAACAATGTGTACCACAATTACCAACCTCTTGGAACATTTTACCGTGCCAACCTACCCCCCTAAAAAATTAAGTGTGTGGGCCACAAAAACGCCCTTTAAACCACGGAAACAATCACCCCACAAAGATTTCCCTATTGTATGAGAGGGGCTGCGTGGCCCTCCGCCTAGTGCTCTGGAGTCCACGACGCCCATACCCAGTTGCTGCAGTGTCCTTTGAGCGGAAACAGCCATTACAACGTGGTCATAAGCACACGTGATCGTCACCACAAAGCCATTAGCACGCATATGGCTTTACCACGCATGCTTTTAGAACTAGTATACATTTACCACCCATGATAAAGGCATAAGCATGATAATGGCTTTGTGGTGATGGACACGCGTTGCAATGGCTGTGGCTTACGTGCTCCAAATTAGTTTTTAGGTATGCGTGTGACCAAGTCTGATAACATCGGAGGCAAAGGACAAGCACCGTGGTGTCTGTGGAAGGAAATCTCATCGATCACAGAGAAGATAGGTGGAGGGTAAAATGAAAGTAACAGGTATAATCAAAATAATGGAGGAAAACTACTAAAATGGCGGTGGACGGAGTTTGTAAGCAATGTTTGGCGCCTCGGCAATACGTTTCAAACGAATATAGATAGAATATGATTATTAATATATTACAAAAGTATAGCAGCGGATGACACACACGGCCCGGGAAAAGAAAGCGGCAAATTTAATACATGAAATGAGGACAGCTTTGCTTGGCGAACTTGAAGAAAAAGAAAGAAACATGGGCTTGAAAATGAGGCTGCGCATGCATAGAGAGTACAACTGGTGCACAAAAAAACCCAGAAAGTTTTACATACTATCATAGAAATATAGCTCTTTGTTTGACCAGTAAAGTTAGTTCTCAAACAGAACTGTTTTTTTTTTAACCCCAATGCCCCCACGATCCCAGACGGCTCCCCGCGTCCTTTGAGAGCCGGCATTGCTTTGTCAGATAGAGCTGCTTACATGCTGCTCTCTCTGACGAATAGCAATCTGCTTTCCTACTTGAAAGAGAGAGCAGATTAACTTGCTCTCTCTTTCAAATAGGAAAGCAGTTTGCTGTAGTAAAGTGGGAGGCGCGACGCTCCTGCCCTACCATAGCAAACAGCAGTGTCCCGGAGGTAGGCCCCACGAGACACTGCAGGAGAAGGCCCTGGGAGGTGGTGGTCCACAGGGCCATCAAGGGCTCCAGGAGGGGGGCCACGCAACCTCCTCCCAACATTAAAAATCCCCAGGGGGTGCAGGTCCCTGGGGTTGGAAGGTAATTTTACATATTACTGCCCCAGGAAGGTGGCGGTCCCTGGGACATGTATGGGGGCAGAGGGAGAGGGAGCTGAAAACATACTTAAAAAAAAAAAAGAAATAAAAAAAAAGCCCAAAGGCCCCCCCCAAATACATCAAAATAAAACCCCGGTGGTGGCGTTCCCTGAGGCTCGGGGGGCCTTACAAGCCCCCATTATGGAAAAAAAATTGCCCCCGGGATTTGGATCCCCCGGGGGCTAATTAAGAATAAAACAGACTTCTATATTTTTTTTCTTTTTCCACCACGTACGTGTACGGTATGTGTACCCTGCGATTTCTTATTTAAAAAAATAAATGTGGTCCTAAAGATCCATGTGGGACACCCTGAGCAGCCCTAGAGGGTTAGGATGTTTTTACCCTGCCCCCTTTCCTTATTTTTCAACTTTGTTTTACTGTTTTCTTGTGACTCGGTTTTACCGAGGCACAAGATGGCTGTCAACACTTCCTGGTTTGGAGTGTTGACAGACAGTTGACTTCCAATCAACATGCAGCTCATACTCATAATTTTATGGATTTCCATACGCGTAGAGTACTTCGTCTCTAGATATCACTGTGATATTCATTTTGATTTTCTCAGAAACTACTAAACGGATTTACACCATTTAACAGAAAGCACAATCTGCGAACCAAACTCTACCTCTCTGCCAAATTTGGTGAAATTCCGTTCGGCCGTTCGGGCTGTAGCCCTGGCTAAAGGTCCCTATGGAAAATTGCATGGGAAAAAAACGTTTTGTGACCCCCTTTTTTGTCGGCCCTCACTTGACAAATCACCCCCAAACTTTCAGGGAAGGAGTGGAGCGGAGCAGGCCATTTTCTTGGGGAATTTCACGGAGATTAATCCACGAACGCCAAAGTTATTCCAAATACAATGTTGTGGATTTCCTATGGAAAGTAGGTCCTAACTACAACTACCTACGGGCAACCGCCAGTAGGTTATATATATATATATTCACTGAAAAAACCATAGGTTATAGACCATATATAGTTAGGAATTAGCATTTAAAAAACCTTATTTTACTCACACAAAACCATTGAAATTCCATATATAGTTAGTTGCACTAACTATATATCGTGCACCCGCAATCCACTGCTGATCATGTCACATATTACATCATTCATGACATGGTCAGTGACATCACTGATGACATCACTGATGACATCTCAAATGACATCACTGATGACAACATCCAGTGACTGTATTTTTCTGTAAAGTTAAAATATGTCTTGAGTGGATGTATAAGTGTCTGGATGAAGGATTTAGTAGGTGCATGACTGACTGTATGAGTGAGTGATTAAATGTGTCTCACTGAATGCATGGGTTAGTGACTAAACTGTCTTAATTTGTGCATCATTATGTCTGTTGTTCTGTAAACTGCTGCATGTGTTGATCATTAGCTATACGAGAGGCTATATGTGTTATTAATTGGTTGCCCAAGTATTTCTATGGGAGATTGAGTTTGTGTGGGGGTGGCTGGAAGGTGTGAGACTCTATGCATAGATGTGTGAGCAGTTTATTCACTAGGTGTATGAGTTCAAGAGTGCATGTGGAAACAGCTACATGGGCAGTTGACTGTGTGCATGAGTGTATTGATGAGTGAATGGATATCTCAATGCTACATGTCATAGTAAGTACATATGTAAAACACAGTACATGTGAGAGTTGGCATATATAAATAACTGTGCATGAGAGCCACTGAATGAGTGAGTGGTTGTATCGATCATTGTGAACTTGTATCAGGGATTGTATAAGAGAGTAAATATGTGTTAGTATATGTTTCAATAAGTAAGGTGTGTTTAACTGTATAGTTGAAGAAATGGAGGTGAGATTGTTTCTTTGCATGACTGACTGGGTGTGTGAGTAACTCCATGGATGAGTGGCAGTGTGTGAGTGTCTGTATACACTGAGTGTACCTAAGGTTATATTAGAGTCTGAAGAGGTTTATCGTATTAGCACAAGAATGATGTCAAATGAGATGTCATCAGTGATGTCATCAGTGATGTCATTTGAGATGTCATCAGTGATGTCATCAGTGATGTCACTGACCATGTCATGAATGATGTAATATGTGACATGATCAGCAGTGGATTGCGGGTGCACGATATATAGTTAGTGCAACTAACTATATATGGAATTTCAATGGTTTTGTGTGAGTAAAATAAGGTTTTTTAAATGCTAATTCCTAACTATATATGGTCTATAACCTATGGTTTTTTCAGTGAATTTTCAAGGTTTTGTAAATGCTAATTCCTAACTATATATGGTCTATAACCTATGGTTTTTTCAGTGAATTTTCAAGGTTTTGTAAATGCTAATTCCTATCTATATATGGTCCATAACCTATGGTTTTTTCTGTGAATTTCATTGTTTTTTTAACAGCTAATATCTGTAGCTGTAAAATGTATTCTTCTTTAAATCCAAAAATATATTTTATATGTTTATGAATAATTTTTTTTTTAAATATTTTTTTTTCTTCGTTCCCGCTTCGCAAATCGGGAAGCTTCCCGTTAGCTGACCTTGATGCCGCGAAATAGACCGCGAGCCGGTAAACGTTTCTTTACCGCAAGTGCCGCGTTACAAAACAACATCGTGACGCCTCCCGTCCGCATGACGTTTCACGTTGTCGCGTGATACGTCATATGACGTACTACGTTAGCGAACTGGTACGCGAAGCGAGTCGCAAAGCGCAGGTTTCTGGAAGCAAACCGGGAGGCCCTGCAAAGCGCTTAACGTAAACACAGCAAGTCATGTGACTTGGTAATAACACTTTTCATTGGTTCATTTCACTTTTGGTTTCCTAATGATGTAAGACTAGGTCATATAATCTAAAATGAACACTTTTGATTGGTTGAGAACTCTTGTTTTTCCCAAATGATGAAAATCCCTCCTTCTTTCCTCACTCTGACTTTCATCATTGTGAGAGAAAGACCCTTTGTGATCACTGAGCAATGGCTTCTTTAGTAGCTTCAGCTGGTGCTTCCCCACCACCTCCACCACATCCAAGGAAGAGTGGACCACCTGCTCAAGTTATAATTCAACAAGAAGAAGAAGAAGAGGAACAGGAGGACGAGCACGAAGAGAGGCAGTTTTTGCCTGAGCAGCCCAGGACGTCTCACCGGAAAGAAAACTTCATTTGGCAATTTTTTAAAATTCCCAAAGGTCAGAAAAAAGTAAATGCAAGATACGTAACTTGCCTTATATGTCAAGATAGACTGTCCAGAGGGACCGACAAAAAATACAGTTTCGGAAACTACACAATGCATCGCCATATGACTAGGTGGCATCCTAACAACTACAGTGCTGCACAGTTTCGGAACGACCTAGATAATCTCCCTATTATGGCCAGAAGATCTGTTGTACCGGAAGTAACGGGACCAGAGGGCAGGGAGATGGTGCCAAATATACAAATGAGATTTGGTGAAGTAAAACACACCTGCGTATTTTGCGATGGATTCATTTCCTACGGAGAAAGAAGCATCACTCTGATCAACAGAGCTATTGACTATCATATGCAAGTTTGTCCGAAACGCCCAAAATAATAAATACTTCTTTTTTTTGTTTTGTTGCTCCTGTTGAGCCCTTTACAATGAATCGTTTTCATTGCCCCCTCCAAGAAAAACCCAAAAAAATATAAAACTGTTCTGAAAAATTCAAAAACAGTAAAAAAATGTTCAGAAAAATAAAAAAAAAAGTTCTTTTCAGAACTACCTCCCCGTTATTAATAAATTGGTACAATATTTGGAACTGTGCCAACCTCTATTTCTCTTAGTTCGCTTCCTAGTTCGCTCGCCGGTACGCGAACTGGAAGCGAACCAAAAACAGTAAGTATAAGGGAGGGAAACACACACTTATGTTAAAATAAAGACAGCTATAGGGGAGTAAACTAGAGATACTATTACCCGTAATCCACTGCTGATGATGTCACATATTACATCATTCATGACATGCTCAGTGACATCATCAGCAGAGGATTGTGGGTTTTTTGACAACATGCCTTATCCACGGTTTAATAACGCTGCCTTTTGCTTTATATAAGTTTTCAAATTGTATGAAATATATACCAATAGGTCGTTATGAACCTTTAGGTAGTGCTTTTCTTCATGAGGTCTGGTCGCTTCCATACACATACAGATGTTTCAAAGATGATCAAGAAGTTTATCTGAATGGAGAGGAATGCACTGAGACGCCAGATCATTCACTAATGTGTAGGCACATACAGTTACACGGTTCATGCAACAAACACCGACCAAATATGGCTTGCGTGTTGCAAGGCACGCCAGTTCCTGCTATCATCCCCACGTTCAAGTTGTTGGAAAATGGTAGTTATTTGATGCTCAATAATGAAGATTGTTCTGAGTTAATTAAAAGTATTCCTTTTATCGTAACAGTAAGTGAACGGGTTATTTGCTGCAGAAATGTTCTATTTCCTCCCACACATGAACATAGGGAGTTTTCAATCTGGCCACAAATACCAACCTTGGGACACGTTTCAACGGCATGGCAAGAATAAGAGCTCTTTTGTCTCAGAGAGAGGTGGCCTTGAGTTCGGCCCGTGAAACTTTCGTACTTCACATAGCGAACACCCGTACAGAGGTGCACACCCTTTTCAATTAAGATTTGCCTTTCAATTTCAGCAACATGTTTCCGACTATCTTTAACGCATCCTCCACAAAGTCCCTGACACACTTTTTTAAAGTTGTTACCAGTGGCCTCGTGACTTCATTTGAGAAAATCTTTGGAGTCATCCCTGCTTCCTTTCATTGTATTTTCTGCACTCTGGTTCGTGGATTGGCATTTTTACTTGCATTACCAGCGGACGCTCTTGTGCTTTTTTACATTTTTAAATATGGATGTCCCTCCTATGCAACCTCCGACCCTGCAGCTGCTGACACTGTTCCGCAATCGCATGCTAGAATATTATGGCACAATGCCGTTGGCGATATTAAGCACGGCATATGGATTATCTTTTCGGTTCTCCTACTTCACCTGTATCCAGCCTGTATTTCACTGCCTGACCTGTGATTTCGATTGGGCCATTGATTTGTGTCTCTGCGGACCGGTTTCTCCTGACGTCGACTTTAATCAGCTGATGACTCCTATCATTACTCACGAGTTGGTTTGTCCTGGCGAAAGGATTATGGCTGTGGCATTGATGCATGGACTACTTGGTCCCTGGAATTTACTGGCGGCAGCACAGTCTTTCTTGGAACAGAGCTTTCTTGAAAACCCACCGAGCTGTCCTCTGATGGTGATAGAGGATCCGGTGCTGGGAGAGCACGTATGTTCTTTTCCGCTTTTAAATTGGATGGCTGAACTGTTTTCGGATGAAGACGGTGACTTCCTATTGGAGGCTGTTGCAGCTTATTTTGCATACACAGTTATGTCATAGACCTTTTTCATGTTTGATATGCTGAGTACTAGCATTTCATTGACAATTCATTAACTTATTTGTCAAGTTTTTATTATTTACCTTGCCTATTGGCTTAAGACTCGATAAAGTACTTGGCTGTTTTATTTTTCTTTAGCATTAAATTTTCCTAGTTTTTAATGCTTTACCTTGCGGACCGTCCACATATAAACTTGCAATCTGCTCTCATGAGATGGCACTTCTATTATCTTATTCAGTTCGTTTCCGGATCATGAGGAGGTGTCATCTAGGTCCTGGATATCTTTACACCGTGTTAAGTTAGCATGGGCTCATTACCGGTTTAAACGCCATTTTTCCTTTTTTGCAACTTCTGCACACGACACTTAGTTGTTGCTTTAGCTTTCCACCTAGTAGTTCATCGTGGTTTACATGAGAATAATATGTTATTGGTCTACTATCTGCTTTACTTGTTAAACTATATCTGTACAGCGAGTGCTAAAGTTTCAAGAACAACACGATACAGAATTGTTATGAGGTCTGATCTCCACGACTTCATACTCATAACATAAGTGCAACTTCTGCCAATTCTGGGCATGAGGCGGGTTTTATATTGCTTTGCCGAACACACATACACAACAGTTGATGCGGTTCACATGAAGAGAGAGCTGGTGTATGCTGATGTGATTCCTTCAAATCTAAGACACTAAAGTATGGGCACGCCCTAAACCAACACAAAGAGACCTTCTTAGCAAATAATATAATATGTGTATTAGGGAGGGTGAGATATAAGCAGCCGCGGGCCGTGGAGGGAGTTACGGTGAGGCAGGGAGGCGGGGAGGGGGAGAAGCAGGGTGGAGCCCTCTCTACCTTGCCCCTCCCCCTCCCCGCCTCCCTGCCCCACCGTAACTCCCTCCACGGCCCGCGGCTGCTTATAAGTGTTGCTAACTCTTATTCATTTACAGCATGTTAACATACTGTCACCATTCGCTTTTTATGTACTAGTAACTATGCTGGTAATTTTGCTACTGATAATATGTGTACTTGTATTCTCCACCCTGCTTCTCCCCCTCCCCGCCTCCCTGCCTCACCGTAACTCCCTCCACGGCCCGCGGCTGCTTATAAGTGTTGCTAACTCTTATTCATTTACAGCATGTTAACATACTATCACCATTCACTTTTTATGTACTAGTAACTATGCTGGTAATTTTGCTACTGATAATATGTGTACTTTTATTATCTAAGGTACTACGCCTGAGAAGACGGCATTAGTAAATAAACATTTCAAATACACATCTGTTCTTCTTAACTCCATTTTCTGGTTTCTAAGAAATCTATAACGACCGACTGTTCATGAGTTCCACGTATCCTGAGGTACTATAAGTTCATATTCTGGATTGTCTAAACATTGAGAGTTTGTTATATCCAATGTGACACTGTACCTAGCTTGCTAAGGAGTTTTTGATTACTAACGTGAGTTTTGGGACACCCTAATTCGCCGAGGTTCCAATCCTCTGTCCACAGTTCTGTGTGAGAACAGAAACCCTGCGACAGGGGCACCCCCGACCCTTGCTGGAGCTTCATCACACTTGCGATACAACTCCAGCAATGCATTCGCCGAGGTTCCAATCCTCTGTCCACAGTTCTGTGTGAGAACAGAAACCCTGCGACAGGGGCACCCCCGACCCTTGCTGGAGCTTCATCACACTTGCGATACAACTCCAGCAATGCGCCACCTTTACGGCACAGATACATCACGCATCTGTGCTGTTTTTGCCCCATGATGCGCCGCATTGTAAATGCAGCACACCATAGGTGACGGAACAGCGGCACAGAATGACTAACACATCCCTGGTGATGCGCCAGTCATCATAAATGTATCCCTATGCTTCTTATCTTGTTAGAGATGAACCGCCATATATATCATCAAAGTTTTTTGCATTTCCTAAATAGCGAACTTTAAGGAATAAATAGCGATTCTTTACCATTCCTAGTTTGCGATGAGCTATTTGCTAATTAGCCGAATGTAGCCCAATGAAGCCCAATGTAGCCCAATGTAGCCCAAAGATGGCCGCCAGACACACAAAAAAACAAATGTAGCCCAAATATCAGCCAGATGTAGCCCAACTATAGCCCAGTGACAGAATGACCAATCAGCTTCGCAAACCTCCGTTACGCGAAGTGGAGCGCTGTTACAGATATATATCTTTTTTTGAACGTTAATTTCTCAAAATCCACTGGAGCACATATATTGAGACCTAGCAAAGGCACATCGGGCTACCAGTCCCTACAATTTTGCCAAGTTTCGTGCAAATCCATTCAGCCGTTCGATTATTATTATTATTTTTTTTTTTTGCCCCGCGGGGCCCTTTTAAAACCTCCACATCAAACCTAGGGGGTCAGCGAGGATCTACTATTCCCCCTTATGGTCATTTGCCCCTTCGCTTTGGCCTCCTCTTGTCTCTCGATCCTACCGAGAGACAAGATGGCGGCCGCTACGGACTGTTTGGAATGTTGACAGACGCCAGAGAACCAATCAGCTTCGCTTCACAAAGCTCCGTTGCGCGAAAAGTACGCGTCCTGGGCCGCTGCCCGGTCCGCTGTTACAGATATATATCTTTTTTTAAACGTTAATTTCTCAAAATCCACTGGAGCACATATATTGAGACCTACAAAAGGCACATCGGGCTACCAGTCCCTACAATTTTGCCAAGTTTCGTGCAAATCCATTCAGCCGTTCGGGCTAAAAGTGAGGCCAACCGCCCTATGGAAAACTCAATGTTAAAAACACGTTTTGGGACCCCCCTTTTTTCTCGGCCCCCACTGGACGAACCCCCCCCAAATTTTCAAGGGCTGCTCAGAAACAAAATGTGCCATTTTCCTGAAAATTTCAGCCAATTCCGTCCACAAACGCCAAAGTTATTAGACATAGAATTTTCAAAAAACCCATAGAGAAAAAATCCTAACTATATATACCTACTGGCGACCGCCAGTAGGTAATATATATATATATATATATATATATATATATATATGTAAAAAAAAATCACCTCCTCTCGAAGAAAGAAGCAGGAGCCTCAGTGGGGATTAAAAAGGCTGCACCCTTTATTTCAGATTGATGGCGTATGCATTTCGGCCGGAATGGCCTCATCATTGCCTGCGGTGGTGATAACGGAAGTCCTGACGCTCTGCAGTCTGTAAATGCACCCTGCCGCACTATGATAGGTGCGAGTGTGTCTGCTCCGCCCCTCAGCAAACAAAATCCTCATGATGACGGGTCCTAGAAAATCAGCGGACTCCATGTCCCAGGATGCACCAGTGGCTCCCAGGTGAGTATTGCTGTGGTGCGGTCTTGGGAAATTCAAGAAAATAGCAAAGGGAAAGGTGCTCTGCAAAGCGTTCATGAAACCCGCAAGGTGAAACTGGGGGTATGGCCTTAGGTCCCCATTACCTCATCAACCAAAAGTCCAAGCCCAAAATAGCGTGAGCAGGAAGGAGTGCACCCCGCCCAGATGGAGAAAATGTCTCGCTGTATCGTGCAGCCTTTTTAATCCCCATTGAGGCTCCTGCTTCTTTCTTCGAGAGGAGGTGATTTTTTACATTGCTGCGCGCTTTCCAGAAGCGCGGTTCAGAAGCCCCCTCATCACAAGTGGCCTGGAGACTCTGGAACCTGCTTCGGCATCAGTTTGTTTCTTCAAGTTTTTTGAAATTCTCCAGACTCGCTGGCAGTCCACGCACCTTAAGCGATACAGCGAGGCATTTTCTCCATCTGGGCGGGGTGCACTCCTTCCTGCTCACGCTATTTTGGGCTTGGACTTTTGGTTGATGAGGTAATGGGGACCTAAGGCCATACCCCCAGTTTCACTTTGCGGGTTTCATGAACGCTTTGCAGAGCACCTTTCCCTTTGCTATTTTCTTGAATTTCTCAAGACCGCACCACAGCAATACTCACCTGGGAGCCACTGGTGCATCCTGGGACATGGAGTCCGCTGATTTTCTCGGACCCGTCATCATGAGGATTTTGTTTGCTGAGGGGCGGAGCAGACACTCTCGCACCTATCAAAGTGCGGCAGGGTGCATTTACAGACTGCAGAGCGTCAGGACTTCCGTTATCACCACTGCAGGCGCTGATGAGGCCATTCCGGCCGAAATGCATACGCCATCAATCTGAAATAAAGGGTGCAGCCTTTTTAATCCCCACTGAGGCTCCTGCTTCTTTCTTCGAGAGGAGGTGATTTTTTATATATATATATATATATATATAAATAACCTTCTGGCTGGTACAAATTATTGTGCATCAATGAACAAATGATTTTGAACATACTCAAAGATTAATGAACTTTAAACGTACTTATGGACTTGAAGCACCACAAACATTCAGTGTGTCGTCATGAATGGGAACGCCCACTATAGGTGGGGTTTGGAATAAAATATGCCAATCAATAATTATAGTGCGTTTGTCAGACATCATTTGTGCAGCCCAGAAGAAACGCGTCGGCAAGCAATTAAATGTGAAGCGTGATGGCAGGCAATGGAAATTCATAGCCGGATGGCAGAACGCTGCTTGTGCATTCCCAAAGCTAAAGGCAACTTGCTCTCGACATTACTCAACACGGCGGCCTGGCCGTGGGGAATAGCACCATCGCCTGCAGTGAGAGGTAGCTGCCTTCAAGCAGAGCGGGGCCGGAGTCAGGAACTTTTTGGAACTCCCTGCGTCACTGCAAAACAACCTACTCAAGGTACAAATTAGTGTGCATCAATGAACAAATGATTTTGAACTTAGTCAAAGATTAATGAACTTTACCCTTACTTATGGACTTCAAGCCCCACAAACCGTCAGTGTGTCGTTATGAATGGGAACGCCCACAATAGGTGGGGTTTGAAATAAAATATGCCAATCAATAATTATAGTGCGTTTGTCAGACATCATTTGTGCAGCCCAGAAGAAGAGGTCTTCGACCTCGAAACGTGTCGACAAGTAAATAAATGTGAAGCGTGATGGCAGGCAATGGGAATTCATAGCCGGATGGCAGAACGCCGCGTGTGCATTCCCAAAGCTAAAGGCAACTTGCTCTCGACATTACTCAACACGGTGGCCTGGCCGTGGGGAATAGCACCATCGCCTGTAGTGAGGCGTAGCTGCCTTCAAGCAGAGCGGGGCCGGAGTCAGGAACTTTTCGGGACTCCCTGGGCACAGCGGTCTTTTCCGAATCAAGCCTGCGTCACTGCAAAACAACCTACTCAAGGTACAAATTAGTGTGCATCAATGAACAAATGATTTTGAACTTACTCAAAGATTAATAGACTTTAAACGTATTTATGGACTTCAAGACCCACAAACCATCAGTGTGTCGTCATGAATGGGAACGCCCACTATAGGTGGCGTTTGAAATAAAATATGCCAATCAATAATTATAGTGCGTTTGTCAGACATCATTTGTGCAGCCCAGAAGAAGAGGTCTTCGACCTCGAAATGCGTCGGCAAGCAATTAAATGTGAAGCGTGATGGCAGGCAATGGGAATTCATAGCCGGATGGCAGAACGCTGCGTGTGCATTCCCAAAGCTAAAGGCAACTTGCTCTCGACAACTTGCTCTCGAGATATATATATATATATATATATATATATATATATATATATATATATATATATATATATATATATATATATATATATATATATATATATATAACCTTCTGGCTGTCACCACTAGGTAGTTATAGTTAGGACCTAGTTACGATAGGAAAATGGCAACATTCTATTCCCAATAACTTTGGCACCAGTTGCCGAATCATCACAACATTTTTTAAATTAATTCTTTGTTGATATCAGCTCCTATGTTGAAAGTTTGGGGGTGATTCGTCAAGGGGGGCAGAGAAAAAAGGGGGTCCCAAAACATGTTTTCTCCATGTTAATTTCCATAGGAAAGTTTAGACAAGGCTACATGTCGAACGGGTGAACCGAATTACCCCAAATTTGGCAAGGAGAAGGGTCTTGGTCTAGAAAGCACGCTTTTGTTTATTTGGTGTAAATCCATTCAGCAATCTGATTGGCTGAGGCATTACAGGCACAAGCTTGCTGCTGATTGGCTTTGAGCCGTGTGAGCGGTTGCAACTAGGAAGTGTTGGCCGTCATTTTGTGATTCCGCTGAAGCGAGTAAGTGGAAACAAGGGAGAAAAAAGTGGGAAAGAGAAGGGTAGAAGCACTGTAAGCTCTATGGGTTGTTTAGGGTGTGCTATAGAGAGGGTGCGAAGCAAAGTATTCCCCCTTACCAATGTGAAAGTGGTGGGCTACGAAAATTAAGTGAGGTATTGCCAGAGTGTGGTGCTGCTACGGTGAGCTTGTGCGAGACTCGGGGATTAAAATGTGAGCCCAAAATGTGTGACTTTTGCTGTGAAGTCATGTGCCGTGGCCGCTGCACTACACTTGTGGAAGTAGTGTCAGCATGTGTTTATAACTACTAGGAAGAACTATTGACCCGTACTGCTCTGAAAGTCCTGGGGTACGGAAAATATGTGAGGTACTGTCTAGAGTCTCATGCTGCTAAGCTGAGCTGCTGCCGGACTTGGGGATGAAAGCGTGAGTCCAAACTGTGTGTCATATGATGTGAAGTCATGTGCTCTGGTTGCTGTGCCACATCTGTCCAAGTAGTGTCAGCATGTAGTTATAGCTACTTGGATGAACTTATGTTTCGAACATTGTAGCTTGTGTGTGGTGCTTAGGGGACGTTATAGTGGGAGTGCGGAGGTAAGGCAGGAAACTGCCGCTAAAGCGGCGATTAGGGGTTGATAATATGCCCTTGTGAATTCCCATAGAAGCCATGTTCTGGTGTGAACCTGGGCTTCTATGGGAATACACAAGGGCATATTATCAAGCCCATTATAGTCGCTTTAGGGGCAGTTTCCTGCCGCTAAAGTAGTGTTAATGTTATTGCCATTCTTTGATAATATATTCCTACATTATTAGCTATTTGAAAATCACTTGCATGCACCTGTGCACCCAGTGTGCTGCACTCCAGCCCCTTCCCCCACACTGTGCTCAATTCTAGGTCTTGCACACCAAGGCTTCACTGCTCACCTGCCACTCCGGTGTGTCCCACGACGTGTTGGTGCATGCTCCGAGTCTGTGGTACATTTGTACGGTAGACCAGGTCTCTGGTCGGGGACGGTGTCTTGATACCACAATGAAAGGTGTCAGAATGCCCAGGGCATCACTGCAGGGTCAGCTCCAGCTCCGCCCTTCTTGAGGCAATCAATGGAATGTCTGAAAAGGGAGAAATTGTTTATTGGTGGAAACGTTCGAAGGTAAATGAAGGTTTATTTCAAACTTGATAGAAAATAGGAGTTGAGTGCATCCTTCATTTTTGAAATACGATCTACTAACTGTTAGTGGTAATCGTGGTTCAGAGAGGAGTGGGAGTGCATGAGAATTCACAAGGTTAAATAATTATACGATATACAAATATTTATATAGAAAGGTACAGAGCGCATGCTAGAAGCATAATGTGTGCGTGTAATGCAGTCGCGGAAGCCTGTGTGCATGTAAACTTAGTAACAAGCTCACTACAGTGTCCTAAAAGCCAACGACACGTGTCTGTAGTGCAGCGCTGCCCGCTGGCTCAGGCCTACAGTACAAGCCAGCAGGTCCTTAAAATGAGACAGATGAGACTGAATGAGGTCAGAGATCACATCATTATGCATGGCAACATTGTTTGTTCGACCTGCACAGCCAGGGTGATGCACCGACCCCACCCGCTGCACCGCACTCAATTGTAGGCCCTATGCACCCAGGCCACTCTGCTTACCTGCTGTCATTGTTGTGTGAGCAAACACAACGGGCAGCAGTGCTCACAATTCAGATGGAGTCTTGATTGCAGGATAGTGTACACCTCATGGATCCCTTTTGTAGACTACGGACAGTAGGGCTCACACTTTAGAGCCTGTGTTGATTGCCAGGATGGTGTACACTTCCTAGATCCATTTTTTCTTATTGCGCATTGTGATATGTGACCATATCACCTGAGGCAATGTGGAACAACTGGGACATGAGGGGTCGTCGTTATCCTATTTATACATCCGCAAAGTCGGCTGGGCTTGCGTACGCCAGGCCAGCGTAGGGGTGTGAATAAATATTCCGGGGACCTGGGTGTTGTTCAGTTCCTGTCTTTCTAGGAAGTGTACCTATGTGTGTTTCTTTTGAAGTTTTCAACCTCACAGAGTGTGCAATTCAGATTAGTGTAGCATGTGTCGGGAGGGAGGAAACTATCGTTAATGAGATGGTGTTTGAAAAGAATGAATGGTGAACATTACATGTCAAGGATGTGGATATGAGCAGACACGCATTGTCAATGGTGTGCGGTATTATTGAAAGTGTTGCTATCGCGAAGTGTACACATGCGAATGTGCGCGGATGGAGGGAGGATCAGCAGTGAGGCTACTTCATATACAGTGATGACACTCATTACAGTCAAGCAATGCATGTCAAATGTGAATCCGAAAGTCTCACATATAACACACTACTATATTGGTAAAGCTTGACAACAGAGCCTACAGCAAAATAAATCTACACATTGCTGTTTACTGTTTGTCACATGTGATCTAGGATGTGCACTCTGCCCGTGGCTCCTGATACTTTTTAAAGCCATGAATACCCAGGCCAAAAGGGAGCACAATAATGTGTACACACATACACCAGGGGCATCGAGTAACACATATTTGTTTTTTTATGGAACGTTTCAGGTGCATGGCAATCACACGTGGAAGGCTAATGTACGGAGCATGAATATTGATCAAGATGATCGTTGCATGTTGTGTGTAGTATAAGGTATGTGTATACAAGAAAAAACTTTTCAAAAAAGCTTTCTAAACAGAAGAGGTGTCTCTCATCAGATGCTGGAGAGAGAATGAGTAAAATGGGTGGTGTCGTCCAACTGTTACAATGGGAATTGTTATGAACCAATCAAATGCTTTTTTTTAAGGTCACATGGCAATCGCGCACCGAGCGCGCAAGGAGGCATCACCCGACGTGATTTTCACAAAATATAAGTTTATTACAGTTAAGAATATATAAATGTTTAAAATACTTTAGAAAATCGCTTGCTCTCATATTCTGTTTAAAGTTATTTAGATATACTTTTGAGACAAAAAAATAGCATACCCGGCGCAATACTATACGTCTGTGACGTAACACAGGGCCGGGCAGCGTGTCCTCGTCGCATACTCAAAGCACAGCAGGCGCGACCCCATATGTACATGACGTAATGTGTGGCTTGGTACTCTTCGGATACCAAAGTAGCACCTGGGGTGACTTCATGCGTATTTGATGTTACGTGGGACGCGGTAACACGAAGTCGTCGGATACGAAATGCGCATCATTTGCGAGTTTAGCAATATGGCGGATAGGATTCGTGTGGTGATAGAGCTTGTTACGCTACCGGGATGGGAGTGCAGTTTTCTCCCCAAAAAACGAGAAAATATGCATATTTTTTGGGGAAGATATAAAACATTACATCATTTTTAAAGTTAAAAAAAAGAAGACACATAATAGAGTTCCAAAATATTTAAAAAATATTTGAAAAAATATAGGTTTTAGAAACATTAAAATATGGAATTACCATTTAAAAAACCTTAAAAATTCACTGAAAAAACATATGTTTTAGGCACATTATTGTTAGGAATTAGCATTTAAAAAACGTTAGAAATTCACAAAAAAAAAAAATAGGTTTCAGGGACGTTATAGTTAGTTGGACATTTAAATCATATAAAACCAGAGAAATTTGCCAGTTATAGTTAGTTGCGCGACTATAACTCGCGCACCCGCAATGCACTACTGATGACGGCATATATTACATCACTCATGACCCGGTCAGTGACATCACAGATGACATCTCAAATGACATCACTGATGACATCATCCACTTGATAATCTGATGCACATACTGATTCTCTAATATAAACTTTGATACACCCACTCTAAAATACAGAATACTATTTTTGAAACCATACACACAACAATGCCAGATACTACATATCTCCAACTATTTCCTAGGTTTTTCTACACACATCCAGTGACTTATACATACAGTTACTCATCAATACAGTACAATATTATGTCCTCATATACTTATACATATAACCACACTCTACCACTCATCCCTAGAGTTACATACTCATTTACTCATGTATACAATAATACACACCAACTGAGTTGTTTATACACACACCACATCACTTATTTATGTAGATACTAACACATACTTACTGTCTTATACATTCACTGATACAAGCAGACATTCATTTATACACCCACTCTTCAAATAACTTACTCTCACTTATAGTCATTTATGTACTCCAACACTCACATATACTGCCTTGAAACATATGTAATTACTCCCACACATACCACTGAGACATTCATTCACTCACCAACACTCCCATACACACATTCACACACCCATACAGCCTTTCACAGATGCACTCTTGAACGCATACACCCAGTGAATCACTTACACATCTATGCACAAAGTCACACCCCCCACCTACCCACACAGACACTCAGGCACTCATAGAGATACTCAGACAACATATCAATAACCCATATAGACAATAATTCAGCTACCCACCAACTCATGCAGCCGCTTACACACCAACTGAGAGACTAATACAGACTTTAACACAGTTTAGTCACTAACCGATGTATTCAGTAGGAAACGTTCAATCACTCACTTACACAGTCGGTCACAAACCTACTAAATAATCCCTTCAGGCACTTGTAAATCCACTCATTCTTCAATACACCTTGGTATAGATATATGTATGCAGAAAATATTTAAACTTTACAGAAACACACATTCACTGGATGAGGTCATCAGTGATATCATCAGTGATGTCATTTGAGATGTCATCAGTGATGTCACTTACCATGTCATCATTGTTGTAATATGTGAGGCCATCACCAGTCCATTGTGGGCGTGCTAGTTATAGTTAGCTCAACTTACTATCACTGGCGAATTTCTCTGGTTTTATATGAGTCAAATGTCCAACTAACTATAACATCCCTGAAACCTATGTTTATTTTGTGTGAATTTCCAAGGTTTTTTAAATGCTAATTCCTAACTATAACGTGCCTGAAACCTATGTTTTTTCAGTGAATATATATATTTTCTATGTCCATTTAGATATGTGAAGCACTTGCATTTTAAAATGGGCTGAGCATATTGCATTGTCATGTGACCAAGGCCGCAGGGACGGCCAAAACGCGTCATGACTAGCTGTTTGTTGGGTGAATAAACAGTATGCTGCAAACGAGTTGGTCCATGCCTTGTATTTTCATCTGAATGGTGGAGCGCTGCGAGGTATTGCAGATAATTACCGGCATTTGACTGTTGCCGGTGTTGGACCCCCTCCTCTACAAGTAGGCTCCGCGGCAAGCAGTCTACCGTGCCTCAGTCTCTGTTACTTTTTGCCGGTCGGTGGAACTTTGGCGGGGACCCCGGGGGCACCTTTCGAATCCCGTTTAGGGGAAAGAGCGAAGCCATCCAATCCGCCACACGGGCAGAGAAGTATGCGGAAGCAGTGAGCGACCCGTGGTTTGTTGAGTCGAACAGCGCGTGAGAAAGGGACCTGCTGTGCCGTTCGAGTGAGCAGGCGAAGGTACCGGAAAACGCGCCAAGCAAGTCGCTGCAACCACGGTAAGAAAGCTATATGCGCACATGTGTGGCTGACTGGAGCGAGGAGGTGTGCACACGAGGCTCAAAGGAGGTCAAATTAGGTTGGCAACTTGCCGCCTGAGACCTTAAAAAATTGAGTGTGCTGTCGTGTGTCAAGCAGCACAGAATAGTATAACCCAAACAAACAGCGATGTCAGGCGATGCACGAAGAGCCCGGGAGCTCGCCGCACAAGAGATGTTCTCTGAAGAGATAGAGAATGAAACTAATGTTGACAAAGGGACTGGAGGGGAGCCGAGTGGGGAAGAGCCTAGCAACATCAGAACTGCCTTCAAAGAGCTAGAAAAATTAAAACGTAATGAGCAGTCAAAATGGTGGGAGGCACGCTCATTAAAAAGATATTTTGATGTTGGAAGAGTCCCTAGAGGGCTACGTATAATGCTGGCTCCCAACTACGTCACGCCGATTAATGCAGATTCTGGTGCAGTTTGCCGAGATTGACGGGGATGAATTACAGAAGAAAATAGATGCCCTTGAGGAAACCATCAAATCTCAAATAGGTGGAAAAGAAACCCCTGAGACCACCAAACTAAGGGATGAAATGACAACACGACTGGCAAAGGAGGAAGAAAAAATTAAAACTAGAAAAATTCATAAATTCAAGAGAGGATAGAGACGATTATGCCAATGGACAGATATTTACATTTGCACGCCGCTATGACAATCTAAGAGCGGTCACAGCAAGTAAACGGGGCTCAACAAATACAACAGCAGCCCAACCTACAGATGATGACTCAGTGGTGTATAGTTCCGCAGCAGAAAGTGGTTCAGAAAATGAGGGGCCAAGAACAAGAAGCAGGGTTGCTTTGACCTTGGGGGAAGATTTGGAAATTTTAAAAGAGAGCAGAAAGGATACCCTAAGGTCACGATTCAAGGGAAAAACTGTGCAACAAAATCCCAACGCAGGAGGGGCAGGCGCATTGCCGCAAAACAAAGGAGAGCAAAGCAAACGTGGTCGGGGAGCCACCCGCAAGCCACGTCAGTAAGACCAGCAGAGGAGCCACAAATAGCGACTAATGACATTTCTCAGGCTATACAAGAAATAGAACCCATTAAATCGAAATCTATAATTAACCTGAGCTCTATAGTACTAACCACAGCGGAGGAACAACTTCTCAGTCTAGGCTTAAGTTTTTGCCCTGAATCAAACTTCTGCTATACAAGAACAAGGGCGGATGTTTATCAATATATACGGAAATTGAAATTAAAAAAACAGCTCCTGCATAAACCGTCCACTGCAACCACTGAGCAACCAAAGTTAGGATTGGGCAGTGCCGGACTGACAGTGAGCGATATGGGCCTTTATCATGATATGTGGCAGTTGGGAAGTGAGGACAGTATGGGGACACAAGAAAGAGTGGCACTTAGTGGTCAAAGAAAACCCCACACCCCATTTAAGCCTAAATCGAAATATATCCCCCTGGTGGCCCGTGATGGGCTCGATGCATTCAGTGAAGCAGTAGTGAAGAACATAAAAAGGTTGGCCCATGTGAACAATGAAAAGGAGAAAAAATACACAAGCCAAGAGAGGAAATTGAACCAATTGGTAAAAAAACTACGGGATGCTGAATTGGTAATCCGCAACTCAGATAAAGGCGGAAATATCGTCCTATGGCCAATGAAAAGTTATCTCCAGGAAGCATACAGTCAGTTGGATGACACCAATTGCTATAGAAGAAGTAATCCACAAAAATATAGAATGATGCAGGAAAACTTGAATAAAAATCTGGTAGCCTGGAAGGGAATAGGGATGTTGAGTGGTGATGAATTCAAATATATCAAAAAGGATCATCCACTAACCCCATATATATACTTTATACCAAAAGTACATACAAATCTTACCGCACGGCCAGGAAGACCAATAATTGCGGCATGTGAGGGGCCTTTAGAAAACCTATCAAAATACATTGATTATTTTTTACAGGCACACATGAAATCTTTGAACTCATATGTCCAGGATACAAGTGATTTCCTGCGGAAATTAAACAAGATAGAGTGGAAATCAGACTTTCTTTTAATGACATTGGATGTAAGTTCTTTGTATACATGTATTAAACATAGGGATGGCCTGCGAGCATGTGAATACTATTTAAGCAGAAGGCCAATGGAACTGACCAACCATACTAAAATGCTTCTGGAAATGCTAACATTCTGTTTAGAGAATAATTATTTTATGTTTAATGGCCAATTGTTCCAACAGGTTCAGGGTGTAGCCATGGGGGCCAGTTTCTCCCCAAGTTATGCTTGCCTCTTTATGGGGTGGTGGGAGGAACTGGTCCTCAGGCGGAAATATATGCACTATTGTACATACAACATAGTCTCTTGGCTTTGTTTTATTGATGATCTTTTTATTGTGTGGCATGGATCTGAAGATAGTGTTTTACATTTTATACAGGAAATAAATGTGAATGATCTTAACTTGAGTTTTACTTCTAGTATTAGCAAGGAATCGGTGACATTCTTAGATGTGCAGGTTTTTTTATCCAACAATGTACTACCCTTTTTAGAAAACCAATGGCGGGAAACACTCTACTGCATGCAACGAGTGCCCATCTGCAACACTTGATCAAATCAATACCATATGGAGAAATGCTCCGCATTCGATGTATTTGCAGTAATGACAATGACATGATCAAGAAGCAACAAGAGAGCCTATCTAGATTTGTGGATAGAAGATATAGCACTAGAACAGTGGAAACCGCCATCAGAAAGTCACGACAAAAAGCTACAAGTGATCTCCTCAAGTACACCCCGAAGGAGAATCGAATCCAGAGTGTAGATAACAATCCAGTCCGGTTAGTGCTGACTTATTCTAAACAAGAAAGAGAATTAAGAAGTATTATCAGACGCAACTGGCATTTTATACAGGATGACCCCGTTATTGGAAATTTGATGCCCGCCAACCCATCGATTACTTATCGTAAAGGTATGAGCTTAAGCACAATTCTAAACAAAAAGAGCCAGGAGTGCCTTGGAAAAGACCCCTGGCGACCTACCAGTAGGGGGTTCTATAAATGTTTTACATGTAAAGCATGCCAATATGGTGTAAATACCAAAAAATACACCACGGTCATCCCAAAGGTGACCCGGGAAATTGAGCATCATCTTACATGTAAAACCGAATACTGTATATATATATCCTGGAATATGAATGTAAACTGAAGTATGTTGGCAGCACAAAGCTGCAGGTTCATAAGAGAATCCTGCAGCATTTGTGTGCTATAACGAATAAAGATCAAAGTTATCTGGTTGCGAGGCACTTTGAGGAATACCATAATAGTAAACCTCAAGGCCTAAAATACTATGCAATCGAGTCTATCCCAGTGACAAAAAGAGGAGGGGATAGGGAGGCCAGCATGCGAGGAACTGAAACCAACTACATCTTGGAATTCGATTCCAAATGGCCTGGAGGTCTGAACACCAATGAAGACCTCCACACATATTTATAACAAGCAAAAAAAGCCTTAATATGTGAGGCCTCCCAGGGGTCAAAACAGGAAGAGTAGATATCTATCACTCTACATTATGGCAGGGACAAACATGAAAAGTGGATATTGAATTGCTAGATTTGCACATTTTTGTACTAAAAACATATTTATTCCCTTTTTAACTATTAGAGTTTCTTAGAAATTGTACAAGTGCAATAAAGTCTACAATCAATGACATAAGATTAATTTTAGCCGGCTTCTAGACAGTGGGGTAGTTTTATCCATATGTATTTTAGATAGTTGGTTTTAATTATGTCATCCTTTTTATATGTAGGTTTGTTCTTATAATGTGGTTTTATTCATTTATCGTTTACCTCACCATCAATTATGGTTTTGTGTAGATGAATTGCATTTGATATAGAGTGAATCACATCAAGTACTGTATACATTTATTCACTTAAAACTATCCCTGAATACGTATTATCATCATATATATGAACTGTCTTTCCATCTCCAATAGACCCATTTTAACACTAGTTAATGAACTGAATCAGTATAATTAAGATTGAAATTGATATGTATGTTCTATCATTCGCTAATAAGCATGAGTCACTTTAATTATATTGCACTAATGCACTAGGCCACTTTAGTGTGATCATCGAAGGGGACCCTTCTAAGCATGAGCGCAAAATCCGCTCCGATCGCGGATTTTGCGGATTTTCGGCAAATCCGCGATCCGCGAACTCTCGCGGATTTGCCGAAAATCCGCAATCCGCGATCGGAGCGGATTTTGCGGTCAAAAGTTCAAGCGCGCCTAATTAACGATGGCGCCGGCAAGCTGCCAGCGCCCATCCTGCAATAGTTACTTAATTAGCTTCAACAGGAAGCTCTAACAGATAAGATACAGCAGGGGCTCGAGCGCCTGCTTTATTTTAGCAGTTGGAGCTTCCTGTTGAAGCTAATTAAGTAACTTTTGCAGGATGGCGCTGGCAGCTTGCCGGCGCCATCGTAAATTACTTCAACAGTGGTGTCTTCTTGAATAAATATGAAGGGCAGGGTTCATTCGGGCACGACGGTCCTGGCACAAAAAAATAAACCTCAACAGGAAACACTTGCAAATATCAATAAAGCATGTGCCCTAGTTGAAGCTTAAATTCAGTGACTCATTCATCAGCCCAAAAATTAATCTGCTGCTCTGATCGGTCTCTGACCTTTTATACACACAAGAGGCATGCTCGCATGGACGCCCCGTCCGTTTGGCCCCGCCCACACACTCGAGGTGTGCACCGTCTTCCCGCCATTTACCCACTATGATGGACATTTCACTCAAGGGACCCCTGCGCACTTCGGCGCGATTGCATAGTGACACACACTTGGTCGCTGGAACTAGTTGAAGCGCAAATGCAGTGACTCATTCAGCAGCCCAAAAAAAAACGTGAGCGTTGGGAGGCTGGGCATCTTTGACTTTTACGAGCGCAACCCCCGTGCTGTTCCTGTGACCAGGGGCTTCTGTCTCTTAATCTGCTGCTCTGATCGGTCTCTGACCTTTTAGACACACAAGAGGCATGTGCGCTCGCGTGGAAGCCCCGTCCGTTTGGCCCCGCCCACACGCTCGAGGAAGCCCCGCCCCCAAATCCGCAAATCCGCTGAATCCGCGGATTTTGCGGATCCACGATCCGTGAATCCGCTGAATCCGCGAATCGTGGATCCGCAAAATCCGCCCATGCTTAGACCCTTCCTTGAATGTTAAAAGTTGTATGATTATTTGTTAGACACATTATGAAAGTATTCGTCTACTGAGGAATATCAATACCCGTGAATAAGATTAGTCTTTAGTGCCAAGTGACAGAAATTTTGCTTACAAGATCTCTTGAGCAGTTTTTTTATAAAGTTGAAACATAATAGAAAAATGTATTAATTTTATAAGTTTTCTTTAGCTAAAAAGTATAATTTAGGCACGTTATGGTGAGCACGTGTTGTCTTATATAAGTTTTTGGATTGAAAACACATGTCGAATGGACTTAGTTTAGGAGTATTATGTTATGAATTGTGGAACAAGCATTCATGCTGATAATATAAGTGCAACTTTAACATCATATTGCTTTTGTCCATAACATAATGCTTTCACAATGGAAGCGATTTATTTTCTGTCCATTTTGTAATCAGGTTATCGTATTTAAATGGATAGTAAATGAGACATTGATATTTGAGAAATAATTTTGTAAAAAAACGGTATTCAAACTGTTAGTATTTTTTCTATGTCGATTTAGATATGTGAAGCACTTGCACTTTAAATTGGGCTGAGCATATTGCATTGTCATGTGACCTAGGAGGCAGGGACGGCCGAAACGCGTCATGACTAGCTGTTTGTTGGGCGAATAATCAGTATGCTGCAAACGAGTTGGTCCATGCCTTGTATTTTCATCTGAATGGTGGAGCGCTGCGAGGTATTGCAGATATATATATATATATATATAATATATATATATATATATATATATATATATATATATATATATATATATATATATGTATATATATATATATTCACTGAAAAAACCATAGGTTATAGACCATATATAGTTAGGAATTAGCATTTACAAAACCTTGAAAATTCACTGAAAAAACCATAGGTTATACACCATATATAGTTAGGAATTAGCATTTAAAAAACCTTATTTTACTCACACAAAACCATTGAAATTCCATATATAGTTAGTTGTACTAACTATATATCGCGCACCCGCAATCCACTGCTGATCATGTCACATATTACATCATTCATGACATGGTCAGTGACATCACTGATGACATCTCAAATGACATCACTGATGACATCACTGATGACATCTCAAATGACATCACTGATGACATCACTGATGACAACATCCAGTGACTGTATGTTTCTGTAAAGTTAAAATATGTCTTACATATTGAAGAATGAGTGGATGTATAAGTGTCTGAACAAAGGATTTAGTAGGTGCATGACTGACTGTATGAGTGAGTGATTAAATGTGTCTCACTGAGTGCATGGGTTAGTGACTAAACTGTCTTAATTTGTGCATCATTATGTCTGTTGTTCTGTAAACTGCTGCATGTGTTGATCAGTAGCTATATGATTAACTATATGGGTCATTAATTGGTTGCCCAAGTAATTGTATGGGAGACTGAGAGTGTTTATGGGTGGCTGGGAGGTGTATGACTCTCTGCATAGATGTGTGAGCAGTTGATTCACTAGGTGTATGGGTTCAAAAGTGCATGTGGAAACATCTGTATGGGCGGTTGACTGTGTGCATGAGTGCATTGGTGAGTGAATGGATATCTCAGTGCTACATGTCAAAGTAAGTACATATGTAAAACACAGTACATGTGAGAGTTGACATATATAAATAACTGTGCATAAGAGCCAGTGAATGTGTGAGTGGCTGTATGGATCATTGTGAACTTGTATCCAGGATTGTATAAGTGAGTAAATATGTGTTAGTATATGTTTCAATAAGTAAGGTGTGTATAACTGTATAGTTGAGGAAATGGAGGTGTGATTGATTCTTTGCATGACTGACTAGGTGTGTGAGTAACTCCATGGATGAGTGACAGTCTGTGAGTGTCTGTTTTCACTGAGTGTATATAAGGTTATATTAGAGTCTGAAGAGGTTCATCGTATTATCACATGAATGATGTCATCAGTGATGTGATCAGTAATGTCAAATGAGATGTCATCAGTGATGTCATCAGTGATGTCATTTGAGATGTCATCAGTGATGTTATTTGAGATGTCATCAGTGATGTCATCAGTGATATCATCAGTGATGTAATTTGAGATGTCATCAGTGATGTCATCAGTGATGTCATTTGAGATGTCATCAGTGATGTCATCAGTGATGTCACTGACCATGTCATGAATGATGTAATATGTGACATGATCAGCAGTGGATTGCGGGTGCGCGATATATAGTTAGTACAACTAACTATATATGGAATTTCAATGGTTTTGTGTGAGTAAAATAAGGTTTTTTAAATGCTAATTCCTAACTATATATGGTGTATAACCTATGGTTTTTTCAGTGAATTTTCAAGGTTTTGTAAATGCTAATTCCTAACTATATATGGTCTATAACCTATGGTTTTTTCAGTGAATTTCATTGGTTTTTTAAAAGCTAATATCTATAGCTGTAAAATGTATTCTTCTTTAAATCCAAAAATATATTTTATATGTTTATTAATAATTTTTTTTAAATATTTTTTTTGTTTCGCTCCCGGTCCGCGAACCGGGAAGCTTCCCGTTAGCTCAATTTAATGCCGCGACCCGGTCCGCGAACCGGTAAGAAATCAACATAGTGACGGTATCGCGTTGCCGCGTAATGCGTCTTATGACGTACTGCGTTAGCGCACCCGGAAGTGCCCCGGGGCGCGGACCGAGGTGCGAAACGCAGCTCCCCGGAAGCGATCCGCGGCGCGTCGCGAAAACGCGACGTATCGCGTTGCCGCGTAATGCGTCTTGTGACGTACCGCGTTAACGCACCCGGAAGTGCCCCGGGGCGCGGACCGAGGCGCGAAGCGCAGCGACCCGGAAGCTATCCGGGGCGCGGACCGGAGCGCGTAACGTAAGCATAACAGGTCATGTGACTTGTTAATAACACTTTTCATTGGTTCATTTCACTTTTGGTTTCATAATGATGTAAGGCTAGGTCAGGTGACCTAAAAATAACACTTTTCATTGGTTGAGAAGTATTGTTTTTCCCAAATGATGAAAACCCCTCCTTCTTTCCTCACTCTGACTTTCATCATTGTGAGAGGAAGACCTTTACTACTATATGAGAAATGGCTTCATTGGTAGCTTCAGCTGGTGCACCCCCACCACCACCTCCACCTCCTCATGGGAAGAGAGGACCACCTCCCCAGGTCATTACCAACACTGAGGAGGAAGATGAAGAAATGGATGAGGAGGGAGAAGAACCACAGTTCTTAGAAGAGGTGCCCCGGGTTTCCAGAAAGAAAGCCAGTTTCATCTGGCAGTTTTATTCGATCCCTCGTGGCCAAAAAAAAGTCAATGCGAGGTATGTCACCTGCCGCATATGCAAAGAACAATTATCAAGAGGGACGGACAAGAAATATAGTTATGGAAATCACACAATGCACAGGCACATGACAAGGAAGCATCCACTAAATTACAGCCGGGCGGAAATAAGGGATATGCAGGACAATCCAAGACCAACTCCTGTGGCCAGACCAAGATTACCAATTTCATTAACACCAGAAGAGGCACGGGAAACTGTGCCATATATACAAGAACATTTTGGCCACATGATACACTCTTGTATGCACTGTCGTGCGTTGTTAGCGTGTGGCAACATGAGCATCAATGCACTCAACCTGGCGTATGAACACCATGATTGCCCTAACCGCCCCCAGTAATTTTTTTTTTGCTCCTGTTGAGCCCTTTTCAACGCCTGTTTTTTGTTGTTTCCCCCCCCCCCAAAAAAACCAAAAAAAATATAAAATCGTTCAAAAAATACAAAAAAAACAAAAAATAAAAAAAAAATAAAAAAAAAATATAAAACAACAAAAATATAAAAAAAAAAGTTCTTTTCTGAACTACCTTCCCTTTCAAAAAAAATTGCTAGAATGTTTAGCACTCTGGCAAGCTCTATTTCTTTTGGTTCGCTCCCGGGTTAGCTTCCCGGTATGCGAACCGGGAGCTAACCCAAAAAAAAAAAAAAAAAAAAAAAGAGTAAGTATAAGGAAAGTAAACAGAGAGTGATGTTAAAAGAAAGACAGCTATAGGGAGTAAAGAAGAGATACTGTTTAATAGATCTATTTACCGAAGAAAAGACGGAAGAGGGTATAATTGTGAAAAACAAAATAGATAACGAAGTGAAAGAAAAAAAAAGAGAGTATAACATTAACAAAGAAGAGTTTCTTGGAGAATGTGAGTGAATGTTCAAAATAAGATTAAACCATGAGGAATAACAGAGAGAAAAAATAGAAAACAGAAAACAAAAAATAACAGAAAAAGATTAATTGAAACAGCAAAGAAATGTAAGTAACATAGAGCCATATCATCAACATAGGCAATAAAAGTTTTGCAGCTTTTATTGGCAGAAATGTGTCGCTAAAGCTGCTTTTGCGGCAGAAAACTGCCGCTAAAACCACTTTTGCACCAGTTTTCTGCCAATAAAAAGAGCAATAATTTTATTGGCTGTATTCATAATATGCCCCTTAGTGTGCTTCAACTACACAGAGAAAGCATTATGAACAAGTAGTGATAGAGTGATCAGTCAAAGACACTAAGAGTAATAGAGACGGAGTGAGTGAACAAGAGTGAGGAACTATGAGAAGAGAGGGACTGAGAAAAAGAGTGGAAGGAGTTGAGTAAGTAGGTAATAGAGAAAGGAATGAGGGAAGTAGCAAAGGCAGGAAACTGAGGGTTAAAGAAAGGAAGCAGTGGAACTAATAGTAGGTGAATGTGATAGAAATGTAACGAAAAGAGTACAAAGCATTTACCTTATAATTGTCGTTAAATTACTCACTTTTTGTTTTTATACTTTCAATCTGTGAAAGAGAGAACAAACATTTCAAAAATATTAAAACATGTATTTAAAAATTACAAAAGACAAGGGAAAAGATTGAAGGACAAACAGTTTTTCAACAACTTTGACACTTACAGAAGCTTCTGCTTCTCCAGGCCCCCTACACAGTCCTAAAGATATACATTTTAAACTAACAGTATCTTGATGCAGATGAAGTGAGACCTATCTTAAAACATGGTGCATCTTTTGCATTGCTGTTGTCTCAGAAAAGTGTCACAAGACACTAAAATTTTAAATAATTGCTTCAGGATGCCAATAAGATGTGTCCTATCCAGAGGTTTGTTTGAGGTGAGGCCTACTCAGGGTTGCAGATGAAATTTCGAGTTGTTGAAGAGAATAGAGGACATAATACATGTGAAGGTCTACCAATGAAGTGAGTCATGTCCACTGCACTCTTGAACAAAGTCCAAACCTCCTATGTTTCCCTGGACAGACCTAAACTTGATCTGCACAATGTGATTCGTAATGATAGGAAACACAGGTGATGTAATTGAAATACGTGCAATTTATTTTGCTCATTTCACAATCACATCACTTGTGTTTCCTTTGCTTAGGTATCTCATTGTGCAGATGTAGTCTAGCATATGAAAGAATACGCAGAAGTGCAGCACTGCATGCAACAACTTTGACACTTACAGAAGCCTCACCTTCTCCATGCCTCCTACACAGTTCTATATATACATCATAAATGCAAACAGTACAGAATTAATTATACATGTTAAATGGTTTATTTTTGCTGTTCTCAGAATGTATCAAAATTCACTAAAAACAGTGACTTGAAGGTATTCATCATATAACAGCGGGGAAAAAAAAACACAATCAAAATGATTGTGTTTAAAAAACCCATACAACATAAGAAATCAGAATTCAGAACTCCTTAAAGTTAACTTACTTTCCATGACGTCAAAGGATGTCCTATGAACAGCTTACACTCTTTTGTGCTGTTATTACTTTCAGCCCGCCACTTTCTGAAAGAAAATCTCCATCGTTTTTAAAAACATGTTACATGCAATAAATGACTTCTTGCTCTCTACCACAAGTTTGCACAAGGCCAAATCTTGTCAGACCCATTTATAACTCTTGGATTTCTTGTAAGCCAATCCCGTCATTTGGCATTTCCGCAACTTTCAGAATTAAAATGTTGAAGATCATTTTCACAATCCTGGAATAGTAATATCTTCCCCTTCTTGCTCAGTCATGTTCTACATTTCCTATGACACTGATACTGCTTACTATGAAGCAGACTTACACTAACTCTATGACTACTACAATTATTTAATTCTCTACATCACTTTCAATCACAAAGCAATGTAAAACAGTAGACAGCGTTGCAGACTTACATTCCCTCTACTCTATGTTTTGATTGGCTGCTTCAATTAGCTTATAAAAAGAAATAGTTTTTCTGAACTCATTCAAAGTGCACGTATTTCTCCATGACGTCCAGTGTTATGGTAAAAAGTTATGTCTCTGTACTACACTTATCCTCAAGGCCAAATAGTGTAGGAGCCATGAGAACTTCTTGAAATTCCTCAGAGCACATCCCGAGATTCTTTCCCTAAAATTTTGGTTTTAAAAACACCAGGTAAGAGTTTTTAATGTCATATGGCAATTTTTTTTTGAAAATTAAAACAGAATCATTGCAGAATGACCAGCCATTTCTACACTTTAAATAAGCTGTATAATGTCCTGATGTTATTGAAGGGCCGTCATGATATATAATTGCTGCAGTTACAAAAGTCCTTCCTGATATTGACAACTGCGAAGCTACAAAATTTTTAATTAAAGTTGTCAATTTTGTTCCATCAGGCCTACATCGTTGGAACATTAAAATGACATACTGGCCATATGTTCGTATAAATAATGTGGACATCATTTCAGATTTACATTGGCTACACTCCATGTTGTGATCAGCTGCTTTTATTAGCTTATTAAAGGAGACTGATTTACTGTCTGGCAAAGTTAAATATATAAATCTTTCTGAGTCTACACTAGTAGTACTTGATACCATACAGTTCTCGCAGTCATGCTGCCATTGATAAGAAAGCCCAAACAGCTGATCTACATCTACACCTTCAGCATGCAATACATCAAGCATATACATTAAAAACTCCTGACAATCTTGCTGAATATTTTGAGAGAATTGTGTTTGGCCTGAACATCTGTCTAACAGATTTCGAATTTCAGACACGCTTTCTATGTTTCTTCTATCAGTGCTACATTTCTCTAACACAGAATTTAACAAACTGCAAAATCTTTGATCAGAATTGACCACAATCTCTTCTTTTACATTTTCTAGAGAAAACAAAACATTAACCACTACATTAGCATAGCAGTTGACACCAGAACTGTTTTCAAATTGAAAACCAACAACATCTTCAACAGAATCCTTTTTGTTTCTGCTTGTAATTTTAGGTTCATCGACTTTTCGTCTTTTTGCTACAACCTCCCCAGTATTGGTCACATTTCTTCGTTTCCGGCCTACCACACGTTTCTCAAACAAAGGATACTGAGGCAAATGTGACGCATACTCTCTTCTTAACCTATTGTATTCCTTAACACAATCTAGATCCGCACAAATGCTTGTGACATCACACTCAATCAAGTACAATCCCGATAAAGTTCTAACTCGTGACAATGCCACATATGCCATACCCTCCTTGAACACAGAACTGCCAATATTCACCAATGCACAGTCTACACTTAAACCTTGCGATTTATGGATTGTCACCGCATATGCCAAGCAAACAGGAAACTGCTTACGGCGAACATATAAGTCTTTTACAAGCAAAAATCTAGCAGAGCAACGACCAATTAGCTGTACTTCCTCAATGCCATCAAATTTAATTTTTAAAAATTCAATTCCATCTCTATTTCTGTATTTTACAAAATCAACAACATTACCCATTGATCCATTTACCAGACCTCTTTCAACATGTAAATTCCTTCTTAAAATTATACGGCAGTTCAAGCACACATTCAGAGTCTTTTCAAAACCTGCAGTTTTAGATATACTCTTCTCTAATGAATCCAATTTTGTTTTCAGATTCTCAGACAAAATAATTGTTGATCCCATATGCTCTACTCTGTCAATAGCTTCCAGTTTCACAATCTCTTGCTTTTCTAAATGCAACATTTTGTTGTTGAATTTGGCACATTCTGCAAGAGTTGGCATCAAACATATTCCAGATTTCTTATCAGTAATTTTCTGAAAAATATTCTCAGGCACAACATCTTGTTCTGGATATAAATTTGACAGTAATCGTGCATGTAAAGCTTCTTTCCCATGCTCGGTCACTTTTCCAATTCTAACATCTTGTAGAATAGTCTTGTAAACTTCATCCTTCGCCTGACGCATATTTTCATGCAGTTCAGCATAATTGAAGTTTAACCATATATTGACGTTGCCAATGCTGCCTAGGCACTTCCTGGTATCTTCATGCGTGAGCATTTTTAACACAGGTTGCCCTTTCACTGGTGTCAGCTGCAGAAGATCTCCGAAAACAATGATGTGTTTGCCACCAAATAACACATCATACTCTGTTTTGAGAACTTCTTGCATTCTCAAATGCACAAAGGCAAGCATGACATTGGAAACCATGCTTACTTCGTCAATGATAAGAAGTTTCATTTTCCTCAAGATTCTTGAAACTTCAAAACAAGCATCTCCAGATAGCTTGTGATATTGTAATTTGTTGTCATGCTCCACTGGCAGCATCAGTAAACGATGTAAAGTAATCCCTTTAATGTTATGTGCTGCCAGTCCAGTTGGAGCGGTGACAACACAAGACAGCGATGACTCTGTCCTTTCCTGCAAATAGCATGAAATTGCTTTAATGAGGAAACTTTTTCCAGTTCCCGCTTCTCCACTCACGTACAGTCGGACAGGCTTCAACGACGTACATGAGCACTCTTTCTTGTCATGACTTAATCCATGATCAATTTGCATGGTAACTTCGTCATATATTTTCCTCTGCTCAACGTTGAGTTGTCTTTCCAACTCTTCTAAGTTAACCGCATCCTCCTGAGCATGTGCCATGGCTCTTTCCACTTCATTCATGGCAGTGGCAGCTTCATTTTCGATAACAGGTCCTCCTAGTGGATCCTGACTCAATGAAGCAGAACTCTGACTGTCCTGAGAACTGTCTCTGGCAATCTCGGCTGCAATCGTTGCTTCCTGCTCAATTTCCGCATTCAACATTTCTACATATTTGGGAAAAGCAGGACATTCTATGGTCTCCTTGGCGGCATTGAAAGAGTCTTCGTAACAGAGGAAATCTCCTAGCAGTTCCTCTTCTGCACGCCAAGGCTTGAAAAGTTGCAAAAGTGCTAAATAGAAAAACTCCTTTTTTTCAGGAGATTCGCCACTCAATTTTCGATGGTTTACCAAGTGGCATTTTCTTTGCTTGACCAGACATCCCTCACTTCCTATTACAGCATACACTCCTTTCTCAGTATCTTCTTTGATGTTCCTCTTGAATATGTAATTTTGAAGAACCTCATACAGACAAACATTGTCGAGGTGACTGCTTCTATTTGGATAATATGTATCCAACATGTTGGTCTTCAAAATGTCGGTACTGTTTGGCTCCTTTTCCGCCAAATACTCAATTTCCCGCACAGGTTTCAGAACTCGATTACGCGTTGCAGCAAGACCAAGACTCGCCCAAACGATACTCCTGGACTTGGCATAGAGACTTGCTGAAGACAACCGGTCAGAGCATTCGTAAGCTCCAATTTCTCGATGCGACAACATCTTCAGACTGAAACTGTACAACTTCTTGCTGAGGCTCTTTTCATGGGAAATGTCCTCCCACATATCCTTCAATTCTGTCTTCTCTTTTTTGGTGATGTAAGACGTCACATACCGAGCCACAGCCATACAGTTATCAGCCACAAACTGTATATCCATGTTAGCATTCCACATGGACAAAATCACCGGGTTGTAGTCGTTGATGTACTTGGACTCTTCGTTCCTCTTCAAATTGTATGTGTTTTTAGGTGATTTCTTCATGACATTATGTCGCAGCGAAGACATCAAACTGTTTACTCTTCCTTTAGAAATCACCGGTCGTGGAAAGCCGAAACGACATTTGGTGTAGAACTTGTCCTTGTTTCGGAATTTACGACGGCAGTACTTTCCACATCAATGGCTTTGGAAACGCAGAACTTTTTCTCTTAGGCTTTTCTTCTCCTTTGCGTTTGGAACAGCACACGTAGAATACTGTTGGATGAAACTCATCACTGAGTCTTCTGGATCCGTTCCAAATTTAGGTGCATCCTTGATCCACAGCAACATATGTATATGAGGAGCACCTCTTGCTTGGTACTCCTTTCTCCAGAAGAAATCCAACACCTCTCCAAGAGGTGGATTTTTCTTATTCATGATGAAAGACATCATAGCTTCAAATCTATGATTGAAGTACCTACATACATTGACTGGATCCAAAGAGCACAGTTCTCCGGGTGTCTTGAATTCGATGTTATCTACGTTAGCATTTGCCTCTCGTAGAAATTCAAGTAAGTCTTCCCAGCCATACTCGGCACAGCTCAGAGTGAGGAACCATGTGGGAGTACCTAAGTTCCTCAGCATACATTTTAAATCACCATGACGACGGTACCAGTACTCATTAGTACCACGCTGACACGCCATGAGATTAATCAGGTGAGAATCCAAAATACTGTCTTGGACATTGACTTTATCCATAAAGTCACTTGCCGAGATGTTTTGCATGTGTATACCACTTTTCAAGATGTGGTTCACTGCATATGACAGTCCAGACAGATCGCTTTCAAACAGGAGATGAAACAAATAGGGAATGCATTGTCGAAACCTAGCATCTCCTGCATACAATCGCAAAGTCCGGTATTCAGAAGCAGGAATTTGATGAGGTCGCTCATCATATCTTCCTCCCTGACCTGTTGGAAAAAGCTGTGGGAAACACCGAGCTTCCAAACTTTCCTCCCAAACACTAATGGGACTCCCTTTGGCTTGTTTCATTTGAAACAACTCAATAGCATTCCCCATGACTTCCTTGGAATGCAAAGGATGAACACTATAATGTTCATATATTTCTTCACTAGTAGAGGGTTCTACTTTCTCAATTTGACCAGCACACAAATCGCTATCCTCTTCCTCACTTACTTCCTCTTCTGCAACATATACATTCTTATAGTATTTATTATTTTTTTTCAAATACAATGTTGCCTTTTTAACTTTCCTAACATCTACTAAATCTTGCCATATTTTCTTATTCTTTGTCGGAACCCCATTAACTAAGATAACCAGAGGTTCCTCTTCCACTTTTTCTACTCCAATTGTGTTAATGTTTTTCTTCAAATCTAGAGGCAAATAAACAACTCTTCCCTTTAATCCTCTCTGTAAATCTGATGGAGGCAATTTCCCTGTCTTTGGCTCCATTCTTACAATAGCCTGAAAGGGATGGATACTTTGAATCAAAATAGATTCATAAGTATTTAAATCCTTCAATTCAGAAGGAATCTCAACCAATTCCAGATTATTATGAACTGCTCTAGCAGGCATCTGGTTTTGATTTAATTTGCAACAACAATAAGTACACACACGTTGATCAAATCCCAAATCAAAACAATTTTCTACCATCAAGTATGTTGCAAAATCCTTCCATTCACTATTATTTTCCCTTTCACTTTTTGCATATAAATCCACTAACTTAGTCTGATTCTTATAATAAGTGCGTCGACAACACACACAAGTGAAATTAGGCCTCTCACTTGATTTCACCTGAAACGTCGCAATTTCCCTCTGGAAATTATCTGTACTGGAAACCTGTACACTATCTTCCACATTACCCTCTTCTTCTGGGTCAATTTCAACATTCTCCTCTTTACTTCCAAAGTAACAAAACTCAATTTCTTCACATATGTTCTTCACATCTATTTCAGAACCATGCAAAAGAGCAGCGCATAATTGTTTAAGCATAATTGCTGGACTCTTAGCATAATACAACATTCTAACTAATTTCCTCACTTTATTATGATGCACTGCTAGCATCCTGAAATGATGAAAAACACTCTGGCATACTCTCCTGGAAAGACAAGCCAGTGAATGACCATGCAAACCTGTCACTTCTCTCACTCTGCAAGGATCTAATTCTTGCAACAACCTTATTTTCTGCTTCAAACTTTTCTTATTAAATGACCGTACAAAATCACAAAGCAAATTGATGGAATCCTGTCGCACACTGCAAATACTACTACACTTCCAGGTGTACACAGGACCCTTAGCACGTCTTCCTAAAACCTCATTACGTAACACCTCTTCTGTCTCTGTTGTCACAAGTTTTTCTTTTTCAACTGGACAACCATCTTTCACTTCATAAGCACGACCACTGGTGTCAACTGCATGCACCAAATCATTATCCTGGAAATAACTCTCCTCATTAAAAAATGCCTCACAGCTTGAACTATGCATCCATTCTCCAGAAAAAACTTCACAAAAATTACTACGATTAACTATTCTCTTCCATCTACTATTTCTTTTGAAATCATAAATTGCCTTGTTTAGCTTCCTAATTCTATTGATTATCAAAATAAATAACTTACGTTTAATTTCAAATGCCTGATCAATAACTTTCTCAACTTTTTTTTTTCTCTTATAAAAAACCAGTTTCTGTTGACCTTTCTTAATATTTTTTAACAAATTGCCAATTATCCTGTTGCGGAACATTCGTTTACGAATGTCCCTAAACTGTTGTTTCCTTCTACTATCATGCACAGAGTTATCTCTTGCTCTAGCAGTAACATTTTTGATTGGCCTTTCCTTTCCATTTGATTTGCTTCTCTTTTTATGGACTGAAACATTTTCTGTAGTAATATTTTTTTTACTACACATATTTCTTATGAAATATTTTGTGCTCTTACCCGGTGCTTTCTTCGTGACTTGACAAATATTTTTGTTAGAGGACTGCTGCTTATTTTTTTTCACCTGCTGTCTTTGACGTTTTGCAGCCTTTCTCTGTCTTTCTATTGTTGGCATGGTGAAATCTTGAAATGATCTGCAGTTGAATCTGTGGTAAAATATAATAAAAAATGTTATTAACCATTATTACCAAACAGTAAATCAATAACAATGATCAAAAACTTAACACACTACTTGACATTTTAAATAGAAGATTTTTTAGTCCTTGGCAAATTTACAATACAGAAATAGCAGAAAAGAAATGACATTTATATTTATGTTACCTGTGCTATTTTATATGTGAATCTGATCTAATTTTATGAGCATATTTTAATATTTTATTGAAGACACTACACATAACCTGTTTTTGAAGGTGTCTTTATTTTTAAATTAAACGGTTTACATTTTTACTTTTTATTAATTATACATTTTAAAAATAAATGTTTATATTTCCATAGGCTCAAGCAGGTCAGCTTCCCACCCTATGTCATATAATTCGGACAAATCTGCATCCTCATCACGCTCTTCTTCATCCTCAGGATTTAAATCATCCAATGGATCAACATCCACTGATGTTTCAATTACAAGTTCAATGATGAGGTCAAAATCAACTGATTGCAGATTGTCACTCATGTTGATGTTGTCTTTATCTTTAAAGAAAGATAACAACAATGAGATGTTGCAGAGTAAGAGACAAATCTCAGAGATTATAATAGTAAAATTGTTTAACAAGAGTAATATTTTGCAGCTATTATTTAGCCATGTCCAGCAATGCTGATCAGGTGAAGACTATGTCTAATTTTTCAGTGAACAGGACTCATCTCTTCTTAACCTTGGATAAGCCTCACCGACTCTGTGTGTCCTGCACATACTTAAATGTAAAGGGGCAGATTTATGTTAAATGGCACAAAAGTCAAAAGTCAAAAGTCAAAAGTCAAAGTTTTTTATTTTGTTTCGGTACTCTTTCGAGGACCACAAAATCATTAAAAAGAAAATACATAATACATTTGCATACAACTTAGTACATTTTCAATGTTATTTTAAAAATTTTATAAATCTTATTACAAACATATTCGTTGGGTGGATTAGCACATATGGAAATAAAATCCCTTGCTCTCGTGATCCTACAGGACCGATATATTGGCTCTAGGCATGTTAACCTAGCAGTGACAACGACTTTATTAGGACATATAAAGAGCATATGCTCTAAGTTCTGTTTACCCCCCGAACACAGATTACTTTGTGAGGAACTGTTTGGTTTCCAAGGGGAGGTAAAAGATAACAAAGGGAGAATACCCAGACGTAGCATCATGACCGTACGTCTTGCACCATGGGTTAGGGTATATTCCAAATATGGCAATTTTAACTTGTATTCTTGGGAATCAGCATAAGTTTTGTACGTAGATAATTTAGTACAGTGTAAATGATCTAACTCATAACTCAATTTTGGAGAGAATGTTTTTAAAAATAGTTTGAGTTGTACGGGTGTCCAAGAAGATAACATTTCTGCGCTAATTTTTGCTAAACAGAAGGCCTCTCCCAAGTTTTTCGCAAATGTAGAGTTGAAAGTATCCTCACTAAAGATCTCAATTTTTAACAGATGTCGTAGGGTGCCCTCTTTGGAGTGCAGAAGGTTATAGGCCCACCTTATGAGGCTTGCTATTGATATTGCAAATGCGCTGGTGATCGTGCATTCAAGCCTTAGGGCCTGTACAGGAGTTGAATTGGAGACTTTCAGTAACTTTTTTAGTATTTTCCCCTCGTTGGTATCCATATAACTCCATTGTTTTAAGGGAATATGTTCTGAGGCATACGATAGAACCGGGGAAATTTTGGCTCTGTAGATTTTTATCAGTGCTGAGAAATGCCTGCTTCCTGTCTTCCTATACAAGCGTGATATAGCACCAGCGTGAAGATCACATTTCCTTTTTAGATGGATTATTTGCTTCCTGTTACTCATATTGGACGAAAAGATTCTTCCAAGATAGACATATTCCTTTGTCTGTTCCAAGATTTCTCTTCCCAGTTTCCATTGGTACTTCACTTCTTTTTTCTTTTTTGTAAATGCAACTACTTTAGTTTTATTTATATTTGGAATTAAAAAATGATCTTTCGAGTAGTTGTGTAAAGAATCTAAAAGATTTTGAAGACCAAAGGGTGTCAGGTCGAACAAGACAATATCGTCCGCATAAAGTAGACAATGTATCCGTTGAGCTGCCATTTTCGGTGGGGTGCTTTGTCCTTGTTGTAAATGCGACGGTAGGTCGCTCAGGTAAAGGGAGAATAAAATCGGGGCCAACAAGCACCCTTGCTTTAGGCCATTAGATGTATATATTATTTTTGACATGCCCCTCTCACCCCCCATTTGGACTCGGCACCAGGTGTTACTATGTAAGTTCACGATTAACTGCAGTAGAGGCTCTGAGATACCCATTTTCCTCAGCTTCATCCATAGTGTCGGCCTATCAACCCTATCGAACGCGGTTGAGTAGTCAATGAAGGCTGCGTATATTGTTTGCGATTTCCTGGTTACATATTTATCTAGTAGAAATTGAAAGATAGCTATATTATCTGTAACCGAGTGATTCGATCGGAACCCAGCTTGAAACAATGGAATTAATCCCATCGAAAATGCCCACAGCTTCAACCGGTCAAGAATTTCTGCCGCAAAGATCTTTCCGCCAGCATCCATTAGGGCAATTTGTCTATAATTGCCAGCTATACTCCTTTTTCCTTTTTTATAAATAGGGATTATTGTGCTTCCTTTCCACGAATTTGGAATGTTCCCAGAGTCGAAAATGTAATTAAATAATGGCGCTAACATCTGACCCCAAGCTTTATGGTCTGCTTGATAGACCTTTATCGGAATCTGATCGGGACCAGATGCACCCGTACTTCTTGCCTTTTTAATATTCAGGGCAATTGACACTGCCGAAGCCCTGGAAAGTTTTATATCATTATTTTTCTTTTCCATTTCTTGTTCAGCTACCTTTATCAACCATCCCATCGTATTGGGTTTATAGAGATCATTTAAAAAAGTGCCCCAGTCTTCTTCTGAGACGGGAATTGCTTCAAGCTTCTTTTTAGTTCCCGTCATCTTAGCTATCAAAGACCAGTATTTACGTTGGTTGCATTGCCTTGCTGCTATTTGGATATCCATCCAGTTGCGATCCTGTTTCAACCTTTCCTGTCTAGCACATTGTCTACGAATTTGGTTCTTTAATTTATTTATTTCAGCTTTATTTGTTGGTTTTTTACACAGGTACTGTACCCGAATCATCCTGTTTAGCATTTTTACCGTTGACTGAATACAATTTTTGTACTTACTGACGCACTTTCTATGTGCTGGTCTATCCTGTTTTAATTTGCTTTGTATTGCGTATTTGAGTTCATTTAGTACAGTTTCATAATTCTTGATAGGATCTTCGGAGTAAACAGTGGTTAACAATTGGGATTGTGTAATTAATACATTCAAGTAGTCCAGATTTTCCGCCCCCCAAAAGATCCGACGCTGGACTAAATTTACTTCTATTTTGGGTTTACTGAATATTGGATTGTTCTGGAAAGTGGTTAGTGGCATCCAGAGTGTTGTTAAGCAGAGAAGGGCATGATCACTGTCCCCATTAAGTTTAACAGACAAGTCAGAAATTTGTTCTTTTAACTCGTTCCCGCATATAAAATAATCTAGGATGGAGGAGACTCCATTTCCGTATCTAGTGAATGAAGCTGGCATGTCTCCGTTAACATTTCCATTTAGAATTGTCCCGTTTATACTTGGGAGGAATGATAATAACAGACTTCCTCTTTTATCCGACTTCACTCCTTTTGGAAATTGCGGAAGTGCTATTTCCAATGATTCCTCCTTAAATAACGTTGACCATTTCTTTATTTCGTTATTTGATATTTTGGCGTTTAGGTCGCCCATCATAATATATGGTAGGTGATGTTGATCCTCGAGGATGTTGGATATAGTTTCTAAGAGATGGTCGAATAAAGGGTCATGTTTTTTACTTGGTGGTGCATAGATGTTGAAAAGTAACATTTTCTTATGAGTGTCTGTTGGCTGTAATCTGAGTTGAACTTTGATACATTGTAGGTTGGGCGAATATGTATCAATACTTTCTTGTGACCAGCAGTAGTCTTCTTTCAGTAGGATTGCCATACCTCCTTTCGCGTGGCCCCTTTTAGATTTTTTTGCTGGGTTTTCGTAGACATAATACCCTTTTTGCGAAAAGGAGGTGGTGGACCATGTTTCCTGCAAAGCAAGAATGTCTGGATTATCTTTTGTAGCACCTTTCATTTTATTGGGAGTTTTCCCGGCCATATTCCATAACGATATTTTCAGACCTTTGCTAAACCTGACGTTGATGTAAGTTATCCATTTTGTTGCCATTTAATACTTCTGGTAACCATGTCCAGGAAAGTTGGCTATTCTCTTTATCTTTTGGGTAAATGTTCTGTGACCACACCGCCCTTTCACCGTGCCTTACTTGTATTTTTAATTTATCTTTACTCATGTTATTAGATGTGTGTTCGTTCCTTCCTATATTAAGTTTGTTTTCAGTATGGGGTTGTGTAGTTGCTATGGCATTTTGTGAGTTGGTTTTAATTTCGGAAATCGAAATTACATCATATCCATGTTTTTGTAGAATTTCCTTTTCTCTCATGATTATTCCAGGGAGGACTGGAGAGAAAAATGACACTTGTACGAATTTAGTATTTTCTTTTTTTGGAAAGCGTACTAGGTCTATTTCTCTACTTGTCAGAGAGTTCAAGGAAGGGATTTCTTGCAATAGATGGACTATTCTTCCTCGGTTGAGCGGAATATTGTCAATTGGAAACAGTTCCTCGATAGTTAGATGTTTTGTTTGTTTTCTATCCCACTGCCTAGCAGTTTGATCTTGTAGATATTTTGCATTACTAATATTTTGCTCTACTGGTTTACTTATTATTGGCTGACGGTATTCTTCTGCGTTAGGATTCAGAGGCTTCGGCAGCGCAGTAATTTTGGTCGGTGGAGTGATCACCAAATTAGCAAAACTGTGTTTTTGAAATTTGAGTTTCTTCCCTTTTTTCTTATGAATTCTTCTCAATGGTCGCCCTCGCTTTTTCTTTCCCCTATTATCCTTCACTTCGATGATTTTTTCAGTCGTTCCAATCTGTTTAATTTCATGATCTATGGTATCCTTCAGCAAGTGAATGTTATTTTCAGGGGATATCGTACCTTGACCATTCTCATTTTCTTTGTGGGAAAAAATGGGATAATTTTTAATGCTATTTTCAGAGGTATAATCCTTTTCTTCACTGAATAGCTTTTTCAGAGAGTAGATTATGGGAATGTTTTCCTTTGATCGTAATTTCTTAAGTTCACTCTCCTTTATTTTCGCATCTGATGTTTGCGTACTTACGCTTTGCATTCTTTGAGATCTTGATCTTTTTTTACAGCCAGCTTCAGACTGTGCCTGGTTGGTCATTAATTGTTCATCAGATGAGACTTTAGGTGATTCTTTTTTCTTTTTTTCTTCCACCAGAAATTTGAGAATGCCTATTTGGACGTCCAGTGTGTCATCTGAATTTGCTAAGATTTGGCCTAGATGTGAGAGAACTGATTCCAGAATGTCTTGAAGGGAGAAAAGTGCTTTAGACAGGGGAGGAACAGAAGCTGGTTGGGTTAAATTAGGAAAGTAAAGATCAGTGAGGTTAGATTGATTGGAGTACAGTTTAGGTGATTTATCAGGGGAACTAGTGAGTGGCTGATTTTTTCTTAACGGAGACACTAATACCTGCTCTTCTTTGTTCGTAGTATTATTTATAGAAAGATCATTAGCAGATTCATTATCCTGTTGTCTAATTGGTGTAATTTGCGACATCTCTAAAATTGGTTGAGAATACTCTGCCAAGGCTAGGATTTTTGGCTGGTTTATCTCTGAATTTGGTGATACTTGATTATGCGTACTTAATTCAGTAGGTACTTTTGACTGAAGATCACTATCAATCATTGAAAAAATATGTTTTTTATCTTCTACCGAAGTTCGAAGAGAGGAATGGTTTTTCTCGGAAAGAGTTGAGAAGTATTTGGTTATTGCGGGTGTGTTTAAGATTTGGCCAGGTTTCATAGATTTGTCAACAGATTTTCTAATGGCTGCATCGGTACCCATACGTTTCATATAGATTGTTCTTGAGCGCAGTTTTTTCAAGGCCATCATTAGGGAGTATTGCGATCGAGAGAACGGGTGGACCGAATCTTCAGGAGTCGATGTTAGAGGGGTGGCCCGTCCCGTCCTCGGTCGTCCCCGGACGGCCACAGACGGCCCGCCCTTTGCCCGGGCTTGGCCCCGCGCTTTGACCCGCGCGCGTCCCGCGTCGCGTGAGTATACAACTTACTTTGTATGGGTAGCTGGTGGGCGTGTCCGTGGGCGTGTCGCCTGGGGGAAGAGTCTCCAGCTGCCCCAGGCAGGGGTTGCTGGTCCTCGCAGTCCCCCGGGCTAGGATCAGGTCTTAATTCTGCCCACGCCTCAACCCTGGAGACTCCAGCTGGGAGCGAAGGTCAGAGCTTGCAGGCAGCAGCTCCCGCTCACACCAGCGAGTCCCCGGGGAGGCTGCCTCACGGAGCAAACAAAGCTTGGTGATTCCTTGCTTAAAGCAACGCAGTCAGCAGCACAGATGGTCGGATTCCCTCTCGCAGCACAGCAGAACGATCAATTAGGTGAGTGGCGCCCGCGAAGCGGGTGTCACGAAGTAAAATACTTAATTCGCCGGTGGGCGTGTCCGTGGGCGTGTCGCCTGGGGGAAGAGTCTCCAGCTGCCCCAGGCAGGGGTTGCTGGTCCTCGCAGTCCCCCGGGCTAGGATCAGGTCTTAATTCTGCCCACGCCTCAACCCTGGAGACTCCAGCTGGGAGCGAAGGTCAGAGCTTGCAGGCAGCAGCTCCCGCTCACACCAGCGAGTCCCCGGGGAGGCTGCCTCACGGAGCAAACAAAGCTTGGTGATTCCTTGGTGATTCCTTGCTTAAAGCAACGCAGTCAGCAGCACAGATGGTCGGATTCCCTCTCGCAGCACAGCAGAACGATCAATTAGGTGAGTGTTAAATGGCACATCCCCAGGCATGCACCAGTTAACGTGCACCGCTGCTCTGCCACCCATGGTGTGCCGTATTTACAATCAGATAGGAGAAAGCTGCGTCAAAACCCTGCGCCTGCTTTAAGCAGGCATAGGTCTTGACGCAACATTGTGGAGATGGGGCACCCCTGAGCCTTGCTTGAGCTGCATCGCACTTGCGATACAACTCCAGCAATCACTACCTTTACAGCACAGATACATCACGCATCTGTGCCATTTTTGCCCCATGATGCCCCGCATTGTAAATGCAGCACACCATGGGTGGCGGAACAGCGGCGCAGGATGACTGACACATCCCTGGTGATGCACCAGTCATCATAAATCTATCCCTAATCTTCTTATCTTGTTACAGATGAACCGCCATATGTACCATCAAACTATTTTGCATTTCCTAAATAGCGAATTTTAAGGAATAAATAGCAATTCTTTACCATTCCTAATTTGCAATGAGCAAATTGCTAATTGCAAGTTACCCATTCATTTCCATGGGCTAGGAGCCTCATAGGAATGAAGGTTTAACTTGCGATTAGCAATTTGCTCATCACAAATTAGGAATTTTTCCAAGGGTGCAGGGGTGTCTCAAGAACACCCTGCTGCACCCCTGAAAAAGAAATTTGGGGGCATATGGCACACATACATGCCCTAAGGGCATGTGTTGGCGTCATATGGGACCTTTTGTTTTTTTGAAAAAAAGCTTTTTGAAAAGAATTCACAAATTACCACCAATTTACCACAATAGTTTCCAAATCCTTAATGTCATTTTTTACATATTTTTTGTTTGATACATTGCATTTAAGTAATCGCAAAATTTGCAAATCCTTCAGTGCAATTGCAAAATAAGGAATAGCAAATTTTGCTACTCCTTATTTTGCATCAAACTTGTTTGATACATACCATTTGTCTAATTAACATTCGCAAAGGCCGAAATTCGCAGAATTTTGATCTTTGCGAATGCTAATTAGCTTGATACATACGGCCCCAAGTGAGGCCTGTCTTGCAACATGGTGCATGTTTTGCATCACTGCTGCATCGGTTTCTTGTGGTACGTTTTTTTTACACCATGACATATCTGCCTAAATGCATCAATTTGTAATTTTGTCGCCTCATAGCAAATCTTTTGCACCGCCGCTGCATCATAAAAGTGACGCACAGTGGCGCAAAAGAGGCATACACCTATCATAAATCTGTCCCTAGCATTTTAAATGATTAATCCAGGATGACGATAAGGTGTGGCCTACCCAAAGGTTTGTTTAAGGTGAGGCCTACTCAGGATTGCAGATTAAAGTTACGCTTGATGAAGAATACAGAGGAGATAATACATGTAAAGGCCTACCAATGAAGTAAGTGATTTGCACTTTATTTCGCCAGTCATCATAAATGTATCCCTAAGCTTCTTATCTTGTTACAGATGAACCACCATATGTACCATCAAACTATTTTGCATTTCCTAAATAGCGAATTTTAAGGAATAAATAGCAATTCTTTACCATTCCTAATTTGCAATGAGCAATTTGCTAATTGCAAATTACCCATTCATTTCCATGGGCTAGGAGGCTCATAGGAATGAAGGTGCAATTTGCGATTAGCAATTAGCTCATCACAAAATAGGAATTTTTCCAAGGGTGCAGGGGTGTCTCAAGAACACCCTGCTGCACCCCCTGAAAAAGAAATTTGGGGGCATATGGCGCACATACATGCCCTAAGGGCATGTATGGGCGTCATATGGCACCTTTTGTTTTTTGGAAAAAAATGCTTTTTGAAAAGAATTCGCAAATTACCACAAACTAGAAGTTGGTGGTAGTTTCCAAATCCTTAATGTCATTTTTTACATATTTTTTGTTTGATACATTGCATTTAAGGAATCGCAAAATTTGCAAATCCTTCAGTGCAATCGCAAAATAAGGAATAGCAAATTTTGAATTAAGGACATTTTAAGTCATTTCCACATGTGCAGTGTTTTCAAATTATGATTTGAAAATCGTTTTTGGGGAAAAGTAATGGTTTGCAAATTTATGACAAGGACATAATGGTGTATGCTTCTCTATAAGGCATTTCAGTGTCTCTGATGTCATTTTTCCCATATTACATTATAAGACCTTTCCCCATGGAGCACATTCCTTGTAAATATGCTCCCACCTGTGCATGGTGAATTTAGATTTTGACTGTTTGAGTCACATAGCCATGTTAAAAGTGACCCAAAAAAATTGCAAACGCTTTAAAAAAACACATTCATGTGTCTTAAGGACATTTTAAGTCATTTCCCCATGGACAGTGTTTTGTAAGTGGCGCAAAAGAGGCATACACCTATCATAAATCTGTCCCTAGCATTTTAAATGATTAATTCAGGATGACGATAAGATGTGGCCTATCCAGAGGTTTGTTTAAGGTGAGGCCTACTCAGGATTGCAGATTAAAGTTACGCTTGATGAAAAATACAGAGGACATAATACATGTAAAGCTCTACCAATGAAGTAAGTGATGTCCACTTCATTGCGCCAGTCATCATAAATGTATCCCTAAGCTTCTTATCTTGTTAGACATCAACCGCCATATGTATCATATAACTATTTTGCATTTCCAAAATAGCGAATTTTAAGGAATAAATAGCGATTCTTTACCATTCCAAATTTGCGATGAGCAAATTGCTAATTGCAAATTACCCATTCATTTCCATGCGCCAGGATGCCCATATGAAAGAAGGTGCAATTTGCAATTAGCAATTAGCTCATCGCAAATTAGGAATTTTTCCAAAGGTGTAGGGGTGTCTCAATAACACCCTGCTGCACCCCTGAAAAAGAAATTTGGGGGCATATGGCGCACATAAATTTTAACAACATTCCTTTACCTCAAAAACGATTTTCAATTCATAATTTGAAAACACTGCCCACAGGGAAATTACTTAAAATGTCCTTAAGACACATGAAAGTGTTTTTTTATTGCCTTTCCAGCATGGTTGGGTCACTTTTAACATGGCTATGTAACACAAACATTTAAAATCTAAATTTGCCATGCACAGGTGGGAGCATATTTACAAGCAATTTGCGCCACAGAGAAAGGTCTTACATTAAAATGGGAAAAATAACATCAGGGACAGTCAATTGCCTTATAAAGAAGCATACACCATTATGTCCTTGTCATAAATTTAAAAACAATTCCTTTTCCCCAAAAACGATTTTCAAATCATAATTTCAAAACACTGCACATGGGAAAATTACTTAAAATGTCCTTAAGACACATAAAAGCGTTTTTTAATTGCCTTTGCAGCATGTTTGTATCACTTTTAACATGGCTATGTAACACAAACATTAAAAATCTAAATTTTCCTTGCACAGGTGGGAGCATATTTACAAGCAATTTGCGCCACATAATTCATAATTTTCTCCTTAAAGCACACTATTCTCTATCTAAATTAAAGAAATATTTTCTCACCTTAGCAAATACTTTGAGTTTGAAAACAGTCTCAGAAACACACCAATTTGTCTTCAGCAGAGCAAAAGGTATGCACTCCAGAGTCTGCAGCTATCAAAAGCACAGAAATGCTGTAATTCTTCACACATATCTCTCATGTCACCCAATCAAAACTCTTCCCTCACTTTTTTTCAAATGAAAACCCTTCCCCCCTCTGCCCGTTCTGCCTTTTCTGCATGGCAACCACCTCTTGGAAGACTTCTGGTGTTTGCAAGTTCACACAACAATGTTGCAATTGAACTCTGAACTCTCAGTGCACCTGCATATCCAGTGCATTCTTTCATTTAATGATTTTTTATTGACCATTCAAAATACATCTTTCAAATAACTCATCCGTGCACCCTAACTTTCTGTTTTCAGCAATCAAAATCCACCAATCACTGTTACTGCTTCATGAACACAGAAACTCCACAGTTTTTTTCATTTTAAACTCTCATTTTTTCAACTGCCATTTCATTGCCACACTTCATCTGACTGCATGAGAACCTTCTCTCACCATGTTTTCTGTCTGGATTGTTGGACATAGTTATATTCACTGGGCTCAAAGGTACACTGAAAACAGGAATTTACCTAACCTCAATTTACAAGATGTGGAAATTAAGTGGTTTGGCCACAGAGGATTAAAATGTCACCAATTGATACCATTGGTGAAAACCTTTATGCATTTGCCCAAACCTGACCTGTTAATTGTGCACTGTGGAGGTAATGACTTGGGCACTTTGACTGGTGTAGGTCTGGAAATGCTTTTAAAGGACACCTTTGAGCAATTAATGGCACTTTTTCCTCAGACTGCCTTGGTATATTCAAATATATGCCAAAGACAGAAATGGAGGTGGTCAAACCAATTTTGTCCACAAATTGAGAAGTCGAGGAAGCATGTAAACAAATCTGTTTCAGCTTACATGAGAGACCATGGAATGGGCTCCCTGTACAACAATAACTTACGTTACTACATGCAAGATATCTACAGAGGAGATGGAGTTCACTTCTCAGATGAGGGCAACAGAATTTTCACTCTGAATTTAAGAATGTGCATTGGTACCTACTTATAAGTACCTAAATGTACCATAAACCCAAAAGCTCTTCTCAGAGCTACCCTACATCTGATCACTCACAATTATTATTTTACTCTAACATTTTTCACTAATTTTCAACAAAGTACGCTCCCTGGGGCGCTACCCGGTACGCGAACCGGGAGCTAACCTCGCGAAATTTAAAAAAAAAATGTTTTTTTTCCGCACATATGGGCCTCCTCAGCCACCCTCACAAAACCTAGGGGGTCAAGATAAGTCTACCGTGCCCCCTTCTACCCATTCTGAACATTATTTGCCCTCCATCTTGTATCTTAATTCGACCGAAACACAAAATGGTGGACTCCCGTTACGCTTAAGGTTCGCGAACCGGGGCGCTCAACGGGTCGCGTACCGGGTCGCTCCCTGGGAAGCGCACCATCAAAAAAGGTGGGAAAGTAGTTCACAGAAAAGCCACTGGAGACAATTTCACCAAATATAGACTAGCTCATACTACATACCAATCCCTACCATTTTCACAAATTTGATTGGAATTCCATTTAGCCATTTAGCCTGTAGACCTCTCTAAATACCGTGAGGTAAATTACTTCACAAAACACATCTGAAGTGTTGGAATTGACAACCAATTAAAATGTTACTTTCATTTTCTACTTTTTTTACCTGACATTTGATTGGTTATATACCTGAATATATATAAAGGAAGAGAAGAAAACACAGCCATTTTGACTACTACTTCTTGGTGTACATTTCAATAGGATTTTCACTAATTCCTTCAACTTCTTTCTAAAGGTAAGTTTTTATTTTTAAAACTGAAGTATATTGTGCACTATAAGTTAATATGGTAAACTTTTTCTGATAGTTATATACTATCCCTCTGTAGTAGTTATAGATTTAGATAGACTTCTCTGTTATAGTTATGGATGGAGTTAGGCTTCTCTTGTATAATTATGAATTTACTTACGTTAAATCACATACACTTTTTTATATTCCTACTTCCACTCTGATACTATACACTGCCCAAAATTAATCCCAACAGTGCCCTATCTCTACTAATATATATTTTTTTAATCTAAATTTCAGGCAAAATGGAAGGCGAACAGAAAGTTGAATTTCAAATTGTCCTGCAAGAGAGCAGCCAAGAAATCAATGATGAAAATGATATTGAATTTTTCGATGAAACTTTAGACAAAGAACTACTGCAATGTGTACAAGCAGTAGATAACCTCCTTGAAAATGAGGACATTTTACACCCTCAGAGACTACAATGTATATTCAATGATAATTATGAAATTTCTGACAATGAAATGTTAGAAAGTTTAATAAATTATGAAACACAATCACAATAAAAAAAAATGCTTAAAAAATAAAGAAAATAAAAAATAATCAACAAAACCAACAATCAATTAACATACAGCATTTGAAAAGTCTATCATTCATTTTTCATTGCAGTACGCTGCCCAGAACGCTTCCCGGTTCGCGGACCGGGCGCTCCCCACGCAAAAAAAACAAAAATTTTTTTTTGTTTTTTTTGCCCCGCGGGGCCCTTTTAAAACCTCCACATTAAACCTAGGGGGTCAGGGAGGATCTAGTATGCCCCCTTATGGTTATTTCCCCCTTTGTTTTGGCCTCCTCTTGTCTCTCAATCCTACCGAGAGACAAGATGGCGGCCGCTCCGGACTGTTTAGAATGTTGACAGACACCGGAGAGCCAATCAGCTTAGCTACGCGAAGTTCCGGTACCCTTAAGGTCCGCAGACCGGAGCGCTGCCCAGAGCGCGCTTACAGATATATATCTTTTTTTAAACGTTAATTTCTCAAAATCCACTGGAGCACATATATTGAGACCTACAAAAGGCACATCGGGCTATCAGTCCCTACAATTTTGCCAAGTTTCATGCAAATCCATTCAGCCGTTCGGGCTAAAAGTGAGGCCAACCGCCCTATGGAAAACTCAATGTTAAAAACACGTTTTGGGACCCCCCTTTTTTCTCGACCCCCCCTGGACGAACCCCCCCCAAATTTCCAGGGGCTGCTCAGAAACAAAATGTTCCATTTTCCAGAAGATTTCAGCCAATTCCGTCCACAAACGCCAAAGTTATTAGACATAGAATTTTCAAAAATCCCATAGGGAAAAAATCCTAACTATATATACCTACTGGCGACCGCCAGTAGGTAATATATATATATATATATATATATATATATATCACTGCACTCGTTCAACTCGAACCAGCACTCCCCAATGTCCCGGGGCACCACCGATCCTGAACGAACGAAAGCTGACCCAGCCTCAGGGTGATATCTATATATATATATATATATATTCACTGAAAAAACCATAGGTTATAGACCATATATAGTTAGGAATTAGCATTTACAAAACCTTAAAAATTCACTGAAAAAACCATAGGTTATAGACCATATATAGTTAGGGATTAGCATTTAAAAAACCTTATTTTACTCACACAAAACCATTGAAATTCCATATATAGTTAGTTGTACTAACTATATATCACGCACCCGCAATCCACTGCTGATGATGTCACATATTACATCATTCATGACATGGTCAGTGACATCACTGATGACATCACTGATGACATCTCAAATGACATCACTGATGACATCACTGATGACATCATCCAGTGACTGTGTGTTTCTGTAAAGTTTAAATATGTTTTACATATTGAAGAATGAGTAGATGTAGAAGTGTCTGGATGAAGGATTTAGTAGGTGCGTGACTGACTGTATGAGTGAGTGATTAAATGTGTCTCACTGAGTGCATGGGTTAGTGACTAAACTGTCTTAATTTGTGCATCATTATGTCTGTTGTTCTGTAAACTGCTGCATGTGTTGATCAGTAGCTATATGAGTAACTATATAGGTTATTGATTGGTTGCCCAAGCATTTGTATGGGAGACTGAGTGTGTGTGTGAGTGGCTGGGAAGTGTATGACTCTGTGCATAGATGTATGGGTTCAAAAGTGCATGTTGGAAACAGCTGTATGGGCGGTTGACTGTGTGCATGACTGTATTGGTGAGTGAATAGATATCTCAGTGCTACATGTCAAATTAAGTACATATGTAAAATACAGTACATGTGAGAGTTGACATATATAAATAACTGTGCATAAGAGCCAGTGAATGTGTGAGTGGCTGTATGGATCATTGTGAACTTGTATCCAGGATTGTATAAGTGAGTAAATATGTTTTAGTATTTGTTTGAATAAGTAAGTAAGGTGTGTTTAACTGTATAGTTAAGGAAATGGAGGTGTGATTGATTGTTTGCATGACTGTCTAGGTGTGTGTGTAACTTCATGGATGAGTGACAATCTGTGAGTCTGTGTTTACACTGAGTGTATCTAAGGTTATATTAGAGTCTGAAGAGGTTCATCGTATTATCACAACAGTGATGTCATCAGTAATGTCATTTGAGATGTCATCAGTGATGTCATCAGTGATGTCATTTGAGATGTCATCAGTGATGTCATCAGTGATGTCATTTGAGATGTCATCAGTGATGTCATCAGTGATGTCACTGACCATGTCATGAATGATGTAATATGTGACATCATCAGCAGTGGATTGCGGGTGCGTGATATATAGTTAGTACAACTAACTATATATGGAATTTCAATGGTTTTGTGTGAGTAAAATAAGGTTTTTTAAATGCTAATCCCTAACTATATATGGTCTATAACCTATGGTTTTTTCAGTGAATTTTTAAGGTTTTGTAAATGCTAATTCCTAACTATATATGGTCTATAACCTATGGTTTTTTCAGTGAATTTCATTGGTTTTTTAATAGCTAATATCAAAACCTTTACAATGTATTATTCTTTAAAAAGAAAAATATTTTTTACATGTTTTTTATACAATTTTTTTTGTATTTTTTTTTGTTTCGCTCCCAGTACGCGTACCGGTTAGCTTCCCGTTAGCTCAATCCGGAGGCGCGACCCGGTACGCGAACTGGTAAACGTTCCTTTTGCGCACCTCTCGCGTTACAAAACAACATCGCGACGCTTCGCGTCAGCATGACGTTTCGCGTTCTCGCGTAATACGTCATATTACGTGCTACGTTCGCGTACCCGGAAGCGCAGCGGTACGCGAACCGGAAGCGATCCGCGGCGCGGCGCCGACCGCGTAATGTAAACATAGCAGGTCATGTGACTCGGTAATAACACTTTTCATTGGTTCATTTCACTTTTGGTTTCCTAATGATGTAATACAAGGTCATGTGATCTAAAATGGACACTTTTCATTGGTTTAGAACTTTTGTTTTTCCCAAATGATGAAAACCCCTCCTTCTTTCATCACTCTGACTTTCATCTTGGTGAGAGAAAGACCCTTTATTGAGACTTTGTGATGGCTTCATTAGTAGCTTCAGCTGGTGCTAGCCCACCACCTCCACCAAATCCAAGAAAGAGAGGACCACCTGCAGAAGTAATTCTGCAAGAAGAGGAAGAACAGGAAGAGGAGGAAGAGGAGGAAGAGCATGAGTTTTTGCCAGAGGAGCCCAGGAGGTACAATCGACAGGAGAATTATATCTGGCAATTCTACAGAATTCCTGAGGGGCAAAAGAAAGTGAATGCTCGTTACGTGTTTTGCCGCATATGCGGTGATAGATTATCAAGGGGCACTGATAAAAAATATAGTTATGGCAATCATACTATGCATCGGCATATGAGTAGGTGGCACCCAAATAATTATAGTGCTGCCCAGCTACGTGACCAACAACAAAATCCCCTACAAATGGCAAGAAGATCGGTGGTTCCAGAGGTGTCGGGACCAGAGGCGAGGGAGGTGATTGCAAACATCCAAATGTTGTTTGGGCACGTAAAACAAGTGTGCGTGGAATGTGGCGCTTTCATCTGCTACAGAGAAAGTAGCATCACTTTGATTTTGCGAGCAATTCAAAATCATATTAATGTTTGCACAAGACGCACCAAAAAATTAATTCTTTTTTTTTTTTTGCTCCTGTTGAGCCCTTTATAATGGATCGTTTTTGTTTCCCCCCCCCCAAAAAAACCAAAAAATTTTTAAAAACGTTCAGAAAATACAAAAAAAGTAAAAAAATGTTCAAAAAATACTAAAAAAAAGATAAAACAACAAAAACATTAAAAAAAAAGTTCTTTTCAGAACTAACTCCCCATTATAAAAAAATTGGTAGAATATTTGGAACTCTGCCAACCTCTATTTCTCTTAGTTCGCTCCCGGAGCGCTACCCGGTACGCGTACCGGAAGCTAACCAAAAAAATATTTTTTTAAAAAGAACAGTAACTATAAGGGAAGGAAATACACAGTTATGTTAAAAGAAAGACAGCTCTAGGGAGTAAACTAAGGATACTGTTACCTACAATCCACTGTTGATGATGTCACATATTACATCATTCATGACATGGTCAGTAACATCAACAGCAGTGGATTGTAGGTAACAGTATCGTTAGTTTACTCCCTATAGCTGTCTTTCTTTTAACATAACTGTCTATTTCCTTCCCTTATAGTTACTGTTCTTTTTTAAAAAACATTTTTTTGATCAGTCATAAACAGTGACATTAATAGAAACAGAGAGAGTGAACAAGAGTGAAGAAATATGGTCCTCCTCAGCCACCCTCAGAAAACCAAGGGGGTCAAGATACATCTACCGTGCCCCCTTCTACCCATTCTGAACATTATTTGCCCTCCATCTTGTATCTTGATTCGAACGAAACACAAAATGGTGGACTGCCATAACGCTGCTGGTTTGCGAACCGGGCAACTTCCCAGGAAGCGGTCCAAAAAAAAAAAAGTTGGGAAAGTAATTCACAGACACTAAGAGTAATAGAGATGGAGTGAGTGAACAAGACTGAGGAACTATGAGAACAGAGGGACTGAGAAAAAGAGTGGAAGGAGTTGAGTAAATAGGTAATAGAGAAAGGAATGAGGAAAGTAGCAAAGGCAGGAAACTGAGGATTAAAGAAGTGAAGCAGTGGATCTAATAGTAGGTGAATGTGATAGAAATGTAACGAAAAGAGTACAACTATTTACCTTGTAATTGCCGTTAAATTAATCACATTTTATTTCTATACTTTCAATCTGTGAAAGAGAGAACCAACATTTGAAAAAAATTAAAATATGTATTTAAAAATTACAAAAGACAAGGGAAAATATTGAAAGACAAATAGTTTTTCAACAACTTTGACACTGACAGAAGCTTCTGCTTCTCCAGGTCCTCTACACAATCCTAAAGATATACATTTTAAACTAACAGTATCTTGATGCAGATGAAGTGAGGCCTATCTTAAAACATGGTGCATCTTTTACATTTTTCTTGTTTCAGAAAAGTGTCGCTTCAGTATGCCAATAACATGTCTCCTATCCAGAGATTTGTTTGAGGTGAGGCCTACTCAGAGTTCAAGATGAGATTTACACTTGTTGAAGTGTACAGAGGAGATAATATCTGTGAAAGTCTACTAATGAAGTGAGTCATGTCCACTGCACTCTTCAACAAAGTAGAAACCTCCTATGTTTCCCTGGACAGACCTAAACTTGATCTGCACAATGTGATTCGTAATGATAGGAAACTCAGGTGATGTAATTGAAATATGTGCAATTTATTTTGCTCATTTCACAATCACATCACTTGTGTTTCCTTTGCTTAGGTATCTCATTGTGCAGATGTAGTCCAGCATATGAAAGAATACGTAGAAGTGCAGCACTGCATACAATAAATTTAACACTTACAGAAAACTCACCTTCTCCATGCCTCCTACACAGTTCTACATATACATCATAAATGCAAACAGTACAGAATTAATTATACATGTTAAATGGTTTATTTTTGCTGTTCTCAGAATGTATCAAAATTCACTAAAAACAGTGACTTGAAGGTATTCATCATGTAACAGCGGGGAAAAAAAAACACAATCAAAATGATTGTGTTTAAAAAACCCATACAACATCAGAAAATAAAATTCAGAACTCCTTAAAGTTAACTTACTTTCCATGACGTCCAAGGATGTCCTATGAACAGCTTACACTCTTTTGTGCTGTTATTACTTTCAGCCCGCCACTTTCTGAAAGAAAACCTCCATCGTTTTTAAAAACACGTTACATGCAATAAATGACTTCTTGCTCTCTACCACTATTTTCCACAAGGCCAAATCTAGTCAGAGATATTTATAACTCTTGGATTTCTTGTAAGCCAATCCCATCATTTGGCATTTCCGCAACTTTCAGAATTAAAATGTTGAAGATCATTTTCACAATCCTGGAATAGTAATATCTTCCCCTTCTTGCTCAGTCATGTTCTACATTTCCTATGACACTGATACTGCTTAATATGAAGCAGACTTACACTACCTCTATGAGTACTACAATTATTTAATTCTCTACATCACTTTTAATCACAAAGCAATGTAAAACAGTAGACAGCATTGCAGACTTACATTCCCTCTACTCCATGTTTTGATTGGCTGCTTCAATTAGCTTATGAAAAGAAACAGTTTTTCTGAACTCATTTAAAGTGCACATACATCTCCATGATGTCCAATCCTATGATTAGAAGTTATGTCTCTGAACTACACTTATCCTCAAGGCCAAATTGTGTAGGAGCCATTAGAACTTCTTGAAATTCCACAGATCATATCCCGAGATTATTTTCCTAAAATTTTGGTTTTAAAAACACCAGGTAAGAGTTTTTAAGGTCATACGGCAATTTTTTTTTGAAAATTAAAACAGAATCATTGCAGAATGACCAGCCATTTCTAGACTTTAAATAAGCTGTGTAATGTCCTGATGATATTGAAGGGCCGTCATGATATATAATTGCTGTAGTTACAAAAGTCCTTCCTGATATTGACAACTGCGAAGCTACAAATTTTTTTATTAAAGTTGTCAATTTTGTTCCATCAGGCCTACATCGTTGGAACATTAAAATGACGTACTGGCCATATGTTCGTATAAATAATGTGGACATCATTTCAGATTTACATTGGCTACACTCCATGTTGTGATTAGCAGCTTTTACTAGCTTATTAAAGGAGACTGATTTACTGTCTGGCAAAGTTAAATATATAAATCTTTCTGAGTCTACACTAGTAGTACTTGATACCATACAGTTCTCGCAGTCATGCTGCCATTGATAAGAAAGCCCAAACAGCTGATCTACATCTACACCTTCAGCATGTAATACATCAAGCATATACATTAAAAACTCCTGACAATCTTGCTGAATATTTTGAGAGAATTGTGTTTGCCCTGAACATCTGTCTAACAGATTTCGAATTTCAGACACACTTTCTATTTTTGTTCTATCTGTGCTACATTTCTCTAACACAGAATTCAACAAACTGCAAAATCTTTGATCAGAATTGACCACAATCTCTTCTTTTACATTTTTTAGAGAAAACAAAACATTAATTACTACATTAGCATAGCAGTTGACACCAGAACTGTTTTCAAACTGAAAACCAACAACATCTTCAACAGAATCCTCTTTGTTTCTGCTTGTAATTTTAGGTTCATTCACTTTTTGTCTTTTTGCTACAACCTCCCCAGTATTGTTCTCATTTCTTCGTTTCCGGCCTACCAGACGTTTCTCAAACAAAGGAAACTGAGGCAAATGTGGCGCATACTCTCTTCTTAACCTATTGTATTCCTTAACACAATCTAGATCTGCACAAATGTTTCTGACATCACACTCAATCAAGTACAATCCCGATAAAGTTCTAACTCGTGACAATGCCACATATGCCATACCCTCCTTGAACACAGAACTGCCAATATTCACCAATGCAGTGTCTACACTTAAACCTTGCGATTTATGAATTGTCACCGCATATGCCAAGCAAACAGGGAACTGCTTACGGCGAACATATAAGTCTTTTACAAGCAAAAATCTAGCAGAACAACGAGCAATTAGCTGTACTTCCTCAATGCCATCAAATTTAATTTTTAAAAATTCTATTCCATCTCTATTTCTGTATTTCACAAAATCAACAACATTACCCATTGATCCATTTACCAGACCTCTTTCAACATGTAAATTCCTTCTTAAAATTATACGGCAGTTCAAGCACACATTCAGAGTCTTTTCAAAACCTGCAGTTTTAGATATACTCTTCTCTAATGAATCCAATTTTGTTTTCAGATTCTCAGACAAAATAATTGTTGATCCCATATGCTCTACTCTATCAATAGCTTCCACTTTCACAATCTCTTGCTTTTCTAAATGCAACATTTTGTTGTTAAATTTGGCACATTCTGCAAGAGTTGGCATCAAACATATTCCAGATTTCTTATCAGTAATTTTCTGAAAAATATTCTCAGGCACAACATCTTGTTCTGGATATAAATTTGACAGTAATCGTGCATGTAAAGCTTCTTTCCCATGCTCGGTCACTTTTCCAATTCTAACATCTTGTAGAATAGTCTTGTAAACTTCATCCTTTGCCTGACGCATATTTTCATGCAGTTCAGCATAATTGAAGTTTAACCATATATTGACGTTGCCAATGCTGCCTAGGCACTTCCTGGTATCTTCATGCGTGAGCATTTTGAACACAGGTTGCCCTTTCACTGGTGTCAGCTGCAGAAGATCTCCGAAAACAATGATGTGTTTGCCACCAAATAACACATCATACTCTGTTTTGAGAACTTCTTGCATCCTCAAATGCACAAAGGCAAGCATGACATTGGAAACCATGCTTACTTCGTCAATGATAAGAAGTTTCATTTTCCTCAAGATTCTTGAAACTTCAAAACAAGCATCTCCAGATAGCTTGTGATATTCTAATTTGTTGTCATGCTCCACTGGCAGCATCAGTAAACGATGTAAAGTAATCCCTTTAATATTATGTGCTGCCAGTCCAGTTGGAGCAGTGACAACACAAGACAGCGATGACTCTGTCCTTTCCTGCAAATAGCATGAAATTGCTTTAATGAGGAAACTTTTTCCAGTTCCCGCTTCTCCACTCACGTACAGTCGGACAGGCTTCAACGACGTACATGAGCACTCTTTCTTATCATGACTTAATCCATGATCAATTTGCATGGTAACTTCGTCATATATTTTCCTCTGCTCAACGTTGAGTTGCCTTTCCAACTCTTCTAAGTTAACCGCATCCTCTTGAGCATGTGCCATGGCTCTTTCCACCTCATTCATAGCAGTGGCAGCTTCATTTTCAATAAGAGGTCCTCCTAGTGGATCCTGACTCAATGAAGCAGAACTCTGACTGTCCTGAGAACTGTCTCTGGCAATCTCGGCTGCAATCGTTGCTTCCTGCTCAATTTCCGCATTCAACATTTCTACATATTTGGGAAAAGCAGGACATTCTATGGTCTCCTTGGCGGCATTGAAAGAGTCTTCATAACAGAGGAAATCTCCAAGCAGTTCCTCTTCTGCACGCCAAGGCTTGAAAAGTTGCAAAAGTGCTAAATAGAAAAACTCCTTTTTTTCAGGAGATTCGCCACTCAATTTTCGATGGTTTATCAAGTGGCATTTTCTTTGCTTGACCAGACATCCCTCACTTCCTATTACAGCATACACTCCTTTCTCAGTATCTTCTTTGATGTTCCTCTTGAACATGTAATTTTGCAGAACCTCATACAGACAAACATTCTCTAGGTGACTGCTTCGATTTGGATAATATGTATCCAACATGTTTGTCTTCAAAATGTCGGTACTGTTTGGCTCCTTTTCCGCCAAATACTCAATTTCCCGCACAGGTTTGAGAACTCGATTACGCGTTGCAGCAAGACCAAGACTCGCCCAAACGATACTCCTGGACTTGGCATAGAGACTTGCTGAAGACAACCGGTCAGAACATTCGTACGCTCCGATTTCTCGATGCGACAACATCTTCAGACTGAAACTGTACAACTTCTTGCTGAGGCTCTTTTCATGGGAAATGTCCTCCCACATATCCTTCAATTCTGTCTTCTCTTTTTTGGTGATGTAAGACGTCACATACCAAGCCACAGCCATACAGTTATCAGCCACAAACTGTATATCCATGTTAGCATTCCACATGGACAAAATCACCGGGTTGTAGTCGTTGATGTACTTGGACTCTTCGTTCCTCTTCAAATTGTAAGTGTTTTTAGGTGATTTCTTCATCACATTGTGTCGCAGCGAAGACATCAAACTGTTTACTCTTCCTTTAGAAATCACCGGTCGTGGAAAGCCGAAACGACATTTGGTGTAGAACTTGTCTTTCTTTCGGAATTTACGACGGCAGTACTTTCCACATCGATGGCTTTGGAAACGCAGAACTTTTTCTCTTAGGCTTTTCTTCTCCTTTGCGTTTGGAACAGCACACGTAGAATACTGTTGGATGAAACTCATCACTGAGTCTTCTGGATCCGTTCCAAATTTAGGTGCATCCTTGATCCACAGCAACATATGTATATGAGGAGCACCTCTTGCTTGGTACTCCTTTCTCCAGAAGAAATCCAACACCTCTCCAAGAGGTGGATTCTTCTTATTCATGATGAAAGACATCATAGCTTCAAATCTATGATTGAAGTACCTACATACATTGACTGGATCCAAAGAGCACAGTTCTCCGGGTGTCTTGAATTCGATGTTTTCTACGTTAGCATTTGCCTCTCGTAGAAATTCAAGTAAGTCTTCCCAGCCATACTCGGCACAGCTCAGAGTGAGGAACCATGTGGGAGTACCTAAGTTCCTCAGCATACATTTTAAATCACCATGACGACGGTACCAGTACTCATTAGTACCACGCTGACACGCCATGAGATTAATCAGGTGAGAATCCAAAATACTATCTTGGACATTCACTTTATCCATAAAATCACTTGCCGAGATGTTTTGCATGTGTATACCACTTTTCAAGATGTGGTTCACTGCATATGACAGTCCAGACAGATCGCTTTCAAACAGGAGATGAAACAAATAAGGAATGCATTGTCGAAACCTAGCATCTCCTGCATACAATCGCAAAGTCCGGTATTCAGAAGCAGGAATTTGATGAGGTCGCTCATCATATCTTCCTCCCTGACCTGTTGGAAAAAGCTGTGGGAAACACCGAGCTTCCAAACTTTCCTCCCAAACACTAATGGGACTCCCTTTGGCTTGTTTCATTTGAAACAACTCAATAGCATTCCCCATGACTTCCTTTGAATGCAAAGGATGAACACTATAATGTTCATATATTTCCTCACTAGTAGAGGGTTCTACTTTCTCAATTTGACCAGCACACAAATCGCTATCCTCTTCCTCACTTACTTCCTCTTCTGCAACATATACATTCTTATAGTATTTATTATTTTTTTTCAAATACAATGTTGCCTTTTTAACTTTCCTAACATCTACTAAATCTTGCCATATTTTCTTATTCTTTGTCGGAACCCCATTAACTAAGATAACCAGAGGTTCCTCTTCCACTTTTTCTACTCCAATTGTGTTAATGTTTTTCTTGAAATCTAGAGGCAAATAAACAACTCTTCCCTTTAATCCTCTCTGTAAATCTGATGGAGGCAATTTCCCTGTCTTTGGCTCCATTCTTACAATAGCCTGAAAGGGATGGATACTTTGAATCAAAATAGATTCATAAGTATTTAAGTCCTTCAATTCAGAAGGAATCTCAACCAATTCCAGATTATTATGAACTGCTCTAGCAGGCATCTGGTTTTGTTTTAATTTGTTACAACAATAAGTACACACACGTTGATCCAATCCCAAATCAAAACAATTTTCTACCATCAAGTATGTTGCAAAATCCTTCCATTCACTATTATTTTCCCTTTCACTTTTTGCATATAAATCCACTAACTTAGTCTGATTCTTATAATAAGTGCGTCTACAACACACACAAGTGAAATTAGGCCTCTCACTTGATTTCATGTCAAACGACGCAATTTCCCTCTGGAAATTATCTGTACTGGAAACCTGTACACTATCTTCCAAATGACCCTCTACTTCTTGCTCAATTTCAACATTCTCCTCTTTACTTCCAAAGTAACAAAACTCAATTTCTTCACATATATTCTTCACATCTATTTCAGAACCATGCAAAAGAGCAGCGCATAATTGTTTCAGCATAATTGCTGGACTCTTAGCATAATACAACAGTCTAACTAACTTCCTCACTTTGTTATGATGCACTGCTAGCATCCTGAAATGATGAAAAACACTCTGGCATACTCTCCTGGAAAGACAAGCCAGTGAATGACCATGCAAACCTGTCACTTCTCTCACTCTGCAAGGATCTAATTCTTGCAACAACCTTATTTTCTGCTTCAAACTTTTCTTGTTAAATGTCCGTACAAAATCACAAAGCAAATTGATGGAATCCTGTCGCACACTGCAAATACTACTACACTTCCAGGTGTACACAGGACCCTTAGCACGTCTTCCTAAAACCTCATTACCTAACAACTCTTCTGCCTCTGTTGTCACAAGTTTTTCTTTTTCAACTGGACAACCATCTTTCACTTCATAAGCACGACCACTGATGTCAACTGCATGCACCAAATCATTATCCTGGAAATAACTCTCTTCATTAAAAAATGCCTCACAGCTTGAACTATGTATCCATTCTCCAGAAAAAACTTCACAAAAATTACTACGATTAACTATTCTCTTCCATCTACTATTTCTTTTGAAATCAAAAATTGCCTTGTTTAGCTTCCTAATTCTATTGATTATCAAAATAAATAACTTACGTTTAATTTCAAAAGCCTGATCAATAACTTTCTCAACTTTTTTTTTTCTCCTATAAAAAACTAATTTCTGTTGACCTTTCTTAATATTTTTTAACAAATTGCCAATTATCCTGTTACGGAACATTCGTTTACGAATCTCCGTAAACTGTTGTTTCCTTCTACTATCATGCACAGATTTATCTCTTGCTCTAGCAGTAACATTTTCATTTGTCCTTTTCTTTCCATTTGATTTACTTGTCATTTTATGGATTGAAACATTTTCTGTACTAATATTTTTTTTATTAGAAATATTTCTTATGAAATATTTAGAGCTCTTACCTGGTGCTTTCTTCATGGCTTGAGAAATCTTTTTGTTAGAGGACTGCTGCATTTTTTTTTTCTCCTGCTGTCTTTGACGTTTTGCAGCCTTCATCTCTCTTATTTTTGTAGGCATAGTTGAATCTGAGGAAAAATATAATAAAAATGTTATTAAACATTATTATCAAACAGTAAATCAGTAATAGTGATCAAAAACTTAACACACTACTTGACATTTTAAATAGAAGATTTTTTAGTCCTTGCAAATTTACAATACAGAAATAGCAGAAAAGAAATGAGATTTATATTTATGTTACCTATGCTATTTTATATGTGAATCTGATCTAATTTTATGAGCATATTTTAATATTTTATTGAAGACACTACACATAACCTGTTTTTGAAGGTGTCTTTATTTTTAAATTAAACGGTTTACCTTTTTACTTTTTATTGATTATAAAATTTAAAAATAAATGTTTATAATTCCAAAGGCTCAAGCAGGTCAGCTTCCCATCCTATATCATATAATTCGGACAAATCTGCATCCTCATCACGCTCTTCTTCATCCTCAGGATTTAAATCATCCAATGGATCAACATCCACTGATGTTTCAATTACAAGTTCAATGATGAGGTCAAAATCAACTGATTGCAGATTGTCGCTCATGTTGAGGTTGTCTTTATCTTTAAAGAAAGACAACAACAATGAGATGTTGCAGAGTAAGAGACAAATCTCACAGATTATAATAGTAAAATTATTTAACAGGAGTAACATTTTGCAGCTATTATTTAGCCATGTCCAGCGATGCTGAGCAGGTGAAGCCTATGTCTAATTTTTCACTGAACAGGACTCATCTGTTCTTAACCTTGGATAAGCCTCAACGACTCTGTGTCCCCTGCACATACTCAAATGTTAAAGTGCAGATTTATATTAAATGGCACATCCCCAGGCATGCACCAGTTAATGTGCACCACTGCTTTACCACCCATGGTGTGCCGCATTTACAATCAGATAGGAGAAAGCTGCTTCAAAACCCTGCGCCTGCTTGAAGCTGGCATAGGTCTTGACGCAGCATTGTATAGATGGGGCACCCCTGATCCTTGCTGGAGCTGCATCGCACTTACGATACAACTCCAGCAATGCGCCACCTTTACGGCACAGATGCGTCACGCATCTGTGCCTTTTTTGCCCCATGCTGCGCCGCATTGTAAATGCAGCACACCATGGGTGGCGGAACAGTGGCGCAGGATGACTGTCACATCCCTGGGGATGCGCCACTCATCATAAATCTATCCCTAAGCTTCTTATCTTGTTACAGATGAACTGCCATATGTATCATCAAAATATTTTACATATTATAAATAGCAAATTTTAAGGAATAAATAGCGATTCTTTACTATTCCTAATTTGCAATGAGCAAATTGCTAATTGCAAATTACCCATTCATTTCCATAGGCTAGGAGGCTCATAGGAATTAATGTTGCAAGTTGTGATTAGCAATTAGCTCATCACAAAATAGGATTTTTTTCAAGCGTGCAGGGGTATCTCAAGAACACCCTGCTGCACCCCTGAAAAAGAAATTTGGGAGCACATGGCACACCTACATGCCCTAATGGCATGTATGGGCGTCATATGGGACCTTTTTTTTAAAAAAAAAAAAAATGCTTTTTGAAAAGAATTCGCAAATTACCACAAACTAGAAGTTGGTGGTAGTTTCCAAATCCTTAATATCATTTTTTACATATTTTTTTTTGATACATTGCATTTAAGGAATCACAAATTTTGAATTATTGACATTTTAAGTAATTTCCACATGTGCACTGTTTTCTAAATATAATTTGAAAATCGTTTTTGGGGAAAAGTAATGGTTTGCAAATTTATGACAAGGACATAATGGTGTATGCTTCTCTATAAGGCATTTCAGTATCTCTAATGTCATTTTTCCCATATTACATGCTCCCACCAGTGCATTGCAAATTTAGATTTTGACTGTTTCAGACACATAGCCATGTTGAAAGTGACCCAAAAAAAATGCAAACGTTTTAAAAAAAAAACATTCATGTGTCTTAATGACATTTTAAGTCATTTCCCCATGGACAATGTTTTCTAAGTGGCACAAAAGAGGTATACACCTATCATAAATCTGTCCCTAGCATTATAAATGATTAAATCAGGATGACAATAAGATGTGGCCTATCCAGAGGTTTGTTTAAGGTGAGGCCTACTCAGGATTGCAGATTAAAGTTATGCTTGATGAAGAATACAGAGGAGATAATTTATTGTAAAGGCCTACCAATGAAGTAAGTGATTTCTACTTCATTGCACCAGTCATCATAAATGTATCCGTAAGCTTCTTATCTTGTTAGACATCAACCGCCATATGTATCATATAACTATTTTGCATTTCCAAAAAAGCGAATTTTAAGGAATAAATAGCGATTCTTTACCATTCCAAATTTGTTTGAGAAAATTGCTAATTGCAAATTACCCATTCATTTCCATGGGCTAGGAGGCTCATATAAATGAAGGTGCAATTTGCGATTAACAATTTGCTCATCACAAATTAGGAATTTATTCCAAAAGTGCAGGGGTGTCTCAAGAACACCCTGCTGCAACCCTGAAAAAGAAATTTGGGGGCATATGGCGAACATAAATTTTAACAACATTCCTTTACCTCAAAAACGATTTTCAAATCATAACTTCAAAACACTACACATGGGAAAATTACTTAAATTGTCCTTAAGACACATAAAAGCGTTTTTTGATTGGCTTTCCTGCATGGTAGGGTCACTTTTAACATGGCTATGTAACATAAACATTCAAAATCAAAATTTTCAATGTACAGGTGGGAGCATATTTACAAGCAATTTGCGCCACAAAGAAAGGTCTGACATTAAAATGGGAAAAATAACATCAGGGACAGTCAATTGCCTTATAAAGAACCATACACCATTATGTCCTTCTCATGAATTTAAAAACAATTCCTTTTTCCCAAAAACGATTTTCAAATCATAATTTCAAAAAACTGCACATGAGAAAATGACTTAAAATGTCAATGAAACACATGAAAGCGTTTTTTTATTGGCTTTCCTGCATGGTTGGTTCACTTTTATCATGGCTATGTAACACAAACATTGATAATTAAAATTTTCATGCACATGTAAGAGCATATTTACAAGCAATTTGCGCCACAGAGAAAGGTCTTACACTAAAATGAGAAAAATAACATCAAGGACAGTCAATTGCCTTATAAAGAACCATACACCATTATATCCTTGTCATGAATTTAAAAACAATTCCTTTTCCACAAAAACGATTTTCAAATCATAATTTCTAAACACTGCACATCAGAAAATGACTTAAAATGTCATTAAAACACATGAAATCATTTTTTGATTGGCTTTCCAGCATGGTTGTGTCACTTTTAACATGGCTATATAACAAAAACATTCAAAATCAAAATTTTCCATGCACATGTGAGAGCATATTTACAAGCAAATTGCGCCACATAAATCATAATTTTCTCCTTAAAGCACACTATTCTCTATCTAAAGTAAAGAAATATTTTCTCACCTTAGCAAATACTTTGAGTTTGAAAACAGTCTAAGAAACACACCAATTTGTCTTCAGCAGAGCAAAAGGTATGCACTCCAGAGTCTGCAGCTATCAAAAGCACAGAAATGGTGTAATTCTTCACACATATTTCTCATGTCACCCAATCAAAACTCTTCCCTCACTTTTTTTCAAATGAAAACCCTTCCCCCTCTGCCCTTTCTGCCTATTTTCCATAGCAACCAGCTCTTGGAGAAACTCTGGTGTTTGCAAATTCACACAACAATGTTGCAATTGAACTCTGAACTCTCAGTGCACCAGCATATCCAGTGCTTTCTTTCATTTAATGATTTTTTATTGACCACTCAAAATACATCTTTCAAACAACACATCTGTACACCCTAACTTTCTGTTTTCATCAATCAAAATCCACCAATCACTGTTACTACTTCATGAACACAGAAACTCCACAGTTTTTTTCATTTCAAACTCACATTTTTTCAACTACCATTTCATTGCCACACTTCATCTGACTGCAGGAGAACCTTCTCTCACCATGTTTTCTGTCTGGATTGTTGGTCATAGTTATATTCACTGGGCTCAAAGGTACGTTGAAAGCAGGAATTTACCTAACCTCAATTTACAAGATGTGGAAATTAAGTGGTTTGGCCACAGAGGATTAAAATGTCACCAATTGATACCATTGGTGAAAACCTTTATGCATTTGCCAAAACCTGACCTGTTAATTGTGCACTGTGGAGGTAATGACTTGGGCACTTTGACTGGTGTAGGTCTGGAAATGCTTTTAAAGGACACCTTTGAGCAATTAATGGCACTTTTTCCTCAGACTGCCTTGGTATATTCAAATATATGCCAAAGACAGAAATGGAGGTGGTCAAACCAATTTTGTCCACAAATTGAGAAGTCGAGGAAGCATGTAAACAAATCTGTTTCAGCTTACATGAGAGACCATGGAATGGGCTCCCTGTACAACAATAACTTGCGTTACTACATGCAAGATATCTACAGAGGAGATGGAGTTCACTTCTCAGATGAGGGCAACAGAATTTTCACTCTGAATTTAAGAATGTGCATTGGTACCTACTTATAAGTACCTAAATGTACCATAAACCCAAAAGCTCTTCTCAGAGCTACCCTACATCTAATCACTCACAATTATTATTTTACTCTAACTTTTTTCACTAATTTTCAACAAAGTACACTCCCTGGGGCGCTACCCGGTACGCGTACCGGGAGCTAACCTCGCGAAATTTTTAAAAAAAATGTTATTTTTTCGCACATATGGGCCTCATCAGCCACCCTCACAAAACCTAGGGGGTCAAGATAAGTCTACCGTGCCCCCTTCTACCTATTCTGAACATTATTTGCCCTCCATCTTGTATCATAATTCGACCGAAACACAAAATGGTGGACTCCCGTTACGCTTAAGGTTCGCGTACCAGGGCGCTCACCGGTTCGCGTACCGGGTCGCTTCCTGGGAAGCGCACCATCAAAAAAGGTGGGAAAGTAGTTCACACAAAAGCCACTTGAGACAATTTCACCAAATATAGATTAGCTCATACTACATACCAATCCCTACCATTTTCACAAATTTGATTGGAATTCCATTTAGCCATTTAGCCTGTAGACCTCTCTAAATACCGTGAGGTAAATTACTTCACAAAACACATCTGAAGTGTTGGAATTGACAACCAATTAATATGTTACTTTCATTTTCTACTTTTTTTACCTGACATTTCATTGGTTATGTACCCGAATATATATAAAGGAAGAGAAGGAAACACAGCCATTTTGACTACTACTTCCTGGTGTACATTTCTATTAGAATTTTCATTAATAACTTCAACTTCTTTTTAAAGGTAAGTTGTTATTTTTAAAACTGAAGTATATTGTGCACTTTAAGTTAATATGGCAAACTTTTTCTGTTAGTTATATACTATCCCTCTGTAGTACTTATAAATTTAGATACACTTTTTTATATTCCTACTTCCACTCTGATACTATACACTGCCCAAAGATAAATTCTCTGTTAAAAACTGCCTATCTAAAATTAATCCCAACAGTGCCCTACCTCTACTAATATATATTTTTTTTATGCAAATTTCAGGAAAAATGGAAAGTGAACAAAACATTTCATTTGAAATTGTCCTTCCAGAGTCCAACACAGAAATCATTGATCCAAATGAGATTGAATTTATGGATGAAACATGGGACCAAGAACTACTGCAATGTGTGCAAGCAGTAGATAACCTCCTTGCAAATGAGGACATTTTACAACCTCAGAGACTACAATCTATATTCCATGATTATGAAATTTCTGACAATGAAATGTTAGAAAGTTTAATAAATTATGAAACACAATAAAAAAAGTTTAAAAAAAAAAAAAAATAATCAACAAAACCAACAATCAATTAACATACAGCATTTGAAAAGTCTATCATTCATTTTTTATTGTGATACGCTCCCCAGTACGCTTCCCGGTTCGCGTACCGGGCGCTAACCACGAAAAAAAACAAAAAAAATTTTTTTTTTTTTTGCTTAGCGGGGCCCCTTTAAAGCCTCCATATCAATCAATCAATCAATCAGGTCATTTGTAGAGCGCACTACTCACCCGTAGGGTCTCAAGGCGCTGGGAGGGGGGGGGGGTGCCGCTACTGCTCGAACAGCCAGGTCTTGAGCTTCTTCCTGAAGGAGAGGTGGTCTTGGGTCAGGCGCAGGTCGGTCGGCAGGGAGTTCCAGGTCTTGGCAGCCAGGTAGGAGAAGGACCTTCCTCCTGTTGTCGCTCTTCGGATGCGGGGGACGGCGGCGAGGGCGTGGTTGGTTGATCTGAGGAGGCGCTTGGGAGTGTAGAAGTTGATCCGGTTGTTGAGGTAGCTTGGGCCTTGGTCGTGTAGGGCTTTGTGCGCGTGGGTGAGGAGCCGGAAGGTGATTCTCTTGTTGACCGGGAGCCAGTGCAGATCTCTCAGGTGTCCGGAGATGTGGCTGCGACGGGGGATGTCGAGGATGAGTCTCGCCGAGGCGTTCTGGATCCGCTGGAGTCTCTTCTGGAGTTTGGCGGTCGTTCCGGCGTAGAGGGCGTTGCCGTAGTCCAGTCGGCTGGTGACGAGGGCCTGGGTGACCGTCTTCCTCGACTCGGTGGGGATCCACCGGAAGATCTTACGTAGCATGCGCAGGATGTTGAAGCATGACGAGGAGACGGCGTTGACTTGTCTGGTCATGGAGAGGGAGGAGTCCAGGATGAAGCCCAGGTTGCGTGCGTGGTCCGTCGGTTTGGGTGCGGTGCCCAGGGCGGGGGGCCACCAGGAGTCGTCCCAGGCGGAGGGCGTGGAGCCCAGGATGAGGACCTCCGTCTTGTCTGAGTTCAGTTTCAGGCGGCTGGTCGACATCCATTCGGCTACGTCTCTCATCCCTTCGTGCAGGTTGGCTCTGGCGGTGTCGGGGTCGTTGGTCAGGGAGAGGATCAGCTGGGTGTCGTCGGCGTAGGAGATGATGTTCAGGTTGTGTTTGCGTACGATGGCCGCGAGGGGGCTCATGTAGACGTTGAAGAGGGTGGGGCTCAGTGAGGACCCTTGAGGGACGCCGCAGATGACTTTGGTGGCCTCTGACTTGTACGGTGGTAGGCGGACTCTTTGTGTTCTTCCGTCGAGGAAGGAGGTGATCCATTCCAGTGCCTTCTCCTGGATTCCGATGTTGCTGAGGCGCTGTACTAGGGTGCGGTGGCAGACCGTGTCGAAAGCCGCGGAGAGGTCCAGGAGGATGAGGGCCGCTGTTTCTCCGTTGTCCATCAGAGTTCGAAGGTCGTCGGTGGCGGCGATGAGGGCGGTCTCGGTGCTGTGGTTCGCTCGGAAGCCGGACTGTGAGGGGTCGAGGGATCCATTCGTCTCGAGGAAGGCGGCCAGCTGTTTGTTGACGGTCTTCTCGATGACTTTGGCCGGGAACGGGAGGAGCGAGATGGGACGGTAGTTCTTGAGGTCGGTGGGGTTTGCTGTAGGTTTCTTGAGAAGAGCGCTGAGTTCGGCGTGCTTCCAGCTCTCAGGGAATGTGGCGGAGTCGAAGGAGGTGTTGATGATGTCCCGCAGGTGGGGTGCGAGGACAGCGTCGGCCTTGTTGAAGATGTGGTGAGGGCAGGGGTCAGTCGGAGATCCGGAATGGATGGAGTTCATGGTGCGGATGGTGTCTTCGGTGCTGATCGGGGTCCAGGTGCGGAGGGTGGCGGTGGGTGGCGTCGTTGCGGTTGTGGCTTGCGTTGGTTGGTTGTTGAAGCTGTTGTGTATGTCCGTGATCTTGTTGTGGAAGTAGGACGCGAGGGAGTTGCAGAGGTCTTGCGATGGGGTGATGTCGTTGTTTCCGGCGCTGGGGTTGGAGAGCTCTTTCACGATGTTGAAGAGTTCCTTGCAGTTGTGTGCGTTGTTGTCCAGCCGGTCCTTGTATGTATTTTTCTTGGTGGCGCGGATCAGTTGGTGGTGTTTCCGGGTGGCGAGCTTGAGGGTGGTCATGTTGTCCGTGGTTGGCTCCCTTCTCCAGGCTTTCTCGAGGGCTCGACAGTTCTTCTTGGAGCTCTTGAGTTCGTCGGTGAACCATGGTGTTTTTCTGCTGCAGGATCTGCTGGGTGGGGTTCTCAGAGGGGCGAGTTCGTCCGCGCAGTCGTTGATCCATTTCGTGAGGTTGTCGGCGGCCTGGCTGGGGTTCGCTGAGTTGGCGGGAGGGTGCTGGCTCAGGGAGGCGGTGAGCTGGTCGGCTGTGATCTTGTTCCAGCTTCTTCGAGCAACCTGTTGCTGGAGGTGGTGGATCGTCGTTCTTCTGAAGGTGAAGTGGACGCAGCTGTGGTCCGTCCAGTGGAGTCCTGTTGCGTGGCTGAAGGTGACGTCTTTGCTGGATGTGAAGACGGCGTCGAGAGTGTGTCCGGCGAGGTGGGTGGGGGTGGTCACCAGTTGCTTGAGTCCGAGGTTGTCGAGGTTGTCGAGCAGGGTGATGGTGTTGCGGTCGTTGTTGTTCTCCAGGTGGAAGTTGAGGTCCCCCAGGAGGATGTAGTCGGCGGAGGGGAGAGCGTGCGGGCTGACGAAGTCGGCGATGTCCTCGCTGAATCGTGTGCGTGGTCCCGGCGGTCGGTAGATCAGGGTGCCTCTGAGGGTGGTCTTCGGGTTGGTGTGGATCTGGAAGTGCAGGTGTTCGGCGGTGGTGAGGGTGTCATCGGTGTTGGTAGTGATGCGGATGGTGTCTCTGTGGATGATGGCGATGCCTCCTCCGGTCTGGTTGTCTCGGTCCCTCCGGACGATCTTGTAGCCTTCTGGGATGGCGATGGCGATGTCTGGGGCTGAGGAGGCGTTCATCCAGGTCTCGGTGATGAAGGCAACGTCGGGGGCGGTGGTGTCGAGCAGATTCCAGAGTTCTACGGCGTGTCTGTGGACGGAGCGGGTGTTGAGCAGGATACACTTGAGGTGGGTGCTGCTGGAGTTCGGCTTGGCGGGTGCAGGGAAGGTCCGGATGCAGGTGAACTTGCAGGCGTTGCAGCTGAAAGGTCCGTGGGTGTGCTTCGGGGCGGCTTGGTGACATCCTGGGATGTGGCCGGTGTTGAGTGCGATGAGGTCGGCGGCGCCGTAGGTTCGTCGGGTCGGCTTCCGTCGGTGGGGGCCAGGGGTCCTGGCGCTGGTCGCGATCCGGTCGCGGACGGGCGCAGACGGGCTTACCTTTGGCGCGCCTTCGGCGCACAATCGGCGCGCCCGCTGCGCGTGACCGCTGCGCGTTCGCACGGTCGCCATTTAAGGCGAAGTGCGCGGGTGGGCGGGGCAGCTGGGAGGCGGGAGCGGGGAGGGAAACAGAAGAGAAAAGGGGCGGGGCTCAAGGCGGTGGCGGGAAGCGGGGGCAAAGCGCGGCGATAAGCGGCAATAAACAAGCACAAATTGAGGCAAAAAGCGGGTGAAAACTACAGTGATACACGCTATGGGGAAGAAATTAAACAAGCACAAATTCAGGCAAGAAGCGGGTGAAAACTACAGTGATACACGCTATGGGGAAGAAATAAAAACAAGCACAAATTCAGGACAAAACAAGCACAATTGCTGGCAAAAACGGGGGAAACACCACGGAGATCGCTCAGGGCGGCAGCGAGGCCGGCGCTGAGACAGAGGCAGGCACTGGGGGCACACGCAGCAGCTGGTGGCCGTGCGGCGCGGGGGTGTCCCACAAGTGGGTCACACTCACCTGTGTCGCACGGTCGCCATTTAAGGCCAAGTGCGCGGGTGGGCGGGGCAGCTGGGAGGCGGGAGCGGGGAGGGAAACAGAAGAGAAAAGGGGCGGGGCTCAAGGCGGTGGCGGGAAGCGGGGGCAAAGCGCGGCGATAAGCGGCAATAAACAAGCACAAATTGAGGCAAAAAGCGGGTGAAAACTACAGTGATACACGCTATGGGGAAGAAATTAAACAAGCACAAATTCAGGCAAGAAGCGGGTGAAAACTACAGTGATACACGCTATGGGGAAGAAATAAAAACAAGCACAAATTCAGGACAAAACAAGCACAATTGCTGGCAAAAACGGGGGAAACACCACGGAGATCGCTCAGGGCGGCAGCGAGGCCGGCGCTGAGACAGAGGCAGGCACTGGGGGCACACGCAGCAGCTGGTGGCCGTGCGGCGCGGGGGTGTCCCACAAGTGGGTCACACTCACCTGTGTCGCACGGTCGCCATTTAAGGCCAAGTGCGCGGGTGGGCGGGGCAGCTGGGAGGCGGGAGCGGGGAGGGAAACAGAAGAGAAAAGGGGCGGGGCTCAAGGCGGTGGCGGGAAGCGGGGGCAAAGCGCGGCGATAAGCGGCAATAAACAAGCACAAATTGAGGCAAAAAGCGGGTGAAAACTACAGTGATACACGCTATGGGGAAGAAATTAAACAAGCACAAATTCAGGCAAGAAGCGGGTGAAAACTACAGTGATACACGCTATGGGGAAGAAATAAAAACAAGCACAAATTCAGGACAAAACAAGCACAATTGCTGGCAAAAACGGGGGAAACACCACGGAGATCGCTCAGGGCGGCAGCGAGGCCGGCGCTGAGACAGAGGCAGGCACTGGGGGCACACGCAGCAGCTGGTGGCCGTGCGGCGCGGGGGTGTCCCACAAGTGGGTCACACTCACCTGTGTCGCACGGTCGCCATTTAAGGCCAAGTGCGCGGGTGGGCGGGGCAGCTGGGAGGCGGGAGCGGGGAGGGAAACAGAAGAGAAAAGGGGCGGGGCTCAAGGCGGTGGCGGGAAGCGGGGGCAAAGCGCGGCGATAAGCGGCAATAAACAAGCACAAATTGAGGCAAAAAGCGGGTGAAAACTACAGTGATACACGCTATGGGGAAGAAATTAAACAAGCACAAATTCAGGCAAGAAGCGGGTGAAAACTACAGTGATACACGCTATGGGGAAGAAATAAAAACAAGCACAAATTCAGGACAAAACAAGCACAATTGCTGGCAAAAACGGGGGAAACACCACGGAGATCGCTCAGGGCGGCAGCGAGGCCGGCGCTGAGACAGAGGCAGGCACTGGGGGCACACGCAGCAGCTGGTGGCCGTGCGGCGCGGGGGTGTCCCACAAGTGGGTCACACTCACCTGTGTCGCACGGTCGCCATTTAAGGCCAAGTGCGCGGGTGGGCGGGGCAGCTGGGAGGCGGGAGCGGGGAGGGAAACAGAAGAGAAAAGGGGCGGGGCTCAAGGCGGTGGCGGGAAGCGGGGGCAAAGCGCGGCGATAAGCGGCAATAAACAAGCACAAATTGAGGCAAAAAGCGGGTGAAAACTACAGTGATACACGCTATGGGGAAGAAATTAAACAAGCACAAATTCAGGCAAGAAGCGGGTGAAAACTACAGTGATACACGCTATGGGGAAGAAATAAAAACAAGCACAAATTCAGGACAAAACAAGCACAATTGCTGGCAAAAACGGGGGAAACACCACGGAGATCGCTCAGGGCGGCAGCGAGGCCGGCGCTGAGACAGAGGCAGGCACTGGGGGCACACGCAGCAGCTGGTGGCCGTGCGGCGCGGGGGTGTCCCACAAGTGGGTCACACTCACCTGTGTCGCACGGTCGCCATTTAAGGCCAAGTGCGCGGGTGGGCGGGGCAGCTGGGAGGCGGGAGCATATCAAACCTAGGGGGTCAGGGAGTATCTACTATGCCCCCTTATGGTCATTTGCCCCTTCGCTTTTGCCTCCTCTTGTCTCTCGATCCTACCGAGAGACAAGATGGCGGCCGCTCCGGACTGTTTAGAATGTTGACAGACACCGGAGAGCCAATCAACTTCGCTACGCGAAGTTCCGTTACGCGTCAAGTACGCGTACCGGGGCGCTGCCTGGTCCGCGCTTACAGATATATATCTTTTTTTGAACGTTATTTTCTCAAAATCCACTGCAGCACATATATTGAGACCTACAAAAGGCACATCGGGCTACCAGTCCCTACAATTTTGCCAAGTTTCGTGCAAATCCATTCAGCCGTTCGGGCTAAAAATGAGGCTAACCGCCCTATGGAAAACTCAATGTTAAAAACACGTTTTGGGACCCCCCTTTTTTCTCGGCCCCCCCTGGACCAACTCCCCCCAAATTTCCAGTGGCTGCTCAGAAACAAAATGTTCCATTTTGCTGAAAATTTCAGCCAATTCCGTCCACAAACGCCAAAGTTATTAGACATAGAATTTTCAAAAAACCCATAGGGAAAAAATCCTAACTATATATACCTACTGGCGACCGCCAGTAGGTAATATATATATATATATATATATATATATATATTTTGCCACCAATACGTTCCTTAGAAGGTGCACGCTGTATGTCGGTCGGTGCCAGACAGTGGGGATGAACGTTTCCCCACAAACAATCTTTCACCAAATACTGATTAATGTCTGCACACGTCCAATTGCTTGTTTAAAGGGTTTTATTCAAGAGACTAAAGGAGCCCCATTCACCTACGCGTTTCGACCGCAGGTCTTGATCACAGTGTTTACCACTAGTCCATTTTCTCTTTTCATTTTTTATAGTGTTTCTCCCAATCAACTCATGATGAAGCATCTTGGGAGATGTAGTTTTACAAACAATTTAACACAAAGTAAACGTTGTTTTCACATTGCAATAACAATCATACTATCATTCTGATAATTATACTTTCTCTTAGAGGTGTAAAAGGAAAGTAGGTTAATCATAGAAGGTTTTTTATATATATACAAAAGTCTGTTTTTCCTAATCACCACAATGTTGGTAGAACCGACATATAGTGCATTATTTATCAAAAAGTTGACTATATAATGCTACTGATGTACATATTCATTTAAGGCTAAGTGCCATAATTCACCTTCCTTCGATAGTCCCACATTCCATAGGTTAGTGTACCGGGCTCAGTGCCCATTGTAAAAGTATTGAGAAAGTTATAGTGAAGAAAGATTGTTACACAAAAAGGGGAAAGTTTTTATAAAGTTCAAAAATTCCAATCTAGATCTCTCATATCAGATTTAGGTCACCAATTGTCTATTCCAAGTTACTAGAGATGAACATACATCTCATCATCCATGTTCAATCCTCTCGGTGCCTTAGTTTGGAACCGTATAATTAGACGTGACTCCAATCTCCTCAATTGCTGTTTACGATTACCACCTCTTTCATGGGGGAGTATTGTTGCTATCCCACTATAGCGTATGTCTTTCCAAGTTTTTCCAATGTGCATTGACATATGCTTGGCTATGGCATAATGTAACAAACCGGGTCTGGCGTGTAGCACAGTAAGGCTGCGCCAATTCAAGAAATAAACAAGACAATTTGCCAGTACTGTGCAATTTTTTAGAATTTTCTGTTGTAGAGCTACTAATTGCTCTCTCGACAATGACCACTCTTTCAGTCCAACCAATTTATGAAAACATAGTTTTTTATTTTTTATTTATTCCGAACTGTCTTTCAAATTTTTTTAGTTCATATATTTTGAAGTAATTTGTTCTGCGGTGTTTTTAGAGTACGTATATACTATTTATCCATATACATAACACAGCGGAGGAACAGGGAAGTACACGCAGGAAATGATGAATCAATGGGTTATGCAACAATTAGACAATTGACACAAAACATAGACACTGGACAACATTGAACAATCATAGATATCTAAAGGAGGTTGGGGCGATGGGAGTTGGTGGCATTTCTCTCAAACTGTTTGTCATAGAAAAACAGATTTTCGATTAGTTATATGTACAATTCACCTTATTTGCACTCAAATCATATTTAAATCCAACTGGATAAATGCTTGCATTAACCACAGTATAAAACAATTCAAGTCAGGCCACCTAACCACTAGCGCCTCAATTGGTCGACGCGTTTCAAATCCTAAAACTTTGATTAGGATTCTCTTCAGGACCACACAAAATCAATCTGTGGAAAAACAAATAAAAAGCAAACTGTCAGTGGGAAATAGAGGGACTCTCAACTTTCATTCAGCATCCAGAACACACTCAAAAAAATTACCTGTCAGTGACATGATTTGGGCACGATGATTAGCTGAAAAATCAAAGAACATTCTTATTTAGACCCTATTTAAAAACGGGTTTGCTACACTCAGAGTGACGGAAATCTTATGTACTCACTAGAATGTAGTGGTAGCAGAAACCTCATAGGGGCATCCAAACTGGCGTGAGATCCATGTCTTGTGTCGTTCTAACTCAATTCGGGATCCGGCCTCAAGCCTTAATCTAAAAGGAGAACAAACATCAGCTCTCAGTGCGTTATTTAGCTCGTCGCTCTGCTCGACGCTCCTGACTAAATGCCTGAGCGGGGATATGTCTGACGCCCAGCGGCTCCGGCAAACGAATTGTGAAGACCGCTGGCCCGGGGTATGGGCGGTATCTAAATTACCTGAGTTTGTGCGTCTTGTTCCTCCACTAGGTCGCGGTTAACAGTGAACGCGATGCTGGTTTTCGCCAGGTTGTGTTGTTTTGAAGTCAGAGTTGTTTCCGGGTTCAAGCTCTATGACTCATGGGAGTTGTAGTTCAGATGGTATGACTCATGGGAATTGTAGTTTTGAGGATGGTGCGCCGAACCTTGGAGCGAGTGCTGCACTCAATGGGAACAAGGGAGGGGGACTCAGAATTAGTACTCTAATGCCAGCGGATGTATGTTTGATAGATCAGATTTTGAACTCACTTGGCTGGTGAAGCGTCCGTTGCAAGTGTTAACTTACAGACTATAAAGTTCCGACATTTCATTCAGACCTTGTGTGGTCGTATTAAATTTCAAAATCAGCATGGCCTCTCTTTGGCGTAATTTGGTCTCTACATCTCCGCCTCTTGGGTCATGGTCAATCTTGGATATTATGGTCCATTTCAGATCTTGTTCCCCATGTTGCTCGTCGAGCCAATGTTGGACCAATGGGGCGGTCATCACTTTTTTCTTTATTCGAGACTTATGTTGGGACATCCTTTGTCTGGTTTCTTGCGTTGTTTTCCCTATGTACAACTTGTCACAGGGGCATAGGATACCATAAACAACATTTTTGGATTTACAATTCGTGAATTGTTTGTGCTTCCAAGATATTCCTGCATGTTGGAACAGATCCCCTTCTATAGTAGATGAACAGCAGAGGCATGTTCCACATTTATGGTGGCCAGTGATGGGTGGAAGATTCACATATTCCCGGACTGTCAGTGTCTTTTGTTTTGGTATTGCCGCTCTCACGATGTAATTGGCGATGCTCTTATCTTTTTTGTATGCAAACAAGGGGCTTTCTGTGAATTGGCTGTTAAGGTCTTTGAGCAGATGCCAATTTTGATGGATCAATCTTTTAAGCATATTAGACGATGGACAATATGTCGACACACAGACCACGCGTTGTTGTTGCTGTTTTTTTCTTCTCTCAAGTAGATCCTCTCGCGGTGTCCACCATGCTCGTTTGATTGCTTGTTTTAATAGTTTGGATGGATATCCACGGGCTAGAAGTTTCTCTTTTAGGACCTCCGCGTGTTCCATAAATTCATCTTTGAAGGTGCAGTTTCTGCGGATGCGCAGAAACTGCCCTACTGGGAGATTTTGCTTAAGGCTTCTCGGGTGGTTACTCGAAAAATCCAGTGCCTTATTGCGGTCTGTGTCTTTTTTGAACAAAGTGGTGACTAATTGTCCATTTGCACAATATACCTCTACATCCAAAAAGGACATTCTGGTGCTCGAGGTCTGCAGTGTAAATTTTATGTCATTTGTCCTGTCATTAATCCAAACATGAAATTGGTCTAGTTGTTCCGATGTCCCTGACCATGTGAAAAAGACGTCATCAATATATCTTACCCAGCCTCCTATCCATTGGAGAAATGGGTTATTGTTATAGATGTACCTTTCTTCATATTGGCTCATAAAGAGGATCGCCAATTCCGGGGCAAAAGGACAGCCCATGGCGACTCCCTTGGTCTGAAAGTAGAAATCATCGCCGAATTTGAAGTAATTTTTAGTCAGAGCTAATTTGGCGAGTTGTAATATGAAGTCAGTTGGTATTTTTGAAGGCTGAACTCGTTTATCCAAGAAGATCTCCAGGACCTCCAATGCCTGATCTTGGGGAATTTGTGTGTAAAGTGAGACTATATCCATACTCACTAGCAGGTCTTGGTTCTCATTGTATGGTATTTGCTCCAATTTTCTCAAAAAGTCAGTGGTGTCCAAAAGGAAAGATTTGACCGTCAGTGTAAAAGGTTTCAAAAAGAAATCTATAAATTTCGAGACCGGTTCGAACAGTGAGTCGCATCCAGAGATTATGGGTCGTCCTGGAGGGTTTTTTTCGTTTTTGTGTACCTTTGGGAGTACGTAAAATAATGGAATCCGTGGGTGTTTATTGGATAGAAAATTGAATTCATTTTTTCCAAGAAAACCTTGTTCAAGTCCATTGTTTAGAATCTGGCTTAATTCTTTCTGTAATTCCAAAGTAGGATCCTTGTTAATTTTCCGGTAACAGTTTGGATCTGATAATTGTTTGGTCACTTCCAAGATGTATTCATTTGTTCCCCAAACTACTATCGACCCGCCTTTATCGGCTTGCTTCACTATAATGTTTTCGTTTTGTTTGATAGATTGCAGGGCCAATTTCTGTTCCTGAGACAAGTTTGATTTAGTATATCCATTCCTCTTCTTTTCTTGTGCAGCCAAAGCTGAAAGTATGGTTTTTTCGAAGTATGTTACCTCCTTGGGTACTTTGAAGGCTGGCGGGCAAAAGCTAGATTTCTTCCTAAAGCCAGTTGTTTCGATTTGAGGAGGACTCTCTTTGTCCGCAAAAAAGGTTATCAGTCGGATCTTACGGCAAAATTCTATAAATTCAAGCTTCAACCTAACAAAGTCTGTGAACTTCGATGGTACAAAAGTAAGTCCCTTTTCCAGGACACTTATTTCGGATGGAGTTAAAGCAGTATACCAGTGATATTTACTGAGGACAGCGTGTACAAAAAAGGCTTCAGTTTCATTGAAACTAAGTGTAGTCGAGACCTGATGGTCTTGACTATTGAAACAGCTGAACGTTTATCAAAATCTCAACTTGAGGAAATTGAAAAACTAGAATCCGAAATAAAAGCGAACCCCTTAATTCAAGACTCAAAAACACTACTTGACAGAGTCGAAAAAGAGATCCTTGAATTCAAAGATTTCACTGTTCAACAGAAAGATAACAACTTTGAAAGAGACAAACGGAATTTTACTTTTGAGAGAGCTTATCCGTATCTACAACAAGATTTTTACTCAAGACCTGAAGCAAGACGTTTTCTTAACGACAATCAAGGCAGATCTCGCACTAAATATCTTACCTTCTCTGATACTTCATCTTCAGGAGGGAGCGACTCTGACCAAGGACCTTCCCGTCCGCAATTCAACCAAAGGGGTGGATACCAAAGGAACTACCAGCAACAATATCAGTCGAATTACCAGCCCAATTTGCAGAACCAACAACAGCAACCTTTTTTAGGACAGGGCCAACAAAAGCCCCGTGGAAAAACAAGATTCAACCAACCATGGGAGATGTCCACAAGGAGGCAAAATTACAAGAACTAGTACCACACCAAAAATCTTCAGTATTCAATCTTTCTCAAACTGCTTTAACTCCATCCGAAATAAGTGTCCTGGAAAAGGGACTTACTTTTGTACCATCGAAGTTCACAGACTTTGTTAGGTTGAAGCTTGAATTTATAGAATTTTGCCGTAAGATCCGACTGATAACCTTTTTTGCGGACAAAGAGAGTCCTCCTCAAATCGAAACAACTGGCTTTAGGAAGAAATCTAGCTTTTGCCCGCCAGCCTTCAAAGTACCCAAGGAGGTAACATACTTCGAAAAAACCATACTTTCAGCTTTGGCTGCACAAGAAAAGAAGAGGAATGGATATACTAAATCAAACTTGTCTCAGGAACAGAAATTGGCCCTGCAATCTATCAAACAAAACGAAAACATTATAGTGAAGCAAGCCGATAAAGGCGGGTCGATAGTAGTTTGGGGAACAAATGAATACATCTTGGAAGTGACCAAACAATTATCAGATCCAAACTGTTACCGGAAAATTAACAAGGATCCTACTTTGGAATTACAGAAAGAATTAAGCCAGATTCTAAACAATGGACTTGAACAAGGTTTTCTTGGAAAAAATGAATTCAATTTTCTATCCAATAAACACCCACGGATTCCATTATTTTACGTACTCCCAAAGGTACACAAAAACGAAAAAACCCCTCCAGGACGACCCATAATCTCTGGATGCGACTCACTGTTCGAACCGGTCTCGAAATTTATAGATTTCTTTTTGAAACCTTTTACACTGACGGTCAAATCTTTCCTTTTGGACACCACTGACTTTTTGAGAAAATTGGAGCAAATACCATACAATGAGAACCAAGACCTGCTAGTGAGTATGGATATAGTCTCACTTTACACACAAATTCCCCAAGATCAGGCATTGGAGGTCCTGGAGATCTTCTTGGATAAACGAGTTCAGCCTTCAAAAATACCAACTGACTTCATATTACAACTCGCCAAATTAGCTCTGACTAAAAATTACTTCAAATTCGGCGATGATTTCTACTTTCAGACCAAGGGAGTCGCCATGGGCTGTCCTTTTGCCCCGGAATTGGCGATCCTCTTTATGAGCCAATATGAAGAAAGGTACATCTATAACAATAACCCATTTCTCCAATGGATAGGAGGCTGGGTAAGATATATTGACGACGTCTTTTTCACATGGTCAGGGACATCGGAACAACTAGACCAATTTCATGTTTGGATTAATGACAGGACAAATGACATAAAATTTACACTGCAGACCTCGAGCACCAGAATGTCCTTTTTGGATGTAGAGGTATATTGTGCAAATGGACAATTAGTCACCACTTTGTTCAAAAAAGACACAGACCGCAATAAGGCACTGGATTTTTCGAGTAACCACCCGAGAAGCCTTAAGCAAAATCTCCCAGTAGGGCAGTTTCTGCGCATACGCAGAAACTGCACCTTCAAAGATGAATTTATGGAACACGCGGAGGTCCTAAAAGAGAAACTTCTAGCCCGTGGATATCCATCCAAACTATTAAAACAAGCAATCAAACGAGCATGGTGGACACCGCGAGAGGATCTACTTGAGAGAAGAAAAAAACAGCAACAACAACGCGTGGTCTGTGTGTCGACATATTGTCCATCGTCTAATATGCTTAAAAGATTGATCCATCAAAATTGGCATCTGCTCAAAGACCTTAACAGCCAATTCACAGAAAGCCCCTTGTTTGCATACAAAAAAGATAAGAGCATCGCCAATTACATCGTGAGAGCGGCAATACCAAAACAAAAGACACTGACAGTCCGGGAATATGTGAATCTTCCACCCATCACTGGCCACCATAAATGTGGAACATGCCTCTGCTGTTCATCTACTATAGAAGGGGATCTGTTCCAACATGCAGGAATATCTTGGAAGCACAAACAATTCACGAATTGTAAATCCAAAAATGTTGTTTATGGTATCCTATGCCCCTGTGACAAGTTGTACATAGGGAAAACAACGCAAGAAACCAGACAAAGGATGTCCCAACATAAGTCTCGAATAAAGAAAAAAGTGATGACCGCCCCATTGGTCCAACATTGGCTCGACGAGCAACATGGGGAACAAGATCTGAAATGGACCATAATATCCAAGATTGACCATGACCCAAGAGGCGGAGATGTAGAGACCAAATTACGCCAAAGAGAGGCCATGCTGATTTTGAAATTTAATACGACCACACAAGGTCTGAATGAAATGTCGGAACTTTATAGTCTGTAAGTTAACACTTGCAACGGACGCTTCACCAGCCAAGTGAGTTCAAAATCTGATCTATCAAACATACATCCGCTGGCATTAGAGTACTAATTCTGAGTCCCCCTCCCTTGTTCCCATTGAGTGCAGCACTCGCTCCAAGGTTCGGCGCACCATCCTCAAAACTACAATTCCCATGAGTCATACCATCTGAACTACAACTCCCATGAGTCATAGAGCTTGAACCCGGAAACAACTCTGACTTCAAAACAACACAACCTGGCGAAAACCAGCATCGCGTTCACTGTTAACCGCGACCTAGTGGAGGAACAAGACGCACAAACTCAGGTAATTTAGATACCGCCCATACCCCGGGCCAGCGGTCTTCACAATTCGTTTGCCGGAGCCGCTGGGCGTCAGACATATCCCCGCTCAGGCATTTAGTCAGGAGCGTCGAGCAGAGCGACGAGCTAAATAACGCACTGAGAGCTGATGTTTGTTCTCCTTTTAGATTAAGGCTTGAGGCCGGATCCCGAATTGAGTTAGAACGACACAAGACATGGATCTCACGCCAGTTTGGATGCCCCTATGAGGTTTCTGCTACCACTACATTCTAGTGAGTACATAAGATTTCCGTCACTCTGAGTGTAGCAAACCCGTTTTTAAATAGGGTCTAAATAAGAATGTTCTTTGATTTTTCAGCTAATCATCGTGCCCAAATCATGTCACTGACAGGTAATTTTTTTGAGTGTGTTCTGGATGCTGAATGAAAGTTGAGAGTCCCTCTAGTTCCCACTGACAGTTTGCTTTTTATTTGTTTTTCCACAGATTGATTTTGTGTGGTCCTGAAGAGAATCCTAATCAAAGTTTTAGGATTTGAAACGCGTCGACCAATTGAGGCGCTAGTGGTTAGGTGGCCTGACTTGAATTGTTTTATACTGTGGTTAATGCAAGCATTTATCCAGTTGGATTTAAATATGATTTGAGTGCAAATAAGGTGAATTGTACATATAACTAATCGAAAATCTGTTTTTCTATGACAAACAGTTTGAGAGAAATGCCACCAACTCCCATCGCCCCAACCTCCTTTAGATATCTATGATTGTTCAATGTTGTCCAGTGTCTATGTTTTGTGTCAATTGTCTAATTGTTGCATAACCCATTGATTCATCATTTCCTGCGTGTACTTCCCTGTTCCTCCGCTGTGTTATGTATATGGATAAATAGTATATACGTACTCTAAAAACACCGCAGAACAAATTACTTCAAAATATATGAACTAAAAAAATTTGAAAGACAGTTCGGAATAAATAAAAAATAAAAAACTATGTTTTCATAAATTGGTTGGACTGAAAGAGTGGTCATTGTCGAGAGAGCAATTAGTAGCTCTACAACAGAAAATTCTAAAAAATTGCACAGTACTGGCAAATTGTCTTATTGCTATGGCATAGGACATGTCCCCATTTTGGATGGCTCGGATGTGCTCCAAGATTCTTTTATGTAACGGACAGGTCGTCATCCCAATATAGTTCTTACCACATGCACATGTAAGAATATAAACTACATATGTTGTCTTGCAGGTTATGGTTTGTTCTATATTGAATCTTTTTCCTTGTGGATCCATTAAGTATTTAAGGGATGAGCCTACTGTACATGCTTTGCACATTAAGCATTTAGTGAAGCCTTTTTGTTGAGTGGTCAACCAGTCATCTTTTTTCTTCATCTTGAAGTGACTGTTCACTAGTTTATCTTGCAACGAGGGTGGTTTTCTAAAAGTGACCAAAGGATGTTCACTCATTTGTTCACCGATTTCAGGATCTTTTTTGATGATGTTCCAATATTTGTTAAGGATCATTCTTACGTTCTGACTTTCTTTACTGTACGTTATAATCATTCTGATTGGTTCAGGTTTAGATAAAGGTTTCAATAGTTTTTTGTCAATCAGGGTTTGTGTTCTGCTGAGTTGTCTAGCTTTTAGTTCTCCTTTTTTGACGTCTGCATAATTGTATCCTCGTTTAAGGAATCTTTTAGTTGTCTCCTTATATTTTTGATTAATTTCCTCTGGATTCGAGCAATTTCTTTTCATACGTACGAATTCACCGTACGGTATACTCTTTTTTAAAATCGTAGGATGAAAGCTTTCGCCATGTAAAACACTGTTGGTGGCAGTCCTCTTCCTATGAACAGTTGTTTCCAGTTGTCCATTTTCAATGTATACCTTTGTATCTAGGAACACTACTTCTTTTTAATTGATTACTGATGTAAATTTTAATCCCAGATCGTTAGTGTTCAATTCGGTTAGATATTCATTGAATTCGATTTCTGTGCCGTTCCAGATTAGGAACAGATCGTCTATAAAACGTAGCCAAATAACTATTTTTGACGTGAAGTGTTCATTTTCTTCTTTCCAGGCTATTGTTTTTTCCCAGTAGCCCATTGCTAGATTAGCGTAGCTAGGAGAAAATGCCACGCCCATGGCAGTTCCACATTTTTGAATGTAGTACGTTCTATTAAAAAGAAAGACGTTGTTGTTGAGACATAGTTCAGTCATTTCTTTAATCATTTGCCAATGTTGTAACTCTTCCAATGGTTTCTGTTTAAGGAAGTAGTCCATTGCAGTCAGTCCCATTTCATGTGTTATTGATGTATATAAGGAGACTACATCAATGGTAGCTAGTTTGTATTCATCAACCCAGGAAATATTCATCAGATTCCGTAGGAAGTCTCCTGTATCTTTGAGATACGATGTTAAGGTGGGGACAATTGGTGCCAGGAAGGAATCAACATAGATGGAAAGATTCTCATATAATGAACCACAGCTTGCTATTATGGGTCTGCCCGGGTTTTTTTTCAATGTTTTGTGCACTTTTGGTAAAAAGTACATAGTGGGCATCACAGGGTCTTCATTTGTTAAGAATTGCACTTCCTGATTCGTCAGGAGCCCCTTATTTTCCCATTCAGTCAACTTAAGATTCAATGCAGTTATTAGTTCATTGATTGGATTTCTTTTCAATTTCTCATAGTTCTTAATTTCAGTTAGTTGACGCATAGCTTCTTGTATATAGTCAGTTTTATCCATTAGGACTATATTTCCGCCCTTGTCGGCCGGTTTGATTTCAAGTGATTCATCTTCCATCAATAGTTTTAGGGCATTTCTTTCTGGTATTGACATATTTTCTTTTTTACCTGTATGTTTGATTTTTTTCATTTTTTCTAGGTCTGCATTGACTAAATCAAAGAAAATATCAATCTTGTTTCCTGGATGTAACATAGGACAAAATCTTGTTTGTTTCTTGAATTTAGTTTTAAGGCTTTGATTTGTTGCCTGCCCCATGTCAGTTAATATTTGACTGTCTGTTAGCGTTGATTCATCAATTTCATTTGCTAATTCGAAGGCTGTTCGCATCGCAGGAATTTCATTAATTGCGATGCGTGTTTCATTATCAACCTCGTCATTTGAAATAGAGGTGCCAGTTGGTTGGTTTTGTTTTTTGAAAAATTTGGCTAGCTTCAGTTTTCGTGTGTACTTGTACAAATCAATTTTTATTTCTACCGGATCATAGTGTGTTTCCGGACAAAATGTTAGTCCTTTATTCAATAAACTTTCCTCTGCTCTTGTTAGCACATGTTTGGAGAGATTTATTATCAAGTATGGGTCTGATTCTTCATTAGATGCTGTTAGTTCGTGGTTCTGTTTCGTAGGGTGTATCCCTTTGTTTTTGCCGGAGCCTCTTCTGGTTTTCCGTCGTTTTGTTTCTTTAGGCTTTGTTGGCCCCTTCCTTTTTGTTTTGTAGCTGTTTGTTTCTGGCCTCTTCCTCTCCCTCTCCCTCGTCCTCTTCCTCGTCCCCTTGCTTGTTGTTGCTCTAGACAAACCATTTTTACCTCTTCTAAAAAAGGGGTCCTAGTTCCAGTTATCTCTTGATCTTAATTTTCGCTCCAGTCTGTATCTGATTCACTCAAAGTGGTATTTGCAATTTCAATTTGAGGTTGTGATTTTAATTGAAGTTTTATCTGTTAAATTTTTTTTGCAAAAGTTAAAATTCTGCCACATGAGTAATCTTGTTCATCTCTCCTATATTTCCGTTCTTTTCGCTCTTCTACTTCATTCTCATGCTTATCTAAGTTAGTTTCCATGTCTTTTCTTAGCTTTTTAGTTTCTTCATCTTTGCCATGAGATGTAATTAGAGATTCTATTTCAGATATTTTTTCATGTAGTTCTTCTATATCAATTTCTGCATGTTTCACTATAATTCTTAACATATTGGCAGAACATTGCATGTTATTATTGCCCCATTCGATGAGCATTTCTGGGCGTCTGTCTGGATGGTTCGGGAGGGTATATATTCTTAAGCCTCTTGGACCATTTTGCATTCCAAATATTTCCTCAATGTTAGAATTTCCCAACTTTTAGATATTTCCTTCTTAAGCAACCTTTCAAGTTTCACAAATAATTGTTTCAAAGTCATGGAGTTTAGATTAGATTCCTCTGATTCTTTGCTGGCATTGTGGTGATTAGGAAAAAATTTTTTCCATATAGAACAGACTTTTGTATATATATCAGAATGATAGTATGATTGTTATTGCAATGTGAAAACAACGTTTACTTTGTGTTAAATTGTTTGTAAAACTACATCTCCCAAGATGCTTCATCATGAGTTGATTGGGAGAAACACTATAAAAAATGAAAAGAGAAAATGGACTAGTGGTAAACACTGTGATCAAGACCTGCGGTCGAAACGCGTAGGTGAATGGGGCTCCTTGAGTCTCTTGAATAAAACCCTTTAAACAAGCAATTGGACATGTGCAGACATTAATCAGTATTTGGTGAAAGATTGTTTGTGGGGAAACGTTCATCCCCACTGTCTGGCACCGACCGACATACAGCGTGCACCTTCTAAGGAACGTATTGGTGGCAAATTGGAAAAAAGAAGGCGGCACCCGGCTACCCTCGGAGGCTCCCGGCTCGCGTAACGTGATTGACAACGTACGGCGCTGGATCTGGTATCGCCACTGAAAGCAGGTCGGCTTTTCGGGCTGAGGCAGAGAAAACGCCCATCGCTGAACTGGGATTCGATACTAACATTAATTTCCCCGAGGAATCTGCTACAGGCTTTCCGACACACGAGAGTGAAGAAATGAAGGACTTGTTTGGAACGCTGCGTCTCACGAAGAAAGTAAAAGGTGAGAGCGCTTTGCGTCTTTTCTTAATCACACGGAAACGCCCCGCAGAGCCGCGGTAAAAATAACACAAATACATCTCAGTGATCGAGCAGGTTACTGAAATAACTGCCGGATCGCGCTTGTGTAAAATAATTTTGTCCATTGCTAAAAGGGGTCAAGAACTATTAAAATACGAGCTTTCCCCAGCCACACAGTTAATTGAATTGGTTGACACAGAGAAACGTTCACATTGCAAGTGATCAACAAAGTCTACAATCACAATGGAAGAAAGAGCGAATAAACGTGCACTACGTGCACAAACAGTATTTCAAAAAGGAAGAAAAGCAGAAAATACTGCTGATAACACCAGCAAAGAATCAGAGGAATCTAATCTAAACTCCATGACTTTGAAACAATTATTTGTGAAACTTGAAAGGTTGCTTAAGAAGGAAATATCTAAAAGTTGGGAAATTCTAACATTGAGGAAATATTTGGAATGCAAAATGGTCCAAGAGACTTAAGAATATATACCCTCCCGAACCATCCAGCCACACGCCCAGAAATGCTCATCGAATGGGGCAATAATAACATGCAATGTTCTGCCAATATGTTAAGAATTATAGTGAAACATGCAGAAATTGATATAGAAGAACTACATGAAAAAATATCTGAAATAGAATCTCTAATTACATCTCATGGCAAAGATGAAGAAACTAAAAAGCTAAGAAAAGACATGGAAACTAACTTAGATAAGCATGAGAATGAAGTAGAAGAACAAAAAGAACGGAAATATAGGAGAGATGAACAAGATTACTCATGTGGCAGAATTTTAACTTTTGCAAAAAAAGTTGAACAGATAAAACTTCAATTAAAATCACAACCTCAAATTGAAATTGCAAATACCACTTTGAGTGAATCAGATACAGACTGGAGCGAAAATGAAGATCAAGAGATAACTGGAACTAGGACCCCTTTTTTAGAAGAGGTAAAAATGGTTTATCTAGAGCAACAACAAGCAAGGGGACGAGGAAGAGGACGAGGGAGAGGGAGAGGAAGAGGCCAGAAACAAACAGCTACAAAACAAAAAGGAAGGGGCCAACAAAGCCTAAAGAAACAAAACGACGGAAAACCAGAAGAGGCTCCGGCAAAAACAAAGGGATACACCCTACGAAACAGAACCACGAACTAACAGCATCTAATGAAGAATCAGACCCGTACTTGATAATAAATCTCTCCAAACATGTGCTAACAAGAGCAGAGGAAAGTTTATTGAATAAAGGACTAACATTTTGTCCGGAAACACACTATGATCCGGTAGAAATAAAAATTGATTTGTACAAGTACACACGAAAACTGAAGCTAGCCAAATTTTTCAAAAAACAAAACCAACCAACTCGCACCTCTATTTCAAATGACGAGGTTGATAATGAAACACGCATCGCAATTAATGAAATTCCTGCGATGCGAACAGCCTTCGAATTAGCAAATGAAATTGATGAATCAACGCTAACAGACAGTCAAATATTAACTGACATGGGGCAGGCAACAAATCAAAGCCTTAAAACTAAATTCAAGAAACAAACAAGATTTTGTCCTATGTTACATCCAGGAAACAAGATTGATATTTTCTTTGATTTAGTCAATGCAGACCTAGAAAAAATTAAAAAAATCAAACATACAGGTAAAAAAGAAAATATGTCAATACCAGAAAGAAATGCCCTAAAACTATTGATGGAAGATGAATCACTTGAAATCAAACCGGCCGACAAGGGCGGAAATATTGTCCTAATGGATAAAACTGACTATATACAAGAAGCTATGCGTCAACTAACTGAAATTAAGAACTATGAGAAATTGAAAAGAAATCCAATCAATGAACTAATAACTGCATTGAATCTTAAGTTGACTGAATGGGAAAATAAGGGGCTCCTGACGAATCAGGAAGTGCAATTCTTAACAAATGAAGACCCTGTGATGCCCACTATGTACTTTTTACCAAAAGTGCACAAAACATTGAAAAAACCACCGGGCAGACCCATAATAGCAAGCTGTGGTTCATTATATGAGAATCTTTCCATCTATGTTGATTCCTTCCTGGCACCAATTGTCCCCACCTTAACATCGTATCTCAAAGATACAGGAGACTTCCTACGGAATCTGAAGAATATTTCCTGGGTTGATGAATACAAACTAGCTACCATTGATGTAGTCTCCTTATATACATCAATAACACATGAAATGGGACTGACTGCAATGGACTACTTCCTTAAACAGAAACCATTGGAAGAGTTACAACATTGGCAAATGATTAAAGAAATGACTGAACTATGTCTCAACAACAACGTCTTTCTTTTTAATAAAACGTACTACATTCAAAAATGTGGAACTGCCATGGGCGTGGCATTTTCTCCTAGCTACGCTAATCTAGCAATGGGCTACTGGGAAAAAACAATAGCCTGGAAAGAAGAAAATGAACACTTCACGTCAAAAATAGTTATTTGGCTACGTTTTATAGACGATCTGTTCCTAATCTGGAACGGCACAGAAATCGAATTCAATGAATATCTAACCGAATTGAACACTAACGATCTGGGATTAAAATTTACATCAGTAATCAATGAAAAAGAAGTAGTGTTCCTAGATACAAAGGTATACATTGAAAATGGACAACTGGAAACAACTGTTCATAGGAAGAGGACTGCCACCAACAGTGTTTTACATGGCGAAAGCTTTCATCCTACGATTTAAAAAAAGAGTATACCGTACGGTGAATTCGTACGTATGAAAAGAAATTGCTCGAATCCAGAGGAAATGAATCAAAAATATAAGGAGACAACTAAAAGATTCCTTAAACGAGGATATAATTATGCAGACGTCAAAAAAGGAGAACTAAAAGCTAGACAACTCAGCAGAACACAAACCCTGATTGACAAAAAACTATTGAAACCTTTATCTAAACCTGAACCAATCAGAATGATTATGATGTACAGTAAAGAAAGTCAGAACGTAAGAATGATCCTTAACAAATATTGGAACATCATCAAAAAAGATCCTGACATCGGTGAACAAATGAGTGAACATCCTTTGGTCACTTTTAGAAAACCACCCTCGTTGCAAGATAAACTAGTGAACAGTCACTTCAAAATGAAGAAAAAAGATGACTGGGTGACCACTCAACAAAAAGGCTTCACTAAATGCTTAATGTGTAAAGCATGTACAGTAGGCTCATCCCTTAAATACTTAATGGATCCACAAGGAAAAAGATTCAATATAGAACAAACCATAACCTGCAAGACAACATATGTAGTTTATATTCTTACATGTGCATGTGGTAAGAACTATATTGGGATGACGACCTGTCCGTTACATAAAAGAATCTTGGAGCACATCTGAGCCATCCAAAATGGGGACATGTCCTATGCCATAGCCAAGCATATGTCAATGCACATTGGAAAAACTTGGAAAGACATACGCTATAGTGGGATAGCAACAATACTCCCCCTTGAAAGAGGTGGTAATCGTAAACAGCAATTGAGGAGATTGGAGTCACGTCTAATTATACGGTTCCAAACTAAGGCACCGAGAGGATTGAACATGGATGATGAGATGTATGTTCATCTCTAGTAACTTGGAATAGACAATTGGTGACCTAAATCTGATATGAGAGATCTAGATTGGAATTTTTGAACTTTATAAAAACTTTCCCCTTTTTGTGTAACAATCTTTCTTCTCTATAACTTTCTCAATACTTTTACAATGGGCACTGAGCCCAGTACACTAACCTATGGAATGTGGGACTATCGAAGGAAGGTGAATTATGGCACTTAGCCTTAAATGAATATGTACATCAGTAGCATTATATAGTCAACTTTTTGATAAATAATGCACTATATGTCGGTTCTACCAACATTGTGGTGATTAGGAAAAACATTTTTCCATATAGAACAGACTTTTGTATATATATAAAAAACCTTCTATGATTAACCTACTTTCCTTTTACACCTCTAAGAGAAAGTATAATTATCAGAATGATAGTATGATTGTTATTGCAATGTGAAAACAACGTTTACTTTGTGTTAAATTGTTTGTAAAACTACATCTCCCAAGATGCTTCATCATGAGTTGATTGGGAGAAACACTATAAAAAATGAAAAGAGAAAATGGACTAGTGGTAAACACTGTGGTCAAGACCTGCGGTCGAAACGCGTAGGTGAATGGGGCTCCTTGAGTCTCTTGAATAAAACCCTTTAAACAAGCAATTGGACGTGTGCAGACATTAATCAGTATTTGGTGAAAGATATATATATATATATATATATATATATATATATGAGTTAGCAAACGGCCTGAAGCTTGGAGGCGCACTCGACGATTCTCTCCCATCCGGGCCTAAAATGCTGCCTGCTTACATAGTGCGTGTTCCATTGCAATTGCCTACGCGTTTCGGGGCCATAAGCCTCTTCTTCCTGGGCATTAAACAGCACACATGAGATCAGCACATTGATTTCCGGCATTTATTTACCATACCTCCCACAAGGGCGTGTCAACATTACACATTCCTGTATGCATCATGGGGCATGGAGTCCGATATGCAGATTAGTGCTCTCCTTATAGTAAGTTCATGCGTACGTTTAAGTTCATCTTCTTTCCATTATTCTCTAAGTGAGTCACGTCCTTTAGAAGCAGGCTCTATTTTGCAAAGAGAGAGTCGTGGCGGTAGCAGTCCTGAGCAGTTCAGAAGTCGGCCTCGGTCAGCTGGAAAAATGCAGTCAGTCCCAGCCGACGATGTTGCAGCCTCCCACGGCCAGAACACCGTGTGTTAATGAGTTAGCAAACGCCCTGGAGCTTGGAGGTGCACTTGACGATTCTCTCCCATCCGGGCTGAAAATGCTGCCTGCTTACATAGTGCGTGTTCCATTGCAATTGCCTACGCGTTTCAGGGCCATAAGCCCCTTCTTCCTGGGCATTAAACAGCACACATGAGATCAGCATATTGATTTCCGGCATTTATTTACCATACCTCCCACAAGGGCGTGTCAACATTACACATTCCTGTGTGCATTATGGGGCATGGAGTCCGATATGCAGATTAGTGCTCTCCTTATAGTAAGTTCATGCATACGTTTAAGTTCATCTTCTTTCTATTATTCTCTAAGTGAGTCACGTCCTTTAGAAGCAGGCTCTGTTTTGCATATAGAGTCGTGCCGGTAGCAGTCCTGAGCAGTTCAGAAGTCGGCCTCGGTCAGCTGGAAAAATGCAGTCAGTCCCAGCCGACGATGTTGCAGCCTCCCACGGCCAGAACACCGTGTGTTAATGAGTTAGCAAACACCCTGGAGCTTAGAGGCGCACTCGACGATTCTCTCCCATCCGGGCTGAAAATGCTGCCTGCTTACATAGTGCGTGTTCCATTGCAATTGCCTACACGTTTCGGGGCCATAAGCCCCTCCTTCCTGGGCATTAAACAGCACACATGAGATCAGCATATTGATTTCTGGCATTAATTTACCATACCTCCCACAAGGGCGTGTCAACATTACACATTCCTGTGTGCATTATGGGGCATGGAGTCCGATATGCAGATTAGTGCTCTCCTTATAGTAAGTTCATGCGTACGTTTAAGTTCATCTTCTTTCCATTATTCTCTAAGTGAGTCATGTCCTTTAGAAGCAGGCTCTATTTTGCATATAGAGAGTCGTGCCGGTAGCAGTCCTGAGCAGTTCAGAAGTCGGCCTCGGTCAGCTGGAAAAATGCAGTCAGTCCCAGCCGACGATGTTGCAGCCTCCCACGGCCAGAACACCGTGTGTTAATGAGTTAGCAAACGCCCTGGAGCTTGGAGGCGCACTCGACGATTCTCTCCCATCCGGGCTGAAAATGCTGCCTGCTTACATAGTGCGTGTTCCATTGCAATTGCCTACGCGTTTCGGGGCCATAAGCCCCTTCTTCCTGGGCATTAAACCGCACACATGAGATCAGCATATTGATTTCCGGCATTTATTTACCATACCGCCCACAAGGGCGTGTCAACATTACACATTCCTGTGTGCATTATGGGGCGTGTAGTCCGATATGCAGATTAGTGCTCTCCTGATAGTAAGTTCATGCGTACGTTTAAGTTCATCTTCTTTCCATTATTCTCTAAGTGAGTCACGTCCTTTAGAAGCAGGCTCTATTTTGCATATAGAGAGTCGTGCCGGTAGCAGTCCTGAGCAGTCAGAAGTCGGCCTCGGTCAGCTGGAAAAATGCAGTCAGTCCCAGCCGACGATGTTGCAGCCTCCCACGGCCAGAACACCGTGTGTTAATGAGTTAGCAAACACCCTGGAGCTTGGAGGCGCACTCGACGATTCTCTCCCATCCGGGCTGAAAATGCTGCCTGCTTACATAGTGCGTGTTCCATTGCAATTGCCTACGCGTTTCGGGGCCATAAGCCCCTTCCTGGGCATTAAACAGCACACATGAGATCAGCATACTGATTTCCGGCATTTATTTACCATACCTCCCACAAGGGCGTGTCAACATTACACATTCCTGTGTGCATTATGGGGCATGGAGTCCGATATGCAGATTAGTGCTCTCCCTATAGTAAGTTCATGCGTACGTTTAAGTTCATCTTCTTTCCATTATTCTCTAAGTGAGTCATGTCCTTTAGAAGCAGGCTCTATTTTGCATATAGAGAGTCGTGCCGGTAGCAGTCCTGAGCAGTTCAGAAGTTGGCCTCGGTCAGCTGGAAAAATGCAGTCAGTCCCAGCCGACGATGTTGCAGCCTCCCATGGCCAGAACACCGTGTGTTAATGAGTTAGCAAACGCCCTGGAGCTTGGAGGCGCACTCGACGATTCTCTCCCATCCGGGCTGAAAATGCTGCCTGCTTACATAGTGCGTGTTCCATTGCAATTGCCTACGCGTTTCGGGGCCATAAGCCCCTTCTTCCTGGGCATTAAACAGCACACATGAGATCAGCATATTGATTTCCGGCATTTATTTACCATACCTCCCACAAGGGCGTGTCAACATTACACATTCCTGTGTGCATTATGGGGCATGGAGTCCGATATGCAGATTAGTGCTCTCCTTATAGTAAGTTCATGCGTACGTTTAAGTTCATCTTCTTTCCAATAATGGAAAGAAGATTAACTTAAACGTACGCATGAACTTACTTTAAGGAGAGCACGGGGAAACATAGTTGTATTTATCTTCATTTTTTCATTTTCTAAATGGGCTGCTTTCTGCAGCACACGTAGAAAAAGGAAAAGTATCTTCTGATTCTTTTTCTACAGAAAGGTTTTCCTACCTGTACAAAAATAATCATCCTTGCAATGCAGGCACCCTTGCACCATTGTGCGAAGGTTCCTGCGTTAGTGCACGCAGACCATTGTGCACTGGTGCAAGGGAAAAAGATAGGAATGTGCTGTATCTTATAGATACGGTGCATTCCTGCCTTTTTCTTTTGCCATAGGGAAGCGTAGTAGGAAGACTTGCTGCACTTTTCTACATCAAAATTTCATAAATGAGACCTATGTCAGTAGTCAAGTATTCATGGTGCAAAGTGGGCCTTAGGGCATAGAGTGTTTCAAAGCCCTACAGACTGTGCATACAGTGTTCTATGTACCTGCATATTTGCCCTATTTATGTTGAATTTCGCAGTTTCTTTCTTTTCACTTCCACCAAACACTCTGTTACTCTGCTAACTATAACGTGGCTGAAACCTTTGGTTTTTTCAGTGAATTTCTAAGGTTTTTTTAAATGCTAATTCCTAACTATAACGTGGCTAAAACCTATGGTTTTCTGTGAATATATATATATATATTCACAGAATATGTATATATATATATTCACTGAAAAAAACATAGGTTTCACACATGTTATAGTTAGCTGGACTTTTCACTCATACAAAACCATTTAAATTCCCCCGTTATAGTGCACTGCTGATGACGTCACATATTACATCACTCATGACATGGACAGTGTCAGCACTCATGACATCACTGATGACATCTGAAATGACATCATTAATGACATCACTGAGGACATCATCCAGTGAATGTGTGTCTTTTTGAAAGATAAATATTTTTTATATATGTATATCTAAAGGTCGACGGAAGAATAAATCGGTAAACAAGTTTCTAAATGGATATTTGGTTTGTAAAATTGATTGTATAACTGACTTATTAAGTGTATCTTAGTGAATACATGTGTTAATGAGTAATGTTTAAATATTTAAATATCTGTATCAATGTCTCACTTTGTGGCTGCAAGGGTTGGTGAGTAGCTACATAAGTGTTTATATGGATTATTAGTTTGTATTTTGAGTATCAGTATGAGTGTCTGTATGGTTCGGTGGGGGATATTACTTAGCGCATAGATGTATGAATGAGTGCCTCACTGTTTGTATGTGTTTTGAAGGCAGCATGTGTGCAGGACTGCATGGGTGGATGAATGTGTGTATGGGGGTGTTAGTGCGTGAATGACTGTCTCAATAGTGTCTTTATGAGTAACTACATATGTTTTAAAATAGTATATGTGAGTATTGATGTATATAAGGGAATATATGTGAGAGTGAGAGTTTAAAAGAGTTCCTGTATAAATAAGTATGTGTTCCTATAGGTGATTGTTTAACAGAGTAAGTATGTGTAGGTTTCTGTAGAAGTTAGTGTAGTGGTGTGTGTGTGTATAGCTGTATATAAGAGTAAATTGATGTTTGATAGTTTATTTGCATGTGTAAGTATGTGTATGAGTAACTCTATAGATGAGTGTTGGTGTGTAATAACATGCATAGGTGGATGAGTACATATGATGAGTGAGTACATGTATGAGTGCCTATATAGAACTGTTGGTGAATGAGTGGATGTGTATGTAGATGTTGGAATTACTGAATAGGATGTTCTAACTGGTATTGGTATCTCCATTTTTTTGAAATTTTTAGTTTCTATTTTTGAATGTGTGTATCAAAGGTTATATTAGGGTGAGAGAAGGTCTGCCACTCTTTCACAAGGATGATGTCATCAGTGATGTCATATGTGATGTCATTTGAAATGTCATCAGTGATGTCATCAGTGATGTAGATGTCCATATCATGAGTGATGTAATATGTGACGTCATCAGCAGTGCATTGCGGGCGCGCGAGTTATAGTTAGCTAAACTAACTATAACGGGGGAATTTCAATGGTTTTGTATGAGTGAAATGTCCAGCTAACTATAACATGTGTGAAACCTATGGTTTTTTAATGAGTTTGCAAGGTTTTTTAAATGCTAATTCCTAACTATAACGTGTGTAAAATCTATTTTTTTTCAGTGAATTTCAAAGGTTTTGTGAACGATAATTTTTAAATGGATTAATTATTGTATTTCTTTCTTTTTATACACATTTCCTACATTTTTCTTATAAATATTTATATTTATTTTATTTTTTAAGCTATATTTCATATTCTTAATGTAAAATAATAACATAAGTAAATGGAAAAATAATGTTTTTATTATTTATTATTTTTTTCAATATATTAAAATTAAATTCTATTTAATTCTTTTTTCAATGCTTTTTTTGAGATAATCGTACCGTACGCGTATGGCGATCGCACCATACTTTGTACGGCAAATCTTCCTCTGGGCGTACCAGCGCATACCTTACGAATGCGCTTTGATGTTACGCGTCGCATCAACGCTTCCGCGTAACGTCATGTATGGCGCCCAGGTACTCGTACGGCGCAAAAGTTACTAATTGTTCAAAAACATATATTTATGTATTTAAAGTACATACTAAGGGAAGACATTATCTGGGATAATCATGAAAATAGTTTTTTTAACTTTTAATAAGCGTATATTACTTTTACAAGTAATTACGCAAATCACGGCGGTACGTCGTATGTACTCACAGCGTAAGAGCACCGTAAGCGCACCGTAGGCGTACGCAAAGCCATTTGTCTTTAAAAGAAGAGATTTAATTGGTTGATAACACTGCCTATTCCAACTGTTGAAAGACCCTTCCCATTTTAATTATTCTACTTTGACTTCCACAGGAGAAACATCTCTTCTGTAGATCTCAAGTAATTTGAAACAACTAACCACCATGACTGTACGGGACGACTCTTCTTCAGAATATTCCTCTGAGGAAGATGTTGTACCTGAGGAGCCTCAGAAAAAGCGCAAGGAAGCAATATGGTGGACATTTTTTTAATTTCACCAAGGACAAAAAAAGGTCAATGCTCCTAAGGTGACCTGCAAAATTAGTACTCTTTTGGCACTGCGAGCATGGTGCGCTATGTCAAAAATCTACATCCAAACAATTATGCCAGAGTTCTAAGTCGAAGGTTGCAGGAGGACCAGTGATCCGCTCTTCGCATTACATCAAGTGCACCACCACCACCACCACCGATCAGTATGGTTGCAAAGATACAACCAGAATTTGCAGACTTTTGCAGACGTTTGCAACAAACTCCTGTGCTATGGGGGTCAATCTATAGACCTCATTCTCCGCAAGAAATGGGAGCACCGTTGTTCTCGGCAATTTTTCTGTTTTTTTTACTGTCTTGTTGATGTTCCAAATTCTTTTGGGTTCTAGTTAAATTGTTTTATTTAAAAAAAAAACATTTTTATTTTTTAAATACAAAGAAAGTAGAAAACTACAAAGTAAAAAAAACAGTTCTTTTCAGAACAACCTCCACTGGTCAAACAAAAGAGCTATATTTCTATGATAGTGTGTAAAACTTTGTCTGAATGAATGTGTAGTGCATAAATGAATGAATGAATACATGACTAGTGTATGGTGAATGTGAAGGTGCAGTACTATAAGGAACTGCTACAGCATAAATCTATAAGCAGTTTACATATAGTATACTGTAGTACCTCCAAAGTACTTGAATGTAACATATGCACATAAATATCTTACAAATCTATGCTTCAATTTGCACTGCTGGTGAAACTGTCTGGATGAATGTCTATGTGTTACGGGTGGATTTACATACCCCTTGTGCCTCTTTCAACACAGCCGTTGAGTCACTTTTGTAATGCACTGGTGGTGCAAAAGATTTTATGTCAAAATAGAATTCCCTTTGGGCACATTAGATATGAGGACATCAACTTCACTGTCACACAATCGGACAACAGATATACACATAAGAGAAAAATATTTTTTTCCCCAAACCACATAAACTAAGAGCAATGCATAAGCTACAAAATTATGAAATAACGGTAATTTCCAGATAGCACAGTTTATTTATACATAAAATTAATAAAAACAAGTTAAGATCACAGTAAAATTGGGAACACAGAAGATATACCAGAAATGAATCAAAACATCAATACATCTAGTCAGATTCATACACCAAATCAGGGAAGTACACACAAATCCTAAATCAAATATTAATAGTACTATTCCCTCTATTTCATTTCAACGCGTTTCGACGGACAGTTGGAATATCGCCGTCTTCATCAGGAAATATATACTGTATTCCCAAAGGATCTCAAATGCCGAGACAGTCACCAAAATAAGGAGGTTAGTTGACTCCTATCTGGAACAAGACTTCCACTTAGTGATAAATACCAGAGAAGCTACTCAGCCAACAGAGTGTATTTAGAATCCAGGATACTCGCGGTAGAATCCCAGTTTAGTAGCACATATCCATATATCTACGACGCAGTTGCAGCAAACAATCAATATTATCTTTTCCTGTGTAAGTCTAATCACTGCATACGTTTTCCGGGCCTTTTTTGGGATTTCAATAGATCCTCAAACCGCCTCGTGAGGTGTATTGCCATGTGCCATGCAAAGATGTGCCATGGTGTGTTGTATTTACAACAAGGGGTGGTGATGGACAGAGTCTCTGAATTAAGCAGAATACTCTCACCCAGTCAAGAGATCAGGGCTAGATCCAACACCGTTTTTTAGCTCATTGCACCATCCCAGTTTCAGAACCTGGCTGTATGCAAATTAGTCTGTCCCTGGCCCAGTGCATCATGGGAACAGGGCAGACCAGACTACAAAAGCCAATTCTTACACTGGGAAGGAAACAAGCTTCCGGGGACCGGTTTCTGGCATTTCAGCCGTCTTCGGCCCGGCTTGCTTGAATCCTGATGGTGCAATGAGCAAGGGACTCACATCTGAGTATACCCTTCCACGCTTAGGGTGGACAACAATATTTACAACAAGGGGTGGTGATGGACAGAGTCTCTGAATTAAGCAGAATACTCTCACCCAGTCAAGAGATCAGGGCTAGATCCAACACCGTTTTTTAGCTCATTGCACCATCCCAGTTTCAGAACCTGGCTGTATGCAAATTAGTCTGTCCCTGGCCCAGTGCATCATGGGAACAGGGCAGACCAGACTACAAAAGCCAATTCTTACACTGGGAAGGAAACAAGCTTCCGGGGACCGGTTTCTGGCATTTTAGCCGTCTTCGGCCCGGCTTGCTTGAATCCTGATGGTGCAATGAGCAAGGGAGGGACTCACATCTGAGTATACCCTTCCACGCTTAGGGTGGACAAAAATATTTACAACAAGGGGTGGTGATGGACAGAGTCTCTGAATTAAGCAGAATACTCTCACCCAGTCAAGAGATCAGGGCTAGATCCAACACCGTTTTTTAGCTCATTGCACCATCCCAGTTTCAGAACCTGGCTGTATGCAAATTAGTCTGTCCCTGGCCCAGTGCATCATGGGAACAGGGCAGACCAGACTACAAAAGCCAATTCTTACACTGGGAAGGAAACAAGCTTCCGGGGACCGGTTTCTGGCATTTCAGCCGTCTTCGGCCCGGCTTGCTTGAATCCTGATGGTGCAATGAGCAAGGGACTCACATCTGAGTATACTCTTCCACGCTTAGGGTGGACAACAATATTTACAACAAGGGGTGGTGATGGACAGAGTCTCTGAATTAAGCAGTATACTCTCACCCAGTCAAGAGATCAGGGCTAGATCCAACACCGTTTTTTAGCTCATTGCACCATCCCAGTTTCAGAACCTGGCTGTATGCAAATTAGTCTGTCCCTGGCCCAGTGCATCATGGGAACAGGGCAGACCAGACTACAAAAGCCAATTCTTACACTGGGAAGGAAACAAGCTTCCGGGGACCGGTTTCTGGCATTTTAGCCGTCTTCGGCCCGGCTTGCTTGAATCCTGATGGTGCAATGAGCAAGGGACTCACATCTGAGTATACCCTTCCACGCTTAGGGTGGACAAAAATATTTACAACAAGGGGTGGTGATGGACAGAGTCTCTGAATTAAGCAGAATACTCTCACCCAGTCAAGAGATCAGGGCTAGATCCAACACCGTTTTTTAGCTCATTGCACCATCCCAGTTTCAGAACCTGGCTGTATGCAAATTAGTCTGTCCCTGGCCCAGTGTATCATGGGAACAGGGCAGACCAGACTACAAAAGCCAATTCTTACACTGGGAAGGAAACAAGCTTCCGGGGACCGGTTTCTGGCATTTCAGCCATCTTCGGCCCGGCTTGCTTGAATCCTGATGGTGCAATGAGCAAGGGACTCACATCTGAGTATACCCTTCCACGCTTAGGGTGGACAAAAATATTTACAACAAGGGGTGGTGATGGACAGAGTCTCTGAATTAAGCAGAATACTCTCACCCAGTCAAGAGATCAGGGCTAGATCCAACACCGTTTTTTAGCTCATTGCACCATCCCAGTTTCAGAACCTGGCTGTATGCAAATTAGTCTGTCCCTGGCCCAGTGCATCATGGGAACAGGGCAGACCAGACTACAAAAGCCAATTCTTACACTGGGAAGGAAACAAGCTTCCGGGGACCGGTTTCTGGCATTTCAGCCGTCTTCGGCCCGGCTTGCTTGAATCCTGATGGTGCAATGAGCAAGGGACTCACATCTGAGTATACCCTTCCACGCTTAGGGTGGACAAAAATATTTACAACAAGGGGTGGTGATGGACAGAGTCTCTGAATTAAGCAGAATACTCTCACCCAGTCAAGAGATCAGGGCTAGATCCAACACCGTTTTTTAGCTCATTGCACCATCCCAGTTTCAGAACCTGGCTGTATGCAAATTAGTCTGTCCCTGTCCCAGTGCATCATGGGAACAGGGCAGACCAGACTACAAAAGCCAATTCTTACACTGGGAAGGAAACAAGCTTCCGGGGACCGGTTTCTGGCAAAAAAGGGGGTGGTGATGAACAGAGTGTCATCACATTATAAAGCCCTGCGCCAGAAGGAGGTGATATCACAGTACACAATAACTGGCATATCTCTGGGGATGTACCACTTATTGTACATCTGCTGATTAGTGTTTTAATGCAGTGAATGGATTCTTTTAGAACAGTGTATAGATAAGCAATAATAACCAATGACTGTCATTCTAAGTGATAAGTAACCTCCCATCCTTGTACAAGTATACTTTTAAGTAACCTCGCATCCTTCTAGACAAGGTTGACAGATTGCGGTATTTCCCTCACAACTGGGCAACTTTTTTCCCAGTTGTGCTGGAAAAACCAATGCCTAGCGGGTTAGTTTTGGGCTTTATTGTAGTGTTTGTGCGCAATTTACTGGCCTGGGCGGGCGCCCACAAGAGGATACCGTGGCGTGATGCCATCACACCCTCTCAGTGTCAAATTAGAGCACAGGGCATGCTATGAGAATGGTTACAAGTGGTCACTCATTGGAGATCCGATTCTGGGCCTGCCTCAGCGCACATGATAACCCCACCCCATCTCTCTCTGTTGTTAATTGTTGGTGCACACACTCACAATTACATATGCGCGGTGAGTGCCCGCCCACACTCCCCAGATGTCACCACCTAGCTTTGTCTCTATTACTAAGCCTGGAAGCCAATACAGTAGCCAATGGGATGTCCCCCAGGGCCGTCATTCTTGTAGAGCACGAAAAATCTACCAATGACAGCCCTGGGCTTGGTTTGGTCAGGCCCCGCGGTTCCCATATAATGCGGGCACTGACGTGAGTACGCTCTCTTTTGCCTGCCTGTGCTGCGGTGACAGACAGACTGTCGTCGTCCATTGTACTACTAACTGTTTGCTGAAGCAGAGGAGGACTCGTGACGCTCGACGTGGTGTCACTGCTGCTGCTGCCCAGCCAGGCCACCATAGGCGCGGTGGCGGCGTCGCTGGCGCCCAGCCCCACCCCAGGCCCATCCAAAGCCCCAGCCTTTGAAGACAAGACAAGAGACGACAAAAGCAAAGGTAGGAGAAGCCATCACAACATCAGCCTCTTCTGTAAATTGTACCTGCATGATAGCATTTTTTTTTACTGTGTCAGGTGGCCCTCCCAGCTCTGTTTTGCTTTATTTTTGTGTGCCACATGCTTTGTGCTTCATTGTATTTGCTCCCTCCTAATCCTCCTGTGTCTTTTAATATTTATTGCTGCCTCCAATAGCCTTTCCATGCCTCTATTCTTATTGATCGTATATTGGTGATCGGAATATTTCCATCTACGTCACGGGGCCCTCCTAGGCCTTTTTGTAAATAAATTGTGCGTGCATGAGTTTCTGTGTCGTATTTTTGAACAGTGTCACGAGATTTAGCCTGTATTGTTATAAATTGTGCGTTCATCAATGTATAATTTTTTTACTGCATCACTTGGCCCTCCCAGCTCTGTTTTGCTTTTTTTTTGTGCGCCACATACTTTGTGCTTCATCGTATTTGCTCCTTCCTAATCCTCCCGTGACTTTTAATATTTATTGCTGCCTCACGTGGCCTTCCCAGGCCTCTATTCTTATTGATGGTATATTGGTGATCGGAATATTTCTATCTGCGTCACGGGCCCTCCTAGACCTTTTTTAAATAAATTGTGCGTGCATGAATTTCTGTTTCGTATTTTTGAACTGTGTCATGTGATTTAGCCTGTATTGTTATAAATTGTGCGTTCATAATAATATTATTTTTTTACTGTGTCACGTGGTCCTCCCAGCTCTGCTTTGCTTTATCTTTTTTGCACCACATACTTTGTGCTTCATTGTATTTGCTCCCTCCTAATCCTCCCGTGACTTTTAATATTTATTGCTGCCTCACGTGGCCTTCCTTGACCTCTATTCTTATTGATGGTATATTGGTGATCGGAATATTTCTATCTGCGTCACGGGGCCCTCCTAGGCCTTTTTTAAATAAATTGTGCGTGCATGAATTTCTGTGTCATATTTTTGAACTGTGTCACGTGATTTAGCCTGTATTGTTATAAATTGTGCGTTCATAATAGTATTATTTTTTTACTGTGTCACGTGGTCCTCCCAGCTCCGTTTTGCTTTATTTTTTTTGCGCCACATACTTTGTGCTTCATCGTATTTCCTCCCTCCTAATCCTCCTGTGACTTTTAATATTTATTGCTGCCTCACGTGGCCTTCCCAGACCTCTATTCTTATTGATGGTATATTGGTGTTCGGAATATTTATATCTGCGTCACGGGCCCTCCTAGACCTTTTTTAAATAAATTGTGCGTGCATGAATTTCTGTTTCGTATTTTTGAACTGTGTCACGTGATTTAGCCTGTATTGTTATAAATTGTGCGTTCATAATAATATTATGTTTTTACTCTGTCACGTGGCCCTCTCAGCTCTGCTTTGCTTTATCTTTTTTGCGCCACATACTTTGTGCTTCATTGTATTTGCTCCCTCCTAATCCTCCCGTGACTTTTAATATTTATCGTTGCCTCACGTGGCCTTCCTAGACCTCTATTCTTATTGATGGTATATTGGTGATCGGAATATTTCTATCTGCATCACGGGGCCCTCCTATGCCTTTTTAAATAAATTGTGCGTGCATGAATTTCCGTGTCATATTTTTGAACTGTGTCACGTGATTTAGCCTGAATTGTTATAAATTGTGTGTTCATAATAGTATTATTTTTTTACTGCGTCACGTGGCCCTCACAGCTCTGTTTTACTTTACTTTTGTGCGCCACATGCTTTGTGCTTCTTCATATTTGCTCCCTCCTTATCCTCCCGTGACTTTTAATATTTATTACTGCCTCACGTGGCATTCCCAGGCCTCTGGGCTGCTTATGTAAATGCTACTAGTGGGATTGCAACAGTAATTGTGCCACCCACACAAGTAACCCTAAATATAAAAGTCAGACGGGGTGACAGTTCTTTTACTAATTGTATTTTCACACACCGTTACAGTAATTTATGTCTTTATACCTGAATGTGACCATGTAAAATGTGTTCTTTACATCTATAATGCTTTTCTTTTAACGTTTTTTCCGGTTTATCTTCATTTTCCATAGAAATGGATGCCATTAAGTACCAAGAGCTTCTGGATTATATAAGCCGTAATGTGTATCCTGATGGTTTCAGTAAATTCCAGAAGCATGGATTACTTAGACTATCTAACAAATTCTCTGTTGACGGTAGTATAATTTTTACAGTATTGGCACATAATTTGAATGTCTAGATTAATGATGTTCTATTGGCTGGTGTAATTCTCTCCTATATAGGTGAAAAGTTAATTGGTTGAAGAACAGTACATGATTATGTCTTTCTGCACACAACATATTTTACAAACTACATTAATGTAAGAAAGTTGTTTCTGATGAGCTTTTTGTGTTTGAGAAAGGTTTGTGGTAGGTTGTTAAACTAATTTCTTCTTTAAGAAATGTTACTTGTTCAAAACTTTTGGTAAGTGTATTCTGCGATGATGCATGGCCACTGTAACAACAACTGAGAAGCCTGCTTCGACACAGTGCCCCCTCTTTGAATGACGCCAATGGCACAAGGTGAGCAAAGACGTTTGTTTCCGAATCAACAACAAGTTATCTGTCAAAGGAGAGAATATGTAGTATGCAGCAGGTCCGCAATACCCATTAGACTAATGGGGCTTCAGCCCAAACCCATCGTCTGTGTCTCTTCCACGTTTTAATGTCCTTTTATCTCTCTCTTTCTTACTGTCTCTCACATAATTTTTTTTTCTTTCTTACAGTTATGGATGCTGCTGTCTCCGCTGTGCCGTAAAGAACTTTACCTGAGTTTAAGTGGTGAACTCTCTTGGCTACAGTGAAGCCTGCTTTGAGACGTAGAGCACCCTCTTTCAATCATGTCTATGGAACTAGGTGAGCAAAGAAACTTGTTTTTGAAACAACAACAAATTATCTGTGAAAGGAGAGAGTCAATAGTGTGCAGCAGCTTGACTGTATGATTACCACAGAGCAGTAACAACAGATAGGTTACAACAGTTTGAGGAACAGATCTGCAAGCTTATTGTGCCACTTTTGTGTCATTTTTAACATGGGAAAAGTGGCGCAAGTAGCTTGTAAATCTGCATCTGACTTTTCAAGAAAAACTCTCAACTCCAGACTCTACGAGTCAATGAGGTGCAAAAGTCTAGGTACGCAATATTAAGAACTCACATTAAAATTCACTTTTGTCAGGAGTTTCGCAACTCAGCTTACGGTGATTAATCAAATGTCCTTTTGTTTGCTTCACCAAACATCCTTCAGAAGCAATCACGGCATATCGAGAAACAGCAATGGAATTGTCCGCAATATATTGAATATACTTTGAAGTATACAACCAGAGTTAAAATGAAGTTGTGAACTCTGATGGCCGCAGTGTTTATACAAGGTAAGCACAGCGGCCTAGATATACAATGCCTCCAATTAAATGTATTAGAAATAAATCGGTGTATTTACAATCCCGTTGTACCACTTTTGTGTCAGTAATGCAGTAGGCACTTCCATGAGATGAGCTCAGCCGGTGGCAGTGGCTGACTCTATCCGCTGACGCTTTGTGTACATAGCACGCACTGTGAGCGCTGAATTAATAGCGTCTTTTTAAACTTGGCGACTAAAGCTAATTTTAATTGTTCAGTGTATTGCTGTGTAAATTTTAAAACTGTGCCTCACCTGTTGGCTGACATTAGTTTTTTTGGGTACTGTGACTGTGTAACTCCCGCCCCGGTCCGCCGCGTCCATCTTGGGCGTTTGTTGCGGAGGGTGGAGGAGGAGCCCAACACTTCCGGGCTCAGGGCTGCAAGATCTGCGCTCTAGTCGCCCCTACCCCTCCCATAAATGTGTAGAGGACCGCGACCGCGCAGCGGACGCGTGCAGCGGGCGCGCCGGAAGCGAGCCGAAGTCGAGCCAAAGTCCAGCCCGTCTGCGCCCGTCCGCGACAGGACGGGGCGCGGGGCTATGGACTCTGGTCTCACATCACCTCCCATGCTACGGTATGATAGTAGGGACCTGCTAGCTCTCCGCCCTGAGGTTTCCCTAAACTGCAAACACTCTATGGAGGCGCTATCCTTACATGATTGTCTTCTGTGCTCATTTAAGCCCTCAAATCCATTTAGGAAGGCTCCTGCTAATAGGCAGACTAAGGCAGGATTGGTAAACTGCCGCTCGCTCAGTAAACATAGTACTCAAATTTACCACCTACTTGAGGACGAGGATTTTGACATTATGTTCTTTACCGAGACGTGGCTAGGTGATTCCTCTGATCCCGACATTATAGAGACCATGCCCCCTGGCTATTCCCTTGCTAGATTGGACAGGAAGGATGGCAGGGGAGGGGGGATTGCTATCGCCACTAGAACGCCTATGCAGTGCTCCCTAGTGCCCCTGACTATTGATCACTGTGAAGCCGGTGCCTTCACTATCAGCATAGGACCTCAAACATCCCTCTCAGGCATTCTTGTGTACAGACCCCCTGGCAGGATGTACGATTTTATTTCCAGCTTGACGGAGGTCACTGCTCACCAAGCGATTAGGAAAAAGCAATTTTTTGTGCTTGGTGATATGAATGCTCATTTCGATGATCCTTTGGATATGGAAGCGAGGGACATCAGGTCCAATCTCCGCTCCCTACAATTAGATCTCATCAATCAGGACCCCACTCACAGACTAGGGCACCTCTTAGACCCCATCTTTGGAAACCACTCTGGAGTACACTCCTCCACTCCGATTCCGGTTCCCTGGTCCGATCATTCCATTATTCCGTTTCTAATTCAGACATCAGAGGCTGAGTCTAAAAAAGACTCTGAGCAGCGGTATCAGCGGCGGAAATGGAAACTTTTTTCGCAGTCTACTTTTAACGAACTACTTACAATAGGAGGACCTTTAGGAGGCAATGACTGTGAAACTGCCTACAGTCATTTACAAAACCGTATTCTAGGAGCACTTGATAAATCGGCCCCTATTCGCGCTGAGAGAAACGCTAAAAATGCGAGAAAAACCACTTTGTGGTATACTCCTGAACTTCAATTATCTAAATCTGCTTGCAAAAAGTTGGAACGTGAATGGCGTGTCAACTTCTGCCCTGTGATTAAAGCACAATATAAAACAATGCAAAGGGAGTATTATAAAGCAATACGTATCTCTAAAGCCGTACATTACAAAAATCGTATTGCTGAGGCAGAGAACTCCTCTAAGGAACTTTTTAAAATCTTTAAGGAGATCTCTGTACTCTCAAATGATAGTATGTCCTCTAATGACTCGGTGGAAACTTGCAACAACATTGCTAAGTACTTTTCCGGGAAAATCACGGACATCTATGCCAACTTCTCTGACAATCTGACTGCTAACCCTGATCTTGGTAAAAGCAGAGAGGCCTGTTCGATGGAATCAGATCTGCCCAGCTTTCTGGTTCCTTCTTCTGAAATATTGGTCAATGTTTGTAAAAGTGTCAAATCAGGCTCCCCCCGTGATCCGGCCCCTCCAAAAGTACTTAATGCCAGCTTAGAAGTACTGGAGCCCTATTTTAGACACATTATCCAACTTTCTTTCTCTTCGGCCTCCCTTCCGGGAGATTGGAAAAAAGCAATAGTCTTGCCTATAAAAAAGAAACCTAATGTAAGCCAGGACATACTGGAGAACCTCCGACCAATTTCCCTCTTACCTTACCTTGCGAAAGTAATCGAAAAACTTGCAAACACACAACTTATGGATCATTTAGAGTCTAATAATGTATTTCATAGCTCTCAGTCTGGTTCCGAAAGAACTACTCGACTGAGACTGCCCTTCTGAGAGCGACTGAAACTCTGCGGATTGGAGCAGATGAAGGTAACACAATGGCACTTATTATGCTGGACCTCAGCGCTGCGTTTGACACTGTGGCACATTCCATCTTGCTACAGTGTCTGAGCAGTGCTGGGGTCACCAAGGCGGCACTGGGATGGCTCAAAGCCTTCCTCTCTGACCGTAGTTTTCAGGTTCAGAGAGGCATGTTTCTCTCAAACAGCATAGCCTTAGAACAGGGGGTGCCTCAGGGCTCTGCCCTGAGTCCCACCCTGTTCAACCTTTATATGGCTCCGTTGGCAGATGTGGTCCAGTCTTACGGCATAGAATTAGTATCTTATGCTGATGACACGCAGCTGCTCATCTCCCTGTCACAGACACCCACGTTAGCAGCGGCCAACTTTAAAACCTGCATGCAGGAGCTTGCAGGCTGGATGAACCAACATTGCCTGAAGCTCAATGGCTCTAAAACTGAGGTTCTAGTGATAGGGGGTAATGGTGCGAGCTGGACTCAGGAATGGTGGCCCCCTTGTCTAGGCCCTTTGCCTATCCCTTGCAAGGAGGCTAAGAACCTGGGGGTCTGGGTTGATCCCAAACTCTCTTTTGAGAGTCACGTTGACAAACTAGTAGGGAAATGCTTTGGGGTAATGAAGACCCTAAACCGCACTCTGGACCTTCTGCCTCTAGAGGCTAGACGCATCATGACCCAAGCGTTAGTTACATCCCGCATTGACTACGCTAACGTGTTGTTACTAGGGACAACTGAGAAGAACATAAGAAGGCTCCAGGTGCTTCAAAACACGGCAGCATGGTTAGTTCTTAGACTCCCCAAAAGAACGGCATCCAAGCCCACTTTGGCTGCCCTTCACTGGCTTCCTATAAAAAAAAGGATCCTATTTAAGGCACTTTTAATTTGCTATAGGATAACATCTATGAAAGCCCCTGAATACTTGAAGGATCTAGCCATCCCTTATCAGCCCCACAGAGCACTTCGCTCTATGGGTATGGGGCTTCTTAAAGTTCCTCGTATAAAAAAGGCCAGAATGGGAGGTCGCTCCTTTCGTGTGTTGGCAGCCAACCAATGGAACACCCTCCCAATTGAAATTAGGTTTGCCAGGTCTGAAACAATCTTCAGGAAACTCTTAAAAACACATTTGTTTACCCTTTAGGTCGGCTGCTCCTGTTTTCTGCTACTCTCTCCACAGCGCGGGGATACGCCGGGATGGCGTCACCAGGCGCTTTACAAACCCCTTTATTATTATTTATTATTATTATTATTATTATTATTATTATTATTATTATTATTATATAGACACCACTTGAACACGGGCCCATACCAGAAGTTAAATTTACCAGGCACACTGCACACGTAAAATCGTAGTATTACTTTGACTTGTAATGCTTCACCTCATTTACTCACATCTACATAATTTTAAACTCTAATTTTCTATTGTACGTCTTTTGGAGTCCACATCACAATTCGTTTATAATATTGTTTTATTAAAGTTATTGTTCTAGTTGATTATTATGTTGTTATCATTAAGTTACGTTTACAGTTATTGTTGTTTTAATAAAAGTTAATAAAAAAACATCATACTTCTTTTTTGGGGGTTGATGGTCCACAATAAAAATAATATTTATAATTTGAAGTACTATAGTAAGGTGTTCAAGTGTAGGGTGGAAAAGTACTGACTGTACAATAAGTTATATTTTCTCTCAAAGTAAAACAAAACAATGTGTACCACATTTACCAACCTCTTGGAACATTTTCCCGTGCAAACCTACCCCCTACAAAATTAAGTGTGTGGGCCACAAAAACGCCCTTTAAACCACGGAAACAATCATCCCACAAAGATTTCTATATTGTATGAGAGGGGCTGCGTGGCCCTCCGCCTAGTGCCCTGGAGTCCACGACGCCCATACCCGGTTGCTGCAGTGTCCATTGGGGGGAAACAGCCATAAGCACACGTGATCGTCACCACAAAGCCATTAGCACGCATATGGCTTTACCACGCATGCTTCTAAGAACTAGTATACATTTACCACCCATGATAAAGGCATAAGCATGATAATGGCTTTGTGGTAACAGACACACGTTGTAATGGCTGTGGCTTACATGCTTCAAATGAGTTTTTAGGTATGTGTGTGACCAAGTCTGATAACATCGGAGGCAAAGGACAAGCACCGTGGTGTCTGTGGCAGGAAATCTCATCGATCACAGAGAAGATAGGTGGAGGGTAAAATGAAAGTAACAGGTATAATAAAAATAATGGAGGAAAACTACTAAAATGGCGGTGGACGGCGTATGTAATCAATGTTTGGCGCCTCGGCAATACGTTTCAGACAAATATAGATAGAATATGATTATTAATATATTACAAAAGTATAGCAGCGGATGACACACACGGCCCGGGAAAAGAAAGCGGCAAATATAATATCTGAAATGAGGACAGCTTTGCTTGGCGAACTTGGAGAAAAAGAAAGAAACATGGGCTTGGAAATGAGGCTGCGCATGCATAGAGAGTACAACTGGTGCACAAAAAAACCCAGAAAGTTTTACATACTATCATAGAAATATAGCTCTTTTTTTGACCAGTAAAGTTAGTTCTCAAACAGAACTGTTTTTTTTTTAACCCCAATGCCCCCACGATCCCAGAGAGCTCCCTGCGTCCTTCGAGAGCCGGCATTGCTTTGTCAGATAGAGCTGCTTACATACTGCTCTCTCTGACGAATAGCAATCTGCTTTCCTACTTGAAAGAGAGAGCAGATTAACTTGCTCGCTCTTTCAAATAGGAAAACAGTTTGCTGTAGTAAAGTGGGAGCCGCGACGATCCCACCCTGCCATAGCAAACAGCAGTGTCCCGGGGGTAGGCAACGCGAGACACTGCAGGAGAAGGCCCTGGGAGGTGGTGGTCCACAGGGTCATCAAGGGCTCCAGGAGGGGGGCCACGCACCCCCCTCCCAACATTAAAAAGCCCCAGGGGGTGCAGATCCCTGGGGTTGGAAGGTCATTTTACATATTACTGCCCCAGGAAGGTGGCGGTCCCTGGGACATGTACGGGGGCAGAGGGAGAGGGAGCTGAAAACATACTTTAAAAAAAAAAAAGAAAATAAAAAAAGCCCAAGAGGGTGGTGGTCCCCAGGGCTGCGGGGGGCCGTGAGCCCCCCAAATACTTCAAAATAAAACCCCGGGGGGTGGCATTCACTGAGGCTCGGGGGCCTTACAAGCCCCCATTATGGAAACAAATTTGCCCCCGGGATTTGGATCCTCCGGGGGCTAATTAAGAATAAAACGGACTTCTATATTTTTTTTCTTTTTCCACCACGTACGTGTACGATATGCGTACCCTGCGATTTCTTATTTAAAAAAAATAAATGTGGTCCTAAAGATCCTTGTGGGACCCCCTGAGCAGCCCTAGAGGGTCAGGATGTTTCTACCCTGACCCCTTTCCTTATTTTTCAACTTTGTTTTACTGTTTTCTTGTTACTCGGTTTTACCGAGGCACAAGATGGCTGTCAACACTTCCTGGTTTGGAGTGTTGACAGACAGTTGACTTCCAATCGACATGCAGCTCATACTCATAATTTTATGGATTTCCATACGCGTAGAGTACTTCGTCTCTAGATATCACTGTGATATTAATTTTGATTTTCTCAGAAACTACTAAACGGATTTACACCATTTAATAGAAAGCACAATCTGCAAACGGAACTCTACCTCTCTGCCAAATTTAGTGAAATTCCATTCCGCCGTTCGGGCTGTAGCCCTGGCTAAAGGTCCCTATGGAAAATTGCATGGGACCCCCCTTTTTTGTCGGCCCTCACTTGACGAATCACCCCCAAACTTTCAGGGAAGGAGCGGAGCGGAGCCGGCCATTTTCTTGGAGAATTTCACAAAGATTCATCCACCAGCGCCAACGTTATTCCAAATACAATGTTGTGGATTTCCTATGGAAAGTAGGTCCTAACTACAACTACCTACTGGCAACTGCCAGTAGGTTTTATATATATATATATATATATACATATATATATATTACCTACTGGCGGTCGCCAGTAGGTATATATAGTTAGGATTTTTTCTCTATGGGTTTTTTGAAAATTCTATGTCTAATAACTTTGGCGTTTGTGGACGGAATTGGCTGAAATTTTCAGGAAAATGGCACATTTTGTTTCTGAGCAGCCCTTGAAAATTTGGGGGGGGTTCGTCCAGTGGGGGCCGAGAAAAAAGGGGGGTCCCAAAACGTGTTTTTAACATTGAGTTTTCCATAGGGCGGTTGGCCTCACTTTTAGCCCGAACGGCTGAATGGATTTGCACGAAACTTGGCAAAATTGTAGGGACTGGTAGCCCGATGTGCCTTTTGTAGGTCTCAATATATGTGCTCCAGTGGATTTTGAGAAATTAACGTTTAAAAAAAGATATATATCTGTAACAGCGGACCGGTTAGCGCTCCGCTACGCGTACTTTTCGCGCAACGGAGCTTTGTGAAGCGAAGCTGATTGGTTCTCCGGCGTCTGTCAACATTCCAAACAGTCCGTAGCGGCCGCCATCTTGTCTCTCGGTAGGATCGAGAGACAAGAGGAGGTCAAAACAAAGGGGGAAATAACTATAAGGGGGCATAGTAGATCCTCGCTGACCCCCTAGGTTTGATGTGGAGGTTTTAAAAGGGCCCCGCGGGGCAAAAAAAAATAATAATAATAATAATCGAACGGCTGAATGGATTTGCACGAAACTTGGCAAAATTGTAGGGACTGGTAGCCCGATGTGCCTTTGCTAGGTCTCAATATATGTGCTTCAGTGGATTTTGAGAAATTAACGTTCAAAAAAAGATATATATCTGTAACAGCGCACCGCTTCGCGTACTTTTCGCGTTACGGAGCTTTGCGAAGCGAAGCTGATTGGCTCTCCGGTGTCTGTAAACATTCCAAACAGTACGTAGCGGCCGCCATCTTGTCTCTCGGTAGGATCGAGAGACAAGAGGAGGCCAAAGCGAAGGGGCAAATGACCATAAGGGGGCATAGTAGATCCTCCCTGACCTCTTAGGTTTGATGTACCATTTTGCCAAGTTTGGTGTAATTCCGTTCAGCCATTCAGGCTGTAGACGTATCTAAATGTCAATAATCGAACGGCTGAATGGATTTGCACGAAACTTGGCAAAATATTAGGGACTGGTAGCCCGATGTGCCTTTGCTATGTCTCAATATATGTGCTTCAGTGCATTTTGAGAAATTAACGTTCAAAAACAAGATATATATCTGTAACAGCGCTCCGCTTCGCGGAGATAAAATTATATGTGTATTACCTAGCTGTTGCTAACACCAGTTAGCGACGGCTAGTAGGAGATAGCGACCATCTTGGGTCCCACTTTGCATGTGAGTGATATTTATCACTAATGACATGCAAAGTGGGCATGCCAAGATGTTAGCGACTGGAAACAGTCGCTAACATCGCTATCTCCTATTATCAACTTTTGGAAATATTCGAGATAAGCGCGAATATCTCCAAAAAGTAACAGCTGCCCTGAGCAGTTCTTAGCCATGTTATCCAATGGGAGGTGGATAACATGGCTAAGAGCATTAGCTCGGTAATGCATGAATATCGCGGAGTTTTCAGCGACATTAATGCATTGCGCTCGTTTTTTATCGTATTTGCGATAAACCTTGATAATAGCAAGGTTTATCTGCGATAATTTCTGACGGTAAAAAAATCTTTGCAATGCATCGTTAGGGATAAATATCGCTTAACTTTGGTAATATGCCCCAACGTCTGTTAACGTTCGATTCGAAGGAAATCAGGAATTGTTGAAAAACATTGTGTGCGCCATCTTGTCTTTTTTCAAATGCCACACTTTTGTCGTGCACGGCAGCCATTTTAGATGCCTTGACCAGATCCACTCTGTGAACGCTGTCGATCCTTAGCATGGCTCCCCACCCTCGCAAGCATCTCCCCCAGGCAGTGGTCACCCCCGCTCTCTGTTTTATGCATGGGTAATAAACCTCCCCCCATCTGCGCTGTTCTTCCCTGAGAATCACACCCTGTGCCCGCCCGACACCTCCCTTTCGCCCTATTCACTACCGCACCCTCTGACACTCCTTTTCCTCTGTGTCCGATTGTCCAGGCTGGTCCTAGGGTATCAGCTAGCCCTGCAGATGTAGTTTATGGCCACAGCTGTAAAGAATCACCCCTCTTCAAAGGAGTTATAGTAGATCAAGGCTCACACTCGATGAGATCCGTCACAGCAGAAGCGTTGCTATTATCTGAAAACCATCCTGTATTGTGATTGGGGAGGGGACCGAGCCTGAAGCGGAAGATTCCAGGGATGACTCTTTGTACATCAAAGTTTTTACAATTATGTGTCACATTAAAAATATATAGCACTCCGACAAAGTAGTAAGATTATAAAACTTTAATAATTTATAAATATATACAAGAAAACAAAAATAGTAATAACATATAAACATTTTTAGAGAAAAACAACGAAGTAGCGGTCGGCTGTGCGAATAGTCCCAACGCAGCACAACGTCCAGATTTCCGGCGTGGGGCGTCGCGGGGGGTGGGTGATCAGTAGCAAACTGTTGTGCGAATAGTTCCAAGGCAGCAGAACGCGCCGAAATCAAGATGACACAAAAGTGATGTCTAGTAAGTTGCCACCCAGCAAATAACGGCGTGGGGCGTCGCGGGGGGTGGGTCATCAGTAGCAAACTGTTGTGCGAATAGTTCCAAGGCAGCAGAACGATGGCACCAAGGTGATGTCCAGTAAGTTGCCGCACTGGTTTTGGTATCCTACAATGCTGCTCCGAATAACGGCGTGGAGCGCCCCGGGGGAGGCGGCGTGAACGGGCCTCTCCAGGTGGAGTCTCGTCTGTTGTAGTGGGGCGCCCCTTTACCGTTTCAGTTGCCATTCCGTCCGCTTTTGGTCCACTGTGTCAAAATCCGCCATTCAGCTGAGTTGCGCCCACTCTTGCGGTGCAGCGATAGGCGGCTGCCACAGGACTCTCAAAATGGCGGCAGGCTGTTTCCTTTTTGGGCCTGGTCCACTGAAATGGCCCTGGGACACCTTGGAAATCGGACGCTTGTCTGCTAGGTCTTGGACCCCATTCTCGAAAGCGTCCCCTCCGCCTTGAGAATTCATCAAAAGTTTTGGGGTCCCCGACTCCTGCAGGCTTCTGGTGGGGAGCGGCTGCCATGATTGCTCGCGGAATGACCACGACGGAGCTACGAGATGGTGGTGCTCTCATGGTGACGCCAGCTTCAGTCTGAAACATCCAGAAACAAGGTGGGGCTTTCATCGTTTGGGGGGGAAAAAAAGTTTTCATCCAATGAAAAGTGTTGTTTTTAGGTCATATGATCAAGCCTTCCATCATTAGGAAACCAAAAGTAAAATGAACCAATGAAAAGTTTTATAAACAAGTCACATGACCTGTTATGCGGCATAGGGTATAAAATGCGGAGAAAATACGTTGGCACGTGAGGCGGCGTCAGTAGCGGACCGATGTGCGAATAGGCCGAAGGCAATACAACGCGCCAAGATCCGGATGGCATCGAGGTGGTGTCATAGTTGAGAGTTCTGAGCAGCGGTTGTAACACTGTCTGAAGCTTATTTGCAGCTGCTGCAGCTTAACTACGCGCCAAGATCCGGATGGCACCGAGGTGGTGTGTAGGAAGTTGCCGCACTGGTGTGGCCATCCTACAATGCTGAAAGTCGGCGTGGGGCGCCCCGTTGGCCTGTGAGTTTGCGTCAGTAGCGGACCGATGTGCGAATAGGCCGAAGGCAGCACAACGCGCCAAGATCCGGATGGCACCGAGGTGGTGTCTAGTAAGTTGTCGCACTTCTGTGGCCATCCTACAATGTTGAAAGTCGGCGTGGGGCGCCCCGTTGGCCTGTGAGATGGTGTCAGTAGCGGACTGATGTGTGAATGGGGCCAAAGGCAGCGCAACAATATTTTCTACTATATTTCCGGTGTAGAAGAGACCACAAGGCGCTGAGATGCCAAGATCCGGATGGCACCGAGGTGGTGTCTTGCAAGTTGTGGTACTGGTGTGGCCATCCTACAATGCTGAAAGTCGGCGTGGGGCGCCCTGTTGGCCTGTGAGATGGCGTCAGTAGCGGACCGATGTGCGAATAGGCCGAAGGCAGCACAACAATATTTTCTGACTGACACCACAAGGCGCTGAGATGCCAAGATCCGGATGGCACCGAGGTGATGTCTAAGTTGCGGACTGATGTGCGAATGGGGCCAAAGGCAGCGTAACAATATTTTTTGTATGCAAGATACCACTAGGCGTTGAGATGCCAAGATTCGGATGGCACTGAGGTGATGTCTAGCAAGTTGGTGTGGTCATCCTACAATGCTGAAACTCGGCGTGGGTCACCCCATTAGCCTGTGAGATGGCGTCAGTAGCGGACCGATGTGCGAATAGGCCGAAGGCAGCACAACGCGCCAAGATCCGGATGTCACCGTGGTGGTTTCATAGTTGAGAGGCACTTCATCTGCAGTGGGGCGCCGAGATCCGGATGGCACCGAGGTGATGTCTAGCAAGTTGCTGTACTGGTGTGGTCATCCTACAATGCTGAAACTCGGCGTGGGTCGCCCCATTAGCCTGTGAGATGGCGTCAGTAGCGGACCGATGTGCGAATAGGCCGAAGGCAGCACAACGCGCCAAGATCCGGATGTCACCGTGGTGGTTTCATAGTTGAGAGGCACTTCATCTGCAGTGGGGCGCCGAGATCCGGATGGCACCGAGGTGATGTCTAGCAAGTTGCTGTACTGGTGTGGTCATCCTACAATGCTGAAACTCGGCGTGGGTCGCCCCATTAGCCTGTGAGATGGCGTCAGTAGCGGACCGATGTGCGAATAGGCCGAAGGCAGCACAACGCGCCAAGATCCGGATGTCACCGTGGTGGTTTCATAGTTGAGAGGCACTTCATCTGCAGTGGGGCGCCGAGATCCGGATGGCACCGAGGTGATGTCTAGCAAGTTGCTGTACTTGTGTGGTCATCCTACAATGCTGAAACTCGGCGTGGGTCGCCCCATTAGCCTGTGAGATAGCAGTTCTTTGGATTTGGGCCTGGCTCGTCTGCTGTAGTGGGGCGCCCCTTTACCGTTTCAGTTGCCATTCAGCTGAGTTTCGGCTGCTCTTGATGCTACAGCGACAGGCGGCTGCAACAGGACTCTCAAAATGGCGGCCTGTTCTTTGGATTTGGGCCTGGTCCACTAAAATGGCCCTGGGACACCTTAGAACTCGGACGCTCGATTTTTTTTTCCTTTCCTGTACATGCAAAAAAAGGTAAATGCCCGGTACGTTACACGCTTCATCTGCCACGATGAACTCTCTAGAGGAACCGAAAAAAAATATAGTTGTGGTAACTATACCATGCATCGTCATATGGAGAGGTGGCACCAATTAATTATAGTGCTGCATAAAAGAGAGATTTGGAGGAGAACCCCTGACCTGCTAGTACATTCATCAAAGAAGTGGCACTGAGAGCTTCAGAGGCAAGGGAAACGGTCCCAAATATTTAGAAGAACTTTGGAAAGATTAAAATGACATGTTTAGATTGTGGCAAATTTATTTCATGTGGACATCTGAGTGTTACTCTAATAAATACAGCATATGAACATCATCATAGTCGATGGTTGGTAGAGACATTTTGACTATATCCTGGACCTGCCCGTCCTCGCCCAAAATGGCGCCGGAATAAATGGGACTCGTAACTCCTTGTTGTGTACTGGTTGCAGAACCTTGAAATCACGAGATACGTATGCAGTTTTGAAGCATATGGCGGGCGGGGACGAGAATTGATTGAATATTTCGACATCCCTATTGATATTAAGTTCTGATGTGTTATTGATTACTGTACTGTTGAAAGTTCGAATTAACGTCACCCATGGTACTTGCCCGCAAATGTATATCTAGATAATTTTATTGTAACTGGCCCTGTCGTATTTTAATTATAAAATGTACGTCCACCGATTCCGTAACTGTTAGACACCTTAGTTCTTGCAACCTAATGGCCCGCCCGTTATGTTCCTCTACAGTGTAAATGTCTATTTATCATATACGATTACAGTTTGCTCCGTGGCAGGCCCACGTGGTTATAGGCTCGTATTTTTATAATGAAATTTTCACAATAAAGGTTTTTAAAAGAAAACATGGTAGTAGTATATACATTGGTAAAGTTTTTAATAATAGTGACTGTTTTAGAATCATTAAAAGGCAAGTGAAATAAAGCAGACCAATTACATGAAGGGTAAAAGGTATAATACGAAGGAACGCAGTAAAGATAAATGGTCAAGGGCTGTTGTGTTTTCTATTCCTGCAACATAAAGTGATCGATAAGAATCTCATATTCAGGCGTATCGGCGACTAAGACAGCAGGTCGACCCTCTTTTGCTCAACGGCTCCGTCATGGGACGAAGAAACGCTCTTTTTCTCGAAAAAAGAATATATTTTACTTGCAGGACAGTTGTAAAATTTCCGGGAAAGTACATTAGCCTGGAACATTATAACATATATTTAAGAAAAAATAATGTTCGGAAGTAATGAAAAGCGTAATTTTTAGGTCATATGACCAAGCCTTTCATCATTACAATAAGAAAAGTAAAATGAACCAATGAAAAGTTTTATTAACAAGTCACATGACTTGTTATGCTTACGTTACGCGCTGCGCGCCCCGGATGACTTCCGGATGCGCTAACGCGGCGCGTCATATGACGCATTACGCGACAACGCAGGTACAGAATATAGTCAAAATGTCTCCACCAACCAGCGGTCGGAACACAACCCCTTTCAGCAGGCTAAATAGTTCTGTTAAATGACAACAGAAGGGACAGGCAACAAGAACTATTAGTCAAAGAGGGGAGGGCTAGTTCTTCTCTACCGGGTTACATTGGGGCGGTATCGGAACTGATCGAATTGGTAGTCTACAGTGTTTCTGGATGTTTCAGACCGAAGCTGGGGTTAGCATGAGAGCAGCACCATTTCGTAGCTCCGTCGTGGTCATTCCGCAACCAATCATGGCAGCCGTTCTTTATCGTTATTTTGGGCGGGGTGGGTGGCGGAGCAGAGCTGTTTTGCAGCCATCATTGTGTGGAGTTCAGTTCATCTCACTAGTTTTGTATTTGTCATGAGGGGTTGTTCCTAATGTTTCTATTTTAGCGAGGTCAAAAAGAGATCCCATTAGTGGCCTACTGATTTTGCTCGATTCCTTTTCTTTTTTTTTACACGATTTTTCGTTATCTGCAAAGACTAAACAGAGTATTGCGACTCTGTGTTTGTTTGTAAATAGAGAATGAACCAAAGAGAACTAATTCTAAAACAGTAAATACTTGGATAACAATGAATCAAATGGAGAGAGAAGCAGGCACGACGGATTACAATGGGGGCAAAGACCTGCGTTAACTACCTTTCACTATCTGCAAAGAGAGAGTACTCCTAATAGAAATGAGGGGGGGGGGCACCATTCAAAGCAGATCAGTGTGCATAAACACGAAAATGTTTTCACTTACCACGTACTTGACATTCGACAGCTTATGATATTTGCTATTAAAAAACCATTGAAATTCACTGAAAAAACCATAGGTTATAGACCATATATAGTTAGGAATTAGCATTTACAAAACCTTGAAAATTCACTGAAAAAACCATAGGTTATAGACCATATATAGTTAGGAATTAGCATTTAAAAAACCTTATTTTACTCACACAAAACCATTGAAATTCCATATATAGTTAGTTGCACTAACTATATATCGCGCACCTGCAATCCACTGCTGATGATGTCACATATTACATCATTCATGACATGGTCAGTGACATCACTGATGACATCACTGATGACATCTCAAATGACATCACTGATGACATCACTGATGACAACATCCAGTGACTGTATGTTTCTGTAAAGTTAAAATGTGTCTTACATATTGAAGAATGAGTGGAAGTATAAGTGTCTGGACAAAGGATTTAGTAGGTGCATGACTGAATGCATGAGTGAGTGATTAAATGTGTCTCACTGAGTGCATGGGTTAGTGACTAAAGTGTCTTAATTTGTGCATCATTATGTCTGTTGTTCTGTAAACTGCTGCATGTTTTGATCAGTAGCTATATGATTAACTATATGGGTTATTGATTGATTGCCCAAGTATTTGCATGGGAGACTGAGTGTGTGTGTGGCTGGATGGGAGGTGTGTGACTCTGTACAGATCAATGTGTACTTGTATCAATGATTGTATAAGAGAGTAAGTATGTGTTAGTATATGGTTGAAAACGTAAGGTGCTCTATGTTTAACTGTATAGAGTAGAAAATGGAAGTGTGATTGATTCTTTACAGGACTGACTAGGTGTGTGAGTAACTCCATGGATGAGTGGCAGAGTGTGAGTGTCTGTATAGGTGTATGAGTGCATATGATTGTGTTGTAAACATGAGTGATTGTATGTATGAATGATTGTATGGGTGAATGAGTGAATGTGTGTGTAGACGTAGGAATCAGTGAGTACGTATGTAGTAACTAGTATTGGTGTGTCAATGGTTTCAAAAATTATACTCTGTTTTTAACACTGGGTGAAACAGAGGTTATATTAAAATGTGAGGAGATGCATTGTATTGTCACATGAATGATATCATCAGTGATGTGATCATTGATGTCAAGTGAGATGTCATCAGTGATGTCATTTGAGATGTCATCAGTGATGTCATCAGTGATGTCACTGACCATGTCATGAATGATGTAATATGTGACATCATCAGCAGTGGATTGCAGGTGCGCGATATATAGTTAGTGCAACTAACTATATATGGAATTTCAATGGTTTTGTGTGAGTAAAATAAGGTTTTTTAAATGCTAATTCCTAACTATATATGGTCTATAACCTATGGTTTTTTCAGTGAATTTTCAAGGTTTTGTAAATGCTAATTCCTAACTATATATGGTCTATAACCTATGGTTTTTTCAGTGAATATATATATATATATATATATATATATATATATATATATATCAATGCTCGAAGGTGTCCACCTTTGAGTAGCACGCAAACAGCAGCTTGGTTTATGTATAGGTGAGGACGGGGATCCACTCGTAGACGCCGCTCCGTACGGGATCTGCCCGACGCGTTTCGAAGCTCCATGTGCTTCTCTTCAGGGGCTTTAACGGAAGCGGTGTGCGCAACCGCCGACCCACTTCCCCATTTTATATATAACACACCCACCGATGGGAGGCTCAAATGAGACTGTGCATTCTGGGAAGTGTGGTCCGGGAAGCACACAATCAAGTCCTGTATGGACTCCACAAGTGGGCCCGTCCTCGATTCCAAGTACGACTGCTGCTTCACTTAAGTGACCCCCAGGGTACCGGGGTGGTGCATACTCCGTGGCTGGACGGCCACGTATAAATCAATGCTCGAAGGTGTCCACCTTTGAGTAGCACGCGAACAGCAGCTTGGTTTATGTATAGGTGAGGACGGGGATCCACTCGTAGACGCCGCTCCGTACGGGATCTGCCCGACGCGTTTCGAAGCTCCATGTGCTTCTCTTCAAGGGCTTTAACGGAAGCGGTGTGCGCAACCGCCGACCCACTTCCCCATTTTATATATAACACACCCACCGATGGGAGGCTCAAATGAGACTGTGCATTCTGGGAAGTGTGGTCCGGGAAGCACACAATCAAGTCCTGTATGGACTCCAAAAGTGGGCCTGTCCTCGATTCCAAGTACGACTGCTGCTTCACTTAAGTGACCCCCAGGGTACCGGGGTGGTGCATACTCCGCGGCTGGACGGCCGCGTATAAATCAATGCTCGAAGGTGTCCACCTTTGAGTAGCACGCAAACAGCAGCTTGGTTTATGTATAGGTGAGGACGGGGATCCACTCGTAGACGCCGCTCCGTACGGGATCTGCCCGACGCGTTTCGAAGCTCCATGTGCTTCTCTTCAGGGGCTTTAACGGAAGCGGTGTGCGCAACCGCCGACCCACTTCCCCATTTTATATATAACACACCCACCGATGGGAGGCTCAAATGAGACTGTGCATTCTGGGAAGTGTGGTCCTGGAAGCACACAATCAAGTCCTGTATGGACTCCACAAGTGGGCCCGTCCTCGATTCCAAGTACGACTGCTGCTTCACTTAAGTGACCCCCAGGGTACCGGGGTGGTGCATACTCCGCGGCTGGACGGCCGCGTATAAATCAATGCTCGAAGGTGTCCACCTTTGAGTAGCACGCGAACAGCAGCTTGGTTTATGTATAGGTGAGGATGGGGATCCACTCGTAGACGCCGCTCCGTACTGGATCTGCCCGATGCGTTTCGAAGCTCCATGTGCTTCTCTTCAGGGGCTTTAACGGAAGCGGTGTGCGCAACCGCCGACCCACTTCCCCATTTTATATATAACACACCCACCGATGGGAGGCTCAAATGAGACTGTGCATTCTGGGAAGTGTGGTCCGGGAATCACACAATCAAGTCCTCTATGGACTCCACAAGTGGGCCCGTCCTCGATTCCAAGTACGACTGCTGCTTCACTTAAGTGACCCCCAGGGTACCGGGGTGGTGCATACTCCGCGGCTGGACGGCCGCGTATAAATCAATGCTCGAAGGTGTCCACCTTTGAGTAGCACGCGAACAGCAGCTTGGTTTATGTATAGGTGAGGACGGGGATCCACTCGTAGACGCTGCTCCGTACGGGATCTGCCCGACACGTTTCGAAGCTCCATGTGCTTCTCTTCAGGGGCTTTAACGGAAGCGGTGTGCGCAACCGCCGACCCACTTCCCCATTTTATATATAACACACCCACCGATGGGAGGCTCAAATGAGACTGTGCATTCTGGGAAGTGTGGTCCGGGAAGCAAAACAATCAAGTCCTGTATGGACTCCACAAGTGGGCCGGTCCTCGATTCCAAGTACGACTGCTGCTTCACTTAAGTGACCCCTAGGGTACCGGGGTGGTGCATACTCCGCGGCTGGACGGCCGCGTGTAAATCAATGCTCGAAGGTGTCCACCTTTGAGTAGCACGCGAAAATGGAGAAGTGGAGAAGCGGTCACGCACGCCGCTTGCATTAAAGCCCCTGAAGAGAAGCATATGGAGCTTCGAAACGCGTCGGGCAGATCCATTACGGAGCGGCATCTGCAAGTGGATTCCCGTCCTCACCTACACATAAATCAAGCTGCTGCTCGTGTGCTACTCAAAGGTGGACAACCTTGGAGCGATCATTTACATGCGGCCGTCCAGCCGCAGAGTATGCACCACCCCGCTATCCTTGGGGGTCACGGCAGTGAAGCAGCAGCCGAACATGGAATCGAGGACAGGCACTCTTGCGGGGTCCATACTGGACTTGATTTGTGCTTTCCGCACCACACTTCCCATAATGCACAGTCTCATTCGAGCCTCCCATTGGTGGGTGTGTCATATGGAAAATGGAGAAGTGGGTTAGCGGTCACGCACGCCGCTTGTGTTAAAGCCCCTGAAGAGAAGCATATGGAGCTTCGAAACGCGTCGGGCAGATCCATTACGGAGCGGCATCTGCAAGTGTATTCCCGTCCTCACCTACACATAAATCAAGCTGCTGCTCATGTGCTACTCAAAGGTGGACAACCTTGGATCGATCATTTACATGCGGCCGTCCAGCCGCAGAGTATGCACCACTCCGCTATCCTTGGGGGTCACGGCAGTGAAGCAGCAGCCGTACATGGAATCGAGGACGGGCACTCTTGCGGGGTCCATACAGGACTCGATTTGTGCTTTCCGCACCACACTTCCCATAATGCACAGTCTCATTCAAGCCTCCCATTGGTGGGTGTGTCATATGGAAAATGGAGAAGTGGGTTAGCGGTCACGCACGCCGCTTGCGTTAAAGCCCCTGAAGAGAAGCATATGGAGTTTCGAAACGCGTCGGGCAGATCCATTACGGAGCGGCATCTGCAAGTGGATTCCTGTCCTCACCTACACATAAATCAAGCTGCTGCTCGTGTGCTACTCAAAGGTGGACAACCTTGGAGCGATCATTTACATGCGGCCGTCCAGCCGCAGAGTATGCACCACCCCGCTATCCTTGGGGGTCACGGCAGTGAAGCAGCAGCCGTACATGGAATCGAGGACGGGCACTCTTGCGGGGTCCATACAGGACTTGATTTGTGCTTTCCGCACCACACTTCCCATAATGCACAGTCTCATTCGAGCCTCCCATTGGTGGGTGTGTCATATGGAAAATGGAGAAGTGGGTTAGCGGTCACGCACGCCGCTTGCGTTAAAGCCCCTGAAGAGAAGCATATGGAGCTTCGAAACGCGTTGGGCAGATCCATTACGGAGCGGCATCTGCTAGTGGATTCCCGTCCTCACCTACACATAAATCAAGCTGCTGCTCGTGTGCTACTCAAAGGTGGACAACCTTGGAGCGATCATATATATACATATATATATATATATATTACCTACTGGCGGTCGCCAGTAGGTATATATAGTTAGGATTTTTTCTCTATGGGTTTTTTGAAAATTCTATGTCTAATAACTTTGGCGTTTGTGGACGGAATTGGCTGAAATTTTCAGGAAAATGGCACATTTTGTTTCTGAGCAGCCCTTGAAAATTTGGGGGGGGTTCGTCCAGTGGGGGCCGAGAAAAAAGGGGGGTCCCAAAACGTGTTTTTAACATTGAGTTTTCCATAGGGCGGTTGGCCTCACTTTTAGCCCGAACGGCTGAATGGATTTGCACGAAACTTGGCAAAATTGTAGGGACTGGTAGCCCGATGTGCCTTTTGTAGGTCTCAATATATGTGCTCCAGTGGATTTTGAGAAATTAACGTTTAAAAAAAGATATATATCTGTAACAGCGGACCGGTTAGCGCTCCGCTACGCGTACTTTTCGCGCAACGGAGCTTTGTGAAGCGAAGCTGATTGGTTCTCCGGCGTCTGTCAACATTCCAAACAGTCCGTAGCGGCCGCCATCTTGTCTCTCGGTAGGATCGAGAGACAAGAGGAGGCCAAAGCGAAGGGGCAAATGACCATAAGGGGGCATAGTACATTGTCGCTCACCCCCTAGGTTTGATGTGGAGGTTTTAAAAGGGCCCCGCGGGGCAAAAAAAAATAAAAATAATAATAATCGAACAGCTGAATGGATTTGCACGAAACTTGGCAAAATTGTAGGGACTGGTAGCCCGATGTGCCTTTGCTAGATCTCAATATATGTGCTCCAGTGGATTTTGAGAAATTAACGTTCAAAAAAAGATATATATCTGTAACAGCGCACCGCGTACTTTTCGCGTTACGGAGCTTTGCGAAGCGAAGCTGATTGGCTCTCCGGTGTCTGTAAACATTCCAAACAGTCAGTAGCGGCCGCCATCTTGTCTCTCGGTAGGATCGAACAGCTGAATGGATTTGCACGAAACTTGGCAAAATTGTAGGGACTGGTAGCCCGATGTGCCTTTGCTAGGTCTCAATATATGTGCTTCAGTGCATTTTGAGAAATTAACGTTCAGAAACAAGATAAAATTATATGTGTATTACCTAGCTGTTGCTAACACCAGTTAGCGACGGCTAGTAGAAGATAGCGACCATTTTGGGCCCCACTTTGCATGTGAGTGATATTTATCACTAATGACATGCAAAGTGGGCATGCCAAGATGTTAGCGACTGGAAACAGTCGCTAACATCGCTATCTCCTATTATCAACTTTTGGAAATATTCGAGATAAGCGCGAATATCTCCAAAAGCTACCACCTGCCCTGAGCAGTTCTTAGCCATGTTATCCAATGGGAGGTGGATAACATGGCTAAGAGCATTAGCTCGGTAATGCATGAATATCGCTGAGTTTTCAGCGATATTAATGCATTGCGGTCGTTTTTTATCGTATTTCCGATAAACCTTGATAATAGCAAGGTTTATCTGCGATAATTTCTGACGGTAAAAAAATCGTTGCTAAGCATCGTTAGGGATAAATATCGCTTAACTTTGGTAATATGCCCCAACGTCTGTTAACGTTCGATTCGAAGGAAATCAGGAAGTGTTGAAAAACATTGTCTGCGCCATCTTGTCTTTTTTCAAATGCCACACTTTTGTCGTGCACGGCAGCCATTTTAGATGCCTTGACCAGACCCACTCTGTGCACGCTGTCGATCCTTAGCATGGCCCCCCACCCTCGCAAGCATCTCCCCCAGGCAGTGGTCACCCCCGCTCTCTGTCTTATGCATGGGTAATAAACCTCCCCCATCTGCGCTGCTCTTCCCTGAGAATCACACCCTGTGCCCGCCCGACACCTCCCTTTCGCCCTATTCACTACCGCACCCTCTGATACTCCTTTTCCTCTGTGTCCGATTGTCCAGGCTGGTCCTAGGGTATCAGCTAGCCCTGCAGATGTAGTTTATGGCCACAGCTGTAAAGAATCACCCCTCTTCAAAGGAGTTATAGTAGATCAAGGCCCACACTCGATGAGATCCGTCACAGCAGAAGCGTTGCTATTATCTGAAAACCATCCTGTATTGTGATTGGGGAGGGGACCGAGCCTGAAGCGGAAGATTCCAGGGATGACTCTTTGTACATCAAAGTTTTTACAATTATGTGTCACATTAAAAATATATAGCACTCCGACAAAGTAGTAAGATTATAAAACTTTAATAATTTATAAATATATACAAGAAAACAAAAATAGTAATAACATATAAACATTTTTAGGGAAAAACAACGAAGTAGCGGTCGGCTGTGCGAATAGTCCCAACGCAGCACAACGTCCAGATTTCCGGCGTGGGGCGTCGCGGGGGGTGGGTCATCAGTAGCAAACTGTTGTGCGAATAGTTCCAAGGCAGCAGAACGCGCTGAAATCTAGATGACACTAAAGTGATGTCTAGTAAGTTGCCACCCAGCAAATAACGGCATGGGGCGTCGCGGGGGGTGGGTCATCAGTAGCAAACTGTTGTGCGAATAGTTCCAAGGCAGCAGAACGATGGCACCAAGGTGATGTCCAGTAAGTTGCCGCACTGGTTTTGGTATCCTACAATGCTGCTCCGAATAACGGCGTGGAGCGCCCCGGGGGAGGCGGCGTGAACGGGCCTCTCCAGGTGGAGTGTCATCTGTTGTAGTGGGGCGCCCCTTTACCGTTTCAGTTGCCATTCCGTCCGTTTTTGGTCCACTGTGTCAAAAGCCGCAATTCAGCTGAGTTGCGCCCACTCTTGCGGTGCAGCGATAGGCGGCTGTCACAGGACTCTCAAAATGGCGGCAGGCTGTTTCCTTTTTGGGCCTGGTCCACTGAAATGGCCCTGGGACACCTTGGAAATCGGACGCTTGTCTGCTAGGTCTTGGACCCCATTCTCGAAAGCGTCCCCTCCGCCTTGAGAATTCATCAAAAGTTTTGGGGGCTCCGACTCCTGCAGGCTTCTGGTGGGGAGCGGCTGCCATGATTGCTCGCGGAATGACCACGACTGAGCTACGAGATGGTGGTGCTTTCATGCTGACGCCAGCTTCAGTCTGAAACATCCAGAAACAAGGTGGGGCTTTCATCGTTTGGGGAAAAAAAAAAGTTTTCATCCGATGAAAAGTGTTGTTTTTAGGTCACATGATCATGCCTTCCATCATTAGGAAACCAAAAGTAAAATGAACCAATGAAAAGTTTTATAAACAAGTCACATGACCTGTTATGCGGCATAGGGTGTAAAATGCGGAGAAAATACGTTGGTACGTGAGGCGGCGTCAATGTGGAGGCTTTAAAAGGGCCCCGCGGGGCAAAAAAACAAAAATATTTTTTGTTTTTTTTGCGTGGGTAGCGCCCGGTACGCGTACCGGGAAGCGGTCGGAGGAGCGTACTATGAGGAGAAAAGAAAGACAGGGTATAAACATTTTGGCAATTTTGTTATAAATGGAAGGTAGTTCTGAAAAGAACTGTTTTTTTATTCTTTTTCTTTTTTTTTATTTTTTTTATGAATTTTCTGAACAATTTTTTGATTTTTTTTTGGATTTTTGAAAACTATTTTGTGTTTTTTTTGTGTTTTGTAAGGGGGAAATAACAAAAAAGCAGGGTTAGAACATGTCTCAACAGGAGCAAAAAAAAATAAAAAGGATTCATTGTTTTCTCATCTTGTAGCATTTATGATTTTCTCCAGCTCGGTTAATCAAAGTAATACTCTTCTCTCCATAAGCAATAGTTCCTCCACAATATATACAAACTATTTTGTAGTGTGCAAAAGGAGCTTGAATATTGGGGATTATTTCTCGGCCTTCTGGTCCGGCGAATGAGCTTTGACCCCTGTTGGTGCTGGGGATGACATCTGGGGGGTTGGCAGCAAGATCCCTTACTTGTGCTTGGGAAAGATTATTGGGATGCCATCGCTCCATGTGGCGAATCATTGTATGATTGCCAAAGCTGTATTTCTTGTTGGGGTTGCCACGAGAAAGTATATTTTTGCAAATCAAACAAGACACCTGGGGTGCATTGACCTTCTTTTGTCCAGGTGGAATTTTAAAGAATTGCCATATGTAGTGGTCTTTAATATGGCTCTGCCTTGGTGTTTCTGGCAGGAACTGCCTTACTTGCTCTTCCTCCTCCTCCTCCTCTTCGTCCTCATTATCTTCCTCTCTACCAAAGTCCAGTGTTGGTGGTGGTCCTTTTGGTGGTGGTGGTGGTGGTGGTTGCTGAGAAGCACCAGCTGCAGCTATTACAGAAGCCATTGTGAAAAATAGGTCTTGCTCTCTGGAAATAGAAAGTAAGAATGAGGTAAAAAGAAGGAGGGGTTTTCATCATTTGAGAAAAAAAAATAGTTCTAAACCAATGAAAAGTGTTATTTTTAGGTCACATGACCAAGCCTAACAACATTATGAAACCAAAAGTGAAATGAACCAATGAAAAGTGTTATTAACAAGTCACATGACCTCTCACGCTTATGTTACGCGCTGCGGAACACGCCCCGGATAGCTTCCGGGTCGCTGCGCTTCGCGCCTTGGTCCGCGCCCCGGAGCACTTCCGGGTGCGCTAACGCGGTACGTCATAAGACGCATTACGCGGTAACGCGATACGTCGCGCTTACGCGCCGCGCCGTGGATCGCTTCCGGGGAGCTGCGTTTCGCGCATCGGTCCGCGCCCAGGAGCACTTTCGGGTGCGCTAACGCGGCGCGTCATAAGACGCATTACACGACAACGTGATACGTCACGCTTCCGCGACGCGTCACGATAATGATTTCTAACGTGGCAGTTGCGCTAACGGAACGTTTACCGGTTCGCGGACCGGGTCGCGGCATCAAATTGAGCTAACGGGAAGCTTCTTACATCATTAGGAAACCAAAAGTGAAATGAACCAATGAAAAGTGTTATTACCAAGTCACATGACCTGCTGTGTTTACGTTACGCGCTTTGCAGGGCCTCCCGGTTTGCTTCCAGAAACCTGTGCTTTGCGACTCGGTAAGCGTACCAGTTCGCTAACGTAGCACGTCATATGACGTATCACACGACAACGCGAAACGTCATGCGGACGGGAGGCGTGATGATGTTGTTTTCTAACGCGGCAGTTGCGGTAAAGAAACGTTTATATGCTCGCGGTCTATTTCGCGGCATCAGGGTCAGCTAACGGGAAGCTTCCCGATTCGCGAAGCGGGAACGAAGAAAAAAAAAATATTAAAAAAAAAAGTTATTAATAAACATATAAAATATATTTTTGGATTTAAAGAAGAATACATTTTACAGCTATAGATATTAGCTTTTAAAAAACCAATGAAATTCACTGAAAAAACCATAGGTTATAGACCATATATAGTTAGGAATTAGCATTTACAAAACCTTGAAAATTCACTGAAAAAACCATAGGTTATAGACCATATATAGTTAGGAATTAGCATTTACAAAACCTTATTTTACTCACACAAAACCATTGAAATTCCATATATAGTTAGTTGCACTAACTATATATCGCGCACCCGCAATCCACTGCTGATGATGTCACATATTACATCATTCATGACATGGTCAGTGACATCACTGATGACATCTCAAATGACATCACTGATGACAATACTGATGACATCTCATTTGACATCAATGACCACATCACTGATGATATCATTCATGTGACAATACAATGCATCTCCTCACATTTTAATATAACCTCTGTTACACCCAGTGTTAAATACAGAGTATAATTTTTGAAACCATTGACACACCAATACTAGTTACTACATACACACTCACTGATTCCTATGTCTACACACACATTCACTCATTCACCCATACAATCATTCATACATACAATCACTCATCTTTACAACACTATCATATGCACTCATACACCTATACAGACACTCACACTCTGCCACTCATCCATGGAGTTACTCACACACCTAGTCAGTCCTGTAAAGAATCAATCACACTTCCATTTTCTAATCTATACAGTTAAACATAGAGCACCTTACATTTTCAAACATATACTAACACATACTTACTCTCTTATACAATCATTGATACAAGTACACATTGATCTGCACAGAGTCACACACCTTCCAGCCAGCCACACACACACTCAGTCTCCCATACAAATACTTGGACAATCAATCAATAACCCATATAGTTACTCATATAGCTACTGATCAACACATGCAGCAGTTTACAGAACAACAGACATAATGATGCACAAATTAAGACAGTTTAGTCACTAACCCATGCACTCAGTGAGACACATTTAATCACTCACTCATACATTCAGTCATGCACCTACTAAATCCTTCGTCCAGACACTTATACTTCCACTCATTCTTCAATATGTAAGACATATTTTAACTTTACAGAAACATACAGTCACTGGATGTTGTCATCAGTGATGTCATCAGTGATGTCATCAGTGATGTCACTGACCATGTCATGAATGATGTAATATGTGACATCATCAGCAGTGGATTGCGGGTGCGCGATATATAGTTAGTGCAACTAACTATATATGGAATTTCAATGGTTTTGTGTGAGTAAAATAAGGTTTTGTAAATGCTAATTCCTAACTATATATGGTCTATAACCTATGGTTTTTTCAGTGAATTTTCAAGGTTTTGTAAATGCTAATTCCTAACTATATATGGTCTATAACCTATGGTTTTTTCAGTGAATATATATATATATATATATATATATATATATATATATATATATATATACATATATATGTATATATATATATATATATATATATTCACTGAAAAAACCATAGGTTATAGACCATATATAGTTAGGAATTAGCATTTACAAAACCTTGAAAATTCACTGAAAAAACCATAGGTTATAGACCATATATAGTTAGGAATTAGCATTTAAAAAACCTTATTTTACTCACACAAAACCATTGAAATTCCATATATAGTTAGTTGCACTAACTATATATCGCGCACCCGCAATCCACTGCTGATGATGTCACATATTACATCATTCATGACATGGTCAGTGACATCACTGATGACATCACTGATGACATCTCAAATGACATCACTGATGACATCACTGATGACATCATCCAGTGACTGTGTGTTTCTGTAAAGTTTAAATATGTTTTACATATTGAAGAATGAGTAGATGTATGAGTGTCTGGACGAAGGATTTAGTAGGTGCATGACTGAATGTATGAGTGAGTGATTACATGTGTCTCACTGAGTGCATGGGTTAGTGACTAAACTGTCTTAATTTGTGCATCATTATGTCTGTTGTTCTGTAAACTGCTGCATGTGTTGATCAGTAGCTATATGATTAACTATATGGGTTATTGATTGATTGTCCAAGTATTTGTATGGGAGACTGAGTGTGTGTGTGGCTGGCTGGGAGGTGTGTGACTATCTGCAGATCAATGTGTACTTGTATCAATGATTGTATAAGAAAGTAAGTATGTGTTAGTATATGTTTGAAAATGTAAGGTGCTCTATGTTTAACTGTATAGACAAGAAAATGGAAGTGTGATTGATTCTTTACAGGACTGACTAGGTGTGTGAGTAACTCCATGGATGAGTGGCAGAGTGTGAGTGTCTGTATAGGTGTATGAGTGCATATGATAGTGTTGTAAAGATGAGTGATTGTATGTATGAATGATTGTATGGGTGAATGAGTGAATGTGTGTGTAGACGTAGGAATCAGTGAGTGCGTATGTAGTAACTAGTATTGGTGTGTCAATGGTTTCAAAAATTATACTCTGTATTTAACACTGGGTGAAACAGAGGTTATATTAAAATGTGAGGAGATGCATTGTATTGTCACATGAATGATATCATCAGTGATGTGGTCATTGATGTCAAATGAGATGTCATCAGTGATGTCATCAGTGATGTCATTTGAGATGTCATCAGTGATGTCATCAGTGATGTCACTGACCATGTCATGAATGATGTAATATGTGACATCATCAGCAGTGGATTGCGGGTGCGCGATATATAGTTAGTGCAACTAACTATATATGGAATTTCAATGGTTTTGTGTGAGTAAAATAAGGTTTTTTAAATGCTAATTCCTAACTATATATGGTCTATAACCTATGGTTTTTTCAGTGAATTTTCAAGGTTTTGTAAATGCTAATTCCTAACTATATATGGTCTATAACCTATGGTTTTTTCAGTGAATTTCAATGGTTTTTTAATAGCAAATATCATAAGCTGTCGAATGTCAAGTACGTGGTAAGTGAAAACATTTTCGTGTTTATGCACACTGATCTGCTTTGAATGGTGCCCCCCCCCTCATTTCTATTAGGAGTACTCTCTCTTTGCAGATAGTGAAAGGTAGTTAACGCAGGCCTTTGCCCCCGTTGTAATACGTCGTGCCTGCTTCTCTCTCCATTTGATTGATTGTTATCCAAGCATTTACTGTTTTAGAATTGGTTCTCTTAGGTTCATTCTCTATTTACAAACAGACAGAGTCGCAATACTCTGTTTAGTCTTTGTAGATAACGAAAAATCGTGTAAAAAAAAAGAAAAGGAATCGAGCAAAATCAGTAGGCCACTAATGGGATCTCTTTTTGACCTCGCTAAAATAGAAACATTAGGAACAACCCCTCATGACAAATACAAAACTAGTGAGATGAACTGAACTCCACACAATGATGGCTGCAAAACAGCTCGGCTCCGCCACCCACCCCGCCCAAAATAACGATAAAGAGCGGCTGCCATGATTGGTTGCGGAATGGCCACGACGGAGCTACGAAATGGTGGTGCTCTCATGCTAACCCCAGCTTCAGTCTGAAACATCCAGAAACACTGTAGACTACCAATTCGATCAGTTCCGGTAGCGCCCCAATGTAACCCGGTAGAGAAGAACTAGCCCTCCCCTCTTTGACTGATGGTTCTTGTTGCCTGTCCCTTCTGTTGTCATTTAACAGAACTATTTAGCCTGCTGAAAGGGGTTGTGTTCCGACCGCTGGTTGGTGGAGACATTTTGACTATATTCTGGACCTGCGTTGTCGCGTAATGCGTCATATGACGCGCCGCGTTAGCGCATCCGGAAGTCATCCGGGGCGCGACGCGCAGCGCGTAACGTAAGCATAACAGGTCATGTGACTTGTTAATAAAACTTTTCATTGGTTCATTTTACTTTTCTTATTCTAATGATGAAAGGCTTGGTCATCTGACCTAAAAATTACGCTTTTTATTACTTCCGAACATTATTTTTTCTTAAATATATGTTATAATGTTCCAGGCTAATGTACTTTCCCGGAAAATTTACAACTGTCCTGCAAGTAAAATATATTCTTTTTTCGAGAAAAAGAGCGTTTCTTCGTCCCATGACGGAGCCGTTGAGCAAAAGAGGGTCGACCTGCTGTCTTAGTCGCCGATACGCCTGAATATGAGATTCTTATCGATCACTTTATGTTGCAGGAGTAGAAAACACAACAGCCCTTGACCATTTATCTTTACTGCGTTCCTGCGTATTATACCTTTTAACCTTCATGTAATTGGTCTGCTTTATTTCACTTGCCTTTTAATGATTCTAAAACAGTGACTATTATTAAAAACTTTACCAATGTATATACTACTACCATGTTTTCTTTTAAAAACCTTTATTGTGAAAATTTCATTATACAAATACGAGCCTATAACCACGTGGGCCGGCCACGGAGCAAACTGTAATCGTATATGATGAGTAGACATTTACACTGTAGAGGAACGTAACGGGCGGGCCATTAGGTTGCAAGAACTAAGGTGTCTAACAGTTGCGGAATCGGTGGACGTACATTTTATAATTAAAATATGACAGGGCCAGTTACAATAAAATTATCTAGATATACATTTGCGGGCAAGTACCATGGGTGACGTTAATTCGAACTTTCAATAGTACAGTAATCAATAACACATCAGAACTTAATATCAATAGGGATGTCGAAATATTCAATCAATTCTCGTTCCCGCCCGCCATATGCTTCAAAACTGCATACGTATCTCATGATTTCAAGGTTCTGCAACCAGTACACAACAAGGAGTTACGAGTCCCATTTATTCCGGCGCCTTTTTGGGCGAGGACGGGCAGGTCCAGGATATAGTCAAAATGTCTCTACCAACCATCGACTATGATGATGTTCATATGCTGTATTTATTAGAGTAACACTCATCTGTCCACATGAAATTAATTTGCCACAATCTAAACATGTCATTTTAATCTTTCCAAAGTTCTAAATATTTGGGACCATTTCCCTTGCCTCTGATGCTGTCAGTGCCACTTCTTTGATGAATGTACTGGCAGGTCGGGGGTTCTCCTCCAAATCTCTCTTTTATGCAGCACTATAATTAATTGGTGCCACCTCTCCATATGACGATGCATGGTATAGTTACCACAACTATATTTTTTTTCGGTTCCTCTGGAGAGTACATCGTGGCAGATGAAGCGTGTAACGTACCGGGCATTTACATTTTTTTGCATGTACAGGAAAGGAAAAAAAAAATCGAGCGTCCGAGTTCTAAAGTGTCCCAGGGCCATTTTAGTAGACCAGGCCCAAATCCAAAGAACAAGCTGCCATTTTGAGAGTCCTGTTGCAGCCGCCTGTCGCTGTAGCATCAAGAGCAGCCGAAACTCAGCTGAATGGCAACTGAAACGGTAAAGGGGCGCCCCACTACAGCAGACGAGCCTCCATCTAGGAAGGCCCATTCACGCCGCCTCCCCCCCCCTTCGGGCACCCCACGCCGTTATTCGGAGCAGTATTGTAGGATGGCCACACCAGTGCGGCAACTTGCTAGACATCACCTCGGTGGTAACCGAATCTCAGCGCCTTTTGGTGTCTTCTCTTCAGAAAATATTGTTGCGCTGCCTTTGGCCCCATTCGCACATCGGTCCGCTACTGACGCCATCTCACAGGCTAAAGGGGCGCCCCACGCCGAGTTTCAGCATTGTAGGATGACCACACCAGTACAGCAACTTGCTAGACATCACCTCGGTGCCATCCGGATCTTCGCATCTCAACGCCTAGTGGTATCTTCCATACAGAAAATATTGTTGCGCTGCCTTTGGCCCCATTCGCACATCGGTCCGCTACTGACACCATCTCACAGGCCAACAGGGCGCCCCACGGCGACTTTTACCATTGTAGGATGGCCACACCAGTGCCACAACTTGCTAGACACCACCTCGGTGCCATCCGGATCTTGGCATCTCAGCGCCTTGTGGTGTCTTCTATTCCGAAAATATTGTTGCGCTGCCTTTGGCCCCATTCGCACATCGGTCCGCTACTGACGCCATCTCACAGGCCAACGGGGCGCCCCACGCCGACTTTTAACATTGTAGGATGGCCACACCAGTGCGGCAACTTGCTAGACACCACCTCGGTGCCATCCGGATCTTGGCATCTCAGCGCCTTGTGGTGTCTTCTAGTCAGAAAATATTGTTGCGCTGCCTTTGGCCCCATTCGCACATCGGTCCGCTACTGACGCCATCTCACAGGCCAACAGGGCTCCCCACGCCGACTTTTACCATTGTAGGATGGCCACACCAGTGCCACAACTTGCTAGACATCACCTCGGTGCCATCCGGATCTTGGCATCTCAGCGCCTTGTGGTGTCTTCTATTCAGAAAACATTGTTGCGCTGCCTTTGGCCCCATTCGCACATCGGTCCGTTACTGACGCCATCTCACAGGCCAACGGGGCGCCCCACGCCGACTTTCAGCATTGTAGGATGGCCACACCAGTGCTGCAACTTGCTGGACACCACCTCGGTGCCATCCGGATCTTGGCGCAATGTGTTGCCTTCGGCCTATTCGCACATCGGTCCGCTACTGACGCCGCCTCACGTGCCAACGTATTTTCTCGCATTTTATACCCTATGCCGCATAACAGGTCATGTGACTTGTTTATAAAACTTTTCATTGGTTCATTTTACTTTTGGTTTCCTAATGATGGAAGGCTTGATCATATGACCTAAAAACAACACTTTTCATTGGATGAAAACTTGTTTTTTTTTCCCCAAACGATGAAAGCCCCACCTTGTTTCTGGATGTTTCAGACTGAAGCTGGCGTCACCATGAAAGCACCACCATCTCGTGGCTCCGTCGTAGTCATTCCGCGAGCAATCATGGCAGCCGCTCCCCACCAGAAGCCTGCAGGAGTCGGGGGCCCCCAAAACTTTTGACGAATCCTCAAGGCGGAGGGGACGCTTTCGAGAATGGGGTCCAAGACCTAGCAGACAAGCGTCCGATTTCCAAGGTGTCCCAGGGCCATATCAGTGGACCAGGCCCAAAAAGGAAACAGCCTGCCGCCATTTTGAGAATCCTGTGACAGCCGCCTATCGCTGCACCGCAAGAGTGGGCGCAACTCAGCTGAATTGCGGCTTTTGACACAGTGGACCAAAAGCGGACGGAATGGCAACTGAAACGGTAAAGAGGCGCCCCACTACAACAGACGAGACTCCACCTGGAGAGGCCCGTTCACGCCGCCTCCCCCGGGGCGCCCCACGCCGTTATTCGGAGCAGCATTGTAGGATACTAAAACCAGTGCGGCAACTTACTGGACATCACCTTGGTGCCATCGTTCTGCTGCCTTGGAACTATTCGCACAACAGTTTGCTACTGATGACCCACCCCCCGCGACGCCCCACGCCGGATTCCGAAATCAGTGAAATCTGGACGTTGTGCTGCGTTGGGACTATTCGCACAGCCGACCGCTACTTCGTTGTTTTTCCCTAAAAATGTTTATATGTTATTACTGTTTTTGTTTTCTTGTATATATTTATAAGTTATTAAAGTTTTATAATCTTACTACTTTGTTGGAGTGCTATATATTTTTAATGTGACACATAATTGTAAAAACTTTGATGTACAAAGAGTCATCCCTGGAATCTTCCGCTTCAGGCTCGGTCCCCTCCCCAATCACAATACAGGATGGTTTTCAGATAATAGGAACGCGTCTGCTGTGACGGATCTCATCGAGTGTGGGCCTTGATCTACTATAACTCCTTTGAAGAGGGGTGATTCTTTACAGCTGGGGCCATAAACTACATCTGCAGGGCTAGCTGATACCCTAGGACCGGCCTGGACAATCGGACACAGAGGAAAAGGAGTGTCAGAGGGTGCGGTAGTAAATAGGGCGAAAGGGAGGTGTCGGGCGGGCACAGGGTGTGATTCTCAGGGAAGAGCAGCGCAGATGGGGGGTGGTTTATTACCCATGCATAAGACAGAGAGCGGGGGTGACCACTGCCTGGGGGAGATGCTTGCGAGGGTGGGGAGCCATGCTAAGGATCGACAGCGTGCAGAGAGTGGGTCTGGTCAAGGCATCTAAAATGACTGCCGTGCACGACAAAAGTGTGGCATTTGAAAAAAGGCAAGATGGCGCAGACAATGTTTTTCAACACTTCCTGATTTCCTTCGAATCGAACGTTAACAGACGTTGGGGCATATTACCAAAGTTAAGCGATATTTATCCCTAACAATGGTTAGCAACAAATTTTTTACCGCTAAGCATCTTCAGAAATTATCGCAGATAAACCTTGCTATTATCAAGGTTTATCGCAAATACGATAAAAAACGACCGCAATGCATTAATATCGCTGAAAACTCAGCGATATTCATGCATTACCGAGCTAATGCTCTTAGCCATGTTATCCACCTCCCATTGGGTAACATGGCTAAGAACTGCTCAGGGCAGGTGGTAGCTTTTGGAGATATTCGCGCTTATCGCGAATATTTCCAAAAGTTGGTAATAGGAGATAGCGATGTTAGCGACTGTTTCCAGTCGCTAACATCTTGGCATGCCCACTTTGCATGTCATTAGTGATAAATATCACTCACATGCAAAGTGGGGCCCAAGATGGTCGCTATCTCCTACTAGCCGTCGCTAACTGGTGTTAGCAACAGCTAGGTAATACAGATATAATTTTATCTCCGCGAAGCGGAGCGCTGTTACAGATATATATCTTGTTTTTGAACGTTAATTTCTCAAAATGCACTGAAGCACATATATTGAGACCTAGCAAAGGCACTTCGGGCTACCAGTCCCTACAATTTTGCCAAGTTTCGTGCAAATCCATTCAGCCGTTCGATTATTATTATTATTATTTTTTTTGCCCCGCGGGGCCCTTTTAAAACCTCCACATCAAACCTAAGAGGTCAAGGAGGATCTACTATGCCCCCTTATGGTCATTTTCCCCTTCGCTTTGGCCTCCTCTTGTCTCTCGATCCTACCGAGAGACAAGATGGCGGCCGCTACGGACTGTTTGCAATGTTTACAGACGCCGGAGAACCAATCAGCTTCGCAAACCTCCGTTACGCGAAGCGGAGCGCTGTTACAGATATATATCTTTTTTTGAACGTTAATTTCTCAAAATCCACTGGAGCACATATATTGAGACCTAGCAAAGGCACATCGGGCTACCAGTCCCTAATATTTTACCAAGTTTCGTGCAAATCCATTCAGCCGTTCGATTATTATTATTATTTTTTATTTTTTGCCCCGCGGGGCCCTTTTAAAACCTCCACATCAAACCTAGGGGGTCAGCGAGGATCTACTATGCCCCCTTATGGTCATTTGCCCCTTCGCTTTGGCCTCCTCTTGTCTCTCGATCCTACCGAGAGACAAGATGGCGGCCGCTACGGACTGTTTGGAATGTTCACAGACGCCGGAGAACCAATCAGCTTCGCTTCACAAAGCTCCGTACCGCGAAAAGTCTGCGAACCGGAGCGCTGCCCGGTCCGCTGTTACAGATATATTTCTTTTTTTGAACGTTAATTTCTCAAAATCCACTGAAGCACATATATTGAGACCTAGCAAAGGCACATCGGGCTACCAGTCCCTACAATTTTGCCAAGTTTCGTGCAAATCCATTCAGCCGCTCGGGCTAAAAGTGAGGCCAACCGCCCTATGGAAAACTCAATATTAAAAACACGTTTTGGGACCCCCTTTTTTCTCGGCCCCCCCTTGACGAACCCCCCCCCAAATTTTCAAGGGCTGCTCAGAAACAAAATGTGCCATTTTCCTGAAAATTTCAGCCAATTCCGTCCACAAATCCTAACTATATATACCTACTGGCGACCGCCAGTAGGTATATATAGTTAGGATTTTTTCTCTATGGGATTTTTGAAAATTCTATGTCTAATAACTTTGGCGTTTGTGGACGGAATTGGCTGAAATTTTCAGGAAAATGGCACATTTTGTTTCTGAGCAGCCCCTGAAAATTGGGGGGGGGTTCGTCCAGGGGGGGTTGAGAAAAAAGGGGGGTCCCAAAACGTGTTTTTAACATTGAGTTTTCCATAGGGCGGTTGGCCTCACTTTTAGCCCGAACGGCTGAATGGATTTGCACGAAACTTGGCAAAATTGTAGGGACTGGTAGCCCGATGTGCCTTTTGTAGGTCTCAATATATGTGCTACAGTGAATTTTGAGAAATTAACGTTTAAAAAAGATATATATCTGTAACAGCGGACCGGGCAGCGCTCCAGGACGCGTACTTTTCGCGCAACGGAGCTTTGTGAAGCGAAGCTGATTGGTTCTCCGGCGTCTGTCAACATTCCAAACAGTCCGTAGCGGCCGCCATCTTGTCTCTCGGTAGGATCGAGAGACAAGAGGAGGCCAAAGCGAAGGGGCAAATGACCATAAGGGGGAATAGTAGATCCTCGCTGACCCCCTAGGTTTGATGTGGAGGTTTTAAAAGGGCCCCGCGGGGCAAAAAAAAAAATAATAATAATAATCGAACGGCTGAATGGATTTGCACGAAACTTGGCAAAATTGTAGGGACTGGTAGCCCGATGTGCCTTTGCTAGGTCTCAATATATGTGCTTCAGTGGATTTTGAGAAATTAACGTTCAAAAAAAGATATATATCTGTAACAGCGCACCGCTTCGCGTACTTTTCGCGTTACGGAGCTTTGCGAAGCGAAGCTGATTGGCTCTCCGGTGTCTGTAAACATTCCAAACAGTATGTAGCGGTCGCCATCTTGTCTCTCGGTAGGATCGAGAGACAAGAGGAGGCCAAAGCGAAGGGGCAAATGACCATAAGGGGGCATAGTAGATCCTCGCTGACCCCCTAGGTTTGATGTGGAGGTTTTAAAAGGGCCCCGCGGGGCAAAAAAAAATAATAATAATAATAATCGAACGGCTGAATGGATTTGCACGAAACTTGGTAAAATATTAGGGACTGGTAGCCCGATGTGCCTTTGCTAGGTCTCAATATATGTGCTTCAGTGCATTTTGAGAAATTAACGTTCAAAAACAAGATATATATCTGTAACAGCGCTCCGCTTCGCGGAGATAAAATTATATCTGTATTACCTAGCTGTTGCTAACACCAGTTAGCGACGGCTAGTAGGAGATAGCGACCATCTTGGGCCCCACTTTGCATGTGAGTGATATTTATCACTAATGACATGCAAAGTGGGCATGCCAAGATGTTAGCGACTGGAAACAGTCGCTAACATCGCTATCTCCTATTATCAACTTTTGGAAATATTCGAGATAAGCGCGAATATCTCCAAAAAGTAACAGCTGCCCTGAGCAGTTCTTAGCCATGTTATCCAATGGGAGGTGGATAACATGGCTAAGAGCATTAGCTCGGTAATGCATGAATATCGCTGAGTTTTCAGCGATATTAATGCATTGCGGTCGTTTTTTATCGTATTTGCGATAAACCTTGATAATAGCAAGGTTTATCTGCGATAATTTCTGACGGTAAAAATATCTTTGCAATGCATCGTTAGGGATAAATATCGCTTAACTTTGGTAATATGCCCCAACGTCTGTTAACGTTCGATTCGAAGGAAATCAGGAAGTGTTGAAAAACATTGTCTGCGCCATCTTGTCTTTTTTCAAATGCCACACTTTTGTCGTGCACGGCAGCCATTTTAGATGCCTTGACCAGACCCACTCTGTGCACGCTGTCGATCCTTAGCATGGCTCCCCACCCTCGCAAGCATCTCACCCAGGCAGTGGTCACCCCCGCTCTCTGTCTTATGCATGGGTAATAAACCTCCCCCCATCTGCGCTGCTCTTCCCTGAGAATCACACCCTGTGCCCGCCCGACACCTCCCTTTCGCCCTATTCACTACCGCACCCTCTGACACTCCTTTTCCTCTGTGTCCGATTGTCCAGGCCGGTCCTAGGCTATCAGCTAGCCCTGCAGATGTAGTTTATGGCCACAGCTGTAAAGAATCACCCCTCTTCAAAGGAGTTATAGTAGATCAAGGCCCACACTCGATGAGATCCGTCACAGCAGAAGCGTTGCTATTATCTGAAAACCATCCTGTATTGTGATTGGGGAGGGGACCGAGCGTGAAGCGGAAGATTCCAGGGATGACTCTTTGTACATCAAAGTTTTTACAATAATGTGTCACATTAAAAATATATAGCACTCCGACAAAGTAGTAAGATTATAAAACTTTAATAATTTATAAATATATACAAGAAAACAAAAATAGTAATAACATATAAAAAATGTTAGGGAAAAACAACGAAGTAGCGGTCGGCTGTGCGAATAGTCCCAACGCAGCACAACGTCCAGATTTCCGGCGTGGGGCGTCGCGGGGGGTGGGTCATCAGTAGCAAACTGTTGTGCGAATAGTTCCAAGGCAGCAGAACGCGCCGAAATCTAGATGACACGAAAGTGATGTCTAGTAAGTTGCCACCCAGCAAATAACGGCGTGGGGCGTCGCGGGGGGTGGGTCATCAGTAGCAAACTGTTGTGCGAATAGTTCCAAGGCAGCAGAACGATGGCACCAAGGTGATGTCCAGTAAGTTGCCGCACTGGTTTTGGTATCCTACAATGCTGCTCCGAATAACGGCGTGGGGCGCCCCGAGGGAGGCGGCGTGAACGGGCCTCTCCAGGTGGAGTGTCATCTGTTGTAGTGGGGCGCCCCTTTACCGTTTCAGTTGCCATTCCGTCCGTTTTTGGTCCACTGTGTCAAAAGCCGCAATTCAGCTGAGTTGCGCCCACTCTTGCGGTGCAGCGATAGGCGGCTGTCACAGGACTCTCAAAATGGCGGCAGGCTCTTTCCTTTTTGGGCCTGGTCCACTGAAATGGCCCTGGGACACCTTGGAAATCGGACGCTTGTCTGCTAGGTCTTGGACCCCATTCTCGAAAGCGTCCCCTCCGCCTTGAGAATTCATCAAAAGTTTTGGGGGCCCCGACTCCTGCAGGCTACTGGTGGGGAGCGGCTGCCATGATTGCTCGCGGAATGACCACGACGGAGCTACGAGATGGTGGTGCTCTCATGCTGACGCCAGTTTAGTCTGAAACATCCAGAAACAAGGTGGGGCTTTCATCGTTTGGGAAAAAAAAAAAGTTTTCATCCAATGAAAAGTGTTGTTTTTAGGTCATATGATCAAGCCTTCCATCATTAGGAAACCAAAAGTAAAATGAACCAATGAAAAGTTTTATAAACAAGTCACATGACCTGTTATGCGGCATAGGGTATAAAATGCGGAGAAAATACGTTGGCACGTGAGGCGGCGTCAGTAGCGGACCGATGTGCGAATAGGCCGAAGGCAATACAACGCGCCAAGATCCGGATGGCACCGAGGTGGTGTCCAGCAAGTTGCAGCACTGGTGTGGCCATCCTACAATGCTGAAAGTCGGCGTGGGGCGCCCCGTTGGCCTGTGAGTTTGCGTCAGTAGCGGACCGATGTGCGAATAGGCCGAAGGCAGCACAACGCGCCAAGATCCGGATGGCACCGAGGTGGTGTCTAGTAAGTTGCCGCACTGGTGTGGCCATCCAACAATGCTGAAAGTCGGCGTGGGGCGCCCCGTTGGCCTGTGAGATGGCGTCAGTAGCGGACCGATGTGCGAATAGGCCGAAGGCAGCACAACGCGCCAAGATCCGGATGGCACCGAGGTGGTGTCTAGTAAGGTGCACTGGTGTGGCCATCCTACAATGCTGAAAGTCGGCGTGGGGCGCCCCGTTTGCCTGTGAGTTTGCGTCAGTAGCGGACCGATGTGCGAATAGGCCGAAGGCAGCACAACGCGCCAAGATCCGGATGGCACCGAGGTGGTGTCTAGTAAGTTGTCGCACTTCTGTGGCCATCCTACAATGTTGAAAGTCGGCGTGGGGCGCCCCGTTGGCCTGTGAGATGGCGTCAGTAGCGGACCGATGTGCGAATGGGGCCAAAGGCAGCGCAACAATATTTTCTGACTGACACCACAAGGCGCTGAGATGCCAAGATCCGGATGGCACCGAGGTGATGTCTAAGTTGCGGACTGATGTGCGAATGGGGCCAAAGGCAGCGTAACAATATTTTTTGTATGGAAGATACCACTAGGCGTTGAGATGCCAAGATTCGGATGGCACCGAGGTGATGTCTAGCAAGTTGCTGTACTGGTGTGGTCATCCTACAATGCTGAAACTCGGCGTGGGTCGCCCCATTAGCCTGTGAGATGGCGTCAGTAGCGGACCGATGTGCGAATAGGCCGAAGGCAGCACAACGCGCCAAGATCCGGATGTCACCGTGGTGGTTTCATAGTTGAGAGGCACTTCATCTGCAGTGGGGCGCCGAGATCCGGATGGCACCGAGGTGATGTCTAGCAAGTTGCTGTACTGGTGTGGTCATTCTACAATGCTGAAAGTCGGCGTGGGGCGCCCCATTAGCCTGTGAGATGGCGTCAGTAGCGGACTGATGTGCGAATGGGGCCAAAGGCAGCGCAACAATATTTTCTGAAGAGAAGACACCAAAAGGTGCTGACATTCCAAGATCCGGATGGCACCGAGGTGGTGTCTAGCAAGCTATGCAGTTGAGTTGTGTGCGCACTTGCGGCGAATAGGTCGAAGGCAGCATAACAATGTTTTTTGAATAGAAGACACCACAAGGCGTTGAGATTCGGTTACCACCGAGGTGATGTCTAGCAAGTTGCCGCACTGGTGTGGCCATCCTACAATACTGCTCCGAATAACGGCGTGGGGTGCCCGAAGGGGGGGGGAGCCGGCGTGAATGGGCCTTCCTAGGTGGAGGCTCGTCTGCTGTAGTGGGGCGCCCCTTTACCGTTTCAGTTGCCATTCAGCTGAGTTTCGGCTGCTCTTGATGCTACAGCGACAGGCGGCTGCAAGAGGACTCTCAAAATGGCGGCCTGTTCTTTGGATTTGGGCCTGGTCCACTAAAATGGCCCTGGGACACCTTAGAACTCGGACGCTCGATTTTTTTTTCCTTTCCTGTACATGCAAAAAAAGGTAAATGCCCGGTACGTTACACGCTTCATCTGCCACGATGAACTCTCCAGAGGAACCGAAAAAAAATATAGTTGTGGTAACTATACCATGCATCGTCATATGGAGAGGTGGCACCAATTAATTATAGTGCTGCATAAAAGAGAGATTTGGAGGAGAACCCCTGACCTGCTAGTACATTCATCAAAGAAGTGGCACTGAGAGCTTCAGAGGCAAGGGAAACAGTCCCAAATATTTAGAAGAACTTTGGAAAGATTAAAATGACATGTTTAGATTGTGGCAAATTAATTTCATGTGGACAGATGAGTGTTACTCTAATAAATACAGCATATGAACATCATCATAGTCGATGGTTGGTAGAGACATTTTGACTATATCCTGGACCTGCCCGTCCTCGCCCAAAATGGCGCCGGAATAAATGGGACTCGTAACTCCTTGTTGTGTACTGGTTGCAGAACCTTGAAATCACGAGATACGTATGCAGTTTTGAAGCACATGGCGGCCGGGGACGAGAATTGATTGAATATTTCGACATCCCTATTGATATTAAGTTCTGATGTGTTATTGATTACTGTACTGTTGAAAGTTCGAATTAACGTCACCCATGGTACTTGCCCGCAAATGTATATCTAGATAATTTTATTGTAACTGGCCCTGTCGTATTTTAATTATAAAATGTACGTCCACCGATTCCGTAACTGTTAGACACCTTAGTTCTTGCAACCTAATGGCCCGCCCGTTACGTTCCTCTACAGTGTAAATGTCTATTCATCATATACGATTACAGTTTGCTCTGTGGCAGGCCCACGTGGTTATAGGCTCGTATTTGTATAATGAAATTTTCACAATAAAGGTTTTTAAAAGAAAACATGGTAGTAGTATATACATTGGTAAAGTTTTTAATAATAGTGACTGTTTTAGAATCATTAAAAGGCAAGTGAAATAAAGCAGACCAATTACATGAAGGGTAAAAGGTATAATACGAAGGAACGCAGTAAAGATAAATGGTCAAGGGCTGTTGTGTTTTCTATTCCTGCAACATAAAGTGATCGATAAGAATCTCATATTCAGGCGTATCGGCGACTAAGACAGCAGGTCGACCCTCTTTTGCTCAACGGCTCCGTCATGGGACGAAGAAACGCTCTTTTTCTCGAAAAAAGAATATATTTTACTTGCAGGACAGTTGTAAAATTTCCGGGAAAGTACATTAGCCTGGAACATTATAACATATATTTAAGAAAAAATAATGTTCGGAAGTAATGAAAAGCGTAATTTTTAGGTCATATGACCAAGCCTTTCATCATTACAATAAGAAAAGTAAAATGAACCACTGAAAAGTTGTATTAACAAGTCACATGACTTGTTATGCTTACGTTACGCGCTGCGCGCCCCGGATGACTTCCGGATGCGCTAACGCGGCGCGTCATATGACGCATTACGCGACAACGCAGGTACAGAATATAGTCAAAATGTCTCCACCAACCAGCGGTCGGAACACAACCCCTTTCAGCAGGCTAAATAGTTCTGTTAAATGACAACAGAAGGGACAGGCAACAAGAACCATCAGTCAAAGAGGGGAGGGCTAGTTCTTCTCTACCGGGTTACATTGGGGCGCTACCGGAACTGATCGAATTGGTAGTCTACAGTGTTTCTGGATGTTTCAGACTGAAGCTGGGGTTAGCATGAGAGCAGCACCATTTCGTAGCTCCGTCGTGGTCATTCCGCAACCAATCATGGCAGCCGTTCTTTATCGTTATTTTGGGCGGGGTGGGTGGCGGAGCCGAGCTGTTTTGCAGCCATCATTGTGTGGAGTTCAGTTCATCTCACTAGTTTTGTATTTGTCATGAGGGGTTGTTCCTAATGTTTCTATTTTAGCGAGGTCAAAAAGAGATCCCATTAGTGGCCTACTGATTTTGCTCGATTCCTTTTCTTTTTTTTTACACGATTTTTCGTTATCTGCAAAGACTAAACAGAGTAATGCGACTCTGTGTTTGTTTGTAAATGGAGAATGAACCAAAGAGAACTAATTCTAAAACAGTAAATACTTGGATAACAATCAATCAAATGGAGAGAGAAGCAGGCACGACGGATTACAACGGGGGCAAAGGCCTGCGTTAACTACCTTTCACTATCTGCAAAGAGAGAGTACTCCTAATAGAAATGAGGGGGGGGGGCACCATTCAAAGCAGATCAGTGTGCATAAACACGAAAATGTTTTCACTTACCACGTACTTGACATTCGACAGCTTATGATATTTGCTATTAAAAAACCATTGAAATTCACTGAAAAAACCATAGGTTATAGACCATATATAGTTAGGAATTAGCATTTACAAAACCTTGAAAATTCACTAAAAAAACCATAGGTTATAGACCATATATAGTTAGGAATTAGCATTTAAAAAACCTTATTTTACTCACACAAAACCATTGAAATTCCATATATAGTTAGTTGCACTAACTATATATCGCGCACCCGCAATCCACTGCTGATCATGTCACATATTACATCATTCATGACATGGTCAGTGACATCACTGATGACATCACTGATGACATCTCAAATGACATCACTGATGACATCACTGATGACATCTCATTTGACATCATTCTTGTGCTAATACGATAAACCTCTTCAGACTCTAATATAACCTTAGATACACTCAGTGTATACAGACACTCACACACTGCCACTCATCCATGGAGTTACTCACACACCCAGTCAGTCATGCAAAGAAACAATCTCACCTCCATTTCTTCAACTATACAGTTAAACACACCTTACTTATTGAAACATATACCAACACATATTTACTCTCTTATACAATCCCTGATACAAGTTCACAATGATCGATACAACCACTCACTCATTCAGTGGCTCTTATGCACAGTTATTTATATATGCCAACTCTCACATGTACTGTGTTTTACATATGTACTTACTATGACATGTAGTATTGAGATATCCATTCACTCATCAATACACTCATGCACACAGTCAACTGCCCATGTAGCTGTTTCCACATGCACTCTTGAACTCATACACCTAGTGAATAAACTGCTCACACATCTATGCATAGAGTCACACACCTTCCAGCCACCCCCACACAAACTCAATCTCCCATAGAAATACTTGGGCAACCAATTAATAACACATATAGCCTCTCGTATAGCTAATGATCAACACATGCAGCAGTTTACAGAACAACAGACATAATGATGCACAAATTAAGACAGTTTAGTCACTAACCCATGCATTCAGTGAGACACATTTAATCACTCACTCATACAGTCAGTCACGCACCTACTAAATCCTTCATCCAGACACTTATACATCCACTCATTCTTCAATATGTAAGACATATTTTAACTTTACAGAAACATACAGTCACTGGATGTTGTCATCAGTGATGTCATCAGTGATGTCATTTGAGATGTCATCAGTGATGTCATCAGTGATGTCACTGACCATGTCATGAATGATGTAATATGTGACATGATCAGCAGTGGATTGCGGGTGCGCGATATATAGTTAGTGCAACTAACTATATATGGAATTTTAATGGTTTTGTGTGAGTAAAATAAGGTTTTTTAAATGCTAATTCCTAACTATATATGGTCTATAACCTATGGTTTTTTCAGTGAATATATATATATATAACCTTCTGGCTGGTACAAATTAGTGTGCATCAATGAACAAATGATTTTGAACTTACTCAAAGATTAATGAACTTTAAACGTACTTATGGACTTCAAGCCCCACAAACCATCGCGTTTGTCAGACGTCATTTGTGCAGCCCAGAAGAAGAGGTCTGCGACCTCGAAACGCGTCGACAAGCAATTAAATGTGAAGCGTGATGGCAGGCAATGGGAATTCATAGCCGGATGGCAGAATGCTGCGTGTGCATTCCCAAAGCTAAAGGCAACTTGCTCTCGACATTACTCAACACGGCGGCCTGGCCGTGGGGAATAGCACCATCGTCTGCAGTGAGAGGTAGCTGCCTTCAAGCAGAGCGGGGCCGGAGTCAGGAACTTTTCGGGGCTCCCTGGGCACAGCGTTGTTTTCCGAATCAAGCCTGCGTCACTGCAAAACAACCTACTCAAGGTACAAATTAGTGTGCATCAATGAACAAATGATTTTGAACTTAGTCAAAGATTAATCAACTTTAAACATACTTATGGACTTCAAGCCCCACAAACCATCAGTGTGTCGTCATGAATGGGAAAGCCCACTATAGGTGGGGTTTGAAATAAAATATGCCAATCAATAATTATAGTGCGTTTGTCATACATCATTTGTGCTGCCCAGAAGAAGAGGTCTTCGACCTCGAAACGCGTCGGCAAGCAATTAAATGTGAAGCGTGATGGCAGGCAATGGGAATTCATAGCCGGATGGCAGAACGCTGCGTGTGCATTCCCAAAGCTAAAGGCAACTTGCTCTCGACATTACTCAACACGGCGGCCTGGCCGTGAGGAATAGCACCATCGCCTGCAGTGAGAGGTAGCAGCCTTCAAGCAGAGTGGGGCCGGAGTCAGGAACTTTTCGGGACTCCCTGGGCACAGTGTTTTTTTCCAAATCAAGCCCGCATCACTGCAAAACAACCTACTCAATGTACAAATTAGTGTGCATCAATAAACAAATGATTTTGAACTTAGTCAAAGATTAATTAACTTTAAACATACTTATGGACTTCAAGCCCCACAAACCATCAGTGTGTCGTCATGAATGGGAACGCCCACTATAGGTGGGGTTTGAAATAAAATATGCCAATCAATAATTATAGTGCGTTTGTCAGACATCATTTGTGCAGCCCAGAAAAAGAGGTCTTCGACCTCGAAACGCATCGGCAAGCAATTAAATGTGAAGCGTGATGGCAGGCAATGGGAATTCATAGCCGGATGGCAGAACGCTGCCTGTGCATTCCCAAAGCTAAAGGCAACTTGCTCTCGACATTACTCAACACGGAGGCCTGGCCGTGGGGAATAGCACCATCGCCTGCAGTGAGAGGTAGCTGCCTTCAAGCAGAGCGGGGCCGGAGTCAGGAACTTTTCGGGACTCCCTGGGCACAACGCTTTTTTCCGAATCAAGCCTGCGTCACTGCAAAACAACCTACTCAAGGTACAAATTAGTGTGCATCAATGAACAAAAGATTTTGAACTTAGTCAAAGATTAATGAACTTTAAACATACTTATGGACTTCAAGCCCCACAAACCATCAGTGTGTCGTCATGAATGGGAACGCCCACTATAGGTGGGGTTTGAAATAAAATATGCCAATCAATAATTATAGTGCGTTTGTCAGACATGATTTGTGCAGCCCAGAAGAAGAGGTCTTCGACCTCGAAACGCTTCGGCAAGCAATTAAATGTGAAGCGTGATGGCAGGCAATGGGAATTCATAGCCGGATGGCAGTACGCTGCGTGTGCATTCACAAAGCTAAAGGCAACTTGCTCTCGACATTACTCAACATGGTGGCCTGGCCGTGGGGAATAGCACCATCGCCTGCAGTGAGAAGTAGCTGCCTTCAAGCAGAGTGGGGCCGGAGTCAGGAACTTTTCGGGACTGCCTGGGCACAGCGTTTTGTTTCCGAATCAAGCCTGCATCACTGCAAAACAACCTACTCAAGGTACAAATTAGTGTGCATCAATGAACAAATGATTTTGAACTTAGTCAAAGATTAATGAACTTTAAACATACTTATGGACTTCAAGCCCCACAAACCATCAGTGTGTCGTCATGAATGTCAACGCCCACTATAGGTGGGGTTTGAAATAAAATATGCCAATCAATAATTATAGTGCGTTTGTCAGACATCATTTGTGCTGCCCAGAAGAAGAGGTCTTCGACCTCGAAACGCGTCGGCAAGTAATTAAATGTGAAGCGTGATGGCAGGCAATGGGAATTCATAGCCGAAAGGCAGAACGCTGCGTGTGCATTCCCAAAGCTAAAGGCAACTTGCTCTCGACATTACTCAACACGGCGGCCTGGCCGTGGGGAATAGCACCTTCGCCTGCAGTGAGAGGTAGCTGCCTTCAAGCAGAGCGGGGCCGGAGTCAGGAACTTTTCGGGACATCCTGGGCACAGCGGTCTTTTCCGAATCAAGCCTGCGTCACTGCAAAACAACCTACTCAAGGTACAAATTAGTGTGCGTCAATGAACAAATGATTTTGAACTTACTCAAAGATTAGTGGTCTTTAAACGGGCTTATGGACTTCAAGACCCACAAACCATCAGTTTGTCGTCATGAATGGGAACGCCCACTATAGGTGGCGTTTGAAATAAAATATGCCAATCAATAATTATAGTGCGTTTGTCAGACATCATTTGTGCAGCCCAGAAGAAGAGGTCTTCGACCTCGAAACGCGTCGGCAAGCAATTAAATGTGAAGCGTGATGGCAGGCAATGGGAATTCATGGCAGAACGCTGCGTGTGCATTCCCAAAGCTAAAGGCAACTTGCTCTCGACATATATATATATATATATATATATATATATATATATATATATATTACCTACTGGCGGTCGCCAGTAGGTATATATAGTTAGGATTTTTTCTCTATGGGTTTTTTGAAAATTCTATGTCTAATAACTTTGGCGTTTGTGGACGGAATTGGCTGAAATTTTCAGGAAAATGGCACATTTTGTTTCTGAGCAGCCCCTGAAAATTGGGGGGGGGTTCGTCCAGGGGGGGTCGAGAAAAAAGGGGGGTCCCAAAACGTGTTTTTAACATTGAGTTTTCCATAGGGCGGTTGGCCTCACTTTTAGCCCGAACGGCTGAATGGATTTGCATGAAACTTGGCAAAATTGTAGGGACTGGTAGCCCGATGTGCCTTTTGTAGGTCTCAATATATGTGCTCCAGTGGATTTTGAGAAATTAACGTTTAAAAAAAGATATATATCTGTAACAGCGGACCGGGCAGCGCTCCAGTTCGCGTACTTTTCGCGCAACGGAGCTTTGTGAAGCGAAGCTGATTGGTTCTCCGGCGTCTGTCAACATTCCAAACAGTCCGTAGCGGCCGCCATCTTGTCTCTCGGTAGGATCGAGAGACAAGAGGAGGCGAAAGGGAAGGGGCAAATGACGATAAGGGGGCATAGTAGATCCTCCCTGACCTCTTAGGTTTGATGTACCATTTTGCCAAGTTTGGTGTAATTCCGTTCAGCCATTCAGGCTGTAGACGTATCTAAATGTCAATAATCGAACGGCTGAATGGATTTGCACGAAACTTGGCAAAATATTAGGGACTGGTAGCCCGATGTGCCTTTGCTAGGTCTCAATATATGTGCTCCAGTGGATTTTGAGAAATTAACGTTCAAAAAAAGATATATATCTGTAACAGCGCTCCGCTTCGCGTACTTTTCGCGTTACGGAGCTTTGCGAAGCTGATTGGTTCTCCGGCGTCTGTCAACATTCCAAACAGTCCGTAGCGGCCGCCATCTTGTCTCTCGGTAGGATCGAGAGACAAGAGGAGGCCAAAGCGAAGGGGGAAATGACCATAAGGGGGCATAGTAGATCCTTCCTGACCTCTTAGGTTTGATGTACCATTTTGCCAAGTTTGGTGTAATTCCGTTCAGCCATTCAGTCTGTAGACGTATGTAAATGTCCTATGGAAAATTGCATGGGAAAAACACATTTGAAAGTGTTGAAATTTAGAACCAATTAAAATGTTACTTTGGTTTTGTATTTGTGTGTGATGAAAGTTAATTGGTTATGTATATATGTCAAATGAGAGGAAACCACAGCCATTTTGTGATACTACTGTCTGAGGTACATTTGTGAGGAATTTTTGGTGGTGAATTTCTGGTGTTTGATTAACACAGTACTAACACTTCTCCTACTTTTAAAAAGGTGAGTTGTTAATTTGTAAGGGGAACTATGTTGTACACTTGAAGATAATTTGAAAAATGTTTTCTGTTATTTATTTGCAGTCCTTCTGTTATACTAAATACTTGATAAAGTTAGTTTTATATTATGTATTACTAAAAACGATAAATGAAAGTGATTATTTTTTTCTGCAATTTACAGCAAGCAATTTCAAAATAAAATGGCTCACAATGAAGAGACCGTGGCAATTTCTTTGTAAGGGGAACTATGTTGTACACTTGAAGATAATTTGAAAAATGTTTTCTGTTATTTATTTGCAGTCCTTCTGTTATACTAAATACTTGATAAAGTTAGTTTTATATTATGTATTACTAAAAACGATAAATGAAAGTGATTATTTTTTTCTGCAATTTACAGCAAGCAATTTCAAAATAAAATGGCTCACAATGAAGAGACCGTGGCAATTTCTTTTGAATTGTCCACTACATTGATTGAAATTGAGAGCACCAATAATGAAATATTGTCACAAGGAGGAGATGACTTGTATGATTCCATTAGATTGATTGAAATGGACAGCACCAATAATTAAATATTGTCACAAGGAGGAGATGACTTGAATGATTCCACTACATTGATTGAAATTGAGAGCACCAATAATGAAATATTGTCACAAGGAGGAGATGACTTGTATGATTCCATTAGATTGATTGAAATGGACAGCACCAATAATGAAATATTGTCACAAGGAGGAGATGACTTGAATGATTCCACTACATTGATTGAAATTGAGAGCACCAATAATGAAATTTTGTCACGAGGAGATGACTTGAATGATTCCACTACATTGATTGAAATTGACAGCACCAATAATGAAATATTGTCACAAGGAGGAGATGACTTGAATGATTCCACTACATTGATTGAAATTGACAGCACCAATAATGAAATATTGTCACAAGGAGGAGATGACTTGAATGATTTTTTTGATCAATCTGTTGATGGCGAATTTATCGAATGTTTGGAGACCATAGAGTTACAAGAATCATCATTGCAGACTTTTCATGAGGAAATTGCTGATGAGGACATGTTACTAGTTCTTTCAAATTTAGAAAATTCTGAAGAATAAATTTATATTTAGAAATCAAAAATTGTTTGAGACATTATTCATTTTTATTTTTAATTTATGAGGTTGTAGCGAAGTGATTGTAGTATAAAATGAGACTTATAGTATAGAGTGCAACATTTTTATGTTACATGGTAAGTTTACTCATATTTACTTCCCTTCTGCCACTATATTATCTCCAATGTGTATTTGACATCTCTTCTTCATCTCCGGCCTCCTTTCTCTCACTGTGTGTCTCCGATGCATCTTATCGCTGCTATTTTGTGTAATTACAGAAGAGAGTAAAATAAAATAGTTCGGAACGTGAAAAGGGGGCAAAGTAGAGTACCCCTCACCCCCTAGGCCTTTTCAGGCGGTCCCAAAAGGATCAGTTTCTGCTTTCCTGAGAGATTATGGTATGAGTTCCAGTAGGTCTCAATATATGTGCTCCAGTGGATTTTGAGAAATTAACGTTTAAAAAAAGATATATATCTGTAACAGCGGACCGGGCAGCGCTCCAGTTCGCGTACTTTTCGCGCAACGGAGCTTTGTGAAGCGAAGCTGATTGGTTCTCCGGCGTCTGTCAACATTCCAAACAGTCCGTAGCGGCCGCCATCTTGTCTCTCGGTAGGATCGAGAGACAAGAGGAGGCGAAAGGGAAGGGGCAAATGACGATAAGGGGGCATAGTAGATCCTCCCTGACCTCTTAGGTTTGATGTACCATTTTGCCAAGTTTGGTGTAATTCCGTTCAGCCATTCAGGCTGTAGACGTATCTAAATGTCAATAATCGAACGGCTGAATGTATTTGCACGAAACTTGGCAAAATATTAGGGACTGGTAGCCCGATGTGCCTTTGCTAGGTCTCAATATATGTGCTCCAGTGGATTTTGAGAAATTAACGTTCAAAAAAAGATATATATCTGTAACAGCGCTCCGCTTCGCGTACTTTTCGCGTTACGGAGCTTTGCGAAGCTGATTGGTTCTCCGGCGTCTGTCAACATTCCAAACAGTCCGTAGCGGCCGCCATCTTGTCTCTCGGTAGGATCGAGAGACAAGAGGAGGCCAAAGCGAAGGGGGAAATGACCATAAGGGGGCATAGTAGATCCTTCCTGACCTCTTAGGTTTGATGTACTATTTTGCCAAGTTTGGTGTAATTCCGTTCAGCCATTCAGGCTGTAGACGTATGTAAATGTCCTATGGAAAATTGCATGGGGAAAACACATTTGAAAGTGTTGAAATTTAGAACCAATTAAAATGTTACTTTGGTTTTGTATTTGTGCGTGATGAAAGTTAATTGGTTATGTATATATGTCAAATGAGAGGAAACCACAGCCATTTTGTGATACTACTGTCTGAGGTACATTTGTGAGGAATTTTTGGTGGTGAATTTCTGGTGTTTGATTTACACAGTACTAACACTTCTCCTACTTTTAAAAAGGTGAGTTGTTAATTTGTAAGGGGAACTATGTTGTACACTTGAAGATAATTTGAAAAATGTTTTCTGTTATTTATTTGCAGTCCTTCTGTTATACTAAATACTTGATAAAGTTAGTTTTATATTATGTATTACTAAAAACGATAAATGAAAGTGATTATTTTTTTCTGCAATTTACAGCAAGCAATTTCAAAATAAAATGGCTCACAATGAAGAGACCGTGGCAATTTCTTTTGAATTGTCCACTACATTGATTGAAATTGAGAGCACCAATAATGAAATATTGTCACAAGGAGGAGATGACTTGTATGATTCCATTAGATTGATTGAAATGGACAGCACCAATAATGAAATATTGTCACAAGGAGGAGATGACTTGAATGATTCCACTACATTGATTGAAATTGAGAGCACCAATAATGAAATATTGTCACAAGGAGGAGATGACTTGTATGATTCCATTAGATTGATTGAAATGGACAGCACCAATATTGAAATATTGTCACAAGGAGGAGATGACTTGAATGATTCCACTACATTGATTGAAATTGAGAGCACCAATAATGAAATATTGTCACGAGGAGATGACTTGAATGATTCCACTACATTGATTGAAATTGACAGCACCAATAAGGAAATATTGTCACAAGGAGGAGATGACTTGAATGATTCCACTACATTGATTGAAATTGACAGCACCAATAATGAAATATTGTCACAAGGAGGAGATGACTTGAATGATTTTTTTGATCAATCTGTTGATGGCGAATTTATCGAATGTTTGGAGACCATAGAGTTACAAGAATCATCATTGCAGACTTTTCATGAGGAAATTGCTGATGAGGACATGTTACTAGTTCTTTCAAATTTAGAAAATTCTGAAGAATAAATTTATATTTAGAAATCAAAAATTGTTTGAGACATTATTCATTTTTATTTTTAATTTATGAGGTTGTAGCGAAGTGATTGTAGTATAAAATGAGACTTATAGTATAGAGTGCAACATTTTTATGTTACATGGTAAGTTTACTCATATTTACTTCTGCCACTATATTATCTCCAATGTGTTTTTGACATCTCTTCTTCATCTCCGGCCTCCTTTCTCTCACTGTGTGTCTCCGATGCATCTTATCGCTGCTATTTTGTGTAATTACAGAAGAGAGTAAAATAAAATAGTTTGGAACGTGAAAAGGGGGCAAAGTAGAGTACCCCTCACCCCCTAGGCCTTTTCAGGCGGTCCCAAAAGGATCAGTTTCTGCTTTCCTGAGAGATTATGGTATGAGTTCCATATACCACAATAATTTGCATTACAACATGCAAGATATCTATCTCCTATTACCAACTTTTGGAGATATTCGCGCTAAGCGCGAATATCTCCAAAAAGTAACACCTGCCCTGAGCAGTTCTTAGCCATGTTATCCAATGGGAGGTGGATAACATGGCTAAGAGCATTAGCTCGGTAATGCATGAATATCGCTGACTTTTTAGCGATATTCATGCATTGCGGCCGTTTATTATCGCATTTGCGATAAACCTTGATAATAGCAAGGTTTATCTTCGATAATTTCTGACGATGCTTAGCGGTAAAAAATTCGTTGGTAAGCATCGTTAGCGATAAATATCGCTTAACTTTGGTAATATGCACCAACGTCTGTTAACGTTCGATTCGAAGGAAATGAGGAAGTGTTGAAAAACATTGTTTGCGCCATCTTGCCTTTTTTGAAATGCCACACTCTTGTCGTGCACGGCAGCCATTTTAGATGCCTTGACCAGACCCACTCTCTGCACGCTGTCGATTCGTAGCATGGCTCCCCACCCTCGCAAGCATCTTCCCCAGGCACTGGTCACCCCCGCTCTCTGTCTTATGCATGGGCAATAAACCTCCCCCCATCTGCGCTGCTCTTCCCTGAGAATCACACTCTGTGCCCGCCCGACACCTCCCTTTCGCCCTATTCACTACCGCACCCTCTGACACTCCTCTTCCTCTGTGTCCGATTGTCCAGGCTATCAGCTAGCCCTGCAGATGTAGTTTATGGCTCCAGCTGTAAAGAATCACCCCTCTTCAAAGGAGTTATAGTAGATCAAGGCCCACACCCGATGAGATCCGTCACACCACACGTGTTCCTACTATCTGAAAACCATCCTGTATTGTGATTGGGGAGGGGACCGAGCCTGAAGCGGAAGATTCCAGGAATGACTCTTTGTACATCAAAGATTTACAATTATGTGTCACATTAAAAATATATAGCACTCCAACAAAGTAGTAGGAATATAAAACTTTAATAACATATAAATATATACAACAAAACAAAAACAGTAAAAACATTTAAACAACGAAGAGACCGTGGCAATTTCTTTTGAATTCCTGATGAGGACATGTTACTAGTTCTTTCAAATTATGAAAATTCAGAAGATGTTGCCTGGGGGTGGGTCGTCAGTAGCAGTCTGTTGTGCGAATAGTTCCAAGGCAGCAGAACGCGCTGAAATCTAGATGGCACGAAAGTGATGTCTAGTAAGTTGCCGCCCAGCAAATAACGGCGTGGGGCGCCGCGGGGGTGAGTGAGTCCAGTAGGCACCACAGCTATTCTTACCGGCATTGCAGAATTACTGCTGGGGACAATGCCTGTGCTGTAGCAGGGTCACAGCAGAAACAAAAAGGATTCTGTTGAAGATGTTGTTGGTTTTCAATTTGAAAACAGTTCTGGTGTCAACTGCTATGCTAATGTAGTGGTTAATGTTTTGTTTTCTCTAGAAAATGTAAAAGAGGGGGAGGCAGTCCAAAGTTCCGTTAAAAGGGCAAAGGAAAGGATCGGTGGTTTGAACTATCAGTCAAAAAGGGGAGGGGGTGCAACAATTTTTCCTACCGGGTCACACTGTGCTTTCACCGGAACTGAGGTCTGCAGGATTCTAGTAATTCAAAGTGAGGCTGGCGCCAGCATGGGAGCGCCGACGTCCCGCGGATACAGTTTCGTCACTCCACGGGCGATCATGGCAGTCATTCCCCATCAGGGGTCAGAGACTCCCGCGGCTCCTCTAGAATCTTCAAGGTCGTGGAGGACTACGGTGGTGGAGTCAACCAGTGACCGGGCCATTTCTTTATGCTGGGCCCGCTCTTGCCAGGTCGACCGCCATTTTGAGAGTTCGGTAGCTACTGGCGATCGCGGGGTCAAATGAGCGGACGGGCTCCACCCTGCCGGGCGAGACGTTGCAGCATGGCCACAGTGGAAGAACCCTTTTCCGGGCGCCTGGAGCGCTGAGGGTGCAGCTGGGAAGCCTCCACCTGGGGAGGCGGGAGAGGCCTGTTCGCACCGTCTCTCCCTCCCAGTGCACCCCACGGCGTCTCGCTTGAGATTTGTTATGGCCGGACCAGGCGATGAGGACGAGGGGGGGGGGGGGTCGGAGGCATGTGCAAGACATCCCCCCCCAGTGTTGTCGCAGCCATTATTCAAGAAAGAAGAAGTGTCCCGTCCGTCTTCGGGCCGGGCTTCCGGTGGATGTCGGCCGGACGCCCCTGGCTCTGGCCCCATGAACGGGTTCCTTGGTTTATCGGCTGCAGCCGGATCCCGTCGGCCTCGGCCCCCCGACCGTTGGTGGCCGGACCGGAAGAGCATGTGGCGGGACTACCTGAAACTGTCAAGGGCCACCGCGGCCGGACTGGGAGAGAGAGGGGAGGGTCGAGGAGATATTCCCCCCCTGCAACTCTTCAGCGTTGTAAAGGCAATCCCCTGGCCGGGTCCCGCTGGCCTCGGCCTCTCCTCCGGCTACACCCTACGTTAGGATCTCCTGGCCGAGGCGTGGCAGCAGGACCCGCCTTATATGGGCTGCTCCCGGCTGGGCGTAGCCGCAACCCTGCCCCACCTTGGAAGTTTCCAGAGTGGGGGCGGATGTTCTACTGACTTGCATTTTCCCTAGTCTATCGATTTTTTGGGCGTGGCAGGCGGTGGGACAGCGAGGGGTGATTTGGTTTCTCTTACTGTTTTTCTGGTCTCTCACCACTGGCATATTTTAAAGTTTTCTTGTTTCTAGGACATTAATAGGTTTTATCATTACGTTATGTTATCGTTTCTTTGTTCGTTGTTTAATAAAAGTTCATGTTCATCAGTGGCCTACTGATTTTCGTTTTCCTATTCTTTTCTTTCCAGGTTGTTTCATGCTAAAGTTTCTGTTAACAGGATACAGTGATCACTTCGTTATTATTGCATATGTCCTTTTCACTAGGGGTGCTCTCTGGTCGGGCCAGATGACGTATCTCTAGTAAATGGTCCGGGTAAAACAGGTGCATCAATCAGTGGGGAGTAGATAGGCATGACAGATTACAACGGGGGAGAAAGGTCCGCATTACGTACCCTTTCACTATTTGCAAAGATTTTCCTACGTATATTTGCAAACAGGGAATACCTCCAAAAAGAACCAATTCCCAAACAGTCAATGTTTGGGGAAACAATCAATCAATGACGAACGAAATAGGCACGATGTGTTAAAGGTTTGCGTTACCTACCCTTCACTATCTGCAAAGGGAGAGAGAATATTCCTATTCTTCCTTGTTTGCAGGCAGAGAAGATTCTTAAGAGAACCAACTTCGAACAATGCAATGCTCGATTCAAACAATCAACAAGGGGTACTGTGAACACAAATGAACGCCGCTTATGTACATACACATTGGTATTATCAACAGGTTGTTCCTAATGTTTCTATTTTAGGGAGGTCAAAAAGAGATCCCATTAGTGGCCTACTGATTTTGCTCGATTCCTTTTGTTTTTTTACACGATTTTTCGCTATCTGCAAAGACTAGTAGTATTGCGACTCTGTGCTTGTTTGTAAATAGAGAATGAACCAAAGAGAACAATCAATCAAATGGAGAGAGAAGCAGGCACAACGGATTACAACGGGGGCAAAGGCCTGCGTTAACTACCCTTCACTATCTGCAAAGAGAGAGTACTCCTAATAGAAATGAGGGGTGGGGGGCAGCATTCAAAGCAGATCAGTGTGCATAAACACGAAAATGTTTTTACTTACCACGTACTTGACATTCGACAGCTTATGATATTTGCTATTAAAAAACCATTGAAATTCACTGAAAAAACCATAGGTTATAGACCATATATAGTTAGGAATTAGCATTTAAAAAACCTTATTTTACTCACACAAAACCATTGAAATTCCATATATAGTTAGTTGCACTAACTATATATCGCGCACCCGCAATCCACTGCTGATCATGTCACATATTACATCATTCATGACATGGTCAGTGACATCACTGATGACATCACTGATGACATCTCAAATGACATCACTGATGACATCTCATTTGACATCATTCTTGTGCTAATACGATAAACCTCTTCAGACTCTAATATAACCTTAGATACACTCAGTGTATACAGACACTCACACACTGCCACTCATCCATGGAGTTACTCACACACCCAGTCAGTCATGCAAAGAAACAATCTCACCTCCATTTCTTCAACTATACAGTTAAACAAACCTTACTTATTGAAACATATACTAACACATATTTACTCTCTTATACAATCCCTGATACAAGTTCACAATGATCGATACAACCACTCACTCATTCAGTGGCTCTCATGCACAGTTATTTATATATGCCAACTCTCACATGTACTGTGTTTTACATATGTACTTACTATGACATGTAGCATTGAGATATCCATTCACTCATCAATACACTCATGCACACAGTCAACTGCCCATGTAGCTGTTTCCACATGCACTCTTGAACTCTTACACCTAGTGAATAAACTGCTCACACATCTATGCATAGAGTCACACACCTTCCAGCCACCCCCACACAAACTCAATCTCCCATAGAAATACTTGGGCAACCAATTAATAACACATATAGCCTCTCGTATAGCTAATGATCAACACATGCAGCAGTTTACATCACAACAGACATAATGATGCACAAATTAAGACAGTTTAGTCACTAACCCATGCATTCAGTGAGACACATTTAATCACTCACTCATACAGTCAGTCACGCACCTACTAAATCCTTCATCCAGACACTTATACATCCACTCATTCTTCAATATGTAAGACATATTTTAACTTTACAGAAACATACAGTCACTGGATGTTGTCATCAGTGATGTCATCAGTGATGTCATTTGAGATGTCATCAGTGATGTCATCAGTGATGTCACTGACCATGTCATGAATGATGTAATATGTGACATGATCAGCAGTGGATTGCGTGTGCGCGATATATAGTTAGTGCAACTAACTATATATGGAATTTCAATGGTTTTGTGTGAGTAAAATAAGGTTTTTTAAATGCTAATTCCTAACTATATATGGTCTATAACCTATGGTTTTTTCAGTGAATATATATATATATATATATATATATATATATATATATATATATATATATATATATATATATATATATATATATATATATATAACCTTCTGGCTGTCACCACTAGGTAGTTATAGTCAGGACCTAGTTACGATAGGAAAATGGCAACATTCTATTCCCAATAACTTTGGCACCAGTTGCCGAATCATCACAACATTTTTTTAATTAATTCTTTGTTGATATCAGCTCCTATGTTGAAAGTTCGGGGGTGATTCGTCAAGGGGGGGGCAGAGAAAAAAGGGGGTCCCAAAACATGTTTTCTCCATGTTAATTTCCATAGGAAATTTTAGACAAGGCTACATGTCGAACGGGTGAACCGAATTACCCCAAATTTGGCAGGGAGAAGGGTCTTGGTCTAGAAAGCACGCTTTTGTTTATTTGGTGTAAATCCATTCAGCCATCTGATTGGCTGAGGCATTACAGGCACAAGCTTGCTGCTGATTGGCTGTGAGCTGTGTGAGCGGTTGCAACTAGGAAGTGTTGGCCGTCATTTTGTGATTCCGCTGAAGCGAGTAAGTGGAAACAAGGGAGAAAAAAGCAGGAAAGAGAAGAGTAGAAGCACTGTAAGCTCTATGGGTTGTTTAGGGTGTGCTATAGAGAATGTGCGAATCGAAGTACTCCCCCTTACCAATGTGAAAGTGATGTGCTACGAAAATTAAGTAAGGTATTGCCAGAGTGTAGTGCTGCTACGGTGAGCTTGTGCGGAACATCAGTGATGTCATTTGAGATGTCATCAGTGATGTCACTGACCATGTCATGAATGATCTAATATGTGACATCATCAGCAGTGGATTGCGGGTGCGCGAAATATAGTTAGTACAACTAACTATATAGGAGCAATTTCAATGGTTTTGTATGAGTAAAATGTCCAGCTAACTATAACACCACTAAAACTTATAGTTTTTTGAGTGAATTTCAAAGGTTTTTTAAAAGCTAATTCCTAACTATATAACTCCTGAAACCTATGGTTTTTTCAGTGAATTTCAAAGGTTTTTTTAAATGCTAATTCCTAACTATATAAGGCCTGAAACCTATGGTTTTTTCAGTGAATTTCCTAGGTTTTTTAAATGCTAATTCCTAACTATAACTGGTGTGAAACCTATGGTTTTTTCAGTGAATTTCAAAGTTTTTTTAAATGCTAATTCTATTAGCGGATAACGTTTATATATGTTAATATCCGTATGGGACCACCTGAACAGCCCTAGGGGGGTCAGGGTGTTTCTACAAGGCCCCCAAATCTTTTTTTTCTCTTTAAAACAAATGAGGTACTTGCACCGTACGCGTACGGGTACGCATACCTTGCGCGTACGGTACGCGCACCGTAAGCGTAAACCGCGACTTTCTGAATTTTTTTATTTTTTTGGGGCCTTGGGGGTCCTTGTGGGACCCCCTGAGCAGGCCTAGGGGGTCAAGATGCTCCTACCCTGCCCCCTTTTTGAGTTCTACACGTTTGTTTTTCTGCTTTCCTGTGCCTCAGTCTACCGAGGCACAAGATGGCTGCCAACAGTTTCTGTTTTGGAGTGTTGACAGACATTGGCAGCCAATCAGAATGCAGCTCGCGCACTAGAGGTACGTGTACGGTACGCGTACGGTAAGCGTACCGTAAGCGTACGGGTGAGCTCACGGGTAAGCTTCTATAGATATATATATTTTTTTGAACCTAAATTACTCAAAATCCACTGGAGCACATATCTTGAGACATAGCAAACGCACATCGGGCTACCAGTCCCTACAATTTTGCCAAGTTTGGTGGAAAACCATTCAGCCGTTCGGGCTAAAAGTGAGTCCAACCACCCTATGGAAATTAACATGGGGAAAACACGTTTTGGGACCCCCCTTTTATCTCGGCCCCCGCTTCACGAATCCCCCCCAAACTTTCAGGGAAGGACTGGAGCGCCGCAAGGCAAAGTTAAGGAAAATTTCAGGAAGATTCCTCAACCGGCGCCAAAGTTATTCCCAATAGAATGTTGCGATTTCCCTATGGAAAACAATCCTAACTATATATACCTACTGGCTATCGCCAGTAGGTAATTTATATATATATATAAATATACTGTGAGAAAATTGGGGACCCCTGTTAAAGCAACAATATCAATCCCTACCAGAGTGAAGCACATAATTCACTAAATTAAACTATGCCTCACCCTCTGGTAGCTTGGCAACAAAGCAGAAAGGCTTAACTTAAAACAATATGTAAAGTATTCATGCAGTGCACAAGGAGTAATAAAGTGAGAGCACAACACAATAAAAATCTGTCACAAATTTTGTAAAATAAAGTAACGTTTTATAAATTGTTGGACACAGAAATGACAGAAATGCCAACCGAGGACATCTAGTCCTGTGAGACCGGGTTAAAGCCAAAAAATATACCTGAGCACAAAGGATAGCGATTTGGATACAAAACGTGGGTTGGGCCACGATTGATGCTTCCTTTGGACTTCGAAAAAAGTTTGAAGAAAATGTTCTGAAAAGATAAAGTTCAGCAGGGCAAGGCTGGAGGCAATGTCCAAGGACATTGTCTTTGTCGGGAAGCCGTTGGACAAAGTTGCAATGCAGATTCCTGTTTCAGACTTAGTCACTTTATTGGAAGTTAAAAATCTTTCTGAAGCTGGAGTTTGTAGCCGATACTTGTTCCTGGAGGCTGGACAGTCTTTCATCTAGGGGCCACTGAACAGGATTTGCTGCTGTGGAAATAAATGTAGTGGGAGCTGAAGCAAAGTCAAGCAGGCAGTTGATGCACCTATGGTGGATAGATGAGGAGGTTGGTCCCAGTCTTCCCTTGGGTTTCAAGGAGTCTTCACCAAAAAAGTCCCAAGTTTTGGATTTGGCTATCTGTGCACCTCTAGTGCCACCACCATGGGACCATAACAGGAGGTTTACCACTTGGGGGTCAGGACTCACTCAAGCTGGGTCTGGGTGCAGTTCAAGATCGTTCAAGGCATTTCTGTCCCTGAGGTGCTAATTGGGAGGCCAGCCAACTAGCCCTTGGGATCACTCTGGTAGTCCTGGGTTCAGGTGAAGAAACAGGGCTCAAGCAGCAGGGCAAGCCTCTGAGGGCTCACAGCAGGTCCCAGGCAGCAACACAGTCTTTCCAGGTGCAGAAAAGCAGTCTAATGGAGTACACAGCAGGCAACAGTAGCTGGCAGTCCTCTGAGAGTCCTTGCTCAGGTTCAGAATTTGAACTGGATAGTGGATCTGAGGGTCCACTTTTTATACATGATGCATTCTATGAAGTAGACGACATTTCTAGAAAATTCCCTTTGAAGTTCGTTTTCATTTCCTGACTCCACTGCCCTGGCTCCATACTGGCTGCACGAACAACACAGAGGTGACAAGTCCTTTGTGTAAATGCAGAGCACAGCCTATTCAGTTGCAACTGGGGCTGTGCCTCGCTCCACCCCCCCATGCTACCCAGTTTATGGCCTATCCAGGAACACCTAATCTCTCTATTTTGTGGCTGTCTGGGAAGAATAAACAAAGCTGAACTGTTAACTACACCCAGGAAAGGTAACCCAGGAGAGGCTGCAGGCATCAAATAGTTTTGGGGAGGAAAATGCAAACTTTGTCAAAGTGGCATTTTCTAAATGTTAACTTAAGATTCAACTTTACCATTGAAGAGTGTTTAGACACCAAACACACAATGCTTGCCTGTTACCAATTAAAAAGTTAACATTTTTTATATGTAACAAGGTGAACCAATGCTATTCTATGGGAGAGGTAGGGCAAACAGTAGTGGACATTAAAATGTGTGCATTTCCACTACCAGCACATGCAAAACTTAAAAGTACATGTTGAGTTTTTTAATTTTTTGGGGGGGGGAGTTTCATATAGCGTGAAATAGATTTAAAGGTATCAGAGCGCTTTACATGAGCACCAGTTACGTTACAGGCAGACACATTCATTTTTGTTAGGCACAGGGATGAAATGGTCCAGAATCACAAAATGTTGAGCGTCCCTGCTGAGACTCAAACCTGCTTCCCTCTGAGGTTGACCGCCCTCGCCATTAGGCCACATTCTCTCACCATCCGCTATAGCTTTCCGAGGGCCTACCTTAGGGATGCCTTTTATGCAATAAAAGAGGAGAGCACCCTAAGGCCCACAGGCCTAACATACACAACCTTATGGAATCCCGCCCTGGGGTGGTGCTTATCTTACATACCAACATACACACACATCTTAGGTTACTGTTTCCATTGAAAGAGTGTTTTTTGTTCTGCAAAATCGTTTGGAGACAAATCTTCACAAAACTTGAAAACCCAGAACGATTACTGAAAAAAAAATGTTAAAGTGACATTATTATGAGGTCGGGTACTAAGATGTTTGCCTATGTTACCAAACCCTAAAAATTCATTGACAAAAAACAAAGGTTAAATGAGGTAATCCTTGTGTGTTAAATAACACAAAATCAAACCTTTAAAAAAAATAAAAGCACTTAAAATTACCAAAATCAAATCTGTAGAACAGGAGATAGGCAATATCACAGATTTATGGTAAGTATAATGCCTAAAAGCACAAGGCGTCACTTGCAGTAATATGGTCATGCAACACAGGACGAAAGTCACAAGTTCAGACGGACTGCGATGAAACACAAGCCAGATACAGAGACTAAGTTGAATCCACTGAAAAGGTTACTTTTTAAACTCCAGGGCAAAGAGTTCTTTTCGTGGTAGAGGAGGTAATGAAGGGTAGAGAGAGGGTCACGGATGGTCCTCACTGCTGCACAAAGAGCAGTCTGGGAGTCATAATATTCAGGAAAAAGGAAACATCATGGACAATTGTTGTTCTTTCTCCATGTTTTTTCTCACAGAGCGGTGCCTCCTTTTTCCTGAGCCGCAGCCGGGTGAGGTGAGGTCTTATCCTCGTAACAGACGGGTAAGCATGTATTATACTCAATGAAGTAATGGCACAATTAATTGATTGGATTGTTCGTGCTATCAAATATAATTTTTGTTGTGGATCCTTGAGCTCTTTCAAAAAGATCATACCAACCCTTACATTTCAGACCATTGTATTTTACTCTCTTGCAGAAATTACCAACAGTACATCATTTACAGAGGAATTGTTCTTTCACTCCTGAGAACAGGTGAAGAGGTTGTATTTGTTCTAACATTTTATACACTATATTTGGTTTAATATATATTTCACGTTCTTGCAGTAGCAACAATCTAGTGGTCCTGAAAAAGGCATAGGATAAAAAGTCAGATCTTGCTGAAACATGTTGACCCTTTACATCCAGACAGCCATTAGTTGAAAACTGTTGTTTGCACTGTTTTTAGTTTTGATATTTCCTTTTATAATCTGCAATGGCTGTTTAGGTTATTGGTTATGACATTTGATGCCTCATTGTGGTTCCATTTGCTTGCATAGACCCGTGGATATTGAATTTATGTATTGAGTTTGTGATAGGTGAGTATATCCACACCAGGTCTTCAAATATTCCCTAGGACCCTTCATACATGTGAGTGTTTTCTCTCCCATCCTGGCAACACTAACACCCTTTATTGTGTGGCTGTCCAGTACGAATACAAAAAAAACAGCTGCCAACTAAACTTAGTCATGTGACCCAGGAATAGTCTGCAGGCACCAAATGGTTAGGACAAGCAAATGCCAACCAAGAGATCGTTGCAGTTCCTCAGACACCAAACATGGCATTCCCACCTGCTCCCAAACAAACGTTATCAATTACCAAATGTAATATGGTAAAACAATGTTATCCTATAAGAGAGGTAGGCCACAAATGTAATAGTTTTTCACTACCAGGGTATGTAAAATCTAAAAGTATATGTATAAATTTTTAGTACAATGTATCCTGCCCTGCGGGCTGTTTTGGTGCCTACTCTAGGGGTGACATAGCAATTAAAAAAGAAGGTTTACGCCTGGGATATGTTTTATTCTTCCGGGTTGAAATGTCAGACATTGGCACATAGGCTGCAATGGCAGACCTAAGACATGTTCAAAAAGGCTACTGAAGTGGGTGGAACCATAAATGTTGCCTTTTTCGAGGGACTTACAAGTAATTTAAATGTGACAATAAGGTGCAATTCAATTTTACCACATTTAAAGGAGATAGCACGTAAGCACTGGTTAGCAGTGGTAAAAGGGACAGCATCCCAAAGCTTTCCAACATTATTTCAGGAAAACAAAACGGGGTGAAGGTAAAATGCCTCGGGCACTACATCCCAAGGGTGTCCGATCTAAAATCAAACTTCAACAAATATATTAAATGTTTTAGTTATTTATTAGTTTTTGCTGCACCATGGTATCCCCATGGTACGACATTTAAATGTCACATCGTTGGGATGGTGTTACATCTCCCGCCAATGTATGACGGTACCACACTGTGGTCTGCACTAGACCCCGCAAGGGTAGTGCAGTATCTGTAGGGAAAAATATTTTGTAAATATTTATGGTACCTTGAGGGGTCCCTTTCATTCACCTAAATTATTGCCAGAAGGCAGAGTGCCCCTAACCTGCCTCTTTATATGTTTTTCAACTACTTCAAGATTCTGAGCCTGAGTCCCCACATCCTGTAAAGAAAGTAGCAACAGGATTCCTCAAGCTGCGGTCAGCTAATCAGATTGTTAGGTACCATGGGGCTAATAAGGGCTATGAGAGAAAAAAACTCTCTTGACCATTCAGAGACCCTTATTTTTCACATTTATGGTACCATGGGTCTCCTCCAGTTATGCATGCATTTAACTCTTTCAAGCCCACCCCAGAGCAGCTCTTTAAATGCACATTTCTCAAAAATTACTGAATGGATTTACACTAAATCCCTAACATCACTCTTAAAAGTTATGTTAAAACTTCTTAAAATCTCCGAACAAGGAAAAATGATGGTTTGGGACCACCCTTTTTTCTGAATCTGCTTCATGGACAACCCCAAAACTTTCCCGGGAGGAGCTGGCTGAAAGAACTTTTGTTTTGGAAAGGTTTGTGAAGAATTGTCAAACAACTCTAATGTTATTAGTGCAACAAAAAATGTTCTTCGTATGGAATCTCTAACCTAGCTAAAGCTACACAGTGGTGACCGCCACTGTATAATATTTGTAATATTTGTTTTTCATTGAATATATGTATGTTTATTCACTAAAAACATAAGTGATAGGAACGGTAGATTTAGGTAAAAATGTTGTCTGAAACGTACCATTTTAAATTAACAAAACCACTTAAATACATAAGTTATGGTTATCTCTAGGAACTAAAACGTGTGCCCTATATAACGATATCTGACGCCCCTGCCATGCATAGTGTTGTCAACAATGTTGTCATTTCAGAAGTTGTAGTGATGGTATCAGTAAGGTTTTAGAATATGGATGTAATCAACGGTGCATGGTCTGGGCGCGACACGTAAATATAAGAAACTACTATTTTTTTATTGGATTTGAGAATCACCCATGGGTTTATGAAACTGCAAAGAATCCATGATTTACCTTCCCAGATATCGCTAAATTGTAACCATTCGATAAGCAGACTGGAATACCTTTTGAATGCAAAATCTCTAATACTACTGAACAATTTGCACCAAAATAAGCAGAAACATTCCTTTAGTAAAGATCTCTTTACATGGCAACACTGGTGTTATTCATTTCACCCTTTTTCTGTATCATGAAAAAGATGTCAAATGTTACTTTTGTGAGTCCTCCTTTCTTGACCTTCACTTGATAGATCCGCACAAAATGTGCCTTGAATCATTTAAATACAGCTATTAATATGAATTGTTTTTGATCGCATTATTTAATAACAATTAGGAGATGTGGCGTAAAAGCTAGGGCTGCTAACTTTAGAACTGGGAAACAAGGTTTAGGTCCTGGCATTAGTTAAGCATCACTTTATTCTAGGCAGATCACTTAATCTTCCTGGCCCACACTTTGTTTTGGGTTTGAATAAAAAAAAATTTAAAAAGCCGTTGTGGTAGTATTTAAAGTCCAGCACACATCACGATTTGAGTTAGTTTATAACCAAAAGTAATTCAACACTATGCAATGCATTGCCTTGTGGTATACTGCGTCAAGAGCAAGTTTTATCGGTGGTGCATGGGCTTTCCCATAAAACCACCCAGGGTTTTGCTCAAAATCTCTCACTGCAAAGAATTGTTTGACAAGGATTCTCAGTAAAATTATGTGTCTTCTTGAGGCAGGTGGAATAAGGAGAAACATTTCTATTTCTCCCTGTTTTTCTGACTTCATTCTACAGAAGGAATGTCTGACATAATATCGACAGACAGAATATCGACATACAAAAATATCGACACAAAAATATCGAAATCAAAAATATCGGAGTCATATCTTGATAAAGGTAAGTACAAAAATATCGAAAAATTAATATCGTAGTACAAAAATATCGAAATTAAAAATATCGTTTTTTAAATGTATAAATAATAATGTAAAAATAATTTTAAAATACATATAATTTTACAAATATTAAATAAAAACATTAAAACATAATTAAAAAATTAAAACTAATACATATACATTTAAAATAAATTAAAAACGTAATAATTTAATATATTTTTATTTTTTTTAATTTCATTTAATTGATTTAATTTAAATATAAATTTATTTTATTTTTACCCTGTATGCCTGCACCCCAAAAACCCAAAACTGACCCTGAACCCTAAAAATACCCCTTTACCCAAAAACCCAAAACTGACCCTGAACCCTAAAAATACCCTTTTACCCAAAAACCCAAAACTGACCCTGAACCCTAAAAATACCCCTTTACCCAAAAACCCAAAACTGACCCTGAACCCTAAAAATACCCTTTTACCCAAAAACCCAAAACTGACCCTGAACCCTAAAAATACCCCTTTACCCAAAAACTGAAAACTGACCCTGAACTCAAAAAATACCCCTTTACCCAAAAACTGAAAACTGACCCTGAACCCTAAAAATACCGCTTTACCCAAAAACTGAAAACTGACCCTGAACCCTAAAAATACCCCTTTACCCAAAAACTGAAAACTGACCCTGAACCCAAAAAATACCCCTTTACCCAAAAACTGAAAACTGACCCTGAACCCTAAAAATACCCCTTTACCCAAAAACTGAAAACTGACCCTGAACCCAAAAAATACCCCTTTACCCAAGAACTGAAAACTGACCCTGAACCCTAAAAATACTCCTTTACCCAAAAACTGAAAACTGACCCTGGCTTGAACAGGACTTATCCCTTAAAACGCAAGCGAAAAAAACAGCTGGCACATGTGTGGGGCTACTGCGTTCCACCAGAAAGATCCTCCCTCTACTCCCTGGACCTTCACAGAAATTGCTCATTCAAGGTCTAGTCTTATCAAGACTAGATTATTGCAATGCTCTCTTTCTAGCTGCCCCAGAATCCACGATCAACATTCTTCAAAGAACACAGAATGCTGCTGCTAGGATTCTTACTGGGACCTCTCGCAGAGTCTCAGCCAAACCCGCCCTTAAGGCACTACATTGGCTGCCGATCCGCGAAAGGGTCAAATTTAAGGCCCTTTGCTCTACCCATAAAGCTTTGCAAAATCAAGGGCCCCCAATGCTAAAAGCTATGATCTTCCCATACAGACCCAACAGGCCCCTACGCTCAGCTCAAGGTCATCTGGCCACAGTCCACAAAACCAGAAAAGCCCGAACTGGAGGACGCCGTTTCTCGGTTACAGCGGCCACCTCCTGGAATGCTTTGCCATTTCATCTTCGTTCTGAGACCAATCTCTTGAAATTTCGCAAGCTTCTAAAAACACACCTCTTCCCGCAATAACTTCCTCTCTCTCTCCGACTTCACCCTCAGAAGTTCTGCAATCCCAGCGCTGGGACGCTCACGGGCAGCCATGCGCTATTAAAAAAAAAAAAAACAATATAAAAAAACAAAAAAAAAAAAAAACCCTGAACCCTAAAAATACCCCTTTACCCAAAAACTGAAAACTGACCCTGAACACTAAAAATACCCTTTTACCCAAGAACTGAAAACTGACCCTGAACCCAAAAAATACTCCTTTACCCAAAAACTGAAAACTGACCCTGAACCCTAAAAATACCCCTTTACCCAAAAACTGAAAACTGACCCTGGACACTAAAAATACACTTTTACCCAAAAACTGAAAACTGACCCTGAACCCTAAAAACACCCCTTAAAAAAACTAAAACATATAAAATTTAAAATATTATTATATACTTACCTATACTTACGTTGTAATGGTATGCGTTGTAAAGGTACCTGCGTTGTAAAAACATGCGTTGTAAACACATGCGTTGTAATGGTTTTTGCATTGTAAAAATTTCGTTGTAATATTAGTGCGTTGTAAAAGTTGCGTTGTAAAGGTTGTTTCCCCGGTGGATAGCGTAGGGGTAAAAATTACTATTCACACTCCAGAGGGTGCAACAGTAGGGAAAGCGTTGGATAGCATGGGGGTAAAAATTAATTCCCACACTACTCCCACTTTAACACACAACACACTACACATATAAAAAAGACAATTAATATTAATTTCAATTAATCAATTAATAACAATTAATATTACTAAATTGATGTAATTATAAATGAACTAAATAAGACATATTAATTACTAATTAATTAACAATAAATACCAAAGAAAATTACAATCTCTTTAATTAATTACATTTAATTATATCACACCCTATCCCCCTATAAACACACAACCCACTACACAGAAATAAATCATATCATTTATTCACTTAATAATTCTTAATTACCAATTAATTATTATTTAACAATAACAAAAAATTAAATATATTAGCACATTAACTCTAAATAATTTAATTACATAATTAATATTATTTAATTACCAATTAATTATTAATTAACAATAACAACACATTAAATATATTAGCACATTAACTCTAAATAATTTAATTACATAATTAATATTATTTAATCATCAATTAATTATTAATTAACAATAACAATAAAGTAAATATATTACCACATTAGCTGTAAATAAATTAATTTACTAATTAATATTATTGTTTCCCAATTAATTATTTAACAATAACAAAAAATTATATATATAAAAAAATTACTCTAATTAATGTAATTAACTAATTAATATTAATTAATTACCAATTAATTATTAATTAAAGATATGTACAAAATTATATTAATTAATTAACTAATTAATATTAATTAATTACCAATTAAGTATTAATAAAAAATATTTACAAACATATATTAATTAATTAATTATTATTAAATTACTTCCCACCCTATTCCCCTATAAACCCACAACCCGCTCTGATACTAAAACGCAAAATGTAAACAAATTTACAAATTTTCAAACATACATTACAAAACATGTTTAACAAACATATAAACAACACATTAAAATACATAACACTAAACAAAATTTAGATATTAGTAAAATTCGATATTAGTAACATACATACCTTAAAAAACGATATTCTGTCTGTCGATATTTTGGACATCGATATTCTATACTATCGAAATTAAAACATCGATATTATTGTATATCGATATTTTAATTTCGATATTTTGTCTCACTACCCTACAGAAGACATGCAATGTGGCAAATGCCTCAAAACATAATTTTTACACAAGAAGGGGCCCCTTCCTGTACAAATAGTGTGCTTACTAGAACACAGACACCCTAGCACTATAGTACCACGGTGTCTAGGAAGGTGAATGGCAGAGAAACTGTGTCATTGCTGGCAGTGAACAGATCAGTGCCATATCTTATTAGATATGGCACTGTTCTGCACTCTCACATTCACACATCGGAGCACAACTTTACTTGTTATACTGCGTTGCATGAGTTTTTAGTAAATTTGTAAACGTGTACTTGAAACAAAAAAATGCATCTGACCTTTAGTAATGTAATCTTGTGTTCTTGTGAAGCGATCTAACAGCATTGGGATAAGCTCAAGCTAATAACTGCAAAAATAAATAAAAATAATGTTATAATTATGTACTTAAAGTAGTTTGAACATGCATGTTCATTTTATCATTCTTAAATTGTGTAAATATGTTTATGCAGTGGGTCAAGCGGGTCATGCCCCCAATTAATGCTACAAACTTAAGTTTGCTGCCGTCGGGGGCCCCCAACCCTGCAGGGCGTTTATGGCTAAACGGGAGACAGGGCTTCCTGCATTTAACATCCAACCAAAAATGCGCCATAACACTGGTTCTGGAGAAAACTGGCCTTTATTGTGATTGGCGCAGGCTGCAACGAAGGTGGAGCACCTGACGCGTTTCAGCATATAGTAAGTAAGTAAGTAATTCTTTATTGTTTTAGGTTAATAAAAACCGTTACAAAAAGTGCAATAAAACAATCTCATCAGAAATGTAAAAGACCTTAAAAGCAGAAATTCATGGTTGGTCGAATAGTAAAAGTAAAAAACAGTAAAACCCTGCGGGAAAAAATGATCAAGGCACTTGGTCCTGTCCAGGGTTTCCACTTAGCCAAGTGCCTGGGATATTTGTTTCCGTTCCGCTAGTTTCAGAAATTTCACTAGCTTCCCGTTTAGTGGCGGGAGACCAGGATCAAAACAAGCAAGGACAGCTTGTCTGCGTTAGTGAACTCCTAGTTCGTTGTAAGCAGTTTTCAACAGAGCTACTCTTTCTTCGTTCAGCCTTGGGCAAGTGCACAATAGGTGTTCCAAATCTTCGATTCCTGTTCCGCAGAGCCGGCATTTGGTCCCATAGTTCTGCCTCAACCATGGTGGTAGGTGAGGAATGGCGGGTAGAATCCCCAGCCTGTGTTTGAAAAAGGCCTCTTTTGTTTTCCAGCCATACCCCAGACCAAAATATGCTTGCAGCCCCGGTGTTCTGTATGTGCACAAGGTCATCCAGGCATGGCGCCTATAAGAGAGCAAAGCTTTGTCCTCCACATGCGATTGTCTCTTTAGACTCTTGTTCACTATGCGCTTAACTTGCGCATGTGATACTGGAGTCTCCCATAGGTCTTTCAGTCCTGTGATGGACAAGGACTCCTCTAGGTATTTTTCCGCCGGCATTCGCGATGTGGTAAGCATGTCTTGCCAGAGCTGTCGGTTCAGGTTGTTTTCTTGAGAATTCTTTAGTTTGTGCCAGCACTTGACGTATGAACCTCTTCGAGCAAGCGTTTGGCACGTCAGCCCGAATTTCAACCGAATCCGGGCCTGCGAGGTATAGGGTGGTAGATTAAAAAGAAATCTGCAGGCCTTTGAGATGGTTGTGTCCAGAAGTTTAGCATCAATTCCTCTTAGAGCCTCACTGCCATACGTGATTGATGACTCTATTTCGATTTTGGCTACTCGTAATAGAGGAAGTAGAGTCTCACCGGTCAGATTGGTCTTCAGCTGTTTCAATGTCACGGCTATTAGCATGCCTTTCCTCTTGATGGCCTCTAATTGGTTTTGATAGCGGCCACCTTTATCGACTTGGATCCCAAGATATTTATATTCAGAGCAGTTTAAGATTGCATCCGAACCAAGCATCCAAGTGTGCGACTTTTTGCCTCTAGTTATAGAAAGAACTTTTGTTTTACTAATGTTCACTTCTAGTAGGCATAACCATGAAGCGTGTTGATAAGGCTTTGTAGGCCAACTTTCGTGTGACTGACCAGGACCACGTCGTCTGCGTAGGAGATGCTGGACAGCCCTTTGCCTCCTAACCCCGGAGCATGCGAATTGCAGGCATATAGCTTTCTTCAGAGGTACACCACTTGTGCAATGTCCCAGAATTCGTTGGTAAATACCTGCCGGACTGCTTCCATACTTCAGGTCCCATGATTCATCAGGAGTTGGAATGGATTGCTAGTGTGCAGTCCAAATGTTGTTGAATTCCACTCCAAACTCCGACATGATATTGTAGGTAAGTACGGTTGCTGGCAATCTCTGGTGCACAACCATTCATGTAGCAGTTGCACAATATCAGAATCAAGGCGCCAAATCCAGAACCTGCTCCAAGGAGGAATCATCCCCCTTATCGCTCCCTTTCTCGTCACCACCGCAAATATCGCCGGTAAGTCCTCTGGCTTGCAGTGGGTCAAGCGGGTCATGCCCCCCAATTAATGCTACAAACAAAGTTCGCTGCCGTCTGGGGCGCCCAACCCTGCAGGGCGTTTATGGCTCAACGGGAGACAGTGCTTCCTGCATTCAACATCCACCCAAAAATGCGCCATAACACTGGTTCTGGAGAAAACTGGCCTTTATTGTGATTGGCGCAGGCTGCAACGAAGGTGGAGCACCTGACGCGTTTAAGCATATAGCTTTCTTCTGAGGTACACCACGTGTGCAATGTCCCCGAATTCGTTGGTAAATACCTGCCGGATTGCTTCCATACTACAGGTCCCATGATTCATCAGGAGTTGGAATGGATTGCTTGTGTGCAGTCCAAATGTTGTTGAATTCCACCCCAAACTCTGACATGATATTGTAGGTAAGTATGGTTGTTGGCAATTTCTGGTGCACAACCATTCACGTAGCAGTTGCACAATATCAGAATCGAGGCGCCAAATCCAGAACCTGCTCCAAGGAGGAATCATCCCCCTTATCGCTCCCTTTCTCGTCACCACCGCAAATATTGCCGGTAAGTCCTCTGGCTTGCAGTGGGTCAAGCAGGTCATGCCCCCCAATTAATGCTACAAACAAAGTTCGCTGCCGGCGGGGGCCCCCAACCCTGCAGTGCGTTTATGGCTAAACAGGAGATAGCGCTTCCCGCATTCAACAACTAACCAAAAATGCGCCATAACACTGGTTCTGGAGAAAACTGGCCTTTATTGTGATTGGCGCAGGCTGCAACGAAGGTGGAGCACCTGACGCGTTTAAGCATATAGCTTTCTTCTGAGATACACCACGTGTGCAATGTCCCAGAATTCGTTGGTAAATACCTGCCGGATTGCTTCCATACTACAGGTCCCATGATTCATCAGGAGTTGGAATGGATTGCTTGTGTGCAGTCCAAATGTTGTTGAATTCCACCCCAAACTCTGACATGATATTGTAGGTAAGTATGGTTGTTGGCAATTTCTGGTGCACAACCATTCACGTAGCAGTTGCACAATATCAGAATCAAGGCGCCAAATCCAGAACCTGCTCCAAGGAGGAATCATCCCCCTTATCGCTCCCTTTCTCGTCACCACCGCAAATTTTGCCGGTAAGTCCTCTGGCTTGCAGTGGGTCAAGCAGGTCATGCCCCCCAATTAATGCTACAAACAAAGTTCGCTGCCGGCGGGGGCCCCCAACCCTGCAGTGCGTTTATGGCTAAACAGGAGATAGCGCTTCCCGCATTCAACAACTAACCAAAAATGCGCCATAACACTGGTTCTGGAGAAAACTGGTCTTTATTGTGATTGGCACAGGCTGCAACGAAGGTGGAGCACCTGACGCGTTTCAGCGTATAGCTTTCTTCAGAGGTACACCACGTGTGCAATGTCCCAGAATTCGTTGGTAAATACCTGCCGGACTGCTTCCATACTACAGGTCCCATGATTCATCAGGAGTTTGAATGGATTGCTTGTGTGCAGTCCAAATGTTGTTGAATTCCACCCCAAACTCCGACATGATATTGTAGGTAAGTATGGTTGCTGGCAATTTCTGGTGCACAACCATTCAAGTAGCAGTTGCACAATATCAGAATCAAGGTGCCGAATTCAGAACTCGCTCCAAGGAGGAATCTTCCGGTTTAGCCATAAACGCCCTGCAGGATTGGGGGCCCCCGACAGCAGCAAACTTTGTTTGTAATATATATATATGTGTTTGCAGCACACAAGAAGAATTACACAAGGCCCAACTGCTTAGCAAGGATCGTTTTATAGCAAGAGGTTATCCTAGACATATAGTGGATCAAGCCATTGCCAAAACAACGACATTAGCTAGGGAAGATCTATTGGTTACAAAACAACAGAGAGATCAGAGTCCAAACCCATCAAAAGATTCTGAGAAGGATAAGAGTTTTCGCCTTATAATTGGATACAGTAAACAACACAAGGCGCTCCAAAAAAAATTATCCAGGGTGAGTGGTCTATACTTCTTAGTGACCCCGTATTAGGACCCCTGCTACCGCAGAGGGTGTCCATTACATACAGCAGAGCTCCCTCCATGAGAGATTGCTTGGTGGTACCTGATCCAGAAATAATAACCAAACCAATCTGGTACCAAAACTTAAAAGGTTTTAAAAAATGTACAACATGTAAGGCTTGCACCCATGGTGTCAATACAAAAACTTACTTAAGCCCATTCAAGACAAAACCGTATACAATAAACAAAATGTTAACCTGCAAAACCGAATACACGGTTTATGTTCTAACATGCCCATGTGGTATTATCTACGTGGGCAGCACTAAATTACAAGCTCATGTTAGAATATTGCAACACCTCCGCGCCAAAAGTAATATGGACGACACCTATCCGGTGGCGCGACATTTTAAGGAACGCCACGGATCTAACAACAAAGGGTTGTCCTATTATTTAATAGACGCAGTATATCTCAACAGGCGCAGAGGTAATAAGGAAAGCAAACTACGCAAGTTAGAAACCAGGTATATTTTGTTATTAGATTCGAAACACCCTCAAGGTCTGAATCTGACTGAGGATTTATATACTTGTCTAGAATAAGAGAGAAAAAAAGAAAAAAAGAATAATTTAGACAAGGAAGGGGCTTTGTGACTCTCTTCATACATGCCTTACGATTGGTTGTCTTAGAGGTCAATACAAACCAACAACTCAATATATGTCAGAAGGTAGATGAGATGTAAATGGATGAACTTTTAGGTTTATTTATTTAATAATTTTGTATAACTTTCTCGAATTGGGGTTTTTAAATGGTTTTTAATATTTGTAAATATCTTAGGATGTTTTAGATATTTATTGTATTTTTCTCAACTCTTATATGATGCCTTCTGACATTGCAATTTGCACACAAATGATATAGATGACATCACAGCAAATCAGATAGAAGATTGCTTATTTATTTATTTATTTGCGTTGAATTGGTTAGGATAAAATATGTGTGACCTTGACAGCCTTTAACAATATGAATGTTTAACATGTATGGACTGTAGATGATGGCAACTAAGTTTAATAGTATCAACAAAATCACAAAAGGTAACAAATATGATGAAACGGTGATGACAATACAATATACAGGTGAACAAACAAGGGTATACTCATGCGAATATCTAGTACAGGCTTCTTAGATCTGTTGAAAAATGGTCTTTTTGAAGAACTTAATGGACATGATTTTAACTCACGAGCACTTTCAATTATAAATATTCGCTATGGAAATAGTTAGACTCACACTGAAAATCAAATTCTAATGAAGTGGCCATTATGTATTTAACATATATCGCCAATATGGTTACAGGATGTTTAAAAATGGTACACAAATGTATTTAACGAATATTTATGTATTTAATCAAGACTGACCATATATACATTTATATAATTACGGGTATATTTTATCATGGTTAATTATGTATTTAACATGGTGATATAACAGGGGTTTACCAATGTATACACCGCTAGTGTGAAGAGTATTTTTTCCATGCCCATAGTGAAAGTAACTCACGTGATTCATAGAATCAATGCACTGTCACTTTAAAACTGCTTCCCGAGTTTAAACAAACTGTCGAGTGAACAAGCGGCGTTCGCGCTGCGAAACGCGTCTCTGACTCTTGGGTAAATAAAATCCTAAGCACGAATTTTGGGTCCGTGTCCTGTTTGCCGGCGTGCGTGAGTGAAGACGTGGTGGCCGTGCAGAGAGGATTCCGTGATATATATATATATATACTATATATGATACTAACTGTATTGAAAGCAAAATATATATACAGCTTGTGAAAAGTAAAAATGTGCTTGCCTATTTTCTCATACGTTTAAATTCAGACACAGGAAATGCACTCCCAATTATCAAGAGTGGTTGCCTTGGCATGGACCATGAGCAATGCAGCACTCAGTTATACATTTTACCTAGGCATTCAAGTCAAGTCAAAATAGCTTTATTTCGATAATACATATCTTAAAAGCTGCAAATTTCACATGATTTTATATAAATAGAATAAAATGCAAGTTATCATAAAACAGGGTACCATATTCAATGATCTCAAAAATTCATTTAAAAATAAATAAATAGAAACTGCTAATACGGTATAAAAACCATACAAACTTTAATAACAGCAAACACATAACAACAGGGCAGGTTGAAAATTTACATTCAAATTTCTTAGTCTAGTTATCCACGCCCATCTAAAGAATTTTGCAAATCCACAAACATAAAGTTCCCGTGCATCAGTTCTCAAGATGGCAAGGCAGCATGATGGCTACAAGTGCCCAGTTGGTTACAAATTGGTTTTAACCATCGTTCTCTCGGTACTTTGTAGGCTGCGCATACAAACATGATATGTGGAATTGTCTTGAGAATAGCCTCACAGCTTGGACAGGAAGCCGAGGTCTGATAAGGAGGCCTCCATTTTACAGTTTGTTCTTGTGTGAGCAGTTAGCCTACTCTGAACTGAAAATACAGAGCCCTATCGTATGGTTTCTGTATGATATCTAGATAGGGCTCTAGGCGAGTGGAGTGCTTGTGCTGCATAAACTCCTCTGTCCATCTGCCAACTTTGGGATTAAGGAGGTCATTCTTACTGACCCACAACCAATACGGCTTCTTGAGTTCTGCCTTGGACCGAGAGGTTCTATTTTCCAATGCCTCTCTAAGGTCAAGATCAAACAAAAGTTTTTTTAACATCTTTAAGCCAGCCGATCCTATGCCACCCGTGCCGATCCATTATCTAGCTTAGCCCTGCTGCATATTTTGATAGCTCTGCTGTCCGCCACAGTCGGGCCCACAGCAAAAGGGGGGGAAGTCTGGCAATGTCTCTAAACGAGTGGCAACCTAGATCATGCAATAGGGGCTTGGTAGGAGTTCTTTCGAGAAGCATCATCAAATCTTTCAGGAATTTATTTTCAGATCTGGTAATTTCGTCTATATAATTAAAGCCCCACAGTTCGGCACCATAGAGGGTCTAGCTAACTGCTCTAGTTGCATATATCGTAAGAGCGGGGGCAATTGGTTTGCTCGAAGAAGAGTGGTGTTCTTTCAATATTGCCCCCACAACCCTTTTGTGGTTCAATCGCATTTTTTGAGTGTGGGACCTCCAGAGCATTGAATCAGTAATGCGGATACCTAAATAATCAAATGTGGTAACCCTCTCTAGTAAGACTCCGTTAAATGAAGGAGAGTCCCTAAATGACCTTGGTGGATTCAATGCTAAGAACTTTGTTTTCGAAGTATTATTGACCAGCCCTCTTGAGGTGCAAAATAATTGAAAGCCATCTAAAAGGGTTTGCAGGCCCTTCGGGGTCTTTGAGATGAGGAGAGTGTTGACAGCAAACAGGAGTGTAGGAATCCTTTCGCCCGCCAGGGCGGGAGCATCAGATGGTGTTCTTAGCAAGAACTCAACCACCCCATTCACATACAATGAGAATAGGGTGGTAGCTAATACACAACCCTGGCGGACACCCCAGTTCACTGGAATTCGTGAGGTTTTCTGCCCCTGGGACCCCTCTCTCACTTGGGCATAATTGCCATCATGGAGGTGAATTAGTATGTCTAAGATGTTCTTGGGGACCCCCTGCTCTGCCAGGACCTGCCATAGGCGCTCATGAGGGAACAGGTCAAAGGCAGTCTTCAATTCAATAAAAGCGAGGTAAAGACTGCCTTTGCCTATCTGCACCACCTTCCAGTAGAGGAGGAGTAACCTCAACGCCTGTTCAATCGTCCCAGTACCTGCCCTAAATCCGGCCTGATTATCGGAGAGGACTTCATGCTCATCAGCCCATGTCTGGATCCTCTCTAGCACCACCCAACCAACTACCTTTTGAAGGGAGTCTATCAAACTGATTGGTCGGTAGTTGGCCGGGTCATCCTTGGCTCCCTTTTTGAAAATAGGTACGACCTCGGGCCCCCTTCCAGGAGTCGGAATGGGACAGCTGTTATTGATGGCGTTGATTAAAGATGTAATAAACTTTGTCCATCTTACAGGTTCAGCCCGGAGGAGGTCTCCAGGTAGGCCGTCAGGGCCCGCTGCCTTTGCTGGAACTATTCGTTGAATGGCAGTTTCCACCTCTGACTCCAAGAAGGGATCACTGTTAGAGGCACCAGAGCCCATGTTAAGATCAGCGGATAGGCCTTCACAAGGGATTTCATTTATCTCGGAATAAAGTTTCATGAAATGGTCATACCAGGTTTTACATAGGATGTGATTGGTAATTCGTTCAGAATCGGGTCGAGTTTTTCTCCTGACCAGATTCCAAAAGTGGTTAGCGTCCCTTTCCATACTGGCTATCTTTAGGGCTTGCCAGTGTTTTTCCGACCACTCTTTCTTGGCTTTGGACACTACCAACTTGTATACCCTTCTTGCTAGTTGGATCCTAAAAGGTGACTTGCTATTAACAGCCATAATCAGTGCAGACTTTTTTTGTCCACAGGTTTTCGTATACCATGTGTTGCTAGAATTCCTACTCGTAGTGGGGTGCCCACAGCCAGAAGACGTGTAGAAGAAAGTTCCCAATGTGCTAATAGTTTTTTCATAAATTAGGGGTATCTTGAGAGTACCATCTGGTTCGGCAAGGGCCACTTGCATCTCAGTTGATGCCTCTGCCAGAGTCTGTCTTATACCATGTAATTTTGCTTCCTCTAAGGCGACTCTGTACCATTGAAGGAATCTTCCGCAATTCGAAGGGGTTACTTCCCTTGTGGGCATGGGATCACCCATGACCATGTTTCCAAGATTAGGAAGCCACGGGGTCTTTAAGGTTAGGATAGTGAGTTATGATCACTGTCGACAGTGGGTGTTATCACCATGTCAATTAAGTAACTCCAAAGATTAAAATCTAGCAAGATATAGTCAATACGAGAGGAACAGCCCACCCGATTGTAAGTATGTGCCCCTGCTAGGTCTGATAGGGACCTACCATTGGTCGCTCTCAGCCCAAACTCTAAAGATAGAGAGTTCAGTTGAACGGCTAGTTGGGTCCACCTTTTGACCAGTGGTATGCTAAGTGGGGGGATACCCCACTTCGCATCGTCATCTTCGATACCCAGCATGTCTTCGGCAGCAAGAGGCTTGAAAGTACAATTAAAATCTCCTGCTACCAAAAAGTAAGAGTCGGAAGATCAGCTAGAAAGTTCAGCTTCCAAACATGAGACTATGGGCGATTTGACACCTCCTTTGGTTCCTCTAACATAGATATTACAAATCTGTAAAGTTCTTTCCCCATTGTTTTCCCTAAGAGTAAGCCTTAAGAGATCGGGAGAAGTACATCGGTGCTGGGAAATTGTACAGTCCAAAGAGATGCTGACCCATATTAGAAGTCCCCCAGAGGGGCACCCCTTTCCTGACGATGTTGCTGGAATACAGTAAGAGATGTATCTTATTAGATATGGCACTGTTCTGCACTCTCACATTCACACATCGGAGCACAATGTTACTTGCTATAATGCGTTGCATGAGTTTTTCGTAAATTTGTAAACATGTACTTGAAACAAAAAAATGCATCTGACCTTTAGTAATGTAATCTTGTGTTCTTGTGAAGCGATCTAACAGCACTGGGATAAGCTCAAGCTAAAAAATGCAAAAATGCATAAAAATAATTTTATAATTATGTACTTAAAGTAATTTGAACATGCATGTTCATTTTAGTTTGAACATGCATGTTCTTTTTATAGTTCTTAAAGGATGTAAATATGTATATGTTCTATAGATTGCTTAACAATTGTACATATTTTTAGATTTTCGTATATTTTTTATTTAAATATTACACATCCAAATTATTTTATTTATTTAATTTTTAATATTATTTTCTCAATATATGTGTACACTATATTTTAAATAGAACTCTGATAAAGCCTATCATTTTCTTAAATTTTCCATGTTTTTAGTAGGTATCTTTATATATATAAATATATATATATATATATATATATATATATATATATATATATATATATATATATATATATATATATATACACTGAGTCCATTGTCTGTTTTTACTACCCCTGTGAAGTATATTTTAATCAGGTAACAATGGTGGTGAGACATCGTGAGCAAGGGAGTGCGACTCCCAAAACGCGTAAATGTAATTCGTCATTTTAAATTAAATAAAAGGACTTTCACAACCTACCTCGGAGTGCCGGATGATTTACTACTGTTGGAGATAAATCTTATAATCGATATATATATATATATATATATATATATATATATATATATATATATATACCATATATGATACTAACTGTATTCAAAGCAAAATATATATATACAGCTTGTGAAAGGTAAAAATGTGCTTGCCTATTCTCTAATACGTTTAAATTCAGACACTGGAAATGCACTCCCAATTATCAAGAGTGGTTGCCTTGGCATGGACCATGAGCAATGTAGCACTCAGTTATACATTTTACCTAGGTATTAGATTTCTTGATGAATGCCAGGCAAACTCAGAGCACTGAGCTTTTATTACTGTAAAGAAGTGAATTTAAAATTCAAACACTAGGCCAGCACTAGGCGAGCACTATTGCACTTAGAGCAGCAATGTGATAGTAAAGAAACATCACTTAATGAACAATCCTGGATAAGACTCCAAAACCCAACCAACTCCAGAAAATTAGGGGTGAACAGATTTGCATTTGTTTTGCCTCAAAATATAATCATTGCCAAGAAAATTACACACAAGGATATATGTCTGGTACAAAGGGCATGATACACTGTCGTGAGAATGGTTCAAATAGAAAGCATCTCTTGGTCGCTGCAGACATTAATTGAACAGTTCTTGAAAAACGTTTACTGATTAAACTAGTCTCCCAGAGGCAAATCTAAAAAAAGAGCAAAGTAACCTCGAAATGACAGTATAGAGCAAAATGTTCAAAACAGGGAAAATTCGGAATTTTCTCCAGCGTAATAATTAGTTCATCCAGGTCTACAGACAATCAACTGTCAACAGATGTGAGATTTCCCAGGTACAAATTATACTCTGCCCCAGAAAACAACACAGTCTACTTTATAGCTACAATAGATGACTCAAAAATATGGGGTCGATTAGGATCGCGGATTTTCCGCATCCTCCGTGCCGGCGGAAGCCACCGCCGGTCCGGAGGATGTGGAAAATCCACTGCGGACCCACCAAAGACCCACCGCCACATTAGGATGGCTTGTGGGTCTTGGTTTCAGTCCGCCGCTTTTCCGCCGCGGTCGGCTTACAACCGCGGCGGAAAAACTCTAATATGGTGGCGGTGTCTCTCAGACACCGCCAGACATATTAGGATGGTGTAAAAGAGGTGCTTTTCCGTGGCGGGTTCTCCGCCGTGGAAAAGCGTACGGATCTTCACTTCGGGGGCCCGTTGCGGGCCCCCTGGGTGAAGGGAGGTGGGGGCTGCACATGGGGGGTACCTATGGTACCCCCCTGCACTTACATGCAGAAAGCGGCAGGCACTGCGCGGTGTCTGCCGCTTTGTGCATGTAAATGCTATGAATGTGTTTTCAACATTGCTGCGGGTGCAGCTTGAAGCCGCACCCGCCGCAATGTTAAAAATAGAGGATGTGACCGCCAAGGTGGCGGTCACATCCTAATTGCACAGGAGGGAACGCCGCAGCACATGCGGACGTTCCCTCCTACTCAGGGCTCGCGGACGGACGCAAGTCTGTCCGCGATCGTAATGTGCCCCTATGTAATGACAAAAAATGAGCTACAGCACTTACGCTCATAGGTGAATCACCAGCTTGTCTCATGGTAGAATAGATTAGCCTCATCAAACACCTTCTAATATTGGAGTACATCGCAAAACCCTGGCTTAGATTACCACCTATCCATCTGAGAACATTTTCTTAACTTTCCTCCTCCATTTTACTTCTCAGTGCTAGATCCTCAGGCCTCAACGATCTGGTCCTTCCTATTCCATATCTACTCACACACTTTCACAAGTCTAGTATACTTTACTTCTTTAAGTAATACAACCAACTGATGACAACTTTATCATACTCACATAACCCAAATTCTTTACTGCATTGATCCTGTGTTCTTGCAAAAAGGACTGTGACGCTACCCTTGGACCAGTGTTCCTATTTGTTCATGATTTTACCTTGCTTGCCTTTTGAAACGGTATGATATTGACTATGTAATTTTTAAAGAAAATACCACAGTTTACCTGCTAACCCACGTGTGCTGGTGGCGTCTTGGGCTCTCAGCTGCTTACAGGTTCCACCCATCAGTGGCGACCAACTGCGGAGGGTGAGGGGAGGAGCCAAGACTGCTACAGGCCATTCATGCCAGTCACAGCGCGAGAGCGGGCACTCTAGGACTTTGCTGCTACCCTGTGGACCAGTGTTCCTATGTGTGCATGATTTTACCCTTTCAGCAGTTTAAAACTGTATGAAATTCACTATTTTGAAAAAAAAAAATACCACTGTTTACTTGCTAAGCCACGTGTGCTGGCGGCGTCTTGGGCTCCCAGCTGCTTACTGGTTCCACCCATCAGGGACGACCAATCACGGAGGGTGAGGGAAGGAGCCAAGGCTGGTCGCAAAGCATGAGCGGGCACCCTAGGACTGTGCTGCTACCCTGTGGACGAGTGTTCCTATTTGCACATGATTTTACCTTTTTAGCATTTTAAAACGATATGAAATTGACTCTATGTATTTTTAAAAGAAAATACCACTATTTACCTGCTAAGCTTCATGTGCTATCGGCATCTTGGGCTCCCAAGCTGCTTCCTGGTTCCACCCATCAGGGGCGACCAGTCCCGGAGGGCGAGGGGAGGAGGTTAGGCTCCTACCGGCCATTTATGCCGGTCGCAGCATCGGAGCGCAGTGGACAATGTGGAGCGCAAAGGCAAGCCTGTTGGCGCCCATCCGCAGACGTCCAGGGCCAGGGGCCAGTAATTATGCCCAATCTCTAATATATTCTTCACTGGTACTAAGACAGCTACAAACAGTCAAGCATCCACTTAATTCCACTGTCGGTTCCAGTATGATCCAAAATTAGATCATGGTACCAGGGGTGTCATCCCACACACAACCCCGTACAGCTACAGATACAGGACAGACACAGGCGTTCGGTGCTATCTATTTCGTATTTAAGCACCCGCTCCTTAGATAAACACAAGCTTGACATATTACTCTTACTGGTTTCAGAGAAACCAGACATCCTCCTATTAACCATCATTTGCCAGGACATTACATTTATAGCTCTCACCCCACTTGGCCTCCCCTCAGTAGACAATGTCATATTCAAACTGAAGTCTGATTCAGCCCCCCTAATCTGTGTACTACTGCACAGGCCTTCTCAGTACATGCCTCTGTTCTCCCAATCTCTGGGCAAACAAGTAGCCCACCTTGTAACTAACCATGCCAAAATCCTGCTGATAGGTGACTCTAACTACTGAGCAAATGACACACTAGGTGGGCCCCACTCTACTCAGTTAACCAATCTACTCACCGGTTTAAACTTTGCTCAACAGGTTTCTTCTGCCACACACAGCAAAGGGCACATACTTGAACAAGTTTGGACTACCAACCTGGTTGTGTCTGCTCAATCGATCTCTCCATACAGTTCCTCCCTATTAGAACTCTTCTACCTAAACAGTTTTTCTTTTACATATGGATGTTTTGTGGTGCTTTCTGTATACTCTCATGCTCTACAATTTATTTGTAATTAACGTATCCCACTCAACTTATTGATGATCTGCAGAACTATACTTTTTATATATTTTCTTCTTCTTTGATTAACCTATATTTTTATCTTTAATCTTATTTTATTTTATTTTAGTGTTAAGAGTTGTTGCCTACCGTTTATACTATGTCTTTAAGTAATTGTTTTCCTATGTCTTTACGCTTCCCTTCATACTTCTGACCTCACTCTCTTCCACTAGCTACCAACACTTTCCATCCCCCCTCCTCACTGCGTCTCTCCCCAATGTTCTCTTACTATAATCAACATTTGACTCCCCCACCTACCCCCTTCTTTTCCCGCTTCTCTATGTTGTGATTTACACGCAGTCCTAGCCTCTGCTTACCCCACTTAGTCTCTACTCTCACTCTTGACTCTTTCTCTCCACAGTTCGGTCACTACAATTGATGTTTGACTCCCCTACTCACCGTCTTCTTTGTCAGTCCCTTTTTCCCTTCACCCCACTCTGTTAGCTCTCTCTATGTAATGTTGACCCTTCCTCTCCCTCGTCTCTTGACCTCCTCCACTCGGCGTTCCACTCTAAGTTCCACTCTCACACTCCTTCCATCTCTAGAGGACTTTAATAACTCCGAATCATCATTCCTCCTCGCACTGCTCCCTTCATAGCTCACGATCCTTCCCTCACCAGACATGGTCCTAACTCCTGCACTATCCTCTACCCTAATTCTCTCTCCAAAAACTCTAATAAAAAGTTTACGCACAAACTTTTAAAACTTCACCAAGAAACTTTGTTTGTGGACAACTACTGCAGCCTCACCTCCATTATCAAAACTAACTACATCTTCTACACCAAACGCCCCTCTAAATGGAAAAGTATCTTCCTCCTACACATCCCCATAATGAATTCTTGCAAAATCCAGTACGGATTGAAACTTTCAACAACCCCCACTCTTTCTTTCCCAGGTGAATATTGACATCTCCATATTCAAATCTGGCAATATCCTCATCCAAGCTTCTGACAACCACCTCTCCATCTTTGATCAATATTTCAGTTCCTTATCTCTCTTCCTCACTAACCCTCCCCATTCCCCTCATCCCCTACCCAAGAAATCCCTTTCCTCGCTCCTTCCAAGCTCCAACCATCCCCCCTGACCCTCCTACCTCCATTGCATTCCCACTAACACTGGCTCTCCTTCTCCTGTGCTCCTCACTACAACAATCACCCCAGTGAGACACTCAAACCCACAAACATCCCCCTCCACAGTTGCTTCCCCCACTCACAACTCCAAAGCTGCTCAGCTCACCTCCATCCATTCCCATTCTCGCAGCTACTCCAAGTTCTCCCACTTCAACTGACTGCCCCCTCTTAATCGGTTTGCCTTCCCTCTCCTTTCTCCCTCGACTCTGACTCACTCCCCCTTAACTATCTCGATTCCCATTAATGCCCTCTCACACCCTGAAAACCCCCTGTCAGCCTCTAACCACATCACCCCACTATATCCCCACTGGGGTTTCACCCCTCCTCCATCCCAACGCTCACCTCAGGTCTAACTTAGAACACTCTCTTCTCCCCACTAACGTCCCAACCCCGTTCCCCCTATCTCTTTTATCCACTACCCTTTTGTTATGTTATGTTATGTTATAACAAGTTTTATTAAGCGCTTAGCTACTCGAACCGAGTGTCCCGGCGCTGTCAGACCCAACAAAACACAACCATTGCGGCCGAGGGGAGTTAATTGCAGAACAACCATGTCTTCAGCTCCTTCCTAAAAGACAAAAGGGTCCCGCATTTCCTAAGTGACAGTGGCAGTGCATTCCAGGCTCGGGGAGCAAGATATCCAAAAGAGCGGCCCCCGATGCGAGCGCACCTGACTGCCGTGATAGTGGCCAGTGAAAGGGACGCAGAGCGAAGTGCTCTGGATGGAATGTGAAGTGCCAACCGCTTCCTTAGGTAACCTGCACCAGAGCCATGGAGTGCCTTAAATGCCAAGGTCAACGTCTTAAACTCGATGCGTTTCCGTATCGGAAGCCAATGGAGTGATTTCAGCAGGCCCGCAGCGTGAGACCTCCTGCCAAGGCCGAAGATGGCACGAGCGGCCGAGTTCTGCACCACCTGCAGACGTGAGAGAAGATAATCAGGGAGGCAGAGGTAGAGTACATTGGCGTAGTCAAGCCTAGATCCTACTAAAGCCTGCACTGTACTTTTCTTGTGGGCGATGGATAGAAAAGGAAGGAATTTCCTGAGCATTCTCAGTATCCTGAAGCATTGACCCACCAGGCCCAGGATCTGTGGTTTAAGGGACAAACCGGTGTCCAACTTGACTCCCAGGTTCTTTGCCATCCCCGTCTCCACAGAGGGGGGGTGGATATCAGCCGGCCACCAGGACTTCCAACAAGGGTCCGGAGGACACCCAAAAAAAAGGACCTCAGATTTATCTGGGTTGCATTTCAGCTGGTTTATATGAAACCAGCCGAACACAGCACCCAGGCAGTACTTAATAAGCTCTCCATCAAAGTCCCTATTCTTGCCACAGGTGAATAGAAGCTGGGTATCATCAGCGTAAGAGACAATCTGGGCACCCCAGCCTCGGCCAGCTCTGCCAAAGGGGACATATAAATGTTAAAAAGGGTAGGACTTAGAATCGACCCCTGGGGGACTCCAACCTCCAATGGTGGTACTGCGGCCGAATAAGGCGGGCCCAGACCGTCTGTTGACGATTCGAGAGAAAGGACTCAAACCATCTGAACACCGTTCCCCTTAACCCAATCTCGAAGAGTCTAGCCAAGAGGCGGTCATGAGGAACGGTGTCAAAGGCCGCCAACAGGTCTAATAACACTAGCAGTGCCTTTCCTCCCTTATCCTGGACTTCCTTGATCGCTTCCGACACCTCTAGCAGTGCCGTCTCTGTGCTCATGTTAGCACGAAAACCGGACTGGGTAGAATGGAGGATGCCGTGGGATTCCACAAAATCCGCCAGGACCCCCTGTACATGCTTCTCCGTCACCTTGGCCAAAACCGGAAGCGGCTTCTTTAGAAGGGGGAGGACCAGGGCTTCCTTCCACGATGGAGGCACAACTCCTGTCTCGAGAGATAGATTCGAAATTGGATTGACCATAGGGTTAATCACGTGTGCCAATTTAGCGAGGTGCTTGGCTGGAGAGGGATCAAGGGGTGATCCCGAACGCATCTTGGATAGAATGTCGAACGAGTCTTGTAATGCAATAGGAGGGAAATTAGCAAGCAAGGGCTGCCGGAACACGGGTTGGGGAATGGGCAGAGCCATGATGGAGAATGCTTCCCCAGCAACTGGAGGGAAAGTTGCCTGGATACTGATGAACTTATTAGCGAAAAAAGCTTGCTAATTGAGTAACCCAGGACTTCGAAAAGGAACGTTTAGGAGTGATAGAGGCTGGAGAGGTAAATTCTTTTACAATCAAGAAAATCTCTTTGCTGGTATTGGAAGCCTCCTCAATCCTCCTAGCAAAGTATGATTTCTTTTCCGCATAAATTGCCTTATGGTAGCCCTTGACGCACAGCCTATAAACCTCCTTGAGAGGCTCGTCATAATTTGAGCGCCAAGCTCGTTCGGCCTTCTTGCAAAGCCTACGACTAGCATTAAGCATGGGCGTGAACCAAGGCGCCGAGGCGCGCTGATAGTTCCTAAGCATCCGCTGAGGAGGGGCCAGCTCCTTAAAGCACTGCACTAGCCATGTTTGAAAGAGATCCAAGTCCTGCTCCAAGACTCCTGTGGACTGGCACGGATGGGACAGTAGATACTGCCTGACCATATCAGAGGAGACTTTATGAAAAGCGCATGAAGGCGAGGGAATAGGACCGGTCCCTCTGGACGAAAGGCTTGATTTAAATTGAATGTCAAAATTGACCAAGAAATGGTCAGACCAGAGTACAGGTCGAGGAAGCGCAAGTATGATGGGAGTTGTGGAAAAATTCAGATCAAGCATATGCCCCTTGTTGTGAGTAGGGGAAGCCACATAAGGTAGCAAGCCAAGAGGTTTAGTAGTGTCTAACAACTTGATGGTGTCAGGTGCATCTGGCAAGTCCATGTGGATATTAAAATCACCTAGAAGTATGCAGTGCTTAAACTGCACACTCATAGCCGATATCACCGAATATAGCCCCTCGTGGAAGGACCCAATAGGCCCAGGGGGTCTGTACACTAACAGGCCTGCGCAGGATTGAGCTGGTGAAATCGTCAAGCAGAAGCCCAGATTTTTCAACATAGAACTCCATCTCGCTACCCTTTCAGCGGAACTCTCAGCACTCTGAATAGATTTTAACTCCCGCCCTTCACTCTCTACCCCCATTAGGTCCTGTCCCCAGAAATCGATACCGACATCCCCCACATACCCCCAATATCTGAGTCCCACCCAACCCATTCCACCTCAACTGACCTCCCTGACCTCTGCATCTCTCTCTCCTTCAATACCCCCAACTACATCCACTCCTGCCCTTCTCTCAACCAGTCCAGTTATCTTGGGTACCAGCAGAATCCCTACTTCACCAGCTTCACCCAGAACACCTTCTGAACTTACACATATCCACACTTGCCCTCCACCCAAAAGTATACCTAAACCCCTGGCTTGCTTGCTTGCTGGCTAATTGCCAATCTGTGGCTCATCATGCAACTGAAATAGCCGAAACCATCTTGAGCTAAGCCATAGACATTGCCTTCCTAACTGAAACTTGGCGCAATGCCCACTCCTCTTCTATTCCGGACGTGCTCTCACCTCCTGGCTACTCCATCCTTAGGAAGGATAGGCCGGACAGAATAGGAGGAGGGCTAGCTATTATTTATAAAAATTATCTTCAACTCTCCCTTATCAATAACTCGGATCACACTACTTACGAGTACCTTGGTTTTGAACTTAAGGTCCCAGGATCCCTTCCAATCCATTTGTACAATATTTACCATCCACCAGGTGACTCCCTTTCGTTTGTTGAAGAATTGTTCGATCTCATTATCCATTCCTCGCTTTCCAATTCTAAACATCTCTTCCTAGGAGACTTTAACCTCCACTGGAACAAAAAGGATGGCCCCCCTGCTAACCTCCTAACTGATCTGCTTGACATTATTGCCCTGACGCAACTTTGCCATGCGCCCACCCACATCAAAGGGGACACCGTAGACGCTATCATTGCTGACAAAGATCCAGCCTCCTTGACCAACATTACCCCTATTGACTGGTCAGACCATCACCTCATTCTCTTTTTGATCACTAACACGATGCCCCACAACTTATTAAAGTAAAGAAATTGTCTAGAAACCTTCACCTTATCCCCCCTGAAGAATTAGAATCCAAAATCAAGTTCCAACTACAACACATCTCCCTCGCCCTAAATGTAAATGACCTCACTGAGCCTTTTAACAAATCCATAACTGAGGTCCTTGACCAAATTGCCCCGGCGAAATAAAAAACACAAAATACTCCTCCTCAAAATCCCGGTTCAATTCTGACCTCAACAGTGATAGACGTTTGCTTAGAATGTTTGAACGCGCATGGAGACCAAGCCCGTCCCCTACTAATCTGACCCTCCTAAGATCTGCTAGGTCCAAATATAAAAAACACATTCTTGACGTAAAGGCCTCCTTCTTCAGCTCTCTATTAGATAGGGCCAAAAACAGGCCCCAAGAACTGTTAAGCATTGTCAAAAATCAAACAGCTTCTGCCCCCCAAATTACAGACCTCAATCGATAAATGTGAGGAAATCGACAACTTTTTCAATGACAAAGTCAACAAGATTGACAAATCCTTCACCTCATCCCCTCTCCCCTTCATTACCTTACCCTCCTCCTATCCTTCCCACTTGGATTCCTCCATCATCACTTCCAATTCCACCGCCTCTCCTCTCCCCCATATCTTTCCCCCTCCTGATCTCGACCCCTCCGTATCCCCACCAAAAAATAACGCCTCCTGGCATAACTTCCAACCAGTATCGGAACACGAGGTCCTTAACAGTATTTCTAAGCTCAAACCCTCCTCACACACCAAAGACCCACTCCCTGCAAACTTTGTTCAAGATTTAAAACACATCATTGCCCCCCATTGGACAAACATTAGTAATTCTTCATTATCCTCTGGGTGTGTACCGATCTCCCTTCAGCTTGGTCAAATGACCCCAATCCTCAAAAACCCTCAGGCAGACCCTAATGACCTTAACAATCTCCGGCCTATTTCTAATCTTCCTTTTCTCTCCAAAGCCCTCGAAAAATGCGTCCTTCTACAATTGGACAACCAGATCTCCTCCTTCAATCTTTTAGATCCCTTTTAATCAGACTTCAGAAAAGGCTGCAGTACTGAAACTGCCATGATTAAAATAATTGACGACTTACACCAATCCCTTGACAAAGGCAAAGCCTCCCTTCTTATCCTTCTTGACCTCTCTGCGGCGTTCGATACTGTCAATCTTTTGGCCCTACTTAACACTCTAAAAGACCGTTTTGGACTCAATCGCTCTGTCCATCAATGGTTTTATTCCTTTTTCCAACACAGGTCCCAACAAATAAAAATGTCTGATTGCCTCTCCAAACCTAGACCCATCTCCCTTGGTGTCCCCCAATGATCTATAGTTTCTTCCGCTTTGTTCAACCTGTTCATGGAGCCCCTTACACTCATTCTTAAGCAATCTGGAACCAACTACCACCTTTACGCTGATGACACCCAAATCTATTGTAAGATTAAATCATGTGCTGATATCTTACACCTCAAAGAATCCTTGACTAAGATTCAATCCTGGTTCCATTGCAACCCCCTTAAACTTAACCCTAAAAAACGGAAATCCTCCTCTTCTTGCCTAAAAACAGCCTACTCCCCATCCAGTCTTGGATATCTGTCCTGAATGCTCTTAGCTGCTCTTTCATCCTATCCAGCTCAGTTACATCCCTCTGGAACAGCATTGACCAGAACCTCAGTCTCATACCACACATAAAAAATGCTGCCAAGAGTGCCCTCTTCACACTACAACACCTCACGAAAATAAAACCCTTTATCCCCAATAAGGACTTTAAATCTGTGGTCCAAACATTTGTCCTTTTGAGAATTGACTACGGTAATGCTATCCTCACAGTAACTCCTAAAATACATTTAGCTCCAATCAAGTCGGTCCTCAATCTTGCAGCAAGGCTCATCACGGATTGCAAACGTTTCAAGCACATTTTTCCTGTCCTTAAATCCCTCAAATGGCTCCCCGTTGAAGGCAAATCCACCTAAAAAACCGCTTGCATCACCCATATAGTACCTATATGAGAAACTTCTAAAAGCTGGCACCGCTAGAGATTTGAGAAGCACTGATAACCTAATCTTCATCCCTCCTCTGCTAAATAAAAAAGCCACTCAATCACGCTCCTTCACTGGAAATGTGCCATCCATCTGGAATTCACTCCCCATTGAACTACGCTGCAACCCCTCCTACTATAGCTTCAAAAAAGCCCTGAAATTGCACCTTCTCAACCGTTACTTGGGGACTTAATTCCCTGCACAGAACACTTCTCCATATTTACTCTGCGTCTCTCAGTTTTTCTTTTTTACCCTCCCTTCTTTCTGCTTCCCCCCCTCCCCTCCCTCCTAATTCTCCCCTATCCTACTTCCTCACCCTCTTTTATCATTTAGATGAGATTAGATCTCTGAACCTTTTCTCTCTGACCTGGCCGCTCCCCGATTTTCTACTGTAAAGTTCCCTCACCCCCTTCACTCCACAACCACACCATTCATCTCTTCCTTCTCATCTCACTCATCCCTATTCTGCCTTTGCTCATTGATCTTTTCCAAACGATCCTTGGTCTTCTTCATCCTCCTCATTTTATTCCTCCACCCTCAAAAGTTTCCCCCTCTCCCTCCTTTTATCTCAACTATCATTCTTCCTGTGCTTTCTCTTTGAGCCATTCCCCCAACCTGACCAATTTTAAAAAAAAATTTAAAACCCACCTTTTCACACATTCTGAATAGCTGTCTCGTTGCTCACTCTGACACCGTTTCCTCACCGCGCCAGGACAGTCCCGACTAACAGAGCGCGATACAAATCAACATATAACATAACATAACATAACATACTACCCTGTAATTTTGTTATCTTTAGTCCTTGGCTCTCATACAATTTGCTGTTTTTCACTGTCATTATGGTCATTATAGCATACCTTGTACTTACATTTTTCCTCAACTCTCTTGAATTCATTCTAGTAACACTGTTATGTTATGCTGATCTTGATGTTACCTTGTAAAGCGCTCTGATACCCTAGGGTCCAGCCAGCGCTATATAAAACCTTTAAAATAAATAAATAAATGGTCGGACCACCATTTAATAAAGTTCACCATAATTAATGTTACGACAGCCAAATCCCCTACTAGTGATGGTGGGATGGCTAAGAAATAGAGTGCTATTGATACAAACATATTCTATCACACACTGGCGAACCTCAGCCCCAATCATTGAATCTGATACAAATCTTAGTGAGAAAACTATCTCTGCCTGGCTATTAGCAACCAGTAATAAACAACCTCCCCTCAAGAAAATAAAACTGGCCCGTTGCACAGAGATGGTTCTCCACTGACCTAAAACTCAAAAACGGGCCCTTCACCTACTGGGTAGGAAGTGGAGATAGAGTTACTCATTAGAAGGACAACACATCTATTTGGCTGCCATGAGAGAATACAGAAAAAAGCCCCTCACTTCTTCTTCAGAATTCAGATTCAGTGGCTGTTTAAATAAATGAGTTTGGATGTGATCTTTTCAATGAGCATCATAATAGCTAGGTGGGTGAATATATAGGTGAGTGACTTCTTGTAGAAGAGGCTGTAGGGGTAAGTGACTGGTTATGTAAGTGGCCGCATGGATAAGTGCCTGAATGATTGATTGTGTTGTGTGACTGACTGTGGATCTGCTCTATTACACTGAAAGTGTTAATTACAAAATAGACAAGGCAAACTAATAGGAAGCTATGGCAAGAGCACTTCATATTTAAAAACACTCTCCATGGATATCTCTAACCAATATGGCTGTGGTGGAAAAAGTGTTTTAAGACGTCCAATGAAGAAAGAAAAAGAACATATAGATATATTAGTATTTAATCTTCAAAATTACAAAAATATAACAATACTCATTGCTAATGCTAGAACACTGTATTACAATGTAATAAAATATAATTTTCTCTTTTTTACACTTCTCAGCTTTTGTACTTCTTCACCATAAACTGTGTTCTGTATGAATTATCATCCTCAAACAGTAGGAAAAAAACAATCAATGGATTGTTAAAAAAACAATGCTGTATAGTAGATCACTACAAATAAGTGACACTTTGCATTGCACTCACTACACTTCATCAATCAGTTGCTTTTTTCTGGAGTTAGTACAGTAATCTAAAAAAAAAACTATGTCAAAAATATTTCTTCATTTATTATGTATTGTACAATATTACAAATAAATATAAAGCACTCTTCAATTTTGGAGATGCTCTTCAAAAATTATCCCTGATAGGCCAAATGATATTTAAAATGCAGTTGATCCATATGGACAAAAATCCCATTGTGACTTGGTCTAGAATGTTTACCACACAACGAATCTATTTCATGCTTAACTTGGTATCCTTTATGTCACAGTTCTATAACAAGATACAAAGGAAAGACTCAAAAGTAAAAAGTTTATGAAATGTCTTCTTTTCTTCTGCAGGGCCTTTGGAGTTCTTGTCCACCAGAAAGAAGAAAACAGGTAAATCACCGACTTATTTGTTCCTATGGTTTGTGCATTAGTGAAGTGCTCTTCCTTCCTTGTTAGGGGGGATTAATGGACGGGCTGCTCTCATAGGAGAGAACCTGTGACACAGTGGGTAGAGGAAGTCTCCTGAGGGTGATAAGGAGAAAAAAGTAAAAGCTCATAGCCAAATCTGCATTGTCTTGGCTTTTTGGTGACCTTTAGCATTGTTCAGTCATCAAATGCCCTTCCTTAGCCCCCCCTCTCTTTACTTCAAACATATTTCCCCCCTTTTCCACATCACAGGTGCTAGCTGCTTGAATTTTTCCTTCCCCGTTATAGGCTCTACCCTCTACCTCGCAGCCTTTCACATGCCTGACTGATCCTCCTCCTTCCTTGGACATGGCTGGAATTGGAGTCCAACCGGCAGACAGGGTACGTCTTCTCATCTTCTTGGGTCTCTGTGCTGCCCTCTGACTTCGGGTCTTCTCGCTTGGGCTCCTTGAAGTCAAGTCAAGTCATTGGGTAGGCTCTCCCTTTCCTCTGGTCCCGGTTCTACTCCCATGAAGTGGACTCCCTCGGACCGACGGCTAAAAAAAATGGTCCTATTTTCCTCCTACTTCCTCATCTGCGATCTCCTCATTTCCTCCTCCTGACGTGCTAGTGGTCCACGGAAGTCTCTGTCTCACCCCGTTTGCCTGACTTCTGGTTTTGTCACAGGCCTGCAAAACATGAAAGGTTCTAAACACAAAATCAAGAGCACTACATAAAAGTTATGTTTTTTGATCTGGAAATATAGCAGATCCAAAATGTAATTTTGAGCATAAATCACAGTTTTTGTTTACATGCTGGTCACATTCAGATGACAGCAATCAGCCTAAGATTCAGAATCAGAAGGCTGATTGCTGTCATCTGAAACTGACCTGCGTGTCAACAAAAGCTGTGATTTCTGCTCAAAATAAAATGCTGGATCTGCTACATTGCCAGACCAATAAACATTACTTTTGTGTAGTGTTCTGAATTTTGTGTTTAGAACTTTAATTAAGAAGCTTTTTTCCAGTGCCACCTTGACCACTGATATATAGTAATATTGGTTTGTACAATGAACTTTCACACTACTTCCTCTTGCTGGAGAAATCCATGGTCTATTTTATCTTATAGTTTGTAGTCATTTTTTGTTTATTGTTCAGTTGTTCTATTAAATGTTTGAAAACCACAATTTCCTCTCTTTCTTGCTGCATTGCAGTCTCCGCCTCATTAATAGATATAGCATCTTAATTTTAAAGAATTGGTCCTCCAAGAGAATCTTGACTCACTGGTGCAGAACTTTGGATGCTCTGTGAACTCTCCTTATCTATCTCAGCACTAATGGTTTCTTCCTGTTCAATCTCATCTTTCAAAATGTGCAAGTAGGTTGGAAACACTCAACACTCAAGACTGTTTTTCACAGTGTTTAAAGAGTCTTCACAACAGTCATAATGTCCAAGTAAATCTGATTTCACACACTATGAACAGTTGAACAACTGCAAAAGTGCCAAGTGGAAAAACTCTCTTCTCTCTGGGGTTTTGCATCTAAGGTTTCGGTGGCAAATTAGTTTCCCTTTATTGTGTCCCACCAAACAACTGTCATGACAAAGTACTGCATATCTTCCTTCTTCTATGGTTTCAGTTAGATAACTTCTATATGTATAGTGCTAATATGCTTCACAGAGACTCATATATTGAAGATGAAGACTCCTTCTTGAGGAGTATTCATCCAGCATGTTAGTTTTCCCAATGTCTCTGATTTCAGGATCATATTCTGTAAGGTACTACATTTTTGGGAACAACTTCAATACTCTATTTTGCCTGTTTGCAAGGCCTACACTTACCCACAGAGCTCCTCTTGATTTGGAGAACAAACTTGCTGAGCTCAAGCTGTCCGAGAATGCCATTTCTTGGTAAGATTTCTGCAGAAATCTCTCACACATCTCTTTTGGTTCTATCTCTTCTGATTTTGTTATATATGAAGTCACCTAGAGAGCAACAGATATGGAGTTGCCTGCAACAAATTGCAGATCCATATTTGCATTCCACATCTTCAGAATCACTGGGTAGTAGTCATTGACATATTTGGAAGCATCTGTTCTACTCAGGTTGTATTTTTTGGTGATTTCTGACTGCAGACAAAAAGCTGTTGACTCTATTTTCTGAGATGACAGGTCATGGGAATCCAAAACAACATCTGTCTCAAGCTCTTATCAGCACAATCTCTTGGGATGGGGCATGTCACATAGTGTTGTGTGAAAGACAAGTCAGACTCATAGGGGTCTGTCCAAATTTCGGAGCATCTTTTACCTTAATCAGCATGTGAATATGTAGAACACCTATAGCTCGTTACTCTTTGCACCAAAAGAAATCAGTAACTTGGCCAAGAGGAGGATTAGTTGTGTTGCAGATGAAATCAACCATTGCTTGAAACCTGCAGTTAAAATATCTGCAAATATTTGCAGGGTCTAGCGCACATAGTTCTCCGGGTGTCTTTAGATTTATGTCTTTTAGGATTGAGTTTGCTTCTCACAAGAATTGATGCAGCTCATCCCATGAATTATAAGCACAACTGAATGTTAGATACCAATTAGGTGCTCCTAGGTTTCTCAACATGTATTTCAGTACACCATGAAGATAATACCAATATTCATTGGTGCCACATTGGCATGCCAGCAAAGTTGTTTTACAGGTTTCCATTTTCACCTTGAACTTTGCCAATTAATTCCCTTGCTGTGATACTTTGCAGATTCATTCCTGTCTAGAGAATATGCTTTACTGCATAAGATATGCCTGACAAGTCACTCTCAAATAAAAGGTGAAATATATAGGGTATAAACTGGGGAAATCTAGGATCCACGGAGTATATTATGGTTGATCTAGACTCAGATGTTGCCAACTGTGCGGGCCGTTCATCATACCTACCACCCACTGCTGTGAGAAAGAGATGCTGCAAACACCAAACTTCTGAACTTTATTCCCACACACTCAATGGTGCACCTCTTGCTTCTCTCATTTGAAAGAGATTAATAGCATCACCAATAATCTCTTTAGAATGCAGATAGTGCATGCTGTAGGGTTCATACATTTCTTCTGATTTGGATGAATGCACCTTTCAATCTGACCTTTCGATGACCTTTTGATGGCAATGGGTCACCCTTCATATGTTTTATTCTTGCCAGTTATCTCTTCTGCAGTTTTTGGAGACAGAACTACATAACGAGTTTGACTTTAGTAGTGAGTATGTTGAAAACATATACAAACAAAATTCGGTTCATCTGAACAAACTGTTGTAAATTTTCTAATCTCTTCTTGAAAGTTTTCAGCAGTAATGTGTGTGTCCTGTTTTGCTACACCCGCAGATACCAAGTCTGTACCTATCTACATATCTGTGTGAGTGTTGCTTCTAACAATCTCACATAGATATCTACCATACTATTAATCCATTTGTTTTTCACAAGCTTAAATGTAATTCACATACCTGAAAATTAAGTGAGCTGGAGGATTCAATTTTTGGCTCTTATAAGATAGATACAATAGTTCCAGGAAATATGACAACTAATTCTCATTCAAAGGAACCGTAAATAACAATCTTTTCAACTTTGCATTCCCTGATACTGCGAAAGGCAGCATATACAAACATATATTTCATATTTTAGTTTTGTAACTCCACTTCTGAATGGTTACTCCAAAGTAACCTGTTCATGCACTTTTATAAAGAAGCCCAACATGTTAGGGTATTTGTGCACATTTGCGAATTATTTGCAATTGTCGTGACAAATTTGCCCAAAAATGTGAGTCATAAAACATATGTACCATGCTGGTTTAATGATTTTAAAAGTATAGTAAACTTTATTAGTAAGCCCTCATTAGGAAAATAAACCCTTTTCATACACCAATCAGTCTAAACTCCTCTAATACTCTAAATACAGAGAATTCTTTTTTTAACACCCTTCCTCCAAAACACTCTTAGCACAGTTTTCATAGCAACCCACTAGAACCAGTAATAGTTCACAAATTCACAGAACATTCTAGAAAGACCATACTAGTTACAACATTAGCTGCTGCAGGTATGGTTTACAGTACAGAACTAAAAGCATATCAAACTCTGCATTTCGTTTTGTTTTGTGCCAGATCCAATCCTAAATCTAGTTACTTATCCTTTGAAGATACTACCTACTTATATTTACCTGCATGTTCACAACATCCAATAATCTCATTGTTTTTTCAAGCCAGAAGCATACCTCCATTTTAACTGCCTTTCATTTTACAGTCAGCTCCAGCCTTTTCTTGCCTGCTACTGATGCTTCACTTCAAAATGGTTAGAACGTGGACTGTGAGCCACAGCTATGTCTTTTGGGCTAGAGAGCGTGCTAGAAAGAGTGGTATTGACAGGGACATGTGTTTGGCAAATGTGGACATTACTTAGATTGGCCGGAGAGGGTTGAAGTGGCATTGATTGCTGCCTTTGCTTGAAATTATGTTGAAATCCCAACCCCCTTACCTCATGATTGTGCACTGTGGTGGCAATGACATGGGCAAACTGACTGGGGTAGGATGGGAAATACTAATGTAGGAAGGATACATTAGAAACATCACTACCTAAATTAATTTATAAAACATGTATAAGTCTCCGTGTGATTCGGTGAGTGCGTGTATGTAGAAAGCTGGCTCTCTACATAGTGTATTCAAAAGAAGTACACTGTGCAGAGAATCTAGTGGATCCCTTACTGGTATATAGAGGCACACCTCTTTCTGTGGTAGTGTGGGCAAGCAGTTAGGCTTATCAGAGGGTAGTGCTAAGCATGTGTTGTATTCACAGAGGCAATAAATGACACACACATTCAAGAATAAATCTGAGACCACCTTCTAAAAATAACATTTATATTTATGGAATTTGTCAGACCAAGAACTTCATTCTAAGGTTAATACTTTTTACGTTATGATTTTTCAAAGTCTGCAAAATAAATTATAATTGTGTGCTATTATGCACAATAGAAGTCTATGGGAGAAAAGAGGAAAAAGCATATAAAATCACACAGTAGGTTCTCAAGGTTCACCTCCTGGATTTAGGTAAGCAGCAGGGCCAGGTCCAATGTTTCTGCAGCGAAGGATCAGGAGAGTCTTGTATTCGGTCGGGACCAGTGTACTGATGTCCTTGGTAACTGGCACTATTAAGAAGGGGGCCACCTGAAAGCATACTGCACAGAGGGACTTAAGGGTAAGTCCGGGGGGTCCTTCTTGAGGGAGCAGGTTGCCAGGGCCTCAGGACCATGGTAGCGCAGTTGGGCCATAGTTACCCAGGCCTGGTGGGCAGGGTGCAGAGCATATAGGGTAGTCAAGCATCATGTGTCAAGATGGTCCTCGCTGTTAGGAGCAGGCAGGTTACAGGGATGATTCTGGAACTCCTGGAGTGAGTCTCAGGGGTCTCAGAGTCCCTCAATAGTGTCTGCGGCCTGGTTAGTTAGAGTCCAGATTGGACTCTTTCTTCTCGGGTATCGGTGTAGGGAGTCAGGTACCCTGGATATTGGAATGGATCTGGTAGGTCTTGGTGTCCTCTCATGTTCTGGAAAGACAGATCTCACCCTTCAAAGCTGATGTACCTCTTCTGACTTGTGTGCAGCATCAGAGTCACCAGGGAGCAGCAGATTGGTAAACCGGACTTTGCGGTTTAATGCTTGCAGGCTGCAGGGAGTAGCTCCTCTTCTCCAAAGGCTGGAGGTGCTCTGGGGTTCTCGGAGGCATCACAGTTGCAGGATGAAACAGAACATCACATTTGTTGAGTGCTGGAAGCAGCCTGCAGAGTTTGGTGCCATTTTTCTGAAGCAGATCTTTGGTTTACAGTTCAGCAGCGCTTCTCTCCTTTGCTCATCTTAGGTCCGTCAAATCTAATCCAGGGTCTGGGGATGCCACCTATATACTGAATTTAGAGGCATTAAAATCGATGACAATTAGTAGCCAGTAGGCTACCTTCCTTTAGGGTGTCTACATACTCTAAGTGACTTCTTCATGTGAGAAGGGGCCCTACCCTCGCCCTGATAGGAGGATTTCCTACCACCTCAAGATGGAGGAATCAGAAAAGTGGTGTCCACATCGTCTGCCCCACCTTAGGGCTGGTGCTTGTTGAACGTGGGCACACCTCCTAATTTAACAAATGTTCCCGCCTGTCCTCCAACCAAAAGAAGAACAGGAAAGGGGATTGCCATCCTGCTCTATCTGGGGTGCCTGGGTTTCATTTCAAAGATGGCATCACCTTTGAAGCTTCCCACCCTTGCAAGCCCTCCCGACCTGGAAAAGGGGCAAAGCACTGCCACCCAGAGCAGGCTTTTATTCTGGCCTCTGAGAGTGCTGGCTCTCACCCCATGAGCTCACAATCATGCCTGCTGGTGGGAGGCTGGCTAAGGCTAGTTAGAGAAAATACCAGTGCTTGGTAGATTTTCAAGGGAACCTCTAAAAGGGCCTCCTGTGTGCATTTATTAACCCCTTCGACGCTCATGACGAGCTGGGCTCGTCATGAGGTAGCCTCCTCGCACGCTCATGACGAGCCCAGCTCGTCATGAAACATGGGAATGAGTAAATCCCAGCGTACGGGCGGAATTCCGCCCGCACGCATGCGGTTAATAAATCAAAGACTGGCATCAGTGAGGATTTATTAAGATGAGATATTTGGTGCCAACCACTTAAGTTACAGTAAAGCCATCATGGAGCTAAGAAACTCGTAATGACAAGTATCCAGCCAATGTACGTACTATGGCTGCCCTGTTCACTTTCAGTATCCAACAATAGTCTTAAATATTTTAGGGTCATATGTGGTCTTGCAGATATGTCCACACATGGGATATAGTGCACTCTGTCTTAGGAAGGTAAAGCCTCCAGTAGGGGTGACTCACCTATACCTCATGTAGTGTATGTGGTCATGACAAACAGGACTGTGTGCCGTGTTGACTCTTGGATGTTCTCTGCACCAAGACATGCATCCTGCAATGGCAGTTGGCATGGTCTTGGTGAGGGGTCCCTAAGGTATCCCAATTTATGCTGCAGCCCTAGAGGGCCCTCTTCAATACCCAGACCCTAGGTACCAGGGGTACCATTTACTAGGGAATTACAGGGGGTGCTGAAGTGGTGCCAATTGTGGTACAGTTTCATGGAAGGATCTCTGGTACTGGGAACCTTGTTAGCAGGGACACAGTACACCTAAAAAATGCAGCAAGAACCGCCAAAACATGGGGGTATTGCAATAAGAACTCAGTTGCCCACACTTTGTGAGAGTTTTAGTGGGGTTGTTAGTAGGTACATAACTGTCCCAGAATCTCTGTCAGAGGGTATGTGAGAGCTTGACTGCATCTATGAGAGGGTGCATGAGTCTCTGAATGGGTCTGCGAGTAAGTGTATGAGTGTCGGAATTGGTTTGTGAGAGGGTATGTAACTCTCTGAGTAGGTCTGTGAGTATGTTCGTGAGTGCTTGAGTGGGTCTGGGAGTGGGTGCCTGAGAATATCAGTACGTCTTTGAGTGGGTGAATAAGTGGGTATGTGAGTGGGTGCATGAGTCTCTGAGCTGGGTGTGTGAGTGGGTGCCTGAGTCTCTGAGTGAGTCTGTGAGTGGGTACATGAGTCTCTGAGTGGGTCTTTCAGTGAGTGACTCAGTGTCTGAGTAGGTCTGTGAGTGGGTAAATGAGTGTCTGGCTGGATCTGTAAATGGGTGCATGAGTCTCTGAGTGGGTCAGTTATTGTGTGTGTGAGTCTCCGAGTGGGTCTGTGATTGGGTCTGTTAATGTCTGAGTGGGTTTGTAAGTGTCTGAAAGGGTCTGTGACAGGGAGCATGTTTGACGTTGGCTCTCTATATAATGTACTACAACAAAGTACACTGTGGAGAGACTCCAGTGGGTCCCTTATTGGTTAACAGAGGCAAAAGTAGATAATACCTATGCTCTATTTGTGGTAGTAAGGGCGAGCACTTAGGCATATCAGAGGGTACTGCTAAGCATTTGTTGTACTCACAGAGGCAATAAATGAGACACACACTCAAGAATACATCTGAGATCAATTTGTAAAAATAAAATTTATTTTGTATATTTTTCAGACCAAGAAGTTGGTTCTACAGTAAGTACATTAAAAGTTATGTATTTTTGAAGTTTGCTAAATCAAACACAATTGTGTGCAATAAGGAATAATTGCAGTCAAAGGAGAAAAAGACAAAAATGCATGTATAATCGTTCAGTCGACTTTCAAGGTTCACCTCTTGGATTTCAATAGTGAGCCAAGTCAGGTGCAATGTGCCACCAGCAGATTTCTAGGAGAGTCCTGGATTCACCAGGAGAAGGGTGCTGAGGCCCTAATTTTTTAGGTTTTGCCATAGGGCGCCTCACAGCCTTCCTGCTGCGCTGCCCTACGGCAAAATGTATGTGCTGCATAATGCAGCACACATAGAAAAGGGAAAAGCAAGGAGAAATAAAGATATTTCCCCTCGTTGTGCCTCGTCCCTGGGGATGCGTACATTTTTGGCGCTGCCTCCGAGTTATGATTTCTCATTTTTGCTCACATCCGAAAGGCGGCCCAGCAGCCCAGCGGTCTCGCAGCAGCAGGAGCGGTGATCACAGAGTCTCCCACCGGGACTGTACAGCGACTCGGAGCGAAGGAGATGGTGGAGCAAAAGGCTGGCTCCCGGCTCCTGCCCCCCCGCAGCCCCATCTGCTTCATCAGCAGCCCCGCAGCAGCAACAGGCAGCGGCAGCCGGAGGCAGCATGAGCGCGCGGAGCAGACCAGACATCAGAGCGTAAGGCTGGCTGTCTTCTGGCTTCTGGCTTCTGGTTTCTGGCTCCTTCGTAGCTCCACCAGCAGGCGTGAAGCAGTTTTTCAGCAGCAGCTACGGCTGCAGGAGTTTTCCGATGGAGCAGCCGGGTTTATTTGGTTGCCTGGTCGGGTGAGCAGCAACCTGTGTTGAATTATGGATTTTGAATGCTGATTTATTTGCCCTGCCATGCATGTGACTCCACCATGTGCCAGGTGGCGCACAAAAGGATGCCGGAGTTCCCGCGTCGCGGGACGCGCGCGGGCGTCGCCGGGCTGAGCCCGTCCGAGACTGCCGAGGCTGGGCTGGGCCATACCCCTTGATTCTATTTCAAATCCGGTCCTAAGGCTTATATTTGAAGACTGTTGGGCGGTACCTTGCGGGTAAGGTCTAACCGAACTTGTAGTCTTTTAGATATACGGACTATATGAACTCTTAAAAGACATTGTTAATCATTTTAGACTAACTCTAGCTCTCTTCCTGTGGTTACATGATCATAAGGTCCGACTGAGTTATCCGTAAAAAGTAAAAAGTACAAATATGTCTACATATGTCTAAACAGAAGGGGTACAAAAATCCAATTGATCACACTGGTGCCACAATCGATACCTACCTTGTTAAAGCAGTAAACGTGCTTTATGATAAAATAGTCCAAGCAGAGTGGTGACTTTCACTGGGAGTAGGTAGTGTGCCTGAGATGCCCCCTTCTCCCCTGCCGGAACCCCAAGGAGATGGCATAGAGCCTACCACTCGGGATCCCCCTTCCCCTGAGATTATAGAATATATACCAGAAACACAGGGTAACACACATAGTTTAGCCAACAGTAATTCCCCAGCACCCCAGGCTGCAAGGGCATGTAGAAAGGTACCAACTAAGCGGGGCACAATTAATATAGGTAACGGACTCAAAACCACCTCTATGCCCAGTACAGTAGAACTAGCAGGTAACAATGGCACAGGGATCTTGAATGTTATTCAACTTGATCAAATATTACGTACACTGGTTACCAAAATTGAAAGCATATTTCAACGGGAAACATCACTTACAACGAAACTTTTACAACGCACTACCATTACAACGCAACCATTACAACGCAAACCATTACAACGCATTGCTCTGGGGGGCGCTATAGGATAGGGAATAGGTTAATGTACTATCCAATAACCTTCCCTAGTGTCCACGGGGACTGGAGTTGGAATAGTAAATTAAACTATTCACTATCCAGCACCCAGAAGCACTATGAGTTGTAATGGTATGCGATGTAAAAACCGTGTTGTAAAGGCAGGCGTTGTAATAGCCTGCGTTGTAACGTCATACATCCTATTTCAACCACTCAATGAAAATATTGATAACTTGAGCAGAGAGGTGAAATATCAATTCAAAATGGACTAATAAAAGCATGCCAGGAATATAAGGGGGTTGGCTTTATCATAGCCAGTAATGAAAATATGGAAATACTTTTGCCAGTGGCTGTAGGACGAAGACAGGGGGGTAAAGTAACCCTAGCGGCTCAAAGTAAGCAACCAGTCAATAGCAATAAGAAATCTAGGAGTACAGAATCTGGGAGGGAAACAATCAACCCTGAATCAAAACGTAGTAACACCATCAACTTACCGCCTGACTGTGCGCCTTATGTGATAGTCTTAACTAATGTACCCCCGCTTAACCAACCCCAGGTTGAAACCCATGATTCTCTTAAAAATAAATCAGTATACTGGTTAAATCGCCATTGTGGGTTCCCTGTGAACTATTCAGACCAGATCCTCACAACGAGAATGGTTAACTGGATAGGAAACTCAAATAAAAATATCAGGGGTGATTGTATTATCATCAATTTTAAAACCCCCCACCTCACTACTACCTCTATAATGAGAGCGACATCATTACCTTATACGCAGCAAAGTATCAACTTACGCCCACTTGGTTACTTCTATAGCTACTTAACAGCCGAATTAACAAAAAGAGATACATTCATAAATAGTAGGCCCCAGAAAATTTTCCCTGTTCCTGGAGTACCTGTATCAAACCAGTTTGATGCATTGAGTGGCCTGGATACCAATGATTGACAGGATATTGGCCGCCGTGTAACTCAAGTGGCGGTCTCTCCCAGGCCTGAAACTGATGCCATAGGGGGGGGGATATGAGTTGACCAAGGATTTATAGAGGCAGATAGCCCAAGTGTCGAGATAGACACTGATGAAAGTGGGGGGGATATTTCAAGACGTCATCTTATTCAAGATCAGGCTGTTATTGGTAATACCAAAGGGATATTAATTGTCAGCTGGAATATAGCTGGGTTGGCTTCTAAAGGAGGAACTTTGGGGTGGTTGGATTTTATTAGATCACATGATATCTTGTGTTTCCAAGAAATCTGGTGTACAATAAAAACTAGCTATGACGGGTTTGCCTCTCATAACTTAGAAGCGCCGAGTTCGTTGCATGGTAGTGCAAAGGGTGGCTTGCTGATTTTAGTCTCTTTAAATTTAACACTGACTGTGGTCAGACATCTGAATGTTGGGACTCATTCCGAGATTGTTTGGTTACATGAGAAAGAAGGCCATGATGCCCTTTTAATTAACTATTATAATAAAATATTCGATAACACGTGGCATAAAGTTATTGATGAACTAGAAAATGTTATAGAGAAGCATCCCGCAAAGTATATGTAGTGAGTCGATAAATAAAATCATGTCAACTTATGACCTAGTCCTAGAGCTTATGCAGTCTGCCAAAGATGACTGCGGCCAAATGATTCCCACCTATACTGTTAGGAATACCAATTCCCCTATTGATCATGTCATGGTCTCTTCAAATATTGCGCCACTCTGTATGACTCCGAGGATTGAAGAGTCTACATTAAGTGTTCATAACTGTATCATATTAAGTACAGTCATCTGGGAATGTAGGGCTATACGAATCTCAAGAACTATAGATAACATCGAGCCACATAGACCGAGTGGTATTAGACTGAGATGGAAAGGGAAGAAATCTGAGACAGATATGAGAACAATTATATCAGAATCCGTGGAGGAAATAAATGACATCCTGACCATAGAAAGCGACTCAGAATCTATTTTAGGGAATTTTATTAGTATTAATAAATCCATAGATACCATTTTCACTGGGTCTGGTAAGGGGAAAACCGCCCCTAAAAAGGGATGGTTTGATCATGCCTGCACAACCTTACTATTCCGATTAAAGCAGGCCTTACTCTCTAGACCCAGGGATCAGAAGAAGGTTAGACATGAATATAAATTAGCCCTCATTAAAAGGAAAGGGGAGCTGAAACAAGAAGCATGGGACAATTTAGCACAGGCAGCTGAGACTTCTAACTGCTGCCTGTTTTGGGCAACAGTTAATTCTCCCTTCCTTAGGGATGATAAGACCCCACAACTTACATCCCATGTCACCAGTGAGGCTTGGCTAACTCACTTTTTGGCTATCTTTAAAGCAACTGGCCCATATAATGCAAACTCTAGGCCATGGCCTATTGTACAACTTAATTTCACCTTAGCCGAGGTAGTACAGGGAATCAGGACCAGTAAGGGGGGAAAAGCTCAGGGGCCCGATGGGATCCCTATTGACGTTTATAAGGCACTCCCACTGTTATGGGGTCCCGTACTTACTATTGTTTTTAATGCGGCAGTAAATATTATGATCCCATCATCATGGGGGGAATCCATTATTATTCCGATCCATAGAAAGGGGGATAAGTCAGACGCAAAGAATTATCGCCCTATCAGCCTACTTGACTCTTCGGTGAAAATCATGAGCAGTTTATTGTTGGTCAGGTTGGAAGAATGGGCTGAAGACAAGGGGATCCTGGCTAGTTCCCAGTACGGCTTTAGGAAAGGGCGTGGGACACTAGACCAATGTTTAAATCTGGATCTGTTAATCGGCAAATATACCCAGGCCAAACATGGCTCCCTCTATCTCTGCTTCGCAGATTTAAGCAGTGCTTTCGATCTGGTGGACCATCCCACCCTATGGACAACATTATTAGAACTTGGGGCACCAGAGGAAATAATTTTCTTTTTAGCTCGACTGTATGAAAAATTACAAACTTGTGTCCGCTACGGGGTGAGCGGGGAGTGTACTCCTAATTTTAATGTAAAGTGTGGAATAAGACAAGGTTGCGTCCTCGCCCCCCTGCTTTTTACTCTTTTTATTAATGCAGTGGAAGCAATTTTAAAAACAGTCAGAGCGGATGCGCCCCAGGTTAAAGGGTCAGATGTCCCGGTACTGCCTTATGCAGATGATGCCGTGTTATTGTCCAGGACTCCTATCAGCCTCCAGCGTCTGATGGATCGGTTTTCTGTTTTTATTAAGGATAAGAAATTATTGATTAATAAGAACAAAACCCATACCATGATCTGTGGGGGAAGGCCGAAAATAATCCATGTATTTTTTATAGATGTGGTGAAAGTGCAACAAGTGGAAAAATTCTGTTATTTAGGTGTCACCTTTTCGAGGGATAGAAGCTGGTCACAGGAATTTATAAATGTACGGGCAAGGATGGCCTAAAGCGATTATGGTGTATTCAGATTCGCCTCAAAAATCGGTGATAGACGAATTGTAATATGATTCAGATATATCGGGCAAGGTGTGTCTCGATTGCATATTATGGGACAGGGGTCTGAGGATAAGTCAGAGTGGGCCCACTTGAGAGAGCAGGTTTCAAGGGCCTCAGGACCATGGAAGCATATCTCGATCATTGTTGCTAGGGCCAGTCAGGCCGGGTGCAGAGCAAATAGGTCAGCCGAGCAGTGTGCATTAAGTTGTCCTCGCGGTCAAGAGCATGAAACGTGGAGAAGTGATTTTGGGAATGCTTGGCTACTTATTACATGAATCCCAGGTGTCTGGAGGTCCCATGATGGGTGCTTGCTTCTTGGACAGTTAGACTCTCAAAATAAGTTGCAGGGGGTCAGGTACCACGGGAATTGGTACGGCATGGACCCGGTAGGTTCGGATGTCCCCAAGTTGGTGGGAGGACAAATCTGACCCTTCAGAGCAGGTGTGACTTTTGCTACAGGTGCTGCATCAGAGTCACCAACTGGTTTAGGGGAGTAGAGCCTCTACTCCTAGGGAGGGTCTCTGGCAATTTGGTGAAGGCTGGAGGGGCCCAGGGGTTCTTGGAGTCCTCACCTTTGCAGAATGAGACTGCACAACCATGATTTTCGAGTCCTTGAGGCAGAAGACACGCTTTGCACACATGAACAATGGACACTCAGGACTCAATCAGAATTGCTGTATAAGGTTTAATCCAAACCTCCCATTACACATTTTGACTGCCTCACAGTCTTTATAAAATGAGAACGCACCTAGTGTGAGTGCCCTTACATAGCTGCTTGCACAGACATAAACAACAGACTGTAGTTGAAAATACATGTCTTTGAGTTACATAATGATGACAGCCATGGTAAAATTATAAGAGTCAAGGGATAATGCACTGGTAATGTATGCACGTCATCAAGTCTGCACAAGAACAAACAAATACTATATTGGGCAAATGTAAATGCATGTACATTGTACATAATTGACATTGCATGATGTAGGGAGTGAAATGAAGATTCCTGTGACATGTAGGTGTTTCAAAAGTGAAGGTGGCGTCCTGTCGGGAAGCACTGACCTCTGAGTGGTACACATTTATTCTGGAGTTCATAATGTGTATACAAGCAGTGTGTCTGAATGTGCTGTATGAGCAGCATCTATAAGCTGAGGGGGGGTTGTTTATGCCACGGATGGGTAGGACGGCATAGGAGGTAAAGTTAAGGGGCTGGAAAGGCAAGTTTTGATGCTCTGGACCTGTGTGATTTCAGCAGATATAGATGGGTTGTGCCAACCCGTCCATGGAAAAATGTTGCCTCTAGGTGAAAAGAAGATATGTCCTCGCCCCAGGGAGGATGAGTGTGTCCAAGTAGCCCCCAAATGGGCAAAAAAGGTCAGAGGGGTAATGGTAAATCGAGAGGGAGTAGGTAAGTGCCACTGGATAGATTGCCTGAAGTAGAGGGGCCACTGGGTGTCCAAATGGACATGTAATGTATGGTCACTGTGTGCCCCTGTTCCTGGGTGAGAGTTTGCAGGACCTTCCAGGTTTTGGCATGGTAAGGTAACAGGTACCAAAAGATGTCAATCCCTTGTGATAGAAAGGGTAATGAAGTAGGTGGGGTAGGGGAAAGTAATGAAAGAAGGTATGTGCCTCTGTAATGGTTATCTGGAATGGAAAAGCCACTAGGTGTCCAAGTGGCAGGGGTGACCGTATGGTCGAGGTGGATTCCAGGAACGACTTGGTACAGAACATGTACAATCTGTTGGTAACCATCAGTAGAGACAGAAGAAAACATGGTCATCTGAATTCATATTGATTCATTACATAAGTCCTGTTGTAGAGAATATATATAAACAAGCAGCTCAAAATTCAAACTGGAAATTAACATGCATATAATCTTGTCTTATTCTAGGTGAGTCAACCAAATAGTGCAGTTGATGAAAACCGTATGGAACCTGTATTGTAGTTGCAGACATACACAGGTGGGCCCATTCTTTCATCCTGAAACAAAAAACAGACAAATATTGTGAATTAGAACACAGAATAGATTAAAATCAGTAGAACAGTGTCTCAAAGAGACAAGAGGGAGAAGAAGAGCTCAAATATTCAGCTCAAATATTCAATATGGCAGATTGTTAAACGCAAAGTACAGATAAATGAAGATGAGACAGATAGAAAATAGATCTATTCCTCATTTAGGTGGATTACTGGATTCCCATTTCCTCATTGATGTTGCATCCCTGTCGGAGGTAAGATCGGAAAGAGAAGCGAGGAAGCCGTATAGGGTAAATATTGCAGGGTTTATATTAATGGTATTTAGTAACCCGCAGTAATAGTCAGGATATAGTTTAAATCAGAGAAAAATCTATAAACAAATAGTCTGTTGGAAGAGCACAGAACGTTCTAGGGAGTTGTCTTCCAAGGGTCCTCTGTTAGATGAGTTGTCAGGTGGTCCACGCAGCTCTTGGTCTTCTCTTTGGGATGGTTGTCCCCCGGAGTACCGAAATCACTCTAATAAAGAAAAGAAAACAGCATTCACTGTCCACATCCTGGGTACAAGTATTTAGCTAGTACGTCAACACACCATGTGCAAGGTGCAATCAAGAGAAAAGAGGTAGTGGGCTCCTGGCCAATGCGGGTCTCTAGAGTTTTTTACCAGACAGGGCGGTATAGAGTGGTTCATGGGCTAATGCAGAAAGGCGGGAGTTAAAGGGGTTACAATATCTACCCAAATTGTCTCACCCCATTCCCTTGTTTTCCCCGCGGCTTCCGTTACGTACTGCTGTCTGCCACAACTCTCCTGAATTGCGGCGGCTCGTACGCGTCCTCCGGGCTCCACCACACTTCAGTCCAGGTATCAGAACCCTCCGGATCTTCAGTGGGATTCTCCTCGGTGGTCTCTTGGTGCACAGCAGCGTCCTCGATTCCTTTGGCGTCTTCTCCTGTCTCCGTAAGCTTCCTTTCACCTGGTGCGCCGATTCCCTCAGCTTCAGGCTTTTTCTGCTGCTCTCGACCCCTTTGGCCGGTTTCCCATTGGTCAGTCCTTTGGTTCACGCCGCTTCCGGGAGGAACGACTTTGGGGTAAAGTCCGGCGTACTGTGGGGCGGGAAAGAGACTCTTCTTTACCGATCAGTCTGTTTGTCGGCGTCACCGTTTTCATCATTAGGATGGTAAGGAGTCCAACTGAGCATATTATTATTGGGTTGTTCGCCCCCATGGTCCTGATCCTCCTCACAGTCCCCCAAGTCTTTTAGTTTTGAGATCAAGAATATCCTTGGATTATCTTTTTTTTTCTTTATTATTGGTCTCGAACCTAAAAGACCAGAGGGACACCACTCTTTTCTTCAATGGCACTAATTGGGTCATGTATGGTACAGAGTGCTCACTCAACAGTGCAGGCATTGGGGCACAACATGTCACACTTTGCAATGGGCTAAAACACCTGGGGGCCCCTTCCCTACCTTTCAGCTGAACTTTTCATGGAGGGTTTCCTACCATGAAAAGGTTGTCGGAAATGCAACTTGTAATTCCCACAGTGGTGCCTACCCCACTGCTTTCCAAACCGCTGCAGAATTTATGATCCTGTGGGTGGCACTGGTCTTGTGGTGGACTTGTGGTAGTCCAATCTCCCTACTCGAAATAAGGCAGTTGGTCTGACAAGGAGGCAGTGGTGGTATCGCCACCATGGGCAGGGCGATCCTCGGACCTCCATACTCGTAATTGGGCTCTGAGTCTTTGTTAGGCTTGTGCTCTGTGAAAGGAGAGTTGTTAACAGTGGCAATGTTCAAGTTCAAGTTCAAAAGTTCAAGTTCAAAATTTGTATAGCGCGCTACTCGCCCAGAGGGTCTCAAGGCGCTTGAGGGAGGGGGGTACTTTACTTATCGAATATCCAAGTTTTTAGTTGCTTTCTAAAGGAGAGGTGGTTCTGTGTAAGGCGGAGGTGGGTGGGGAGAGAATTCCAGGTTTTGGCCGCTAAGTAGGAGAAGGATCTTCCCCCCATAGTGGATCTATGGATGTGCGGAATCGAGGGCTTGATTGGAAGAAACGTAGTTGGCGGGTGGGGGTGTAAAAGGACAGGCGCGTGTTGAGGCATTCGGGTCCTAGGTCGTAGAGGGCTTTGTGTGCGTGGGTGGGGAGACGGAACGTTATTCTCTTGTTGATGGGGAGCCAGTGGAGGTCTTTCAGGTGACCGGAAATGTGAGCTTGGCGGGGGATGTCTAGTATGAGTCTGGCTGAGGCGTTTTGGATGCGTTGGAGTTTTTTCTGTAGTTTGGCTGTGGTTCCGGCGTAAAGGGTGTTTCTGTAATCCAGTCTGCTTGTGACCAGTGCGTGGGTAACCATTTTTCTTGTGTGGTCCGTTGGTGTGGGTGCGGTTCCCAGAGCCGGTGGCCACCATGAGTCGTCCCAAGCAGAGGGGGATGAGCCTAAGATGAGGACTTCCGTTTTGTCCGAGTTCAGTTTTAAACGGCTGTTTTTCATCCACTCGGCTACATCTTTCATTCCTTCGTGTAAGTTGGTTTTGGCGGTGTTTGGGTCTTTGGTGAGGGAGAGGATCAGCTGGGTGTCGTCTGCGTAGGAGATGATGTTGAGGTTGTGTTGGCGCGCGATGGGTGAGAGGGGACTCATGAATACGTTGAAGAGGGTGGGACTGAGTGATGATCCTTGTGGTACGCCACAGATGACTTCGGTGGCCTCTGATCTAAAAGGGGGGAGGCGGACTCTCTGGGTTCTTCCGGTGAGGAATGAGATGATCCAGTCCAATGCTTTTCCTTGTATTCCGACGTTGCTGAGGCGTTGTATGAGGGTGCTATGACAGACTGTGTCGAAGGCTGCGGAGAGGTCAAGTAGGATGAGGGCAACTGTTTCTCCGTTGTCCAGTAATGTTCGAATGTTGTCTGTTGCTGCAATGAAGGCGGTTTCGGTGCTGTGTTTGGTTCGGAAGCCGGACTGTGATGGGTCGAGGGATTTGTTGGATTCGAGGAAGGCGGCGAGCTGACTGTTGACGGCTTTCTCAATGACTTTGGCAGGGAATGGGAGGAGCGAGATGGGAAGGTAGTTCTTAAGTTCAGTGGGGTCTGCTGTGGCTCTCTTCAGAAGGGCGCTGAGTTCGGCATGTTTCCAGCTTTCCGGGAAGGTAGCGGAGTTGAGGGAGCAGTTGATGGGGTGCGATAATGGAGTCTGCTTTGTTGAAAATGTGGTGGGGACATGGGTCGGTTGGCGATCCTGAGTGGATGGAGTTCATCAGGCGGATGGTGTCTTCAGTGGTGATAGCGTTCCAGGCGAAAAGGTTGTTATAGGGGCGTTTTGGTTCGGAGGTGGGTGGAGTGGACTGGTCTCCGGACTGGTTTGCAAAGCTGTTATGTATGTCGGCGATTTTGTTGTGGAAGAATGATGCTATGGAGTCGCAGAGGTCTTGGGAGGGAGTGATGTCGTTGGTGCCGGCGGTGGGGTTGGTAAATTCTTTGACGATGTTGAATAGTTCCTTGCTGTTGTGGGCGTTGTTGTCAAGTCGATCCTTGAATGCTGATTTCTTGGTGGATCGGATCAGTTGGTGGTGTTTGCGGGTGGCGTTCTTGAAGGTGGTCAGGTTGTAAGTGGTAGGGATTTTTCTCCAGGCTTTCTCGAGGGTGCGACAGAACTTCTTGGATTTCTTAAGGTCATCGTTGAACCAGGGGGCTTTTTCGCTACCTTGCTTGATTTGATGGTTTTTCAAGGGTGCTAGTTCGTCGGCGCTGTGGGTGAACCATTGTGTGAGGTTGGTGGCTGCTTGGTTTGGGTCCGATAGTTTGGCAGGAGGGTTTTGGTGAAGCGATGTGAAGAGCTGGTCGGTGGTAATTTTGTTCCAGTTTCTTCGGGGAATTGGTTGTGGGTCGTGGTCTTTTTGTAGTTGAAGTGAACGCAGCTGTGGTCCGTCCAATGGAGAGCTGTGGTGTGGTTGAAGGAGATGTGTTTGCTGGAGGTGAAGATTGGGTCGAGCGTGTGACCGGCATAGTGGGTGGGGGTATCAACAAGTTGTTCGAGTCCGAGGTTGGCCAGGTTGTCCAGAAGGGCGGTGGTGTTGCTGTCGTTTTTCTTTTCCAGGTGGAAGTTGAGGTCTCCCAGTAGAATGTAGTCCTCGGAGGGGAGGGCGTGTGGCTGATGAAGTCAGTGATGTCTTTGCTGAATTGTGTGCGGGGTCCTGGTGGCCTGTAGATGAGGGTGCCTCTGAGTGTGGTCTTGGGGTCGGTGTGGATCTGGAAGTGAAGTTGTTCGGCGGTAGCGAGGTTATCGTAACTGGTCGTGATGCGGATGGTGTTCTTATGGACGATGGCCATGCCTCCTCCTGTTTGGTTGGTGCGGTCCTTTCTCATGATCTTGTAGCCGTCCGGGATGGCTATGGCGATGTCGGGAGCTGATGAGCTGTTCATACAGGTTTCTGTAAGGAAGGCGACGTCCGGCGATGTAGTGTCAAGTAGGTTCCAAAGGTCAATGGCGTGTCTGTGGACCGAACGGGTGTTGAGCAGGATGCATTTCAGGTGGTTAGTGTCGGAGCTCTGATTGGAGTTAGTGGATTTGGTGTGGGTCCTGATGCAGTCGAACTTGCAGGAGCGGCAGGTGAAGGGTCCATGGGTGTGACCTGGGGCGGCTTTTTAGCAGTTTGGGAGTCGGCTGGTGTTAAGTGCTGAGAGGGTTGCGGCGTCGTACGTTATGTGGGCGGAGTGGATTTTGCGGGGACCAGGGGGTCTGGCGCTGGGCGCGGTCCAGGGGCGGACGGGCGTAGACGGGCTTACCTTCGGCGTGCATGGGGCGCGTCCGCTGCGCGTGAACGCTGCGCGCAAAGGCATCTGTCACAAGTGGTTAGTGGATGGGGGAGGGGGGGCGAGGGAGGAGCAGCTGGGAGGTGGGAGCGGGGTGGAGGCACAACAACAAAATGGCAGCAACAACAAAAGCCAAACAGGACGAGATTGGGGCACGATGTGAAATATAGCTAAGGGCAGTGTGACCAGCACAATCAGGCACTAATTAATATTAGCAAGCAGTGCAGCGCTACGATAATACACAGGCACAACTAATTTCAAAGCAATGCGAGCAGTGCACAATTACTTCTTGGCCGCAGTGAGTGAAAAAGCGCTACAATACTGAGCGGACACAAAATAATAACAAGGCAATTAATTACAAGGCAATGCACAAGATCGTTTTTGGCAGCAGTGGGGGAAAAGCGCTACGATACCCAGGAGACCAGGGAGGAGTGACCGCTTCTGAACGGGTCAGGACGGTCACAGCGCTTCACCGGACGGGACCTTTCCTGACTATCAGTGGGATGGAGGAGCAGCTGGGAGGCGGGAGCGGGGTGGAGAGACGGGCTGGAGGCACAACATCAAAATGGCAGCAACAACAAAAGCCAAACAGGACGAGATTGGGGCACGATGTGAAATATAGCTAAGGGCAGTGTCACCGGCACAATCAGGCACTAATTAATATTAGCAAGCAGTGCAGCGCTACGATAATACACAGGCACAACTAATTTCAAAGCAATGCGAGCAGTGCACAATTACTTCTTGGCCGCAGTGAGTGAAAAAGCGCTACAATACTGAGCGGACACAAAATAATAACAAGGCAATTAATTACAAGGCAATGCACAAGATCGTTTTTGGCAGCATTGGGGGAAAAGCGCTACGATACCCAGGAGACCAGGGAGGAGTGACCGCTTCTGAACGGGTCAGGACGGTAACAGCGCTTCACCGGATGGGACCTTTCCTGACTATCAGTGGGAGGGAGGAACAGCTGGGAGGCGGGAGCGGGGTGGAGAGACGGGCTGGAGGCACAACAACAAAATGGCAGCAACAACAAAAGCCAAACAGGACGAGATTTGGGCACGATGTGAAATATAGCTAAGGGCAGTGTCACCGGCACAATCAGGCACTAATTAATATTAGCAAGCAGTGCAGCGCTACGATAATACACAGGCACAACTAATTTCAAAGCAATGCGAGCAGTGCACAATTACTTCTTGGCCGCAGTGAGTGAAAAAGCGCTACAATACTGAGCGGACACAAAATAATAACAAGGCAATTAATTACAAGGCAATGCACAAGATCGTTTTTTGGCAGCAGTGGGGGAAAAGCGCTACGATACCCAGGAGACCAGGGAGGAGTGACCGCTTCTGAACGGGTCAGGATGGTCACAGCGCTTCACCGGACGGGACCTTTCCTGACTATCAGTGGGAGGGAGGAGCAGCTGGGAGGCGGGAGCGGGGTGGAGAGACGGGCTGGAGGCACAACAACAAAATGGCAGCAACAACAAAAGCCAAACAGGACGAGATTGGGGCACAATGTGAAATATAGCTAAGGGCAGTGTCACCGGCACAATCAGGCACTGATTAATATTAGCAAGCAGTGCAGCGCTACGATAATACACAGGCACAACTAATTTCAAAGCAATGCCAGCAGTGCACAATTACTTCTTGGCCGCAGTGAGTGAAAAAGCGCTACAATACTGAGCGGACACAAAATAATAACAAGGCAATTAATTACAAGGCAATGCACAAGAACGTTTTTGGCAGCAGTGGGGGAAAAGCGCTATAATACCCAGGAGACCAGGGAGGAGTGACCGCTTCTGAACGGGTCAGGACGGTCATCAATGTATATTTATTAAACTAGATATTACCTGAAGATTTGTTTTTTGTTCCTGTGTTGTCCAAAAAGTTCTGGGTGTTATCGCTTGAATCGGGCAGGTATTCAGGTCTGTTGACATTGTTGTTTGTTGGATATCTATTTCAGGTGTAAAGGAAAAAGGCAAAATATTTTCAGCTTTACATGCATTTCTGATTTTCTTGTATTTACTTTGTTTTTTTATAATTTACTTTCGTACTGCTGATTTTTTTCAGTGAAGGTTGTTGAATTTGCAATGTCTGTTTTCAGTTCACTGGAATTCTTCCCTTTTTAGAACGTGTGTACTTTCTTTTTTAAGTTCTAAGGAAAACAAAAGAGGTAAGTGCTGCCAAATCTACAATAGTAATTTTGCCCACCAGCCACTGCCCAGCAACTTTTCTGAGGAAAGTAGGTGACAGAGCTATAATAGTAATTTACCACTAGCCACTGTCCAGCACCTTCCCTGAGGTAAGTACTTGACGGAGTATAATAGAAATTTTGACCCCAGACACTGTTTTGCAACTTCCTAGAGGTAAGCAATTGACACATTTAGAATAGTACTTGTACCCCAAGATACTGTCTAGCACCTTCCCTGAGGTAAGTACTTGGAAAAGTTAGAATAATAATTTTGCCCCTCTGACAATGTACGGCACCTTCCCTGAGGTAAGTACTTGGCAAAGTTAGAATAGTAAATATGCCCAGCCCCTGTCCCGCACCATCCCCGAGGTAAGTACTTGGCAAAGTTTGAATAGTAAATCTTCCCCCCAGCCTCTGTCCATCAGCTTCCCTATAGTATAGTAGGTACTTGGCCGAGTTAGAACCGTAACTTTGCCCCCAGGCATTGTCTAGCACCTTCCCTGAGCTAAGTACTTTGCGGAGTTAGAATAGTAACTGCCCCCCATTTACTGTCCAGTACCTCCCGTGAGGTAAGTACTTGGCCGGGTCAGAATAGTAAATTTGCCCCCGCCACTGTTCAGCACCTTCTCTAAATTAAGTAATAGGCGTGGTTTCAATAGATATTTTGCCCCCAGCCACTGCCCTGCACTTACCCTGAGGTAAGTATTTCGCAAAGTTAGATTAGTTTTTTTGACCCAGATGCTGTCCAGCACCTTCCCTGAGGTAAGAGGGCTTGATGGAGTTGGAATAGTTATTTTTCCCAACAGACACTCTCCAGCATCCAATCTTAGTAGGTCATACATTATTTAAGTAAATGTGGCTACCATTTTTTATTCTAAAAAAATGCTGAATTTTAATGTACATTGTTGTAATAGTTGAATATCTACCAGTACTGTTGGTTGGTGATAACCTTGACAGTGTCTGAAAAATTAAAAACATTTATGTATATCCAGTAATATCATTAGTAATTTGAGAGGGCATTCAATGGTAAGGATATATCTACTTGTAAATGGCTGTGCTTCACTCTTCTGGTCTATGTGGTGTGTGTGGGCACATCAGAGTACAATGAATCACTGCAGACAAAATGGTGGATGGTTGTGTTTATGTTTTCAAGGCTTCTTATATAAACAAATAAGCATTCAAAAGTAAAATTGCTGGTGAATTCAATAGTGACTAAAGGTATATTTAATATATCTGTGAAAAATAATGCATTTTTTACCTCTTCACCGGGTGTGACAGCCATCTTGGTTGGGAACAAGGGTCTCTGCATAAGTCGAAATTAAAAAAAGAGCAATCTTTATAGGTTTAAACTGCTAAACTGCTCTACAAAATGTATTTACCATCCTGATGTGTTCTTATTTCTTCTTTTTTTTGGAGAGAGAAATAATTCTTTAAAGGATAAAAATATTTTGCCTGGTTCTGTATCTATATTTGATGATGGTCCATTTTTTGCATTGAGGTGAGTGAGAGTATTAAATCGGAAACATTTCCATTAGATTGTAATGCTTTGCACCGATTTGCATTGTGTGGTGTTCAGTTTTGTTGTGATGTACTTCGCAAACGTGTTTTATTCACAAAAATGTATAAAAAATATTATCACACACTGTAATTATTTTTTTATGCGCATATCATTTAAATCTATTTATTCAAATGTATTTTCTTTTTTTATAAAAAAGTGGTGTAGTAAAGATTGGCGTGATAAAAGTATACGTGGTATTGGTATGCATGGTAATTATACTTATAATGTACCCTTATTTATGTTATAAATGGATGGTAAAGGCGTGCATGATAATGGTCTATCCATGGCAAAGCCTGCATGGTAAAGGCATGTGTTGTTATGCCATACAACCATTGTAGATGAGAAATCATGGGCATGCAGGGCAAACATGATTCTAATCCCAGATAAGTTGGTTCAGCAATGCAATTAAGAACGCCATCACTATGAATCATCTTTGTAGCACTTTGTAGCCAACTCCATAAAGTTAATTTAGATTAAGCATAGGTGAGTAAAAAAACACAAAAAGTGGTAACCCAGTTTACAAGTTCCACTTGTGTGTGTACTGTGATAGGAGTTTTAACTCAATTCACTGGGTTTGGGCCATGATGAGCGCACATTTACAAAGGATAACACTCAGTTATGGACTAAGCCTGCTCTCAAAACCATTACATCTGGTATGACTTTTTAAAACCCTAACGCAGTAGAAAGTGCCATTTGGAGAGAGGCCTTACATGGCTATTGCCAAACTTGCAGAAATATGTATTGCTGGGGATCTTACACTGCATAAGCCCAGATATGCATATTTTAACAACTACAACTGATCCTCTAAATTGATGTCATATATGTGTCAGTTGGCCTGCTGACTTACCAAGATGCTGGTTCCTCTCATCATGTAGATGAATAAATGGAATATATAACACATTATACAACATTTGTTCAATTGCTACTCCTTTAGTGGGATATAGGAACATCGCTTACACTCATTGTCTGGTCCTCTCAAAGTATACAAATCCACATTTTAATTCAAGGTATCTGCATGCCATGTGGCCTGGTTGTGAGTCTGCAATTCACATAGCCATGTCATGCTGCATCAGGGCGCTCGTGAGTAAAACTTTTACGTCATTTGGAACCCACGTCAATGAAGTGTCTAAAATCAGATATATAGACAGCAGATGGTACAACTAAATTATTGACTCATTTTGATTGATTATGAATAATGTATCTCATGTTCAGCATGGGAAATTGACAATATCTATTCTTTTCACAGGCACTATCCACTCATATGGACCTGGTAAACCAATCCCTTGTGACTGAGTTCATCATCCTGGGATTCCCAAGTGTCTGGGAGCTGCAAATGGTCTTGTTTGTGTTGTTTCTGGTCATGTACATTCTCACCATCACGGAACATGTAGTCATCATTGTAGTAATCTACAAGGACTATCGCCTTCACACACCTATGTATTTTTTCCTTATTAACTTATCTTTCCTTGAAATTGGATATGTCACCGTTACTGTCCCAAAGATGTTGGTCAACTTCATCTCTGCAAGCAAAACAATTTCTATTTCAGGTTGTTTTGCACAGATGCATATATTTTTTCTCCTGGGGACAACAGAATGCTTTTTGTTAACTGCAATGGCTTATGACAGGTACATAGCAATCTGCAACCCCTTGCACTATAGCACCATCATGAACAGAAGTATGTGCATTCGCTTTGCCAGCTGCTGCTGGTTTGGTGGTTTCTTGGCTCCAATTCTGCCTTCAACCTTCACATTTACACTCATTTTCTGTGGGTCCAATATCATCAACCACTTCTTTTGTGATGCCCCTCCACTTCTGAAACTCGCTTGCACTGATATTTACATTATCAACATAATAAATTTTGTTGAGGGATCGTTGGTGCTACTTACCTCTGTCTTGCTCACGCTAATGTCCTAAACAAATATAATTTCTACCATCATGAAAATACCCACAACAGAAGGACGACAAAAGGCTTTCTCTACCTGTGCCTCTCACCTCACCATTATCCTTATCTTCTATGGCACCACCATTTTCACGTATGTTCGACCAAAGACCATCAATGCTGTTGACTTCAATAAGCTAGTATCTGTCATATACACTAATGTGACTCCTATGATTAACCCGGTGATCTACAGCCTGAGAAACAATGACATAAAGCAAGCAATAAAGAAAGTCATCAGTTGCCGGCATAGAAAATGACAGATGAAGCAACTGTTTACAAATATATTATGAAACTCCTTCCCAACTGTAGATGAAAACACTTTATCTTTGAGTAGAAGTGATATTTTTTTAAGAAGGATGAATTAAGTATACTCTTGGACACGTGTTCCTAAATAGATTTTATTAGTAATCTATAGATTAAATGTTTCACTTTTATCTGGAGATCAAAGTAAAGAGATTTGATCATAGGTGTAAATTTGAAGATAAAAATATAGGATCTTTCTACACATACAACAAGATTCTACGCATATGGGGTATTACATTTAGAGTTATGCTTATGTTAGAACAAAGTGTAACATATCATATGTAATTGAGGTGAATATATCCCATTGCATTTCAAATTATCATGGGCTGATATGGCAAAGGTGCCATGGGCCCTATTGCAGTCAAGGTAAAGGGTCGTATCCCCTGTTTTGGTAGTAAGAAACAAATATGTTTGGGGTCCTGTGGGCTCTTCACACTCACGGGCCCTGGTGTGCACTGCATCTGTTGTACTATTGATAAATACTCACCTGTGCCATTTATGCACTCAGCATATAATCACATTATGATAGTATCCTTCTAGAATCAGGATAATAGCTTCCATTTTCCATTTCTGAGGAAGATTGTTGTCCCAAGCCTCGCTGTTGCACATGAGTGTTCAAAGTAATTCTACTGCTTCAATGCTACATTGTTGTTTATCCCTGTCTCTGCCTTCATTTCCCTTGTTTCACCATTGATGGGCCATTTCTCACTATCTTTCTGTCATGCAGTAAAAATGCAACAGGTACCCAATAATGTCAATCTAGGTAAATAAAGTACTAGTACAAAAATACTTTGCGGAAATATGTCACTTTATCATTCAAATAAAAGCACTTAAATGCCATTTACTAGAATAACTCACCTCCAAACACACAAACCACCATTCATAATCCCATCCACTTACAGCATCACTCACACACAAGTATAAACAACACATCTATTTCACAATTTTATTTACAGGCATCACATCAAATACACCAGATGCAAATAACACATAGCCAGCCAGCGCATCATTCCCCTAAGAGTACTATAAAAAATATTCCCCAAAAACTCACATCTCGACTACGTACGTCCACACAGAATACCCTTGAATTTAAAAATATCCACTTGCACAACATCACTCATGAAATACAGGGCCTAATTTCGCTCACCCACAACTCTGTTTACCCTGAATAAGTCACACTGATCAACAAACACTCACATCCAATCATTCATCCATTTACACAGCAGCTCGCTCCCAAGGCTAATACTGTCCAAAGTCACTCACACCATCGCTGACCAACTACCAACCATTTAACAACAGCAATTCGTAGCATCACTCAACCACAGGAATTGCATTTCTTGTCTACATGTTGTACAGTCCCACTTTTCCACAATACTACAGCTTTTCATAAAATGCTCAAACAAATAGTGGTCTATTAAAAACTGGATTTTGTAGTACTACTAGAGTACTAAATGCTATTCAAAAGCATATGTGCGGAAGCTCAGCCTCCATCTTCCTATTGTTTTTGTGTGAAGATCATAGCACCGACTGTCAAATCTCCACAAAGGGAAGTAAATATTTTAGTAGTAAATGTGGGAAGAAAAGAGGGGCATGGCTTAAAAATGGAGCATACTTATGATTAAAGGGGGGAGGTTAATAGAGGCGCAAGGGAGGGTGGTCTGGGGAGCGGTAGGGAGGTTTTTGGGTATGGACATCCACTCATCCACCAAGGACTAAACCCATTGTACAGTAACTGCACTGAAGGTATTATAGCCAAAATGGACCTATCAATCAATCAGAATACTTGTATAGCGCGCTACTCACCCGGAAGGGTCTCAAGGCGCTTGGGGGAGGAGGGCCGCTACTGCTCGAACAGCCAGGTCTTGAGTTGTCTCCTGAAGGCAAGGTGGTCCTGGGTCAGCCGAAGGTGGATGGGGAGGGAGTTCCATATCTTGGCCGCCAGGTAGGAGAAGGATCTGCCTCCGGCGGTGGCTCTTCGGATGCGTGGTACTGCGGCGAGGGCGAGGCTGGAGGACCGTAGCTGGCGGGTGGGCGTGTGGAAGGTCAGGCGGTCGTTGAGGTACTTGGGGCCCAGGTTGTGGAGAGACTTGTGTGCGTGGGTGAGGAGCCTGAACGTGATCCTCTTGTTGACGGGGAGCCAGTGTAGGTTCCTCAGGTGGCCGGAGATGTGGCTGCGTCGAGGGATGTCCAGGATGAGTCGGGCGGAGGCGTTCTGGATGCGCTGTAGTCTTTTCTGTAGCTTGGCTGTGGTTCCGGCATAGAGGGTGTTTCCGTAGTCCAGCCGGCTGGTGACGAGGGCCTGGGTGACCGTCTTCCTGGTTTCGATCGGGATCCATCGGAAGATCTTGCGGAGCATGCGGAGGGTGTGAAGTTCAGTTTTAGGCGGCTGTTCTTCATCCACTCAGCGATGTCTTTCATCCCTTCGTGGAGGCTGGTTCTGGCGGTGTCGGGGTCTCTGGTGAGGGAGAGGATCAGCTGGGTGTCGTCGGCGTATGAGATGATGTTGAGGTTGTGTTGGCATGCGATGGCTGCGAGGGGTCTCATGTAGACGTTGAAGAGGGTGGGGCTGAGTGATGATCCTTGCTGGACGCCGCAGATGACTTCGGTGGCCTCGGAACGAAACGGGGGGAGGCGGACTCTCTGTGTTCTTCCCTCAAGGAACGAGATGAGCCACTTCAGTGCCTTCTCTTGGATGCCGGTGATGCTGAGGCGTTGGACTAGGGTGTGGTGGCAGACAGTGTCAAACGCTGCGGAGAGGTCCAGGAGGATGAGTGCCGCTGTTTCCCCGTTGTCGAGAAGGGCTCGGATGTCGTCGGTGGCTGCGATGAGGGCGGTCTCGGTGCTGTGGTTGGCTCTGAAACCGGACTGCGAGGGGTCGAGGGATCCATTCGTCTCGAGGAAGGCGGCAAGCTGTCTGTTGGCGATGTTCTCGATGACTTTGGCAGGAAAAGGGAGGAGCGAGATGGGGCGGAAGTTTTTGAGGTCGGTGGGGTCCACTGTTGGTTTCTTCAGTAGGGCGCTGAGCTCGGCATGCTTCCAACTCTCCGGGAAATTGGCGGTGTCGAAGGAGGTGTTGATGACGTCTCAGAGTTGGGGTGCGATGGTGGAGTCGGCCTTGTTGAAGACGTGGTGGGACAGGGGTCAGTCGGAGATCCGGAGTGGATGGTGTTCATCGTGCGGGCTGTGTCTTCGGTGGTCACTGCGGTCCAGGTGCGGAGGGTCGTGGTGGGGTGCGTTGGTTCGGCGATTGGGTGCGAGGGTGGTGTGCCGAAGCTGTTGTGGATGTCGGCAGATGCGGTGGAAGAACGAGGGGAGGGAGTCGCAGAGATCTTGTGAGGGGGTGATGTCGTTGTTGCCGGTGCTGGGGTTGGAGAATTCCTTGACCTAAAATTTAGTAAATATATTCCAGCGCAAAACTGGAGCAAGTCCAGCAGCACACATGGCCAGCCCCTGGTACTGCAACACCCTCCCATGGATATCAATAGAGGAGTTCATGATCTAAAATAAAACACCATATAAAATAATGTAAAATGTCGTTTGATTATTTTAACTATTTAAAAACATAAATACATTTGATTAAATGCTTAAAAATCTAAAATAACAACTAATCTTTATTTAATTAAAAATGTGACCTCATTTAAATTAAAAAATAATGTATTAATGTATAATTATGTTTTATTAAAATATAATTACAAGAATTTGAGTTAATTGTGTATATCACTTTTAATACTTATCAATACATAATAAAACTATGTTTTTAAGTAAGTAATTCATGTGTAATTACATTTTAGAAACATTCATATTTTATTTAATTACATATTTAATTCAAAATTAAATTAGTAGTGCTGCATATTTATTTTTCTTCTACATTAACAATAAATATATACAATCGATTTACATTGGTCTTGAACATAAAAATTGTTTGGGTATTTTATTAAGTTTTATAAACTTTTGAACTTTTCCCTTTTGTTTGCCATGGAGACATATCTGCACCACTGGAAGGAATTGCTCTTTTTGCAGCAGTGTACTTCTTGAGGTGTCCGACCAATTGATCTGACATGCACAGTGCAAAGTGCTATTATTAAAATGAAGAAATGGGAGCCTGGACCATAGAGACCTGGAGCAATGTGTGAAGGGAGCTTACCTTCTATTGGTGAAGAAACCCCATGGGCACAAGCTCCCGTCCTGAGTAATGAAGACCCTTAAGGCTGTGATCAGCCAGGGTGCATGATTGGACCTCAAAGCGACTGCATGCTCAGGCTCCTGTGCATCAGAGGCAGTGCTGTCACTGAGAGGTGACACAGAGAGGATTATTGAAAGTACTATGTGTGCACCTAATGCACTGAAACAAGGGAAGTTGTCATTTTTTCAAATTACATGTAGATAAAGTAGCTTTTCCCCACAAGTGGCAGTTAGAAGGAGCTGGCTGAAGCTTGCCACACCATTCTAAAACAAGGATGCTAGTGAGCGAAGCTGTCACTATATGATAGGTTGGACTGATGTCTCAGGAAAGAAGGGTGGCTTGTTGTACACATATAAAAAACACACCATGGAGGTGGGCCTGGCATGGAGTACAGATGCACAGGAGCCACCACACAATGAAATGCAATGCAAATCCTCAATCGCTTACACAGATTTGAAGCAACCTAATTTGGAAGGGAGAGCAATCACTAAGAAAATGAAAGTGTGGCAACCAATGTAGCTCTGCTGCAGCAAGCCTTGGACACATTCAGGGCACTCTCCATGGAAGTTGAACATAAAATATCTACACTTCAAGATGACGCAAGGGAGTACTCAAGACATCTTGTTGATATGAAAGCCATGCTAAAAAGACATAAAGAGAAATTGACAGACCTATATGATATGTCAAGAGGGAATTATATGCACATTCTTGGATTGCCTGTGGGAAGGGAAACATGCTCAATGCAATGCTTTGAAAACTTGTTGCCAGAGTTGCTAGCAGGCCTGGATGGAGACAGAACATACACAATAGAGGGGCTCCTCCATCACTGACATCAGAGCAAATGAAGGGTATTGAGATAGAAGTTGCATACTAACAATGGCATGACAGTAGAAGGATATTAAATACAATGGATATCAGATATCAATATATCCTCATTACAATGTAAAGACTCTAACAGACAGCAATACCAGTGATACTATAGAATGTTAAGCGTATGAATGGAGCTTTAAATGGCAAATATGTGGGACAGGATGTATGCACATTGGATTCGCTAAAAGTGGTTGCAAGTTGTGCATCACCTTTTAGCTAATCCAAACGTACTTTACAAACCAACCCATGTACTACCAGATCGGTTCATTCACAGTGGGTAACAATTTGACCTACCTCATGAATATTACTGAGGGCTGTTGCAATTTGTGATCCACTATGATCACTGCGATCCAAGTGAGAGTGGCCTGCTTGGGTCAGTGTGTTAAAGATGGCCGGGATTTGTTAGCATGAGCTGAAAGCCATTTTGTATTTTGGCAGCCATTTTAGGTAGCCATGTGCTCGCCATGTGCTGTTTCCCGCTTCAGAGCCTTGCACATGCTCAGAAGGGCCTAGCTAGCAGAATGCACCTGTTCCTCTAGTATTAATGTCAGGCTTTTTTTGGCTGCTGTATGGAGAAGTAACTCTCCTCCCACTTTGTTGAGCAAGCAGATCTTGCGTGCCCATATTAGGCATTTTGCATGCTTACATGAGTCAGGACTGCCCCTTGGTCTTATGCTGTCTATGTAACACTAAGCATATATAAGGCCCCAGTTTTCTGTACTCCTTAGACTGCCTCATTCAGTTGCTAAGGAATCTGTGTGACATAGTCTCCCTCATCTGAGGTGAATAAATGTATTATTTTTATATTACAGCTTCTGTGCCAATTTCATCTTTGTTGGTTTAAAAGGACCAAGTATCAGTAAGAACCCCTGAGAAGGTTTCTATGTTCTTCAAGTGGACCACCATGCCTGTGATTGCTTTTAAATGAAACATTTCTTTTTTAAATTTCAGCTGATCTTTTGATTGCCTATCTTTTTATGTACGGAGTCTTCACAGTCCAAAAAGTACTATTAGTATTACAACCCTGTCAGCCTTAGCGTGATCTTCCCCTCCACCTAACCTTTTGACTTTCTCCTCAACTTTTTCTGATCTCATTTTTGCTGCCATTACGTCTCTGCACACTGCTAGCCAATGTTAAAGAGTTTGTGCTCTCTACTTAGAATGGAAATATTGGCTTATCCCCAATTGTAATATTTAATTTACTTATATGTCCTGTGTAAAGTGGTACTACATGTGTCCATTGGCCTGTACATCAAATGCTACTGGTGTGCCTGCAGCACTGATTGTGCCACCCACTTAAGTAGCCCTTTCACCATGTCTCAGGACTGCCATTGCAGAGCCTATATGTACAGTTTAAGCTGCCATTTCCACCTGGCGAAATAAACCTTTTTTCAGGCCCAAACCTTCCCTTTTAATTCATATTAGTCACCCTAGGGTAGGCTTTGTACAGCCCAGAGGGTAGGGTGTAATTTATTTAAGAAGCAGGACATGTACATTTGAGTTTTACATGTCCTGGTAGTGAAAAACTCCTAAACTCTTTTTTTAACTACTGCAAGGCTTATATCTACCATAGGATAACATGGGTATTACCTTAATAGGTTATTTTATAAGTGTCATTCACAAATGAAAATATATAACTGATGATTGAATCAAGGGGGGGTGCACAGCTCAAAAAAGTCCAACAGGCCAGTGTAAGTGAAAAAGTAACTTCTTTATTCGAAACATTTTCTTTTTAAAAGGCATATGATTTTAGATAATCCAGCCAACGTGTTTCATTCCCACATAGGGAACTTCCTCAGGGTAAACACAGTATCATATGGTTAGGTACTGATCGCAAGGTATATCTGCCAGAGTTGCAAGAGCCCGTTGTCTAAAAGCGATAGCTGTTCACACAGAATGAAATGCTCCTTTTTGATCCTGTTTCGGAAAGAAAAGAAATTTCCAATCCGCAACTCAAGATTAAAGAGAAATCCAATCATGATATGTTGAACCCATCCGCATAAATCAATGATCTGGAGTTAGCTGCAACGAACACCCAGGCCCCTCCAGGATTGGAAGACATATTAAGTCGATATCGCGAGGATGAGAACCCAAGTCTAGGATCAGAGGGTAGCTGTGGAACCTGTAATCGTACCCAAGCTACTTCAGGTTTAGCGATCCTCTCAGATCAGAATGGCGATAATGAGGTACATCTCCAATTTTGGAAAGTATCTGTGATAATACCAAAGACGCTCCACGGTTGGAAGACTTCTCAGATCGGTATGGCGACAACGAGATGTTATGGTATTTGAGTTGGTAGAGCGCCTGGTTACACTAAACCAGTGTGTCCCCACGCTAAGGTAGCAGCCATAGAACCAGAAAGCCACAACAGAAATATCCAAATGACACACTGGATTAACCTACAGGAAATAGAAAGGTCTTCAGACCTTTATGAAAGATGTCTTCAGATTCCTCCAGCCGGAGATTCTGAGGGAGGGTATTCCACAGCTGGGCCGCCACATACCGAAACGAGCGGCCACCCATCCTGGCTCTCCTGATCTTAGGGATGTGCCCCATTCCTCTCCCACTTGATCTAAGCAGTCGAGTAGGTGCATTGGGAGTAAGAAGGTTGTGTAAATACACAGGACCCTTTTTCTGTAAAATCCGGTGGCTTACACACATAGCCTTGAACTTCACTCTCTCCCTAATGAGAAACCAGTGCAGGGAGGCAAGCGCTTTCTTTACAGACGCTCTCCTAGGTAACATAAGCTGCTGCATTCTGGATACCCTGCAATCTCCGTATGCACTTGTCGGTTGCACCCAGATGCAGGAGATTACAGTAGTCCAGGCGCGACACTAGTCTAGTGTCGCGCCTGGACTACTGGAGTAGTCTAGTGCCTGGAGTAGTCTAGTGCCTGGAGTTGTCTAGTGCGAACACTAGAGCGCTGCCTCTGCCGGAAGTGCCTGTCTCTGTCTGCCCCGCCCTCCACGCAACGGTAAACAGGGCATCGGAACACTGCGTGAAGACCAGGGAATCCAGAACAGGTAAGTGCACCCAAGCCCCTCACACTCATTAATTAAAAAACAGTATTGCCCCCAAGTTAAAATAAGTGTCATGTTTGTATTTAAAAAGAAAGTGAGCCTGTCAGCCCAGCCCCACCTCAAGTGGACTTGGGTACTCTGCCACCGTCCCTTCGTCCACCAATGGCGAGTACCTTTTGCAGTATCATATAGTCTTCATTACATTATCCCAAGGAGGTGAATTTCATTCAGCCCACGTGTATTGCATCATGGCTCATAAAGTATATAAATGCGAAGAGTACCTATTAAACTCAATGGCTGGAAACGTGTTGCATGTCTTCCTCCTATTCACATATATAACTGATTCAACTTTTGTGTCTCTGTAATCCTAATACAAAATTCTAACCTAAGGTTGGGATCAGGTTTTAAATTGCAATTCTGAAAATTGCATTTTTAGAAAGTTTAGCTACTAAATTAAATGTATGTGGTGCACACCCTACTCTTTTCCAGCTAAACCCTTTACTCCTATTTTATAAATCTCTATGAGTGTGCTATACTGTGGCTTGTACTGTCTAATACACATGGGCAATAACTGAAAATAAACCCATACAATAATGATTGTTTGGAACAGCATGCACTACATTCTGAGTTTATCAAAAAAAAATTACAAGTTTTATCCATGTATACATTTAATTCTCAGTGATTGTACGTTTTTAAAGTAAATTCTTACATGTATTTAGAAAATTACAATAATATTTGTTTTACAATAACATTCATATTCTCCATGAATATATTCTTCATACAAGTAGTGCTTAATGCATTTCCGAATTCAATGGTTCCTTCCTCAGGGTCAGCTGTAAACAAAGTCAAACCACAGGATGAATGTATTTGCCAAAACATAGCTGTATGTAATCTACAACCAAAATACTTATATCTACTCTCAGCCATTTAACCCACACTTGAACACGTGTACTGTCTAATAATGTGGACAATAACTGAAAGTTAGTGTTTGGAGATATCGGGTGACAACATCTTCTTATAACCTCCTTAAAATTTGCACTATTTTTTAGTACTTGATCAATCTGAAGCTCCGTATCGGTTTGCAAATGGGGATGCTCTCACCTCGACTCTTATGAGGTATGTTATAATAATGTGATGGGATCTTTGAAAAAGCTGACACATAGCTTTAATAGTCAGTTATATTGAATTGCTGCTTTCAACTTGACGGGATTTTGGTGTCCATAAGACTATAAATCTTGGTTACTCTGGAGTTTTTTTGTTCTGACATATCCGATTAGTTTTGAATGTGAGTGCCAGTGTTTTTTAAAATAGAATGCTACCATCTCTACGTGGACCACTAAACACGGCTGGGTAAACACAATGGGCATGGAATTTTTCACACTACGGTTACTATTGGTATTACTCAGGCCAACCCTCTTCAAGTCTACATGGCCCCCCTCACCGTCATTGTCTGACAGCACCGCCTCAGCATAGTATCTTACACCAACAACACCCAGCTCATACTCTCCCTCAACAAAGACCCCATCACCACCAGACTCAACTTCCAGGAAGGAATGCAGGAAATCGCAGCCTGGATGAGCAACAGCTGCCTAAATCTCAACTCAAAGAAGACAGAAGTTCTCATTCTCGGAACCACCCCACCGGCATGGAACAACACCTGGTGGCCCATCTCCGTAGGCAGGCACTCAACCCCCATGGACTATGCCAGAAACCTCGGCATCATACTCAACTCCTCCCTCTCCATGAATGGACAAGTCAACGCCATCGCCTCCAGCTGCTTCAACACCCTACGCATCCTCCATAAGACTTTCCAATGGGTCCTCCTGAGTCAAGGAAGACAGACACCCATGTATTTTTCACTAGCAGGCTGGACCACAGAAACACCCTCAATGCCAGCATAAACAAGTCTCTACTCCACAAGCTCCAGAAGATTCAGAACACCAATGCCTGACTCCTCCTCAGCATCCCTCGACATGAGCACATTAGCAATCACCTAAGTAAACTCTACTGGCTCCCCATCGAGAGTCGATTCACTTTCAAGATACTCACCCACACCTACAAATGCTTATACAACACAGGACCCCAATACCTCAATGACAGTATTACCCTCCACATACCCAAAAGAAACCTCCGATCGGCCAACCTCGTCCTTGCCAAAACCCCACAGATCCACAGAGCGAAAGCAAGGGGAAGTTCCTTCTCCTACATCGTGGCCAAGACCTGGAACAAGCTCCCGATCAACACCAAATGTGCCCCCTCCCTGAACACCTACAGGAATGCTCTCAAGACCTGGCTGTTCGGCTGAACGGAATTGGAAACACCCCACCCACCCAGCACCTTGAGACCCTCACGGTGAGTAGAGCGCTTACAATCTCCCGATCGACTGATTGATTGATTGAGAGCATGCTGTTCCACACAATTATCATTGTATGGGTTTATTTTCACTTTTAGAAAGTTGACATTTTCTTGTCTTAGCTATTTGAGGCCTGCAGCATGTCTTTAGTCCTAGAAAGGGTGTAGTTGGCGGTGGAACTCTGTGTATTCCTCCTAGACAGCCACACACAATGGGAGTTTAGGTGGGACTGAATGGGCTATCACTGGAAGGAAGGGAGAGAAGAGCTGGAGACTGCCCCACTTACACCTGAATAGCCTAGGTCCTGTCTCCACATAAATGGCTGCATACCCCTGTAGTAAGTCTGGAACCAGAACAGGGGAGGCTGCGCATCTGTGCACTCCAATGGCATGCCTCTAGGATCATCTCCCTACTTCAAAGGCACAACTGTGTATAATAGAAGGACCTCAGACACCACCACTTCAGTACACTTTTGGACCTGTGGATAGTATGTCAGGAAGAAGGACTGCTCGACTGTCAAAGGACTGCCGCTCTGCTGGACTGCACTCTGCTAGACTCCTAGTTTGCTATTCTCACCTGTTGCATGCTACCCTCTTGCCTGGGTATGAAAGACTGGACCTGCATTACTTGAACTCAGAACTCAGAGTGACCCCAAGAGCTAGTTTTCTGGCCTACTAATCTGAAGCCTCATGGATATAACAGGGTTCCAACCATCTTGCACCTGGTCTCTGTCATCTGTGAGTTTGCCCAGCCAAGTGATGCACCCCCATCCCAGACCATTAGAACTAGGCCTAAGATACTTACCAGTGGAACCAATGCATCTTCTCTGCTGAGCAACACATCCATAAGCAGAACGATTTGGGGAAGATGCATTAAGATGCATATTGGATCAGTAAATCCTTTTAGGCACAATAAATGAGCTGTAGAGGGAAAGAAAGTTGAGGTATGGTTAACATTAGAGCAAAGTGTTTTGGATGCTAGAAATAGCATAGTTGGAAGCCATAGAACGGCCTGATGTAATTACAGGTCCTGCAAGGAAAAGCTTCATGAGAAAGGGGAGAAGGATTGTCATTTACTGTCTTGGCTAGCGAAGAGGGTGAAATGGAAGAGAACCGTGGTAGTTATTTAGGTGAATGGAATGGGACACAAACTTGTAGATCAAGTAGCAATCAATTACACATATATACCAAATCCCATGATGCTCTATACTCTTAACAGGTACATCATGACAGTAGATAAATTGGTGATATATTGGAGGAAGCCCAATTAGCTAGGTTAGCAGTGGACCTAAGAGATGAACTGCCTGAATTTAATGAAGAATATTCAGAACTTTTAGCCTTCTTGTTGTTGGACATATACATTGCAGCTATAACTAACATGATTATTCTAGATCCATTGAGGGAAGGAGTGATAGTGATTCTACCCAAGGCAGGGAAGAACCCACTACATTATGAACTCTAACAGCTGTTATCCATGATCAATGTACATACAAAACATTTAGGAATGATCTTGGTCAAATGACACAAGCACAGGCGCTGATTCACATAGACCAGCCGTGTATCATAGTGGTGACAAATGCAAAAAGAACAATTGATGGACAGAATGCAGAACAATGTCATACATTCACCCCAGTACAGAGATCTGGGCCTAAATCCATCATGTTTTTGTTTAGTCCCGTGCTCACCATGCCACTGGAATCAAGCTATCCTGGCTGATTAAGGCTGAAAGCCTGAAACCGGTCCTAGGATGCTTGTTTCCAGTTCAGGGAGGACCTGGCTGGCAGTTCGGGCTGGACTGTTCCCATGGGGCACAGAGTCAAGACTGATTTGCACATGGTTGGGTTCAAACTGGAATGAAAATGTAAATGTAAATGTACATGTATTTATATAGCGCAAATCACCGACCCGGTATCTAAGCGCTTGCTTAGGGAACCCGTCCTGGTATTCCCCTGTGAGATACCCCGGAAGGGTATCCACAAGGTGAAAGCCAGGCATCCCGCCGTGAGGGGCCGTAGTGGAGATTAAGCAAGCTATTGCCCAGAGTCGCAGAGTGTGACCCTGTGAGTCGAGTAGGCACCGGAGCGAGAATTGTCGAGTCCGTGGAATTTTTTAGCCCGAGACCCGCCGAGGCAGGGAATCGAACCCTGGTCCACGGCCAATCTCAGCTTCCGGGTCTGCCGCCTCTAACCACTGAGCCACACAAAAAAACAATGGATTTAGGCCCATATCTCTGTACTGGGGTGAATGCATGACATTGTTCTGCATTCTGTCCATCATCTGTTGTTTTCACGTGTATCATAGTGGGGCAGATTAGCACTATAAACTAGGGGTGAATTCCGCGCTGCTAGCGGAGTATGCAGAGTTTCGGTAATACGGCACTCTGCTGGGAACAGGGAGTTTAGCAAATAACTTCCATTCTGCCGCGTAGCAGAGTTTCCCCCACCGCCCACCCATATCGAAGGCACGCCCTTAGGAATAAATCATAGTAAATACTTATACTTTCCAACAGTACCCTGAGGCGTAATTTTGGTATCTATAATGCACTAATCCCTGTGTGTACCTGGGGGCCACCACAAGGAGTTAAAGTCCACTTGCTGTCACGTCTCAATTTGTTGTCTAGTGACTTGTAATGGTCATTTGATATCTGCTGCCTGAGCGGTGCTTCCCTGTAGCCCCTATTGTGCTCCAGCTCTGTGGGTGCGTCCCTTTTTATCAGGTCTCGCTAGATCCACCGCATGCGTTGGACTGGCGAGACATTTAGTAAGTGGGGTTTTCAAGTGCTACCACAGTCACCAGCACAAGCGTGCGCGCCTCGCTCCGCCTCTCGTTCACTTGCTCACGCGCGCACACATTTCCCGGCTTCTATAATTTGTTGTTTTTGCTGTCGTATTTTTGTGTGCTCTTTGTCACTGCCACTTCCTGCGCAGGCTGCACCCTGCCGTCAGCACGCCTGAGCTTTCCTCCCGTCTCTGCCTCCGCCGCCTTTACCCGTTGGCCTCTCGCGCTACTTCCAGGGGTTTTCCTTTCAACCTTGCAGTGGCTTGTTTACCTTGTTTTTAATTGTAATGAAGTCAAGTCTGAGAGTATGATATTTGGCGCAGATTAATGTTTCTCGCATCACGCATCTGTGCTGTGACGCATCTGTGCCGCATCACGGCGCATTGCTGGAGTTGCGTCGCACTGGTGACGCAGCTCCAGCAAAGCTCTGGGGGGCCCTATTCTTCCAATGCTGGGTCAAGCCTTACGCCTGCTTCAAGCAGGCGCAGGGTTTTGACGCAGCATTGGCCTAAAAGTGACTGAGTGAAATCTTGTAGATTTCACTCAGCCACTTTTAGGAGGCGTTCCTTATGGAGCAGGGCTTTACAACGTGACACATTTCCTAGATGCGTCACGTTGTAAATACCCTGCACCAAATACCCTGCACAAAAGTGATGCAACGGCAGCGCAAAAGAGGCGCAAGGGGCTTGTAAATCTGCCTCTAAGTGTTTTCCATTATGGTGCTTGGCAGGCCTTGTGGTTTGCTGTGGGGACTGGGACCGGAAGTGTGGCAGGTGGAATTAAAGCTGAATGTCCTCTCAGGAGAGAACAGGAATCTCTTTGTGGGATGGAGGCCCTTGGTTTAACCTGCCCTCGAGACATGTCTTTCAGGTGATCCCTCAGGGGCCTCTGACCTACCATTTACACAATGACAACAGAGTTCATACTGTCACTGAACCCCCCTCTACCCAGCGTGCTACATACATCCTGGAGTTAGAATGTGGGATCTGATTTGAATGTAGTCAAGCAAGCAGGACCCGACCCCCCACCCCCCAACCTGGTCTGTCCTCTCAAGCATACAACGCTGCCTATCCCCTCTGTTATCTGCCCCATCCCACTCATCCTCCACCTATGGTTTGTCACCCTAACCAGTTAGATATGTGTAATATTTATTATCTATTGCAGGGGCGTAACACATGCCCCAACCCTAAATGGGGCCCACGTTCAGTGCAAAGCCTGTGAATATTTATAAGCTATTGGAGACTCTGGTCCCTTTATCACATTCTGCTTGGGGCCCATCATTTTTTGTTTAACAACTGCCCTCATGCAAATTAGAAAAGTGACTCCTATAATCCAGTTGTGGGACGAAAAGACCTCTCTAATTGGGGTGCTGAGAGAGGATTCACATGCGTTCGCCCCCTCTTAGCTGTTAGCGAGACTCGCATCTGTGGGCGGGGGCTACTAGCCTGAAATTTTAAACACTCCAATATTCAGCTTAATCAAAATGGCCACGTTTTCTCAATAGAAGACAGTGTTATACCTCAATTTCATGAGGTAATGTGTCCTCAAGTTAAGGCACCTCTCAAAGCATCACAAAACAAGCTTTGGCATAGCCAATAGGTCTCGCCTTTGGGACCTTATAAGTGTTTACCCATGCAATAGTTGATGTTGTTGCACCATGGATATTGTGCTGCATAACTAAATACTTATAAGGTCCCAAAGGCGAGACCTATTGGCTATGCCAATGCTTGTTACTGACATGCTGATCCTCATCAATAAACTGTTGGACTGGTTCAAGTCCCTATTCTGGAAGGAGGAGATGGACCTTACACCAGTGGGGCTTCAGTACAGTGTCAAGACCACCTTCATCAACATGATTGTGGTAATTTAAGGCGGGATTGCTGCCAGCATGATACAGCAGTTATATTCAACCTCTGCATTCCCGTTTATACATCCTCACCTTTCTTCTGTTTCCCCCCTTTCTGTACTAAATGCTCCTGTCTCCGTGTTCCAGACACCAGCGCCCCTCCAAGAGCCCCTCCGGCTGCTAGCGCAACTCCTCCATGTCCTGTGCACAGTGTTCATACAGTGCTCAGTACTGCACATCAGAATATCCTGCTTCCTTACCTCCCTACTCTGCATTCACTGAGCGCCTCATCTGCGCCCTCCCATGTTATGTTATGTTATAGGGGGTGCTTCTATAGCGCACGGCTACTCCGAGGAGTGTCCCGGCGCTGTCGGAGCCTCACAGGTCCAAAGTGGAGAAAAAGAAAAAGGGCGAATGAACAGAGCGTGGCTGAGAGGGGGCGGTCTTATTGCGTGAAAAGCAGGGTCTTCACATCTTTCCTGAAGGCCAGCAGATTGGGGCGAGATCTGAGAGAGAGAGGAAAGTCGTTCCACAGCCGGGGGGCAAGATGTTTGAAAGAGCGCCCCCCCACAGCATGCACGACGGACCAAAGGCGTGACTGCCCTGGCCTGGGTAGAAGAGCGCAGGGATCTAGAGGGAAGATAGAAACTGATCCATTTCTGGAGATAGCGGGCATCTATGCCATGAAGGGCCTTGAAGGCGATGGTCAGGGCCTTGAAAGTGATCCGCTTCTTTATGGGCAGCCAGTGAAGGGATCTGAGGAGCTCACTGGCCCTGGCTCTCCTAGTGAGGCCAAAGATGGCACGGGCCGCAGAGTTCTGCACCACCTGGAGACACGATAGAAGATATTCCGGCAGTCCTAGGTACAGAACATTGAAGTAGTCCAGGCGCGAGTCGATCAGGGCCTGCACTGTGGTCTTTCTATGCTCCAAGGATAGGAGCGGCAAGAACTTCCTCGGCATCTTCAAGATCGCAAAGCATCCGCCGGCCAGGCCCAAAACCTGGGCCCTGAAGGAGTGGCAGTTGTCGATCTGAATGCCCAGGTTTTTTGCCGCCCCAGAGTCGCTGTCAGAAGGGAACATGGCGGAAGGCCACCACTCTTTCCATCTGGGGTCTGCGGGGCAGCCGAAGAAAAGCACTTCGGACTTATCGGAGTTACATTTGAGGCTGTGACGACTGAACCAGTCGAACACAGCCCCAAGGCAGCCCCGAATAGATGCTCCATCAAAGTCCTGGCCCCTGTCGCAGGTGAACAGGAGTTGCGTGTCGTCGGCGTACAACACTATCTGGGCCCCGAAATCCTCCGCGAGTGCCGCCAGAGGGGTCATATAAATGTTGAAGAGCGAAGGGCTCAAGATCGAGCCCTGCGGAACTCCGACCTCCAAAGGTGGCATCGGGGCGGAGAAAGGTGGGGCCCAGATAGTTTGCTGGCGGTTGGAGAGAAACGACCTAAACCAACTAAACACCGTCCCCCTTAGACCCACCTCCCAGAGTCTAGATAGGAGGCGGTCGTGGGGGACGGTGTCGAAGGCAGCAGAGAGGTTGAGCATCACCAGCATAGCTTTTCCTCCCCTCCCATGTGTCTCTACAAACAGGAGACTATGCATTTTTTACTGCATCCCCAAGCTGCCATTAGCGGCCTCATTCAAAACGGCCCTCACAGCCTCGGTGCTGAAATGTTTTATTTATGTTTCGAGCCAAATTATATAACATGGGACTCAAGGCACGTTTTATAATGCATGCAGTATGTTGAGGCGACTGGCTCCTGGGGAAGACTAACAAATGAAAAATGTTAGAAAACTTGAGCTGTTTCATCAGATGTTTGCGTCTTTTACTATTTCTGAATTATTTTCAGGCTGTGTTTGCAATAGCACTGCGATTCTGTAACAATGGCAGGTGTGAGATATTTACAAGTAAATAACAATAAAGAATAGCGCAATTAATGGTCGGAACTTGTTCCAAATAATGCTGAGATGCAAAGCCCGATCGAAATCTGATTAGAAGGGGATCATTGTTTCTTGTGAGGTACAGGGTCAGTCGCTACTATAACTAGGGTGGAGGGGGACTCCGCGAATGTCCATGGAGTCTTTTTGGAACTCTGCGAAATTTCACAGAGTGCAACTCCGAAAACTCTCCCCACCCCTACTACAAACATCAGGAAAGTATTTGTAGTGATTGAGCTTGCATGGACAATGGGAGAAAGACCCTGCTGGCTAGTCTGGGTGCGCACAATGTGTATGAGACTGTAGATTGGAACGTTATGGGGAACTCTTTCTATTGTGTATAGTTCTCCTACATCAGAGCACTGCAGCACAACTGCATCAGATCAGGTGAAGATCTAGCAAGGACACGACAGGGATGCTCACAGTTTGCGCTTACATTTGCATTAGCTATTAAACACCTGGGGAAAATAATCTGATGTAAACATGCAAATGATGGGATAATAATCAATACTCATTGATTTTTATATACATGTATGCAGGTGACATATAAATGTTAACAGAGTTGGCAAAAGCAAGGGGAAGTGTGGCAAGAACATTCCAGGATATGGAATGCCTTGCTGGCTTGAAACTGAAATGAACAATACGAGTGCTGTATTCTCTAAATACAATAGACCCAGGCAAATATGTAGCTGTGACAGGAAAATGTTCCCTTACAAGGTGAAACAAATTACACTTAGATTGGCCTCTTAATGAATGATGGTATGAAGACAGTATACACATGGTACATATCAGCAGGGGAAGACAACCAGTGGTGTCCAAGGAGGAGGCGTTGTCATCCCTGAGCCACTGGATGATGTTGCAGCTAAGATTACTACATTTGAACTTAGTTCTTTTATGGAAGTTGAAAATCTCTAGCCGGACAAAGCTGCAAGCTGTATCCAACGAGTACTTCCGCAAGCCAGATGCCATTCCAGAGAGGAGCCATAAAACAGGATCTGCTGCTGTGGGGAACAAGGCAGCAAGAGCTGCCGTAAAGTCATGCTGCCTGGCGATGTGCCTTGGGATGATTACAGAGCAGGTAGGTCCCAGTTTCCTCTTGGTTCTCAGGGCACTTTTTGACTGAAAAAATTCTCTGTTCCAAGTTTTGGTCAAGGGCTACCTGTGTACCTTTAGCACCACATCCAAGGGTACAGCACTTGAGAAGCATCACTTGGAGTGTCATGACTTACACATGCTTGGTCCAGGTACAGGTTCAAGATGGTTGGAACCTTTTCTATCCATAAAGCTCTAATCAAGAGGCCAGCCAACTAGCCTTTAGAGTTACTCTGGAAGTCCTGGGTTCAAGAGGACGTGCAGTACCCAAGCGCAGGGTAATCCTTTGAGATCACAAGGCAGGCTTCAGGCAGCAAGGTAGTTCTCTTGGGAAAGTAGGGCAGTCCTCTGAAGTACACAGAAGGCCACATGTAGCAATGAAAACCCCTGAGAGTCCTTCTGTAGGCCCAGAAGTGAAATAAAGAGTGGCTCTGAGAATCCTATTTTTATACCTGGGACCCACTCTGAAGTGGAAAAAACTTCTGCAATCTTCCCTACACACCCTGCCCTGGTCCAGAAATGACTGGAGTCACAATAGCCTAGTATGAAATTATTTGAGTGTGGCAACTTCCTAAAAGCTGGTTTATTATGAATTGTGACAAAAAATCCCACAGGAGATGATGTTAAATTACAGTTCTTTAGACACCAAACATGACATTTCTACCTGCTCCCAAACAAAACAATTCTCATATCAAATGTGATGAGGACATCCAATGCTATCTTCTTTGGAAAGGAAGGTCTCACAGAAGTGAAAACAAATTGGTGAATTTTTCACTATGAGGACATGGAAAACGTACAATTGCATGTCCAGCTTTTAAAATGCAATACACCCTGCCCTATGGGTGGTTTAGGGTCTACCCTAGGGATGACTTATATGTATGAAAAAGTTGCTCTTAGGTATGGTAAAAGGTTTCTTTGCCAAATCAAATAGGCTGTTTAAAAAATGCATGCAGGCTCCAAGGCAGGCCTTTGACATGTTTCAAAGGGCTACTTAAGTGAGTGGCACAATAAGTACTACAGGCCCAATAATAGCATTTGCGTTTAATTTACCAGCCTTGGGTATATGGTATTTCTCTTGCCTTGCGACTGTAAGTAAATTAAAACTGCCAATCAGGAATAACCCAATTTTACCATGTTGCAGAGAGTGACCACAAACACGTTAGCACTGGTTAACAGTGGTAAAGTGCACAGTCCTATGACCAACGAAAAGTATTCAGCAAAACAGGAGATGAGTGGCAAAGGGTTTGGGGGACGATGAACCTAAGGCTGACAGTTCTAACAAGCCATATTAAAGAAAATAGATTATTATACAATAGCTAGCCCTGGGAATATTATGGACAGAACATCACATGTATACAATAGGGTGCTAATAAAATAAACATAGGTCCTAGTTTTGATCCAAATGTGAGAAACTCTAAAATCCAAAAGATAAATCACCTACTAATTGAACAGGTGCCCACAAAAAAAAAACACCCACAACATTCTTTGCCTGTGAAGTTAGAAGAGTTCATTTTGGGCAACAGTATTGTGAAACTCCAATAAGAATTCTACATCAGATTCTTCTATTGACTTACAATGAGGACTTTATGGGATCTGTTTTTCTAAATTGTAGTGTATAATACGTTAGAATTCAAGCTTATGCTAACTTACAATGATTTGGGGCTTTTCTTCCATCTGTGATGTGACATCGTATTATATCACATGATTACTGTCACTTTTGTTATTTTCCCCTATGATACAGAATTATAGGCTTTGTGTTGGACTTGGCCCTTTTTGCAAAGTCATCCCAGAACTTTTTGCCTTCCTCCTGTATTTTTTCTGATCTGTTGTTGGTGGTTTTATGACTCTGGGCACTTTATTACTGCTGATTATTGCTATAGTGCATGTGATCTCAATGGTAAACTTGGTAAGATTGGTCTACACCTATTTGGCATATTTAATTCATAAATTGAATGCTAATAGTGGGCTTGTAGCGGTGCTTGCACCACCCACCAAAGTAGCCTTTCAAACCTGTATCAGGCTTTTGCGGCTGCAGGGCCTGCATGCGCAATTTACTGCCGATGTGATGTTGCACATAAAGTGGTTGGCACATCTGTGTCTCCCCTTTTACTACATATCAATCACTCCTAAGGTAGGACCTAGCTAGCCCTATGCGCAGGGTACGGTGTGCCTTAACTGTGTGGCATGTCCTGATAGTGACAAACAGCCTATTTGGTTTCTCACTGCTGTGAGGCTGTCCTCTCATAATAATGCATTGGGGATTCCCTGATATGTGCTTCAGTGCTGATTCCTGACATGAGAGGGGTAGAGTGATTAAGTTTGATATGTTTGGAATAGTGGTGACAAATGATGCGTAATGCTGTTCACAGATTTATTATTACCATTTTAGAAATGCCAATTTTAGAAGTAAGCATTTCTGTGTGCTATGTGTCTTTGGTCCTCTGCTAGGATGTGTATTGACTGTCTGGCATTGGAGTGACAGGGGCTGGGGAGGTTCAGTGGCTCCAGAGAGTCTGGATGAGTCAGTGCTAGGTTGAATAGGCCTGGTCTGCATTTGGAGTGGTGGGAGGAGTAGCAACTGCACCTGAATAGGGATGTACCTGCCTTCCACAATGATGGCTCTGTCCCCTGTGGTGTGTCTAGGGCCAGGGCTTACACAATGAGGAGTGTTGTGCACTTGCAAATTGCCCCCAGAACTGGTATGGACAGGGCTCTGAGCCTGTGCCAGGGGGAGAACAAAGACTGTACTACTATAAGTACTGAAGCTGTGACCCCATGTCTGTTGAACTTTTGGAACTGGGCTTGGTCGAGACAGGAGAGACTGCGTGGGACCAAGGGGATTGATGGGCCATCTGGACTTTGCGGTGTGCTGGCCTAAGCCTGTCCCTGCTCAAGGCCCCCAGTCATCCTCCAGGGCTGCATGACTTACCCTGGGTGGTTTAACACAGCGTGTAGGGAGTGTTTTGGACTTTGCGCTTTGGAGTTTGTTGCCCAAGGAGAGAGCTTGCACAGGACTTATTAATGGAGGGGTGCTTTGTGCCCTGCAGCATGGGCGTCGCCTCCCAGCTCTCCTTGGCCTGAGCCCCAGGTATGGGCTCACTCTGACCTGGAGCGCGTGGTCCACTTCGTTGGTTGGCGCTCAAGAGAGCTGTACCCTACACCCAGTTTCCTTTAGAGATTCCTGCAGAGGCAGGGCCTGGAATAAACGTCCAGGCCCGGACCCAACGTTCATCACAAAGTCGTTGCCTGGAAACCAGCCCCCGGGGTGGAGGAGCAGGAAGCCAGGCAGGAGTGATGTGCTCAAGGCCGTGCATGGATGTAAGCGGGTCTGAAGACAGTCGGGTCAGTGGAGATTTCGCTCAGATACTGGCTTAGTCACAGAACGAAGCAGCTGCACTGCGTGGCCACGGCCAAATGTGATGAACAAAGCTCTAACAGCGGGCTGCCCACTTGTATTGCACAAGGAGCAAAGGCCATGTGAGGACGCCGCAGTAGGCGGTGGTGCTCCCAGGCAGAGGAGTCATATTCTGGAGCTCGCACATCTTGAACAGTGCAGGTGCTTTTTGTTAGGGACACCCTCCCTCCAGAGTGTTCACCACTCCCGAGAAGAGTGGCCAGGGTGAGAGGGAGGGCTGTGATTCGCCTGCTGGCCTTTAGTTATTGGGTTGCGGCCAGACTGCATCGCGCTCCGTGCAGCAGGGTGCCGGGTTCCCGCCCTCATTGGGCTTCGTGCTGCCGAACTATGCGTTACTGCATTTGGGGGATGATTTGGAGGCCTCAAACTGGGGGTCAAGTGGATCTCCTCAATTCCTATGGAGGAATCCCTACACGACAAGGAGAGCTCCTGGTAGCTTGTGATTACTACAGTGTAAGACCTGATGTGAGTCTGTGCATTGGGTTACATTGCCAGGGTGAACTCCACAGGTGAAGTGATGAGGTTTATGCCTAATGCCAATGCTTACATGCATGTGGGATTACAATGCCCAGGTTGGCCCCCAGTGTACCATAATAGTGATCTGTATATGACTAAAATGGGCATAGGATGGTTATGCATAATGTGTTTTACAAAGTACAGCTCCTACTAGTAGCTACTATGTGGGTGCAACTGTGATGCTTATGACCATGGCCCGAATGGCCAGTTATTTATGTAATCCCTGTGAAGTCATGACAAGTGCTAGTGGCACAGTGATATATGTGTTTGTGTTCTAATGCGTTTTTATGTATAATACAACTGTCAAGATGTAACTGCCAAGATTGCCGCAGACAAGGAGTCCTAGGACTGAGCTCCTGGGCACCGGGATCGCATCCGCAGTGTAAATCCCTGCTGCCCCAAGCCCCCACCTCTCACGTGAACCAAAACTCACCGGAACATACCCGAAGAGGGGTGAGCAGATTCACGTTGTACCCTCCTCAGGAAATGACGATCCGTATCTAAATACATCCAGGACTGCAACTGATGCCTCGGAGGTGATCATCTCAGCGGACCCCGAAGGATTCCAGGACAGCCCCACATTTGACCAGCGAGAGTCCGAAATGAAAAAGAATAAAACAGCTGACTTTAGGTAGGCACAGCAACCAGGACCCCGGACCAAGGAGAAGCAGGCACAGGGCCAACGCCAATCACATTGCAAAATCCCCACTGCCTGACCTTATGATGGCCATCCATGGCCTACCCACAGAAATCACTCTGAGGAGCAAACTACACCGGTGAGTTTTGTATCAACCTTAAAGAAAACGGGGCATACTATCAAGACAGGCAATAAAATTATCGCTGTTTTAGCGGCAGAAAACAGCCGCTAAAATGGCGATATTGGGCTCGATAATATACTCAACCTCAACCTCAACCGCACGGAGTTAGATCTGCAACATGTGTGACTTCAAGGTCCCAAAGTCCCCTGCATCGGCCTCCAGAGCCGAAGTCTGCCAACGCTGCATCTTCAAATCTCAGCAGAAGGTCCACGACACCCTGCATTTCCAAGGTACTATTTGCGGGTCTTCCCAACACCGTAGCTGGCCTGCAATGCCACGGTTGACCTGAACCTTTGGATTTGTTTGCTCATGATGCTGAGATAGCCCCGGACAGAGCTGTTGACTTCAAGGAGCTGTATTTTAAGTCCATTTTTGCATTATTTGTATTTTAACTACTATGTGTTGGATTTATATCATTGTGGTCTTGTTTTACACATATAAATATTGCCTATTTTTCTAAAACTGGTGTGGTGTCCTTTTGGTGTTTTCACCATATTACTGTGAGTTTTGTGCAAATGCTTTTCACTTGTCTATCAGATAAGCCTGACTGCGTGTGTCAAGCTACCAAGGGGGTGAACAGGAGTTATTTTAGAAGTGTAATCCCCTTTCCCTGACTAGAAGGCAGAGTCCCTACTTGGACAAGCTGCATACCACTGTTGACTAGAGACACTCCTTTCGAACACTATGCTACATGCTAATTGATTATTGGTTCAGCTTATGTATTCCTGTAATGATATTCTGTGAGTAAAAATTTTAAAACGTTAGTCTTTGTCTGTCATTTTTATTGGGAATGCTTACTCCAAAATTAAAAGTATTATTTCTGACAAATAGAGAGGAGTCCAAAGTTTGATATGGACTGCACTACTCCCTGTCCAAGCCATTAGTGCAGATTGGGCAAGAAAATGAAACACAGGTTTGTGCGCTGACAGCTTCTACCTCTGACCTTTTCTCTCGAACAGTCACAGTTTTATTGCATGAAATTTGCAAGGAAGTAACTCACTTTATAAGCATTCTTTTGAAATTCCCTGCATCTCATTCTGATTTCCCTTCCAATTTAATGACCAGCCACCAAGAAGTGTCAGAAAAGTTTATCCATTTCTAAAAATTTCCCTCAAATGAGTTAAATAATTGTCTTACAGAGATTGGTTGCCATCTTCATGGACATAATCAAGGGGTTCTGAAAAAAATCAGAATTGCACACTGAACACTTCAACACTTGCTTCAACAAAAACAAAACACAATTTGAGGCAGGAGAAGAATGGTACAAGGTTGTGTATTCATTTTAAAAGTTATTGACTTTGAATATTCTACAAATGTAGTCAACAACATCAATACAACCACAAGCCATGGCACCCTTCCTTTCCATGTGGTAATGAGCAATTTATTTATTTATTTATTTATTTATTTATTTATTAATGCAATTTATAGAGTGCAAACAATTGCCCGAGGGCGTCTCGGCGCTATGGATGAAGCAGAGAGAAGGGATGGAAGAGAAAGAGGTTTTATTGGCAAAATAGCCACGTCTTTTATTTTTGCGTCTGAAGATGGTCAGAGTGGGGGCAGCCCTTATGTCTGCGTCAAGGGAGTTCCATAGTTTGGCCGTTGACACAGTAAAGCTGCGGTCACCCCATGTGACTGTCCTGGTGCGTGGGACCGTCATGATGGAGGCGTTCAAGGATCGAAGTGATAGTTTTGGGACATGGAAGGCAAAGGATTAGATAAGGAAAAGCGGGCCTTGATTGTGTGTGGCTTTGTATGCGATACAGAGGGCTTTAAACTTGATTCTGTTTTTCACAGCTAGCCAGTGGTACCTTTTGATGATGTGAGCAATCAGTTGGAATTTTGGAGTGCCTGAGAGTAGTCTAGCCGCAGCGTTTTGGATGGACTGCAGCCTTTTAATGATTTTGTGTTGAGCATTGACCAGGAGTCCGTTGCAATAGTCCACTGAGGACATAACAAATGAGGTGATCAGTGTTTTGCCAGACTCGGGGGGTAGGAATGGGAGAATATTTTTTATGGTTTTGAGTTTAAAGAAAGAGGATGATACGATGGAGTTAACATGTACCGCATAGGTGAGTGTGTCGTCTATGATGATTCCCACATTTTTCACCTTGGTTACTGGGAGAGGTGGGGGACCTAAACTGGAGGGCCACCAGGCGTTGGGCCAGGTGGGGGTGAGCTTGCCAAAAGTCATGACCTCAGTTTTGTTCGAATTTAACTTGAGGCAGTTAACAGACATCCAGTTGATGATGGCCAGCCTGCCCTGATGGAAATTGGCCGCTACTTTGTCACCGTTCTCTTTGATGGTAAGAACCAGTTGGGTGTCGTCAGCGTATGATGTTAGGCCCATCCCCCATTTCTTAATGACCCTGGCTAAGTCAGTCACATAGATATTAAATAATGTTGGACTGAGGTATGAGCCCTGAGGGACACCGCATGGTAGGGTCATTTGTGCTGATTGGAAAGTACCCAACTGGACGGTCTGGGTACGGTGAGCAAGGAAAGAAGTCAGGAGGTCTTTAGCTTTGGCTTGGATACCTATGGCATTGACACGATTGATCAAGATGTGATCGACCGTGTCAAATGCCGCTGTAAGGTCCAGTAAAATGAGCACCGCTGCTCCGCCCAGGTTGAGAGCTGTTCTTATCTCATCGGTGGCTTTGATGAGCGCGGTCTCAGTACTGTGGTATTTCCGAAAGCCGAATTGGCTGTCATCTAGAAGGGAGTGTTCTTCAATGTATTGGGAGATTTGAGAGTTCATGAGTTTCTCTGCGATTTTGGCTGGGAATGACAAGCCAGCAATCGGTTGATAATTGCTGGAGTCATCAATTTTGAGATGTGTTTTTTTCAGCAGGGGTTTGATCATTGTGTCCTTCCAGGTAGTAGGATAGCTTCCGGTATTGAACATGGTATTGATGATCCTGGTAAGTTCGGGTGCTATAATATCCGCTATGAGAAGGAGAATGGAAGAGGGGCAGGGATCCTTGGCAGAACCTGATTTAATACTGTTCATGATTTTGGCAACTTGCGTAGGGTCAGTGTTATGAAATTGTGAGAAAGAAGGGTGATCTATGGGGGTTACAGTGGGGTTAGATTTGATATTTGTTATGTCCGCAAATTTAGTGTAAATGTTGTTTACTTTATCGAAGAAGAAAGTGGCCAGGTTGTTACAGAGGGTTTGAGTGGGTTTAGGAATTGATTGAGGGGGCAAGTGTGATAGCGTGGCTACTACTTGATAGAGTTCCTTGTTGGAATTTTGAGCTTGCTCGATTTGGGAGGAGTAAAAATTGCTTTTAGCCTGGCAGATCGAATTTTTATATCGGGTAAGTTCTTTTTTGTAATTCTCCTTGTCTTCAAGGGAGTATGTTTTCAAAAAGCTGTGAGTTATGAAGCTCTGGTTCATGTCAAGGCCCAACTTGTTCAGTTGGTGTCAAATCTAAGATATAAAAATACTGTATTGATCTACCATAAACATATACGTTTTACATTTTCTCATTCATTTAAAGAAGAAGCTTCACGTTAGAAAAAGTGGACTTTATACTTAATTCCTGCACATGAAATATGAAGATTGCAATTTAAAGGGTGAGAGAGTGGAGAAGTCCTTCCTCCTTACTACTTTGTACACAGGAGTGTTGGCAGTAGTGGCCTATCACCATTAGCACATTGCTAGCAAAACAGGTTTTTCAATGGTCACCAGTCAGCACATAAGACATATTAAATCTTATACCTCTCTCGAGAAGCAACAGTATTAGAAATTACATTTCCAGAATGACCCACCTGCAAAGACCAACTCTGTAGTTGTAGTTAGTGTGACCAGAGATAGGATTTTATTTTTTATTTTTGTCTATTGATAACTTTGCACCCATTTGACAAATGTGTGTGAAACCTTTCAGACCTGCTGCCGGTATTTCTTTTTGGGAGGACTGAAAGTTTGGTAGTGTTTGGTCAAGGGGATGCAAAGAAAAAAGAGGAGTCCCAAAACAGGGTTGAATTCCAATGCATTTTCCTTTTTTTTAAACATCTTTATTCCGTTTTTTTTTCCTTTTACACATCCCCTCCATGAAGACCAAGGTCTCGCCCCCCCCCCCAAAAAATACAAAAAACAAATTAGTACATACATACATTCGGGATGCAATTCAGTTATAAACAGGTGAATAAACGAGATAATATGGTCACAACATCAGTCCTCAAACAGTTCATGGCAGTATACAACATTCTGAACATCTTAGCTAAGCTCCCTATACTGTATACAAGTTATATACAAACAAATAATTATATATAGTGGACACCACCCCTAAGTATGGTGTTGAAACCACTGGAGTAGTGGTTCCCATATCATCATGCCCCTTCTTCTTTTATTAATCCCTTTATTTTTGTAGATGGCCACCTCAAGACTACATGTCACGAGTCGCCTAGCCCTCCACTGTGAAAAAACTGGTAGATTTTGGTCTAGCCAATATGAGGCTATGCACAGTCGGAAAACAGCCATAGCCACGAATATTACTCCCGGCATATGTATAGGTCAGTTATAGTTAGACACCCTTAACATGATCACTTCTGTTGAAATGCTAATGCCTGTTTGGAGTACCTCTGATAGAAACTTGGATATTTCTGTTATCACATTAGATAATGTATTGCAGGAGGTGAACATGTGGATATTGTTGGCTTCATCCAATGAAGAGCGCGGGCAAGTGGTTCCCTTTCCTGTACCCCATTTTGCAATTTTGTAATGGGTGTAGTACAGGGAAAAAAACGTTTTATAAAATTGGGCTTGCAGTTTGATACCCTGTTGTTGTTGGAATACACAAAATGTGTTAAAATACCCCTCACACACCAAAAGGGCCCTTGGTGTCATGCTTCATCATCGGGGTCTTCCCGCCCGGCTGCCGGACAAGGCAGTGCTGCGACAAGCGACTACGCTGGAGCAACTTTTAAATGTAAGTGCTATGTGAGTGAATTGGAGTGAGTGTCAGTATAGTCAGGGGTGATATAGATAAGTGATGTTAAAAAATACCTGGCCTGGTGATAGGAAAAACTATTTAATAAACACTGGCTGGTATTGTTAAAAAATTTGATTTCGGAAAGATTAAGCGGATTAATGGGCTTACTTTCCTGTGCGGGTCAACATGTTTCGGGGCACCATGCCCCTTCGTCAGGACCGGGGTCAGATCCCCCTGTCACTCACTAATGTCTTTCCACAGTAAAAAAGTGTATGTACAAAATAGTGTGATGATACTAAATTGATCAATGTGTCTAGATATAGATTTTATATTTATACAATTCCCTAGCTAATACACAAATACTGTTGGAGTATGCTTAGGGAGGCAGGGATCAGTGTCCCATGAGCCAACACTGGACAGAAGGGTATTTGAGGGTCCAGTCAACACCCAGCATCGTTGTGCTTCCTCCTCCGTCGTGACTTCCGTGTTTTGTGTATTCCAACAACAACAGGATATACACAGACCTTACCTGAGGTGGACCTTGTTGATTAATAGTACTCTTGTAAGAGGAGGATGTGCCCACCTTGGTGCCACCCAGCACCACATCTTCCCTCCCCCTTTTGATTTCTCTAACCTTGCAGTTTGATAGACATTAGGCAGGTTTGAGATAATTCATACGCATGTGCGGGGGATGATGGCTGTATGCTCAGTTTAGCCTGCCAACCAACTGATTGTGTATCCATATCATCTGGGAATACTATATTCAGTGCTTCATAGATTTCCCCCATTTTAGGAGTGAGTTTTCTACATACATTCTCGATGGTTTGGCTGGATTGAAACTTTAACTGCCCCCCTTTCCTTAATAAAAAATCTCTGATCTGCAAGAAAATAAAAAAAGTCCCTGTGGCTAATGTCATATTCGTTGCGCAACTCCTCAAAGCTCTTGAGTCCATTTGGTGTAAAAAAAAACAGCCCAACTGTTGAATCCCTACCTCCATCCACCTAACCATACATCTATCCTGGAAAATCTCAGGGAGATCGTTATTGAGACTGACGGGAGTATAGCACGAATAGCGACCCAGGCCCAGTAATTTCCGTACATTGCCCCACACTTTGTATATGCTAGAGATGGTCTTAAATTTAACTTACTTAAAATAACTGTCATTAACATGTTGCCATAAGCCTTACATCCCTCCCCAGTATCATTTCTTCTGGTGTCGGTATAAGGTGGGCGCTAGGTTCTTTGGAGATAAGTGTCACACAATATTTTACCACAGTTGCCCAGTAATATAGCTTAAAGTTGGCATTGCTAGTCCCCCTCTTTCTTTAGGCAACAATGCATTTTCCATTGCATTTTCCATTTTGCATAATGTAAAAACTGTCACCTTGATTTTCCTGAAATTTGACAGTATTACATGTTAAAGGGGAGCAGAGGACTCTATGTGGTAGTGCAGGTAAGTAGAGTAAGTATTCTTTTAAGATATAATGTTTTTCAACTTAGTGATATCATGTAGCACAATACGACTAAGTAGCAAGGAAGCCCAAGAATAAGCTAGACTGTATATGAAAAGTTTCATATTTTCTATATGAACAATTGAAACCTAAGAACAAATACATAACAAATAGAATACATCTTAATCTGGATAGTTTTTCTTTGCGTGCTCTCTAGCTTACAAAAAAACTGTTCCAACAAACCAAACAAAAACCATTGTTTTTATTCACTCCTGTGCAACCGAATGAAAAATTGACCTAGCAGTGAGCCATACAAACTACAATATGGAGCACTTGATAAATAGCCATTAAGAAAAACATATAACTTTGGGTTTCATATGTAGCACAATCCCAGTGAAAGTAGCAAGGAAGCCCAAAAAATAAACTAAGATGCAAATGTAAATTTTAATTATTACTACACGAACAAGTAAAGACACATTTATGGGCACATGATTATGTAAACCAATACACAAATACATAAATACAATGGATAAAAAGAAGGAAATCCCATTAACTCTAATTGCCACTCTGTAGTTATACTTGTTTTCCCAAATATAGGACTTATTAGAATATTAGCTCCCTAATAACTTTTCACCACTTTGAGCAATCACTACAAAACATTTGAGACGTATAGCATTTTCTACATTTTGAGACAATGTAAATATTTGTAGTGAAACTTTAAAAGGGTGCAAAGATAAAAGTGGGTCCCAAAACACATTTTCCCATCAATGCATTTTCTATAGACTATTGATTTTGATGTAGCGCATAAAAGGCTGAATGGATTTAAATGAACTTTGGTAGGATTATAAATTATGGTGCAGAGATGATGTTTTGTTGGTACTGCAGTTAAATAAGGTAAGTATTTTTTAAGTTATAAGTAATTTAAACTTAGAGATGTCTGTCACAGCAGTACTTTTGTGGAATTTCAGAGTTTTGGGTAACTACTGTGGTACATGGCTGTAAACTTGTCCAAATATATATATATAAATTACCCTACCTATTACCACTTCAGTAAAGTGGTAATAGGTAGTGACATACTATTTACTCATATCTAAGGCCCAAACACTGAACACAGCCAAAATGTAGTAAAAGCAATATGGCTACCTTTTCATACTCTACAAGCCGCCATTACCCACTTATATACTGGCTTGTGATCGCCATGTACCACAGTATACTGCAAAGTTACTATGGTATAACAAGGCACAAAATATAACTAAGGCCTAGCAGTATTATTGGATTGCGGTACCCTTGTGTCACTCAAGGTGTCACAGGGGCAGTGCAATACTTAAGTCAGATTTACAAAGAACACAAGGCCACCATATGTGGCCCTGCATTGATTGATATACATGGAGAAATGCAAGGAAGCACTATTTGCTGTTTTGTGTTACTTTGCACACCATAATCTACATTGCTGCTAGATTTCAAATACATCTGTGTGCTGGGCCACTGTAGCTCCTCCACTTTATGCTATTCCACTCTTCACCACACCACCCTATACCCCTACACTGTATGAGACTCCACTCGACTCCACTCTACTATGTTGTTACACTGCATGTAACACTACAGTATGCCACTACAGTATGCATCTCCCCACTGTAAGCCACTACACTGGAGGCTGCTACACTGTGCACAATTCTACTCTATGCCATTGGACTGTACACTACTCCACTCTACTGTATTCTGCTGATTGCTATGAATCTACTACACTCCAAAATACTCTCTGTCACTGTATGCCAGCCCATTGTACGCTACTCCACTCTATATGCCAATCCAGTGTATGCCACTCCACTATGAGCCACTTTTCTACACTAGTCAACTGAACCCCACTCCAATCTATACCACTCCACTGTATGCTATTACACTTTACCCCGCACTACTGTACACCAATCTAGTCTACACTACTCCATTATTATTCCACTGTATGATTCAGTATACCATTTTACACTCTGTGAGACTCCACTGAACAACATTCCACTCTATGTCACTCCACGCTATTATACTGTACACAACTCCACTGTATGCCAGTCCACTCTACGCTATTCAACTGTATGTAACACCACTGTATGCCTCTTCAGTGTGTGCTACTCCACTGTTTACTACTCCACTATTTGTTACTCCAGTAAATGCTATTCCACTCTACTCTGTTCCAATGTATGCCACTCCACTCTATGCTATGCCACTGTATGTCAGTCCACTGTATGCTACTCCACTCTATTCCACACTAGTGTATGCCACTCCAGTTATAACACAAGGAGGAGAGACAATACAATTAATACGTTGATGTTACAATATTTTCAATATTAGTTCTTCCACTGGTTTTTCATGTATGAAGAAGGTTCTTTCTTCTTGTGACAAGTGGGAACAGCCAACACGTTTCTCCCTAGACAGTGCCAGCACATGTGTTAAGTTAAAAATGATGTATTGTAATGTAAATGTAATGTAAATTGATACTTGTATAGCGCACTACTCACGCGCAAGGGTCTCAAGGCGCTTGTACGAATACCGCTGTGGAACCCATCCTGCTTTACCTGTGAGGTGTACACTCATGGGCACCCCCAAGGTGGAGGCCAGGCATCCTTAGCGCTGTGGGGGCCGTTGTGGAGATTAAGCAAGCTATTGCCCAGAGTTGCAGAGTGGGACTCCATGATTGGAATAGGCACCGAGGCGAGAATTATCAGGTCTGTGGAATTTTTGAGCCCAAGACCCGCCGAGGCGGGAAATCGAACCCTGGTCCCAGGCTAGACCACTTCATCAGGGTCTGCTGCTTTAACCATTGAGCCACACTTCTCCACACTGATGACCAGCCTTGTGTCAATCAACAGAGGTTTTTTGAAGAAAAGCAACAAGCGATAGTGAGAGCAGATGTGAAGAAAGTCTGGCAAATTTTAAGTAACAATAGTGTGTGATGGTGGTAGCTCTAACTAAGCACGTGTTCATGCTGTCATAATGTGGTGGACCCTAAAAAGTCAGGTGGTGTCAATAAGTGTGTGCTTACTAATGACCCAGTAAGCATTGTACAAGATTCTGGTTAGAAATGCGAGCATCGAACTAAACCAGTTCCGTCTCCTTATTAATAGTAGCAGTCCTGTAACATTACGATATCCTAAACACTGATAAAAATCTATTTGACTCAGCACCTGTGTGAAGCTATTAAGGTGGCTGGTAATGTCACAGAAATAAAGCTGTGTTTAATGAACCGCGAATACTGGTGTGAAAGAGCACTAACCGTGCTATGTAATTTCAATTAAACATACCTTAAAAATGATGTTCCAATAGCAAAAGCGGTAACTCGGTTAGCGGCCTGGGTATGTCCGGGTGTGTCTGGGAGGCAAGGTAACCTCAATTTATTATTCCCTGGAAAAATAAAGAATCCCTCCAAGTTTGAGGAATATGTGCAGGATGCGCGTAATCAGTTCACAATGCTAGTTATCGCCTAATATTCTTGTACGAACATTAATCCTTTTCACATAGTGGTTTTAGCATACTAAGTGTTGAAAGATACCACTAGAAGGTGCTGAAGAATCCCACAATCTGTTAATCGTGGCCATAATATTCTGTCTGGCGGAAAATGCAATTTAAACATAGGAGTCCACCAATGCTGTACATGATTTGTACTCTGATGGAGAGAGAATGTGACCACCGTAGTGAGGTAAAGCATGTTGCTACTACCTCTTCCAGCGCTATTTTAACAGAAAGTCAATAGTTCGTGCAAGGTGTGTTGTTCATCTAGTCCCATGTCCCGCAAGTCTTCAACTAAACTCACTTTCTTGATGTCTCGTACCCCAAGCTGGAAGCTCAAAGCATATCCGGTCCTGGTCTACAAAGACTAGACCACTGACTGATCCACTCAGCCAGTTGGCCTACTGTTATTTTCTCGCATGTCCGAGATTTTGTAAGTCAATAAAGTTATAATCACTCTCTGTCTCCAAGAGAGAGGCAAGTCGCCTATCGTCCTTCTGTGTAACATTTCCTCAGAGAGTTGACAGAGTCATAGAGTTCATAAGAAGTGATAAGCTTGTCCGTAAAGCAATTCACGAAGAAAAGGTGAACAGTGTTCGTTAACAGGTATTGACAGTAAAGAGGGTATAGAGAGGGAAGATTCGGGCAAAATAGTTACAATGACCATTCTGTGTGCATTTCATAAAGAATAATAGTCTATTCCATAAAGCAGTTCATAAAGCAACAGTGAGTAGTGTACGTTATTAGTGACAGCATGGACGGTATGCATAGGATACATTTGGGCTATACAGGTACAGTGCCCTTTTCAAATGCATTTCTAGGAGAAAGGGGTTGGCTCCTAGCATACAATAGGATACTAAGAGGAAACCAAGAAGCATAATAAGAAAACCTCATTATCAGTTCATCAAACAACATCCATCATCAAGTAATATAGCCATAGTAGATGGAACAAGGTAACCCATATGATGTGCCATGGCTTTTAACCAGTGTGATGGGGCTATGCGTAATATCCCTAGTTGTGTGGCATACACAAAGTGGATATACATGGAAGAGGCTTTGGCTGAGCAGTTACAGTGCACATTTTGTCAAGGGATTACACCAGAGCCTCTTAAACGTAAGGGTGGGAAAGAAGAATACTTTTAAAATCCGATCAGCATAGAGAAGCATGACTTAGGGAATGTAAATAAAGAACACACGCAACCACCCAGTGACCATTAGGACGAAAACAAGGCCAAACATGTAGATGTGTAAAATCACATATGATATGGTATAACAGCACATCATCTCATGTAGTTACAAAGTGAGTACAAATACCTTACAGGAAGTAATGCATTTCATTGTCCATATTTAGACCTTCTTTAACACATCTTCAATTACAAATCCATCTAGCTTCCAGTTGTCTTAGGAACAGCTCAATTTCCCCCCCTCTTGTGTTTGCCATTACTACATCTATACCATGAAACTGGAATTTGGATCTGTCAGTGCCTGCTTCACATTCATGGGAAACTAGTTCATATGTAGTGTCCCCATTCAGACATGCCCTACGTTGCTCCTGGATGCATACCTTAAATTGGTGTGCAGTGCTTTCAACATAGACTTGTTTGCACTTACAGATCAATACATATACGACATGGCTGGTGAAACAGTTGATAACATGTCGTATGGTGTTTTGTTTCCCAGTGTTGTAGCTAAAGTGTTGTGTTCTGTTGAGACCTAGGTTGCACATGTTGCAGCTTCCACAAGTGTAGAAGACCATGGGTTAAGTAAGCTAACTATGTGTGTTAGGGGTTCTTTGAAGTGTGTAACGTAGACAAAGTGTTTCCCAAACGGTTTTGCTACTTTTGTAGGTAATAGATGCTTTAGCAGAGATCGGATTGCAAACTCCTGTTCTTCTCCTAAGTAGAATCCAATGTCTGTTTAGAACTTTGAATATGTCATGGTTAAGTGTAGAATGTGTGGTGATGAAGGACAATCATTGATTACCAACCTCATTTCTTCTTTTACTTTTGGCAGCCAGAGTGTCTTTACGGCTAACATTTTTGACCCGTTGTTCAGCAGATCGTAACCCTTGTTGGTCATACCCTCTCCTTGCTAAACTATTGGTGGCCAGTTTTGCTTGGAAATCAAAGTTAGCTTCATTGCTGCAATTCCTACAGATACGTAGTAGCACTTCAAAAGGGATAGCTTATTTGATGGAAGGTAGATGCGCACTATTGTAAAAGAGCATGCTTTTTACTGCAGTCTCTTTTCTATATAGTGTGTTTTGGACCTTGTTGTTACTGATATAGAGTCCCAAATCAAGGAATTGTGTTTTGGTTTGGGACATGTTCAGAGTGAAAGTGACATTCAGGATGTTTTTATTGAGGAAGTCAAAGTACTCCTTTAGTTGTGTGCCAGTGTCTGTCCAGATGATAATAATGTGTCTACATACCGACCCAGAACTGTTTTTGTTTAGTCCATAAACCAGCAGCCTTGGACCAGGCATAGGTATGCTCCACCCACCCCATGAAGAGGTTGGCATACGATGGTGCAGATTTTGAACCAGTCGCGATTCCTTGTTGCTGTTTGAATCAGGTCTTGTTAAAGAGAAATACGTTGTTGTCAAAGACAATGTCAACCATGTGCAGTAGCATCTCATTGTTATGAAGGAAGTTGGTCCTTCTTGCAGATAGAAAAAATTCCACAGCCAACCTCCCTAAATCTTTTTTTCGATGCAAGTATAAAGAGATTCCACATCTAGTGTGGCAAATCATATTGCATCCTTCCATTCTAGGTCCTTAACCTTCCTTGCCAACAACTTTTTCTCTTTGACAAGACCTGGTACAAACAGCAACGAGGGACCGCGATGGGTTAAAAATTTGCAGCATTGTCTGTTTACAATTACAATGGTGTCATTCGCGAGCGAACCGTACCCCGACATTGTGTGCGTGTGTGCGCCTCGTTTCACTACTACAATGGTGCCATACGTGAGAGAATCGTAACCCGACATTATGTGCGTGTGTGCGCCCTGTGTCACTACTACAATGGTGCCATACGTGAGCAAACCGTACCCCGACATTACCTGCGTGTGTGCGTCTCGTTTCACTACTACAATGGTGCCATACGCGAGCAAACCATACCCCGACATTACCTGCATGTGTGTGCCTCATTTCACTACTACAATGGTGCCATATGCGAGCAAACCGTACCCCGACATTACGTGCATATGTGCGCCTCGTTTCACTACTACAATGGTGCCATACGCGTCGTGGAAGGCACCGTAGACGTGTGTTGATCTCAGAAAATACCTAGGGTACACCTAGGGAGCGACTAATGGGCCCTGAATGCAGCCTGGTTGTCATGGTTTTAAGATTTGAGTGTGTTTTACAGGTGTCCAGCAAAAGTCAGTTGGGCAGAAATATACAATGTTGCAATTTGTATTTGGAGCTGAAGCACAAATTTTAAACCATGCAAATGTGAGTCAGGTCCTTATGTTTGAAGGGATTGGATGAAACATAGGATGCAAAGTATTCTGGCCTATCACACTGTACTCCAGAAACAGAAAGCCCCTCAGCAGCACACATTTAAGGCTGCATGTGTCTGTGAGAGAGCACTTGACTGCACAACATTGGAGTGGACCACACTGCTGCTGTCTCTGCATTCCCTGGACCTTTATGTCGCGTACTATGGAGATGGCACCAGCCTTCACTGAGGAGGAAAACCAGGCCCTGCTGGATGCCCTACTACCAGAGTACAGCAAGCTGTATGGGAGGCCAGGGGGCGGGTGAGTGCTAACTGCACTAGCTTGGACTGTGCACCTGTTGTGTGAGTGTCACAACATGCACTGTGTATTGGTGGGACAGACATGTAGTGTGGTAAGGGTGAGTGCTGGCTGTGTACATTGTGGTGTCACCCATGCAGAGCATGATGTAGTTCAAGTGTGTTGACTCCCCACTTGCATTATGGTAACTGTGATATTCAAAACATAGTCAATGACACAGTCTGCTGTGCCACACCTTGCTGGTTTTAATTCCATGATATACTGAGGTGTAACAGTGTTCCCCCAGGAGGGACAGGTGAATGTACTCACATAAGTGTATGACTTGTGGGTACCTGTGGTGATATTGTACACATGCTCTGTTTTACCTCATGGACATTGAAGTGTGTGAATGTTCCTTGTCACCTGGGTGAATGTGTATGTGATGTTTTGCACCACACCTGCATGGTGTTTGCAGCAGCTGTAGCCATCTGATGTGACAAGTTTGCAGTGTTGTGTGCCTGACTTGCACAGTTAGCACAACACCTGTGGCACCTCGTAGTCAAGTGGGATATGTGCAAAGTGAGGTATGTATACACTGTTGTCAGTGACAGGCGGTGATCTGTGCCAGGGTGTGTCTGTGTGGTCTGCTGAGGGTTCTCAAGTGGAGTAGGATATGTCACAGCCTATCACGTGCTGTACCACACCCTGCATTTGCATGTGTTGTACAGTGTGTGGCATGATCAGTGAGTGTGTTGCACCCCTTATGGCATCTTTTGCCTTTAAAAGGCATGTAGTGCCTTGGCGTTTGCACACAGGCTTAATACACATGGACTATGATGCAAGTCATGTCAGCATCCTATGCCCTGTTCACATCATCAATGTAGTGCTAGTATGTGTCTCTAGGACATGGTGCAGGTGTAGTGATGTTGTTTCACTTTGTCTTCCTGACAGGTATCTGCCTATGAGAAGGGGGAGATCTGACGAAGGTCGTCAGGGCTGTCAGGACTGTGGGGGGCCATCGCCGGCGGCTGAGAAACATCAGGAAGAGGTGGCAGAACATCCGGTGCTAAACCCGGCGTATCGCCCGGGTCCAGCTGAAGCTGTCACCTCCACGCCGGCATGGTGGAAGCCGTCACCTCACCCCCCACATGCTACGGGTCCTGAAAGTGGTCTTCCCAGACCTACATAGGCATTTGCAGGAGGGACAGCAGCAAGGAGGGGGTAGTTACATGGCTGTTTGTAGTGTTGTGTGTTACCTGCTACTTGAGATGCTCTGAAGCCTGGAAAACTCCCACAGTTGGGGGGTCTGGTCAGACATGCAATTTGTGCATTTTATTTTCAATTCCCCATATTCTGCTGCTGTTCATTTTCATCCCTTCCCCTCCTCCACATGTTTCCCCTGGTCTGTGTGTTTTCACATTTGCACATGTCCTTCTAGGGTGCAAGCTAATTAGACTGCACATTGATTAGCGCATCATGTGGGAGGGAGGTCTGTGACATGCGTTGGTACCTTTCCTGTGCCATGACCTGTGCACTGTGTTAGGACTTCTTATTTGTTTGCACTGATGATGAGTCTCAACATAGGATTGTGAGTATTCTACAGTACACCCTTGCAGCATGCATGCCCCATGTTGCATCCTCTGACATGATGTACATCATTTGTGAAATATGCATAGTGCCATGACGGTTACTCATGAGACAGTCAGCAATGTCTAGGCCCAGGACAGTCCCCTGCAATGCCCTGGCCTTCTAAACATATGTGTCATCCAACACTGTGTCCATTCTCTGTGTGTTCAGCATGGGTCTGCCTCTGTTGCATTGGTCCCGGGCATAGTTTGTATTTTTCATGTGTCAGCTACATGTGCACACTGGCCATGCATACATGCATGCATAGAAGATTTGGCTTGTGCATACTCACAGTGGCCAGTGCCTGTGTGCCTAACCACAAGATTCGGTTGTTTATTTGTTTGTGACTAATGTGTTTTGCCAGCCCCAAAAGGTGACCTTGGTTTACTTTTTGAAAAGTTGAGGCACTGGTTTTGTTCGCCTGATTCTGACTTTTTACTTCTTCAGCTGTATCACTCACATTGGCTGAGTGATGTGGGTGTTGTGCATGAGAGGTGTAATGGGCCTGCCTGTTTTGTCTTGGCAGTAGTGAGCTGTGGATGTAAATTGGGTGGCATAAATCTCACCATGCACTTCCCCTGCGATGCTTGACAATGTTTTCATTAGGGGCTTTACAGGATAAATTATTTGCTTCCAGAGATTATTGTGCCTCTTACATTTTTGCAACATATATGTAGATGTGGTGCAGCACTGTTTTGTGTTAGTGTGCATACTACTGTGTTCACATGTTGCATGTGGATAAGGGTGTATCCACGATGCAGCAATGATTTTTTCCTTCACAATTCCAGGAACATGTGCTGAAGCATTGTCCTGGTTTGGGACATGTGGGCCACTTCACATGACAGCCAGTGGTTGTTATGTGCTAGCAACTGTATGATCAGGTGATAGATGCCCCTGTGTGGACTGACACATTTGAAGTTGTCTCACATTGATGAATTTACCTTGGGCCTCCCAACACTTATTAAGAGTTGAAAATGTTTTGAATGTGTTCATATGACAAATTGTGTAGGTTACACCTATGTGTCTGCATCATAGTTGTTTCACAAGGTAGTGCACACCTAACAACATTTTCAATGTTTTGGAATGTGCAGGCAGCTTTTGAAGGAGGCCAGTGTTAATGATTAATGGTGTGCCTTGATCTCCATACACATGACCCCACAGTCTTCTAGAGTGCTTGAGTATCCTTTGTTGTCAAGTGAACAGACAAATGTATGTCAAGCCATCAAGACCTCAGTTGGACCATGTATATGGTACATGGTCCACATCATTTTTTTCTAACAGTGTTTTGTCTTGAAGTGTGTCAGCTGTTTCAAAGTATTTGTGTAGGTTGTGGGTGTGTATTTCCTTGTGGGATAATTTTATGCAGGCACATATGTGTTATCTTCACAAGATGGCAAATTTACACAATAAATTCATGTCGAATGTGTGAAGTATGGTGAGTGCCAATAAGCCAACAATTCGTGACATTTGTTTTCTCAGAAATGTACTTCAGGTCAATGAGTGTGTAGTCACCTTGGTGAGTGAGATATGTTAGTTTGCCCTGAGGGCCAACACAACTGTTTATTTCTTTGTGAACTTGAGGTTCCGACACTTCATTGTATAGATCTGCTCTCCGGTAAACATACAGAGGCTCCTCAGTGTGACTCTCATTCAAGTTGTGGCCTGGTGTGTTCTTTGGATCCTTGTGTACAAGTAGAATTGTGTGTATACCAACTGGGCAGTACTAGTTTCAAATATGTGCAGAGCCATCTGGCTGTTACTCATGATGTATGTCATGATTTGCAGTGTGACCAACAGATTATTTTTGTCAGGTGTCAGATGTGTACAGTTTACTGATGCAGTTTTGTTTCTTCTCCTTGCCCACAGCATCATCAACCGACACAGGAGGAGACATGAGCACAGACCAGGAGGAGGGACCCAGCCACAGTGCCACCAGTGCTGAGGAGTTGGAGGAAGACAGTGGCATGGATGGTGAGGGGAGTCAGAAAGCCGGACCTTTGGAAGCGGATACTTCATACCACACGGACGGCTCAGCTTCTGACTCCCAGGAGGAGGGGGAATACACGGCAACACCATCTGCCATCACTGTGTCTGTCCCCACCTCCTCCAGACCCATCTCCACCCTCCAAGTTGCTAGGGTTCCTTCTGTTCCTGCTGCCCCCATGTCTCCTTCGTACCCGGCACCGCAGCCCCTGCCCCTGTCTCCCCTGCTGCCCTCAGTGCTGAATCTGTGGACCTACTCCGGCAGATTCATGTTGGTCAGACATCAATGCTGACTGTCCTCCATGGCCACACTACAATTATGACACAGTTGTTGTCATTCATGGAGGGCATGTCAGCTACAATGTCTGACCAACATCGGATTCTAGCGTCCATGGAGTCATCACTGACTGCAGCAGTAGCCCTCCTGCAGCGGGCCGCCCCCCTCCTTCAGACCTATCCACACCCCCTCTCTCATACCTGTCCCAAGCACACGCAGACACACAAGATCACGCACACCAACAGACACAACCATCACACCACCATCAAAGTGTAAGCGCAGATCTCCTGGCACGCAATCTCAGGTGGATGCAGGCACACCCACAGGGGCTGGGGTCAGACGGCAGGCACGCAGCTACAGATGTAGTCCACAAGACTCACAGTCCTCTACCTCCACTCCAATTGAGTCCCCGGGTGCAGGTGGTGGTCTGGCGGAACTGGAAGCAGTGTGCAGCACTGAATTGATTTCCACCTTTGGCGCAGCACAAGGCACTGAGGAGGATTCCTCCCCCCTGCACCCACTACACCTACCCTTCCCTTCACTGTCCCTGCGATGCCGGACCCTGAACCAGGTGATGCCCCCCACGGGTCACCAACCCTTTGATTCTATCATGTGCAGGCAGGTTTGGGGTTAACAAACTCAACGACATCCCCAAAACAGACATTAACATGGACTGGCCATTGGCCTTGTTTGAGCCAGGAATAAAGCATATTATTTTTCATTCAGAAGTATTGCATTTCAGGTAGTTGCTTTGGGTGCTGTGTGCTTAGGAGTTGGTGTCATGGTAATGTGTTGGGATTGTGAAAGATATCTATTTTATGATGGAATTTGGTGGACCATGGTATCTATGTGCCATCACAATGTGGCAGCAATTAATCTTTGGATGTGTGTGTTCAGTTTGCCTACATACATTGTCCCAAGGAGTGTTCCTTCCTCAGTGACACATGAGATATTCACTTCAGACAGTTGCACAATTGTTGTGCTGAACTATGTGCATATTTCCTATTTTCCTGTACGTTCCCTTCAGCAATGGCCATGCCTGCTCACAGATGAGTACTGCTCATTAGTCTGTGCCATCCATGCTACTCACTGTACTTGTGTTTTGAGTATGTAGAAATGCCTTCATTGCCACATTCATCCTTTTTCCCACTATGCAGATGTTTATTGACAGCATGAACCTTATGTTTAGATTTGTTATGCAAGGTATTTCTGCACATGCCTCAAAATGTTGTGCTTTGCATCTAAGGTCAATCAACCCTATTCCTTCCATTAGCAAGTACATGTTAGTGGTCTATCCACCACCTGTACATTCATATCAGCCCAGGGATGTACACGACAGTGTGTGTTCCCTTTTGCTGTCTTTGTTTGGTGGGCTGTTACAAGTATATACACTATAGTGTCATGATGGTAGGGTGTGTAGGTTGCCTGCAAACTCCATGGGTGGGTATGCATGTGGGATGTAACATCACACCCACATGTGGTGTGTCACGCAGTGTGTGACAGAAATACGTCCTCGGTGTAGTGGGAAACTGTTGAAAGTGATGTGTTGCAATGGCACTTACTGGACTCTCACAAGTTAGGGAGGTAAACATACCCCCATGTAGTTGTGTTATGATGTTGATAACCCCCCCTGTTACTGAGCACTGCTGGGAGTCATATACACCCACCCATTCCTATGTCTGGGTACTGCTGGGAGTCATATCCACCCACCACTCCTATGTCTGGGCACTGCTGGGAGTCCTCTGCACCCCCTCTCAAATGTCATCAGTGATGTTATTTGAGATGTTATCAGTGATGTCATGAGTGATGTCACTGACCATGTGATGAGTGATGTAATATGTGACGTCATCAGCAGTGCTTTGCGGGAGCGCGAGTTATAGTAAGCTGAACTAACTATAACGTAGGAATTTCAATTGTTTTGTATGAGAGAAATGTCTAGCTAACTATAACATGGGTGAAACCTATGTTTTTTTCAGTGAATTTCTAAGGTTTTTTAAATGCTAATTCCCAACTATAATGTGGCTGAAACCTATGTTTTTTTCAGTGAATTTCTAAGGTTATTTAAATGCTAATTCCTAACTATAACGTGCCTGAAACCTATGGTTTTTTCAGTGCATTTCAAAAGTTTTGTAAATGATCATTTTAAAATGTATTAATTATTATATTTCTCTCTTTTTATAGTAATTTCCTGCTTTTTTATTATAAATACTTATATTTATTTTATTTTTAAAGTTACATTTCATATTTTTTTATGTAAAATAATAACAAAAGTAAATTCAAAAAGAATGCACTGCTAGTGAAACTGCCTGGGTGAATTTGTAAGTGTTTGTTAGGAGCAGATTTACATCACCCTTGTGCCTCTTTTACACTGCCGTTGCATCACTTTTCTGATGAAGCGGTGGTGCAAAAGATGCGCCCGCCATGGTATGTGGTATTTAGAAAGTGATGTCTCTGGGAGGTGCGTCACATTGTAAATCCCTGTACCAGAAGAAGACCTTCCTACATAGTTCCGGCGCAGGAACACCTCCTAAAAGTGGCTGACTGAAATCTACAAGATTTCACTTTGTCACTTTAGGGCTCATGCTGTGTCAAAACACTGCACTAGCTTGAAACAGGTGTAAGGATTGACACAGCATTCTCAGCATAGGGCCCCCAGACCGTTGCTGGAAATGTGTTCCACTTGCAACATAACTCAAACAATGCACCATCTTTACAGCACAGATACATCACATATATGTGCCATTTTTGTCCCATGGTACACCGCATTGTAAATACGACAGATCACGGAGCAAAATAACTAACATATTCCTGGGGATATGCCAGTTATTATATATGTGCCCATTAGTGTTTTGATGTAGTGAATGGATTACTACATACCGATAAATGACTCACTACAAAACTAAAACAACAGTGACAGAGTGTTTGGAGCAAGTCTAAGGATACAGACTGGGAAATTGAAGGCATAAAACACAAGTTTGCAGGAGCATACAATACTGCATGTATACTCCATACGAATTTTAAGGAAACCCTCGGACCCACTTTGCATAGTGTACATCAATACAAACATTTAAAGAATATATAACTGAATCTATAAGAGCTTCACTTTTAGTACAATAAATATAGTAGTAGATAGTTTTCAAACCTTTATTATTTTTAAACAATATATTTATTTTTGTAACATCTCATAATTGAACAGACATTCCAACACAAGTTCATCAGATATGCCATTCAGATCAATTTCCTCGTTAGCAGTTTCTGAATTCATTTGTTCTAAAATTTCAACATAATTTAATACTTCTAGAAATTCTCCATCAAAGCTTTCGTCTTTGAAATCACACCTAATTTCTGCAGCACTAATTTCCCCTTCTTCACTCTCATTGCCTGTGACAGATACGATTAATTCTTCAATTATACTCAAGATAATATCCAAAATCTCCTCTGTATGAGCCTGTTCTCTTTCCAGAATTGTTCCTTTATGTTCTTGCTCCTTCTACAAAAATATAAACAGTTAATTTTATCACTTTTAAGATATAATAAAAAACCACTGTTTTCACCTATTTTTGCTTACAAAAAATACTATATATTATCTTTTCTAAAATTTCGAAACCAGTCACTACTTATGACTATAGGAAAAGACTCAGGCTATTACAATAAAATACACTACTAAAAAATGTAGACTGACTATATATCTATTCACCTTACCCATTTCAAAATAATAAATGTGTTTCAGTAAAATGCAAAAGATACTATTCATTGTCCAGAATAACACTGTGTATCTGTGTATATTTAGACATCATTATCACACTACTTTTTGAATACTTCATGTCTTCATGTTTACTCTATCTCTATTCCTAATCTATAACTTAGTCTAACCCTACTAATTACCTACCTCTTCAACTTTCGAACTAGCCTATACTCTAGTATTTATCTGCAACCTTGTAGCTTGCGGTTCTTTATTTTTCTCACTGCTTATAACCTATAATTACGTAACATTCATTAACCTAGGACTCTCAGTTTATTGTCTAATTTTTATATTATTAATTTCCTTGTGTTCCTCTACTAACCTTTCGTTATGCAGTTGCTTGTTACCTATTCTGTCAATCCTTGAATATCTTATGTTTTTCACTAATGTTCCTTCTTAATTAAAAAGTCTTTCTAGTAGTATTCCTTACTCAATGTGTTATTTTCCCGTTAAAACCTTGCTTAACACAATTTTTATCGTTTCTTGTTTTAAGTTAGACAAAATACATCGACTGAGTACATTCAATATTGTCTATGTCTATGTCAGGTAAGTTTACTTACTCACTGACTTGTCATACAATGTTCTTTAACTCTCACAGAAATATTTCCACTTTCTCTTCAGAAATGTCGAAGGAGCAATTGAAAACGGGTGTGAACTCCGGAACGTCTTTAGTGAAGTGCGCTCTCGTTAGTGAGCGCGCGCCTCACCAAGGATTCCCCACAACTCTTTTGTTAATGACTAGATTGCTACTGCGTCTTTCAGCCGCGCCCCGTGGAGTGTTTTGCGGTGGGACAGGCAGGCGGGGCGGGGGAGGGGCAGGGTGAGGGGTGATAAACAACAGAATCTGGATGATTGCAGGTAAGTAAACAATTAAATTAATAAAATGAATTTAGGGCCATATTATCAACAAAAGGCGATAGATATTGCTGCTTTTATCGGCAGGAAACTGACGATAAAGCGGCGATAATGGGATTGGTAATATGCCCTTATGAATTCCCATAGCAGCCCAGGTTAACACCAGAGCATCGACTGCTATGGGAATTTACAAAATGTGGGATACTTGTAAAGCGCACTGTTACTCTACCCGAGTGTCCTGGCGCTGTAGACCGCTGGGGAACCCGTCCTGGTTTTCCCTGTGAGATGGTCCCTTTCTGGGTATCTCCAGGGTGAAACCAGGCATCACCGTCGTCTGTGGGGGGGCCGTTGTAGAGATGAGGCAAGCTTAATGCCCAGAGTTACCGAGTGTGTTCCCTGGTTAGAGTAGGCACTGAGGCGAAAATTATCGAGTCCGTTGACCCTGGTCCAAGACCCTGCTGCGTCGGGAATTGAACCCTGGTCCCGGGCCAATTATCGCCACTTTATCTGCAGTTTCCCGCAGATAAAAGCGCCAATAATGTATCGCCTTTTGTTGATAATATGCCCCTTCGTTCCATTCCCTGCATCGCATTTTGCAATGCAGGGCGCAGTGCAAAATTCATTTTATTAATTTAATTGTTTACTTACCTGCAATCATCCAGATTCTGCTGTTTATCACCCCCCACCCTGCCCCTCCACCGACCCTCCTGCCTGCCCCAAATATTTTACAACACAAAATAAATTGTAAACCATTTCATTTGCCGTTTTTGCTGTATTCAGAATATATTGAATTTCCATAGAAACAGTGAGTTCAATAGTACTCATCACATAACAGCGGGCAAAAAATAGACATTCAATAAGATTATCTTAAAAAAACCATTCAACATTCTATATAACAATTTAAAAAATAGAAATAAAACATGTCTTAATTGTTTTTTTTATAAGAGCAATTTCTTACGTAAATATGACACATCTCAAACAATCATAAAATAACAAAATATTATGATTAATTTTCTTACACTGTATATAATGTTACTTACAATTATATGCTGCCAAAATACACAACAAAAAGTCCTTAATGGTTTCACACACTCTTTCACACGGCCAAATAGTATGCATCAAATCCTTTGTTTGGAAGTTGTTCAATAGTAATCCTGAACGTCCGCCTCCCAGCCTTCTAATTCAAAACCACTGACATCATCTACAGGTCCCCCAGGACTCATCCATCAGTCCGACGCTGTTCAACATCTACATGGCCACCCTCACAAAAGTAGCCCACCATCACAACCTCAACATCATCTCCTACATCAACAACACCAAGCTCATCCTCTTCCTCACCAAGAAGCCACATACCACCTAAAGCAACCTCCACGACACAATGAAAGACGTCTCCAACTACATAAAGAGCAAGCACTGTAAACATAAACTCACACAAGATCAAGGTACTCATCCTCAGACCCACCCCCTCAGCCTCAGACAACTCCTACTATCTGACTACACTGTGAACAGTGCCAACACCTACCAACCATATCCACAACCTAGGATTCAACCTCAACTCCTCCCTCTCCATGTGTAACCAAGTCTACACCATCTCCTCATACTGTTATAACACCCTCCACATGCTCCACAACATTTACAAGTGGATCCCACCCAAAAGAAAACAAACAGTGACACATGCCCTCATCAGCAGCAGACTACACTGTGGCAAAACACTCTACACAGGAATTCCAGCCAAACACCTACAACAACTACAACAAATCCAAAAGACCTCCACCTGAGTGATTATGAATGTTCCCTGCTGCATCCACATCACTCACCACCCGATACACCTACACTGCCTCAATATCAACAAGAGGATTCCCTTCAAACTAATCTACCTTAACAGCAGTAATCCTAAAGGGCAAATGTTGATCTTAAAATTTTGAATATGAAAAGAGGGGGGATCTGCACACCTAAATGTAATCACTATTTACAGGATTGTAACTAGAAGTTATCTAGTGTATGCGTGCGAAGCAATGAGAGGGGGTACCACCCTCCCTGGGTATAATGTAGGAAAAGAGTACTTGAAAACAAGGAGTAAGCGACGCACAGCTATCTGGCAAACATGCCTTAGGAATTCTTAGCACATCATTTAAACCAACATCAATTAATGTTAAACACATTCATTATGCACATTTATTTCAAATATTTCACATGATTATCTTAAAGCAAAATATAAATTCATCCATTGATGTTCAAATTCAAGTCTATAATTCATGAAAGTAAAAGATATTCATCCAATCAAAACAACCCAATGCATTTCGGGTTCTACTGAACCCTTTCTCAAGGGTGAATTTAAAGCTTTTAACGTTCTGATTCTCCAGGCTGGTTCAGATGCCGAATCTACAACAGAAGTACATAATATCGACATTACGGAAATATAGCATGCGTGTCACATATTGATTTATATATACAGTTATAGCCTGAGGGTTTGCATTCTCCTGTGATACCACAGTCTCCGTGAAGGATAAAAATAAAAAGAGAAAAAGGTCAAAAAGTGTAAAGAGCCAATACAAGGTTTCGAGTAAGTCTGTGCAAGCCATAGTGAAGTCTTTAGTGCAAATAAAAGCAGAAAAGAAGCTAACCCATCGTGAGTAGTACTAAGCCAGTGGTGTTCTATGGGTTTCCATGTGAACTACACCAAAAAGGTGAAACCATTAATGTGTCCAAAGAATCAAAAGTAAATGTCAAACTCAGAAGTACCTTAATAACTCAGCCACCTGAGTCTGGTGAAAAACGTTGTCCGTTCAAGAATGACGCGATTCTATAGGTGATACAATCATCCTAATTATAAATCCCAATCTAAATTGCGCATCAGTTCTTAAAATAATAAAAGCTAAGGTGCCTACCGTCTCTGTAAAAAGCCAAAGAGCAGCTGATTAGTTGCCGGGTACCCTTAGGTGAACTTCGTGAACCATCAACTGTACAAAAAGTCACAAAATCATCCAATGTAATAACTATTAAAGTTAAACCATACTCATAAATTCCACATTATAAAAGCCTCGCTTACCGCTGACAGCCCTATTAAAGCCACATCCTCTCTCTCCGTGTTAGTAGAAGATATTCTCGCGCCTCCGTGTTAACGCCCTAAGCACAATAATATGACTATCAGATAACTGTTCATATAGGGCAGTTAGCCTCTCGCTACAATATAAAACAACTAGCGGCGTCCCTTACCTCCCGACCAAGGTTTTAACTGATCTTCAATGTTGCCGCATCCAGTTAAACAAACTCCATTCAGGCCGGCGGATCTCTCCTGTCTTTACGTGATCGAACCCGGAAATGAACATAATAAAAGGACTCCGGGTTGAAAACAACCCGATCCAACATGGCGGAAAGACGCGATGTTATCAATACAGTGTTCTCGGCTAACCTAATGCTTTTTTTAAGGAAGGAAGACTTTAGAAAAAATTATTTTTAAACTTTATTACCTTCCAAATAAAAACTGGCGAATATATAAAAATTTAGAGAACATGAATGTAGTATACAGACGAGCAAAAAAGCACATCCTCTAAGGAGTAACATATCAACCTGACGATTACTCTCCATCCTCTCAATGCTGAGTTCTAGACTACCTTAGTGCATTCACCATATAAAACAAATTCTAAATTATAAAAAATTCTAAATAATGAAAGTGGACAAATAAACAATAATGGATGTGTAGAAAGATATGTAGAAAATGTGAGGATTATGATAGGCGTCAGTGTAATGTAATGAAAGAAAAGAAAACCCATTTTTAAATGGGGTAACACTTCAACCCGGTATGACGTGAGGATGCAAATTTACCCTGTACAATCTGTATGAATCACAAGAAACACAAAAGTTCATAATGGTCATTGAGACCCCCCGGGATTATGGTCCCCAATTTTTTTATCCATTCTGTCTCTTTACGCGCCAATGTAGTGTGTATGTCCATACTAGATCATGTGGTGACGTGCTCTAGAATGGTAAATCGTAGTTGGGGGATTGTGTGTGTGGCACTGACCCAATGCGCAGCTAGTGATGAATTCATGTTTTTGTTCCTAATGCGACTTTTATGCTCTATAATCCTCGTTTTGATTTTTCGACTGGTTCTTCCAATATACACTAGGCCGCAAGGACATTTAATTGCATAAATCACATTCTCTGTTGTACAGTCAGATGTATGTTTTAAAGGTATCCCTGTCCCTGTCTTAGGATGTTGAAACTCCTTTCCTGTGATCACATTTCCACACTGGCCACAATTGTGGCATTTCCTCATGCCCTTGAATGTCTTTGTACATTGCTGAGTTCCAGATCTTTTTAAAAGTTCTCGTAAGTTCTGGGCTCGAGTATGCGCAAACAATGGCGGTTGCATGAAAATATTCTGAAAATCAGGCTCATTTTCTATCAGTTCCCATCTCTTACGTATTATGGACTTTATTTTAGGAGCCTGAACGGAATGTTTCAAGACGTACACTTCTCTTTTAACCGAGGATTTCTTCTGTTTTTTCAAGAGATCATCTCTTTTCCTAGTAGACACCGTTGTCTTAGCCTCATTGAGTATAGACTCGGGGTACCCCCTCCTCTTGTATTGTTCTATTTGGTGCTCAATCTCTTTTTCACATGTTGTGCTGTCTGAAGTTATTCTTTTAATCCTCATGAGTTGTGAGACTGGTAAGTGCTGTTTCAAGGTTAAAGGGTGAGCACTTGAGAAATGTAGTGCACAATACAAGAGGAGGGGGTACCCCGAGTCTATACTCAATGAGGCTAAGACAACGGTGTCTACTAGGAAAAGAGATGATCTCTTGAAAAAACAGAAGAAATCCTCGGTTAAAAGAGAAGTGTACGTCTTGAAACATTCCGTTCAGGCTCCTAAAATAAAGTCCATAATACGTAAGAGATGGGAACTGATAGAAAATGAGCCTGATTTTCAGAATATTTTCATGCAACCGCCATTGTTTGCGCATACTCGAGCCCAGAACTTACGAGAACTTTTAAAAAGATCTGGAACTCAGCAATGTACAAAGACATTCAAGGGCATGAGGAAATGCCACAATTGTGGCCAGTGTGGAAATGTGATCACAGGAAAGGAGTTTCAACATCCTAAGACAGGGAAAGGGATACCTTTAAAACATACATCTGACTGTACAACAGAGAATGTGATTTATGCAATTAAATGTCCTTGCGGCCTAGTGTATATTGGAAGAACCAGTCGAAAAATCAAAACGAGGATTATAGAGCATAAAAGTCGCATTAGGAACAAAAACATGAATTCATCACTAGCTGCGCATTGGGTCAGTGCCACACACACAATCCCCCAACTACGATTTACCATTCTAGAGCACGTCACCACACGATCTAGTATGGACATACACACTACATTGGCGCGTAAAGAGACAGAATGGATAAAAAAATTGGGGACCATAATCCCGGGGGGTCTCAATGACCATTATGAACTTTTGTGTTCCTTGTGATTCATACAGATTGTACAGGGTAAATTTGCATCCTCACGTCATACCGGGTTGAAGTGTTACCCCATTTAAAAATGGGTTTTCTTTTCTTTCATTACATTACACTGACGCCTATCATAATCCTCACATTTTCTACATATCTTTCTACACATCCATTATTGTTTATTTGTCCAGTTTCATTATTTAGAATTTTTTATAATTTAGAATTTGTTTTATATGGTGAATGCACTAAGGTAGTCTAGAACTCAGCATTGAGAGGATGGAGAGTAATCGTCAGGTTGATATGTTACTCCTTAGAGGATGTGCTTTTTTGCTCGTCTGTATACTACATTCATGTTCTCTAAATTTTTATATATTCGCCAGTTTTTATTTGGAAGGTAATAAAGTTTAAAAATAATTTTTTCTAAAGTCTTCCTTCCTTAAAAAAAGCATTAGGTTAGCCGAGAACACTGTATTGATAACATTGCGTCTTTCCGCCATGTTGGATCGGGTTGTTTTCAACCCGGAGTCCTTTTATTATGTTCATTTCCGGGTTCGATCACGTAAAGACAGAGAGAGATCCGCCGGCCTGAATGGAGTTTGTTTAACTGGATGCGGCAACATTGAAGATCAGTTAAAACCTTGGTCGGGAGGTAAGGGACGCCGCTAGTTGTTTTATATTGTAGCGAGAGGCTAACTGCCCTATATGAACAGTTATCTGATAGTCATATTATTGTGCTTAGGGCGTTAACACGGAGGCGCGAGAATATCTTCTACTAACACGGAGAGAGAGGATGTGGCTTTAATAGGGCTGTCAGCGGTAAGCGAGGCTTTTATAATGTGGAATTTATGAGTATGGTTTAACTTTAATAGTTATTACATTGGATGATTTTGTGACTTTTTGTACAGTTGATGGTTCACGAAGTTCACCTAAGGGTACCCGGCAACTAATCAGCTGCTCTTTGGCTTTTTACAGAGACGGTAGGCACCTTAGCTTTTATTATTTTAAGAACTGATGCGCAATTTTGATTGGGATTTATAATTAGGATGATTGTATCACCTATAGAATCGCGTCATTCTTGAACGGACAACGTTTTTCACCAGACTCAGGTGGCTTAGTTATTAAGGTACTTCTGAGTTTGACATTTACTTTTGATTCTTTGGACACATTAATGGTTTCACCTTTTTGGTGTAGTTCACATGGAAACCCATAGAACACCACTGGCTTAGTACTACTCACGATGGGTTAGCTTCTTTTCTGCTTTTATTTGCACTAAAGACTTCACTATGGCTTGCACAGACTTACTCGAAACCTTGTATTGGCTCTTTACACTTTTTGACCTTTTTCTCTTTTTATTTTTATCCTTCACGGAGACTGTGGTATCACAGGAGAATGCAAACCCTCAGGCTATAACTGTATATATAAATCAATATGTGACACGCATGCTATATTTCCGTAATGTCGATATTATGTACTTCTGTTGTAGATTCGGCATCTGAACCAGCCTGGAGAATCAGAACGTTAAAAGCTTTAAATTCACCCTTGAGAAAGGGTTCAGTAGAACCCGAAATGCATTGGGTTGTTTTGATTGGATGAATATCTTTTACTTTCATGAATTATAGACTTGAATTTGAACATCAATGGATGAATTTATATTTTGCTTTAAGATAATCATGTGAAATATTTGAAATAAATGTGCATAATGAATGTGTTTAACATTAATTGATGTTGGTTTAAATGATGTGCTAAGAATTCCTAAGGCATGTTTGCCAGATAGCTGTGCGTCGCTTAGTCCTTGTTTTCAAGTACTCTTTTCAGATCTTAAAATTTTGCCTTTAAAAATATTAGGTAATATTTTGGTAACTCTTTGGCAAACGTTGCTTAAAAACTAATTGACTATCATTACAATGTATCCAACCTTTCACACATTTTAAATAAACAATGTAATGTCCAGATGTGGTAGAAGGTCCATCATGAAAAATAATTGCAACAGCTACAAAAGTTCTTCCTGATATTGAACATTGACCAGCTACAACATTTTTAATTAAAGTATCCAATTTCCTTCCATCAGCTCTACAACGTTGCAGCATTAAAATAACATACTGTCCATATCTTTGTAAAAGTAATGTTCATGACATTTCTGATTTACATTGGCTACACTCCATGTTTTGACTTGCTCCTCTAATTAGATTGTTAAAAGACACTGATTCACAGTCAGGTAAAGTCAAATATATGAATCTTTCAGTGTCTATGTCAGTGCTACATGTAAACAAACAGTTTTGACAGTCATGTTGCCATTTATAGGAAAGGTCAAAAAGGTTTTCAACATATACCTTCATCTTCCAGTACACCAAGCATAAACATCAAGAATTCCTAACAATCTGGCTGAATATTCTGCATAAATTGAGTAGAACCTGAACATATGTCCAAAACATTTCGAATATCAGAAACACTTTGTATTTTACTTTTATCGCTACTATATTTCTCATTAACAGAATTCAACAATGAACAGAATCTTTTGTCCCGATTTTCTACAATTTGCTGTTGCAAACTTTCAAGAAAAAAACAACATTAAAAACTACATTAGCATAGCAGTTGACAACACAACTGTTTTCAAACCGATAACCAACATTCTCTTCAACACTTTCCTTTCTCTTTTTGCTTGCAGGCGCAACGTCATCTTTGTTTCTTCTTTCCCTACAGTTTCACTACAGATATTCTCAAATCGTTTTCTTCTACATACCACACGCTTTTCAAATACTGGATATTGACCTAAATTGGGTGTATATTCTCTTCTTAACCTATTATACTGTTTCACACAATTTGCATCTGCACTAACCTTTGTCTCAGCAAAATCAATCAAGTACAATCCAGATAAAGTTCTGACTCGAGACAAAGCAACATATGCCATCCCCTCTTTGAACACAGTACTTCCAATATTCACTAAAGCACTATCTACACTTAAACCTTGAGATTTTTGAATGGCCAGCGCATATGCCAAAGAAACAGGAAACTGTTTTCTGCAGACATACAAATCTTTTACAAGCAAAAATAGAGCTGCACAACGAATAAGTTGTTCTACTTCAGCAATTTCCTCAAATTTGATTTTCAAAAATTCAAACCCACCTCTATATACATAATTAACAAAATCAACAATTTTACCCATTGCTCCATTTACTAAACCTTTTTCCACATTCAAATTACGTCGTAATATTACCCTACAGTTTACATATGGATATAAATTCTTTTCTAAAGCAGCAGTTTTACTTATCGATTTCTCTAAAGAATCCGATTTCCTCTTCAACTTTTCACTCAAAATAATAGTGATTCCTTAATGTTCTATTTTATCAATTGCTTCCAATTTTAAAATGTCTTCATTTTCCAACTTTAACATTTTTAACATTTCTTCATTGAATATAGCACATTCACGCAGTGTTTGCATTTCTCATGAATATTTTCAATGGGACAATATTTTCATTTGGAAACAAATTGGAAAGTAATCGTCTCTGCAAAGCTTGTTTGCCATCTTCGCTCATTTTTCCAGTTCTTATATCTTGAAGAATAGTTCCATGATCAGCATCATTTGCCTGTCGCATATTTGTAATAAGTTCCTTATACTGAAAATATGACCAAATGTTTACATTTCCAAGGCTCCCCAAAGACTTTCTAGTATCTTCATGCACCAGTGTTTTAAACACTGGTTGTCCTTTAACAGGAGTAAGTTGTAAAAGATCTCCAAAAACTATAACGTGTTTTCCTCCGAATAATACGTCATACTCTGTTTTAAGAATTTGCTGCATTCTTAAATGCACAAAGGCAAGCATTACGTTTGATACCATGCTTACCTCATCAATAATGAGAAGTTTCTTTTCCTGAACACTCTTGAAACTTCACAAGAAGCTTCTCCAGATAGCTTGTGATATTCTAATTTGTTTTCATGCTCTACTGGTAGCATTAATAAACAATGTAAAGTAATTCCTTTAATATTGTGTGCTGCTAATCCAGTTAGCGTTATAAGAAACAAGGGAACCCGAAGGTAGTTCACTAGGGACCTTGGGCGTTAACTTATTACAAAATGTATTTTTGTCTTGATCCTCCAAACTACGCTATTCTAGTTGGAGCAGTGACAACACAAGACAAATGCGACTTAGTTGTTTTCTGTAGAAAAGTTGTGATTTCTTTAATTAAAAAACTTTTGCATGTTCCAGCTTGTCCACTCATGTACATTCTGATAGGTTCAAATGATGAGCAAGAACACTCTTTCTTCTCATGAAGTAATCCATGCTGAGTCTGTTCTCTCACTTGCTACAATAACGACAGGCAATGTAGCGGAGGGGACCCCCGCGGGGGGGCATATAACTGATGCATGTTTGCTTCCTATACCTCCTATACTTAGCCCATCTTGCTCAACAGACCCTATAGACCCACCACCTCACTTCACTTCATCCCCTATACAGGATACTGTTCATCCAACAGTAGCACTGTTGAATACTTTCTCAGCTCTGGCCATTCAAGACTTGGCACAAGATGGTGAGGCTGAGCAGGTAGAGCAGGACAGTCGGCAAGCTGGGGAAGACAATTTAGGAGAGGAAGACTCATCTGCAGCCACAGCAACACCTAAGGATGACATACCTGCAGTGACTCACACAGATAATATCCCTATAATGCCAGCTGCAATGTCAGCTCCTGGAACGTTGGCTGATATATTATTAGGGCTAAAAGAGAACATCGGAAAACGGTTCACTATCTCAGAAGCAAACCAGAATGCGATTCAGGCTTCCTGTGAGACACTTGCCCGAAAGGTGGAGGAGGTTGCATCAAGGACGGATGCATTAGAAGCGTAGCTGCAAAAAATCAAGAAGACCCTAGGCACCTCCACAGTGGCTTTTGATAAACTTGCCCAGCAGAACCAGGAGATGCGGGATGACATTGAGAGGTTAGAAAACTACTTGAGAAAGAATAACCTAACATTTTTGAATGTTCCTGAGGACCTTGAAGGCAGTGATATCAAGGCATTCATAGTGGCGCTCCTGAAAACAACAGTGCTGTGGACTCCTTTAGCACTGTTGTTTTATGTAGGATATAGGGTGTAGCTTAAGAGTATTGTTGTATTCTTTGCTAGAGAACTATAGGCCCCATAGCTGACATACTCTTTTTTCCTCTTAGCATAAATCTCACATAAAATACACACTTTAGAGCATAAATCACCAATGTTTGAAAATCTAAGTTTAATTCACATGTATCTTTTTTTCAACCATGCACAAGGAGGGGCCACCGTCAAAGGGCATATGCTCAGGAAGAAAGGGAGGGTTCTCCAGGGAAGGAAGGGGGTACTGGGGTCACGGGGGAAGGGTGTGGGTTGTTGGGGGGGTGTGGGGTGGGGTCAGGGGGAGGGAAATGAAAATTATGTTCTCATCACACTCTAGCTTGGTGGAGGTCCCCATTGACCATATGGGGTTTTGGGCGTAGGGTAAGGGGAGTATTTAATGACTAGTAACAAGGTTTCTTATATCTCTTGGAATGTCCCAGAAGACGAAGATTAGTCTTGAAGTATATAGAACAATCCCAAGCCAAAATAGCTCTTCTCCAAGAAACCCATCTAAGCCTCAGTGAGGGCAATGAGATTTCGGTAAACTAAGATGGATAGGGGCTTTTTGTTGTTCTGGGCACTCGGCTGTAAGTAAGGTGGTAGCAATCTTGATAAAGTCAGGGAGAGGAAGCTCCATTAGATCAACATCAATGGATCACACTGGAAGGTGGGTCATGGTGCAGTTAGATTTTAGCAGAAATTTTCAGACTATCATTTCTTATTATGGTTCCAACACAGACGATCCCACCCACCAATTTAAGGTACAATCCAATCTGGTGGAGGTTAGATCACCCATTATTATCGGGGGGGACTTTAACGTCCTGCTTGACCCCAGGCAGGATCGTTCCAATTATTGTCAGCAAGTGGCAGCACCGCGATCTTGGCGTACTATGGTCAATATGATGCACGAGCTTGGTTTAATTGACGTCTGGAAGGTCAAGGGAGGGGCAGCGCCAGGATATACTTATTTTAGTAAAAATCATGGCCACGCGTCAATACTGGATTATATCTTAGTAGACAGGTCATGTTTAGAGCTCATGGAGGATATAGGAATATTACCTACCATTATATCTGACCATGCACCCATCATGTTCTCGGTTTCGACTAGTAGGGCTCCAACCATGGCATCATTTAGATGGACCCTAAAAAGGTCTGCACTGTACAGTCAAGATATAGTCACCTCCGTTAGAATATCTATAACCAAATATTTTACCGATAATGTTGGGTCCACTCTCCCTGACTACATTTGGGATGCCTGGAAAGCACACACTAGAGGTCTTCTTCATAGTCTCATCAGTTCGAAAAACAGGGAGGAGGCGAGGAAATTTAAAACTTTAGTGAATAAAATAACCTCGCTGGAGAATGCTCGACTGGGAACCCAACAACCAAATCTAACACGGTTACTAGATGAGTTGGAACTCCTCCAATCAGAGTATAGAGGGCTATTACATTTAAAAATAAAGGCTCAATGGGACACTCATGCCATGGATAACTATGAGTATGGTGAGAGAGCCGGCGCAGTCCTGGAAACAGTGCTTAATTTGAGCCGGAGCTTCCCGGTGCTTAGCACCGGCACTTCTTTATCAGGGCTGGGTCTGCACCTGAGTGCCAGCACACATCAATGGCTGCACATCATGCGTCACAAAAATATAATTGACTGCAGTGTTCACAATCTATTGAGTACCCGGTGAAGAGTGCTGCTGAGCCGATAATAAATCCATGCCAATTTGACTTCAGTGAAGTCAGTGTTACCAGTGGGCAGGCCCCTGGGCTAGATTTGGGATTGAAAGGCTGTGGCAGCCATGGCAGCATGCTCAACCTTTTATTAAATTCTACGGTCCGGCACACACACACGAGCCACAACGCATCAGCACTTCAGCACAATGTCAATGGCACTATTATTTTAAGCTGCCAGCGTGTCATGCAGTCAGTGTACAGCAGCAGGCCTCTTCTTATTAAAGGCAGTAACCCGTAAGTAACCAAACCACTGCTTTTTCTTTAGTTTAGTGTGGTCACCGTGGTGATTGGTAAACCTGCTATGAACCAACTCCAAGTCTGAGGAGCAATCATGCAGCCGGGCACCGTGTGCAATCTCCTGGGTCAGAAGGCTGGAAGGGCAGGGCCTTAACCCTTTTCTGTCTGTATTCTTGTCTATCTATTCTTTGACTTGCATTTGGAGTGCTGTTTTTCCGTGCCATGTTTCATCTTTTTCGGATACATTTTGGTATTTTAATACCTGTTCTCCCCAGTAACCCTAGGGAGCAGTCATGTATTTGGTCACCTGTCTTTACCTGCTCTACTTCGCTGGGAGTCTCCTCTCCTCCCCGAGTTGGTCCCACAAGGTAAGCATCGAGCCCCGCTATCCACACGGCTGGTGGGATGGTGAGACTATAGCACAGACTGGGGGCTCTGGCATAGTGGTTGACTTGGGCCCGGGAAGGGGAGAGTGTGTGCTGAAGCTGCAAGTAGGATTTATAGTGACCCTGGGCAAGTAGACAGCATGGAAACTGAGAACAACATTTGCTTTAGTTGCTTGATAAAACTGCAGGGTGGGATAGGACATCAGTACTATTGCCCTCCCTTCAACATCCCCAGTAAAGCAGTTCTGTTGTTTAACCACACACTGCAGTGGCGTCCCCTGAATATGCAGAATACATCGTCCTCTGTCACCCATTTTTCTGTCGCCCATGAAGGAAAAAACTTAATACCCATAGACCTATTTGACGTTCCTTACGTAACTGATAAAGTGTTGGTGTTACATGTGTTATTTGTTTATAACATTTGGTTTTAGTTAAATTCTGCTTTCTCATGAATTCAGTGCTAATAGTGCCCTTGATTTAACTAGGACACATTCTCGAGTTTGTTACTTTCTTTGGGCATATTCTGTTGTCTCGAAGAGCTTGATAACGAATATAGAATATTCACACCTTCAATTTTTGATCAGTCCTAGAAGCCTGAGTCCCCATATGTCTGCATGACACCAGGACACCACAATTCATGTTCCAGTCTTCGCTCTCTTGTTTAGCAAATTAATGTAGTCTGGGAGTTGTAGGCAGTGCACTTGAACTAGATTTCCAACATACCACGATAAACATGATCTGTTAAAGGGTGGGAGGGGGGTGTATATTCCAGTGAAATACCAGTGCGTAATTTGAACTGGGCACATGCTGTTCCTCATTAGTTATTCACAGAGGGGCTCCTGACGAGAGCAAGCTAGGTGAAAAAAACACAAACAGGACAAACAACTCTATTACTAAGCAGTTTATGCTACATAGATGACTGTGCGTAAAATATTCATGAACTTTCCCTATGTTATGACCAGAAAAATGCAGATCTTAGGTTCAAAAGACTCATTAAATTCTATGTTCCATGTTGATGAATGTATTTTTGGCTATTTGGTCACCTCACCTGTGTGAAAAATGGGGCCAGAGACAGAAAGTTGGCCCTTCCCCCTTCCTGTGACTATGCATATCCAGATATATTGCTTGATGTGCTTGATGGAACATGATGAAAATGTAGCCATATGCAGTCCGGTGGCTTCCTGACAGTCTATACTTTTCCTGTTAGTAGAAGTGTCATGGAAGAATGTATTTAGTATTGAAAAAGGGCAGAGGAACGGTTCTTATATTGGAAATAGAAGTGCTCCTTTCTAGTTTTTATTCATGATCAGTTAAACATACTTAAGGGAAAGGACTGAGTAAAGGTGTCTTCACTTTTTCTCACTCCTTAGCTTGCATTCACCATGTCATTTTCCTCAAATCATACAATCTTTTGGCATTCCCTCTCCTACTATATCACTTACATATTTCCTTTTCTGTGTATCAATGTATTGTTAAAAACGTCTGTTGTCCACATAGTTGTCTCTCAGACTGCTTTTTTTTCTTTCGACACGCACACCTCCTTCACCTCCTCTCTTTCCTACATCATCACATTCACTGAATGTATGTCACGGTGTGACACTGAGTTGTCTCTCAGACTGCTCTTTTTTCTTTCTAAACGCACACCTCCTTCACCTCCTCTCTATCCTACATCATCACGTTCACTGAATGTGTGTCACGGTGTGACACTATATTTAACAAGTCAAGCATAAGTTACACGCCTGAACCGTGACCAACACCCCTTCTGTGTGAAGATATTTCAGTGAGATATGCTCTACCTGTCGAGATGGGTGCATATTGGTGTGTGTGCTAATCTGCAAGATTCACATTCATTCATCCTTCTGAAGTAGATCCACTGAATAGTAACACTTAGTATTTACAGTGCTTTACAGTGACAGAGTCCACAATTAGCAAGCACTATAAAACAAGTTATCACATTTTATGGTTTTAAAATTGAACCCAGTCATAACACCATATGAAGTCAATTGTCTAGGTGCAGATGCTATATACACTTATTCGCATCAGAGTCGGAAGGCTCCCTTGCTGAGAGGTATTACATCTGACATTCAGCAGTGCCAGTTGAGGATCTGGGTGGGCCGGTAGAAGTGGGTATGGCCTCTGACAAACATTTGAGCACCTGGACTTCATAATTTACAAATTAAGCACTGCCTGGAAAGTAAGATTAGAGCGGACTGGGGGCGGAACAATATAGACAGGTTAATGCTTGATGACCAGGGGAACATATCCTGCCAACAGAAAGACATGGAAGATCATTTGCTGTCTATGTTCTCTAAACTCTATGAGGAAGAACCATCTTCAACACACCAGAACACCGCACGATGGTTGGAGAGTAAGGCCCTGCCTAGCTTGACCGATGAAGGTAGAACCATCCTTAATAGTCCCTTTACTGAGGAAGAGGTTAGGAACCATTTCAAAAAATTAAAAAATAACAAAGCAGTGGGGCCGGATGCCCTCCCTGGCGAAGTATACAAAATGTTCCAGGAGAGTCTGGTTCCAAGGTTATGTGAGTTATTTAATTACGTTTATAGTTCGAAGGGTAGGATACCAGCATCCTGGAAGAAGTCTATTATTGTACTCATCTTAAAGCCAGGGAAGGACCCCCTAATGCAGACTCATATAGACCCATCTCCCTGCTAAACGCTGACTATAAAATCTTCACCAGTGTTTTGGCAGGGAGACTGGCTAAATTGTTTCCACAACTTATCAGCTCGAACCAGAACGTTTTTGTGCCTGGAAGGTACATTCATGAGTTGAACCTGCAGTTGATCGGTAGTATAGATCTAGCGGTGGCACGGTCGGAGCCCTTGGCGGTAGCCGCATATGATGCGGCGAAGGCCTTCGACCATGTCAATTGGGGATTTCTATGGAACGTACTCAAGGTAATGGGTTTTGGCGAGACCTTTATCCAAACCATGAGAGGGTGCTATGAGGGTGCCTCTGCGGCAATTTTATTGAATGGTCTTCTAACACCAAGCTTCAATATAGGGAGGGGTACCAGGCAGGGGTCCCCTATCTCGCCCCTTCTCTTTGACATCTATATTGAGCCGTTGGCACAAGTATTGAGGATTGATGAGACAATTACACCTTTTAAATACAAGGATTTCAGTTGTAAGCTGGACTTATATGCTGATGATCTTTTGATTTACATCAGCAACACCGCGGAAGTATTCCCCAGGGTGGAGACGATAATGGCTGATTTCGGCCTCCACTCGGGATATCAAATAAATACCTCGAAAACAGAAATCATGTGTTGGGGGATAGACAATTGGGAAGGTCCTCGTAGCAGCCAGTTCAGATATCTGGGTATTGTTATCACTCCAGATATTAATAACATAGTCCAAACCAACACAAAGAAACTAGGTAAGGATATTGATCAGCTTTTTTCTAGATGGCAGAACCTTCCCCTCACAATCTACGGCCGAGACAACCTGGTCAAGATGATAATTCTGCCTACGTTAACCTATTGGTTTAATTCGATACCCCTCATCTTTCCAGATAAAATCTTGGTGAATATTCAGGGAAAGATCAGCAGTTTCATCTGGGCTAAAAAAAATTCCAGGCTATCTTGGAAAAAGCTGAAAAGAAGATTATTAAAGGGGGGGCTAGCACTTCCAGATATAAATTGGTATGCTCTATCTTTCCAGTTGAAAAATATCCGATGTCTTCTCTCATGCCCTGATGATTCTAACTGGGGGAGGATTTTGAACATAATGGTAGATCAAGAGGGAGGCGAGTCTGGGTTTCTATATAAATTTGGAGCAGTAAAACTCTACAAAAAGGTATGCCTAAATGTGTTAAAATCAGCTCTTTTTGTGTGGAACAGAGTTAAAGTAAGGTGGGACATCAAATATGATAGGGGACTCCCTCTCCAGATTCAAATATATCCAACTCTGTTCCTGGTTTTCCGCCGAGAAAGAGAACATCGGTGGTAACTGGATAATCGAGCGTGCTCTCCTATCTCCAGGGCCTAGGAAGAAGGAAGTTGGGCTCTGGTTTAGGAAAATGCTGAAAGCAGAGGAATTGCATCCCTCCCCATTATACCGGGTTTGGAACTCTTCGAGGCTGGAGGCAGACTCAGCTAATCTGTACGACAACTCTCTCAAAGTACTCTATAAATATGTTAGGTCAGCTTCGCTCAAAAAAAAAATCACTTCTACATTATAAACAGGCTTTATTATACACCGAAAAAGCTAGCGAAGTTTGTAAACCGATCTCCTCTCTGTCCAAGATGTCCATAGAAGCCGATGATATTCACATCTTTTATGATTGTCCGGCAGTGGGACCCTTCTGGGGTAGAATGGAGCGGGCTATTGAGAGTATTTTTAAAACAAAATTAAGCTTGAACATAGCCAGAGTTAAGTTTGGCCTGGATGCAGACCTCATTGCTGGATTGAGAGAGACACAAGTTGCTTTATTTTTTTGTTTTATTTTGATTGCTCGAAGAGAAATCTGTATGGTCTGGAAGGATGCCAGCCCTCCACTATATGAAAATTGGCTTCGAGCAACACTGAGAATTGCACGTTTAGAATCACTACTAACTCACAATGTAAATATCATGGTGTGGAAACCTTTTATGGAATAGGGAACAGCAATGAGGCTGTGATAAAATATGCAAGGTCCAATGATTATACAATGCCTTGGGCTGGCCCCAGGCGAAAGCAAGAACTCCGGACCGCGGCGTCCAGGATAAGAATGGGCTTTGGGAGATAATTTGCACTCGTTAGTGGTGAGATGGGGACTTAAAAATAATCCATGCTGAATCTATTCTCTCGCTTGCTCATATATTTCTTTCTGCTCAAGATTTAGTTGTTCTTCCAAGTTTCCTAAGTTTGTTACATCTTCTTGAGATTGATACATTGCTGTTTCCACCTCTTCCATAGCAGTTGCTGCTTCATTTTGAACAATTGGTTCTCCTAATGGGTCCTGACTCAACGGAGCAGAAGTTTGACTGTCTTAAGAACTATCTCTAGCAATCTCAGCTGCAATTGTAGCTTCTTGCTCATTTTCACATAATTAGCAAAAACAGGACATTCTATAGTATCTTTAGTTGCATTGAAGGAATCTTCATAGCTCTCGAACTCTCCGAGTAATTCCAATTCTGAACGCCATGGCTTCAAAAGTTGCAAAAGAGCTAAATAGTAAAATTCCCTTTTGTCAGGTGTTTCGCAGCTCAGTTTACGGTGATTAATCAAATGTCCTCTTTCTTTCACCAGACATCCTTCAGAACCAATCACAGCATATATACAATTATTGATGTTTTCTGTAATATTCCGTTTAAAAATATAGTTTTGCAGCACTTCATAGAGACAAATGTTCTCAAGATGATGACTTCTATTTGGATAATATGTATCCAACATATTTGTTTTCACAATATCTGTACTTTCTGGCTCTTTTTCTGCTAAATATTCAATTTCTTGTACAGATTTAAGTACTCGGTTTTGTGTTGCAGCAAGACCTAGACTCACCCAAATGATTCTTCTAGATTTGGATTACAGACTTGCAGATGATAAGGAATCCGAGCATTCATACGCCCCAATTTCTCGATTAGATAACATCTTCAAACTGTAACTGTATACTTTCTTACTTAGACTCTTCTCATGGGAAATCTCTTCCCACATTTCCTTCAATTCCGTCTTTTCTGACTTTGTTATGTACAATATCACATATCGAGCAACAGCAATGGAATTGTCTGCAACATTTTGAATATCCATATTAGCATTCCACATGGACAAAATCACTGAGTTATAGTCATTTATGTATTTTGATTCTTCATTTGTTCTTAAGTTGTAGGTTTTTTTGGAGACTTTCTTGTGATAGTATGTCGCAAAGATGACATAAAACTGTTCACTCTTCCTTTCGATAATACAGTTCGTGGAAATGCAAAACGGCATTTGGTGTAGAATTTGTCCTTAGATTTGTTATTTCGACAACAGTATTTCCCACAACAATGGCTTTGGAATCGTAAGATGTGCCTTAAGTCCTTATCTTGTATACTTTTGGGTACATCACATGTAGCATATTCTTCAATAAAGACAACACAGTATCATCTGAGTCTGTTCCATATTTGGGAGCATCTTTGATCCATAATAGCATATGTATGTGAGGAGCACCTCTCGCTTGATACTCCTTTCTCCAAAAGATATCCAGAACTTCTCCAAGAGGAGGATTTTTTTTATTGGTGATAAAAGACATCATACTTTCGAATCTATGATTGAAATACCTGCATACAGTAACAGGATCCAAAGAGCACAATTCTCCAGGTGTCTTGTATTCAATATTTAGTATATTTGGATTTGCCTCTCGAAGAAATTGAAGTAAATCATCCCAAGCATATTCAGCACAGCTTAGAGTAAGGAACCATGTAGGAGATCCTAAGTTCCTTAGCATACATTTGAGTTCTCCATGACGACGGTACCAGTACTCATTAGCACCACGCTGACATGACATCAGAATAATCAGCCAAGATTCCAAAACATTATCTTTCTGCTGTACTTTATCCATAAATTCCTTTGCCGAAAGATTTGGCAGATGTACACCTGTTTTCAATATATGGTTTACTGCATAAGAAAGTCCAGACAAATCACTCTCAAACAAAAGATGAAAAAATACGGAACACATTGTCGAAATCTTGGATCTTCTGCATATAATCTTGACGTCCGGTATCAGGATGCTGGAATCTGCACAGGTCGTTCATCCTATCGTCTCCTTTTCCTGTAGGAAACAACTGAGGGAAACAACGAGCTTCCAAGCTGTTTTCCAATACACTAATGGGACTTCCTTTTGCTTCTTTCATTTGGAATAACTCTATAGCATTCCCCATCAATTCTTTGGATTGCAATGGATGAACACTATAAGGCTCGTAAATTTCTTCAGTTCTGAACACATCCACTTATTCAATTTGCCCAGATGGCAAGTCACTATCTTCTTGTACAGTTATTTCTTCTTCTCCCACAGACACATTTTTGTAATATTGATTATTTTTTTACCAGATACAACGTTGCCGTTTTCACTTTCCTAACATCCACTAATTCTTGCCAGATTTTCTTACTCTTAGTAGGAACGCCATTAACAAGAATAACTAAATGTTCATCCTCTACATTTTCTACAACAATAGTTTCAATATTTTTCTTTAAATCTAGAGGAAAATATACAACTCTTCCCGTTAATCCTCTCTGTAAATCAGAAGGAGGCAATTTTCCTGTCTTAGGCTCCATACAAACAATAGCCTGAAATGGATGCACACATTGAATAAGAATAGACTCATAGGTATTTAAATCCATCAGTTCAGAAGGAATATTTACCAACTCAAGATTATTATTCACAGCTTTAGCAGGCATTTTTTTCTCGTCTAATATGTTATAACAATATTTACAAATACGCTGATCAGAACCCAAATCAAAATCTTTCCACTCATTATTATTTTCCTTATCACTTTTTAAATACAAATCATCACTCCTGGTCTGATTTTTATAATGAATTTGTGGACAACAGATACAAGAATAATTTGGCCTTTCACCTGAAATAATTTCTTGCTCAAAATGTTCTACACTGCAATGTTCTTCATTCTCTTCCACATTTTCTTCTATTAATGTCTCAGATTCTACACTGTCTTCCTGAGGACCAAAGTAACTAATCTGAATTTCATCACAAACATTTGTTACATCTGATACAGATCCACGCAAAAGAGCACTGTTCAACTTTTTTAACATTAGGGATGGACTTTTTGCATAATACATTGTTCTCACTAATTTCCTCATTTCAGAATGATTTACTGCTAACATCCTGAAATGGTGAAAAACACTTCGACATACTTTTTTAGAAACACAAGCCAGAGAATGACCTTACAAACCAGTATTTTCTCTCACTCTGCAAGGGTCTAGTCCTTGCAACATCCTAATCTTTTGTTTAACACTTTTCTTATTATAGGTACGTAAGAAATTGCGTACAAAATCAATAGATTCTTGCCGCACACTGCAAATACTACTACAATTCCAAGTGTACACTGGAGCTTTAGAACGTCTCCCTAAACCTTCACCAGCTAACAGCTCTTCTGCATTTCTAGGAACAATTTTCTCTTTCTCAATAGGACAACCATTTCTAACCTCATAAGCACGACCACTAGTGTCAACTGCCTGCAACAAATCATTACTCTGAAGATAACTTTCTTCATTAAAAAAAGGTTCAGAACTTGAACTATGTTTGCATTCACCCAAAAAAAAACTCACAAAAATTACTTCGGGTAATTACTCTTCTCCACTTACTTTTGACCTTCATTAAATGGATTGGCTTATCTAGTGATCTAATTCATTTGATTACTAATATAAATAATTTTCTTTTTAATTCCAAAGCTTTCTGAAGTACATTTTCAATTCCTTTCTTCTTCTTATAAAATACTGTTTATTTCTTACATACCTTAATTTCTTTAATTAAATTTGAGAGAAATCTTTATAGACCATTTTTTCCTAATTTCCATAAATTGATTTTTCCTCCTGTTACTATACACAGTTTTCTCTGCACTTGATTTTCCATGATTGTTCTCTTTATTTGTATTTTGCTTTTTCGTTGCTGACATGCTAGTAACATTTTTCTGTTTGTGCACACTACTCTTGGTCTTTAATATTATCCTCAAAAAAGTGTTCCTTGTCTTACCAGAACTTTCTTTCTCTTTGTTAACACATTCCTGTGTATGCAAATCTTGTAGATGACTTTTCTTCAAATACACACCTTTCTTTCGTTGTTTCCGCTTTTGAAACTTAGTAGGCATCATACAGTTTTTTCAGTATCGATAAACAGAATCTAAAACAAAAAAATATATATAACATTACAAAAATAAATATATCAAATGTTCTATTATATTACTTACAAGAACAGAGGGAGGATTATGAGGACAAACCTGGGACTATAAAAATAAAAGGACTTACAACAAAATAAGAAGGAGTATGAAACAAGGAAAAATATAATAAAAAAGAGAGTATACATAGACACTGCAATATAACAGAATAAAGGAAGTATGGATAAACTGGAAAGTATGAATAGGTAAGGGAGAGTATGAAGAGAAAGATGGAAATATGAGAAGAACAAAGAGTATAAGAATGAAAAAAAGAGAATAAGAGGACAGAGGGGACACTACAAGAAGATAGAGAAAGACTCTAAAGAAAAAAAGAAGGAACATGTGAAAAGAAACGCAACTATAAGAACAAAAAAGTAATACTAGCAAAGGACACTATGAATAAGGACAGAGAGAACAGTACCAGAAGAAAGCACGAACAATGTCAGAGAAAGTGGGGCAAAAGGAAAAAAAGGGGTAAAGAAGAACAGAGGATACAGTCTGAGGTGAAAAGAAGGAGTATAAACAGATGGAAGAATATAAAGACTGAAAAGTGTATGACGAAAGAGGCAAAAGTATGAAAAGACAAACAAATATAAAGAGAGAGGTCAGTATGAAAAGACAGAGAATATGAGGAAAGTGCTGCAGAGTGTATACAGTGAATCAAGGAGTAGTAACAGATGTGAGCAAACAATATGAACAGATTTAAGAAGTATAAACAGAGAGGACAGAAAATTAAAATAGAAAAGAAAATAGAAGAAACAGTGGAAAATATGAACACAGACAGAAGGAATATAGGACAAAAGCCAATATAAGAAAAACTCACTAGTAAGAGGACACGTTAAGAAGTAAGAGAAGAGAGAGGAGAATATGAAAACAGGGAGCAGTATAAGAACAGGGGGTAAAATAAGGAGAGAAACGTCACAATAAGAAAAGACGACAATATTAGTAGAGACTGCAAAGTATAAGAAAAGACAGAAGAAATGTGAGAACAGAAACAAGCGTATTATAAGAATAAGAAAAGTATGAGAAAACAATGGGGAATACCTGCAAAGAACAGCAAGAATAAGTAGAAACATAGAATATAACAACAGAAAATTATATATGATGAAAGACGAAGGAATGTAAAAAGACACAGAGACAAAAATATAGAGAAAAGACAAATATAAAGGAAGACTGACTGTATAAGCAGAGAGGGAGTACTACGAGAAGACAGTTAAAAACTATGACGACAGTGGTGAATATAAAGACAAAACACAATATAAACAGTAGGACAAACATGCAAACATAGGAGCAGGTATGAAAAAAGTATAAAAAGAGAACAGAATATAAGAAAAAGAAGATAGTATAATTAGAGAGGAAGGAGTAAGACAAGAGAGGAGGGAGTATAACAACATAGGTCCATATTATCAAGGCCCGGTGTTAAAATTATCGCCATTTTATTGGCAGGAAACTGCTGATAAAACGGTAATAATGGGCTTGATAATACTCCCTTGTTAATTCCCATAGAAGCCCATGTTAACACCATAACATGGGCTGCTAATTAACAAGGTCGTATTATCAAGACCATTATCGCCATTTTATCGGATGATTCTTTCCAATAAAACGGCGATCATTTTTAACACCAGGCCTTGATAATATGACCCAGAGCGTAGAAAATATGCAATAAGGAGCGAATATGGGAGCATATTATCAAGCCTGGGTGATACAATTATCGCAACTTTATCGACAGGAAAGAACATCTAACATGAGCTTCGATTGGAATTCCATAGAGCATATGATAAAGCCTATTATCGGAACTTCATCTGCAGTTTCCTGTCGATAAACTGGTGAAAATTTTAACGCCCAGACTTGATGATATGCCCCATAGGTGCATATTATCAAGAACCGGTGTTAAAATTATCGCCGTTTTATCGGAAGGAACTGCAGATAAAACTGCAATAATGGGCTTGATAATACGCTCTTGTTAATTCCCATAGAAGCCCATGTTCTGGTTTTAACATCCGCTTCTTATTTTTTTTAAAAACAATTCTTTATTGAAGTATTTTTTTTTTTACAGAGGCCGAACCTGGCCGTTGCCCCCCCCCAATTCCTGCCCCCCATCCGGTCACAATTGATAGATTGATATATAGAAGAAGTAAGAAGAAGGAAAATGAAAGACTGTTAGAAAGAAAAAGGGATTAAGGATAAGGAAAACTAAGCGTGGGCATAAAATCCGTTCTGCTCGCGGATTTTGCGGATTTTCGGCAAATTTGCAATCTGCAAACTCTTGCGAAGTTGCCGAAAATTCGCAAATTTGCGCGAAGCGGATTTTTTTGCTTGGTCACACTTGCCAAATAGAATACTATACAATTTTGCGGCGTGCAACGTTCACTTACCATCTTGCTGCGGGATCCCGCGGGAGTTTGTCGACCGCGATTACGTCATCACTGCTTGCCACCTTGCACAGCGAGAGTTTGGCAACGCGAGTACGTCATAAAGGCCCGTGATCACGCATCGCGGGAGTAAACACTTGTGAACACGTAGATGCGGCGGGCAGCGACAATGTCGCAATTGCGAGATTGCAAAATTTGCAATTTCGCACAAGAAATCCACCAGCAGGCAGCATAAACCTTGAAAATTATGATTTTCATCAGAATAACTCCTCAGGTTGACATTTGCCTGCACTTTTTTTTTGCAAGGAGTCTATTTTGGGGTGGGGGGGTGGGAGGAAGGAAGTACCCCACAGTCTCCAACTTCCTGTTCCTGTCCAGCAGGCTCCTCCCAGTGCTTTCTTCATGTGCTGGTTACTTTGATTTGGATCTTGACCTGGAAGGATTACTTTTTGTGGATGCTGCTGGATATTTGGATTTGAGGCCTTTTTGACTTTCTTTGGATCACTTTTGGATTAGAAATTTCACAAGTAAGTTTGTTTGGGGCATTACAGTTGCTGCAACTACAATTTAGGAACTTTCTCAGAACATTAAATAAAATATATTGTGGGTAGCCACAGTATCCAGTAGGACCAGGGTTAGTTATGGGTGCATGATGCAACTGTTTTGTTGAATTTCAACATCATTTAGGGCATGGATTTTTTTGGCTGTTGTTGGGGCCTTTTGCCCAGGGGTACTCACTCAGTGGTGCATGGGCCTAGTCTTTCTGTGGGGTGTCTTGAATCTAAATATCATGGAGGGCATGGATGGCATTGGATTGTGGTGATTTTTGTGTGTTTTTCGATTTTTTTGTGGTGTTGATGGGGCATGGCCATGTGGGTGGGGGCCATTTTGAGGCCTGGTCCAGGCAGGGTCTGGTCATGTGGTGGGAGTCAAGGGGCCATTTTGAATCCAGGCAGTGTGCTTTGTGCCATAGGCCTGCATCCAATGTACCTTGCTTTCATCCATTATGCACAGGGGTACCCAGTGGTGCATGGGCCTAGTCTTTCTGTGTGGTCTCTTTAAGTTAAACATCATGGAGGGCGTGGATGGCAATGGATTGTGGTGATTTTTGTGTGTTTTTTGAGTTTTTTGGCTGTTGTTGGGGCCTTTTGCCCAGGGGTACTCACTCAGTGGTGCATGGGCCTAGTCTTTCTATGGGGTGTCTTGAATGTAAACATAATGGAGGGCATGGATGGCATTGGATTGTGGTGATTTTTGTGTGTTTTCGATTTTTTGGGGTGTTGATGGGGCATGGCCATGTGGGTGGGGGCCATTTTGAGGCCTGGTCCAGGGCCATGTGGTGGGGGTGAAGGGGCCATTTTGAATCCAGGCAGTGTGCTTTGTGCCATAGGCCTGCACCCAATGTGCCTTGCTTTCATCCATTATGCCCAGGGGTACCCAGTGGTGCATGGGCCCAGTCTTTCTGTGTGGTCTCTTTAATGTAAACATCATGGAGGGCATGGATGGCATTGGATTGTGGTGATTTTTGTGTGTTTTTCGATTTTTTTGGGTGTTATTGGGGCCTTTTGCCCAAGGGTACTCACTCAGTGGTGCATGGGCCTAGTCTTTCTGTGGGTTGTCTTGAATGTAAACATCATGAAGGGCATGGATGGCATTGGATTGTGGTGATTTTTGTGTGTTTTTCGATTTTTTGGGGTGTTGATGGGGCATGGCTATGTGGGTGGGGGCCATTTTGAGGCCTGGTCCAGGGCCATGTGGTGGGGGTGAAGGGGCCATTTTGAATCCACGCAGTGTGCTTTGTGCCATAGGCCTGCATCCAATGTGCCTTGCTTTCATCCATTATGCCCAGGGGTACCCAGTGGTGTATGGGCCTAGTCTTTCTGTGGGGTCTCTTTAATGTAAACATCATGGAGGGCATGGATGGCATTGGATTGTGGTGATTTTTGTGTGTTTTTCGATTTTTTGGCTGTTGTTGGGGCCTTTTGCCCAGGGGTACTCGGTGGTGTATGGGCCTAGTCTTTCTGTGGGGTGTCCTGAATGTAAAGATCTTGGAGGGCATGGATGGCATTGGATTGTGGTGATTTTTGAGTGTTTTTTGATTTTTTTGGGGTGTTGATGGGGCATGGCCATGTGGGTGGGGGCCATTTTGAGGCCTGGTCCAGGCAGGGTCTGGCCATGTGGTGGGAGTCAAGGGGCCATTTTGAATCCAGGCAGTGTGCTTTGTGCCATAGACCTGCATCCAATGTGCCTTGCTTTCATCCATTATGCCTAGGGGTATCCAGTGGTGCATGGGCCTAGTCTTTCTGTGGGGTCTCTTTAATGTAAACATCATGGAGGGCATGGATGGCATTGGATTGTTGTGATTTTTGTGTGTTTTTCGATTAGTTGGCTGTTGTTGGGGCCTTTTGCCCAGGGGTACTCAGTGGTGCATGGGCCTAGTCTTTCTGTGGGGTGTCTTCAATGTAAAGATCATGGAGGGCATGGATGACATTGGATTGTGGTGATTTTTGTGTGTTTTTCGATTTTTTGGGGTGTTGATGGGGCATGGCCATGTGGGTGGGGGCCATTTTGAGGCCAGGTCCAGGCAGGGCCTGGCCATATGGGTGGGGGTCTAGGGGCAATTTTGAAGCCAGGCAGTGTGCTTTGTTGTTTCATAGGCCTGCACCCAATCTGCCATGCTTTCATCCATTATGCCCAGGGGTACTCTGTTAGTGGTGCATTTTATTGGTCTTTCCATTTTGGGGGGTGGGTATAATAAAAATGCTTACTTGCAAACTATTAATTGAAGCGCTACATATGCAACATTTATTTAACTGATGTTCCTCTGGCTTCGTTTGCTTTTAGGTGCAGAAAGACGAATCATCAGCCTCATCGTTCCTCATCAGTGCCAGGAAGAAGTCCGGCTGCGGTGTGTGCAGCACAATGTCACGTGTGGCTACAGACTCTGCAACCTGTGCAACTGCGGCCTGCTGTTCTGACATCTGAAGAAGATGGCCCCAAAAAAAGTTGCCCGTAGCTCCTCTAGCAAGAAAGTTGCCAGTAAGGAGCAGAAGAAGCAACAGGCGCCACTTACCAAGGAGACTGGTGTGACGACCGCCACATTTTTTGGGGAAAAAAAAGTACGCCTGCAGCAGCGGGGTCTGCTGGGGACCAAGCTGGGAGCAGCACCTCTGCTCCATTGGGCTCAGTGCCACCACCACCACGCCAATTTAGGTCCAAGCCCTTGAGTGCTGCAGAGGCAGCCAGTATAGAAGTTCAATCACCATCGACCAGTGATGTTGGCTCATCGCAAGAAAGTAGCAGCATCCCTCAATCAACACAGGTTGTTGTAACTCATCTGACGAGTGTTCAACAACCACAGCCGCAACAACAACCACATGAGCAAGTACAAGCCCAAGTACATGTGGAAGGAGAGGCAGCGCAAGGAGAGGAGCAAGCAGAGGTGCATGGAGCGGCACAAGTGCCCACAATAGTTGTTCCTCCCGAAATAGGGGCACATCAGGAAATCGACATTCAAGCCGAGGTATCACATGAGGAAGTCACTCCTCCTGATGATTCATTGTCTTCCAGATCCCCAGCTAGGAAAAGATCAAGGATGGTGTCTACTTCTTCTTCAAGCCCCCTTCCTTCTGATGATATGGATGAAACTTGGGCACCACCACGGCTGTCTGAGAGTGAGGCACACCATGATCTGACAAAGGTAGCTAAGCGTAAACGGAAGGTCCCCGAAAGTCTCAGAGTTATGGAGTGTGATGATGACGCTGAACAAGAAGTGGCGTATACTCCTGCTGATGAAGACTCTCACGACGTCGACGCAGTCATCATAGACGTCACTCCAGCCTCAGCGGGCATGCAGCACACAGACATTTTAACCCTAGCCCGAAATGCTGCTGAGCGTGATGATGATGATAGCGACGTGGGAGTGGGACCACCACGAATGCAGTTAACTAGTACACCACCACCTACAGCTTCCATATTTTCTCGCCAGAAAGGACCTCCATCCACCTCGACCTCCATTTCCTCAATTAGTGGTGCTGTAAGTGCACAACGTACTAAATTTCGGCAACACACATCCTCCAGTTCATCTGGCATTAGCAGCATTCCCAGTATCGCCTCCTCCGCCCCGCACAGACATTTGAAGTCCGCAGTTTGGGACTTCTTTAGTGTTAGCCCAACAAGGGAAAACATAGCCATTTGTACCATTTGTACGGTTCGAGTTAGTCGTGGTAAGCTTGGTACCAACTATGGTACCGGAGGCCAGAGAGGTCATCTTGAGAGACAGCACACTGTCAAATGGCATGCGCACCTAAGGGAGATCAAGGATGCCCGAATTGCAAGTCAACAAATTGTATCCGTTGATGTTTCATCTGCTGATGACGAGGAGGAAGAAGCGTCAAACATTTCTTCAGTTACACCCAGTACCCCTGTCAGCAGCACACCCCCTGCAAGATATATGAGCCACACTAGGAGTGTTGGAGAGAATGACACCAATGCGAAAAAGTTCATCATCACTGAGCGTAACTGGGTCGCAGAAGTCATCATCATCCCATAAAATGGTCCAGCCCACCATTAGAAGCATGTTGTTTTCAGAAGCGCCATATGAACGCAACCACCTAATGGCGCTTCAGTATCACAGTAAGCTGGCTAAAATGCTAGTGCTGGACCTTCTCCCTTTTTCTTTTGTGGAAGGGGTGGGTTTTCTTGAAATGGTGGCAACGCTCTGCCCTAAATGGAAGGTTCCTAGCCGGTTCTATTTTGCCAGAGTTGCGGTTCCAGCACTACATGAAGATGTGCTCGAGGTGATTGGAAAAAAACAACAAGTGATGGACTGAATGTGGATCAATGTCACACACTCCCCCAGTCAAAAGATCTGGGCCCAAATCCATCGTTTTTTTGCACTCCACACCACCCTGGGTCAGATAATGGCTTTATGCAAATCAGCTCTGACCCTGTTGCCCCATGGGAACAGTCCAGTCCGAACTACAACAGCCATATCTTTCCCAGACCGGAATCAAGCATCCGAGGACCGGACCGGTTTCGAGGTAACACCTCTCTTCAGCCCGGCTAGCTTGACTCCAAGTGGTGTGGAGTGCCTGGGACCCACGTCTGGGCATCCCCAGCGCACTTAGGGCGGCAATTGCAAAAAACAACAAGTGATGGACTGAATGTGGATCAATGTCACACACTCCCCCAGTCAAAAGATCTGGGCCCAAATCCATCGTTTTTTTGCACTCCACACCACCCTGGGTCAGATAATGGCTTTATGCAAATCAGCTCTGACCCTGTTGCCCCATGGGAACAGTCCAGTCCGAACTACAACAGCCATATCTTTCCCAGACCGGAATCAAGCATCCGAGGACCGGACCGGTTTCGAGGTAACACCTCTCTTCAGCCCGGCTAGCTTGACTCCAAGTGGTGTGGAGTGCCTGGGACCCACGTCTGGGCATCCCCAGCGCACTTAGGGCGGCAATTGCAAAAAACAACAAGTGATGGACTGAATGTGGATCAATGTCACACACTCCCCCAGTCAAAAGATCTGGGCCCAAATCCATCGTTTTTTTGCACTCCACACCACCCTGGGTCAGATAATGGCTTTATGCAAATCAGCTCTGACCCTGTTGCCCCATGGGAACAGTCCAGTCCGAACTACAACAGCCATATCTTTCCCAGACCGGAATCAAGCATCCGAGGACCGGACCGGTTTCGAGGTAACACCTCTCTTCAGCCCGGCTAGCTTGACTCCAAGTGGTGTGGAGGTGATTGGGGCAGCTTTGCAGAAGAGTGCTGTTCACACTATACATCTGACAACAGACATGTGGACGCAGGTGTTGACGAGGACAAAGTTTATAAAGCTGCTCGGAAACATGCAACAATAGCCATTTTTGCCATAGAGAAAAGTCATACAGGAGAAAACTTTTTGCATGAGTTTAACACAAAGGTCTTTGAATGGCTGTCCCCAAGAAAACTCATGATTGGTTATGTTTCCACGGATAATGGCGCCAATGTAGTTAAGGCCATGGATATGGGTATCTATTTCAGAGTGCCGTGTCTGGCGCACTGTATAAACCTGGTTGTTAAAAAATTCTTGAGTGAAGAAAGTCCAGTCTCCGAGTTACTGACCACCTGCCGAAGAATGTGCACACATGTCAACCATTCTTTTAAGGCCCGGAAGCAGCTGAGGTGCCTGCAACATGAACGTAAATTGCCAGTGAAAGCACTCATCCAGGAGGTGGCAATACGTTGGAACTCAACCTTCTACATACTTGAGCGTCTGTATGAGCAGTATGCGGTAGTCGATCAGTATTTCTTTAAACTGGGTACACCTATGATAGACATGAGGATACAGGTGGAGCAATGGGACCTAGTTAAAAGCCTGACAGACATGCTTCGTCCTTTTGAGGTCTTCACGCGGGCAGTCAGCAGGGAGGACTGTAATTTGGGAAAAGCTATCCCATTGTTGTGCATGCTAGAGCGCCGACTGAAGGCGGTGTGTTTCAAGTTTGAAAAAGATCGAAAGGAAGAAGCATTTGAGTTGGCGGAGAAGTTATTACACCGCCTACTTGGCGATGATCGTCTTGAAATGATCAACACAGAACAGCATTACATTTGTGCTACTATTCTGGATCCACGGTACAAAAAGGCAGTGGCAGGCAGAGTATTCTTTCCTATTGATGACGCAGATGTTACAAAGTACAAACATTGGCTAGCTGTGTCAGCCACTCGGTTTGAAAGAGAACGGCAGGAAATTGAAGGAAAAGGCAGTACATCAGCATCAGCAGGCCGTCCGCAGAAAAAAAAATCCACTTCTGCATTCAGGGCTGTGGGAGAAGTGAGTGATTTTCCCTCTCAGCCGTTAACGACACCAGCAACCGTATCATCTGCACCAGACACAAAAGTAATATTGTGTGAAGAAGAGGATTGGCTAACTCAGCTTGGGTTTGCTTCTGAAATGGTCCCAGAAAAAAGTAAGCAAAGTGGAGGAACCCTGGAGAACCTTGAGTCGATGGTGCAGGCCTATCTGAATGACTCAACAGAGGTCCATCTTTCTCATGACCCATTGGCGTATTGGCATGGGAAAACAGATGTGTGGCCAGGGGATCACCAACCTGGCTATAAATTACTTGTCTTTCCCACTCGCAAGCGTGTCTTCTGAACGTGTTTTCAGTGCTGCTGGTGACATTGTAACGTCCAAAAGGACCCGACTCTCGCCCAAAAATGTGGAGAGGTTAACAATGATCAAGATGAATCAGCACTTCATACCACCAGATTACAAAATACGAGAATGCACGCAGGAAGAAGACGAGGAGGACACCAACTTAGATGAGGGAAGTTCTTCCCTATTAACTGACCTACTCCCGTCTGAATTAGCAGAGTTTGAGGACGAGCTCTTCTTCCCTGACACCGAGCCCTGAAAATGAGTCAATGAATCACTAACTTTCTTTTTCGTCCTTATTCACTTTTATTCCTGTGTGTCTGTCTTTCTTTGTTTTGCAAAATATATATATAAAGAAAAACTTTAATCACCTAATCACAAAAACAAGCCCATCAGCAGAACTGTCTTCACTTATTTGCTTATTGATTTGAAGGTGCCGCAGTCTGCATTCCTCAGGTTCACAAGTTCACAAGAACATGCTCCTCTATCCTCCTCCTCCTCCAGACTCCTATTTCCCTCAAAGCAGATGGCTGGATTACGCCCAATGAAGAAAGACTCTGCAATTGTGGGGGTGTTCTACTTCTTTGCGGGTGAGTTGACGGGTCTGGGGCATTGCTGTGAAGGTCTAATACCGGATAAAAGTGGTTTGGAGAAAATCGTAGCAGAAAAAGATTTTGCGATTTTGATCACTTGCCTGTCTTTGGAGTGCTGTTTGGCTGGTTTTTAGGTTGTTGTGGGTGGGTTTTGGGGTCTGGGAGCACTGCTGGCACAGTCTAATGTTGATTGCATTTGTTTTTCAGGAAATCCATGGTGGAAAAGGGGAGTTAGGGCCTAGCTGCACAGCGTATTTGGACAGAATTGAAGGTAGTAGGCCCATTTTTGCTTTTTGCCTGTTTGGGGGTGTTCTGCCTTTTTGCGGGTGGCTGCAGTGGTCTGGGGCCATTGCTGGGAATGTCTAATACCGGATAAAAGTGGTTTGGACAAAATCGGAGGCGAACATTTTTTGAGTTTTTGCTGACTTGCTTGTCTTTGAGGTGCTGTTTGGGGGGTTGCGGGCGTTTGTGGGTGGGTTTTGGGGTCTGGGAGCACTGCTGGGTATGGATAGTTTTGATTGCAAGAGGTTTGAAGTAAATCCATGGTGGCAAAGGGGAGTTAGGGCCTAGCTGCAGAGCGCGCGTGGAGTGATTTTGGAAATTTGCCTGAAAATTTCTGTCCCCATTTTTGTAGTTTTGCTTTTTGGCTGTTTGGGGGTCTTCTACTTCTTTCCGCATGGGTTAACGGGTCTGGGGCCATTGCTGTGAAGGTCTAATACCGAATAAAAGTGGTTTGGAGAAAATCGTAGCAGAAATAGATTTTGCGCTTTTGATCACTTGCCTGTCTTTGGGGTGCTGTTTGGCGGGCTTTTAGGTTGTTGTGGGTGGGTTTTGGGGTCTGGGAGCACTGCTGGCACAGTCTAATGTTGATTGCATTTGTTTTTCAGGAAATCAATGGTGGAAAAGGGGAGTTAGGGCCTAGCTGCACAGCGTATTTGGTCAGAATTGAAGGTAGTAGGCCCATTTTTGCTTTTTGCCTGTTTGGGGGTGTTCTGCTTTTTTGCGAGTGGCTGCAGGGGTCTGGGGCCATTGCTGGGAATGTCTAATACCGGATAAAAGTGGTTTGGACAAAATCGGAGGTGACATTTTTTTTGCGTTTCTGCTGACTTGCTTGTCTTTGAGGTGTTGTTTGGGGGGTCCCGGGTGTTTGTGGGTGGGTTTTGGGGTCTGGGAGCACTGCTGGGTATGGATAGTTTAGATTGCAAGAGGTTTGAAGCAAATCCATGGTGGCAAAGGGGAGTTAGGGCCTAGCTGCAGAGCGCGCGTGGAGTGATTTTGGAAATTTGCCTGAAAATGTTCAAGTCCCAATTTTTGTAGTTTTGCTTTTAGGCTGTTTGAGGGTCTTCTACTTCTTTCCGCCTGGGTTGACGGGCCTGGGGCCATTGCTGTGAAGGTCTAATACCGGATAAAAGTGGTTTGGAGAAAATCGTAGCAGAAAAATATTTCGCGCTTTTGATCACTTGCCTGTCTTTGGGGTGCTGTTTGGCGGGCTTTAGGTTGTTGTGGGTGGGTTTTGGGGTCTGGGAGCACTGCTGGCAGAGTCTAATATTGATTGCATTTGTTTTTCAGGAAATCCATGGTGGAAAAGGGGAGTTAGGGCTTAGCTGCACAGCGTATTTGGACAGAATTGAAGGTAGTATGCCCATTTTTGCTTTTTGCCTGTTTGGGGGTGTTCTGCTTTTTTGCGGGTGGCTGCAGGGGCATGGGGCCATTGCTGGGAATGTCTAACACCGGATAAAAGTGGTTTGGACAAAATCGGAGGTGAACATTTCTTTGCGTTTTTGCTGACTTGCTTGTCTTTGAGGTGCTGTTTGGGGGTTCCGGGTGTTTGTGGGTGGGGTTTGGGGTCTGGGAGCACTGCTGGGTATGGATAGTTTTGATTGCAAGAGGTTTGAAGCAAATCCATGGTGGCAAAGGGGAGTTAGGGCCTAGCTGCAGAGCGCGCGTGGAGTGATTTTGGAAATTTGCCTGAAAATTTTCAAGTCCCCATTTTTGTAGTTTTGCTTTTTGGCTGTTTGGGGGTCTTCTACTTCTTTCCGCCTGGGTTGACGGGTCTGGGGCCATTGCTGTGAAGGTCTAATACCGGATAAAAGTGGTTTGGAGAAAATCGTAGCAGAAAAAGATTTTGCGCTTTTGATTACTTGCCTGTCTTTGGGGTGCTGCTTGGCGGGCTTTTAGGTTGTTGTGGGTCGGTTTTGGGGTCTAGGAGCACTGCTGGCACAGTCTAATGTTGATTGCATTTGTTTTTCAGGAAATCCATGGTGGAAAAGGGGAGTTAGGGCCTAGCTGCACAGCGTATTCGGACAGAATTGAAGGTAGTAGGCCCATTTTTGTTTTTTGACTGTTTGGGGGTGTTGTGCTTTTTCGGGGTTGGCTGCAGGGGTCTGGGGCCCTTGCTGGGAATGTCTAATACCGGATAAAAGTGGTTTGGACAAAATCGTAGGTGAAAATTCTTTTGCGTTTTTGCTGACTTGCTTGTCTTTGAGGTGCTGTTTGGGGGGGTTTCCAGGTGTTTGTGGGTGGGTTTTGGGGTCTGGGAGCACTGCTGGCACAGTCTAATGTTGATTGCATTTGTTTTTCAGGAAATCCATGGTGGAAAAGGGGAGTTAGGGCCTAGCTGCAGAGCGCATTTGGACTGAATTCCAGGTAGGCCCAAAGTTTTTTAAGTGTGGCTTTTCCCGGATTTTTCCTTTTGGCTAGTTGGGGGGGTTAAACTTGTTTTCGCCCAGGTTGACAGTTCTGGGGCCATTGCTGGAAAGGTCTAATACCCGAAAGAAAGTGTTTTGGAGACAATCCCTGGGGAAAAAGTTTTTGCATTTTCTGAGATTTTGCTCACTCTACCGTTTTCGGAGGGCTGTTTGTGGGGGTTCCTGGTGTTTGTGGGGGGGTTTATGAGTCTTGGAGCAATGCTGGGGATGGATACTTTTGCTTGCTTGCAAGTGGTTTGAATACAATCCATGGTGGGTAAGGGGGGATTTGGGCCTACTTTACTTTCGAAGTACGTTTTGTCACCATTTTCTACTAGGCCTCGTTTTTGGAGATCTGATTGGGGGTCTTCTACATTTTTGTGACTGGGTTTAGTAAGGGTCTGGGAGCACCGCTGGGAAGGTCTAATTTTGTTCTAAAACACAGTTTACAGTACACCTAGCTTGAGGGGAAAGATCCGCTAAATTAATTTGCCCATACTTATTTATCCTTCAAAAGGAGACTCAGACAGAGTAGGCACTTTCAAAATATTGTACTGTCTATTTGGAAACTCAAAGTATGACTTTTTGCACTACACAGCGTACATACCTTATATTTATTTGTCAGTGGTGTTCTAATATCACTTCCTGTTTTTCCATCAATAATTACAGGCCGGGTTTCAGCCTGTGCAATGGGAAAAAAAGGATGAAGTCAGGCTTCACATTAGCGAGCCGCAATTCAGCATCCGCCAGGCAGGCAGTGGACAGGGTGTCTTCTGGTCACCAACCTTGATGGACGGAGCGTCAGATGGAATGAAGGAGTCCCGCTAATAAGAGGAATGGTTGGATGCATGCAACTTACCAAATTCAACAGGACAACTACAAAAACATACATATACAGTATCCGTTCTTTTCTAATTATCTTTTAAGTAATGTTATTGCTGTGAACTTCTATGAGCGTGACTCTGCATTTCTTTGATCTCTGCTTCTAAATTCATCCCTACAGCCATTCTATAGGTTTTACTTCTGCTATTTTGTAAACCTAATTTAATGTAAGAAGTGTTTCTCTGAGTGCATAGATAGGCAAGTGAAAATGCATAATTATTACTGCAGCCCTGTTCTGTCGCATTCTTTCATTCACGGTTGTCGAACGTACTACTTACTTTTCAGTAACCATGCATACAGTAGTGCATGCACTTCCTTTATGTCACTTAAAAGATTTATGGATAGCTTTGTACCCAAAGATTTGTTTATCTTCAATTATTGTTTGTCCATGCTGTGCTTTTTTTTTCTTCTCTCAACAAAACTTTCCCATCCATTTTCCAAACCCTAACCCTCTTCCCCCGGGCTGTGTGGTTTTGATTGATGTGTGACTAAATGACAGCAATAATTCCACACACTTGCTGGGGAGGATACGGTCATAGCAACAGGCTGGTGAAGGAATCTGAGGATATATTCTTACTCAGCTTGACACTGAGTCACTATTGGCAAATGAAAGCAGATTTTCATGTGCGCCATCAACTTGATTGGTCATCAAGAACATCCTCCTCCTAGACGTGGCAAATTATTACGCTGCTGTTTCCTTCACCTTCAGTAGTATTTCTTGTAGTAGTAGCCAATGTCAAAGAAATTCAACGCAAGTACTAGTTATACTTTCAATACTTTACCATTTGTTCAGCTACATTGTGGCACTGTTCTAGTGTACTGTCACCTGCTATATTCTCTATCGTACCGTTCTAATGCTACGTGTTTTGACAATGGTGACAATGTCAAAACCACCAGCTTTTGCAAGAGGTGTTACCTGGATTTTTGGCCTCGTGCTAGACGGCCATCTAGGGAAACCTACCAAACCCACACATTTCTGAAAAGTAGACACCCGGGGGCTTCCAAGGAGGTATGGCTTGCGTGGATCCTCCAATGTTCCTTTACCCAGAATCCCTTGCCAATCTCGATTATAGCTCCAAAAAATCAAATTTTTCACACATTTTTGTGTGGGAAAGCGTGGCATCACTAGGCTCACACAAACTTCCTCCCACCCAGCGTTCCCCAAGGTCTCACGAAAAAAATGGTACCTCACTTGCGTGGGTAGGCATAGTGGCTGCAACAGGAAAAGGTTCAAATCGTACGGTGGAGAATTAAGTTTTCAATTTGAGAGCGTGCGATTCTTGGGACAATATTACATGGAAATTGTGACAGACAATTTCAAGTTTGCAGGAGATTGTGGATAAAAATCAACAATAGAATTCACCAGAAAGACATGACCATATACTTCCATGGTTTAACAATAATATCTAAATTTAGTAAGTTATTTATAGCTATAATGTACACCTTAACAGAGTTACTCAAAAGTCAAACATTCAAGCACGGCTATCTATTCCTCAAAGACACACACATACAGGTTGAATTTGGCATGAGGGCGAGTGATGGTTCAGTACATAAAATGTTATTAACAAGATATTTCAAAAAATGAAATGCTCTGTCAATAAATAAATGCATAAAAACCGAACCAGTGTCTCGCAACTCGTGAGCTGTAAAGCCAAGTATCACTCCACGCACACCACCAGCCAAGTGCCACTCCACACACACCACCAGCCAAGCGCCACTCCACGCACACCACCAGCCAAGGACAAATCCAAACACAACACCAGGCAAGCGCAAGAGCACGCACACCACCAACCAAACACCAGACCACTCACACCGCCAGCCAAGCACCAGTCCACAGACACCGCCAGACAAGCACTAGTCCACAGACACCGGCAGCCAAGCGCCAAACCATGCACACCGTCAGACAATGGACACTACACGCAAACCAACATCATACTTTAGTTTTTTTTTAAATAAAAGAAAAACAAAAACAAATTGCAAATTGATACAAATCTACTAACTCAACAACTACATCTAAAAAGACTACACAAATGCAAACTTTGAAACTGAACAATAAGTTTTAAAGAATAAAGACCAACCAGTTCACTTTATCACTCATTGATACTCCCAAAAATTCTTTTGCGTGTGGTACAATCTAAAACAAGCAGGTACACACAGCCCGGGGTTTGAAGAGTAGCCGGGGCAGTACATACGAACCTCCTTCCGCAAACCACTTCACCAACAGACTCTACATCTCCGACTGGGAAAGTCTTTTGAGGTTGTAGGAGGAATTGTATCAGGAAAATGGCGATCTTTCAATCTGGCAACATCCTCCACCACTCCAACTCTAGGAACACTTGCCTGTTCAACTAAAACAAGGCTGCCTATTACAGACTCCTGAAACTTTACAAAAGTCATCTTTGACTGGGGACAAGATTTCTGGAACACAACACTAGCATTAAAGGTTGCCAAGTGGAAAAAATGGATAGCCAACTTCTTGTACCAAATGTAAGCCTTACGAAGAGCAGCATACGGTTCCAACCTCTGATCTACTCTGTCAACACCACCCATGTGCCTATTATAGTCTAAAATGCACACAGGTTTGCGCACTTCTGCAACCCGACCCCAAACAGTCATCACTTCAGTGCTTTCATCATGTATTGTAGTCAACATGTAGACATCTCTCCTGTCTGAAAACTTCACAGCTAGAAGCTCCTCACAACGCAATGCACTGCACTGTCTCCGAGCAAGCTTTCGACAAACAAGTTCTTTTGGGAAACCTTTACGGTTGGAGCGGATTGTGCCACAAGCAACAGTGTCCACTTTGGCCAATTCCCTGAACAACCGCACACCAGTGTAGAAGTTATCGACATACAAATGATGGCCTTTGTTAAAAAATCCATGACCAAGTTCCCACACAATTTTATCAGTCACTCCAAAAGTCGACGGACAACCAGGGGGGTTAATCCTGGATTCCGTACCAGTGTACACCCTGAAATTAGAGACATATCCAGTCTCACTGTCACACAGAATATACAGTTTGATTCCATAGCGTGCCCTCTTACTAGGAATGTATTGCCGAAATACCAAACGGCCCTTGAACAACAGCAAAGACTCATCCACTGCAATTTCTTTCCCAGGATAAAAGATCTCAGGAAATCGATCAACAAAATGATCAATGACAGGCCGAATCTTGAAAAGACGGTCACAATCAGGGTGATCTCGTGACAAAGCAAGACTATTGTCAACAAAATGCATCATCCGAAGCAGAAGCAAATACCTATCACGACTCATGACTGCCGGAAATATAGCTGTTGCCATCAAGGGACTAGTAGACCAATATGAAGCCATTGATGGTTTCCTAAGCAAGCCCATCAAAAAAGTTAAACCCAAAAATGTTTTAATCTCCTCCAAATTTGTGGGAGTTCACCGGGTAGCTCTAGCGTAGGGCTTAAGGCTGGCACTGTTCACCCTCAAAAAATTTTCAGCATACAAATTAGTCTGCTCTACAATCTCTGTCAAAAACACATCATCCATAAACATCTTGAAAAAATCAATAGGCAAAAAGTTTTTAGTGTTCACCCTACACCCTGGAACACCAGTAAATTCAGGCAATGCCGGCTGCACCATGCCTGGTGCAACCCAGAGGTCAGAACTTTCAACGTCAAGTCTTGCAGCCGCAGGCTGCCGCCCAGCTGCCTCTTGCCTCACTACACCAACTGGAAGTCTAGCAGCCCCCGACTGCAGCCCAGATGTCTCTTGCCGCACTATTGGCACAGCAATGTCCTCCGCAACCACAGGCACAGCAATGACCTCCGCAACCACAGGCACATCATCCACACCAAAAGTAGCTTCATCAGCACTCAGAGTGTCTTCATCATCAGATGAAGCCATGTGTAGAGAAAACTCACTATCTGAAATTTCACCTCCCACCTCTGGCTCAGAATCAGAGTCAGTCTCTGGACCATGGTCAGAGGAAGAATCAAAAAGCATTCCAACAACTTGCTGAGCAGTAATCCGGCGGCTAGCCATTATCCTTACAAATAAAGGAGTCTGCACAAACAACTCAACAACCCCAACACTGTGCAAAGTAAGATAAAAAATGTAAGCCTTTTTCACAAAAATCTATATTTAGAAAAAATATACAATTCACTTACAAGACACAACTACACTCACCAGCACCTACTCTGCAAAGACACAGCAAATAGGCAACGATATCCCACTAGAAAGAAGAAAATAAAACTTACATCTACAGAAGGACACATCAAAAACAAATGCAAAACATGTTTTACAATCACAAAAAACAGAAACCAAACATACTCGTATTATTATTACACACTTTGCAAAATAAACAATAACATTACAATTGAACAAAAAAGAGGTCTCTTACCAAACACATGCAACTACACAAACAGCAGAACAACAGAACCACCAGTAACGGAACCGCACACTGCAACAATCTAAAGAGAAAATAAAACAATACACATTAGAAGAAACAAAAACAACACACATTACAACAGGCTATGGCACAGGGTATGTTACAAATGGGGTATCTGTCCCCATGGGGGGCAGAATATAAATCATTATAAACGTGGGCCCCCTGGAAGCAACCCTACGGAGGGCCGAGAGGCCAAATAAAGACACGGCAGAACATACTTTTGAAAACAAATGGGCCCAAGGAAGCAACCCTTGGCCAAGCAGTCGCTCCCTATAAAAAAACAATCCCTGGAGCCTAGTGGGCTTTTCTATCCCCCCCTGGGTCCAGAAACGGTAAAAAAAAAACAGCCGATCTACCCTCAGGGGGGGCAGAACAGTCTACAAAATGTATATTGCCACCTGGAAGCGACCCTTGCCCAAGGGGTCCCTTCCATTATAAAAAAAAATAAAATCCATGGTGTCTAGTGGGCTCATCTACCCCCCCTGGGTCCAGAAAGCGGCCGATCAGCCCCCAGTGGGGGCAGAAAGGTAAAAAAAATATATTTAGCCCCTGGAAGCGACCCTTGCCCAAGGGGTTGCTTCCTTTATAAAAAAAGAACAATGCCTGGTGTCTAGTGGGCTTTTCTACCCCCCGGGCCCAAGGGGTCCCTTCCATTATAAAAAAAAATAAAATCCATGGTGTCTAGTGGGCTCATCTACCCCCCCTGGGTCCAGAAAGCGGCCGATCAGCCCCCAGTGGGGGCAGAAAGGTAAAAAAAAAATATTTAGCCCCTGGAAGCGACCCTTACCAAAGGGGTTGCTTCCTTCATAAATAAAATACTATCCCTGGTGTCTAGTGGGCTTTTCTGCCCCCCCCCTGAGTACAGATTCAGCCCAAAAAATGGCCGGTCTGCCCCCGGGGGGCAGAAAAGTCTAAAAAAAATGATGGGCCACTAGGAGGCGACTCTTCCCCAAGGGGTCCCTTCCTTTATAAATATAATAAAATCCCTGGTGTCTAGTGGGCTTTTCTGCCCCCCCCCCTGGATGCAGATCGACCAAAAAAACAGCTGATCTGCCCCAGGGGGGGCAGAAAAGTCTGAAAAATAATGTATCCCCCAAAGGAAGCGACCCTTGCCCAAGGGGTCGCTTCCTTTATAAATATAATTCAATCCCTGGTGTCTAGTGGGCTTTTCTGCCCCCTCTGGGTCCAGATGAGGCCCAAAAAACGGCTGCAGAAAAGTCTAAAAAAAAATAAGGGCCACTAGGAAGTGACCCTTCCCCAAGGGGTCGTTTCCTTTTCAAATGTAAACAAATCCCTGGTGACTAGTGGGCTTTTCTGCCCCCCCTGGGTGCAGATCGGCCAAAAAAAGGGCCGATCTGCCCCAGGGGGGGGGGGCAGAAAAGTCTGATAAATAATATGGCCCCCAAAAGGAAGCGACTCTTGCCCAAGGGGTCGCTTCCTGCACAAATAAATATGCCCAAACACAATCCCTGGTGTCTAGTGGGGCATTCCTGGTGCACGATCGCACACAGTTTCCTCCCCCCCGATGCCTCAAGGCACCGAAAAACGGCCCCCCGCCCCACCGGAGCAGCAAACACTAACCACTCTGCTGGACGCGCTGGAAACAAATGGCTTCCAGCGCGTCCAGCACTTCCTGATGACGTTGGCGCGCGCTGTTCGCGCTGACGTCACCAGGAAGCCATGGGGGGGCCAGGGAGTGGAAGCGGAAAGTCTTCCGCTGCCACCCCTGCATACAGGACCAAGATCGATGCCCCAGGGGGGGAGCGTCAGCGCTCCCCCCAGGGCTGTACTGATGACGGAGCGATTCCGTCATCAGCACAGCCCAACCGATGCTGATGACGGAACCGCTCTGTCATCAGCATCAAAGGGGTTAATCGCCATTTCCCGTGCAGCCAGCCCTGTGCCTAGCCCTATTTCCAAACACAAATTACAGGTAATATAAGCGTTTGGGGGGGAGGTAGTATAATGGAGTATGTGGAGAGACGAGAGACTGACGGTCCTAGGACTATTGAATTCACTTACTCACTTACTCACTTACTCTGTGACAGGCACTTAGTTTTGAAAATATTTGGGCAATTACTAGTACTTACACAACTTGAATCAAGATGCCACTTAAGTTTCAGGAAAACAAACTTACTGTTAAACCCCCACCCACCAGCCTCAAAAGCATTAAAAAACACGTATGCTAAGATAAAGTTTAAAGTATATTTATATATCCCTAACATAAATAATCTCCCGCAAGACCCAACCCACCCCCCCTCCCAAACCCCAACGAATGTCCGTGAAAACTAAGTCCAAGAAAGTAGAAAACGCAACTCCCAATTCCCACCCCCCAGAAGTCTTTAAAAAAGGGGCAAGGGACAGTCTCCTCCTACTGCTGGTTGCTGTTGACTTTTCGGGCCAGGTCGGGTCTCGAGCAGGGTTTTGGTGTTGAGGAGCTCCTGCTCGAGGTAGGACACCCTCAGTGAAAGGCGGTGCACGCGTGCCTTGCACATGCTGTGGGGGGAAGCTCATTTCTTTGCTGCTCGGCGGTGGCGGGTGGCTGCGGTACCCCGGCTCCGTACCGCTGGAAACCTGCTGCGTTGACTGGCTGACCCAGGGAGCGCGGAGGAGGATGCAGGTGTCGCCGTGGATGTTGTCGACGAACTCTGCGTGTCGTCCTCCTCCTGGGCCAACAGCCGCCGATATTCGGCGACAGTGGCCTCCAGCCTCCGTTGCCGGGCCCTTTTAGCCAACTCCTTCCGTGTTGGTTTGGAAGGAGCATCTATATGAAGAAAGAAAGACATAGTCTGTAACCAATGCTCTTTAAGATTAACACAAAATGATTCAGCAGAAAGTTGTGTCACAGTAGAACTAGCAACTTGCAAGCGCAGTACATAATTATTGTGGCCAGTATCTATCTAACCTCCCACTTCTTCATCCTTGCTCTAACATTAGTGGGAGTTTAAGGAATCAATTCTACGAGCACTTAGGACTCACTCCATTAGAGTCGACTATGACAGTACACCAGTCTTATTCTTCTTCTTCTCTCTTGTTTAGCAAAATTGGTACGTTAACTTCTGCAAGCCGGCATAATGCCAGCGCAGTCAACTTGCACCTGAGAAAAACAGACGCCCGCCATGATGAGTGAGACAGACTTGCGTTACTGTACCAGTCCAGTACATGCAGGTGGTGATGCTCTTACTTTTCTATTACGGGTGGCACTGAGAATACTCTGTTACAAGGGCTACTGCTTAATTAATTTAACTTTCACCCTACAGTGCCAATGAATACTAGAAAAGGAAAATGAAGAAGATAAATAATCTGATTATCTATCACTGCACATGGTATGTATTTGCTTACATATGGGATGACTTTAGGTGCTTTGCTTTTTATTGAGTGAACAGTGATACATCCACACATGAATGACCGAGTTCTACTGAACTTATTAAAAGTGGTAGTGAGTGGCCATTGTAATAGTCGGATATATGCTGTGCTTGCAATACAAACTACTGCTACTATTCATGGTAGTATTCGGACAAAATTACAACTTCTTTTCCTTGCCTTTCCTACACTGGGACGGACGTGCGGGTGCGGTGTTACATGCTCTTCAAAGTAACACTTAGTTCATCCAGTGACCGTCTACTCTCTCTAGATACACATATGCTATCTAAGAGTCAGATAGTACCATGATCCGAGCATCCAACCATTCAAACTATATGTCAATCATTCTTCTACATGTCTCTCATCTGGACAAACCTTACGTTTTCTCACGGGAAAACAATCTTTTTCATTTTATTTGGGAAACCGCAAGCCATACATCTGTGCTTGACTTGCATTTGAATTTCAACCAAAGCATATATTGCGCACACATACAGTTTCTGTTTCACCCACCCAGGCTGTTCTCCTTCTACCCATCCTTGCTTCATCCTTCACCCAGCCATGCATCATATTCCTTCCCAGCCACCTCGGGCACCAATCAAACACATATCATTCTTCTTTGTCAGTCATCATTACTTTTAACTTGCTCGTCCTTCCACACTTACTTACACCCTTCTTTCGCTTTTCGTTCATCCCATCCATCAAGTTCATCTCAGATCTGATTTGGATTCTCGAAAAAAAATTCACCGCTGAGTTGAAGTAAATTTAGAGGAGGCAACTACCTGGTTGATAAAATCTTTGTTCTAAATTTGAAAGTCTGCTTAACAGTATAGTAACTTAACTGTAGAACATATATACTAGTCTGCAATCTCAATAAGTAAGGAATGTAAGAGCTATCACTGCCCGCCACTACCGTGGCAACCCGCACAGCAGTTTCGTCCGGCACTTGCACCGCCTCCTCCCCAGAAGTGTCCTCCTCCACCTCCGCGCTGGGCCCAGCACCAGATGTTCCACCTACAAAAAACATTAAGAATGTTAGATGTCATAGACATACATCACTCACTAGTATTTTGTCTAGGAATGAAGAAATGTGAATACAGAAACCAATCTAATAATTTGTGACTGTCTACTCTAAAGTAAAAATGTCCCTTTTTCCAGGGAAGGGTGTTGTCTTGCTGCACTTTTTGGCACAACTGATGAATGCTTGCTTTTTAACACGCACCATTTTTCTCATAACAGACAGAAGCTTCACTTCTAAGAACAAATCATCATCACTAGGACGGAGTGACCAACGATTCAGAACCAAAAAGAAAAATTAAAGTTCAAACCAGGTGAGGGCTCGGCTCGCCCACAATAAATGTGTGAAATAAATGACTAAGCACTTTCCCATTTTTAATGAACCGTTTATGTTTTATGACAAGCTTGATTTTAATAATTTTTTTTACTTTTAATAAAGCTTTAAAACTTAAATAGACTGTGTGGTTTTTAGTCAAGAGTGAATGAGCAAAAGGTTTTGCAATCTCCACGCATGAGTCCGTGCCTCTGACACTTCTGACTCCGTACTCTTGTCCTGCGTTGGATAATCATCATTGGGGATCATCATCGATGAATTCGGGAGCTAAATGACTCTGCCACACTATCTAGTCAGTAAGGAGATTGGGGGTTCTTCAAAGTCTGATATCACTGAGGTACGTGGAAAGTCTACCTGCGCCTATTATAATTGATAAACAATGCACTATTTAGTGTCCATAGTTCTGTTTGTGCAGATTTGTCCCTGCAACAGTAGTAGTATGGATTGTCCTCCTATCCAAACCAAAAGTAAAGTAGTATCTTATTCTTTCTTGGTGGTCATTCACCTTTTTATTGTTGGTAATTTTCAAAGCATAAACATTTAGAAGACTTGAAAAGACATTATGGACAATCCCAGAGGACTGCACTCAGTGCATAGAGCTATTGCTGACTAGAATGGGAGTTTCGTTTAACACCTTTTGCCAAATGTGCAATCTTAGTTAGCTACACAGACAGACTAATAAGAATAATCTAGTAATACCACAGGGAGTCATAGTAGAGGCAGGATAAGAATTTAGATACAGTCTACAAGAAGATCAAAGATGATTTAGAAAAAATCAAATGAGGAACGCTAGGAAAAAATAGGTACTCTATATTCAAATTAAAACTTACCGGGGCCAGCAAAGGAGCCCTCGCCTGACCGATCCTGGCCTTGAACAGCAGCAGCAGCCGATAACCCCTCCTCCTCTGTCCTCCTGCCCCTGGGGGGAGCTGATGTACAACATAAAAGAAAGAAAGACCCGAAAACATGGATGATTGTTGTCAACCAAATCAAACATTTCAAAGGAACAATAACAAAATATTTTGGCGAAATAGCAAATAGACAACTATTCCACGGGATATATTGACCTATCTCATGTGGTCTACTATGATATTAGTGTTGCTTGATTTGCGGACCGTCGACTCGGAAAGTTATGTAACTCAATAAACCAACTACTAAAAATATTCGCCTAGGACTGGCAGGCAGCAGTCCACAGCACGCGAAGTGACAGACAAACTCCATTGTGATTGCAGATCAGCGACAACGCTAAAAAGTTTCCTACTATATTAACCAGTCATTAAAATACTCAAACTATCAATCCACCACCACTATTTCTTCTTATTGCCAGGTGTACAAAGGAAGGACTGGACTTGAGGCTGTAGGCTGTAGGGGCAGATTTACAAGCCCCTTGCGGCTCTTTTTCTCCATTGTTGTGTGACTTTTGTGACGCAGCGTCAGAACAAAAGAGGCGCCATGGTGCGGCGTATATTAACAACGTGACGCATATGGGAGATGCATCACGTTGTAAAGCCCTGCGCCATCAGGGGGCGTTCCGGCGCAAGGGAGGGCGTTCCTGCGCAGGAACGCATCCTAAAAGTGGCTGAGGGAAATCTACAAGATTTCAATCAGTCACTTTTAGGACAATGATGCGTGAATCAAACCCTGCGCCTGCTTGAAGCAGACGTACGGCTTCACGCAGCATTAGGGAGATAGGGCACCCCAGAGCATTGCTGGAGCTGCGCCATCCTTGCGACGCAACTCCAGCAATGCGCCGCCTTTACGGCACAGATGCGTAACGCTTCGGTGACATTTTGGGCCCATGGTGCGCCGCATTGTAAATACGGCGCACCATGGGTGGTGGTGGCGTGGCGCACAATTACTGGCGCATCCCTGCTACTTTGCAGGGATGCGCCGGTAATTGAAAATCTGACCCTTAGTGTCTAGCATTACGCAGTTCTTTAAACTACACTCATACATCATTTCTCAGGCCAATGAAATGAACACAAAATCGAAAACAAATAAGCATAGTAGCAACGCTACTGAGAAGGAGAGCAGTGCACCTGAAATGCACAAAAGATTTTGAAATATAATTTACCTACAATGTAATTGGCAGCATTATTGCTCTTAGTAAAAAACAAAAAATTGCAATATAATAACACACAGAGCAGGAGAAAACAGAGTAGTGATGAAATAGCTAGCTACTACTACTCACCAAGCCCGGGGATCTCGATGACGAGCAGGTCGAGCAAGTCGCGTTCCCGATCCAGGAGATCCGTCCAACGGTGGGTGGACTGGTTGTAGGTGCGCCGGACCCGAGAGTGTTGAAACATGGCCCGGCACACCTTCTCCCACCGCTTCCGGCGCTACCGGAGCCACTAGCAATCTTGCCGCCTGCCATGATGGTCTTGGGGAGGCGGCGCTGGACATAAAACACTAGTGCGGCCACCTCCTCTGCGCTAAAGATCTCCCGGGCTATGACTTGCTCCCCCCTCAAACGCCCGCACGGGAGCCGGGCACGGGGTGCGGGACCCTTCCCCTTCTCAGGCTGCTTCCCGGCTCCCTTTACCATGGTCTGGACAGAAAGGAAGGTAAATAATCATTAAGAAATAGAATAGGGAAGAAGAAAAGAAAAGAGTTTAAAAAAGTAGTTTAAAATTAACCAAAAGTAGCAGAAAACACAAAAATATAGAGCTAGAAAAATAGAGGGATAGATAATAAGTAAAATTGATTAAAAAAAAACTTCAATCAAGCAAAGGATGGCAGAGATTGACAGAGGATACAGAAAGCATGCCCAGAACCATATCAATGAATGAAAAACAAGATGGCCGTGCCCGTTCACGACCGCGTGGGTAAGTTTGCGCGAGATTTCCCCAGCGATCACACGCGAACTTGAACTAGCGTGATTACACATAGCGCCCGGAAACGGAAATACGTCACGCAAACAAGATGGCCGCGCCCATGTACGACCGCTAGGGTAACTTCGCAACGTTGCGCTACAAGCGGCTTGCAAAAACGCAAAAAATCACGCGAACTAACACGCCGCAAAAAAACCAAATCATATATACGCACAAATTCGCGGCTTCCGAATTCGGTCTCGCGCGAATTTGCACCCCGCGAATCGCGCGAAATTGCAGAAAAGCGATTTTTGCAAAACTGAAAGCACTCAGCAGGTGCAAATGTTCAATCTTATCATTAGTAACCATTCCCTGTAGTGCTTCCTGAGGGGCCCCTCCAGAGTTCAGTTGCCTACTTGCAACTATTCTATGACCCTGCTCTGACCCTCACAGCAGGCTCAGAGAATAGCTACAAGTATGCCACATAGGTCCTGTTATTAAAATTACACTGCAACAGAAAGCAATTACAGATAAGGAAGCAGGTGCCAGACTGGAAGTTCAAATTCAGTGGCACATTAATCAGCCCCAGATTCATTCATGTCAGTTGAGGCAGGGCAGGTGTGCTGTTCCCCCCATAATCTACAGTGATGAACCAGAGGGTGGCATGGGTGAGGCAGAGGGTGGCAGTGGTGAAACAGAGGGTGGCAGTGGTGAAAAAGAGGGTGCTGTGATGAACCAGACGTAGAAACAACATGGCCGCAACCGTTGCTACCCGACAAGTAAGTTCGCGTTTGCGAACTGGTAAAAAACCCTCGCGAAATGGCAGAAACACTTGGGAACACAAAAAAAATCCGCGAAATTCCGAGAGTTCGCGAATTTTGCGGATTGCGAATCTGTAAATACGCAATTTCACAGATTGCGAATTCGCAAAATTCGCCCATACGTAAGGAAAATGAAAAAAAATAAATACAAAAAAACACAATCACAATACGGCTCATAGATACATATTCCGATATGAAAGAACTTTCCGGGTGAAAGAAAAAAAGTTAGTTCATAATGTTTTCACATTAATTTCAAAAGGTTAGACATTACGATTTTGAATTTACAATTCAAGGTGTTGCATCCACTGCGTAAGGGGATCCCAGATTTAAAGACCTTTTTTTTTCCTTTTCAAACCCTTCCGTCTATATATAGCTATTTCTAAGTTATATGTAGCTAAGAGTCTTCCCCGCCACTATTGAAATGTAGGAGGATTTGGATCCAGCCAACTGGATGCTAAACAGATTCTGAAAACAGCCGTGGAGATGAAAATGAGTCCCTGTTTTTTCCTTGGCCTGAGGTTCCCATCAACGCCTAGCATTATTTCGGCAGTTGTTCTTTCTATTCTTGTATTCCAGATTTCGGACAAGAATTAAGAGATTGCGCGCCTAATGAGACCGAGTGTGTTACATGTGGCAAAAATATGTACAATATCGGCTTCCTACAATGCACATCTTGGACAGTAGGTGCCTTTACCTGTGCTCCATTTCGCTATTTGATGTGGTGTATATTACAGTTGAAAATAGGTTTTATAGTATTGTGCTTGTAGTTTGGTTGAAATTAGTAGTGTTTGCGATAGTAGATATGCCACTTGGACTGAATCCTCATTTATCTCTAATTTGTTTTGCCATTTAAGGATGTGTTTATCCATGTCCTCCGGTATTGAACATACTAAGTTATTATATATTTCTCCTATTTTAACTGTGTTATTTCGAATAACTAACTCAATTGTCTGGATTTTATGAAACTCTGCATTTACACCCGCCTTTTTCATTAGAAAATCTCTAATTTGCAGATATTAAAAAAAATCTCTATGTACTAGCCCATATTCATTCTTTAGCTCTTCAAATGATTTACAGCCGGTGGGTGAAAAGAAGGCACCACATCGGGTAATCCCTGAGTTGGCCCACCTTTTCATACATATATCCGAGAATATTTCTGGTAAGTTGTTATTTCGACAAAGACTCGTATAATGGGAATACCTTCCAATTCCGAGGAGTTTACGTATGTGGTTCCAGGCATTGTATGTGCCAGCAAATGTTTTGAAGCGGACTTTCTTGAAATGATTGTCATAGGTCAGTCGCCACTGATGTTCACCTATTTCAGATCCAAGAATGAGTTCTAGTGGGGTTGGGATCCCCCCTTCTTGTATCGAATGTTGGTTTGGGATCAATAATGGTTTACAATATTTCAGGAGGGTAGCCCACCAGTAAATCTTGAGATTAGGAACAGCAAGACCCCCTCTCTCTTTTGGTAGCGAGATATACATATATACCCCCAGAAAAATCGAGAGAATATATTATCAATTGTCTTGAATATTTGCTGGTCGAAGTTAAGGCAGATGGTTCTAAAAAAGTATAAAAACTTTGAAAGAAAGACCATTTTGATAACATTACATCTACCAATCAATGTGAGGTGTAGGTTATGTAGTGCACTGAGGTTTTTCGCAGTTTGTTTCAGAAGTGGGTCCATGTTAATTTTGACTAGATGATCTAGATTAGAAGTAATGTTAACACCCAAATATACAGCGTTCTCAACAATCCTTTCATCTCTATTATTTGTATTTTTATTAATGATTATTTGAGTTTTGCCTTGGTTTAATTTGTACCCAGAAATTTCTCCAAAACTGATTCCCTCTTCTTCCATCATTTTGACAGATACACTGGGATTACTTGTGGTGATTGCGATGTTATCGGCATATGCTAGGGTGTTGGTGGTTCCATTTGGAGTTTGAATGGGTAATATACTCTGATTAGTCTCAAGTTTACAAATAAATGGGTCGATAAATATTGCAAATAATAGGGGAGAGCACGGACATCCCTGCCTCGTCCCTCTAGTCACATTGATCATGCCCGTTTATCAAAACAACAGCTACTGGGTTATGGTATAAATTTCGGATAGCATTTACAAATTGATCACTGATTCCACTCTTTAAAATAGCTATCCAAAGGTATTGCCAGGAGACTCTATCAAAAGCCTTTTCAGCGTCCAGGAGTATAAGCCCCATAGGGTCTCCTGAAACATCTGCTACGTCAAAGAATGTAATTACCCTTTGTATATGATCCATTGTGGATCTACCAGGTACGAATCCATGTTGTCGCGGAGAGATGATCTTATGGATAATTGGGGCTAACCGGGTGGCTAATAATTTCGAGTACATTTTAGAATCGCAGTTGATTAGTGTAATCGGGCGGTAGGCGCCCAATTCAGTTGGATCCTTATTTTTCTTTGGAAAAACCACGATTTTTGCTTGAGCCCATGATTTTGGTGGTTTGCCCACGAGGAAAACATTATGTCTGTTAGTATTCCTTTGATTGATTTGTGGAATTTGGAGTAAAATTTGGCCGGAATGCCATCAATTCCTGCTGCTTTCCCTGGGGCTAAACTATATATGGATAATAAGATTTCGATCCACTGTGGTACTGCCGCTAGATTTTCTTGGTCTATTTGTGGGAGTTGGGTCCTTGTAGCTTGATCTAAATATTCCGTGATTAGTTCTTGATCTTTGTTGGTCTCTTTATAGAGATTTCGTTAATATCTCCGAAATTCAGATCTGATCTCTTCAGGGTTTTGTCTAAGCACGTTATTATGGTCTTTGATCGCTTTAATTGTATTTGCAGTGTTTTGCTGTCTAGTATGGTGCCCAATTTGCTCGCCTAATTCATATGCCTTTTCTTTATGGGTTTTGGCTTTACAGATCGCTTTTTCTGCAAATATTTCAATTATTCTATTGTTGGCCACCGCCACCTTCTGTAGTGCCATTACTGTATTTAGACCCCCTTCAACTGATCTGATAAGCCCCTCTTCTGCTTCTGCCAGTTTCCGGTGTAATTCTGTAATTTTTTGTTTCGCTTCATGCTTATTTCTAATAGAATATCAAAGTGTTTTGCCCCTGATTCCCGCTTTGAGTATGTCCCATACCACTTCTAGAGGAGCACTACCCAGGTTGTATTCCAGAAATTCCGGTATCCATTTCTCCATAAGTTGGCAATATTTCTCATTCAATAATAGTGCCCTTTCAAATGTCCAACAATTTTGTTCTTTTTGGATTTTATCGATATCAATATTTAATATTAAAGGATTGTGGTCTGACAAGACCCTGGGTAGTTTGTCTATATGACATCTAGTGATAATGGTATGGGAGACCAATATGTAATCTAATCTAGCGAATTTCAGATGAGGATGGGAAAAAAAGTAAACCCTGATTGTTGGGGGTACTCGTGTTGCCAGCTATCGGTTGGCCCATGTGTGTTACAGAGAGCTTGGAATGCATAAAAAACCTTGGGTTTCCTACCCTGATATTTAAAGTTGGGTCGTAAGGGCCCATCTGAAGGTAGGTTTAAATTAAAATCCCCACACATTGCTATTGGGAGTGGCCAGTGTGTTAGTTCATCGGGAACAAATTCTAGCAGAGCTGGATCATCTGTGACACATCCATAAATGGAGCAGATAGTTAGTCTCTTTCCGGATCCACAGTAACACTCTGCTATTGCCCATCTCCCGTGTTTATCAGCTGCAGAGCGGATGAACTGAGGCCCTCCATGTGTTGCCAAAATAGCCACCCTACATGTTTTGGTTGCTTGTGTTGTAGCTGTGATCAATTTGTAGCCTAGCGTTTGCAAAAAATTATGTTGCGACCCTTCCACATGAGTCTCTTGGAGACACACGATGCTAGCCCCGATTGACCTGAGACCAACTGCGACCTTTTGTCTTTTTTGTATGTAATTTAGTCCACAAATGTTGATGGGAAGTATTTTTAACTTGGCCATATATATTATTTTAATTTTCCCCTACATGTGAGTCGAATATGTTGTAATTTAGTTAAATTATTGCTCCAAATTGTGATTGTTGGGCGTTTCTTTCCTGTGTGCCGGATTGTCCCCCCACCCCTAGACCCCCCCTTTTCTTCCTCTCTGCCAGTCCCACCCGACCCTCCCTGAAGACCCCCTCCCCTCTCCCACCCCTCCCCCCACCATTTATTGAGGCTTCCTGGGTCATCGGGCACCCAGGTGTGGGCATCCGAGTGGTCAGTTCATCCGGTGGTCCGACCATCAGTAAATATAGGTGAGATGAATGGAGAGAGGCGGGGAAGTCATGTGTGAAAATATATTTTTTCTCTATATACCTTTCTGTTTCCTCTTATATTATAAGCGTTTTTAATGTATAGAACGTTGTCGTTTCCCCAACCTCCCCACCCTTCCACCTTTTCCTAGTCAGGCCCCATGGTCCTCCTGATGACTGATGATATGTCTTCTGCTTTATACACATTTGTCTCTGGTCTCTTTTGAAGTTTGTTAATGTTCTCCCGTAGTGTTTTTTAGCTGTTTCTGAGATTTCTTTTAGGTAGGCTTCCGCCTGGATTTCGCTTGTGAAGTTTGTGGATGATCCCTTGTAGATTATTATTAGACGCGCTGGGTTTTTCAGAAACACAGTTGCACCAATTTGCTCGAATGGAGTGAAAAGTTGCCGCATTCTCCATCGACGTTCCACCGTAGCATGAGCAAAATCTGGACGTACATAACATGTGAATCCTTTGTATTCTCTTTTATTTGTCGGTCGGGCAATACCATAGATAGACTCTCGTAAGAGAAAGTTCCTGAAGTTAACCATTATAGCTCTTGGGTGTTGATTTGTTTTATTGGTGTATTTGGAAAGTGTTAGAGGCAACCGATGGGCGGGCTGGATTTCCCTATCCATATCCCATGATTGAAGTTTGGGAAGGGCTGCTTTTAAAAGGTTAGATATGAAGCTCTTTTGGTCACTGCCCTCTGCGCCCTCAGGAATTCCAAGAAACCGCAGGTTATGTCTTCTACTTCTATTTTCTAGGTCTTCAACTTTTGACATTAGATCGTTTATGATACCAGCCTGTTCTTTGCCCTGGGTTTGAAGATGAGTAACGTCAGATTCGAGATTTTCTGTGCGTGTCTCAACCGAGACCATTCTATCTGCAATATCTGAGCAGGTATTGCCGACTTTTTGGATGGCGCCTTGCAATTTCTGTATAGCTGTGTGATTTCTCTGGCTGTCCTTTTTAACATCGGAATGGAAATTCTTGATAGAGCTTAGTACTTCACCCAATGATGGCTCTGTAGACTTTCCCGTGTCATCACTGTCTCCATGTTGATTTTGAGCTCCCCCTGCTGGTACCATTTTCATATGCTGGTTACGTTCGGGTTCTCCTGCAGGTTTAGGTGTTGAGCTTTTCCGTGTATGGTTGATTCTTGCTTTTACTTGCTCCGGATTGCTCCTTGCTTCAGAGGTTTCATCATATGTTGGTTTATGTAGTCTGTTATGTCTTGTTCTCTTTTTTTCCAGTCTTTTCTTAGAAATTGGGATTGTGTCTTGTCCAGTTTCACTTAATTCTTTTGTACCAGTATGGTCCGACACCTCTATGGTTGTTGTATCAGGTTTTTGGTCATCACTGGTTTCGCTTGTCCCACTTATTCTCGCTGGAGATAGATGGGAAACATCACTTACAACGCAACTTTTACCACGCAGTGCCTTTACATCGCAATTTTTACAACGCAAACCATTACAACGCATTGCGCTGGGGGGCGCTCTAGGATAGGGAATAGGTTTAATTTACTATCCAACACCTTCCCTACTATCCACGGGGACTGGAGTTGGAATAGTAAATTAAACTATTCACTATCCTGCGCCCAAAAGCACTATGCGTTGTAATGGTATGCGTTGTAAAAACCGCGTTGTAAAAGCATGCGATGTAAAAGCATGCGTTGTAATGTCGTACATCCGAGATAGATACTCCTGTTTCGTAGATATCTGAGTCTGTTTCGTAGTCTGATTCCTCAATAGATCCTTCGTTCTCCGATTCTTTCATATTCCTCGTGGAGGAGGTTTGTGCCATGGGAGAGAGATGATCATCTTCCTGAGTGGTGATAACTTTATTGAAACTATCTTTTCCCGGGGTTATGTCTAGGACCTGATTGGATTGAACCGGGTCTAAGGATGTTTTGACCTCAACAGTAAGTTGCTCTGTGCTGATACTTGTGTTTATGCCAGTTTCATTGAATTGACTGCTTAGCTTCCTTTGGTTGCCCATAATTGCTTGTTGTTGTTTCCCTTCTTTGGCGAGATCGTTTGGTCCTTCCTTAGGCAGCGGGGTGAATATATTAGAGATCTTTGGCTGAGAATCACTAGGTTGACCAGTGGTTTTGGCAGCTGCCTTCAAGTTTTTGATGGTCTTTTAGCCTTTTCGGCCATTAACTCTAATTTATCGTCGACATTGTCCTTAGTATCATTGCGTTTTGCTTGCTCATCTGTCTTCCTTTTTGTTTTGCCTTTATCTTTCTCCCTTTCGGCGTATTTATCACTGTTTTTATCTTGATTCTGGGGTCTCTCATAACCCTCCTTTCTTTCAATATTTCTTTCAGTGTGATCTGCTTTATCTTCTTTGGCCTTAGACCATCTAGTTTCTGGTCGCCTCTGCACGCTTTTTGTTTTCTGCGAGGTATGTGTGATTGAATGGTTTGAAGCATTTTCGACACTCTGTGGTTGAGTTGCTGGAGTTGCAGGTGTTTCATCTTGGGTATCTTGGATTTCTTGCATCTCTTCATGGGAGGCATTTTGGTCCATTATCTGTTCCGACTGACCACAATGTCCACAATGTCTTGAAGTGACTGAAGTGATTGCAAGCCAGTGTGCCTGAGCCGATGTTGGTGGTGCTGTCAGTGCTGAATTTATTTGTTTTGTGATAGGTTTAGTAGTTGTCGCGGTTGATCTTATATATAGTTTGAAGGGGGTTGCCTCTGTTCTCACCCTAGCCCATGCGGAGATCCTAATCACAGTCAGATCCCCTTTTATTGATTTGTTAATTGATTTGTTAGAGGGTTTGGTCCTTATTTTGCTCACTTCTTTGTTCTTCCAGAAGTAGAACTTTGGGTATGCATATTTCGCTGTAGAGACTGGTTTTATTAGATATAGATTTGTTGAGATGTTCATAAAGACTTCAGCAACCCCTGCACATGCGCTTCTATGGGAATTAACAAGGGCGTATTATCAAACCCATTGTCGCTTTCTTATCGCAGTTTCCTGCCAATAAAACAAGTATAATTTTAACACCGGTCCTTGATAATATGGCCCATAAATCCTTAATGTACACACATGCACAATGTGATATTACACCAAAAAAATCAGACCATGTATTTTACCATTTATTACTAAAAAACGTTTAATGGACTATACATATTCCATATATATAATTACTACATATCAGTGAACAACACTGACTAATTTTCCAAATACATATGCATTTTACTACAATATTTCTGCTACTATTACATCAAAAAAACTAACACAATAAAACAACAAAGACGCACAAGGAGCTTCTAAATATGCCCAGACTATATACAGAGGGAGAGAAACAAGAAAGATGACAGAACAGGGAGTATCAAAAAAACAAATGAAATAATAAGAGAAAGAGAAGAAAATGAAGAGACAGAAAGAATAAGAAGAGAGACAAGAAAATATATACACAAAGAACGACAATATCAGCCAGTATATAAGAAAAAGACAGTAGTACCGAGACAGAGAAAGGAGTAAGAGGAGAGAGAGGGAACTATAAAAACAGAGGATACAAATTATTGAAAAAAGGGACAAATATAGAGGCATATTATCAAGGACCTGTGTTAAAATTATCGCCGTTTTATCGGCAGGAAAATGCTGATAAAACGGTGATAAAGGGCTTCATCAGCCGCGGCCCTTGTAGGGAGTTGCGATGGGGCAGGCAGGCGAGGCGGGAGAGGGGCAGGGTGGGGGGTGATAAACAACGGAATCTGTATGATTGCAGGTAAGTAAACAATTAAATTAATAAAACGAAAGGGCATATTATCAAGGACCGGTGTTAAAATTATCGACGTTTTATCGGCAGGAAACTACCAATAAAATGGCGATAATGGGCTTCATAATACGCCCTTGTTAATTTCCATAGAAGCCCGTGTTCTGGTGAGAACATGTGCTTCTATTGGAATTAACAAGGGCGTATTATCAAGCCCACTATCGCCGTTTTATCAGCAGTTTTCTGCAGATAAAATGGCAATAATATTAACACCGGTCCTTGATAATATGCCCAGAATTTCGTAGGCTGCCCTACATCGCAAAATGTGATGAAGGGGCATATTATCAACGAAGGCGATACATTATCGCCGCTTTTATCATCAGGAAACTGTCGATAAAGCGGCGATAATGGGTTTGATAATAGACCCTTGTAAATTCCCATAGCAGCCCAGGTTCTGGTGTTAACCTGGGCTGCTATGGGAATTTACAAGGGCATAATATTAAGCCCATTATCGCCGCTTTATCGGCAGTTTCCTGCCGATAAAAGCGGCGATAATCTACCGCCTTTTGTTCATATTATGGCCCTACGTTTTATTAATTTGATTGTTTACTTACCTGCAATCATCCAGATTCCGTTGTTCATCACCCCCCCACCCTGCCCCTCCCCTGCCCCGCCTGTCCCACCACAACTCCCTCCACGGGCCTCATCTGGGCTTGATATTACGCCCTTGTGAATTCCCATAGAAGCCCATGTTAACCCCAGAACATGGGCTTCTATGGGAATTAACAAGGGTGTATTATCAAGCCCATTTTCGCCGTTTTATCTGCAGTTTCCTGCCCATAAAAAGTTGATAATTTTAACACCGGTCCTTGATAATATGCCAGTCAGTGCCATATTATCAGTAAAGGGCGATACATTATCGCCACTTTTATTGGCAGTAAAACTACCGCTAAAGCGGCGATAATGGTCTCGATAATATATCCCTGTGAATTCCCATAGAAGCCCAGGTTAACACCATAACCTGAGCTTCTATGGGAATTCACAAGGATATATTATCAAGACCATTATCACCGCTTTACCGCCAGATTCCTGCCGATAAAACCGGCGATAATGTATCGCCCTTTATTGATAATATGGCCCATAATCCCTTAATGTACAGAGACGCACAAACTGATATTAAACGAAAAAAGATATCAGCATGCATTATAGCAAAACACATTTACTGCTATAAAACGTTTAACAACGGATGATTATAGGGGCATAATATCAAGACAGGCGATAACATTATCGCCGCTTTATCGGCAGTTTTCTACCCATAAAGCGGCAATAATATTTTCGCCTGTCTTCATATACCCCATAATTCCTTAATGTACAAAGATGCACCGCACACACTCCCATACAACTAATCAACTCACCTTTCAAATTTATTTGTAGATTAAGAAGAATACCACTCACACAGTGGATACTCTTATACAGAATCTCTCTAGCTCAGTGTTTGCAGCAGAACCGTCAAATGGAACATTTTCCCTCTCATTTTACATATACATACATATAAATAACCAATTAAAATCCTGTACACATTAATTCAAAACAAAACACACATTTCTATTGCTTTAACATTCCAAACCTTTCCAACTGACATAACTTTCCACCCTTCCCCCAACAGATCATGCAAAAGTCAACTGTCAACAGAGGTCAAACGTTCAGCACTGTATAAAACACTGCTCCTCAACAAATTTAGACTATGCATAAGCACTTACTTATAAGTACCAATAAAGCAAAAAGGTCTCATTACAAGCAACAAAGATATAAACACATAAACTTGATAAATATCTGTAAAAGATTTATTTTTAATTCATTTTTCTTGCTTAAATACGCTTATGGAACAACTTTCAAAATTAGCACTGTACGCGCACAGTAAATATACCGTAAAAAAAAGAATTGGATATATCAATCATTTTTTACAATAACCGGACACCATCCACCAAGCCTCAAATATATCGTTCAAGACCGTAGGTAGAGCCCCAAATCCGCCACGGTACCAGACGGCTCCCTGCATCATTCAGGAGTCGGAATTGCTTTTGGTCAGAGAAACTACCTTACATACTGCTCTCTCAGATGAAAAACAATCTGCTTTCCTACTTCAAAGAGGACTCTCGCCCGACCATAGCAAACAGCAGACTCCCACAAATAGGCACCCTATAACCGAGAGCCGACCCTCGGAGACGGTGCTCCCCAACGCCATCAAAGGCTCAACAAAGACCATCAAAGATTTTGAACTTGGACATCATTGTAAATCCCCCTAAGCAGTCCTACGGATCAGGAAGCCCTATAGCAAATAGCAAACTTTTCCGATCAATCTACACACTCAATCTACACACATATAGCAATAAATAAAAAATCACATTTATTCCCACATTAAATTGAAAACGAAACACACATTTATATTGCTTAAACTTTTGCACCCTTTCCAACTGACAAAACTTTCAACCCTTACTCCATTCCACAATCTGCCAGTTACCATAGAAACACATCAGGGAACACCTAACTCAGCACACAGGTGAAAAGTTCATCATACATTGTTGCAAATTAAAACAGCAAGCATGCTTCACTTGAGAATATACCAGCTTATCTTATGTAACGTTCTTTGCTAACACTTATTCTTAACCAATAAAAATCAGCCTTTTAAAACACAGAAACAATCATCGTAGCTTAGTGCAGAATGTTCTCGAACAACTAATCAATCCTTTTCTCTTTTCAAAACTGCATGTTGTCCACCATTTTAGAAGAAATCTCACTTTTCAAACTGCCACTTCATTTACAGAGACCTTCAGAGTGCACCCAGACCTCTCTTCAAGATGCTTACAGTGTGGATTGTGGGACACAGCTATATTTTCTGGAGTCAAAGGTACGCACAATGGAAAGGAATTCACAAAAACCTACGTTTACCAAATGTAGACATTAAATGCATTGGTCAGAGAGGGTTAAAGTGGCACCAATTGATTCCATTGGTGAAATCCTTTTTGCATCTTCAACACCCTGACCTCATAATTGTGCACTGTGGTGGCAATGACCTAGGAACTTTGACAGGGGTAGGTCTGGAAATGCTTATGAAGGACACCTTTGCACAATTGATGAAACTGTTCCCCAAAACTGCCTTTGTATATTCTAATATATGCCAAAGGCAGAAATGGAACTGGTCCAACCACTATTGTAAACGGATTGAAAAAGCTAGGAAACATGTGAATAAATCTGTTTCTGCCTTTCTCCGAGACTATCGAATGGGGTCCATTTACAACAACAATCTGCGTTAAAATATGCATGACATCTATAGGAGAGACGGTGTACATTTTACCGATGAGGGGAACAGAGTCTTCCTCATAAACTCTGCATCGGTATTTACTTGTAGGTACTAAAATCTCCCAATAAAAACAACGGCTCTTTTTGGAACCACACAACACATTGATGGGATCTAAATTCGATAAACACCATATTATTGGCCTAATATATACAATATAACCCGTGTCTGTATAATTGTATGATTAGAGTTCATTGTAGTAGCATAATAACCAATGATTCACTTTTAGCTTGTCTACTCCTATTGATATGACCGGAGCCATTTTGTTTCGTTTCTCTGTGTGCAAGTACTGTTTCCCTGAAATCACGTGATCGTGCTTTCTGCTCGAAACCACGATGGCCAGTCAAGCCGTCTACTCCAATCGTTAGCGTGTAGCTCAAGGAAACCCAAGGTCACACCTGGCTTTCTTGTGGGATGCGCACATTCTAGCAGAGCCCGTTCCTGTACTCCCCGGGCTACAGATAGACAGGGAGGCACTTCACTGACCTGCCCACCCGGAATAGCTTAGGCCTCGGCTACTAGCAAATCAATTGTGCCTTATATGGGTATTCCTCTTGGCTTACTGACAAGTTGTATCTTTCCTTGTAGGGTGTCATTGTGAACGCATGAAATGTATATATGCTTTGTATCTTGAACATGTAGTCAGTCTCCTCTGCGCACCTCCGAGAGTCGTGTAGACTGAGGCTCCCCTGTCAGGGCTTGTATTTGAAGAATAAACGATTGAACCTTCTCCATTGCCGACTGAATTATTATTTCTTATATTGGTATACGGGCTATTGGTAAGTATAGTCCATTGGTTTTTAATTTGAATCCTTCAGTTGGTGACTCCGCCGGGACTCCGCGATAGGGTCGTCCCCTCCTGTAAACAGGGGTTATGGGACAAGGAGGAGTTCTGGCAGAGTGGGTGGACAGAAAGAGGATCCTTATTTGAAACACCCGTTTGCGGTATGAAAACAAGCCGTTCCACTCTCGAGCCCAGTATCCCTCCCAGCTACTGAAGACCCTACGCCGGAGTCCTACGGGCCTAACCCGAGAGAAGAACAGACTGTGTTGGTCTGTCTAGGTGTCGGCAGTGGAGAATTCACAATCGGCCTGAGTGCACCAGGTGAGTGACATTTGTGATTGGATTGGATAAGGATCACTCAGAGGAAGTGTTTCTTTTTGACGACAGTTAACTGTTTTTGTTTGAAGGTGGCCGGGGAAGCCGGACCATGAGGGAATCTGAGGATCTACCATTGCGGCGAAGGGGCTGCACGGGTGGGTACCTCACGGACTTGTTGGTGAAAATTTGAGACTACACCTGATGCCTTAGCGGAGTACGGCGTTACTCGCTCGGCCGAATCCTCTCCGGGAAAGCCCTGGGAGCAACTGGGTAAGCTCAGGTTCTGGTGCTACGTGCCCAGATGTCCGGCCCAACCAGAACAGGACCACGGGATGGCCTGTGGGAGGGTTCGTGGTTCGCCTATCAGGCGCTCTCAGAACAGTCTAACGACTGTTCCCTTTGGTTAGATTTTGTTGGTCTGGAATTATTTTGAATCGATTCCCCGAACAGGAGTCGACGGGCTCTGTTCGTATTTGAAGAAGTCATTTGCATAGAATAGATTCTGAGGAATATTTGCCTTGCACTGTTTTACAGCACTTTATTGTGACGATTGGATGAAAAGTGTAAGAGTGGATGATGAAAAGGACGCGTCCAAGTGTGTGTGTGTTTTGAAATTTCATGAATGAAAATCGTGTGATTATTGTCATAATGCCTTGTTTTAGCAAAATATGTTTTGGGTGCTGCTGTCGGAGAGGTACATGGCTTGAAGAAAGACAGCCTGCCCCTCCCGAGGGCAGTCCCAGTTTTGATATGTATGTTAAACATGGATTACAGCCAATTTTATTTAATACCCTTTGGAACAAGTACACCAAAGACAATTCGGAATTACAATGGCCTCTTACGGGGTCTTTTGATGAGAAAAAGATTAATTATATACAGAATAAATTGTTTATGAAGAAAAGCCATCAGTCGATGTTTGACTCCCTGAACCTATGGTTGAAGGAGGCAAAAAGACGACGAATTAGAGAAGACAAGTTGGGTAAATTGAAATCGGGACAAACAATTACTCAGAAAGCAATGGCATATGATAAGGGGAAGGTGGAAGAAAGTATTGAATGGATGGATAGACAGTTTCGGTTAGAATCAGATAAAAGTTATGTGGCTAGACCAGAGACAGGTGATGAGTTAGAGGATCTGCTGGAAGCCCGACCACCTCCACCTTATGCCCCACAGGGCTTGTACCCAGCCGTACCCTTGATATGAGCTGACCAGCTGGGGGCCGCACCGGCCGTCAAGGCACCGACAGGGGAGGTCGCCACGGCCCCCACTGTCGGATCGGGACAGGATGCTCCGCTTTCCCCTCCTTCTCTTCGACCAACTACCTCACCATTAATATCCCTTCAGCCGGCCGCGGCTGTCCCTTCTCCCTTGCACCCTGTGTTTCTCTCCCCTCCGACTCAGACTACTTTAGATCTACGAAATACAGTTGGTCTGGGTGCCACGCCCAAGCGACCGTTGTCGGACTTGAGTGATCAGCGAGCTTACACTTGGTCGCTGTTGGGAATAGAGGATAGGAGAGCCATTATAATTCAGGCATCCCAGTGGATGCGGAATCCTATTTAAACTTTGGAAGATATTTGGAGCACCATGAAGGATTTCGAACCAGTTGCACAACAGCTGGCTTTAGAGAGCATGGTGATCCGATTGATTTCATTATGGGAACAGTGTTTCGAGGGAGGACTTCCTCCTCAGATACTGCATGATATCAGGGATCATGCTCATAAATTTCATCTCCAAACTGAGGAAGTATATCAGAACGTGACCACGCTTCTGAATTATCGAGAACGAATGCACCGAAAAAGCGCAGAGTGGGGAGCACAGCACCCCATGAGGGAGGTGCATCCTCTCTTTTTCCCAGAGGTGCCTGAAATAAGGGATAACGGGGGCAATGTCACAAGAGCACGAGTGGACGCTAGGCTTCAGGAACAATGGGTTTACACCCCTTGGAAAAGAAGTGAGGTCCTTACGTTAAAAGCCCAGCTCCCTGACCCCCGTAAAAATCCTACAGCTTATTATAAGGAATTGGCCGAAGCAGCCAATTCCGCCATCATGACTATAGCTGACATAGAGCTATTTTTTGGTCTCCTGATCCCAGTAGATATTTGGAGACAGATACATGATACAGACCATGTTCCCGAATTAGGAGGAACGTGGGACCATTTAAAGAATTGGGATAAGGAGCGAAAGCCAGGTGAGAAACCCATGGATGAAGTACTAGCTGTACCGGATAAAATTGTTACATACATGAAGACTCTTCTCCCTCCTAGAAAAGTAGATTGGGATAAACTAACAGCATGTAAACAGAAGAATGATGAAAGTGTGTCAGATTTCTTTACTAGGTTCGAGAACGTTTTCATAGATTTCAGTGGTCAGGACCTCTCTACAGAGGGAGTAGTACGATTATTTGTAAATAGATTTGTTACAAATTTGCTCTTGGAGGTTATGTCCCGTCTCCAATCGGCTGAGAGCATATGGACTACGGCTGCTGCATTCGTCATCCTCAGCATGGCTCAATATTATGAGCATCGTGAAAATGAGAGCAAGGAGAAGTCAGAGAAAAAGACTAAGGATTTAAAGACTAGAGTGTTACTGCAGCAAGAAAGCAGAGGGCAAAATTCAGGACGGGGAGTACGAGGCTCGTTTCAGAGAGGTACAATGGCAGGAAGAGGTAGAGGAGGTCCTCCGAACATTGGGATAAATCAATGTTCTTATTGTAAGCAGGAGGGATATTGGAGGGCGGATTGCCCTCTGTTGTCGGCAAGGAATGGATCCAGTAGAGGACGAGGAAGGGGTCGAGGGAATATAGACCGGAATAGTATGCGAAGGGAGAATTCGCACTATGAGGGCTCCCAAAAGAATTATTTCGATGACCCACAGAATAGGCAGTACTACACCGAGACTTATCAGGATGATAGGTATGATGAACGGGATTATGCATGAGACAGCCATGGACAGAGCGGGGGCCATATTACAGTACCAGTTGACCAAGAGCGACCTTATGTGCAAGGAGAACTGTTGGGTACATCGGGAACGTTTTTAGTGGATACTGGAGCAATGAATAGTTCAGTCGCCCATACACTGGTCCCAGGGGCAGCTCTGTCTGGCCAAAATAATGTATCAGTAGGATTCTCTGGAATACCGGTGGTAAGCCCAGTTTTTAAACCTCTGCCTTTTACCATAGGTCCCATTTCCATGCATACACCTTTTCTTCTAACTTCTAATTGTGGTGAAAACCTTTTGGGGTTAGACATTTTGAAGAGATTAAATGCACGCATTTATTGTTCCCCTGATGGTGTCTTTCTGACGATGCAGAAACCACCTGTGAAAGTAGCTCAATACTTTGCTAAGAATGAGACCTTGCCCCCTGAATTCTCTACCATTCCTCAGACATTGTGGGCCACAGGGGACACTGATGTCGGTCAGTTAAAAATAGCCCCTGTGTCAAAAATGCTGAAACCAAACGCACAGCTGCCACGCATTCCTCAGTATAAGATTTCACCAGAAGGTGAACAGGCCTTGTAGCATATTATTCGTGACCTCATTAAAAGGTGAGTAGTGGAAGAGACAGCTGCTAACGTCTGTAACAGTCCAATTTTGCCGTTTCTGAAGAAGACACCGATTGATGGTGCTCCAGATTATAAGACTGCATATCGTTTTGTGATTGACCTTCGAGAAGTCAACAAATTAGTGGTCCCACAATATCAAGTAGTACCAGATATTACAGTGATTCTCACAATGATTCCTCCAACGGCTAAATATTTTTCAGTAATTTACCTAAAGAATGCTTTCTTTAGCATTCCTATTCATCCTGTTGGCAGACACATCTTCGGATTCTGATTAGGTGGCCGAAGTTTTAGATTTACACGTGCACCCCAAAGCTATACAGAAAGTCCTAGCATATCTAGCCAGGCCCTGAAGGCAGTTCTTGATGAATTAATTTTGCCGGCAGGAAATGCAATCATCCAGTATGTGGATGACATTTTGGTGGCCTCTGATACAGAAGAAGGCTGCAAAGAAGCGACAGTGAAATTGTTAAATCATTTGGCTGACAAAGGAAATAAAGTCTCCCTCTCCAAATCTCAATATTGTCAACAGGAAGTGACCTACCTTGGCCACTTACTGTCGAAAGCGGGGAGACGGTTAACTCCAGAGCAAATATCTGTAATTACTAACATGTCTGTACCTCGTACCCAACGTGATGTTCATGCTTTTCTCGGCATAACCTCTTACTGTCGCCAATGGATTCCTAATTATTCACTCCTCTCTAAACCCTTGTTGTATTTGACTACCAAAGATGTGCATGAAACCCTACCCTGGACGGATGAATGTCAAGAAGCCTTTGAATCTTTGAAATCTGCTTTCTGTTCTGCACCTGTCTTGGGTACCCCGGATTACCGGAAGCCTTTTTCACTTTGCGTGCACGAGGTGGACGGTTGTTCGCTTTCAGTATTAACACAGGGTTTCAGTGGAAAACAGAGACCCTGTGCATTCTTTTCATCGGTCCTGGATAACGTTGCACGAGCCCTACCAAGTTGTCTGAGGGCCTCTGCGGCAGTAGCGGTGGCCATCCGACAATCGGAGGGTATAGTCTTGAACACGGACCTCACAGTCATGGTACCGCATGCTGTGGATGTTCTGATAAATAGAACTAAGACCCAGCACCTTACGAGTGCTCGTTTGACGGGATACGAGTTAAAATTGTTTGCACCACATATTACGATTTAAAGATGTGCTACATTGAATCCAGCAACATTACTGCCTCTCCCTTCCAATGATAAAAAGGATGATACCCATGATTGTATATTTAGAACTGAAAAAGAGACCAAAGGGCATGTAGATCTTACTGACACACCTTTATCAGAACCCCAAGGAGAGCTGTATGTAGATGGTTCTTGTTTTAAGTTGCCAGATGGTACTGCAACAGCTGCATCTGCAATTACAACGTTGAAAACGGTGGTGGAAACTGCTAGGATTTCCCATCACTCAGCTCAAGCAGCTGAACTAATAGCCTTGCTACGAGCATGTGAACTGAGCGAAGGACTAAGGGTAAATATCTTCACAGACAGCCAGTACGCCTTCGGCGTTGCCCATAGTTTCAGGAGGCTGTGGAGGGAGAGGCGTTTCTTTACCACACATGGCCAGAAAATTCAACATGGTCCTTTAATTGATCGATTGTTATTTGCTTTGACACTACCAGAAAAGGTAGCCATCATTAAATGCAGTGCTCACAAGAAAGTAATTGATTCTACTGGAAAGGGAAATGCTTTTGCTGACTCGATAGCTAAAGAAACAGCACAAACTAAGATGACTCCCATGTTTCCTAGTGCTTCGGCTCGGTGGGTGGCGGAGACATCTGTGTTTGACAACACCATTGAAAGTGTAAAAAAATTACAAAAAGAAGCTACCATAGACGAGGCACAGAGATGGGAACAGGAAGTAGGAAAATTAGATAAAAATGAACACGGACCTTACGAGTGTGGACGCCTTTGGAAATCCCTTTTCAAGGATCACTGCGACAGCTTGCCGGACCCGCTGCGCGGGTCCCGCTGCGCCGAGGAAGCCCTTTCTACCCACGGACCTGCTCCTGACACCAAGGCTGCTGGGGGTGCGTGTGGACAAAAGGCAGGGCTGCGAGTGGCGCTACAGGGACTCCAACCCCGAGGAGTCCCTGCTCAGCTGACCGCCAACACCTGGTCCGCTCTCCCTGCTTGCCCCGCCCCCAGCGCACCTGAAGCAGCAAACACCCTCCCGCTTCAGGCTTCTGTGGGATTCACGAACACTGACCTTACGAGTGTGGACGCCTTTGGAAATCCCTTTTCAAGGATCGCTGCGCCGAGGAGGCCTTTGTACCCACGGACCTGCTCCTGACACCAAGGCTGCTGGGGGTGCGTGAGGGCAAAAGGCAGGCTGCGAGTGGCACTACAGGTACTCCAACTCCCAGGATTCCCTGCTCAGCTGACCGCCAACACCTGGTCCGCTCTCCCTGTTTGCCCCGCCCCCAGCGTTTTATAAAACAGCTTCAGTTGGCCGCTGCGCGGGAGCGACCGAGAGCGACCGGGCGAAGACCGGGCCAAGAGCGGGCCCGTTGTAGCCCGTTAGAGACCGCGTAAGACCGGACCGGGCCATCTCTCTTAGTTTCTGCATATTATCGTTATTACTGTTTCGTGTTTGTAACTCCGTGCAGGGAATCGTGGAATAATGTCCATGCGAGAAAGTAGAAGCAGGGCTGCTAAGGGAGGAAAACAGTTTACTGGGACCTTACATGACTTCATAACAAGGACCAACGCTGCCATAGACAAAGAAATTGATAAAATGCAACAGAGAGTATCTATGGACTTAGAAGCAGCAAGAAAACTGTCCCAGGACTATGCAATGGCCAAAAAATTATCCTTAGGGCATATAGCAAATGCCAAAACCCCTGAGCGTTCGTCTGGCCCTGTACCAATCATAACATTGGCGGATATGCATCATACCCCAGATATAACCCCCCTTGTGGATGTGGTGGACCTGGTATCGGGGGCACCCTCAGAGTCAATTCTAAAGGGAAAAGGGGCGCGTTTGAATAATTTCTGTGAAAGCCAAAAGGGTCCGATTCAAAAAAGGAAACGTAATATCAAGTCTGCCTATGCTAGGAAAAAGGCTTAAGTAGCAAAGTCTCAGTATTTTAACGGCGGGAAATCAAATGAAATGGGAGGGAGTGATATGTTCAATCAGGCGTCCCCAAATGGCATAAAAAACAGTTTAAATGTTGATGAGGTTAGTCTGGATGTAGTGGTTGAGGAGCAAGTCCCCCAAACAGGAGCTGAGAATGATCGGGTAAAGGTCTGTGAGGAGGACGGGAAGAAATGAGGAATTTTTAAAAACTTTTTGGGAAACACTAAAAAAACTCCTAACACCTCTGGAAGTTAGACTAACATGTATAGAAAATCAGTTGATTGAGGTGGAAAAGAGTATTATACCCTTGTCAAGCCTTAGCATAGTGGGAAGCAAAGCAAACAGTACATCTGATGTTGCTAAAGTTATATCAGTACCTACTACCTCTATTCCATTATTACCGCTAGAAATACATACAACCAAACCCCGATCGGAAGTCCATGTAACTAATGCTAGCAACCCAGGAATAAATGTATCCAAGCAAACTCCTGCACAACCGGCTCCAGCTCACAAACACACTGCAGTTTTGAGGACCAAAGAAACTAAGGCCCCACAACCTAACCAACAGGGGTTTCACCCAAAAGAGAAACATCGGGGGGGATTCATAGACCTTCCACCAGACGCCAGGCCATATGTAGTAGTGCTAACTGGGGTACCGGAAATAGGCAATCAATATCAGGAAACATTTTGGTCACTAAAGAATAAAGTAATACATTGGCTGAATGCAAACAGGCCCTTACCCAACCATATTATAAGTAATATCTTAATGGTACGAAGGGTGCCATGGATAGTTCCCTCATACAAATCTATCCCAGGTGACTGTATTGTTGTCTCATTTGAAGAACCCAATATGGTACACCACTTATGTTCCTGGAACACCCATGGTGGGAACACATCTATCGAAACTAGACCACTCACCTTCTTTTATCCCCCACAGACGCATCATAATCACGAAGGGAATTGGTTAATGGCAAGACACTATGCCCGGGGAGGGACGTAAATGGCAGGCAGGGCAATCACAGTTGGTGGAATGGGGCCCCAACTTACAACAGATTCAGCTGCCTTGAAGAAGTCGATTGACAAACCCGAAAGACAGGTTGCACAATCAACCCCAATGGTACATCCACTATACCCCGCACGGTGCCTTTGACGTTTATACCTAACCCAGAAGAAAGTAATCTAGAAGAAAGTATAGGAATAAGTACTGAGGAGGGAGATGCCTATTGCTTAGGTACTGATGTGGTCTGTGAGTTGCAACAAAATGAGAGATGCATGGTAGCACCAGCTGAACAGAGAGTGAAGGGATACGCCCTTCAAAGGGTGGAGTCTGAAGTATGTAGACTGTCCCAAGATGAACTGACCCTTCCGGTGTCACCACCACTGGATGTAGTTACCTTAAATGCAGGTACTTCTAGCACCAGTGGCAATTTGTCATTGACGTTAATTTCTTGGAATATAGCGGGAGTAACAAAGAATTTAAGGGATCCCGAGTGGGCGGAGTACATAGATTCCAGTGATATATGTTTACTACAGGAATCATGGGCAATTGGTACACTGCACATGGTTGGCTACAAATCATATGGCATTGGTGCTGTCCCTTCAGTTAGGGGTAGGCATTCTGGGGGCCTAATCATCTGAGTTAAGGTAACCCTGAAGATAAGGATAGAAGTTTTGGATTCCACCTCACCAGATATCTTGGCCCTCAAAATTAAAACGGTGGATGGGAGACTGTGTTACTTACTCAATGGTTATAACAGGCCACTACCTCACACCAAGGAATCGGCTATCCTAGCTAAATTATATTCATTCGTGGGGAGGGTGGTTGGTAAAGAACCTGTTATAATTGGTGGTGATTTAAACTGCAACTTCGAACCTGTCCCTGGACTTGTTGATGTTTTCGAGGATGAGGATTTTGTATATAACATCCAGAGGTTGGACAACATTAAGGGGCCGATTAGGATGGAGGATTTTCCACCTCCACCGGGCCGGCAGAAGCCACCTCCGGCCCGGAGGAGGCGGAAAATCCTCTGCGGAGTCACCAAAGACCCACCGCCGCATTACGATGGCTGGTGGGTCTTGGTTTCTGTCCGCTGCTTTTCCGCCGCGGTCGGATTACAACCACGGCGGAAAAGCTCTCATTTGGCTGGCAGTGTCTATCAGACACCGCCTGCCAAATTAGGATGCATTTGTAAACATGCTTTTCCGCGGCGGTTTTTCCGCCGTGGAAAAGCATGTGTACTTTTGATTTTGGGGGCCCGTTGAGGGCCCCCAGGGTGTAGGCGGGTGGGGGGTGCACATGGGGGGTACCTATGGTACCCCCCAGTATTTACATGTGCAAAGCGGCAGGCACCGCGCGGTGCCTGCCGCTTTGTGCATGTAAATGTTAAACATGCACTTTTAACATTGCGGCGGGTGCTGCTTGAAGCAGCACCCGCCGCAATGTTAAATATCCAGGATGTGACCGCCAGGGTGGCGGTCACATCCTAATTTGCACGGAGGGACCGCCGCAGCCCATGTGGACGGTCCCTCCACCTCTGGGATGGCGGACGGACGCAAGTCCGTCCGCCATCCTAATCGGCCCCTAAGTTTGTGAAATCTTCCACCTTGGCAGTACAAATAGTGAAGTTGATGGCTGATCACGGTCTAAGGGCATGTAATGGCCGCCTTCCCTCGGATGTTTCAAAAAAGCCTACATTCTCAAGATCTGCCACTAAAAGCAACTTAGATTTTATAATTGTCTCATTATCAATCTGGCAGTACATGGTCGATCTTGAGGTAAGGGATAGATTAGAGAGTGACCATTACCCAAATGAACTAACAATTGAAGCATCCTTGTTTATGAAGCCTAGCGACGCATTGCCACCAGAGGCTCGTAATACCGTCCCGAGTGACGAAATACTGGTTAGCAATAATAGACGAGCTTTAAAGTGGCCCTATGTGCTAGAACACGGTGATACTATCTCGGCAATATACTCATTGTTTGAGTTGACCCTTTCACCCCCGTTAGGGTGTGATACCACCACAGAACAATTTATGGACCTGCACAAGGAGTTTTTCACAAGATTGAAAACTTTACTAACAAAAATGCCAAAGAAGAGGCAGCAAAATGCAAAGAACTTGTCCCATGGTAAAGCATGGTATGACAAGTCCTGTAGGCTAGCCAAGGGGGAGCTTATGATTGCCATAAAAAACAAAGGGCAAAATGATGTTAAACTGGCAAGGGAGGCGTATAAGCGCACTCAGATGACCTCAAAGAAGGCATGGGAGGAGGCAAGCTGGGCAGAATTGTTGATCGCCGCAAAAGCTAAGGATACTGTAGGGTTCTGGAGGTTAGTTGCTAACGGGAGCAATGTAGGGAGAATAGCGAAAGATGTATATCTCGACGAAGTCACCTGGGTGAATCACTTTACGACATTATATCAAAAATATGATATTGGCACCGACAAATGTAGTAAGGAAGCACCTTGGGTCCCTCCCCGGATTGAGTGCTTAGACTTTTCGATGGATGAAACAGAAAAGGCAATTAGTGCTCTGAAAAATGGCAAAGCCCCGGGTCTTGATAAAATACCCGGGGACTTGTACAAATACGACATAAAGGTCTGGGCACCATATGTAAATTGCTTATTTAATATCTTATCCAGCAATTGTAAATTTCCAGATAGCTGGCGGGGTGCAGAGATTGTTTTAATTTTTAAAAAGGGCGATCGGTCTGCACCCTCTAACTATAGACCGATTAGCCTCATGGACATCCTGCAGAAATTATACTCAAGGCACATACTAACCCGTATAAATTCCTGGCTTGAGGAGAAAAGGGTACTCACAAAACTGCAAGCAGGGTTCAGGAGTAAGGTCAGTACCATAGACCAAGTTTTTAGGTTTTGTTGCCTATATTGGAAATACGTCTTAATTAGGAAAGGGCATTTATACGTCGCTTTCGTAGATTTGAGAGCGGCATTTGATTTAGTGCCACGGGACCTCCTCTGGAGGTCCCTTGATGAGGCCGGGATGCCAGGATGCCTTCTGGCCCAAATAATCGAGCTGCATGCCAGGAACTTCGCCAAAGTGAGATGGGGCCCAAATGGCGAATTGACCCAAAATATACCAATAGAACGTGGAGTTCGCCAAGGATGCGTCTTGGCCCCAACCTTATTTTCACTTTTTGTGAATGACATCCCTGCTCATCTGGAAGGCTGCACGAATGATTCGCCCCGACTTAATGGAGAAAGGGTGCCTGGCTACTTTTCGCGGACGATACCATCTTGATCTCGCAAACCAAGAAAGGTCTCCAGGCGCTACTTAACTCCTTCAGTGAATACTGTGAGAAGAAAGGGCTGGAAAGTAATGTAAATAAAACAAAGTGCATGGCCCTAAATCCAAGTAGGCCGGACAAAGGGTGCTTAACATTAGATGGTCAGGATCTGGAACTAGTGGACCACTTCTCCTACTTAGGGGTTGAGATAGACTCGAAGTTTACGTGGAAACCCCAAATTGAGAAAAGCAAGGTGATTTTTGCCCAAAATATCGCACCTATTATCACTAAACTCAACGCAAGCACAAGTAAGGCGGTGACACCCGTTATGGATCGTTTTAAATTTAAAGTCCAACCAGCAGCTCTTTACGGGGCTGAGATCTGGGGGCCTTCTGCAAAGGATGCTTTTTTGTTAATGGATAATAAATTCATGCGAAGCACAGTAAGGGTCCCTACAAGCACACCTTTAGTGCCTCTCCAATTGGATCTGAACCTTAAGAGGACAGATCATTATACCACCCTCAGGCCTTTAATGTTCTGGGTAAGATTGTGGCTGACACCAGAATTGGATGACTACAGGAAAGGGTTACAAGAAATAATGGGCTTAGACTCGCTGAACTCTATTCCCTGGCTTAAACATATTAAAACATGGTTCTCCATCTTAGGTCTCCCACAGCTATGGGAGCACCCAGAAAGGCTACCGCATAACACAAAAGCGTTGGTGAAAAAAGTCTTTTGGTCTTTTATAAACAACCAATTAGTCAATGGGAATAGATGCGGGACTCTTGTGAATAATTTTGTATCCTTTAAGGATGAGCCCCTCTTTGAGATTTTCCTCGATGAAGTTGAGCCCCCCCTTGCAAATACCTTATTTTTGAAGTTCAGGTATGGAAAACTTATGACCAATCACATAAAGGAATATTGGTCAAGGAAAAATAAGGATGAAACCAACATAGCAAGTGGGAATTGCTTAATGTGCGAGGGGAATTAAAAAGAGGATGAGGTCCATATATTGTTCTTTTGTCAAGCATATTCCAAAGCCAGGGAAAAATGGATCAAACTCATGTGTAACATTTTGGGAATTAGATCATGTCATCTGGCATATAGATTGATGAAGTCCGATACTTCCCAGATCATTGTTTTTAGCGTTAGTAGGTTCCTTCATTGTGTTTATATTGCCAGAAGCAAAAAAGGTTTAAAAATGTGACCAGAAACGCATTATCATTTTCTTGTATGATGTAACGGTGGTATACCCAACCATGCAGGCATGTGTTCTTATTTATCTTATTCATTGTGTCAAATTTTTAACGATTGTACAATGCAATAATGGTATGGTTTCGTTTTTTAACATGTATGTATTTGTGCAATCTTTTATGGCAAAACTGCCGAAATAAAGAAAGAAAGAAAGAAAGATAAAAATGAATGTTGGATAGATCGAACTGAGAAGCAGCGATGGTTACTCCCTAATGCATTGGTATACGCTGTAGTGACCACGGCTCATGGCCCAGCCCACATAGGAGCAAAAGGTATTTGTGCCGTGTTAGACCCAGTCTGGAATAACCCAAATATTCCCAAGACTGCAGCGCATGTAGTTAAATATTGTCCTGTGTGTTTACGTTACAACCCTGGGGGCAGAGACTCTGTCCTGAGTGGAAATTATTCACCACCATCCCTGCCCTTTGAAGTTATACAAATCGATTATATACAAATGGAGCGAGTGAATAATTTGAAATATGTGTTGGTGGTGGTTTGCGCTTTCAGTAAATGGGTCGAAGCCTACCCCACCAAGGAAGCCACTGCGGTTGCAACTGCCAAAGCCCTGGTTAAGGAATATTTCCCACGGTATTGTTTGCCCCGGATTGTCTGGTCCGATAACGGAACACATTTTAACTCCTTGTTGGTTCAAAGTGTTTGTGATGGTTTACAGATTAAGCAACAATTTCATGCAGCTAGGCACCCCCAGTCAGCTGGTCTGGTTGAAAAATACAATGGCACATTGAAATTAAAGATGGCCAAGATTTGTGCAAGTACTGGATTAAAGTGGCATGATGCACTCCCTATAGCGTTATTGTCTTTGAGAACAACCCCCCACACGAGAACTGGGTTATCACCTTATGAAGTAATTTTTGGCCGTCTTGACAAAGTGTGGGGAGTCCCTAGGTCCAGGTCCTTTAGAGATATTGATTATCCTTTGATGACAGACTATTTGTATACTTTGACTAAAGATCTGCGTTCTATTCATCAACAGGTATCCGAGACATTGCGGCCGCTACCAGAGGGTCCTGGACATCGGTTGGAACCGGGTCAGTGTGTCTTGGTCAAGAATTATCAACGTAAATCGAGTTTGGAACCGAAGTGGTCCGAACCCTACCAAATAATCCTTGCAACGAGGTCGGCGGTGAAAGTGCATTGACGCAAGCACTGGATCCATATCAGTCACCTGAAACGCCTGCCGCTCCCTTTGCCCTTTGATTTGCAAAACCGCGAAGGAATCCCGAGCCAAGGAGAATTGCTGCAGAGCTTTGTACCCTTTTCAGACGCCCAAAAAAAGGGGCAGCCGAGTGAAGTGTTGCCCCCAGGTGAAAGGGCGGCGGCTCAACCAGCGGAGGCCAATGATTCTGGTACACCACAGGGTTCGAATGCATCCGATAACCTTGCAACAGATTTGTTTTCTGACCAAGAGCAGCCTGGTCGCTGTAAATACGACCTGCGGCCCCGAAAACAGCGCGGTACCCCAGATTCACCTGGTAGGAGCTAAGGAAAGACTTGAGTTGAGACACATCGGATAGATTTACTGGGGTACTGAGCGAGACACTGGACTGAACCCAGTAGCTCTGTTCAGAAAGAAAGACTGAGTTAAGGGCTGCGGTTGTTCCACAGGAGGAGAAAAGTGGTTTCCTTTTGGATGAATGATAGGAGTCTACCTGTGAGGCTCTAAATGGACACAGGGAAGAAGATCCCTTAGTGGGAAGAAGAACCCCTCTGGTGGCGTGCGTGCTTTGTGGATACAAGATAGATTTGGACTTATAGAGAGGGACCGAGGTAGAATTGGACTTATAGAGAGCATGTTTCCTTTTGCCCGATTTGCAATGGAGGATGAAAGGCCACTAGCTCCTTGACGATATGTGGATAATATGCATTTGTTTTCCGGATGGCCCACCAGAGTGAAGGTGGTATTTGTTGCTTTCATTATAATAATCACAGTGATTTTGATGTGTGTATTCATATATTTAGAATTTCAGCACCCTGTACAGAAATTACTAGGAACTACTGTTTCCCCGGAAGAACACCTTTTTTATTCTTTGCCCCCTCATAAGGCGAGACATAGAGAGACTTATGTGAAAAATGCTTTTATTGAAATGTTGCATCAAACTCACAGTACCACGAACAAGACGAACTGTTGGGTATGTGGGTTACTTCCCTCAGTAATGCATCAGCATGAATTATTCATCTCCTTGCCAATGTCTAATTTAGCTAGCTGTGAAGCCTGGTTCAAATTATTATCATTGATGTATTCTCATTATGTAGCTGAACCAAAGATATATACTGAAAGAGATTATGAGGCCATTTTGAAGTATATAGAACAACATCAAGGATTTGATGCAAAAGGAAATGGAGGAGAGGGATCTCTAGATCCCAATGCTTGCATGAATGTATATACAAATTATAAGAATATGACTTGGTTACAAGAGGAAATGCAGGATTTTACACTATATATTTCCAGCATTTTAAAGAACGAAATGTCACGAATGACAAAGCCTTGCCGATTCCCACTATTAATACCACCTTCCCCTTTTGCATACAAGGCCAGGCCATGTTAAGGTAGGAAACAGCAGATGTAATTACACTTACACCCTGCAGGTATATAGTACCCCACCTATGATTACCCCTCCAGATGTATATTTCGTGTGTGGTGAGAATGCGTATACTTGGCTCCCACGGGGATGGGCAGGACGTTGCTATCTCTCATTCCTCTACCCCCCAGTTTATATTGCCCCACCTGATTATCACAGAACACATCAGTTGGTCCAGAGGAGGGTAGTGGCTAACCGGAATATTAGGAGTTTTGATACTGACAGTACCGATCAAACAGATACCTCCCTGCAGCACTTCGAGGATTTTGCCAAAGGTCTCACCCCCTTTTGGGGACCTATATTTAATAGCCGTAGTATAAGACGCTTGTCCAGAATAGTTGAGAACGTGGTCCAGACCACTACTGGGATCTTAACAAACATTACTGTGGAGCTTCAGGCGACAAGGCTTGTTTCGCTTCAGAACCGGATGGTTCTTGACGTCATCCTCGCAGATAGGGGCAGAGCCTGTCGTGTGATCGGCAGCTCTTGCTGTGTGTTTATTCCTGATTCGGCCCCTACCATTCATCTTGCAATACCAAAACTACATCAATTAGCCAGCGAAGCACATGTGGATAACTGTACCTGGTTCCTTAGTAGTTGGTTTTGGGGTCTTTTAGCTACTTGGGGGTTGGAAAATATTTATGATGCTTGCTGGAGCTTTTGGAGTAATATTTACTTGTTGCCTATGTCTCCAATGTGGCCTGGCTTGCTGCTCTTTCTGTGCTACACGAATAACGTCTGCTTTAAACTTTTCTCGTCAGGCCAAAATCGAAAAGCAAATGATTCAGAAGGAGGTTTCAGATCTTATGCAGATCGATGAGGGAGTCTTCGTGGAATGAATATAGTTATATTGGCTATAGTAGGTCAAAAGGGCTGTCTGATGGGATCTAAATTCGATAAACACCATTTTATTGGCCTAATATATACAATATAACCCCGTGTCTGTACAATTATATGATTAGAGTTCATTGTAGTAGCATAATAACCAATGATTCACTCTCAGCTCGTCTACTCCTATTGATATGACCGGAGCCATTTGTTTCATTTCTCTGTGTGCAAGTACTGTTTCCCTGAAATCACGTGATCACGCTTTCTGCTCGAAACCACGATGGCCAGTCAAGCCGTCTACTCCATTCGTTAGCTTGTAGCTCAAGGAAACCCAAGGTCACACCTGCCTTTCTTGTGGGATGCGCACATTCTAGCAGAGCCCGTTCCTGTACTTCACGGGCTACAGATAGACAGGGAGGCACTTTACTGACCTGCCCCCGGAATAGCTTAGGCCTCGGCTACTAGCAAATAAATTGTGCCTTATTTGGGTATTCCTCTTGGCTTACTGACAAGTTGTATCTTTCCTTGTAGGGTGTCATTGTGAACGCATGAAATGTATATATGCTTTGTATCTTGAACATGTAGTCAGTCTCCTCTGCGCACCTCCGAGGGTCGTGTAGACTGAGGCTCCCCTGTCAGGGCTTGTATTTGAAGAATAAACGATTGAACCTACTCCATTGCCGACTGAATTATTATTACTTATATTGGTATATGGGCTATTGGTAAGTATGGTCCATTTATATTTAATTTGAATACTTCAACATAAACAAATACACTTCATAAATATCAAAAATTATTTTTATTTTTATTGCTTAGGTACGCTTACAGGACGACTTCCAATATTCCAGCTATACGTCGTCCATACGTGCTTGGTACGCGTACGACAAATCAACCATGAAGAAAAATAACCTTTATCACTAATTTTCTATAATTCCCGAGGACCCCATCCCCGGGGCTCAAATCTATCATTGCGGACCGTGGGAACAGCCGTAAGGCCTCCACGATCCCAGCCGGCTCCCCACTTCCTGCGGGAGCCGGCATTGCTATTCCTCACAGAGAGCAGCTTACATGCTTACATTCTAATTTTAAACATGATTTCAACAGTTTGTTATACATTTTATAAAATAATATAGTACTGCACGCTAAAGCAGAAAAGTCAGCACAATTATGATAGAATACAAAATAGAAAAAAAAATATATATACTTTTACACTCAACAAACTCGTAACCAGAGTACACAGTTTAATTTAAAAAACACCCTACCACAACTAGTTTTTCAAACGCATTGTAGAATAAAATGCGTCACAAAATAGGTTACATACATGGTGACTCTATAACATCACATAGAAAAAGGAAGGCCACTCTTACGCTACCAGGAAAACATATCAAAAGTACAAGGCCCAAACTTCCATTGTAGTGATTTCTTAGTTGCAGGTCTAGATGTCAGATCGACACACACACTCCCTCATGGCTGGTATACACCCACACCACACCCATTTAGCGCATCCATCACTACAAATGTGACCCTATGTATAAAATAGACGGAGCGCTCGTGTTGTACTCCATTTTAAAGTTGTTCCCAAAGCACCGAACAAAGGGCCCACTACTACATGCGTGGCCTCTCTGGTCACTGAGTTAGTGGTGCCCGAAGCACTGACCGGGTGAAGAACCTGCAATGATGATGATGATGATGGGAGCATGAGTATGTCGTTAGCCATAGAGATATCAAGACTCGGCAACACGTATGAGATTTCTTTGTTGAAGATCGTGACTACATCATGAAGAAACTCGTTTACACAAAAGGTGAGCAGTGACACTTGAGTACGCATCAGAAGGAGTCAAAGGGTTGAAGCTGACTACATACAAAAATGCGACTTAATGCTTTAGACAAACGCACTCCTATATAATGTATTAATTTACATATTTAATTTTGTTTCCCAATAGCAGTAACGTTTTTATAATCGCTGAAATGTCCGGAATATATTCACAATACAAACAGACATATTATCAAGGACCGGTGTTCAAATTATCGCTGTTTTATCAGCAGGAAACTGCCGATAAAGCGACGATAATGGGCTTGATAGTATGCCCTTCTGAATTCCCATAGCACCCCAGGTTCTTGTGTTAACCTGGGCTGCTATAGGAATTCACAACCCCCTTTTCTGAATCATAGGAATTCACAAGGGCATAGTACCAAGCCCATTAGAGCCGCTTTATCGGCGGTTTCCTGCCGATAAAAGCGGCGATAACAGCCGTGGCCGGTAGTGGGAGTACAGGCCGGGTGGTGACGTTGGGAGGGGGAGGGGCAGATTGGGTGTTGTAATGTATGGATTACGGACTTTAACAGGTAATAAGCATAAAAATAAATAAAACTAATTTTGTTGCGCGCACTGCATCAACAAATACAATGCAGTGTGTGCAACAAAATTTGTTTTATTTATTTGTATGTTTACATACCTGTTAAAGTCTGTAATCCATACATTACTACCCCCGACCCTGCCCCTCCCCGTCCCCACGTCACCGCCCGGCCGGTACTCCCACGACCGGCCGCTGCTAGGCGATAATGTATCGCCCTTGGTTGATAAAATGGCCCTTTGTTTCCGAAACAACAACAAATTATTTGTGAAAAGAAAGACTTGATAGTCTGCAGCAGCTTCACTGTGTACAAATGTATAATTACCTCCGAGCAGTAACAACACATAGGTTACAAACAAATCCACAAGCTTATTACGCCACTTTTGAGTAACTTTTAACAAAGTGACGCAAGGAGCTTGTAAATCTGCGTCTGACCCCAAACTCTGCGACTCAATGAGCTGCACAGCCGCGGCCGGTAGTGGGAGTACCGGCCGGGCGGTGATGTGGGGAGGGGGAGGGGCAGGGTGGGCGGTAGTAATGTATGAAATACGTACTTTAAGAGGTGATTAAACATAAAAATAAATAAAACGAATTTCGTTGCTTGCGCTGCATCGCATTTGGTGATGCAGTGTGCGCAACAAAATATGTTTTATTTATGTTTTGCTTACTTACCTGTTAAAGTTTGGGGGCCCGCAACGGGCCCCCAAACAAAAGTCCGTATGCCTTTCCACGGCGGAAATGCTGCTGTGGAAAGGCATGGAACTGCAAACATCCTAATATGCCTGGCGGTGTCTGATAGACACCGCCAGACATGTTAGAGCTTTTCCGCCGCGGTCGGAAGGTGACCGCGGCGGAAAACCGGTGGACGATCTTCCTGACCCCCCCAGCCATCCTAATCTGGTGGGGGGTCTTTGAAGTCTTCGCAGCGGTTTTTCCGCCAGCCCGGAGGATGTGGAAAAACCGCAATTATAATCGGCCCCTAAGTACGGAATATTAAGAACCCCCATTAAAATTCACTTTTGACAGTAGTTTCGCAACTCAGTTTACGATGGCTAATCAAAATGTCCTTTTGTTTCCTTCACCAAACATCCTTCAGAAGCAACCACAGCCTATCAAGCAACAGCAATGGAATTGTCTGCAACGTATTGAATATACTTTGATGTATAGAAGCAGAGTTCAAGTCGAGTGGTGAACTCCGGTGGCCGCACTGTTTATACAAGGTAAGCACAGCAGCCTACATATACAATGCCTTCATAGCAATGCATTAGAAATAAGTCGGCATATTTACAATGCCGTTATGCCACATTTGCGTCAGTAACGCAGTAGGCACTTCCATATAGACACCACTTGAATGCAGCACTGTAACAAGTGAAATGTAACAGGTACACTGCACACGTAAACCTGTAGTGTTACCTTTCTTTGTGAAAGGAGAGAGGGCCATATTATCAAGCCTGGGCGACAAAGTTATCGCCATTTTATCGGCAGGAAAGTGCCGCTAAAGTGGCGATAATGGGTTTGATAATATGCTCTATGAAATTGCAATCAAAGCTCATGTTAGATGTGAAGGACATCTAACATGAGCTTCGATTGGAATTCAATAGAGCATATTATCAAACCCATTATCGCCACTTTAGCGGCACTTTCCTGCTGATAAAGTGGCAATAATTTTGTTGCCCAGGCTTGATAATATGGCCCAGAGTGCGTAGTATACAGCAGCTTCTCTGTAAAATCTATAATTACCTCCGAGCAGTGACAAAAGATACATTACAACAGTCTGACAAACAGATTCACAACCTTATTATGCCACTCGTGAGTCACTTTTAACATGGGTAAAGTGATGCAAGGAGCTTGTAAATCTACGTCTGACTTTTCAGGAAAAAATATCAACTCCGGACTCTGCGACACAGTTTTAATGTTGTTTTCTCTCTCTTTCTCTCTCTCACTCTCTGTGACATCATTTCTCTTTCTCTCTTAAACTTATAGACACTGCTGTCTGCTTGGACGTGTAGAAGAAATGGTGTAAAGAAGTTGTGAATTCAACTGGCTGATGTGTTTGGCCGCAGTGTTTATACAACGGTAAGCACAAAGGCCTAGATCTACAAAGCCTTCATAGCAATGCATTAGAAATAAGTCGGCATATTTACAATCACGTTACGCCACTTTTCCGTCAGTAACGCAGTAGACACTTCCATATAGACACCACTTGAACGCGGCACTATAACAAGTGAAATGTACCAGGTACACTGCACTCGTAAAACTGTAGTGTTACCTTTATTTGTGAAAGGAGAGAGTGCATAGTGTACAGCAGCTTCTCTGTAAAATCTATAATTACCTCCGAGCAGTGACAACAGATAGGTTACAACAGTCTGACAAACAGATCCACAACCTTATTACGCAAATTTTGAGTCACTTTTAACATAGGTAAAGTAAAGTGACACAAGGAGCTTGTAATCTACGTCTGACTTTTCAAGAAAAAACTCAACTCCAGACTCTGCGACACAGTTTTAATATTGTTTTCTCTCTCTTTCTCTCTCACTCTCCGTGACATCATTTCTCTTTCTCTCTTAAACTTATAGACACTGCTGTCTGCTTGGACGTGTAGAAGAATTGCTGAAAATAAGTTGTGAATTCAACTGGCCGAAGTGTTTGTCCACAGTGTTTATACAACGGTAAGCAAAGAGGCCTAGATCTTCAAAGCCTTCATTACAATGAATTAGGAATAAGTCGGCATATTTACAATCCTGTTATGCCACTTTTGCGTCAGTAACGCAGTGGGTACTTCCATATAGACACTACTTGAACGCGGCACTATAACAGAACTGAACTGTACGATGCACACTGCACATGTAAAACCGTAGAGTTGCCAAGACTTGTAATGCTCTGCTCATTTACTCGCATCTACATAATTCTAAACTCTAATTTTCTTTTTTGTTTTGCAGATTACCAATCGGACATCATTTGGAGTCCATTTAACAATTTGTTTATAATATTGTTTGTTGTTAAAGTTCTTTTTCTAGTTGCTTCTAATATAGTAATAATTGAGTTTTGTTTAAATTTATTGTTTTATTAAAATTTAATTAAAAAAATATATATTCTTTTATTTTGTGGGGGGGTATGACGGTCCACAATAAAAATAATGTTGAAATACTATAGTAAGATATTCAAGACTAGGATTGAAAACTACTGAGTTCTAGGTAACAGATATAATAAAAATAACAGAGACAAACTACTAAAATGGCGGTGGATGGAGTACGTAATCAATGTTTGACGCCTCGGCACTACCTTTCAAATAAATATAGAAAAAATATGATTATTAATATATTACAAAAGTACAGCAGCAGATGACACACAGACACGACCCGGGAAAAGAAAGCGACAAATTTACTACCTGAAATAAATAAAGGTTTGCTTGTTGAATTTGAAGAAAAAGAAAAAAACATGGGCTGCGAAATGAGGCTGCGCATGTGTAGAGAGTACAACTGCTACACAAAAAAAGGAAAGTTTTACATACTATCATAGAAATAAAGGGGCATATTATCAACAAAAGGCGATAAATTATCACCGCTTTCATCGGGAGAAAACTGCTGATAAAGCGGCGATAATGGGCCTGATAATAGGCCCTTGTAAATTCCCATACCAGCCCAGGTTCTGGTGTTAACCTGGGCTGCTATGGGAATTCACAAGGGCATATTATCAAGCCCATTATCGCCGCTTTATCGGCAGTTTCCTGCCGATAAAAGCGGCGATAATGTATCGCCTTTTGTTAATAATATGGCCAATTGCTCTTTTTTTGACCAGTAAACTTAGGTGAATATTATCAAGGTCCGGTGTTAAAATTATCGCCGTTTTATTGGCAGGAAACTGCCGATAAAATGGCGATAATGAGCTTGATAATACGGCCTTGTTATTTCCCATAGAAGCCAATGTTAACACCAGAACATGGGCTTCTGTGGGAATTAACAAGGACGTATTATCAAGCACACCCTCTCAACATTAATAAAAAACCCAAAACAGTGCAGGTACCCAGAGCTGGAAGATCATTTTACATATTACTGCCCCAGAAAGGTGGCGTTCCCCGTGACGTGTATGGGGAGAGAGGGAGGGAGAGCTCAAAACATATTTTTCAACAAATGCGATGCAGTGTGTGCAACAAAATTTGTTTTATTTATTTGTATGTTTACATACCTGTTAAAGTCTGTAATCCATACATTACTACCCCCGACCCTGCCCCTCCCCGTCCCCACGTCACCGCCCGGCCGGTACTCCCACGACCGGCCGCTGCTAGGCGATAATGTATCGCCCTTGGTTGATAAAATGGCCCTTTGTTTCCGAAACAACAACAAATTATTTGTGAAAAGAAAGACTTGATAGTCTGCAGCAGCTTCACTGTGTACAAATGTATAATTACCTCCGAGCAGTAACAACACATAGGTTACAAACAAATCCACAAGCTTATTACGCCACTTTTGAGTCACTTTTAACAACGTGACGCAAGGAGCTTGTAAATCTGCGTCTGACCCCAAACTCTGCGACTCAATGAGCTGCACAGCCGCGGCCGGTAGTGGGAGTACCGGCCGGGCAGTGACATGGGGAGGGGGAGGGGCAGGGTGGGTGGTAGTAATGTATGAAATACGTACTTTAAGAGGTGATTAAACATAAAAATAAATAAAACGAATTTCGTTGCTTGCGCTGCATCGCATTTGGTGATGCAGTGTGCGCAACAAAATATGTTTTATTTATGTTTTGCTTACTTACCTGTTAAAGTTTGGGGGCCCGCAACGGGCCCCCAAACAAAAGTCCGTATGCCTTTCCACGGCGGAAATGCTGCTGTGGAAAGGCATGGAACTGCAAACATCCTAATATGCCTGGCGGTGTCTGATAGACACCGCCAGACATGTTAGAGCTTTTCCGCCGCGGTCGGAAGGTGACCACGGCGGAAAACCGGTGGACGATCTTCCTGACCCCCCCAGCCATCCTAATCTGGCGGGGGGTCTTTGAAGTCTCCGCAGCGGTTTTTCCGCCAGCCCGGAGGATGTGGAAAAACCGCAATTATAATCGACCCCTAAGTACGGAATATTAAGAACCCACATTAAAATTCACTTTTGACAGTAGTTTCGCAACTCAGTTTACGATGACTAATCATAATGTCCTTTTGTTTCCTTCACCAAACATCCTTCAGAAGCAACCACAGCCTATCAAGCAACAGCAATGGTATTGTCTGCAACGTATTGAATATACTTTGATGTATAGAAGCAGAGTTCAAGTCGAGTGGTGAACTCCGGTGGCCGCACTGTTTATACAAGGTAAGCACAGCAGCCTACATATACAATGCCTTCATAGCAATGCATTAGAAATAAGTCGGCATATTTACAATGCCGTTATGCCACATTTGCGTCAGTAACGCAGTAGGCACTTCCATATAGACACCACTTGAATGCAGCACTGTAACAAGTGAAATGTAACAGGTACACTGCACACGTAAACCTGTAGTGTTACCTTTCTTTGTGAAAGGAGAGAGGGCCATATTATCAAGCCTGGGCGACAAAGTTATCGCCATTTTATCGGCAGGAAAGTGCCGCTAAAGTGGCGATAATGGGTTTGATAATCTGCTCTATGAAATTGCAATCGAAGCTCATGTTAGATGTGAAGGACATCTAACATGAGCTTCAATTGGAATTCAATAGAGCATATTATCAAACCCATTATCGCCACTTTAGCGGCACTTTCCTGCTGATAAAGTGGCAATAATTTTGTTGCCCAGGCTTGATAATATGGCCCAGACTGCGTAGTATACAGCAGCTTCTCTGTAAAATCTATAATTACCTCCGAGCAGTGACAAAAGATACATTACAACAGTCTGACAAACAGATTCACAACCTTATTATGCCACTTGTGAGTCACTTTTAACATGGGTAAAGTGATGCAAGGAGCTTGTAAATCTACGTCTGACTTTTCAGGAAAAAATATCAACTCCGGACTCTGCGACACAGTTTTAATGTTGTTTTCTCTCTCTTTCTCTCTCTCACTCTCTGTGACATCATTTCTCTTTCTCTCTTAAACTTATAGACACTGCTGTCTGCTTGGACGTGTAGAAGAAATGGTGTAAAGAAGTTGTGAATTCAACTGGCTGATGTGTTTGGCCGCAGTGTTTATACAACGGTAAGCACAAAGGCCTAGATCTACAAAGCCTTCATAGCAATGCATTAGAAATAAGTCGGCATATTTACAATCACGTTACGCCACTTTTCCGTCAGTAACGCAGTAGACACTTCCATATAGACACCACTTGAACGCGGCACTATAACAAGTGAAATGTACCAGGTACACTGCACTCGTAAAACTGTAGTGTTACCTTTATTTGTGAAAGGAGAGAGTGTATAGTGTACAGCAGCTTCTCTGTAAAATCTATAATTACCTCCGAGCAGTGACAACAGATAGGTTACAACAGTCTGACAAACAGATCCACAACCTTATTACGCAAATGTTGAGTCACTTTTAACATAGGTAAAGTAAAGTGACACAAGGAGCTTGTAATCTACGTCTGACTTTTCAAGAAAAAACTCAACTCCAGACTCTGCGACACAGTTTTAATATTGTTTTCTCTCTCTTTCTCTCTCTCACTCTCCATGACATCATTTCTCTTTCTCTCTTAAACTTATAGACACTGCTGTCTGCTTGGACGTGTAGAAGAATTGCTGAAAATAAGTTGTGAATTCAACTGGCCGAAGTGTTTGTCCACAGTGTTTATACAACGGTAAGCACAGAGGCCTAGATCTTCAAAGCCTTCATTACAATGAATTAGGAATAAGTCGGCATATTTACAATCCTGTTATGCCACTTTTGCGTCAGTAACGCAGTGGGTACTTCCATATAGACACTACTTGAACGCGGCACTATAACAGAACTGAACTGTACGATGCACACTGCACATGTACAACCGTAGAGTTGCCAAGACTTGTAATGCTTCTGCTCATTTACTCGCATCTACATAATTCTAAACTCTAATTTTCTTTTTTGTTTTGCAGATTACCAATCAGACATCATTTGGAGTCCATTTGACAATTTGTTTATAATATTGTTTGTTGTTAAAGTTCTTTTTCTAGTTGCTTCTAATATAGTAATAATTGAGTTTTGTTTACATTTATTGTTTTATTAAAATTTAATAAAAAAAAAATATATATTCTTTTATTTTGTGGGGGGGTATGACGGTCCACAATAAAAATAATGTTGAAATACTATAGTAAGATATTCAAGACTAGGATTGAAAACTACTGAGTTCTAGGTAACAGATATAATAAAAATAACAGAGACAAACTACTAAAATGGCGGTGGATGGAGTACGTAATCAACGTTTGACGCCTCGGCACTACCTTTCAAATAAATATAGAAAAAATATGATTATTAATATATTACAAAAGTACAGCAGCAGATGACACACAGACACGACCCGGGAAAAGAAAGCGACAAATTTACTACCTGAAATAAATAAAGGTTTGCTTGTTGAATTTGAAGAAAAAGAAAAAAACATGGGCTGCGAAATGAGGCTGCGCATGTGTAGAGAGTACAACTGCTACACAAAAAAAAGGAAAGTTTTACATACTACCATAAAAATAAAGGGGCATATTATCAACAAAAGGCGATAAATTATCACCGCTTTCATCGGGAGAAAACTGCTGATAAAGCGGCGATAATGGGCCTGATAATAGGCCCTTGTAAATTCCCATACCAGCCCAGGTTCTGGTGTTAACCTGGGCTGCTATGGGAATTCACAAGGGCATATTATCAAGCCCATTATCGCCGCTTTATCGGCAGTTTCCTGCCGATAAAAGCGGCGATAATGTATCGCCTTTTGTTAATAATATGGCCCATTGCTCTTTTTTTGACCAGTAAACTTAGGTGAATATTATCAAGGTCCGGTGTTAAAATTATCGCCGTTTTATTGGCAGGAAACTGCCGATAAAATGGCGATAATGAGCTTGATAATACGGCCTTGTTATTTCCCATAGAAGCCAATGTTAACACCAGAACATGGGCTTCTGTGGGAATTAACAAGGACGTATTATCAAGCACACCCTCTCAACATTAATAAAAAACCCAAAACAGTGCAGGTACCCAGAGCTGGAAGATCATTTTACATATTACTGCCCCAGAAAGGTGGCGTTCCCCGTGACGTGTATGGGGAGAGAGGGAGGGAGAGCTCAAAACATATTTTTTTTTAAAAAGCCCGAGGGGTGCCGCTCCCCGAGACTGCGGGGAGTAGGACCGTAACCCCCTGCATACTTTAAAAAAAAAACAGAGGAGTGCCGTTCCCCAGTGCTCGGGGTACCTTACAAGCCCCATTTATGCAAAAGAATTGCCCCCGTAATTTGCCCCCGTGACCTAATGAATAAAACAGACTTCTAGTTTTTTTTCACCTTTTCCACCGCGTACAAGTACTGCACAAGTACCCCGCCATTTTGTATTTTTTTTAAAATAAAAATTGAGTCTAAAGATCCATGTACCAACCCCTGACTAAGACTATGGGGTCAGAATGTTTCTACCCTGCCCCCTTTCCTTATTTCTCAACTTTGTTTTACTGTCTTCTTGTGACTCGGTTCTACCGAGGCACAAGATGGCATATATATATATATATATATATATATGAGGCATAGGATGTCTTCTAAGTACGTAGGTAACAAGACAAGGAGAACCTGTAGCTGGTGCAAATTAGTTTTTTCGTGCCCAAAACCGCCATTACGCATTTCAGCCAGCGAAGGGCCTTGATCACAGGACAACACTGAGAAGGAGAAGGCGGTGTGCTATTTTTAAAGTGAAAATTGCAAAAGAAACAGTTGATGGACAGAATGTAGAACAATGTCATACATTCACCCCAGTACAAGGATCTGGGCCTAAATCCATCGTTTTTTTGCACTCCACACCACCCTGGGTTAGACACTGGCTATATGCAAATCAGCTCTGACCCTGTGCCTCATGGGAACAGTCCAGTCCGAACTACCAAGCCATGTCTTTCCCAGACCGGAATCAAGCGTCCAAGGACCGGTTTCTGGCTATCAGCCTTCATCAGCCTGGATAGCTTGACTCCAGTGGTGTGGAGAGCCTGGGACTCACGTCTGAGCATACCCAGCCCACTCGGGGTGAAAATTGCAAAAAACACAGTTGATGGACAGAATGTAGAACAATGTCATACATTCACCCCAGTACAAGGATCTGGGCCTAAATCCATCGTTTTTTTGCACTCCACACCACCCTGGGTTAGACACTGGCTATATGCAAATCAGCTCTGACCCTGTGCCTCATGGGAACAGTCCAGTCCGAACTACCAAGCCATGTCTTTCCCAGACCGGAATCAAGCATCCAAGGACCGGTTTCTGGCTATCAGCCTTCATCAGCCTGGATAGCTTGACTCCAGTGGTGTGGAGAGTCAGGGACTCACGTCTTAGCATACCCAGCCCACTCGGGGTGAAAATTGCAAAAAACACAGTTGATGGACAGAATGTAGAACAATGTCATACATTCACCCCAGTACAAGGATCTGGGCCTAAATCCATCGTTTTTTTGCACTCCACACCACCCTGGGTTAGACACTGGCTATATGCAAATCAGCTCTGACCCTGTGCCTCATGGGAACAGTCCAGTCCGAACTACCAAGCCATGTCTTTCCCAGACCGGAATCAAGCATCCAAGGACCGGTTTCTGGCTATCAGCCTTCCTCAGCCTGGATAGCTTGACTTCAGTGGTGTGGAGAGCCTGGGACTCACGTCTGAGCATACCCAGCCCACTCGGGGTGAAAATTGCAAAAAACACAGTTGATGGACAGAATGTAGAACAATGTCATACATTCACCCCAGTACAAGGATCTGGGCCTAAATCCATCGTTTTTTTGCACTCCACACCACCCTGGGTTAGACACTGGCTATATGCAAATCAGCTCTGACCCTGTGCCTCATGGGAACAGTCCAGTCCGAACTACCAAGCCATGTCTTTCCCAGACCGGAATCAAGCATCCAAGGACCGGTTTCTGGCTATCAGCCTTCATCAGCCTGGATAGCTTGACTCCAGTGGTGTGGAGAGCCTGGGACTCACGTCTGAGCATACCCAGCCCACTCGGGGTGAAAATTGCAAAAAACACAGTTGATGGACAGAATGTAGAACAATGTCATACATTCACCCCAGTACAAGGATCTGGGCCTAAATCCATCGTTTTTTTGCACTCCACACCACCCTGGGTTAGACACTGGCTATATGCAAATCAGCTCAGACCCTGTGCCTCATGGGAACAGTCCAGTCCGAACTACCAAGCCATGTCTTTCCCAGACCGGAATCAAGCATCCAAGGACCGGTTTCCGGCTATCAGCCTTCATCAGCCTGGATAGCTTGACTCCAGTGGTGCGGAGAGCCTGGGACTCACGTCTGAGCATACCCAGCCCACTCGGGGTGAAAATTGCAAAAAACACAGTTGATGGACAGAATGTAGAACAATGTCATACATTCACCCCAGTACAAGGATCTGGGCCTAAATCCATCGGTTTTTTTGCACTCCACACCACCCTGGGTTAGACACTGGCTATATGCAAATCAGCTCTGACCCTGTGCCTCATGGGAACAGTCCAGTCCGAACTACCAAGCCATGTCTTTCCCAGACCGGAATCAAGCGTCCAAGGACCGGTTTCTGGCTATCAGCCTTCATCAGCCTGGATAGCTTGACTCCAGTGGTGTGGAGAGCCTGGGACTCACGTCTGAGCATACCCAGCCCACTCGGGGTGAAAATTGCAAAAAACACAGTTGATGGACAGAATGTAGAACAATGTCATACATTCACCCCAGTACAAGGATCTGGGCCTAAATCCATCGTTTTTTTGCACTCCACACCACCCTGGGTTAGACACTGGCTATATGCAAATCAGCTCTGACCCTGTGCCTCATGGGAACAGTCCAGTCCGAACTACCAAGCCATGTCTTTCCCAGACCGGAATCAAGCATACAAGGACCGGTTTCTGGCTATCAGCCTTCATCAGCCTGGATAGCTTGACTCCAGTGGTGTGGAGAGTCAGGGACTCACGTCTGAGCATACCCAGCCCACTCGGGGTGAAAATTGCAAAAAACACAGTTGATGGACAGAATGTAGAACAATGTCATACATTCACCCCAGTACAAGGATCTGGGCCTAAATCCATCGTTTTTTTGCACTCCACACCACCCTGGGTTAGACACTGGCTATATGCAAATCAGCTCTGACCCTGTGCCTCATGGGAACAGTCCAGTCCGAACTACCAAGCCATGTCTTTCCCAGACCGGAATCAAGCATCCAAGGACCGGTTTCTGGCTATCAGCCTTCCTCAGCCTGGATAGCTTGACTTCAGTGAGTGGAGAGCCTGGGACTCACGTCTGAGCATACCCAGCCCACTCGGGGTGAAAATTGCAAAAAACACAGTTGATGGACAGAATGTAGAACAATGTCATACATTCACCCCAGTACAAGGATCTGGGCCTAAATCCATCGTTTTTTTGCACTCCACACCACCCTGGGTTAGACACTGGCTATATGCAAATCAGCTCAGACCCTGTGCCTCATGGGAACAGTCCAGTCCGAACTACCAAGCCATGTCTTTCCCAGACCGGAATCAAGTGTCCAAGGACTGGTTTCTGGCTATCAGCCTTCATCAGCCTGGATATCTTGACTCCAGTGGTGTGGAGAGCCTGGGACTCTCGTCTGAGCATACCCAGCCCAGTGTTTCTTGCAATTTTCACCCCGAGTGGGCTGGGTATGCTCATAGATTTCACTACGTCACTTCTACGACCCTTCCTTGCGTCAATACGTCCCCTTTGCATACATAACACCTGGCGCAGGTATAATCTGGCGCAGGGGTTTACAAAGTGACGCATCTACCTAGATGTGTCACTTTGTAAATATGACTCAACAAGGTGCAATTTTTACACCACTGGTGCGTCACAAGAAGTGACGCACCGCTGGCGTAAAAGTGACGCATGGCCTCATAAAAGAGGCCTTCAGTCTTCTACTCATGTGTCATATTTAATGTATGACGCATTATGTCGCAAGGAGTTACAGATACGTCAGTATTTCTGACGTATCTGTAAGCGCAAAAGTGTGTCACAAAAGTGACGCAACTCCAGCAATGCATCTTTTCACATGGGGCCAGCCCCATGTGAAAGGGTCTGCGTCAGTCTTATGCCTGCTGTGAGACAGGCGCAAGATTTTGACACAACGGTGTCCTAAAAGTGACGCAGTGAAATCTCATAGATTTCACTGCGTCACTTCTACAACCCTTTCTTGCGTCAATACGCCCCCTTTGCATACATTACACCTGGCGCAGGTATAATGTGGCGCAGGGGTTTACAAAGTGACGCATCTACCTAGATGCGTCACTTTGTAAATATGACTCAACAAGATGCATTTTTTACAGCACTGGTGCATCACAAAAATGAGGCCTTCAGTCTTCTACTCTTACTTTTTCTTTCACTTTCTCTGTTTCTTCACTGCCTTACTTACCTGGTCTCACACTCACTTGTCTTTATCCAGTCTGTATCTCCACTCTTTCCTAAACATCACTGCTCTTTTCTTACCCTTCCACACCCCTGTTCCTTTTTCTTCACTTATCCACATTCCCCATGTTCACTCTCCTTCTCGTCACTCTCCTTCTTTCAGTCCCTCTACTTCACTTCTCTTCCCCTCTCGTCCCTTTCTTTGCTTTCTCACTCATTTTCCTCTCCTCTCTCACTGCACTCCACTTCACTTACTCTTTTTCATTTTTTTAAGAATACAGCTCTTTGATGAGAATTGGAGGTAGTTCTGAAAATAACTTTTTTTTTCTTCTTTTTTCCTTTTCTTTTAACAAAAACAAAAACAGGGAATGGGAAACTGCTCAACAGGAGGAAAAAGAAATTAGGGCTGGGGACGGCAGCTGTGGTTGTCTAATGCTCGAGCCATGTGCAGAACACTTTGTTCCCCATAACAAAGAAGCGGATCACATTCTCTGCATTTAATTACACCTCTATTAAAAGCAGGCTGAATATTAGGGATCAGCTCTTCTGATGGCCCCCTCACCGATGTAGTTGGTCCTCCGGTTGAAGTAGAGGCACCATCCCTGGGAGCCTCTCGTGCAAGAGCCCTGACACTCTCTCGGGCATAGTTCTGGGATGCCTTCTCTGCACGTGGCGAATCATGGTAGAATTACCAAAACTGTACTTCCTTGTAGGGTCCCCTCTGGAAAGTACAGTATGGCAGATCTTACATTCCACCTTTGGAGCATTTACTTTCTTCCGTCCCTCAGGTATGTCAAAAAATTTCCAGATAAAATTTCCAGATACGATGAAGAGGCTGAGGAACCTCTTCATCTATAAAGCCGTCTGTGTCATCACTGCTGCTGGATGGTCTGGCAGCCATGGTAATCCAACAAAGATTAAGCAGCAAAAAGACAGGTCTTGCAGTCACAAAAGTGAAAGAAGAAGTGAAGGGAATGGGTGGGGATTTCATTCTTTGTAAAAAAAAACTGTTAGCAACCAATGAAAAGTGTTATTTTAAGGTCACATGAATTGATGCGCTTACGCTACGCGCACCGGAGCGCTTCCGGGGGAGCTTACGTGGCGCGAACGTAGGCGCTTCCGGGGGCGCTAACGCGGCGCACCTCAGTGACGTTTTGGTAGCTTTACGGAAATGCAAAATCATTTTCATTTCGTAAATCAAAATTACTGCTTTTATAAGTATAGTACTGAATGTCTTGCATTATTATTTACTTTTCATACATATTTTTTTTACGAACGCAGAAATAGCGCACTCGCTGCGCTCTCGGGAGAGCTTACTGGTGCGTGCACCCTGAGCGCACCAGGAAAAAATGATTAAAAAAAATATGCATTAAACAAATTATTATAATTTTTTTTAAATATAATTAATAATAATAAAAAAACGTAGGTTACAAAGTCAATATACAAAGGAATTAGCTTTTAAAAAAACTATGAAATTCACTGAAAAAACCATAGGTTTCAAAAACGTTATAGTTAGGAATTAGCTTTTAAAAAACCTTTGCAATTCACTAAAAAAACCATAGGTTTCACAATCGTTATAGTTAGGAATTAGCTTTTAAAATACCTTTGAAATTCACTAAAAAAAACATACGTTTCACAATCGTTATAGTTAGGAATTAGCATTTAAAAAACCTTTGAAATTCACTGAAAAAACCATAGCTTTCACACCAGTTATAGTTAGCTGAACATTTTACTCATACAAAACCATTGAAATTCCCACGTTATAGTTAGTTAGACTCACTATAACTCGCGCGCACGCAATCCTCTGCTGATGATGTCACATATTACATCATTCATGACATGGTCAGTGACTTCACTGATGACATCACTGATGACATCTCAAATACTCTATATGTCACTGGGACAATGTGACCTCTGTTCCTGTAAATAATGTTTTCACACAATTGTTCTCATCCACCTCTCTTGGCACAGATGTCATATACGAACACACGCCCAAGGGGGACATGATTTAGGAGCTAGCACATAGGCAATGTTACTCCTGTGTCCTGTCTTTTTATTCCCCAGCAAGTGGCTACCACTGAAGTCCCTCCCATCGGTTTACATTCCCTTTTGCACAATGACAAGCAGCAGACATGTAATTACGGTTGAAGTACACTGGGTAGCACTCTCCTCCTGCCACATCCATCTTGTAGAGGCCACCAAGCATGCACACCAACTCGCTCTTGAGCATGTCTAAGCGCATTACATCCAATGTCAGACTCCCTACCTGTGCTTCCTGAGCCACCTTCCCGGGACTCGACTGCTCGCTCCCTTCCTCCAGTTTGGGAGATTTCTTTGTACCTACTTGGTCCCACAACTATTGGTAGTCCAGCTAAATACGCAAGGAGACATAGCCAATGAAAGGCTTAGAGGTCTTCCTTCCTCCTGGTAGAGCCATCAAACTTCCTCCGTCCATTGCTTGTCACGATCTTGTAGCTGTGCCATGAGCTGGTGGAGCAGGTATGCTTTCTCTCGGGGAGGGCGAGATTACAACCCTCGCCAGGCATTGCGCCCTCCTCTTCCTCACCCAAAGTTCACAGCTCCGTGGTGAAGTCATAGACTGGCTACCAAGGTAGAGCTCCAGCTGATAGTGGGTACTAGCAGTAGTGGTTATAATGGTGGTGGTGGTGGGGCTACTGCATCCCTTCACCTGGCCCTGACCCCACCCACCTTCTTAATAGCCAGCGAAGTGGTAGCCAGACTGCCCCTCCGCCTGCACCAAGCAGCACCAAAAAACCAGCTCACTAATTGGCGCTTATAAACCTGCCTTGCTGGTCAGCTGTTTTTGCAGAACTCCATGCTCCAAGCTAAGCGCAGAGAGTCAAAACTCCACAAACTCTACTGGCAGAGCAGAGTTTACTGCCTACCCATAATTATGTCCACTATTTCTGTAATCCAATTCAATATGTCTCACAGAGATTTTTCCAAATTGCAACAAAAAAAAAATCTTGGTTTGTAAACCATATAAAATTGGATTATAGAAATTGGTTATAAGAAATGGCATGTTAGGAACAATAATACTTTGCACATGTTTTGTTATCAGGCAATTGCCATTCATTTTCTTCCTACTTCACAATCACTCCTTCATTCATCACAACCGTAGCTCTATATTTTGTGAATTTAAATAAATGATGTTAATATAGTTTTGCACATCTTTTGATCATATCAAAAAACCTGTGAAAGTGGGACAGTCATGCTGGTCCTGTGTTTCTAAGAGCCTCTACCCTCTGTCCATCTATGGTGACCCACTGCCTACACTTTTCTAGCATTGTTAGGCATGTGGACCTTTGGCACCATCTGTCTGTCACCCAGGGACACCAGGATAACCACTTCACTACCTACATGCTAACAGAGGGCAACCTCCTCCTCAACCACTACACTTGATAACACTGATGTTCGACTACCCTTGGGGGTTGCTGCCTTTTTGGGCAGTTGGGGTCATGCCTTGAGTACCTGTAGCACTCAAAGCACTTAAGGGTAAAATGCCCTGAAAGCTTTGTCCCATGAAACCCTCCTTTCTTCCTGTCAGGATTTAGCTGGGAATCCCTCCCCCTGAAAACCCTTAGAGGGGTCTTTTGTGAACTCATATGTTTTATCCTTGCCTCCTGCCACTTTCTTCTAATGGAGATCCTTTCCACCCTCTTGGTGATCCCCTCCAGGTTCCTTTTTGGACAGTATGGTGCTGATCCAGAGGTCCACCTCCATTGCAAGCTGTCTTGGCGAGGTGAGCTTGCTATTAATCAGGGGTTGGTGCAACTATGAAAACCAAGTTCTGAACATGTGCTCTCTCGAAGTGAGATCATAAAGTCCTTCAAAATAACTCACTTTACTGCCCTTCACTAACAATTCGGCGCCTTACTATGAAATCCACCCGAGACTGGCTAGACAGTTTATGACTGTACCTGAACATTAGCCTATACTTCTCTGGGGTGAAACAAAATTTAGTGATAAGAATGCCTTTCATGTGGGCATACCTCATTTGCTCGTCCACCTCTAATGACATTGGGGTGTCACTCCCTATTACAGTCATGTATTTCCAGAGGCTATCTCTTCAATCTTCCTCTGAGGCCCTATATATTCTCAGGGCTGCTTCATAGGCTGAAAACCATTCACCAATGTCATACCCCATTATGTGGGGCTTACGTCCTCCAACAGACACTGTATTGTCACAGCAACCATTACAGCTGGACTCTTGGCTGCTGCTTCTTCCTTGTCTGTCTCCAATTGTATGTTGATCATCTGCAGCCTGAACTCTCTTTCTGCCCCCTGCCTCAGGTCCATAGGCATGTGGACCTTTGGCGCCATCTGTCTGTCACCCAGGGTCACCAGGGTAACCACTTCACTACCCACATGCTAACAGAGGGGGACCTCCTCCTCAACCACTACACTTGATAACGCTGATGTTTGTGTACCAGTGGGGGTTGCTGCCTTTTTGGGCAGTTGGGGTCACTCCTTGAGTACTTGTACCTGTAGCACTCAAAGAGCCTAAGGGTGAAATGTCCTGAAAGCTGAAACCCTCCTTTCTTCCTGTCAGGATTTAGCTGGCAATCCCTCCCCCTGAAAACCCTTAGAGGGGCCTTTTGTGAACTCATATGTGTTATAGTTGCCTCCTGCCACTTTCTTCTAATGGAGATCCTTTCCATCCTCTTGGTGATCCCCTCAAGGTACCTTTTTGGACACTGTGGTGCTGATCCAGAGGTCCACCTCCATTGCAAGCTGTCTTGGTGAGGTGAGCTTGCTATTAATCAGGTGTTGGTGCAACTATGAAAACCACGTTCTGAACATGTGCTCTCTCGAAGTGAGATCATAAAGTCCTTCAAAATAACTCACTTTACTGCCCTTCACCAACAATTTGGCGCCTTACTATGAAATCCACCCCAGACTGGCTAGACAGTTTATGACTGTCCCTGAACCTTAGCCTGTACTTCTCTGGGGTGAGACAAAATTTAGTGATAAGAATGCCTTTCATGGGGGCATACCTCATTTGCTTGTCTACCTCTAATGACATTGGGGTGTCACTCCCCATTACAGTCATGTATTTCCAGAGGCTATCTCTTCAATCTTCCTCTGAGGCCCTCTATATTCTCAGGGCTGCTTCATAGTAAGTATGGGCGAAATTTGCGAATTTGCGTTCCGTGAATTTGCGCAAAATCGAATTCGCAATCCGCAAAATCCGCGAATTCGTGCAAATTTGCGGATTTTTGGGTTTTAGCGTGTTTGCGGGTTTTTTTGCGTGTTCGCGGGGCTTTTTGCTTTTTTTTCGGGCCGCTTGCATGGCGAAGTTACCCATGCGGTCATGTATGGGCACAGCACCCTCTGGTTCACCATTGCCACCCTCTGGTTCATCACTGCCACCCTCTGGTTCACCACTGCCACCCTCTGGTTCACCCCTGCCACCCTCTGGTTCATCACTGTCACCCTCTGGTTCATCACTGCCACCCTCTGGTTCACCACTGCCACCCTCTACCGAGACCTTTTGTGACGCAGCGGCAGCACAAAAGATGCGCTATGGTGCCATCAGGAGGCGTTCCGGCGCAGGAACGCCTCCTAAAAGTGGCTGAGTGAAATCTACCAGATTTCACTCAGTCACTTTTAGGCCAATGCTGCGTCAAAACCCTGCGCCTGCTTGAAGCAGGCGCAAGGCTTGATGCAGCATTGGGGAGATAGGGCCTGCGCTGCTTTTACGGCACAGATGCGTGACTCATCTGTGCCGTTTTTGCGACATGGTGCGCCACATTGTAAATGCTGCGCACCATCGGTGGCTGAGCTGCGGTGCACAATAACTGGCGCATCCCTGGGGATGCACCAGTTATTGTGAATCTGCCCCTATAAATTTAGCCAACGAGGGAGCACTTACTGATTAGACAGTAGAAAGTACTCCAGTTGAGTGGAGGTATTGCACAAAAAGGTGGCATCTTCGTGGACAAACACGCAGGGCGGGATTTATTCTGCCCCCTGTTAGACTCGTTTTTTGTGTCCTTCTGCCCTCTGTTAGATTCGTTTTTCCCTTGTTTTTCTGCCCTTCTGCCCTCTGTTAGACTCGTTTTTCCCTTGTTTTTCTGCCCTTCTGCCCTCTGTTAGACTCATTTTTCCCTTGTTTTTCTGCCCTTCTGCCCTCTGTTAGACTTGTTTTTTGTGCCCTTCTGCCCTCTAGTATTCCCTTGTTTTTGTACCCTTCTGCCCTGTTTTAGACTCATTTTTTGTTCCCTTCTGCCCTCTGTTAGACTCGTTTTTCCCTTATTTTTCTGCCCTTCTGTCCTCTGTTAGAATGGTTTTTTGTGCCCTTCTGCCCTCTGTTAGACTCGTTTTTCCCTTGTTTTTCGGCCCTTCTGCCCTTTGTTAGACTGCTTTTTGTGCCTTTCTGCCCTCTGCATCACCACATCATCACTCAGCGCTACCCCAGCATCACTCAGCACCACCACATTATCACTCAGTGCCACCACAGCATCACTCAGCACCACCACAGCATCACTCAGCATACCACATTATCACTCAGCACCACCACAGCACCACTCAGCACCACCACAGCACCACTCAGCGCCACCACAGCATCACTCAGCGCCACCACAGCATCACTCAGCACCACCACATTATCACTCAGCACCACCACAGCAGCACCACCACAGCATCACTCAGCACCACCACAGCATCACTCAGCACCACCACATTATCACTCAGCACCACCACAGCACCACTCAGCACCACCACAGCATCACTCAGCACCACCACAGCATCACTCAGCACCACCACATTATCACTCAGCACCACCACAGCACCACTCAGCACCAACACAGCATCACTCAGCACCACCACAGCATCACTCAGCACCACCACAGCACCACTCAGCACCACCCCAGTATCACTGAGCACCATCCCAGTATCACTCAGCACCACCACAGCATCACTCAGCATCACCACAGCACCACTCAGCACCACCACAGCACCACTCAGCGCCACCCCAGCATCAATCTGCGCAACCATTCAACAACAACTGGTTCAAATATGTTCTCTCAATGTTTCAAATTTTATTACAAATGTTACAAAAAGATGTTAATATTTCACATCTGTTCTTGGATTTTCGTCACAATAAAATACACTGAACATAATCTTCACAAAAGTTATTTACAAAAGTTTAAGCTATTGCCATTATAAATTTAAATCACTTTTATTTAAGTATTAATTATTTAAAAAAATTAAAAGCCATTGTAATTTGTAATATCAATACAGCTAAGTCACGTAAATACAAAACATGTTGCATTACAAATGCTATAGGTGTCTGTTGGAACTGGGTAGCCTGGCCTAGGGCAAGACAAGCATTTCAGAGGCACAGTGTTAAGGTTGCAGACCACCCAAGAATAAAACCACGCAATAGCACACAAAAGAAAACGCTACACCAAAAATGTTAGGAAAATATGAGCTGTTTTATAAAAATAATATTTATATATATCTTCGCTCTTTTCACTTTTAAAATTCACAGTTAAATTTCCATTTAGATTGTGTAGAATATAGCAGAAGTACTTTCCAATTCTAGGACATAAGAACAACCAACATTTGTAAAATAGATAATTCACTTGGACATTTGGCAGAAAACTCTTACTCTTCTACAACTCAATTACGCAATTACTGTATTCAGTTTACTTCATATTACCTTTGAACACAGTTTTACTTTAAGATTTGGCAATAACAGCTCTTTATCAGATCAAAGCAACACTTTCATTTGCAGGGAAACATCACAGGTCTTCTACTATTTATTTGACTGCAATGGGGGTAAACCCACTTAACTCAGCATTTAATTAAGCCCCAGAAGTAGTTGCAGGGCTAACATATAACGCACTATCCTTATTTCCCACAGTTCCAATAACCTCCTACAGCTAGCACACAGTCAAGGTGGGTTTCCTAAAGTTCCTTCTCACTGTAGGTTGCACAACTGTGGAAAAATGACTCCTGACTGAGTTATTTCCTGGTTAGATTCTAGCGTCACTCTCCCCCCCCTGGGGATACCTCCTTACTTGTTTTATTAGGCGGTGATGACCTGGTGGCACCAGAGAATGAGGGGTGAACAACGTGCAGGACAAAAAGGGAGCCCCGCGCTGGCAGGATACACTAGCCTCCTGGGCCCCCCAGCTCTCCTCCGTATGTCACCAGCGACCAAAGGAACGGATTCCCCTTGTTCACCTTAGCCGCTTTTCAGGCTCTCCTAGACCTCCCCTCCCGCTCACGCCAGCATCACTGTGGGGTGCTTGAGCAGGGGAGAGAGGCTCTTGGTTACCGCTGCCGCCTTGAGTCTCTCGGCGCTCCTCCTCCGCACTCCCTCGCACAAGGAAGAGACGCGCTAGTCCCCCCGGACATGCGCGAAGGGATCCTCAGCTCCAGACCCGCCTCACGGAGCCCAGCGCTCAACCGGGCATGCGCGAAGAGCGAGTGTCTCTCTGTCAGAGACCGCGCTGATGGCGCTGCGCCGCGTTTCTTCACCGCTCCTCACCTCAGGCTTGCAGATGCAGGTCAGAATCAGCGCCGCCTCACCCCACATCAATCCGGGGCGAAAATACGTCACGTTGCCCACCAGCCTCAGCTTCCCCAGCGCTATCGCGCCGGCCCAGAGCCAAGACAGCACGCCCTCTCGCCGCCTGTGTTCTCTCAGCCCTCAACACTTCAGGTAGGAAGGGGGTCTCGGTGGGGTCGTTATGACAGCAGTTAAGCAGGACGTTTTGTACAATTTGGGGACAGGGGGGCTCAAGGGTTAGCCCCACTCTGCTGGGGATTCTTACAGCAACAGTCTCTTTAGAATCCTAAGGCTGGGCAGAGGACTGCACACCGCAGCACTGCAGTCTCCTTCTCCTAAAGTCTTCCCCTGTCTGATTGAGAAAAGGGGCAAGCCAGGCGCCCAGGGTCTCCAGTAACTTCCCACAGCGGGGCTAGGACAGTAACCAACAGGGGAGTAGTGGGTTGGACCAATAAGGCAGCTTCCCAGTCCAGGAGGTCAACCCTGAGTCTAACCTCTTCCCACCCTCAGCTACAGCCTGTCCTCCAACTGACTTCCACAGGTAGACAAAATGGCTGCCCCGCATTCCGCCTTTTATAGGCTGCCCTTCAATGGTCCAGAATGGACCAGAAGGTTCTAGAATGCCCTATGCTAGGCTATGGCCAAGTTCTAGGTGCGACAGTTGGGGCAGTTGGTGGCCACCATTTTAGGTGGTGCCAACTTTCCTGTCAGAACAGGCCTCAGGGCCTGAGGTAAAAGATTATGGGGGGAAAAAGAACACCTATCCCCTTGACCAACACCTAAAAAAATGGTAGACAGAAAAATAGTAAGGGTATGAGGGGCAAAAAGGGGACAAAATAAATAATAATGAGGAGGGACTGCGCAAAAAAATCCAGACAGGTCTAACACGCGTCCCCCCCAGCTGAAAGTGGGGAGAACTACCCAACCCCTTGGGAGTCCTCATCACTAAGGCGGAAATACCTGGAGAGACCGTCTGCATTGGCGTGGTCCACTCCAGGCCGATGTTCCACCCGGAAGTCCATTCCCTGTAGGGAGATGGACCACCTCAACAGCTTGGGATTTTCCCCCTTCATTTGCATCAGCCAACGAAGGGGGCGGTGGTCAGTCTGAACCAGGAAGTGCGAGCCAAAGAGGTATGGCCGCAGCTTCTTCAGAGCCCACACCACCGCAAAAGCTTCCCTCTCAATTGCACTCCACTTCTGTTCCCGGGGAAGCAGTCTCCTGGATAGGAAGACTACAGGCTGATCCAGGCCCTCTTCATTTAGTTGCGATAACACTGCCCCAATGCCATGTTCGGATGCATCTGTTTGAACAATGAACTCCTTGGAGAAATCGGGAGCCTTCAGGACCGGTGCTTCGCACATTGCCTGCTTCAACTTTTCAAAGGCTTGCTGACAAGCCTTTGTCCATACTACCCGTCGAGGTTGTTTCCTAGAGGTGAGCTCTGTGAGGGGCGCTACAATAGTGCCATACCCCTTCACAAAGCGACGGTAGTAACCTGTGAGGCCCAGAAAAGCTCGGACCTCAGTTTGTGTCTTGGGGGGTTCCCAGGCCATGATTGCCTCAATTTTTGCCTGTAGGGGCTGCACTGACCCCCTACCCACCAAGTGTCCAAGGTACACAACCGACCCCTGCCCAATCTGGCATTTGCTGGCTTTGATGGTCAATCCAGCTTGTTTCAGCGCCTGGAGAACTGCTTGCAAATGTTGCAAGTGGTCCTCCCAACTGCTACTGAAGACAGCAATGTCATCCAGGTAAGCAGCCGAGAATCCCTCCATTCCAGAGAGGACCTGGTTCACCAGTCGCTGAAATGTGGCAGGAGCGTTCTTGAGACCAAAGGGCATCACACAGAACTGGAAGTGTCCCTCGGGCGTGGAAAAGGCTGACCTTTCCCTTGCTCCATCTGTCAAGGAGATCTGCCAGTACCCTGAAGTGAGGTCAAAGGTACTGAGGTATTGGGCAGCGTCTAGCCGGTCAATTAACTCATCCGCCCTGGGGATTGGATGAGCATCAGTTTTGGTAACTGAGTTCAGTCCTCGGTAATCCACACAGAACCTCAGTTCTGGTGTGGTGCCCGGTGGGGCGGCTTTTGGGACTAGCACCACCGGACTGGACCAAGGGCTGCTGGACGGTTCTATCACTCCTAGCTCCAACATCTTGGCAACTTCGCCATGGATGCTAGCCTTCACCTTGTCCGACAGCCTATAGGTCTTGGATTTCACTGGGGGGCTGTCTCCTGTGTCCACATCATGGGTACACAGGTGGGTTCTTCCTGGGACAAGGGAAAACAGTGAAGAGTACTGCCCCAATACCTGTCGGCAGTCCTCTCGTTGCTCAGGAGTGAGAGACGGGGAGAGAATCACTCCCTCCACCGACCCATCCTTCTCTTGACATGAAAAGAGGTCTGGGAGAGGCTCGCTTTCTGCTTCCTCAGCACCATCAGTCACCAACATCAGGATGACCTCTGGCCTCTCATGGTGGGGTTTGAGGCGATTGGCATGCAGCACCCGTAGGGGCTGCCGCGGGGTCTTAAGATCCACCAAGTAAGTGGCCTTACCCTTTTTCTCCAACACCTCAAATGGGCCTGTCCAACGATCCTGAAGGGCACTTAGCTCTCCAGGTTCCATCACCCAGACTTTCTGGCCAGGCTCCAACTCCACCGGGTGAGCATTTTGGTCATACCATTCCTTCATGACTGCCTGACTGGCCTCCAAGTTGTCAGCAGCCTGCTTCCACAACTTGGCCATCTGGCTTCTGAAGGCCAACATGTAGCTCACCACATCCTGGGGAGGTTTTCTGGGAGACTTCTCCCATCCTTCCTTCACCAGGCTGAGAGGCCCACGCACCGGGTGCCCATACAACAATTCGAATGGGCTGAAGCCCACTCCTTTCTGTGGCACCTCTCTGTAGGAGAACAGTAAGCAAGGTAGGAGGACGTCCCACTTCCTCCGTAAGCTCTCTGGCAGACTTCTTATCATGCCCTTTAGGGTCTTATTGAACCTCTCAACCAGTCCATTGGACTGGGGGTGATAAGGAGTGGTGAACCGGTAGGTTACCCCACACTCCTTCCACATGGTCCGCATGTAAGCAGACAGGAAGTTAGTCCCCCTGTCAGACACAACCTCCTTTGGGAATCCTACCCTAGTAAAGATTCCCATCAGGGCCCTAGCTACCACAGGTGCAGTAACAGTCCTCAGAGGGATGGCCTCTGGGTACTGTGTGGCATGATCCACCAGAACCAGGATGAACCTGTGACCAGCTGTTGTTGGTGGATCTAATGGCCCTACAATGTCGATGCCCACCCTTTCAAAGGGGGTGCTAACGACAGGAAGTGGTTCCAGGGGAGCCTTTAGCTTCACCCCTGTCTTCCCACTGGCCTGGCAGGATACACATGTCCTACAGTATGTGTTGGACGCCACTTTCATCTGAGGCCAGTAAAAGTGGAGGACAAGCCGTGCAAAGGTCTTGTCCTGGCCTAAGTGTCCTGCCAGTGGTATCGCATGAGCCAATTCCAGCAGAAAGGCTCGGTATTGCTGCGGGACCACCAAGGCTCTTGATGAGCCAGGTAGAGGTATCTTGGGTTCACTGTAGAGGAGGCCATCCTCCCAGTAAATATGGTGGTGTCCCGTAGCATCACCTGCTGCCTGGGCTTCAGCCTGACGCCTCAGTCCCTTAAGGGTAGGGCACTCCCTCTGCCCCTTACAGAATTCCTCTCTGGTAGGACCTCCCTCCACATGCCATTCAGCAGGGATGGGTAAATCCTCCAGAGAGTCTACTTCCCCCTCCACGGACTCCTGGCCTACCACTGCAGGTGGCCGATCTGTCACATGGGGCGTGGAAGCCGAAGCAGGCTGTCCCTGTCTCCGTTTCTGACCCTTTTTGGCAGCGGGTTGGGCCATTGTTCCAGGCTCCAACCCAGGCGAACTCCCTCTCCGGGCAGTCGCAGACCGTGTGCTTACACAGGCCCAGTCAGGTGTACCCAGCATCGCAGAATGCGTCCGGTATTCCACCTCTCTCCAAGTGTTGTGCTCCATGTCATTCCCCAACAGACAATCAACTGGCACGGCAGGGCTTACGGCAGGGCTTACGGCAACTCGAAGTGAACCTGCAACCCCTTCCCACTCAAAGGGAACCTCAGCCACTGGATAGTGGCCCATTCTGCCGTCAGCCATCGCGGCGGGGTGGAGTACATTAGGAACAACCTGCTCTGGAGACACCAGTTGACTTCTCACCATAGTCATACTGGCTCCTGTATCTCTCAGAGCCTCCCCTCTTTGGCCATTGATGGTAACCCATTGCCCATACTTTGTAGTATTTGGGGGCACCTGGATCTTTGGTACCATCTCCCGCTCTCCCAGGGACACTAAGGTGACACCCGCCCACTCACCCCCCTTATCTAAGGGCAACTCCTCCCCGAGCGCTACACTAGCTACTCCCGGTGACTTTCCTCCGGTGGGAGGGGGTGGTCTCTTTGGGCATCTGACATCTCCCTTATAATGTCCAACACCACCACATTCAAAACAGTGGGGAACCCTTGGCTGCTGGCTTTGGCCAGGATTAGGGTTTCTGGGCGGGTTTGCCCTAGGGGTGAAACCTGCTCCCTTACCTTGGAAATTATTTTGGGGACCTTTGGAGAACTCCTTCTTTTTATCTCCTCCCTCTTTCTTCTGGGGGGCGCCCTGTCCGGCTTTTTGAGAATCCCCTCCAGTCCCCTTGGAGGACACCCGGGTACTTGCCCAAGTGTCCGCCTCCTCTGCAAGCTTCCGGGGATCGGTCAGCTTGCTGTCCACCAGGTGTTGGCGCAACTCGGGAAAACATTTCTCGAGGAGGTGTTCTTTCAAAAATAGATTGTACAGCCCCTCATAGTCCTTTACCTCGCTGCCCTTGACCCAACCCTCTAAAGCTTTCTTGGCGTAGTCTAAAAAGTCTACCCAATTCTGGGTACTCATTTTGTGACTTCCCCTGAATTTTTGTCTGTACCTTTCAGGGGTAAGTCCAAACTTTTTCACCAGTGCCACCTTCATGACAGGGTAGTGGGTTTGCTCATCCTGCTCCAGAGCCAACAAGGTGTCTCTGCCAGCAGGTGGCATGTATTTATACAGCCCACCTCCCCAATGAGTTTCCAGGATCCCGTGAGCCCTTAAAGAAACCTCATAAGCGGCCAACCATTTGGCAATGTCATCACCTGGGGTGTAACTAGCAATGACATCTTTGGGTAGGTAGGGTCTAGATTCCCTGGTGTCTACTTTCTTTTCGCTGCCACCATTGTCTGGAGTGGGAGGCCTTTGTATTAGGACCTGTAGGTCCATCTCCTTGAGGGTTCGCTCATGAGCTAACCTCCTTTCCTCCCTTTGCATATCCATCCTAGCTAACTCCAGCCTCATTCTCCTCTCCTCCCTCCTATCTTCTAGCTCGGCTTCGGTTAAACCCCTGTCTGAGACGCTGCTGCTTGCCCTTGAAGGTATCCTGGGACCTGTCAGAAGATTCCCTCTCCCCACTTGGTTCAGCGATGCAGCCTCAGTAACAGTGTCCCCTTCACCCACTTCAGTTTCTGGTTCCTCCCTCAAACGAGCTTCCACCCATGCCCTTATGCTTGTCAGCAACTCTCCTTTCTTGGCACCTTTGTTAAAAAATACCCCTTTCTGCTGACACCAATCCCTGAGTTGGGCCACAGTATTGGCTTCCAGCTCCTTAAGATTCACCTCCATCTTTGCCATGGAATGTAATTACTCGCAGGAGAAAACCACGAAGTGATCTGAGGTTAACCTCCACCCACCACCAGAAATAAATTTAGAAAAAACAAAAATGTAAATTAGGAGGGCCGCAAGGAGAAAACTCCTGGTGTAGGTTTAGTGTATTGCGTTGAATTACTAGTGAGTAGCTGCAACCAAGTCAGTGATCCCACCGCTAGGCACCAAATGTTGGAACTGGGTAGCCTGGCCTAGGGCAAGACAAGCATTTCAGAGGCACAGTGTTAAGGTTGCAGACCACCCAAGAATAAAACCACGCAATAGCACACAAAAGAAAACGCTACACCAAAAATGTTAGGAAAATATGAGCTGTTTTATAAAAATAATATTTATATATATCTTCGCTCTTTTCACTTTTAAAATTCATAGTTAAATTTCCATTTAGATTGTGTAGAATATAGCAGAAGTACTTTCCAATTCTAGGACATAAGAACAACCAACATTTGTAAAATAGATAATTCACTTGGACATTTGGCAGAAAACTCTTACTCTTCTACAACTCAATTACGCAATTACTGTATTCAGTTTACTTCATATTACCTTTGAACACAGTTTTACTTTAAGATTTGGCAATAACAGCTCTTTATCAGATCAAAGCAACACTTTCATTTGCAGGGAAACATCACAGGTCTTCTACTATTTATTTGACTGCAATGGGGGTAAACCCACTTAACTCAGCATTTAATTAAGCCCCAGAAGTAGTTGCAGGGCTAACATATAACGCACTATCCTTATTTCCCACAGTTCCAATAACCTCCTACAGCTAGCACACAGTCAAGGTGGGTTTCCTAAAGTTCCTTCTCACTGTAGGTTGCACAACTGTGGAAAAATGACTCCTGACTGAGTTATTTCCTGGTTAGATTCTAGCGTCACTCTCCCCCCCCTGGGGATACCTCCTTACTTGTTTTATTAGGCGGTGATGACCTGGTGGCACCAGAGAATGAGGGGTGAACAACGTGCAGGACAAAAAGGGAGCCCCGCGCTGGCAGGATACACTAGCCTCCTGGGCCCCCCAGCTCTCCTCCGTATGTCACCAGCGACCAAAGGAACGGATTCCCCTTGTTCACCTTAGCCGCTTTTCAGGCTCTCCTAGACCTCCCCTCCCGCTCACGCCAGCATCACTGTGGGGTGCTTGAGCAGGGGAGAGAGGCTCTTGGTTACCGCTGCCGCCTTGAGTCTCTCGGCGCTCCTCCTCCGCACTCCCTCGCACAAGGAAGAGACGCGCTAGTCCCCCCGGACATGCGCGAAGGGATCCTCAGCTCCAGACCCGCCTCACGGAGCCCAGCGCTCAACCGGGCATGCGCGAAGAGCGAGTGTCTCTCTGTCAGAGACCGCGCTGATGGCGCTGCGCCGCGTTTCTTCACCGCTCCTCACCTCAGGCTTGCAGATGCAGGTCAGAATCAGCGCCGCCTCACCCCACATCAATCCGGGGCGAAAATACGTCACGTTGCCCACCAGCCTCAGCTTCCCCAGCGCTATCGCGCCGGCCCAGAGCCAAGACAGCACGCCCTCTCGCCGCCTGTGTTCTCTCAGCCCTCAACACTTCAGGTAGGAAGGGGGTCTCGGTGGGGTCGTTATGACAGCAGTTAAGCAGGACGTTTTGTACAATTTGGGGACAGGGGGGCTCAAGGGTTAGCCCCACTCTGCTGGGGATTCTTACAGCAACAGTCTCTTTAGAATCCTAAGGCTGGGCAGAGGACTGCACACCGCAGCACTGCAGTCTCCTTCTCCTAAAGTCTTCCCCTGTCTGATTGAGAAAAGGGGCAAGCCAGGCGCCCAGGGTCTCCAGTAACTTCCCACAGCGGGGCTAGGACAGTAACCAACAGGGGAGTAGTGGGTTGGACCAATAAGGCAGCTTCCCAGTCCAGGAGGTCAACCCTGAGTCTAACCTCTTCCCACCCTCAGCTACAGCCTGTCCTCCAACTGACTTCCACAGGTAGACAAAATGGCTGCCCCGCATTCCGCCTTTTATAGGCTGCCCTTCAATGGTCCAGAATGGACCAGAAGGTTCTAGAATGCCCTATGCTAGGCTATGGCCAAGTTCTAGGTGCGACAGTTGGGGCAGTTGGTGGCCACCATTTTAGGTGGTGCCAACTTTCCTGTCAGAACAGGCCTCAGGGCCTGAGGTAAAAGATTATGGGGGGAAAAAGAACACCTATCCCCTTGACCAACACCTAAAAAAATGGTAGACAGAAAAATAGTAATGGTATGAGGGGCAAAAAGGGGACAAAATAAATAATAATGAGGAGGGACTGCGCAAAAAAATCCAGACAGGTCTAACAGTGTCACATTTGCGAAAGTTATAACTATTGCCATTGTAAATGACAAAGCAATTAATTTAGCTATTTTCAAAACCAACACATAAATAGAAAAAATTGTCATTTACAAGACCAATAGCTCAAACTTTCCTAATGCGAGACTATTGCATTGCAAATGCTTGTTTTTATATCTGTCAGTGCTTCCTGTTGAGGTTTATTTTTCGTGACAGGCGCCTCATTGCCTACTTGTAACTATTCTCTGACCCTGCTTCAAGGGTCAGAGCAGGGTCAGAGAATAGTTGCAAGTAGGCAACGAGGCGCCAGGAAGCACTTACAGACTTACAGCAGCAGGTGCCCAAGTTGAAGTTAATTTCTTTGCAACCCTTTTGTAAAAGGTTATAAAAAATATGCTTCAACTTTTGCACCTGCTACTGTAACCCTGTTAGTGCTTGGCTGAAAACTCGTCCCCGCTGATTCACAGATTTTACCGCGATTTCGCGAGATTCTCGGATCGCGAAATCACGGAAAATCCGCAAATTCCGCGAGCAGAATGAATTTTCAGCCCATGCTTACTTCATAGGCTGAAAACCATTCACCAATGTCACCCCCCCATTATGTGGGCCTTAGGTCCTCTACCGAACACTGTATTGTCACAGCAACCATTACAGCTGGACTCTTGGCTGCTGCTTCTTCCTTGACTGTTTCCAATTTTATGTTGACCATCTGCAGCCTGAACTCTCTTTCTGCCCCCTGTTTCAGGTCCATATGGGAAAGGTTGAGGGAGGACACTCTGCCTCCTGCTCTGGGGACCTCACTTGTCTCTCGTATTGGGCCATGGTCAAGAGGTTCTATTTCTTCTGCTCTATTTCCTCTACAACATCTTCTTCCTCCTTATCATCCTGCCCTGCAGATAGCAGCAAGTGGTCCTCCTCCCAGGCCCTGAGAGCTTTCTAGAGCTACTTGCAGCCGGTTCTCCCTACAAAATTCTTTCAGCTCTGCCACAGTGTAGCTTTCCAGGTTGCTGTGAACCATCCCCATACTTGCAGGCAAGACGTACAAGAGCACAAATGAGGTAGGAATTACATTTGGAAAAAAAAGGAAAAATCGCCAATCAAAGAGAATAAAAAAAGCTCAATCTGAAGTCAGATTATTAATATGGGATTTTTGATTTTACACAGATCACTGAGTGGTTGAGGAAGGTGTAATCCCACTCAGGCAGCGATCCCAATCCTAGTCAGGGCGAATCACAGAAAGTCACTAAATCACCTTGTGCTTAACCCACTGGTAGCTTGACACAAAAGGAGTCAAGCTTAACTTAGATGCAATGTGTAAAGTATTTATGCAGCACACAAACAGTAATAAAGTGAAAACACAACCTTTTCTAGCAAACGGAGCTCCACAGATGCTTGCCAAGGGTCTAGGACTTGGGGAACCTCTTGGATATCAGGACTCACTCTAGAAAAGACTAGCAGCAGGGCATAGGCAGTTACAGTTGCAGGTCCACTTACAGCCTCTTGTTGTGTCCATATAGCTCACACAGGAGGTTAGCCAACTGATGCTTGAAATTACTCTTGTTGGGCTCAAATTTCCTTTCCAGTAAGCAAGACAGTCACCCAGCAGCAGGACAGTCCCCTGACAGCAGGGTAGTCCTTCTTCTGAATCTTCCAAAGGCCCAGGAGTGTTCTGATGAGCAGCTCTAGGGGTCCACTAATAATACCCAGTGCCAGCCTTTGAGATGGAGGGACTCACTATCCTGTCTCCACAACTGAGTCTGGACTGGAAAAGTTCATCCAATTCCCATGGTCAAGGCTCTACTCTATCTGGGTGTGACAAATGGCAAGGCCAACCTGGTGTCAGATTACTTTGTGTATGCTGTGTGCAAGACCCTTAGAAGTCCAAGTGAGGCTGGGTACAGCTTCGCCCCAGTAGTCTATCCAGATCACACCTAAGCCCCCTTTGTGTCACTGCCTAAAAGTAATACACAAAACCCAACAGGAGAACCATTCAAAGTCATGTGACCCAGGACACTGACAGAAGGCAAGCGAGTTGGTTAAGACAAGAAAAAGACAAATTTCTACAATTGGTATTTTCAAAACTGTAACTTAAAAGCCGACTTCACCAATTTAGAGGATTTCTATTGAAGTTCATTTAACAGCATATCTCTATCTGTTGACAACCTAAAGTTAGCACTTAATAAATGTAATAAGATAACCCAGAGTTAGTCAATGGGAGAGATCGGTTTTATAACCGTGGTAAAAATCATTAGGAGTTTTAACTAACAGGATATGTAAAAATTACATACACATGTCCTACTTCTTAAACACCATGCACCCTGTCCTATGAGTCTTTAGGGACTACCATAAGGGGGACTTATAAGTATTAAAAAGGAAGGTTTAGGCATGGCAACAGGTTTAGTCAGCTACCATTAAAAATATTATTAACGAGGAGGAGCTTGGCGTGCATCCAAGATGACCGCGTGAGCTCGGGGCCCCCGGGACCCCCGTAACCGCCGGAGTTATCCTGCAACATATCCTGAAGTTTCTACACAGATTCGGTCGACAGAGTGGTATAGGCACTGAATGAGACTTTCCGCGGCCAAATCGGTTGGCGAAAAGAGAATTTGGGGCGACTGCGAGGTTGGGGCCTGAGCCGGAGAGGAGCCGGGGTCTCGGATGGGAGGTGACCCGGCTCCGAGTTGAACAACATCGGCTTGATCGAACGGAAGTGCCCGGCCCGCACCCCCTTTTGGACTTCCAGTCCCGGAATACAGACTGAGAGTGCTTTCCATTCAGGGGTGCCCTTCCCCCCACCCCCTGAAGAACCGTCCCCCCCTGACAGACTGGCACTAGCGTACAAGTACGTCGTCCTTGGTGGGGAGAACTTGTGACGGACTATCTTCGGTTGTGTCGAACGACGGAGGTGCTCTCTTGGGCCTGGTGTGGTTCTGGCGATGGCATCCAAGCCGGAGACTGAGAAGCCCAAGCTAAAATCGTCCAGAGCGAGCCATACAGTGCAATCCAATAAACTGGATAGATACACTGTCATGAAGGGCTCGCCCGGAGCGTCTGGCCGATCACAGGATGGCGGAGTGGCGGACCCAAGCCTGACATCGGAACACACATTACACGATGTGATGGCGGCCATCGGGGGGGTTCGCACTTCTCTTGGTCAACAGATCCAATCCTTGGACCACAAATTGGACACAGTCACTATTGAGGTCAACCTACTCCGGGCGGATCTCACCAAGACGAATGAAAAGGTGAAGTCTATAGATATAAAGACTTCAAGCCTGACAGACGATGTGGTTGAACTCCAGAGAGAGGTTCCTGACCTGAGAACGGCTGGAGAGGTGCAGAGCCGACAGCTGGATGAGTACGATGGAAGAGCCAGACGGAACAACGTCCGTCTGACCGGAGTCCCGGAAAATGCCGAGGGACAAGCCCCTGACTTATTTGTCGAGGACTTAATTGTCAAGTATTTGCAGCCCAAAGGCTTGAGTTCCTTCTTTACGGTCGAGAGGGCACCTAGCGTCCGAGGAGGGAAACCGCATTTGGGTGCTACCCCTCGGCCTATGATTGTGCGGCTCCTTAACTTTAGGTACAGAGACACCATCCTCCAGGCCTCCAGGTCCCAGGGCCCTCTGCAATTTGAGAATTTGTCGCTGAACTTTTTTCCCGATTTCACTCAAAAGGTCCAGAAACAGCGGCAGAGCTTTCAGAGAGTGAAACAACGACTGCGCGCTAAGGGGTACAAGTATTCCTTGATGTACCCAGCAAAGCTTCGAGTGGAGGCTCATGGAAAGACGTGGTTCTTTGTTAATCCGGAAGCAGCGTCGGACTGGGTCAATGGACTTGCATCTCAAATTGAATCCCGAGATCGAGGTAACAAAGGCACGGAGGAGACGGAAGACCAGTGACAGTTTTGAACAGTGGGGATGTGGGGGGAGGGTACAAGGGACTATGCATCATCCTGCTTAATTTTGGAGTGTAATCCCCTTATCCTGACTAGAGGAGAGGGTCCCTATTTGTCACAAGTACCTACTAGTGCCAACTAGAGACCCCCAAATCTAACTCTCACTAATATTCCTCTTTCTCGAAATACTAAAAGCAAGTCCAGATAAAGACAATTCCAAGTTATTATTGAAAAAGGAAATAAGTTGGATCAAAAAATTCGACACTATGATGTCATTAGGTCTAAATGACAAAGTGGCTATGAGCTGTCTTCTATATTCCAAACATATCACTAAGGATAATCACATAGAGACCATCACACCACATATTATAGAGTTACATTTGAATTACTGGGGTAAATCATTACATCATGGGTAACATGTTCGTGAGCTTCATCATATAGAACAATACTATTTTTGTGTATCAGACCACAATTGAATATTTCAGTCTCGAATATTCTACCATTGTCATGGCTGATATATTATGATGTTATACAAAGAACATTTTGTGAGTCTTTCTTTTCACCCTTTTTAGCTTAAAGGTGCCCGTCAGCATCAATTCACATTTATTCACCCTTGAACGTTCGTAAAAAAAAATATTTGATAACTTTGTTCTACTTTCATTATCATCATATTAATAACAATATATTTTATGTTATCGCATCACCACTTTTATTTGTTACTTGGTACTCTAAGTTGCAAGTTTCTCTGTTCATCTCTACAGCCCCATCAGTCCGTCAGATTTTTTAGGTCACTTTAGCCTATCGAATTTCGAGTTTGATGCACATTTTTAAACACTGGAGGTTTCCGGAGTTTTACCGCTATTCGTGCCACAAGGGGCCACAAGTACGATGCAACAGAATTCATTCCAAGTAGGCAGGACATGTCTTCACAAACTTTTATATGCATGTGTCATCTAAGGATGAACACTATTAGTGATTTGGTGGCTACATTGCAGTACATTTACAACATTTTTTGCAGTGTATCTACAATATGACATGAACTCCAGCGTTCAGTCACGTTATTTCAACACTACAGCACAATTTGTGCCCTATTCAAAGGTGGCAACCGTACATCAGAGTTAGGAGGTGAGTCTTCATAATCAGTTCTGTTTCTATATTCATTTTTAAACCCTAGAGTTTTTCAGCATATTAACACTATTCGCGCCACACGGGACGACAAGTACGATGTAGCAGATTTTTTTAAGTAGGTAAGGACATGTCTGTACAACCTTTTATATTGATCTGTCATCTAAGGACGAACTTGTGTCCTTAGTTTCTGACACCCTTTGTGGTACAGGAACATTGCATAGACATCCCCGGACTCTCATTCTGCCACGAGATACACGGCTGCATCGGCGGCACACGGCCGAAGATATCTGCATTTCACCCCATGCTTGCATGTTTTTTTTCTCATGTTACAACATTCTGTCACAGTGATCGTATTTTCTCTAGTCGGCAGGTCATGTTCCTGCGTTCGTCCAATCTTTTCCATCAGCCAGATCTAGCTGGGCACCCCCAGTAAGTGACCAATTTCACAAATCATCAAAGCTGATTTGCCAGCTGCTTTCTGATATATTGATTCGATTCTTAGCGAGAGGAGACTTTTTCCACAAACGAACTAACCCTATTGGGCACTACTCTTGATTCTGATCAATTTAGTGGTATTTATGTACTGAGGTGCAGGTACTATTTCACTCACCTACACATCGGGTTCTATCAGTGAAGGCTTTTGGGCATGAGCCTATAAATGCACATAATCTATCAATGATGATCCATATTGAACTTTGCAGTACCATGTCCTTCCTGTATTTGATAGTAAGAGTATTTATCGATTGTGTTTTCAGTGCCCCTGGAGAAGGCATTCTTATTCCGAAATGCATTAGGATCCTTTTTGAGGGAAAATGGACTCTGTTATTCAAGAAATATTGAACATATTATTTACATACATTATATAGCCTGCTTTACAGAATTTTAAAACTGTTTGTTTTACTTTGCGCCGTGAATTTACCTTCTAATTTAATACTGCACTTTGTGACCTACCCTCGCTCGAACCCGATCCTCGGCGCACACGATTAGGTGTGGACGCCCCCGGAGACAGGGTTACAGCCGCCATCTTAGTGGAGGAAAGGGTGGCGGTCCAGTAGTTGGACGCCTCCCGCCCTCCCAGGTACAAAAGAGTGCAAGAAGCGCAGCGCGCTAATTGATTCATGTTGCTCCCTTGAGGCGGAAGCCGGGGGATTAGCCTGCTTTACAGAATTTTAAAACTGTTTGTTTTACTTTGCGCCGTGAATTTACCTTCTAATTTAATACTGCACTTTGTGACCTGCCCTCGCTTGAACCCGATCCTCGGCGCACACGATTAGGTGTAGACGCCCCCGGAGACAGGGTTACAGCCGCCATCTTAGTGGAGGAAAGGGTGGCGGTCCAGTAGTTGGACGCCTCCCGCCCTCCCAGGTACAAAAGAGTGCAAGAAGCGCAGCGTGCTAATTGATTCATGTTGTTCCCTTGAGGCGGAAGCCGGGGGATTAGCCTGCTTTACAGAATTTTAAAACTGTTTGTTTTACTTTGCACCATGAATTTACCTTCTAATTTAATACTGCACTTTGTGACCTGCCTTCGCTCGAACCCGATCCTCGGCGCACACGATTAGGTGTGGACGCCCCCGGAGACAGGGTTACAGCCGCCATCTTAGTGGAGGAAACGGTGCCGGTCCAGTAGTTGGACGCCTCCCTCCCTCCTCAGGGTTGTATTTCAGAACCATGTCATTCCGTCCGCGCAGCGGGCGGGCGCAGCGGGCGCGCCAAAGGCAAGCCCGTCTGCGCCCGTCCGCGCCGGGACCGGGCCTAGGGTCACGACCCCTGGACAATCACAGGTCGGCAATTTCTTTTCTAGGACAGGTTTAATAAAATTAAGACCTTCCACACATCGCTGTTGTTTACGACACGACCCGGACACCATCTTCCTGCTGTCTAACAGTATTTGCCCCGATTGTAAATCTACTCTCCCATTTATTACAAAGTATGTCCAGCTCAATAAAACGAGGGTTAAAAGAAAAACGAACATTTTGATAGGACTTATCAACGCACGATCCTTAGTAAAACATCAACAGGAAGTAGCAGACCTTATTAATGATAGGAACCTAGATATTTTGTTTGTTACAGAGACCTGGATGGATAGTGCCTCAGATCCTGATTTAGTGGTTGCTGTTCCAATGGGATACAAGGTCTTTAGACAGGACAGACAGAGAAAGAAAGGTGGGGGTTTGGCCATAATTGTTCGTAATAAATTTACGGTAACAACAACGCCCATAACGTCATCTACTTGTGAATCAATTTTGTTCACTATCTTACTCACACCTTCACATAATTTTAAAGGAGTGCTCTTGTACAGACCACCTGGGTCACGCACCGGCTTTCTGGCAGACTTGAATACCATGCTGGAGTCGGTAGCGATTGAGGATTCCTACACAATCTTAGGTGATTTTAATTATCACCTAGATAAGCAAGATGATAGAGATACCTCGGACCTAATCTCAGATATGAAAGTATTAGGACTTTCCCAGTTAGTTGGTTCTCCCACGCATGAGGCTGGTCATATTTTAGATGGCCTTTTTTCCAACTATAATGGGATATTTGTACAGGATGTTCTTCCACTCTCGTGGTCCGATCATCATGCCATTTTATGTTCCGTCCCTATTAACGAGGCACTAGTAGGCAGACCATTAGATACTTGTCATACATCTTTTAAAGCCTGGAAGGAACTTAATACTGAAGACTTTAGAGCACTGCTTAACAACACCCGCCCGACGATTTCATCTGATCCCAACACAGCTATGAACCAATACGCTGAGTGGTTGGGTGAGGCTGTTAATGCTCTAGTTCCCCTGAAAACCATATCTAGGAATAGAATAGTTCCATCCGCGCCTTGGTTTTCGGAAGATCTTAGGAGACAAAAACAGATCTGTAGGAATGCTGAAAGAATTTGGCGTAAAAATTATGATCAAGAAAATAAACTTTGCTACAAGGAAAGGCTTGGCACCTATAAAAAATTGATTACCACAGCAAAAAAACTGTTTTTTAGTAATCAAATAGAAAAGGCCAAAAACTAGTAAACAGCTTTATGAAGTAGTGAAGGGACTAGTGGGGAAAACTTCAGATCTGGCACCACCTCCTTCGCAATCCTTTTGTGATGAACTAGCCAATTTTTTCTATACGAAGGTAAATGACATTTATATGGCCTTCTCCTCTCCTCTCCTCTCCTCCTCTAACCAAACTTTCTATTCAACTAGTACGATACCCAGCGAATGTACTCTAACTCATTTTAGAGAGGTAACAGAGCAACAAATCCTGGATATTATTAATACCATAAAATCCGGATCTGCCTTAGATCCATGTCCCCCAAAAATCCTTCCACCAGTCTTGGATCTGTTAATCCCTGTGGTTACACAAATCTGCAACGTCATTTTTAAATCAGCAATATTTCCCACCACCTTGAAAAATACTCTCTTAAAACCCCTCCTGAAAAAACCTCATCTGGCAAAAGATGACTTAAAAAACCTATAGCCAGTCCTCCATTTCTGGCTAAGGTGGTAGAGAAGGCTATGAATTACCAACTATCGGAGTATATTGAAGAACACGCCTTGCTGGATAACACCCAGTTGGGGTTCCGCAAACATCACGGCACCGAAACAGCTTTAATTTAAGCCGCTGATGATATTAGAACCATCAAAGATCAGGGAGGCACGGCAGTATTTGTACTATTGGATTTATGTGCCGCTTTCGACACGGTCAATCATTCCATCTTAATCGACCGTGTCGGAAAGATGGGAATCCAGCAGCGAGCGAAGAATCTTCTGACTTCTTTCTTGTCGAGCAACAATAGATTGCACACAGTTCCCCTTAAGATGGGTGATGGCGTAGTGCGGTGTGCTGTCTTCCTCTCTCCCTCGTGTGCGAGGCGTTAACGTGCCTTAATACAGCAGGGAAGGGTATCCCTTGTCGGAACTAGGGATGCCTCACACAACAGACTGGTTTTACGGCTGTTGTCATGTCACCAGTTAGTCGTATTGTAACATCATTGGCTCCCTGCTCCAGCGTCAAGCCGGCGCTGCAATGCCTGACGGGTAGCACTAAGTGCTACACTCTTGTGGAGATCTTTTGTTCCTATGCCGATAGGTGTAAGGGTGTGAGGGCCCTAGTAGGTGAAGTAGTGAGCGTGAGTGAGGTGAATTAAAACAGGTTGGTATGATCTACGGCATTGGCTTTAATCATGTAGTACACCACCTGAAGTAAAAACGTGTGAGGGGCAATGGGACTGCAGTAGCTACGAGGAGTCAGTCCCGTTCAACCCTCAGCTGTGAATAGGTCGACATGTTTCATGCCTATATTGGCAATTCTTCAGGACCAAACAAAAGGTGCTCATAAACTTAGTGATTTAACAAGAGGCCCCGCATAAGGCTGAGGCATCAGCAGTATACAACCTGTTGGGTTGTCGAATCCAGCCGGAGAGGGGTTCCTGCGTCAACGGGATACCCTGTGGGAAGAGAAGTAGACTTCAGCTCGTGGATCAAGGCCCCCCAGTAGGCATATCAGGGGGGTGTATGTTACTTCCCTACCGTGAAGCAATGAATGTTGGAGTGCGGAAGACAGAGTCAGGTAACTACGCATCAAGGGGATAGTGGGTGTCACTTAAAACCGTTGCTGGGTGAAGGGTTTCCAGCAGACATGAAGTGTCTCCAAAAACCAGGTAGGTGTTTGAAGGTATACACATAATGATGAAATTAAATAAAGCATACAAAATACAGAAGTGACAGGATCTAACGCCAGCCGGCGTGTCACTGCACGTGGAGATGGCAGTGCCTCAGGGTACATTAGAACAAGACTACTAGAATAAACGGAAAGGTGAGGGACTTACCCTCAATGGCGGTCGTAGGGGCCCCAAGGCTGCTCCCGTGGGGTCTGCGCAGGTAGGGCAGTAATCTAAAGGGTTTAAGCAGATGGTTTATGATGTATATGGACAGATGCCATCTGGGAATGAGAGAGTGTCCCAACACTGGGGACAGCAAATGGGAGGGGTCGGTCAAGGTACAGGTCCGTGGTGGTCCCAAACAAACATTCCCGGCGTGCTCAGGGCAGTCACACCACCCAGGGCGGTCGCGGCCCGGGGGAGCACCGGGGCGAGGCCGGCTTGGCTCTTCTGTTGACATTGGCCGCTGACCGGTAGGCTGGCTGCCACTCACTCGCAAGCGTGCTGGGGGTATCAAGGGACGCTTCGTGGAGGGCCGAGTCAACCCCCAGTCCGGCGGTCGGCATGCCCGTTAAGACGCCACCCGGTGCCCCACCTCTACCGACGGCCTCGGAGGGGGCCGACGCCTGAGGTCCCTGAGGGATGTTTAAGAAGGAAAAAGCACCGAGGACCCTACCAGCGTGACCGGGCTCTTGGCGGTCCATGGAGTCGCCTCACCGGAAAGTCCCAGTCCGAGCACCTTACCTCTGCACGGCGGGCTGGTGAACTCTGTACCTAGTCCCACGTCCAGGCGCGCGGAGTCGCTTGAAGCAGCCGTGGTTGTAGACTGGTTGGGCACGTAGATAAGGGATAGGGTGGAAGCCGGAGGCGTGTCAGGGACGCGACTCCGCGTCACGTGGCGCACCGGTATGACGTCAGAGCGTCAGAGTGTCGGTGCCCGCCGCCATATTGGAGAGGGGTATAGGGAACGGAAAGGAGGTAGCTGGTAATGCAACCGTCTATTCACTAGCACAGCAAGAGATCACTCATGGCTCGGTGTAACAGGTACTGGGTACACCACAGGGCTCTCAGGTGTTAGAACAGCCAGGGTGCACAAAGGGAGGTGGAACTAGTTAGTGACTCAGTATAAAACACTGCGGACAGCAGTAGTGTGGACTAAGAGAATCCATGCAATAGGTAGTATGGTATACATCGGGGAGCCGGGTGGCTTATGGTGACGCCCCGTGTAATTTGAGACTGTTGGTCAAAAAAATGGATGCAAGCATTGGTCCTGCAGTGGATGGCGCAGAAACAAGGAGAGATGTGGGACCAGAGCTAGTCGATTGACTGCTGTCATCTGCTTGGTTCTGCTCCAGCGGTATTGGTGTACGCCTGTAATGGGTCTCAGTGGGCCAGTATCAAGGAGGGAACCGGTAGAGTATGGAAGCACACCCTGGGTCAGCCAGATGATGAGACCCTGGTTGGCTGAAGTGTGGGTGGTTCCCACTGGCAGTGAGCACCTATGAGGAAGATCATGAATAGTAAATGGAAATGCGTAGTGAATGCAGAGTGCAATATGACTGTGAAAAACGTCAGTACTGTCATCAGGGAATAGTGATAACAGTCAGATGTATAAGCACACAAAGGGACAGGGCGTCTATCTGGACAGTGTGTTCCACGGGACAGAATCATTCAAACCCTCAGTGTCTAGATGGAGGCGGTGTACCCATCTTTGCTCCAATCTAAAGAGGGCCTGTTGCTTTAATGAAGGATGCCATTCTAGCACAACCCATTGAATGTCCTCAGCTGCATGCCCCTTCTCTTGACAGTGAGCATATAAACGCGTTTGTGTCTTTCTGCAGCGTACGTTGCTGTTGTGTTCCATAATACGTGTTTTCACAGGGCGGGTCGTCATCCCAACGTATTTGAGACCGCAAGGACAGGTGAGTAGATAGATGCAGTTGCTGCTGTTGCAATTGGTGTGTCGGTTCAAACACCATGTGAAGGTATCAGTTAGTTTGACAGTTGTCGTTTTGGTTGTTTGCGGGCACACCACACAGTTGCCACATCGATAATGTCCCGTCACAGGGGGCAGGTCCCACAGGGTGTTCTGCGGACGGATAGTGGTATTCTTAGGTCGGGTGTGGACAAGTTGGTCCTTCAGGCTGCTGGTTCTCTTGAAGGCGAACCGAGGCCGTGGGATGTCTAAGGCCACAGAGTTCAAAATCCCCCAGTGTGCATTCACTGTGCTCTTGATGTAGGGTGAGTTTTTCGTGAAGGAAGTCACACACGTGATTATGTTCTCACTTTCTTTGCTGTGAGTTTCCAGGAGGGATTCTCTATTGTTGTTCTGGGCTCTCTTCATGGAACGTTTCAGAAGTCTGGTGGGGTAGCCCCTGTCTTGGAGTTTGTGCTGAAGGCATCGCGCCTCCCGTTGGTAATCGGAGATGGCAGAACAGTTTCTCCGGAGTCTGAGAAACTGTCCAAACGGTAGACTGTCCCTCAATGCCTTGGTGTGATGGCTCTCGTAGAGTAGGAGGCTATTCCTGTCGGTCTCCTTCTTGTAGAGAGTGGTGGTTATTCCCGTGGGGTCCAGCATGATCCTCAGATCGAGGAACGGTATGGAGTCCTCGGCGATCGTCCCTGTGAATTTCAGAAAGGGATCCTGTTGGTTAATCCAGGAGCAGAAGGCATTGCAGCTCGATCGGTCCCCCTTCCAGAAGATCAGGATGTCGTCTATATAGCGACGCCAAAGGGATAGTTTTTCGAGGAACGGGTTGCGTTCGGGGGAGTAGATGAAGAAATTCTCAAACGCGGCCATGTAAATACAGGCCACGCTCGGAGCGAAGGTCGAACCCATCGATGTCCCCCGGATCTGGTGGTATAGTTGGGTATCGTATTTGAAGAAATTCTCCGTCAGGGCTATGCTGGCCAGTTCCATGATAAATGAGATGGGGGTATGGGAGGTCCACTCCTCTAATCTCAGGGTGGATTCCACTGCCTCTAGAGTGGCCTGTTGTGGTATGTTTGTATATAAGGCTTCCACATCTAGAGTCAGAAGCAGGTCCACATCAGTACTGCCATCCATCTCATCGATGAGGCGGAGGACATCCCGGGTGTCTTGGAGGTATGAGGGTATCTTCTTCACTACCGGTTGAAAGAAAAAGTCACAAAACTGTGACAATGGTTCCAGGAGGGAGCCAATGCCGGAGACAATGGGTCTCCCGGGGACCGGTGTGGTGCCTTTGTGGATCTTGGGGAGGGTGTAGAAGTATGGAGTGATGGGCTCCGGAGTTATGAGGAATTCAGCTTCCTTCTTGGTGATCCATTCATTGACTTCTCCTTCGATCACTAGACTCATAATGGATGTCGCCAGGCGTTTGGTCGGATCCACAGAGAGGGGCCTGTAATGAGTGGTGTTCGAAAGCTGTCGTCTGCACTCCAGGTCATAGTCATGGTGGTCTTGTAGGACTGTGGCTCCCCCTTTATCAGCTGGTTTTATCACAATGGCAACGTCATTGCCCAAGGTGATTGAGGCTTGTCTTTCAGCAGTTGACAGGTTTTGGAATTGGTTAATGTGTGGTCTTTGTTTAAGGCTTGAGAGAACTGCTCTCTCGAAGGTCAGGACTTCTGGAGGGACCATCCCATCAGTGGGGGTGAAGGTAGAAGGTTTCCGCAAGCCGGAATCCAGGGTGGGGGGTTGTGTGGTCCCATCGAAGAAGGCTCGTAAGCGTACTTTCCTGAAGAGATTCTTGATCTCAATCATTTCCTGGAAGCTGTCTGGGATAGGGGTGGGAACAAAACCCAAACCCTTCTCCAGGACGCTGGTTTCTGCTGGGGTCAGAAGTCTCGTGGAGAGATTGACGATCAGGCTCTTCTCCCTCTGGTGGTGAAGCTCCGTGTTTCCATCATGTTCGTTGGTATCGGTTGGTCGGACCACTGGACGCCCTTTTGTCCTCCTCGCTTTCGCCCTCTTCCTCTGCCCCAACCTCTGCCTTGAAAAGGTGGCGGGTTCAGAGGGTAGAATTGAGGCGGACCCTGCGGGAAGAAGGGATACTGCCAGGGCGGTGCCATGTGCGACGGACCGTGGAACATGGGGCCCGGTTGGTATCCTTGGTGCCAATTCGGTTGCTGTTGCACACGGTTGTTCCTTGGGGTTTGACCTCCGCTCGAATCACTGCTAGAGGATCCGCGTCTGTTGTTCGTGTCCGAATTGTCATCTGAGGAGTAGTTGGTCCTCTTACTCTTGAAATCATCCTTGAGATAAGGATAGACCTTCTCTTTATCAAACTTGGAGATGTCTTTTGTAATTTGTCTGTCTTCTGCTTCAAGAGATATTCTTTCTTGTCGGACAGGACCCAGGCAGTTACCTTGGGCCCTTTCAAATCAAGTGAGCTTTCTCTACCTTGTGGGGTGCCTCAAGGCTCATCCCTGAGTCCGACACTTTTTAATATCTATGTGTCGGACCTAGCTACTGTCATCAAGCAATACGGGATGGGCCTTACCTCTTACGCAGACGACACCCAATTGATCATCGCCATTAATAATGATGGAGAAAATGTAGCAAAACGTTTTCAGGAGGGTATGCTGGCTATTGGGGACTGGATGTCCGCCAGTTCCCTTAAATTAAACTCCCAAAAGACCGAGGTTGTAATTTTTGGAAACCTTTCCCCTTGTTGGTCTCCTGTGTGGTGGCCTTCATCCTTCGGTACCCCGCCATGTCCTGTCCCAAAGGTTAGGAATTTGGGAGTGGTATTCGATGAAAAGCTTAACTTCTCGGCTCACGCAAATCAAGTTGCAGCCACAGCCTTTCATAAGCTGAAACTTATTAAAAAAATTACTCAGTTTTTACCTGATGCTGCAGGGAAAACCCTGGTGAGTGCATTGGTATTATCATCACTCGATTATTGTAATGGATTGTTTACTAGTGCACAGACCAGAGTCATCAATAAAATGCAATCTGTGCAGAATCCAGCACCGAGACTGTTGACCAACACTCCTAAATTCAAACCCATTGCTCAAACTATTCGCAATCTTCACTGGTTGACTATCAAAAATCGAGTAAAATTTAAAGCAATGGGCCTGGTTTTTAAGACCCTTCAGATCTCAGGTCCACAGTTTCTTAGGAATCAGATAATTCCATACCGTCCACCAAGACAATTAAGATCAGCTACCTTGCTTCATCTAAATGTTCCCCATACGAGAACAGCCTCGTGGGGTGATAGACGGTTCACAGTTGCAGCATCCAGACTTTGGAATTCTCTTCCCCTGTCAATTCGGATGAGTCATACGTTGCTGTCATTCAGAAAGAACTTAAAGACTTGGCCGACAACATCAGTAGGGAATCATGAATCGATTTTTCAGCGCCAAGACGCCTTTGGGCATACGTTCGCGCTCTATAAATTTTATAAATAAATAAATAAATAAGTATATGCTACCCATTGCTGGTTTAACAATATTCCGAGAGAAAATGATAATATTTTGTACTACTATAACATGCCTGAATACCGAACAGGCATACATACTGTTGTAATAAATTTATAACAGCATATACACTTCTGAACGTTTGTTGGCCTAACTTTTTATGTGAAGTTAAAATCTTCGCAATGAAGTTGGCATAGTTCACATACCTTGACCCTGTGAAGGTAGACATAGATTTTAGAAAGCGCAAGCAAAAATGTACCTACTCATGGACCCATTCACTGCCTGTACAATGGTATGACTCTAATCCTGTAGCTGGAAATGTGTACAGCGAGATGCAGCCGGGAACTGAGGTATTGCAGTGCGTGGTAGCTCACAATGGGGAAACAGCCAATACAACGCAGCCGTTTCCACGAAAACCTTTACCACGCATGCATTACAACGCATGCGTGGTCACAAGGACAGCCTTTACCACTCATAACTTTACAACGAGATACATAGTAAAGGCATGTGTGGTAAATGCAAAAAAAAAGGAGGCTTGGTGGGGTCTGCCCCCCAAAAATAAAAAATATAGCTTGGGATTAAAAAGGGGGATTGGGGGGTATCCCGCCCCCATAAAAAATGAACCTGAAGTGCCAAGGCTGAAGCAATCATCGTCGTTAGAGAGGAAACGGTAAGAAACTTCCACTTCCTCTTTAAGACGTACGACCGACACCACCAAGGAAGATGGAGAGGAGACGATGACATAAAAAGGTAAGGTGAAATTTAGTTTTAAAAAAAAAGATTAAGGGTTAAGGGCAGGGGTAAATATAAGGAGTGGGTGTAGGGGGTCATGTAAGGGGAGGGGGATAAGCTGTAACAAGAGTATGCCCTCACCATGCATAAATTTACAACGAAAATCGTTGTAAAACGATGCGTGGTAAAGGAAAATTTGTGGTAAAGGTTATGCGTGGAAAACTGTTGTAACACATACGTGGTAAAGGCATACTTTGCAACGGAATGCATTGAAACAACATACAACCTTCACAATGCAGAGAATGATACTTAGGCCCAGACAGGGGAACCAAAAGTAGTCCCTCTACCTTCATATCTTCCCACAAACTTTGTATCTATCCATCCATCCATTTTCTCTCTCTTCTCCTCTTTTCACTTTCTGATCGCTTTTTCTCTATTTTCTCCCTCCCTCTTTCCCTCTCTTTCTCTTTCTCTTAAAGCCTCCTGTGCCTGCTGTAATTAACCTTGGAAGCTAGGGAAAATGCTTTATGCACCAGAAAAAGCCTTGGACTTTCAAAATAAATGAATGAATAAATGAATCAAGGGTCTTATATGGTGCACATCTACTCAGAGAGTGCCCTGGCGCTATTGTGCTTAGAGGAAAAGGTCGGATCTGAGACTGAAGAGGTATGTTTTCAGGTGTTTAAGGAAAATAGTCTTATCTGAAGTATTTCTGAGGAAAAAAGCGTAGCTGATTCCAGATGGAAATCACACGCACAGAAAAAGAGGCACCCCCATGTGTGGATCTTTTGAAGATTGGGACAGCAATCAATTGGGACTTCCCAGAATGAAGAGTCATGACGTTAGAATACAGTAGTTTTTCTTTGTCAGATAGAGGGGACCAACTCTTTGCAAAGCACAATGAGCAAGCAATCAGGATTTAAAAGTAATTCTTCTATTGACTGGCAACTGGTAAAGCATTTTTAAGAAGGAGGATGTAGAAGTGCGTCTTGAAATATTGAATAGGAGATGTGCTGCTGTGTTCTTCACAGAAAAACTGGAAAGCCAAGGTATAGGGCATTGGCATAATCCAATCTAGAAAGAATGGATGTTTGAACAACTATTTTCTGAGTCTCCAAGGGACGTTAAACTAAGAATGTCATCAAGGCGCTAATTAACCAGAAACACTGCCTTACAACTGAGGAAATCTGGGCTTTTATTTTTCCATAAAATATTGATTTTATATACCGGATGAGTTGCTTATGTAAAGGATAAGCATACAACGCATTGGCTCTTAAAATAATGTTTACAATCCTTTGTTTGTATATTATTGTTTGTGCATTGATTTCTTTTTAATTTAGAAAGCTTTATTGAATATGATAAGCATAGTAAAACATCATTAAAGAAACATAGTACATTAAAAGAAAATGAAATAATATTGCGATTCAATCCCAAAAAGGGATATAGAAACTATACCAAGGAAAAAAGCTTTTAAAGGGAAATCTGGGCTTTAAAAGAGAGATGATTGTCAAATACAGAACAAAAAAAAATGTCTTGCAATGCCCGTGGGTGGCGGAGTGGGGCCACCCTTAGGTCAACATCCCAACCAACCAGGAGATGGATTGGTTCCGAAGACAAGGATTTCTGTCTTCTCTGGATCACATTGCAAGTGATTGGTTTTCAACCAGTTGAAGACAATTTTCATACAGGTGGAAAAAGATTCCCTAGCTGAGTCAGGAGCTCCCTCATAGAAAACAAAAGCTGTGTATCATAAGCGTAGGAAATTATCTTAATAGGAAAATAATCCACTAGGGGAGCAAGCAGGGACTTGTAAACATTAAACAATGTAGACTTAATAACGATTCCTGGAGACCTCCACACTTAAAAGAGTTTTAGCTTGTGAGAAGTAGGGTTCAGTTTTCAAGGACTCCATCGCTCCTGGGAAATGTTTGGTGAAATCAAATCCCTGATCACCGGTGACCGGAGAGATTTGGAATTGGGCTCTGGGAGAGAGTGACTTGGGGTATTGAGTTCTAAAGGAGACAACTTTTCAATGGCAGTGGTCAACCCTCTGCCCCGTACTATCCCTTGCAGCAGTGAGAATGGTCCCCTGTTGCCACATGGAGAAGGTGAAGCTAGCAATTTCTATTAACTTTACAAGTTCTCGACTTAAAGTAACTTGAGAAATTCACTAAGAAGAAACAAGTTGTCAGAATTGACAATATTGCAGCACACATCTATCATTGCACTCCTCTTAAAATATCTTTCTATTGCTCAGTTTTGACCATCAAATGGCAATATCAAACGCCTGTGTTATATCTAGTCTGGTCTATTGCATCATCATCTACACCAGTAACTCCAAAAAACGTCTCTGCTATTATACAAAGACTTCAGAACCAGGCAGGAAGAATATGAATAAACCAACCAGTGGCGTAGCGAAACCTACTTCCCAATGCGGAGGCCCCTAAGTTTGGTAATAATGTTGAATCCTCATCACCAGCTTGAAATTGTCTGAACTGACTTTTCCATTCACATATAATTTTCAGGCACCAATCCAGACGATTCTACCCACTGAACCAAGACTACAACTCCCAGAATGCATCGAGTTCAAAAAGGAAAATCTAGTACCTGGAATTAGGAGTCCTTGTGACAAGTCCAGCATTTTGGTAAACATAAACTATGCTGCATATGGAGCACAATCTGAAAAATACCACACACGCCTATAAGAGAAGCAATGAGAGGTAGCAGTAAAAGTGTTCAAGGGAGATACTCAGGCCGTTGGTACACTAGGCAACTTGAACCAGATATTCATTGCCTCTTTGTTGAAGATCTTGACAGTCTTGGTTTCTTGAAGGCTGATTTCTTGAGCTGAACACGTAGGTAGGATCAATTCGTCGCCATCAAAATGTAGTAACTTAGTCCAGCCGAGTTGAAGTATTTCAAGAGGTATTTATTGAGATGTTAAGTTATCAAGAATAAGTCAAGAATAAGAACCCACCAGGAGCCACCAGCAGGCAGCTCAGCCCCATCACAACTGTGTGTTTCTTTCAACCTCCACCCAACATTCTATCATGAATCACAGTACAGAGGCATTCCAAGGGCATTCCACTAGAGAGCATGAAGTGGATAAAGACATGCGTAGTAAAATGCCAAAGTAGAATATAACACTAGGCGAGACCGAAAAACGGCCCTTTTGCAGGGTCACTCTGAAGCATTTTGTCTTCCTCATCCTACTTTTTGCTCTCTCCCTAAAACATGATAATATTGGCTTATACCCAATTGGCATATAGAATGTACTTATAACTCCCTAGTAAAGATTACTACATATGTTTAAGGCCGGAAAAATTAAATGCTATTAATGGGCCCGCTGCACTCCTTATACTACTCACTTAAGGTGCCCTTTAAACATGTCTGAGGCTTGCCATTACATAGCCTATGTGAGCAGTTTTAAACTGCCTTTTTGACTGGGCAAAACAAACCTTTTGCCAGGCATAATACTTTCTTTTAAATGCATATAAGATACCCCTAGGGTAGGCCCTGGACAGCCCAGAGTGCAGGGTGCAATATATTTAAAAGATGTTATTTATTGCAAACCATACATTCTCTTCCTTTCAAACCGAAGTTCCTTCTCACGGTAGTCTGTAACAGTTTGTCCCTTCTCACTTTCTGTATTTATAGTGCAGCACCTTACTACATTACTGGTGCATTGTGGGTAACGTGGTTCAATGCATTTGTTAAGTTTTGAATCAACTTTATTGAGCAGACATATTATGCTTGTGCATTGCCATTTGTGGTGGTTTTACTGTTTGACTAATTAAAGACTTTCTCTGCACTTACCAGACTGTTGCTGTTGTCGCGTTAGGCTTTCCAGACTTTCTACCCTCGCCTTTTGCTGACACCCGGCCTCCCTGTGTCCCAGGAGGGATTGACCGCCCTCCCGCAACGCTAAAACTTGCAGCACCCGCTTCGCGGGCGCTGCTGCGCGGTGAGTGGCGTGGGGTCGAGGCTGGGAGAGCATTCGCGCTGTTGGGTCTGTCCCAGGAGGAGGAGCACCGAGATAACATCGAGGGAGCGCGCCGCAGGGACTCAAAAGACCAGGAGTCCCTGCGCTGCACAGGTGTGCACGGGCGCGCCCCCAGGAAGACACGCCCCCTGCCTGTCCAGCCCATTTAAGCGGGAAACTGTGTAGCCTTCAGCGGGATTCTCTGCACTTACCAGACTGTTGCTGTTGTCGCCGTTAGGCTTTCCAGACTTTCTACCTTCGCCTTTTGCTGACACCCGGCCTCCCTGTGTCCCAGGAGGGATTGACCGCCCTCCCGCAACGCTACAACTTGCAGCACCCGCTTCGCGGGCGCTGCTGCGCGGTGAGTGGCGTGGGGTCGAGGCTGGGAGAGCATTCGCGCTGTTGGGTCTGTCCCAGGAGGAGGAGCACCGAGATAACATCGAGGGAGCGCGCCGCAGGGACTCAAAAGACCAGGAGTCCCTGCGCTGCACAGGTGTGCACGGGCGCGCCCCCAGGAAGACACGCCCCCTGCCTGTCCAGCCCATTTAAGCGGGAAACTGTGTAGCCTTCAGCGGGATTCTCTGCACTTACCAGACTGTTGCTGTTGTCGCCGTTAGGCTTTCCAGACTTTCTACCCTGGCCTTTTGCTGACACCCGGCCTCCCTGTGTCCCAGGAGGGATTGACCGCCCTCCCGCAACGCTACAGCTTGCAGCACCCGCTTCGCGGGCGCTGCTGCACGGTGAGTGGCGTGGGGTCGAGGCTGGGAGAGCATTCGCGCTGTTGGGTCTGTCCCAGGAGGAGGAGCACCGAGATAACATCGAGGGAGCGCGCCGCAGGGACTCAAAAGACCAGGAGTCCCTGCGCTGCACAGGTGTGCACGGGCGCGCCCCCAGGAAGACACGCCCCCTGCCTGCAAAACCTCTTTATATTTAGCAGGTTACCGCTTGAGCGGGACGCGAGCGGGACGCCGAGCGAAGCCCGGGCAAAGGGCGGGCCCTCTGTGGCCCTCAGAGGCCAGAAGAGGCTGGGCTGGGCCACCCCTCTGAAAAATCGCACTTTACAACTTTTGATTCAGGCTATTAGTCGGATATATCTGCTCTAGTAAAATCTACCATCTGCATTTAGCACTACAGATTATGAGGAAGTCCACCAAGAAGCCCAAGATGCCCACTTTAAGATCGAGCGCAAAAAATAAAACGGATCCTCCACAGTCATTACCAACACTGACTGCGATTGACAAAATGCTCAAACAAACAATAGGGGCAGTGTCAAATGCCATCGCAGATACAGAAAGAAGAATGTCACTACCACCCGTGACAATTATTCAGGAAACCCAGGAATCCCTCATCAACCTGACTGAGGCCTCTCGAGATTTGGTAGAGGAATTCGACACCAGCTTGCCCCTTTCTCCCTCTTCTTTTGCTGACCTACCTTGTGCGCAGGTCTCTGCAGATATTCGTAGCGAGAGATCTGTTGTACAAACACACAACCATACTAATGCTTCCAGCAGCATTGAGAAAAATCTGCACAAGGGGGGCCCTAAATGTGGGGGGAAAAAGGGATCCTCAAAAGTATCCTCTAAATCTAGAAATCACAACCTGGTTACACCAATAAACCCACCTGCCTCGGGAATACCGTGTTGGATCACCAACATGGTGGCTGATCTCAAAATGGACCTTGAACACTCCATTACTGTGCTGCTAAAACCCCTCATAGCTAAAATAGACAGACTAACCTCAATTGTAAACAACAGAGGAAATGGCACAAAAACCCAACCAGGGCAAGAAGGCGGTCTAAGAAAACAGACCGTTACATCCCATAGCCAAACTAAGGACAAGGTCCCTACGATCCCTGATGCGCCCACAAAAACCCCAAACAGAGCTAGTCAAAAAAGTATTAAAGACAAGCAAAAGGTTCCCTTCACATCAGATAGAGGGAAAAGCAGCAAAAAAACAACTACTGAAAACATTAAATCAAACCCAGGACCTTCTCAAACGTTGGAAGTAAACAATGCCCAAACTCCCAACGCGAACCCAAAGCCTCCGCCCACTGCACCAACTAAAGAAAACAAAACATCTACTCGCTTTAGGTCAATTAACCTCCCGCCTGAAGCATTGCCCTATGTAGTGGTGTTAACAGGAGTTCCACCCCTAAGGGAAGGTCAACGGGAAACACAAATAGACCTGAAAAATAAATGCGCACAGTGGCTAAAAATACACAGACCCTTGCCCCCCAATGTTTTTGGGGAAATCTTGTCTGTAAGAAGAGGGGAGTGGATCGGAAAAGGCACCAAGACCATAGCAGGGGATATAATTACGATAAACTTTAGAGATATGGATGCAGTTAATTTTATCTGTAATGCCCCCCCTAGCTATACCCGAACACAGATCCACCCGGTACACTTGTCTTATTTCTATCCCTTTGCACCCCAAAGAATCAGGCAGAACATTAGAACCTTCCCTAATAACATACCATATCCTGGTACCCACTATGGCCCACCACAATGGCAAAGACCAAACTTTGCCATGCCAAACTACGACTCCTCCCTAATGCAATATGCACACTGGAACAGATTCGGTGCGCTGGAAGAGGTCGATTGACAGGGATGGGATAATCAGTCCCCCAAGACTGAGAGGTTGAAGGTGGAAAATCCACCACTAACAGGAAGGGAAAAAGGGATGGACAATGAAATAGTTGACGCGTCCGATAGAGGAGGATACACTAAAATTCCGAATACCAGCTTTGGAAGAAAAAAAGGGACAAACCCACCAAATATTCTTAGTGACACTCATTCCAACAATGTCACACTAACAGAAACAAGCAAACAGGGTATGCCCCTATCAGATGAACCAAAAAGAACCACTAAAGAAATGACGCCAGCAAATCTACTAATAGCATCCTGGAATATTGCAGGACTAGCGGCCAAGTTCGAATCACAGGAATGGCTGAGCTACATCAAAAAATTCCAAATCATTTGCCTGCAGGAAACTTGGGCTCTCGATTTAAATGACTACAGTCTGGAAGGATACAAAAGCTTTTGTGTCCCAGCTAAAAAAGTAACCTCTGGGAGAGCAAGTGGGGGTCTGGCCATATATGTCAACCTAGACATCAAGGGCACCTGGAGTAACATCAAATGGGCCTCACGCAACCTACAAGTTCTAAGGTTCACCTCAGCAAGAATAACCCTTTTCCTAGTTAATTGGTACAACTCCCCAGCACTGATGGAGAGGGGAAAAGCCATTTTTGAATTAGAGGAATGCTTAAAAAATTTAAACCTTTTACACAAGACACCAAACGAACTGAGCGTAATACTAACGGGAGATTTTAACTGTCATTTATGCGACAAACTAAAACCTTTTAATAAAGACTGGTCAAGATGCACTTTAATGAAAGGCCCGCATTTTGCACACACAAAAGAGGGATGGGATTTGGAGAGATTAACGAAAAGGAACAACTTAACCCAAACGCTAGACCTTGTGGCATTGGGCGAATTAGGAGAACTGACACCAACGTACAAAGGAAGAGGGTGCCACTCCTACATTGATTTTATTCTAGTCTCACCCATCCTAAAAAGAAACATTACCAACACCAATATAGAGGCCAGCAGTTTTAGTGATCATAACCCGGTCTTTATTGCAACCGAAGGTTTTGATTTTAACACATGCCCAAAGAAACCTGACACCGTGGAAAAAGCTGTGGATCAGGGAAGAAGAATTAAATGGGCAAAAATTGATGGGGTCAGTTTTTATAAAAAATTACTAGCAGATGCGTCAGATGCAATTGACAAATGCTTAGACCCAAGTGTTTGCGGGGACCGGGTGGTCAAGGCTTTCGAAGAAATCGCACAACACGTAAATAATTCACTAACGACCAAGGGATCAAATAAAATGAACTCAAATCCCCGCTGGTTCGATGTGAACTGCACCAAAGCGATTAAAGAACTGAAGGATAGCCTCCACTGCAAACCAAGGGATAAGATCAGGGTGATAAAGAGCAGAGCGGAGTATAAAAAGGCCTTGAAAATCCGAAAGCAAAACCTACAAAACCAGGCCTGGGAGGACTTAAGGGACGCCGCCGAAAGAAAAGACATTGTTAGCTTCTGGAAAGTGATTAATTCCCCTTGCTTTCAGGACCAAGGGGCTCCAAAAATCACAAACGTCATCTTACCGGAGCAATGGCAGACCCACTTCCAGAGCCTATATAACCACTCAAATCACCTAGCCCTGCAGGATACATCGAGGAAACACCAGCCGGCAAAGCTAGACTTCTCTTTGAAAGAAGTCAAAAGGGGAATAATTGGACTAAGCAAAAATAAGGCCCCGGGCCCGGACGGAATTCCACCAGACCTGTACCTGAGTCAACCTGACTTGTGGGCACCGTTACTCACCAGGGTTTTAAATGAGGCGGTGGTGGCAGGCCTACCCCAGTCTTGGTCAACGGCGACCATAGTCCCAATTTATAAAAAAGGGAACCGCGATGACCCCCAATGCTACCGACCCATATCGCTTATAGACGTGACCGCAAAAGTTCTAGGGCGAGTCATCCTACAGCGATTGCAAGATTGGGCAGAGGAACATCAAATCCTCTCAGAAATGCAATACGGCTTCAGGAAAGGTAGATCTACTACTGACCAATGTTTAAATCTTTACCTCCTGATAGCCAAATATACCATCGCTGGAAAGGGGTCCATTCACATGGGGTTTATGGACCTTTCAGCGGCTTTTGACCGTGTAAATAGGAGAAAGCTCTGGAGCATGTTAGTAGAACTAGGAGTGGACCAACTGCTAGTGGACACCTTGCAAAATCTCCACCGGAACACCATAGCAAGTGTAAGGTACAGCCAAGAGGGTAAGAAGACCGACCCCTTCACTTGCACAAGTGGAGTAAGGCAAGGATGTATCCTTGCGCCCTTTTTGTTCTCCATTTACATTAATTCGCTGGAAAAAGACCTGCTTAATCTCAAGGTGGACTCACCTCAAATCGGCCATCGTGCGGTACCTGTGTTATTATACGCCGATGACGCGGTTTTACTTGCTAGAACCCCCGTAGGCCTGCAAAAATTGATTGATGGGTTTGTCAGATTTATGGACAAACTAGACCTGGCAACTAATCTGGAAAAATCCTACATCATGTCCGTCGGAAAACCTACAAAAGGATCTTTTTCCTTTCACATTGGGTCACACAAAATCGACAAAGTCCAAACCTTTTCGTATTTGGGGGTACTATTTGATCATCACCTCACTTTTAAACCCTTGGTCGAAAAACATTCTACGAAACTTGCAGCTTCAGTAGGAGCTATCATGGGGTACGGGCAAAGACTGGGAAAATGGTCCCCGGAACAAATTTTGAACCTTTACAGGGCAATTTGTTGCGCGAAAGTCTCCTATGGCGCAGAAGTGTGGGGCTTCTTGGATAGTAAAGCCCAGCAGATACAGACTGAAGAAAACAAATTCATGAGGAGAATTTTGAAGGTCCCTCAGAGTGTATCGGCCCACATAATCCATGAAGAACTAGGAGAACCCTTCATAGGAGATAAAATCAAAATTAAACCCCTCCTGGCATGGGTCAAAATATGGACTAACCCAGAGGCCGCCCTCACAAGACAAATCATCGAGGACTGCCTCAAAAAAGATAAAGGTGACATCATCCCTCGGCTGAACTATGTAAAGAAATCCCTAGCCGAAATCAATTGCACAAACTTTTTCACATCCCCAGACTCCATAACACCTGAGAGCAAATCATTGGTAAAGAATCTCTTCTTGGCACAGCTCAAGCTATCAAGAGCAGAAAAAGAAAATTGTAAACCCACAAATTCCACCTATAACGAACTCACAGCAAAGCATGGAATGGAACCTTATTTAAGAGTCATGTTTAACGCGCAGGACCGCTTTGTCATGACACGGTTCAGACTAAACATGCTACATCATATTCTCGCGGTCCCGGCAGTGTTTACTCACACACTGGCGGAGAAGGGTACCTGCGGCTGCGACCATAGGTCTCCGCAGGATACCCTTCATTTTGTTTTATTGTGCCCATTTTATATTATGCCTAGACGTAAGTTCCTGGTGGGGATTCTGAAAGACATAAAACCCAAACATGCAAGAACGGCTCTGAGATTCCTTCAGGAAGCGGAGGACGCATATACCCTCTTTTGCACCATAAATTTTATTCGTGTAGCGATAAGACTAAGAAATACTAGAGAAAACTGACCATTGACATTTGCCTGTTCCCATGATGAGCTAAATTGCACGAACATTTTAATCAAAGGACTCCCGTATTTAGTGATGTATTTAGGTGTTACACTAAAAGCTTTTTATGTGTGTATTTTGTATCTGTGCTTTTATGGTGTCTTTTTAAGAACCGAATAAAGATTATAAATTGAAATTGACTTACTCGCTATACTAGTTGCGCCAATTAAAAATCTTAGTATAACGCATGGTAGATACATCAAGATATGAATCATAAGTCACTCATAACATTTTGTAATGACTTATACAATAAAACAAGTTACTAGACTCAGTGTCTTACTGTACAGGGCTGAGTGCCCGTTAGTCTACACAGTGTCACCACCACTCTATGGAATGCGTCAATCTTACAGATCTAATTTAAGACCAGTAGGATCAATATATCATCATATCCGTCAGTGATTTACATTTTACATTAAACCTTTATCACACAAGCAATTCCAGTTTACTTCAGCACCATAGTCCTGTCATTTGGATGCATTGCCAACTTCTCAGATCATTGGCATTCATATGGTGTCAAAGATGAACATGCATTTCCTCATCCCCGTTAAGTCCCTGCGGGTGCTTAGTTTTGAACCTCATTATCAGTTTTGACTCAAGTCTACGTAATATCAAGATACGATTACCACCTCGCTCATTCGGGGGGATCGTCGCCAGTCCTAAATATTTAATGTCTAGCAATGTTTTTCCAGTGTGTAAATTCATATGTTTCGCTATGGCGTATGTTTGGTCATTGTTCTGTATTGCTCGAGTGTGCAAGATCCGCTTTTTTAATGGACATATAGTGCTCCCTATGTATTGTTTTCCACAGAAACACTGTAAGATGTAGACTGCATGTGTTGATTCACACGTTATAGTTTCTCTGATTTCAAAGTTCTTTCCTGAGGGATCTTTTAGGTTCTTAATATTTTTGCCTATTTTACATGCTTTGCACGTCAAACATCTTGTGAATCCTTTTGATTTGGCTTCAAGCCATGTTTCTGTTTTTTTCATTTCAAAATGGCTTTTTATCAAGTTATCTGTTAGATTGGGAGCTCTCCTACAGGAGACTAACGGTCGGTCCCCTATTTTGTTTCCTATGTCCAAATCTTTCTTTAATACATTCCAGTATTTTTCCGAGGTCTTCCGGATCTTCTGGCTCTCTTTGGTGTAAGTGATTATGAGTCGTGGTTGATCACTGTCTGATTGAGTTATTTTACTGACATCATGTTGATTTTGATATGTGTCTCCACTCACTCTTCCCCTTATTTCATTCTTTTTCTTGTTTATCAATGTTTCTGCCCTTGTCTTTGTTCTAGCTTTGAGTTCTTCTCTCTTTATATCCGCATGTTTGTATCCGCGTTGCATGAACCGTTTTCTTGTCTCCAAGAATTTGTTTTCCATTTCCTGGTCCTCAGAGCAATTTCTCCTCAACCGCAATAGTTCTCCATACGGAATGCTCTTCTTCAGAGTTTGTGGGTGTAAACTTAGTCCATGTAAAAGACTGTTGGTACCTGTCTTCTTTCTATGTACTGTGGTGTGCATACAGTCATCTTTTATATTGACCTTTGTGTCTAAGAACTCTATTTCCTTTGAAATTATGGTATGGGTGAATCTCAAACCCACATCATTTTCATTGAGGATTTCCATGAAGGTTTGAAACTCTCTTTCTGTCCCTTTCCACAGTATGAATAGATCATCAATGAAACATAACCATAGGGCTACGTTCATCATGTGATGGTTGTTTTCTTCTCTCCAAGCTATGTTCCTCTCCCACCACCCCATCATGAGATTCGCATAGCTTGGAGAGAAGGAAACTCCCATCGCAGTCCCACAGCATTGGGCATGTATTTTCTTATTGAACAGAAAGATATTATTGTAGAGACACATCGTTATCATCTCAATGATCATTTTTGAATGTTTCAATTCACTTATTGTTTTTTGCTTCAGAAAGTACTGTATCGCTTGTAATCCTGTTTTATGATCAATGGACGTGTACAGCGACACCACATCGATTGTCGCCAGAAAGTATGTAGGTTGCCATTGTGTATCTATAGTGCGCAGGAACTCCCCGGTATCGTTGATGTAGGAACTGAGCGTTGGTACCAGCGGGGCCAGAAAGTAGTCCACATAGATTGCTACATTTTCATACAGTCTCCCACAGCTTGAGATTATTGGGCGTCGAGGAGGCCTGTTCAATGTCTTGCGGACTTTCGGAAGAAAGTAAATCGTTAGTGTAGTTGGATTTTCTATTTATAGAAATTTCCTTTCTTCATCTGTCAATAGGCCATTGCCTTGCCATATATCCAGTCTTTTATTTAGATCTACCAATAGTTCTTGTGTGGGATTCTTCTGTAGTAAATTCTTTTCCTCACTTAACTGGCGCATTGCTTCCTCTATGAAGTGTTGTTTCCCCATTACTATAATATTTCCGCCTTTATCGGCTGGCTTGATCTCAATTATACTATTGTCTTTCAACGTTCTTATAGCATTGCGTTCTTCCTTGGTTATGTTCTCCTTGATGTTTCTGTTAGAGATGTTTTGCATGGTTTCAAGTTCTCCCAAGCCCAAGTCATAGAATATGTCAATCTTATTCCCAGGATGGAGAGCGGGACAGAATTCTGACTTGTTTTTGAAAGGGGTAGGTTTCCGTTTGTTAGTTTGTATCCCCATTTCCTCCAGTACTTGGGTGTCCGTTATCTGGAAGTCATTAGTTTTGTTAGCCAACTGATAGGCAGTCCTCAAGTACGGCGCTTCTGTGATGTTGTATGTTTCCACATCTTCCATCTATGTGACTTGGTCTTGGTTACTTGATGTCATACATGCTCTCTTTGAAAAAAAAATTATCACATACTTATATAAGTCTATCTTTGTTTCAGTCATGTCCTGGTGTATTTCCGGACAAAAGGATAGTCCCTTATTTAGTAGATCATTTTCCGCTTTTGATAGATTGTACCTGGATACGTTTATGACCAGATCTTAGATAGTATCTTCTGCCTTTGCCGTTTGCTTCTTCTGGTTTCCCTTCTTGGTCTCTTGAGGGAAAGGATCCCCTTCCCCTCACTCTTGTTCTTCCCGTGCCTCGGTTTTTCGGTTTCTCTCTTGGTGTCTGCTGCTTCTGATAGAGCAGCTTCATCTCTTCTAAAAAAGAGAATTTGCACAAGCCACTTGATCTCTGTTCCCCCTCACTCAGGTTAGTTTCTGATTCGCTTGTTACTTGACCTGTGCCGGGGTCGATGTTTGTTTTGCTAGTTTCACATTGTTTTTTAAAGATTTCAAATTTTTTCGCAAATGTGAGGATGGTGCCATATTCGTAGTCATCCTCATCCCTACGAAATTTGCATTGTTTTCTCTCCTGAACATCATCCTCATGTTTATCCAAGTTTCGTTCCATATCTGCACGTAATTTTTTGATAACCTCACTTTCTTCATTTGTTGCTTTGATTTGTGTTTCTATGTACGCTATTTTTTGATGGAGTTCTTCTACATCTTTTCTCGCATATTTAATCACAATGAGCATCATATTTCTCGAACATTCCATGTTGTTCCTACCCCATTCTTCAAGCATTTCTGGCTTGGTAATGGGGTGATTTGTAAGGGTAAATATGCGTAATCCTCTGGGTACCATCCCAGTTTCTACATATATCTCGAGGGTGATGATTTCCCATCCTCTGGAAATTTCTTTACGCATTAATTTCTCCTGTTGCAAGAACAATTGTTTTGTCATACTGACTTGAGGTCGTGATGTTTTTTTCCCATCATTGGCAGTTTTTGTAGTTGTTGCCCCTCGTTGAAACATATTTTTGGCAACTCTTTCCACCATTTTAATAAGAGCGTTTATTTTGCTTCTGTATTATGCACGTCATTTTTATATATTGATTTACTTGGTTTCAATTGCCCACTTGTGTTATTTTTTTTAGTTTCTGCACTCTTTATAATACACCGCCCTGAGACGCTGTTCAGACTTAAATGGTTCTGTTAAATGAAATCGGGTGCTCATTTAAAAAAAGCCCATTTTTGCTCCCTCACATATGGTCTTCAGTGCAATTAATCCAAACCAAGAGAAGCTTTGCAGAAGCAGATGGATATATTGCCCCTGTGTGTGCTCAAGCGTAGCCAGTCATGTACACTTTGTTGCTTCCTTGCAGCATGCACAACGTTCAGCTGCAAAGCCTGCTGTTGCCTTACCTGGGAGTCTCCCAATCGTGTCGGCGTCCTCCGACTCCGCACGTTGGCGCTCAACCAGGCGGTTGAGGCGTGGTCTGTTGCTGATTCAATCTGTTCCCCGTTCCAAGATCAGGTCCGTAACAATCCGATTTCTTTGTTATATGCTTCTTGTAGCCACCAAGCATTCAATTGCGTTGAATTTTCGGAACTCTGTAACTGCGGGAAACGATGATGGGCTCTCCTTCCTTCTGTTTGTAACGTCTCACACAATGTCCTGTTCTGGAAGGGAGCACTTTCCAGGCAGTACTCGTGTCAAGACCAGGGCAGCGTCTTGAATGTTTATCTTTCCTCAAGATTGAATTACACGGCACACCTCTTGGCTGTTTAGAGATGTTATTTATTGCAGACCATACATTCTCTTCCTACGCGTTTTGGACCGAAGTTTCTTCTCATGGTAGTCTGTAACAGTTTGTCCCTTCTCACTTTCTGTACTTATAGTGCAACACCTTACTACATTACTGTTGCATTGTGGTAACGTGGTTCAATGCATTTGTTAAGTTTTGAACCAACTTTATTGAGCAGACATATTATGCTTGTGCATTGCCATGCGTGGTAGAATGTATGGTCTGCAATAAATAACATCTTTCTACACCGGTGTGCTTCTTGGTGTAAACGGACCCCTCCGGCGAATAGGGCGAAGCGGCAGGAAGCAAGCTCCCATTAACCCGGAAGCATCTACAGCTCCAGTGACGGAGCAGCTGCAACAGCCCCCGGCTCACAACATCCACCCGGAATCGGCAGAATCTGACAGAGGACTCCCGCGGCTGTGATCGAGTCCGTGCAAGAAGTAAGTGCCGATGTTGAGGTCGATTGTGAATAACATCGTGCCGGTGCGGGAGTAAGGCCAGCAGTGCGAGCCGCACCATTGGAGGAAGCGGGCTCGCTCTTCTGGGTGCAAAAACACAAGTTGCAACACAATGGCTGCCGTTGACGTAGTTAGAAGCCGAGAGGAGGCGGCAGTCGATATGTTTGATGCAGGTGCAAAAGTTCCCGACACAAACCGAAGCTGGGGGCTGCAAGATGAAAGATCTTTTCAAGCAGCTGGAAAAGGCAATGCGTACGGAACAAGCCAAGTGGTGGGAGCAAAAGTCCCTTTCCTGATACTTGGAGGTAGGAAGAATCCAACGCGGCTTGCGAATCATGCTAGCTCCTAGCTTTGAAAACCCAGATCCCCATTATGTTGCTAGAGTGGGCTGAATGTAACCTGGACTCCTCCAGCCGACTATTGAGGATTTTAATTAAATATGCTGAAAGTGATAGTGTGAGCTTGCAAAATAAATTAACTTACTTAAATTGGCAGATTACGTCGCTGGGTGATGCTTCTTTGGAGAAAAAGTACAGAGATGAGATGACTGTGAGATTAGCCAAAGAGGAAGATGTAATTAAAAAATGGAAAACCTACAAATTCCAGCGGGACAAATTGGATTATCAAAACGGATGCATATTCACGTTCGCGAAGAAATATGACCCCCCCAATGATAAACCAATTCCTCCAGTTCAAAACACGGCTATTGGTGCGAAGGAATCCGCCGCATCATCTACATCACAGTCAGACTTAAGTTCAGTACAAGGTAGCGACTCTGAGAATGAACAGCGAGTGGCAAGTGAGCGATTGGGGTTTACAAAACGGTTGTTAGCTCAGGAAGTGGAGTGCCTGAGACACGACCGCAGACAGACCCTGAGATCTCACACTCAAAACTCCAAGCAAGACAAAGGCGCAACAGCAAACGCAGGAAGCGCAGGCAGTGCCGTAAAATCAAACAGCGGGGAGAATCTGGCACCCAGAATGAAGACTCAGAAAAGATGGAATCGCCGATGAAGGGGCAAGGAAGTAAAGCTCTGACAGTAATCAACTTGACTGATATCAAGTTAAGCCCAAAAGAAATTACCACACTATCGTTGGGGTTGTCATACTGTCCTCCGAGTAGTTTCAACTATGCCAGAACAAGGTTAGACTTATTCAAATACATCAGAAAGCTCAAATTAAGAAAATTCCATCTCTTAAATAAAAACAAAAATAAAAACACATCACGAAGCACAGTGAGAACAAGTGACACTGGATCACCTAGTGCCTCAACAGTATCAGCTGGGGATTATGAGCTTCACTGCGACTTACAGGATTTGTTCCTAGAAGGTAGCACAGAGGACAACATTGCGGGGATCACCATGCCATTAAAAACCAATGCCCCAGGATCTACACAATTCAAACCCAAGTCAACGTTTAATCCTGTGCTTATTCATGATAGTATAGATGTCTTTAATGAACTGGTGACATCGGAGATCATGAGTCTACATAAGACGACGGTCACAAATGACAACAGGAACCGTAAGCACATCAATGCATATGGGAGTCTAATGAAAAAATTACAAAGTGAGAACAAAGTTATCATTAGACAAGCGGACAAGGGTGGAAATATTGTCCTTTGGCCTAGGAGTTTTTATATGGAAGAGGCCTTGAAACACCTAACTGACAGGTATTGCTATGGCCGTAGTGATGTAGTGATTGGCCAACGGTAAAGGCAGCATGGAACAGTTTCAATTCTAAACTTCAGTGGAAGAGCAGAGGCTTGCTGAGTGTTGATGAGTTTAAGTTTTTAAAAACTAATTACCCTGTGATTCCGGTATTTTATCTAATCCAAAAGGTGCACAAAGATCCAGCAAAACAACCAGGGAGGCCGATTATTTCGGCCAGACAGGGGACATTTGAGAACACTTCCCGATATAGTGACCATTTTCTTCAGGAACACGTGAGTTCCTTACCATCATACTTACGGGACACGGGGGACTTCCTGGACAAGATACGTTCAATAAATTGGCAGGAGGACTATTTGCTCATCACAGTAGATGTTACTGCTTTGTATACCAGTATCAACCATGTGGATGGGATACGAGCAGTGGAGCACTTTTTACGCAGCAAACCAGCTCTGATGTGAAACCACAATGCAATGATTAGCGAAATGATCCAAGCTTGCCTTACCAATAATTATTTCCTCTTTCAAAATCAGGTTCTTTAGCAGCTAAGAGGAGTGGCGATGGGGGCCTGCTTCTCTCCCAGCTACGCGTGCTTGCACATGGGGCTGTGGGAGGAGCAGGTCCTCAGGACCACATATGAGGGGATCATGTCAAATAACATCATAGCCTGGTATAGGTTTATTGACGACCTCTTCATAATCTGGAGAGGGCCAAAAGTGGATGCAGCAAAATTTATCTCAGACATCAATATTAACAACATAAATTTGAACTTTACTGGTCAAATGAGTAGGTCTGTGGTAAATTTTCTTGATGTGGAGGTCTACATTGAGGGAGGCAAAATGGGGACCAGATTACAACGAAAGGCAACAGCGAGAAATACAGTCCTGCACGCCTCCAGCCACCACCCGGCCCACCTGATCCGAAGCATCCCCTACGGGGAGATGCTGAGGATCAGGAGGATCTGTAGTACGGACAAGACTTGTATCCAAACCCAGAATAGCAGCAAAGAAAGATTTCTTGAAAGGGGATATGCAATATCAGTGGTTAATAAAGCCATTACCAAGGCCAACCAGTATTCCCATCACCCAAACCGAGAGGAGGAGTTGGGGGAGACCCTTAGTAGGGGAGATGGAGAACCAGAACAGCCCAGGCTAATTACAACATATAGCCGGCAACACAAACAATTGCAGAACATCATTAGGAGGAACTGGCAATTACATTCAGCCGTGCACGATCTATGAGTGATATGTTGGTCAAGAGCAGTCCAGAGGTTGTTAACGGCAAAGACTGGTTTCATTATATGTGCCATATGTAAGGCATGCAAAATGGGCAAGAATAAAACAACTTACATGACCCCATTTAGTGAGATACCGAAACCCATTACCAAGAAAATCACTTGTAAGTCGGAGTTCGTCGTCTATGTGCTGGAGTGTGCGTGTGGCCTGCAATATGTGGGTAGTACCAAGTTGCAGGTCCACAAATGCATACTCCAGCAGATACGGGCGATTAACAATCATGATGAGGCTTACTCCGTGGCGAGGCATATCAAATCCCACCACGCCGGGGATCTTGGGAGCCTCAGTTACTTTGCAATAGATATGGTCCCACCACTCCAAAGAGGGGGAGACAGGGAGGCCCGTTTGAGACTATTGGAGACTAAATACATCATAGAATTAAACTACAAGAAACCAAACGGTTTAAATACCACTGAAGACTTGCATACGTGCCTATGAGAAATTAAGTTGGGTGACATGAGCTAGTCAGGCAAATAAGGTGATTATAGATAACCCCGGGTATTCATTTTAGAGGGTAGTAGGCCATCATGCTGAGAAATGGAGTCATTAATACATGAGGTTGTTGTTTTTTTAACAAAAAGAGTAAAATTGAACTGGTATTTGTCTATTTGACACACGAGGTGATAGGAATATTCATTCTTGACTTTCTTTTGTTTTTGTTTTTCTTTGTCAATATTGCATGATAGAGTATGTGACCACTGGAACAGGGCAGTTGAAATGCAGTGCTTTCAAGTAATTTTCAGAGAGCCCACATGGGCTGTATTTGATCCGCCATTTCCCAACCCCAAAGTTTACAACCGTTATAAGCACACTTGCACTTTTCTAAATGCAATTTTGCACTTACAGCAGCAGATTTGCACATTAGTGAAATCACAATATGAATGATATATATTAAGATATGTATATATGTATGATTATATATTTATTGTGATTTTATTCTATTTATTCATTTGCGAATATTTGCACACAGAATTAAGGTGTATGGCAATATGAATGGATATTGATAAGTATAACGTGAGCAACAATATTATTGGGGTTGTATAAATATGGTTTTTCTTACTATGGATTTTTTGGGAGGAGCTTAAACTTTTTAAAGGCAATATTACTCGCGCAAAAGAGATGTTTTTCTCCTTTTTGTAGCTGTATTTGAAATCAGGCAGTAGTCTGTTGTTTATGTTCTTAGTCCCTGTGCTCAGATGACTCATGATTGCATTTTAAAAGGTGGTGGCATTTTTTTATCTACGTCATGTGATCAACGGCTCGAGGGCCCGAAACGCGTCATGGCGGCGAAGGTGTTGCACGAATAAAAGACTTTGCAAACTACCTGAATGGGTCCGATTTCGTTTTGTTCCTAAAGACAGCAGAGGAAGCAACGATATATATATATATTCAACAAAAAAGGACCAACAGTTCGGAAGCCCACCCACAGCGTGTACAATTCTTTATTCCTCCAGGTAGCACAGGAAAAACAGCTTCAATTGTTACCAAAAGTTCCCCTACGCGTTTCTGGCGTGCAGTCTGCCTTGATCATGGGAATGGTATCTTGGAGAAGCAGCACCTCGCAGGTAAGTTTGAATCATTGTAGAAAAGTCCCGCCTACTGGGCCTGTCCGCCTAGTGCATCTTGGTACTTGGAGTTTTTTCAAAGTTTATATCTTTCTCCTTTCACTGGTTTATGCCGCCATTCTCCTGTGGTTTTTTCAGTGAGATATATATATATATCCTTCACATCCACTTGGAAGAAGACTCAAGTAATCTACTGTGATGTAGAGGTGTTTATACAAAATCAGATGCTCTGCACTAGAATCCATCGGAAACCGACGGCCACTAACAGTACCTGCCATGCCAACAGCTGGCATCCACAACATCTGAAATAGAGCATTCCATATGGAGAAATGCTCCGCATCAAGAGGAACTGTTCAGAAACCAGTGATATTGAGGTTAATCTAGAAGAAACAAGTGCTAGATTTCTGGCAAGAGATTATCCCTCAAATGTCATAGAAGATGCAAAGATTAGAGTAATTAAGAAAACAAGACTTGAGTTGTTGAATGAGCATATAGATCAGGAAAATGACAACACAATTCGGATTATTATGGACTTCAACATGGGAAACAAGTGCATAAGGAAAATTATTAAAAAAGCACTGGAACATTCTACTGCTCGATAATTCCCTAAAGAGGAAGTTACCATCTACTCTCAAAAAACATATAGAAAGACTGCTTCGCTAGGTGACATCCTGACACATAGCCATTTGGAGACACCCGGAAAGGAGAAAGGAACATGGTTGACTAACCCTGGTTTTTGGAAATGTTCCAAGTGTAAAGCTTGTGAACACGGCACCAATACACAATTGTCTCTACTGTCAAATGGCAAAAAGGAGTGGATTACTGCACATATCGTGTGTGAAACAAAATACGTGGTTTATGTTTTAGAATGTCCCTGCAAACAACTTTATGTTGGGAGCACCATAAACAAACTTAAATTATGCATTCTACAGCATCTTCGAGCAATATAAACCAAGGATTTGGCATATCCAATGGCCAAGCACTTCTCTGAAAAATAGCAAGTGAATGTTCAAGGATTGCGATATTTCTGAGCCAAAGCAATAAAACAAAATGAAAGGGGGTGACAAAATGCTGGAACTCAGAAGAGCAGAGTCCACATTCATATTAGCTATGGGAACAGAAAAACCCTTTGGCCATAATGTGCATGCTGAATTGCATGTTCATTTATAAAAAACTATGGGACCTCAATCTTGGAATTAAATTTTTAGGAAGAAACAAACAAGAGGAGTGCTGAAACAGAAATGAGAAAAGAAAAAAAAAAAGGAAAACAAAGATGAGAATTATATCTCAAACATGGTGCCCAACTGAATGAACAGACAATTATTGAATATGAAGAATGAAATATCCTCTCCCTTTTTAATATAACTTGTGAAAGATGAAATGTGAGTTAAGGGTCTTTGTACAGCTACTGCTGGATTTCCAGTGAATAAATTAATTGAAAAAGGATAATGACATGGAGGATAAGACTACTCCTGGAATAAAGAAATAGAACTATCCAGGTTTGAATATCAAAACTGTGGAACACGCCAAGCGAACATTTTCGATAGTCTTATAGTCTCTTTCAATCTTAGGAAATTAAGAACAAATTTCCTGGAGAAAGACAATGTTATTTGTTAGAAACTTGCTAATTTGCACAGTATATTTGCACAATACACCTGTCACCTTGACCCTTGGATTTAAAATATGTCCTATGTAGTTGCCTACTATTAGAACATAGGCCATGGAGTTCCGCTTTGCATAATGTACTTTACTTAATTTATAATAACTCCCTTACTTGATCCTCTGAGACATACTATGAGATTCATTTAGAAATTAAGAACAAACCCGGTGGAGAAAGATAATGTTTTTTGTCCTGAAATTTGCTATTTTGCACAGTATATTTGCAATATGCACTTGTCACTTTGATTCTGATTGATTGATGAGGCTGTTAACTCTTAGAATACAGGCATTTGAAGTTTCATTTTATATAATGTACTTTACTTATTTATTTCTTACAACTTCTATGCCTGATCCTCTAAGATATACTATGAGACCAGATAATGAATCCGCTTTAAAGACTTGATGATGCATAATTTGCACTTAGCACATGTCATTTTTCATTCTCCTAATAATAATGATAAATATGAATAGTGCAATCGTTTGGAGGTAATTTGCCGTTTTCCACAGATTTTGTAATTCTTGGTTATAGATTAACTTTCTAACTCCAGGTTGTTCCGTTATTGGTATAGGAATAGGAGCATCAGGGTCATGGACACAAAGTACTTTACTTAGAAAAGATCAACCCTTTCCATTTCTACTATTCTACTCCACTCCATGTCACACCCTTCTTACAACCCTTATGGGAATTCTTGATTCTAGATATGATTTTATACATAACAACTTATGTCTTAACGTGGTGTTTTAACATTATTTTTTGCCTTTTTGAAATTGGTAAACGTACTTTACAGGAACATTTTGCAAACATTGTCTGATTACATAAATGTAACATTGAAAACTGAAAGAAAATGGCAGCCACTATATGTCAAATCAGAATAAGCTAATTGTGGGTTAACAGTCTAGTCTATTTTTTATGGAAACAAACAAGGGATCTTTGCACTCTGTTAAATAGACAGTCTAGACGGTGGGACTCTATGGAAGGTATTCGCCGAAACGCATCGACCGTCCTGTTGTTCTTTGTACATGGTGTTAGAGAAAACATAAAAATAATTTAAAGAGACTTGCCATGCTGTGGAATTCTTCTGTGCCATGGATACTCTGGTGGGGGACCTTGCCGAGCTGTTCTGAAGATATATATATTTATTCACTGAAAAAACCATAGGTTTCACACATGTTATAGTTAGCTGGACATTTCACTCATACAAAACCATTGAAATTCCCCCGTTATAGTTAGTTCAGCTAACTATAACTCGCGCGCCCGCAATGCACTGCTGATGACGTCACATATTAAAACACTCATGACATGGTCAGTGACATCACTCATGACATCACTGATGACATCTCAAATTACATCACTGATGACATCACTGATCTAAGGAAATCTATGTTTTTTTCAGTGAATTTGCAAGGTGTCTTAAATGCTAATTCCTAACTATAACGTGTGTGAAACCTATGCTTTTTTCAGTGAATTTCAAAGGTTTTGTAAATGATAATTATTAAATGTATTAAATATTGTATTTCTTTCTTTTTATACTAATTTCTTACATTTTTATGATAAATATTTATATTTATTTTCTTTTTATTTCATATTCCACATTCTTAATGTAAAATAATAACAAAAGTAAATTCAAAAATATTTTTTTATCGATTATATTTTTAAATAGTATTTTAAAATAACATTCTATATATTTCCTTTTTTATAGTTTTTTTTTAATTGTACGGTACGCGTACTGTGATCACACCTGCGCATACGTTATGAATGCGCTTTGACGTTACGTGTCGCATCAACGCTTCCGTGTGACATCATGTACGGCGCCCCATAGGGCCGCGGGGCGCAAAAGTTTCTAATTGTTAAAAACATATATTTATGTATTTAATGTACATACTAAGAAATTTTCTGGGATAATCATGAAAATACTTTTTTTAACTTTAAATAAGCCTATATTACTTTTGCATGCAATTACGAAAATCGCAATGGTACGTCCTACGTACTCGCAACGTAAACGTACCATGAATGCACCGTAAGCATACGCAAAGCCATGTGACCATAAAAGGAAAGTTTTGATTGGTTCTTAATACTTCCTATTTCAACTGTTGAAAGACCCTTCCCATTATGATCATTCTACTTGAACTTTCTCAGGAGAAGCATCTATTCTGTGGAGCTGTAGTCCTTTAGAACCAAACTGTACAATGGCTGCTCTTTTTGAGACTTCTTCAGAACATTCCTCTGAGGAAGAATTTGTTGCTGAGCAACCTCAGAAATAGAGAAAAGAAGCTTTCATTTGGAAGTTTTTTACATATCCTGACGGACAGAAAAAAGTAAATGCACCGAAAGTAACTTGCATGATCTGTGAGGTTACTCTTTCCAGCGGTCATCCCACTAAAAGTACTCTTTTGGTACAGCCAGCATGGTTCACCATGTAAAAAATTTGCATCCAAATAAATATGCAAGGATGGCAACACAAAGGTTGCAGGAGAATCCTCAACCTGCAGTTCCTAGTACCTCAACTGCACCACCACCTCCTCCAAGCAGTCTGCATCCTATTATTGTGCCACAGTTTGCGGATCTGAAATTTCTTTGTAAATATTGCAACAAATTACTTTGTTACGGTGAGCAGTCTATTGATCTCATTGTCGAGGGGAAAGAAGAGCACCGTTGTCCAAAACATTAATTTTATTTTTTACTATTTTGTTCCTGTTCCACAGTTTTTTTGTTTCCAGTTCCATTTTTTTTTTAACTTGTTGAGAAAATAAAAAAATAGAAGACTAAAAAGACAAAAAAACAGTTCTTTTCAGAACTACCTTCACAGTTCAAAGAATGAACTATATTTCTATGTTAGTGTGTAAAAGTTTGTCAAAATGAATGTGTAGTTCATAAATGAATTAATGAATACATTAGTACTGTTTTGTGAATGTAAAAGTGCCAAGTGACAGTGAAAGTGACAGTGTCTGGCTGAATGTATAGCAGCTTCACTTTTAGAACAGTATATACATAAGCACATAGTGTTGAATGACTCACTACAACATTGAAACAGTAGTGGGAGAGTGTTTGGTGAAAGTCTAATGATACAGACTGGGGAAAAGAAGTTATAAAAGACAAGTTTGCTGTTGCATAAAAAAATACATATGTGGTCTATAAGGGTTTGAAGCAGTCTATACCCTAAGGCCCACTTTCCACCATGAGTACTTGGGTAGTAGCTAAATGATTACAATTCTGGAAGCACAGTGTCTCAAAACATTATTATTATATAATAATACATTTATTCTTGTAACATTTCATAATTTAATACAGCTTCTAAAATAATTTCATCAGGTATTTCATTTTCCTGGTTATCAATTTCAAAAGTCATATGATGAATCTCAATCTCATCTAATGCTTTCACAAAAGCATCATCTAAGGTTTCATCAAGAAAATCACAGCTGATATCTCCAGCATTCATTTCTTCCACTTCATTAACGTTGCTCGTAAAATATATGTTCATCTCTTCTACGAGATAGTAGATAGTACATAGTATTTTCAAAATCGTGTTCCATATTGTTTTCTTGATTTTCCATTGTAAATTTGTTATGCTGAGGTCCTTCTACAAAAACATAAACACTTTATTTTAGCATTTTTCCTAATACAGAACACAAAACTAGCTTGAACAACTAATTTGCCCTTTAGAAAAATATTACATAAATACCATTCTCAACTACTTATAACATTATTTAATTATAAATATTTATATGAACGTTCTGTTTTAAAAATTCTTTAAATTATGACTATCGGAGAAAATCCAGGCTGTATAAAATGCAGTACTGAAAAAAGTGCAATATGTCTATTCACCTTACCTGGTCCAAACTAGTAGATGTGTTGTAGTAAAATACAAACGATACTGGAACACTCAGTATATTTATATTTTAAATTTTTCAAATGTTTATAAAAGATACAAACCATTTTGAACACTTATGTAGTCCACCCATGTTTTGTTATTTCACCTCTGTAGAAGCACACTCCATTGGCCATTCTTAACAGTTATTTATACTTACCTTAAGCATAATAAATATTAATACAAATATATATTATAATAAAATTAGCATCTGTGGACAACAACAAAAATACAGTTAGAATATATACTTTACAACACCAAATAATTTGTAAAACATTTCACTTGCCTTTTTTTTCTGTTCTCAGAATAGATTGAATTTCACTAGAAATAGTGAATTCAATAGTACTCATCACATAACAGTGGGCAAAAAATAGACAATCAATAAGATAATCTTAAAAAAAATCAAATCAACATTCTCAATAACAATAGAAAAAATTGAAATAAAACATATGGTAAATGTTTTTTTGAAACAGCAATTTCTTACGTAACTATGTAATATCTCAAAGAATTTTCAAATACCTAAACACTTACATTAATTTTCAAACACTGTAAAGAAAGTGTATCTCAAATTCTTAGTAAAGAACTTTCTCAATAGTAATTCTCACAATCTGTCTCCCACCTTTCTGATGCAAAACCTCCGATATCGTTTGCAACATCCCCCAGGGATCATTCTTCAACTTGTCGCTATTCAACATATACATGGCACCCTAACACAAATGGCCCACCATCACAACCTCAACATTATCTGCTAAGGCCACGACACCCAACTTATGTTCTCCCTCACCAAGGAGCCACACACCACTGAAAGATGTAACCAAATGCATAAGAATCAACTCTCTAAATCCCAACTCGAAAAAACACCTACAACGAGTTCAACAAATCCAACACACCTCCGCCCGACTGATAATCAAAGGCCCCCTGCCGCAGGCACATCCCCCACCACCTGAGAGACCTAAACTGGCTGCACGTCAACAAGAGCATCATGTTCAAGCTGCTCACCCTCACTTATAAAGTACTCTACAAAACCAGTCCAACCAATCTTAACAGCAGTAATCCTGAAAGCCCACATTTTGTTCTTAAAATTTTGGCTTTAAAAATATTACGTAAGAATTTGGTATCTCTTTAGGCAAATGTGGTTTAAAAAACAACTGACTATCATTACAATGTATCCAACCTTTCGGACATTTTAAACAAACAGTGTAATGTCCACATGTTGTAGAAGGTCCATCATGAAAAATAATTGCAACAGCTACAAAAGTTCTTCCTGATATTGATACTTTACAAGCTACAACATTTTTAATTAAAGTTTCCAATTTTCTTCCATTAGCTCTACAACGTTGCAGCATTAAAATAACATACTGTCCATATCTTTGTATAAATTATGTTGATGACATTTCTGATTTACATTGTCTACACTCCATGTTTTGACTTGCTTCTCTAATTAGATTGTTAAAAGACACTGATTCACAGTCAGGTACAGTCAAATATATGAACCTTTAACTGTCAATGTTACTGCTACATGTAAACAAACAATTTTCACAGCTATGTTCCCATTTATAAGAAAGGCCAAAAAGATTTTCAATATCTATACCTTCATCCTCCAACACAACAAGAATATACATTAGAAATGCCTGACAATCTTGCTGAATATTCTGCATAAATTGAGTAGAACCAGAACATATGTCCAAAACATTTCGAATATCAGAAACACTTTCTATTTTACTTTTATCACTACTACATTTCTCATAAACAGAATACAACAACAAACAGAATCTTTCTTTCCGATTTTCAACAATTTGTTGTTGCAAACATTCACAAAAAAAAACAACATTAAGAACTACATTAGCATAGCAGTTGACACCAGAACTATTTTCAAACTGATAACCAACATTCTCTTCAACACTGTCCTTTTTCTTATTGCCTCCAATCACAACTTCATCTTGTTTTGTTTCTTTCTCTACAGCTTCACTACAGATATTCTCAAATCTTCTTTTTCTACCTACCACACGCTTTTCAAATATTGGATATTGACCTAAATTGGGTGCATATTCTCTTCTTAACCTATTATACTCTTTCACACAACTTGCATCTGTACTAATCTTTGTCTCATCAAAATCAATCAAATACAAGCAAGATAAAGTTTTCACTCAAGACAAAGCAACATATGCCATACCCTCTTTAAACACAGTACTTCCAATATTCACTAAAGCACGTTCTACACTTAAACCTTGAGATTTATGAATGGTCACCGCATACGCCAAATTAATAGGAAACTGTTTTCTGCGAACATACAAATCTTTTACAAGCAAAAAGCGAGCTGAACAACGACTAAATTGTTGTACTTCTTCAATTTCATCAAATTTGATTTTCAAAAATTCTATACCATCTCTATTTACATAATTAACAAAATCAACAATTTTACCCATTGCTCCATTTACTAATCCTTTTTCCACATGCAAATTACGTAGTAAAATTACCCTACAGTTTACACATGCATATAAATTCTTTTCTGAAGCAGCAGTTTTACTTATCGACTTCTCTAAAGAATCCAATTTCCTCTTTAACTTTTCAGTCAAAATAAAAGCGATTCCTTTATGTTCTATTTTATCAATAGCTTCCAATTTTATAATTTCTTCATTTTCCAACTTTAACATTTCTTCATTGAACAGACAACATTCACGCAGTGTTGGCATTAAGCAGGATACAGATTTGTTTTCTGCAATTCTCATATATATTTTCTCTGGGACAATATTTTCATTTGGAAACAAATTAGAAAGTAATCTTCTCTGGAAAGCTTCTTTGCCATGTGTAGTCACTTTCCCAATTCTTATATTTTGAAGAATAGTTCCATAATCAACATCATTTGCCTATCACATATTTGTATTATGTTCCTTATATTCAAAATATGACCAAATGTTTACATTTCCAATTCTCCCCAAAGACTTTCTGGTATCTTCATGGGGCAGTGTTTTAAACACTGGTTGTCCATTTAAAGGAGTAAGTTGTAGTAGATCTCCAAAAACTATGACGTGTTTTCCTCCAAATAATACGTCATACTCTGTTTTAAGAATTTGCTGCATTCTTAAATGCACAAAGGCAAGCATTAAGTTTGATACAATGCTAACCTCATCAATAATGAGAAGTTTCATTTTCCTCAAGACTCTTGAAACTTCACAACAAGCTTCTCCAGATAGCTTGTGATATTCTAATTTGTTTTCATGCTACACTAGTAGCATTAATAAACAATGTAAATTAATTCCTTTAATATTGTGGGCTGCTCATCTAGTTGGAGCAGTGACAACACAAGACAAATGCGACTCAATTGTTTTCTGTAGAAAAGTTGTGAGTACTTTAATTAAAAAACGTTTCCCTGTTCCAGCTTGTCCACTCACATACATTTGGATAGGTTCAAATGATGAGCAAGAGCACTCTTTCTTCTCATGAAGTAATCCATGGTGAATCTGTTCTCTCACTTGCTCATATATTTGTTGCAACTCACGATTTAGTTGTTCTTACAAGTTTCCTAAGTTTGTTACATCTCCTTGAGCTTGATACATTGTTGTTTCCACCATTTCCATAGCAGTTGCTGCTTCATTTTGAACAATTGATTCTCCTAGTGGGTCTTGACTCAACAGAGCAGAAGTTTGACTGTCTTGAGAACTGTTTCTAGCAATCTCATCTGCAATTGTAGCTTCTTGCTCAATTTCGTCGTTCAACATTTTCACATAATTAGCAAAAACAGGACATTCTATAGTATCTTTACTTGCGTTGAAGGAATCTTCATAGCTCTCAAAATCTCCAAGTAATTCCAATTCTGAACGCCACGGTTTGAAAAGTTGCAAAAGAGCTAAGTAGTAAAATTCCCTTTTGTCAGGAACTTCACAACTCAGTTTACGGTGATTAATCAAATGTCCTTTTCTTTGTGTCACCAAACTTCCTTCAGAACCAACCACGGCATATATACCATTATTGATGTTTTCTGTAACATGCCGTTTAAAAATATAGTTTTGAAGCACTTCATGCAGATACATGTTCTCAAGATGATTACTTCTATTTGGATAATATGTATCCAACATATTTGTTTTCACAATATCTGTACTTTCTGGCTCTTTTTCAGCAAAACATTCAATTTCTTGCACTGATTTAAGTACTCGGTTATGTGTTGCAGCAAGAACTAGACTCACCCAAATGATTCTTCTAGATTTGGAGTAAAGACTTGCAGATGATAATCGATCTGAACATTCATATGCTCCAATTTCGCAATGAGATAACATCTTCAAACTGTAACTATATAATTTCTTACTTAGACTTTTCGCGTGGGAAATCTCTTCCCACATCTCTTTCAATTCTGTCTTTTCTGATTTTGTTACGTAGGATGTTACATATCGAGCAACAGCAATTGAATTGTCTGCAACATATTGAATATCCATGTTAGCATTCCACATGGACAAAATTACTGAGTTGTAGTCATGTATGTATTTTGACTCTTCATTTCTTCTTAAGTTGTAGGTATTTTTGGGAGACTTTCTTGTGATAGTGTGTAGCAAAGATGACATAAAACTGTTCGCTCCACCTTTCGATATTACAGGACGTGGAAATCCAAAACGACATTTGGTGTAGAACTTGTCCTTCGATTTGTACTTTCGACGACAGTATTTCCCACAGCGATTGCTTTGGAATGGTAAGACTTGTTGTCCTAAGTCCTTATCTTGTGTACCTTTGGGTATATCACATCTAGCATATTCTTCAATAAAAGACAACACAGTATCATCTGAGTCTGTTCCAAATTTGGGAGCATCTGTGATCCATATTAGCATATGTATGTGAGGAGCAACTCTCGCTCGATACTCATTTCTCCAAAAGAAATCCAAAACCTCCCCAAGAGGAGGATTTTTTTATTGGTGATAAAAGACATCATAGCTTCAAATCTATGATTTAAATATCTGCATACATTAACTGGATCCAAAGACCACAATTCTCCAGGTGTCTTGTATTCAATATTTAGTATATTTGGATTTGCCTCTCGAAGAAATTGAAGTAAACCATCCCAAGCGTACTCAGCAAAGCTTAGAGTAAGGAACCATGTAAGAGTTCCTAAGTTCCTTAGCATACATTTCAGTTCTCCATGACGACGGTACGAGTACTCATTAGTACCACGCTGACATGCCATGAGATTAATCAGCTGAGATTCCAAAACATTATCTTTCTGCAGTATTTTATCCATAAATTTCTTTGCCGAAACATTTTGCACACCTGTTTTCAATATATGGTTTACTGCATAACAAAGTCCAGACAATTCACTCTCAAACAAAAGATGAAACAAATATGGAATACATTGTCGAAATCTTGGATCTTCTGCATATAATTTTGATTTCCGGTATTCAGATGCAGGAATCTGCACAGGTCGGTCATCATATCATCCTCCTTTTCCTGTAGGAAACAACTGAGGGAAACAACGAGCTTCCAAGCTTTTTTCCCATACACTAATGAGACTTCCTTTTGCTTCTTTCATTTGGAATAACTCTATAATATTCCCCATCACTTCTGTAGAATGAAGTGGATGAACACTGTAATGTTCATAGATTTCTTCAGTTCTGGACACATCCACTTTTTCAATTTGTCCGGATGGCGACTCACTATCTTCTTCTACAGTTATTTCTTCTTCTCTCACATACACATTTTTATAATATTGATTACTTTTTACCAGATACAACATTGCCTTTTTTACTTTCCACTATTATTTGGGGGCATTCTATGCGGACATTACCTGCAGGGGTCCCGTGCTCATCTCCTCCCTGCACACGCTCTCCCCCGACGCCGCTCCAGGCGTCGCGGCTGCTGAGGGGGGAGAGCGAACTGGACTACACTTCCCAGCGTCCCCTCACCGCCAGCGGGGGCGCCGAGTTGCCGCGTCGCATGGCTGCGCCCGGAAGCGCATAAGAACCAGCCGTCCCAGCCGCTGAGCGGGGGCCACTATTATTTGGGGGCATTCTATGCGGACATTACCTGCGGGGGTCCCGTGCTCAACTCCTGCCTGCACACGCTCTCCCCCGACGCCGCTCCAGACATCGCGGCTGCTGAGGGGGGTGAGCGAACTGGACTACACTTCCCAGCGTCCCCTCACCGCCAACGGGGCGCCGAATTGCCGCATCACACAGCTGCGCCCGGAGGCGCATAAGAACCAGCCGCCCCTCCCGTCTCGCGGGATCTGCGCGTAATCAGCCGGGCTAAGCCCGGGCAAAGGGCGGGCCCTCTACGGCCCTCAGAGGCCGGATAAGGACGGGATGGGCCACCCCCCTTAACACTGTCACACAACTGAGGTAATGACTCGCATACTTGTTAAGGGACATCCCCACTGGACACGAGTTGAGAATCTCCTAATACAACCAGATTTTTTGATGTCCTGTAATAATTCTACACTAGCAAATTCCACCATGATTCGTAAGGGGGCTACCAAGAACTCCATCACCCAAAGAAACTTACGTCCTGGGTTAAAAGATCATGGCAGGTCATCTCCGTCCATTGGTAACATGAATTTACCTGGTGAGTTCACAGAAAGCACGCCCACCAAGCATTCTCCTGAACAAACTATTAGTACAGCGAAAAACCTTTCACTACTGGACGAGCTAAATTCTCTATGCAATACTAGGTATGCTACCCTAGAAGATAGAAATGGATTTAAAATCCCCTCACCTTGTCCCGCTAAAAGAACCAGCATATCAAGTCCAATTGACAGCCCACTGGAACACCCTTCATCACCCACAAACGTACTTACGCAAAATATAACACCTCCCCCGCTCTTACCCAGTAAAAGGAAGTGGGATGGGGGTCAATCCTAAAGGAAATGAACCCAAACTACAGAAACTGTGCTCTAGTCCCCCATTGATCGTAGCTAATCCCCCCTAAACTCGGAGGAAAAATTAGACCAACCAGTACCTCCTTTCAACCTGATTTTTCTCTCCCAGATCGAACAACTGGTTAGATCAATCATTTCTCCGTTGATTGAAAAAATTATCACCCTAGAGGACAGGCTGCTGGGAATAGAGAAAAGAATCAGGACTAACTTATCTCCCATTGAAAAAACTGTAACACCTAATTGTTCCCACTCACTTGGTATTACCAAAGTCCCAACGCCACTTGTAAAAAACAGTAAAGATCCAATTAATCCCCTAGCTACCAACTCACTACCCCCAATTGCCCCTAAAGCCTACTCCAAACCTGGTTTACCACAAAATACTGCAACTAGAGTAAAGCCTTATAAAACAACTCAGATTCAGGTACCTCCGGAGGCTGCTCCTTTCGTATGTGTCCTTGCGGGAGTTCCCTCAATTAAACATGGAAAAACCGAAAGGGAGCAAGACCTACTAAATAAAGTCACGTATTGGCTAACTAAAAACAGGCCCTTGCCAATAGACCTTGATGGTACAATCATGGCTGTTAGAAGGGTGGGCTGGTTAGGTCCCCTACAAAAAGATATTGCCGGTGACTTGGTTCTAATAAGATTTAGAAGTAGACTAATCGTTCCCTACCTCCAAACTCTGCATCCCCAAGAAGGTGACGGCCCTATATCCATCTGGGACCTACACGATTTTTATCCAAGCACGGCAGTTACCCCTCGTCCAAGACTAAAGGCAGAGACAATTTACACGAGGGGTAGAAGCCATGGCGCATTGAGTGGCAGTCGCCTTACCGTTTTTCATCATCCCGTAATAATGGATATTGGCCACAAACATGGTAAATTATGAATTCTCACATGGATCTAGGGAACTTACTCCCACAGTTTGGACAAATGTTTTTAATTTATGTAAGTTTTTATGATTGTTTTTTAACTGTACGCTTTTATGATTTTTAAACCAAAATCGAATAAAGCTAAGAATTGAGTACATTGAGTACTTTCCTAACATCCACTAATTCCTGCCAGATGTTTTTTACTCTTTGTAGGAACGCCATTAACAAGAATAACTAGAGGTTCATCTTCTACATTTTCTACACCAATTGTTTCAATATTTTTCTTTAAATCTAGAGGCAAATATACAACTCTTCCCTTTAATCCTCTCTGTAAATATGAAGGAGGCAATTTCCCTGTCTTAGGCTCCATACGAATTATAGCCTGAAATGGATGCACACATTGAATAAGAATAGACTCATCGTTATTTAAATCCATCAGTTCAGAAGGAATACTTACCAACTCAAGATTATTATGCACAACTTTAGCAAACATTTTGTTCTCTTCTAATTTGTTATAACAATATTTACAAATACGCTGATCAGAACCCAAATCAAAACAATTCTCTACCAACAAATAAGTTGCAAAACCCTTCCACTCATCATTATTGTCCTTTTCACTTTTTAAATAAAGATTAACAGTCCTGGTCTGATTTTTATAATGAGTTCATGAACAACAAATACAAGAATAATTTGGCCTTTCACCTGAAATCTACTTAAACTTTGTAATTTATTGCTAAAAATTTTCTACAGTACAACATTGTACATTCTCTTTCACATGTTCTTCTATTAATATATACGTTTCTGCACTATCTTCCTGAGGACCAAAGTAACTAAGCTGAATCTCATCACAAACATTTGTTACATCTGATACAGATCCACGCAAAAGAGCACTGTTCAACTTTTTTAACATTAGTGCTGGACTTTTAGCGTAATACAATGTTCTGACTAATTTCCTCATTTGAGTATGATGAACTGCTAACATCCTGAAATGGTGTAAAACACTTCAACATACTTTTTTAGAAAGACAAGCCAGAGAATGATCTTGCAAACCAGTATTTTCTCTCACTCTGCAATGGTCTAGTCCTTACAACATCTTAATCTTTTGTTAAACACTTTTCTCACTATGGTTACGTAAGAAATTACGTGAAAAAATCAATAGATTCTTGCCGTACACTACAAATACTACTACAATTCCAAGTGTACACAGGAGCTTTAGGACGTCTCCCTAAAACTTCATCAGCTAACATCTCTTCCGCATTTCTAGGAACAATTTTCTCTTTCTCAATAGCACAACCATTTCTAACCTCATAAGCATGACCACTAGTGTCAACTGCATGCAACAAATCATTACTTTGAATATCACTCTCTTCATTAAAAAAAGGCTGAGAACTTTAACTATGTTTCCATTCACCCAAAAAAACCTCTGAAAAATTACTTCTGTTAATTACTCTTCTCCGCTCACTTTTGGCCTTCATCAAATGGATTGGCTTATCTAGTGATCAAATTCTATTGATTTCTAAAATAAACACATTTTTTTTCACTTCGAAAGCTTTCTCAACTACATTTTCCATATGTTTTCTTTTCTTATAAAAAGCAGGGTTTTTTTTACATTTCTTGACTTCTTTCAACAAGTTCGACAAAACTCTATTATAAAGCATTCTTTTTCTAATTTCCTGAAATTGAGTCTTCCTCCTTTTCCTATACACTTCTTTTCTACAAGGTGAATTTCCATGGCTTTTCTCTTTCTTCTTGCTTTTCTTTTTATTTGCAGATACACAATTTATATTTTTCACATTGTGCACACTACTTTTAGTGTTTGATAATTTCCTGAGAAAAGTCTTCGTTCTCTTACCGGGACTTTTTTTCTTATTCTTAACACATTGTTCTTCATATAAATTTTGTGGATGAATTCTCTTTAAATAAACACCTTTCTTTCTTCGTTTCCTCTTTTGCACTTTTGTAGGCATGATGAATTTTTTTCAGTGTTGATAAATAGAATCTATTATAAAAAATATATGTAACATTACAAAAATAAATATATGAAATATACTACTATTTTACTTATAAGAAGAGAAGAATGATTATAAGGACAAAGGTGGGACTATGAAAATAGAAGGACCTACAACAAAAGAAGAAGGAGTATGACACAAGGGAAAATATGAGGAGAAAGGAGAGTATAAGCAGACACTGCAATATAAAAAGATAAAGGGAGTATAAACAGACTGGGAAGTATGAAGAGGTAAGAGGGAATATGAAGAGAAAGGTGGAAGTATAAGGAGAGAAGGAAGTGTATAAGAAGAAAGAGAGTGAGAGCAGAGAGGGGGCAGTAATAAAAAGAGAGAGAAGTACAATAAAGAGAAAAGAAGTAATATGAAGAGTGAAAAGTGAATAAAGAAAGAGGCAGGAGTATGACAAGAGAAACAAATATAAAGAGAGAGGTCAGTATGAAAAGACGGAGAGTATGAGGTAAGTGCTGCCGAGTGTATGCAGGGAGTCAAGGATGACTAAGACAAGAGAGCAAGCACTATTAAAAGAAAGAAGAAGTATAAACAGAGAGAACAGAAAATGAAAATATAAAAGGAATATAAAGAGAAACAGGAAAATATGAACACAGGGAGAAGAAGTATAGGACAAAAGGGAAGGAAACAAAAAGGCAATAGTATGAGAAGACATGCAGAAGTAAGAGAAGAGAGAAGAGAATATGAAAACAGGAGGGAGTATAAGGACAGGGGGGACAATGTAGAGAGGAATGTCACAATAAGAAAAGATGGGAATATTAGTAGAGAGTGGGAAGTATAGGAAAAGAGAGAAACGTGTGAGCAGAGAGGGGAGTATGAGAAGAAAAAGAAAAGTATGAGAAAAGAATAGGGAGTATGTGCAAAGAAGAGCGAGAATAAAAGGAAAAAGAGAATATAAGAAGAGAAGAGTTTATATGAAGAAAGAAGAAAGAATATAAAGAGAGAGAGAGAGACAAAAAAGTGGAGAAAAGGCAAATATAGGAGAAGACTTAGTGTATAAGGAGAGAGGGAGTACTATGAGGAGACAGTAAGAACTATGAGGACAGGGGTGAATATAAAGACAAAAAAGAATATGAAGAGTATGGGAAGCATGCAAAAAGAGGAGCACGTATGAAGAGAAAAGAAAAGTACAAGAAGAGAGGATAATATAAGAAAAAGGAGGTAGTATGATGAGAGAGGAAGCAGTAAGAGGAGAGAGGAGGAAGTATGACAAGAGAGTATAGAAAATATGGAAAAAGGGGCGAATATAATTCCTTAATGTACACAGACGCACAGTGTGATATAAGACAACAAAATATGAGACCATACCTTTTTATCAAAACCCATTTACTAATGTAAAGCGTTTCAAAAGGGCAAATATAATTCCTTAATGAACACAGATGCACAGTGTGATATTAGACAATAACATATGAGACCATGCATTTTATCAAAACACATTTACTACTGTAAAACATTTCAAAATCCGCAAATATAATTCCTTATTGTACAGAGATGCACAGTGTGATATTACAGAAAAAATATGACACCATGCATTTTATCAAAACACATTTACTACTGTAAAACGTTTCAAAAGGGGCAAATATAATTCCTTAATGTACACAGATGCACAGTGTGATATTACAGAAAAAATATGAGACCATGCATTATACCAAAAGACATTTACTACTATAAAACGTTTCAAAAGGGGCACATTTAATTCCTTAATGTACACACATGCACAGTGTGATATTACAGAAAAAATATGACACCATACATTTTATCAAAACACATTTACTACTGTAAAACGTTTCAAAAAGGGAAAATATAAATCCTTAATGTACACAGATGCACAGTGTGATATTACAGAAAATATATCAGACCATGCATAAGACCAAAACACATTTACTACTATGAAACGTTTCAAAAGGGGCAAATATAATTCCTTATTGTACACAGATGCACAGTGTGATGTTACAGAAAAAATATGACACCATGCATTTTATCAAAACACATTTACTACTGTAAACGTTTCAAAAGAAAGAGGCAAATATAATTCCTTAATGTACACAGATGCACAGTGTGATATTACAGAAAAAATATAAGACCATGCATTTTATCAAAACACATTTACTACTGTAAAATGATTAAGTAACTATACACATTCCATGTATATAACTACTACATTTCAGTGAACAACCTTAACTCATTTTGCAAATACATATGCAATTTACTACATTGCTTTGTCCAACATTACATAAAAAAAGTGTTACAATAGAATAACAAAGACACACAAGAGGCTTGTAAATCTGCCCCAGAGTAAATGAAAGGAGAGAAGGAAAAGTAAGAGTACAGATTAGGAAGTATAAAGAGAAAGATAATACATGAACAGAGAGGCGGGAAAAAGAGGAGATAGAAGGAATATGAAAAGAGACAGAGGAATACAAGAACAAAAAGTGAAAAAGAGCTTATAAATCTGCCAAAAGTGTATGCAGCAGTGCATGTATACTGACTGCAAAATTGTAGATTTAGAACACAAACTTAATTCTAAACAACCAACACTATTAACGACTCAACAACTAAAAAAGTGACTGCACACATTCTACATTTTTTAGTACTGCACTTTATTGTACAAAGGTGACTCACAAAACAAATTAACTTAGAAAATGATTTGATCATAATAGTTATCCAAATGCAGAGAATACATTACTCTTACTAAAAACAAAGGGGCAGATTTATGAAGCCCTTGCGCCACGTTTACGCCGCTGTTGTGTCACGCAAGGCGGCGTTAACGTGGCGCATCCCTACGAACGATTTACAACGTGACGCATCTAGGCAGATGCGTCACGTTGTAAAGCCCTGCGCCGCTTGTGGGTGTTCCGGCGCAGGGTGGGCGTTCCGGGGCAGGTGCGCCTCGCAAAAGTGGCTGAGTGAAATCAATGAGATTTCACTCAGTCACTTTCTGGCCAATGCTGCGTCAAAAGCCTGCGCCTGCTTGAAGCAGGCGTAGGTCTTGATGCAGCATTGTTGAGATGGGGCACCACCGAGCCTTGCTGGAGCTGCGTCGCGCTTGCGACGCAACTCCAGCAATGCGCCACCTTAACGCCACAGATGCGTCACGCATCTGTGCCGTTTTTGCCCCATGGTGCGCCGCATTATAAATGCGGCGCACCATGGGTGGCGGAGCTGTGGCGCACTGTGGTGCACATTAACTGGCGCATCCCTGGGGATGCGCCAGTTAACATAAATCTGCCCCAAAATTTACCATATATTTCCTTAGAAATTATCATCTCACCTTAAATATTCTTATACAGAATCTCTCTAGTTCGGTGTCTGCAGCAGAACCAAGAAATGGTACATTTTCCCTCTCAATTTACAGTTCTATACCTGTATAACAAATCAAAATGCTTCACACATTAATTCAAAACCAAACATAAATTTCTATTGGTTCTACATTTCAAACATTTCCAACTGACATAACGTTCCACCCTACCCCCAACAGATCATGCAAAAGTCAACTGTCAACAATGGTCAAAAGTTCAGCACTCTATAAAACACTGCTCCTCAACAAATTTACACTATGCATGAGCATTTACTTATAAGTACCAATAAAGAGAAAAGGTCTCATTACAACCAACCAACATATAAACACATAAACTTGTAACATATCTGTAAAATATATATTTTTAAATTGATTTTTTCTTGCTTACGTACGGTTATGGAATGACTTAGAGAATTTGCACTGTACGTCGTCCGTACGTGCATGGTACGCGTACGATAAATCTACCGTAAAGCCCCCACGATCCCAGCCAACTCCATGCGTCCTTCAGGAGCCGGCATTGCTTTTTGTCAGAGAGAGCAGCTTACATGCTGCTCTCTCTCACGAAAAGCAATCTGCTTTCATACTTAAAAGACAGAACAGCCCTAGGGGATCATGAAGTCCTATAGAAAATTGCAAACTTTTCCTCTCAATCTACACATTCAATCTACACACAAATAAAAATAAAAAACAAATCACATTTATTCCCACATTAAATTTAAATGAAAAACACTTTTATGTTGCTTGAACTTTTTAACCTTTTTCCAACTGACAACACTTTCAACCCTTTCTCCATTCCACATTCTGCCAGTTACCATAGAAACACTTTAGGGAACACCTAACTGAGAACACAGGTGAAAAGTTCATCCAACAATGTTGCAAATAAAACAGCAAGTGTGCTTGAGTTGTCAATTTAGCAGCTTATCTAAAGTAAAGTTATTTTCTATCACTTTTTCTTAACCAATACATTTCAGGCTTTCAAAAAACAGATAATTCCACCCTAGTTTCTGTGTAAATATTTTTCAAACATCCAATCATTTCTTTACTTTTTTACCAAAACTACATCTTATCCACCATTTTAGAAAAATCTTATTTTTCAAACTGCCATTTCATTTACAGAGACCATCCAAACCTCTCTTTAAGATGCTTAAGGTGTGGATTGTGGGACACAGCTATATTTTCTGGAGCCAAAGGTACGCAGAACAGAAAGGACATCACAAAGACCTAGGTTTACCAAACGTAGACATTAAATGGATTGGACAGAGAGGGTTAAAGTGGCACCAATTGATGCCATTGGTGAAATCCTTTATGCATATCCTACACCCTGACCTCATGATTGTGCACTGTGGCGGCAATGACCTAGGCACTTTGAAAGGGGTAGGTCTGGAAATGCTTATGAAGGACACCTTTCGACAACTGATGACACCTTTCCCAAAAACTGCCTTTGTCCATTCTAATATATGCCAAAGGCAGAAATGGAACTGGTCCAACCACCATTGTCCACAGATTGAGAAAGCTAGGAAACGTGAATAAATCTGTTTCTGCCTTTGTCCGAGACTATAGAATGGGGTCCATCTACCACAACAATCTGCGTTTCAATATGCATGACATCTATAGGAGAGATGGTGTATATTTTACAGATGAAGGGAACAGAGTCTTCCTCATAAACTTAAGAATCTGCATCAGTACTTACTTGTGTAGGTACTAAAATCTCCCAATAAACACAAGGGCTCTTTTTAGAGCCACCCAACATGTAAACACATACACTTGATAAATCGCTGAAAAATATATTTATTTTTCTAGCTTACGTACGCTTATTGGACGACTTACCACCGTACGTCATATGTACGTGCATAGTACGCGTACGCTAAATTGACCGTAAAAAAGAGTAGCCTTTATCACTAATTTACATGCTGCTCTCACCCATTTAAAGATTATCCAGGTCATCAACCTAAAAAGGTCACAAATCATCTCTTATCCCTTTGTCTTCTTTTTTTACTGTATTGTATGACGTAGAGTGTGTGATCCTATGCCCAGAGTTGTCAAAGGTTCTGGAGTCTGCCACGCCTCAGGATCAGCTCCTGCAGTGTCCCGGAGCCACGCGGCCCCTCTCTCAACATTTGAAAACCCCGGGGGGAGATGGTAAATTAATCGAGACTGAATACCTTAGTACAGGCAAACTCTTACGCTAACAGGAAAACACAACAACAGTATTAGGCCCAGATTTCTATTGTACTAATTTATTAGTTGCAGATCTAGTTGTCAAATCGGGACACACCCTCCCTCATGGCTTATACACATCCACACCACACCCATCCAGCAAATTCGTCACTACACACGTGACCCTATGTCTAAAAAAGACGGAGCGCACGTGTTGTACGCCATTTTAGAGTTGTTCCTAAAGTATCGAACAAGGGAGCCCACTACTACATGCTTGGCCTCTTTAGTCACTAAGTTAGTGGTACCCAAAGCATTGAGCAGGTGAAGAACCTGTGATGATGATGATGGGAGCACAAGTATGTCGTTAGCCATAGAGATATCAAGACTCAGCACCATATGAGACTTCTTTGTTGGAGATCGGGACTACATCATGCATAAGGTGTCTTTTATACGAAAAGGTGAGCAGTGAGGCTTGAGTACGCATCGAAGAGAGTCACGGTTGTAGCAGACTAGATACAAAAACGTGACTTACTGTTTTAGACAAACGCACTCCTATATATATTACCAAATGTTTTCCTCCTGGATTACGGATGCTCTTGATTTCCTCATACCCATGCGCTGGTCGAAAGGCTATTCTAAAACACCAAGCCCATGGTATAGTGAGTCTCTTGCCGAGCAAAAAAAATCTTGCCGGAAGGCGGAGAGGAACTGGAGGAGATCTTATGATCCGGCTCTGAAAACTGCATATTTTGCCCAACTTGGAGCTTATCATAGAGCAATATGTAGAACTCGGGCCGATTATTATGCTCGGGAATTCCAAGCCATCACTAATCCCTCCAAATTAATATTTAAGGTTTTAAAAGACCTTACGAATAAGAGAGCTACCTCGGCAGAGATCTGCACTGACTCCCACTGCGAGAATCTGGCAGTTTTTTTCCTGGAGAAAGTGCAGAATATATACAGGGGGTTTGACGTGTGTCGGCCGGACCCAGTGTTCGCTGACCCTATTTCCGTGGGTCACGAGACTCTGGCCTTCCTTCCTGACTTGTCTCTGGAGGCTTTTAACAAACTTAGCCTCAAGATCAAATCAGGTTCCCCTCTGGATCCGCTGAAGCCAGCCCTCATTAGTTTGCTCTCTCCGCTGTGCCGTGGTCCGATATTGACCCTTATTAACTTGTCTTTGTCAACCGGAATAGTCCCCTCCTCTTGGAAGCAGGCGGTGGTTACCCCAGTTCTGAAAAAGGCTAATTTAGATCCTCTCCTGCCTGAGAACTACCGCCCGATATCTCTTCTGCCCTGGACTGCTAAAGTTACCGAGGCTCATGTTAACTCCATTCTATCCGACCACCTTGCCCGTAATCAGATACTGGACTCTAGTCAAAATGGCTTCCGCCCTGGACACAGTACCGAGACCGCCCTGCTCCACATTATCGAGCATTTACGCCTGGTGCTTGACTCCGGGCGTACGGCAGCGCTCCTTTTATTAGATCTGAGCGCTGCCTTCGATACTGTGTCCCATTACATACTGATTCAACGCCTAGAGGAAGCCGGAGTCACGGGAGTCGCTCTTCAGTGGTTTCGATCCTTTCTATCAGATCGAACCTTTAAAGTGGCTATACCACCTTGCCAGTCCACTATCCATCCCTTGGATCTGGGAGTCCCACAGGGCTCCTCGTTGAGTCCCACTCTGTTCAACTTATATGTGAAACCGCTGGCGGTGGTCGTCAAACAGTGGGGTTTGACAATGACCTCATATGCCGACGATACACAGCTAGCCGTGACACTGAGTGGAGACCCTGATGTCGAGGCTCCCAGATTCCGAGCTGCACTTGTAGCAGTAGCCAATTGGCTCCGTACTAATTGTCTACAATTGAATGCTACTAAGACTGAAGTGATGATCCTTGGAAAACAAGCTGAGCTATGGGGAGATCAGTGGTGGCCTCCAGAACTGGGTGTTACTCCTATACCGGCAACAGAGGTGAAAAACCTAGGTATTTGGCTGGATCCTGCGCTCACCTTCATTGGGCATACGAAGAAGGTTGCAGCCACATGCTACGGTATACTGAGAGGCATAAGGCCGGTCCTTAAATACTTCGACCCCCCTACTCGGCAGCTCGTAGTCCAAGCCTCTATACTATCTCGGCTGGACTATGGAAGTGCACTGATGCTAGGGGTCAACCAGGCTGAGGTAGCCAGACTCGAGAGGGTGCAAAATGCCGCGGCGCGGGCCATTGTTGGTCTTCCCAGACACTGCTCTGTCTCTGGCACTATCTCTTCTCTCCATTGGCTGCCGGTTAGACAGAGGATCAAGTTTAAAGCACTCTGTCTGGCTTTTAAAATTTTGAAACTTTCCTCCCCACCGGCTCTTGTTAATTTACTGACCCCTTACATACCTCTGAGATCTCTTAGATCTGAGGCCCTGCATCTGGCGATCTGCCCTCGGTTTAAACTCAGCAGAATGGGTGGTCGCTCTTTTCAGGTGCTTGCTGCGGGACTATGGAACTCGCTTCCAGTGCACACCCGAGCCCTGAATGACTTGTCCATTTTTAGGCGTACTATTAAAACGTTCCTGTTTTCTGCGTCTGAATAGTGTTCTTTTATTCCGCATGTTATGTTACAGTACCTGTCTGAGCGCCTGGACGCCCCTTTGCTGGGGTATCAGTGCGCTATAAAAATATAAATAACATAACAAATAACATAACATAGTGTATTAATTTACATGTATACATTTTTTTCCCAATAGCAGGAACGTTTTAATAATCGCTGAAATGTCCGAAATATTTCCAATACAAACAGTTCGTAAAAATGTGAAAAGAAATGTGGATAAGAGCGCAATGTTATCTAACTCTAAATTAATATAGTAACAATTACCAATCTAACTCTAAATTAATATAGTAACAATTACCAATCATAACATCTTTCTTTTAGATGTAGTGTTTCACGAGGCATTATGTAACAAGGACGACGGCAATGGCACAAGGTGAGCAAACCAGCTTGTTTCTGAAAGAATGACAAGTTATCTGTGAAACGAGAGAATGTGTAGTATGCAGCAGGCACGCCAAACACACATTGGGCTAACGGCCTTCAGCTAAGATCAGATACCTTCCTGTGCCCACACACATTCACACTGAGTACTTCACAGGTCTTTTAAAGACATATTGCTTATTATTGAGACTTTAATGTCCATCCCCTCCCCCCGCTTACAGCCCCTGCAGCTCCACTCTTCTTTTTGTTAGATATTAAGCCCCCCCAATTATTTTGTTTTAGCCCCCCCCCATATTTTTGACTGTGGTTGCGCCTCTGGCTTCATGCAGCCCCCCTTATCCTGTGTGTCTCTCCCACGTTTTAATGTCCTTTTTTCTCTCTTTCTCACTCTCTCACATCGTTTCTCTTTCTTTTTTAAAGTTTTGTACGCTGCTATCTCCAGTCTACTATATACAACCTTAGCTTAGTTGAAGTGGTGAACTCTCTTCATTACTGTGAAGGCTTCTTCAACACGTAGAGCACCCTCTTTTAATCATGCCAAGGGCACTAGGTGAGCAAGGAATTTTGTTTCCGAAACAACAACAAATTATTTGTGAAAAGAAAGACTGAGTACTGTGCAGCAGCTTCACTATGTAGAAATATATAATTACCTCCGAGAACTGACAACAGATAGGTTACAACAGTCTGCGAAACAGATCTACAAGCTTATTGCGCCACTTTTGTGCCACTTTTAACATGGAAAAGTGGCGCAAGGAGCTTGTAAATCTGTGTCTTTCTTTTCAAGAAAAAATCTCAACTCCAGACTCTGCAAGACAGTTTTAATGTTGTTTTCTGGCTCCTTCTCTCTCTCACTCCTTTCACGTGTAGAAGCAGAGGTGTACGTTTGGCGCCTCGGCAATACGTTTCAAATAAATATAGATAGAATATACTTATTAATATATTACGAAACTATAGCAGCGGATGACACACACGGCCTGAGAAAAGAAAGTGGCAAATGTAATACCTAAAACAAGGAGAGGTTTGCTTGGTGAACTTAAAGAAAAAGAAAGAAACGTGGACTTGGAAACGAGGCTGCGCATGCGTAGAGAGTACAACTGGTGCACAAAAAAAATTGAAAGTTTTACATACTATCATAGAAATATAGGCACCCCGAAATACTCCAAGAGCCTGGACCCTGGGAGGTGGGTGGTCCCTAGGGCCATCAAGGGCTTCAGAAGGGGGGCGGCGCGACCCCCTCCCAACATAAAAAGCCCAGGGTAGTGCAGGTCCCTGGGGCTGGAAGGTCATTTTACATATTACTTCCCCAGGAAGGTGGCTGTCCCAGGCACGTGTACGGGGGAGAGGAAGGGGAGCTGTAAACATTTTTTTTATATATATTTTTAAAAAAGCCCTGAGGGGGAGCCAATCCCTGGGGCTTCGGGGGGGCGTGAGCCCCCTCCACATACTTCAAAATAAAACCCCGGGGGATGGCTTTCGCCGGGTCTCGGGAGGCCTTACAAGACCCCCATTATGGAAAAAAATGCCCCCGGAATTTAGCCCCCCCGGGGGCTAATTAAGAATAAAATGCACTTATAGTTTTTTTCTCCTTTTCCACTGCATACGATTATGATACACGTACCCCGCGATTTCCTATTTAAAAAAAGATCCATGTGGGACCCCCTGAGCAGGCCTAGAGGGTCAGGATGTTTCTACCCTGCCCCCTTTCCTTATTTTTCAACTTTCTTTTACTGATTTATTGTGACTGCATTGCAGAGAGGTGGCCCAGGATACACCCCTTTTTACCCCACTCTGCAACACAGCTCTGTGGAACTTACTGGAGGTACATGTTGGGCTAGTTGGACTCCAGGGACCCTCAGGATTGAAGAGGAATTAATTCCCCAACTTAAAACGCGCCACAGGGCGTGTTTGCACACATGTCACCTTAGTCCCCGCTCCCTCCCTTCACCACTGTGCAAACTCACCCCGTGGCGCTTTTTAAGTTGGAGGATTAAGTCCCCTTGAATCCTGAGGGTCCCTGAGGTCCAACTAGCCCACCTGGTACCTCCAGTAAGCGCCACAAAGCTGCGTTGCAGAGAGGTGTAAAAGGGGTGTGGCCTGGACCACCTCTCTGCAATGCAGCCCAATGGCACTCACTGGAGGTTCCTGGTGGGCTAGTTTGCCCCCAGGGACCCCTAGTATTGAAGGGGAATTAATTCCCCATTATAAAATGCACCACAGGCCGCGTTTGCAGAGTATTGCAGGGAGGGGGCAGGGCCTCGGCACGATCGCAATGTTTTGTATTCTTACATATGTTTAGAAGGGGGGCTGTGTGGCCCCCATTCTTTTTACTTTTTTGGGTCCTGGGGACCTCCATTTATTGACGCTTTTGTAACCTGCACACATGTCACTTTTTCCTCCTGTAATGCACCGTTTCCTACCTCTTGTAGTTTGTTGGCTTACGATTGTCACTTTTGCCTCATGTAATGTAACGTTTGCTTTTGTAATTTGTTCACTTGTAATGTTCTCATGTATCAGTTCTGTTCCTATTGTGAAGTGCTCTGACACCTTCGGGTAAAGTCTGCGCTATATAAAAATGCATGAATAAATAAATAAATAAATAAATAAAAGGGCTTCCCCCCATTTAAAAAAAAATATTGAATAGGAAGGGGGCCGCGTGCTCCCCCTCCCGTGGCCAATTCCAACCCCGGGGACCCCATCCCCCGAGGCATGGCCAAAATGGCTGCGTGGCCCCCTCCTGGGCCACTTCTGGCCCCGGGGACCCTATCCCCCAGGGCCTGGCCATTGTTTTTTGGGGTTTTTTTCAAGGAGGGTCTGCATGGCCTTCCCTCATTAGGCCAATTATAGCCCTGGGACCCCATCCCCCAGGGCCGTCATTCCTTTTAAAAAAAAAATTTGTAGGGGAGGGGGAACATGTGGCACCCCTCTCGGGCCACTTCTAGCCCCAGGGACCCCATCCCTTAGGGCTGGCCCTATCCATTGGAGACTGAGGGGGGAGCCTCAATGCCCCCCCTGTCCCTGCTGGCTCCCCACCTCCTGCGGGAGCTGGCATTTCTTTTTCACACGGGGAGCTGCTAAGATGCAGCTCCCCATGTGGAAAAGCAATCTGGTTTGGTTTCCCCACTCTCTCTTCCAAAAACCAAACTACAGTTTGCTATAACAGGCCAGGAGCCGCGAGGCTCCCGCCCTGTCATAGCAAACTGCAGTGTCCCGGACGTGGGCACCCCGGGACACCGCAGGAGGTGGCTGGCTCCCCAAAATGACAAAGCCCGGGGGTGGGGGGGTGGTCACCGGGGTGTGTGGGGGCAAGCCCCCTCACACAGGTATTTTTTTTTTTAAGTAGTCTCTGGGGCTGTGGGGGGGCAGTGTGCCCCCGCAGTTATAACTATTGAAAGCCCATGGTGGTGGCAATCCCTGGGGCTTGGGGGGCTTTGGAGGCCCCTCAAACTTTAAAAGCACAAGTCCCAGGGGGTGCTGGTCCCGGGGCTGCAGGGGGGTCATGTGCCCCCACAAATATTTTTGCAAAGACCCTGGGGTGGCGGTCCCCGGGGCACTGTGGGGGGATAGGGGCCCCCACACACATTTTGTACACTTCCCCGGGACCTGGCCCACCGGGGGCTTAATTAAACAAAGTACTGGAGCCTGCACTTCGTTTTCTTTATTTTCACGGCTAGAAACGCGCACCCAGCGCAAATTTGGCTGATTTTTTTTTTAATGCTTTTTTGGGCCCTGGGGGTCCTTGTGGGACCCCCTGAGCAGGCCTAGGGGGTCAGGGCATTTCTACCACCCCTTTTCTTGTTGTTTGCGCTAGTTTCACTGTTTTTTTGTGCCTTATTTAAACTGACAAAAAAAACACCACTGGGTCTGGGCTCCCAACGGCACAGCTTGCCACAAGCTTGTAATGAACGAGATAGATGCACGTGCCGTTAACAAATTAACTTGACATCTCTTTGGGTCACAACATACGATAGGAACAATATGTTAGTTGGTTTTAATTCCGATTATTTTATTTGCTTCTTATTTTATGAATTCTTCTTTTATTTGAACATATCATTTTTCAAATTTTTACAAAACTTCTAAAACCTTATATACACAACAAAATTAGCAATCTTATTGTCAAAAAACCACTTTCCTATTTACAATAATACATCAAGCATTTCTTCATTTACACATCAATCATTCATCAATCATACCAGTGCAGACAAAAAACAAAAATGATTGAATAAATGCTGGAATCTAAATATTCACAACAAAAAGTCAATATATGTTTTAAACCCAAAAATCTGTACAGTTTACTGATTCCTATCACTTTTTAATTTTTAAATTTTTGGCTTATTTTAGAAAGTCTAAGCGTTTCGAACTCGCATGAATTAGGAGTTCTCATCAGGACCAATATCTGAAATGGAGAACAAAAAGGCTTTTTTAGAATTCAGATTCCTATCTCTCAACTGTCTAACCCCAAAACTGCAAGCCTCCACACCTTACCTCTTGCTCATCAGAGTTTAACTGGAATAACCACGACGTCAAACTGCAATAAATGCATGAAAGAACCACAATCAGAAGCCCAATTGCAATCATGTCAAACAACTTCGTGGCACATGTACATACGCGAGTACTTACTAGTTGTATCAATTGTCCTCTTGTTTTTTTGTGTGTACGCTGCCTGACTTTAACCACTCTAGGGAACAAGGAGGAGACTTAGTCAGTGAGACTGGCTTGTTGAGTTGATGCTGCTTTAACAAAAGCCGTCGCTGCAGAAGCAGCGCTTACCTTCGTTGGATGGTCAGGCCGTTTATATGAGTTTTTTCTTTAGTGTTCTCCCGCCGGCGTGTCTACAATTAATGGAGGACCCAGTGTTAAAAATATATACGAATCTCCATCAAGTTGGTAAATTGGTTTGTGAGACCAGCGGTATTTTCAGTCTTACTTACTTCAATGAGACGGGGCACCGGGCGGCGTATTCGACCAGCTGGTGTTTTCCGTGTAGCCTGCTTCTCTGTCGCATCTACTTCCTGGTCCTCATAGGATCATGGGAAGTGTAGTGCGATCGGATCGCGGTTTATGTGCGATTGTTTTCGGGCGTCTCATGACGCTTTTTGTTGGACTCTCACAATTTGATTGATTTTTACTTGCAGGCATCTGCTTACAAAGAAAAAATGTTGGATTGTTATTGTCAAACGATCTAGTTTGATGAATTGGGATTGTTCCTATGTTTCCGCAATTTCTGATCAAGGTGCCATGGGAATTGTAGTTTTATAATTGAATCACATGATGTTCTTTCACAAGGTTCTGTAATCACGCCTTACATTTATTAGTGTGTTCTGTCCATAACTGTATATGATGGCATGTGTCGATTATGGGTAGTGTCATTGTGTACAAGCGTTGCACCGCATCACTTATTGGTATTATCTTCCTTATGTAGAGCGATTTCCATAATGTTTACATTAAGGTATGGTCTCACAATCGCTTTTTCGATAATGTCCGTGTTTTGCATATATTTACATGTAGTTTTTTGTACACGAAAAACCGACTTGAAGAACTGTTTTTATAGGGCACGCCTTGGGAATGAGGATCTTGTTTTCGGCAAGTGCCTGTGATGGGTCAAGTTATAGTTTGAACATTTTGGACATTTCAGTCAGGCCTAGTATTGCCGTGTTGAACTTTACTATTAACATAGCTTCTCTTCTTGTTCGTTTGGCATCTAAATCACCGCCTCGTGCATCATTTTCCACCTTTGAAATGACGGTCCATGATGTATCAGAGTCTTTGTGAATTTTCTCGCGCCAATGGTTCACCAAAGGTGCCATAGCAACATTATTTTTTTTTATTCTTGATTTGTGTTGCTGTATCCTTAGACGTACCTCTTGGTTGGTTTTCCCGATATATAGTAGATTGCAATCTACTTTTGGTGAACCATTGGCGCGAGAAAAATCACAAAGACTCTGATATATCATGGACCGTCATTCTTGTTACCAGTTTTGATGCCATTGATTTTTTAAACAAAGATGTTCCCGAGTTACTGTGTTGGTCTTAGGAGACAGAGGAGAAACAATGCAGGTGAGAGGCAATAGTCTGCAAGGGATTGTATTTCTTTTGACAGTCTTCAAGTTTGGATTAATGGTATGACATTTTGTTTCTGGTAAGCGCCTCTCAGCAGATGGTCTGAGGCCATTATCTGCTTTTCTTTTCTTAGTCTTCAGTTTGTGTTTATTATCTGTTCGTTAGTGGCAGAAGGGGAAAGAGGAAACATTCCCATGGGTTTCCCAGAGAATATAAGGTAGACCTACTTCTGCCAAGAGAATGTGTGGCCCCTTTGAACATGATCACAGCTCTTCTCATTAATTGTACATGGACTGGCATTACTTGAGATATGAGCAGACTGCTTGTGTTTTCTATCGAAAATGAATAGTCAGGTTGAGACTGTAGAGTTGTTTGTATATATTTTTAAATATGTGTTTAAGGGCAATAGTTTTTGATTTTAACACCGTAAATACCTGTTATCAGCATGGTCCTGGCTTTACATACTAACTGAAGGGGATGTAGTTATAATTATGATATAAAAACGTTTAAATCATCAGTGGCCATTGGTACATAACAAGCACACCATTGGTATGTGCTCTGTATGTGTGCTACAATGATGCCAATTGCAACCAACAGGAATTAGCATTGGTCTTTAACCAGGATCCTCTGAGTTATGTGAGAGCTCTACCATTCCCTCTGTGGTCCCACAGGCAAAGAAACCCTTGAATGAAGGCCTGGAATTCAAACAATATATTATTATAATAAGCATGCTGCGGGTTGTGCACAAATTCCAATGTTGAGGGAGAGAGATTGCCAAATGGTCAGGGAAGAGAGAAGGATCCCTGCTACAGCAGAGGAATGGTTGTAATTATTATTATTATTTACATTTTTAGGGCGCGCCGCTACCCGGAGGTTTCCGGGCGCCAAGGACAGATGCAACAGGAGACAAGATTTACTGATTGAACAACCAAGTCTTAAGGTTTTTACGAAAGCTTATATGGTTGGTTTCATGCCGAAGGGGGCATGGGAGTAAATTCCATAGCACGAGGGCCAGATAGGAAAAAGAGCGTCCTCCCTTACATGCCAATCTAACTCTAGGGACTAAAAATTTGGCTTGTGAAGAGGATCTGAGCAAACGAGTGGGGTGATATATCTGGACTAAAGAACATAAGTAACGGGGAGCAGTGCCTGATTTAATTTTATGCATGTAACATAAGGCCTTGAATTTAGTCCGGTTTTCGATTTTTAGCCAGGGCAAGTCACGCAAAGAGCCTGAAATGGAAGATGTTTTAGGAATGCTACACAACAATCTTGCAGCTGAATTCTGCACCACTTGTAATCTGCGTATCACATCCTTGTTTGCTCCGAGATACAGGATATTGCCGTACTCCAATCTAGACATTATCAGGGCCTGGATTACGGTTCTTGGCGTATGGCCTGGCAACATCCATAGTATCTTCCGGACCCACCGCAGGATAGTAAAGCAGATAGAAGCTGTCTTGGTTACTTGTTGCTTCATGGACAGTTGATCATCGATCTCTATCCCCAAGTTTTGAGCACATTTGACTGGCTTGGGGAGTGTACCCATTTCTCGAGGCCAGTGACGTGGGCCCCAGACGTTTTTATCTTTGCCCAAGATTAAAACCTCAGTTTTTTCGCCATTTAATTTTAGCCAGTTGGAATGCATCCAATTGGCTTTTTTGTTCAGCCCCGTCTTTAAGGATGATGGTTTAGAATCATCATTAGCTGATAGAGAAAAAAGAAGTTGGGTGTCATCCGCGTAAAACAAGATAGACAACCCAGCTTCTTCTGCAATGGTGGCCAAAGGGTTGACATAAAGATTGAATAACATAGGGCTCAAAATTGAGCCTGTGGTACACCATTAGGGGATTTGTACGTTTTGGAGTTCGCCAGAGATGAAAAATCCTGAAAGGTTCTGCCCATGAGGAAATCTTTGATCCATTTCAAAGCTGAACTCTCAATTCGCTGAAACTGAAGAACTTTTATTAGTGTGGAATGAGACACAGTATCAAAAGCGGCGCTTAGATCAAGCAAAATAAGCACCACCGTTTCCCCTTTATCGAGGAGCTGACAACGTGTTTCCGTGACTCCCAGAAGAGCTGTTTCTGTGGAGTATCCAGCTTTAAAGCCTGATTGGGATACGTGCAGGATTTTATTTGTTTCCACAAACTGTGTAAGTTGTTGGTTCACATGTTTTTCTAAGAATTTTGAGAAGACAGGGATAAGCGATATTGGTTGAAAATTAGAGGGATCAACTGGGGCTGCATTAGGTTTCTTTAAGAGGGGAGGACTATCGAGTGCTTCGAAGCTGCAGGTATGATGGCTTCTTTTAAGAGAGGCATTAAGTAGTTCCATAATGCTCTGTGAAATGTTTGGTTTTATTTTCTGGAGAATCTGCACTGGGAGTGGATCTTTGGAAGAACTTGATTTAAGGCTTTTTAGAATCCCATTAAAGGACTGAAGGTCTAGTGGGAGCCAGCTAGTAATTTTATGAGAGGATATAGATGGAAGAGTTTCTTCAGAATTTTTACAATATAAGCTCTTGGGTATAATATGGTTTTGCTACTCAACTTTAGTGGTTATTGTTTCATGTTCGATGTAAAATTTGTCAATCTTTTCAATAAAGAAATTTGCCACTGCTTCACAGTGTGCTTCATCAAGTGCAATAGGCTTTGGTTTGCAGGATGCTCCCGATAGTTTGCCAACTACTTTAAACAGTGCTTTCGCAATCTTATGTGCTGATAGAATAGTGCTATTTACATATTCATCACGGGCAGTTTGGCAAAGAGAGTTATAATTTCTCTTGGCCAATTTATAGTTATGTTTAGAATCTGAAGCATAATCTTTTCTTCAGTGTCTTTCTAATGCTTTACATCTTGATTTTTCAACCTTTCGTTTTTCAGTAAACCAGGGAGCAGGTGGGCGATGGTTGTTAGTTTTCTTAAAGGATAGTGGTAGACATGCTACCACCGAGTCTGTAATCCAGGTCTGGATAATGTTCGCATCGGATACTTTAATAGAAGAAATAGTTGGTTTATTAGTCGCCAAATGATCATTGAAGAGATCAGTATTCAGCTTCCTCCAATCTCTACATTTGCGATTAGTCAAAGGGAGGAAGGGCTTACTGGGCCCTGGCTCTAGTGATATTTTAAACTTTACTACAAAATGGTCCGTACAGGTGAAAGTAAGGGCCAATTGACATACAACATTAGATAAGTTTGAGAAAACCGGATCAAGCAGATGGCCTGCTTTATGGGTGGGGCCAGAGTTACAAAGAAATATATTAATGGCTTCTAAGTCAGAGATAAGAGTAGTGCCAATCTTGCACGCTGGATCATCAAAATGCACATTGAGATCACCCAAAATAGTAAAATTAGCTGCATTAAGTAAAAAAGGAGTAATAAATTCAGAAAAGCTAGTGGCCCAGTGCCCAACAGGGCCAGGTGGTCGGTATATTAAGAGACCAGTAAGCATAAATTGTGGAGATAGGAGAAGTCTGAAAAAGCCAGCTTCACACCCCTCCCATTCAACAGCCTCCCATTTTCCTGAGTATTCTTGTTTAAAAATTATAGCGATACTGATGGAGCGAGATTCAGAAATCTATTCATTTCAGCTCGTGAAGTTACACTTCCATAATTAAATTAATACTATTAATAATGTGTGCAGTGAGAAAACTAACCAACCTAGATTAAAAGAATTGCATTTTCATAAACACGCGGGAAACTAATATATGTGCTCATAAACGTGCATTATGTTGCATCTGCATGGGTGTGAAAATAATGAATTAATTCTGTCTATTGTCAAAGTCAAAACTAAATGCGGCTGTTTATTAATGGCATGTGCTTATTTCTGTGCGCTCATGTTTTATTTTCTGTCTTAAATTTTGCACGAACTTGTTAGTTACTTTGTTCTGCTTCTGCTAGGTAACATAGATTAATGGGTTAATGATTAGCAAAGGTGGGTGGGTAACAGAACGAACTTTATTTCTTGCATTAATTATTCTTTTGTGTTTGTTTATACACTAGTTAACGTAAAAGTGGTCTGGGGCCTAGTGCATTTGCAGTTGTCAAAAGTTCTGCTCGATGAAAGCAAGAGTCCAGTGTGGAAAAGTTTCTGACAAAAGCTTTTGTTACATGAAGAAAAGAAAAAAGTAAACGTGATGAGCTGACTGTTCTTTTAGTCAGCGTGGCCAAGGCCAGGAACCGGCAGAAAAGTGTGACAAGCTAAGGAAGTCGTGAACATTATTTTATAATTGTTGCAAACTGGTGGAACCTTCATGACTCGAAAGCAAAGGACAATGGACTCTAAGAAAGAGACGGAACTGGGGTTCTGAAGAATGCGATGACATGATGGCCTGTCACTTGACAGCCAATTGGAACTTAGATCGCACAAAAAGTATATTATTTTTCTTAGATTAATTAGTCAGAAAGGTATAAAAACTCATCCCCTGGTAGGGAGACATGCTGCTGCTTGCTGTTCTCCAGATGGACGTATCGTGCTGTTGGACTCATTTTGGAGCACGTAAGAGATCCTTTTAGGGCCAAAAGACTTTTTCCCTTATTCTTTAATAGAGCAAGTGTATCTAGGGACTTAGGGTTTAGATGATGCCAAACTGTTTTTCTATTTGAATATACTTTTCCCATGCTTGAAACTGTCATTACCGTTTTTGCTAAAACCTTAAAAATGCTTGAATAAAAAGATTCTTATGCACTTTCTCTGATTAAATAGTTAATAAATAATTTCTTTGAAAAACAAGCTGGTCTTGTTATTTCATGTATTTTGGTTACCATTAGCAGATCTTTCGCCACAGTGGCTTAATTAATTCGTAGGGTTTGTTAAAGTGTGATGAAATCATTCTACTGCAGTTGTATATAAATGTATATATTTTGTGAATAGGTTAATTAGGTCACATGATTCAGTTGCTCAAAATATGTCATGTTAGTTTATGGGCCTTGTGAGTGATTTACGATTAATGGTGAGTATTGTGGAGTTGGGTAGTATTGCTTATTGCATATTTTCTATAGGGCCGCTGGATCAATTATCTGGTAGCAGAGATACGGTTGCTATGGTAACCAACATGCTACATGGTAGTTACATAGGATCGATGTCTAACATATGTTGAGTTCTGTTCATTTGTTACATGTAGTCGAAAGGATTTTTCCTGCAGTGTGAAAAATCCTAGTTGTACCGGTACAGAGTGGTGTGACATGAGTGAAGTTACACAGTGCATTTGATCTGTTTCAAAATAGTGGTATTATTTTATATCACAAGTGTTGTGGCCGTACAACACGTGTTAGGGATATAGGTGTGCTAGATAGAATGCATGTATAGTGAGGATTGTCTATGAAATCGTAACTTTGAGTATAGGGACAGAGAGCCCGTTCTAAAACTCACTGCGAAAAGAGTAATAGAATATATTCGAGCTTGAGTGAAGGGTAAGATAACGTCGTTTATTTTGCTGGCGATTCTGGATTTCTGTGGCTGGTTAAAGTCCTGCCAGGTTTTCACGTATGTGTAGTTAGGGTAACTTTCCGTTTGAAAGTGCGTAAATGATTCTGTAATTTTGCTACTTTATGTGCATTCGGAGGGAAACGAGTTCGTTATTACCTGTTTGAAGGGTAGAGTAAAAGTTTACTTTATCGACGAATGAATATTCTGTGAGAGTAGCGTTGTCTATTCAACGCAAAGAATACTTGCATGCTTGTAAAAACTGTCACTTTATTTAGACATATGGTTTGTTCTTTTTGTCGTTATTAATTGAGTTTCATTGAATAAGCGTTCTTAAAATGGCGCTGTGAAAAGTTTTTGTGAAGGATGGGTGAGTTCTAGGAGTGAGACGCAAGAAGCCGCAGCGGCTGTGTACGTCACACGGTCTGCGCTGTGATTGGATAGCATACGTCACAGCCTGTACACCGATTGGCTCTCGTGACTTTGATGAACTGTAACCTGATTGGCTCTTTTGGAAAGCACAATTTCTATTGGTTGAGCAAGGTGGTGACGTAGGTCGAACCTGATTGGCTTGTTGGTGTGTTTCGCGCACGGATTGGCTAGTTTTGCGGAACATCCAGGAAATATTTACGATCATTTTCAATTAAGCGGATTTGATTTAAAAATGAGTTATTTTTACAAGAAAGTAGAGAAAAAGCTTACATTGCTTCAAAGATTTAAAATTTTTATTTCACCCGATAAGAAAATTGAAACGCGAGGTGGAAAATTACTTCATAAATACAAAACACCTGCAGCGTATATGGAAGGTGAATATGGTTATCATACTTGCCTATGGTTTAATGTTTGGATGCATTACACTAAAGACGACGGTGTCTTAGCCTGGCCGGAAGATGGTTCATTTAACATGAGAATTTTAAGAAATTTAAGAGAAAAAATGACAGCTCTTGTTCCAAAGCCTAGACCAACGCAATTTGAAGCATTAGTTGAATGGGAGGATGAGATGTTTGAACTTCAGAAAGAAGCAAATGGTTTAATAAGACCTCCTAAGACACTGATTTACAAACGAGAAACGCATGAGGATAGAATGCGTCAGTGGAGACAGGCAGACATGTAAGATGGTCTTTATGTAATAAGAGAAATGGTCACTGAAATACCAGGCCAAAAGAATACTCAAAAGAAAAATAATGCAGTTGCAGAAAGTGAAACAGAAGACCCAGTCTTAGAAGAAATCTATATGACAAATAAAAAACAGACTCCTTTTAAACCAGCTTGTGCATGGTCTACCCCGATGGTTTCTCCAGGAACCACACCTAGTGCACCTCCATTAAATGAAGAATCACCCAGATTGTACCCGAATAATTCTGAATCTTTTGGAACCCCTGAAAGGTTAGAAACAAGGACAAATTCAAGTGCTTATAATGAAAACAGAAATTTCCCTGAAACTCCAATGGGAAGAGAAGTTCCTAGAAATTCAATGGGAGCTGGCAGAGATGAGGAAGTTGTAGATACTTCAGATTATTTACGACCAAAAGAGGAATTAATTCGACAAATAACTAAGGGCATGGAAGCACTGACAGTTCCAGTAATGATTGGTCCTGTTCAGCCTGTTTTTTGATCAAGGAGAAATTAAACAACCAGGTTTAACAATTCCATTAAATGCAGAAATTCAGAAAGTAGCTGAAAATTTTTATTCAGAATTAACTGAAATACATCGAGAAAAAACAAAAATGCCTGATTTAACTTTTAATCAAGGTTCATTAAGCAGAACACCAATGGGTGCAGAGTCAGATGCTGAATCACTGGAGAAAACAGAGTCCACTTCAAAACTTGATGTGGCAAAATTAAAAGCAGATTTAGAGGAGTTAATAATTGGCACAATTGGTCCTGACAGTTTGAAGTATTATCGAGATGATGAACTCTTGTTCATCAGCAAAAGCATTCAATGGAAAACAAAGAATAGATATGATCAGTTGGAAGAACTGGCTGCAGAATTAGAAATTGGTTTGAGTAGACAGAAAAATTTGGGAAAACATTACAGATTAGATTTTACTGAGAAGGACATTGGGAATTTCAATACAATGGGAAGAATCATACATATCAAAGATCTGATTGTGTACATCAAAAATGTAGGTGACCTGAGCAAATGGAGAGTGAAGTGGACCAAAAAGAAGGAAGAAGAGAGGCTAGAAAAACTAGCTAAACCGTTTCCGATGAGAGAAATTGCAGGTGGTGGTTATGTTCATGTTCCCTGGTCAAGACAGGACATTCTGCTATTCACAAATGATTTCCCTCGGCTGAGAGAGAAGCCTGTGGAATGGTATCGACAGGTAGACAGATTCATCAAAGTTTCGAAGGTTCTGTGGATTGATCTTGATGGATTCTTTGACATTGTTGTCCCATCAGATCTTTGGACAGAATGTAAAATTGCTGTGAGTTGGCCTAAGACAGAACCAGATCGAAACAAGGAGACAGGTGCTCCAGCATCAGAGGTCATGGATCTGTATGACAAAGTAATTTATTGGTTAAAAGAGAAAATTCCACCAAAAGAAGTTGATTGGGTAAAAATAGACAGAACAAATCAGGAGCCAAAGGAATCAGTTCATTCATTCTATGAAAGATTACTACTGGTTTTCAAGCAGTACAGTGGCTATGAAAAATTAAATGAAAAGGACATGAGCCACTTCATTTACAGATTTGTTTATGGTCTTAGACCTGAAATTGGAGAAATGATCAGGAATAATATTGTCGGATGGCAATGAAACTCAGTTGATGATATTTTGAGAAAGGCAAAATACTGCAGTGATGAATTGGAGGCTAAACAGAAGAAACTAAAAGAGAAAGCAATGTGGGCACAGGTGAAAGTAGCGGAACATCAGATTGCAAACCTTGAAAACAAAAATGTAAATTTTGTTCAGAATCAGAATCAGAATCAGGGTCAGGGAAAGTTTAAAAACAACTTTAATAAGCAAAAAATTAATGTTAACATTGAGGAGTTAAAGCAGAAATTACCTTGTTTTAATTACGGCGAAATTGGACACTGGAAGCGTGAGTGTAAAAACCCGCCCAGAAATTTAAAAAATGCATAATTAAATCCACAGATGCAGAATGATGTAGATCTGCAGCAACAGCTACAGCGACAGTTGAATGAATTGAGTCTTCAGCAACAGCAACAGCTACAGCGACAGTTAGTGAATCAGCAGAGTCAGATTCCACAACCTCCTCTTCCAAACTGCAGGGGTGGTCAGAGATATAACCCAAGTACAGGATTCAGGGGTGGTGATCAGGTAATAAGACCTCAAAGACCAAATGTGCAAAATACATCAGGACAATTTTTGTTAACAGGAAATCAAGGGAGTGATTCTGATGACTGCTTATGACGGTGCCTGAGAGAGGGGGAAGAGTGTGTGCTTGCAGCCACTCTTGAGGTTGACCAGTCTGGTCCATTTGTAAACGGTAAAGTGAATGATGTAGAAATCACTTTTCTTGTGGACACTGGTGCTACCCGTTCTACTGTTAGGTCAGTGGAAATTGAAAACCTGCCTCTCTCTGGGGATACTATCCAAGTAGTTGGTGTAACTAATCAGCAAATTAAAACAGATTTGACAGAACCTGTGAAAATAGAAATTGGCAATTTTAAAGACAAACACAGATTTGTAGTTTGCAATAGCAGTCCTGTAAACTTGCTGGGAAGAGACATCCTATGCAAGATGAATTGCAAAATATATTGCTCACCGGAGGGTATTGAGCTGCAAACCATGGAGGAAGATGGGCGTTTATAAATTAACAATGTTAATGGTTGAAGCAGAGAAAACAAAGTTGTTTCCAGTTTTTGATAAACAAAATTTGCCTGAAGAAGTAAAAAAGACAGTTAAAGCTGAAATTTGGGATTTAACTGGAAATGAAATGGGTCTGATGAAATATGTTGATCCAGTCAAAATTACAGTGAAGCAGGGAATAGAATTTCCAAACATTCCACAATATAAAATGAAGGCTGAAACAATTGAGGGTGTCATTCCTGTGATCGAAAAATTCATAAAGCAAGGTGTTTTAAAAGAAATTGAGAGCAGTCCTTGTAACTCACCGATTATGGGGTTTAAAAAGCCAAACAGAACGTACAGAATTGTTCAGGATTTGAGAAAAGTTAATCAAATAGTTGTTCCTTGTTGTCCAGTTGTTCCAAACCCAGCAGTCATTCTTTACCAGATTCCGCATAATGCAGAATGGTATACTGGCATTGATCTTTGTAATGCGTTCTTTACTGTTCCATTGCATCCAGAGAGTCAGGAAATCTTTGCGTTCCGGTTCCAAGGTCGGTCACTAGCATGGTGTTGAATTCCTCAAGGGTATACAGAGAGTCCTTCTATCTTTAATGAGTTGTTAAAGAAATCTTTGGAAGATCTAAATTTACCTAGTAGATCAACATTGGTTCAGTACATTGACGACCTACTAGTGGCAACAAAAACAAGAGATAATTGTGTTACAGATACGATTACTCTTTTGAATCACCTGGCAGATGAAGGAGATAAAGTGTCTCCTGCAAAATTGCAGTTTTGTAAACAAGAAGTAAAATACCTTGGTCATAGAATTGCAAAAGGAATCAGACAGGTGACAATTGAGAGAATTAAAATGATTCAGGCAATGCAACCTCCAAGAACACAAAGACAGGTCAGAATGTTTCTAGGAATGGTTGGCTATTGTCGTCATTAAATTAGTGGATTTTCCGTAATTGGGAAACCACTGCAAATACTGACAAAATCAGACATAAAAGACCCAATTGTCCTTACAGACATTGAAATGGAAGCTTTTGAAAAACTTAAAAGAGCTTGTGTGAAGCTCCAGCTCTGGGCATGCCAGATTATGAAAAGGATTTTGAGCTGTATTGCAGTGAAAGAGAAGGTTGTGATTGTCTGTGTTAATACAGAGACACGGGAAACTGAGAAAACCTATTGCATATTTCTCAGCAGTCCTAGATTCAGTTGCAAAAGCATTACCAGGTTGCTTAAAAGCAGTTGCAGCAACAAGTGTGAGCCTTGAGCAAAGTGAAGGAATCGTAATGGGATTTCCTGTAAAAGTCTATGTTCCCCATTCAGTTGAAATTCTTCTTACTAGAAGCAAAACGCAACACTTAACAAGTAACAAACTGACAAAATATGAAAAGATTATTCTGGGATCAGATAATGTTTCCATAGCAATATGTGCAACTCTAAATCCTTCCACACTGTTGCCTGATGGTACTGTAACAGAAATTAGAAATGAAAACTATGTTGATCATGAATGCTTGGATGTTTTGGAATACTGTACCAAGCCAAGGCAGGACATTAAAGATGTACCATTGCCTGTTTCAGATCATGTCTACTTTGTTGATGGATCTTGTCTAAGAACAGAAGAAGGCTTTTTGAGAGCAGCCTACTCAGTTTGCACAGTTGCAGATGTTGTGGAAGCATCATGTCTTGAAGGAGTTCGTTCAGCTCAAGTAGCAGAACTGATTGCTTTAATTCGTGCATGTGAAAGAGCAATAAATTTGAGAATTACAATAATAACTGATAGCCAATATGGGTATGGAGTTGTGCATGATTATGGACAGCTCTGGTCTCAGAGAGGCTATTTGACATCAGCAGGTTCACCAATCAGAAACGCAAATTTGATTAAAAGACAAATTGATGGCATACAGTTGCCAGAGAAAATTGCAGTTGTAAAATGTGCTGCACAAAAAAAAGGTGATGATTTCATTACCAAGGGAAATGCTTACGCAGACGAGATTGCAAAGTACTGCGCAAGAAATAATTTTGCACTTAATCGTGAGAAGAACAATGAACATGGTTTGAATTCATTAATGCTAACATCAATAGTTGAGACATGGCAGGAAGTCAAAGATTTACAAGATGAAGCTGATGATGAGGAGAAAAACACATGGTTGAGAGCAGAATGTAGGCAGCGAGATGAGGATGGAGTTTGGACTTACAAAGATGGCAGGGCAGTTTTACTAAATTGCATGATTGCTGACATGGCCAGAATGTATCATGGCCCAGAACATATTGGTAGAGATTTGATGATTAAGCATTTTAGGGAGACTTGGTTTAATACTAAGTTCAGAACAATTGCAGAATCCCTTTGTCAGAGGTGTTTGATTTGTCAACAAATGAACCCAAACAGAAAGACGGTTGTGGGAACGGGAACAATAGGACGGGAAGGTGGCCCATTCACCAGATTGCAGATGGATTTCATTGAAATGCCGAAGCACAATAGGCTGCACTATGTTTTGGTGTTTGTCTGTTTGTTTTCAAGATGGGTTGAAGCATTTCCCACACGTCACATTGATGCAATTACTGTTGCAAAGTTACATTTGAGGGAGATTATACCAAGGTACGGTTTCCCAGTGACTGTGGAGAGTGATAGAGGAGGTCATTTTGAGAACAAACTGATGGAATTAATTTGTGAAGCCTTACACATTGAGCAGAAATTGCATTGTGCATACAGACCAGAGGCATCTGGAATTGTGGAGTAAATAAACAGAACCATTAAAAACTGGATTGCTAAGATGTGTCTAGCTACAGGTATAAAGTGGACAGATGCTCTTCCACTTGTTTTAATGACTCTAAGAAGTACACCAGATAAAAAGACAGGTTTAAGTCCACATGATATTCTTATGGGCAGAGTCATGAGACAGGCATTTATACCAGTAGGAAAACTGTTGAGCATTAATGACAGTGCAATTTTAGAGTATTGCAGGAAGCTATCTGATGTCGTGAATTCTGTGTCTAATCAGGTGGGAACTGAAGTACAGTCAAGAGACAAAGAGCAAGCACATGATCTGTCACCTGGAGATTGGGTGAGAACAAAAGTTCACCGAAGAAGAAACTGTCTGTTACCGAGGTGGCAGAAAGCAAGACAGGTGATTCTTGTAACGACGAATGCAGTGAAGTGCAGAGGCATAAAACGGTGGATACATCCCAGTCATACCATTCGTGTGCCTTGACCTGAAAACTCTGATGAAGAAAGTGATACCACAGCTGATTCAGATTCTGAAGAAGAACCTGAAAGAAATCCAGATTCTGAAGATCGACAAGCAGGTCGACATCTGGAAAATTCATCTGTGAATGGAAGCCTGAATGAAAAGGATTTGAAAATCATAGTTGTAGACTCTGAAAATGATGAAGATCTGCTAGAAAAAGAAGTAGCAGAAGAGTCTGATCAAGCTCAGAATCAAGACCAGGAGAGTATCGAAAAGCAGAAAAGAATTTCTGAATGCAGGGACAAGAAATCTGAAGCTGGGAAGTTGAAGGTAATTGAAGAGGAAGACGAATTGCCAAGTACCAGTTATAGAGATGTTGTTCCTAACGGAGTGAGGCTGCCGAGTAGAGAAGAACCTGAGTCAAGAATTGAAGTTTCTGACAGTGATTCGGATGAGAGTGATGAAGATTCTCAAATAAGAAGATTCAGAAAAAGAGCTTGGAGAACAGAATCTAATGTGACTGAGCCAGACAAGAAATTACCAAGAAAAGGTGACAACTGGCCAAATGGAAATGAAGGATTGAAATTCAGATTGATAAAGAAGTCTAAAGAACAGATCACTGAGATAACTAGTCAGGGAGATCCTGAAAAGAAAAGTGAGGCAGGAAAGAAAATAGAAGTTATCTCTAGAAAGACAAAAAGAACGTTAAAGCCTAACCAAAAGTATAAGTCGCCTAAATGGACTTATATTATTATACCACCTTTAGTTGAGATCAACAGTAGCAGTCAGGAAGAAATTGAAGACAATAGTGACAATGATTGAGGTACTTACTTGTTAGAATTTAGGTTTCAAGTTGTTGGCATAAGGCTGAAGAAAATGTGTTAGGTGACACAAGGTCGAAGAAATTGTGTTTAGTTGGAGAATATCTTGTGACGCAAGGTCGAAAAAAAGATGTTAGAGGGTTGAAAAAAAAAATTTTAAAAAGGGGGGGTTTTAAAAAATGTTTAGACATTTTTGAGTTATTTTTAAAAAAAATTTGTTTTCTTTAATAAGGCTAGTGAAGATGCCTTATGTTATGATGACTAATACCTTAAAATGCTCCATTTTTAAGAGATGCTGTAAGATGACTCTGATATGTATGCTCATATTAATTCTGCTCTGGTTAGTTTTAGCTGTCATCTTTCCTTTCGGGGTCGATAAGGAGACGTACAAGGTCAATATGACAAGCAAAGCTTCAGTTAGTCAAGACAAACATAGGGCAACAGGCAAAGTTAACACAGTTATTGATCACAGACCAGAGGCTCATCAAGACAGGTCTGTTGGTGATTTTTCTAGCAACACATTTTCAAGACTTCTGGGAGAATATGTTAAGGTTATGGGAGTCAAAGACTGCTATATCTGTGTAAAGTGCCCTGCTTCTGTTTCAGAGGGAGTGACATACAATATGCTTCCTCTTACTTACGGCATAACCTGCAGTGTGATAGCTAGCTTATTTTATCAAACTGGTCGACTAGAGTATTATTATTCTAATTATGATGAGATTTTTGCAAACCTGAAAATTGAGAAGGCTTTAAATAAACACAAGCAAGCGAAACAGATGAGGGAATTCTTTATAGTGACTAACGAACTCACCTATGAGTATGCTTACAGAAATAATTTAACTTGCAAATTGAGAACTGAGGAAAAGACTTTCCTGAACCTTGTTGTGGAGAGGCGAGCGATTTATAAAAGAAATGAGATGGTCAAACAGACCAAATCCAAGTTTTGGCAGAAGGAGGATGAAAAATGTAATGGCAAATCTTTTGACAATGTTGCAATTCACATAGACAAGCCAATTAGTGGCAAGCTTTGTATTAGAAGGGATAGCACACTTTTTGACAATTATTTTGTGGGAGCTAGCAATTGTGAAGACACATACCAAATCATGGGGGGTTGGGGATTCAAAGGTGGTAGAGACCCAATTTTCCCTGGAATGTATTTTATTTGTGGAGACAAAGCCTATTATAACCTCCCAGACCATTGGTATGGGACATGTTTTGTTGGTCTTATTTTCCCGAAAATATTTCATGTTGACAGAAATGCAGAAGGCTCATTCGAAATCAGTAGCCATGTAAATAGGTACAAAAGAGAAAGTTTCTCAGAAATTTTGGGAGACATTTTTTAGGCAGTGATACCTTTAGTGGGTATAACCCTGAATGCAGGAAGAATCAGAAAATTGTCTACAATAGTTGACAGATTGTCAACTGACACAGCTGGTAGTTTCCAATTAGTAGATACTGAGGTCATTGCAATCAGATCGATGGTAATGCAAAACCGTCTTGCCCTGGACATACTCCTAGCGAAAGAGGGAGGAGTCTGTGGCATTTTACATGTCCAGCACTGCTGTACATATATCCCTGATGAGAGTAGAAATATTGAAATGTACATCAAGAATATCACAGAGATGCATTCAGAAATAGTTCCCTTAGAAGAAGACGATTTTTCAGAACGTCTTTCCAAAAGATTTCAGGCTATCAAAACCTGGTTTCAAGAGATTGATGGTTCAGTTCTTGGCAAGATGTTAACACCTTTATTTGCAATAATTTTTGTGATAGTTTTGTTGAAGATCAGTTGCATGTTACACAAGAGAAAAAAGTATCTGAGGGAAAAGAAGAGGATTTATAAAATCAAGAAGGAACAAGAAAGAGAGATAGAGCTGGAGGAGTTTCGTAGAGCTCAATATGATAGTTGCAGACAAACAGCTGAGACAAGTCTTTAGAAATACTAACACAGTGAAATTGAATCATGTTCATCCTAGATAAAAATTTGATACATTTTGGGTGTGGTTTGGTGATTTGGAAATCACCAGATGAGGGAGTTGTTGGAGCGAGATTCAGAAATGTATTCATTTCAGCTCGTGAAGTTACACTTCCATAATTAAATTAATACTATTAATAATGTGTGCAGTGAGAAAACTAACCAACCTAGATTAAAAGAATTGCATTTTCATAAACACGCGGGAAACTAATATATGTGCTCATAAACGTGCATTATGTTGCATCTGCATGTGTGTGAAAATAATGAATTAATTATGTCTATTGTCAAAGTCAAAACTAAATGCGGCTGTTTATTAATGGCATGTGCTTATTTCTGTGTGCTCATGTTTTATTTTCTGTCTTAAATGTTGCACGAACTTGTTTGTTGCTTTGTTCTGCTTCTGCTAGGTAACATAGATTAATGGGTTAATGATTAGCAAAGGTGGGTGGGTAACAGAACGAACTTTATTTCTTGCATTAATTATTCTTTTGTGTTTGTTTATACACTAGTTAACGTAAAAGTGGTCTGGGGCCTAGTGCATTTGCAGTTGGCAAAAGTTCTGCTCGATGAAAGCAAGAGTCCAGTGTGGAAAAGTTTCTGACAAAAGCTTTTGTTACATGAAGAAAAGAAAAAAGTAAACGTGATGAGCTGACTGTTCTTTTAGTCAGCGTGGGCAAGGCCAGGAACCGGCAGAAAAGTGTGACAAGCTAAGTCGTGAACATTATTTTATAATTGTTGCAAACTGGAGGAAGCTTCATGACTCGAAAGCAAAGGACAATGGACTCTAAGAAAGAGACGGAACTGGGGTTCTGAAGAATGCGATGACATGATTGCCTGTCACTTGACAGCCAATTGGAACTTAGATCGCACAAAAAGTATATTTTTTTCTTAGATTAGTTAGTCAGAAAGGTATAAAAACTCATCCCCTGGTAGGGAGACATGCTGCTGCTTGCTGTTCTCCAGATGGACGTATCGTGGTGTTGGACTCATTTTGGAGCACGCGAGAGATCCTTTTAGGTCCAAAAGACATTTTCCCTTATTCTTTAATAGAGCAAGTGTAACTAGGGACTTAGGGTTTAGATGATGCCAAACTGTTTTTCTATTTGAATATACTTTTCCCATGCTTGAAACTGTCATTGCCGTTTTTGCTAAAACCTTAAAAATGCTTGAATAAAAAGATTCTTATGCACTTTCTCTGATTAAATAGTTAATAAATAATTTCTTTGAAAAACAAGCTGGTCTTGTTATTTCATGTATTTAGGTTACCATTAGCAGATCTTTCGCCACAGTGGCTTAATTAATTCGTAGAGTTTGTTAAAGTGTGATGAAATCATTCTACTGCAGTTGTATATAAATGTATACATTTTGTGGATAGGTTAATTAGGTCACATGATTCAGTTGCTCAAAATATGTCATGTTAGTTTATGGGCCTTGTGAGTGATTTACGATTAATGGTGAGTATTGTGGAGTTGGGTAGTATTGCTTATGGCATATTTTCTATAGGGCCGCTGGATCAGCAGTTCAGCATGAATGAAAGTAAACAAAATATGCCTTATTTGATGCATTTTTTGTTTACTTTTGAGCAAGCTGCAACACAGCCATACTGCTATACAACATGGCTAGTATAGTGAACGCCACAGTCCCCCTGTTATTTCCTGAGAACATCTGCTCTTGACCCTGTGTAATTAATATTTCACTATAAGAGGTGGTGAGAGCCCTGACCGATGCAAAGAAAGATAAAGAACTAGGCTCTCTGATATGGTGCCTAATTAGGAAATATATAGGGAACAGATGCATTTTTGGGCCAGCATTCTTACTAGAGTGTTTAATTTGGTGCTTGCTGGCAATGCTGTACCCACTTCACTGCACTCTGCTATTATTGAGCTGATCAATAAGAAAGGTGATCGATCGAGCCCATCCAATTATGGTGCAATCTCCCTCCTGGATGGTGCAGGGAAAATGTTAAGGAAAGTCCTGCTTAACTGCCTCTAGAGGTGGGCTGATGGAAGTTCAAGCTGGATTTAGACCCTGTATTGGGACCATTGACCAGGTTCTCCGGTTATATATGATCTTCTATAAGTTTACAGTGGTGAAGAAGTCATTGCTGTACCTAATATATGTAGACCGCAAAGAAGGTTTTGAGTTATTCGACAGAGAGAAGCGGTGGCGATCTCTGGTAGACCTGGGAGTTGACCAATGACCATTCAGGCCTTTCATACTTTTAACACAGCTAATATACGGTATGGGCTGGGTGAGGTGTGTAATGTACCCTTTCTGGTTGAAAAAGGTGTACAGCAAGCCTGTGTGCTTGCTCCCTTGCTACTTAGACTTTTCTTAAATGATGCAGCAGATTATTTGTTGGAAGATCCCATAAATATACCCATTGTAGCAGGGAATGGGGTGCCATTATTATTATAAGCAGATAACACTGTACTGATGGCATGAACAGAATGAGCCTTCCAGAGGTTACTAGCATGCTTTGTGGAGTACTGCAACAAGAAGCCACTGACCATTTATAATAATACAAACAATACTATAGTATTTAGACCCTCCCCCTGTTTTAAGAGAAAGCATTCGGGCGAAGGTATACCCCTGGATACTGTTAAGCAGTTTGACCATTTGGGAATTCAATTCTCAGAGAATTTGCGATGGGGCAGTCATATTCAGAAGGCTGCGCTAGTTTTGAGACTATTAGCTGGAGCTATTCTAAGTTTTAGGCATAAGGCTGGTGCCAGAAGTATCAGTGTTATTTTGCAAATATATAAGCGATAGGCAGTGTTGACCGCACTGCATGATGAGTAACTATGGGGTTTTGTGAACGTTTGTCCACTCCAAGTAGCTGAGGATAATTTCCTCCGAACCTTGCTGGGGCTTGGGCCAATTCTTTATTAGGTTAGACTGGTAAGAAACCCTAAGGACGCAGTCTACTTAGAAACTCTAGAATAGGTTACAACCAGCTCCACTTGCCGGGGCAATACATTACTATTACTAACATAGATCAGCTTTAAAAAACAAAAGAAAAAATGCCCCATTAGTAGAACATTGGGTGACAGAAAACCACAAAGAAGATGAACTGAGATGGTTCATTGTGGAAAAAATCAAATCATCCATGAGAGGAGGTAACACTGAAAAAAGACGTAAACAAAGGGAACAATTTTTTTATGTCTAAGTTTAGAACGTATACCCAGGGCCTGAACAGCAAAGAAGAATGGGAAATGGTGGTCACATAAAATTGTCCGGTTGCATAGGTTTACTAATAGAACTGGCCAAATTAGTTAAATTACCTTGTAGCTTAAGATCCGCACATGATAAAGACATTAATTCAAAAGCTTTCATGATTATGACTGTAATGATGCTATAGCCTCAGTTCTTAGATGATGAGAACACACCAAAAAAGGTGTACGCATAAGTAGTACCAAAAAGTAAGAGATAACATCCTCGTACATACAAGATAATAAATGGAATTAAGCAAACTGTAATTAAGATATATAGTGGTATATATTTAGAAATGAATTGACACATATGCTTGATAAAATGTATTTCGTTTTGATAAATTAATTACAATTGATTTTATCTGTTGATTAATTTGAATGTTGTGCGCATCAGGAGAGGTAAAAATACGTATTTGGGAATTGTGCTTATAATACTGCAAAATGAGTTTAAAGTATATTTTTTGCTATTACAAAGAAACTATTGCCGTAATATCATGTTTACCTTATCAAGATGGGGTTAATTTTTATGTAGAGGACCAGAATATGATACACAATTTCTATAAACAATTGTTCGATAAGGTATAAATGTGAGATTATGATTAATGCTGACTGTTCATATATAGGAGGACATTTGTAGTATTGTAAAGGAATCCCCGTGTCTTTATGAAGAAGACGAATGCCTACTGTACAGGCAGAGTGATTCATGAGTCTTTGATTGGTTAATCATTCACAAGTACGCTAAAAATGCAATTTGACAGTGAAACATCGGATATATTAATATAGACATTTATGTCCGCTCTTTATTTCCAAACTAAAACACTAGAACTATTGTCAAACCAAATATTATTAATTTGATGGACCCTTTTTAATTGTGGTCCGTCTTCTTTATGTCGATCGGCTCCGAGTTAAATCTTGCAAATACGAATGAGAAATAATGTGACACGATCTGATCGTAATGTTCATTATAATTGTGTGAATAGGCAGCATCTGCCGCTTCTGATAGAATAATCTGGAGGAATAGAATAAACATTAGTACCCAGTTTTTTCGAATATGGAGACGGTAGTCCGTTCTTTATTTTTGTTTAAAACTACACTTAAAAACTACAAGTGGAAACTACAAAGATGGCGGGGCAAGGTAACAATTATCAGGTAGCGAGCCCCAGCTGTTTTGTGTTTTACGTGATTAACTCGACCACGCCGAGTATAAATAAACCCTCTCTAGAATAGCACCCTATCTGACACGGATAACCAGAGAGACCGGGCAGGCAGACCGCTACGCTTTTTAATTGAGGTAAGATGATGCGAACCGAACCGCTTCGAGATAGAATAATGGCGTTAGGCTTTGCATTAGATTTACTATTTAGATGTTACTGCCGATGGCCCTTTGGGCATTATAGGCCATAAATTTAAGCTTGTAGAAATGGCTTCAACACCTCCTTAGTACCTAACAGCATACTGAGGAAATGGGTGAAGTTTATAACTTTAGCCGTGCCTACTTAAATGTCCAGCGTTTACTCACTAAGAGGAAAGTAACAAGGACCTTGTACCCCCCATTTAACAACTCGGAGGGGTATACGTGTACGCTAAGGTGACTTTTTAACCCGAATTCTTAACAGATAAGGGTTGGAATGTACCATTACTGGAGGAATAGAATAAACATTAGTATCCAGTCTTTTCGAATATGGAGACATTAGTCCGTTCTTTATTTTTGTTTAAAACTACACTTAAAAACTACAAGTGGAAACTACAAAAATGGCAGGGCAAGGTAACAATTATCAGGTAACAAGCCCCAGCTGTTTCGTGTTAAACGTGATTAACTTGACCACGCCGAGTATAAATAGAGCCTCTCTAGAATAGCACCCTATCTGACACGGATAACCAGAGAGACCGGGTAGGCAGACCGCTACGCTTTTTAATTGAGGTAAGATGATGCGAACCGAACCGCTTCGAGATAGAATAATGGCGTTAGGCTTTGTATAAGATTTACTATTTAGATGTTACTGCCGATGGCCCTTTGGGCATTATAGGCCATAAATTTAAGCTTGTAGAAATGGCTTCAACACCTCCTTAGTACCTAACAGCATACTGAGGAAATGGGTGTAGTTTACACCTTTAGCCGTGCCTACTTAAATGTCCAGCGTTTACTCACTAAGAGGAAAGTAACAAGGACCTTGTACCCCCCATTTAACAACTCGGAGTGGTATACGTGTACGCTAAGGCGACTTTTTAACCCGAATTCTTAACAGATAAGGGTTGGAATGTACCATTACGTTGGTTGCATTTTAAACAAATGACTCGTCTAAAATATTTGGAAATCTAAATTGTAATAATCAGAGAAGGGGTATCTGTTACTGATATCACATATTTTATACCCAGATGCTGAACATCCCCTCAAATAATAATGAGGAATGAGCGTTGTGTGACCCCATGAGGAGTTAAAGAAAAGAGTCTCTTCGGGCGATTTTAATACAAGACCTAACTAAATCTAAAAGTCTATCGAGAGACAGTGTTTGAAACGGAGCGTGGCGCCCCTTGGCAAGCAATAAGTAAGTGTATACTGGGGCCACTGTTCATGTACAATAGACATCGTAATCTGTACTTTGAACGTAAAATCTAAAATACATGTTATTTTACATATAGATCCTCTGATGAAACACAGAGAGGAAGTGGAGGTTGAACATTTATTGTATTCCCTGGGACATATCTGGTACCCGAAAGATAAAGTAAATATTTAAGTAAGATCTGTTTATGACCACACATTCCAGTAGCTTCTCTAGTGTAAAAAAGTTTCCCAAATGAGTACTAATTGTATGTATTTGATTTTAGAAAGAAGATTTGATGTTTTTAAACGAAACAGTCCTGAGGAAGGTGTTCTATAAAAACAAAGCACCGAAACGCGTCGACACACGGAAATTCTTTTTATATGTATACCTATGTTTTTAATACATTGATGTACTGTAAATAATGTATTAATTTATTGTGAAACTTTGATTAGAACATGATTAGGTAGGCATATGTATAAATGCTTTTTAATGAATTGTTAATGCATGTACCACGGAAAAATATTTTTAATAAAAAGTACTTAGATACATACAATTTTATGTTGTGATTGTTAAACTCTATTTTTGGGGCTGCATAAGAGGGATGTATTTGGTCTAAACAAATGTTATCTTTAAAAGCTCATAAATTTGAATACACAGAAAGGAATTTCTTTGTAATAAATATGTAGCCACATGGCGGATGAGGATCCTCCCCCATTTTAGATACTATGGGTGTCAAATGTGTTAAACCTACATTGGTGTTAGGTATTAAACAAGATGATATGTATGTGGTCATCTCCGGAGTGTAATATGTAAGGGTTTCATGACATTACCTGAGAGAGTTGCCTTCCAGTCTAGGCATTTGTTAAAGTAGTTAGGCGCGCAAACCTGGTTGTTTCCCACCATGGAACACACTGGCATAAACTGCACAATTCTGTACCATTTTCATGCACTGCACTTTTATTCCCTTGGTGGGTTGGAAGATTGTTCACATCTGGATAGAAAATACTTCCCAAATGTTCTCATGCTTATTTTTTACTGACAGTGATGCATAAGTTTTTTCGCTCACATAAGATGTTGACTTTGATGGTAATGGGAGAGGAGTTGGTCTAACGGCTAGGGCGGTGGATCTCAAATCTGGGGAACTGGGTTTGTGTCTCGGCAATGACGCTGAACATCCTGTCATTCTGGGCAAATCACTTTTAATCTCCCCGCACCTAACAAAAAAAAAATAATTAATGTCCTCATGTAACACAACTGGAGCTATTTAAAGTGCTCTGATACCTTTGGGTCAAGTTTGCGCTTTATGAAACTATAAAGAAAATTGCACTTCTCTTCTGTACATGCTCTTTACTGCAATTGAAATATTTATATATATATATATTCACTGAAAAAACCATAGGTTAGAGACCATATATAGTTAGGAATTAGCATTTAAAAAACCTTGAAAATTCACTGAAAAAACCATAGGTTATAGACCATATATAGTTAGGGCTTAGCATTTAAAAAACCTTATTTTACTCACACAAAACCATTGAAATTCCATATATAGTTAGTTGCACTAACTATATATCGCGCACCCGCAATCCACTGCTGATGATGTCACATATTACATCATTCATGACATGGTCAGTGACATCACTGATGACATCACTGATGACATCTCAAATGACATCACTGATGACATCACTGATGACAACATCCAGTGTCTGTATGTTTCTGTAAACTTTAAATATGTCTTACATATTGAAGAATGAGTGGATGAATAAGTGTCTGGATGAAGGATTCAGTAGGTGCATGACTGACTGTATGAGTGAGTGATTAAATGTGTCTCACTGAGTGCATGGGTTAGTGACTAAACTGTCTTAATTTGTGCATCATTATTTGTATTGTTCTGTAAACTGCTGCATGTGTTGATCAGTAGCTATATGAGTAACTATATGGGTTATTGATTGGTTGCCCAATTATTTGTATGGGAGACTGAGTGTGTGTGTGGCTGGCTGGGAGGTGTGTGACTCTGTGCAGATCAATGTGTACTTGTATCAATGATTGTATAAGAGAGTAGGTATGTGTTAGTATATGTTTGAAAATGTTATGTGCTCTATGTTTAACTGTATAGATTAGAAAATGGAAGTGTGATTGATTCTTTACAGGACTGACTAGGTGTGTAAGTAACTCCATGGGTGAGTGGCAGAGTGTGATTGTCTGTATAGGTGTATGAGTGCATATGATAGTGTTGTAAAGATGAGTCATTGTATGTATGAATGATTGTATGGGTGAATGAGTGAATGTGTGTGTAGAAGTAGGAATCAGTGAGTGCGTATGTAGTAACTAGTATTGGTGTGTCAATGGTTTCAAAAATTATACTCATATTTAACACTGGGTGTAACAGAGGTTATATTAAAGTGTGAGGAGATGCATTTTATTGTCACATGAATGATATCATAAGTGATGTGATCATTGATGTCAAATGAGATGTCATCAGTGATGTCATCAGTGATGTCATTTGAGATGTCATCAGTGATGTCATCAGTGATGTCACTGACCATGTCATGAATGATGTAATATGTGACATCATCAGCAGTGGATTGCGGGTGCGCGATATATAGTTAGTGCAACTAACTATATATGGAATTTCAATGGTTTTGTGTGAGTAAAATAAGGTTTTTTAAATGCTAAGCCCTAACTATATATGGTCTATAACCTATGGTTTTTTCAGTGAATTTTCAAGGTTTTTTAAATGCTAATTCCTAACTATATATGGTCTCTAACCTATGGTTTTTTCAGTGAATTTCAATGGTTTTTTAATAGCAAATATCATAAGCTGTCGAATGTCAAGTACGTGGTAAGTAAAAACATTTTCGTGTTTATGCACACTGATCTGCTTTGAATGCTGCCCCCCCCCCTCCCCCTCATTTCTATTAGGAGTACTCTCTCTTTGCAGATAGTGAAGGGTAGTTAACGCAGGCCTTTGCCCCCGTTGTAATCCGTCGTGCCTGCTTCTCTCTCCATTTGATTGATTGTTATCCAAGCATTTACTGTTTTAGAATTGGTTCTCTTCGGTTCATTCTCTATTTACAAACAAGCACAGAGTCGCAATACTCTGTTTAGTCTTTGCAGATAGCGAAAAATCGTGTAAAAAAACAAAAGGAATCGAGCAAAATCAGTAGGCCACTAATGGGATCTCTTTTTGACCTCGCTAAAATAGAAACATTAGGAACAACCCCTCATGACAAACACGAAACTATTGAGATGAACTGAACTCCACACCATGATGGCTGCAATACAGCTCGGCTCCGCCACCCACCCCGCCCAAAATAACGATAAACTCTATGCAAATATTACAAATATATACAACACACCAGCAAAGTAACAGGGTCAACATTTTATTAAACAACTATTTACATAACTATTTTATACTTTTTGATGCCCGATCCGGCTAGCTCAATCGATCGAGCATGAAACTCATGCACTCTGATGGTTCAAAGTTTTGAGGAGTGCTTGTAACACTGTCTGAAGCCTATTTGCACTTGCTTCAGCTTCACTATTGTCAAAGTAAAGTGGGGGCTGTTTGAGGACGTGACTGCATTTGTGAACAATGTAATGCGGTGCCACCCTGAACCGCTTGACGGAGGCCCCCGAGGGACGGTGTGATGGCGCGGACTCGGAGGGGGCGCTTGGCTCCGGTTCCCTCCCCAAGTCGTGTTCTCCTGGTGTAGCCTGAGATCGCCCACGACATAGGTGGCCGGCTCCCGGGATCAAGCGGAACTTTTTGCCTTTTGGTAACTCTTCCATTCTTGACCTTGTCCCACAATCCGTTTCACCTAAAGACACGCTGTAGTGGGGCGCCCCTTTACCATTTCAGTTACCATTCCGCCCGCTTTTGCTACACTGTGCCTCTTCCGCTATTCAGCTGTTTACCGCCCGCTCTTTCGACTACAGCGTCTCACTCACCATGTAGTTGAGTTGCTCCCGCTCTTGCGGTGCAGCGACAGTACTCTCAAAATGGCGGCCGGCTCTTCAGATTTGGGCGTGGTCCACTAAAATTGCCCTGCGACACCTTGGAACTCGGACGCTTGTCTGCTAGAGATTGGCCTCCATTCTCGAAAGCGTCCCCTCAGCCTTGAAGATTCTACAAAAGTCTTGGGGGCCCCCGACTCCCGCAGGCTTCTGGTGGAGAGCGGCTAGCATTATTGCTCGTCGAATGGCCACGACGGAGCTACGAAATGGTGGTGCTCTCATGCTAACGCCAGCTTCAGTCTGAAACATTCAGAAACACTGTAGACTACCAATTCGATCAGTTCCGGTAGCGCCCCAACGGGACCCGGTAGAGAAGAACTAGCCCTCCCCTCTTTCACTGATGGTTCTTGTTGCCTGTCCCTTCTGTTGTCATTTAGCAGAACTATTTAGCCTGCTGAAAGGGGTTGTGTTCCGACCGCTGGTTGGTGGGACATTTTGACTATATTCTAGACCTGCGTTGTCACGTAATGCGTCATATGACGCGCCACGTTAGCGCATCCGGAAGTGATCCGGGGCGCGACGCGCAGCGCGTAACGTAAGCATAACAGGTCATATGACTTGTTAATAAAACTTTTCATTGGTTCATTTTACTTTTCTTATTCTAATGATGCTTTCGAACATTATTTTTTCTTAAATATATGTTATAATGTTCCAGGCTAATGTACTTTCCCGGAAAATTTACAACTGTCCTGCAAGTAAAATATATTCCTTTTTCGAGAAAAAGGGCGTTTCTTCGTCCCATGACGGAGCCGTTGAGCAAAAGAGGGTCGGCCTGCTGTCTTAGTCGCCGATACGCCTGAATATCAGATTCTTATCGATCACTTTATGTTGCAGGAGTAGAAAACACAACAGCCCTTGACCATTTATCTTTACTGCGTTCCTGCGTATTATACCTTTTACCCTTCATGTAATTGGACTGCTTTATTTCACTTGCCTTTTACTGATTCGAAAACAGTGACTATTATTAAAAACTTTACCAATGTATATACTACTACCATGTTTTCTTTTAAAAACCTTTATTGTGAAAATGTCATTATACAAATACGGGCCTATAACCACGTGGGCCGGCCACGGAGCAAACTGTAATCGTATATGATGAGTAGACATTTACACTGTAGAGGAACGTAACGGGCGGGCCATTAGGTTGCAAGAACTAAAGTGTCTAACAGTTGCGGAATCGGTGGACGTACATTTTATAATTAAAATACGACAGGGCCACTTACAATAAAATTATCTAGATATACATTTGCGGGCAAGTACCATGGGTGACGTTAATTCGAACTTTCAATAGTACAGTAATCAATAACACATCAGAACTTAATATCAATAGGGATATCGAAATATTCAATCTATTCTCGTCCCCGCCCGCCATGTGCTTCAAAACTGCATACGTATCTCGTGATATCAAGGTTGTGCAACCAGTACACAACAAGGAGTTACGAGTCCCATTTATTCCGGCGCCATTTTGGGCGAGGACGGGCAGGTTCAGGATATAGTCAAAATGTCTCTACCAACCATCGACTATGATGATGTTCATATGCTGTATTTATTAGAGTAACACTCATCTGTCCACATGAAATTAATTTGCCACAATCTAAACATGTCATTTTAATCTTTCCAAAGTTCTTCTAAATATTTGGGACCGTTTCCCTTGCCTCTGATGCTGTCAGTGCCACTTCTTTGATGAATGTACTGGCAGGTCGGGGGTTCTCCTCCAAATCTCTCTTTTATGCAGCACTATAATTAATCGGTGCCACCTCTCCATATGACGATGCATGGTATAGTTACCATAACTATATATTTTTTTCGGTTCCTCTGGAGAGTACATCGTGGCAGATGAAGCGTGTAACGTACCGGGCATTTACCTTTTTTTGCATGTAGAGGAAAGGAAAAAAAATTCGAGCGTCCGAGTTCTAAGGTGTCCCAGGGCCATTTTAGTGGACCAGGCCCAAATCCAAAGAACAGGCCGCCATTTTGAGAGTCCTCTTGCAGCCGCCTGTCGCTGTAGCATCAAGAGCGGCCGAAACTCAGCTGAATGGCAACTGAAACGGTAAAGGGGCGCCCCACTACAGCAGACGAGCCTTCACCTAGGAAGGCCCGTTCACGCCGCCTTCCCCCCCCCCTTCGGGCACCCCACGCCGTTATTTGGAGCAGGATTGTAGGATGGCCACACCAGTACGGCAACTTGCTAGACACCACCTCGGTGCCTACCGAATCTCAGCGCCTTGTGGTGTCTTCTATTCAGAAAACATTGTTGTGCTGCCTTCGACCTATTCGCCGCAAGTGCGCACGCAACTCAGCTGCATAGCTTGCTAGACACCACCGAGGTGCTAACCGAATCTCAGCGCCTTGTGGTGTCTTCTATTCCAAAAATATTGTTGCGCTGCCTTTGGCCCCATTCGCACATCGGTCCGCTACTGACGCCATCTCACAGGCCAACGGGGCGCCCCACGCCGACTTTCAGCATTGTAGGATGGCCACACCAGTGCGACAACTTACTAGACACCACCTCGGTGCCATCCGGATCTTGGCATCTCAGCGCCTTGTGGTGTCTTCTATTCAGAAAATATTGTTGCGCTGCCTTTGGCCCCATTCGCACATCGGTCCGCTACTGACGCCATCTCACAGGCCAACGGGGCGCCCCACGCCGACTTTCAGCATTGTAGGATGGCCACACCAGTGCAACTTACTAGACACCACCTCGGTGCCATCCGGATCTTGGCATCTCAGCGCCTTGTGGTGTCTTCTATTCAGAAAATATTGTTGTATTGACCATGGTGAGCCCATTCATGGTAATCTACCATGTGGAACATGCTCCCATTGCAAAACCATTGTTAGATCAGATAAAATTGAACTAAATGGCACTACCCACTGAATGAATGAGCATGTAAATTGTAGAACATCTAATGTTATATATTTGTTTATGTGTCCCTGCAAACAGGGTTATATTGGGCAAACAGGTCGTTAGACGCGACTACGCTTGACAGAACATAGATCAGCTTTAAAAAACAAAAGAAAAAATGCCCCATTAGTAGAACATTGGGTGACAGAAAACCACAGAGAACCTGAACTGAGATGGTTCATTGTGGAAAAAATCAAATCATCCATGAGAGGAGGTAACACTGAATAAAGACGTAAACAAAGGGAACAATTTTTTATGTCTAAGTTTAGAACGTATACCCAGGGCCTGAACAGCAAAGAAGAATGGGAAATGGTGGTCATATAAAATTGTCCGGTTGTACAGGTTTACTAATAGAACTGGCCAAATTAGTTAAATGACCTTGTAGCTTAAGATCCGCACATGATAAAGACATTAATTCAAAAGCTTTCATGATTATGACTGTAATGATGCTATAACCTCAGTTTTTAGATGATGAGAACACACCAAAAAAGGTGTAAGCATAAGTAGTACCAAAAAGTAAGAGATAATATCCTTGTACATACAAGATAATAAATGGAATTAAGCAAACTGTAATTAAGATATATAGTGGTATATATTTAGAAATGAATTGACACATGTGCTTGATAAAATGTATTTCGTTTTGATAAATTAATTACAATTGATTTTATCTGTTGATTAATTTGAATGTTGTGTGCATCAGGAGAGGTAAAAATATGTATTTGGGAATTGTGCTTATAATACTGCAAAATGAGTGTAAGGTATATTTTTTGCTATTACAAAGAAACTATTGGCGTAATATCATGTTTACCTTATCAAGATGGGGTTAATTTTTATGTAGAGGATCAGAATATGATACACAATTTCTATAAACAATTGTACGATAATGTATAAATGTGAGATTATGATTAATGCTGACTGTTCATATATAGGAGGACATTTGAAGTATTGTAAAGGAATCCCCGTGTCTTTATGAACAAGACAAATGACTACTGTACAGGCAGCGTGATTCGTGAGTCTTTGATTGGTTAATCATTCACAAGTACGCTAAAAATGCAATATGACAGTGAAACATCGGATATATTAATATAGACATTTATGTCCGCTCTTTATTTCCAAACTAAAACACTAGAACTATTGTCAAACCAAATATTATTAAATTGATGGACCGTTTTTAATTGTGGTCCGTCTTCTTTATGTCGATCGGCTCCGAATTAAATCATGCAAATACGAATGAGAAATAATGTGACACGATATGATCGTAATGTTTATTATAATTGTGTGAATAGGCAGCATCTGCCGCTTCTGATAGAATAATCTGGAGGAATAGAATAAACATTAGTACCCAGTTTTTTCGAATATGGAGACGGTAGTCCGTTCTTTATTTTTGTTTAAAACTACACTTAAAAACTACAAGTGGAAACTACAAAAATGGCAGGGCAAGGTAACAATTATCAGGTAACGAGCCCCAGCTGTTTCGTGTTTAACGTGATTAACTTGACCACGCCGAGTATAAATAGAGCCTCTCTAGAATAGCACCCTATCTGACACAGATAACCAGAGAGACCGGGTAGGCAGACCGCTACGCTTTTTAATTGAGGTAAGATGATGCGAACCGAACCGCTTCGAGATAGAATAATGGCGTTAGGCTTTGTATAAGATTTACTATTTAGATGTTACTGCCGATGGCCCTTTGGGCATTATAGGCCATAAATTTAAGCTTGTAAAAATGGCTTCAACACCTCCTTAGTACCTAACAGCATACTGAGGAAATGGGTGTAGTTTACACCTTTAGCCGTGCCTACTTAAATGTCCAGCGTTTACTCACTAAGAGGAAAGTAACAAGGACCTTGTACCCCCCATTTAACAACTCAGAGTGGTATACGTGTACGCTAAGGCGACTTTTTAACCCGAATTCTTAACAGATAAGGGTTGGAATGTACCATTACGTTGGTTGCATTTTAAACAAATGACTCGTCTAAAATATTTGGAAATCTAAATTGTAATAATCAGAGAAGGGGTATCTGTTACTGATATCACATATTTTATACCGAGATGCTGAACATCCCCTCAAATAATAATGAGGAATGAGCGTTGTGTGACCCCATGAGGAGTTAAAGAAAAGAGTCTCTTCGGGCGATTTTAATACAAGACCTAACTAAATCTAAAAGTCTATCGAGAGACAGTGTTTGAAACGGAGCGTGGCGCCCCTTGGCAAGCAATAAGTAAGTGTATACTGGGGCCACTGTTCATGTACAATAGACATCGTAATCTGTACTTTGAACGTAAAATCTAAAATACATGTTATTTTACATATAGATCCTCTGATGAAACACAGAGAGGAAGTGGAGGTTGAACATTTATTGTATTCCCTGGGACATATCTGGTACCCGAAAGATAAAGTAAATATTTAAGTAAGATCTGTTTATGACCACACATTCCAGTAGCTTCTCTAGTGTAAAAAAGTTTCCCAAATGAGTACTAATTGTATGTATTTGATTTTAGAAAGAAGATTTGATGTTTTTAAACGAAACAGTCCTGAGGAAGGTGTTCTATAAAAACAAAGCACCGAAACGCGTCGACACACGGAAATTCTTTTTATATGTATACCTATGTTTTTAATACATTGATGTACTGTAAATGATGTATTAATTTATTGTGAAACTTTGATTAGAACATGATTAGGTAGGCATATGTATAAATGCTTTTTAATGAATTGTTAATGCATGTACCACGGAAAAATATTTTTAATAAAAAGTACTTAGATACATACAATTTTATGTTGTGATTGTTAAACTCTATTTTTGGGGCTGCATAAGAGGGATGTATTTGGTCTAAACAAATGTTATCTTTAAAAGCTCATAAATTTGAATACACAGAAAGGAATTTCTTTGTAATAAATATGTAGCCACATGGCGGATGAGGATCCTCCCCCATTTTAGATACTATGGGTGTCAAATGTGTTAAACCTACATTGGTGTTAGGTATTAAACAAGATGATATGTATGTGGTCATCTCCGGAGTGTAATATGTAAGGGTTTCATGACATTACCTGAGAGAGTTGCCTTCCAGTCTAGGCATTTGTTAAAGTAGTTAGGCGCGCAAACCTGGTTGTTTCCCACCATGGAACACACTGGCATAAACTGCACAATTCTGTACCATTTTCATGCACTGCACTTTTATTCCCTTGGTGGGTTGGAAGATTGTTCACATCTGGATAGAAAATACTTCCCAAATGTTCTCATGCTTATTTTTTACTGACAGTGATGCATAAGTTTTTTCGCTCACATAAGATGTTGACTTTGATGGTAATGGGAGAGGAGTTGGTCTAACGGCTAGGGCGGTGGATCTCAAATCTGGGGAACTGGGTTTGTGTCTCGGCAATGACGCTGAACATCCTGTCATTCTGGGCAAATCACTTTTAATCTCCCCGCACCTAACAAAAAAAAAATAATTAATGTCCTCATGTAACACAACTGGAGCTATTTAAAGTGCTCTGATACCTTTGGGTCAAGTTTGCGCTTTATGAAACTATAAAGAAAATTGCACTTCTCTTCTGTACATGCTCTTTACTGCAATTGAAATATTTATATATATATATATTCACTGAAAAAACCATAGGTTAGAGACCATATATACTTAGGAATTAGCATTTAAAAAACCTTGAAAATTCACTGAAAAAACCATAGGTTATAGACCATATATAGTTAGGGCTTAGCATTTAAAAAACCTTATTTTACTCACACAAAACCATTGAAATTCCATATATAGTTAGTTGCACTAACTATATATCGCGCACCCGCAATCCACTGCTGATGATGTCACATATTACATCATTCATGACATGGTCAGTGACATCACTGATGACATCACTGATGACATCTCAAATGACATCACTGATGACATCACTGATGACAACATCCAGTGTCTGTATGTTTCTGTAAACTTTAAATATGTCTTACATATTGAAGAATGAGTGGATGAATAAGTGTCTGGATGAAGGATTCAGTAGGTGCATGACTGACTGTATGAGTGAGTGATTAAATGTGTCTCACTGAGTGCATGGGTTAGTGACTAAACTGTCTTAATTTGTGCATCATTATTTGTATTGTTCTGTAAACTGCTGCATGTGTTGATCAGTAGCTATATGAGTAACTATATGGGTTATTGATTGGTTGCCCAATTATTTGTATGGGAGACTGAGTGTGTGTGTGGCTGGCTGGGAGGTGTGTGACTCTGTGCAGATCAATGTGTACTTGTATCAATGATTGTATAACAGAGTAAGTATGTGTTAGTATATGTTTGAAAATGTTATGTGCTCTATGTTTAACTGTATAGATTAGAAAATGGAAGTGTGATTGATTCTTTACAGGACTGACTAGGTGTGTAAGTAACTCCATGGGTGAGTGGCAGAGTGTGATTGTCTGTATAGGTGTATGAGTGCATATGATAGTGTTGTAAAGATGAGTCATTGTATGTATGAATGATTGTATGGGTGAATGAGTGAATGTGTGTGTAGAAGTAGGAATCAGTGAGTGCGTATGTAGTAACTAGTATTGGTGTGTCAATGGTTTCAAAAATTATACTCATATTTAACACTGGGTGTAACAGAGGTTATATTAAAGTGTGAGGAGATGCATTTTATTGTCACATGAATGATATCATAAGTGATGTGATCATTGATGTCAAATGAGATGTCATCAGTGATGTCATCAGTGATGTCATTTGAGATGTCATCAGTGATGTCATCAGTGATGTCACTGACCATGTCATGAATGATGTAATATGTGACATCATCAGCAGTGGATTGCGGGTGCGCGATATATAGTTAGTGCAACTAACTATATATGGAATTTCAATGGTTTTGTGTGAGTAAAATAAGGTTTTTTAAATGCTAAGCCCTAACTATATATGGTCTATAACCTATGGTTTTTTTCAGTGAATTTTCAAGGTTTTTTAAATGCTAATTCCTAACTATATATGGTCTCTAACCTATGGTTTTTTCAGTGAATTTCAATGGTTTTTTAATAGCAAATATCATAAGCTGTCGAATGTCAAGTACGTGGTAAGTAAAAACATTTTCGTGTTTATGCACACTGATCTGCTTTGAATGCTGCCCCCCCCCTCCCCCTCATTTCTATTAGGAGTACTCTCTCTTTGCAGATAGTGAAGGGTAGTTAACGCAGGCCTTTGCCCCCGTTGTAATCCGTCGTGCCTGCTTCTCTCTCCATTTGATTGATTGTTATCCAAGCATTTACTGTTTTAGAATTGGTTCTCTTCGGTTCATTCTCTATTTACAAACAAGCACAGAGTCGCAATACTCTGTTTAGTCTTTGCAGATAGCGAAAAATCGTGTAAAAAAACAAAAGGAATCGAGCAAAATCAGTAGGCCACTAATGGGATCTCTTTTTGACCTCGCTAAAATAGAAACATTAGGAACAACAACTCATGACAAACACGAAACTATTGAGATGAACTGAACTCCACACCATGATGGCTGCAATACAGCTCGGCTCCGCCACCCACCCCGCCCAAAATAACGATAAACTCTATGCAAATATTACAAATATATACAACACACCAGCAAAGTAACAGGGTCAACATTTTATTAAACAACTATTTACATAACTATTTTATACTTTTTGATGCCCGATCCGGCTAGCTCAATCGATCGAGCATGAAACTCATGCACTCTGATGGTTCAAAGTTTTGAGGAGTGCTTGTAACACTGTCTGAAGCCTATTTGCACTTGCTTCAGCTTCACTATTGTCAAAGTAAAGTGGGGGCTGTTTGAGGACGTGACTGCATTTGTGAACAATGTAATGCGGTGCCACCCTGAACCGCTTGACGGAGGCCCCCGAGGGACGGTGTGATGGCGCGGACTCGGAGGGGGCGCTTGGCTCCGGTTCCCTCCCCAAGTCGTGTTCTCCTGGTGTAGCCTGAGATCGCCCCCGACATAGGTGGCCGGCTCCCGGGATCAAGCGGAACTTTTTGCCTTTTGGTAACTCTTCCATTCTTGACCTTGTCCCACAATCCGTTTCACCTAAAGACACGCTGTAGTGGGGCGCCCCTTTACCATTTCAGTTACCATTCCGCCCGCTTTTGCTACACTGTGCCTCTTCCGCTATTCAGCTGTTTACCGCCCGCTCTTTCGACTACAGCGTCTCGCTCACCATGTAGTTGAGTTGCTCCCGCTCTTGCGGTGCAGCGACAGTACTCTCAAAATGGCGGCCGGCTCTTCAGATTTGGGCGTGGTCCACTAAAATTGCCCTGCGACACCTTGGAACTCGGACGCTTGTCTGCTAGAGATTGGGCTCCATTCTCGAAAGCGTCCCCTCAGCCTTGAAGATTCTACAAAAGTCTTGGGGGCCCCCGACTCCCGCAGGCTTCTGGTGGAGAGCGGCTAGCATTATTGCTCGTCGAATGGCCACGACGGAGCTACGAAATGGTGGTGCTCTCATGCTAACGCCAGCTTCAGTCTGAAACATTCAGAAACACTGTAGACTACCAATTCGATCAGTTCCGGTAGCGCCCCAACGGGACCCGGTAGAGAAGAACTAGCCCTCCCCTCTTTCACTGATGGTTCTTGTTGCCTGTCCCTTCTGTTGTCATTTAGCAGAACTATTTAGCCTGCTGAAAGGGGTTGTGTTCCGACCACTGGTTGGTGGGACATTTTGACTATATTCTAGACCTGCGTTGTCACGTAATGCGTCATATGACGCGCCACGTTAGCGCATCCGGAAGTGATCCGGGGCGCGACGCGCAGCGCGTAACGTAAGCATAACAGGTCATATGACTTGTTAATAAAACTTTTCATTGGTTCATTTTACTTTTCTTATTCTAATGATGCTTTCGAACATTATTTTTTCTTAAATATATGTTATAATGTTCCAGGCTAATGTACTTTCCCGGAAAATTTACAACTGTCCTGCAAGTAAAATATATTCCTTTTTCGAGAAAAAGGGCGTTTCTTCGTCCCATGACGGAGCCGTTGAGCAAAAGAGGGTCGGCCTGCTGTCTTAGTCGCCGATACGCCTGAATATCAGATTCTTATCGATCACTTTATGTTGCAGGAGTAGAAAACACAACAGCCCTTGACCATTTATCTTTACTGCGTTCCTGCGTATTATACCTTTTACCCTTCATGTAATTGGACTGCTTTATTTCACTTGCCTTTTACTGATTCGAAAACAGTGACTATTATTAAAAACTTTACCAATGTATATACTACTACCATGTTTTCTTTTAAAAACCTTTATTGTGAAAATGTCATTATACAAATACGGGCCTATAACCACGTGGGCCGGCCACGGAGCAAACTGTAATCGTATATGATGAGTAGACATTTACACTGTAGAGGAACGTAACGGGCGGGCCATTAGGTTGCAAGAACTAAAGTGTCTAACAGTTGCGGAATCGGTGGACGTACATTTTATAATTAAAATACGACAGGGCCACTTACAATAAAATTATCTAGATATACATTTGCGGGCAAGTACCATGGGTGACGTTAATTCGAACTTTCAATAGTACAGTAATCAATAACACATCAGAACTTAATATCAATAGGGATATCGAAATATTCAATCTATTCTCGTCCCCGCCCGCCATGTGCTTCAAAACTGCATACGTATCTCGTGATATCAAGGTTGTGCAACCAGTACACAACAAGGAGTTACGAGTCCCATTTATTCCGGCGCCATTTTGGGCGAGGACGGGCAGGTTCAGGATATAGTCAAAATGTCTCTACCAACCATCGACTATGATGATGTTCATATGCTGTATTTATTAGAGTAACACTCATCTGTCCACATGAAATTAATTTGCCACAATCTAAACATGTCATTTTAATCTTTCCAAAGTTCTTCTAAATATTTGGGACCGTTTCCCTTGCCTCTGATGCTGTCAGTGCCACTTCTTTGATGAATGTACTGGCAGGTCGGGGGTTCTCCTCCAAATCTCTCTTTTATGCAGCACTATAATTAATCGGTGCCACCTCTCCATATGACGATGCATGGTATAGTTACCATAACTATATTTTTTTTTCGGTTCCTCTGGAGAGTACATCGTGGCAGATGAAGCGTGTAACGTACCGGGCATTTACCTTTTTTTGCATGTAGAGGAAAGGAAAAAAAATTCGAGCGTCCGAGTTCTAAGGTGTCCCAGGGCCATTTTAGTGGACCAGGCCCAAATCCAAAGAACAGGCCGCCATTTTGAGAGTCCTCTTGCAGCCGCCTGTCGCTGTAGCATCAAGAGCGGCCGAAACTCAGCTGAATGGCAACTGAAACGGTAAAGGGGCGCCCCACTACAGCAGACGAGCCTCCACCTAGGAAGGCCCGTTCACGCCGCCTTCCCCCCCCCCCCCTTCGGGCACCCCACGCCGTTATTCGGAGCAGGATTGTAGGATGGCCACACCAGTACGGCAACTTGCTAGACACCACCTCGGTGCCTACCGAATCTCAGCGCCTTGTGGTGTCTTCTATTCAGAAAACATTGTTGTGCTGCCTTCGACCTATTCGCCGCAAGTGCGCACGCAACTCAGCTGCATAGCTTGCTAGACACCACCGAGGTGCTAACCGAATCTCAGCGCCTTGTGGTGTCTTCTATTCCAAAAATATTGTTGCGCTGCCTTTGGCCCCATTCGCACATCGGTCCGCTACTGACGCCATCTCACAGGCCAACGGGGCGCCCCACGCCGACTTTCAGCATTGTAGGATGGCCACACCAGTGCGACAACTTACTAGACACCACCTCGGTGCCATCCGGATCTTGGCATCTCAGCGCCTTGTGGTGTCTTCTATTCAGAAAATATTGTTGCGCTGCCTTTGGCCCCATTCGCACATCGGTCCGCTACTGACGCCATCTCACAGGCCAACGGGGCGCCCCACGCCGACTTTCAGCATTGTAGGATGGCCACACCAGTGCAACTTACTAGACACCACCTCGGTGCCATCCGGATCTTGGCATCTCAGCGCCTTGTGGTGTCTTCTATTCAGAAAATATTGTTGCGCTGCCTTTGGCCCCATTCGCACATCGGTCCGCTACTGCCGCCATCTCACAGGCCAACGGGGCGCCCCACGCCGACTTTCAGCATTGTAGGATGGCCACACCAGTGCGACAACTTGCTGGACACCACCTCGGTGCCATCCGGATCTTGGCGCGTTGTGCTGCCTTCGGCCTATTCGCACATCGGTCCGCTACTGACGCCATCTCACAGGCCAACGGGGCGCCCCACGCCGACATTCAGCATTGTAGGATGGCCACACCAGTGCAACTTACTAGACACCACCTCGGTGCCATCCGGATCTTGGCGCATTGTGCTGCCTTCGGCCTATTCGCACATCGGTCCGCTACTGACGCCATCTCACAGGCCAACGGGGCGCCCCACGCCGACTTTCAGCATTGTAGGATGGCCACACCAGTGCAACTTAATAGACACCACCTCGGTCCCATCCGGATCTTGGCGCGTTGTGCTGCCTTCGGCCTATTCGCACATCGGTCCGCTACTGCCGCCATCTCACAGGCCAACACGGCACCCCACGCCGACTTTCAGCCTTGTAGGATGGCCACACCAGTGCGACAACTTGCTGGACACCACCTCGGTGCCATCCGGATCTTGGCGCGTTGTGCTGCCTTCGGCCTATTCGCACATCGGTCCTCTACTGACGCCATCTCACAGGCCAACGGGGCGCCCCACGCCGACTTTCAGCATTGTAGGATGGCCACACCAGTGCAACTTACTAGACACCACCTCGGTGCCATCCGGATCTTGGCGCGTTGTGCTGCCTTCGGCCTATTCGCACATCGGTCCGCTACTGATGCCATCTCACAGGCCAACGGGGCGCCCCACGCCGACTTACAGCATTGTAGGATGGCCACACCAGTGCGACAACTTGCTGGACACCACCTCGGTGCCATCCAGATCTTGGCGCGTTGTGCTGCCTTCGGCCTATTCGCACATCGGTCCGCCACTGACGCCGCCTCACGTGCCAACGGATTTTCTACACTTTTTATACCCTATGCCGCATAACAGGTCATGTGACTTGTTTATAAAACTTTTCATTGGTTCATTTTACTTTTGGTTTCCTAATGATGGAAGGCTTGATCATATGACCTAAAAATAACACTTTTCATTGGATGAAAACTATTTTTTTTCCCCAAACGATGAAAGCCCCACCTTGTTTCTGGATGTTTCAGACTGAAGCTGGCGTCAGCATGAAAGCACCACCATCTCGTGGCTCCGTCGTGGTCATTCCGCGAGCAATCATGGCAGCCGCTCCCCACCGGAAGCCTACAGGAGTCGGGGGCCCCCAAGACTTTTGTAGAATCCTCAAGGCGGAGGGGACGCTTTCGAGAATGGGGTCCAAGACATAGCAGACAAGCGTCCGATTTCCAAGGTGTCCCAGGGCCATTTCAGTGGACCAGGCCCAAAAAGGAAAGAGCCTGCCGCCATTTTGAGAGTCCTGTGACAGCCGCCTATCGCTGCACCGCAAGAGTGGGCGCAACTCAGCTGAATTGCAGATTTTGACACAGTGGACCAAAAGCGGACGGAATGGCAACTGAAACGGTAAAGGGGTGCCCCCCTACAGCAGACGAGGCTGCACCTGGGGAGGCCCGTTCACGCCGCCCCCCCCCCCGGAGCGCCCCACGCCGTTATTCGGAGGGCGGCAACTCAGCTGAATTGCGGATTTTGACACAGTCGACCAAAAGCGGACGGAATGGCAACTGAAACGGTAAAGGGGCGCCCCACTACAGCAGACGAGGCTCCACCTGGGGAGGCCCGTTCACGCCGCCTCCCCCCCCCCCCGGGGTGCCCCACCCCGTTATTCGGAGGGCGGCAACTTACTGGACATCACCTTGGTGCCATCGTTCTGCTGCCTTGGAACTATTCGCACAACAGACCGCTACTGATGACCCACCCCCCGCGACGCCCCACGCCGGATACCGAAATCAGTGCGGCACCCAGGCAACATCACCTGGGTGCCGTCCAGAAATCTGGACGTTGTGCTGCCTTGGGACTATTCGCACAACCGACCGCTACTTCCTTCTTTTTGCCTAAAAATGTTTAAATGTTTTTACTGTTTTTGTTTTGTTGTATATATTTATAAGTTATTAAAGTTTTATAATCCTACTACTTTGTTGGAGTGCTATATATTTTTAATGTGACACATAATTGTAAAAACTTTGATGTACAAAGAGTCATCCCTGGAATCTTCCGCTTCAGGCTCGGTCCCCTCCCCAATCACAATACAGGATGGTTTTCAGATAGTAGGAACGCGTGTGGTGTGACGGATCTCATCGGGTGTGGGCCTTGATCTACTATAACTCCTTTGAAGAGGGGTAATTCTTTACAGCTGGGGCCATAAACTACATCTGCAGGGCTAGCTGATAGCCTGGGACCGGCCTGGACAATCGGACACAGAGGAAGAGGAGTGTCAGAGGGTGCGGTAGTGAATAGGGCGAAAGGGAGGTGTCGGGCGGGCACAGGGTGTGATTCTCAGGGAAGAGCAGCGCAGATGGGAGAGGTTTATTGCCCATGCATAAGACAGAGAGCGGGGGTGACCAGTGCCTGGGGGAGATGCTTGCGAGGGTGGGGAGCCATGCTAAGGATCGACAGCGTGCAGAGAGTGGGTCTGGTCAAGTCATCTAAAATGGCTGCCGTGCATGACAAAAGTGTGGCATTTGAAAAAAGGCAAGATGGCGCAGACAATGTTTTTCAACACTTCCTGATTTCCTTCGAATCGAACGTTAACAGACGTTGGGGCCTATTACCAAAGTTAAGCGATATTTATCCCTAACGATGCTTAGCAACGAATTTTTTACCGCTAAGCATCGTCAGAAATTATCGCAGATAAACCTTGCTATTATCAAGGTTTATCGCAAATGCGATAAAAAACGGCCGCAATGCATTAATATCGCTGAAAAGTCAGCGATATTCATGCATTACCGAGCTAATGCTCTTAGCCATGTTATCCACCTCCCATTGGATAACATGGCTAAGAACTGCTCAGGGCAGGTGTTACTTTTTGGAGATATTCGTGCTTAGCGCGAATATCTCCAAAAGTTGGTAATAGGAGATAGCGATGTTAGCGACTGTTTCCAGTCGCTAACATCTTGGCATGCCCACTTTGCATGTCATTAGTGATAAATATCACTGACATGCAAAGTGGGGCCCAAGATGGTCGCTATCTCCTACTAGCGGTCGCTAACTGGTGTTAGCGACAGCTAGGTAATACGGAGATAATTTTATCTCCGCTTTCTTGGCTTTTAAAGCCAAAAAAGCGGAGATAAACCCCCTTGATAATATGCCCCGTTATCTCTCCCACACTACCGGTCCCCCTGGGCTTAAACGCCGAGATGGTAGGGACTGCATCCCGTGAAGATAGGTCGAGACGTCACTCAGCAGAAAAAAAAGTAAAAAAAAAGTCTATAAACATACAATAAGTTAAAAGTCAATCATTCTTCATTCCTTGTAGTACGCTCCCCAGTCCGCTTCCCGTTACGCTAAGCGGGCGCACCCCACCAAAAAAACGATTTTTTGCCCCGCGAAGCCCTTTTAAAGCCTCCACATCAAACCTATGGGGTCAGGGAGGATCTACTATGCCCCCTTATGGTCATTTGCCCCTTCGCTTTGGCCTCCTCTTGTCTCTCGATCCTACCGAGAGACAAGATGGCGGCCGCTACGGACTGTTTGGAATGTTTACAGACGCCGGAGAACCAATCAGCTTCGCTTCACAAAGCTCCGTAACGCGAAAAGTACGCGAACTGGAGCGCTGCCCGTTCCGCTGTTACAGATATATATCTTTTTTTGAACGTTAATTTCTCAAAATCCACTGGAGCACATATATTGAGACCTAGCAAAGGCACATTGGGCTACCAGTCCCTACAATTTTGCCAAGTTTCGTGCAAATCCATTCAGCCGTTCGATTATTATTATTTATTTATTTTTTTGCCCGCGGGGCCCTTTTAAAACCTCCACATCAAACCTAGGGGGTCAGGGAGGATCTACTATGCCCCCTTATGGTCATTTTCCCCTTTGCTTTGGCCTCCTCTTGTCTCTCGATCCTACCGAGAGACAAGATGGCGGCCGCTACGGACTGTTTGGAATGTTTACAGACGCCGGAGAACCAATCAGCTTCGCTTCACAAAGCTCCGTAATGCGAAAAGTACGTGAACTGGAGCGCTGCCCGGTCCGCTGTTACAGATATATATCTTTTTTTGAACGTTAATTTCTCAAAATCCACTGGAGCACATATATTGAGACCTAGCAAAGGCACATCGGGCTACCAGTCCCTACAATTTTGCCAAGTTTCGTGCAAATCCATTCAGCCGTTCTGGCTAAAAGTGAGGCCAACCGCCCTATGGAAAACTCAATGTTAAAAACACGTTTTGGGACCCCCCTTTTTTCTCGGCCCCCCCTTGACGGAACCCCCCCATATTTTCAGGGGCTACTCGGAAACAAAATGTTCCATTTTCCTGAAAATTTCAGCCAATTCCGTCCACAAACGCCAAAGTTATTAGACATAGAATTTTCAAAAATCCCATAGAGAAAAAATCCTAACTATATATACCTACTGGCGACCGCCAGTAGGTAATATATATATATATATATATATATATATATATATATATATATATATATATATATATATATATATATATATATATTTTTTTTTTTATATATATATATATATTCACTGAAAAAACCATAGGTTTCACAACAGTTATAGTTAGGAATTAGCATTAAAAAAAACAATTAAATTCATTTAAAAAACCATAGGTTTCACATCAGTTATAGTTAGCTGGAAGTTTTACTCGCATAAAACCAATGAAATTCCCACGTTATAGTTAGTTGGACTCACTATAACTTGCGCGTGCAATGCACTGCTGATGACGTCACATATTACATCACTCATGACATATTCAGTGACATCACTCATGACATCACTGATGACACCATCCAATGAATGTGTGTCTTTCCGAGAAATAAATATGTTTTATATATGTAAATGTAAAAGTTGATGGAAGAATAAATGTTTAAATAAGTGTTTACATGGATGTTTTTTTTTAAAAGAAATTGATTGGTTAACTGGCTTATTAAGTGTATCTTAATGAATACATATATTAGTGAGTAATATTTAAATATTTAAATATATGTATTAGTGTTTCACTTTGTGTATAAGTGGCTGCATGGGTTGGTGAGTAGCTACATGTGTATGTATATGGGTTATTATATGTTTTTTTTTTGTATCAGTATGAGTGTCTGTATGGTCTGGTGGGGGTATTACTTAGCACATAGATGCATGAATAACTGACTCTCTGTTTGTATGTGTTTTGAAGACAATATATGTGCAGGACTGTATGGGTGGATGAGTGCGTATATGTGTGTGTTAGTGAGTGATTCACTGTCTCACTAGTGTCTTTATCAGTAACTACATATGTTTTAATCTAAAATATGTGAATATTGATGTATATAAGTGAATATATATGAGAGTAAGAGATTGTAAGAGTTCCTGTTTAAATAAGTATGTGTTTCTATAAGTGATTGTTTAAGAGGGTAAATATGTGTAAGTTTTCTTTGAAGTAAAGTGGTAGTGTGTGTATAGCTGTATATGCAAATAAATGGATGTTCAATAGTTTATTTGCATGTGTGAGTATGTGTGTGAGTAACTTTTGGATGACTGTCGGTGTGTAACAGGATGTATAGGTGTATCACTACATATGATGAGTGAGTATATGTATGAGTGACTATATAGAACTGTTGGTGAATCAGTGCATGTGTATATAGATGGTGGAATTATTCAATTGGTTGTAGTAACTGGTATGGGTATCTCCATTCTTTTGAAAATGTTAGTTTTTATTTTTGAATATGTGTTTCAAGGGTTACATTTCAGTGAAAGGAGGTCTGTCACTCTGTCACAAGGATGGTGTCATCAGTGATGTCATGAGTGATGTCACTGACCATGTCATGAGTGATGTAATATGTGACGTCATCAGCAGTGCATTACACGCGCAAGTTATAGTGAGTCCAACTAACTATAACGTGGGAATTTCATTGTTTTTATGCGAGTAAAACTTCCAGCTAACTATAACTGTCGTGAAACCTATGGTTTTTTAAACGAATTTAATTGTTTTTTTTAATGCTAATTCCTAACTATAACTGGTGTGAAACCTATGGTTTTTTCAGTGAATTTCAATGGTTTTTTAACAGCAAATCTTTATAGTTAAAAAAATAATACATTTTAAAGTGAATTTTATATTGTATAATTATGTCATTTTTATTTTTAATTTTTTTTAACCCCGGGGTGCGTACCGGTGAACGCACAGGTAAGCGCAATATTGCGGCGCGCCCTGGGGCGCGTACCGGGGAGCGTCCCGTTAGCACTATTGTCGCGATCGAAAAAACCACATCGTGATGCGTCGCGTAAGCGTGACGTATCGCGTAGCCGCGTGATGCGTCTTATGGCGCGTCGCGTAAGCGCGACGTATAGCGTTGCCACGGGATGTGTCTTATGACGCGCTCCGTAAACGCACCCGGAAGCGCTCCGCGGCACGGGCCGGTGCGCATATCGTTAGCGCTATTGCCGCGATCGAAAAAACCACATCGTGACGCGTCGCGAAAGCGCGACGTATAGCGTTGCCGCGGGGTGTGTCTTATGACACGCTCCGTAAACGCACCCGGAAGCGCTCCGCAGCACGGCCCGGTGCACATAGCGTAAGCGCGCCGCAGCGTGTAACGTAAGCGCATTGGGTCATGTGTCAGGTCATGTGACCTGAAAATAACACTTTTCATTGGTTCTCATCATTTTTTTTCTCCAAATGATGAAAGCCCCCTCCTTTTTTCCTCATTCTAACTTTCTTCATTGAGAGAGCAAGAGCTATTTTTGATTACTGCATAGGCATCACTTGTAGCTGCAGCTGGTGCACCCCCACCACCACCACCAAGAAAAGAAGGTCCACCACCACAGTTCCTTGGAGGAGAAGGAGAAGAGGAGCAAGAAGAGGAGGAGGAGGAACAACCAAGGCGCTTCCTGCATGAAGAACCAAGACAAAGGCAAGTTAAAGTGCACTTTATTTGGCAATTCTTTTCTATCCCTGAAGGCCAAAAAAAGGTGAACGCCCCCAAAGTCACCTGTCTAATTTGTGGCTCAGTCCTCTCCAGGGGCAATCCCCTAAAGAAATATTAATTTGGTAATTTTACCATGATGCTCCACATGGAGAGGTTTCATCCCAATAACTTAGCCCACGCTGAAGTACAGGAACTTCAGAACAACCCACCCCCTGTGGCCAGCACCTCCTCTACTGATGACACACTTTCTGGTCCTGAAGCACGCCGAATGGTGCCAAATATACAACAAAAATTTGGCACCATAAAAATGGTTTGCATTTTCTGTGGCAAAACATTATGTTATGGTGAACTTAGTGTCACCTTAATAAATAATGCTGTGGACAACCACCAATGCAACAAGAAAAGGAAGCACTAATTCTTTTCTTTTTTTTGCTCCTGTTGAGCCATTTCCACTTCCCTGTTTTTTGTTTGTTCCCTTAAAAAACACAAAAAAATATAAAATTGTTCAAAAATCCCCCCCAAAAAAATGTTCAGGAAAAAAATATATATATAATAACAAAAAGAATTTTAAAAAAAGTTCTTTTCAGAACTACCTCACATTTATAAAATGAAACCTATACTTTTAAAGGATCTCTGTCAATTTTTTCTCCGTAGGGTACGTGTACCGGGGCGCGCCCCCCCAAAAAAGAAAAAAAAAATGTAATGAAGCAGTTAGCATGAGGAAAGGACACAAACAGAGTTATGTTAAGAGAAAAAGAGCTACAAGATGACCACAGAGGGATTGTTTATTACATAGTAAAAAATAGAGAAGGTGTAATTGGATGAAAGTGAAAAAAGTAAAATGACTAAAGGAGCGAAAGAAAGGAAGAGAGAGGAAGAACACTAAAGTAGAGATAGTGTGAGACTGTGATTGGCTGTTAAAAGAAAAAGAAAGGACGGTAAAAAATGGAGAATGAAGGATAGTGGCTGGATCACGATAAATAAAGAACAATGAGGGAAAGTGAGAAAAGACCAGGTAGTATAAGTAAAGAGGGGTGAAAGAGGGAGAAAAATTGAATTAGGATAACACATGGGGAGTGACAAAGAGAAAGGACAAAGAGAGTAAAGGAAACAGTACCTGAATGGGCTTGAGTAAAACAGCAAAAAAAGATAAGTGCAGTGTGTGTGACTTATAGGAAGTCAGTGAGTGTAGGTCGCAGTGTGGGTGTGTAAGGTGTGTCTGTGGGTGTGGCTGTGTGGGATGTTTCGGTGTGGGTGGAGGTGAGGGTGTGTGAAATATGTGTGAGGAGTGTATGAGTGTGGGGTGTAAATGTGTGCGATGTATGTGTGTGTATAGAATGTGTGTGTGTGTTTGAGGAGTGTGTGTGGGAGGATTTTTTGTATGTATTAGGTGTGTGTGTGGTGTGTGTGGGGTGTATGTTACAGGTGTGTGTATGTGTTGGAAGGGGGATGAGGTGTATGTGTAGGAGTAAGGTAAATAATTAAGAAAAAGAGAATGAGTGAAGAAGCAAAGGAAGGGATCAGAGGGTAAGTGAAGTAAAGAAAAGGGATTGAAAGAAGTTGAATATGAGATGAGATGGGAAATCGGAAAAGGAGAGTAAACATGTAGAATAAGAATAAGTGAGGGAAGCAGAGTAAAGACACAGGAGTGTGGTAGATTGAGAAAATGTTAGTGAGCTTAAAGCAAAGGGTGATGACAAACTACATTTTTTTAGTCATACTTACCATATAATAAATACAACTTTCATTAATTTTTTTAACTACACTTTGTATCTGTGAAAGAGAGAAGAAAAAATAAGTTATAATTAGTAAAATATGTATTTTAAATTAAAAGATACAAATGAAGAGGTTAAAAATCATAACGCTCTATTTAGAAATAAAGTTAGAGTGAAGAACACAGAAAGGGAAATAAAGCAAGGTAGAAGGACAAAAAGAGAGAAAAAGAAATAGAAGAAGAGGAAATTACAAAGAGTAAGGCATATAGATTCACTGACAAAAAGAGAGAGAAGAACAGAGAAATTAACTGAAGGTAAGAAATATACTAAAACAATGTGAGTTAGCAAAACTAAATCAGGAAACAGAAGTAAGTAGAAAGATAATGACTGAGACAGAAAACAGTCTAATTAAGGATGCACTTAGAAGAATGAGGAATAGAAGATAACTGAGAGTAAGTGAAGAACAGTCATAGAGTGAAAGGATGAAGGGAGAGAGGATAATATACAACGATTGAGGGAAATGGACTGAGGAAGTTAGTAGGTAGACACACTAAGAGAAAAACTGAGTGAGGTGGAGTACAATGAGTGAGAAAAGGAAATGAGTAAGGGAGCAAAAAGAAGGAAAGAGAGGAGAAGATGACTAAAACAGTGGTACTGAGAGAAAATAATTTGGTGATGAAAGTAAAGAGAAGGACATTGAAAGAAAGGAAATGAGGGATAGTAATGGAACCAGAGTAAAAGAAATGGGATAAAGAACGGTGAGAGAGGAGCAGTGAAGTTGTTGTAAAAGAAGTGATAGAAGGTAGATAAACACAAGTGAAAATAACACAAGTAGAGTGAGACACTGAGGACATAGAAGTAGTGAACGAAAAATAGGGAGAAGAGGTCAAAAGTAAGGAGCAAACAAAGATAAGCTAGGGAGAGTGGGTGATTTATAGTGATAGAGTGCAATAATACTGCTGAGTGAGTAAACAGGAATTACTAAAAGAGCAAAGGAGGAAAATACGGAAAAGAGAAGTAAAGCAGAGAGATTGAAAGCTGAAAAGTTATGCAACAGAGAGACGGGATACACACGGTTGAAATAAAAATGAGGGGTTGTCAAAGAAGTGGAGTAAAGGAACGGGGGTTTCAGAGAGTGAGAGAAAGACATTATAAGTGACTAAAAAGAGCTGAAAGAGGATGGAAAAAGGAAAATAAGTGTCAGAGAATGGGAATACAATTTAATTTACACAATCCAAAGTATAAAATAACTTGTACAACATGTTACATAGTTTATTTTTGCTGTTCTCAGAATATATTGAATTTCATTTAAAACAGTGAGTTCAAATTACTCATCATATGACAGCGGGAAAAAAACCCACAATCTAAAAGATTGTGTTTTAAAAAAAAAAACGTAAATACTGACAAATGACAAATGTACGCTAAAGTTAGATTGACTTACTTTTCCTTGAGGCCAAATACTGTATCATGGTGGTCCTTTTCTCGTTGGAAAGTACTTTGCTGTTCACTTAAAAATCCATTTCATCGACTATCTATAAGAAAAGCTCCAAGAACATCTGAAATATTTTCAATATTTTCATATACTCCTTTTTTTCAGTCATGACTCTTTACTCATTCCTGCACCTTTCCATTTGGCCAAATAGTGTCAGATGTATGAGTATATGTACAAATTAATTCTAAGGCACTCTGAAATGACCTTTTTCCCGATGTTGTGAAAGAAAGGCTCTACAACATTTTCACAATATTTAAGTATTTGTAAAACCATCTCTGACTCACTCATGTTCATCATTTTGTATAATACTAACATCAAATACTATGAGATCCACTTACAATACCTATATGACAAGTCAATTTTTTATATTGCCTGGATCACTTTTACTCAGAATATATTTTTAAACAGCAAAATAACCTTTATTAACTGCTCCCGTCTTCAGTAGCCAATTACTTTTACCTAAATTTTGGCTGTAAAAACACTAGGTGTGAATTTATAAAGCCAAAAGGCAAACGTTGTTTGAAAGTCAAATGAGTGTCGTTACATTGGGTCCAACCTTTAGAAGTTTTTAAATAGCATGTGTAATGCCCTGATGTTGTAGAAGGACCATCATGAAAAATAATAGCTACAGTTGCAAAGGTTCTTCCTTATATCGATAACTGAGATGCCACAAAATGTTTAATAGAAGTTGTCAATTTAGTTCCATCAGGTCTACATCGTTGGAACATTAAAATGACATACTGACCATAACTTTGTAGAAATAATGTGGACAGCATTGTAGACTTGCATTGGGTACACACCATATTGTGATCAGCTGCTTTAACTAGATTATTAAAAGGCACTGATTTGCAGTCTGGTAAAGTCAAATATATAAATCTTTCAGAGTCTATTCTAGTAGTACTTGATGAAGCACAGTTATCACAGTCATGTTGCCATTAATAAGAAAGGTTAAAAAGATTTTTTAAATCTACTCCTTCATCTTCCAATACATCAAACATATACATTAAAAATTCCTGACAATCCTGCGGAATTATCTGTGAAAATTGATTTTGACCTGAACATATGTCTACAAGATTCCTAATTTCTGAAACACTTTCTATTTTTCCTCTATCACTACTACATTTCTCTAACACAGAATTCAATAAACAGCACAATGTTTGTTCCTGATTTTCGACAATCTGTTTTTGTAAATTTTGAAGAAAAAAACCAACATTAACTACTACATTAGCATAGCAGTTGACACCAGAACTGTTTTCAAACTTAAATCCAACAACATCCTCAACAGAATCCTTTTTCCTTCTGCTTACAATTCCAGTTTCATCTACATTTTGTCTTTTTGCTACTACCTCACTGCAATTACTCTCAGTTATTCTTTTTCGCCCTACCACACGTTTTTCAATCAGAGGATATTGAGGCAAATGTGGAGCATACTCTCTTCTTAACCTATTGTATTCTTTAACACAATCTAGATCTGCACAAATCTTTGTTTCATCACACTCAATCAAGTACAATCCTGATAAAGTTCTAACTCGTGATAATGCCACATATGCCATACCCTCTTTAAACACAGAACTTCCAATGTTCACCAAAGCACTATCTACAATTAAACCTTGAGATTTATGAATTGTCACTGCATATGCCAAACAAATAGGAAACTGTTTTCGGCAAACATATAAGTCTTTCACGAGCAAAAATCTAGCTGAACAACGACAAATTTGTTCTATTTCATCAATGCCATCAAATTTAATTTTTAAAATTTCAATTCCATCTCTATTTTTGTAATTCACAAAACCAACAACATGACCCATTGCTCCATTTACCAGACCTCTTTCAACATTTAAATTCCATCTCAAAATGACACGACAATTCAAACACACATTCAGAGTCTTTTCAAAACCAGCAGTTTTAGATATACTCTTCTCTAATGAATCCAATTTTGATTTCAAATTTTCAGACAAAACAATTGTTGCTCCCATATGCTCTATTTTGTCTGTAGCTTCCAGTTTCACTATCTCTTCATTTTCTAAATTTAACATTTTGTTGTTGAACATGGAACATTCTTTCAGAGTTGGCATCAAACATATGCCAGATTTCCTCTCGTTAATTTTCTTAAAAATATTCTCTGGAAGAATGTTTTCATTTGGGTACAAATTTGAAATTAACCATCCATGTAAAGCTTCTTTCCCTTGCTGACTTATTTTTCCTACTCTTACATCTTGTAAAATATTTTTATAACCTTCATCCTTTGCCTGCCGCATATTTTGAAGCAGTTCTGCATATTTGAAGTTTAACCATATATTAACGTTTCCAATGCTTCCTAGGCACTTCCTGGTATCTTCATGCGTGAGCATTTTGAACACAGGTTGTCCTTTCACTGGAGTCAACTGCAGAAGATATCCAAAAACAATAATATGTTTTCCTCCAAATAAAACATCATAGTCTGTTCTAAGAATTTCTTGCATTCTCAAATGCACAAAAGCAAGCATTATATTTGACACCATGCTTACTTCATCAATGATAAGAAGTTTCATTTTCTTCAGGACTCTCGAAATTTCGGAACACGCATCTCCAGATAGCTTGTTATATTGCAATTTGTTATCATGCTCCACTGGCAGCATCAGTAAACGATGTAAAGTAATCCCTTTAATATTATGTGCTGCCAGCCCAGTTGGAGCGGTAACAACACAAGACAGCGGTGATTCAGTCCTTTTCTGCAGATGTAAATGTATGTAAATGTATAGGCATTTATATAGCGCACTACTTACCCGTAGGGTCCCAAGGCGCTTCGACCGCTGCAAAACCCTTCCTGGCTTCCCTGAGAGATGGTCCCTTAATGGGTATCTCCAGGGTGAGACCAGGCATCCCCGGCGGTCTGGTGGGGCCGTTAGTGAAGATGAGGCAAGCTAATGCCCAGAGTTGCCGAGTGTGATCGCTGATCAGAGTGGGCACCGAGGCGAGAGAATTATCGAGTCCGCTGACCCTGGTCCAGAAACCTGCCGCGCCGGGAATCGAACCCTGGTCCCGGGCCGTCCTCTGCTCTCGGGTCTGCCGCCTCTAACCAGTGAGCCACACTACTTCAAGATAAGATGCAATTGCTTTAATCAGAAAACTTTTTCCAGTTCCAGCTTCTCCACTCACGTACAGTCGGACAGGCTTAAATGATGTACATGAGCACTCTTTCTTCTCATGACTCAATCCATGTTCAACTTGTTCTGTGACTTCATCATATATCAGTTTCTGCTCAAGGTTTAATTGTTTCACCAAATCTTCTAAATTAATTACATCCTCTTGAGCTTGCTCCATAGCTCTTTCCACCTCATCCATGGCAGTGGCAGCTTCATTTTGGATAATTGGTCCTCCTAGTGGATCCTGACTCAATGAAGCAGAACTCTGACTGCCTTGAGAACTGTCTCTCGCAATCTCTGCAGCAATTGTGGCTTCTTGCTCTATTTCTTCGTTCAACATTTGCAGATAATTTGGAAAACAAGACATTCTATGGTATCCTTCGTAGCATTAAAAGAGTCTTCATAACAGAGAAAATCTCCAAGTAGTTCCTCTTCTTCTCGCCATGGTTTAAAGAGTTGCAAAAGAGCCAAATAATAAAATTCTCTTTTATCTGGATTTTCACAACTCAATTTTCGATGATTAATCAAATGACCTTTTTTCAGTTTCACTAGACATCCTTCACATCCAATGACAGCATATATTCCATTATTGATATCTTCTCTGATGTTTCTCTTATAAATATATCTTTGCAGAACTTCATAGAGACTAGCGTTCTCAAGGTGAGGACTTCTGTTTGGATAGTATGTATCCAACATGTTTGTCTTCAAAATATCTGTGCTTTCTGGTTCTTTCTCCGCCAAATACTCTATCTCTTGTACAGATTTCAAAACTCGATTTCGTGTTGCAGCAAGACCTAGACTCACCCAAATGATGGTTCTAGATTTGGCATAGAGACTTGCTGACAACAATCGATCAGAACATTCATATGCTCCAATTTCTCGATGCGACAACATCTTCAGACTGTAACTGTATAATTTCTTGCTTAGGCTCTTTTCATGTGAAATGTCCTCCCACATTTCCTTCAGTTCTGTCTTTTCTTTTTTTGTGATGTAAGACGTCACATATCCAGCCACAGCAATAGAGTTGTCAGCAACGAACTCGATATCCATGTTAGCATTCCACATGGACAAAATCACTAGGTTGTAGTCGTTGATGTACTTGGACTCTTCGTTTCTTTTTAAATTGTATGTATTTTTTGGTGATTTTCTCGTCACAGTATGTCGCAGAGAAGACATCAAATTATTTACTCTTCCTTTAGAAATCACTGGTCGTGGAAAGCCGAAACGACATTTTGTGTAGAACTTGTCCTTGTTTCTGAATTTTCGACAACAGTACTTTCCACAACGATGGGATTGAAAGCGTAAAACTTGTTGCCTTAAACTGTTTTCTTCGGTAGTTTTCGGAACAGCACATGTTGAATACTCTTCAAGAAGCTCATCACTGTCTCATCCGAATCTGTTCCAAATTTGGGTGCATCTTTAATCCATAACAACATATGTATGTGAGGAGCACCTTTCGCTTGATACTCCTTTCTCCAAAAGAAATCCAAAACCTCTCCAAGGGGAGGATTTTTTTTGTTGGTAATAAAAGACATCATAACTTCAAATCTATAATTGAAATATCTGCATACATTCACTGGATCCAAAGAACACAGTTCTCCAGGTGTTTTGAATTCTATATTTTGTATATTTGCATTTGCCTCTCGTAGAAATTGAAGTAAGTCCTCCCATGCATACTCGGCACAGCTAAGAGTGAGGAACCATGTAGGCGTTCCTAAGTTTCTTAGCATACATTTCAATTCCCCATGGCGACAGTACCAATACTCGTTTGTACCACGCTGACATGCCATGAGATTGATTAGATGAGATTCTGAAATATTGTCTTGCAGATTCACTTTCTCCATAAAGTCCCTCGCCGAAACATTTTGCAGATGTGCTCAACTTTTCAGTATATGGTTTACTGCATAAGAAAGCCCAGATAAGTCACTTTCATACAGTAGATGAAACAAATAGGGAATGCATTGACGAAACCTTGGATCTTCAGCATATAATCTTACAGTTCGATATTCAGATGCAGGAATTTGAAGTGGTCGATCGTCATATCGTCCACCTCGACCTGTTGGAAATAGCTGTGGAAAACAACGAGCTTCCAAACTTTGTTCCCATACACTAATGGGACTTCCTTTTGCTGCTTTCATTTGAAACAATTCAATTGCATTCCCCATTACTTCTTTGGAATGCAAAGGATGAACAGTATATTGTTCATATATTTCTTCACTTCTAGACACATCAACTTTTTCAATTTGACCGCCTGAACAATCACTGTCTTCATCTGCAGCTGTTTCCTCTGCTGCAACACATACATCTTTGTAATACTCATTGTTTTTGACTAAATACAACGTTGCCTTTTTGACTTTCCTAACATCCACTAAATCTTGCCAGATTTTTTTACTCTTTGTCGGAACCCCATTAACTAGAATAACTAAAGGTTCCTCTTCTACTTTATCAATACGAATTATATCAATATTATTTTTGAAATCCAGTGGTAAATAAACAACTCTTCCCTTTAATCCTCTCTGCAAATCTGTAGGAGGCAATTTCCCTATCTTAGGTTCCATGCGAACAATTGCCTGAAAAGGATGTACACATTGAATCAAAATAGACTCATATGTATTTAAATCCATCAATTCACGAGGAATGTCTACCAACTCCAGATTATTATGAACAGCTCTAGCAGGCATTCTGTTTTGATTTAATTTATCATAAAAATATTTACACATACACTGATCAGAACTCAAATCAAAACAATTCTCTACCCACAAATAAGTTGCAAAATCTTTCCACTCATAATTATTCATCTTTTCACTTTTTACATATAAATCAACTAATCTAGTTTGATGCTTATAATGACTTTGTCGACAACACACACAAGTAAAATTCGGCCTTTCACTTGATTTCACATTAAACCTGGTAATTTCCTGCTCAAACTTTTCTGTATTTGAAATCTGTACATTGTCTTCCACATTACCTTGAATTCCTGTCTCAATTTCTACACTGTCCTCTTTTTCACCAAAATAACAAATCTCAATTTCTTCACAAATCTTCTTCACATCTAATTCAGTTCCATGCAAAAGAGCACTGTTTAATTGTTTAAGCTTAAGTGCTGGACTTTTTGCATAATACAACCTTCTCACTAATTTTCTCATTTTGGTGTGATGCACTGCTAACATCCTAAAATGACGAAAAACACTCTGACAGACTTTTCTAGAAAGACAAGCCAGTGAATCGCCTTGCAAACCTGTGTTTTCTCTCACTCTGCAAGGATCTAAGTCTTGCAACAACTTCACTTTCTGCTTTAGACTTTTCGTACTATATGTACGTAAGAAATTACAAAACAAATCAATTGATTACTGTCGCGCACTTCAAATACTACTACACTTCCAAGTGTACACTGGACCCTTAGTACGTCTCCCTAAAACTTCATCAGTTAACACCTCTTCTAGTTCTCTAGGCACAAGTTTCTCTTTTTCAATCAGACAACCGTCTTTCACTTCATACGCTCGACCACTGGTGTCAACTGCATGCACTAAATCATTATCCTGGAAGTAACTCTCCTCAATAAAAAATGGCTCACAACTTGAACTGTGCATCCATTCTCCCGAAAAAACTTTACGAAAATTAGTCCGATTAATTACTCTTTTCCATCTACTGTTTGATTTGAAAACATCAATTGTCTTGTTAAGTGTCGTAATTCTATTGATTACTAAAATAAATGATTTTTTCTTAACTTCAAAAGCCTGATCAACAATCTTCTCTACACTTTTCTTTTTCTTATAAAAAGCAGCTCTCTGTTTACCTTTCCTAATGTTTTTTAACAAATTTAAAACCACCCTATTGCGAAACATTCGTTTACGAATGTCTCTAAACTGATTCTGCCTTCTATTCCTATACATATTATTCTCTCCTGCTACAGTTGTAGGATTCTTTGAGGTTCTCTCCTTCCTTTTCAAATGTACTCTCTGATTCTCTTTTTCTACATAATGTCCATCATTTTGTTTTAAAGTACATATGTTCCGTATAAAATACTTAGTTGTCTTACCAGGAGCTTGGTTCCTGTTTTTTGAAGTATTTGTTGTGGAAGAGTGCTGTAATTCCATTGCTGTTTTTGATTTTTGGCGATAACATTCTTTTCTTTTCCTTTCCCTTGTGGGCATGTTTGCTTACTCTTCAAATCTATTTAGGGTTACAGATCAGGTGAGGATTTTCCAGGGGAGCACAAAAGATGAGGCCTGTATTGAAGAGTATAGTGGAAGACAGCTCTGTCCACAGGTACAAAGAAGATGAGACCTGTGTCTAAGTCCACTGCACTCTTATACACAGGCTCCACCACCTATGCTTCCTGGGAAAGGCCTCTCTCCCACTACAGTCTTGATCATAAACCTCACCTCCTCTGTCCCTCTGGACATGTCTCACCTCATCTGCACAATCTACATCCTAATCTCAGGTAACACAGATGACATAATAGATCCTCAATTATAAAGCCATGCGTCAGTTTTGCGCTACTGATGCATCACTTTTTGTGACGCATTGGGTCATAAAACATGTGCCTTGTTGCACCATATTTAAAAGATGATGCATGTAGGTAGATGCGTCATTTTTTAAACCTTTTCCACCACATTATACCTCTGTCAAGTGTACTGTACAGAGAGGGGTCATTTCTCCACAAAAAGCCTCATAATAATGACACAGTGAAAACTATGAGATTGTACTGCATCACTTTTAGGACTCTATTATGTTAAAATCTTGCACATGCCTCACAACAGGGATAAGACTGAGGCAAACGCTTTCACATGGAGCTTCACAATCTTACAAAATACAATTCCTCTATGCAAACAAACTCAATATGCTTCCTACACTGAGTTAACACATGTAACATCATTGTAAAGAGTCAAATTGACACCTGTGTCTAAGAATGCAGACGGGATAGGCTTCATGAAGCCTAGTCCACTGCACTCTTAGATACAAGCCTCACCACTTACGCTCTCCAGGAAAGCCCAAACATATACCTTTTTGCGCCATATTTAAATAGTGACGCATGTAGGTAGATGCATCACTTTTTAAACCTCTGCACCACACTATACTCAAAAATGTAAAAGCCATTCATTTTCCCTAAATCGTTTTTGACATCACATTTAGGAAACACAGCACAGATCCTATGTACAAGCATCTGCCTCACAGCAGGGATAAGACTGAGGCAAACGCTTTCACATGGAGCTTTGCCCATGTGATAGGATTCTGACACCTAAGCACGAGTGCAGATGAGATGAAGATTGTCCAGGGGAGCACAAAAGTTGAGGCTTGTGTCGAAGAGTGCAGTGGAGAGGACTAAACTGGAATAATGTGCAAAAAAAAAGAACCTCATTCATGAGGCCCCTGCGCCAGTTTTCCACTGCTGATGCATCACTTTTTGTGACGCATCAGCAGCATAAAACATGTACCTTTTTGCGCCATATTTAAAAAGTGACTCATGTAGGTAGATGCGTCACTTTTTATACCTCTGCGCCACATTATACTCAAAAATGTAAAAGCCATTCATTTTCCCCAAAATCGTTTTTGACATCACATTTAGTAAACACAGCACCGTTCCTATGTACAAGCATTCCATGTCATTACTGAAACCTCACTATTTTACAAAATACAATTCATTTATAAAGCCATGCGTCAGTTTTGCGCTACTGATACGTCACTTTTTGTAACGCATTGGCAGCATAAAACATGTGCCTTGTTGCACCATATTTAAAAAATGACCCATGTAGTTAGATGCGTCATTTTTTAAACCTCTACACCACATTATACCTCTGTCAAATGTAATGTACACAGAGGGGTCATTTCTCCGCAAAAAGCCTCTTAATAATGACGCAGTAAAATCTATGAGATTTCACTGCGTCACTTTTAGGACACTGTTACATCGAAATCTTGCACCTGCCTCACAGCAGGGATAAGACTGAGGCAAACGCTTTCACATGGAGCTTCACAATTTTACAAAATACAATTCCTCTATGCAAACAAAGTCAATATGATTCCTACACTGAGTTAACACAGGTAACATCATTGTAAAGAGTCAAATTGACACCTGTGTCTAAGAATGCAGACGGGGATAGGCTTCATGAAGCCTAGTCCACTGCACTCTTAGATACAAGCCTCAACATCTACGCTCCCCAGGAAAGCCCAAACATGTACCTTTTTTCGCCATATTTAAAAAGTGACGCATGTAGGTAGATGCGTCACTTTTTAAACCTCTTCGCCACATTATACTCAAAAATGTAAAAGCCATTTATTTTCCCCAAAATCGTTTTTGACATCACATTTAGGAAACACAGCACAGATCCTATGTACAAGCATCTGCCTCACAGCAGGGATAAGAATGAGGCAAACGCTTTCACATGGAGCTTTGCACATGTGATAGGATTCTGACACCTAAGCACGAGTGCAGATGAGATGAAGACTGTCCAGGGGAGCACAAAAGTTGAGGCTTGTGTTGAAGAGTGCAGTGGAGAGAACTAAACTGGAGTAGTGTGCAAAAAAAAAAGAACCTCATTTATGAGGCCCCTGCGTCAGTTTTCCACTGCTGATGCGTCATTTTTTATAACACATCAGCGGCATAAAACATGTACCTTTTTGCGCCATATTTAAAAAATGATGCATGTAGGTAAATGCGTCACTTTTTAAACCTCTTCGCCACATTTTACTCAAAAATGTAAAAGCCCTTCATTTTCCCCAAAATCGTTTTTGACATAACATTTAGGAAACACAGCACAGATCCTATGTACAAGCATCTGCCTCACAGCAGGAATAAGACTGAGGCAAACGCTTTCACATGGAGCTTTGCCCATGTGATAGGATTCTGACACCTAAGCACAGAGGCCCCTGCGTCAGTTTTCCACTGCTGATGCGTCATTTTTTGTGACGCATCGGTGGCATAAAACATGTACCTTTTTGCGCCATATTTAAAAAATTACGCATGTAGGTAGATGCGTCACTTTTTAAACCTCTGCGCCACATTATACTCAAAAATGTAAAAGCCATTCATTTTCCCCAAAATCGTTTTTGACATCACATTTAGGAAACACAGCACAGATCCTATGTACAAGCATCTGCCTCACAGCTGGGATAAGACTGAGGCAAACGCTTTCACATGGAGCTTTGCCCATGTGATAGGATTCTGACACCTAAGCACGAGTGCAGATGAGATGAAGACTGTCCAGGGGAGCACAAAAGTTGAGGCTTGTGTCGAAGAGTGCAGTGGAGTGGACTAAACTGGAATAGTGTGCAAAAAAAAGAACCTCATTTATGAGGCCCCTGCGTCAGTTTTCCACTGCTGATGCATCATTTTTTGTGATGCATCGGCGGCATAAAACATGTACCTTTTTGCGCCATATTTAAAAAATAACGCATGTAGGTAGATGTGTCACTTTTTAAACCTCTGCGCCACATTATACTCAAAAATGTAAAAACCATTCATTTTCCACAAAATCGTTTCTGACATCACATTTAGGAAAAGCACATTTCCTATGTACAAGCATTCCATGTCATTATTGAAACCTCACTATTTTACAAAATACAATTCCTCTATGCAAACAAACTCAATATGCTTCCTACACTGCGTTAACACAGGTAACATCATTGTAAATTGTTAAATTTATTTCTTTAAACATGCATACATTCTTTATTCCTTTTAAAAAATGTAAAAGCCATTCATTTTTCCCAAAATCGTTTTTGACATCACATTTAAAAAACACAGCACAGGTCCTATGAAGAAGCATTCCATGTCACTACTAAAACTTCACCATTTTACAAAATACAATTCCTCTATGCAGTAAAAACTTTTTACCAAGCATTATCAAAAACCATGACACAAAGCAACATTAAAAAACCACAATTTGCTTCCAAATCTTCTCCATAGAGTATACAAGTCTCTATGTATATTAAATGAATCATAACTCACCTTTACAAATACTTTAGGAGATTCAGAACAGTGTCAGATACACACACCAATATTTCTTTAGCAGAGCAAAAGGTATGTTCTCCAGGCACTGCAACCATTAGTGGCACAGAAAACCTCTAATTCTAAACACATATTGCTCATGGTAACCAATCAAAACTCTTCCCTCTGTATTTTCAAACCAACACCCTTCCCCCCCTCAGCCCTTTCTACCTGTTACCATAGCAACTCCCTCCTCACTAACCTCTCAGGTTGAAAAGTTTATTCTATAATGTTGCAAATCACCTTAGCAAGGATGTTTGACCTGCGAACACACCAGCTTATCTGGTGCAAGGTTTCTTTAAATGACTTTTTTTAACCATTCAAATTACTTCTTACACAGAACACAACCATGCACCCTAACTTTCAGTTTTCAACTATCTCATTCCACCAATCATTGCTTCTGATTCAAGAGCACTGAAAGTCTATATCTTTTTTTGTGCAAACTCCTATTGTTCCAACTGCCATTTCTTTCCCACACTTCATCTGACTGCATCAGAATCTCCTCTCACCATGTATTCTGTCTGGATTATTGGACATAGCTATATCCACTGGGATCAAAGGTATGCAGCTAACAGAAATTTTCACAACCTTGATTTACCAAATGTGAACATTAAATGGATTGGCCAGAGAGGATTAAAATGTCACCAATTGATTCCATTGGTGAAAACCTTTTTGCATTTGCCACACCCTGACCTCTTAATTGTGCACTGTGGAGGAAATGACTTGGGCACTTTGACCGGGGTAGGTCTGGAAATGCTTTTAAAGGACACCTTTGAACAATTGATGGCACTTTTTCCTCAAACTGCCTTGGTATATTCCAATATATGCCAAAGACAGAAATGGAAGTGGTCCAACTAATTTTGTCCACAATTTGAGAAAGCACAGAAACATGTGAATAAATCTGTTTCTGCTTACATGAGAGACTATGGAATGGGTTCAATATACAACAACAACTTGCGTTACAACATGCAAGATATTTACAGAGAAGAAGGTGTGCACTTCTCAGATGAAGGGAATAGAATATTCCTCCTGAATTTAAGACTGTGCATTGGTACCTACTTGTAGGTACCTAAATCTGCCACAGAACCCAAAAGCTCTTTTCAGAGCTACCCTACCTCTGATCACTCCAAATGACTATCTTTTTCTAACTTTTTTCACTATTTTTCACCAAAGTACGCTCCCCGGTACTGCTTCTCTCTGTCAACATTCGAAACAGTCCGGAGCGGCCGCCATCTTGTGTCTCGGTGGGATCGGCAAAAACAAAGGGGGAAATAACCAAAAGGGGGCAGGGTAGACCCCCTCTGACCCCCTAGGTTTGATTTGGGGGCCATAAAAGGGTCCCGCAGGTGAAAAAAAGTTTACTTTTTTTTCGATTTTCGCGGGGGGAGCGCCCGGTACGCGCACCGGGGAGCGTACCAGGGAGCGTACTTTGGTGAAAAATAGTGAAAATATTATTGTAAAATAATCATTTTGAGTGATCAGAGGTAGGGTAGCTCTGAAAAGAGCTTTTGGGTTCTGTGGCTGATTTAGGTACCTACAAGTACGTCTCACACACACCCACACGCACACAATCCCACACCCCCACACCCACACACTCCCCACACACACCTCACACACCCACACCCAAACACCCCACACCCCCACACCGACACCTTACACATCCACAACCACACCTACACCCACATACACCCACACTCATACACACACCTCACCCCCCCACACACACACACACACCTCACAGACATACCCCACACATCCAACACACACACCTCCCCCCCACACACACACACACCTCACAGACACACCCACACATCCCACACATACACACACATCCTACACACATACCCCCCACACCCACACACCCTCCACACACACCTCACATACCCACACCTCCACCTACACCCAAACACCCCACACACCCACACCCACACCTTACACACCCACACCCCCACCCACACCCACACACCCCACACACTTACACACACCTACACACCTCACCCCCCCCACACACACACACACCTTTCAGACACACCCCACACATCCCCCACACACACCTCACCCCCCCTCAGACATGGGGAAACCCCAGTGAAACAGTAAAATAATAATTGAAAGTGCTTAGAGGTAGGGTAGCTGTGCATAGAGTTATTGTGTTGGGTGGGTGATATAAGTACCAGCATGTAGCTACCAATGCAGAGTTTTAAATTCAATGTAGACTGTCTCCTCTGTAGATAATTTGCATGTTGTTACAGAAGTTATTGTGGTATATGGAATCTATACCATAGTCTCTCAGGAAAGCAGAAACAACATGGAGGCAGGAGATGAAAAAGAGATGTCAAATACACATTGGAGATAATATAGTGGGAGAAAGGAAGTAACTATGAGCAAAATTATTATGTGATACAAAAAAGTTGCACAGTATACTATAAGTCTCACTTTATGTTATATTCATTTTGGTACTATTTCATGAATTACATATAAAAAAGAATAATGTCTAGAGCAATTTTTAACGAATAAATAAAAATGTATTGCTCTGATTTTTCAAAATTTAATAACACTTCCAACATTATATCGTCAGGAATGTCCTCATTTTCAGTCCATGATTCGATTTCGTCCACACAATTAACTAGCTCTTTGTCTAGAGACTGATCCATAAAGTCCAAGTCTTCCTCAGGATTGTTTTGAAGAACTATTTCGAAAGAAATATTTGCTTCTCCTTCCATTTTCTTGCTGTAAATTGCATTAAAAATAAATATATCATTAGAGTTAGGGCAGTGTTGGGTTTAAGTTGAGACAGGTACTTCTGAGTTTTTAACAGTGAAGTTATCTTTGGGCAGTGTATGGTATCAAGCAGGAAGTAGAAATATCAAAAAAGTGTATGTAAATCCATAATTATACCAGAGAAGTCTAACTCCATCCATAACTATAACAGAGAAGCCTATCTCAATCTATAACTATTACAGAGGGATTGTATATAACTATCAGAAAATGTTTTCCCAAATTAACTTAAAGTGGACAACATACTTCACTTTCCAAAATAACAACTTACCTTTGTGAAAGCAGTTGAAGTTCTCAGTGAAAATCCTTTTCAAATGAACTTCAGGAAGTAGTAGTCAAAATGGCTGTGTTTCCCTCTCTTTTTTATATATATTCATGTACATATCCAATCAAATGTCAGGAAATAATAGTGGAAAATGAAAGTAACATTTTTATTGGTTGTAAATTCTAAAACTTCAGATATGTTTTTGTCATGTAATTTACCTCAGGATATTTAGACAGGGCTACAGGCCAAATGGCTCAATGGAATTCCACCAAATTTGGGAAAATGGTAGGGACTGGTATGTAGTATTGCCTATTCTATATTTGGTGAACTTCTCTACAGAGGTTTTTATGTAAATTAACTTTCTAAATTTTTTGGGGAGCGCTTGCCAGTGAGCGCCCCGGTACGCGTACCAGTAAGCGCAGCGGGAGTCCTCCATTTTGTGTTTCGGTAGATTTGAGACAGAAAATGGAGGACAAACAACGTTGGGAATGGGTATAAGGGGGCACGGTAGGCACCCCCTACATTTTCTGAGGGGGTCTTAGGAAGCCCATATAGGCCAAAAAAATAAATATTTTTTTAATTTTTCGCGGGGGGAGTGCCCGGTACGCGCACCAGGAAGCGTACCGGGGAGCCTACATTGGTGAAAAATAGTGAAAAAAGTTAGAAAAAGATAATCATTTGGAGTGATCAGACGTAGGGTAGCTCTAAAAAGAGCTTTTGGGTTGTGTGGCTGATTTAGGTACCTACAAGTAGGTACCAATGCACAGTCTTAAATTCAGGAGGAATATTCTATTCCCCTCATCTGAGAAGTGCACACCATCTCCTCTGTAGATATCTTGCATGTTGTAACGCAAGTTGTTGTTGTATATTGAACCCATTCCATAGTCTCTCATGTAAGCAGAAACAGATTTATTCACATGTTTACGTGCTTTCTCAAATTGTGGACAAAATTGGTTGGACCACTTCCATTTCTGTCTTTGGCATATATTGGAATATACCAAGGCAGTTTGAGGAAAAAAAGCGCCATCAATTGCTCTAAGGTATCCTTTAAAAGCATTTCCAGACCTACCCCAGTCACAGTGCCTAAGTCATTTCCACCACAGTGCAGAATTATGAGGTGACGGTGTGGCAGATGCAAAAAGGTTTTCACCAATGCTATCAATTGATGACATCTCAATCCTCTTTGGCCAATCCATTTTATGTCTACATTTGGTAAGTCAAGGTTGCAAAAATTTCTGGTAGCTGCATACCTTTGAGCCCAGTGGATATAGCTATATCCAATAATCCAGACAGAATACATGGTGAGAGGAGGTTCTGGTGCAGTCAGATGAAGTGTAGGAATAAAATGGTAGTTGGAACAGTAGGAGTTTGCAAAAAAAAAACTGTGGAGTTTCAGTGCTCTTGAATCATAAGCAATGATTGGTGGATTCAGAAAGTTGAAAACTGAAAGTTAGGGTGCATGGTTCTGTTCTGTGAAAGAAGTAATTTGAATGGTTAAGAAAAAGTTATTTAAAGAAAGATTGCAGTGGATAAGCTGGTGTATTGAGAGGTCAAACATCCTTGCTAAGTTCATTTGCAACATTGTAGAATAAACTTTTAACCCTGAGAGCTCAGTGAGGAGGGAGTTGCTACGGTAACAGGTAGAAAGGGCTGAGGGGAGGGAAGGGTGTTGGTCTGAAAATAGAGAGGGAAGAGTTTTGATTGGTTACCATGAGCAATATGTGTGTAGAATTAGAGGTTTTCTGTGCCATTAATGGTTGCAGTGCCTGGAGAACATACCTTTTGCTCTGCTAAAGAAATATTGGTGTGTGTATCTGACACTGTTCTCAATCTCCCAAAGCATTTGAAAAGGTGAGTTATGATTTATTCAATATAGAAAGAGAGTTCAGATTAAGAAGCACATTGAATTTCTTTGCTGTTGGTTTGTGTGATGCGTTTCAATATGTGCAAGATAGAGTATTTGTATTTTGTGAAATAGTCATGTTTCAGTAGTGAAGTTGAATGGTTGTACATAGGACCTGTGCTCTGTATCTAAAATGTTAATTGAAAAATGATTTTAGTGCAAATCAATGAGTTTCAGTAGTGAAAATGAATGCTTGTAAATAGGATCTGTGCTCTGTTCCTAAAATGTTAATTAAAAAACGATTTTAGTGCAAATCAATGGGTTTCAGTAGTGAAAATGAATGTTTGTACATAGGACCTGTGCTCTGTTCCTAAAATGTTAATTGAAAAACGATTTTAGTGCAAATCAATGGCTTTTACATTTTTAAGAAGGAATAAATAGTGTGTGCATAATTACATACAAATATTTGAATCTTTTGCAAACATGTCACCTGTGTTACCTCAGATTGGGAAGTAGACTGAGTTTCTTTGCTGTTGGTTTGTGTCATTTTTTGGGTAATGCTTGGTAGGAATGTTTGCAAGAGATAGGAAATGCATTTTCTAAAATAGTAACTTTTCAGTACTGAAATGGAATACTTGTACATAGGACCTGCACTGTGTTTCTAAAATGTTATTTAAAAAACGATTTTGGGGAAAAGCAATTGGTTTTAGATTTTTGAGAAGGAATAAATAGTGTGTGCATGATTACATAAAAATATTTGAACCTTTCTCAATCATGTCACATGTGTTACCTCAGATTGGGAAGTAGACTGAGTTTCTTTGCTGTTGGTTTGTTTCATTTTTTGGGTAATGCTTGGTAGGAATGTTTGCAAGAGATAGGAAATGTATTTTGTAAAATAGTGACTTTTCAGTACTGAAATGGAATACTTGTACATAGGACCTGCACTGTGTTTCTAAAATGTTATTGAAAAATCGATTTTGGGGCAAATCAATGGCTTTTACATTTTTGAGAAAGAATAAATAGTGTGTGCATGATTACATAAAAAAATGTGAACCTTTCACAATCATGTCACCTGTGTTACCTCAGATTAGGAAACACACTGAGGGCCTTATTTATGAAAACAGCGATGCGTCACTTTTCACTGCGCACTCCTTGTGACACCAATGATGCGTTATATTTAATGTATGACGCATCATGTTGCAAGGACTTACAGATAAGTCAGTATTTCTGATGTATCTGTAAGCGCAAAAGTGACGAATTGCTGGAGTGTGTCACAAAAGTGACGCAACTCCAGCAATGCATCCTTTCACATGGGGAAAGCCCCATGTGAAAGCGTTTGCCTCAGTCTTACGCCTGCTGTGAGGCAGGCGCAAGATTTTGACGTAACAGTGTCCTAAAAGTGACGCAGTGAAATCTCATAGATTTCACTGCGTCACTATTACGAGGCTTTATGCGGGGGAATGCCCCCTCTGTGTACATTACACCTGACAGAGGTATAATGTGGCGCAGAGGTTTAAAAAGTGACGCATCTACCTACATGCGTCACTTTTTAAATATGGCGCAACAAGGCACATGTTTTATGCCGCCGATGCGTCACAAAAAGTGACGCATCAGCAGTGCAAAACTGACGCAGGGCCTCATAAATGAGGCTCATCTTTTTTTGCACACTACTCCAGTTTAGTCCTGTCCACTGCACTCTTGGACACAAGCCTCACCTTTTGTGCTCCCCTGGACAGGCTTAATCTCATCTGCACTCCTTAGGCCTCACAATCTTTTTTTAGAATAACATTTGAAAAACAGAGAAAAGGTCATATGTATAAGCTTTTCATTACACTACTAAAACATTTTTGGGGCAAATCAATGACTTTTACATTTTTGAGAAAGAATAAATAGTGTGTGCATGATTACATAAAAAAAATTGAACCTTTCACAATCATGTCACCTGTGTTACCTCAGATTAGGAAGCACACTGAGGGCCTTATTTATGAAAACAGTGATGTGTCAGCTTATTTACACCCCTGGACATGCGTCATCTCATCTGCACCCAGTTACCATCAATTATACTCAATACATTGAGGCCTGTCCAGAGGACACAGATGAGGTAAGGCTTGTCCAAGGGTGAGAGGAGGTCAGTGCTCTCCACTGTACTCATGGACACTGAATGCTTGTACATAGGACCTGCACTGTGTGTCTAAAATGTTATTTAAAAAACGATTTTGGTGAAAATCAATGACTTTTAGATTTTTGAGAAGGAATAAATAGTGTCTGCATGATTAAATACATATATTTCATCCTTTCACAATAATGTCACCTGTGTTACCTCAGATTAGGAAGTAGATTGTGCAGATGAGGTGAGGCATGTCCAGAGGGACAGAGGAGGTGAGGCCTGTGTTCAAGACTGTAGTGGGAGAGAGGCCTTTCCTGGAGAGCGTAGGTGGTGAGGCCTGTGTCTAAGAGTGCAGTAGACTAGGCTTCATGAAGCCTATCCCCCACTGCACTCTTAGACACAGGTCTCATCTTCTTTGTACCCATGGACAGACCTCTCTTCCACTACACTCTTCAATACAGGCCATAGCTCTTCTGCACCCCTAGACAATCCTCACCTCATCTGCAACCCTATATAGACTTCAACTAATCTGCATGCTTAGACAGGCCTCACCTTATTTACACCCTTGGACATGCGTCACCTCATCTGCACCCAGTTACCATCAATTATGCTCAATACATTGAGGCCTGTCCAGAGGACACAGCTGAGGTAAGGCTTGTCCAAGGGTGAGAGGAGGTCAGTCCTCTCCACTGTACTCATGGACACTGAATGTTTGTACATAGGACCTGCGTTTTGTGTCTAAAATGTTATTTAAAAAAAGATTTTGGTGCAAATCAATGACTTTTAGATTTTTAAGAAGGAATAAATAGTGTCTGCATGATTAAATACATATATTTCATTCTTTCACAATAATGTGACCTGTGTTACCTTAGATTAGGAAGTAGATTGTGCAGATGAGGTGAGGCATGTCCAGAGGGACAGAGGAGGTGAGGCCTGTGTTCAAGACTGTAGTGGGAGAGAGGCCTTTTCTGGAGAGCGTAGGTGCTGAGGCCTGTGTCTAAGAGTGCAGTGGACTAGGCTTTATGAAGGCTATCCCCCACTGCACTCCTAGACACAGGTCTCACCTTCTTTGTACCCGTGGACAGACCTTTCTTCCACTACACTCTTCAATACAGGCCTCACCTCTTCTGCACCCCTAGACAATCCTCACCTCATCTGAAACCCTGAATAGACTTCAACTAATCTGTATCCTTAGACAGGCCTCAGCTTATTTACACCCTTGGAAATGCGTCACCTCATCTGCCCCCAGTTACCATCAATTATACTCAATACATTGAGGCCTGTCCAGAGGACACAGATGAGGTAAGGCTTGTCCAACGGTGAGAGGAGGTCAGTCCTCTCCACTGTACTCATGGACACTGAATGCTTGTACATAGGACCTGCACTGTGTGTCTAAAATGTTATTTAAAAAACGATGTTGGTGCAAATCAATGACTTTTAGATTTTTGAGAAGGAATAAATAGTGTCTGTATGATTAAATAAATATATATCAACTTTTAACAATAATGTGGCTTGTGTTATGTCAGATTAGGAAGTAGATTGTGCAGATGAGGTGAGGCATGTCCAGAGGTACAGAGGAGGTGAGGCCTATGTTCAAGACTGTAGTGGGAGAGAGGCTTTTCCTGGGAAGCATAGGTGGTGAAGCCTGTGTGTAAGAGTGCAGTGGACTAGACTTCATGAAGCCTATCCCCTACTGCACTCTTAGACACCGGTGTCACCTTCTTTGTACCTGTGGACAGACCTCTCTTCCACTACACTCTTCAATATAGGTCTCACCTCTTCTGCACCCCTGGAGAATCCTCACCTGATCTGTAACCCTGAATAGACTGTTTGCTTTTTGTCATTGCTTTGTTGTTTGGTAATAGTGGTCTATAATGTGCTATTTTTTTAACACAGATTGAAATCAAGATTTCAAGAGTAAGGAAAGATGCCCTCAAGGGAAAGGAGAAGAAAAAATGATACGCGCAAAAAATCAAAAACAGCAACGGAATTACAGCACTCTTCCACAACAAATACTTCAAAAAACAGGAAAAAAGCTCCTGGTAAGACAACTAAGTCTTTCTTACGGAACATATGTAGACCAAAAAAAAATGTTGGACAGCATGTAGAGAGAGAGAATGAGAGAGTAAATTTGAAAAGGAAGGAGAGGCCCTCAAAAAATCTAACTACTGGAGCAGGAGAGAATAATATGTATAGGAATAGGAGGCAGAATCAGTTTAGAGACATTCGTAAACGAATGTTTCGCAATAGGGTGGTTTTATTTTTTTTATTTTTTTTTTTTTATATATATTTTTTTTTTTAACAGTAAGACAAGAGTAGGCATTACAGATATCAGGTGTCACACAGTAAAATGCAGAACAGGGCCAGGCGGGGGAAATATACAAACAACAATCACCATAAGGAAAATAGGGTGGTTTTAAATTTGTTAAAAAAACATTAGGAAAGGTAAACAGAGAGCTGCTTTTTATAAGAAAAAGAATAGTGTAGAGAAGATTGTTGATCAGGCTTTTGAAGTTAGGTAAAAATTATTTATTTTAATAATCAATAGAATTAGGACACTTAACAAGACAATTGATGTTTTCAAATCAAAAAGTAGATGGAAAAGAGTAATTAATCGGACTAATTTTTGTAAAGTTTTTTCAGGAGAATGGATGCACAGTTCAAGTTGTGAGCCATTTTTTAATGAGGAGAGTTACTTCCAGGAGAATGATTTAGTGCATGCAGTTGACACCAGTGGTCGAGCATATGAGGTGAAAGACGGTTGTCCGATTGAAAAAGAGAAACTTGTGCCTAGAGAACCAGAAGAGGTGTTAACTGATGAAGTTTTAGGGAGACGTAGTAAGGGTCCAGTGTACACTTGGAAGTGTAGTCGTATTTGTAGTGTGCGACAGGAATCAATTGATTTGTTTTGTAATTTCTTACGTACATATAGTAAGAAAAGTCTAAAGCAGAAAATGAAGTTGTTGTAAGACTTAGATCCTTGCAGAGTGGGAGAAAACACAGGTTTGCAAGGGCATTCACTGGCTTGTCTTTCTAGAAAAGTCTGTCAGAGGGTTTTTCATCATTTTAGGATGTTAGCAGTGCATCATACCAAAATGAGGAAATTAGTGAGAATGTTGTATTATGCAAAAAGTCCAGTACTTAAGCTTAAACAATTAAACAGTGCTCTTTTGCATGGAACTGAATTAGATGTGAAGAAGATTTGTGAAGAAATTGAGATTTGTTATTTTGGTGAAAAAGAGGACAGTGTAGAAATTGACACAGAAATTCAAGGTAATGTGGAAGACAATGTACAGATTTCAATTACAGAAAAGTTTGAGCAGGAAATTACCAGGTTTAAGGTGAAATCAAGTGAAAGGCCGAATTTTACTTGTGTGTGTTGTCGACGAAGTCATTATAAGCATCAAACTAGATTAGTTGATTTATACATAAAAAGTGAAAAGATAAATAATTATGAGTGGAAGGATTTTGCAACTTATTTGTGGGTGGAGAATTGTTTTGATTTGAGTTCTGATCAGCGTATTTGTAAATATTGTTATGATAAATTAAATCAAAACAGAATGCCTGCTAGAGCTGTTCATAATAATCTGGAGTTGGTAGACATTCCCCGTGAATTGATGGATTTAAATACATATGAGTCTTTTTTGATTCAATGTGTCCATCCTTTTAAGGCTATTGTTCGCATGGAGCCTAAGATAGGGAAATTGCCTCCTACAGATTTGCAGAGAGGATTAAAGGGAAGAGTTGTTTATTTACCTCTAGATTTCAAAAAAAATATTGATACAATTGGTATAGAAAAAGTAGAAGAGGAACCTTTAGTTAATCTAGTTAATGGAGTTCCGACAAAGAGTAAGAAAATCTGGCAAGATTTAGTGGATGTTAGGAAAGTCAACAAGGCAACGTTGTATTTAGTGAAAAACAATGAGTATTACAAACATGTATGTGTTGCAGCAGAGGAAACAGCTGCAGATGAAGACAGTGATTGTTCAGCCAGCCAAATTAAAAAAGTTGATGTGTCTAGAAGTGAAGAAATATATGAACATTATACTGTTCATCCTTTGCATTCCAAAGAAGTAATGGGGAATGCAATTGAATTGTTTCAAATGAAAGCAGCAAAAGTAAGTCCCATTAGTGTATGGGAAGAAAGTTTGGAAGCTTGTTGTTTTCCACAGCTATTTCCAACAGGTCGAGGTGGACGATATGACGATCGACCACTTCAAATTCCTGCATCTGAATATCGAACTGTAAGATTATATGCTGAAGATCCAAGGTTTCGTCAATGCATTCCCTATTTGTTTCATCTACAGTATGAAAGTGACTTGTCTGGGCTCTCTTATGCAGTAAACCATATACTGAAAAGTGGAGCACATCTGCAAAATGTTTCGGCGAGGGACTTTATGGAGAAAGTGAATCTGCAAGATAATATTTTGGAATCTCATCTAATCAATCTCATGGCATGTCAGCGTGGTACAAATGAGTATTGGTACCGTCGTCATGGGGAATTGAAATGTATGCTAAGAAACTTAGGAACTCCTACATGGTTCCTCACTCTTAGCTGTGCCGAGTATGCATGGGACGACTTACTTCAATTTCTACGAGAGGCAAATGCAAATATACAAAATATAGAATTCAAAACACCTGGAGAACTGTGTTCTTTGGATCCAGTGAATGTATGCAGATATTTCAATCATAGATTTCAAGCTATGCTGTCTTTTATTACCAACAAAAAAAATCCTCCCCTTGGAGAGGTTTTAGATTTCTTCTGGAGAAAGGAGTATCAAGCGAGAGGTGCTCCTCACATACATATGTTGTTGTGGATTAAAGATGCACCCAAATTTGGAACAGATTCGGATGAGACAGTGATGAGGTTCATTGAAGAGTATTCAACATGTGCTGTTCCGAAAACTACCGAAAAAAACAGTTTAAGGGAACAAGTTTTACGCTTTCAATGCCATCGTTGTGGAAAGTACTGTCGTCGAAAATTCAGAAACAAGGACAAGTTCTACACAAAATGTCGTTTCGGCTTTCCACGACCAGTGATTTCTAAAGGAAGAGTAAATAATTTGATGTCTTCTCTGCGACATACTGTGATGAGGAAATCACCAAAAATACATACAATTTAAAAAGAAATGAAGAGTCCAAGTACATCAATGACTACAACCCAGTGATTTTGTCCATGTGGAATGCTAACATGGATATTCAGTTCGTTGCTGACAACTCTATTGCTGTGGCTCGATATGTGACGTCTTACTTCACAAAAAAAGAAAAGACAGAACTGAAGGGAATGTGGGAGGACATTTCACATCAAAAGATTCTAAGCAAGAAATTATACAGTTACAGTCTGAAGATGTTGTCGCATCAAGAAATTGGAGCATATGAGAAGATATCAACAATGGAATATATGCTATCATTGGGTGTGAAGGATGTCTAGTGAAGCAGAGAAAAGGCCATTTGATTAATCATCGAAAAATGAGTTGCGAAAATCCTGAGAAAAGGGAATTTTATTATTTAGCTCTTTTGCAACTCTTTAAGCCATGTCGTACAGAAGAGGAACTACTTGGAGACTTTCTCTGTTACGAAGATTCTTTTAATGCAACCAAGGATACCATAGAATGTCCTGTTTTTCCAAATTATCTGCAAATGTTGAACGAAGAAATAGAGCAAGAAGCCACAATTGCTGTAGAGATTGCTAGAGACAGTTCTCAAGACAGTCAGAGTTCTACTTCATTGAGTCAGGATCCACTAGGAGGACCAATTATCCAAAATGAAGCTGCCGCTGCTATGGATGAGGTGGAAAGAGCTATGGAACAAGCTCAAGATGATGTAGTTAACTTAGGAGATTTGGTGAAACAACTAAATCTTGAGCAGAAGCAAATATATGACGAAGTCACAGAACAGATTGAACATGGATTCACTCATGAGAAAAAAGAGTGCTCATGTACATCATTTAAACCTGTCCAACTGTACGTGAGTGGAGAAGCGAGAACTGGAAAAAGTTTTCTGATTAAAGCAATTGCAAGTTATCTGCAGAAAAGGACTGAATCACCGCTATCTTGTGTTGTTACCGCTCCAACTGGGCTGGCAGCACATAATATTAAAGGGATTACTTTACATCGTTTACTGATGCTGCCAGTGGAGCATGATAACAAATTGCAATACCACAAGCTATCTGGAGATGCGTGTTCCGAAGTTTCGAGAGTCCTGAAGAAAATGAAACTTCTTATCATTGATGAAGTAAGCATGGCGTCAAATATAATGCTTGCTTTTGTGCATTTGAGAATGCAAGAAATTCTTAGAACAGACGATGATGTCTTATTTGGAGGAAAACATATTATTGTTTTTTGAGATCTACTGCAGTTGACTCCAGTGAAAGGACAACCTGTGTTCAAAATGCTCACGCATGAAAATACCAGGAAGTGCCTAGGAAGCATTGGAAACGTTAATATATGGTTAAACTTCAAATATGCAGAACTGCTTCAAAATATACGGCAGGCAAAGGATGAAGATTATAAAAATATTCTACAAGATGTAAGAATCGGAAAAGTAAGTCAGCATGGGAAAGAAGCTTTACATGGACGATTAATTTCAAATTTGTACCCAAATGAAAACATTCTTTCAGAGAATATTTTTAAGAAAATTAACGAGAAGAAATCTTGCATATGTTTGATGCCAACTCTGAAAGAATGTTCCATGTTCAACAACAAAATGTTAAAGTTAGAAAATGAAGAGATAGTGAAACTGGAAGCTATAGATAAAATAGAGCATATGGGAGCAACAATTATTTTGTCTGAAAATTTGAAATCAAAATTGGATTCATTAGAGAAGACTATATCCAAAACTGCTGGTTTTGAAAAGACTCTAAATGTGTGTTTAAATTGTCGTATCATTTTGAGAAGGAATTTAAATGTTGAAAGAGGTCTGGTAAATGGAGCAATGGGTCATATTATTGGTTTTGTGAATTACAAAAATAGAGATGGAATTGAAATTATAAAAAATAAATTTGATGGCATTTACGAAATAGAACAAATTTGTCGTTGTTCAGCTAGATTTTTGCTTGTGAAAGACTTATATGTTCGCAGAAAACAGTTTCCTGTTTGTTTGGCATATGCAGTGACAATCCATAAATCTCAAGGTTTAAGTGTAGATAGCGCTTTGGTGAACATTGGAAGTTCTGTGTTTAAAGAGGGTATGGCATATGTGGCATTATCACGAGTCAGAACTTTATCAGGATTGTACATGATTGAGTGTAATGAAACAAAGATTTGTGCAGATCTAGATTGTGTTAAAGAATACAATAGGTTAAGAAGAGAGTATGCTCCACATTTGCCTCAATATCCTCTGTTTGAAAAACGTGTGGTAGGCCGAAAAAGAAGAAATGAGAATAATTGCAGTGAGGTACTAGCAAAAAGACAAAAAGTAGATGAAACTGTAACTGTAAGCAGGAAGAAAAAGGATTCTGTTGAAGATGTTGTTGGATTTCAGTTTGAAAACAGTTCTGGTGTCAACTGCTATGCTAATGTAGTGGTTAATGTTGTTTTTTTTCTTCAAACTTTACAAGAACAGATTGCTGAAAATCGGGATGAAACACTCTGCTGTTTATTGAATTCTGTGTTTGAGAACTGTAGCAGTGATGAAGCAAAAATAGAAAGTGTTTCAGAAATTCGAAATCTTCTAGACATATGTTCTGGTCAAAATCAATTTTCACAGAATATTCAGCAGGATTGTCAGGAATTTTTAATGTATATGTTTGATGTATTGGAAAATGAAGGTGTAGATATAAAAAATCTTTTTAGCCTTTCTTATCAATGGCAGCATGACTGCGACAACTGTAGTTTATCAAGTAGTACTAGAATAGACACTGAAAGATTCATATATTTGAGTTTACCAGACTGCAAATCAGTGCCTTTTAATAATCTAGTTAAAGCAGCGGATCACAATATGGTGTGTACCCAATGTAAGTCTGCAATGCTGTCCACATTATTTATACAAAATTATGGTCAATATGTCATTTTAATGTTCCAACGATGTAGACCTGATGGAAGTAAATTGTCTACTTCTATTAAAAATGTTGTGGCTTCACAGTTATCAATATCAGGAAGAACCTTTGCAACTGTAGCTAGTATTTATCATGACGGTCCTTCTACAACATCAGGGCATTACACATGCTATTTAAAAAGTTGTAAAGGTTGGACCCACTGTAATGACACTCATTTGACTTTCAAACAACGTTTGCCTTTTGACTTAAAAAATTCATACCTGGTGTTTTTAGAACCAAAATTTAAGTAAAGGTAATTGGCCTATGAAGACGGGCGCAGTTAATAAAGGTTAGTTTGCTGTTTAAAATTATATTCTGAGTAAAAGTGATCAAAATAATATAAAAAATTGACTTGTCATATAGGTACTGTAAGTGGATCTCATAGTAAGTCATACAAAATGATGAACATGAGTAAGTCAGAGATGAAATTACGAATACTTAAATATTGTGAATAAGTTGTATAAGACTTTCTTTCAGAATATCGGAAAAACGGTAAATTCACAGTTTTTTTAATTAATTTGAAAATATACTCATATATCTGACACTATTTGGCCTTATGGAAAAGTAAAGGAATGAGCAAAGAGTCATGACTGAAAAAAGGAGTATATGAAAATAATGAAAATATTTCAGATGTTCTTGGAGCTTTTCTTCTAGAAAGTCGATGAAATGGATTTTTTAATGAACAGCAGAGTACTTTCCAACGAAAAGGACCTTCATGATATACTATTTGGCCTAAAGGAAAAGTAAGTGAATGAAGGATTAGTGTACATTTGTGATTTATAAGTTTCTAAGGGTTTTTTTAAAACACAATCTTTTAGATTGTGGTTTTTTTCCCGCTGTCATATGATGAGTAGTTTGAATTCACTGTTTTAAGTGAAATTCAATATATTCTGAGAACAGCAAAAATAAACTATGTAACATGTTGTACAAGTTATTCTATAGTTTCTATTCTGTAATTTAAATTGTATTCCCATTGTCTCACACTCACTTTCCTTTTTTCTCTCTCTTTCAGCTCTTTTTACTCACTCACACTGCCTTTCTCTCACTCTGTTTCACACCCATTCGTTTACTCCACTTCTTTCACAACCCCTCATTCTCATTTCAACTGTCTGCATCCCCTCTCTCCCTTGCATAACTTTTCAGCTTTCAGTCTCTCTGCTTTACTTCCCTTTCCCATATTTTCCTCCTTTGCTCTTTTAGTAATTCCTCTTTACTCACTCAGCAGTATTATCGCACTCTATCACTATAAATCACCCACTCTCCCTCGCTTATCTTTGTTTGCTCCTTTCTTTTGACCTCTTCTCTCTATTTTTCGTTCACTACCTCTATGTCCTCAGTGCCTCACTCTCCTTGTGTTATGTTCACTTGTGTTTATCTACCTTCTATCATTTCTTTTACAACAACTTTACTGCTCCTCTCTCATCGTTCTTCATCCTATTTCTTTTACTCTGGTTCCATTACTATCTCTCATTTCCTTTCTTTCAATGTCCTTCTCTTTACTTTCATCACCAAATTATTTTCTCTCAGTACCACTGTTTTAGTTGTCTTCTCCTCTCTTTCCTTTTTTTGTTCCCTTACTCATTTCCTTTGCTCACTCATTGTACTCCACCTCACTCAGTTTTTCTTTTAGTGTGTCTATCTACTAACTTCCTCACTCCATTTCCCTCAATCGTTGTATATTATCCTCTCTCCCTTCATCCCTTCACTCTATGACTGTTCTTCACTTACTCTCAGTTATCTTCTATTCCTCATTCTTCTAAATGCATCCTTAATTAGACTCTTTTCCGTCTCAGTCATTATCTTTTTACTTACTACTGTTTCCTGATTTAGTTTTGCTAACTCACATTGTTTTAGTATCTTTCTTACCTTCAGTTCATTTCTCTGTTCTTCTCTTCCTCTCTGTCAGTGAATCTATATGCCTTACTCTTAGTAATTTGTTCTCCTTCTATTTCTTTTTCTCTCTTTTTGTCCTTCTACCTTACTTTATTTCCCTTTCTGTGTTCTTCACTCTTACTTTATTTCTAAATACACTGTTATGATTTTTAACCTCTTCATTTGTATCTTTTAATTTAAAATACATATTTTACTAATTATAACTTATTTTTTCTTCTCTCTTTCACAGATACAAAGTGTAGTAAAAAAATGTAATTAAAGTTACATTTATTATATGTTAAGTGTGACTAAAAAAATGTAGTTTGTCATCACCCTTTGCTTTAACCTCACTAATATTTTCTCAACCAACTTCACTCCTGTTTCTTTACTCAGATTCCCTCACTTATTCTTATTCTGCATGTTTACTCCCCTTTCCCTATTTGCCCTCTCATATTCAACTTCTTTCAGTCCCCATTCTTTACTTCACTTACCCTCTGTTCCCTTCCTTTGCTTCTTCACTCATTCTCTTTTTGTTAATTATTTACTTCACGCCTACACACACACCTCATCCCCCTCCCAACACATACACACACCTCTGACATACACCCCACACACACACCACACACACACCTCATACACACACACACACACCCACACACACTCCTCACACACACACACATTCCATACACACACATACATCCCACACACATACCCCCCACACCCACACACCCCTCACACATACTCACACACCCTCACCTCCACCCACACCGAAATACCCCACACACTCACACCCACAGACACACCTTACACACCCACACCCCGACTTACACCCACTGACTCCTTATAAGTCACACACACTGCATTACTTACCTTTCTTTGCTGTTTCACTCAGACTCATTCAGGCACTGTTTCCTTTACTCTCTCTGTCCTTTCTCTTTGTCACTCCCCATCTCTTATCCTAATTCAATTTTTCACCCTCTTTCACCCCTCTTTACTAACACTCACTGCTCTTTTCTCACCCTCCCTCACCGTTGTTCATTTATCCCGGTTCCGTCACTACCCTTCATTCCCCATTTTTTACTGTCCTTTCTTTTTCTTTCAACACCCACTCACATTCTCCCACTATCTCTACTTTAGTCTTCTTCCTCTCTCTTCCCTTCTTTCGCTCCCTTATTCATTTTACTTTTCTCACTTTCACCCTATTACACCTTCTCTGTTTTTTACTATGTAATAAACAATCCCTCTGTGTTTGTTCCCTCATGCTAACTCCTTCATTAATTTTTTTTTCTTTTTTTGGGTGCGCGCCCCTGTGCGCGTACCCTGGGAAAAAATTTTTGACAGAGATTCTTTAAAAATATAGGTTTATTTTTATAAATTAAAGGTAGTTCTAAAAAGAACTGTTTTTTTTCTTCTTTTTGTTGTTTTATATTTTTTTTATTGTTTTTTGAACATTTTGTACTTTTTTTGGCTTTTCTGAACAGTTTTATATGTTTTTTGTATTTTTTATGGGGAGAAACAAAAAAAGGGAATTGAAAATGGCTCAACTGGAGCAAAAAACAAAAAACGGAAAAAATTAGGGTTTTTTGGCGGCAATTGTGGTTGTCACCAGCCAGGACGATGAGCTTTACCCTCTTTTCACCATAGGAGATGAGTTTACCAAATCGTGGTTGAATGCAAAGCATCGTCTCCGTTGTCTCTGGTCCCGATGGAGTGGGTTGCTTTCTTTTGGAGGTGGTCCTTGAAGATTGGGGGAGGTTACTGGCCAGTTCCCTGAACTCTGCAGCAGAATAGTTGTTCGGATGCTTGCGGTTCATGTGTCTAATCATGGTATTATTACCAAAAGAATATTTCTTGTTAGGGTTCCCCCTTGAAAGTTCCATGCCACAGATTAGGCAAGTCACCTTGGCCGCATTGACTTTTTTCTTGCCCTCTGGGATAGAAAAAAACTCCCATACAATGTGTGGCCTTGGCTGGTATGGGGTATTGTCTTCATGCAGCCATCTTCTCTCCTCCTCCTCTTCCTCTTCCTCCTCCTCCTCTTCTTGACCACCAATGTAATGTTGTGGTGGTCCTGTTGGTGGTGGTGGTGGTGGTGGTAGTGGTGCAGATGCTCCAGCTACTGCTGCTACTCTAGCCATTTTAAAGTACAAAATATTTCTCTAAGTTGTTCAAACAGGTCTTCCTCAGTCAAAGGACAAAGTCAGAATAAGGAAAAAAGTTGGGGTCTTTCATCATTTGGAAAACAGAACTGTTCTGGACCAATGAAATGTGCTATTTTCAAGTCACATGATCCGGGCTTTCATCATTTGGAAACCAAAACTAATCTGCACCAATGAAAAGTGTTATTTTCAGATCACATGACCCGACGCGCATACGCTACGCGCCCCGGGGCGCGCCCGGGGGTGCGTAGGGTAAGCTTGTCAGGACGTTGCACGATCGTATGCGCTCGCATGCTTCCGGGTGCGCTTATGCAGTGCGTCATATGACGCATAACGCGGTTACGCGAAACGTCACGATGTTGTTTTCGTTTGCGAGAATAGCGCTAACGGGACGCTCCCCGGTACGCGCCCCGGGGCGCGCCGTAACATTGCGCTTACCCGTGCGTTCACCGGTACGCACCCCGGGAGCGCCCCGGGGCAAAAAAAGAAATAAAGAAATAAAGAAATAATAATAATTATACAATATAAAATTCGTTATAACATTTTTTACTTTTGATACCTATAGAGATTTGCTATTAAAAAACCATTGAAATACACTGAAAAAACCATAGGTTTCACACCAGTTATAGTTAGGAATTAGCATTTAAAAAACCTAATAATTTCACTGAAAAAACCATAGGTTTCACACCAGTTATAGTTAGCTGGAAATTTTACTTGCATAAAACCATTGAAATTCCCACGTTATAGTTAGTTGGACACACTATAACTTGCGCGTGCAATGCACTGCTGATGACGTCACATATTACATCACTCATGACATGGTCAGTGACATCACTGATGACATCACTGATGACACCATCCTTGTGACATAGTTACAGACCTCCTTTCACTGTAATGTAACCCTTGAAACATATATTCAAAAATAGAAACTAAACTTTTCAAAAAAATGGAGATACCCATACCAGTTACAACAGCCAATTCAATAATTCCACCATCTATATACACATCCACTCATTCACCAACAGTTCTATATAGTCACTCATACATATACTCACTTATGATATGTAGTGATACACCTATACATCCTGTTACACACCGACAGTCATCTAAAAAATACTGTGACACATACTCACACATGCAAATAAACTAATAAACATCCATTTATTTGCATATACAGCTATACACACACTAACAATTTACTTCTAAAGAAACTTACACATACTTACTCGCTTAAACAATCACTTATAGAAACACATACAAATTTAAACAGGAACTCTTACAATCTCTTACTCTCACATATACTCACTTATATACATCAATATTCACATATACTAGATTAAAACATATGTAGTTACTGATAAAGACACTAGTGAGACAGTCATTCACTCACTAACACACACGTATACACACTCATCCACCCATACAGTCCTGCACAAAGAGAGAGTCAGTCATTCATGCATCTATGTGCTAGGTAATACCCCCACCAAACCATACAAACACTCATACTGATACTAAGGAAAACATCTAATAACCCATATACATACAAATGTAGCTACTCACCAACCCATGCAGTCACTTATACACAAAGTGAAACACTAATACATATATTTAAATATTTAAACATTACTCACTAATATATGTATTCACTAAGATACACTTAATAAGCCAGTTAACCAATCAATTTAAAAAAAAAAAATACATGTAAACACTTATTTAAACATTTATTCTTCCATCAACTTTTACATATACATATATAACACATATTTATTTTTCAGAAAGACACACATTCACTGGATGGTGTCATCAGTGATGTCATGAGTGATGTCACTGACCATGTCATGAGTGATGCAATATGTGACGTCATCAGCAGTGCATTGCACGCGCAAGTTATAGTGAGTGCAACTAACTATAACGTGGGAATTTCAATGGTTTTATGCGAGTAAAATTTCCAGCTAACTATAACTGGTGTGAAACCTATGGTTTTTTCAGTGAATTTAATAGGTTTTTTAAATGCTAATTCCTAACTATAACTGTGTGAAACCTATGGTTTTTTCAGTGAATATATATATATATATATATATATATATATATATATATATATATATTCCATCACAAAAGGTAAGCCCCGGTGAAAGGAAACCTCAGGCAGTTTCAGTATCTCCATTTATTGAGAATCTGCTTGCCAGCAAAGAACATCGTGACAGCATTACTTCAGAATTTTCAGTCTGCCAAACGCGTTTCGGGAACCCCAGTTCCCTTCCTCAATGGCTGTGAAGCTGCATCAAAGTTCGAAATGCTGCCTCGCACATTTATATTCAGCGGCCCCGCCCTGTTGGGTGTGGCACTAGCATCCTTCTGGGACATGTAGTGCGAGGAATTACAACTCCAGTGAGTGCCTTGAATCTTTGCAGCAAAATAACTTCTTTTATTGTCCAAGTGGGTTGAAGTATTGGCATTTTGAAACCTTGCCCTGCTTTGTAGTAGGTTCTCGGAGCACTGCCTCCCTTGCGCGCTGATACGTTATTAATGTCGGCACAGGCCCGCTCTGCAGCAGTGGGCTTCCCTTCGCGGCTGGACTCGAGCCGCTCAATATTCCATCACAAAAGGTAAGCCCCGGTGAAAGGAAACCTCAGGCAGTTTCAGTATCTCCATTTATTGAGAATCTGCTTGCCAGCAAAGAACATCGTGACAGCATTACTTCAGAATTTTCAGTCTGCCAAACGCGTTTCGGGAACCCCAGTTCCCTTCCTCAATGGCTGTGAAGCTGCATCAAAGTTCGAAATGCTGCCTCGCACATTTTATATTCAGCGCCCCCGCCCTGTTGGGTGTGGCACTAGCAGCCTTCTGGGACATGTAGTGCGAGGAATTACAACTCCAGTGAGTGCCTCAAATCTTTGCAGCAAAATAACTTCTTTTATTGTCCAAGTGGGTTGAAGTATTGGCACTTTGAAACCTTGCCCTGCTTTGTAGTAGGTTCTCGGAGCACTGCCTCCCTTGCGCGCTGCCATGTTATTAATGTCAGCACAGGCCCGCTCTGCAGCAGTGGGCTTCCCTTCGCGGCTGGACTCGAGACGCTCAATATTCCATCACAAAAGGTAAGCCCCGGTGAAAGGAAACCTCAGGCAGTTTCAGTATCTCCATTTATTGAGAATCTGCTTGCCAGCAAAGAACATCGTGACAGCATTACTTCAGAATTTTCAGTCTGCCAAACGCGTTTCGGGAACCCTGTCCTCCAGACGTCTTTGTCTGTACCTGCTCTCAGCTCTACCCAGGGAACCTCTCATCAGAGCCTGCCTTCTTTGAGAGCAGGCAAGGACATGAAGCTCACATACCGGCAGAGGGCGACCTGCCCAGGGAGGGTCTGGCTAGTGCCTTATACTCCAGTAGATTGTGCAAACTTGGTACATTTAGGAATGGACTTCTTGGTCACCCATGTCTGTTGCTTCAAGGGACACAATGTCATCATCCTTGCTGCCCTAAACGTTCAGATAAGGGCTCATTTGCTTCCTCAAGCACAGGCAGGTCTCCATGAGGTCGGGTATATTCTTGACAGGACCCTTTGTCACTCGGTGTGCACAGATTAAAAGAAAGGATGGTAGCCTTCCTCTGGATTATTAGGGGCAGGGTATCCAGATTTTTGGTCCAGCAGTTCCTAGCCGGGTGCCATCAGGTACTGGGCTGGTCAGCCCAGTCCCCCATGAGCCTGAGTCCACGCCTGCCTTCCTCCCAGCCCTGTGTAATGGGCCTTTTTCTCCGAGCCTGCCTTTCCTGAGCAGGCAGGGACATGAAGAACACATCCCAGCTGCCCTGAAAGTTCTAATGATGGCTCGTTTGCTTGCTCAAGCCGAGACATAAATAAATAAAACAATTTACATTGCTTGCGCTGCATCGCTGAGTTGGCGTTGCAGCTCGCATAATGCATATTGTTTTATTTATTTATTTTTATATTTAACTCCGTTCCGCTGTATGTCAGAGTTTACTACTTTCCCAACCGCCCCTCCCCTACCCCGCCGCATTGCTCCGCAGCACTCCCTCGGTGAGCCGCCACTGGGACTCTGGTTCTATTTTGTTCGTTTTCAGAACTGGGTCCATTATTAAGAGGGGCAGCAGGGGGCATTCGTGGACTGGCACAAGACAAACCAAAGCAAAAGCATTTGCCAAGAATGTTTTTGGTAATCAAAAACAAAAATCAGAGGTTCAAAGACAATCAGATACCATCATAGTTCTGACCATAAACAATGCTGACTAGTGGTCCAGTGGCATTATTCCCAACACCTGCTGAGCATTTTCCTGAAAACCAAATTCTTTGGGATCCAGGGGAGTATGATTGCAAAGCTGAAATTTGAAGGAATAATGGAAGGGCACTACCAGGAGTGGAGCCTGTGGCGTAATTTGACTCAACTTGGGAAACCTCACACAGCCCCAGCACAGAAAGGATTAACAGAATCATAGCTCTTTCTCAATTCTGTGGGTGATGGTCCATGGCTGTTCTTAGTTGGCGGAGATATTTATCTTGTTAATTCCAATAACGAATGAGACCACTGCATGCTAACTAGTTATCTGACTCACAGCGGGTGGCGACAAACTTCTTAGAGGGACAAGTGGCTTTCCGCCACGCAAGATCGAGCAATAACAGATCTGTAATGCCCTTATATGTCTGCGGCTGGATGCGTGCTACACTGATTCGATCAGTGTGTGTCTACCTTTCACCAACAGGTACGGGTAACATGTTGAACCCCATTCATGATAGGGATTAGGTATTGCAATTATTTCCTCCCACGAACAAGGAACTCCCAGTAGAATACCACTAGATTCGAGCCAGTCTGGCTGTTGAGGTGTGATACCCCAAAACCAGTCCCAGGATGATTTTTTCTGGTCCAGGGAGTACCTGGCTTGGCTGCTCGGACTGATTTGCATGTGGCTGGGTCCCATGAGGAGAACAAAAACAATAGATTTAACCCAGATCTGTGAATGAGGGTGAGTGGATGACAATGTTCAGCATTCCATATATCATCTTTTTGTGTTGCTATAGCCACCCTTAGTGGCAAGATTATGTCCAGACGTGGGTCCCTTGCTCACTATGCCACTGGATTCAAGTTAGCCTAGCTGATAAGAGGTGATACCCTGAATCCAGTCCCAGGATGCTTATTTCCGGTCCAGAGTGGACCTGGCTCGTAAGTATGGGCTGAGCATGTTCCCAAGGGGTGCAGGGTCAAGACTGATTTGCATATGGCTGGGTCTTACCTGGGGTGCCATTGTGAGCAAAAGCACAATGGATTTAAACTAGATATGTGGCCGTAGGTGAGTGTTTGACAGTGTTCAGTATTCCGTCCATCATCTTTTTTGTGTTGCTACATTCTTTTGCTGTCATCACTTCCACATCACTTGAGGAAACAAGCGGAGAATCACATGTTTTTTGTGCCACACCCTCCAATAAAAATGAAGTTGTTGGTGACTCTGCAATGCTCTTGTAAGATGGAGTAACGGCAAAATTCTGCCAATTGGCATGTGGCAGAAATCTTTCTCAGGAGTGTTCAGAAATGCAAGCGTGCATAAGATTTGATGTCCCCTGCTGTCATTTTGTGATGGGCAGTGGCAAGCAGTCATGAGCAGCCACGATCAGAGAGAGGGCTGTTTCTCAAGTAGATTTGCTGCTGTTTGAGTAGATTTTCCAATGGGCGAACTCTGCAGAATCTCATAGAGGTTTTATGTGATTCCTCTGAATTCTGAGGAGAGAAAGTCCCCCTAGTATTTATATAGCAAACCAGAAAAAGGAAATTACTTCAAGTATCACATGACAGGAACGATGACGCATTAGAAAAATCAGGAAAAACAAAATAAGAGACTACCATGATGGAAAAAGCGAGGAGAATGAAATTATGTTTAGAACTTGTTGTCAAACAGCTTTAAAAGGCAAATGCTAACTCTGACAGGTGATTGCCATTTTGGAGCTTGAGAGGTGAGATGAAGCAAACAGTAGGGCAGGAGAATAAAAGGATGCAGTTTCAATGACTGAGACTCACAGCTGGCAGCTGCAGGGTTCGTGCGGTGTCTCAAAATGCCTGGAGCCGCAGGACTATGCAAGGTACAGCGGATATTGGATGCAAGAAAGCTAAAATTGTGCAAATGCAACAAGTGAATAAATCAAACATAATGAAGCTGTGGTTGGATTCAAAGCTTCAAATAAGCCCTGTTTCGAATTTTCAGTGCAGCTTGGCCATCTGACTGTACCATGCACTCCTACAGCCCACACAATGGCTACCTGGTAGCACCATGCATTTGAAGGAGCAATGCTGCTTGCCTTTGTAGATGATCAGCCGGCATTGAAGGACACTCCAGGATTATAGCTGTAGGCAGTGTGTTGACTCAGGCCCCGGCCAGGTACTTCCAAACTCTTTGTTCTGACTGTTAAAATATGCAGGGCCCTCCCCAGGCCTATGACCCTCGTCCCGAACACTTTATGACACCGCTGGTCAGAAATCATCATCTACACCAGTAACTCTAAAAAAGTCTCTGCTATGATACAAAAACTTCAGGACCAGGCAGTCAGAATATGAATAAACCATCCAGTGGCGTAGCGAAACCTTCTGCCAACTGGGGAGGCCCCTAAGTTTGCTGCATGGTGCAGGTAAGATCAGGGGCTAATGGACGACTTGTTTTCTGGTGGAGGGAAGGTGGGTGGCGACCAATGGACGACTTGCTCGGGGGGAGCCCTGTGGCACCAACAAATGATTTGCTCTCAGGGGTGGGGGGATATGGTGTTAGTGACAGACATGACTTGCTCACCTCCGCTGCCCCCAAAACAAGGCGCTGCCTAGGGTGGACAGCCCGCCACCCCCTAGCTGTGCCTTTGAAACCATCACAAGTATGACCACTTTAAGCTTGCCTTGAAAGGGCTCTGCTGGCTCCCAGTTGAAGCCAGGATTAGGTTCAATGATTATTACACCATACATAAAGCCTACTGGAGCAAAAGGACAAAATATATGCAGGAGGTAGCTGCACTTTATACTTCACCTCCAGATATAAGATTGCAAGACAGTACCAGCCAAACAGGCCCAGTTGTATAATCAATATCACCTTAAAAGAATGCATCTAATGCCCACGTAAGAAAATGCCTCTTTATGCATGATCACCCCCCCCTTCCTTTTTTGGACTGATACTTCTGGTTTTTCAATCAATCAATCAATGAATCAGGGGTTGTTAAAGCCTGCTACTCACCCGTGAGGGTCTCAAGGCGCTGGAGGGTGGTGTTTGCAGGTCCATTAGCCAAAGAGCCATGTCTTGAGGGCCTTCCTGAAGGTGTTCAGGGAGGGTGCAAGTCTGATGTCTACCGGGAGCGTGTGAGAGAAGTATCTTCCTCCTGCTCTGGCTCTGCAGATGCGTGGGGTTTCAGCCAGTGCGAGATTGGAAGGTTGGAGGTTTCTTTTGGGTATGTGGAAGTTGATTCGGTCGTTGATGTATTTGGGTCTGGTGTTGTGTAGGCATTTGTAGGCATGGGTGTTGATTTTGAAGTTGACCCTTTTCTCCATGGGGAGCCAGTGGAGTCTTAGTACGTGTTGGCTGATGTGTCCGTGCTGGGGGATGCTGAGGACGGGTCTGGCGGCGGAGTTCTGTATCGTCTGGAGTTTTCGGAATAGGGACTTGTTTATGCTGGCATAGAGAGCGTTTCCATAGTCCAGTCTGCTGGTAATGAGTGTGTGTCTCACTGTCTTCCTTGACTCTGTGGGGATTCATTTGAAGGTCTTGCAGAGGATGCGGAGGGTGTTGAAGCAGCTGGAGGTGACGGCGTTGATCTGTCAGTTCATAGTGAGGGATGAGTCAAGTACGAGTCCAAGGTTTTTGGCGTGGTCTGATGGGGTCGGTGTGATTCCCAGAAAAGATGGCCACTGCTGGACCTGGCCTTGTGGCGTGGTTCCCCCGTTCCTCAGCACCCCGTTAGCCTAGCCCTGCACCCAGAAGCCCCTGGTCGTCCTGTTCCCTGTACGCCCAAACTCCCTGCACGACACCCCACCCGACGACCAGCCCCGCATGCCCCCGTCCTCCTTCCCGGCTCCGAACGCCCAGAACCTGCATCACCCCACAGGGCCCCCGGCAGCCATTTTCCCTTCCCGAGGTCCCTGACTCCCTGGGCCTAGCATGACCCCGGCCCCAGCGAAGCTTAGGCTCCAGACGCGCCAGTTCTGGCTGGGGGGTAGAGGGCTCCCAGAGTGAGATAAGACAGGGAGTTTCGATTGCACCTCCGGCCTCCCCCGAGAGACTGGTTTCTATCACACCTCTGGCCTTCTCCTGAGGCCAGATTCGATCGCACCTCTGGCCTCCTCGAGTGCTGGCTCCAGACCCTGCTGGGTGTCTGGGAATTCCCGGACGCATCTTCAAAAGGATCAAAGGGCCAACCGACGGACCTCTCCAACGACCAGCCCCCAAGGCATGAGACCTCCGCCTGCGAGGGTCCGGACATCAAAGGGCCACTGGACTATATCAAAGCCCGCCCAAGAACTAGCGGGCAGTTGTATACTGGACAAGAGAGCCCTGCTGATCTGATCGCGGCTGACCCTTGGGGAAAACTGAGCCTTTGAACTCTTCGAGCCCTGCTGACGCTGTCGCGGCTCCTTCTCGTAACAACGGAACTGGAACATCGGAGCCCTGCTGACGCTGTCGCGGCTCGTCCTTGTAAAGACGGAACTAGAACATCAGAGCCCTGCTGACGCTGTCGCGGCTCGTCCTCGTAAAGACGGAACTAGAACATCGGAGCCCAGCTGACCTCGTCGCGGCTCCAGCTTGAACCTTAAAGAGACCTTCACGGAACATCCTGAGCTCTGCTCACGTGGTCACGGCTCCTCAAGGACTGACCTCCGGATCGAGCCCTGCTGACCTCGTCGCGGCTCGAGGAGTACTCTGGTCCGGCTGGACCATCGACGCTACCAACACGACCTGAGTCGACTCGAAGTGACTGAAGCAGCCAGTACGACCATCATCTACCGTATCCCCCGGCTCGAGGATTGAGAGCTGTGCGCAGGGTACGCTTCGTACTGGCCTAAAGACTGAGACTGTCCCGCTTCCCTCTTCCCAAATTCCTGAGACTTTATGATCCCTCGATCGCTTGTAAATAAGAGTGCTGATTCCTTTTTACTGTTGATAAAGAACTTGTTTACTGAAAACCTACGGTGTGGTGTCCGTTCGTAAGTGTGGTGTGAGCTCAGTGTGTACGATCCTAGACTCGAAGTCCTCCCCGGTGAGGACCTCACGTTAAGACTCAGCATTATTTGTGGGAGAGGTGGGTCACGGAGTGGTCGGGAGAGCATAGCCTGGCCCTCTGGGATCGCCTCTTCTAACATTGGTGGCAAGCAACGGGATAAGAGCCTATGTCTAGGGATCGTACAGTAAAACGACTGACACACTACCCGAACGAATAACAATCATGAGTCTCACTGTAACAAGCGAAAAGACCACATTCCAGAAGGACCTTCTGGGAGAGTATACCCACCGAGAACTGGAGCAATTCTGCAAAGACTTCCATATCGCTACCACTGGTTTAAGTACCAAAGAAGACTTCCAAAAAGCCCTGACAGCCTGGGTAGAGGCCAGAGCCCTTCTTCCCCCGACAGAACGAGATGGTGGAGAGGGAGGGCCACAAACCGAAAACCGCGACCATGAGGGTTAGAGAATCAACTCCCTTACGCAGAGTCCCAGCGCGGAGAGAAGTCTGTCGCCGGAGGAGATGACAGACCGAGAACGCACTCAAAGCCACGAGCTAGAGCTGCCACGCCTGAAAATGGAAGGAGAACTCAAGTTGGCCGAAAAGAAACTAGCCGTCGAGTAGCTACGGCTGCAAGGAGAACTAGAGGAGAAGAAGTTCCAGAGGGAACATGAAGACAAGAGACTCCAGCTAGAGCACGAGCGCGGCCTGAAAGAGATCGAACTAAAGGCCCGGAGCGAGGACAACCGAACCTCGGGGAACCGAGAAGCCGTTCCCCCGGTGGAAGCAAAAATCCACATCTCCAAGGATGTGGTGAAAGAGTACTACAAGAACGATGATATCCAGCAATGGTTCAAGGCCTACGAAGTCGCCATGACCTCCCACCGAGTTCCGCAGAAGGATTGGGGAGCTGGGTTGTGGGGTCGATTCCTGAGCGAGGGGTGAGACACCCTGCTTGACCTGCCATCCTCAGTGCAGACCTCCTACAGCCACATAAAAGAGGCCCTCCTAACGAGATACGGGCTCACCCCCGAGATGTATCGCCAGCGGTTCCAAGAGTGCAAGAAGATCCCTGGCACCACGTGGGTGGAGTACATGAACTTTTACCGTCGAGCCTTGGAAGGGTGGATCAAGGGCAGCAAGGTGACCACTTTTGAAGGACTCATTGATCTCATCGCCTATGAACACTTATCCACCAACTGCTTTGTAGAACTGAGACAGCACCTTCTGGACAGCAAGTTGGCAGATCCCCGGAAGCTGGCGGTCGAAGCAGATTGCTGGGTGAGCACCAGAGTCCCACGGGGGCCCGTGGGAGACTATGGCCGAAACGAGCAAGGATCTTCCCGCCAGAGGGCAGGGGGGGTTAGGGTAGACAAAGGGGGTCCCAGGCAGGGCCCCAACGAAGCCTCCCCAGAAACCAGTCCAGAACCTCTCCTCCCGCAGCGAGAGCAGGGTTCCCCCCAGCTAGACAAGGGCCCAGAATCAGCACAGCCTGCTACAGGTGTCAGCAAACAGGGCATTATGCCAGCGACCCCCAGTTCCCCCTGCTCAAGAAACCCGCTGCTGCAAGTCCCCCGCGTGCCAGCTAGACACAGTAGCCTTAGAAGAGGAAGAGATAGAGGACCCAGAGGGGTGGGAACCAGCAGCTATGTCATTAGTCTCCCTGGGGGATAGGGAAATGGTCCCCGGAGCCCCACTGCCAGACAACACCGAAAAGTACAGACAGCAGGTGACCGTCAACGGGCACCACATAGGGGCTCTCAGAGACACAGGGGCTAGCATTACTGCAGTAAGGTTTCACCTAGTAACAGAAGACCAAATTATACCCCACGCCTCCTGCAGGGTGATCTCAGCTGACAATTCTGTCCGCACCTGCCGCATAGCTCAGGTCCCGTTCGAGTGGGAGGGCAATTACGAGTAGCGGTCCGCACCGACATGCCCGTAAATAAATGTAAATGTCGGAATTTGTAAAGCGCACAGCTACCTCCACCGGAGGTGTCCCAGCGCTGTCTGTATACCGCTTAGGAACCCTTCCTGGCTTCCCTGGGAAATGTCCACTCCTGGGCACCCCTCAGGTGCAGCCAGGCATCCCAGCGCTTTTGGGGCCGTTGTGGAGATTAAGCAAGCTATTGCCCAGAATGGGACCCATGATTAGAGTAGGCACAGAGGCGAGAAATCAGGTCCGAGGAAATTGAGCCCAAGACCTGCCGAGACGGGAATTGAACCCTGGTCCCGGGCCAGACCTCTGCATCAGGGTCTGCCGCTCTAACCATTGAGCCACACTTCTCCACTGCCCGTGGACTACCTACTGGGTAACGACCTGGAGAGTTCCCCATGGAAGCAGGTAGAGCGAAGGACTCACCTAGAGATGGTGGGCCTGCCCGAGTGGGCATGCGTGAGCACCCGATCCATGACCGCCCAAGTGTCCACCCCCGGGGGGGTGGAATCCGTGAACCCTTGCCCGGTCTCTGATGACCCAGAGGGCAGCGGGCGACCCGAGGTCCCCGAGCTTTCCCCCGGTGAGAGCATTGACCCCGAAGCAGGTCCCCCAGGTCCTGACGTCGAACAGACCCCGAACTTGGATGACCTTCCTGAGTTAGACCAGTGGCGCCAGGAAGGAGGACCTTCCCGAGAAGAATTCTGCCTGGAACAGACCTCCTGTCCTTCCCTGGTTGGGCCGTGGCAGCAGGCCGCCGCCCAGGCAGCCGGTCCCCAGTCCGGCTGCCACCTTGTCTATTGGGAAAACGGCCTCTTGTACAGTGAACAGAAGTCCGCCGAGCTAGGAGCAGCCCGGGTGCTGGTGGTACCCCTATGCTTCCGCGGCTTCCTCCTGAACCTGGCCCATGATGTGCCCCTGGCGGGACACCTGGGACAAGACAAAACCTACCACCACCTGGTCACCCACTTTTACTGGCCCCGCATGCGCTCCGATGTGGAGGCCCACTGCAAGTCCTGCCCCACGTGTCAGGCCAGCGGGAAGAGCGGAGGGAGGCGCAAGGCTCCCCTCCAACCCTTCCCCGTGGGCAGTACTCCCTTTGAACGGGTGGGAATAGATATCGTGGGGCCTCTAGACCCCCGGACCTCCTTAGGCCACCGGTTTATCCTCGTCCTGGTGGATCACACCACCCGATACCCCGAGGCCATTCCCCTCCGAACGGTGACGGCTCCCGTAGTGGGGCGGGCCCTCATGGGGATCTTCTCCCAGGTGGGATTCCCGCGAGAAGTGGTGAGCGACCGAGGGACGAACTTCATCTCCAGGTACATGAAGTTCCTCTGGCAACAGTGTGAGGTGACGTACAAGTTCACCACCCCATACCATCCCCAAGGTAACGGCCTGGTTGAGCGATTCAACCGAACCCTCAAGGGAATGATCATGGGTCTTGAGGAGCCCCTGAGATGCAAGTGAGACGTTCTCCTTCCCTGTCTCTTGTTCGCCTACCGAGAAGTCCCCCAGAAATCGTTGGCGTTTAGCCCTTTCGAGATGATCTACGTGCACCCCGTCCGGGGGCCCCTCATCCTGGTCAATGAAGGTTGGGAAACATCGGCCCAGGATCCCCCTCCAGATGTGTTTCGATACATCCTGGCCCTCCGAAACCAAACTCGGAAGTTCCGAGAACTGGCCGAGGCAAACCTCGAGGCCAGTCAGGAAGAAATGAAATGTTGGTATGACCAGAAGGCCACTCTGGTCGAGTTTTAGCCCGGACAGGTCTGGGTGATAGCCCCAGTGGAACCTTGTGCCCTGCAGGACAAGTGGACAGGGCCCTTCAAGGTGGTGGAATGTAAGAGCCAGGTTGCCTATCTCATCGATGTGCAGTCCCCCAGGAACCCCTTGAGGGTCCTTCATGTGAACCGCCTCAAACCCCACTATGTGCGATCCGAGTTGAGTTTGCTCCTCGCCACTTACGACGGAGCGGAAGAGTACACGGAGCCTCTCCCCGATCTCCTGTGTGCGAAGAAAAAAGATGGCTCCGTAGAGGGAGTGAGTCTCTCCTCCTCCCTCACCCCCGAGCAGCGCGAGGACTGTCGCCATTTACTGGGACAATTCTCTGACCTTTTCTCCCTCGTCCTCGGCGTCACCAGTTGGTGCGTCCACGATGTGGACACCGGGGATAGCCCTCCAGTACGGCACAGAGCCTACCGCGTCCCTGCCAGAGTCCGGGCCTGCATCAAGGCCGAAGTCTCTAAGATGCTATCCCTAGGAGTGGTCGAAGCCTCTGACAGCCCATGGGCCAGCCCCGTGGTCCTGGTTCCGAAGGCGGCCACCCCCGGCGCTGTTCCCGAGCTGAGGTTCTGCGTAGACTACCATGGGCTCAACCCAGTCACCAGAACCAACGCCCACCCAATTCCTCGAGCAGACGAGCTCATTGACCGCCTAGGGTCTGCTCGCTATCTCAGCACCTTCGACTTGACCAGCGGATACTGGCAGATTGCCCTCACAGAGCGGGCCAGAGAGAGATCCGCCTTCTCCACCCCGGATGGTCACTACCATTTCCGGGTGATGCCCTTCGGAATGAAAAATGCCCCCGCCACCTTCCAGAGGCTGGTTAACCAGGTACTGGCTGGGTTGGAGGAATTCAGCGCCGCGTATCTAGATGATATTGCGGTGTTCAGTTCCCACTGGACCGAGCACCTCCAACCCCTCTGGGAGGTGTTGATGGCCCTGCAGAGGGCGGGTCTCACCATTAAGGCCAGCAAATGTCAAATCGGACAAGGGTCCGTGGTCTACCTGGGGCACCAGGTCGGGAGCGGCCTAGTGGCACCCCTTCAGCCCAAGATCGATGCGATTGTGGCCTGGGAGGCCCCCACAACCCAGACGGAAGTGCGGGCGTTCCTAGGGCTCACGGGGTACTACCGAAGATTCATAAAAGGGTATGGCAGCATCGTAGTCCCCCTCACGGTGTTGACCTCCAAAAACCAGCCGAAGAAAGTTAGCTGGACCCCCGCCTGCCAAGAGGCATTCGAAGCGTTGAAAGACGCCATGTGTACTGCCCCTGTACTACAAGCCCCCGACTACTCCCGAGAGTTCGTGGTCCAAACGGACGCGTCCGAGCATGGCATCAGAGCGGTCCTATCTCAGGTGAACGAAAGCGGCCTAGACTAGCCAGTGGCATTCATTAGCCGGAGGCTACTCCCTCGAGAGCAAAGGTGGAGCACCATCAAGCAGGAGGCCTTCGCGGTGGTTTGGGCCCTGAAGAAGCTGAGGCCCTACCTGTTCGGTGCTCACTTCCGGGTCCAAACCGACGACAGACCCCTCCAGTGGCTAATGCAAATGAGAGGCGAGAACCCCAAACTTTTGCGATGGTCCATCTCTCTCCAGGGGATGGATTTCACTGTTGAGCACCGGCCGGGTGTTGATAACGCCAACGCAGACGGCCTGTCCCGATTCTTCCGCCTCAGTGAAGAGAACCCCCAAGGGGATGGGTAGTTCTCTCTGCCTTTCAGCTGGGGGGGACGCGTGTTGGACCTGGCCTCGTGGTGTGGTACCCCCCCGTTCCTCATCACCCCATTAGCCTAGCCCTGCACCCAGAAGCCCCTGGTCATCCTGTTCCCTGTACGCCCAAACTCCCTGCACGACCCCGCAGCCGACGACCAGCCCCGCATGCCCCCGTCCTCCTTCCCGGCTCCGAGCGCCCAGAACCTGCATCACCCCACAGGGCCCCCGGCAGCCATTTTCCCTTCCCGAGGTCCCTGACTCCCTGGGCCTAGCATGACCCCGGCCCCAGCGAAGCTTAGGCTCCAGACGCGCCAGTTCTGGCTGGGGGGTAAAGGGCTCCCAGAGTGAGATAAGACAGGGAGTTTCGATTGCACCTTCGGCCTCCCCCGAGAGACTGGTTTCTATCACACCTCTGGCCTTCCCCTGAGGCCAGATTCGATCGCACCTCTGGCCTCCTCGAGTGCTGGCTCCAGACCCTGCTGGGTGTCTGGGAATTCCCGGACGCATCTTCAAAAGGATCAAAAGGCCAACCGACGGACCTCTCAAACGACCAGCCCCCAAGGCATGAGACCTCCGCCTGCGAGGGTCCGGACATCAAAGGGCCACTGGACTATATCAAAGCCCGCCCGAGAACTAGCGGGCAGTTGTATACTGGACAAGAGAGCCCTGCTGATCTGATCGCGGCTGACCCTTGGGGAAAACTGAGCCTTTGAACTCTTCGAGCCCTGCTGACGCTGTCGCGGCTCCTTCTCTTAACAACGGAACTGGAACATTGGAGCCCTGCTGACGCTGTCGCGGCTCGTCCTTGTAAAGACGGAACTAGAACATCAGAGCCCTGCTGACGCTGTCGCTGCTCGTCCTCGTAAAGACGGAACTAGAACATCGGAGCCCTGCTGACACTGTCGCGGCTCGTCCTCTTAAAAACAAAACTAGAACATCGGAGCCCTGCTGACCTCGTCGCGGCTCCAGCTTGAACCTTAAAGAGACCTTCACGGAACATCCTGAGCCCTGCTGACGTGGTCACGGCTCCTCAAGGACTGACCTCCGGATCGAGCCCTGCTGACCTCGTCACGGCTCGACGAGTACTCTGGTCCGGCTGGACCATCGACGCTACCAACACGACCTGAGTCGACTCGAAGTGACTGAAGCAACCAGTACGCCATCATCTACCGTATCCCCCGGCTCGAGGATTGAGAGCTGTGCGCAGGGTACGCTTCGTACTGGCCTAAAGACTGAGACTGTCCCGCTTCCCTCTTCCCAAATTCCTGAGACTTTACGATCCCTCGATCGCTTGTAAATAAGAGTGCTGATTCCTTTTTACTGTTGATGAAGAACTTGTTTGCTGAAAACCTACGGTGTGGTGTCCGTTCGTAAGTGTGGTGTGAGCTCAGTGTGTACGATCCTAGACTCGAAGTCCTCCCCGGTGAGGACCTCACTTTAAGACTCAGCATTATTTGTGGGAGAGGTGGGTCACGGAGTGGTCGGGAGAGCATAGCCTGGCCCTCTGGGATCGCCTCTTCTAACATTGGTGGCAAGCAACGGGATAAGAGCCTATGTCTAGGGATTGAACAGTAAAACGACTGACACACTACCCGAACGAATAACAACCATGAGTCTCACTGTAACAAGCGAAAAGACCACATTCCAGAAGGACCTTCTGGGAGAGTATACCCACCGAGAACTGAAGCAATTCTGCAAAGACTTCCATATCGCTACCACTGGTTTAAGTACCAAAGAAGACTTCCAAAAAGCCCTGACAGCCTGGGTAGAGGCCGGAGCCCTTCTTCCCCCGTCAGAACGAGATGGTGGAGAGGGAGGGCCACAAACCGAAAACCGCGACCAAGAGGGTTAGAGAATCAACTCTCTGACGCAGAGTCGCAGCGCGGAGAGAAGTCTGTCGCCGGAGGAGATGACAGACCGAGAACGCACTCAAAGCCACGAGCTAGAGCTGCCACGCCTGCAAATGGAAGGAGAACTCAAGTTGGCCGAAAAGAAACTAGCCGTCGAGCAGCTACGGCTGCAAGGAGAACTAGAGGAGAAGAAGTTCCAGAGGGAACATGAAGACAAGAGACTCCAGCTGGAGCACGAGCGCGGCCTGAAAGAGATCGAACTAAAGGCCCGGAGCGAAGACAACCGAACCTCGGGGAACCGAGAAGCCGTTCCCCCGGTGGAACCAAAAATCCACATCTCCAAGGATGTGGTGAAAGAGTACTACAGGAACGATGATATCCAGCAATGGTTCAAGGCCTACGAAGTCGCCATGACCTTCCACCGAGTTCCGCAGAAGGATTGGGGAGCTGGGTTGTGGGGTCGATTCCTGAGCGAGGGGTGAGACACCCTGCTCGACCTGCCGTCCTCAGTGCAGACCTCCTACAGCCACATGAAAGAGGCCCTCCTAACGAGATACGGGCTCACCCCCGAGATGTATCGCCAGCGGTTCCGAGAGTGCAAGAAGATCCCTGGCACCATGTGGGTGGAGGACATGAACTTTTACAGTCAAGCCTTGGAAGGGTGGATCAAGGGCAGCAAGGTGACCACTTTTGAAGGACTCATTGATCTCATCGCCTATGAACACTTATCCACCAACTGCTTTGTAGAACTGAGACAGCACCTTCTGGACAGCAAGTTGGCAGATCCCCGGAAGCTGGCGGTCGAAGCAGATTGCTGGGTGAGCACCAGAGTCCCACGGGGGCCCGTGGGAGACTATGGCCGAAACGAGCAAGGATCTTCCCGCCAGAGGGGAGGGGGGGTTAGGGTAGACAAAGGGGGTCCCAGGCAGGGCCCCAACAAAGCCTCCCCAGAAACCAGTCCAGAACCTCTCCTCCCGCAGCGAGAGCAGGGTTCCCCCCAGCTAGACAAGGGCCCAGAATCAGCACAGCCTGCTACAGGTGTCAGCAAACAGGGCATTATGCCAGCGACCCCCAGTGCACCCTGCTCAAGAAACCCGCTGCTGCAAGTCCCCCGCACGCCAGCTAGACACAGTAGCCTTAGAAGAGGAAGAGATAGAGGACCCAGAGGGGTGGGAACCAGCAGCTATGTCATTAGTCTCCCTGGGGGATAGGGAAATGGTCCCCGGAGCCCCACTGCCAGACAACAGCGAAAAGTACAGACAGCAGGTGACCGTCAACGGGCACCACATAGGGGCTCTCAGAGACACAGGGGCTAGCATTACTGCAGTAAGGTTTCACCTAGTAACAGAAGACCAAATTATACCCCACGCCTCCTGCAGGGTGATCTCAGCTGACAATTCTGTCCGCACCTGCCGCATAGCTCAGGTCCCGTTCGAGTGGGAGGGCAATTACGAGTAGCGGTCCGCACCGACATGCCCGTAAATAAATGTAAATGTCGGAATTTGTAAAGCGCACAGCTACCTCCACCGGAGGTGTCCCGGCGCTGTCCGTATACCGCTTAGGAACCCTTCCTGACTTCCCTGGGAAATGTCCACTCCTGGGCACCCCTCAGGTGCAGCCAGGCATCCCAGCGCTTTTGGGGCCTTTGTGGAGATTAAGCAAGCTATTGCCCAGAATGGGACCCATGATTAGAGTAGGCACCGAGGCGAGAAATCAGGTCCGAGGAAATTGAGCCCAAGACCTGCCGAGACGGGAATTGAACCCTGGTCCCGGGCCAGAACTCTGCATCAGGGTCCGCCGCTCTAACCATTGAGCCACACTTCTCCACTGCCCGTGGACTACCTACTGGGTAACGACCTGGAGAGTTCCCCATGGAAGCAGGTAGAGCGAAGGACTCACATAGAGATGGTGGGCCTGCCCGAGTGGGCATGCGTGAGCACCCGATCCATGACCGCCCAAGTGTCCACCCCCGGGGGATGGAATCCGTGAACCCTCGCCCGGTCTCTGACGACCCAGAGGGCAGCGGGCGACCCGAGGTCCCCGAGCTTTCCCCCGGTGGGGGCATTGACCCCGACGCAGGTCCCCCAGGTCCTGACGTCGAACAGACCCCGAACTTGGATGACCTTCCTGAGTTAGCCCAGTGGCGCCAGGAAGGAGGACCTTCCCGAGAAGAATTCTGCCTGGAACAGACCTCCTGTCCTTCCCTGGTTGGGCCGCGGCAGCAGGCCGCCGCCCAGGCAGCCGGTGACCAGTCCAGCTCCCACCTTGTCTATTGGGAAAACGGCCTCTTGTACAGTGAACAGAAGTCCGCCGAGCTAGGGGCAGCCCGGGTGCTGGTGGTACCCCTATGCTTCCGCGGCTTCCTCCTGAACCTGGCCCATGATGTGCCCCTGGCGGGACACCTGGGACAAGACAAAACCTACCACCACCTGGTATACCGCTTAGGAACCCTTCCTGACTTCCCTGGGAAATGTCCACTCCTGGGCACCCCTCAGGTGCAGCCAGGCATCCCAGCGCTTTTGGGGCCGTTGTGGAGATTAAGCAAGCTATTGCCCAGAATGGGACCCATGATTAGAGTAGGCACCGAGGCGAGAAATCAGGTCCGAGGAAATTGAGCCCAAGACCTGCCGAGACGGGAATTGAACCCTGGTCCCGGGCCAGACCTCTGCATCAGGGTCCGCCGCTCTAACCATTGAGCCACACTTCTCCACTGCCCGTGGACTACCTACTGGGTAACGACCTGGAGAGTTCCCCATGGAAGCAGGTAGAGCGAAGGACTCACATAGAGATGGTGGGCCTGCCCGAGTGGGCATGCGTGAGCACCCGATCCATGACCGCCCAAGTGTCCACCCCCGGGGGATGGAATCCGTGAACCCTCGCCCGGTCTCTGACGACCCAGAGGGCAGCGGGCGACCCGAGGTCCCCGAGCTTTCCCCCGGTGGGGGCATTGACCCCGACGCAGGTCCCCCAGGTCCTGACGTCGAACAGACCCCGAACTTGGATGACCTTACTGAGTTAGCCCAGTGGCGCCAGGAAGGAGGACCTTCCCGAGAAGAATTCTGCCTGGAACAGACCTCCTGTCCTTCCCTGGTTGGGCCGCGGCAGCAGGCCGCCGCCCAGGCAGCCGGTGACCAGTCCAGCTCCCACCTTGTCTATTGGGAAAACGGCCTCTTGTACAGTGAACAGAAGTCCGCCGAGCTAGGGGCAGCCAGGGTGCTGGTGGTACCCCTATGCTTCCGCGGCTTCCTCCTGTACCTGGCCCATGATGTGCCCCTGGCGGGACACCTGGGACAAGACAAAACCTACCACCACCTGGTCACCCACTTTTACTGGCCCCGCATGCGCTCCGATGTGGAGGTCCACTGCAAGTCCTGCCCCACGTGTCAGGCCAGCGGGAAGAGCGGAGGGAGGCGCAAGGCTCCCCTCCAACCCTTCCCCGTGGGCAGTACTCCCTTTGAACGGGTGGGAATAGATATCGTGGGGCCTCTAGACCCCCGGACCTCCTTAGGCCACCGGTTTATCCTCGTCCTGTGGGATCACGCCACCCGATACCCCGAGGCCATTCCCCTCCGAACGGTGACGGCTCCCGTAGTGGGGCGGGCCCTCATGGGGATCTTCTCCCAGGTGGGATTCCCGCGAGAAGTGGTGAGCGACCGAGGGACGAACTTCATCTCCAGGTACATGAAGTTCCTCTGGCAACAGTGTGAGGTGACGTACAAGTTCACCACCCCATACCATCCCCAAGGTAACGGCCTGGTTGAGCGATTCAACCGGACCCTCAAGGGAATGATCATGGTTCTTGAGGAGCCCCTGAGACGCAAGTGGAACGTTCTCCTTCCCTGTCTCTTGTTCGCCTACCGAGAAGTCCCCCAGATATCCTTGGCGTTTAGCCCTTTCGAGATGCTCTACGTGCACCCCGTCCGGGGGCCCCTCATCCTGGTCAATGAAGGTTGGGAAACATCGGCCCAGGATCCCCCTCCAGATGTGTTTCGATACATCCTGGCCCTCCGAAACCAAACTCGGAAGTTCCGAGAACTGGCCGAGGCAAACCTCGAGGCCAGTCAGGAAGAAATGAAATGTTGGTATGACCAGAATGCCACTCTGGTCGAGTTTTAGCCCGGACAGGTCTGGGTGATGGCCCTAGTGGAACCTTGTGCCCTGCAGGACAAGTGGACAGGGCCCTTCAAGGTGGTGGAATGTAAGAGCCAGGTTACCTATCTCATCGATGTGCAGTCCCCAAGGAACCCCTTGAAGGTCCTTCATGTGAACCGCCTTAAACCCCACTTTGAGCGATCCGAGTTGAGTTTGCTCCTCGCCACTTACGACGGAGCGGAAGAGTACACGGAGCCTCTCCCCGATCTCCTGTGTGCGAAAAAAAAAGATGGCTCCGTAGAGGGAGTGAGTCTCTCCTCCTCCCTCACCCCCGAGCAGCGCGAGGACTGTCGCCATTTACTGGGACAATTCTCGGACCTTTTCTCCCTCATCCTCAGCGTCACCAGTTGGTGCGTCCACGATGTGGACACCGGGGATAGCCCTCCAGTACGGCACAGAGCCTACCGCGTCCCTGCCAGAGTCCGGGCCTGCATCAAGGCCAAAGTCTCCAAGATGCTAGCCCTAGGAGTGGTCGAAGCCTCTGACAGCCCATGGGCCAGTCCCGTGGTCCTGGTTCCGAAGGCGGCCACCCCCGGCGCTGTTCCCGAGCTGAGGTTCTGCGTAGACTACCATGGGCTCAACGCAGTCACCAGAACCAACGCCCACCCCATTCCCCGAGCAGACGAGCTCATTGACCGCCTAGGGTCTGCTGGCTATCTCAGCACCTTCGACTTGACCAGCGGATACTGGCAGATTGCCCTCACAGAGCGGGCCAGAGAGAGATCCGCCTTCTCCACCCCGGATGGTCACTACCATTTCCGGGTGATGCCCTTCGGAATGAAAAATGCCCCCGTCACCTTCCAGAGGCTGGTTAACCAGGTACTGGCTGGGTTGGAGGAATTCAGTGCCGCGTATCTAGATGATATCGCGGTGTTCAGTTCCCACTGGACCGAGCTCCTCCAACCCCTCTGGGAGGTGTTGATGGCCCTGCAGAGGGCGGGTCTCACCATTAAGGCCAGCAAATGTCAAATCGGACAAGGGTCCGTGGTCTACCTGGGGCACCAGGTCGGGAGCCTCCTAGTAGCACCCCTTCAGCCCAAGATCGATGCGAGTGTGGCCTGGGAGGCCCCCACAACCCAGACGGAAGTGCGGGCTTTCCTAGGGCTCACAGGGTACTACCGAAGATTCATAAAAGGGTATGGCAGCATCGTAGTCCCCCTCACGGTGTTGACCTCCAAAAACCAGCCGAAGAAAGTTAGCTGGACCCCCGCCTGCCAAGAGGCATTCGAAGCGTTGAAAGACGCCATGTGTACTGCCCCTGTACTACAAGCCCCCGACTACTCCCGAGAGTTCGTGGTCCAAACGGACGCGTCCGAGCATGGCATCAGAGCGGTCCTATCTCAGGTGAACGAAAGCGGCCTAGACTAGCCAGTGGCATTCATTAGCCGGAGGCTACTGCCTCGAGAGCAAAGGTGGAGCACCATCGAGCAGGAGGCCTTCGCGGTGGTTTGGGCCCTGAAGAAGCTGAGGCCCTACTTGTTCGGTGCTCACTTCCGGGTCCAAACCGACGACCGACCCCTCCAGTGGCTAATGCAAATGAGAGGCGAGAACCCCAAACTTTTGCGATGGTCCATCTCCCTCCAGGGGATGGCTTTCACTGTTGAGCACCGGCCGGGTGTTGACAACGCCAACGCAGACGGCCTGTCCCGATTCTTCCGCCTCAGTGAAGAGAACCCCCAAGGGGATGGGTAGTTCTCTTTGCCTTTCAGCTGGGGGGGACGCGTGTTGGACCTGGCCTCGTGGTGTGGTACCCCCCCGTTCCTCATCACCCCGTTAGCCTAGCCCTGCACCCAGAAGCCCCTGGTCATCCTGTTCCCTGTACGCCCAAACTCCCTGCACGACCCAGCAGCCGACGACCAGCCCCGCATGCCCCCGTCCTCCTTCCCGGCTCCGAGCGCCCAGAACCTGCATCACCCCACAGGGCCCCCGGCAGCCATTTTCCCTTCCCGAGGTCCCTGACTCCCTGGGCCTAGCATGACCCCGGCCCCAGCGAAACTTAGGCTCCAGATGCGCCAGTCCCGGCTGGGTGGTAAAGGGCTCTCAGAGTGAGATAAGACAGGGAGTTTCGATTCCACCTCCGGCCTCCCCCGAGAGACTGGTTTCTATCACACCTCTGGCCTTCCCCTGTGGGCCAGATTCGATCGCACCTCTGGACTCCTCGAGTGCTGGCTCCAGACCCTGCTGGGCGTCTGGGAATTCCCGGACGCATCTTCAAAAGGATCAAAGGACCAACTGACGGACCTCTCCAAGACCAGCCCCCAAGGCATGAGACCTCTGCCTGCGAGGGTCTGGACATCAAAGGGCACTGGACTATATCAAGGCCCGCCCGAGAACTAGCGGGCAGTTGTATCCTGGACAAGAGATCCCTGCTGATCTGATCGCGGCTGACCCTTGGGGAAAACTGAGCCTTTGAACTCTTCGAGCCCTGCTGACGCTGTCGCGGCTCCTTCTCGTAACAACGGAACTGGAACATCGGAGCCCTGCTGACGCTGTTGCGGCTCGTCCTCGTAAAGACAGAACTAGAGCATCGGAGCCCTGCTGACGCTGTCGCGGCTCGCCCTCGTAAAGACGGAACTAGAACATCGGAGCCCTGCTGACCTCGTCGCTGCTCCAGCTTGAACCTTAAAGAGACCTTCACAGAACATCCGGAGCCCTGCTGATGTGGTCGCGGCTCCTCAAGAACTGACCTCCGGATCGAGCCCTGCTGACCTCGTCGCGGCTCGACGAGTACTCTGGTCCGGCTGGACCATCGACGCTACCAACACGACCTGAGTCGACTCGAAGTGAGTGAAGCAGCCAGTACGACCATCATCTACCGTATCCCCCGGCTCGAGGATTGAGAGCTGTGCGCAGGGTACTCTTCGTACTGGCTTAAAGACGGAGACTGTCCCGCTTCCCTCTTCCCGAATTCCTGAGACTTTACGATCCCTCGATCGCTTGTAAATAAGAGTGCTGATTCCTTTATACTGTTGATAAAGAACTTGTTTACTGAAAACTTACGGTGTGGTGTCTGTTCGTAAGTGTGGTGTGAGCTCAATGTGTACGATCCTAGACTCGAAGTCCTCCCGGTGAGGACCTCACGTTAAGACTCTGCATTATTTGTGGGAGAGGTGGGTCACAGCGTGGTCGGGAGAGCATAGCCTGGCCCTCTGGGATCGCCTCTTCTAACAGCTACCAGGGCTGTCCCATGCTGAATGGGTGGTTCCGAGGGTAAGGACTTCTGTCTTCTCGACGTTGAGCTTAAGGCAGCTGTTGCTCATCCAGACTGCAACCTCCTGCATTCCTTTCTGGAAGTTAAGTCTGGCGGTGGTGGGGTCTTTGGTGAGGGAGACGATCAGCTGGGCGTCGTCAGCATAGGAGATGATGTGGAGTCTGTGTTGTCAGACGATGGTGGCGAGGGAAGCCATGTAGATGTTGAAGAGGGCCGGGCTCAGGGATGATCCCAGTGAGACTCTTCAGGTGATTTCAGTGGGATCAGAGAGAAATGGCAGCAGTCTGATTCTTTGGCTTCTTATGGTGAGGAATGATCAGATCCAGTCTAGGGGTGTTCTTTGTATGCCGGGGTGGTATAGTCTGGTGTAGGGCGGTCTCTATGCTGTCGTTGCTTCGGAATCCGGATTTTGATGGGTCTAGGATGGCATTGTCTTCGATGAATCGGGTCAATTCCCTGTTGACTGTTTTCTCTGTGACTTTGGCCGCGAAGGGGAGGAGCGAGATAGGCTGATAGTTCTTGAGGTCGGTGAGGTCAGCTGTCGGCTTCTTGAGCAGGGACCTAACTCCAGCGTGTTTCCAGTCATCTGGGAAGGTGCCTATTTCAAGGGCGGTGTTAATGGTTCATTGCAGTTTGGGTGCAATGGCGGTGGCATCTCTGTGGTAGATGTAAGTGGTCTGGAGTCGGTCCGGGCCCCTGAGTGGATGCCCTTCATGGTTTTGGTGGTGTCTTCAGCTGTGATCGGTGTCCAGGTGGAGACAGTGGGCTGGCTGGTCAGTCTGGGGGCAGGCAGGCTGTGGTGATTGGTGGAAGGTTGATGAAGTTGTCATAGAGGTTTTTTGATCTTGAGGTGGAAGTAGGTTCCAAGCTTATCGCAGAGGTCTTGGGACTGGGTGATGTCTGCGGCTTGCCAAGTTCCTTGGTGTTTGTGGAGTTGGCGAGGATTTTGATGCGGATGAAAGTCCTCTTTGTGGTTCTGATTTGGTTGTAGTAGTTCATCATGGCATCCTTGTAGGTGGTGTGGTTTTTGGGTGTTTTAGTATTTCTCCAGTTTATCTCCAGGCGTCTGCAGGTGCGTCTGTCTTCTTAAGAACGGTGGTGAACCAAGCGGCTTTCCTGGGGCACTGTTTGTCAAGGTAGCGTAGCGGGCGAGCTCGTCTGCACATTTGAAGATCCAGGTGTGGAGTTCTTTGGCTGCGATGTTGGCGTCGGATGCCGACTCGAGGTGTGGCTGTGTCGGGTGAGGGCGGAGTTGAGTTTACAATGCAAATTGGTCTCAAATTTGTATTAGTTGTGGAATTGTATGGTGTGGAGTGAATTTATTAAGTGGAATTATGTGGAATGGTGTGCAGTTAAAATATGTGGATAGTAATTATGTGATATTGAGTTGAGTGTACTGGAACTATGTGGGGTGTACTTGTTTGTCATAGAGATTTTAATTATGTGATATGCTGTTGGATTTTGTGGCATGATATGGAATTATATGGTGTGGTTTAAATATATTTGGTGTCTTCTGTACTTGTTTTGTTGTGTTGAAATATATAGGAATTGTGTGGTGTGAAAGGAAAATGGTTGAGTTGAATTGTGTGGCTTGGCAGTGTGCATCATTGAGTGAAATTATGCTGAATGGAATTATGTTGCATGGTGTGGAGTGTATTTGTGTGGATTGTATTCCCAAGTTTTAAAATGACGAAACATAATTCTGAAGAAAGGCAGCCTTTCATTGCGCACAAATGTACAAAACCTTATTATATGCAAAGACATATTCAAATATCTTAATGAAAACATGCAGAGTGAATCCCCATTGACATTTGTGTTGAATAATTTTAGGGGGGTCTTGAACAATGTGGGGTGCTGTTTTGGTTGCAAATGGTGCTAGGGCTATGCACATCTGTGGGGGGCATGCACCATATTCATCTAAACTTAGCCTGACACATTTATATGGGGAGTTCTGATTCTGGTGCTCCAAAACATGCACCCATAGATGTGTATGTGGTTCACTGGATTTTGAATTCACTGCTCACTAGACAACAAGCATGTTGCTTGTAAAACTGTAAACTTATCAAATACCAAAAGCTATTGTGTGAGGTAAAAAAACAAGCACAAATATTTATGCCAGATAAAAGAGGGAAGACACCCGCATCATTGCTTCTGACAGTGCAGTGTTGAGTTACTGGTATTCCCGACGTTTTCCTTGCTGCATTTTCTAGCTGTTGTTGCCTTGCTTACCTTATGAGACGTTAGATGGTGGTTGGATCTCACTTGGGGCAGTCTCTTGAGAGTAGTAATCATCCTGAGACTACTCTGCAGTGCACTGCCCATTGCTCAGACTGAGAGTGATGATGAATCCAGGGGGCGGCGACTTACCCGGTTGTATTTTCAAAAACTGTCGCCACCTGCACGGCACCGTCAGTGACAGTTAACTAAATTCCACAAAGTCAGTGATTGGATGATGATTGGCCAGTGACCCAGCAATTGATGGGCAAAATTATGTTTTTGTGTTACTGCACATTGTGTGCTCCCCTGCAGGCATAGAGTGAGTGGGGCTGTCGCCACCTCTCAGACCACAAAGCGCTATAGACCCCTAGCCTCATTGGCAGTGCTTTGTTTGTACTAACTTTTATTTTATAGCAGATTACAGTTTATTTTCGGATTTTTTACATTAATCCTCAAGATTTTACATCCGGTTCCCTTAGGGGATACCATATATAGTGGCCTATACCGGCTATACTATCTGGTATTCCCTGTGTTTCTGCTGTTAGAACATCCCAGTGTTCAAATTGACATGGTCTTATGTTGGATGGGCGAACACAGTATTTCTATGCCAAATAGCAACCTTCCTTTTGCTTTTCAACATTGTTTACTATGGGGATACAAACTTAGGCATTGCTGTAATATCTCTTATCCCCTACATTTCATGACTTGCGCTTTAGCCTTTGGCCACTTGAAGTTGTCTTTTATTTGATGGCAGACTACAGTATCTTTTCAGATTTTTCACATCATGCCCCAAGATTTAAAATCAGGTTCACTTAGGGGATACTAAATATTATGGCTCACACATTGCTGTGTTACCTTGTATCCCCTACGTTTCATGGGTTGGCCTTTAGCCATTGACCATTTGAAGTTTCCTTTTATTTGATAGCGGACTACAGTATCTTTTCACAGTTTTCTACGTAATTCCACACAATTTTACATCCGTTCCCTTAAGGGATACCAAATATAATGGACTATACAAGCTATAATAGGTGGTATCCCCGGTGTTTCTTGGTTTAGAACTTAACAAGATTAAATTAGACATGGTCTTAAGTTGGATGGGTGAGCACAATACTTCTATGCCAAATAGCGACCTTCCATTTGCCTTACAAAATCGTTTACTATGGGAATACCAAATATTATGGCTCACGCTTAGCAGTGATATGTTGTATCTCCTACGTTTTATGGGTTACACTTTAGCCATTGACCACTTGAAGTTGTCTTTCATTTGATAGCAGATTACAGTATCTTTTCACATTGTTTACATCCTTCCACAAGATTGTACGTCCGGTTCTTATACCCCCTATAATATTTGGTATCCCCTGAGTTTCTTGGGTTAGAACTTACCAGGATTCAATTTGACATGCTCTTATGTTGGATGGGTGAGCACAGTATTTCTATGCTGATTATAACCCTTCCTTTTGTTTTCCAACATCGTTTACTATGGAGATACCAAATATTATGGCTCACACATTGCTGCAATATCTCTCATATTTCCTATGTTTCATAGATTACCCTTTAGCCATTCACCAGTTCAAGTTGCCTTCTATTATATAGCAGATTATAATCTCTTTTCAGATTTAGTACATCAATCCCAGAAGATTTTACATCCGGTACTTTCAAAGGATACCCCATATAATGGCCTATACCGGCAATAATATCTGTTATCCCCTGAGTTTCTGGGGTTTGAATTTACCAGTATTCAATTTAACATAGTCTTCCCATGGCAAATAGCATGCTTCCTTTTGCTTTCCAACATCGCTTACAATAGGGATACCAAATATTATGGCTTACGCATTGCTGCAATATCTTGTATCTCCTAAGTTTCATAGGTGACCTTTTAGCCATTCACAATTTGAAGTTACCTTTTATTATATAGCAGACTACAGTATCTTTTCAGATATTGTAAACAATCCCACAAGACTTTTCAGCCCGTATCCTTAAGGGATACTCCATATAATTGCCTATATCGGCTATAATATCTGGGATCCCCTGTGTTTCTGGGGTTCGAACTTACCAGTATTCAATTTCACATAGTCTTATGTTGGATGGATTAGCACAGTATTCCCACAGTAAATGGCACCCTTCTGTTTGCTTTCCAACATCGCTTACAATGGGGACACCAAATATTACGACTCCACCATTGCTGTAATATCTTGTATCACCTACATTTTATGGGTTATCCTTTAGTCATTCACCACTTGAAGTTGTGTTTTACTTGATAGCAGAGTACAGTAACTTTCCACATTTTTTACACCATTCCTCAAGATTTTCATCTGGTTCCATTAGGGGATACCAGGAATAATGGCCTATACCGGCTATAATATCAGGTATCCCCTGTGTTTCTAGGGTTAGAACTTTACAGTATTCAATTTGACATGGTCTTATGTTGGATGGATGAGCACAGTATTTCTATGGCAAATATCAACCTTCCATTTTGCTTTCCATCATCGTTTACAGTGGGATACCAAATTTTATGGCCCACGCATTGCTGTAATATCTTGTATACCCTACATTTAATCTGTTACCCTTTAGCCATTGATCACTTGAAGTTGCCTTTTGTTTGATAGCAGACTACAATAACTTTTCACATTTGATACATCATTCCACAAGATTTTACAACCAGTTTGTTTAAGGAATACCAAATATAATGGCCTAGAACGGCTATAAATCTGGTATCCCCGGTGTTTCTTGGTTCAGAACTTACTAGCATTGAATTAGACATGGTCTTATGTTGGATGGGTGAGCGCAGTATTTCTGTGCCAAATAGCACCCTTTCTTTTGCTTTCCAACATTGTTTAGCATGGGGATACCAAATAATATGACTCATGCATTGCTATAATATCGTGTATCCCCTATGTTTCATTGGTAACCGTTTAGCAATTGACCACTTGAATTCGCCTTTTACTTGATAGCAGACTACAGTAACTTTTCACATTTTTTACATTATTCTTCAAGATTGTACGTCCGGTCCCTTAAGGGATAGCATATATAATGGCCTATACATGCTATAATATCTGGTATCCCTTGTGTTTCTGGGGTTAGACATTACCAGTATTCAAATTGACATGGTTTTATGCTGGTTGAGTGAACACAGTACTTCTATGCCAAATACCGACATTCTTTTTGGTTCACAACATGGTTTACTATGGGGATACCAAATGTTATGGCTCACATATTGCTGTAATATCTCGTGTCCTCCACATTTCATGGTGTACCCCTTAGCCATTGGCCACTTGAAGTTGTCTTTTATTCGATAACAGACTACAGTATCTTTTCACATTTTTTTACATCATTCCACAAGATTGCACATCCGGTTCCCTTAGAGGATACCATATATAATGGCTAATACCGCCTATAATATTTGGTATTCTCTGTGTCTCTTGGGGTACAACTTACCAGGATACAAATTGGCATGCTCTTATGTTGGATGGGTAAGCATAGTATTTCTATGTGGTTTATAACCTTTCCTTTTGTTTTCCAACATCGTTTACTATGGGGATACGAAATATTATGGCTCACACATTGCTGTGCTATCTCATATTCCCTATGTTTCATTGGTTACCCTCAAGCCATTCACCAGTTCCAGTTACATTTTATTATATAGCAGATTACAGTTGCTTTTCAGATATTGTAGATCAATCCACAAGATTTTACAGCCGGTATCCTTAAGGGATTCCCCATATAATGGCCTATACCGGCTATAATATCTGGTATTCCCTGTGTTTCTTAGGTTAGAACCTACCAGTATTCAATTTCACATAGTATTATGTTCGATGGATTAGCACAGTATTCCACTGGCAAGTAGCACCCTTCCTTTTGCTTTTGCTTTCCAACATCACTTACAATGGGGATAGCAAATATTATGGCTAATGCATTGCTGTAATATCTCGTATCCCCTAAGTTTCATGGGTTATCCTTTAGCCATTCACCAGTCGAAGTTACCTTTTATCATATAGCAGATTACAGTATCTTTTCAGATTTTGTACATCAATCCCACAATATTTTTCAGATGTTGTACATCATTCAATGAGAATTGACATCCGGTTCCCTTAAGGGATACCAAATATAATGGCCTAAACTGACTGTAATATCTGGTATCACCTGTGTTTTTTGGTTTAGAATTTACCAGGATCCACTTAGACATGGTCTTATGTTGGATGGGTAAGCGCAGTATTTCTGTGCTGATTATAACCCTTCCTTTTGCTTTCCAACATCATTTACTATGGGGATACTAAATATTATGGCTCACACATTGCTGTAATATCTCGTATCCCCTATGTTTCATAGGTTACCCTTTAGCCATTCACCAGTCGAAGTTACCTTTTATTAAATAGCAGATTACTGTATCTTTTTAGATTTTGTACATCAATCCCACAATATTTTACAGCCGATACCCTTAAGGGATACCCCATATAATGGCATATACCGGCTATAATATACGGTATCCCCAGTGTTTCTGGGGTTAGAACATACCAGTATTCAATTTTACATAGTCTTATGTTGGATGGATTAGCACAGAATTGCCACAGCAAATAGCACCCTTTCTTTTGCTTTCCAACATCCCTTACAATGGTGATATCAAATATTATGGCTCACGGATTGCTGTAATATCTCTTATACCCTATGGTTCATAGGTTACCCTTTAGCCATTGACCACTTGAAGTCGCCTTTTACTTGATAGCAGACTACAGCAACCTTTCACATTTTTTACATCATTCTGTAAGATTGTACATCCGGTTCCCTTAGAGGATACCATATATAATGGCCAATACGGGCTATATTATTTGGTTACTCCTGTGTTTCTAGGGTTAGAACTTACCAGTATTCAATTTGACAGGGTCTTTTGTTGGATGGATGAGCACAGTATTTCTATACTGATTATAACCCTTCCTATTGCTTCATTCATCGTTTACCATGGGGATACCAAATATTATGGCTCACACATTGCTGTAATATCTCGTATCCCATATGTTTCATTGATTACCCTTTAGCAGTTCACCAGTTGAAATTGCCTTTTATTGTATAGCAGATTACAGTATCTTTTCAGATTTTGTACATCAATCCCAAAAGATTTTACAGCTGGTTCCCTTAGGGGATACCATATATTATAGCCTTTACCGGCTATATCTGGCATCCCCTGTGTTTCTGGTATTAGACCTTGCCAATATTCAAATTGATATGGTCATATGTTGGATGGGTGAGCACAGTATTTCCTTGCCAAATAGTGACCTTCTTTTTGCTTTCCAACACCGTTTACTAACGGGATACTAACTATTACAGCTCACGCCTTGCTGTAATATCTTGTATCCCCTACGTTTAGTGGGTTACTCTTTAGCCATTGACCCCTTGAAGTTGCATTTTATTTGATAGCAGGCTACAGTATCTTTTCAGAAGTTTTACAGTATTCCACAAGATTATACATCCGGTTCTCTTGGGGGATACTAAATATAATGGCTCACACATTGCTGTAATATCTCTTTTCCCCTACGTTTCATGGGTTACCCTTTAGTCATTGACCACTTGAAGTTGCCTTTTACTTGATAGCAAACTACAGTAACCTTTAAAAAAATGTCATCATTCCACAAGATTGTATGTCCGGTTCCCTTAGGGGATACAATATATAATGGCCTATACCAGCTATAGTATTTGGTATCCCTTGTGTTACTTGCGTTAGAACTTACCAGGATTCAATTTGACATAGTCTTATGTTGGATGAGTGAGCACAGTACTTGTATGCCAAATAGCGGCCTTCCTTTTGCTTGCCAATATTGTTTACTATGGGGATACCGAATATTATGGCTCACACACTGTAATATCTCGAATCCCCTACGTTACATGGGTTACCCTTTAGCCATTGGCCACTTGAACTTGTCTTTTATTTGATAGCAGACTACAGTAAGTTTTCAATTACTTTACATCATTCCACAAGATTGTACATCGGGTTCCCGTAGGGGGTACCACATATAATGGCATTTACCACCTATAATATTTGGTATCCCCTTTGTTTCTTGGGTTAGAACGTACCAGAATTAAATTTGTCATGGTCTTATGTTGGATTGGTGACTACAGTTTTTCTATGCTGATTATCACCCTTCCTTTTGCTTTCCATCATCGTTTACCATGGGGATACCAAATATTATGGCTCATGCATTGCCGTAATATCTCGTATTCCCTAAGGTTCATAGGTTACCCTTTAGACATTGACCACTTGAAGTTGCCTCCTATTTGATAGCAGACTACAGTATCTTTTCCTATTTTTTACATTATTCCACAAGACTTTACGTCGGGTTCCCTTAGCGGATACCAAATATAATGGCCTACTCTGCCTATAATATTTGGTATCCCCTGTGTTTCCCGAGTTAGAACTTACCAGTATTCAATTTGACATGGTCCTATGTTGGCTGGATAAGCACAGTATTTCTATACCAAACTTTACCCTTACTTTCACTTTCCAACATCGATTACTATGGGAATGCCAAATATTATGGCTCATGCATTGCTGTACTATCTCGTATCCCCTAAGGTTCATAGGTTACCCTTTAAACATTGACCACTTGAAGTTGCCTATTATTTGATAGCAGACTACAGTATCTTTTCACATTTTTACTTCATTCCACAAAATTTTACATCTAGTTCCCTTAGGGGATACCACATATAATGGCCTATTGTGCCTATAATATTGGGTATCCCCTGTGTTTTTCGAGTTAGAATTTACCAGTATTCATTATAAAATCACCGCTTTAGCAGCAAAAAGTGCTGCTAAAGCCGCAATAAAGCCCTTGCTAATATGCCCCTCAATTAGATATGGTCTTATGTTGGATGGATAAGCACAGGATTGCTCTGTCTAATACCCTCATTCCTTTTGCTTTACAAAATCATTTACTAAGGGGATGCCAAATCATATATCTCATGCATTGATGTAATATCTTGTATCCCGTACATTTTATGGGTTACCCTTTAGCTTTGACCACTTGAAATTGCCTTGCATTTGATAGCAGGCTACAGGGTCTTTTCACAATTGTTTTACATCATTCCACAAGACTTCTCATCTGGTTCCCTTAGGGGATACCAACAAAAATTTCCTATATTGCCTATAATATTTGGTATCTTCTGTGTTTCTTGGGTTTGAACTAGCCAGGATTCAATTTGACATGGTCTTGTTTTGGATGGGTGAGCACAGCATTTCTATGTCAATTATCACCCTTTGCTTTCCAACATCCTTTAGAATGGGGAAACCAAATATTATGGCTCACGAATTGCTGTAATATCTTATATCCCCAACGTTCTGTGCGTTAGCCTTTAGCCACTGACCACATGAAGTTGCTTTTAGTTGATAGCAGACTACTGTACCTATTCACATTTTTTATATCATTTCATAAGATTTTACATCCAGCTACTAGCCCCTACGTCTCATATCCTGCTCTGCTCCTATGTGCCCTCTGACCACTGTTGTTGCTCAACTCCCAATCTCTCACTCACCCCATCAGATTTGACTGTAAATACCAACAAATGCAAATGAAAAAATACAAACTGTAAGTAAATAGGTTCATTTGCAGAGTAATTAAAATCATTGCAAAGTCAAACCACGCAAGACAATTGAAATAATTGCCAAAAACATCATAAAATAGAAAATTTGCTAATAAAACTTCATACTGTGCAAAAGAGATGTCTTCATGTGTTAAAAACCAATAGAACAATAAAGTTCTCAATAGACAGTAGCCCCGGTGTTTCCAGATGTATTTGTGCCAGCTGCTGGTTAGGAGTCCTCAAAATGCGCAAATCGTGCGAAGATAGATTTGTCAGAACCAAAGTTTAAAGTCCAGGGGTCCCTTTATGGATAAGGGCTATGTATTAGCTAATAATGAGGTGTGGCAGTATAAATTGTCTTGGAGAGTTCTAGTTATTTAGTCAATGGTGTCCATGCCTGGGGACGGCAATTTCTTGTCAGACATAGCAGATTGTACTGATAATTTGTTCACTTGCAATAGGAACTTGGCACCCCGCAATTAGATTGATTTACTAGTTAATATTGTCATCACTGCACAGTGGCAGGATCTTAGTTTGAGTGACCGAAAGGCAAGGCGGAGTAATTTTTGTCTAAGTTGATTAACTGCAGGGCAAAAACACATAACATTTTTTATAGGCTTTCGTCAAATTGTCTACATAAATGGCAAAGGAAGTTAGGCCTGCTTTGTTTCCAGGATGGGGCCTGATCTTCTGAGGCAAAAACACCAATGCGAATTAATTGAAAGAATTGTTGGATGGTTCGAGAGATATGGCACGTAAGATATGTTTGGGAGCCCCAGTTACTATAAGGTTGTAAGATTGTCCAGCTGTGCTTTTTCATGCCCATTTCAGCTTTGTCAAGTGCCCAAGATTTTGACTTGGCTGCTTTGTTGGCAATTTTTTAAAATGCTGTGAAGCTGATGTTTAGCTCCCAAGCGTTAGATAGATTAAGGGATGTGAAAGCTTGGTGAAGCACTGTTAGCCAGTTGCACATTGGCTTTCCATTTCAGACCAACACAAAGCATCCAGTGACTCAAGTGGTGCAGCTCTCATCTTCCAGCACAATTTAGTTATCGCGGCCATTCTTACCATGGTTGGTGAAAAAGTCAGAATTCCAGGCGCAATCGAGCTTGAGGGATGTGTCGCTAAGGTGAAAGATGCGTTTGAACAGAACAGACTGTAATTGTTTGAGAATAGTTGCATCTTTGCCTATGAGGAGTTCTGAACCGTAGGTCAGCGAGGGTAGAAATTTTGCCCGATGATTTACAGTAAATATAATTGAGGCGAGCTCCCCTGTTTTTGTCAGGTTGAAGGCAAAGAATAACTTATTGGCTAGGGCCCTTCTTTGTGCAAGATGCTTTTTAAAACTTAATCTGGAGTCCATTTCCACACCTAAGTATTTGTAGGTGCTGACCTGGTCGATCCTGTTCCAACTGCTTTCTATTTATACCTTGTGTTTTGCCTTATGTTTTATAGCGGAAAGCAAATTACTTTTATTTACTGTAATTTTACTTCATGCCTGAAGATTCAGTGAAACTGAGGAGGGCTGTAATTTGCCTCTGAAGGCTGACGGGAGTCTGGCTGCATAAAACAATGTCATCTGCATATTGTAGACTGCACATTGGTCTGTTTAGAAGTTTTGATGGATTACTCAAGATTTCAGATAGCACGGTATCCATATCTGCTGTGTATAGGTTAAAGAGTCCAGGGGCGAGGACACATCCTTGTTTTAGGCTGATAAGTGTGGGGATCTTCCTAGGTGTTCTATCACCCTTACCTATTTTGATTTTCACCCAGTTGTCTAAGTGTAGCTCGGTAATGGCCTTGAGAAGATTTGGAGGTGCACCCCATCTAGCCATCTTTGCCCTAAGGAGGTCCCTTAGGACCATGTTAAATGGTTCTTTTAAGTCGATGAAGCAAGTGTATAGATTGGAGGCCTTATATTTTGCCTTTTCTATCAGGAGACTGAGGGCCAGACGATTGGTGGTTGTACTCATGTCGGCCCTAAATCCCGTTTGATTAGCCGGGACGATGTTTTCGGCTGTTGTCCATGCTTCCAGATCTGTTAAAAGATTGGCAGCGTAGAGTTTAACTTTGGCATTGATCTAGTCGATTAGTCTGTAATTCGCTGGGTTTGTCCCTGAGCCTGACTTGAAGATGTGCTGGAGAATCCCACCTCTCCATGATGCTGGAAAATATGTTGGTGGTAAATGCCAAATTAAGTAAGGGAGTAAGACACAAAACCTAAAAGCCCTGGTCGTACTTAAAAAGGGCATTAGGGAGAATATTTGGTCCCTGTGCCCCATATGATCTGTTTCTTCAGGGATTCCCTAACTTGGGATTCTATCAACCATTTTCCCTTTGGCGGGTTCTCTGTGGGAGTAGGACCCTTCATGGTTATGCTGTTCTCAATTGCACTGTTTGTAGCTTGTCCTGGGCGGGCCGCTTTGATGTAAGTACTCCAGTCTAACTGAGATTCCGGCATTGTGATGACAAAAACTGCCATTTGTGAGTGAATTGATTTCTGCCCAGAATTGTTTGCTATTGTTTTTTTTGCTTGTGTGCAGCAGTTTTATCATTATTTTTTCTTGATATGTCTTTTTAGCTGACCAAATTGCCTTTTTATAAGTGTGCCTCAGTGTCGCAATTTGGTCCATTGCAGGATGGCTAGGCATTAGGTCCTTTTTTCGCAGCTGCCTGATTTCCTTGTTAAGTTCTCCTTTTTTTCTCCGAAACGCTATGGGGTACAAAGGTGCCCCTTTAATGGATGTATTGAGGGGTTGTGGGCAGGTAGAGGACCAAGTACCGCAATGAGAGATTCCCAGTTAAACCCCTTCGCCTGTTGGATTGCGGATATATTTGAGAAGTGAACATAATATTATGGTACATTATTGCATCTGCCATCCTTCTGTTCCAAGCTAGGCATCTTATATTGTAAGCACTAAGTTGTTCCATTAGATCGTTGCTTTGAGGAGCTCTTGAGAGATGTAATAGGAGCTCAACTTCCTGGGGGAAGTGGTCACTCTCTACTCCCGGTTTTATGCAGTAACTCAAGATCTTGGTGAAAATCTCTGAGTCCACGGATGTGTTATCGAAGGTGGAATTGGTTTTGTTTGAAAACCTTGTGAAATTGGCTGGTTGATCTTGTGGAAAATGGCCATTGAGCGAGCACATGCCAATTTCCTCTAGGGCAGTTGTACAAGATTTCCCATAACGATCAGTTTTTTATTAGTTTGTTATTACTGAGGGTGATGACTTCATGAGTGTTGCAGTATATTGTTGATTAGGTTGATGGGGATTTGTTTTTACAAAATACATATTGGAGTCTCACAACAGTAACATTTTATGTTGAGAACATTTTTTTGTAGTGATTTTAGGATTGTTGCTGGTGAGGCAATGTGATTAAGTTTACCCTTCTGGCTGGGATTGATGTAAACATTGCAAAGTAACAGATTAGCATTTCAGGTGTTGAGTTGTGGTCCTAAATCTGGATCTAATGAGAGTTTGGTGCATTGTATCCATGCCAGACCGAGGTCTACCTGGTTTTGTTGCCACCGAAGATGGGTTGCTATATAAGTTGAAGGTCCTCCCGTAGCTCTGCCCCCTTTTGATTTTTTTGTTGCTTCTTGTTGATAGTCCTTGAAGACTATGATTGCTGTGGGATGCTCGGACCGGGTTTCCCAAAAGGAGGAGAATGTCAAAGTTGTGAAGAAAAGAAATACAAATTGACTCCCCCCTTGCTTCTAAGGCCATTCACATTCCAAGAACAGAATATTAAAATGTGATTGGGAGATGTTTCTGTTGTGCTGGGTTTTAATCATGCCACTCTTCTTACAGGTTTTAGAAAAATAAGTGCGGACCCTACAAAGTACTTGTAACTGCTCCATAATTGGAGTAACAAATCAATCTTATTTCTAGATTTGTATGGTATTATTTATTTATACCCTTTTACTTTTTGATTTTTTTGATTAGAAATTCATTTGTACAAAAAAGACATTACATATAGATTTGACGTACACTTATTCAAACAACATATACTTATTCAAACAACATGGCATATAAACGGCAGAACATTAATCTGAACATTTCATATATACATTTGCACAATTGTTTATGCAGCAAAAAATATTCATTATTTAAACTATCTTTCCTTAAGAAATAAAGTCACATTCAGATGGAGAAAAACAAATCTAATGGAAAGTACAAATATGACTCAGAGACTTAATCTATGTTCCAGTCATCCAAGGATCAATTTGTTCCTAGCTGTTATCAGTTACTTGTCTCCATTTTGGCAAGACGGCAAAATGGAGACAAGTAACTGATAACAGCTAGGAACAAATTGCTCCTTGGATGACTGGAACATAGATTAAGTCTCTCAGTCATATTTGTACTTTCCATTAGATTTGTTTTTCTCCATCTGAATGTGACTTTATTTCTTATGGAAAGATAGTGTAAACAGTGAATATTTTTTGCTGCATAAACAATTGTGCAAATGTATATATGAAATGTTCAGATTAATGTTCTGTCGTTTATATGCCATGTTGTTTGAATAAGTATATGTTGTTTGAATAAGTGTATGTCAAATCTATATGTAATGTCTTTTTCGTACAAATGAATTTCTAATCAAAAAAATCAAAAAGTAAAAGGGTATAAATAAATAATACCATACAAATCTATAAATAAGATTGATTTGTTACTCCAATTAAGGAGCAGTTACAAGTACTTTGTAGGGTCAGCACTTATTTTTCTTAAACATTAATATATGGTCCAGCTGACCCCACGTCCCAGGACCTATCTCCCAGTTGTTACAAAACTCTTCTTACAGGAGCAGGGCCCTGTGAGCTTTGCAGGGAGACCTGTCTCATGGAGCTTGGAGCTCCAGGGGCTGCTGTATGGATGATGCAGAGATTTTTTAGACTAATGGGGTATTTTCATGCTGGGCGAATTGCACTCCAGAGAGTACTGGCTGACACTGTGCCGGTTTTTGGAGGATGGGTCAGCTGTGGCTGTAGTAGGCTGGGATACCTCTCTGGCTCATTTCTTTTTAGTTCAATGCCCCAATTTAGAAAGCAACCTCCATGTTGCCATACCTCCGTGGCTGCTTTTGAGCTGGACCAAGTGATCACGGTTACTTCAGGACCTGCCCTTTCTCGATTGGGTTTGAACTCAATGCCTTCTATTTTGTGAGTTGTTACATGATTCAAGGTTTCAATTGTGTTAACAAGTTCAGGATTGCATTTCTGTTCAATGTGTCTTGGCGTCCTTTGGACCTATAGAAGGGAATAATCTCTAGTCTCGGTATGGCATCACCCATGATAGGTAGTGTATGGCCCCTGCGTGTGGTCAGAGGTGGTAGCTTCAAAAAGTGGGTGAGCCCATTGGCTGTTTCGGGCCTCAACACCTTTTTGTGCCTCTGGCAATTGTCCAAGTAGGTTCTGATTGATCAGGCTTGTGACGTGTGCTGTTGATGTTAAACAAGTCAGGTGAGATACGCTGGACAGACTTGGTTCAGAATGAGTTGTATGGTGATCCTTTATGGGTCATTGTCTCACCCGTGCCTCTGCCCATTTGTGTGCCTCTTGCATTTGCTGTGGAAGGTTTTGATTGCTCAGGCTTGTTGCTGATACTGTGGAAATAGTTTTTCTCAAAGGGCACGCGCAGGCTAATTTTGATTCACAATGGATTATACCACGATGTTGTGGGGCCATGCTCAGGAGCCAGACTTTGCTTCGAGGGCAGACAGATGTACGAGAGTGCCCAGAGGTTATGGTTACTTGATTCTGAGGGAGAGCTATTTGAATTGCTGGTTAAGGTCCACTGTTGCCTTTGGATTTCAAGGTTTCTGAATTAAATGTTAGAGCCAATAAAATCACCTCCATTGTGTTTATAAATTGGGCCCACCAGTGTGATGAGGATGATGGAGAGGGCCAAGCTTACTTGCTTGGTGTTGTGAATGAGGTGGCATTGGTCGCTGGAATTTCCTTGTTTTAGGACTTACCTTCAGGGGTGTTATTATAGATGGTGGGACTGTTTTCGCTCTACAGTCTGATTGGGGAGAGCAAGGCATTGTTATCATGCTTCGGTCCGGAGTTAACAGTTATGTTTAAGTGAACCTCAGCTTCGTCCCTTTTCTTTGAAAGGGGTGAGTAACAATTCCTGCCACCCTACTGATGTCTCCAATGATTTTTCCACCTGTACAATATCTTAAACTTTGTGTGTAAAGATGAGGGGGTGATGAATGAGCTGACTATTCCCAAAGGTGGTAACTTGGGGTTAATTTATAGTTGAGGCGCTGCTTTGTTGTTCTATTTCAGTGGTGTGGATGTGCGCTTTGACTGTTGTTTGTGTGGTGGGTGTTTTTATAAGTTTGTCTATCTGAGGTACAAGTAAAGTTGTTTGAGATGATCTGAGCATTGCCTTGCCTTGGTTCTTTGGGGATTTAAAAAAAAATCCATAATTTTAAGGCTCCTGAATGTCCTTTTTTCATAGGCGAGGCTGGTATGGTTGATTCTGATGTTCAAGAGTAGTCTCCATCGGATACTTTGCTGGCTGTTTGGATTTGCGCTTGGAAATGCTTTTCTTTACTGCTTTGACGGTCTCTCGGATCCTGCCCGAGCGTCGAGCGGGGCATGCGGTTGTTTGCCCTTTCTGCACTTATACATGGGGTTGGCTTGGGGGCAATGGGGTTATAAAGAAGTTGAGTCTAATTCCCTTTTACCCTTTGTGGAGTTCGCTGTTGTGTGCTTACTGTTGGCAAATGGCAGGAGCAAAAATTCTGTAAGATTTTTTCAAGAGTTGTAATTTGGCTCTCCACCTCTTTCTGTTGTTGAAACTGCTCACTTCTTCTGGTGGCCTTGTTAGAATACTTAATGGCTGCTTTAGTGATGCTTGGATGGGCTTGAGCCCATCAGAAGATGGTAAAGGGCAGAGGGAGAGGAGGGAAAAGGAGCTGCCACTGATGGTAATCACCTCCACCCGCCTGTAACTTTCTCCGCTGATTTGCCAGTAAACCAGGCGCAAAGAAGGCACCCAATTGTTGTGCAGTTGAAGAAGGTTTTCTCCTGGAGCTTTCCCCTTGGATAAAGCACCTTAAGTATAGTGCTCACGCCGTGGTGGGTGTAGAGGAGGCACCTGTTTATTGCACTGTTGTTGAGCGCTGTTAGACACAGTTTTCAGACCAGTGCAGTGAAAGGGCCACCTGCAAGTCGTACCCAGGCATGACTGGGCTGCTTTTGTAGGGGCCGGGTTTGTGCTCGGCAGACAGTAGCTATTACCGCCGTGCTTGTGCCCTCACCTCCAAATGCAGCTTCGTATCCTGCTGCCGGGGCGACAGGTCTGAAGTAGTCGACAGTAGTCAGGAGTAGAGTCACCCCTTTTTTCCCAGTTTCAGAATGCTGTGCAATGCTCAGCTAAGCCCCCAAATTGCATGGAGGGCGGCATGCGTGGCAGAGGGTGCAGGCTGGAGACAGAGTTGGGCTTGGGGATCACACAGAGTCGTACTCGCAAACCGTGCAGTGAATTTGTGAGCCTGTGTGCCCATGATCCTCGCCCAGAGCCTCGCCTCATTTCAAACCTGCAGACTCGCGAGCACCAGGCGGGCCAGGCCCTGGTCTCGCCTCTCTCCTATGCTGCGCCCTGCTTCCGTTCGGGTGTCCAGGGGCCAAAGGTCAGCATTCCAATTTTCCTGTTACCGGTCAGCTACCAGTCCTCTCTGTGCATCTGTGGACCCGCCTCTCCCTCTGAATCTACAAACAGATATAAGTGTGTGTTAGTGAAAAAAGGAAAAAAAGAAGGGGGGAGAGGAGGGCCAAGACCCTATAGTAGATGCCATTACGAGTCCCAGTTAAACATGTTCGGTGGCAGGGGGCAAGAGTGAGCAAACCCAGAACCTCCGCAACTCGGGCAAAACATCCAGTCATGCAGAAGTGCAGCATGTTCCCCATTCTCCCTCATTGTGGCAGGTTGAGCACCCCATCCTCATACATTTAGTCTTTGTGCCCATCAGCATTCCATGACTGAGGCACTACCAACAAGACCCTGAGACCAACTCAGCTCACTCCTTAAGCCATACCTGTATCTTAGTCAGTTCAGCAAACTTCTGCTATCAAGTAGGAATCAGTGACGGAGGACGTAGCCGAAGTAGCAGTCTCCACCAGAACTCTGGCATACTCAGATTCTTGGCACTGCGTCTCTAGGTCTAAAGCCCCATCTGATCTCACCCCCACCCTTGCGGCTGACCTCAAATGTCGTCAGCGCCTGCTTTTTCGTCGCTGAGTTGTTCTGTCTCCTCCAGACGCTTATGCGAGGATCTCGTGGTCTCTCCTCACTGGCTCGGCAGGGATACGATCCCCACCGCAAACCTCCAGCCTGTTCCACGTCTCTTCGGGTATGGTAAAAAAAGTGTATGCAGCCATCCAGAATAACTTTCAAATTGGCGGGATACAGCAACATATATTTCAAGCCGATTGCTCTGAGTTTTTGCTTAACCCCGCAGAAGAACTGCCGCTGTAGTTAGACAGCCCTGGTGACATCCAGGAAAATACAGAGAACACGGTTCTCGATCTTCAGGTCTCCTGTTTTTCACACCCACTGGAGGACCTCATTCAGGTCTCTATAGTTGAGACATTTAGCAAATATAGTCCTGGGGGGCCTGGTTTCTGAGGTGGGGCAAAGGATCAATGGGCTGACTCTCAACAGGGCTGCATCTGAGATTGCCGTCTTAATCCAATCCTCTAGAAAAGTCTAAGGCGGGTCACCTTCATCTCCCACTGGTAATCCCACAAACCTAAGGTTACACCTGCAGGAGTTCCTCTCTGCATCCTCCAGACTTGCCTCCATCGCACCTGAACAGGCCTCCAGTGTGGTGACTGCTGTCTTCAGTTGTGTGAGCTCTTTCCTCATTTCTGTGACCCGCGTCTCCACTTCCATTGATCGTTCAGTCACTTTGCACAGGTCAGTGTGGAGCAAATTCACATCAACCGCAATAGCCTCAATTTTTGCCTGTACTGCTATACCTGAAGCATCAATGGCTGCCAGGATATTAGCTACGAAAAGTTCCACAGCACCCCGGGCGGTTACAACCTCCCAAAATGGTGGGGCTCTGCCCGTACCTTTAGCAGTCAACTGGTCCATTTTGTTAGTTGCGTACCCCACATCTGTCTATCCTTGCCCGTCATGCACCAGGGAGTGGGCCCACTACAACACTGAAGGTACAAACCTCGCCCCACCCCTACACACCTCCAGAGGAGACCACCAAGCAGACCCAAGGGTACAGAAAATATACATGAGAGGCAAATCATGAACCAGGAGCAGGTGAATATGCAAATTCTGAGATCTGAATTTTAATTGTCAATGTTCCAGGGGAGGAGAAGCAATGCAGACCAACCTATTCAGGCTCCTGACCACCACTTATATCAAGGATATCCCCAACCTGACTCCAAAAGATTATGATCCAGTAGCAGCCGAAAGCACAATGGTATAGCAGAGAGACCCAAAGTGTAAAAGCCATTTATCCTATGTACAGATCTGCCATCAACTGGGCGTGCAGGAGAATGTGTGTACCTTTCTATGGGCCTCTAGCTAATTTTCTCAACCCCGACTTAGCACCTGTAATCCTCCCAATCAAAGTAACAGTGGCCCTACAACTCTAGTGTATCCGAGGCAATCCCGGTCCCCTGCCCACTCTATTTTTTATTGCAACCACAGCGGGGGGCAGTACCCTCTATGCTGCTCTCAGATCCGCCACCAAGGCTCTTCTCCTGGTCATCATACTTGTTTTAGGGCCACTGTGCGACTAGGCCTCCAGCAGATGGGAGCGGGTGGCCCTCTTTGTGACAGGGCATCCACAATCTACCAACGATCATGCTGAAGATTCCGAGTTACCCTTGAGTCCCCCACCAGCACCACGCTAAGGTCACACTTTGTTTTTAGTGTTTTGGAGACTCAGAGGTGGCAGGATACTTCAGGATCACTTTTTGCAGGGCCGAGGCAAGTGTTTAGTGTTGCCACTCGGCCACGCCACCCCCCCCCCCATCTATTCTAATTTTTGATATCTTTCAACAAGTTTTCACATTCGCTTCCTTTGGGGGATACCAAATACAATGGCCCATCCGCGCTGTCATATTTTGTATCCCCTATGTTCCTCTGGTTAGATTTTAACAAGAATCAATTTGTCATGATCTTATCTCGGCTGGGCGATCACAGTATTTTTCTGCCAATAGGCACCCTTCCTTCGATTTTCCAATACCTATTACTATGTGGATACCACATATTACGGCTGATGCATTGCTGCAATATCTTGTATCCCTACTGTTCAATGGTTACCTTTTAGCATTTGACCAATTGAGTTACCTTTTGGTTTGATTGCAGTCTCTTTTCACATTTTTGATTTAGTTCTACAAACTTTCACATCCGTTCCTTTCAGGGATACCAAATATAATGGCCCATACGGACTATATTATTTGGTATCCCCTAGGTTTCTAGGGTTATTACTTACCAGGATTCAATTGAGCATGGTGTTATGTTACCTTGATGAGCACAGTATTTTTCTACCAACTGGCACCCTTCTTTGAGTCTTCTAACATCTCTTACTTTGGGGATACCAAATATTACGGCTTGTGCGTGGGCTGAAATATCTTGTATCGCCTACTTTTCATTGGTTACCCTATAGCCATTGCCCAACTAAATTTGCCTCTTATTTGATAGATTATAGTACTTTGTTGCATTTTTTATAACATTCCACAAACTTTATCATTCAATTTATTTGAGCGGGGCCTGGCGGACACAACGCACGGCTCCAGCATTACACTGCGCAAACCTGCGGCCCGAATCGGCCAGAGAGCCGGGGGAAATTATACACTGTGAAGAAGCTGCTGGAGCATCCATTTGGGATTGATGCGAATGTGGGCATGATGGTGAAGCCCAAATCTGCTAAGACCCCCATCCTAAGCACCGGGGATGCACCCGGCCCTTCTGCCCATCCTGATTAAGGAGTTGGCAACTCTGGGCCACTAAACTCACTCTGTCCAGTTTGAAAACATATTGTAGGAAGCTGGATCTGTATAGACTATACCAAAATGAGGTATAGTGTGCACATAGTCCAGTGGAACCCCAAAGGTAGTCAGAGGTAAAAGTAGATAATACCTTACTCCCTATTTGTGGTGGTGTCAGCGAGCTGTAAGGCTTTATCCTGGGGTAGTGTTTATTGTACAGATTCAAGCAAGAAATGATGTCACACGCTCAAAGACTGAACTCAGACCAATTTTGTATGAATAAAAATATTATTCAGTTATTTTATTTACTTTGCAAGCTTTTATACAGTGAATAATAGTTGAATGTAGGGTTGAATGCAGTTGTTTGAGTTACAGGTGAGTCAACAGTTTGAAATTACTTTTCAGTTACTTTACAGATTAATGTGCACATCACTTCCTACATTACTTTTTAAGTTATTTTTGATGACCAGTGTAATATGCCTAGATATCACAGAGGGACATCTCGTAGACAAAAGGTAAGTAATACAGTTTTTGTATATTTGCAGCTTTTCAAGTTTTTATACAAACCAACTCCACACTTTGAAGATTTTTCACAAGAAAGCAGTCATTGTGGTCCTATGGGAGAAAACAATATTATTGACTTAACTGTAAGTACTTTGGTATGGGAGTTGGTTTTCTGAGGTTCTCACCAGGGTTCCTCCAGGGTCAAGGATGCACTCTTCAAGAAACCTCAGTGGCATTAGGGGGGGCCAGGTATTGAGGCCCAATGTTATCCAACGGGGGATAGGGGGCGTCCGGTTGGTGGCTGCTCATGTGCAGGCCACGAGATTGTGGGAGCAAAGCTCCTGGTGTTAGGCTCAGGGCAAAGGTGGATCTGTGTTAGCACCCAAAGTGCAAACAAAACAGTGCATGGGCAGATGGATACAGGGTCCTGTTTTGGTGTTGTGTACCCATTGATTCAATAGGGATTCTCCAGTTGCAACAAACACCACAGGAGCGGGGATGAAGTACTTCTGGAGGCGACCACTGGTTGGAAAGGTAGATTGGGATGTTGGGATACCATTGGTAGGGCCACCCAAGGCTGTAGGACATCAGGTGCAGGGGAGTCTTTTGGAATCGGGTTTTTCTTATCAGCTCTGGTCGCAGTCGGGGGGATCCTCCAGAAAGGGGCAGCGGCATCGATTGAAGATTTGAGGCAGGTTAGAGATCACCAGATTGAAAGTCAGTATCACGGGGGAAACCTGCTTGTGGTGTTGGGGCACTCAAACTCGGGCCATGGGCATCAGGTGCAGAGTGGTGCAGACTCGCGGATTTAGCTGGGGACAGAGTCTATGGGTAATTCCATGGGCTCACTGGAGACAGCGTCTTGGTTTGGGAGGGCAGAGCAGGTCCTTCAGGTTTTTGGGGGCTGCTGGCTGCAGGACACACTAAGATTTTGCTGGAGCAAGTTCGGAGTGGGGCCAAGCTAGTGACATCCTCCTCTTCTTAGCTGAGAACAGCTTCTTCTGTCCTTCTTCTTCTCTTGTTCTGGTTGGTTCTTCTCTGAGAAGGCAAGGTTCAGGGTTGCCCCTCAATACTAGCTTTAGAGGCTTTACAGGTAGGTAAAGGTCAGGACCAATGTGTCCCTTCCATGGGGTGGGGGGTACACACCCCATTATGCCACCCACCAGTGGGAGGGGGGCATATGCGTCTCCCTGGTTGGCTGGGTCCCCCCATCTGCAAGATGGTGAGAACTGAGAGTTGTGTTTCACCTCGCCACCCCCACCTGAGGGGTGGGGTTGGCAAAGGTGGGCACACCTCTCTTCCTCACTTGGTTACCTGATGATTCTCCCACCCAAGGTAGTGGTCAGAACTGGTGAGGGCCAGTTGATGGAAGCAGCAAATGGCTGGGGTAGCTCACGAAGGCGGCAAACCTTTGAAGCTTCCCTTTTGTGAATCCTGCCCATCCTGGGGGAGGGAGGCTTGGCATCTTGTCCCAGGATGGGCATTGTTTTAGACCACGAAGCAGCAGGTGCTCGACCCAGGGGTCCAGAAACAAGTCTGGTGGTGCAAGCTGCTGAGCAGACACTCAGCCAGGATACTAGAGTTAGGCCGTTTTACAGGGGGCATCTATAAGATGCCCTCTGAGTGCATTTTTCATTATATCCCCCACTGGAATCAGTGTGGGTTTAATGTGCTGAGAAGTTTGATACCAAACTTCCCAGTTTTCAGAAAAGCCATTATGGTGCTGTGGAGTTCGTAATGACCAACTCCCTGCACCTAATACTCTTAATGGCATTACTGCACTTAAGAATTGGTTTAGACACTCTAGCGGTACAGGGCTCATGCACCTGTACACTCTCCACTGATAGAGTGCACCCTGCTAAAGGAATGGCTTACCTATTCCAGGACAGTGGCTTGTAAGCATGGCACACAGGGATATGAGCCATGTCGACTCTTCACTTTGTTCTGCACCAAAACACGTAGCCTGCAGTACCAGTGTGTGTTTGTAAAGGTACTAATCTAAGGGTGGCACAATAGGTGCTGCAGTCCTTAGAGGCCTTCTATGACCATGGTGCCCTTGGTACCTTTTAGTACCATTTACAAGGGACCTACAGGTGGTCAAAGAGTGCCAATTGGATTTTATAGCAATGCAGTTTAGGGAAAGGACATAGGCCCTGGGTACCTGGTTGGCAGGAACCCAGGGCACACTCAGTTAAAGCACATCAACAGTTTGGCAAAATGTGGGGGCAACCATGCAAAAAGAGGGTACTTTCGTACAGATATTGCGTGCAATTCTGGGCATAAAAGCCACACTTTTGTCCAAGATAGATGCAGTCTCCTTGGATGGGAAACTGCTATGTAAGGGTCACTGGAAACAGGTGGACGGTGTGGAAGAGGCTGAATCCACTTTAACCATGGTGCGAACCACATTGCAGGAACTCCAAACCCAACTGAAGGAATTGAGGGCAGAGGTGACCTTGCTACATTGGAGGATGTGGAGGGCTGCTTAAGGAGTAATAATGTCCACCTCTTTGGATTGCTGGAGTGCTCATTAGGCCTGAGTATGGAACTCTGCCTCAAACAGTGGTTGATGACCACAATGGTAGCAGGCAATGTACCCACATTCTTCTCTGTGGAGAGAGCACATTGTCTACCTTGGAGGCCACTGGGGGCCCAGTCGAGTCCTGTAATTGCGAAACTGCTTAATATCAGTGACAGATACTTGATTTTGCAGCTGTTTTGGATGAAAGGTCCCTGCCACTTTGAGGACAGCAGCATCACAGCTTACCCAGATTTTACTGTGGAGGTGCAGCATCTTCGCAACTCACATATAGTGGTCAAGCAATGCCTCCAGGAGCTAGGTCTGAAGAATGCTCTTTGTGAGCATGCTCAACTTAAGGTGATGGATGATCAGTAAACCCATTCTCTTTGACTCCTGCAGATGCATACACCTAGTTACATGCCAAGGGAATTGCAAAGCCCATATCAGATGACCGGAATGCAAGTAAATGGCTGAAGTCATAACTGAGTTGTAGGAGGAGTGGGGGACCCATAGCTTCCCCTTCATGGCACAGATAGCCAGGGAGCGCGCACAGGTAGGGAAGTGATGCTGCAATATGGCCAGACCTCTTTTGAAGCATTGTGCTCAGACCGGTCGCTGACAGAGCTTGATACTAATGGCTCCATAGCCTCTGCTGGGGAGGACTCCCGGGAGCCGAGGTTGACGCCATGGCTGGCGGATGATCTGCTATGAAGGGTGTTTTTTTTCTTTGCTGTGTGATAAGTGGTGTGGACTGCTCACTGGTGACTGTTGTAGACACCTTGGGGCCTCATGAGCGAGGCTGGGTCGCCTAGAGCATTGGAGCGGGCCTGTGTATCCGTGAGCCCTGACCTCTCCAAACAGGACATGTATTTTATTACACATTTCACTTTGGTTGTGGTTCATTCATTGAAAAGTATGGCTGGGTACTCAGAGGAGTCTTGGTCAGGGAAGGTGGGTTACAAATCTTGTGTTTTCTCTTGATACACAGATGGAGTCTCCTATGTACCACACCAGTCTCTTGATTGTCAATGGTGCGTTTCAGGAGACACGCACACTGAAGTTGTGGTCAATCGGACTCATGGAACGCAATGCTTCACTACTTACCACCAACACCCAATTGGCACACCTACGGGCCACACTACCCCACACTATAACTTGCTGACATAGAAAATGAGGGGCATGGACACTTTCACAAAGAGGTACTGGGTTCATACACATCTTAAGTGCAGCTGCGTCAACATAGATTTTTTGGAACAGATGCGTTTGACACAGGCATAGTTCGAAAAAGTACATGTGAAATGGAGAGGACTGGTGTAACTGCTAATGACGTTATCGACCTTGAGGTTCCAGACGGAGGCACTTCAGAACGCTCCTTCAGGGAGGCCCTGTGAACACATATTACCCACTATTTTGAGCTTAACACAGACACCACCCCCACCAGAGCACTGGGGTGGGATGCCTACAAGAAGGTCATCAGGGGACAATGCATTGCCATTATGTGTGGGGGTCCTGATCAAGGAACTCCTGGACATTGAGTTGAAACTACTTGAGACAGAAGTGTCATGGTGGGTTGACAAAATGTAAAGACACAAAGAGTTGAGAAAGAGTCACAGGGAGCTAGAGGTGCGGTTGGGGAAACATGACTATAGGTACTGCCTTGCCCTTCTCCATGCGGAGGAAGAATCACTCAAGCAAGCTATTGGCATGGCTGGTTAAAGAGGACCTGGAACGCCCCTCGATAGGAGTAATCAAGTTAGGGAGTGGCACTGTGGTTAATACATAAGTGGCCATTAATGTCACTTTTTCAAATTCCTAGTTGTCCCTGTAGCCTGCCCCCCCTGACAGGATCAAGGGGTATCTTCATGGGCTACCGTTACAGTGGCTGAATCCGCTCCCATGAGTGCTACCATGAGTGCTCCCATGAGCGGAACTGGATGAGCCCCTTCAAATTGAGAAGATACGGCCGGCTACCACCCAGGAAACCCTTGAAATCCACTCATAATGACCGCCCTCCCTCTTCAACATAGAATATAAGATATTAGGGAAGGCCCTGGCCAATATGCTGCTCCCTGTTGCTAACACCCAAGTGCATGTAGATCAGCCTGTGTTTATTCCAGATTGCAATACCTTCCTCAACATACGATGACTACTTCTTTTGATGAAAGCTGCCTCGGGTGAGACGGGGGAACAGCTTGCGGTGTAGCTTGACATAGAAAAGGCATACTGGGGTGTGATTACCTACTAGCGACATTGGAGGAAATGGACATGAGGTGGGCTTCCTAAGTTAGATATACTCCCTTTATAAGAACCCGACAGCGAGAGTCAGGGCGGAACAGTTGATATCTCACAGATTTGACATACATAGGGGCACCGGGGAGGGTTGACCCCTGTCTCCGTTGATTTGTACCCCGGCCATGGAGCCCCGGGCCTGCTGCCTGCACTTGAAAGTGCAGCTTTGGAGTCTCTTGGAACATGACGAACACCAGGTCATCTCTTTATAAACAGATGATGTCCTTATTTATCTGTGTGATGCCACTGCCAACTTCCAGCCCTTATGGAGATACTGGAGGAATTTGGAATCATATCAGGCCTCAGAGTAAATTGGTCAAATTCTTGCTTGTTCCCTTTGATGTACAGATTTACCACTTGGACAAGGACCTTGTGGAGAGTAATGATAACATGGGTAGGGTCCTGGACTCAATCCATAAATCCCTCCCTTTCTGGTTGTTCTTGCCCATGTCCTCGCTGGGCCGGCTGGCCATCTCCAAGATATCTATCCAATCAAAACTCCTGCACTACTTTGCAGTGTTACCGCTTTCACTTGCCAAGTACTTCTTTCGGGGCCTCCATGGTCTCCTGCTTGAGCTGTTATGGGGCTTAGGCTGGAGGTGGATGGAGCTCTCCATACTCCAGGGCCTGCTTCTTAAGGGTGGTCTTGGCACCCCCAATTATGAGTTATGCAGCAGCTCTACTGCAGTGGCTGATGCGCTGGGTGGGCACAGTCCATTGACAGGAGACAGCAACCATTTGCAGGTTCCTCGGGTGGACACACATATGTGGCTGTCAGACCCCTGAGCTAGCCCATCGCATGAGATGCATCACATCAATCAATCAATCAATCAGGGTTTGTAAAGCACGGCTACTCACCTGTGAGGGGCTCGAGGTTCTGTGGGGGCAGGGAACCCAGTGGATCAGTGTTGAGATCAGCCGAAGAACCAGGTCTTGAGGTCCTTCCTAATGTGCATCAGCGAGTTTGATTTCCTGAGGTTGATGGGGAGGGTGTTCTATGTCTTGCGGGCGAGGTAGAAGAAGGACATTCCACTAGTCTGGTCTTGCAGATTAGTGGGACCGTAGCCAGGGAAAGCTGGGTAGAGTGAAGGTGTCTGTTGGGACATGGAATGTGAGGCGGTGGTTCAGGTGTTGTGAAGGGACTTGTATGCGTGGGTGAGGCGTTTGAAGGTTATTCTTCTGTCGACAAGGAGCCAGTGGAGGATGCAGAGGCTCCTGGTCTCTGTAATTCCATAACCCGGCTATGATGGCCCCGGGAAGCACCCGGTGGTGGCCTAGGGGCCAGTGATCTGTGTGGCCTTTCAACAATCAGGACCTGGGAGAGGTGATCTGCTCCTAAAATATCTTTAAGCATGGTTTCAATATAGTCCTCCAGGCGGCCTGTATTTGTACTTTCAGGCACCCCCATAATACACCGGGATCGAGCCTCTAATTCTTCATTCTGAGCTTTCATTAAGTACAGCACTTTCTACATGCCTTTACATCTACCAGCGGTTTTATTTGACTCGTCCTCCACTGAGGATATCTGCAGCTCTGCTGTGGTCAAACGGACCACTTGCTTATCTAGCTTTGCCATCATACCGTCCATGCACTGCGTCAGCATGTCGATCTTTCCATCAATTGCTTGTAGGCATTGTTGCATCGATATCAATGTGGCCTCCAGCAGTGGAGCCTCCAGTTCTGTGTCCGAGTGCAAGCTTGGCGGCCTTTTGGAGTGGGGAGATTCAAAGTTCAAGTGCAACTGTTGCTTGTCCGTCTTGCCCATAGTTGCAGGTTTAGTTGTTACTGTTTTTTGTATATTCGGGTGTGTCGCACCAATTGTGATCTAACTGGGGCAAGTCCTGTCTTTTGCGGCACATCTGTAAGTAGGGTCACCAGATTCTCAAAACAAAAAACCGGGACAGTTCATAAACATAGAAGTAGGACTACAGTTTGCAGTAATGGTCAACTTAAAAGTAGGAGTATTTGACAGCTGTCATAGACATAGAAAAGGGACTACAATGACGGGTGCCCCCACAGACACAGATGAAGAATTATAGATAACAAATCAGGATTTTTTACCTAACAGCATGTGCATTATAGGATGCTGGGTTTTTGTTCTAACAATGCCAAGAAAGGCCTCCAAAATTAGTAACTTTGAAAAATGGCTATAAAACTTGCCTCATGCCAGAAGTTGAGAAGTGAAGGGGAAGAATGAAGAGAAAGTGAGACAAAAGGTACTATGACTTGGGAAGGGCTGAGGAGGTGGGCCTGTCTGGGTCTCTGAGATGATAGGAGGGATGCGAGAAGGCCTGTCTGTGCCTCTAAGGTGTTGGATGGGCTGCGACCATAGGCCTGTCTCTCCCTCTGAGACGAGGGGGGGGGGACGGTGACTGTGTCATTTTTCAGGTATAAGGCTAACTCCAAAATAGATGCAGTATGTTACTGGTGATGTCCGATCTGTGCATGCTGCTGTCGTATATAAGTGTCTCCTGTTGAGCAGCTTTAAAAACACCTCTTGGCACTCTGTATGCATCAATTCTTTGCTGTGATAAAACCCATGACATAGTGCTCAAAAACATTTCCCGAGTGCACTTTGATTTGATTTATAGATTTGTAAATCGCACGTATGCCCAAGGGAATCTTGGCACTGGAATTGGCACGAACGCTGAAGTTTGGCAGGACCTGGTGATACTAATACAATATATGAAAGGCTTGATTTGGGGAAAACATGGCGGCCGCTTGTTAGAGCGGCGCGCTCGCCCTTGACGAAGGTTCCTGCTAACGTGCCCCAGAAGATGATCTAACCGTACCGGTCGCTACAGATGGGCGAGCGGTGAAATGGCAAGCTAGGACGCTGCCAAAACATCGGTGAAAACATCGAGACCCTACCCGGTGGGAGGCGAGACGAAGACAGAACGGATCGGGTCCGGGCAAGTGGGAAAGAGTGAGAGTGAGCGGGCAGGCGGGGCTTCGGGGGCTTCGGGAGCGTTGTGCTCGGCTGAGCTGCTCCGGGAAGCAGCTCGGCCCATATTGGCGGTGGTTTGAAACCCAGAAGCTACAGTGTGGGAATACAACACTGGACAGAGCCGCTGATGTAATTAAATATCGGGATCCTACTTGGCGGGAGGCGAGACGGATCGGAGACGGATCGGAGCAGGCTCGGGTCATATTGTGCAGCGCGGTGTTTAGCGCTGTGCAGTGCCGATAGTGAAGAGGGGGCAGACGAGAGCCTGGGAGCTTTGTGCTGGAGCAAGACTCGAGTTTGGTGGCGTGGAGGCAGCCTGAGCTGCTGGAAACAAAAGTGCTTTATCAAAAATAAAAACCGGACAGAGCTGCTGATGTGCTGGGGGCAGGTTCTCCTCCCAGCACCCTACCGCTGGGGAGACGCAGCCGTGGAGCTCCGAAGAAGCAGAAGGGCAGCAGTGTACAGCGTTTCTGCAAATAGAGTGACAACTAACAGTTGGTGTGGTAAGGGGGGCCAGCAGGGGGGAAAAGTGTTGAGTGCTTTGAGTGCTTTGAGGCGTGAGGCTCAGCCTATTGACACTAGGGGCCCTACAGATATACAAGACCCTTCGCAGAACCTAGCCCTGATACCCAGAGTCTTCAGATTTAAGGCACAATTTCAAGCTCCCAGCCAGGCACCTAGTGAGTCTTCATACATAAACACCGCCAGAACCCTGGGGAAGCGGAAGGCTAAGGGGAAAGGGAAAGGTAGCAATAAAGATAAAGACTCAGTTGCCCCTGCAGGTCCCAGGGACACAGGCCAAGCACAAGTAACCGAAAGAAGCCCAGAGGAACAGTCCCTCACGGAGTCAGAGCCAGAATCTGAGCTTGAGGTAGCAACCGATATACTACAACCCCCAGTCTCAAGGGGGCTGAGAAGGGGTAAGGGATATCAGCTACGTTATACTGGTCCGAAGGAGTTACCACATAAGGCGAGTCAGAGTAAAGGGGACTGTAGAACAAAAGCTAGCAAAATCTCTAGAGCAAGTTGCTAATGCAACACCCCCTCTGGGCCAGCAAGCCTCTACCTCAACGGTAGGAAGTGAGACAAAAGAGTTGGGTCAATGTAGTGGGTGTTGCGAAGAAAATGATAGCGACGATACCCTCCAAGCTATACTTCTTAGCATGAGGCAAGAGATCAGAAATGGGTTTGAGGAGTCGAAAAAATGCTTCGAGGAATTGAGACAAACTCATTCAGAGATCCGCAAAATGTGCGAAAACTTAGAGTCCAAGGTAGATGGTCTCTCATTAAGAACTGGAGACTTAGAGGATTCTGTTGGCGAGCTTAAGGCAAAATTGGAGCGTGCTGAGGCGAAGATTCAGACACTACGACGGGAAGGCAATACAGTCAAAGAGAGGGTAGAGTCTCTCGAAAATTTCTCTAGAAGGAATAACTTGAGACTTCTAAAAATTCCGGAGGGGAAAGAAGGAGGAGACTTAAAGAACTTTGTAGCAACTATACTAAAAGACTCTCTCAATCTGGATGAACCCTTGGCTGAGATTGAAACAGATATCCAGAGGGTACACCGGGACCCATTCCGTCTTAAATCAGGCAGAGATAAACCAAGGAAGTTCCGGGTGAATTTTCTAACATACTCACTTAAAGAAAAGATTCTGAATCTAGCCCTGAAAGCCAAGACCTTGAAAGCCTTAGACTTCTCTTTTGAAGTGAGGTCCGACCTGTCTAAAACCACACTAGACAGGCAATGGGAATTAGGTCAACGGATGGAGAAGTTCAGAAGTCTAGGAGCTACCGTGCAACTGAGATTCCCTGCCTTCCTAAGGATAATGCACAATAATAAAATGTACAATGTTAAATCTCCTCTCGAAGCTGATGAGCTACTAGTCTTTATTAGTGAGCACGCAAACCCCCCAGACCGCGAGTAAAAAAAAAAAAACCTAGTTAAAAAAAAAAAAAAAATGGAGGAATCTGTAAAAGTTTCTCTTTTAAAAAAAAAAAAAAAAAAGGGAGTTAGAAAAGAGATTAAAAAAAAGGGGGGGAGAAATCACGAACGCTTGGGTGAGGAAGTAATATAAAAAATAAATAAATAAATAAATAAATAAATAAAAAGGTGAAATAAAGGATAGATGAGGGAAATAAAATACAAAAATAAATAAATAAATAAATAAATAAAGAGGGAAAGATAAAATATCACACAAATTTTTCACTAAAGCATAAGAATCCAAAATAGTATTGGGTGATATATAAATAAACGGCTATTAACACGGAAATTTCACTGTAGACTTCAATCCCCTGTAAACTCACTGTCAGAAGTCCTGAGTTACATTAGGCTGCAAAGGGGCCTATTTATAATTCCTTTATTCTCGCCCAAACTCACCTTGGCAACTCGAGGTTCACCATCAGCAACAATAAGTAATAATATAACTACCAGATAAGAGATTAAAACCACAATTTCACTAATCACTATTCGCCACTACTTATATATAAATCGTAATGACCGATAAGAGTGATATTAGGGCATGAAACGGGAACACGTCAGAGACGACAAGCTGGCAATACATCATGCCAGAGTAAGTTGGGGGGGGGGTCCCAGGGGTGGGAAAGGGAAGGCAAAAAATAAAAGTCCTTATAAACCGAATTCTATAATCACGAAGAAAATGGATCTAATGTTGTTTCAAAGCTGCTGTTTGATCAAAACAGAAACAGATATAGCCAATGACAGGCAGTCTTGCAAAAAAGGTATCAGAGCTGAGGGTTGGAAAACTATGTTAAAGAGCCTAAAAATTAATGTCAGATATTAAATTCTTATCCTGGAACGTAAATGGTCTGCGAGTGAGGGCGAGGAGGAATAGAATCTTACAGTATTTACGAGACTCACCCGCGCAGATCATTGCGATTCAGGAAACACATCTAAACAAACAAGAGATTACAGACATACTTAAAAAACTTAAATTGGTTGATAAATTCGTAAGCACGGACCATAACGCTAGTATTCGTGGTACTGCCATCATTTTTAAAAAAGCAGCAAGGGCCCAGATCATGGACTGGAAAACAGATGCGAGTGGCAGATGGCTGATAGTCAATGCCCAACTACACTCGAAGGGTTTTACCATTACTAGCTATTATGGACCTAATCAGGACGATCCTTCTTATCTGAATATTCTGCAGAATCATCTGATTACCTGTCCTGACCCCATAATATGGGTGGGCGATTTCAATCTTGTCCTAGATCCAAAATTAGACAAATCTCCCACTTCCAGGGCCGTAGCACATAGTAACATGAGGGATACACTTCTTAGATGTATCTCGAATCTTGGCTTAAACGACTTATGGAGACAAAGAGCTGGTAAAACCATGGGAGTCTCTTTTCACAATTACAAATATAGACATAAATCACGAATTGATTATGCCTCATTCAGCATCTCTCTCAAAGATCAGGTTAAAAACATAACATACCTGCCACTGCATCTCTCAGATCACTCTGATATTCTTTTCTCGGTAAAACTAGAGCAGAAATCCACTCATCCATCTTGGTCCTTTGACCGAACAATTTTACTGGAGGAAGAGGAGAAAGATTATCTGATACATGAAACTGCCTCCTTCTTAGAGCAAAATTTAGGCTCTGCCTCTTTGGTCATGGTATGGGAGGCCTGGAAAGCTTTTATAAGGGGCTGCATTACTGGTAGGGCCTCTTACAGGAGAAAGAAATATGGGGAGGCAATTCTACATATAGAGCAAGAACTGACCCGCTTGGAGTCATCAGATCAGGTCCCCTCAGATAATCAAGAGGAGAAAATAGAATTAAAAGCGAAGTTAGATACATTATTGCAAGAAAGGCTAAATAAAAGATGCCAGGCAAGTAAACTTGCGCATTTTGAATATGGCGAATCTGCTGGAAAATTGTTGGCCTGGAAAATAAAAGCCGACCAGTCCAGAAACTTCATTAAAGAAGTGAGGGTCGCTGGGGAAGCCACTAGTAGGTTAACAGATACGGACATCGGTGAAGCCTTTAGTGAGTTCTTCCGGAATATCTATACAGAGGAACTCAATGCTAATGCAGACGAAAGGAATGAATGGCTGGACAATATAACTCTTCCTGAATTGAATAGCGCCCAAATTGAAAACATAGATAAAGAAATAACGGAACTAGAAGTTGTTAATAATATCAAACAATTAACACAGGGCAAGGCTGCAGGACCGGACGGTCTCCCAGGAGAATTATATAGGGTACTCAATCCCACTCTCATTCCAGTCCTTACGAATCTTTTCAACGACATACTGATTAGAGGGGAGCCACCACCAAGCTCTTGGGGGGAAGCGAATATAGCCTTAATATTAAAAACAGGCAAGGACCCAGCCGAATGTGGATCATATCGCCCAATCTCGCTTCTCAATAACGATTATAACATTTTCACGTCAATTTTGGCAGCGAGATTGGGAAGCGAGATTGGATCAATTATCCACCCTGACCAAAAGGGTTTCATTAGAGGCCGGCAACTGGCCGACCTAACTTACGATCGGGTGGGATCAACTTTCGGCCTACCCCTGGCTATCATGACTCTTGACGCCACAAAAGCGTTCAATAGGGTAAATTGGGCATATTTAAATATAATAATGAAAAAATTCCATCTTGGTCCCAAATTTTGTAGGGCTATAGGCTTAATATACAATAACCCCAGAGCATCCCTACTAATAAATGGTTCACGAACAACTCCTTTCAAAATTAGCCGAGGAACAAGGCAGGGTTGTCCTCTATCCCCCCCTTCTTTTCAATTTATACGTAGAACCGTTTGCACAGTCTATCAGGGAGGATACTAATATTCCACACTTCACTTTTTCGGGCTGGGATAAGAAGGTCGGACTCTATGCAGATGATATACTCATTTACACAACCGATCCCGCATTGGCATTCCCTATAATTAAAAAGAAAGCGGAGGAGTTTGGAAAATTCTCGGGATATGAAATAAATGCAGGGAAAACGGAAATTATGGTTTGGAACATTCATAATCTTCAACTCCCGGTAAAATCCTCAATGAGGTATTTGGGAGTTACAATAACTAAAGACTTAGAACATCTGGCTCAAAACAACTTAGCCCGGATTTCCCGCGAATCCCAATCCTTGATGAAAGCTTGGTCCTTTCTCCCGCTTACCATCTACGGGAGAACCAGCTTGATAAAAATGAGTATTCTCCCGAAATTTACATTCATTTTCAACTCCATCCCGCTAACTTTTGACACCAAACAGCTTGCAAAATGTCAGCAAAACATTAACTCATTTATTTGGGGATATAAATCCAGCAGACTGGCCTGGAAAAAACTGAGAAGGAGAAGAGAAAAAGGGGGGCTCGCATTGCCAGACCTGGAATACTACGCCTGGGCTTTTCATTTGACCCATTCCAGGATGTTACTCAAGATCCCCTGGGGAAATGCAAATGGGTTTATGTATAAAGCAATGTTATTGGGTTCGGACCTTCCAGTGAACGGTTTTCTTTTCAAGTTTGGCCACCAGAAGTTCTTAAAAAAAATTAGGCTAAAGTCACTACTGGGCACTATAAAAGAATGGTCTCAAATTAAATCCAAGGCTGGGATAGGATATTTATCTAAACATGCTCCGATTTGGGACTTACCTGGGCTATCATCACAAGAAGCCAACGCAGTTAAAAGAGTCCTACTAGATGCAGGTATAACACAGTGGGGGGAACTGCTGGTAGAAGGATCAATTATGGAATCGGATACTTTCAAGCTTAGGGTAACATCATCACTCTCTTGGATTGTATACTTACAATTGGTCAGCTGGCTTCGGACTCAAATAAAGAAGAAAGCAATGATGGGAGAATACAGTCCTCTAGAAAACACCCTAGTGGAGAGACCTGTGGGAAGAAAGGAAGTCGCACTCTTCTACTGGCACATCATAGAGGATGGAGAGCGTGACCTCAACTTCCCGGAAAAACTCTGGGGTGCAGAGGGAGAACTACATATGGAGGACATATGGGAGGAATCTTTTACCCTCCTCTATAAAATCATCAAGCCAGCCTGGTTGAGGCGTATCCACTTTTTCACGCTTCACCGAGCGTATTACTCTCCCAAACGGCTTTCGAAATTCCAACCCGGGAAGTGTTGTAGCAAATGCTCCTTTCCAGCAGCCTCAGATCTTCATATGTTCTGTGAGTGCCTGAACATTGCCACCTTTTGGCAAGAAGTCAGGACAACACTCGAATCTATCCTCAGATCATCTATCCCGTTCACATGGTCTGTAATCATCTTCGGCCTAAATAATAACATCAAGGGATTAGAGAGAGAGTTCTTATTCTATGCCATCCTACTAGCAAGAAGAGAAATCTGCAAAAACTGGGTTAATACAAACCCTCCAACGCACGTAGAGTGGCTGTCTTCACTATATGCAGCATCGAAGGTCGACCTATCTAGAACAGGCAGCCCCCGATCTTTGAGATTTTGGGACCTTTTGATTAATTGGAGAAGGGACAGTTAGTCAACCCGGGGTTTTTTTTTTTCCCGGGTCCGATGATTAGGCCTAAAATCTCCTTGTCCAAAGGGAGGCACCCCAGGCCGTACAGTCACTGGACAACTGGCCGAACCGGCCCGAAGGGAGAGTGTCCGTCCAAGCTTTGCTGGAGACATCGGGTCTGACTCTCTGGGTACCGGGAGCTTAGTACTAGGCCTCTCGGTGCTACAGGGGGGGTCGGGTCTCGTGTTTTTGCGGCTAGGAGCACATTTGGATCGACCATATGGCTAATGAGGACTTTTAAACAAAAAAAATAATAAATAAATAAATAAATATATGAACAAGTCAGTTGGTGAATAATCATGTTTTCAGAAGCTCTTTTTCGGGATCGGTAAGCGGTTCCAGGTTTTTGCTGTCCCTTATAGGAAGCTTTTGCCCCCCAGCAAACCTGCTTGTACCTGGGTATTAATAGTAGTTTTGATTGAGCTGACTTTAAATTTCTGGCTGGCATATTCCTTTTAAGATGTGTCCTGAGATACAGTGGTCCTTTACCCTGTAGGGCCTTAAATGCTAGGCATTGTGATTTAAATGTAATTCTTTTTTCCACTGGGAGCCAGTGGAGGTCTCTCAATCTATGGGAGGCTGATTTAAATCTGGGGATGTCCAGTATTAATCTAGCTGCTGCATTCTGCATTCGCTACAGTTTCAATAAAAACTGGGATTGTATCCCCATATATAAGGCATTGCCATAGTCCAGTCTGGAAAGGGCCAAGGTTGTGACCAGTGTTTTTAATGCATTTGGGGGAATAAAAGGGCGGATCTTCCTGATCATCTTTAAAATACCCCAGAAGGTGGAGGCAAGCTTGTTAATTTGACACTCAAATGTCAATCTATCATCAAATACAACCCCTAAGTTCCTAACCTTAGGGACTGGAATTGGACATTCGCCTAGATCAGCTGGCCAGCATCTTGGAGACCAAAAGGAGGCATTGGACCCTAGCAGCAGAATTTCTGTTCAATTTAAGACAGTTAGTCTGCATCCATGTATTTATCTGCGAAATGCAGATTTTGAAACGATCATCTGTCTCTTCAACATCATTTGAGACTGATACCACTACCTGGGTGTCATCGGCATTGGAGACCACTGAGAAACCACAATGCCTGATGATCACTGCCAGAGGAGCCACATAGATATTAAAAAGTGTGGGGCTCAAGGAGGAGCCCTGACTTACCCCACATGGCAGTTTGAAAGATCTGGATGCCGAGCCATCCACTTCTACAACAAAAGTTCTGTCCGTTAGATAGGGGGACAGTAGAGTATGGGTGGTATCTTGGAATCCAAACTCCTCTAGTCTACCAATTAAAATGTCCTGTTTGACTGGATCGAAGGCCGCCGATAAATCTAACAAGATCAAGGCGGCCTTCCCTACTGCATCCAATGTTCTTCTGAGTTCCTCTACTGCCATGCCAGAGCAGTCTCTGTTCCGTGGCCCTCTCTAAACCCATATTGTGAGTGGTCGAGGAGGTCTCCGGTGGAAACAAAAGTTGTAATCTGCATTTTGAGTAATTTCTCCAACACCTTAGAAGGAAAAGGAATCCTAGTGATCCGACGGGAACTGCTAGGTTCCTTAGGGTCGAAGTTTAGTTTCTTTAACAGAGGTACGATTGAGGCTGTCTTCCACACCTTCGGGAACAGGCCTGACTGTATTATTTCTGTGAACACTAATCTAAGTTGCTCAATGAGTATTTCTGGGAACAGAACACCTTCGGGAACAGGCCTGACTGTATTATTTCTGTGAACACTAATCTAAGTTGCTCAATGAGTATTTCTGGGAACAGATGGAAAATTTTAGGAGGGCAAGGGTCTGACGGGGCTCCTGACGTGGTTGTTTTTACCACTTGAGTGATCTGTTCCACCGTGGGCGACGAAAAGGAGAAACCCATGCCGGGTGCGTGTGTATTAATCAATCAATCAGGGCACTTGTAAAGTGCACTACATATCCGTGAGGGTCTCAAGGTACTGGGGGGGTGCTGCTACTGATCGAAGATCTATGTCTTGAGAAGTCTACTGAAGGCCAGTAGGTCTTGGGTCTGCCGTAGGTTGGTGGGGAGGGTGTTCCAGGTCTTGGCGGTGAGGTGGGAGAAGGAGCTGCTGCCGGCTGTCGTTCTTCAGATACGGGGGACTGTGGCAAGGGCAAGGCCCACGGAGCGGAGCTGGCGGGTGGGGGTGTAGAAGCTGAATCGTCTGTTGAGGTATGTTGCGCCGGTGTTGTGGAGAGCTTTGTGTGCATGGATGAGGAGCTTGAAGGTTATCATCTTGTTGACGGGGAGCCAGTGCAGGTCTCTCAGGTGGGGTGTGATGTAGCTGCGGGGGGATGTCGAAGATCAGACGTGCCAAGGCATTCTGGATGCGTTGCAGTCGTCTCAGGAGCTTTGCCAATGTTCCTGCGTAGAGGGCGTTTCTGTAGTCCAGCCTGCTGGTGACGAGGGCCTGGGTGACTGTTCTTCTAGTTTCAGTGGAGATCCACTTGAAGATCCTGCGGAGCATTCAGAGGGTGTTGAAGCAGGATGAGGAGACGGCGTTGACCTGCTTAGTCATGGAAAGGGTGGAGTCGAGGAAGACCCCTAGGTTGCGTGTGTGGTCAGTGGGTGTGGGTGCTGTTCCTAGTGTTGTTGGCCACCAGGAGTCATCCCAGGCTGAAGGGGTGGAGACAAGGATGAGGACCTCCATCTTGTCCGAGTTCAGCTTCAGTGGGCTGTTACTCATCCATTCGGCGACAGCCTTCATTCCTTCGTGGAGGTTGTTTTAGGCGGTGTGATGGTCTTTGGTGAGGGAGAGGATCAGCTGGGTGTCATCGGCGTAGGAGATGATGTTGAGGTCCTGCTGTCGGGCGACGTGGGCGAGGGGTGCCATGTAGATGTTGAACAGCGTCGGGCTGAGGGAAGAGTCCTGGGATACGCCGCAGATGATCTCGGTGGCATTGGAGCAGAAGGGGGGGTGAGGTGGACGCTTGGAGTTCTGCCGGAGAGGAAGGATGTGGTCCAGTCCAGGGCCTTCTCTTGGATCCCGGCTTCGTGTAGTCGTGTTTGTAATGTGTGGTGGTGCACCGCGTCGAAGGGGGCTGACAGGTCCAGGAGGATGAGGGCCGCTGTTTCTCCGTTGTCAAGCAGGGTCCTGATGTCATCGGTGGTGGCAATGAGGGCCGTTTCGGTGCTGTGGTTGCTGCGAAACCCTGACTGGGATGGGTCCAGGATGCTGTTGTCCTCAAGGTAGCGGGTCAGTTGTTTGTTGACGATTTTCTCAGTGACCTTCGCCGGGAACGGGAGCAGGGAGATAGGTCGGACGTTTTTGAGGTCCTTGGGGTCCACCTTGGCCTTCTTGAGTAAGGCGTTGATCTCGGCGGGCTTCCAGCTTTCCGGGAAGATTGCCATCTCGAAGGAGATGTTGATTACTTTCTGGAGGTGGGGAGCAATGGCTGTGCAGGCTTTGTTGAAGATGTGGTGAGGGCATGGGTCTAACGGTGATCTGGAGTGGATGGTGTTCATGATCTCGCTGGTGTCCTCATCGTTGATGCTGGTCCAGGAGAGCAGGCGATTGGTGCAGGTGGTGTTCGTGGGGCCGTGGTTGTGGCGTTGAAGCTGTCATGGATTTTGGCAATCTTGCGATGAAAGAAGGTGGCCAGCGAGTCGCATAGGTCTTGCGAAGGCGGGATGTCATTGGTGTTGGACCTGGGGTTAGAGAGTTCCTTCACGATGTTGAAGAGCTCTTTGCTGTTGTGTGAATTGTTATCTAAGCGGTCTTTGAATGAGGCCCTCCAGGTGGCTCTGATGAGTTAATGGTATCTGCAGGTGGCGTTCTTGTGGGCTGCGTAGCTGTCCCGTGTTTGTTTGCGAAGCCCGTTCTTCTCCAGTTTTTGGCATGTTTGTTTGGAGGCCTGGAGGTCTTTGGTAAACCAGGTGGCTTTCTTGTTGGTGTGGCTGTTGGAGGGAGTCTTGAGCGGGGCAAGGGTGTTGATGCAGTTGTCGATCCATTGTCTAAGGTTGTGGGTGGTCGAGTCTGGGTCGGTGGGGACGGCGGGTGGACTCTGGGCGAGGGTGGTGGTTTGCTGGTCTACGGTGACTTTGCTCCAGCAGCGTCGAGGCATCTGTTTGGTTCGGGTGGGATTCCTGAAGGTGAAATGGATGCAGTGATGGTTGGTTCAGTGGAGTTCGGTGGTGTGGTTGAAGGTGATGCGGGGGACCGCGGTGAAGATGGAGTCGAGCGTGTGGTCGGCGGCGTGGGTGGGTGTTGTCACGAGCTGGCTGAGTCCGAGGTTGGCGAGGTTGTCAATCAGGGTGGTGGAGTTGGTGTTGTTCTCGAGGTGGAAGTTCAGGTCCCCTAGGAGGATGTATTCTGTGGAGGTGAGGGCATGTGTGCTGATGACCTGACCTCGGGTCACTCCCCACGCCGCACTGCTCCTCCTGGGTTCCGGTGTCTCGTGTCCCTCTCGCTCCCGCTGCTGCCGAGGGTTCGCCGCCCCTGGTGACTGCTTGGCTGTACTGATATTCTCCTTTGTTTTTTCTCCCAATCTTGTCCTGTTAACCTGCCTTTTGTTTTTTGTCCTCTGTAACTTGCCTTTTTGTTTTTTTTTGGTGTCTCGGCTTAGAGGCTCCTCTCTCGCCACTGCCCTCTAAGCCTACAGGCTCCCGCTCCCCGTCGCTGCTCCCCTGCGGCCCCGCCCCCTTTGCCTTTTGTCTCCCTGCCCATTGGCCGCCCCGCTCCCGCCTCCCAGCTGCTCCTCCCTCCCACTTTGCCACTTATGGAGGATGGCACACGGAAGCGCAGTGGACACGCCAAAGGCAAGCCCGTCTGCGCCTGTCCGCGCCTGGACCACGCCCAGCACCAGAAACCCTGGACCCCGCGCCCCCCGCACCGCCAGACTGCACTACGACTCCAGCACCCTCCACGCACTCAATACCGGACAAGACCACCCCTGCCACCAGGCCACCCCGAAGAGCACACAAGGGCACTTTGCCAGTGTCCAGCTCACCAAACCACCAGCCAGAGAACTCAACCACCTCCGCTGCATCCTCCTCAACACCCGCTCTGCTCGCAAGCACGCCATCGAACTCTGGGACCTCCTAGACTCCACCTCTCCCGACGTCGCCTTCCTGATGGAGACCTGGCTGAACGCCACCTCAGCACCAGACATCGCCATAGCCATCTCACAGGGCTACAAGATCTCCCGCAGAGACTGCACCGGAGTGGGAGGGGGAATCGCCATCATCCACAAGGACACCCTTAGAGTCACAACCAACACCGACGACAGCTCACCACCGCCGAGCACATGCACTTCCAGATCCACACCAACACCACCCTCAGAGGAACACTCATCTATAGACCACCCGGACCATGACCACAGTTCAGCAACGCCATCGCCGACCTCGTCAGCACCCACGAACTCGCCTCCACGGACTACATCCTCCTCGGGGCCCTGAACTTCCTCCTCGAGAACAACAACAATGCCAACTCCACCGCCCTGATCGACAACCTCGCCAACCTCGGACTCAAACAGCTCGTGACGACACCCACCCACGCCGCCGGACACACACTGGACCCCATCTTCTCCACAAGCCCCCAGGTCTCCTTCAACCACACCACGAACCCCACTGGACCGACCACAGATGCGTCCACTTCACCTTCAGGAAACCCACCACACACCACCGCACCCAACAGCTACCACATCGCTGCTGGGGCAAGGTCGCCAAGGACCAACTCACTGCCACCCTCGCCCTGAGACCACCCACGGACCCCACTGACCCAGACACCGGCACAACCAACCTCAAACTGTGGATCAATGACTGCGCCGACACCCTCGCCCCCCTCAAGACCTCCACAACCAACCACACCAACAAGAAAGCCGCCTGGTTCACCGAAGACCTCCGGACCTCCAAGCGCACCTGCTGGAAGCTGGAGAAGAAATGGCTCCTCAACCGAACACCAGACAACCACACAGCCCACAAGAGCGCCACCCGCAGACACCACGAACTTATCAGGACCGCCAAGAGGACTACCTTAAAAGAGCGCCTAGACAACAACGCACACAACACCAAAGAGCTCTTCAGCATCGTAAAAGAACTCTCCAACCTCAGCTCCAACACCAACGACATCCCACCATCACAAGACCTGTGCGACTCCCTGGCCATCTTCTTTCACCACAAGATCACCGACATCCACGACAGCTTTAACTCCGACACCGCCGCACCCACCATTGAGTCCACCACCCCTGCGACCACCAGCCGCCTGACCGCCTAGTCCAGCGTCAGCGACGAAGACACCATCAAAACCATGAACTCCATCAACTCCGGATCCCCATCTGACCCCTGCCCTCACCACGTCTTCAAAAAAGCCAGCACAGCTATCGTGCCCCACCTCCGGAAAACAATCAACAGATCCTTTGAGACAGCAACGTTCCCGGAAAGCTGGAAGCACGCTGAGATCGACGTCCTTCCGAAAAAGCCCAAGGCAGACCCCAAAGACCTCAAGAACTTCCTGCCCATCTCCCTGCTCCCGTTCCGGCAAAAGTGACAGAGAAGATTGTCAACAACCAGCTAACCTGCTGCCTGGAAGACAAACAACATCCTGGACCCCTCCCAACCCGGTTTCCGCAGCAACCACAGCACCGAGACCGCCCTCATCGCCGCCACTGACGACATCAGGATCCTGATGGACAAAGGAGAGACAACCGCCCTCATCCTCTTGGACCTATCAGTAGCCTTTGACACAGTCTGCCACCGCACCCTATCAGCACGCCTCCACGACGCCGGAATCTAAGAGAAGGCCCTGGCCTGGACCACATCCTTCCTCTCCGGCAGAACCCAGAGCGTCCGCCTCCCACCCTTCTACTAAAAAACCACCAAGATCATCTGCGGCGTCCCACAGGGATCCTCCCTCAGCCCGACGCTGTTCAATATCTACATGGCACCGCTCGCCCACGTCGCACGACAAAACAACCTCAACATCATCTCCTACGCCGATGACACCCAGCTGATCATATCCCTCACCGAATACCGCCAAAGCCAACCTCCACAGAGGAATGAAATCCGTAGCCGACTGGATGTAGAACAGCAGACTGAAGCTGAATTCAGACAAGACGGAGGTCCTCATTCTCTGACCCACCCCATCAGCCAGGGCTCTTGGTGGCCCACATCACTAGGCGTATCCCCGGAACCCACAGACCACGCACGCAACCTGGGGGTCATCCTCGACTCCACCCTCTCCATGACCAGGCAAGTCAATGCCGTCCCTGCATCCTGCTTCAACACCATCAGAATGCTCCGCAGGATCTTCAAATGGATCCTGGCTGACACAAGAAAAACCGTCACCCAGGCCCTTGTCAACAGCAGATTCGACTACCGAAACGCCCTCTACTCAGGAACAACAACCAAGCTCCTGAGACGACTACAACGAATCCAGAATGCCTCGGCACGATTGATCCTCGACGTCCCCCGACGCAGCCACATCACACCCCACCTGAGAGGCCTGCATTGGCTCCCAGTCAACAAGAGGATCACCTTCAAACTCCTCATCCACGCACACAAAGCACTACACAACACCGGACCCACATACCTCAACAACCGACTCAGCTTCCACACCCCCGCCCGAAGCCTCTGCTCAGCCAACCTCGCCCTCCCCACAGTCCCTCGTATCTGGAAAGCCACCGCCGGCGGCAGATCCTTCTACTACCTTGCTGCCAAGACCTGGAACACCCTCCCTAACAGCTTACGACAGACCCAGGACCTGCTGGCCTTCAGAAGACTTCTCAAGACCTGGCTCTTCGACCAGTAGCAGCCTCCCCCCCCAGCGCATCGAGACCCTCACGGGTATCTAGCGCGCTTTAGAAATGTGTGTGATTGATTGATTGATTGATGAAGTCGGCGATAGAGTCACTGAACTGTGGTCGGTGGCTCTGTAGACGAGGGTTCCTCTGAGGGTGGTGTTGCGGTCGGTGTGGATCTGGAAGTGCAGGTGTTCGGCGGTGCTTAGGGGGTCATTGTTGTTGGCTGAGACTCTGAGGGTGTTCCTGTGGATGATGGGGATTCCTCCTCCTACGCTGTTGGTCCGGTCCCTGCGGGTGATCTTGTAGCCTTCCGGGATGGCTATGGCGGGAGCTGAGGTAGGGTTCAGCCAGGTCTCTGTCAGGAAGGCGACATCTGGGGAGGTTGATTCGAGTAGGTCCTAGAGTTCAACGGTGTGTTTGCAGGCGGAGCGGGTGTTGAGGAGGATGCATCTTAGTTGGTTGGGTTCTTTGGTTGGTGGTTTGGCGGGCCGGGTGCTGGTGAAGCTGCAGTTCCGGCAGGTGAAGGGTCCGCGGGTGCGCTTTGGGGTGGCCCGGTAGCAGGTGTGTTCTCATCCGGGGTTGAGTGCGTGGAGGGTGCTGGCATCGTAGCGTAGTCGGGTGCTGTGGTAATCGTGAGGGCCAGGGGTTCAGGTGCTGGGAGCCGTCCAGGCGTGGACGTGCGCTGACGGGCTTGCCTTAGGCGCACCTTTGGCACGCCAGCAGCGCGGCCACGCAGCGACCGCCATAAGAGGGGGAGGTGGGAGGGAGGAGCAGCTGGGAGGGGGAAATGACGAATGGGCGAGCGGGGGTGGGGGGCGGGGTCGCAGGGGACGCAACGGCGGTAAAAGCGGTCGCAGAAGCCAAATACATATGAAACGGGCACATAAGCATAGAGGAGCACAATACAAAATACAGTACAATGCAACTCTGGGCAGAAACGGTCTACGAGTGGGCGGGGGGGCGGGGCCGCAGGAGACGCAGCAGCGGTACAAGCGGTCACTGAAAGCAGAGGTCAAATACAAATACAAATAAAACGGTCACATAAGCAAAGAGGAGCACAATACAAAAACAGTACAATACAACAATGGGCAGAAAAGCATACCTACGGCCTACCACTGGCCACCAGGAATGAGGCGCAGGCAGTAGCCTCTGGGTGGAGGTGGACCTCGAACTCAGCACTCGGCAGTAGCTGGGTACAGGAGCACTGGTGCAGTGAGGTGGAGCTGTGCTACGTGGGGAGCGGCCTGCCTGGAGACAGGGTGAAGGGTCGCTCTCACTGCCGCGCAGCCGCCGCCATAAGAAGGGGAGGTGGGAGAGAGGAGCAGCTGGAAGGGGGGAACGATGAATGTGCTAGCAGGGAGGGCGAGAGGCGGGCCGCAGGGGATGCAGTGGAGGGAAAAGCGGTCACAGAAGCAGAAGCCAAATACAAATGAAACAGTCACATCAGCAGAGAGGAGCACAATACAAAATACAGTACAATGCAACTCAGAGCAGAAAAAACAAACCTACAGTCTACGAGCGGGCGGGGGTGGGGCGGGGTGGCAGGGCCGCAGGGGACGCAGCTGCGGTAAAAGCAGTCACAGAAGCAGAAGCCAAATACAAGAGAAATGGTCACATAAGCAAAGAGGGAACGGTCACATAAGCAAAGAGGGGCACAATACAAAATACAATACAACTCTGGGCAGAAAAGCAAACCTAAGGTTTACGAGCGGGCGGGGGAATGGTGCCGCAGGGTACGCAGCGGCGGGAAAAGCTGTCACAGAAAGCAGAGGTCAAATACAATTACAAATAAAACGGTCACATAAGCAAAGAGGAGCACAATACAAACACAGTACCATACAACTCAGGGCAGAAAAGCAAACCTACGCCTACCACTGGCCACCAGGGATGAGGTGCAGATGGTAGTCTGCGGGTGGAGATGGGCTTCGAACTCAGCACTCGGCAATAGCTGGGCACAGGAGCACGGGCGCAGTCTGGTGGAGCTGCTCGGTGTATGGAGCGGCCTGCCTGGAGACAGGGTCAAGGGTCGCTCCCTGGCTTAGTTATCTTGGAGGAGGAGTGATTGCTAGCTCTATAGGTTTTATACACTGTCTCAACTTTGTTTATGAAAAATTGTCCGACAGTTTTGCAAAATTCTGAGCTATTCATCATCTGAGATTTAGCTTGGAGATTGGCTAGTTTTTTTACTGTAGTGAACAACTCTCTGCTGGAGTTCTTGGCCTCCAATATTTTTGTTGTAAAGTATTTGCTTTTTTCCCTCAATGATCAATGTCTTGTATTCTGACAAAGTACATGCATATTAAATTTTCCTCGTCTGATCATAATTATCTCTCCACCTTCTTTCAGGCCTTCGTCATACTTTTTTCTTTTCTCTGAGTTTTTCTGAGAACCAAGGTTCAGAAGGTTTTTTCCTGTTTAGAGGCTACTGCATCTACCGCTGTTTTGACCCAGGCGGTTAATCTATGAACCACAGCATTGGAATCAGAAACCAGGCTTGGTTTAGATGTGAGTAATAGGGCCTGTGGGTTAGGGAGGTTGATTTTGGCCCAATCATGGTAAGTGACCGAGAAGGGTGTGCTAATTGATTATGTTTGTTGCCAGTTAGCCCGTACAGTGAGTATTATAGCTTTGTGGTCCGACCAAGGGACAGGGATAACTTCCGAAATGTTTAGCCTGGGATTTGAGGTAAAGATTCCATACAGGGTATGTCCAGCGACATGTTTATCTTGCACAACTATCTGTCCCAATGAGAACCCTGTCATAGCGTCAATAAGTACGGTCGTGTTGTGGTCTGCTTCATTTTCTAGGTGATAGTTAAAATCTCCTAATACTGTAAAATCAGAACAGTTTATACTGGATTCCAAGAAAGGACTAATACTGTCCATCGGAGGAGTCCGGGCCTTCGGTGGACGATATATAAGAAGTCCTTTTAGTGTATGGTTGTTATTAAGTATTATCCGGAAGGCTAGCATTTCACAGTCAGGAGAGCTACCGGTTGAGGATCCAACCACTCTCAGTTCTTCTCGGAAAATGATAGCTAGTGCGCGTGCATTAATTAACACTGCTTTAATCCCCTTGGTGGTATCCATGAGCGCTGTTTTTTGGTGTATTGTCAAGGTATTCACTCTCTTTTGGGGAGTGCCTTTCTTCTGGGAGCAGTAACTGTCCAAATTTAAGCCAGCATTTCTGGTTGTCTGGTTGAACTGTGCAGCCCCCAGCTTTCTCCCAGGTAGGTGGTCTGAGTAGTGCAGAGAAGGGTACCACAGCACATACATGTTGTAGGTTATATAGCAAGCACAGCTCGCCTCTGGCCCCTTATATCTCACCCAACCATGTCTCATGAGACAACTGCACCCGCAGTCGTTTAACCACTTCCAAATCACAAAGGGCCTTCAAAAGAAACAAAAATACTACCCGAGCAGGCTTGGAGGTAGCAGTAACTTGACCACATCACCACTCATGCACAACAGCTGACGAATCTCCCCACACTCTCTTCAAAGACAAATGCACCCTATACCCTCCCAGGGCTCCGAAACACAGCAGCGTGCTGAAGTCCCACACAGCGCTACAAAGAACAGGTGACATGACAGAAGTAGCCAAGCTTTAAATGGGATTAAAAAACTGGGGGGTCTCTCAAAGGGGTGTGGCCGATGTAATTAAGGGCATGGTTTGAAACACATAAGCTAAAAAGTCTATGCATACCGTAGCCTCTCGCCCGAAAAAATGTCTGCTTCTGTCATAAATAATACTTGTCAAATTACACCTACAACAAGCCAGGACTATTAGCTTTGTCAGTTGTTGTTAGCTGCTTAAGATAAATAGGCAACACATTTGGATTAGTTGTAAATAACATTGAAAATGCTCCAATTCTGGGATGATGAGACTGTGAAAGAACTTCAATGGGTCTCTTTGAAGGCAAAGAGGGGTGGTATTGCTGCAGCAGTAAGATTTTTTTTCATCCTGAGGGCAAAAATGGGGAGCCCAATAGAGACCCGTCTCAGCATCTGTGAGCAGTAAGCAGAGAAATGTCCTGGTTTTTAAATAGTGTTTCGGTGGGAGACACTATTTAAAAACTGGTCAATTTCTCTGTTTAACGCGGGCACTGCACAAAAAAACGAGACATTTCTGTAATTTAGAGCAAAGTGCCGGGACACTGGGACACTGCTCCGAAAACCGGGACCGCCCGTGGAAAACAGGAACATATGGTCACCCTATGTATCAGCCTTCTATGTACAATGCCTCAGGAAGGCTAAAGTTTTAAAGCAACACGAATATAAACAGACTTTAAGGGCTATCTAGTGGCCATTGTTTACAAGTCGTCGCTATTGCAGTTTAATCTCCATTAGGATTGACTACCAATGTGCACCAGGCAGGAGACAAACTGTTAAAAATTAGGTCTCTAGTTGGCAGAGGTAGGTACCTTTGACCAAATAGGGACCGTTGCTTCTAGTCAGGGTAAGGGATATACACACTTTAGATAACCCGTGCTCACCCCCATGGTAGCTTGGCACCAGCAGACAGGCTTATCCCAAAGTCAATGTGTAAAGTATTTGGACCAACACGCACAGTAACACTGTGAAAACACCACAAATGGACACCACACCAGTTTAGAAAAAGAAAATATCTTTATCAAAACTACACAAGACCAAAACGACAAAAATCCAACATACAAAACTGAGTAGAATGTCTTTAGAAAGGTTGTTACAAAAATAAACTTGTAGATGATGAAATGTGATAAAGTATCTGGGACGCGTAACGCAAAATGAACAAAAGGGTCACAGAGACGGCAATGTGTCGACTCTTCCCGCGCTCCGGTTCCAATGCAACAAGATGTGCTACCTCGATGTGTTGCGACGATCCTGTGCAACGCGAGGAAATGGAGTTTTGACTGCAATGCGATAATGTAGAGGTGATTGGTGCACGCCGATGGCCGTGCGGGGAACTCTGTGGTTTTCTGAGCCGTGACAGGCCATGCGGCACACTTCTCCGGTGATGTGACAACACCCTCGGTGACTGCGACACGCTTCTCAGGTGTTGCGGCGACGATCCGCAGCAGCGCGCTTCCTCTGCAGTGTGACGGCCCTGTGACAAGCTTCTCTGGTGATGCAATGGCACCCTTGCGTGGCGGCACGCTTCTCCAGGGATGAAATGGCGGCTACACGTTTCCTCGAAGATGCGACAGCAGCTGCTGCAGGGGCATCACGCTTCTCACTCATTGCGTTGTGCTTCCAGCTCCCTTCAACAAAAAGGCCTCATGCATAGTTACAGGCGTTCCTGGCAGACTGAAACTCCCAGCAAGGAAGTTCAGGGAAGCTGGGGGTGAAGTCCTTTTGTGCCTGGGACTTCAGAAACAGGAGGCCAGATCTTCTCAGGGCCTTGGAGACTTTCCTTCAGAGGGACACAGCACACAGCAACGTCCTTCCTCAAGCAGGAGACACAGCCCAAAGCAAAGTCCTTTAGTTTTCTCCTCAGTAGAATCAGCAAACTGCAGGCCAACCCCAGACACACAGCATTACTTCTCAGTCTCTTCAGCTGATCTTCTTTGGAAGGGATTCCTCTTGATCATTAAGTAGTCTTGGAAACTTTATATCCCCATGTTTCCAGAACAGGAGACTAGCTCTCCTCAGGCCCTTGGAGGCTTTCTTTTCAGGACACAACACACAGCAAAGTCCTTTCTTCGAACAGGGGACACAGCACACAGCAAAGTCCTTCTCCTTCCTTTGGCAGAAATAGCAACTGCAGGCCAACCCCATACACACAGCAAGGGCAGTACTTCTCCTTCAGCTTTTCTCCTCAGCAAAGGTTCCTCCATGGTTCCAAAGTAGTCAAAGTTCAGGGGGTTTCAGCTCTCATACTTATACCCCAAAAGTATTTGTTTTCTATGTGTGAGGGGTCCCAGACCCAGTCCAAACCAGTTATGGGTGCACTCTGCCAGTGCACATCTTCTTCCTTTGTTAGTGTGGGCCTGGGTCATCAGACGCACCATAGGAGGTGGAGCCAGCATTGTGGAAGGCAGGTACAGCCCTATTCAGGCCCAGGTGCTACTCCTCCCACCACAGATAGGTCTATTCAGCCTAGTGCTGACTCACCCTGACTCCTGGAGCCATCCCAGCCCCTGTCACTCTCAAACCAGAAAGACAGTCCACAAACATGCAGAGGCACACAGAAAGGTTGAACAAGAAAATTGCCACTTTTAAAAGTGCTATTTTCAATCACTGAATTTAAAAAACATCCTTCCTAAAAGATGTGTTATTAAATTCTGAGTTCAGGGATACCAGATTCCAATTTTCTATCTTGCTTCTATGGGAAGATATGCAGGTACTTTAACGTTGTAAGATGGAGGATTCTATCTTGGTTGGAGCGTGCGCAATTATATTGACCCAAAAGGTCTTTTCATTTGATTCTCTTTAAAAATAATTCAGTTCACTTCTTTTCTTGGTTTCCCAAAGATTATATTTTATTTCATATCATCTTGGTTTTTATTTTGTCCTTCTTTTAAGATACAATCATATTCTTCAAAATTTCGTTTGTACCCAATGCATTTGGGGTCAGAAATTTGACCCTTCTTCAGGGGTCTATGAATAAGGAAAGAAACGGAAAACTTAATGAGCTAACCTCATTGTGCATTTCATCTATACATATATTATAGTTATAATTACTATTTTTGCATTAAAACGTAAAATGAAACAAACATCTTCTGATTGCTGTCATATGATTTAAACTAATCAGTTAATTTCCAATAGATGAAAACCGTGTGATGTATAATATCTACAATATAGCCTGATGATCTAATTCTGTTCTCCCACCTTCGCGAATGACTCCCCTCTCAGGTCCTTCTTTTCACTGGACTCCTTTATCTGTGTGTTGAGGGGGCTGGGACAGATGGAATGTCCATTCCCTTGCAAAGAACCTGCTTAGCTGGATTAAAACGGCCTTCAGTCTCGGCTACTCCGAGCTTAAGTCTGTAACCATTATCAATCACCCCAGGTAGGTCCACCCCCCACCGACCAGCTTCAGAACAATACCGGCTCACCGCTGTTACTGCCGGTTGAGGATAAGTCTTTGCTGCTGCTGCTTTGATTTTTCGCCACGATTTGGCCCAGGTTGCACCCCATACGCCTCTTCCTCTTTCCTGCTTAGCCGCGGGTCCCGTCATCTGCACAGATCAGGAAACGCGGGGTTCCGGAGCCTCCATCTCACGGGAATGCCTCTGGGTCCTAGCGCACCTCTGCTGCCACTAAACTTGGCGTCCGCATCGGATGAAATCGTGGAGAAAAGCCGGTTAGTATGTTGAATTCTTAATAAAAATATAATACCCCCATAATCTTACCGCATTGAGATGACTTTTGTGAGACTTTTAGAACGGGTTAGGCACTCAATAGATTTGAGGCATCTCCAAAATGGGACAGAGCCCTCGCTGCGGCGTCAGCCCGCCGCCATGTTCCTCCCTCCCCTACCAGAAGTTCTACGATATCTAAACCTGCTCCCTCTCTAAAAACCTATTTTAAAATAATGGAGAAAGCGATGTCAGTTTCAGATAGGGGTGGCAAGGCGACAGAAATCCAACCAGTGATTCAGAACTCCCCTCTTTCTTCCCACCTAGAGGGGACAGTCATTTTACAGAACAGCTATGCCCCCCTTTTACTGGAACCCGATACGGATTTGGGTATGGGAGATCCTCCACCGGTTTTGGAAGCTGATGGGAATATAGAGAGTGGATTTAGCCCCCAGCCAGTATTAGTCTTGTTTCCAAAGCCCAGCCCTCCACCTCAGGCTACTCACATCAATAACCCTCAGGTAGCTGGTTCCTTGGAATTGCAACAACAGGAACATGAGAGTAACAGTTCGGGTAAAAGTATGGAGAGTTTATGTAGATCCTTACACGAGGATCTGTTGGCTAAACTGCTCTCAAAATTTGAGATTTCGGAGGGTAATCAGAGGGAGATTGCAGAGAAATGTACCTCCTTGGAAAGCAAATTAGATGATGTATGCTCCAGAACAGAGGCTTTAGAAGGAGAAGTCTCTATCCTCTCTAGGGCCTCTCAGACACACTCCAAGGCAATATCTGAACTTAAGGCCCAGAACAGATCATTACAACTGGATATGGAGCGTCTGGAGATCCATGCGGAGAAGTGTGGCTCAATGGTTAGAGCAGGCAGACCTTGATGCAGAGCTCTGGCCAGGGACCAGGGTTCGATTTCCGCCTCGGCGGGTCTCCGGCTCATTAATTCCCCTGACTGGATATTCTCGCTTCAGTGCCTGTTCTGATCATGGGTCCCACGCTGCAACTCTGGGCAATAACTTGCTTAGTCTCCACAACGGCCCCAAAAGCGCTGGGATGCCTGGCTGCACCTGGGGGGTGCCCAGGAGTGGACATTTCCCAGGAAAGCCAGGAAGGGTTCCTAAGCGGTATACGGACAGCGCCGGGACACCTCCGGTGGAGGTAGCTGTGCGCTTTACAAATTCCGACATTTACATTTATTTACATGCGAGGAGAAATGACCGGAAATTCCTAAAAATTCTTGAGGGGGCAGAAAATGGGGATGTAAAATCATTAATATGCAAACTTTTGAGAGAAGGCGTTTGGAAGGATAGACCAGATATCAACCTGGAAGACGAGATTCAACGAGCACATAGGGGCCCTTTCCGTCGACACCCAGATAGGAGTGCCCCAAGGAAGATTCGGGTCAACTTTTACACTTTCGCAATAAAAGAGCTGATTCTGACCAGGGCTCTTATTGACCCAACCCTCCAGATTGACTCTTCAAAATACCTGATCCGCTCTGATGTTGGCAGAGTTACAGCGCAAAGGCAATGGGAGTTAGGGTCTCACATGTCAGATCTAAGAAGCCAGGGAGCCCAGGTCATGATGAAGTTCCCCGCGGCATTAAGAGTAGTTTGGAGAAACAAAACATACAACTTTACCTCCGTACAGGAGGTGGATAGCTTCGTAATTAGCATGAAAGAAGCTCAAAGATAGTTTCTCTTTTCTTCTTCTACTCGTATCAGGATTAGTTCTGTAACATGGAAAGTATCACTTATCCCATAGCTCAAAAAAAGAAAGAAAAACATTAAACATAAAGAAAAAGGAAGTAGAAATAATTTCTTTTGGGGTGACGAACAAAAATATAAGGGTGAAGGCATAAAAACACGTACTAAAGCACGAAATGAGGCAGATTCCAAGTTTGGGGCCGAGCTCTCAATAGCGACGAGATCGCCAAAACCCAAGAGGGGAGTTCCTCAAGGGGGGTGGTGAAGGGTGGGTTGGGGGGTTGAAAAAAAAGAAAAAATATTCCTCATAGAACCATAAAATCTGAAACAAATATGAAGCAAATGTTTCCAATGCAGGGGATCTGGCCCAGAGTGGAGCCATGCATGAAGCTTCTATCCCAATATTATGTCTAGTACAACCAATAAAATAATACGTTGGAATGTTAATGGCTTGTGGGATGGAAACAAGTTAAATAGAGTCTGTGAATACTTAAACAAATCCGGGGCCCATGTCATTCTCTTAGAGGAAACTCATTTGGGACCTGTTGAATGTAAAGAAGCTTTTAAAAACCGAAGGTGGATCCAAGATCTGCTGTGCTCTAGGCAAAGTGGAAATACCAGGGGAGTAGCAATGATTATCCGGGCACACTGCGGGATTAGAGTAGAAAAATACGAGACGGATTCCTCAGGTAGATGGTTGACAGCATCTCTGATTTTAGATAAAATTAGATTAGCCTGTGCAGGGTATTATGGGCCTAATCAAGATTCCCCTGAAGCCCTGTTGAACTTGAAAACCAGTCTCGCTGCTGTGAATTTACCTGTCATTCTGGGAGGTGATTTTAACTTAGTTTTTTATTCGAATTCAGATCGTACCTCCAGAGCCATCTCTTCCCCTTCATATAAATCGAAAAGGGAGCTGAAAAACATCATGAAGGATTTTAATCTTTTGGATGTTTGGAAAATCAAGAATGGAAATAATAGGGACTACTCTTTCTATAGTCAAAGGTATAAACATCATTCGCGTATTGACTTTTTTCTTATAGATCAGGCCTTATTCCTGTCAATCGCATCTACCTCTTATATTCCAGCTTTACTATCAGACCACTCTATAGTAGAATTAATAGTTAAGTTCCCGCAGAAGTCACAGATTAAACGCTGGACTCTTGAAAAATCCTTACTTTTACAAAGTGATGTAAAAGAGTGCGTGCTGAAACAGTCTGCTGAGTATTTCAGATTTAATTCTGCCACTGCGTCCGAACAAATAGTTTAGGAAGCATTTAAACCTATATAAGAGGTTTGTTTACAGCACTGACAGCTGGTAAAAATAAGGCTAGGAGAAAAGCAGAGGAGGAATCTCTATCCAGAATAAAATTAAAAGAACAACAGCTACAGCAAGCATCATTAGAGCAGCAGACGAATCTGGACGTCATACAGAAAGAGCTGGAGGGATTAAAAGCCAAATATCAGGCTAATCTAGATAAAATAATCAAGGATAGGTGGGATGCGAGTAAGCGGCAAAACTTCTCCTACGGAGAAAAATGTGGACATATACTGGCATGGAAGACCAGAATGGATAGGGTAAGAAATCAAATTTGTGGGCTAAAAATACATAGTTCTGACGACATATCCTATGACAATGATCAGATCTCTGAAGAAGCCAGGGTATATATGCAAAATCTTTATACCGGAGAAAGGGAAGCCCCGACTCAAAGAGCAGTCAATTGGCTAAAGCAGCTGGGCCTACCGCAGTTAACGGTAGCAGATAGTGTCTTCATGAGCTCAGCCATCAGTGAAGGTGAGGTCCATAACCAGCTGAAAAAAATGTCTAAAGGAAAGGCAGCAGGCCCAGATGAGCTTACGATAGAAGTTTACCAAATAAGCTCTGACATCATTGTCCCAGTCCTAACTTCCTTATTCAATAAAATACACTAGACTGGTGAACCTATCCCTCAATCCTGGTTAGAAGCCACAGTCACTTTGGTTCTGAAGCCCAATAAAGATCCCCTAATAGTCGAATCATATAGGCCAATCTCGCTACTAAACACCGTTTATAAAATCTTTGCAGGAGTATTGGCGGCGAGATTGGCCAAAGTGATTAAAACTGTGGTGCATGAAGACCAGAGGGGCTTTATGCCAGGGCGGCAGCTAAATGAATTGACTTTCCACGCTATTGCTGCAATAGACTATGCTCAAACAGGAAACTCCAGCTAACAATTGTAGCAATAGATGCCGCTAAGGCATTTGACCAGGTCAGCTGGCCATATCTATGGGAGGCATTAGCTGGATTTGGTCTCACGAAAAATTTCATATCATCCATAAAAACACTATATTTAAACCCAAGGGCTAAAATCCTGGTCAATGGAACCCTTACATATTGGGTTTAGATATCTCATGGCACAAGACAGGGGTGTCCCCTCTCCCCCTTATTGTTTAATTTATATATTGAACCCTTGGTTACACAGTTAAGATCAGATCCTTTGATAAAACCTTTTTTTACATGAATTAGCTTTAAAATGTGCATTATATGCTGACGATCTCTTAATGTTCACTCCTAATCTGGAGATTTCAATTCCCCGACTTTTCGAACAGGCAGAAACCTTTGGCGAAATATCCGGATATAAAATAAATAAGGAAAAAACAGAGGTTATGCAGTGGTATAAGGAAGTAACATCTCCCTTAGCTAAACCACAGATGAGATATCTTGGAGTTGTTTTGACGCAAGATATCTTAGATATATCAAAAATTAACCTCAATAGAATCCTTAAAAAGGTCTGTGGGCTTCTTTTGCGTTGGTCTGGTCTTCCCCTAAATATTTTTGGTAGAGTTAATTTAGTAAAAATGGTTATTTTACCTAAAGTTACTTTTTTGTTCAACGCTATTCCTTTGAGTTTTAGCCCTAAAGAAATAGCTAAAATACAGGGTAAAATCGGAACCTTTATTTGGAACTCAAATCTCCCCGAATATCCTGGAAAAATCTGAGGAGAAAACTCAAAGTCGGGGGGTTGGTATTTCCAGACTTAATTCTCTATTGCCACTCATTTCACTTTAAAAATTTTCGGTGCTGGCAGATAAAGCTGATATGTCATCTTTGGGCCGATTATTTCAGGCATTACTGCAGGGCATCCCCCAAGGGCGTGAATATTTTCTTTATAAGTTTGGTGATCCCAGGTTTTATAAGAAAGTAAGGCTAAAGATCTTAGAGACTGCCCTGAAGAACTGGGTATTCATTAGGAAAAAGCTGGGAATCCTTTATTTTGTGTTCCAAGCACCAATATGGGATTCTCCAGGGACACCGGAATGCCTTAAAGATCAATTGTCAAATCCCCTCAAAGCTGCAGGCATCACACATTGGGGGGACCAACAACACAATACACAGTTAATGGATTGGGATTCCATCTCTAGGTTGATGGGAGGAACTCTTACTAGGTTCAAATATTATCAGTTGTCAGCCTGGTGGGCTACTATATCATGGGCCCCAGAAACTCTTGAATCCAAGTTAGATCTAGTAAATAGAAAGGGGAAATGGAAGAAAGAGGTATCTTTTTGGTATGAGGCCATGCTAGACTCGGATGGAATTACTGAACGAGAACTTCTAAAGTTGTGGGGAGGGACAACAGTCGCGGAAGAGGGCAACCTAAAAATCATGTGGGCCGATTCTTTTACGATGTTAAGTACCGTAGTTAAAGCGGCACCCCTCAAAAGAAATCACCTATTTACCCTACAATGAGTCTACATCTCTCCCAAAAAATTGGTTAAGATCACTAATTTAGAACATTGTTGTCCAAGATGTAAAGCTCTCGACGCTGACGACCTTCACATGTTTGTGAATTGTCCAAGACTCACAGATTTCTGGTCCAGAATAGAAGACTTTATAACTGATGCATTGGGAATACAATTTCTCATCACCCCCACAACAATCTTATTTGGTTTAGTTTCAGAATACCAGCCTAATGAATTGGCAACTAAATTTATTTTTTATGTTTTGGTCTTAGCGAGGTGGGAAATATGTAAGGCTTGGAAGGACCCTTTGCCCTCCATATTTTCTGATTGTCTGAAATATATTATATATATAAGTGAATCTGATAATGCCTGTGACAGCTCTAGCCATGATAAGATCTAGGCGGCCCTAGTGGCCTGGCGGAATCGATGAGACTACTTTGGTTGTATTTCGATGATTTCTCCTGGGCACTGTTGGTGTCGGCTCTCCAATTCAATCCAAGGGCCGTATAGTTATTGAGAGTTGGAGTGGAGCCTGCAAACAGCTGTACTAGAGGGGTATCTATATCTTTTCCTCTCCTTTGTTCGAATTGTGGAGGTCGGAACATGATTACAAAGGAGGGAAGAGGGATATTGCCTCATCTAGAATGCCCATTCCTGGTATATGAGGAATACAAAAAAAAATGCAGTGGAACGTCCATGGGATTTGCGGGGGCGCCCTCGTATGCAAATATTTTTATGGCGAAATTCGAAATGGATTATATCATCAACAATCCCGATTGGCAAGAAGGAGTGGTTTTATTCAAAAGATACATAGATGATATCTTTATACTGTGGAAAGGCGACAAACAAAAACTCGTAGAAAACATTGAAACACAACACAAGGTATGAACGAATCAAATTCACACACCAAATCGATAAACATCAACTAGCATTTCTGGACGTCTTGGTAACCATCGTAAATAATCAAATCAAAACAAACGTTTATCGTAAAAGTACAGATCGAAACAGCTGTTTACACTTTGATATCTTCCACCACTACCCTCTCCAAAAACACCTACCGTTGTCACAATTTATACGACAAAAAAGAATTACCTCTAACCGTGAAGATGTGTCAACCCCTATTGACTACCAAATCCCAAAATATTTGAAACGAGGATACTCTAAAGAAATACTAGAGGAATCTAAGAAGAAAGTCATGGCTATGAACAGAGAATCCTTACTCAAAAACAAAGAAAAAGCTCACTCAAAACTTACAGTATGTGTATTGAAATATTAAACGAAATCTAAACAAATTGCCAAAATAATGAAAAAACAATGGCAATTAATCGCTCAAGAACCTGAACTTAGGACTCTTTTTGCTGAACATATAACCTTTGCTTATAACAGATTAAGAAACATCAAAAAGCTAATACCCATGCAAAATCGGGAAAATCAACAAGAAACATACAAGGGAATGCAAAAATGTGAAGATTGCACCCATTGCAATAACGGTATGCAAGGTCAAATATTCACTCACCCAATGACAGGATAGAACATCATTTTGAAACACTCTGGAACATGAGATACCAAAAACGTTATCTATAGAATAAAATGTCCATGCGGAAAATTATTTGTTGGGCAAACAGAAAGGAAAGTAAAAATAAGGACTACAGAACACAAAAGTAACATCCACTTGAAAAATCTAAAATCTGCATTAGCAACACACTGGCAAGAAAAGGGACATAAAATTGCGCAACTTCGATTCACCATTTTAGAAGTAATTAAAAGTCAGAGAGACATAGACCCCCAAAAACAGAGATTGCGAGCAGAATATTTTTGGATACGTAAAATGGGGACTATCTGCCCACAAGGATTAAATGACAGATTAGAACTGTCATGTGTCCTTTAAAATTATGAATTGTCAATAAGAATGTACTGTTTATCTGCATAACGTAACATGTATTCCTCTTACTCACATACTCACTCAAGATGGCTGACACTAATAGACACACGACTATAGCGTATTAAAAATCGGCATACTGTTACCGATCGGGATATTATTTACATTCATATATTTCGTTTAAGCTAATCATTTCACATATTGAAATATTATTTACGCCTTAGATAGTTGTTAGTGATATCGCTTACAACAGATAGCACAGACATTAGGTAGAACATGCGATCACGTGATACTTCCCACCCACTAGAACACACTGTTATAAGCACACCAAAACAGTAGACCGCATCCTTCATTCGGATTGGTCACTCGAACAGGACGCATTGCACGACGGGAAAACGCTGCACAAACTCGATCACCTGACCGAAGTAAGTTTATCCCCGCTAACCATAGGGACACACTTACACGCTTTCTAGCCTTCCATTTTTCTTACGGCACTTTTCTTTATGTTATTACAGCGCTTTTAGCCCAAGTGCATATTTGAATGTACATACTACCAGTGGCCACTCGAACAGACGTACTTTACCACAGAAATACGCTACATGCACTCAAGGTTCTTACTAATGTAAGTTTATCTCTGTTCACCGTAGGGACCTTTTCAAAGTCCTCAGTATGTATAATTGTGCTTTAACTTCATTAAACTCTTATTATCTGCAACGATAATTGAGAATGGCTCGGACTACTTGTCTATTTGCACAATATCGAGCAACCGCTACCTTATAGGTACTCTCACTCCGATTTAGGGTAACTTTAAAACTGAAAATGCTCTATTCTATTCATGACAATGAAACTTGATCGGCTCCAATGTAACCAGATATGCTGATGCCTTGAATTAGATCATCACGCTATATTGTAGATATTATACATCACATGGTTTTCCTCTTTTGGAAATTAACTGATTAGTTTAAATCATATGACAGCAATCAGAAGATGTTTGTTTCATTTTACGTTTTAATGAAAAAAGAGTAATTATGACTGTAATATTTGTATAGATAAAATGCACAATGAGGTTAGCTCATTAAGTTTCCGTTTCTTTCCTTATTGATAGACCCCTGAAGAAGGGTCAAATTTCTGACCCGAAATGCATTGGGTACAAACAAAATTTAGAAGAATATGATTGTATCTTAAAAGAATGACAAAATAAAAACCAAGATGATATGAAATAAAATATAATCTTTGGGAAAACAAGAAAAGAAGTGAACTGAATTATTTTTCAAGAGAATCAAATGAAAAGGCCTTTGGGGTCAATATAATTGCGCACGCTCCGACCAAGATAGAATCCTCTATTTTACAACGTTAAAGTTATAATAAAGTGCTTACAGACAAAGCACTTGGATGACGTAGCACAACAAGGATAAAGATTAAAACGATTGAAAAAGAAATATCAGAGTGCACTGACGGACTTTCAAATTTATTAATACAAGATATGCAGGTAAACATATTACACAGCATTCCCTATTCTGTCCTATGGGCAAGATAGCCTTTCAATGGTGAAAAACGAAATTGGCAGTATTTCACTATCAGGAGATGTTAACCACACTAGTACATGTCCTCCCTTTCACATAAACTGCACCCTGCCCAGGGGGGTACCTTAGGCCTACCATAGGGGTGTCTAATGTGTAAGAAAAGGGAAAGGTAAGGCCTGGTAAGTGGGTGAACTGGCCAGGTGGACATGGCAGTTAGCAAACTGTGCACAGACAATGCGGTGGCAGGCCTGAGACCTCTTTTCAGCGCTACTCATGTGGGTGGCACAATCAGTTTTGAAAGCTCACTAGTAGCATTTGGATTACCAGCCCTGGCACACTAGGTGCCCTTTACTAGGGACCTACTGGTAAAACAAATAAGTCAATCATGGATAACCAATCACAATAACAATTTACAGGGAGAGCATATGCACTTTAGCACTAATCAGCAGTGGTCAAATGCCCAGAGTCCTATAGCCAAAAACCACAGGTCAGGAAAAATAAAGGAGGAAGAAGCAACAAGTTTGGGGATAATCCTGCAAAAAGGACTATTTCCAACACAAACCATTTCTCGCCTTCTTCCTATGTGCTCGCAGCCGGCTCACCCTACATGTGGGGCTCTTACTGTGCTTTCCCTGCTCTTGATTCAGCTGGCCTAACCGGGCGTGTCTCCTGCTCCAATTATGTTGGCGCACAGCGCACAGCACCGTTCCTATGTTTTCCTGTAGCTCAGGCTGGGTAGTGTGAGATCTCTCCAGACCGATCCAATATCTCCCACTGCTTTCTCAGGAACGTGCTGTCGTTCCTAGTCACATCCGCAGAGCCACCTCGTTCCTCAGTACAAGGCTAAAATGGTGGAAGGGGGTGTTCTCACCATTGGTTAGGCCTCACACCGTCGGAGCTGCGCTTACATCTGCACCTCTCCCCCCAACTAACCTATTGCAGGTCTATATGGGCCTCCTTGCAGATTCAGCTGTGCCAGGTGACTCCTTCCACAATTGTGGGTCCTCGCGGGTCGGCTACATTTCCCCACTAGGCCCCATAGGCCCTCTGGGCCCCAGGGGCAGCGCACAGCTCTTTGCTATGACTCACCTGCAGCTCCCCCAGGTGCTCAGCTCCATACGCTTGTCATCTCATTAATTGCTCACAGCCTGATATCATTGTGCGTCAAGGAAGCTGTCGCTCTCCGCCTCTCTCCCGTTCATCCAGGACTGCTGAAGCTGAAGCCGCTTGTGCCTGGGTCGGCACTGCAGGCCTGCTGGATGATATTGCTCGGTTTATTTTGCTCACCCGCATTCCATGGTGACACCCTCCGATGCTTTCCTTCCTCAAGTGCCTAGAACGAATTTCCTGTAGGACAGTAGCAACCCTCCTTGCATAGTTGAGAGCGCTCTGGGCCGCCATCTTGCATCTACTGGATTTAGCTGTCCGGCTGGCAGAGCTGCACTAATGTGTGGCCATCTTATCGTGGGCTCTCTAGCGCCCTTAATGGTGCAAGGATTTAACTCATCTTGTATAGTGCAATCATCACTCCTCCTCAAAACTTGTGGACATGTCCATGTCAAATTAATAAAACTTGCCTCTGGCTACTTCAATTTGCCCAATTGAATTTTAGTCCTGGGATGATACTGAATGAGATGGTTTCCAGAATAACAGGATTTATGTTTCTGGTTGTGTTCTGATCCAAGGGATACAGAAGGGAAAAAACAGGGGAGGAGGGGTGGCGACCTGGCACAAAAGAGGGAATTAACAATGGTAGAATACAGAAGTCAAGAGAAAATATAAAAGTAATGATCAAAACTCAATACAGCTCAATCAGACAGTCAACTTAGCGATGCGGCAAAAGGCAGACGCTGCGGTCACAGCGGCCGCGAACTCACGCTGGGGGGCAGCGGCAGGGCATCAGCAGGTGGAGCTGAGTGGCAGTGGGGGAGGCGACCGGGCCTGCAAGCAGGTCAGGAGTCACCCCCAGGTACCATCAGGCCCAGCTACCTCACCACTCTGCAACTAATTTATTACCATCTAGTAAATCCTCAAGGCAGACAGGTGCAAACCTTTACAATCATGCAGGTGTGATATCAATAGGATAGTTTGCAAATCTGCTGCGCTGTAGTAGTGCCTCTAGACTGAACTCACAGTGGCGAGAATGCATGCAATATTTCTAAGTGTACTGCACAGCATTCAACTTTGTATTCTACATTCTTCTAGTCTAAGGTCCTGAGTTTTGTGAGTGTGCTCTATTCCTAAAACCTTGCACTACAAAAACACGCCCACTGGTTGGGTGGATCGTGAATAGTGTTAACCTCAATTTTATGAGGCAATGTGTCCCAAGATAATGTACAAATCAGCATATCAAAATACAGTCAAATAGGAAAAGATTGACTCAATGAGTGCGATAAATGGCAGAATTAGAAGTTTTATGAAGATTTATTACAAACATTTTAAATGTAAAATACAGAAATAGTGAACTGAAAATACAACTAATCTCATTTATATGCATAATGTGATTGCAATTAAAGCTCTCTTCAAAAAACCAAAACAGAGCAATAGGCAAAATCCATAAAAGAACAGGTTTCAAATATGCAGGAAAATTATTAAGAACTCACATCATCCCTACTAGTAGCATAGGAAAGGTCTTCTGGCTCACCACCAAAAGATGAGCCCTTCTTAATCTTTTCCCTTTTAGAACCGGACATAATACAGGGCCCAACTGGTTCTTCTGGCTTGTCTTTCTATGGATTGATTTTCATGGAAGTCAGTGATGTTATCCAGTCCATCCCTTCCCCATTTAACCGCATTTACAGAATGGTCTTTCTGAATCTGCACCTAATTTTTGCAGGTGCTCTCGCCAATTTCAAGCCTGCATGCCCACACTCCTCCTCCTGCACTCAGTGGAGGGCTATTTCATGGTAAATTCCAAGGCTCAGTAATTGTTTCATGATCTTGAATAATACATCCAATTCTAAGGTATTTTATGCTCTCTCCCTAGGAATCCGCCCCTTCCCCTCCACCCCTGCCCTTATGAAGACCCCACGTAAAGGATATAATAACCTACTTGTTATGGGGTCGAAACATTGACATCTGTGTTACTAGCCAGCTTGACCAACAGCGATTCATCACTGTGATATTGTTACAAATTATGGCTGGTTACTGTTCTGTTCCACTGCACATCTTTTGGCTTAAGAGATGAGCCTTTTGTGTTTTCTAAACAACTTATTTTGTGATTTGCACTTCCTACTCACTTCTTTATCCTCACTTGACTTTCCAACACCTCACTTCCCCTTCTCCCCTCTCTGCTTTAGGGGCACTCTGAAAAGATGTAATAATATTATAAACCGATGTATGCTCAGTGTGATTTAATAACACTACGTGTTATTTACAATATGTGTTTTGTGAATAATTGTCTTTGACTGATATATTTTCTGTGTTCACTTAATGTCTACTGGGACCACTGTTCCAATGTACCACCCCCAAAATCAAGCATTTATGAAGTAAATCTCCCAATAAAACAGTATGAAAACTGCAGAATTGTGGTATGAGAAAGAAAATATATTTTCAACAAATCAGAATACAGACTAATAACATTGTACAGCCTTACTACCTAAGCACTAACCTATTACATAAATAATGAATACCCTCAACCCCCTGACCTAATGTCACCTGGAGGTGTCAGAACAAACTAGTCTTCTTCAGGAACAGTGTCATTCAGAAATAAACAAAAATGACTTTCTTGACTATGTGCAGCAGAAATAAACAGTGAATGTGATATACATTTTTGACAATATGATGTTAAAACCTAATTAAGGACTAGTTACTCATAAGCCAGGATAACACACTTTAACAGATCATATAAAAATAGTTTCAAATGCAATAGCATCAGGTCAGTATACACGTGTGAATTCAAGTGTAGATTAAGATTCTGCAGATTCTTAGAAATGCACTTTTTATTAATGTTGGACCTGGCGCTTTTTGCAGGGTTATATCAGAACTTTTTGCCTTCCTCATGCATTTTTTTCTGACCTGTTTTTGTTGGTTTTCTGACTCTGGGTACTTTACCACTGGTGATCAGTGCTAAAGTGCATGTGCTCGCTCCTGTAAACTTGGTAAGATTGGTCTACACCCGTTTTGCATATTTAATTTACCTGTAAGCCCCTTGTACAGTGGTATCCTATATATCCCAGGCCTATAAATTAAATGCATCTTGTGGTCCTGCAGCGCTGCTTGCGACACCCACAGATGTAGCCTTTCTAACCTGTCTCAGGCCTCTGCCACTGCAGGGCCTGCGTGCGCAGTTTACTGCCACAGTGACGTGGCATTTAAAGTATTTGCCAAGTCTGAAACTCCCCTTTAGTACATATACGTCACCACTAAGGCAGGCCTAAGGTAGCCCTATGGGCAGGGTGCTGTGTAGATAAAAGGTAAGACAGGTGCCTTTGTTGTGTGGCATGTCCTGGTAGTGACAAGCAGCCTATTTGGTTACTCACTGCTGTGAGGCTGCTCCTCTTATAGGTTTGCATTGGGAATTTCCTGATATGTATTTCAATTGTAATTTCTGATATGAAAAGGGTAGCAAGGCCATGTTTGGTATGTTTGGAATAGTAGCAATAAATCCTGCTTATTGGCGAACGTAGATTTGTTATTACTATTTTAGAAATGCCACTTTTAGAAGTGTGTATTTCTGTTTACTTATGACTTGTGCCCTGCCTGGTTGTGTATTAACTGTCTGGTTTTGGAGTGACAGGGGATAGGTATGGGCATTCACTCTACACAGTCACAAGGTGCTCGAGGTGTGTACTGCCTTTCCTGGGTGACTCTTAGTTGGGCTGAATAGGTCTGGTCTGCATTTAGAGTGGCTGAGGATTGAATGGGGGTGTTGTGTACTTCTAAAGTTGTTCAAAGTGCGCCCAGAACAAAGACTTTGTGGGTATAAGTAGAGGGGCTGTGACCACACTGTGAGGGACTTGTAACCAGACTCTGCTGCCTCTACAGACTGCACCTGCCAGAAGAACTATTGTGCTTCTAGGACAAACCACCATTTGGACTGTCTGCTTATTGTTCTGGAGGGACTTCCACTCTGCAAGTTGACTATCTGTGCTGGCCTTCCTGCCTGCTGTTGCTGTGGATGTGCCCCCAGTGAGCTCAAGGGGGCCTACGAAGGTGGCACCTTGAGAAACTCTGCCATGGAACTCGTGTCTCCGTGAGTCAGGCAGTAGCGTGCTCTGAGCTGGGAATGAGGGCGCTCCAGTTAATGTTGATACAAACCAGTGTCGGGAGAGCACTGGATTTGTGCTAATCATAGGTTTGCTCTTTATGCCCTTGCCCCAAGTTGGGGAATGAGTTGCGGTGGGTTCCTGTCCCTAAGTCAACCCAGGGCTGACAAATGTGGTGTGCCCTTCTGAGTGTGAGCCACCAACATCCAGTCCCCAAAGATGCCCCCACCTCGGGGCAACCAGAGTAACCCGTGTGATGCCGCAATCCTCGGTCAGCAGGAAAGTATGGCACTCTGGTGGCTTTGTCCTGGTCTTACGCGGGGAGCAGGAGTAGAGTCTTCAACATCTAGACGGATAGAGCAAGAACTCCCGTGGATGAACGCCCTGAGGGGACATTGTTTTGCTCCACTCGTGCACCAGAGGATCAATTGCCAAAGCTGGGAGGGGACCACTGTTACCGTAGATCCCGGGATCCGAGCGCATCGGTGCCCGCACGTCTTCCTTTATTACTTTATTACCCAGAGTGCACTGATGCTCCTACGAGTACTAGCGACATGCCTGGGAGTAGTGCCATCATGCTGCGCTTGCTCCGTGGGTGGACCTATGTCCTGCTGAAACTCCTGCCCTGGGGGGCTGCCATTGTCTTAAGCAGCTGCACCACGTATTCGCGGGCAGCTTTATCTGGTATTTCAGTATGCTGGAGTGGGGGTGGCAGACAAGATTCCCCAACACAGTTACCTACATTGGTGCCTTCCCCCTTTCTAATGTACCTTGTGGGGTATTTTTCTGTCGCCTGATGAGGTGAAACCTCAATGGAGGCCCCATTGTGCTGAACACAGGAGACATTCAGGAATTATCATATAACATGTCAAAGAAGTGCAGGTGCGCTGTGGCTTTCGTGCTTCAGGGTGGATATTGGTAATTCCTGTGCTTTAATTATTATTGTTACAAAAGGGGATGATGGTTTGTATCGCTTAATTATTATTGTTGCCATACCAGCTCCAATAGGTTGATGTAGGTGTTTCTACCAGTGTTAGTAGTCATTTATTTATTTATTTATTGAAAGTTTTGTATAGCGCGAACAAGACCCGTGGGTATCAGAGCGCTTCACATAGAATTAGGATAAATATTAACAAGATGGTAACCATTAAACAACATATAGATATGAGGTAGATAATTAAATGGCTATAGTTAGTGCTTATGTAACTACATTCCACTCAAGTTAGTCGATTATAATACGAGTTAACTTTACAGCATGAGGTTATGTCATTTGTCCTTTTCGTCGTACCTATGAGGTAGCGGTTATATAGTTTCAGGATGTGAGATAACTGTATGAGTTCATTTTGACATGAGGTAACAATTGGTATACATTTTAGTTACAAACCATCATTTATCTTTCATCTAATTCACGTCAGTCCTTCCCTTTCTGATGACGTAATTATTTTGTTTGAGGATAGAATTCGATCCCATAGTGAAACATAACCTTGTCTATATAAGGTATTTACTCATTAAGAAGCTCTTCACTTCTCGCTTAAATGTTGAGGTATTAGGAATCTTCCTAATGCTTGGAGGGAGTGAGTTCCAGATTCTGGGGGCAGCTCCTTTGAACGCTCTGTCATAAGTTTTTTTCTTTCTGAATATGGCCGGACGCAGCACCAATTCTTTGGCACTCCTAGCCGGTCTGTTGCCTCCTGATAACTCAATTTTCTTGACTAGGTATCCAGGAGTCTTGTGGTGGAGTGCTCTGTGGGTGATACATGCTATCTTTAGTTGAGTTCTGGCCTCATAGGGTAGCCAATTTAATGCTTTCAGGTGAGGAGATATGTGGTCAAATTTCCTTGATCCGGTGATGAGTCTCGCCGCAGCGTTGAGGCAAGCTTTTAGTGGTGCTGTGGATGTTTTTGGTAAACCTGCTAAGGTAGTGCAACCATATTCAATCCTAGAGATGACTAAAGATTGGATTGCCAGTTTCAGATCTGCTTCAGAGATGAATGGTTTCAATTTTCTTAGGTAGTTCAGGTGGAAGCGGGCGCTTTTTGCCATTGAATTAATGTGAGCTTTCATGTCAAGATTCTCGTCTAGAGTAATTCCTAGCGACTTAGCTGAGTTGACTAGAGTCGGGGTGCAGTTGAGCGCGGTCACCAACTTGGTCCATTCCTTTATTTCCGTAACGCACCTTGGTGGAGAGATTAGTAAGAACTCTGTTTTTTGAGCATTTAGCTTCAGATGATTGGTAGTTAACCATTGCAGTGCCCTTTTTAAAGTTTCATTCATTCGCTCAATGTCTTCAAGGGAGGCGATCTTTATATATATTTGCGTGTCATCCGCATACATATGATAAGATATCTGTGAGTTTCTGAGAATTGTTGTAAGAGGTTCGACATACAAGTTAAACAGATCAGGGGATAATGTTGATCCTTGTGGGACTCCGATTGAGTTAGGGCATGATGGTGAAAATGATTGATTGACCAGGAATCGTTGTGTTCTGTTCCGTAGGAAAGATTCGAACCATTTCAGCACATTTCCCGACACTCCCATCCTGTCCTGTAGCCTGGCCAGTAATGCTTCATGATTTACTGTGTCAAATGCCGATGACAGGTCCAGGAGAATTAGCAAGCATGCTTGATTTCGATCAAGAGCCTGTAGCGCGTCATCAACAATATGGAGGATCGCTGTTTCCGTGCTATGCCCTGATCTAATTCCTGATTGGCATTCATCTAGTAGGGAGAACTTAGTGATGTGTTGGCTCAGTTGGCCCTGCACGCATTTCTCAATTAGTTTGGCCAGTAGAGGGATGTTGGTCACTGGTCGAAAGTTATTCGGGTCTGTGGCATCTGCAGTCGGTTTTTTGATCAATGGAACAACTTGACCAGTTTTTAGGCAGTCTGGGAGGATTCCTTGTGATAAAGATGCATTTATTATTTTGGTCCAGATTGGCACCACGATATGGTTGATTTCTCTTAAGCATTTCGCGGGTAGGGGATCTTGGTAGTGATTGTTAGGTTTGATTTTCGAGAGCGTTTTGGCGATCGTGTTCTGATCATATAATTCGAATGTGTCCCAGTTTGCCTTGTTTTTTGTTTTGCTACACACTGTAGTCGAGTTGGGATCGTCCGTAGTCGATGGTTGGATGGGGAGGTTATTAGCTGCGCTTAAGAGTTCTGTTTCAAGCGCTTTGGCTTTTTTCGTGAAAAATGTAGAAAATTCCTCGCTACTTAGAGATGTTTTTACGTTTTCATGAGCTGTTTTGGTTAGTTTGTTTGATTGTTGTTTCAGGATTTCAAAGAGTTTCCGTGGTCTATTTTTGGCCTTATCCAGTGCCGATCTTATGAATTCCTTTTTGGAGTTGGTGATCTTTTTGTTATATTGGTTTCTAATTTTTCTGAGGGCTTTCAGCTCAGGGGATGATGGGTGTTGTCTCCATTTTCTTTCGGCCATTCTTAGTTTGCGCCTATCTTCGTTCAGTGATCCGTCAAACCATGGATTTTTCGTCTTCTCCGTTATTGTTTTTAGTTTTAATGGCAAGGTGTTGTTGACGATATTCCCGATTGAGGTTATATAATGCTCTGTCAGCTCATTTGCATTCTGTAAGTTGCTAGGTGGCTTTAAGTCTCTCTCACAACTTTCTACTAGTAGCTCAATATTAGCCTCTCATCCATTTTTTGAAATTGGCAGGTTGAAAAGTCTTGCCCTTTTTCAGTATAGGTATCCGAAAAGTTATTGCATAGTGATCCGACCAGTCACATGGGGCTATTGAGAGGATTGATGTATTTTTGTTATCTGAAATAATCCAGTCAAGTGTTGCTCCTTTAGAGTGTGTAGGTTGCGTGCATGCTTGGTTGAGATTTAGCTCAGCAAGGAAATCCTTAAGCGTGTTGACTAGTTTGTCATTGCAGTCATCCCAATGTAAGTTGAAATCTCCTAAGAATATGTTATTGGCATTCGTGTTAGAGTTAGTCGTAATGATCTCCATTAACTGTTCTATGAACTTCGCGTTCTCTCCTGGTGGGTGATAAAACGCATGTAGATTGCATCTTTGATTCGTTGCTGATTTTATATTGAGGCCTAAGTATTCGCAAGATTCTAGAGGTTCAGATTGAATTTGGTTGACCTCAATCTCTGATCGGTCAATGCAGGCAATTCCTCCTCCTGACTTTCTTGGTCTATCAAGTCTCACAATGTTATTTTGAGGTGGTACTAAGAGATCCATGGTTGGAGATGATGATTCCGATAGCCACGTTTCTGTAAGAATTGCCAGATCAATTTCCTTATTGATGATGAGGTCTGCTATGTCTGACGCATGTTTGGTAGCCGATCGACAGTTGAGTAGGAGGCAAGTCAGTTGTTTCCCAGAGTTATTACTGTTCAGGGTTTCGTATTCGGAATTAAGCTGGACTTGTTGTAGGTTGTTATGGTTAAGTTTCCTATCCTTCTTTCTTGATGTTCTATTAGGATCGATCGGAACTGTTTTGATGTTCTCCTCTTCCGCATGATCTGGCGATTCGTAAGTTCGGAGTAAGGCAAGGGCTTCCTCCTTCGACAGGGCCTTCGTCCTATTTGGTCGGTTGATCCTATTCGTTAGTGACATGTCTATCTCGTTGCTCTTTCTATGTATAGAGTGTACAAGACCTTGAATATTCGTGATCTTAGAATGGGTGCTTGCTGTCATTTCCAATATTTCTTCCATCGCTTGTAAAGTGCTAATTGTGACTTGAGTCATGTTGCAGACTAGTTTCTGAAGATCATTAATAGCCTTCTGGTTCCTGGTTGATTTCTTAGGGATGGTTAGCCTGTGTGTCCGGGGGTTGTATGTCGCTTTTCTCTGTTTTTGATCTTTTCTTAGTGCCTCAGTCATTTTCTTTATATCCTCTGTTTGGTCGTCCGTTCCGTTCCTTCTTGAGATGTTGTGTGGGTTATCTGAGTTTTGTGTAGCTAGGAGTGTTTTTGTGGGTGAGGTTCTACCTGGCTTTAGTATAGTATTAGAGGTAGGTAGGGCGCGGTTGATATCTCTTATCTTATCTGTTTCTTGATTTACATTGAGTGATTCACTCGGCACCACTGTATGTTCTGCGTGGGAAGGCTCAGTGTTTGGAAGCGGTGTCGATTCTTCCCTTTGGGGCTGGTCTTGTTCTTTATTCTCATGTCTCATAGATCTCTCTGTCCATTCTGCCTTATTTTTCGATATCGTCGCTCCTGTTTCGGTTTTCTCTCCGGGTTTAGTAGCTGGCTCCAGGCAGCCTCCCGTTCGATTGGCGTCTCTGATATCAATATTATCAGGAGTGAATTCTGGTGGGGTCGTGTGTAGTTGGTGTCTTAAGCCCTCTAGTGATTCTTTTATGGTAGGGAATATCTTGTCAAACGTCATAAGTTCGCTGTTCGCTGCCTGTATCAACACTATTCCAGTTTTATATATGGTGATGCATAATTCTGCTCTGCATCTTCTTGATGGTGAGGTCATTATTTTTGTGCCATGTGGGATGTTTTTTGTACCTTTTATGTTGAGCATTCTTGTGAAGGCACTGCGCCATTTAGCCGTTTTATTAGTGTAAAATATCAAGTCATTAGTTATAGTACCTTTATCTGAATTAAAGTATGAGTCGGCGAACAGTGTGTCCGCGTTTTTCTTCAGGGTATTATGTTTAAACTTTTTGGCTCAGTTTTTAGATAACTTAGATGGATATTTTATGACCTGGGCGTTTGAGCCATCTCAGTGTCTATTGCCCATATTTGCTTCGCAATAAAGGTCTTATGGTGACTCTTCTCTGTTAGTCTCTTAAATGTTCCAAGGATTAAGGTTAAATAGTCAAATGCATAGATATCTTATTAAGTAATATTCTTCTATGATAATGATATATCCAGGTTTCTCTATTAAGTGATCTCCTTCTATGTCAGTGATAGATGACAGTTTCTCTTCCAGTTGATTTCTTGGGACCTTGTTAGTTGTGGTTTCAGGTAGCAGTACTTATATTGGCCCTTATTGTGTTGTAATGGTTTAAAAAAAAATAAAACTACATATTACAAAATGTCCGCTGTTTTGGTACTTTGCTATGTACAGGGGACTTTTTCTCTTTCCACTCATTCGTTTAGTCCATTTTCCCTTTACTTGCCTCAGATTAGAATCTGTTGTAGGCTCCTTTCTCACTGTTTGGTGCCTATTTGTCCTCTTTCCATTTCCTGCCTCTTGGTTGTTTACTTTCTGCAGCAGAAGAGGATGTACTAAGTGTCTCAAGCGGCCGCCATTTTAGAGTCAGGCGCGCCGCTTCGAATGCTGCCACGATAGCTTTATTTCGGTTATATTCCTTTCCTCCATCCACCCCGCTATGCCTCTCACCCGCGGACTCTACCGCATCCCAATCTCGTTGTCGCTCTTCCTCCTCCGCTCCCGCTCCTCGCCCCAAGCCCCCAGCCGTGCCGGCAGTGTTCTCTCTCCGCTCCTCGGCCAGCCCCGGTCTCCGGTCTCCGGTCTCAGCAGTGGGCTGCAACCACCATCGGTGCCAGGGACTCTCAACGACCAGCGCCGCAGCACCTCCACGAAGCCTCCAGGGACATCCAGCCGTCAGGGCAACGTGGACAGAGCCTCCCTCCCTTCATGAAGACCACCACAGCGCGGGGATCAGCCGGTGCCTGGATGTCACCTTCCCTCTCGTGCCCCTCGGACAGAAAACACCGCAGTCGATCTTCTGGGCAGTCCTGGTGATCCGGTCCAGTGGGGAGCAATCGCGCTGGACTCTCGTTTCTTGCCTCCAAGTATATCGTCGATGATTCAAGCTCGATTCACATCGCTCCTTGTGTCAATGGTGGAGGGGGGGGCGAAGATGCGTTTTGTCTAGGTTTAACAGGGATTTAAACTAAATGTTAGTTATCCCTAACCCAGGAGCTCTCACAGTGAGCTCCTATGGTGCGGCCATCTTGTGGCGTTTGCATTTCCCAACTGCTTCTTACTTATGCCCTGGTTTTGTGATGTAGGTTGTGTTCCCTTACATTTCCAGGACTTGCATAGTATGCCTTGCGGCCATGAGTGATTTCTCACCTAACCTGCATTTAATTCCCTGATATTATGATTTGTGTCTTTTCAATCACAGGATAACTAATATCATTTCAAGATCTGCATATTATGTACAGTGATAAGGTCTTTGTGATGTGTGCCACTTATAAGTATTTACTTTAGGCACTAACTGATGTTATGATAATTGTCTGGTTGGCAAAGTGATCTATAATCTAGAATCAAAGTTGGGAAAGAGCGTGCCAGGTTATAGTAAACAATATCTCATTTGCAGGTCAAATGCCCACAAACAACAAAAACAATCTTCAGATCAATACTGTATGATGATTTTTATTTTTATTTTCAACTCGTATCTTGCTGTCAGTCAGTTCTATATCAGTTTAATACAAAGTCAACAGCTGACGCGTTTCGTCCCCTCATGGGATGTCATCAGGGCTGTAAACAAAAGAAAGACAGACAAATACTATTTTGACAAAGTATTATATACATCTTTGACCCTTATTTGCGGAGAACAGTGTCATGTTAGGTTCCTGTTGAAGAAAAACCCCAAACCTACTGTAATAAAAAGAGTATTGAACACAACCAATAATTAGAATGCAACAGATCACTTTCTGCCTAATGAACAATCTAAACATCCATAACACGATATACCATAGTACTTAAAATAATGTACAGGGAGAATCACGAATTGCCAACAAAAATAGAATAAACACATTATTAATTAGTATAAACAATATTTATTGCCCATTAGTCTGATCTCCCCAGTAGCCAGTGATTACCATATCCATTTATTCTTAAAATGTCATTGAGTAGTCCCAAAGAACTAACCCCGACCCGACAAAAACAGTCCCTTCAAAGAATGGCTCACCTTTCTCTAAGAATTGTTGTTTAAGACAAAAGTAGAATCCGCATTTTGCACTCCACACGTATCCAGTAGATGACCAAAACTAAACAACCCCTCAGCCTGGTCCTTCCCTCAGTCTACATAATAAAGAGAAAAAAATCATCAATCCTGCCTCTCTTATCAATCAAACAGAACAAAAGATAGAATAGTTAATATTAATCTTTATCCCCTAATGGGTACGTCCAGATGGAGCCTCTTCCACCCTCCCCCCAAAAAAAGATTTATGCATTCTGGTGATGAAGCATCTAGGTTTCAAAACACCTAAACCATCTCTTACTCTATGTCCCATTGACGACAAATGTACATAAGGATTATGTCCTCACTCACATACCCAATCTCAAGTATTCCCTGTTTTCAAATTCGTACCATTCGCAGTATGTGACTGTCTACCCTTTTAGAATCTTTCTATCCATCATACTCCATCCCTATAAGCAATAGAATGGATTCGAAATATATTAACCACAAAACAAACCTGTCTCCCATGAGGTTAAACAAGACTCCCCTGGTCTCTATTTTAGGTCCTTACCTCTATGATTTCTCAAATGCAGCTTATATCTTAGTGTAGTGTCACTTTTTAGGGCAGAGTAGAAATTTAGCACTCAACAATGTTCTTTAACAACTTCAAATGTTTACCATTTTTTATAAGTCATCAATATAAATCTGCAACAGAAAAGAGATTTAAAAAATGCCCTGCTAATCAAGATTGCTACGTCGCAAATAAAACTCGCAAAGTATCCCACTTCAAGCGCTGTTCTTATCGAATTCGTCTATCAATGACAGCAGCATGTCCCTCGCCTCCGGTCCGATATTTCCGGAATGCGACGTCACATATAATCCCGAGGTTTTCAACACCCAGTCTACCAATCAGAGCTTGGTTTCCTTACAACCAATTCTCAATCCCGCCGTTCGGTCAGCTGCAAAATTCCCTATCTGGTCCGCTATCACTTGGACATCCGTTCATCACATCACTTCCTGTCTGACGATACTATCACCTCTGCCTTCTTCGGTCCGCATCCGTTTTCTCAGCCTTTAGACAATACCACACATCCATATCCGGTATAAAATCGTCACTTCCTATTCCGGCACTAGCTATCGCAGTCCCCTCTCAGGTCTGCCTATATTATCATGTACCAATAGTGACGTACCTGACGGGCCGAGCTTTCTATTCGTGTTTGCGGGTGAACCAACTACAATTCCTACGACGGGATCTATGTTTATAAGAGTAAAAGACAATGCTTTTAAGAAAAGTGTTTTCCTCCTGTGTCAATATCAGCAAATTCTGTTACCGCACCGTTCTTACCCTCAAGGGTCATTTCGCATATACCTACCAGGTTAGTTTGTGCTAAATAATAATTGAGAAATCCTACCGAAACAAGTATTTTAAACATTACATCCTCTATTAGGTGACACCATTTGGATCGCCACCGATCATGCGAAACAATGAATCTTATGTCTGAAAACGTGTAACCAAAAGAAAAAATCAATGTTCTAACATTCATAAACTGACCTCAGTTACCATATCACCCTCAGAATCTGACGATGTACCTGCTACCCCATACAATACAAACCCCACATTTTCTGTTGCAGCTAAAAATGAAAACTCCTAGATCCTGCTTAAAGATCAGTTACTACCAAACATCCATTTGTATCAATCCATAACTATACCTTTCCTAAGCCCATGTAACCACCTACCGACACCAAAACCAGAATCCATAATTCACCATAACTCCATCCGAGAGTCCCCTCCATGCTGGACCCCTGATGCCTCCAATATACCAGATTAATTGTGTAAAAAAATAATGCAATTCTGAATGCGTATTCAAACCCTTAGACACCGCCCTGCATTTACAAATCCACCTAGCCTCCGCCTGCCTGATTCTGAGATCCCAATCTCAACCTTTTATGTTTTGTGTCACCCTCTGAATACCCGTGAAATCTAAACTCTTTCTGTGCACTATGCTGATTCTCCATATGTGCAAACAGAGGCGACCTGATATCTTGGTTGGCTACAGCTCCTTTGTGCTCTTGAATCCCGGTTTTAAGGCACCTCCTTGTGCTGTCAATGTATACCTTTGTACAGCCACAAATAATAGCATAGATGACTCCCACACTGTTACAATTGATAAATTAATTAATCCAATAACGTTTACTGCTGTGGTATACAAAGATTTTAATCTTATTGACACCCAAATCGCACACGTTACATGACCCACAGATATAGAATCCTTTGGGAGGAGGTGGTAACCAATTCAAAGTGGCAGGACTGTCCGGACGAACATAGTTTCTAGAGATCTTGTCTTTAATTGTCACACTCTTTTTGTAAGTCAGCACAGGTTTGTCACCTACTAACTCAAGTAAACCAGGTACCCCCGAAGTAGATTCCAATTTTTTCCCAAAGCTTTTCTAAATTGATCTTTCTGAACACAATAAGTAGTAACAAAAGTTAACCTTCTGCCTGATTCCGATATATTTTTCTGAATCAAAGTGGACTCTCCTTTGATTTTTGCAACCCTTTCCCGGGCTTTCACTAGATTACGAATCATGTAACCCCTCCTTCTCAATCTGCTCTGTAAGTTATCTAATTTATCCTTAAAGTCACTGTCACGGCTACAATTCCTGCGAACCCTGACCATCTCCCCATAGTGAATTCCTGAATTCACTGACACCGGGTGGAAGCTGTCGGCCCTTAGTATTGAGTAGGTGGAAGTAGTTTTTTTCTAAATAATTTACTGGTTATGCCATCACCTTCCACCACGAACGTCACATCCAGGTACTCAATTTGTTTAGTACTGTAATTAATGGTAAACTTTACATTAAAGTCATTTGAATTTAAATAATACAAATACTCCAACAACTCTGTCCCTGATCCTCTCAAAATCATTAAGATGTCATCTGTGAATCTAGCCCAAAATAGAATCAAGTCTGTCCAACCCGAAGCACCCTAGCCCCAGGCATGCTCCCTCTCAAACCAACCCATAAATAGGTTGGCATAAGAGGGAGCAAACCTGGAACCGATCACGGTGCCCCCCACCTGATGATACAATTCGTCTTCAAATAAAAAATAATTGTTGGTCAAAATCAAATTACTCATATCGACCAACATTTTAGAGTGGTGTCATAAACTGGCACTCCGACTGCTGAGAAAGTGGTTCAAAGCCTCTTCACCCCTATCATTGTTGATGCAAGTATATAGACCTACCACATCAAGAGTGACCAGTAACATTCATTCTTCCCATTTAAAATCCTGTAACTTGTTCAAAACGTCCATGGTGTCACGGACATAAGATGGAAGATTCACTACAAGTGGTTTCAAAAATCCGTCCACGAATTCTGAAAAATGTTCTGTCGGACTCCCCATACTAGAGACTAAAGGTCTCCCAGGAGGGATCAATTTACATTTATGTATTTTGTGTAATGTATACATGAAAGGGGAGGTGGGATGAATCACATTCAGATATTTATATTCTGCCTCATCAATCAAGCCTTCCTCCTTCCATGTAAAAAGTTTCTCTGAAATCTGTCTAGTTACATCCTTAATGGAATTCCCTACTATTTTGACATAGCAACTGGAATCGCTGAGTTGTCTCTGAATTTCCTTAACATATTGGATCTTGTTCATCACTACAATAATGCCCCTTTGTCAGCCTCACGAATTATTATAGAATTGTCCTGTTTTAAATCTTTTATAGCCAACCTCTCAAAACGAGACAGATTATCTTTCTGTTTGAGTTTTTTCATACCCAAATCTTCCAACCGATGGAATTCCTCCACGGTTTTCTTAACAAAAATATCTATAGCTGCAAATTGATTGCCTGCGGAATAAACTTTGATTTGGTCCGCAATCCACTCGTACATGAATAATCAGTTTCGATATCACATAAATCTGCTACATCATTAATATCAAATTCTGTCTCCCCCGACAACGACATCAATAAATGAATATTCTGTAAATCAGCAATCGTTATGTCTGAGCTTTTATTCTGCAATTCATTCTGTACATTTTTATCCAACATGGAAAAGAAACTATTCAATTTTAAATTTCTAGAAAAATTAAATAAATCAATTTCTAAATTGGTGAAATCACATAAATTCGTTGGACAAAATGAAAGACCCTTTTTCAGAACTGATAATTCGTGTACATTAAGATTTCTGTCAAAAAGATTAATGACCTCCAATTCACCTCTCAAATCTCTTTCCTGATCTAATTCTTGATTCTGTTCTGGCTCCTTGTTCCCATCCTTGTATTTGCGATGTTTCCTCCCCCTTCTGATTCGGTAGGGATTTTTCTCCGACCTCTCTTTATTCTCTTTAATTCCTTGCAAAAAGAAGAACTTTTTGCAGGAGTTCCTCCTTCTGCTCCTGGAGCTGCTGTCTCTTCTATAGAGGATATGCTAGAGCTGCTGTAATTCGTTGAGCTAAGCTCTCCTGCCTGTACTGTCCCACCTGTCTGTCTCTGTTTTGGGAGTTCGTCATAACCCCGTGCAAATGTAAATACCCTTCCCTGGTTGTAATCACGTTCTTCACGTCGCAGCTTACTTAGTTTTTTGTCTTTAATTTGTAATTGGTTTCGGCTGATTACCTCTTTAAAGACTACATCGTTTTTCTCAGTCAGATCTGGTAAGTTCATGTCTTTGATTTCTTTTTCCAGATCAGTGATCTGTTGTCTAAGTTTTTGCACCTTTCTGCCAGCGTTTTTAATTAATATATTCATCATCGTAAATGATGATGCGTATACATTTTCCTCCCATTCTTTTAAATGGTCTTCCTCCAGATCGTCAAAAGTAGGAAAAATAAGAATTCGTAACCCTCTCAGTATTCTTTTTTTGTCCAAGTAGTTTTTAAGGGTCATGCCATCCCACCATTTTGATAATTCGGCCTTGCGTAGCCTCTCTAATTTAAAAAATGTATCTCTGAAACTTATCTTAGTAGTGTCCTTGTTTGCAATGACACTGACTGATTTACCTAAGTGGAATATCTCTGCCGCTAGTATGTCTCTATCGTCATCCATTTCCTGGCTCCCGTGCTACTCTCACCCCACGTATATACAAGTATTCCAAATTGTAGACTATGAAGGGTCTCCTACTTAGTGCTCCAGAGAGCAATCCAACAAAAAAAGTCTTTACTTATCTATTACACAAATCACGCTCAACCTCCCAAAGAGCCGGCAGCCGTATGAAGAAGGTGATACATGCGCGTCTTGTGGAATAATAGAAACTAACGGATCTCACTACGGACCGGCACATCCAGCTGGCCACAGACCTCGACTATATCAAGTTGGAAAGCGTTGACTTCCCAGCCACACTCTACAACATAGGAACCCAGGAAGGTCCTAATCTCAAGGCCCACAACAGGCCCCACGCAAAGCGCTCCAGCTTCTCTTTCCGTGTCCTGATGAAGACCCCAGCCTGAGGTTATGAACAACCCTTCTCTTCAGGGGTCGAAACGTTGACAACCAACCTACTGTACTCCTCTAAGCATAGGAGTAAAGAATGGATTATCACAGATCCTGTGCTTAAGAGTTTTTTGGAAGTTATCGATCTATATACAGACTGTAAAGGCTGCTTTTGACTCTCACTGTGATTATAATATAGTCACACCACCTTTGCCCGGTCCCCACTTCTACCCCAACACACCCATCCCTTCTAAATACTTCCTCTTCTGTGCACCGTGAGCGCGTTATTATACTCAAATGTATTTGCTTTGTTTCAATGTGTTTTTCCTCAATTGAATTCTGTTGCCAATGAAGTAATTGCGATGTTTTCATTTCCGACTTTTCAAATCTGACATTCTTTTGATTAATTGATACTGAGTACTCCTTTTAAGATGTGCTAAAATAAAATATGCACTGGATATATGAACTGCCTATGTTTTAAGTGACATTCATGGACCATATACGAGTTAAGTTACCTCCTAAAGAATTGTGATTTTTGTGATATTTGTGACTCTGGAAAACAATAGACTCCGACCACTTTCATATGTACCCAACCTCCTAAAGAGGCATCGTCAATAACCTCAATAACCAATAACCTGAATCAAAGTTGGGAAGGAGCGTGCCAGGATATAGTAAACAATATCTCATTTGCAAGTCAAATCCCCACAAACAACAAAAACAATCTTCAGATGAATACTGTATGATGATTTTTATTTTCAACTCGTACCTTGCTGTCAGTCAGTTCTATATCAGTTTAATGCAAAGTCAACAGCCGACGGTTTCGTCCCCTCATGGGACGTCATCAGGGCTGTAAACAAAAGAAAGACAGACAATCACTATTTTGACAAAATATTATATACATCTTTGACCCTTATTTGCGAAGAACAGTTTCATGTTAGGTTCCTGTTGAAGAAAAACCCCAAACCTACTGTAATCAAAAGAGTATTGAACACAACCAATAATTAGAATGCAACAGATCACTTTCTGCCTAATGAACAATCTAAACATCCATAACACAATATACCATAGTACTTAAAATAATGTACAGGGAGAATCACAAATTGCCAACAAAAATAGAAAAAACACATTATAAATTAGTATAAACAATATTTATTGCCTATTAGTCTTATCTCCCCAGTACCCAGTGACTATCATATCCATTTATTCTAAAAATGTCATTGATTTGTCCCAAAGAACTACCCCACACCCGACAAAAACAGTCCCTTCAATGAATGGCACACCTTTCTCTAAGAAAATGTAAATGTATGTGTCTTGTAAAGCGCACTGCTGCCCTGAGGCGTCGTGGCGCTGTAGACCGCTGGGGAACCCGTCCTGGCTATACCTGTGAGATGGTCCCTACTGGGTATCTCCAAGGTGAAACCAGGCATCCCCAGCAAATGTGGGGGGCCGTTGTAGAGATGAGGCAAGCTAATGCCCAGAGTTGCCGAGTGTGATCCCTGGTTAGAGTAGGCACCGAGGCGAGAATTATCCAGTCCGCTGACCCTGGTCCACGACCCTTCCGCGTCGGGAATTGAACCCTGGTCCCGGGCTGTTCTCTGCTTCCGGGTCTGCCGCCTCTAACCAGTGAGCCACACCACTCCAGTAGATGACCAAAACTAAAAGACCCCTCTGCCTGGTCCTTCCCTCAGTCTACATATTAAGCAGAAAAAACTCATCAATCCTGCCTCTCTCATCAATCAAACAGAACAAAAGATAGAATAGTTAATATTAATCTTTATCCCCTAATGGGTACGTACAGATGGAGCCTCTTCCACCATCCCCCAAAAGAAGATTTATGCATTCTTGTGATGAAGCATCTAGGTTTCAAAACAACTAAGCCATCTCTTACTCTATGTCCCAACGACCACAAATATAGGTAAGGATTATGTCCTCACTCACATACCCAATCTCAAGAATTCCCTGTTTCCAAATTCGTCCCATCACAGTAAGTGGCTGTCTACCCTTTTAGAATCTTTCTATCCATCGTACTCCATCCCTATAAACAATAGAATGGATTCGAAATGTATTAACCACAAAACAAAACTGTCTCTCGTGAGGTTAAACAAGACTCCCCTGGTCTCTATTTTAGGTCCTTACCTCTACGATTTCTCAAATGCAGCTTATCTCTTAGTGTAGCATCACTTTTCAGGGCAGAGTAGAACTTTAGCACTCAACAATGTTCTTAAACAACTTCAAATGTTTACAATTTTTTCTAAGTTATCAATATAAATCTGCAACAGATAAAGAGCATTAAAAAATGCCCTGCTAATCAAGATTCCTACACGAAAATAAAACTCGCAAAGTATCCCCCTTCAAGCGCTGTTCTTACAGAATTTGTCTATCAATGACAGCAAATTGTGAATCTACTTCAGGGGGTACCTGGTTTATTTGAGTTAGTAGGTGACAAGCCTGTGCTGACTTACAAAAAGAGTGCGACAATTAAAGACAAGATCTCTAGAAACTATGTTCGTCCGGACAGTCCTGCCACTTTGAATTGGTTACCACCTCCTCCCAAAGGATTCTATATCTGTGGGTCTTGTAACGCGTGCGCTTTGGGTGTCAATAAGATTAAAAACTTGGTATGCAACAGCAGTAAACGTTATTGGATTAATGAATTCATCAATTGTAACAGTGTGGGAGTCATCTAGGCTATTATTTTTGGATGTACGAAGGTATACATTGGCAGCACGAGGAGGTGCCTTAAAACCAGGACTCAAGAGCAAAAAAGAGCTGTAGCCAACCAAGATATCAGGTCACTTCTGTTTGCACATATGGAGAATCAGCATAGTGCACAGAAAAAGTTACAATTTCACGGTATTCAGAGGGTGACCTAAAACATAAAAGGTGGAGATTGGGATCTCAGAATCAGGCAGGCGGAGGCTAGGTGGATTTGTATATGCAGGACGGTGACTAAGGGTTTGAATACGCATTCAGAATTGCATTATTTTTTGACACAATGAATCTGGTATATTGGAGGCATCAGGGGTCCAGCATGGAGGGGGCTCTTGGACGGAGTTATGGTGAAGTATGGTTTCTGGTTTTGGTGTCGGTTGGTGGTTACATGGACTTAGGAAAGGTATAGTTATGGGATTGATACAAATGGATGTTTGGTAGTAACTGATCTTTAATCAGGATCTAGGAGTTTTTAATTTTTAGCTGCAACAGAAAAAGTGGGGTTTGTAGTGCATGGGGTAGCAGGTACATCGTCAGATACTGAGGTTGATATGGTAACTGCGGTCAGGTTCTGAATGGTAGAACATTGATTTTTTCTTTTGGTTACACGCTTTCAGACCTAGGATACATTGTTTTGCATGATCGGTGGCGATCCAAATGGTGTCACCTAATAGATGATGTTATGTTTAAAATCCTTATTTCGGTAGGATTTCTCATTTATTATTAGCACAAACTAACCTCGTAGGTATATAAGTAATGACCCTTGAGGGAAAGAACGGTGCAGTAACAGAATTTGCTGATACTGACACAGGAGGAAAACACTTTGCTTAAACGCATTGTCTTTTACCCGTATAAACATAGATCCCGTCGTAGGAATTGTAGTTGGTTCTCCCGCAAACACGAATAGAAAGCTCGGCCCGTCAGGTACGTCGCTATTGGTACATGATAATATAGGCAGACCTGAGAGGGGACTGCGATAGCTAGTGCCGGAATAGGAAGTGACGGTTTTATACCGGATATGGATGTATGGTATTGTCTAAAGGCTGAGAAAACGGATGTGGACCGAAGAGGGCACGGGTGATAGTATCGTCAGACCGGAAGTGATGTGATGAACGGATGTCCAAGTGATAGCAGACCAGATAGGGAATTTTGCCGCTGACCGAAGGGCGGGATTGAGAATTTATTGTAAGGAAACCAAGCTCTGATTGGTAGACTGGGTGTTGAAATACTCGGGAATATGTGTGACCGTCGCATTCCGGAATTATCGGACCGGAGGCGAGGGACATGATGCTGTTATTGATAGACAAATTCGGTAAGAACATCTCTTGAAGGGGATACTTTGCGAGTTTTATTTTCGATGTAGGAATCTTGATTAGCAGGGCATTTTTTAATGCTCTTTATTTTCTGTTGCAGATTTATATTGATGACTTAGAAAAAATGGTAAACATTTGAAGTTGTTAAAGAACATTGTTGAGTGCTAAAGTTCTACTCTGCTCTGAGGAGTGACGCTACACTAAGAGATAAGCTGCATTTGAGAAATCGTAGAGGTAGGGACCTAAAGTAGAGACCAGGGGAGTCTTGTTTAACCTCATAGGAGATAGTTTTGTTTTGTGGTTAATACATTTCGAATCCATTCTATTGTTTATAGGGATGGAGTACGATGGATAGAAATATTCTAAAAGGGTAGACAGCCACTTACTGTGATGGGACGAATTTGAAAACAGGGAATTCTTGACATTGGGTATGTGAGTGAGGACATAATCCTTATGTAGATTTGTGGTTGTTGGGATGTAGAATAAGAGATGGTTTAGGTGTTTTGAAACCTAGATGCTTCATCACAAGAATGCATAAATCTTTTTTTGGGAGGAGGGTGGAAGAGTCTCCATCTGGACATACCCATTTAGGGATAAAGATTAATGTCAACTATTCTATCTTTTGTTCTGTTTAATTGATAAGAGAGGCATGATTGAGGAGTTTTTTCTGTTTATTATGTAGACTGATGGAAGGACCAGGCGGAGGGGTCTTTTAGTTTTGGTCATCGACTGGATACGTGTGGAGTGCAAAATGCTGCTTCTACTTTTGTCTTAAGCAACAATTCTTAGAGAAAGGTGAGCCATTCATTGAAGGGACTGTTTTTGTCGGGTGGGGGTAGTTCTTTGGGACTACTCAATGACATTTTAAGAATAAATGGATATGGTAATCACTGGGTACTGGGGAGATTAGACTAATGGGCAATAAATATTGTTTATACTAATTAATAATGTGCTTTTTTTATTTTTGTTGGCAATTTGTGATTCTCCCCGTACATTATTTTAAGTACTATGGTATATTGTGTTATGGATGATTAGATTGTTCATTAGGCAGAAAGTGATCTGTTGCATTCTAATTATTGGTTGTGTTCAATACTCTTTTGATTACAGTAGGTTTGGGGTTTTTCTTCAACAGGAACCTAACATGAAACTGTTCTTCGCAAATAAGGGTCAAAGATGTATATAATATTTTGTCAAAATAGTGATTGTCTGACTTTCTTTTGTTTACAGCCCTGATGACGTCACATGAGGGGACGAAACCGTCGGCTGTTGACTTTGTATTAAACTGATATAGAACTGACTGACAGCAAGGTACGAGTTGAAAATAAAAATAAAAATCATCATACAGTATTCATCTGAAGATTGTTTTTGTTGTTTGTGGGGATTTGACTTGCAAATGAGAAATTGTTTACTATAACCTGGCACGCTCCTTCCAAACTTTGATTCAGGTTATTGGTTATTGAGGTTATTGACGTTGCCTCTTTAGGAGGTTGAGCGTGATTTGTATATTAGATTAGTAAAGACTTTTTTTGTTAGATTGCTCTCTGGTGCACTAAGTAGGAGACCCTTCATTGTCTACAATTTAGAATACTTGATCTATCATCTATGTGATGTCATGACAATTGCATAGATTGCAAAAAGGTTGATTGCAGTCTAATGTGTTTTATGTATAATACAAAGAACATTTTTATATAACCTTGTTGGAGTACCTTTTTGTGGTGTGCCTAGTGTATTACTGGTGTGTGTGTGTTGCGCAAACGCTTTACACATTGCCTCTAGGATAAGCCTGACTGCTCTGCCAAGCTACCAAGGGGGTAAGCAGTAAGCAGTGTTACTTCCTTACTCTGACCAGAGTGGTGGACTCTGCTGGGCTGAGGTGCATACCCTGGCCAACCAGAAACCCCATTTCTAACATATATTAATACACAATTCTTTAGCTTGCTTTCCTAAGAATCTCCCTTTCTGCTCTTCAACCTCTCTGTAATTGCTTAATGGTTCATTTATTGAGGAAAGGGTGGCATAATTATGATCCCGTGTATAATCTTTTCCAGCTACCTAAGAGAAATCTCAAGTCATCAATTTCAATGTCTCTGCTTCCTTTGCTATGCCCTTCCCAACAAAATGCACATAAAAGAGCCTGCCAAAACATTGTCATCTTCAGCACAGAGACCAGATTGAGGTCTGAATATTCAGTGATTGTTTTCCGCAGCTCATTCATAAAAGAGGTATTTAATTAGGATTCTGGTTTAGATATCCATGTCCACGTGTGTCAGACCGGCACACAGTCCTGTGCCAGAACTATTGGGGAGTGGTCTGATAAGGATTGGAATAGATTGCCAGTGTGCTCAATCTAGGATGTCAGGCCCATAGACACCAGCCAGTAGTCTATTCTTGAGCTTCCCTCGTGCAAAGTAGATTAATAATTCTACTTAACTGTTGTTGGATGCTGAGCTTACCAGTACTGCAGAATTGATGTTCGTAAGTAGGTCGAGTTTGGGGGTGAGGGCCTGGATGATGATGATGGGGCTTCAAATACATTAAACAATGACTATTATTATGCCATGCAGCCTGAGATAGAAAACACAAATATGCTTCATCCATTAGTCTTGTTTGCAATAGTCTGAGTGTAGCATCCTATCGCCCTCCATTTACCACCTGCTTTACTCGCGAAGCTCAAAGGATAATGGATAGGGCAAAGAGCTACTTTCGAAGTAGAGAATTTATAAAATGACTCTGCCCTTCAAGTTGCCTGTCAGAACCCCTTTCAGGGGACCAGGGGGCATGCAGGGGTTACTGGGCACAATCGTTGGGGTTGAGGCCTATTACCCCTGATGTCCCGGGACCCGACCTTCTATGGATCCTAAGCAACTCTGCCAAATACCCCTTCTGCAGTTGATTCTCAGTGGAAGCTGTGGACAAGCAGTCAAAGGCTCCCTCGGAGGAGGGGGGAGAGGGACTGGGGGGAGTATAGATACTGGTGAGTGAACGTGGCTCCTAACTCAAAGTGCATACAGTACTAACAATAAATCAATGTCCAGACAAACCCTTCCTTTTATAAGAAAAATAAGTATTTTATTTCGAACTCTACACATAACAACATTCATGAGAAAGAACACAATCCCCTTGAGGCTGGGGCTCTATTAGTTCTCAGGCACATCCCTATCTCACCTTTTACCTTCTAACATGGTTGGGGTTATTCCCTATTCAATCGTGATCATATGTAGGGAATGCTCACTAATAGTCCATTATCAAGAGTTCTCCATTGACTCTTTAGGAATTCGTCAAAGTGTCTATAATGCTGTAGCAGCGTCAGCTGCGGGTCCCCTCCCTGGGCTCCACGGACCCCGTTCTAACCGTACCTGCTCTGGCTCTATGGAAGCATTCAGTGGTGCAGTGGGGGCTCTCTCTGTAGATGCTCACAAGGCATGGTCCTGTTTTGTGCAGCCAGGCTGCTTGCGCTACATGCCGCAGCACCATACAGGCACAGGCAATCTCCCTCAAGCAGCAGTGCCAGCTTATCCCAACGGAGAAGCCACTGTTCCACAAACTTGAGGCAATTCAATCTTTGCCTCACGGGGGTATTTGATCCTCCAGCTCCTGACTGGAGTCAAGCGACGGTAAAACATCTACGGCAGAGTCCTTTAAGTTTGTGGGGAAATTAGTAAGGTGCTGGTCTTAGTGTGCGGGCTTGACAAGCAAGTCACAACTGTAATATTCTGTGCGGATAACACCCTAAACTTCTACCAATATTTGTACAGGCAGCCTCTTCCAGCATACAAGGTTCCCACAGTAGGGCTTCTCACTGGTCTTTGCTCCGTCCAACGCTCTCCTCTTCCTCACAGGGCACTCGTGTCTTGGTAAGCAGGCAGGCACTGGCGCTCTATGCTCCACAGGAGGTGATCTTGGTTTCCCTGGGGGATGTCCACTCACCCAGCAGGGAGACTACCCAAGATATGTCGCTAGTCCTGGTCACAGGCAGCAGTCCTGCACAGCTTACCCTTCTGAAACAGCCCGCCCGGCTGCTTGGCAGACAACAAATTTTGGGGTCTTAACCTCCCCTTATTTCATTTTATGTATAAAGTTTTATATAGCACAAACTTGATCCCGAAAGGATATCAGAGCACTTTACAGTTAGAGGGAGAGGAAGGTAAGATCACAGTCAAACAAAAATGGTGAAACAATATGTATAGAATTATATGGTGCAAACATAACAGATCCTATCTAATTCAGGGTTAACGCAGAGTGGGCTAGTCACTGATAAGATGACATCAGGGAATGATGATACATAAAGATGTAAGGGGAGGGGAATACAGTTATAGCAAACAGAATTATTAACCAATGCTGTAGTAATTACAGAGCAATTAGGGTCCATCGTGTTAAGGTAAGAACGTATTCATGAGGAATCTTTTTGCTTCCACTTTGAAAGCACCCTTGGAGGAGACTCTACCAATTTCCTGTGGAAGAGAGTTCCAAATTTTTGGTGCAATGCCAGAGAAGGCTAATTGGCATGTTCTCTTTTTGCGAAAGATCTGACACCATATGTGATTTAAATTCATAGGGGTCATTTAGGATTGGTGGAAGGACCCCCACCGTCAGCCAAGCAGTGGTGGGCGTTCCGTCCGCCAACTTAGAGTCTCCCCCCAATTAGGATGGCGAGGGGAATCGTTTTCTGACCGCAGTGGATGGAAAGACAGTTTTCCACTTGTTCGCCAGAAGCAATCATTCAGACCCAGGGACCATAAAATGGTGGTGGTGCCTAGCAGGCACCGTCCACCAAATTACGATGAGCGAAATGTCATGCCTTTCCATGGCGGCGAGGCCGCCATGGTAAGGCATGTGGGGGTTACTTAGGGGGTACCCGTTGCGGCCCCCATGTGTTGCGGGAGGTGAGGGTGCACTTGGAGAGTACCCATGGTAACCCCTACATTTCACAGCACTACTTGGCAGGCACCGTGTGGTGCCTGCCACATAGTGCAGTGAAATGCACAACATGGCTTTTCGCTTCGAGGCGGGTGCTGCTGTGAGCAGCATCCGCTGAAATGTTAACTATGGGGGCGGTTGCATCTTGATCTGGTATGCGGGCCTGTCGCATGTATTGCAGACGGTCAGGGTTTTACACAGGATGGCGGACAGACTCAAGTCCGCCCGCCATCCTAATGACCCCCTGAGTCTTTGAAGTTTAATGTTGGGGTTCTACATCTTTTGGAGTGTACATTTTTCGTTTTCTTCTTCCCTCTTGAAAGGCTCTCTGTCACAGCAGGAAAGACTCTGTAGTTGATATACCAACAACACAGTTCATAGGAGTGACCAGGGTTCACACCTGGATGTCAGCCACAGAGATATGTGCATCAAAAGGTTAATCCTGTCTCCAGGCACTACTCCTTATGATTCCCTTATTAACCCCATCTCCTTCTGAGATGTGTTGAGGCGTTTTCATTGTGCTCTATCACTGAATAAAAGAGTAACCTTTTGAATTGTAAATGGGCAGTTGTTGGACCTGGCCCTTTTGGCAGGTTCACCCCGAAAATTTTGCTTTTGCCTAGCCTGTTTCTGTAACCTGGTGTTGGTGATTTTAGGTCTCTGCGCACTTTTTCACTGTGGTCCAGTGTAAAGTGCGTGCGCTCTGTGTGTATGTGTGGTGAGTCACCTGCCCTCCCATAGGAATGCATGGGGAATATGTGTGACCATGGTAGTTCCTGATGTGTGGGGAGTGCAGGGTCGAGTTTGGTATGTGCGAACTCGTGAGATCGAATGCTGCGCAATGATGTATGCGGCATGATTGTGTCTAGTGTGGAAGTGCCATTTCTAGAAGTTGGCATGTTTGTGTAATTTGTGTCTGGCGTGTGATTGGCTGGTGAGCCTGGCTCCAGGAGTCAGGATGGGTCTGTCCCGGTGGTGAATGGAGAGATTAGCATGCTGATGTGAGGGAGGGGTACACCTGGGACCTGAATAGGGCTGGGTTTTCCCTCCACAATGCTGGCTCCACCCCCTGTGGTGCGTCTGATGTCCCTAGCCTGGCCAGTGAAAGGGAGTTCCCCATAACCAGTTGTAGCTGGTTCTCACATTGCCTACACCCTGCTAGACAAAGGGATTTTTGTGTATAAAAAGAGGCTGTGTCTCTTGTAAAATGTTCTTGTTTGCCAAACTTGAAACTACCAGGGGCGTGCAGCTGCTTGGGCGCAGGGGAAGGCTTGCCTCCCTGGGCCCTGCCCAGCCCCTGGATTCCTGGAGGGCTTATTGGGAGCTGCTGTGCTCCCTCTTAATGCTCCAGGACTTTTTTGGGCCCTTCTCTTTCTGCAGGGGTCATCTCTGGGGACTTGTGGGTCTGTCAGTGCCCCCAGCGCGATATGAGCGCTTTATTTTTAAATGCCCCAGGAGGAATGCGTGGATTGTGGCAGCACGGCGAGGCCTAACGAAGAGAAGGGAATCCCCTGCGAGGGATTCCCCTGTGATGCCGTCATTGCGTGAGCCCACCTCGCTGCTTTAAGGCCAGATTCCTGTTTATTTTTTATGTTGCCGGTGTCACCCCGTTTATGGTGTCTTTAGTGAGTGCCCACTTCGCTTCTACATTTTGATTTACAACCAAGGGTGCCCACCCCTCATTTTGCCCCTGTTGATTCACCGCCGCGGCCCTCGCGCCGCAGAAATAGGAAGTCAGGCACCGTAGTGCCTGACTCTAGGCGGGACTTCCGGTTTTTCAAAGGAAGTCCCCGCCGCCGTGCTGAGATTGGCCAGCGCCTGCCCGGAAGAGAAGAGGAACGTCCTCCTGCGGCCCGTGACTCCCGTGAAGTGGAGAGAGAGCCCCGGGGCCGCCAGCAGAGAGGAAGCCGGTGGATCTGCACGGTGCGAAGGAGAAGATGCCGCTGACTGAGGGAAGCTCCCGAGTGCCTCCGCAAGACAGGAGGAGTGCTGCAGTGGCTGGCGGGGCGCCTGTGCAGAGAGGAGAGCCCTGCGTGCAGCCAGAGTCCGCCCGGATGACGAGGAGTCCCCCGAGAAGCCCGGTGAGTGGTGAAGGGCTGGGGGGGAACTCCGTGAGGCCAAGTGGTGGCTGTGCTAGTGCAGGCACAGAGACAGAGCGGCCCCGGGTGCAGTGCTTTGGACATCACTTTTGATCCAACAAGAATGCGATCTGTGAGACTATGTCATGGCAAACATACAATATCCCTATTATCTAACAGAAACAAATCAGCAATAGGGATCCAGACAACAATAGAGTTGGCTACTGAAGGCAGGGGTACATATCTAACCATGCAGAATACTTTTCCACCCCAATATTGTCTTTTCAATTATTTCCACTGCCCCGACACATTGTAACCATAATTTCATCAGTCATAAATGTGAGGTACTGAGTAATGCACTAGGGGCCAAATGTAGGTGGCCATTTACCGGACGGTAATGGCCGATTTCGGCCGATACCGACCGGTAAATGGGCTTTTGGGATGTAGGGGGCCAATTTTACCGATTCGGTAAATTTACAGATTCGGTAAATTTACCGAATTGGTAAAATACTGAATCGGTATTTTTAACGATTTGGTAACTTCTAGATGTAGGTGGGACTCTTCTGAGTCCCAAAGGCCTTTCAGATTCAGTATTTTACCACCCAATCCAATTGGGTGGTAAAAATTCCGAATTCAGGTGTGCTTGCACATGTGTGCATGCACACCTATGCCATGTATTTGGGGTGCTAGAGGGTGTCTAAGTGACACCCCCTGCACCCTTGCTAGAATCGGTATTTACCGAATCTGTAAATACCGATTCGGTAATGCCCATTGATTCCTATGGGCTTCAATGCCCATAGGAATCAATGGGCATTACCGAATAGGTATTTACAGAATCGGTAAATACCGAATCTTAACGATTCGGTATTTACCGAATCTGTAATACCTACATCCCCCCCCTCTATTTTACCACTTCTTAAATACCGCATCGGTAAAATTCGGTATTTAAGAAGTGGTAAAATAAAATTACCTACATCTAGGCCTTAGAGAAGAACTTCACATTTTAGACAAGTCAAAATGAAAAAGGAAATCAAATTATTAAGGCAAAGTTTTGAAAGAAGAAACCTCAATAAATGAACGTTAGCAGGCATGAAGCAAAGATGAAAAATAGGTGAGGGTGTGAGGATGGATGAAATTAAGGTTAAAATATCTTGAGCTGTGGTTGAGGAGAAGATACAATTCAGGTGAGGCTCAAGTACAGCTAAGTTAAGAGGAAGGTGGCAGAAAGTGATCAAGGCTTTAGTTTGAGGATGAGCTAAGGTTTTAGGGGAGGTTGTGGCTTGGGGGGTCTAGAAGAGGCTGAGGTTGATGTTAAGGTGATGGTGAGCTTGATGTAAGGAAAGCATGAGGTGGAGATGTCACTGAGGCTGCCGCGGTGCGTCCATTGGGGCGTAGGGGCGTAGCCCCACTAGCCACACATGGACTCACCGTAGCGTTGAAGAGGACACTAAAAATATTGCATGAATTATAAGCGGCGCTACCCGCCGCCGCCGGGAATCCGGGACACACCCGACATATCCGGAGTGCGCAGGGAGGCTGGCCTGCTGTAGCTTGAGTGACAGTCCACACACTCAGCTGCAGCAGATAGTAGTGCGCACTGCGCAAGTGAATTTTGGGGCTGAAACTTGCCCGAGCATGCGCAAAAACTAGGCTGTGGAAGTTCCCCTTAAAGAGAGGGTCCAGGGGGTGTTGGTTTAGCCGGGCCACAGCCCCCGGGGTTACAAAGGGCAACTGGGCGAGTAATCAATGTGCCCCCCTAGCCAATCCTGGCACTGCATGCAGCGCCAGGATTGGCTGGTCCACCGCAGGGCAATCCATTATTGGATGCCGCGCGTGAGTGGTGCAGCCGCACTACATAGTGGCCAATCACTGTGTGGCTTCATGTGAGGCCATGCAGTGATTGGCTATTTGATTTCGGGACGCGTGCACCGCTGTGACATCGGATCTTCTATCTGTAGCCTGGGGCTCACCTTGTGCGCAGGCAGCAGCAGATCGTGAGTCCTCCCTGAGGTGCCTCACCATGATTTTCTGTCACTGTGCTGTGCCTGTTATCGTGCTCTGCTCCGCTCGTGTACTGTTAGTACCAGGTAAGTAAGGCCACAGTCAGTGCATACAGTTTAGTGTATTGTACAGTATAATGATAACATTATGAAATTGGCCTTAACTAAAAAGGCGGAATGAGGCTACTGTTGGTCGGAAATTAAATGTATATGTACTCAAAGCAGAACGGTGTGGCGCGATGCCTTCTTCGGGTCAGAACGGATGTACACTTGGTGGTGGGTCTGCTGTTTATGTCATTTGTGGATTGCCATGGGCTCTTCGATTAGTTGAGGCGGAGAGTCAGTGGATTTAGTGTGCAGTCTGGACTGGTTCATCATGCTGACACCAGTTGCTGCAAGTCCTATCTCATCAAGTTGGTGACCCTTTTAAACTTACTAACGGCGGATGAATGAAACCGTAAAGGGGACAGATGGGTCTTCAATCTGTGTGTATCTCCTGACCATTTGATTACTGAGAATGTGCTAACGGAGGGGTCTCGTCATCGCTCTCTGCTTTTGTTTCTTTCAGATTACTTGTCTACAAACTGCGGCTCCTGGCCTTCCTCCATTTCTGCTCCTTGTCTGATACCTTTCAGTGCCAGTCTCCTTTTCCAAAATTACTCACACTAGTTTCTCTTCACATCAGCACCAGATCGCACAATTCCCCCGATGACCTGGCAATCTTTTCATCAATGGCTGACGCTGGAATATTATGAACTACAGCCATCCACCATGCAGGCAAATTAACAGGAAAATAACCCTGCCAACTGCAACTCACTTTTAGTAAACAAACCAATTCTTATGGTGAAGGTTGCCCAGACTAAATATCACCAAGACACCATTACATTACCTCTCTAGCAAATCACAGGTTGTCCACTATTTCTGGAAAGAGCGCGGGAGGTTGGTGAGGCCCCTGAAGACTATTGAGGCCCAGAGGGAATTGGAAATTGAGAAGTAGACAGAAGGAGTGTTCAATGAAGAGGAGGAGGGCAGTGCAATATACCCAATTTGCATCTACTATTCATTTCCCTCCTGAAAGGGTGGTCTCTGCTGGTCTCTCGAAGCCAGTTCCATATTGTTTTAATGTTAGCCCTAAATCACAGAATGTTCTTCCTCCATGATGCTTAATAAATTCCTCTAGGTTTCTTCTTTTGGACACCTTTTGGGGTTCAGGTACACTTGGCTGGAATGTAAGTTTTTGGGGCGACACTAGTGTGAAGGTTTTTTCATAGGTAATGTTATGTTGGTCCTTTTTCAGAATGATTTTGAAGGCAGCATAGCAGCTTGAATTTAGGGAGACCGTGGAGAACCTTCAAGTTTAGGGAGAAATGGCAGACCTTTTTCCCCATTAAGCATACTTGAGCTGCCTAATATTTAGAAACAAATGAATAGGCAAGCTTAGAGTAGGGTAGCATTCTCCGTCCTTCCTCCCCTTATTTATTTTCTTCTTATTCCATTACTTTTCAAATCTTGCCCTTTTTCTTCTTTCTTCATATTATTATCTCAAGCCCAATCTCTACAGCTGTCACACCCCAAATTACCTCTACACCTGCCTATCTGCCACCTTTCACTGTTACATTTCGTCTTCTCTCAAATCTTATCTTAGCTGGATTTTTATGTTTTTGTACAGTGGTCCATTGAATTCGCCATGCTCTAATAATTGCAGTAGTCTTTCAAGAAGTTTGCCATGACTGAGAAATTAACAAACCAAGGCACTAGACTGGTATGTGTAATTGCCAGTTTAGATAGTACAAAATGTACCTAATCCGAAAGGATAAAGTGCCCGAATTACACAGGTTTGAATGGACACGTATTAGCATGCATATGGTCCTGTAACAAGAGAAAAGAGTCATTTGATGAGTTGGCAGGATGCAACCAAATTGCCACCCGCTGGGGCGGGTCACAGATAGTGGCCTGTCTTTGGCCGCCATGTCCACTGTATCCACTATATCCACTATGTGGAATTGGAGCAAGGCCAAGGCAACAATTGCTTCTACCTGCATGGAATAAAGACATACAGATTTCCAAAAGCCATATAGACTGCATGCCTAGTTAGCCACTGAAAGGCCCAGAAGGGGAATATGAGGTGACCAAAGCTGTACATAACTGTAATACTGTGGAAGTGGCTGGGTGTGCTTGTGTCCCTGGATTGTGGTGGTTCCTTGGTAGTTCACCCCCAGATATTCTGTGTTTGTCATTCAAGTACAGACAGACACAAATACACTCACACACAAATACACATACACACACAACAGCATCACAAAGAGAACACACACAAACATCACCCCCTAACAAACACCCACCATATTCAATATCGCAGCATTACTCCAAACTCACACACATGCCATGACAATTACTACCACAAGCACCACCACCAGTCACACACCCATCACAAATTCCGTCACATACATACACACAGACGCACCAATCCTCATAACTCCACCATCTCTAACACTATATCAAACTCATTCTCTCTTTTGCACACACACACCAGTACAAATTCCATATTCCATATTTCACGTGCATTCATCGAAAAATCACTCAAACATACACACACACACACACTTCTCAACAATGCACACTATCACATATCACGAAGACACAAAGACTGATATCTCCTTGTTTGTGTTGCTTCTCAAATTAAACCATGAAACCAATCCTTGATCGCTAACATTTGTCTGACCACATGTTCTGTACGAACTGCAACTCACAGTGCTTTGGCTTTGCCTTTTAGTAGATCGACGTGTTCACCAGATGGCTCTGGTCAGGGCCGGACTGGGGCAAAAATAGGGCTGGGCGCCAACATGGAAGCTAAAAAAGGTGCACCCTGTTTGGAAATCAAAGCACCTTTGAACTTATTAAGACAGGCTGTATGAGTATTTTCCAAGGTAAAGACTGTAAGGAGGATGTGACATAACTGAAGGCGATCTATATTTTAATATCAGGTTACTCGCAGAGCATACATACCCAATACTAGTCTCATCTGGCAGAAGTTCGCTGAGAATGTTGGGTTTGCATGTGGGAATCGTGAAGCAAGAGACTAGCCTTGAAATCAGTTTTCTCTCACCTGAATTGGGAGGGTTGGTATGCATGTTGTGTGCTTATACATACAATCCAAAGCATACGCACTCACACTGCAAAGCAGACTCACACAGGAACGCTTCCACTAATACTGAAAGATATGCTCCCATTGAAAGAGGCACCCATATTGTAATGCATGCTCAATGCAGTTCGGGCAAACTCTTCATCTGCTAACTAACAGAGGGAATAGAGCAGCTCTCATGGTTGAAATGCATGCCAAATTATTGCCGCTGTTGTAAAAGTTATGGTGGCATATATGATCACTGCCTTAATTAGAGCTTTGAGCTTTTGCTGTCTAGTTGTTCTTACCATGGTGGTAGTTGTGGTTATTGTTGTCAGGAGGAGCACGAAGAAAACTCCATGGCAGGAAGAAGAGTGAGTGTAACAAACATGTTTTGCACTGACCTGCAAGAGAAGGTTACTCGCAATGCTTATACAAGACCAGTCCCTGTTGGCAGACGTTCGCTGAGGATTCAGAGTTTTGCATGTGGGAATTGGGAGGCGAGAGACTTGCCTTAAAATCAGTTTTCTCAGGCCTGAATTGGGAGAGTTGGCATGTATGTTGAAAGGTTATACTTAAAATCCAAAGCCCACTACACTCACACTGCAAGGCACTCTCACAAAAGGCATGCTTCCACTAATACTGCAAGGCAGGCTCACATTGAAAGAGGCACTCATATTGTAATGCATGCTCACTGAAGCTCAGAGAAGCTCTTCATCTGCTAACTCACAGAGGTAATAGACCAGATCACGGAGATGAAATCAATTTGCTGAAATCAACTGATCAAATGGCATATTAAGTACATTCTGTTTCACCTAAACACTATAAACTGTGTGGAAAGACATGCGTGATTAAGTCACATGCGTTCTAATGGAAATGTGGTAAAGGTAATGCATGGTTCCCAATGCTTTGTGAAGGCTCTTTCCCAACTGCTGTGCAACTTCTTCTACTCTTAGAGCTGAGATTTTCATGAAAGTCTTATAGTCTGAATTCAGCAGCGTAATAGGATTGAATGTATGAAGCTCTGTGGTTATACTGAATAAGCAGCTACCTATGTTATGGCATCTGTAATGTAATGTAATAACTGCACTTTCACAATTGGTTTATTAACCTTTCTGCTTTCTCAAATTTGCTTGAAAATGCACGATTATTCTTCTCTTTTTTCAAAATTTTCTCGGGGGGAGAACCCGCCCGAAAACCCCTTATGGTGGTTCGGGCTTGCTCGCTGTGTCACTTGCTACGGTGCACTATGCAAATCAGTTTACGCCCTACCACTTTCAAATGTCACCAGCTGCCCCTGCACTGAGGTAACACTAACTGGATGTTAAGGAAGATACGTTTAGGTTTAGGTGGATTTGAGCCAAAATTGACATATAGATGGATTGTGCGAGATTATCCTGATGCAAGGTTGAGCTGAGAATGTGAGATTTAGATGGAGTTGATGTAAAGTTGAGGTGTATGTGAATATAAGATGAAGAGCGGCAACCATAAGGCTGGGGAATGCTTGATGTGAAGGCAAATTGAACTGGATATTAAAGGAAGGAATTGGTAATCACAGGTCAGAAATGGACACTCTAAAATATCACCTTTATAGTTTGGTGCGTTTACATTGCTATAAGATGAATCAGATTTCCCATCAATTGTCCTACACTTGAAGGAAAGGGGAGACCATGTTGGCTCCTAATACATTACTGACTCAGCAGCTCTTTGCACTGCATGACTTGTTCATTTCAATCTGCAAAACTCTTTGACAAAGTTTCTGCTTTCTGAACTTCATTATCCACCTTCCGAATAATAAGGGAAAGTAAACCTCAAAGGAGCAGTAGTTATTTTTCTCACAAATTTGTTGAAGGTTTGCATGGACATTACAAGCCAAGCTGAAAAGCGAGCTTTAGTATGGTGTGTAGTTACCATCATCCTATATTGCAACTGGTTGGATCACTGATTCTAGCAACACCTGTGCTCAAGAAGTACCACTATAAAAGCGAGCTATTGAAATATATGAAGGCGGATCATTAACCAGAGTACCTTTATCGTTACTTTTCCTAAAGATTTGATTTGAAAAATAGGAATCAAGAGTGAATTTTTACTGTAGCTTCTTACTGAACAATAAAGGCTATATAATTTAAAAGTGAGAGCCTATATGTCAATTTTCTCCCTGTATATTAACCTAAAAGAAGCAGAGGCTTCATTCATAATATTACCAAAGATAATTGATCACGTAATTTCATGTACAGAAGACGGTATCAGTGGCAGTAGGTATTCACAGAGAGTAGCTTTCAGCTCGAAATGGTTCTTGGTGCTGAAAAGAATGACTTTTCATGATGAACTATGAGTTTAAAAGAAAGATTTGTAAGGCCTTTCTAAATTGAGAGAGAAAGAGACTGAGACATTCAAACCGATTAGGTTGTATTCTCTTCAAGATATAAAAGCATCAAGTAGTTTATTCACCAATCCCTTGTGGGTTTTGGTGCAATGATTCACAGCTACCAGTTAGCACACTATGCTGCATAGTGGTGCTCATTTCTTGAGCACGGGCAATCCCACCCTCTCTTCATTATGGTGTAAAGGGGCATGATGGCATATATGCGCTCTATAGTCATCATGGTGGACAAAACACCAAGAAGAATTGCATTGGTCATTGTGGTGGTGGTTTCTTATCTCAACTATTGCAACAACAAATACATGGAGGACTTATGCAAAACCATCTCTAAATTTCAGGGTTTGCCGGACAATGCTGCTCCCCTCACTTCAACCTAAAGTTAGCCATTAAATCCCTGTTTCGACTCTAGCACAGAGAGCCTTGAACTCGCCTGCCGTAGCTCAGAAGCCCTTAAACAAGTGGACCTATGACCTTTCCATCCGCACCAGTCCACAAAATGGTAAGGCCTCCCTGAAACTGCATCCCCTCTACAAGGTGAGTATAAGTGCTCAGAGGGACAACCATGCACTACAAGGCTCAATTCTGAAGCCAACTACACAGAGTTAATCAAAGCAGTGAAGGGCCACCTACTTCTTTCAGCCTACAGTCGCGGGTCACCTTTGACTAACTGACTAACAGTCCCCACCCCTTTTCCCTCGCAAGATTATAAGAATGCTTCTAATTGGTTATCCAAGTAGCACATTGTGCAAAGCTCAATTAAAGAAAGATCCGTTCTATGTGTGAAAAGGCCATAAGATATGTCATTTGTGAACTAGACATGCCATATGCATGTAAATAAATTTAATGTGCTTGTGCACAGAAGGGGTGATACATATATAAATATTTCCTGCAATACTTATGCTAACAACGAGCATTGCTTAATTTCTTGCAATGCTTATACAAATAATAAATCACTCCTGCAATGCCTGTGTGAGCAAATCCAGCAATGTCTATACAAACAATAAACAATTCCTGCTATGCCACCATAAAGAATTTTTGCAATGGCTGTGTGTACATTTGCTGCAACGCTTATGCAAGCAATAAATCATTCCAGCAATCCCTGTGTAAATGATTCCTGCAATACCTATGTAGACACTTCCTGCAATGCTTAAGTAAAAACAATAAACAATCCCTGCAATGCCTCCATAAACAAATATGTCAATGGCTGTGTGTACACTTCCTGCAATGCTTATGCAAACAATAAACAATTCCTGCAAAGCACGTGTGAACAATCCTGCAATAATTCTGAAAACGAGTCCTGCAATGCATGACTAAGGCCTACAATGAACAATTCCAACAACGTGCACTTAAAGAAGCGCCCAGAGGAAGGCGTAGTTAATATCAGTTTAAGCGATGTTGCCAGTAGGGCTGAACACATTGCTTATGGCCCCTTTTTATCTTTGATATGTGGTTTGTAGTAATGGAAGAATAATTACCATGACACAGGTGTGTGATAGGGGCCAAGGGTTGCAAAAGTAGCCCAAAAAAACAGTGACGGACAGAAAGATAAAGTATATAAATGTTTAAGAAAAAAAAAAGCGTTGGCCATGCAAATTGATCTCGCCATATTATTGTTTTATGAAAATATGATAGTAATAATACAGAATTGTGATATATTGTTTTAAATAAACGACTGACAGTGTTTTAGTAATTGCACAGGCACGTAGCAATGATAATACAGTCAGACAAAGGCAAGGGGGCTTTAGGTAGAATGAAAACAAAAACATCGCCTCACAAGAAACTCAAAGTCGTTATTGCAGAGACACGGAGTAATAATGATGCGGTGTGATAAGCGCGAGGAAGCTATAGCTAAAAGAAAAACTTTGCCTCGCGCGAAATGCAAAAGTAAAGCAAGCTTCTCTTCAAGTCCGCTAGCTGGGTCCAAAACTATGAAAATAATATCGGCAAACAACACACAGCAGTATACAATACCTCCTTTGGCGCATAGTATAGTAAGGCGGTCGTACAAAGACGGGAGGGCTGTAGGTACAAAAACAAAAACATCGCCTCTCAAGAAATGCAAAGTCGTTATTTCAGAGGCACGGAGTAATAATAATGTGGTGTGATAAGCGCGAGGAAGCTAAAACAGAAACATCGCATCGCATCACATTTGTAATAGGAAACACAGCGCAAAATAAAGCCACTGCTGACAAGCAAGTACCAATGCAAACGGCGGGGGAGCTGTAACTGAAAGAAAAACATTGCCTCGAGCAAAATGCAACAGTAAAATAAGCTTCCCTTAGAGTCCCCATAAAAAAGCAAGGATATTGTGCTGCATAACTAAATACGTATAAGGTCCCAAAAGCGAGACCTATTGGCTATGCCAATGCTTGTTAATTGATGATAGCCAAGGCCACAGGGCTGGAAGCTCAAATGACACCCTTTAGTGGCAGGGTGCCCATCATCGATGTAGCACTCTGTTTTTCTTCATTGTATGTCCAAGAATTGTTGGATGTGCAGCACGCATCTTCCCACAGCTCCTTAAATATGCATCTGGTACCTCCTTTGCACAGGTTCACATGGAATCCCAGTTACCATGGTACAACTGACCATTGCTCTGTGGGCTCAGCAGAGAAGCCAAGGAATGGGTGAGCATGTATTCGGAGCCCCTTTATTGCCCATTAATGGGTACTGGGAGAAATCTGCACTGCCTTTCATCTGCAGCCCACACGCGTCAACCACAGCTTGCTATAAACTCCCACCCACAAACTGACTGAACTCACAGACACACAGAAGGGACTCTACAGTGCACATTACACATGAGTAATAAGTTGCATGAAAAACACACACAAACACAACATCCTGGAAAATGCAAATACTCTTAGAGAATGCATGAGTTAGTACAACATGAAATGTAAACAGGAACAACATCCCTGTTCTCAGGCTGTCTGTTGGTTTTCCAGCTGTGGCTGTCGTCTCATGGTGGGGCACTAGGGGGGCCAGGTCTCACCTCCCGACTCACCCCAAGCCATCAGCAGGTAGCAGTGACATCTCCTGCAGTGACAGACCTGTCAGGGAACATTGACAGATCCGGCAGTGAGAGGTCCCGCAGTGAATGACTCTCCTGTGTTAGGACTCACAGTTACAAACCTGGCAGTCAGCCATGACCTGTCCAGCAGTAATAGATCCCACAGTGACAAACCGGCAGTGATAGGCCCCACAGTAGCAGCCCCATCGGGAATTGGTGACAGGCAGGGCAGAACTAACACCAGACCCGTCAGCGATAGCTGTCCTTGTGAAATAAAGACCCAGCAGAGAGCATTGAAAGACACGGCAGTGACAGACCCACTAGGAAGCAGTGACAGTGACAGGTGCAGAACCAGCAGTGACAGACCCAGCAGAGAGCAGTGAAAGACACGACAGTGGCAGACCCAGCACTGACAGTCCCGGCAGTCACAGACCCAGTGGAAGCAATGACAGATGCGGCAGTGACAGGCCCAGCAGAGAGCGTTAAAAGACACCGTAGTGACAGACCTACTAGGAAGCAGTGACAGACCCGGCAGTGAGTGACAGACCCCGTGATAGACCCAGCAGTTACAGACCCTGTAGCAAGCAATGACAGACACTGCAGGGACAGACCCGGAAGTGACAGACCCCGTACCAGACCTAGCAGTGACAGACCCCGTGGCCAGCAATGGCAGACACGACAGTGATTGATGCCGCAGTGACAGACCCAGCCGAGAGCGTAGAAAGACACCGTAGTGATAGATCCACTAGGAAGCAGTGACAGACCTGCAGTGTGATAGACCCTGCACTGACAGACCCAGCAGTGACAGATCCTGTAGCAAGCAATGCCATGCACGGCAGTGATGGATCTCGCAGTGACACATCCGCCTGTGAAGGAACCGCAAGGGCAGACGAGGCAGGTAGCTATGACAGGTCCTGCAGTGACAGATTCCACAGTGACAACCCCAGCAATGATAAACTCAATAGTGACAAACCCATCAGGAAGCAGTGACAGGCCCAGCGGGGAGCAGGGGCAGACCAAGAAGCAGTAAGTAGGCCCCCGCAGGGACAGACCATGCTGGCTGCGATAAATCCCGCAGTGACCGATGGAAGAGGAGGGTGTGTGGGGGAGCCGGGCAGGGAATCCGAGCCCGGCTCCTCCCCATGGCAGTCAGCTGGCAGTGGACTCGCCCCCTGCACTTGGGGGCTGGAGAGGGGACTCCGTGCTTCGGTGGGTGAGTGCTGTCCCTGCTTCCCTCCCCCCTCCCCCCTCCCCGGTGACCCAGCCGGCGCGCGCTGCTTCCTGCGCTGGTGCCAGCCTGCCTCCCTGTGCCAGGGCAGGGGGCTCGCGGCTGGCATGAACCTGGGCCCGCTTGACACAGCTCGGGCGGGGTTCCTGTACGCCTGACACCATGCATACTTTTCATAAAGGCAAAACTTTCCTTCAAACTCCGAGCGCTCTCCGTGCCCTGGTTTAACAGGAGCGAGATCCTGCCTCCCCTCAAGCCTCCACCCCGGCTCTCTCCGGGCAGGATGTGGCTGCCGGGTTGTATGCCTCTCACCCTTTTCCCTGTTACACGAACCCCCCCCCACACACACACTAGAGTGCTTTCAGTGTGTGTGTTTGGGGGGAGAGAGGGTGCTGGGGTTTGTGTAACAGGGAGTGGGGTGAGAGGGGCCCGGGAATCTCACTCATCTAAGGATGAATACTAGCGGGCCGAGGCATACAGGGAAATGGGAGCATAGTGGTGGAAGGAATCCACTATCGGAAGTGTGAATCCTTGCATTATGATGAGGCTCGGGTCAAGAACAAGGCTTCCGGAGCAACTGAGGGTTCTCTTTCGGTACACTACGGCTTCGTCAGGCACTACTTTAAAAAAAGCATTTGCAATGCAATACGACTCGTATTTACGCGAGACGTATTGCATTACAAATGGGACTGCGGGCATTTGAAAAAGCAAGAACGGGAGTGGAGGAGATGATGGGGAGGCGAGAAGTGGCAAACTGTGGGAGGGGGCAGGGAGGAGACATACGGCATAAAAGAATGTTTGAGTAATGGGGCCAATAGCCTTGTATGTGCACAAATTAAATTACGCCATGGCCATCAGGAGGCGGGACTAATGAGTGGAAAATCAATCAGAAGGCAGCATGAAAAATTGAAGCCAATGAAAAACAGATATGGAAAATTGGCTGAGCTTCGAAAAGTGGGAGGAGCTTCCCCCCACAATACTGAATACAGCATCTCTCGAAGAGACAGCGCATGCGCTGCCTAGCCGAGACCTAATAAGTCAGAGCAAATAAAGTGAGAGAGTGCGAATGAAGGAAGAAGAATACAGTGCCAATAAGAAGAGAATGATGAAAAATAAAAAGAGCAGAATGGAAAAAGGCTCAAAAGAAGAACGATGGAAAGAAATAAAAGAAAGGACGAAGGAAGAATATGGAAGGAACAAATAAAACAAAAAATGGAAGGAGAAAAAGAAATAAGGAGAGCTGGAAAATAGAATGAAATAATGGAAAGAAAAAATGGGAGACAGAAGTAAGGGCTAAGGAATGGAAAAAGAGGAAGTATTAAATTGAAGGAATACAAAAAAGGGTAGAATCAAGGGGGGAAGGAAGGATAAGAGGATGATAAGAAGAACAGAAGGAACAAGAAAATAATGAATTACAAAAAGTATGGAGGAAGGAAAGTAAATGGCATTTAATATAAACAAGGACAGAAAGATACATACAATGTGAGATGGAAGGAAAGAAGTATGGACAGACAGAAAGGAAGATGAAAGAGGAATGAAAGAAGAATGCAAAAAATATAAATAACTGTTAATAGAAAGCATTAAACATGGTTGGAAAGGAGGCCATGTTAAAAGAAAAAAGGAAAGAAAAAAAAAGGAAAGAAAGAAATCAATATAAGTAAAATGCTTTTTTTTTACCAAATTCCTTTATATTTATGTTTATGAAATGGAATATTTTACATATTTTCCTTGAGTGAACAATATTCATTGGTTTTTATAACAAAATTTGAGTTTGTTCACTTTGATCCATTTTATTTTCCTGGCTACACCCTCGGCCTCAGAGCACACGCTAAGGTGCCCCTCTGCAGAGCACAAGCTGTAGGTAGGCACCTCTCCTGTAGTCTCTTTGCTAAATGTATCACGCTTGGCTATTGACAGACTTTATTTTAACCCTGGGCGTAGTTCGCGAGGTAGCGCTACGCGAAGTTACACGAAGTACACTTCGCACTACGCGAACTTCACGTAGCACTACGCGAGCTGCATAGTAGCATGTTCGCACTGTGCAAGATGCGTTATCAATGATTGCACAGTGCGGACAAGCATCCGGCACTGTGCAATCATTGAAACGGCATCTTGCACAGTGCAAGCTATAGTTTTCTGCCGCTCGAGTAGATTTTTACTCGAGCGGCAGCTTTCTCAACCCGGACTGGTAGTTTCTCATCGCGAGTGGTCACGAGCATGCGCGACCATTTGCAATGAGAAACCTGACGTCCCCGTGTTGAGAGTCTCGCCAGGATGTCATTTTGCTTGCTCGCGGTCGCAAACATGACGTTGAGGAACGGGAACAAGCAAAAACGACCGCTACGCTGCGCTACGTGTGTTCGCACTGTGCTACGTGCAGCTCGCGTACTGCGAAGTTGCGCAAACTACGCGTGCGTAGCACAGTGCTTCGCCCAATGTTACTTTATTTAATAAAACTGCTGAAGTATTCTTTACGAGCCATCCTCGGCTCGGATCGCTGCTCTTTCTGTCTAACCATGCCGAACCAGGCCCCTCTCCTTGAGGGGGTGGGGCTACAGAAGAGCAGTCCGAGCTTGACAATTGAGCAGAACTCCGAAGAGAGCCGAAGAGCAGGGGATACCTGATCCCGACGGGATACCAGTATTACACAACACTCGCGCCAATACTCACTATTTACCCAAATCCGGGTGTGACTGGAACTTCCACCATTTCAGGTGGGTAGATGTCCAAAAATGAAAATGCTCTTAGGTAGCGCGTCCTTCAATAAGCAGCAACATAACTGCTTGTGAAATATGCCTTCAGAGGGTGGAAGGCCTTGCACCGATTCCCTCACAGGCGAACTTAATCATTTCCTTAGAAAAAAGCTTTGTTTCGGGTGCTAACATGAAAGCAATGCAGATGAACAGAAATGTTTATTATATTTGTGGTTGTTTGTCCTTTTGGATCACATAATTTTTTTTTCACTAGTTGGATCATTTAGTTCTTCTTTTACGTGTATTATCACCAAATGTGTATAAATAATAACACAACTGTGTTTTGAAAAACTGAAGCAACAGAAAAACTTTATTGTGCTTGGCAGTGAACAGTGACTTAAAAAAAAAAACTAATAATTTCAACACAATGCAATGTACAATTTAAAATCGGAAAACTCCGGTTTCATTCAGGATTTGTCGTGCGTTGCTTTCATATCTTCACGGGATTATTTGCATAAAACCAACACTATTTCTCGGAGATGGCCTGCGTGTAGTAAATTAAATGGCATGATTTGGTTTATTTTTAACTGTGGTGTCGTGCCTGTGACGCAACGGGCACGCACATAGCGTAAAGGGTCATGTGACCTCAGTTAAATAAAAGTACGGACGGCACTCACGTACGCCATTCGGGCTACGGAGGCGAGCCAGTGTTCACAGTGACATCAGTCTCCTGTGTCAGGTATTGTGCCCCTAGGCCATTACACAGTGTGTACCGTTAGTTGCCCTTAGCCCACTTGGGAAACACAACAATTGGCGACAAGGGCGGGGGCCGCGGGCCACGGGCACCTACGTCTACTTGCGTCGCTACCGGCCTGGTGCATCAGACGGGACAGCCGACATTGCCCGCCTGGCTTGGCCGCACACGGCGAGCCCGCCTCCACGCTGACTCCCGCGAGCTGCCTGCTACTTGCGCCGCACACTGCGGCTGGCTCTGTCCCCACTGTGCCGCGCCTGAATGAGGAGCGTGTGGGCGCTGCCACGCTTCACCCAGCCCACCTATCCAGCACGTGCAGCCCGAGTGCTGCGATCGCCGCTCTGACGCCCCAGTACCCTATCGGCGCCTCGGCAAGTCACAGGGGGCCCGAGGAGGAGTAGCGCTGCCCCACGTGGCAAAAGAGGGTGAAACCAAGTCCTCTTCACAGGCCTCAGGAAAAGTGCCCAGGCATAAGGGCAGGTGCATGGTGCTGTGCTCCGAGAACCACAAGGCCTCTTCACAGGTCCACAGTAAGGACACAACTAGGCAGAGGGATGGGCCCACACTTCACCACAGGCCCAGAGCAGTGGATCCCACAGCCCAGGCGCAGTGACACACAAACACGTGCCCAACGCTGAATATGCTAAGGAGCAGGCCATACAGTCCCAGGCTCAGTGCCCATCCAGCAATAGGGCAGGGCAGCAAACGTCAATCGGCTGAGAGGGTGACCCCCGCAAGGAGGTGTGGAGTGCCACGCTGCACAGTCCTTAAGCGCAAGTTCTGTCACGTCCAAGAAGCTGGAGGGCGGAGAGTACGCCTACGCTAAGGGTGCACCGCTGCTACGACTGAGAAAGGAAAAGGGATCAGTGAGTCACATTCTCAGGGCACACCACGCCAGCCATGTCCACGATACCGCCCATAGACCCATTCATAGTGGAAGGGTCACTCTTCTCTCTGGCACCCAAATGGAAAGACTGGGTAGACCATCTGTTGATCTTCTTCGAAGCCACCAAGGTCCACAAAGACCAGAAAAGAGCGATGCTGCTACACCTTGGGGGCAAAGACATACACAATTTCGCCAAGACTCTGGTAGAGGCCACGCCCAAAAACCACCATACCTTAATAAATGCTCTCAACGGACACTTCGAGCCAATGGTCAATCAGGACTATCATATTCAGGCAAGCAAGACAACTTCCCGAAGAATTGTAAGACACGTATCACACAAGACTCAAAAACCTGGCGTCCATGTGCGGGTTCCAAGACGAAACTGAAGAGATATGGGGTCAGGTAATCCAGGGCTGTGCTTCTGGCAAACTGTGTGAATGGATCCTAGAGGAATCCGGCAAGTCCCTTGCCGATATACTGACCCTAGGGCGCACCAAGGAACTGTCCAAGGCTCGTGCAGCCCACATGGAGGCGGCCCTCCAAGCTCAGGTAAAGACAGAACCTGTGAATGAGGTCATGACCAAGACCCCAACAAAGGGGAACAGGAAAAGACCTGGGACAGCGTCTGCAGGGCACGCGAAAACGTATGGGTACTTTGGTGGGCCCCCACACCCAGCAGCTGAGTGCCCGGCTAAAAGGAAAAGGTGCTCAGGATATGGGCGTTTTAACCACTTTGAGAAAGTGTCCCAGGCTAAACGGTATTGCCGCCCGTGACAAGTGGTGAACGCACTGGCCGAGAGTGAGAAGACACCCAGGGACATAGACGACGATGAGGAGGAAGAACGGGTAGTCCACAAAGTACACATGATTGGCACTGTGTCACGGAAGACGCGGCGACTACCGCAGTGCAGCATTCGTCTGGGGTCCCAGGACGTCATGGCTGTAGTGGACACCGGGACCACCATCAACATCATGGCTGCAGCTCTCCACCGAACTCTGTGTCCAGTGCCCCCATTGTGTCAGTCAACAATAACGGTATTCGCATATGGCCAAGACACGCCCCTGAAAATCAAAGGTCGCTTCAAAACATTATTATCCCATGTAGACCACTCGATCACCACGAATGTCTACGTCACTGAAGATGGCCAATGGATGCTATTAGGGTGCTGTGCTGCAGAGGACTTGGGCATTGTAAAACTCACATTCAGTGTGCATCACGAGTCAATACAACACTTGCTAGATTAATTCTCCAAAGTTTTCGAAGGAATAGGACAGCTCAAAGGCAAAGAAATCCATCTACACATCGAATCCCACGGTCCAGCCCGTTGCATTACGGCATCGGCGAATATCGTTTCACCTTCAACCACAGGTAGAGGAGGAACTCAAGAGGCTGGAGGCTGCTGGAATCATCGAAAAGGTGACTGGACCCACACCCTGGGTCTCTTCCATTGTTGTCACACCAAAGCCCAAACAAATGTGGATTAATATCATTATTATTATTATAACAGCCTGGTGCGGTGAGAATCTGTGTGGACATGCGCCTACCTAACGCTGCGATCAAGAGGGAAAGACATATCATCCCAACCATAGATGATGTTATCGGGGAAATGGCGGGAACCTGCTGGTTCTCCAAGCTTGATCTGCGGTCAGGGTACCATCAGCTGGTGCTGGATGAAGCATCCCGAAACATTACATCATTCTCAACACACGTAGGGCTGCGGCGCTATACCAGACTGAGCTTTGGGGTGTCCAGTGCTGTCAGAAGTTTTCTCAGCATGGTGAACTATTGCGGCAGGTTCATCCGTGACCTAACAACTCTGACCATACCATTGCAGGAACTCACCAAGGACTCCGTCCCGTGGAAGTAGGGTCCAGAGCAAGCCAAAGCTTTCAAGGACATCAAGAACGCACTCTCAGAGGCCACCACGCTTGCGTTCTTTGACCCAAGAAGGATGACTCAGATAGCGGTCGACGCGGGGCCCCAGGGATTAGGAGCGCTATTACTGCAGAGACAACATCAGGAAGATGACTGGGCTCCTGTGGCCTTCGCTAGCCGATCCCTCACCGAGACTGAACAGAGATACTCTCAAATTGAGAAGGAAGCTACTGCCATTCCTTGGGGGTGTCATCATTTTCGCCTGTATGTTTATGGCAAGCCGTTCGTGGTGACCACAAACCATAAACCCCTCGTAGATCTGTTTTCTGGCACTTCCACCAAACTTCCTCCCAGGATTGAGAAGTGGATGTTGCAGCTGCAGAATTATAACTGCAAGGTGGAATACCAGCCTGGATCCCGCAATCCTGCGGAATACTTCTCCCGGCACCCCAGAGCAGCGACGGCCCAAGAGATGGAGGAAGCGGCTGATACCGAATAGTATGTCCGATGTGTTGCAGCCTGCTCATGTCCAATCCCCATATCTATGGGTGATCTCACCAACGCCACTTCTCAAGATGACTGCATGCAATGAGCCAAGGCAGCTCTCTGGGATGGGAACTGGCATAAAGCTAAGGAGGAGTGGAAGATATTGACCAAACCTGCCCAGCGGATCATGGAATGCCTCTACCATGTACGGGACGAGCTCACTGAAGATACAACGGGGTGCTTGTTGAGGGGTCATTGGCCATTCGGGCTACGGAGGCGAGCCAGTGTTCACAGTGTCCCCACTCTCCTGTGTCAGTTATTGTGCCCCTAGGCCATTACACAGTGTGTCCCGTTAATTGCCCTTAGCCCACTTGGGCAACACAACAGTTACCACTTTGTATAACCGCATTGGTGTATTTGATAATTAAATATTACCTCATGTTACTTAATTTGACATTTGTGTATCGAGTGCTCACAAATTTCATGGCCTCAATCTCATTGTGCAGGCTTTTGTTTGAAAAAAAAGTATTTAAATTCTCAAAACAAATGGTGGTATTGATCTCACTAATAGCAATCGAAAACACATTATTAAAGTGTAGGTGATTTCGGCACATAATACTGGTCATGTCACCCCATGTGAAATAACTGAAGAGGAAGGAAAGAGAAGAAATACTGCTGTTGACATATGGAGCCTGCCATGTAGTGTTTACTGGTTACTCCTAGGGTAGGGCGGGGCAAGAGGGTCTGACGCTGCTGCCAGTGCTGGAAAAGAACGAGCAGCTGGGTGGGCACTGTGTGTTTTCTCACCGCAGCAGAAGGGAGGACGAATAAGACACCAATCACAAGCAACCGACCACAAACAACATGTCTATATTATTGTTTGGCAGAAGCATTAGTAACTAGCAATGGTAAAGCCAGACCATCTGGCCTGGGTGCAGTCTCCCACAGTGCAGTTAGCCAATGCCTAAAGCGTGCTGACCCTTTGACCCGTGCTGTAGCGGAAGGAAAGTAAATGTGAATTACACATCAGCAGACCAATGAAGGAAGAGAGCTGGCTGAACAAGCTTCTATAAGTAACAAGCATTGAAAATGCAATAGACATTTGCTATGCAATACCAAACCATTAGGAAAGCAAATGGCTTTAACTTAATCAAAGGTGAGACCTATTGCATTTTCAATGCTTGTTTGATGAATGATTTTATCTGAAAGGAGAATGTACTGCAAAGGTGAAATCCATATGCCTAAAAAAAAAAATCACAGAAAAAAAGTAAGGCAATCCAATGGGAGTTAGTAGCGTGCACGCGATATGTTTCTCTTCACAATTAGAACAAGCACGGCTTAGAGAAGGATAGCTGTGCCAAGCACTGCCTCTTTATAGCTGGTTCTCCCTTAGACCAGCACTGGGTTTCACTAAAACATCTTAATGCCCAACTTCCATTTGGAAATAGCTAGACCAAGTATTCAAGTACTTTAAACTAATAGAAACTTTAAATTGATTTGAACATTCAAGTCAGATTTTTTAATTACTGTTTTGAAAATGTCACTTTTAGAAAGTTAACATTTACCTGCCTAAGCCAAATGTGACTGCCTGCCAGTGTCACCTGACTGTTAATGGCTCGCATGGCTTAGGATGTGCATTGCTACCAAAGAGTGGACAAAAGGCTTTTGTGTGGGAAGATGCTTTTCCCCCTGACAGGATTGTCATCTCATTTGCGCTCTGGAACATATTTTAAACAAGCATTGAAAATGCAATAGGTCTTGCCTTTGATTACGTTAAAGCCATTGGCTTTGCTAATGTTATTGTATAGCAAAGCAAATGGCTTCGTAGGATCATCTTGTGAACTGCCGGGCTCTTTATGAGTAGAAAAAAAGGTTGCTTTTCAAGCTACTGATGTGGCCTACATTTTGTTTAATCCAGGTACTGCATTTCATTTAATAAACCAAGATTTTAATTTAGTAAAATATTTTTCTTAATCCACTGCTTTCTGCTCCTGATAAAGTGTCACTAAAGGTGTCAGACGTGACACTTGCATGCCAATGCACCCTATTCGGGAGGGGGACTCCTGATTCGTGATGCACCAATTAGCTTTACTTTTGCTGTCTCCCGCCTGAAATTGCTTCTCCTTCCAATTTCCTCCCTAAAATGATGGCATGTCGCTCAAAGGTGAGTGCTGAAAACTGTACAGGACAGCTATGCAATGTACGTCTTTAACGTGTATTCAATAATATGTGTCACCAGCCTAATCAAATGAAATGTTTAGATGCATGCGCAAGTTACACCATGATGCGGTCACGTTACTGTTTTAAGAAGGCATTATAATATCCTCTCATATACCCATAACCTCAGACCCTGCTTTAAGTGCAGGTCCTAGAAAAACATTAACAATAAAATAAAATTTGGAAACTAAAATAAATAAATTGATATCTCTTGTTTTGGTAGGATTCTTGATTTGAATTAAGCATGGGCGTAAAATCCGTTCCGCTCGTGGATTTTGCGGATTTTCGCCAAATTCGCGATCCGCGAATTCTCGCGAATTTGCCGAAAATTCGCATATTCGCATGCAGCGGATTTTTTTGCTTGGTCGCGCTTGACAAATACAATATTGCGGCGCGCGGCGTTCACTTACCGTCATTCAGCGTTTGAAGAGTTGTTTTTCTCCATTTTGCGTGTGCTGCGCCATTTTGGATCTTGCTGCGTGATCCCGCGGGAGTTTGTCGACCATGATTACGTCATCGCGCCCGCCACCTTGCACAGCGAGAGTTTGTCAATGCGAGTACGTCATAAAGGCTCGTGATCACGCATCGCGGGAGTAAACAATTGCGAACACGTAGATGCGGCGGGCAGCAACAATCTCGCACTCGTGAAATTGCAAAATTTGCAATTCTGCACAAGAAATCCACCAGCAAGCAGCATAAACCTTCTGAAAATGATGATTTTTATCAGAATAACTCCTAAGGTTGACATTTGCCTGCACTTTTTTTTGGAAGGAGTCCATTTTGTGGGGGGGGGTGGGAGGAAGGAAGTGCCCCACAGTCTCCAACTTCCTGTTCCTGTCCAGCAGGCTCCTCCCAGTGCTTTCTTTATGTGCTGGTCACTTTGATTTGGATCTTGACCGGGAAAGATTACTTTTTGTGGATGCTGCTGGATATTTGGATTTGAGGCCTTTTTGACTTTCTTTGGATCACTTTTGGATTAGAAATCAACTTTCACAAGTAAGTTTGTTTGGGGCATTACAGTTGCTGCAACTACAATTTTGGAACTTTTTCAGAACATTAAATAAAATATATTGTGGGTAGCCACAGTATCCAGTAGGACCAGGGTTAGTTATGGGTGCATGATGCAACTGTTTTGTTGAATTTAAACATCATTGAGGGCATGGATGGCATGGGATTGTGCTGATTTTTGTGTGTTTTTCGATTTTTGGGGCTGCTGTTGGGGCCTTTTGCCCAGGGGTAGTGAGTGGTGCATGGACTGAGTCTGTCCGTGGGATCTCTTTAATGTAAACATCATGGATGGCATTGGATTGTGGTGATTTTTGTGTGTTTTTCGTTTTTTTGGGGTGTACTGTTGATGGGGACTGGCCATGTGGGTGGGGGCCATTTTGAGTGCTGGTACAGGCAGGCCCTGGCCATGTGCTTGGGTTGCAAGGGGCCATTTTGAAGGCAGGCAGTGTTCTCAGGCCTGCACCCATTTTGCCTAGCTTTCATCCATTATGCCCAGGGGTAGTGAGTCGTGCATGGGCCTAGTCTTTCTGTGGGGTGTCTTGAATTTAAACATCATTGAGGGCATGGATGGCATGGGATTGTGCTGATTTTTATGTGTTTTTCGACTTTTTGGGGTGTATAACTGATGTTCCTCTGTCTTCCATTGCTTTTAGGTGCACAAGAGAACCACCAGTGCCAGGAAGAAGTCCTGCAGCGGTGTGTGTGCAGCATAACGTCACGCGATGTCACGTGTGGCCACAGACAAGACAACTCTGTCTCTCGTGCAACTGCGGCCTGCTGTTCTGACCTCTGAAGAAGATGGCCCCAAAAAAAGTTCCCCGTAGCTCTTCTAGCAAGAAAGTTGCCAGTAAGGAGAAGAAGAAGCAAGTGGCGCCACTTACCAAGGAGACTGGTGTGCCGACCGCCACATTTTTTGGGAAAAAAACAAGTACGCCTGCAGCAGCAGCGGGGTCTGCTGGGGACCCAGCTGCCGGGAGCAGCACCCCCGCTCCATTGGGCTCAGTGCCACCACCACCACGCCAACTTAGGTCCAAGCCCTTGAGTGCTTTAGAGGCCGCCAGTATAGTTGTTCAATCACCATCGACCAGTGATGTTGGCTCATCGCAAGAAAGTAGCAGCAATGTCCCTCAATCAACACAGGTTGTTGTAACTCATCTGACGAGTGTTCAACAACCACAGCCGCAACAACAACCACATGTGCATGTACAAGCCCAAGTACATGTGGAAGGAGAGGCAGCGCAAGGAGATGCGCAAGCAGAGGTGCATGGAGCGGCACAAGTGCCCACAATAGTTGTTCCTCCCGAAGTAGGGGCACATCAGGAAATCGACATTCAAGCCGAGGTATCATTTGAGGAAGCCACTCCTCCTGATCATTCATTGTCTTCCACATCCCTAGCAAGGAAAAGATCAAGGATGGTGTCTACATCTTCTTCAAGCCCCCTTCCTTCTGATGATATGGATCCAACTTGGGAACCATCACTGCCGTCTGAGAGTGAGGCACACCATGATCTGACAAAGGTAGCTAAGCGTAAAAGGAAGGTCCCCGAAACTCTTGTACTTATGGAGTGTGGTGCTGAAGAAGAAGTGGCGTATACTACTCCTGCTGATGAAGACTCTCACGACGACGACGCAGTCATCATACACGTCACTCCAGCCTCAGCGGGCATGCAGCAAACAGACATTTTGACCCAAGCCCAAAAAGCTGCTGAGCGTCATGTTGTCGACGAGGAGGCAATGGGAACACCACCATTGAGTTAACTTGTACACCACCACCTACCGCTTCTATATTTTTTTCTCACCAGAAGGGACCTCCATCCACCACCACCTCAATTAGTGGTGGTGCAAGTGCACAACGTAGTAAAGTTCGGCAACACACATCCTCCACTTCATCTGCCATTAGCAGCATGACCAGCAGTATCGCCTCTTCTGCCCCCCACAGACATTTGAAGTCCGCAGTTTGGGACTTCTTTAGTGTTTGCCCAAAAAGGGAAAACATAGCCATTCGTAGCATTTGTAAGCTTGCAGTTAGTCGTAGTAAGCTTGGTACCAACTATGGTACCGGAGGCCAGAGAGGTCATCTTAAGAGACAGCACACTGTCCAATGGCTTGCGCACCTAAAGGGGATCAAGGAAGCCCGAATTGGAAGTCAACAAACTATCCGCTGATGTTTCATCTGATGATGACGAGGAGGAAGAAGCGTCAAACATTTCTTCACCTACACCCAGTACCCCTGTCAGCAGCACACCCCCTGTGCGCCACACTAAGAGTGTGGGAGAGAGTGAGACACCAATGCGAAAAAGTTCATCATCACTGAGCGTAACTGGATCGAAGAAGTCATCATCATCATTCCGTAAAATCATGGTCCAGCCAACCATTAGAAGCATGTTGTTTTCAGAAGCGCCATTTGAACGCAACCACCCAATGACGCGTCTGTATAACACTAAGCTGGCTAAAATGCTAGCTCTGGACCTTCTCCCTTTTTCTTTTGTGGAAGGGGTTGGTTTTCTTGAATTAGTGGCAACGCTCTGCCCCAAATGGAAGGTTCCTAGCCGGTTCTATTTTGCCAGACTTGCGGTTCCAGCACTACATACAGATGTGCTGGAGGCGATTGGGGCAGCTTTGAAGAAGAGTGCTGTTCACACTATACATCTGACAACAGACATGTGGACCAGTGGCGCAGGCACTGATTACATGTGCATCACTGCACACTGGGTCTCTTTTTCAGGAGTTACAGCAAAGCTAAGGGCAGGTTTTGACACGGACAACGTTTTTAAAGCTGCTCGGAAACATGCAACACTAGCCATGTTTGGCATGGAGTCAAGTCATACAGCAGAAAACATTTTGCAGGAGTTTAACACAAAGGTCTTTCAATGGCTGTCCCCCCAAAAAACGCAAGATTGGTTATGTTTCCATGGATAATGGCGCCAATGTAGTTAAGGCTATGGATAAGGGTAACTATTTCAGAGTGCCGTGTTTGGCGTACTGTATAAACCTGGTTGTTAAAAAATTCTTGAGTGAAGAAAGTCCAGCGTGCGAGTTACTGACCACCTGCCGAAGAATGTGCACACATTTCAGCCATTCTTTTAAGGCCCGGAAGCATCTGAGGGGCCTGCTACATGAACGTCGACTGCCAGTGAAAGCACTCATCCAGGAGGTGGCAACACGTTGGAACTCAACCTTCTACATGCTTGAGCGTCTGTATGAGCAGTTTACGGTACTCGATCAGTATTTCCTTACACTGGGTATAGCTGTGAAGGACCTGAGGTTACATGCGGAGCAATGGGAGCTAGTTAAAAGCCTGACAGACATGCTTCGTCCTTTTGAGGTCTTCACACGTGCAGTCAGCAGGGAGGACTGTAGTTTGGGAAAAGCTATCCCATTGTTGCGCATGCTAGAGCACCAACTGAAGGCAGGGACTTCTACGTTTCAAAAAGATGAAGAAAAGCAAGAAGCTTTTGATTTGGCCGAGAAATTATTACAGTGCCTACTTTGCGATGAACGTCTTTAAAAGATCCACACAGAACAGCATTACATGTGTGCTACTATTCTGTATCCACGCTACAAAAAGGCACTGGCATGCAGAGCATTGTTTGCTTTTGGTGACGCAGAAGTTTCAAAGTACAAACTTTGGCTAACTCTGTCAGCCATGAGGTTTGAAAGAGAACGGCAGGAAATTGAAGGAAAAGGCAGTACATCAGCATCAGCAGGCCATCCGGAGTCCAAAGAATCCACTTCTGCACCTGTGGCTGTGGCAGAAGTGACCTCTCAGCCGTTAAAGACACCAGCAACCGGATCATCTGCACCAGACACAACAGTAAAGTCAGTAACATTGTGTGAAGAAGACGATTGGCTAACTCAGCTTGGGTTTGCTTCTGAAAAGGTCCCAGCAAAAAGTAAGCAAAGTGGAGGAACCCTGCAGAACCTTGAGTCGATGGTGCAGGACTATCTGAATGACTCAACAGATGTCTATGTTCATGATGACCCATTGGCGTATTGGCATGGGAAAAGAGAATTGTGGCCAGAGATCACCAACCTGGCTATAAATTACTTGTCTTGCCCACTCGCAAGCGTGTCTTCTGAACGTATTTTCAGTGCTGCTGGTGGCATTGTAACTTGCAAAAGGACCCGCCTCTCGCCCAAAAATGTGGAGAGGTTAACAATGATCATGATGAATCAGCACCTCATACCACCAGATTTCAAAGTACGAGAATACACGCCGGAAGAAGACGAGGAAGACACCAACTTAGATGAGGGAATTTCTTCTCTGTTAGGTGACCTACTCCCGCCTGAATTCGCAGAGTATGAGGACGAACTCTGCTTCCCTGACACCAAGCCCTGAAAATGAGCCAATGAATCAATAACTTTCTTTTTCGTCCTTATTCACTTTTATTCCTGTGTGTATGTCTTTATTTGTTTTGCAAAGTCCATAAAAATTAAAACTTTAATCACCTAATCACAAAAACAAGCCCATCAGCAGAACTGTCTTCACTTATTTGCTTATTGATTTGAAGGTGCCGCAGTCTGCATTCCTCAGGTTCACAAGTTCACAAGAACATGCTCCTCTATCCTCCTCCTCCAGACTCCTATTTCCCTCAAAGCAGAGGGCTGGATTACGCCCAATGAAGAAAGACTCTGCACTTGTGGGGGTGTTCTACTTCTTTGCGGGTGAGTTGATGGCTCTGGGGCCATTGCTGGGAAGGTCTAATAGGATAATAGTGGTTTGGACAAAATCGGAGGCAAAATTTTCTTTGCATTTTTGCTGACTTGCTTGTCTTTGAGGTGCTGTTTGGGGGGGTTCCGGGTGTTTGTGGGTGGGTTTTGTGGTCTGGGAGCACTGCTGGCACAGTCTAATTTTGATTGCATTTGTTTTTCAGAAAATCCATGGTGGAAAATGGGAGTTATGACCTAGCTGCACAGCGCGTTTGGACAGAAGGCCGAAAAATATTGTAAGTATTAGATATTCCATTTTTGCTTTTTGCCTGTTTGGGGGTGTTGTGCTTTTTTGCGGGTGGGTTGGCGGGTCTTGGGGCATTGCTGGGAAGGTCTAATACCGGATAAAACTGGTTTGGACCAAATCCATGAGGAAAAAGTTTTAGCTTTTTCTGACATTTCGGTCAATTTAGCATTTTCGGGGGCCTGTTTGGGAGGCTTCCTGGTGTTTGTGGGTGGGTTTCGGGGTCTGGGAGCACTGCTGGGTATGGATAGTTTTGATAGCAAGAGGTTTGAAGAAAATCCATGGTGGCAGAGGGGAGTTAGGGCCTATCTGCAGAGCGCGCGCGGAGTGATTTTGGAAATTGCCCTGAAAATGACTAAGTGCCCATTTTTGTACTTTTGCTTTTTGGCTGTTTGGGGGTCTTCTACTTGTTTTCGCCAGGGTTGACGGCTCTGGGGCCATTGCTGGGAAGCTCTAATACCGGATAAAACTGGTTTGGACCAAATCCATGAGGAAAAAGTTTTTGCTTTTTCTGACATTTCGGTCAATTTAGCGTTTTCGGGGGCCTGTTTGGGGGGCCTCCTGGTGTTTGTGGGTGGGTTTCGGGGTCTGGGAGCACTGCTGGGTATGGATAGTTTTGATAGCAAGAGGTTTGAAGAAAATCCATGGTGGCAGAGGGGAGTTAGAGCCTAGCTGTAGAGCGCGCGCGGAGTGATTTTGGAAATTGCCCTGAAAATGACTAAGTGCTCATTTTTGTACTTTTGCTTTTTGGCTGTTTGGGGGTCTTCTACTTGTTTTTGCCTGGGTTGACGGCCCTGGGGCCATTGCTGGGAAGCTCTAATACCGGATAAAACTGGTTTGGACCAAATCCATGAGGAAAAAGTTTTTGCTTTTTCTGACATTTCGGTCAATTTAGCATTTTCGGGGGCCTGTTTGGGGGGCCTCCTGGTGTTTGTGGGTGGGTTTCGGGGTCTGGGAGCACTGCTGGGTATGGATAGTTTTGATAGCAAGAGGTTTGAAGAAAATCCATGGTGGCAGAGGGGAGTTAGGGCCTAGCTGCAGAGCGCGCGCGGAGTGATTTTGGAAATTGCCCTGAAAATGACTAAGTGCTCATTTTTGTACTTTTGCTTTTTGGCTGTTTGGGGGTCTTCTACTTGTTTTCGCCTGGGTTGACGGCCATAGGGTCATTGCTGGGAAGCTCTAATACCGGATAAAACTGGTTTGGACCAAATCGGAGGCGAAAACTTTTTTGCGTTTTTGCTGTCGTGCTTGGTTTTGAGGTGCTCTCTGGGGGGGTTCCGGGTGTTTGTGGGTGGGTTTTGGGTTCTGGGAGCACTGCTGGCACAGTCTAATTTTGATTGCATTTGTTTTTCAGGAAATCCATGGTGGAAAACGGGAGTTATGGCCTAGCTGCACAGCGCGTTTGGACAGAATTGAAAGAAGGCCGAAAAATATTGTAAGTATGAGATTTTCCATTTTTGCTTTTTGCCTGTTTGGGGGTGTTGTGCTTTTTTGAGGGTGGGTTGGCGGCTCTTGGGGCATTGCTGGGAAGGTCTAATACCGGATAAAAGTGGTTTGGACAAAATCCATGCTGAAAAGCCTTTTGGCATTTTTTGTAACTTAGGGTTGGTTAGGGTTAGCACTAGCAGCAGTATTCCATGTGTTTGGGCATGTTCTAGATTTTTGCAACTGGGTTCTGGGGTCTTACAGCACTCGTGGGAATGTTTAATCTTGGTTGCAAGTGGTTTGAAGAAAATCCATGGTGGCATTTTTTGTAACTTAGGGTTCGTTAGGGTTAGCACTAGCAGCAGTATTCCATGTGTTTGGGGGTGTTCTAGATTTTTGCAACTGGGTTCTGGGGTCTTACAGCACTCGTGGGAATGTGTAATCTTGGTTGCAACTAGTGGTTTGAAGAAAATCCATGGTGGGAAAGGGTGGATTTTGCCTAGTTAAAGAAAGCGTTTACCACTATTCTTAACTTAGGCCTCGTTAGGGTTAGCAGTATTGTATTGCATGTGTTTGGGCGGCGGTTATAGATTTTTACGACTGGGTGGGGTCTTGGAAAACTTGTTGTAATGTCTAATTTTGATTGCAAGTCGTTTGAACATAATCCATGGTGGGAAAGGGGGGTTTTGGGCATACTTTCTGAGTGCGTTTTGACACGATTTGAAATTAGGCCTCTGTGAGGTAGCAGCAGTATTCTGCACGTTTTTGGGAGGGTAATGTGGGGTGTTCTAGATTTTGGGGATTGTCATCTCTGAAAGTGACAGTATAATTTTTGCACTACACAGCGTGCCTTACATATTTTTTTCTCCGAGGTGTCTTTAACACTTACTGTTGTATTTTTCCATCATCAATTACAGGCAGGCTTTTACCCTGTGCCATCGATGTACTACTCAGGTGTACAATTAGCGATCCGCAAATCCGCATCAGGCAGGCAGTGGACAGTGTGTCTGGTCTCCAAGATTGATCGACGGACCATCCAATGGAATGAAGGAGTACCACGAATAAGAGGAATGGCTGGATGCATCGACTTCACAAATTCAACGGGACAACTACAAAAAACAGTAACAGTATCCAAAATTCTCCTTATCTTTTAAATGATATTGTTGTGAACTTGAACTTACTTCTACGAGTGTGACTCTGACTGTGCATTTGTTTGATCTCTGCTTCAAATTCATCCCTCCCTCTAGCAATTAGATACATCTTTGCTATGTTTAACACTAATTTAATGTTCTAAGTGTTTATTCTCTCTGAGCGCAGAGAGGCAAGTCAAATTGCGTAATGACTGCGTCCCTGTACTGTCCACTTGTTTCTATGTAGTTACTAGTAAGTTGCAGTAAGTAGTAGTACTACTTTTCAGTAACCTAACCATCCATTTACTACTTATGGCATGCAGTAGTGCACTTCCTTTATGTCCCTTTCAAGATTTATCAATATCTTCTAATCCAAAGATTTGTTTCTCTTCATTTGTTGTTTGACTGTCCATGCTGTGTTTTTTTCCTCTCTGCCAAACTTTCCCAAAAAACCCCATTCCCATCCAATTTTCAAACCCTAACCCTCTTCCCCCGGCCTGTGTGGTATTTCATTGAGGTGTGACTGACAACAACAATAATTTCCACACACTGGCTGGGGAGGATAAGGTCAAAGCAACCAGAAGTTCATGTGCGCCATCCTGGATTGATAAGAACATCCTCCTCCTACAGGATGTTAACAAGCAACAATGAAATGATTAATGCTTACCTTACGTTGGCACTGCTTAGGCTAGGGCACTGTTCTATACCGTACTATCTAATGTACTGTTTCTAATGCTACACTCAGGCCACTCAATGTGTAATTTCCTTTTTTTTTTCATATGGTGATACTGCCAGTGTGTACCACTACTGCTACCAGCACAACAATGATATTGCATTCGTCGAGGATTCAAGTCAACAACCAACCTTATTCACCAACCGTGATTCGCAAATCACAGGTAAGATAAGCATATTGGGGAGGTAGTAGAATAATGGGCTAGGACTAAGTTTGGAGGAGAGCAGAGACTAACAGTACTACTAGTAAAGTACAGTAGTAGGGCTACTGAATTGACTAACTCGGTTACTTGCATTTTGGTACATTTAGGACAAGATGTTTCATTCATGCTTTTTAAGTTTGAAAAACCAAACGTCCAGTAACCACCGCCAACCCCCACACAAAATAATATGAGCGCGTATACTGTGTTTTTGAATGAAAAATATAATTATTGAGAAATATAAATTATGAATGTTGTTGCCGTCACAAAAGTAGAATTACCCCAACTCACCCCCCTCCCTAACCAAACCAATGTCCAAAAATCAAAAAGTACCCTTTCCCAAAAACCCAATTCCCACCCCCCAACAGTCTTTAAAAAAGGGACAAGGGACAGTCACTTCCTCCGGTGGCGTTTAGAGAGCTGGTGCTGCACGTCCCGCAGCTCTTTGCGGAGGTCCCGGACCTGGCGCTCCAGGTAGTCCACTCGCTTTCGGAGGCGGCGCTGGCGTACCATCCAGGCTCTGGGGGGGGCAGCTGTTGTTTTTGCTGCTGTGCGTGGGCGGCGGGAGACTGTCGGGCCATGGCTCCGTTTGGCTGGAGGCTTATGGCTGGTGGACCCGGGGGCAGTGGAGGAGGATGTGGAGGTTGTTGTAGTTTCCTTCTCATGCTCCTGAGCCCACAACCGTCGATACTCGACACAAATAGCCTCCAGCTTACGGGCCCTGGCTCGGACAGCCATCTCCTTACGGGTGAGCTTTTTGGGAGTAGCATCTATGAAAAAAGAAAGAAAAATACTGTAGCCAATAGTCTTTAACATAAAGTCAAAATAATTCAGTAGAAAGTTGACACTCAGTAACACCAGCATCAGTAACACCAGCAAGTAGCAAACACAGTATAACATTTTTAAGATAACGGAACAGTTTTTTTTAGATTGTCGATCCACAACTGGCGCCTCCCGTATGTGACGTTATTTATAATTTCTAACCACTATTTTGAGGGTGCCCCAGATAGGAGGAAGAACCTAAACCTCCAATTAGGACCAAGATCCAAACATAATTGATACAGCAGGTATCTGTGCACACGTCGCCTTTTACAGAGTAAATGCTGTTGGTAATCAAACAACACAACCAGACAAACAATGTGGAAGTAGTCTTGATAGAAGTTTTTCTTCAATTCAGATTTTATCCACCACGCCCAGCCAACGCGTGTTTCGTCAGGGCTAGTAGCCCGCGACTTCATCAGGGCTCCCGCGGGCAGCGGTTCCAAAGCTATTGCCACAATAATTCCGACCCGGCTACCGGGTACTGTCGAGGTTCTAGCTGATTCGTCTCAGCCATCCGTGTGATGGTTAATACCAAAGATGCGACACGCCATAGGAGTATCCGTGCGAGTGGCAGGTTAATACGTACTGCTTTTCAGCGTCTCCACGTGTAAATGCGGAAGTCATTTACAGTTTACACGCGGAGACGCTGTAAAGCTGAGACGGCTGAGACGAATCAACGAGAACCTCCACAGTACCCGGTAGCCGGGTCGGAATTGGAAGCGGTTGAGAGCACCTAGCCATTGTGGCAAAAGCTTTGGAACCGCTGCCCGCGGGAGCCCTAATGAAGTCGCGGGCTACTAGCCCTGACGAAACACGTGTTGGCTGGGCGTGGTGGATAAAATCTGAATTGAAGAAAAACTTCTATCAGGACTACTTCCACATTGTTGGTCTATTGGTTGTGTTGTTTAATTACCTACAGCATTTACTCTGTAAAAGTCGACGTGTGCACAGATACCTGTTGTAACAGTATAACATTTTGGCATGTATCTTTCCGCCGTCTTTGTAAGCCTGTGACATTACTGGGAGTTTCAGGAATTCCACTAGCAGCACTATGGGTGGACTCACTACTACATACATAGTCAGAGAGTACTAAAAAAAGGCCTTTTTTACTTTTTTTCTCTTGGGTTGCAAAAGAAATCACTGCTACGTGAACTTGTGCTCGCCGCCATAATGGCAGCTCACTCTGCTTTCACCCAAGAAATACAGACACAGGCCATGATGATGCAGACTCGCAGTACTTAAAGCAGTACATGCAAGTGGGGATCTGAATGCCTTACTTTTCTATAGGGGTGGCACTGCCACTGGCCATACTTCTTCCACTCAGCGTCTGCTCTACTACATCATACACCTCTGCTATCGACGAGGAGGATAAAGAAGATAACATCCAGGCTTCGAAAGTACGTCTATGATTGTTCTTGATGTCTCAAATGTACCAAAATTAATTTTTGTCAAAAACCAACTAACACCCTTTTCATTATATTTTGGAAAGCGCTGTCTTCTTATGTTGAATTGCATTCAACAAAACCATTCTTTACAGTCATAAATATTAAGACTCGCTCGTCCTTCGTTTCACCCTTCTTTAACTTTTCGTTCTTCACATCCCTAAACTTCATCTGATATGACTTGGCTTTACAAATCACAATAAAAATTTGCCAGCTGAGTTGAAGTGAAATAGAGGGGGCCATTGGTTACCAGAGAGGTACCGCAGCTAATGCTATTAAAAGTCAAGGTTGACTGTCTTCTACGTGATAGTCCAAAAAGTAGTTCTAAATTAGTAAATGTTCTTGACAGTACAGTGTACTTATACTAGTGTACTGTGTACTACTGTACAGTACATCATACACTCCTTTGCGAGGCTGCTCAAAAAAATTTCAATAAGTAAGGAGTATAATAACTTACCACCGTCCGCCGCCGCTGAGTCTTCTCCCCCAGCTCCTCCTGTTGGCGCCACCCCATCCTGAGTGGACCCCTCCGCACTGCTGGCCCCGGCACTGGTTGTCATCTGTGCCGCGTCAGATGTTGTGACGTCTAGGAAAAACATGTCATATTTTCAGATGCCATACACAACCCCCTATTTTGTCTCGTAACGGAAGAAAATGTTACATAACACATTTTTTTTATTACTGGGTTTGAAAAAAGTAACGGTTTTGGGGAGGGTGTTAACCTTTTATATGCTTATTCCATTAAATGCTACACTTGTTCTTATGACAACTGATGAATGCTTGCTTAACGGGCACCATTTTTCTCATTACAGAAAGAAGATTCCATTGCCCTTCTGCCAGACAATTCTCCAACTACTAGTAAGTCATCACCAGCAGTACTGTGTTTTCATTTCTTAATTGAAAATAAAACTTTAAAACTAACAAAAACTGTGTGGTTTTTGTTTACGAGTGAGTGAGTGGAAAGGTTTGAACTACTGCACTTGGCAGTCATGTTTCAGTGACTCAGATAGGCCGGGACTCGGAGGTAGCCTTCTTCTGTTCTTCTGGGTCGTAAAAATCATTGGTCAGACATTCTAGATAGTCGGTCAGGGGATTGGGGGTTCAACTTCTGTTCGGACTGAGGTATGTCGAAAGACGAACTGCACCTATCATCTTGTACATACTTCTTTGTGTGCAGAATAGTCCCTGAAACACTAGCAGTATGGGATGTGCTCCTCTCAAATCAAAAAGGACACTGCTACCTTTTACTTGGTGTAAACTATTACATTTTGTTGTTGCAAATTGTCAAAGCACTTACATTAAGAAGACTGGAATAGACAGCAAAGGCAACCCAGAGGACTACACTCAGTGCCTAGAGCTATTGCTGTATCAGAGTTTTGTTTCACACCGTTTGCCGAAAGGGCAAGCTTAGCTACCTACACAGACCGACTCATAATTGTAAATAGTAGTAGCACAGAGAGTGATGGTAGAGGCAGGATAAGAATGTAGAAAGTAGTCTACATTAGAAGAAGATCCAAGACTATTTTGTAAAACATAGAATTATTAGGAACCAGTTTATAATAAATAGGGGCTGTAAAGGTTAGGGAAGTATAAGTATTAAGATAACAATAAGACAACTTACTGGGGCCAGCAGAAGAGCCTGGAAGGGACTGCTCCTGTCCAACTTCTGCCACCGGAGTCTCTGTCGCCGCCGTCGCCTTGCCCCTGGGAGTTGCTGCTGGTGATCATGAAATAAAGAAACACAACATGGATGATTGTTTTTTGGGAAAAATTTGATTTCTTTGTACTCAATCGAAAATTATGTCGGGGAAACAAATTAACATCAATTGCATCTGATCTGGTCAACTAAGAGGATAGTAGTACAGTATTGCAGGATTCGCAGACCGTCTAATAGGAAAGTTATGTAATTCACTAACTACATCAACAACAAAAAGGTTCTACTACGACTGCCATCACTCAGCAGCACGAGACGTCGCGTGACAGACACAGTCCGTCATCATGATTGCAGACCACTAACAAAGGTCCTAGAACAAGTAATAAATAGTATACTCAACGTATCAATCCACCACTATCTCTTCAAAGTGGCAGCAGCAGGAGTACAAAGAAGGACTAGACTTGAGTCTACTGTCTCTAGCATTACGTAGTAATGCTCTCAAATGACTAAAAAGTTGCAAACAAGTAAGCATAGTAGCAACGTTAATAACCAGGTGAGCACCTGCAATAACAGAAGCTATTTAAACATAAATTTACTTGCAATGTAATCTAATCAGCAGCATTCGTACTCTTCAGGAAAAAAATAGATTAGCAATATAACAGAGCAGAAGGAAAAAAAGTAGTTATTAAATAGCTACTTACCAAGCCCAGGGATCTCCACACCAAGCAGGTCGACCATGTCATGCTCCCGGTCCACGATGTCACTCCACCGGTGCGTCACTTGGTGGTAGGTGCACCGGACCCCAGACTCCTTATGCATGCGCAGGCACACCTTGTCCCACAGCTGGCGACGCTCCCAGAGGCCGTAACCGGAAGCAATCCGCCCACCTGCTGCCACGGTCATAGGGAGGTGGACCAGGACAAAAACCAGCAAGGCAGCCACCTCCACTGCAGAAAAGATCTCCCTGGGCTGCACTTCCTCCCCCCTCCAACGCCCGCAAGGGAGCCGGGTACGTGTGGCTGGGCCCTTCCCCTTGCCCTTGTCGCCTCCCTTAGCCATGGTCCTGGGCACAAGAAGAAGGAAAGAAGAATAGGTGTGAAAAAAAAATAAGAGAGAGAGCAAAAGAAATAAAGTAGGTAATAAAGTAACAAAAAGTTTTAAAAAACACAAAATATGGATGTAGGAAATTGAAGAGAGAGATAATAAGCAAAAAAAAAAAAAAAAGTTCCGAAAAACATAGGATTGCAAAGATGTAAGGTGGTAGCATGCCCAAAACCAAAGCAGTGAATGAAAAACAAGATGGCCGCGCCCATAGAGGACCGCGTGGGTAAGTTTGCGCGATATTTCCCCCGCGAGCACGCAAAAACGCCCACGAATACGTAATTGCGCGCCGCATACGACGCGAACTTGCAACGAGCGGGCGGAAATGGAAACACGTCACGCAAACAAGACGGCCGCGCCCGTACATGACCTCATGGCCAACCTTGGGGTCGGTGCGCTGCAAGCGGCCAGCGAATAAGCAAAAAACCGCCCGAACACGCAACAAAAAAGAAAAACCACCCAAACATGCAAAAAAAAGAGAAATCAGCAAATTCGCACGAATTTGCGGATTGCAAGTTCGATTTCGCGTCCCGCAAATCTTGCGAAATGGAAGAAAAACAAATTTTGGAAAACTGAAAGCACTTAGCAGGTGCAATAGTTCAAACTAATTTGTAACCATTCCATGTAGTGCTTCCTGAGGGGCCCCTCCAGAGTTCAGTTGCCTACTTTCAACTATTCTCTGACCCTGCTCTGACCCTCAAAGCAGGGTCAGAGAATAGTTACAAGTATGGCACATTGCTCCTGTAAACAAAATAACTGCAACAGGAAGGTCTTACAGCTAAGGAAGCAGGTGCCAGACTTGAAGCACAAATTCAGTGACACAATAACCAGCCCCAAATTAATTCATCTCAGATGAGGCTGGGAAGGTGTGCTTTGCTTTCCCCCCATAATCTACAGTGGTGAACAAGAGGGTGGTAGTAGTGAACCAGAGGGTGCTGTGATAAACCAGAGGGGGACAGTGAGGATCCAGAGGGTGGCAGTGGCAAACCAGAGGGTGGCAGGGATGAACCAGAGGATGGCAATGGCAAACCAGAGGGTGGCAGTGATGAACCAGAGGGTGGCAGGGATGAACCAGAGGATGGCAGTGATGAACCAGAGGGTGGCAGCCTTGAACCAGAGGGGGACAGTGATGATCCAGAGGGTGGCAGTGGCAAACCAGAGGGTGGCAGTGATGAACCAAAGGGTGGCAGGGAGGAACCAGAGGATGGCAGCGATCAACCAGAGGGTGGCATTGATGAACCAGAGGGTGGCAGTGATCAACCAGAGGGTGGCAGTGATGAACCAGAGGGTGCTGTGATAAACCTGAGGGGGACAGTGATGATCCAGAGGGTGGCAGTGGCAAATGAGAGGGTGGCAGTGATGAACCAGAGGGTGGCAGTGATGAACCAGAGGGTGCTGTGATAAACCAGAGGGCGGCAGCCTTGAACCAGAGGTTGGCAGGGATGAACCAGAGGAAGGCAGTGGCAAACCAGGGGGTGGCAGTGATGAACCAGAGGGTGGCAGTGATCAACCAGAGGGTGGGAGTGATGAACGAGAGGGTGCTGTGATAAACGAGAGGGGGACAGTGATGATCCAGAGGGTGGCAGTGATGAACCAGAGGGTGGCAGGGATGAACCAGAGGGTGCTGTGATAAACCATAGGGGGATATTGATGATCCAGAGGGTGGCAGTGGCAAACGAGAGGGTGGCATTGATGAACCAGAGGGTGGCAGGGATGAACCAGAGGGTGGCAGGGAGGAGCCAGAGGATTGCAGTGATGAACCAGAGGGTGGCAGCATTAAACCAGAGGGGGGCAGTGATGATCCAGAGGGTGGCAGTGGCAAACCAGAGGGTGGCAGTGATGAACCAGAGGGTGGCAGGGATTAACCAGATGGTGCTGTGATAAACCAGAGGGGGACAGTGATGATCCAGAGGGTGGCAGGGATGAACCAGAGGATGGCAGTGGCAAACCAGAGGGTGGCAGTGATGAAACAGAGGGTGGCAGGGATGAACCAGAGGATGGCAGTGATGAACCAGAGGGTGGCAGCCTTGAACCAGAGGGGGACAGTGATGATCCAGAGGGTGGCAGTGGCAAACCAGAGGGTGGCAGTGATGAACCAAAGGGTGGCAGGGAGGAACCAGAGGATGGCAGCGATCAACCAGAGGGTGGCATTGATGAACCAGAGGGTGGCAGTGATCAACCAGAGGGTGGCAGTGATGAACCAGAGGGTGCTGTGATAAACCTGAGGGGGACAGTGATGATCCAGAGGGTGGCAGTGGCAAATGAGAGGGTGGCAGTGATGAACCAGAGGGTGGCAGTGATGAACCAGAGGGTGCTGTGATAAACCAGAGGGCGGCAGCCTTGAACCAGAGGTTGGCAGGGATGAACCAGAGGGTGGCAGTGATCAACCAGAGGGTGGGAGTGATGAACGAGAGGGTGCTGTGATAAACCAGAGGGTGACAGTGATGATCCAGAGGGTGTCAGTGATGAACCAGAGGGTGGCAGGGATGAACCAGAGTGTGCTGTGATAAACCATAGGAGGACATTGATGATCCAGAGGGTGGCAGTGGCAAACGAGAGGGTGGCATTGATGAACCAGAGGGTGGCAGGGATGAACCAGAGGGTGGCAGGGATAAGCCAGAGGATTGCAGTGATGAACCAGAGGGTGGCAGCATTGAACCAGAGGGGGACAGTGATGATCCAGAGGGTGGCAGTGGCAAACGAGAGGGTGGCAGTGATGAACCAGAGGGTGGCAGGGATGAACCAGAGGATGGCAGTGATCAACCAGAGGGTGGTAGTGATGAACCAGAGTGTGCTGTGATAAACCAGAGGGGGACAGTGATGATCCAGAGGGTGGAACTGGAGAACCAGAGGGTGGCAGTGATGAACCGGAGGGTGGCCTCGATGAACCACAGGGTCGCTAACAGGCTGGACACATAGAAACAACATGGTCGCGACCGTTGCGACCACACAAGTAAGTTCGCGTTCCCGAACCTGTACAAAACCCCCGCGAACTGGCAAAAACAGCAAATTCGCAAGTTCGCACAAATTCACGAATTTTGCGAATTGCGAGTTCGCAAATCCGCAATTTTGCGAACCGCGAATTCGCAAAATTCACCCATGCTTAATTTGAATGCTAGCATGTTCTACTCAATCTTGCATGACTCAGCCCTACAAAAAAGCTTGCATAATGCCCTTATGGAAAGATACATTTTACAGTTCTGGCGACGCTGGCTGTGTTACTTTACCACTGTGACTGCATATTTATGCCTGGCATTAACCTCACAAATATATTCTCCACGAATTTAAGCTTTCCATGTTGACTAATATATGTTGGCCTAAGGAGTAAAAAACTCTTCATGGGCAGCAAGTACTCTTATTTTAGTGACTGGCAAAAGTGTATAATACAACTTAAGGTATCCTTAAGGGCTACATGTGGGCTATCCTCCCCTAATACCCCCCCACCCATAAGCGTTTTATAACAGGAGTGCTTTATGAGGGTGTCCATATAGTTTTCAGGCACCAATCCAGACGATTCTACCCACTGAACGAAGACAGTACCTGGAATTAGGAGTCCTTGTGACAAGTGCAGCAACCTGGTAAATATAAACTATGTGGCATATGGAACACAATCTGAGAAATCCACACACGCCTAGAAGAGAAGCAATCAAAGGTAGCAGTAAAAGTGTTCAAAGGATATACTCAGGCCGATGGGTACGCTAGGCAACTTGGACCAGATATTCATTGTGAATTATGAAATTACGCATGAGATTCATTCCAGATGTTCCCGCCGACACAAATTACATTCCACCCATTTCAAATCAGACAGCGCCGACTTACTTCCAATTGACCAGATGAAAATCTTTTAAATATATCTGACTGCCATAGTGCCACTGTCATACTTTCAATTCTGAACTTCTGGCAAAACCTAATGTAACCGTAGCCAATCAGGATACTGCTTTATTCTGACCGACAGGGTACCCGCCGGTACTGGGATGGTTTGAGTGCTTTACCGCCCGACAAAGCTTGTAATTGTCTAAAAAGAAATGAGCCGCCCAGGAAAAGACTGTCTAGCTCATGGGTACTCACAAACTTTCTCTCGGGGGCCAAATTTACATTGTGGTTTGTGTCCGAGGGCCACACCGGTGGAGGCGGGGTAAGTGAGGGAGCGGGCGGGGCTAGAGAAACAAAAAAAAATGAGGTTGAACACAGGTCCCAGCAGCGGACGCCTTCGCCCACTGAGCCACCAGACCCGGCATGCACACATCTCCCTCTCTCTCCCTCTCTCTTCCTCTCTCTCTCTCCCTCTCTCTCCCTCTCTCCCCCTCTCTCCCTCTGTCTCACTCAGACTGTCTCACTCCCTCTCTCTCCATCCCTGACTTCCTCTGTCTCACTCACTCTGACTGTCTCACTCGCGCTCTCTCTCTCTGTCTCCCCCTCTCTCTCAGTATCCCTCTCTCTCTGTCTCCCTCTCTCTCTGTCTTCCTCTCTCTCCTTCCCTATCCCTCTCTGTCTCCCTCTCTCTTCTTCCCTCCTCACTCTGTCGCCCTCCTCACTCTGTCCCCCTCCTCACTTTGTCGCCCTCCCCCATCCCTCCTCCCTCCCTCTGTCACCCTCCTCCCTCCTCCCTCCTCCCTCCCTCTGTCTGTCACCCTCCTCCCTCCCTCCCTCTGTCTGTCACCCTCCTCCCTCTGTCTGTCACCCTCCTCCCTCTGTCTGTCACCCTCCTCCCTCCCTCTGTCACCCTCCACCCTCTGTCTGTCACCCTCCTCCCTCCCTCCTCCCTCCCTCTGTCTGTCACCCTCTGTCTCCCTCCCTCTCCCTTTCTCCGTCTCCCTCCCTCTCCCTTTCTCTGTCTCCCTCCCTCTCCTTCTCTTTGTCTCCCTCTGTCTGTCTTCCTCTGTTTCCCTCCCTCTCCCTCTCTTTGTCTCCCTCTGTCTCCCTCCCACTCCCTCTCTTTGTCTCCCTCTTTCTGTCTCCCTTTCTCTGTCTCCCTCTCTCTGCCTCCCTTTCCCTCCCTCCTTTCTTTCCCTCTCTCGCTCTCCCTCTGCCTGCCTCCCTTTCCCTCCCTCACCCTCCCTCACCCTCCCTCCCTTTCCCTCCTTCCCTCGCTCTCCCTCTGTCTGCCTCCCTTTCCCTATCCTTCCCTCCCTCGCTCCCCCTCCCTCCCCGCCCCTCCCTTGCTCTCCCTCTGTCTGCCTCCTTTTCCCTCACTCCCTCGCTCTCCCTCCATCGCTCTCCCTCCCTTTCCCTCCCTCGCTATCCCTCCCTTTCCCTCCCTCCCTCGCTCTCCCTCTGTCTGCCTCCCTTTCCCTCCCTCCTTTGCTCTCCCTCTGTCTGCCTCCTTTTCCCTCCCTCCCTCGCTCTCTCTTGCTCTCCCTCCCTTTCCCTCCCTCTCTCGCTCTCCCCCCTGTCTGCCTCCCTTTCCCTCTCTCCCTCGCTCTGCCTCCCTCCCTCTCCCTCCCTCCCTCACTATGCCTCCCTTTCCTTCCCTCCCTCAATCTCCCTCTGTCTGCCTCCCTTTACCTCCCTCCCTCGGACCTCCTCCCTCCCTCGCTCTCCCTCTATCTGCCTCCCTTTCCCTTCCTCGCTTTCCCTCTGTCTGCCTCCCTTTACCTCCCTCCCTCGTTCCCCTCCCTCACTCTCCCTCTGTCTGCCTCCCTTTCCCCCCCTCGCTCTCCCTCTGTCTGCCTCCCTGTCCCTCCCTCGCTCTCCCTCTGTCTGCCTCCCTTTACCTCTCTCCCTCACTCCCCCTCCCTCCATCGCTCTCCCTCTGTCTGCCTCCTTTTCCCTCCATCCCACCCTCTCCCTCCCTCGCTCTTCCTCTCTTTCCCTCCCTCCCTCCATTTCCCTCCCTCCCTTGCTCTCCCTCTGTCTGCCTCCCTTTCCCTCCTTCCCTCTGTCTCCCTCCCTCTACCTCCCTCTGTCACCCTCTTCATCTCACCCTGCCTCTGTGTGCCTGGGGTGAGACAGCTTCCGGGCACACACACACACACACACACACAGCTGCACCACGAGCACTTCACAGGTCTTTAAAAGACCATTTGTATGTTAAAGAGGCTTCTGTATTTCACCTCTTAGGCCCCTGCAGCTGCACTCTGACTATTACTGGAATGACGGGCCCCAACAGAGGAGCAGAGTTTTAAAGTCGCGGCGCACAGGACACTTTAATTTTTTTTTTATTTAAAAAATGGGTAAATTGTCTGCAAGGTCCGCGGGCCGCCAGGGAAGGCTTGCCGGGTCGGGCCGTGCTATGAGTACCCCGTGGTCTAGCTGTTCTATACGTGAACGAGGTTGTGACCGTCTAAGCCCCAAGTCTGTTAATATCTCCCGGAAGCGAAAGGGAATATTAGAAAGACTGACTCATCCCGTTTATTGATGCATACGTGTCTCTCCATGCCTCCCGAATTTGATCTCATGGAAGGTGTGGAAAGGTACAGACATACTGTTTCAAATAAAATGTTCTAACGTGTTAATATTTCATACATACATTGGTAATAGTCTTTGCTCTACGCCTACCATAAATGTCACAGTACTTAATATAGGATGAGCACAGTGGGTCAAATCTGATCTGTTGGAGCAAAAGCAACTGAGGAAAGTTCCAGAGGTAAGCGAGTTAGTGGTTGAATGCCTTTCTGGGAGTCTGTGAACCTATGGATTAGTGAAAACTCAACAATGAGTGTCACCTTCGGTTTACAAACTACTTGAGGTAATATGAAGGCCCTTATGAAACTGCCTCTATATGGGATTCGAGACAGCTTTACTGCATTATTATTATTATTATTATTTTTTTAAGAGTTAAGCAAAGCATGACTTTATTTTGCTACACATTCAGCTTGTTTACTGCATTATTTTTAAGTATCAGAATCAATACTGCTGCCTAACCACACAAATTCTGACAAGTTTTCCAACCCAGTAATAACTTGAGATATCAGAGTAATCAACGGGCAATGCAGCCATATTGGATATAAATATTTCAGAAGTCAGTTAGCATTTACAACACTCCAAATTATTACGGTAAGGTGTCATATTTTAGAGCGTAGCATCTTCATTACTTTTTAGCACATCATGTTACCCACAACCATCACTAGGATAATTACTCGTGCATTCATTCAACTGTGGAGATAAGTAATGAATATGTCCCAGACATAACTGAGGAATTTTACAAATACTTCAAAATATGTTGCTGAATTTGGACTGGGAACACAGAGGCTATTTTACGTTTTAAGTATCTGATATTAGGTAGAGACAAGCTCAAAGTGCGGCTCAAATGATTGTAGAGAACGTTTGTACCGCAGCAGGAGCATCTTGAAAATGAGGTGCAAGGTATAGAGCATGTTCGAACTGGTTACTGATAACAGGCTGGGACTTGAGATAATACTAGTAAGCACAGTGGCTTGTTGTACATTACACATATTTAAAATTTGTTTCACAAGGAGAAAACGTGATTTGCCAGAATCATACAATATGGTACAGGCCACACATCCACCTAAAATACTTTAAGTCAAACGATTTATTTTAAAGTACAATGAAATATTAGTTCCGTCATAAACACTGGAAAGATCATAGTATTCGTTGCATGGTAAACATACACATTGCCTGCAGATAGAGAGAAAAGTGCAATAAATTCATGGATCTGGCCTGTATGAAAATCGATAATCCAGAAGGGTCTGTGCACCAGGAAAGCCAGTCCTTCTTGGGCAATGCACTACCCCAAGTCCTAATGGCATTTCTGAGGAACAGGCCAGTCGGGAATTTTACCCCTGGGGACAGAGTAACCTAAAACACCTGACAACAAAAGACGAATGTAACATGATAGTTACAGCAACATGGGGTACAATGCAGTCGGCGTACGTCATAATTCATCAATAAAGAACAAGCTGCGGTTGATAAGAGTAATGCTTTTGCTGTTTTAGATAAAGAACAGCTTTAAAAACATGTGATACATCAGCTTCTGGGGCACAGCCCATTTCTACTATACCTCAAACCCGGACTGGGCGTATTTTTAATTCAGACGTTGACACACATCAAGAGACCTAAAAGCAGAATGGAGGACAGAATGACAGGTTTAAGTGCACCATGCACGTGTTCTGCTCAAACGCCGCGAGTGCGGACAGGAGATGTGCATTCGCGTGCACAGCTCCTGTACAAGCTGTCACCATGAGAGTGAAAGTACGACATGCATGCGTTCTGCTCAAACGCCGCAAGAGCAGAGAGGAGATGTGCGTACGCAAGCACAACTCCTGTCCTCTGCACTGCACGCGTGCACATATCCTGTCCCCCTTCGGCCAAGAAACCGACAACAATAGATTTCACCAAAGCGAGAAACGCATGCACTGCGTTGCAAGGCGAGACCTAAAAACTGCCCTTTTGCAGGGTCACTCTGAAGCGTTTTGTCTTCCTCATCCTACTTTTTGCACTGTCCCTAAAACATGACAATATTGGCTTATACCCAATTGGCATATATCATTTACGTATATTTCCCTAGTAAAGAGTACTACATGTGTTTAAGGACTGGCTCAGGTTTGGTGTCTCTGGAGTTATTATTTAAGATTCTAACTTGTAGTGGTCAGATTTTAAATTACAATTCTGAAAATGGCATGTTTAGAAAGTTGCCATTTTCTTGCCTTAGCCATCTGGTGCATACAGCCTATCTCTGGTCACATGACTGGGTATAGTTAGCAGTTGGTCTGTGTGTGCTCCCCCTAGACAGCTCAACACAATGGGCGATTCTGTGTGTCTGAGTGGGCTTTCCCTAACAGGATTTGTGGGAGCAGCTGGACTCAGCCTCCCTTATAACTGATCAGTCAGTGCCTTGTCCTCACACAAAAGTCTGCATACCCGTGCAGTTACTCTGGAGCAGGGCTGGCAGGACAGAGCATCTCTGTACTTCAAATGCATGTCTCTAGAAGTTTTGCCCTACCTCAAAGACAAAACCCAGTATAAAGTACAACAGACACTACCAATTCTGAACACTTCTGGACCTAGGGATACTCTGCCAGGAAGAAGGACTGCTGTGCTGCTGAAAGGACTGCCACTCTGACGGACTGCGATTCTGATAGACTCCTGCTGTGCTATGCTGATCTTGAAACATCAGAAGGAGTGAGAGGGTTGATGGGTAATCCCTAGCTTCCCCATTTACATTCATAAACTTGCAGAGAGTGGTAACCCAGTTTTCCTGAAAGACTATTTCTTACAAGATGCATGAATGTGTCAATGTTTCCCAGGGGGTTAACGGATAGCACCCATGTAAATCAGTGCCCATGCCACATTTCTTTGATACTCATGCATGTACCACTGAGGCATCCATTCACTCACCAACACACCCATACACACACTCACCCACCCATACAGCCCTTCATAAATGCACTCTTGAACCCATACACCCAGTGAATCATCCACCCACACATCTATGCACCGAATCACACCCCACCCACCCACACAGACACTCATACACCCATACATATACTTAGACAACCAATCAATAGCCCATATAGATCCTCATTTAGCTACTCACCAACCCATGCAACCGCTTACACACCAACTGACAAACTAAACTCTGTGATTGTCTGTATCAGTCACTAATGCATGCATTCAGTAAGATACATTTAATCACTCGCAAATCATCCACCCAGACACTTATATACCCACCCATTCTTCAATACACCTAGGCATATATATAAAACATATTTAAACTTCCTTAAAACACAGTCACTGGATGATGTCATCAGTGATGTCATTTGAGATGTCATCGGTGATGTCATCAGGGATGTTACTGACCATGTCATGAATGATGTAATATGTGACGTCATCAGCAATGCATTGCGGGGGTGCGAGTTATAGTTAGCTGAACTAACTATAACGGATGAACTTCTCTCGTTTTGTACGAGTGAAATGTCCAACTAACCATCCCTGAAACCTGTTTTTTCAGTGATTGATATATATTTTTTTTTAAATGTGGCAAATGCAAGGCCTGTGGGTCAAGTAAGAATGTTACGACTTATCCACCGCCAACAGGGAAAACAGGAACCATAAAGACATTCATGAACTGCAACACTGACTTCTGTGTGTATGCGATTGTATGTCCCTGTGCCAAAATGTACATAGCCAGTACCATCTTTCACTTGAAAAAGCGTATTTTCGAACATATAAGAGCCATTAAAAAAGTGGATGTTAATTATTCAACTGCACGACACTGGCTGAGATATCATGAGAAAGATGTTAACAGTTTCTCGTTTTTTGGAATTGACAGGGTACCGGCAAACCTCAGAGGGGAGACCAAGAAAAACAGCTCAGAATTCTGGAGTCACAGTATATCATTCTCCTGGAGACGAAGAACACCTTTGGGTTAAACGAGGCTGAGAAACTGTTTGTCCATATTGGATGAGTACCCACCCTACTTCTGTTTCTGCTCTGTCTGTGATTCAAGATTTCTCTTCACTTGCTGTGTCTCAGCGGAGGGCTCTCCATCGGGATATAGCACCAACAGGTTGGAAATTTTCACATGGAGCCTAGTCTTCCAATAGACACCTCCGGTTCTCTCCCCCCTCAACCCCACCTTCTCGACCCCTCTTGTTCGCTCTCCCCTCATGATAGGGCAATATGAGACTCATCACTCTATCAGGTGAAATCACATATGGTTTGTCGAATGTTATGCAGTGATCTGCTTTGAATAAATATGAAATGCATTCAGGATTTGATGAGCCCCAGCGCTAACTGTCGACCCTTGCTCCTTTGTGTTGTCCTTTTGATTTACTGTATGCTCCACACAAGATCACGTACCAGTGAACACTGTTTGTAAGTGAGGCACCCCTGTAATTAACCCCCTCACTTTGTATATAACGCTCTATCTACTTTCTTCTTTTGATAACATGTAGGGTAGTCTTTTTTTGGTACAGGTATGGGACAATCACGTTATAGCTTGTCCTATATGTCACTTTATGGCCACAAATAGTGTTATTCCCAGATAGCCTATATATATATATATATATATATATATATATATATATATATATATATATATATATATATATATATATATATATATATATATATATATATATATATATATATATATATATTACCTACTGGTGGTCACCAGTAGGTAGTTATAGTTAGGACCTATTATCTATAGGAAATCTGCAACATTCTATTTGGAATAACTTTGTACGCCGGTTGACAAATCTTAGTGAAATTTTCAAAACTTGTTGCCCGCTCCGGTCTTCTCCTATGCTAAAAGGCTTGGGGTGATTCGTCAAGCGGGGACAGAGAAAAAAGGGGGGTCCCAAAACGTGTTTTCCCTATGCAATTTCCATAGGAACCGATAGTCGCAGCTACAGCCTGAACTGCTGAACGGAATTACACCAAATTTGACAGAAAGGTAGACCTTGGTTCAGAGTCATGCTTTTTGGTTAAATGGTGTAAATCCGTTCAGTATTTCCTGAAAAAATAAAAATTAAAATCATATATATCTATGGCCGTGCAGGATCTGCGCACCCTGCCGAGCACGAGCTGTATGCTAATTGGCTGTCAACACTCCACACCAGGAAGTGTTGGCAGCCATCTTGTGCCTCGGTAGAACCAAGGCACAAGAAAGCAAAAAGCAAAAAAAAACCTGTGAAAAACACAAAAAGGGGGCAGGGTAGAAACACCCTGAACGCCTATGCCGGCTTGGGGGGTCCCCCAAAGACCCCAAATTTTTTTTTTGTTTAAATCAGCAAAATGCACACAGGGTACGCGGATCCTGACGTAAAAAAAAAACAAAGCGCGGGCACTCTTCAATGCTAATTAGCTCCTGGGGCGGCAAATCCTGGGGGCATGTTGAAAAAAAAGTATGGGCAGCCCAATCCCCCCACACTGCCCCAGGGACTGCCACCCACGGGGCAAAGTATGAATAAATACAGGGGGAACATAGCCCCCCCGCAGCCCTGGGGACCAGACGCTCTGGGGCTTAATAATTTAACGTTGGGGGCCCCAGGGACCACTACTCCCCGGGGCTTTCAGAAAACAATGGCGGGCCACCCGCCCCCCTGCAACTCCGGGGACCGCCACCCCCAGGGCTCAATTTAATTTTGATTGCGTAGGGCATACTCGCCTCCCGCATCCCCGGAAACTGCCACATCCGGGGCTTTTAAAAAAAAATACCCTGTGTGGGTGGCTCAAGCCGCCCCACATGCCCCTGGGACCGCCACCTCCCCTGGGCTCTAAATATTTAGATTCGGGGGCCCATGACGTACCCCACAGCCCTGGGGACCACCACCCCCCGGGGCTGTGTAAAATATGGGAGGGGGCCGCGTGGCCCCCCTCCTGGAGCCTTGTTGTGGCCCTGGGACCGCCACCCCCAGTTGAGAGATTAAGTCCCCTTGAATCCTAAGGTCCCTAGCATCAAACTAGCCCACTAGGTACCTCTAACAAGCGCCACAGAGCTGTGTTGCAGAGAGGTGTAAAAAGGGGCGTGACCTCTGAAAACCTGTCTGCAACATGGCTCCCTGGCACACACTGGAGATACCTGTTGGGCTATTTGGCCTTCAGAGACCTCCAGGATTGAACGGGAATTGTTTCCCCAACTTAAAAAGCGCCACAGGGCGTGTTTGCACAGTGGTGAAGGGAAGGGATGGTGTAGGAAAGTGGCTCTATATATACTGGACCGAAGTAAAATCAGCCGAACTACGAATTCTGATTTACTCACCTGTTACCAGGAGAGACCTCAGTGCTGCATCTTTGAGCCCAGTACTGATCATGAAAAGTCATTCTAACCGTACTTACCAGTAACTTGAATTTCATTCCATAGGCTAACATTGACTGGTTTCACTTGGAAATTCTTCAAAGTGTGGAGTTTTGGAACTTTAAAATATTGATCTAAAATCAGCCGAACTACAAATTCCAATTTACTCACCTGTTATCAGGAGAGACTTCAGTGCTGCATCTTTGAGCCCAGTACTGATCCTGAAAAGTAATAATAACTGTACTTATTAGTAACTTGAATTTCCTTCCATAGGATATCATTGCCTGCTATAAAATATATATATATATATATATTACCTACTGGCGGTCGCCAGTAGGTATATATAGTTAGGATTTTTTCCCTATGGGATTTTTGAAAATTCTATGTCTAATAACTTTGGCGTTTGTGGACGGAATTGCCTGAAATTTTCTGGAAAATAGAACATTTTGTTTCTGAGCAGCCCCTGGAAATTTGGGGGGGGTTCGTCTAGGGGGGGTCGAGAAAAAAGGGGGGTCCCAAAACGTGTTTTTAACATTGAGTTTTCCATAGGGCGGTTGGCCTCACTTTTAGCCCGAACGGCTGAATGGATTTGCATGAAACTTGGCAAAATTGTAGGGACTGGTAGCCCGATGTGCCTTTTGTAGGTCTCAATATATGTGCTCCAGTGGATTTTGAGAAATTAACGTTTAAAAAAAGATATATATCTGTAAGCGCGCTCTGGGCAGCGCTCCGGTCCGCGGACCTTAAGCGTACCGGAACTTCGCGTAGCTAAGCTGATTGGCTCTCCGGTGTCTGTCAACATTCTAAACAGTCTGGAGCGGCCGCCATCTTGTCTCTCGGTAGGATTGAGAGACAAGAGGAGGCCAAAACAAAGGGGGAAATAACCATAAGGGGACATACTAGATCCTCCCTGACCCCCTAGGTTTAATGTGGAGGTTTTAAAAGGGCCCCGCGGGGCAAAAAAAACAAAAAAAAATTTTGGGTTTTTTTGCGTGGGGAGCGCCCGGTCCGCGAACCGGGAAGCGTTCTGGGCAGCGTACTGCAATGAAAAATGAATGATAGACTTTTCAAATGCTGTATGTTAATTGATTGTTGGTTTTGTTGATTATTTTTTATTTTCTTTATTTTTTAAGCATTTTTTTTTATTGTGATTGTGTTTCATAATTTATTAAACTTTCTAACATTTCATTGTCAGAAATTTCATAATTATCATTGAATATACATTGTAGTCTATGAGGGTGTAAAATGTCCTCATTTTCAAGGAGGTTATCTACTGCTTGTACACATTGCAGTAGTTCTTTGTCTAAAGTTTCATCGAAAAATTCAATATCATTTTCATCATTGATTTCTTGGCTGCTCTCTTGCAGGACAATTTGAAATTCAACTTTCTGTTCGCCTTCCATTTTGCCTGAAATTTAGATTAAAAAAATATATATTAGTAGAGATAGGGCACTGTTGGGATTAATTTTGGGCAGTGTATAGTATCAGAGTGGAAGTAGGAATATAAAAAAGTGTATGTGATTTAACGTAAGTAAATTCATAATTATACAAGAGAAGCCTAACTCCATCCATAACTATAACAGAGAAGTCTATCTAAATCTATAACTACTACAGAGGGATAGTATATAACTATCAGAAAAAGTTTACCATATTAACTTATAGTGCACAATATACTTCAGTTTTAAAAAATAAAAACTTACCTTTAGAAAGAAGTTGAAGGAATTAGTGAAAATCCTATTGAAATGTACACCAAGAAGTAGTAGTCAAAATGGCTGTGTTTTCTTCTCTTCCTTTATATATATTCAGGTATATAACCAATCAAATGTCAGGTAAAAAAAGTAGAAAATGAAAGTAACATTTTAATTGGTTGTCAATTCCAACACTTCAGATGTGTTTTGTGAAGTAATTTACCTCACGGTATTTAGAGAGGTCTACAGGCTAAATGGCTAAATGGAATTCCAATCAAATTTGTGAAAATGGTAGGGATTGGTATGTAGTATGAGCTAGTCTATATTTGGTGAAATTGTCTCCAGTGGCTTTTCTGTGAACTACTTTCCCACCTTTTTTGATGGTGCGCTTCCCAGGGAGCGACCCGGTACGCGAACCGTTGAGCGCCCCGGTTCGCGAACCTTAAGCGTAACGGGAGTCCACCATTTTGTGTTTCGGTCGAATTAAGATACAAGATGGAGGGCAAATAATGTTCAGAATGGGTAGAAGGGGGCACGGTAGACTTATCTTGACCCCCTAGGTTTTGTGAGGGTGGCTGAGGAGGCTTATATGTGCGAAAAAAAACATTTTTTTTTTAAATTTCGCGAGGTTAGCTCCCGGTTCGCGTACCGGGTAGCGCCCCAGGGAGCGTACTTTGTTGAAAATTAGTGAAAAATGTTAGAGTAAAATAATAATTGTGAGTGATCAGATGTAGGGTAGCTCTGAGAAGAGCTTTTGGGTTTATGGTACATTTAGGTACTTATAAGTAGGTACCAATGCACATTCTTAAATTCAGAGTGAAAATTCTGTTGCCCTCATCTGAGAAGTGAACTCCATCTCCTCTGTAGATATCTTGCATGTAGTAACGCAAGTTATTGTTGTACAGGGAGCCCATTCCATGGTCTCTCATGTAAGCTGAAACAGATTTGTTTACATGCTTCCTCGACTTCTCAATTTGTGGACAAAATTGGTTTGACCACCTCCAGTTCTGTCTTTGGCATATATTTGAATATACCAAGGCAGTCTGAGGAAAAAGTGCCATTAATTGCTCAAAGGTGTCCTTTAAAAGCATTTCCAGACCTACACCAGTCAAAGTGCCCAAGTCATTACCTCCACAGTGCACAATTAACAGGTCAGGTTTGGGCAAATGCATAAAGGTTTTCACCAATGGTATCAATTGGTGACATTTTAATCCTCTGTGGCCAAACCACTTAATTTCCACATCTTGTAAATTGAGGTTAGGAAAATTCCTGTTTTCAGCGTACCTTTGAGCCCAGTGAATATAACTATGTCCAACAATCCAGACAGAAAACATGGTGAGAGAAGGTTCTCCTGCAGTCAGATGAAGTGTGGCAATGAAATGGCAGTTGAAAAAATGAGAGTTTAAAATGAAAAAAACTGTGGAGTTTCTGTGTTCATGAAGCAGTAACAGTGATTGGTGGATTTTGATTGCTGAAAACAGAAAGTTAGGGTGCACGGATGAGTTATTTGAAAGATGTATTTTGAATGGTCAGTAAAAAATCATTAAATGAAAGAATGCACTGGATATGCAGGTGCACTGAGAGTTCAGAGTTCAATTGCAACATTGTTGTGTGAACTTGCAAACACCAGAATTCTTCCAAGAGGTGGTTGCCATGCAGAAAAGGCAGAAAGGGCAGAGGGGGGAAGGGTTGTCATTTGAAAAAAAGTGAGGGAAGAGTTTTGATTGGGTGACATGAGAGATATGTGTGAAGAATTACAGCATTTCTGTGCTTTTGATAGCTGCAGACTCTGGAGTGCATACCTTTTGCTCTGCTGAAGACAAATTGGTGTGTTTCTGAGACTGTTTTCAAACTCAAAGTATTTGCTAAGGTGAGAAAATATTTCTTTAATTTAGATAGAGAATAGTGTGCTTTAAGGAGAAAATTCTGAATTATGTGGCGCAAATTGCTTGTAAATATGCTCCCACCTGTGCATGGAAAATTTAGATTTTGAATGTTTGTGTTACATAGCCATGTTAAAAGTGATACAAACATGCTGCAAAGGCAATTAAAAAACGCTTTTATGTGTCTTAAGGACATTTTAAGTAATTTTCCCATGTGCAGTGTTTTGAAATTATGATTTGAAAATCGTTTTTGGGGAAAAGGAATTGTTTTTAAATTTATGACAAGGACATAATGGTGTATGCTTCTTTATAAGGCAATTGACTGTCCCTGATGTTATTTTTCCCATTTTAATGTAAGACCTTTCTCTGTGGCGCAAATTGCTTGTAAATATGCTCCCACCTGTGCATGGCAAATTTAGATTTTAAATGTTTGTGTTACATAGCCATGTTAAAAGTGACCCAACCATGCTGGAAAGGCAATAAAAAAACACTTTCATGTGTCTTAAGGACATTTTAAGTAATTTCCCTGTGGGCAGTGTTTTCAAATTATGAATTGAAAATAGTTTTTGAGGTAAAGGAATGTTGTTAAAATTTATGTGCGCCATATGCCCCCAAATTTCTTTTTCAAGGGTGCAGCAGGGTGTTATTGAGACACCACTGCACCTTTGGAAAAATTCCTAATTTGCGATGAGCTAATTGCTAATCGCAAATTGCACCTTCTTTCATATGGGCATCCTGGCGCATGGAAATGAATGGGTAATTTGCAATTAGCAATTTGCTCATCGCAAATTTGGAATGGTAAAGAATCGCTATTTATTCCTTAAAATTCGCTATTTTGGAAATGCAAAATAGTTATATGATACATATGGCGGTTGATGTATAACAAGATAAGAAGCTTAGGGATACATTTATGATGACTGGCGCAATGAAGTGGACATCACTTACTTCATTGGTAGAGCTTTACATGTATTATGTCCTCTGTATTCTTCATCAAGCGTAACTTTAATCTGCAATCCTGAGTAGGCCTCACCTTAAACAAACCTCTGGATAGGCCACATCTTATTGTCATCCTGATTTAATCATTTAAAATGCTAGGGACAGATTTATGATAGGTGTATGCCTCTTTTGCGCCACTTACAAAACACTGTCCATGGGGAAATGACTTAAAATGTCCTTAAGACACATGAATGTGTTTTTTTAAAGCGTTTGCAATTTTTTTGGGTCACTTTTAACATGGCTATGTGACTCAAACAGTCAAAATCTAAATTCACCATGCACAGGTGGGAGCATATTTACAAGGAATGTGCTCCATGGGGAAAGGTCTTATAATGTAATATGGGAAAAATGACATCAGAGACACTGAAATGCCTTATAGAGAAGCATACACCATTATGTCCTTGTCATAAATTTGCAAACCATTACTTTTCCCCAAAAACGATTTTCAAATCATAATTTGAAAACACTGCACATGTGGAAATGACTTAAAATGTCCTTAATTCAAAATTTGCTATTCCTTATTTTGCGATTGCACTGAAGGATTTGCAAATTTTGCGATTCCTTAAATGCAATGTATCAAACAAAAAATATGTAAAAAATGACATTAAGGATTTGGAAACTACCACCAACTTCTAGTTTGTGGTAATTTGCGAATTCTTTTCAAAAAGCATTTTTTTCCAAAAAACAAAAGGTGCCATATGACGCCAATACATGTCCTTAGGGCATGTATGTGTGCCATATGCCCCCAATTTTCTTTTTCAGGGGTGCAGCAGGGTGTTCTTGAGATACCCCTGCACCCTTGAAAAAATTCCTATTTTGTGATGAGGTAATTGCTAATCGCAAATTGCAACCTTCATTCCTATGAGCCTCCTAGCCCATGGAAATGAATGGGTAATTTGCAATTAGCAATTTGCTCATTGCAAATTAGGAATGGTAAAGAATTGCTATTTATTCCTTAAAATTCGCTATTTAGGAAATGCAAAATAGTTTGATGGTACATATGGTGGTTCATCTGTAACAAGATAAGAAGCTTAGGGATACATTTATGATGACTGGCAAAATAAAGTGCAAATCACTTACTTCATTGGTAGGCCTTTACATGTATTATCTCTTCTGTATTCTTCATCAAGCGTAACTTTAATCTGCAATCCTGAGTAGGCCTCACCTTAAACAAACCTCTGGATAGGCCACACCTTATCGTCATCCTGGATTAATCATTTAAAATGCTAGGGACAGATTTATGATAGGTGTATGCCTCTTTTGCGCCACTGTGCGTCATTTTTATGATGCAGCGGCGGTGCAAAAGATTTGCTATGAGGCGACAAAATTACAAATTGATGCATTTAGGCAGATATGTCATGGTGTAAAAAAAACGTACCACATGAAACCGATGCAGCAGTGATGCAAAAGATGCACCATGTTGCAAGACAGGCCTCACTTGGGGCCATATGTATCAAGCTAATTAGCATTCGCAAAGATCAAAATTCTGCGAATTTCGGCCTTTGCGAATGCTAATTAGACAAATGGTATGTATCAAACAAGTTTGATGCAAAATAAGGAATAGCAAAATTTGCTATTCCTTATTTTGCGATTGCACTGAAGGATTTGCAAATTTTGCGATTACTTAAATGCAATGTATCAAACAAAAAATATGTAAAAAAATGACATTAAGGATTTTGAAACTACCACCAACTTCTAGTTGGTGGTAATTTGTGAATTCTTTTCAAAAAGCTTTTTTTCCAAAAAACAAAAGGTGCCATATGACGCCCATACATGCCCTTAGGGCATGTATGTGCGCCATATGCCCCCACATTTCTTTTTCAGGGGGTGCAGCAGGGTGTTCTTGAGACACCCCTGCACCCTTGGAAAAATTCCTATTTTGTGATGAGCTAATTGCTAATCGCAAATTGCACCTTCATTCCTATGAGCCTCCTAGCCCATGGAAATGAATGGGTAATTTGCAATTAGCAAATTGCTCATTGCAAATTAGGAATGGTAAAGAATTGCTATTTATTCCTTAAAATTCGCTATTTAGGAAATGCAAAATAGTTTGATGGTACATATGGTGGTTCATCTGTAACAAGATAAGAAGCTTAGGGATACATTTATGATGACTGGCGAAATAAAGTGCAAATCACTTACTTCATTGGTAGGGCTTTACATGTATTATCTCCTCTGTATTCTTCATCAAGCGTAACTTTAATCTGCAATCCTGAGTAGGCCTCACCTTAAACAAACCTCACCTTATCGTCATCCTGGATTCATCATTTAAAATGCTAGGGACAGATTTATGATAGGTGTATGCCTCTTTTGCGCCACTGTGCGTCACTTTTATGATGCAGCGGCGGTGCAAAAGATTTGCTATGAGGCGACAAAATTACAAATTGATGCATTTAGGCAGATATGTCATGGTGTAAAAAAAACGTACCACATGAAACCAATGCAGCAGTGATGCAAAAGATGCACCATGTTGCAAGACAGGCCTCACTTGGGGCCATATGTATCAAGCTAATTAGCATTCGCAAAGATCAAAATTCTGCGAATTTCGGCCTTTGCGAATGCTAATTAGACAAATGGTATGTATCAAACAAGTTTGATGCAAAATAAGGAATAGCAAAATTTGCTATTCCTTATTTTGCGATTGCACTGAAGGATTTGCAAATTTTGCGATTACTTAAATGCAATGTATCAAACAAAAAATATGTAAAAAAATGACATTAAGGATTTTGAAACTACCACCAACTTCTAGTTGGTGGTAATTTGTGAATTCTTTTCAAAAAGCTTTTTTTCCAAAAAACAAAAGGTGCCATATGACGCCCATACATGCCCTTAGGGCATGTATGTGCGCCATATGCCCCCACATTTCTTTTTCAGGGGGTGCAGCAGGGTGTTCTTGAGACACCCCTGCACCCTTGGAAAAATTCCTATTTTGTGATGAGCTAATTGCTAATCGCAAATTGCACCTTCATTCCTATGAGCCTCCTAGCCCATGGAAATGAATGGGTAATTTGCAATTAGCAAATTGCTCATTGCAAATTAGGAATGGTAAAGAATTGCTATTTATTCCTTAAAATTCGCTATTTAGGAAATGCAAAATAGTTTGATGGTACATATGGTGGTTCATCTGTAACAAGATAAGAAGCTTAGGGATACATTTATGATGACTGGCGAAATAAAGTGCAAATCACTTACTTCATTGGTAGGGCTTTACATGTATTATCTCCTCTGTATTCTTCATCAAGCGTAACTTTAATCTGCAATCCTGAGTAGGCCTCACCTTAAACAAACCTCACCTTATCGTCATCCTGGATTCATCATTTAAAATGCTAGGGACAGATTTATGATAGGTGTATGCCTCTTTTGCGCCACTGTGCGTCACTTTTATGATGCAGCGGCGGTGCAAAAGATTTGCTATGAGGCGACAAAATTACAAATTGATGCATTTAGGCAGATATGTCATGGTGTAAAAAAAACGTACCACATGAAACCAATGCAGCAGTGATGCAAAAGATGCACCATGTTGCAAGACAGGCCTCACTTGGGGCCATATGTATCAAGCTAATTAGCATTCGCAAAGATCAAAATTCTGCGAATTCCGGCCTTTGCGAATGGTAATTAGACAAATGGTATGTATCAAACAAGTTTGATGCAAAATAAGGAGTAGCAAAATTTGCTATTCCTTATTTTGCGATTGCACTGAAGGATTTGCAAATTTTGCGATTACTTAAATGCAATGTATCAAACAAAAAATATGTAAAAAATGACATTAAGGATTTGGAAACTATTGTGGTAAATTGGTGGTAATTTGTGAATTCTTTTCAAAAAGCTTTTTTTCAAAAAAACAAAAGGTCCCATATGACGCCAACACATGCCCTTAGGGCATGTATGTGTGCCATATGCCCCCAAATTTCTTTTTCAGGGGTGCAGCAGGGTGTTCTTGAGACACCCCTGCACCCTTGGAAAAATTCCTAATTTGTGATGAGCAAATTGCTAATCGCAAATTAAACCTTCATTCCTATGAGGCTCCTAGCCCATGGAAATGAATGGGTAACTTGCAATTAGCAATTTGCTCATTGCAAATTAGGAATGGTAAAGAATGGCTATTTATTCCTTAAAATTCGCTATTTAGGAAATGCAAAATAGTTTGATGGTACATATGGCGGTTCATCTGTAACAAGATAAGAAGCTTAGGGATAGATTTATGATGACTGGTGCATCACCAGGGATGTGTCAGTCATCCTGCGCCGCTGTTCCGCCACCCATGGTGTGCTGCATTTACAATGCGGGGCATCATGGGGCAAAAATGGCACAGATGCGTGATGTATCTGTGCTGTAAAGGTAGTGATTGCTGGAGTTGTATCGCAAGTGCAATGCAGCTCAAGCAAGGCTCAGGGGTGCCCCATCTCCACAATGTTGCGTCAAGACCTATGCCTGCTTAAAGCAGGCGCAGGGTTTTGACGCAGCTTTCTCCTATCTGATTGTAAATACGGCACACCATGGGTGGCAGAGCAGCGGTGCACGTTAACTGGTGCATGCCTGGGGATGTGCCATTTAACATAAATCTGCCCCTTTACATTTAAGTATGTGCAGGACACACAGAGTCGGTGAGGCTTATCCAAGGTTAAGAAGAGATGAGTCCTGTTCACTGAAAAATTAGACATAGGCTTCACCTGCTCAGCATCGCTGGACATGGCTAAATAATAGCTGCAAAATATTACTCTTGTTAAACAATTTTACTATTATAATCTCTGAGATTTGTCTCTTACTCTGCAACATCTCATTGTTGTTATCTTTCTTTAAAGATAAAGACAACATCAACATGAGCGACAATCTGCAATCAGTTGATTTTGACCTCATCATTGAACTTGTAATTGAAACATCAGTGGATGTTGATCCCTTGGATGATTTAAATCCTGAGGATGAAGAAGAGCGCGATGAGGATGCAGATTTGTCCGAATTATATGACATAGGATGGGAAGCTGACCTGCTTGAGCCTATGGAACTATAAACATTTATTTTTAAAATGTATAATAAATAAAAAGTAAAAGTGTAAACCGTTTAATTTAAAAATAAAGACACCTTCAAAAATAGGTTATGTGTAGTGTCTTCAATAAAATATTAAAATATGCTCATAAAATTAGATCAGATTCACATATAAAATAGCACAGGTAACATAAATATAAATGTCATTTCTTTTCTGCTATTTCTGTATTGTAATTTTGCCAAGGACTAAAAAATCTTCTATTTAAAATGTCAAGTAGTGTGTTAAGTTTTTGATCACTGTTATTGATTTACTGTTTGGTAATAATGGTTAATAACATTTTTTATTATATTTTACCACAGATTCAACTGCAGATCATTTCAAGATTTCACCATGCCAACAATAGAAAGACAGAGAAAGGCTGCAAAACGTCAAAGACAGCAGGTGAAACAAAATAAGCAGCAGTCCTCTAACAAAAAGATTTGTCAAGTCACGAAGAAAGCACCGGGTAAGAGCACAAAATATTTCATAAGAAATATGTGTAGTAAAAAAAATATTACTACAGAAAATGTTTCAGTCCATAAAAAGAGAACCAATTCAAATGGAAAGGAAAGGCCAATCAAAAATGTTACTGCTAGAGCAAGAGATAACTCTGTGCATGATAGTAGAAGGAAACAACAGTTTAGGGACATTCGTAAATGAATGTTCCGCAACAGGATAATTGGCAATTTGTTAAAAAATATTAAGAAAGGTCAACAGAAAGTGCTTTTTTATAAGAGAAAAAGTTGAGAAAGTTATTGATCAGGCATTTGAAATTAAACGTAAGTTATTTATTTTGATAATCAATAGAATTAGGAAGCTAAACAAGGCAATTTATGATTTCAAAACAAATAGTAGATGGAAGAGAATAGTTAATCATAGTAATTTTTGTGAAGTTTTTTCTGGAGAATGGATGCATAGTTCAAACTGTGAGGCATTTTTTAATGAGGAGAGTTATTTCCAGGATAATGATTTGGTGCATGCAGTTGACACCAGTGGTCGTGCTTATGAAGTGAAAGATGGTTGTCCAGTTGAAAAAGAAAAACTTGTGACAACAGAGACAGAAGAGGTGTTAGGTAATGAGGTTTTAGGAAGACGTGCTAAGGGTCCTGTGTACACCTGGAAGTGTAGTAGTATTTGCAGTGTGCGACAGGATTCCATCAATTTGCTTTGTGATTTTGTACGGTCATTTAATAAGAAAAGTTTGAAGCAGAAAATAAGGTTGTTGCAAGAATTAGATCCTTGCAGAGTGAGAGAAGTGACAGGTTTGCATGGTCATTCACTGGCTTGTCTTTCCAGGAGAGTATGCCAGAGTGTTTTTCATCATTTCAGGATGCTAGCAGTGCATCATAATAAAGTGAGGAAATTAGTTAGAATGTTGTATTATGCTAAGAGTCCAGCAATTATGCTTAAACAATTATGCGCTGCTCTTTTGCATGGTTCTGAAATAGATGTGAAGAACATATGTGAAGAAATTGAGTTTTGTTACTTTGGAAGTAAAGAGGAGAATGTTGAAATTGACCCAGAAGAAGAGGGTAATGTGGAAGATAGTGTACAGGTTTCCAGTACAGATAATTTCCAGAGGGAAATTGCGACGTTTCAGGTGAAATCAAGTGAGAGGCCTAATTTCACTTGTGTGTGTTGTCGACGCACTTATTATAAGAATCAGACTAAGTTAGTGGATTTATATGCAAAAAGTGAAAGGGAAAATAATAGTGAATGGAAGGATTTTGCAACATACTTGATGGTAGAAAATTGTTTTGATTTGGGATTCGATCAACGTGTGTGTACTTATTGTTGTTGCAAATTAAATCAAAACCAGATGCCTGCTAGAGCAGTTCATAATAATCTGGAATTGGTTGAGATTCCTTCTGAATTGAAGGATTTAAATACTTATGAATCTATTTTGATTCAAAGTATCCATCCCTTTCAGGCTATTGTAAGAATGGAGCCAAAGACAGGGAAATTGCCTCCATCAGATTTACAGAGAGGATTAAAGGGAAGAGTTCTTTATTTGCCTCTAGATTTGAAGAAAAACATTAACACAATTGGAGTAGAAAAAGTGGAAGAGGAACCTCTGGTTATCTTAGTTAATGGGGTTCCGACAAAGAATAAGAAAATATGGCAAGATTTAGTAGATGTTAGGAAAGTTAAAAAGGCAACATTGTATTTGAAAAAAAATAATAAATACTATAAGAATGTATATGTTGCAGAAGAGGAAGTAAGTGAGGAAGAGGATAGCGATTTGTGTGCTGGTCAAATTGAGAAAGTAGAACCCTCTACTAGTGAAGAAATATATGAACATTATAGTGTTCATCCTTTGCATTCCAAGGAAGTCATGGGGAATGCTATTGAGTTGTTTCAAATGAAACAAGCCAAAGGGAGTCCCATTAGTGTTTGGGAGGAAAGTTTGGAAGCTCGGTGTTTCCCATAGCTTTTTCCAACAGGTCAGGGAGGAAGATATGATGAGCGACCTCATCAAATTCCTGCTTCTGAATACCGGACTTTGCGATTGTATGCAGGAGATGCTAGGTTTCGACAATGCATTCCTTATTTGTTTCATCTCCTGTTTGAAAGCGATCTGTCTGGACTGTCATATGCAGTGAACCACATCTTGAAAAGTGGTATACACATGCAAAACATCTCGGCAAGTGACTTTATGGATAAAGTCAATGTCCAAGACAGTATTTTGGATTCTCACCTGATTAATCTCATGGCGTGTCAGCGTGGTACTAATGAGTACTGGTACCGTCGTCATGGTGATTTAAAATGTATGCTGAGGAACTTAGGTACTCCCACATGGTTCCTCACTCTGAGCTGTGCCGAGTATGGCTGGGAAGACTTACTTGAATTTCTACGAGAGGCAAATGCTAACGTAGATAACATCGAATTCAAGACACCCGGAGAACTGTGCTCTTTGGATCCAGTCAATGTATGTAGGTACTTCAATCATAGATTTGAAGCTATGATGTCTTTCATCATGAATAAGAAGAATCCACCTCTTGGAGAGGTGTTGGATTTCTTCTGGAGAAAGGAGTACCAAGCAAGAGGTGCTCCTCATATACATATGTTGCTGTGGATCAAGGATGCACCTAAATTTGGAACGGATCCAGAAGACTCAGTGATGAGTTTCATCCAACAGTATTCTACGTGTGCTGTTCCAAACGCAAAGGAGAAGAAAAGCCTAAGAGAAAAAGTTCTGCGTTTCCAAAGCCATCGATGTGGAAAGTACTGCCGTCGTAAATTCCGAAACAAGGACAAGTTCTACACCAAATGTCGTTTCGGCTTTCCACGACCGGTGATTTCTAAAGGAAGAGTAAACAGTTTGATGTCTTCGCTGCGACACAATGTCATGAAGAAATCACCTAAAAACACATACAATTTGAAGAGGAACGAAGAGTCCAAGAACATCAATGACTACAACCCGGTGATTTTGTCCATGTGGAATGCTAACATGGATATACAGTTTGTGGCTGATAACTGTATGGCTGTGGCTCGGTATGTGACGTCTTACATCACCAAAAAAGAGAAGACAGAATTGAAGGATATGTGGGAGGACATTTCCCATGAAAAGAGCCTCAGTAAAAAGTTGTACAGTTTCAGTCTGAAGATGTTGTCGCATCGAGAAATCGGAGCGTACGAATGTTCTGACCGGTTGTCTTCAGCAAGTCTCTATGCCAAGTCCAGGAGTATCGTTTGGGCGAGTCTTGGTCTTGCTGCAACGCGTAATCGAGTTCTCAAACCTGTCCGGGAAATTGAGTATTTGGCGGAAAAGGAGCCAAACAGTACCGACATTTTGAAGACCAACATGTTGGATACATATTATCCAAATCGAAGCATTCACCTCGAGAATGTTTGTCTGTATGAGGTTCTTCAAAATTACATATTCAAGAGGAACATCAAAGAAGATACTGAGAAAGGAGTGTATGCTGTAATAGGAAGTGAGGGATGTCTGGTCAAGCAAAGAAAATGCCACTTGATAAACCATCGAAAATTGAGTGGCGAATCTCCTGAAAAAAAGGAGTTTTTCTATTTAGCACTTTTGCAACTTTTCAAGCCTTGGCGTGCAGAAGAGGAACTGCTTGGAGATTTTCTCTGTTACGAAGACTCTTTCAATGCCGCCAAGGAGACCATAGAATGTCCTGCTTTTCCCAAATATGTAGAAATGTTGAATGCGGAAATTGAGCAGGAAGCAACGATTGCAGCCGAGATTGCCAGAGACATTTCTCAGGACAGTCAGAGTTCTGCTTCATTGAGTCAGGATCCACTAGGAGGACCTGTTATTGAAAATGAAGCTGCCACTGCTATGAATGAAGTGGAAAGAGCCATGGCACATGCTCAAGAGGATGCGGTTAACTTAGAAGAGTTGGAAAGACAACTCAACGTTGAGCAGAGGAAAATATATGACGAAGTTACCATGCAAATTGATCATGGATTAAGTCATGATAAGAAAGAGTGCTCATGTACGTCGTTGAAGCCTGTCCGACTGTACGTGAGTGGAGAAGCGGGAACTGGAAAAAGTTTCCTCATTAAAGCAATTTCATGCTATTTGCAGGAAAGGACAGAGTCATCGCTGTCTTGTGTTGTCACTGCTCCAACTGGACTGGCAGCACATAATATTAAAGGGATTACTTTACATCGTTTACTGATGCTGCCAGTGGAGCATGACAACAAATTACAATATCACAAGCTATCTGGAGATGCTTGTTTTGAAGTTTCAAGAATCTTGAGGAAAATGAAACTTCTTATCATTGACGAAGTAAGCATGGTTTCCAATGTCATGCTTGCCTTTGTGCATTTGAGAATGCAAGAAGTTCTCAAAACAGAGTATGATGTGTTATTTGGTGGCAAACACATCATTGTTTTCGGAGATCTTCTGCAGCTGACACCAGTGAAAGGGCAACCTGTGTTCAAAATGCTCACGCATGAAGATACCAAGTGCCTAGGCAGCATTGGCAACGTCAATATATGGTTAAACTTCAATTATGCTGAACTGCATGAAAATATGCATCAGGCGAAGGATGAAGTTTACAAGACTATTCTACAAGATGTTAGAATTGGAAAAGTGACCGAGCATGGGAAAGAAGCTTTACATGCACGATTACTGTCAAATTTATATCCAGAACAAGATGTTGTGCCTGAGAATATTTTTCAGAAAATTACTGAGAAGAAATCTGGAATATGTTTGATGCCAACTCTTGCAGAATGTGCCAAATTTAACAACAAAATGTTGCATTTAGAAAAGCAAGAGATTGTGAAACTGGAAGCTATTGACAGAGTAGAGCATATGGGATCAACAATTATTTTGTCTGAGAATCTGAAAACAAAATTGGATTCATTAGAGAAGAGTATATCTAAAACTGCAGGTTTTGAAAAGACTCTGAATGTGTGCTTAAACTGCCGTATCATTTTAAGAAGGAATTTACATGTTGAAAGAGGTCTGGTAAATGGATCAATGGGTAATGTTGTTGATTTTGTGAAATACAGAAATAGAGATGGAATTGAATTTTTAAAAATTAAATTTGATGGCATTGAGGAAGTACAGCTAATTGGTCGTTGCTCTGCTAGATTTTTGCTTGTAAAAGACTTATATGTTCGCCGTAAGCAGTTTCCTGTTTGCTTGGCATATGCGGTGACAATCCATAAATCGCAAGGTTTAAGTGTAGACTGTGCATTGGTGAATATTGGCAGTTCTGTGTTCAAGGAGGGTATGGCATATGTGGCATTGTCACGAGTTAGAACTTTATCGGGATTGTACTTGATTGAGTGTGATGTCACAAACATTTGTGTGGATCTAGATTGTGTTAAGGAATACAATAGGTTAAGAAGAGAGTATGCGCCACATTTGCCTCAGTATCCTTTGTTTGAGAAACGTGTGGTAGGCCGGAAACGAAGAAATGTGACCAATACTGGGGAGGTTGTAGCAAAAAGACGAAAAGTTATTGAACCTAAAATTACAAGCAGAAACAAAAAGGATTTTGTTGAAGATGTTGTTGGTTTTCAATTTGAAAACAGTTCTGGTGTCAACTGCTATGCTAATGTAGTGGTTAATGTTTTGTTTTCTCTAGAAAATGTCAAAGAAGAGATTGTGGTCAATTCTGATCAAAGATTTTGCAGTTTGTTAAATTCTGTGTTAGAGAAATGTAGCACTGATAGAAGAAACATAGAAAGTGTGTCTGAAATTCGAAATCTGTTAGACAGATGTTCAGGCCAAACACAATTCTCTCAAAATATTCAGCAAGATTGTCAGGAGTTTTTAATGTATATGCTTGATGTATTGCATGCTGAAGGTGTAGATGTAGATCAGCTGTTTGGGCTTTCTTATCAATGGCAGCATGACTGCGAGAACTGTATGGTATCAAGTACTACTAGTGTAGACTCAGAAAGATTTATATATTTAACTTTGCCAGACAGTAAATCAGTCTCCTTTAATAAGCTAGTAAAAGCAGCTGATCACAACATGGAGTGTAGCCAATGTAAATCTGAAATGATGTCCACATTATTTATACGAACATATGGCCAGTATGTCATTTTAATGTTCCAACGATGTAGGCCTGATGGAACAAAATTGACAACTTTAATTAAAAATTTTGTAGCTTCGCAGTTGTCAATATCAGGAAGGACTTTTGTAACTGCAGCAATTATATATCATGACGGCCCTTCAATAACATCAGGACATTACACAGCTTATTTAAAGTCTAGAAATGGCTGGTCATTCTGCAACGATTCTGTTTTAATTTTCAAAAAAAAATTGCCGTATGACCTTAAAAACTCTTACCTGGTGTTTTAAAACCAAAATTTTAGGGAAATAATCTTGGGATGTGCTCTGTGGAATTTCAAGAAGTTCTAATGGCTCCTACACAATTTGGCCTTGAGGATAAGTGTAGTTCAGAGACATAACTTCTAACCATAAGACTGGACGTCATGGAGAAATAAGTGCACTTTGAATGAGTTCAGAAAAACTATTTCTTTTTATAAGCTAATTGAAGCAGCCAATCAAAACATAGAGTAGAGGGAATGTAAGTCTGCAACGCTGTCTACTGTTTTACATTGCTTTGTGATTGAAAGTGATGTAGAGAATTAAATCATTGTAGTAGTCATAGAGTTAGTGTAAGTCTGCTTCATAGTAAGCAGTATCAGTGTCATAGGAAATGTAGAACATGACTGAGCAAGAAGGGGAAGATATTACTATTCCAGGATTGTGAAAATGATCTTCAACATTTTAATTCTGAAAGTTGCGGAAATGCCAAATGACGGAATTGGCTTACAAGAAATCCAAGAGTTATAAATGGGTCTGACAAGATTTGGCCTTGTGGAAACTTGTGGTAGAGAGCAAGAAGTCATTTATTGCATGTAACATGTTTTTAAAAACGATGGAGATTTTCTTTCAGAAAGTGGCGGGCTGAAAGTAATAACAGCACAAAAGAGTGTAAGCTGTTCATAGGACATCCTTTGACGTCATGGAAAGTAAGTTAACTTTAAGGAGTTCTGAATTCTGATTTCTTATGTTGTATGGGTTTTTTAAACACAATCATTTTGATTGTGTTTTTTTTTCCCCGCTGTTATATGATGAATACCTTCAAGTCACTGTTTTTAGTGAATTTTGATACATTCTGAGAACAGCAAAAATAAACCATTTAACATGTATAATTAATTCTGTACTGTTTGCATTTATGATGTATATGTAGAACTGTGTAGGAGGCATGGAGAAGGTGAGGCTTCTGTAAGTGTCAAAGTTGTTGCATGCAGTGCTGCACTTCTGCGTATTCTTTCATATGCTAGACTACATCTGCACAATGAGATACCTAAGCAAAGGAAACACAAGTGATGTGATTGTGAAATGAGCAAAAGAAATTGCACGTATTTCAATTACATCACCTGTGTTTCCTATCATTACGAATCACATTGTGCAGATCAAGTTTAGGTCTGTCCAGGGAAACATAGGAGGTTTGGACTTTGTTCAAGAGTGCAGTGGACATGACTCACTTCATTGGTAGACCTTCACATGTATTATGTCCTCTATTCTCTTCAACAACTCGAAATTTCATCTGCAACCCTGAGTAGGCCTCACCTCAATCAAACCTCTGGATAGGACACATCTTATTGGCATCCTCAAGCAATTATTTAAAATTTTAGTGTCTTGCGACACTTTTCTGAGACAACAGCAATGCAAAAGATGCTCCATGTTTTAAGATAGGCCTCACTTCATCTGCATCAAGATACTGTTAGTTTAAAATGTATATCTTTATGACTGTTTTGGGGGCCTGGAGAAGCAGAAGCTTCTGTAAGTGTCAAAGTTGTTGAAAAACTGTTTGTCCTTCAATCTTTTCCCTTGTCTTTTGTAATTTTTAAATACATGTTTTAATATTTTTGAAATGTTTGTTCTCTCTTTCACAGATTGAAAGTATAAAAACAAAAAGTGAGTAATTTAACGACAATTATAAGGTAAATGCTTTGTACTCTTTTCGTTACATTTCTATCACATTCACCTACTATTAGTTCCACTGCTTCATTTCTTTAACCCTCAGTTTCCTGCCTTTGCTACTTCCATCATTCCTTTCTCTTTTACCTACTTACTCAACTCCTTCCATTCTTTTTCTCAGTCCCTCTCTTCTCATAGTTCCTCACTCTTGTTCACTCACTCCGTCTCTATTACTCTTAGTGTCTTTGACTGATCACTCTATCACTACTTGTTCATAATGCTTTCTCTGTGTAGTTGAAGCACACTAAGGGGCATATTATGAACACAGCCAATAAAATTATTGCTCTTTTTATTGGCAGAAAACTGGTGCAAAAGTGGTTTTAGCGGCAGTTTTCTGCCGCAAAAGCAGCTTTAGCGACACATTTCTGCCAATAAAAGCTGCAAAACTTTTATTGCCTATGTTGATGATATGGCTCTATGTTACTTACATTTCTTTGCTGTTTCAATTAATCTTTTTCTGTTATTTTTTGTTTTCTGTTTTCTATTTTTTCTCTCTGTTATTCCTCATGTTTTAATCTTATTTTGAACATTCACTCACATTCTCCAAGAAACTCTTCTTTGTTAATGTTATACTCTCTTTTTTTTTCTTTCACTTCGTTATCTATTTTGTTTTTCACAATTATACCCTCTTCCGTCTTTTCTTCGGTAAATAGATCTATTAAACAGTATGTCTTCTTTACTCCCTATAGCTGTCTTTCTTTTAACATCACTCTCTGTTTACTTTCCTTATACTTACTCTTTTTTTTTTTTTTTTTTTGGTTAGCTCCCGGTCCGCGTACCGGGAAGCTAACCGGGGAGCGAACCAAAAGAAATAGAGCTTGCCAGAGTGCTAAACATTCTAGGAATTTTTTTTTAAAGGGAAGGTAGTTCTGAAAAGAACTTTTTTTTAAATATTTTTGTTGTTTTATAATTTTTTTTTATTTTTTAAACATTTTTTGGTTTTTTTGTATTTTTTGAACGATTTTATATTTTTTTTGGTTTTTTTTGGGGGGGGTAACAACAAAAAACAGGCGTTGAAAAGGGCTCAACAGGAGCAAAAAAAAAATTACTGGGGGCGGTTAGGGCAATCATGGTGTTCATACGCCAGGTTTATAGCGTTTATGCTCATGTTGCCACATGCTAACAACGCCCGACAGTGCATACAAGAGTGTATCATGTGGCCAAAATTTTCTTGTATATTTGGCACAGTTTCCCGTGCCTCTTCTGGTGTTAATGAAATTGGTAATCTTGGTCTGGCCACAGGAGTTGGTCTTGGATTGTCCTGCATATCCCTTATTTCCGCCCGGCTGTAATTGAGCGGATGCTTCCTTGTCATGTGCCTGTGCATTGTGTGATTTCCGTAACTATATTTCTTGTCCGTCCCTCGGGATAATTGTTCTTTGCATATGAGGCAGGTGACATACCTCGCATTGACTTTTTTTTGGCCACGAGGGATCGAATAAAACTGCCAGATGAAACTGGCTTTCTTTCTGGAAACCCGGGGCACCTCTTCTAAGAACTGTGGTTCTTCTCCCTCCTCATCCATTTCTTCCTCTTCCTCCTCAGTGTTGGTCATGACCTGGGGAGGTGGTCCTCTCTTCCCATGAGGAGGTGGTGGTGGTGGTGGGGGTCCACCAGCTGAAGCTACCAATGAAGCCATTTCTCATATAGTAGTAAAGGTCTTCCTCTCACAATGATGAAAGTCAGAGTGAGGAAAGAAGGAGGGGTTTTCATCATTTGGGAAAAACAATACTTCTCAACCAATGAAAAGTGTTATTTTTAGGTCACCTGACCTAGCCTTACATCATTATGAAACCAAAAGTGAAATGAACCAATGAAAAGTTTTATTAACAAGTCACATGACCTCTCACGCTCATGTTACGCGCTGCGGAACGCGCCCCGGTTAGCTTCCGGGTCGCTGAGCTTCGCGCCTCGGTCCGCGCCCCGGGACACTTCCGGGTGCGCTAACGCGGTACGTCACAAGACGCATTACGCGGCAACGCGATACGTCGCGCTTTCGCGACGCGCCGCGGATCGCTTCCGGGGAGCTGCGTTTCGCGCCTCGGTCCGCGCCCCGGGGCACTTCCGGGTGCGCTAACGCAGTACGTCATAAGACGCATTACGCGGCAACGCGATACCGTCACTATGTTGATTTCTTACCGGTTCGCGGACCGGGTCGCGGCATTAAATTGAGCTAACGGGAAGCTTCCCGGTTCGCGGACCGGGAGCGAAACAAAAAAAATATTTAAAAAAAATTATTAATAAACATATAAAATATATTTTTGGATTTAAAGAAGAATACATTTTACAGCTATAGATATTAGCTTTTAAAAAACCAATGAAATTCACAGAAAAAACCATAGGTTATAGACCATATATAGTTAGGAATTAGCATTTACAAAACCTTGAAAATTCACTGAAAAAACCATAGGTTATACACCATATATAGTTAGGAATTAGCATTTAAAAAACCTTATTTTACTCACACAAAACCATTGAAATTCCATATATAGTTAGTTGTACTAACTATATATCGCGCACCCGCAATCCACTGCTGATCATGTCACATATTACATCATTCATGACATGGTCAGTGACATCACTGATGACATCACTGATGACATCTCAAATGACATCACTGATGACATCACTGATGACATCTCAAATGACATCACTGATGACATCACTGATGACATCACTGATGACATCTCAAATGACATCACTGATGACAACATCCAGTGACTGTATGTTTCTGTAAAGTTAAAATATGTCTTACATATTGAAGAATGAGTGGATGTATAAGTGTCTGAACAAAGGATTTAGTAGGTGCATGACTGACTGTATGAGTGAGTGATTAAATGTGTCTCACTGAGTGCATGGGTTAGTGACTAAACTGTCTTAATTTGTGCATCATTATGTCTGTTGTTCTGTAAACTGCTGCATGTGTTGATCAGTAGCTATATGATTAACTATATGGGTCATTGATTGGTTGCCCAAGTAATTGTATGGGAGACTGAGAGTGTTTATGGGTGGCTGGGAGGTGTATGACTCTCTGCATAGATGTGTGAGCAGTTGATTCACTAGGTGTATGGGTTCAAAAGTGCATGTGGAAACATCTGTATGGGCGGTTGACTGTGTGCATGAGTGCATTGGTGAGTGAATGGATATCTCAGTGCTACATGTCAAAGTAAGTACATATGTAAAACACAGTACATGTGAGATTTTACATATATAAATAACTGTGCATAAGAGCGAGTGAATGTGTGAGTGGCTGTATGGATCATTGTGAACTTGTATACAGGATTGTATAAGTGAGTAAATATGTGTTAGTATATGTTTCAATAAGTAAGGTGTGTATAACTGTATAGTTGAGGAAATGGAGGTGTGATTGATTCTTTGCATGACTGACTAGGTGTGTGAGTAACTCCATGGATGAGTGACAGTCTGTGAGTGTCTGTTTTCACTGAGTGTATATAAGGTTATATTAGAGTCTGAAGAGGTTCATCGTATTATCACATGAATGATGTCATCAGTGATGTGATCAGTAATGTCAAATGAGATGTCATCAGTGATGTCATCAGTGATGTCATTTGAGATGTCATCAGTGATGTCATTTGAGATGTCATCAGTGATGTCATCAGTTATGTCATTTGAGATGTCATCAGTGATGTCATCAGTGATGTCATTTGAGATGTCATCAGTGATGTCATCAGTGATGTCACTGACCATGTCATGAATGATGTAATATGTGACATGATCAGCAGTGGATTGCGGGTGCGCGATATATAGTTAGTACAACTAACTATATATGGAATTTCAATGGTTTTGTGTGAGTAAAATAAGGTTTTTTAAATGCTAATTCCTAACTATATATGGTGTATAACCTATGGTTTTTTCAGTGAATTTTCAAGGTTTTGTAAATGCGAATTCCTAACTATATATGGTCTATAACCTATGGTTTTTTCAGTGAATATATATATATATATATATAAATATATTTAAAAAAATAAAATAAAAATGTCTTATACGAATTTCAATATTTTTTTTTTAAAAATTCAATTTATATTAAAAATATGTAATGTAATTTAAAACATAATATATCTAAAAATAAATAGTTTTAAAAATGTAGTAAATCAGTATAAAAAAATAACAATTAATACAGTTAAAAATTGTCAGTTACAAAAACTTTGAAATTCACTGAAAAAAAACATAGGTTTCAGACATGTTATAGCGAGGAATTAGCATTTAAAAAACCTTTGGAATTCACTGCAAAAACCATAGGTTTCAGACATGTTATAGTTAGGAAAAAGCATTTAAAAAACCTTAGAAATTCACTGAAAAAACCATAGGTTTTAGGGGGGTTTTAGTTAGCTGGACATTTCACTCGTACAAAACCAATGAAATTCCTCTGTTATAGTTAGTTGTACTAACTATAAGTAGAGCGCCCGCAATCCACTGCTGATGATGTCATATATTACATAATTGATGACATGGTCAATGACATCACTGATGACATCACTGATAACATCTCAAATGACATCACTGATGACATCATCCACCTGACAATCTGATACACCTCATCATACACTAGTATAAACTTTCATTACTCACTGTAAAATACAGAGTACCATATTTGAAACCATTGACACACCAATACCAGTTACTACATATTCACTCACTGATTCCTAAGTCTACACACACAGCTATCACTTATACATGCAGTCACTAATTAATAGAACACTATCAAATGCACTTATACACATCTATAGACATTGACACGCAGAATAGATGTTTCAGCACCCAGGGTAATGTGCTGCTTAGCTAAATACATATAAGGTCCCAAAGGCGAGACCGATTGCTTTGCTAATGCTTGTTGCAATATGCCTTGGATGGCTGAACTTTGTTCTTCTCAAATATAAAGCTTAAAAGGGCAAGTCACTACAAGTGTTGTAGTGGGGAGAAACTACAATACGGCTAATTAATAATATTCTTTTATCTACGTAAAGACTCCAAAAGAAGGACCTGGAAGCAACTTATGATTTGAGATCAAATAGTTTAAAAAACATTTTCTGATACCACTGCCCTCAAACAACTGATGCCTGTGGCCAATGCCAGTAAGCACTGTTAATGCCAATAGGTCTCGCCCATGTGAGAGTTGTTGCCTTTGTCAATATGATTTCGCTATGATTTATAGCAAAGCAGCTGCAGTTCAGCATGGCTGAAAGTAAACAAAATAAACATTAATTGATGCATTTTTTGTTTACTTTTGGGCAAGCTGCACAGCAGTTGTCCTGCTAAACAGCATGGCTAATATAGTGAACGCCACAGTCCCCCTGTTATCTCCTGAGAACATCTGCTCTGGACTCTGTGTGATTGGTATCTCACTATAAGAGGGTGTGAGAGCCCTGAACGATGCAAAGAAACATTAAAAACTAGACTCTGATATGGTGCCAAATAAAAAATATATAGGGAACAGCTGCATTTTGGGCCAACATTCTTACAAGAGTGTTTATTTTGGTGTTTGCCGGCAATGCTGTACCCACTTCACGGCATTCTGCTAATATTGTGCTGATCCATAAGAAAGGTGATCAATCCAGCCCATCCAATTACGGTGCAATCTCCCTCCTGGATGGTGCAGGGTAAATGTTAAGTAAAGTCCTGCGTAACTGCCTCTAGAAGTGGGTTGATGCCCACAATGTCATGACGTAAGTTCAAGCTGGATTTAGACCCTGTATTGGGACCATTGACCAGGCTCTCCGGTTATATATGATCTACTATAAGTTTACAGTGCTGAAGAAGTCATCGCTGTACCTAATATTTGTAGACTGGAAAGCAGGTTTTGATTTATTCGACAAAGAGAAGCTGTGGAGATCTCTGGTAGACCTGGGAGTTGACCAATGTCCATACAGACCTTTCATACTATAAACACCGCTAGTGTACGGTATGGGCTGGGTGGGGTATGTAATGTACCCTTTCCGGTTGAAAAAGGTGTCCGGCAAGCATGGGTGCTGGCTCCCTTGCTAATTAGTCTTTTGTTAAAATGATGCAGCAGATTATTTGATGGAATATCCCATAGATATACCCATTGTGGCAGGGAAGGGGGTTCCCTTATTATTATAAGCAGATAACACTGTACTGATGGCATGAACAGAATGCACCTTCCAAAGGTTACTAGCATGCTTTGTGGAGTACTGCAACAAGAAGCCACTGACCATTAATAATAATAAAATAAATTGAGACTCTCCCCCTGTATTAAGAGAAAGCATTCAGGCGAAGGTATACCCCGGGATACTGTTAAGTGTTTAACCTATTGGGAACTGAATTCTCAGAGAATTTGCGATGGGCAGTCAAATTCAGAAGGCTGCTCTAGTTTTGAGACAATTACCTGGAGCTGTTCTAAGGTTTTGGCATAAGGCTGGTGCCAGAAGTATCAGTGTTATTTTGAAATATATAAGCAATAGGCAGTGGCAACCTCACTGTATGCTGAGGAACTATGGGGTTTTGTGAACGTTTGTCCACTCCAAGTAGCTGAGAATAATTTCCTCTAAACCTTGCTGGGGCTTGGGCCAAGGGTCCCTCTAGCTGATTTGTATGCGGAGCTCAATTGTACCCCTATATCAGAAATCATCGCCCTCAGGCCAATTCTTTATTGGGTTAGATTGGTAAGAAACCCTTAAGCTGCAGTCTACTTAGAAACTCTAGAAGACGTTACATCCAGCTCCACTTGCCGGGGCAATACATGGTCATCACTTGTACAACATTTTTAAAGGAGCTTCTGCTGGTGCCCTTGTGGGAAGCTCCTGGTAGAATTAGACAGGAGGCTGCAGATTTGATTAAAGAACAGTATCATGAATACATGCATATAAAAAATGCCAGTAGTTGAAGCCGGGATTTTTCACGAGAAATGATTTCAGTAACATCTATTGCCTCCCGTGCCTAGAATATCTGGACATGCTGTACCCTAGAATGAAGCGAATATTGTACTTGAAATTCCGTCTGGGTATACTCCCAATCAGGGATTTTCTGATACGTGTACACAAATTCAACAGTAAACACGACTGCTGTGATTGTAGCTTCAGTGGTCTGGACAATCTAACCCAATTCATTCTATTTTATAATAAATATATAACCACACGGCGGATGTGGATCCTCCCTAATTCTAAATGGTATGGGTGTCAAATGTGTTAAACCCGCATTGGTGTTAGGTATTAAACAAGATGATATGTATGTGGACAACTCCGTAGGGTAATATGTAAGGGTTTCATGACATTGCCTGAGAGAGTTGCCTTCCAGTCTAGGTATTTGTTAATGTAGTTAGGCCCGCACCCCTGCTTGTTTCCCACAATGGAACACACTGCTATCTCTTGCATGAACTGCACAATTCTGCACCATTTTCATGCACTGCACTATTATTCCCTTGGTGGGTTGCATATTGTTCACATCTGGAGAGAAAATGCTTCCCAAATGTTCTTATGCTTTTTTTTAACTGAAAGTGATGCATATGTTTTTTCTCTCACATAAGATGTTGACTTTGATGGTAATGGGAGAGGAGTTGGTCTAACGGCTAGGGCGGTGGACCTCAAATCTGGGGAACTGGGTTTGTGTCTCGGCAATGATGCTGAGCATCAAATGATTCTGGGCAAATCATTTAAACTCCCTGTGCCTAACAAAAAAAAGAATGTCCTCATGTAACGCAACTGGTGCTATGTAAAGTGCTCTGATACCCGATACCTTTGGGTCAATTACGCGCTATATAAAACTCTGTAAAATTAAAAAAAGGGCACTTATCTTCTGTACATGCTCTTTACTGCAATTGAAGAGTTTATATATATATATATATATATATATATATATATATATATATATATATATATATCCATCAGTTGCAGAACCCAAATTCGGAAGGAGCCACTCGGAATACAAAATCACGCTCTGAATGTCTTTTATTTACAGCATGCCAGCAGAGAATATAACAAGCAGGCAGTCTAATCCATCATGCCAGACGCGTTTCAGGAGGTTAATCCTTTCTTCAGTGGCTTCGGTCGGAATAGGCAAGGGGAAGCATTTCACGGCGCAGACTCTTAACAAATCACTCCCGCCCCCATGGGCGTAGCCTCACGGCATTCTGGGAGATGAAGTCTGCACCATTAATAACCTCAGTGGGTGCAAGTCCCCGAGTCTAAAATGTCCTTGAATAAAGTTGCAAACATTCTTGAAAGTCTCTGCCCTGCTTTATTTGCTGCCAACCAGAGCTGAAACAGACTCCCATCTGCAAAGGAGCCAGCTTGAATCCGTCCTGTAAAGGCAGCACTGGGTAGTGCCACCACGGACCTGCTATGAGAAGCAGTGAGCTCTTTCCACGACCTGGGTCAGGCCGTCGTAAATCCATCAGTTGCAGAACCCAAATTCGGAAGGAGCCACTCGGAATACAAAATCACGCTCTGAATGTCTTTTATTGACAGCATGCCAGCAGAGAATATAACAAGAAGGCAGTCTAATCCATCATGCCAGACGCGTTTCAGGAGGTTAATCCTTTCTTCAGTGGCTTCGGTCGGAATAGGCAAGGGGAAGCATTTCACGGCGCAGACTCTTAACAAATCACTCCCGCCCCCATGGGCGTGGCCTCACGGCATTCTGGGAGATGAAGTCTGCACCATTAATAACCTCAGTGGGTGCAAGTCCCCGAGTCTAAAATGTCCTTGAATAAAGTTGCAAACATTCTTGAAAGTCTCTGCCCTGCTTTATTTGCTGCCAACCAGAGCTGAAACAGACTCCCATCTGCAAAGGAGCCAGCTTGAATCCGTCCTGTAAAGGCAGCACTGGGTAGTGCCACCACGGACCTGCTATGAGAAGCAGTGAGCTCTTTCCACGACCTGGGTCAGGCCGTCGTAAATCCATCAGTTGCAGAACCCAAATTCGGAAGGAGCCACTCGGAATACAAAATCACGCTCTGAATGTCTTTTATTGACAGCATGCCAGCAGAGAATATAACAAGAAGGCAGTCTAATCCATCATGCCAGACGCGTTTCAAGAGGTTAATCCTTTCTTCAGTGGCTTCGGTCGGAATAGGCAAGGGGAAGCATTTCACGGCGCAGACTCTTAACAAATCACTCCCGCCCCCATGGGCGTGGCCTCACGGCATTCTGGGAGATGAAGTCTGCACCATTAATAACCTCAGTGGGTGCAAGTCCCCGAGTCTAAAATGTCCTTGAATAAAGTTGCAAACATTCTTGAAAGTCTCTGCCCTGCTTTATTTGCTGCCAACCAGAGCTGAAACAGACTCCCATCTGCAAAGGAGCCAGCTTGAATCCGTCCTGTAAAGGCAGCACTGGGTAGTGCCACCACGGACCTGCTATGAGAAGCAGTGAGCTCTTTCCACGACCTGGGTCAGGCCGTCGTAAATCCATCAGTTGCAGAACCCAAATTCGGAAGGAGCCATTCGGAATACAAAATCACGCTCTGAATGTCTTTTATTGACAGCATGCCAGCAGAGAATATAACAAGAAGGCAGTCTAATCCATCATGCCAGACGCGTTTCAGGAGGTTAATCCTTTCTTCAGTGGCTTCGGTCGGAATAGGCAAGGGGAAGCATTTCACGGCGCAGACTCTTAACAAATCACTCCCGCCCCCATGGGCGTGGCCTCACGGCATTCTGGGAGATGAAGTCTGCACCATTAATAACCTCAGTGGGTGCAAGTCCCCGAGTCTAAAATGTCCTTGAATAAAGTTGCAAACATTCTTGAAAGTCTCTGCCCTGCTTTATTTGCTGCCAACCAGAGCTGAAACAGACTCCCATCTGCAAAGGAGCCAGCTTGAATCCGTCCTGTAAAGGCAGCACTGGGTAGTGCCACCACGGACCTGCTATGAGAAGCAGTGAGCTCTTTCCACGACCTGGGTCAGGCTGTCGTAAATCCATCAGTTGCAGAACCCAAATTCGGAAGGAGCCACTCGGAATACAAAATCACGCTCTGAATGTCTTTTATTGACAGCATGCCAGCAGAGAATATAACAAGAAGGCAGTCTAATCCATCATGCCAGACGCGTTTCAGGAGGTTAATCCTTTCTTCAGTGGCTTCGGTCGGAATAGGCAAGGGGAAGCATTTCACGGCGCAGACTCTTTACAGGACGGATTCAAGCTGGCTCCTTTGCAGACTTCATCTCCCAGAATGCCGTGAGGCCACGCCCATGGGGGCGGGAGTGATTTGTTAAGAGTCTGCGCCATGAAATGCTTCCCCTTGCCTATTCCGACCGAAGCCACTGAAGAAAAGATTAACCTCCTGAAACGCGTCTGGCATGATGGATTAGACTGCCTTCTTGTTATATTCTCTGCTGGCATGCTGTCAATAAAAGACATTCAGAGCGTGATTTTGTATTCCGAGTGGCTCCTTCCGAATTTGGGTTCTGCAACTGATGGATTTACGACGGCCTGACCCAGGTCGTGGAAAGAGCTCACTGCTTCTCATAGCAGGTCAGTGGTGGCACTACCCAGTCCTGCCTTTACAGGACGGATTCAAGCTGGCTCCTTTGCAGATGGGAGTCTGTTTCAGCTCTGGTTGGCAGCAAATAAAACAGGGCAGAGACTTTCAAGAATGTTTGCAACTTTATTCAAGGACATTTTAGACTCGGGGACTTGCACCCACTGAGGTTATTAATGGTGCAGACTTCATCTCCCAGAATGCCGTGAGGCCACGCCCATGGGGGCGGGAGTGATTTGTTAAGAGTCTGCGCCGTGAAATGCTTCCCCTTGCCTATTCCGACCGAAGCCACTGAAGAAAAGATTAACCTCCTGAAACGCGTCTGGCATGATGGATTAGACTGCCTTCTTGTTATATTCTCTGCTGGCATGCTGTCAATAAAAGACATTCAGAGCGTGATTTTGTATTCCGAGTGGCTCCTTCCGAATTTGGGTTCTGCAACTGATGGATTTACGACAGCCTGACCCAGGTCGTGGAAAGAGCTCACTGCTTCTCATAGCAGGTCCGTGGTGGCACTACCCAGTGCTGCCTTTACAGGACGGATTCAAGCTGGCTCCTTTGCAGATGGGAGTCTGTTTCAGCTCTGGTTGGCAGCAAATAAAGCAGGGCAGAGACTTTCAAGAATGTTTGCAACTTTATTCAAGGACATTTTAGACTCGGGGACTTGCACCCACTGAGGTTATTAATGGTGCAGACTTCATCTCCCAGAATGCCGTGAGGCCACGCCCATGGGGGCGGGAGTGATTTGTTAAGAGTCTGCGCCGTGAAATGCTTCCCCTTGCCTATTCCGACCGAAGCCACTGAAGAAAGGATTAACCTCCTGAAACGCGTCTGGCATGATGGATTAGACTGCCTTCTTGTTATATTCTCTGCTGGCATGCTGTCAATAAAAGACATTCAGAGCGTGATTTTGTATTCCGAGTGGCTCCTTCCGAATTTGGGTTCTGCAACTGATGGATTTACGACGGCCTGACCCAGGTCGTGGAAAGAGCTCACTGCTTCTCATAGCAGGTCCGTGGCGGCACTACCCAGTGCTGCCTTTACAGGACGGATTCAAGCTGGCTCCTTTGCAGATGGGAGTCTGTTTCAGCTCTGGTTGGCAGCAAATAAAGCAGGGCAGAGACTTTCAAGAATGTTTGCAACTTTATTCAAGGACATTTTAGACTCGGTGACTTGCACCCACTGAGGTTATTAATGGTGCAGACTTCATCTCCCAGAATGCCGTGAGGCCACGCCCATGGGGGCGGGAGTGATTTGTTAAGAGTCTGCGCCGTGAAATGCTTCCCCTTGCCTATTCCGACCGAAGCCACTGAAGAAAGGATTAACCTCCTGAAACGCGTCTGGCATGATGGATTAGACTGCCTTCTTGTTATATTCTCTGCTGGCATGCTGTCAATAAAAGACATTCAGAGCGTGATTTTGTATTCCGAGTGGCTCCTTCCGAATTTGGGTTCTGCAACTGATGGATTTACGACGGCCTGACCCAGGTCGTGGAAAGAGCTCACTGCTTCTCATAGCAGGTCCGTGGTGGCACTACCCAGTGCTCCCTTTACAGGACGGATTCAAGCTGGCTCCTTTGCAGATGGGAGTCTGTTTCAGCTCTGGTTGGCAGCAAATAAAGCAGGGCAGAGACTTTCAAGAATGTTTGCAACTTTATTCAAGGACATTTTAGACTCGGGGACTTGCACCCACTGAGGTTATTAATGGTGCAGACTTCATCTCCCAGAATGCCGTGAGGCCACGCCCATGGGGGCGGGAGTGATTTGTTAAGAGTCTGCGCCGTGAAATGCTTCCCCTTGCCTATTCCGACCGAAGCCACTGAAGAAAGGATTAACCTCCTGAAACGCGTCTGGCATGATGGATTAGACTGCCTTCTTGTTATATTCTCTGCTGGCATGCTGTCAATAAAAGACATTCAGAGCGTGATTTTGTATTCCGAGTGGCTCCTTCGAATTTGGGTTCTGCAACTGATGGATTTACGACGGCCTGACCCAGGTCGTGGAAAGAGCTCACTGCTTCTCACAGCAGGTCCGTGGTGGCACTACCCAGTGCTGCCTTTACAGGACGGATTCAAGCTGGCTCCTTTGCAGATGGGAGTCTGTTTCAGCTCTGGTTGGCAGCAAATAAAGCAGGGCAGAGACTTTCAAGAATGTTTGCAACTTTATTCAAGGACATTTTAGACTCGGGGACTTGCACCCACTGAGGTTATTAATGGTGCAGACTACATCTCCCAGAATGCCGTGAGGCCACGCCCATGGGGGCGGGAGTGATTTGTTAAGAGTCTGCGCCGTGAAATGCTTCCCCTTGCCTATTCCGACCGAAGCCACTGAAGAAAGGATTAACCTCCTGAAACGCATCTGGCATGATGGATTAGACTGCCTTCTTGTGATATTCTCTGCTGGCATGCTGTCAATAAAAGACATTCAGAGCGTGATTTTGTATTCCGAGTGGCTCCTTCCGAATTTGGGTTCTGCAACTGATGGATATATATATATATATATATATATATATATATATATATATATATATATATATATATATATATATATATATATATATATATATATATATATATATATTACCTACTGGCGGTCGCCAGTAGGTATATATAGTTAGGATTTTTTCTCTATGGGATTTTTGAAAATTCTATGTCTAATAACTTTGGCGTTTGTGGACGGAATTGGCTGAAATTTTCAGGAAAATGGAACATTATGTTTCTGAGCAGCCCTTGAAAATTTGGGGGGTGTTCGTCAAGGGGGGGCTGAGAAAAAAGGGGGGTCCCAAAACGTGTTTTTAACATTGAGTTTTCCATAGGGCGGTTGGCCTCACTTTTAGCCCGAACGGCTGAATGGATTTGCATGAAACTTGGCAAAATTGTAGGGACTGGTAGCCCGATGTGCCTTTTGTAGGTCTCAATATATGTGCTACAGTGGATTTTGAGAAATTAACATTTAAAAAAAGATATATATCTGCAACAGCGGACCGGGCAGCGCTCCAGGACGCGTACTTTTCGCGCAACGGAGCTTTGTGAAGCGAAGCTGATTGGTTCTCCGGCGTCTGTCAACATTCCAAACAGTCCGTAGCGGCCGCCATCTTGTCTCTCGGTAGGATCGAGAGACAAGAGGAGGCCAAAGCGAAGGGGCAAATGACCATAAGGGGGAATAGTAGATCCTCGCTGACCCCGTAGGTTTGATGTGGAGGTTTTAAAAGTGCCCCGCGGGGCAAAAAAAAAAAATAATAATAATAATCGAACGGCTGAATGGATTTGCACGAAACTTGGCAAAATTGTAGGGACTGGTAGCCCGATGTGCCTTTGCTAGGTCTCAATATATGTGCTTCAGTGGATTTTGAGAAATTAACGTTCAAAAAAAGATATATATCTGTAACAGCGCACCGCTTCGCGTACTTTTCGCGTTACGGAGCTTTGCGAAGCGAAGCTGATTGGCTCTCCGGTGTCTGTAAACATTCCAAACAGTACGTAGCGGCCGCCATCTTGTCTCTCGGTAGGATCGAGAGACAAGAGGAGGCCAAAGCGAAGGGGCAAATGACCATAAGGGGGCATAGTAGATCCTCGCTGACCTCCTAAGTTTGATGTGGAGGTTTTAAAAGGGCCCCGCGGGGCAAAAAAAAAAAATAATAATAATAATCGAACGGCTGAATGGATTTGCACGAAACTTGGTAAAATATTAGGGACTGGTAGCCCGATGTGCCTTTGCTAGGTCTCAATATATGTGCTTCAGTGCATTTTGAGAAATTAACGTTCAAAAACAAGATATATATCTGTAACAGCGCTCCGCTTCGCGGAGATAAAATTATATCTGTATTACCTAGCTGTTGCTAACACCAGTTAGCGACGGCTAGTAGGAGATAGCGACCATCTTGGGCCCCACTTTGCATGTGAGTGATGTTTATCACTAATGACATGCAAAGTGGGCATGCCAAGATGTTAGCGACTGGAAACAGTCGCTAACATCGCTATCTCCTATTATCAACTTTTGGAAATATTCGAGATAAGCGCGAATATCTCCAAAAAGTAACAGCTGCCCTGAGCAGTTCTTAGCCATGTTATCCAATGGGAGGTGGATAACATGGCTAAGAGCATTAGCTCGGTAATGCATGAATATCGCGGAGTTTTCAGCGATATTAATGCATCGCGGTCGTTTTTTATCGTATTTGCGATAAACCTTGATAATAGCAAGGTTTATCTGCGATAATTTCTGACGGTAAAAAAATCTTTGCAATGCATCGTTAGGGATAAATATCGTTTAACTTTGGTAATATGCCCCAACGTCTGTTAACGTTCGATTCGAAGGAAATCAGGAAGTGTTGAAAAACATTGTCTGCGCCATCTTGTCTTTTTTCAAATGCCACACTTTTGTCGTGCACGGCAGCCATTTTAGATGCCTTGACCAGACCCACTCTGTGCACGCTGTCGATCCTTAGCATGGCTCCCCACCCTCGCAAGCATCTCACCCAGGCAGTGGTCACCCCCGCTGTCTGTGTTATGCATGGGTAATAAACCTCCCCCCATCTGCGCTGCTCTTCCCTGAGAATCACACCCTGTGCCCGCCCGACACCTCCCTTTCGCCCTATTCACTACCGCACCCTCTGACACTCCTTTTCCTCTGTGTCCGATTGTCCAGGCCGGTCCTAGGCTATCAGCTAGCCCTGCAGATGTAGTTTATGGCCACAGCTGTAAAGAATCACCCCTCTTCAAAGGAGTTATAGTAGATCAAGGTCCACACTCGATGAGATCCGTCACAGCAGAAGCGTTGCTATTATCTGAAAACCATCCTGTATTGTGATTGGGGAGGGGACCGAGCGTGAAGCGGAAGATTCCAGGGATGACTCTTTGTACATCAAAGTTTTTACAATTATGTGTCACATTAAAAATATATAGCACTCCGACAAAGTAGTAAGATTATAAAACTTTAATAATTTATAAATATATACAAGAAAACAAAAATAGTAATAACATATAAACATTTTTAGGGAAAAACAACGAAGTAGCGGTCGGCTGTGCGAATAGTCCCAATGCAGCACAACGTCCAGATTTCCGGCGTGGGGCATCGCGGGGGGTGGGTCATCAGTAGCAAACTGTTGTGCGAATAGTTCCAAGGCAGCAGAACGCGCCGAAATCTAGATGACACGAAAGTGATGTCTAGTAAGTTGCCACCCAGCAAATAACGGCGTGGGGCGTCGCGGGGGGTGGGTCATCAGTAGCAAACTGTTGTGCGAATAGTTCCAAGGCAGCAGAACGATGGCACCAAGGTGATGTCCAGTAAGTTGCCGCACTGGTTTTGGTATCCTACAATGCTGCTCCGAATAACGGCGTGGGGCGCCCCGGGGGAGGCGGCGTGAACGGGCCTCTCCAGGTGGAGTCTCATCTGTTGTAGTGGGGCGCCCCTTTACCGTTTCAGTTGCCATTCCGTCCGTTTTTGGTCCACTGTGTCAAAAGCCGCAATTCAGCTGAGTTGCGCCCACTCTTGCGGTGCAGCGATAGGCGGCTGTCACAGGACTCTCAAAATGGCGGCAGGCTCTTTCCTTTTTGGGCCTGGTGCACTGAAATGGCCCTGGGACACCTTGGAAATCGGACGCTTGTCTGCTAGGTCTTGGACCCCATTCTCGAAAGCGTCCCCTCCGCCTTGAGAATTCATCAAAAGTTTTGGGGGCCCCGACTCCTGCAGGCTTCTGGTGGGGAGCGGCTGCCATGATTGCTCGCGGAATGACCACGACGGAGCTACGAGATGGTGGTGCTCTCATGCTGACGCCAGTTTAGTCTGAAACATCCAGAAACAAGGTGGGGCTTTCATCGTTTGGGGAAAAAAAAAAGTTTTCATCCAATGAAAAGTGTTGTTTTTAGGTCATATGATCAAGCCTTCCATCATTAGGAAACCAAAAGTAAAATGAACCAATGAAAAGTTTTATAAACAAGTCACATGACCTGTTATGCGGCATAGGGTATAAAATGCGGAGAAAATACGTTGGCACGTCAGGCGGCGTCAGTAGCGGACCGATGTGCGAATAGGCCGAAGGCAATACAACGCGTCAAGATCCGGATGGCACCGAGGTGGTGTCCAGCAAGTTGCAGCACTGGTGTGGCCATCCTACAATGCTGAAAGTCGGCGTGGGGCGCCCCGTTGGCCTGTGAGTTTGCGTCAGTAGCGGACCGATGTGCGAATAGGCCGAAGGCAGCACAACGCGCCAAGATCCGGATGGCACCGAGGTGGTGTCTAGTAAGTTGCCGCACTGGTGTGGCCATCCTACAATGTTGAAAGTCGGCGTGGGGCGCCCCGTTGGCCTGTGAGATGGCGTCAGTAGCGGACCGATGTGCGAATGGGGCCAAAGGCAGCGCAACAATATTTTCTGACTGACACCACAAGGCGCTGAGATGCCAAGATCCGGATGGCACCGAGGTGGTGTCTAGCAAGTTGTGGCACTGGTGTGGCCATCCTACAATGGTAAAAGTCGGCGTGGGGCGCCCTGTTGGCCTGTGAGATGGTGTCAGTAGCGGACTTATGTGCGAATGGGGCCAAAGGCAGCGCAACAATATTTTCTACAATATTTTCGGAGTAGAAGACACCACAAGGCGCTGAGATGCCAAGATCCGGATGGCACCGAGGTGATGTCTAAGTTGCGGACTGATGTGCGAATGGGGCCAAAGGCAGCGTAACAATATTTTTTGTATGGAAGATACCACTAGGCGTTGAGATGCCAAGATTCGGATGGCACCGAGGTGATGTCTAGCAAGTTGCTGTACTGGTGTGGTCATCCTACAATGCTGAAACTCGGCGTGGGTCGCCCCATTAGCCTGTGAGATGGCGTCAGTAGCGGACCGATGTGCGAATAGGCCGAAGGCAGCACAACGCGCCAAGATTCGGATGTCACCGTGGTGGTTTCATAGTTGAGAGGCACTTCATCTGCAGTGGGGCGCCGAGATCCGGATGGCACCGAGGTGATGTCTAGCAAGTTGCTGTACTGGTGTGGTCATTCTACAATGCTGAAAGTCGGCGTGGGGCGCCCCATTAGCCTGTGAGATGGCGTCAGTAGCGGACTGATGTGCGAATGGGGCCAAAGGCAGCGCAACAATATTTTCTGAAGAGAAGACACCAAAAGGTGCTGACATTCCAAGATCCGTATGGCACCGAGGTGGTGTCTAGCAAGCTATGCAGTTGAGTTGTGTGCGCACTTGCGGAGAATAGGTCGAAGGCAGCATAACAATGTTTTCTGAATAGAAGACACCACAAGGCGTTGAGATTCGGTTACCACCGAGGTGATGTCTAGCAAGTTGCCGCACTGGTGTGGCCATCCTACAATACTGCTCCGAATAACGGCGTGGGGTGCCCGAAGGGGGGGGGAGCCGGCGTGAATGGGCCTTCCTAGGTGGAGGCTCGTCTGCTGTAGTGGGGCGCCCCTTTACCGTTTCAGTTGCCATTCAGCTGAGTTTTGGCTGCTCTTGATGCTACAGCGACAGGCGGCTGCAAGAGGACTCTCAAAATGGCGGCCTGTTCTTTGGATTTGGGCCTGGTCCACTAAAATGGCCCTGGGACACCTTAGAACTCGGACGCTCGATTTTTTTTCCTTTCCTGTACATGCAAAAAAAGGTAAATGCCCGGTACGTTACACGCTTCATCTGCCACGATGAACTCTCCAGAGGAACCGAAAAAAAATATAGTTGTGGTAACTATAACATGCATCGTCATATGGAGAGGTGGCACCAATTAATTATAGTGCTGCATAAAAGAGAGATTTGGAGGAGAACCCCTGACCTGCTAGTACATTCATCAAAGAAGTGGCACTGAGAGCTTCAGAGGCAAGGGAAACGGTCCCAAATATTTAGAAGAACTTTGGAAAGATTAAAAAGACATGTTTAGATTGTGGCAAATTAATTTCATGTGGACAGATGAGTGTTACTCTAATAAATACAGCATATGAACATCATCATAGTCGATGGTTGGTAGAGACATTTTGACTATATCCTGGACCTGCCCGTCCTCGCCCAAAATGGCGCCGGAATAAATGGGACTCGTAACTCCTTGTTGTGTACTGGTTGCAGAACCTTGAAATCACGAGATACGTATGCAGTTTTGAAGCACATGGCGGGCGGGGACGAGAATTGATTGAATATTTCGACATCCCTATTGATATTAAGTTCTGATGTGTTATTGATTACTGTACTGTTGAAAGTTCGAATTAACGTCATCCATGGTACTTGCCCGCAAATGTATATCTAGATAATTTTATTGTAACTGGCCCTGTCGTATTTTAATTATAAAATGTACGTCCACCGATTCCGTAACTGTTAGACACCTTAGTTCTTGCAACCTAATGGCCCGCCCGTTACGTTCCTCTACAGTGTAAATGTCTATTCATCATATACGATTACAGTTTGCTCTGTGGCAGGCCCACGTGGTTATAGGCAAGTATTTGTATAATGAAATTTTCACAATAAAGGTTTTTAAAAGAAAACATGGTAGTAGTATATACATTGGTAAAGTTTTTAATAATAGTGACTGTTTTAGAATCATTAAAAGGCAAGTGAAATAAAGCAGACCAATTACATGAAGGGTAAAAGGTATAATACGAAGGAACGCAGTAAAGATAAATGGTCAAGGGCTGTTGTGTTTTCTATTCCTGCAACATAAAGTGATCGATAAGAATCTCATATTCAGGCGTATCGGCGACTAAGACAGCAGGTCGACCCTCTTTTGCTCAACGGCTCCGTCATGGGACGAAGAAACGCTCTTTTTCTCGAAAAAAGAATATATTTTACTTGCAGGACAGTTGTAAAATTTCCGGGAAAGTACATTAGCCTGGAACATTATAACATATATTTAAGAAAAAATAATGTTCGGAAGTAATGAAAAGCGTAATTTTTAGGTCATATGACCAAGCCTTTCATCATTACAATAAGAAAAGTAAAATGAACCAATGAAAAGTTTTATTAACAAGTCACATGACTTGTTATGCTTACGTTACGCGCTGCGCGCCCCGGATGACTTCCGGATGCGCTAACGCGGCGCGTCATATGACGCATTACGCGACAACGCAGGTACAGAATATAGTCAAAATGTCTCCACCAACCAGCGGTCGGAACACAACCCCTTTCAGCAGGCTTAATAGTTCTGTTAAATGACAACAGAAGGGACAGGCAACAAGAACCATCAGTCAAAGAGGGGAGGGCTAGTTCTTCTCTACCGGGTTACATTGGGGCGCTACCGGAACTGATCGAATTGGTAGTCTACAGTGTTTCTAGATGTTTCAGACTGAAGCTGGGGTTAGCATGAGAGCAGCACCATTTTGTAGCTCCGTCGTGGTCATTCCGCAACCAATCATGGCAGCCGTTCTTTATCGTTATTTTGGGCGGGGTGGGTGGCGGAGCCGAGCTGTTTTGCAGCCATCATTGTGTGGAGTTCAGTTCATCTCACTAGTTTTGTATTTGTCATGAGGGGTTGTTCCTAATGTTTCTATTTTAGCGAGGTTAAAAAGAGATCCCATTAGTGGCCTACTGATTTTGCTCGATTCCTTTTCTTTTTTTTTACATGATTTTTCGTTATCTGCAAAGACTAAACAGAGTATTGCGACTCTGTGTTTGTTTGTAAATAGAGAATGAACCAAAGAGAACTAATTCTAAAACAGTAAATACTTGGATAACAATCAATCAAATGGAGAGAGAAGCAGGCACGACGGATTACAACGGGGGCAAAGGCCTGCGTTAACTACCTTTCACTATCTGCAAAGAGAGAGTACTCCTAATAGAAATGAGGGGGGGGGGGCACCATTCAAAGCAGATCAGTGTGCATAAACGCGAAAATGTTTTCACTTACCACGTACTTGACATTCGACAGCTTATGATATTTGCTATTAAAAAACCATTGAAATTCACTGAAAAAACCATAGGTTATAGACCATATATAGTTAGGAATTAGCATTTACAAAACCTTGAAAATTCACTGAAAAAACCATAGGTTATAGACCATATATAGTTAGGAATTAGCATTTAAAAAACCTTATTTTACTCACACAAAACCATTGAAATTCCATATATAGTTAGTTGCACTAACTATATATCGCGCACCCGCAATCCACTGCTGATCATGTCACATATTACATCATTCATGACATGGTCAGTGACGTCACTGATGACATCTCAAATGACATCATTCTTGTGCTAATACGATAAACCTCTTCAGACTCTAATATAACCTTAGATACACTCAGTGTATACAGACACTCACACACTGCCACTCATCCATGGAGTTACTCACACACCCAGTCAGTCATGCAAAGAAACAATCTCACCTCCATTTCTTCAACTATACAGTTAAACACACCTTACTTATTGAAACATATACTAACACATATTTACTCTCTTATACAATCCCTGATACAAGTTCACAATGATCGATACAACCACTCACTCATTCAGTGGCTCTCATGCACAGTTATTTATATATGCCAACTCTCACATGTACTGTGTTTTACATATGTACTTACTATGACATGTAGCATTGAGATATCCATTCACTCATGCACACAGTCAACTGCCTATGTAGCTGTTTCCACATGCACTCTTGAACTCATACACCTAGTGAATAAACTGCTCACACATCTATGCATAGAGTCACACACCTTCCAGCCACCCCCACACAAACTCAATCTCCCATATAAATACTTGGGCAACCAATTAATAACACATATAGCCTCTCGTATAGCTAATGATCAACACATGCAGCAGTTTACAGAACAACAGACATAATGATGCACAAATTAAGACAGTTTAGTCACTAACCCATGCATTCAGTGAGACACATTTAATCACTCACTCATACAGTCAGTCACGCACCTACTAAATCCTTCATCCAGACACTTATACATCCACTCATTCTTCAATATGTAAGACATATTTTAACTTTACAGAAACATACAGTCACTGGATGTTGTCATCAGTGATGTCATCAGTGATGTCATTTGAGATGTCATCAGTGATGTCATCAGTGATGTCACTGACCATGTCATGAATGATGTAATATGTGACATGATCAGCAGTGGATTGCGGGTGCGCGATATATAGTTAGTGCAACTAACTATATATGGAATTTCAATGGTTTTGTGTGAGTAAAATAAGGTTTTTTAAATGCTAATTCCTAACTATATATGGTCTATAACCTATGGTTTTTTCAGTGAATATATATATATTTATATATATATATATATATATATATATATATATATATCCATCGCAAACGCCCTTGAGCTTTTGAAAGGGCACACCACGATACTCTGCCATCCAGCTATTTGGCCCCTGTGCAGCTTCTCACCCCCTCTCCTTCGTAAAACAACTGATCCGACGCGTTTCGGGGCCACAACGCCCCTTAATCATGGATTCTTTACACAGAGGTATCAAGACTCACTTTCAAAATTCAACTCGTTTTTATTGAATTACTCCGCCCTAAGTGGGTTACTCCGCCCTGAGTGGGTGTGGCTGAGATATTCGTCAAGCAGAATGCTGGGTGACGTAGTCCAAGAAAGTGAGTAATATTAATGTCCTTGAGTAGGTTTCAACCTCTGTGTTCTGGTTGAATATTTGTAGCAACCTTTAGTAGGAAATGAGAGCAGGGTTTTGAGGCTGTAATTTTCACGTCGAGTATCGTGCTGGAATGCAAGAAACAGTAATCTTGCCTCAGTCTCCTCGCATGTTGTCTCTTTCAGCATGCAGCAGTGGTGCTCCTTCCCACGGCCAGGCTGCCGTGTAATTAAATCCATCGCAAACGCCCTTGAGCTTTTGAAAGGGCACACCACGATACTCTGCCATCCAGCTATTTGGCCCCTGTGCAGCTTCTCACCCCCTCTCCTTCGTAAAACAACTGATCCGACGCGTTTCGGGGCCACAACGCCCCTTAATCATGGATTCTTTACACAGAGGTATCAAGACTCACTTTCAAAATTCAACTCGTTTTTATTGAATTACTCCGCCCTAAGTGGGTTACTCCGCCCTGAGTGGGTGTGGCTGAGATATTCGTCAAGCAGAATGCTGGGTGACGTAGTCCAAGAAAGTGAGTAATATTAATGTCCTTGAGTAGGTTTCAACCTCTGTGTTCTGGTTGAATATTTGTAGCAACCTTTAGTAGGAAATGAGAGCAAGGTTTTGCGGCTGTAATTTTCACGTTGAGTATCGTGCTGGAACGCAAGAAACAGTAATCTTGCCTCAGTCTCCTCGCATGTTGTCTCTTTCAGCATGCAGCAGTGGTGCTCCTTCCCACGGCGTTTGCGATGGATTTAATTACACGGCAGCCTGGCCGTGGGAAGGAGCACCACTGCTGCATGCTGAAAGAGACAACATGCGAGGAGACTGAGGCAAGATTACTGTTTCTTGCATTCCAGCACGATACTCGACGTGAAAATTACAGCCTCAAAACCCTGCTCTCATTTCCTACTAAAGGTTGCTACAAATATTCAACCAGAACACAGAGGTTGAAACCTACTCAAGGACATTAATATTATTCACTTTCTTGGACTACGTCACCCAGCATTCTGCTTGACGAATATCTCAGCCACACCCACTCAGGGCGGAGTAACCCACTTAGGGCGGAGTAATTCAATAAAAACGAGTTGAATTTTGAAAGTGAGTCTTGATACCTCTGTGTAAAGAATCCATGATTAAGGGGCGTTGTGGCCCCGAAACGCGTCGGATCAGTTGTTTTACGAAGGAGAGGGGGTGAGAAGCTGCACAGGGGCCAAATAGCTGGATGGCAGAGTATCGTGGTGTGCCCTTTCAAAAGCTCAAGGGCGTTTGCGATGGATATATATATATATATTACCTACTGGCGGTCGCCAGTAGGTATATATAGTTAGGATTTTTTCTCTATGGGTTTTTTGAAAATTCTATGTCTAATAACTTTGGCGTTTGTGGACGGAATTGGCTGAAATTTTCAGGAAAATGGCACATTTTGTTTCTGAGCAGCCCTTGAAAATTTGGGGGGGGTTCGTCTAGTGGGGGCCGAGAAAAAAGGGGGGTCCCAAAACGTGTTTTTAACATTGAGTTTTCCATAGGGCGGTTGGCCTCACTTTTAGCCCGAACGGCTGAATGGATTTGCACGAAACTTGGCAAAATTGTAGGGACTGGTAGCCCGATGTGCCTTTTGTAGGTCTCAATATATGTGCTCCAGTGGATTTTGAGAAATTAACGTTTAAAAAAAGATATATATCTGTAACAGCGGACCGGGCAGCGCTCTGGTTCGCGGACTTTTCGCGCAACGGAGCTTTGTGAAGCGAAGCTGATTGGTTCTCCGGCGTCTGTCAACATTCCAAACAGTCCGTAGCGGCCGCCATCTTGTCTCTCGGTAGGATCGAGAGACAAGAGGAGGTCAAAACAAAGGGGGAAATAACTATAAGGGGGCATAGTAGATCCTCGCTGACCCCCTAGGTTTGATGTGGAGGTTTTAAAAGGGCCCCGCGGGGCAAAAAAAAAAAATAATAATAATAATTGAACGGCTGAATGGATTTGCACGAAACTTGGCAAAATATTAGGGACTGGTAGCCCGATGTGCCTTTGCTAGGTCTCAATATATGTGCTCCAGTGGATTTTGAGAAATTAACGTTCAAAAAAAGATATATATCTGTAACAGCGCTCCGCTTCGCGTAACGGAGGTTTGCGAAGCTGATTGGTCATTCTGTCACTGGGCTATAGTTGGGCTACATCTGGCTGATATTTGGGCTACATTTGTTTTTTTGTGTGTCTGGCGGCCATCTTTGGGCTACATTGGGCTACATTGGGCTTCATTGGGCTACATTCGGCTAATTAGCAAATAGCTCATCGCAAACTAGGAATGGTAAAGAATCGCTATTTATTCCTTAAAGTTCGCTATTTAGGAAATGCAAAAAACTTTGATGATATATATGGCGGTTCATCTCTAACAAGATAAGAAGCATAGGGATACATTTATGATGACTGGCGCATCACCAGGGATGTGTTAGTCATTCTGTGCCGCTGTTCCGTCACCTATGGTGTGCTGCATTTACAATGCGGCGCATCATGGGGCAAAAACAGCACAGATGCGTGATGTATCTGTGCCGTAAAGGTGGCGCATTGCTGGAGTTGTATCGCAAGTGTGATGAAGCTCCAGCAAGGGTCGGGGGTGCCCCTGTCGCAGGGTTTCTGTTCTCACACAGAACTGTGGACAGAGGATTGGAACCTCGGCGAATGCATTGCTGGAGTTGTATCGCAAGTGTGATGAAGCTCCAGCAAGGGTCGGGGGTGCCCCTGTCGCAGGGTTTCTGTTGTCACACAGAACTGTGGACAGAGGATTGGAACCTCGGCGAATTAGGGTGTCCCAAAACTCACGTTAGTAATCAAAAACTCCTTAGCAAGCTAGGTACAGTGTCACATTGGATATAACAAACTCTCAATGTTTAGACAATCCAGAATATGAACTTATAGTACCTCAGGATACGTGGAACTCATGAACAGTCGGTCGTTATAGATTTCTTAGAAACCAGAACATGGAGTTAAGAAGAACAGATGTGTATTTGAAATGTTTATTTACTAATGCCGTCTTCTCAGGCGTAGTACCTTAGATAATAAAAGTACACATATTATCAGTAGCAAAATTACCAGCATAGTTACTAGTACATAAAAAGTGAATGGTGATAGTATGTTAACATGCTGTAAATGAATAAGAGTTAGCAACACTTATAAGCAGCCGCGGGCCGTGGAGGGAGTTACGGTGAGGCAGGGAGGCGGGGAGGGGGAGAAGCAGGGTGGAGAATACAAGTACACATATTATCAGTAGCAAAATTACCAGCATAGTTACTAGTACATAAAAAGCGAATGGTGACAGTATGTTAACATGCTGTAAATGAATAAGAGTTAGCAACACTTATAAGCAGCCGCGGGCCGTGGAGGGAGTTACGGTGGGGCAGGGAGGCGGGGAGGGGGAGGGGCAAGGTAGAGAGGGCTCCACCCTGCTTCTCCCCCTCCCCGCCTCCCTGCCCCATCGTAACTCCCTCCAGGGCCCGCGGCTGCTTATATCTCACCCTCCCTAATACACATATTATATTATTTGCTAAGAAGGTCTCTTTGTGTTGGTTTAGGGCGTGCCCATACTTTAGTGTCTTAGATTTGAAGGAATCACATCACCATACACCAGCTCTCTCTTCATGTGAACCGCATCAACTGTTGTGTATGTGTGTTCGGCAAAGCAATATAAAACCCGCCTCATGCCCAGAATTGGCAGAAGTTGCACTTATGTTATGAGTATGAAGTCGTGGAGATCAGACCTCATAACAATTCTGTATCGTGTTGTTCTTGAAACTTTAGCACTCGCTGTACAGATATAGTTTAACAAGTAAAGCAGATAGTAGACCAATAACATATTATTCTCATGTAAACCACGATGAACTACTAGGTGGAAAGCTAAAGCAACAACTAAGTGTCGTGTGCAGAAGTTGCAAAAAAGGAAAAATGGCGTTTAAACCGGTAATGAGCCCATGCTAACTTAACACGGTGTAAAGATATCCAGGACCTAGATGACACCTCCTCATGATCCGGAAACGAACTGAATAAGATAATAGAAGTGCCATCTCATGAGAGCAGATTGCAAGTTTATATGTGGACGGTCCGCAAGGTAAAGCATTAAAAACTAGGGAAATTTAATGCTAAAGAAAAATAAAACAGCCAAGTACTTTATCGAGTCTTAAGCCAATAGGCAAGGTAAATAATAAAAACTTGACAAATAAGTCAATGAATTGTCAATGAAATGCTAGTACTCAGCATATCAAACATGAAAAAGGTCTATGACATAACTGTGTATGCAAAATAAGCTGCAACAGCCTCCAATAGGAAGTCACCGTCTTCATCCGAAAACAGTTCAGCCATCCAATTTAAAAGCGGAAAAGAACATACGTGCTCTCCCAGCACCGGATCCTCTATCACCATCAGAGGACAGCTCGGTGGGTTTTCAAGAAAGCTCTCTTCCAAGAAAGACTGTGCTGCCGCCAGTAAATTCCAGGGACCAAGTAGTCCATGCATCAATGCCACAGCCATAATCCTTTCGCCAGGACAAACCAACTCGTGAGTAATGATAGGAGTCATCAGCTGATTAAAGTCGACGTCAGGAGAAACCGGTCCGCAGAGACACAAATCAATGGCCCAATCGAAATCACAGGTCAGGCAGTGAAATACAGGCTGGACACAGGTGAAGTAGGAGAACCGAAAAGATAATCCATATGCCGTGCTTAATATCGCCAACGGCATTGTGCCATAATATTCTAGCATGCGATTGCGGAACAGTGTCAGCAGCTGCAGGGTCGGAGGTTGCATAGGAGGGACATCCATATTTAAAAATGTAAAAAAGCACAAGAGCGTCCGCTGGTAATGCAAGTAAAAATGCCAATCCACGAACCAGAGTGCAGAAAATACAATGAAAGGAAGCAGGGATGACTCCAAAGATTTTCTCAAATGAAGTCACGAGACCACTGGTAACAACTTTAAAAAAGTGTGTCAGGGACTTTGTGGAGGATGCGTTAAAGATAGTCGGAAACATGTTGCTGAAATTGAAAGGCAAATCTTAATTGAAAAGGGTGTGCACCTCTGTACGGGTGTTCGCTATGTGAAGTACGAAAGTTTCACGGGCCGAACTCAAGGCCACCTCTCTCTGAGACAAAAGAGCTCTTATTCTTGCCATGCCGTTGAAACGTGTCCCAAGGTTGGTATTTGTGGCCAGATTGAAAACTCCCTATGTTCATGTGTGGGAGGAAATAGAACATTTCTGCAGCAAATAACCCGTTCACTTACTGTTACGATAAAAGGAATACTTTTAATTAACTCAGAACAATCTTCATTATTGAGCATCAAATAACTACCATTTTCCAACAACTTGAACGTGGGGATGATAGCAGGAACTGGCGTGCCTTGCAACACGCAAGCCATATTTGGTCGGTGTTTGTTGCATGAACCGTGTAACTGTATGTGCCTACACATTAGTGAATGATCTGGCGTCTCAGTGCATTCCTCTCCATTCAGATAAACTTCTTGATCATCTTTGAAACATCTGTATGTGTATGGAAGCGACCAGACCTCATGAAGAAAAGCACTACCTAAAGGTTCATAACGACCTATTGGTATATATTTCATACAATTTGAAAACTTATATAAAGCAAAAGGCAGCGTTATTAAACCGTGGATAAGGCATGTTGTCAAAAAACCCGCAATCCTCTGCTGATGATGTCACTGAGCATGTCATGAATGATGTAATATGTGACATCATCAGCAGTGGATTACGGGTAATAGTATCTCTAGTTTACTCCCCTATAGCTGTCTTTATTTTAACATAAGTGTGTGTTTCCCTCCCTTATACTTACTGTTTTTGGTTCGCTTCCAGTTCGCGTACCGGCGAGCGAACTAGGAAGCGAACTAAGAGAAATAGAGGTTGGCACAGTTCCAAATATTGTACCAATTTTTTAATAACGGGGAGGTAGTTCTGAAAAGAACTTTTTTTTTATTTTTCTGAACATTTTTTTACTGTTTTTGAATTTTTCGGAACAGTTTTATATTTTTTTGGGTTTTTCTTGGAGGGGGCAATGAAAACGATTCATTGTAAAGGGCTCAACAGGAGCAACAAAACAAAAAAAAGAAGTATTTATTATTTTAGGCGTTTCGGACAAACTTGCATATGATAGTCAATAGCTCTGTTGATCAGAGTGATGCTTCTTTCTCCGTAGGAAATGAATCCATCGCAAAATACGCAGGTGTGTTTTACTTCACCAAATCTCATTTGTATATTTGGCACCATCTCCCTGCCCTCTGGTCCCGTTACTTCCGGTACAACAGATCTTCTGGCCATAATAGGGAGATTATCTAGGTCGTTCCGAAACTGTGCAGCACTGTAGTTGTTAGGATGCCACCTAGTCATATGGCGATGCATTGTGTAGTTTCCGAAACTGTATTTTTTGTCGGTCCCTCTGGACAGTCTATCTTGACATATAAGGCAAGTTACGTATCTTGCATTTACTTTTTTCTGACCTTTGGGAATTTTAAAAAATTGCCAAATGAAGTTTTCTTTCCGGTGAGACGTCCTGGGCTGCTCAGGCAAAAACTGCCTCTCTTCGTGCTCGTCCTCCTGTTCCTCTTCTTCTTCTTCTTGTTGAATTATAACTTGAGCAGGTGGTCCACTCTTCCTTGGATGTGGTGGAGGTGGTGGGGAAGCACCAGCTGAAGCTACTAAAGAAGCCATTGCTCAGTGATCACAAAGGGTCTTTCTCTCACAATGATGAAAGTCAGAGTGAGGAAAGAAGGAGGGATTTTCATCATTTGGGAAAAACAAGAGTTCTCAACCAATCAAAAGTGTTCATTTTAGATTATATGACCTAGTCTTACATCATTAGGAAACCAAAAGTGAAATGAACCAATGAAAAGTGTTATTACCAAGTCACATGACTTGCTGTGTTTACGTTAAGCGCTTTGCAGGGCCTCCCGGTTTGCTTCCAGAAACCTGCGCTTTGCGACTCGCTTCGCGTACCAGTTCGCTAACGTAGTACGTCATATGACGTATCACGCGACAACGTGAAACGTCATGCGGACGGGAGGCGTCACGATGTTGTTTTGTAACGCGGCACTTGCGGTAAAGAAACGTTTACCGGCTCGCGGTCTATTTCGCGGCATCAAGGTCAGCTAACGGGAAGCTTCCCTATTTGCGAAGCGGGAACGAAGAAAAAAAAATATTTAAAAAAAAAATTATTAATAAACATATAAAATATATTTTTGGATTTAAAGAAGAATACATTTTACAGCTACAGATATTAGCTGTTAAAAAACCAATGAAATTCACAGAAAAAACCATAGGTTATAGACCATATATAGTTAGGAATTAGCATTTACAAAACCTTGAAAATTCACTGAAAAAACCATAGGTTATAGACCATATATAGTTAGGAATTAGCATTTAAAAAACCTTATTTTACTCACACAAAACCATTGAAATTCCATATATAGTTAGTTGCACTAACTATATATCGCGCACCCGCAATCCACTGCTGATCATGTCACATATTACATCATTCATGACATGGTCAGTGACATCACTGATGACATCACTGATGACATCTCAAATGACATCACTGATGACATCACTGATGACATCTCATTTGACATCATTCTTGTGCTAATACGATAAACCTCTTCAGACTCTAATATAACCTTAGATACACTCAGTGTATACAGACACTCACACACTGCCACTCATCCATGGAGTTACTCACACACCCAGTCAGTCATGCAAAGAAACAATCTCACCTCCATTTCTTCAACTATACAGTTAAACACACCTTACTTATTGAAACATATACTAACACATATTTACTCTCTTATACAATCCCTGATACAAGTTCACAATGATCGATACAACCACTCACTCATTCAGTGGCTCTCATGCACAGTTATTTATATATGCCAACTCTCACATGTACTGTGTTTTACATATGTACTTACTATGACATGTAGCATTGAGATATCCATTCACTCATCAATACACTCATGCACACAGTCAACTGCCCATGTAGCTGTTTCCACATGCACTCTTGAACTCATACACCTAGTGAATAAACTGCTCACACATCTATGCATAGAGTCTCACACCTTCCAGCCACCCCCACACAAACTCAATCTCCCATAGAAATACTTGGGCAACCAATTAATAACACATATAGCCTCTCGTATAGCTAATGATCAACACATGCAGCAGTTTACAGAACAACAGACATAATGATGCACAAATTAAGACAGTTTAGTCACTAACCCATGCATTCAGTGAGACACATTTAATCACTCACTCATACAGTCAGTCATGCACCTACTAAATCCTTCATCCAGACACTTATACATCCACTCAAGACATATTTTAACTTTACAGAAAAATACAGTCACTGGATGTTGTCATCAGTGATGTCATCAGTGATGTCATTTGAGATGTCATCAGTGATGTCATCAGTGATGTCACTGACCATGTCATGAATGATGTAATATGTGACATGATCAGCAGTGGATTGCGGGTGCGCGATATATAGTTAGTGCAACTAACTATATATGGAATTTCAATGGTTTTGTGTGAGTAAAATAAGGTTTTTTAAATGCTAATTCCTAACTATATATGGTCTATAACCTATGGTTTTTTCAGTGAATATATATATATATATATTGAGGGTGTATGCCTTTGATAAAAATGCCTATTTATAGCATTTCATTGTACTTGCATTTTAATATTTCCAATGAATTTATTGATATATTGCTGTGCACTTGCTTTTATTGAGCTGTTTATATATTGCACATTCCTAAAGTTTTGTAAGACTGTAAGCTGAAACAATAAATACATTAAAAAACAAGCCTAAAACACTATGGCAAAGCCAACAGCTATGACATAGGTGAGAATTATTGGCTTTGTCAGTGCTTTATTTTACTGAATGAGACTCCCTTTCTAGCAATAAAAAGAAAGAAGGGACTTTTGTGGCTTGTTTTAACTCCATAACATCAGTCAGTCATTCAAGCCTAAATGAAAGGTAAGTAGATTTATTTGTATGCATTGAGATACGCCAAATAATAATAATAATAATAATAATACTGATATTTGTAGAGCGCGAACAGCTACTTCACGAGGAGGTGTCCCGGCGCTATGAAAGCAGTAAAGCAGAGCGAATAGCAGAGGGGAGGCTTAGATTTTCTGCATAAAGAGCCAAGTCTTTAATTGCTTCTTAAATCCAGATTCAGTCGTGGCAGATTGGATGGAGGGCGGTAGGGCGTTCCACAATTTCGCCGTGCCAGCAGAAAAGGACCTGCCTCCGAGTCGAGCTTTTTTGACTCGTGGGGCAAGTAGCTGAAACAGGGAATTTGAGCGTAAGAGCCTCTCCTGATGGTAGCGAGGAAGTCTGAGTTTTAAATAGTTAGGGCAAGTGCCCCTAAGAGCTCTGAACGCCAGAGTCAAGGCTTTAAATTTGATTCTGCTAGCCACTGGGAGCCAGTGCAGGTCGCGCAGATGCGGAGAGACACGCTGTCTAAAAGGAATGTGTTTTATCAGTCTCGCAGCCGCATTCTGCACGATCTGTAAACGTTGAACCAAATATTTTGGTAAGCCAAGATAGAGGCCGTTCGCGTAATCTAGTCTGGATGTGACAGTCGCATGGACTACCATTTTGCGACAATCTTCTGGTAGAAGAGAAAGAAACTTGCGGAGATTCCTAAGTTTGTGAAGACACCCTGATGTGACTTGCTGAATATGGGAAAAAAAGGAGAGACTGTCATCCCATCTCACCCCCAAGTTCTTTGCATTGGTGCTGGGGGTCGGTGAAGGGCCCATTTCAGGTGGCCACCACAGGTCCGAGGGGGGGGGGGGCGTGTATTTTTGCCAAAAAAGACCACCTCGGTCTTACCTGCATTCAGTTTTAATTTATTGGTGTTCATCCAGCAGGCCACATCTCGAAGGCAGCCCCTCATTTTACTAAAAGCCGCCTCCGATACTTCTGAGTAGGGGAAGACTAATTGAGTATCATCTGCATACGAAATCGCCTCGATCCCCCATTTGGCATTCAAGGTGAAGACTGGAGCTAAATAAACATTAAAAAGTAAAGGGCTAAGTGCAGACCCCTGGGGAACGCCACACCAGAGGCGTTTTGGCCTAGAGGAGAAGGAGCCCAGGGCCACTTTCTGGGAGCGATCTGTAAGATATGAGTGGAGCCATCCCAGTGCCTTGTCCTCCAGACCAATATCCTCCAGCCGTTGCAGCAGTCTGCCATGGTCCACCGTATCAAACGCGGCTGATAGATCCAGGAGCACCAGCATAGCTGATGCTCCTGAATCTAAAGACCACCTAATCGACTCAGCCACCTCAATGAGGGCGGTCACGGTGCTGAAACCTGATCTAAAACCAGATTGCGTTTCATGCAGAATCACGTTTTCCTCAATGAAGCTGTTCAATTGACGTTGTATCAACTTTTCATGGTTGTAGGAAGCACAGGAGGTAACCCATAAACCACGTTGGGATGGGTGTATTATGTAAACAAAAACAGGTCCCAACAGGTATTATTTGAAAGACTGTTTCAATAGGAGTATGCCACAGGCATTACTGAGAACAGAACACAAGGAGTCAGAGGTTTGAAAGGTTTGAAAAAAGGGTGGTATTATTCACCAAGGGTAAGGGGTAATGCATTTACAGTTAAGACAGCACTGTAAAGATTAGATCTTGTGACAACCCAGTGGCACTTGGTGCAAGGTGCTATATACAGTTTTAAGTGAAGTGAGAAGTGCAAGTGCTTTTAAAAACAGCATAAGTGGCGCATACATGAAAATATGTACATCATTTTAAAGCTTCAATTACAGAACAAGTTACAATCACTTGGAAAATAGTTATTTTCTGGTAAGAGCTTTAAATGCGATATGCGTCATATGATTCAGGCTGTGTGGTCGACGGCGTTTCGATCCCCGTGAGTTGGGATCGTCATCAGGACGGGGTTGTCGATGGGTACAGTGCTGTGGACAAAGGAGGGGAGTCATGAGCAGGGGCAAAAGGCGGGCAGGGAGAGGTAGGTGAGGGGTGGGGGAATTTGTATTCGGACTGAATCGTATTTAGGTCTATCGTGAGAAAAGGGAACGTGGCTGTTGTGGTGGCCAGAAAGGGAAGGAGAGTGCTACTTGGGGGTGACTAGTGTGGAATGGTTGGCCCGGCGAGGAGGAGACCTTTCAGTGGAATGGTGATCCACATATAAGGAAATACACTTACAAGGAGCCAGATGGTATGGCGAGGCTGGCGGCACTCGGCTGTTAATAGCGTCAATTGCTGGTGGGAAAATACCAACGTTAGTATTGAACCGCAGGGGTGTAACAGGATAGAAAGGGAAGGTCTGACGGTGCGATTACCTGGTCGCGGTGCGTCCTAGGACTGCTCACAAAGTTGGGCAGCGTCTGGAAAAGGAGAGAGAGCGCGCATGCGGTCAGTTTGGTTGTAGCTCCGTGATCGAGCAGGCGCTGCCTCCTGCGTGCGATCTGGGTGTGCAGTCTCTAGGAGAGGCTCTTACCTGAAGACGTGAATAGCACAGACGGCAAAAGCTCATCTGGCGTGGCTGGTCGGCAATGAATGCGGGAGCAGACCGCGCATTACCCGTGTCCTGGATTATGTCCATGCCGCAGCGCGAGGGGGGCAGGGTGCGGGCGCAGGCCAGGAGCGGGGTTTTGGAAGGTGGGGGATGTGTCGCGAGGCCATTGGTGTGAATGCGAGAAGGGAGCGGGAATGGGAAGGGCCGGGGAGGAGAGGTAGGGCGTGGGTTTTTTTTAAAAGCACTTGCACTTCTCACTTCACTTAAAACTGTATATAGCACCTTGCACCAAGTGCCACTGGGTTGTCACAAGATCTAATCTTTACAGTGCTGTCTTAACTGTAAATGCATTACCCCTTACCCTTGGTGAATAATACCACCCTTTTTTCAAACCTTTCAAACCTCTGACTCCTTGTGTTCTGTTCTCAGTAATGCCTGTGGCATACTCCTATTGAAACAGTCTTTCAAATAATACCTGTTGGGACCTGTTTTTGTTTACGTATCAACTTTTCAAGCATTTTGCCTGGGGCTGCTAGTAGGGAGATCGGGCGGAGATTGCTCAGATCCTATGGGGCACCATTGGGTTTCTTTTTCAGAGGAAGAAGTGTAGCATGTTTCCAACACTCAGGGAACACCCCTGAAGCAATGGACGTATTCCAAATATGTAGGAGTGGCATTGCAATTGCATCAGACATCATATTCCAGAGGAGTTTGGGGGTCGTCAGGGGCCCCTGATTTGCATTTGTTTATTTCCTCCAGTGCCTCGGAGAAGGAAATAGAATGGAATTGAACTAAGGAAGGGGAGGGGGACCCATTTTCAACCGTGTCCGCCATTACTGTGGAGCCAGGATTAGTGAAAGTTTCATAGACTTTCATGATTTTATTGTCAAAGAAGTCCGAGATGTCTTCACAGAGTCTCTCCGAAGGAGTGACTTCAGTCTCAATAACCCTAGGTTTGAAAAAGGATTGGACAATCTTAAAGACTTCTTTGCTAGATTGCTCCGCATGCTGAATGGAAGTCACGATGAATGCCTCGCTTCTTCTGTGCCGAGGATAGAATGGTTCTGTCCTCTGCAATGGTGGGCATGTGTAGATGATGGAACTGTTCTATCCTCTGCACACGACCAGGAAATCTCTCTGCTGTTTATAGCAGAGGGATTTCTATATGTTCTTCTGCCCTGGGATCAGGGGAAAAGCTTTCCCTGCCACCAAGGCTTATTAAAAAATCTTTGCTTTAGTGTAATGTAAATGTAAATGTAAATGTAGCCGTACTTGTAAAGCGCACTGATACTCCTGAGTGTCCTGGCGCTGTACTCATACCGCTAGGGAACCCTTCCTGATTTTCCCCGTGAAATGTCCACTCCTGGGCATCCCCAGGGTGTAACCAGGCATCCCTAGCGCTGTAGGGGGCCCTTGTGGAGACTAAGCAAGCTATTGCCCAGAGTTGCAGCGTGGGACCCATGCTTAGAGTATACACCGAGGCGAGAAATCAGGTCCGAGGAATTATGAGCCCAAGATCCGCCAAGACCAGCCAAGGCAGGAATTGAACCCTGGTCCCGGGCCAGACCTCTGCATCAGGGTCTGCCACTCTAACCATTGAGCCACACTTCTGTGGCTCAATGGTTAGACAATTGGGAGCCAATTGTAATGACAATTGGCTCCCAAGGTAGGCTGATGTCTTTACATTGAAAGTGAAAGTGAAATTAGATCAGCTCATTGGAAAAAATACTTGGGCCTGCTGCATCACAAAGCGCCTAGGACGGTGTCCAGCATCAAATCCCGGGGAGGCTTCCCCTGCTCTGATAGGTTCAGAAGCTCTTACTAGAGCCACTGCAAGCCTACGGTTGGATCCTCCCATTATGAGTTCTGTCCAAGCGCCAGCTGAATGGCCACGCCTCGGGAGGCCTCCTCTGCACGGCCCACTCTAGGAGTTCCCCTGGGCCCAGCTGCTCCGTCATGTGGCCTGCATCATCACCAAGGGCCCGGGATATAAGTCCATGGTGCATTGGGGCGTTTGGTCCTCTCTGTCACTCAGTGCACCCGGATTACAAGAAAGGGGGGTTCATTCTTCCAGATTAAGAGGGACACGGTACTCCAGACGCCCTTGCAATCCAGCTGCTCTCAGCCAGGTGACGCATGGGGCTGGACCAGACCACCCAGTCCCCCAAGGGCTCATGTCCGCACCTGCCTCCCAGCCCTGTCTGATGGGCCTTCCCTACAAGCCTGCCTTTCCTGACATCTGGCAGGAGAAAGAAGCAGACATCCCTGCTACCCTGAAAGTTCGAGTGAGGATAATTTTCTACCTCGAGCCCAGGCAGGGCGCTAGGAGTTCGGATGCATTCTCACCAGTGGTCCTGTATGTCACTCGGTGCACATAGACCACAAAAAAGGGTGGTACCCTTCCTTCAGAATATTAGGAACAGGGTAGGCCAGATTCCTTTGTGGTCCAGCAGTTCTCAGCTGGGTGCCGCTGGTCCTGGACCAGTTCGCCCAGTCCCCGAAGGGCCTAGATCTGCACCTGCCTCTCAGCTCTGCCTAGTGGACCTGTAATCAGAGCCTGCCTTCTTTGAGAGCAGGCAGGGACATGAAGCTCACAACCCGGCATAGGGCGACTTGCCCGGAGAGGGTCCGGCTAGTGCCTTATACTCCAATAGATTGTGCAAACTTGGTACATTTAGGGATGGACTTTTTGGCCACCCATGGCTGTTGCTTCAAGGGACACAAAGTCATCATCATTGCTGCCTGAAAAGTTCAGATGAAGGCTCATTTGCTTCCTCAAGCCCAGGCCTGTCTCCAGAAGGTCGGGTGTATTCTTTTTTTTTTTAAATTATTTTTATTTGCATTTTGTTCATAACTCAACAATACAGTCATGTAATTAGCAGTACTCAACCCCCTACTCCTACTCCCCCTCCCACCCTTCCAAAATCGGACTCTGCTGTTACATTTCATATCATACTTGTTCAATGTCCGTAAAATTCGATGTGCAGGAATCTCGTAGTGTCCCCTCCAAGACCTTCCTGGAGGCGCCCATGCAGGCTTGTAATCTGATACTGAGCTCACCTCCCTCACAGCCCCCCATCCAAACCATGATAATGGCGCCACCTGGTCCAGACCCTACGGAACTTCCTTGGGCACCCCCTAGCTTTATAGGTCACTCTCTCGGCAGCCATGTAAAGATCCAACACTTTTCTCCATTCCTCTAATTCCGGTGGTGCCGGCGACCCCCAGTGTTTCGCTATGTCTCTTTTGGCTACCACCAAAGCCAGTACCAGGAAGGTTAGGAGCGGGCGCGGTAGGTCCACGTCGTTAGTCATTCCCAACAGAGCCAGCTTGGGCTCCTGGTTAAGTGGGACCTCCAATACCTCTCTTAGTTCCGTAAAGATGTGGGTCCAATAGTTTTGTATCAAGTCGCATGTCCACATAATGTGATAAAAGTCTCTGTCGTCTCGGCGACATCGGAGGCACTTAGAGTCATCTATTTTCCCCATTCTATGGAGTCTCCCCCTATCATAATAAGTTCTGTGTAGTACATTATATTGGATGAGGCGCAGCCTAGACTTAATCGCCACCTCCCGGGGGTGCATCAACACTATGTCCCAGTCTAAGTCATCTAGTTCCCCCACCTCCTCTTCCCATATCTTTCTAAGTTTCGCCAGGTCTCCTAGCATGTTGTTGGTTAAGGTTTTATAGGTGAGTGAGACCGCCTTCCCTTGAATCTGTTCCTGCAGGAGCCGACCCTCCAGTGGTGCATATTCTGGGAGCCCAGGTAAGTGTATGTTTTGTGCCCGCCAAGCATGGCGCAGCTGCGTGTATTTGAAGAGCTGTGAGTGTTGAAGCCCAAACTCCGACTTTAGGGCCAGAAAGGATTTCAATTCCCCCTTGGCGATCACATCCCCTATGGTGGAGATTCCAATGTCATCCCATCGTTTAAATCCCCTAAGTTTATGAAGTTCAGTCAGCCACTTGCAGTGCCATAGCGGTGTCTGCCGGTGGGTTTCTTCTCCCAGCCCGTGCGTGTTGTGGCCTTGTTCCATGCAAGTAATGTAATGACAGTCGCAGGGAGGAGCAGCTCCCGTCCAGAACCCCCATACAGATAGTACAGTAAATTATGCGAGGACAGTTTGTGTCGTTCTAGGGCATAAGTGGGGTGGTCTGCCTGGGTATGTAGCCAATCATTAATCGGGGTCATGTGTTCCGCCCAATAGTAGGCTTCCAAGTTAGGAAGCGAGATTCCTCCACTGTATTGGTGTCTCTGGAGAGTAGTCAATGCTATTCTGCGTTGCTTACCTAACCAGAGAAAAGCCCTCAGATCTGAATGTATTCTAGGCAATATCATGGGTGGAAGCGGATAGTATTCGTTCTGTAGGGCGTACAGATATTTGGGGAGAATAATCATCTTGTACATAGCTGCTCGCCCTAAGAGTGTAAGTGGAAGCTGTCTCCAGCAGTCCATATCTGCTGTGGAGTTCAGTATGATCCTCTCCAAGTTTTTCTGAAGCAAGAGTTTCCTGTCAAGGGTGATGTAAATCCCGAGATATTGAAAGCCCTCCGTCGTTGTAACTAGTTGCCCTGGCAATGTCTCCCAGCGTTCACGGGCCCGTGGGTCGTAGAGGATCGATTTATGCCAGTTTATTTTGTATCCGGAGTGTCTGCCATAGCACTCCAGTCTAGGAATAGCTCCGGGATAGTGGCTTCTGGGTTGGTAATATATAAGAGTACATCATCCGCATAGAGGGATATTTTCTCTTGTGTGGGGTCTGTATCGGCTATTCTAAAGCCAGTGATTCCTGGATTTTGTCGGACCCTAGCCACTAGTATCTCGATGGTAAGTGTGAAAAGGAGGGGGGACAGAGGGCATCCCTGTCGGGTCCCTCTCTGGATCTGGAATTCACGTGACAGTCTCCCATTCACCTACACCCTAGCTCGTGGCGTAGTATGGAGGAGCCGGACCCAAGTCCGAAACTTAGGGCCGAAGCTAATATTTATGCAAGACACCCTCCAGGAAAGGACAGTGGACCGCGTCAAAGGCTTTTTCAGTGTCAAGGGAGAGAAACCAGTGTGGTAGCTCTCTGTCCCTCACTTCCTGTAACCAATTGTGGGTACGTCTGAGGTTCAGCTTGGTGGCCCTGTCTGGCAGAAAACCGGTCTGATCCAAGTGTATGAGGTCCGGGATCACCGACCTCAAACGGATCGCAAAGATAGTCGCCAGGAGTTTCACCTCCGTGTTCAGGAGGGAAATGGGGCGGTAGGACGCACAGTCCTCTCGCGGTTTACCCTCCTTATGTATTGGAATTATTGTCGACATGGAGAGGTCTGGAGGGAGCCTCCCCTCCTGATGGGCCCCCATGAAGAGGCTCTTCAAGTGGGAAGCCAGAAGGTCCACAGTTCACTTGAAAAATTCAGCCGGGAAACCATTTGTCTCAGTCGAGCAATGGCCACCGAGATGTCTTCCACTGTGATATCAGCCTCTAGTGTCTTAAGGGCCTCAGGATCTAACGAGGGAAGGTCAGTCTGCTCCATATATTGTAAAGCCTCCTCGCAAGTCCCCAAGTCTCTGGCGGTGTAGAAGCGTTCAAAATGCGTAGCAAAAGTCTCGGCAATGTGTGAATCTGTACTAACAAGCATCCCTTCTGCGTCTCTAATGTGGCCCACCCATCCAGCTGCCCGTTCCTTTCTACTAAGCCACACCAGAAGTTTGCCTGATTTGTCCCCCACATCATAGACGCGGTGGAGGGTGGCCAGGGCTTGAGTCTTAGCCTCATCTGTCACTAATTCTCTATAGTGTTTCTGTTTATCAACCAGTCTCCGAAGAGTCCCAGCATTTCTCGTACTTAGGTATTCTCTCTCTAAGTCCAGGATAGTCCGTTCCACTGCAGCTACTTCACCTTGGAGTTTTCTCCTTTCCTCCCCCAGTCTATTGTGTATCTTGCCCGCATTACTGGCTTCAAGGCTCCCCAAAGGGTCACCCCTCAATCAACTGACCCTTCATTTTCAGCGATATAGACCTGCACGTCTGCTCTCACACCTCGCAGTACATTTGCATTTTGGAGATCCCAGGCAGCAAGGCGCCAGGAGGCCCCCCATTACCTCGAGTCCGTCCCATTCTCACTAACAGTGGTGAGTGGTCGGAGATTCCCCTCGCCTTATATTCCGCAGTGGCTTCCACAGTCAAGTGCCGTCTGGGCATGAATACGTAATCCAGTCTCGAGAATACCTTATGCGCGGCCGTATAAAATTAATAAACAGTCTGGCTCGGGTGCAACCATCTCCAGACATCCGTGAGTCCTATATTAGCAATCAGCTGTGCCAGGGGGGTCAGGTTCCACCCCTTAGACGGCATCCCTGACCGGTCCATCTCTATTTCCATTACATCATTAAAGTCGCCACCTACTATTTGAATAGTATCAGCCGTGTCTAGGAGTATGTTGGCCAGTGTCTTGAGCGTGGTCGCCTGCAATTTGGGTGGTGCGTATACCGATATTAGCGTATATGTGCGTCTGTGCCATGTTCCCTGGACCCACGCACAAGTCCCCAGATGGTTCACCCAGGTGCGTGTGATACAGAACGGGGTGGTGTTCTTTACAATGACTGTTACCCCTCTCGAATCAGTTGTGTAGCCCGCGTGTGCCAGAACTTTGTGGCGCCCCCTGGCTATGAAGGGACAGTTATTTCCCTTGAGATGAGTTTCTTGTAGGAAAGTTATATCTGGGTCTAGTCTTTTAAGGTAGGAGTTCACCAATCCCCTTTTAATCTTATTACCAAGCCCATTCACATTCCAGGTTAGGACACTAACTGTCCCGTGTTCTGTAGGTTGTGCGGTTACTGCACTCGCCATTTCAGGATACTACTAGAACAGTGTGGACGGTCTCTGGTGTAGGAGTGTAGTGTGGAGCACCAAGGCAAATGACTGCATTCAACCAATTGTTCCCCCCTCCCCCCCAACCAGTTTCCCCCCAACAGAACTTTACGTAAACCCCCATCCCCACCCTCCCCCTCCCCACCTTTTCCTCCCGTCCATCCCATCCATGTAACAGTTAACATATAGGACTTTCAGGTGGTAAAGGTCTGTCGCCCTCCCAATAGCAACCCCAACTAAGCTATCTCTAAAGCTCTATCTGGAGTGCCTACAGGGTCCTACGTGTCTCAATTAACAAACTAACAGTAGGACAGGACTCCCTGTGCCATGTGGGGCGATAGAAGAGCCAATAAACCAACAAACAGTGGGGAGTGTCAACACAGAAAGGAAAGTGCTTGTAACTTGCGTGCTCCCAGAATGATGAGCTGCTGTTTCGGATATCAGTTCTATTCTTCCTCAGGAATGGGAATCTTGTGTTTCAATGTCCTGATCGTCCGACGTGCCAGTCGCTCCTTGTTCGAGCTCTCGGATTGCTGTGACTAGAGGGTGCAGAGATTGTTCCGTAGGTTCTTCCACGTCTGATATACCGCCACTTCCCTCGCCCTGCGCCTCTGCACCTGTGTGATGTGCCAGACAGCTGAACCTGGATCCCGGTATCAAATCTTCCTTTGCTGGGGCGGCTGGATTCTGTCCCCCGCGGCCCATCGAGGGGTGATCTGGATATGGAGTTAAATGCAAATGTCTTCTCATCCGCGGATTCTGGGACCTTTGAGCCGTGGGCGGGCTCCTCCGGAAGTTGGCAGCCGCCATTTCGGATCGTATTCTGCGGCCTTCCTCCTCGGCCTCTTGTAGCAGGGGGCGCTCCTCCAACCACTGCCAGGCCTCTTCCGGTCGATTGAAAAAGTGGGACTTGCCTTTGAAAAGTACTTTCAATTTCTCCAGGAAGAGCAGCATGTACGATATGTGCAGATCTCGCAACTTTGCTTTCACTGAGTCATAGGAGCGTCGCTGTTTCTGTACAACCTGGCTGTAATCCGGGAAGATCATGATATTCGTGTTTTCCAGCCGAAGTTCGCCCTTTTTCCATGCTTCTCTCAGGATGAAGTCCCTGTCCGCAAAATTGAGAAAGCGTGCAACGATCGGTCGCGGCCGCGCCCCCTCCGGCCGTTTCACCAGCAGGGCCCTGTGCGCCCTTTCGATGACAAAACTGTTTGAAAATTGGGCCTGTGGAAACGTTGACGTTAGCCAGGAATGTAAGAAGGCCGCTACATTCGTCTCCTCGATGCCCTCTCTAAAGCCCACAAAGCGCAGGTTGTTGCGTCTCGCCCTATTTTCGGCATCATCCACCCTCCACAGCAGCTGCCTGTTTGATGCTTGTAGTTCCGCCATGTCTTTACAGAGGGTGTTGAGGGAATCCTCTGCTTTGCCTATTCCGGTCTCCGCTGTAGTCACCCTCTCATTCAAATTCCGAAAGTCTTGGAGCAACAAGAGGACTTCAGAGCCCACCTCGCCTACCTTGATCTCCATTGCCACTCTGAGTCCTGTATATCCGTCCTAGGGGCTTGGATCGCCTCCAGAAGCATGGCGGTGTCAGTGCGTGTGCCAGACACCGTCGGGGTCATCTCCTTCTGTGCCCGGGTCGTGGCATAGTTATCGATGGTTTCCTGCCTCGCCAGTCTCGCCACTGGATCTCTCTTCCCCATCTCGTCTCCCCACACTGGTCAAGAGTGCCCTAGGGGGGAGGGAGGGGAGCTCGCCCGAGTGATGTCCAGGCCAGTAGGCTGCCTCGGGCGAGGAAGCAGGGTGTGTGGAGCGGATGAGGGACCGAGTCGGTACTCGTGTATCTCTCGTGCATAGGCGGCAAGGCCACGCCACTCGCCGGATCTCACAGCCGGCAGCAAGCTCCCACCCCAGGTGTCAGCGGCATTGGAAGGTCTTCGGAAGTCCGGCCCTCACGATTCCAATGGGGTGCACCCCTTGTCAGCAGTGGCAGCTCGCAGACTCAGCGGGGGCTTTCAGTCACTCTCAGGCATGGCCCGTACAGCGGGCCTCTCCTGGAGGGGCGCAGGGCAGCCAGGGTCGGGACTCCAGGTCCGCAAGCACTGCCGCAGGCTTAAACCCCGAAGTGGTGTAGGCCAAGGTCTTTGCGCGGAAGGGACTTACCTTCCAACGTGTCCCCTGCCCAGCTATCACACTCAGACGCTGTTACCCCAGGCCAGGAGCCTCAGCGGCCGCCCACAGGAGTCAAAACCATGTCCTCGTCGGTGCAGGTGGGGGGGGGCGCCGGTCACTCACCGGCCATTACAGGCGTCCCTCGATCCAACGGACTCACGATGTCATGGCCCCCTTTGAGGGGGGTCCCACTCCTGGAGGAGCCCCCTCCGATCTGCGTTACGTCTTGCCGGAGCGTGTCACAGCAGCGCAGGCGATGACAGGTCGCTGATCGAGGGAGGCCCACTGACAGATCCTCTGGGCGTCCCCGCCTCCCCGCCTCTCTCGGGCCGCAGGTCCCGGCTCCCTCCGCAGAGGCAGCTCCCCCATGGCCTCCGTACAGCCCGAAGCAGGGCCCAGGCCAGGTGTCAGAGAGCAGGCCCAGGCCAGAGAGCAGGAGGCTCTCCCAAGATCCGCAGCCACCATCAGCCCCGTCACCCTCGACAGCCCTGCACAGAGGGGGGGGGTCTCTCCGCTGCCAGCAGGGCCCCTCCCGTGGTCATCGGAGGAGTGTGGACACCAAAGGTGGCAGGCTCCGAAGCCGGGGTGGAGCTATTCTCAGGCCTTTGAGACGCATCCGTCCGCCATCTTAAGGAAGGGGTTTCGCACCAGCAAACTTTCCTCGGACGATTTCAGCCTGCAGTCGGCAGGATTCCTCGAAACTCTTAGCTCCACAGGTGCAGCGCCTGGTCCGGACATTGATTTTTGTTTTTTTGGGAAGTTGTAGTTGCGTTATACGGCGGATTTAGTGCAGGTCATCGGGAGCTAGGTTGGCCACGCCCCAGGTCGGGTGTATTCTTGACAGCGGTACCCTTTGTCACTCGGTGCGCACAGATTAAAAGAAAGGATGATAGCCTTTCTCTAGATTATAAGGGGCAGGAGACTCCAGACCCCCTTGTGGTCCAGCAGTTCTTAGCCGGGTGCCGTCAGGTCCTGAGCTGGTCAGCCCAGTCCCCCATGGGCCTGGGTCCGCGCCTGCCTTCCTCCCAGACTTGTGTGATTGGCCTTTTTCTCCGAGCCTGCCTTTCCTGAGCAGGCAGGGACATGAAGAACACATCCCAGCTGCCCTGGAAGTTCTAAGGATGGCTCCTTTGCTTACTCAAGCCCAGACATAAATAAATAAAACAATTTACATTGCGCGTGCTGCATCGCCAAGTTGGCGTTGCAGCTCGCACAATGCAAATTGTTTTATTTATTTATTTTTACACTTAACTCCATTCCGCCTTATGTCAGAGTTTACTACTCCCCCACCAAACCCTCCCCAGCCCCGCCCGACCGCCCCGCAGCTCTCCCTCAGCGAGCTGCCACTGGGACTCTGGTTCTATTTTGTTAGGTTTCAGAACTGGGTCCATGATTAAGAGGGACAGCTGGGGTCATTCGTGGACTGGAACAAGTCAAACCAAAGCAAAAGAATTTGCCAAGAATGTTTTTGGTAATCAGAGGTTCAAAGACAATCAGATACAGTCATAGTTCTGACCATAAACAATGCCGACTAGTAGTCCAGTGGCATTATTCCCAATACCTGCTAAGCATTCTTTGGGATCATGGGGAGTATGATTGCAAAGCTGAAATTTGAAGGAATAGATGGATGGGCACTACCAGGAGTGGAGCCTGTGTCTTAATTTGACTCAACTTGGGAAACCTCACACAGCCCAGGTACAGAAAGTATTGACAGAATGATAGCTCTTTCTCAATTCTGTGGGTGAAGGTCCATGGCTGTTCTTAGTTGGCGGAGATATGTATCTTGTTAATTCCAATAACGAATGAGACCCGTGCATGATACCTAGTTACCTGACTCCCAACAGCCGGCGACCAACATATTAGAGGGACAAGTGGCATTCAGCGACGCGAGATCGAGCAATAACAGATTTGTGATGCCCTTATATGTCTACAGCTGGATGCGCGCTACACTGAACAGATCAGTGTGGGTCTACCCTTCACCAACAGGTGTGGGTGACCTGTTGAACCCCCATTCATGATAGGGATTAGGTATTACAATTATTTCCTCCCACAAACAAGGAACACCCAGTAGAATCCCAGAAGATTCAAGCTAGTCTGGCTGTTATGGGGTGATTCCCCAAAACCGGTCCCAGAATGCTTTTTTCTGGTCCAGGAAGGGCCTGGCTTGGCTGTTCAGGCTGGGCTCTTCCCATGGGCAGCAAGGTCAAGCATGATTTGCATGTGGCTGGGTCCAACCCAGGTTGGTATGATGAGCACAAAAACAATGGATTTAACCCAGATCTGTGAATGAGGGTGAGTGGATGACAATGTTTAGCATTCCATATATCATCTTTTTGTGTTGCTATAGCCACCCTTAGTGGCAAGATTATGTCCAGATGTGGGTCCATTTCTCACTATGCCACTGAATTCAAGTTAGCCTATCTGATAAGGGGTGATACCCTGAATCCAGTCCCAGGATGCTTGTTTCCGGTCCAGGGAGGACCTGGCATGTCAGTTCGGGCTGGACAGTTCCCATGGGGTGCAGGGTCAAGGCTGATTCGCATATGGCTGGGTCTTACCTGGGGTGCCATTGTGAGCAAAAACACAATGGATTTAATCTAGATATGTGACCATAGGTGAGTGTTTGACAATGTTCAGTATTCCGTCATTCATCTTTTTTGTGTTGCTACAATCTTTTGCTGTTATCACTCCCACATCACTTGAGGAAACAAGCGGAGAATCACACGTTTTTTGTGCCACACCCTCCAGCAAAAATGAAGTAGTTGGTGACTCTGCATTACTCTTGTAACATGGAGTACCGGCCAAATTCTGCCAATCGGCATGTGGCAGAAATCCTTCTCAGGAGTGTTCAGAAATGCAATCGTGTGTGAGATTTGATATCCCCTGCTGTCATTTTGTGATGGGCAGTGGCAAGCAGTCATGAGCAGCAACGATCAGAGGGCTGTTTCTCAAGTAGATTTTCTGCTGTTTGAGTAGATTTTCCAATGGCAGAACTCTGCAAAATCTCACGGAGTTTTAATGGGATTCCTCAGAATTCTGTGGAGGGAAAGTCCCCCTAGTATTTATATAGCAAACCAGAAAAAGGAAATGACTTCAAATATCACATGACAGGAACCATGATGCATTAGAAAAATCAGGAAGAAACAGAATAGGAGACTGCCATGATGGAAAAGAAAGGAGAACAAAAATATGAACAGAACTTGTTGCCAAACAGCTTTAAAAGGCAAATGCAAACTCTGATAAGTGATTGACATTTTGGAGCTTGAGGGGTGAGATGAAGCAAACAGGAGGGCTGGAGAATAAAAGGATTCAGCTTCAATAACTGAGACTCACAGCTGACAGCTGCAGGGTTCTTGCAGTGTCTCAAGATGCCTGGAGCCACAGGACTATGCAAGGTACAGCGGATCTTGGATGCAAGAAACCTGAAAGTGTGCAAATGCAACAAGTGAATAAATCAAACATAATAAATCTGTGGTTGGATTCAAAGCTTCAAATAAGCCCTGTTTCGAACATTTAGTGCAGCTTGGCCATCTGATTGTACCATGCACTCCTACAGCACACACAATGGCTACCTGGTAGCACCATGCAGTTGAAGGTGCAATGCTGCTTGCCTTTGTAGATGATCACCCGGCATTGAAGGACACTGCAGGATTGCAGCTGCAGGATTGCAGCTGCAGGCAGTGTGTTAACTCAGTTCCCGGTTAGGTACTCCCCAACCTTTTGTTCTGACTTGTAAAGTATGCAGGGCCCTCCCGTCCCGAGGCTTATGACCCTGGTCCTGAACACTTTATGACACCACTGGCCAGAAATATGAAGCCCACAAACCAAAGTCCTCACCGTAGGCATTCTGGAGATCTGACTAGGACCTGGTCAGACCTTTCCACCCAGTGGAAGCAGAAGGGTCTTCCCTGAGCGAGCAGAACCCCAACCCAATCCTGGGCACTTTAGGACACCACAGGCTGATAAATGGAGCCCACGCCGCTGCAGCTCTGCTGGTGGGGAACTGTTTAGAACTTTCCACCTCCCAGAAGCAGGAGAGCCTTTCTCAAGCCTGCATATCTAAGTCCTGGACACTTTGTGACACCACAAATGCAAGCTCTGGCCAGGAACCCAGTTGGAACTTTCAATCCAGATTTGAGGAAGGAAGCATCCCAGAGCATGCAAACGTGTATAGTGGGAAATTTGAGAATTGTCCAGGGTCCATGCCTTATGCCTGCCATACGTCTGACTGGTTTTGTTAAAGCTGTAAACCCTTCATGAGTTGATGAGCTCTCCCCAAGCTTGAGATTCCCTGTTCAGGATATGGAAGGTCACCTGTGTTGGGCAGATGAGGCTGGCAATACTTTTAGAGTCTAAAGCCCACCTTGACACACCCTCTGATTAGAAGGATCTTGTTGATGCAGCAGACCCTCTCTTCCCCAACAATAACTATCAAGGGAAAGGTGGCTAGGCTTTTTTTGTAATCTGGGTACCAGGAGCGATGAGGTAGACATTTGACCCCATGTTGCCCTCATCGGGACTTCTAGGGAAGTGTGGAATTGTGTACATTGACCCCTATTCACAAAACATTTGTTTTTTTTGTATGCAAAAGGTTACCAATTATGTTATCATGAACAATTTCACACACCTATGCAAGTAATAAATGATGCACAGACAGAATTTCACAAACCCCTGGTAGGAACGCTATGACGGCATGTTCTTTGTATCGTCTTTGAGTTTATCTGTGTAATGTCTCTGTTATTCTTTCTAGTCATCTTTGTTGCTCTTTTTATTTCTCTTGCTCTCTCTGTGTTTTTGAGTGCACCTTAATGTTTGTGCATGGCTCTGAGGGTGGTGGTGTGCATTGCTCTAGCTAAATGGGTTTGAATTGGATGGGAGGTTCTACTTAATAATTGTTTTTACTTGAAATTCTAAAGCAATACCTTTCTCAAGTTGTTTCTCTTGATAATCTTGCCTCTGTAGATCAAAATAATACTGGTGGCAAGTTATATAATTTGTGTTTACACTAACACTCTACGGAATGCACAGAACGTCTGTACTGTGGAAACAAACGTCTATTACGAAATGAAAAGCAAACTATAACATTGCAACACCTACATGCAATCTGACCTAAATTGGCAATCTCTTACTTAAAAGTAAATACATATGACTAGATTGTGAATATTGAATAAAACTATCGTAAATTGGTTGCAGAAATAATGATTGAAACATGTTGAATACTGAAATAGTCCAGATTCCTGTGCGAAAAAGCAGCATTCAAATGGTCTACGTTTGTCTGTCTCAAAGGATGAAGGGTTACAATGGTACTGAAAGCATTCAACCCTTTAATTTCTTGGTTACAGGCAATCTTCAGCTTGTAGTTATATTGAAGCCACTGAATACCTAGTGAGACACTCAGCCGGCCACCAGAACTATCACATTAGGACCAAACTAGTACCCTGCAAGTTGCACAGTTCTCTACAAAACGGGCCCAATTCACAAAGGCAATCTGAGACAAATGTCTAACTTTAAGACTTTTGGTATTCACAAAGATAATGTATGAGATGTATCTTTACGTCTGCAGTCTGGCCAGAAACTCTGGCTCAAGCCATACTCTCCGGCTCAAGCCGTACTCTCCGGCACAGGCCAAAATCCGAGGTTTGGGCTGGATAAAGTGTAATCCAAGGGCCAGAATGCAATTTAAAAAACAAGGAACATTAGGATTATAAGATAAATAGTAGAGGAGGTCACGAAAAATAATTTTGGGCAGTGAAATGGGTGTGGCCAGTCACTACATCAATTCCCAGGAAAGTTTGCTTCTTTACGTCATGGTACATGCAGTCCACAGTTTATACTCCGCTCAGTGTTAACTGTAGTGTTACATCACAGTCAGTGTTGACTGTAGTGTTACACAAAACTTTGGTGTAACACTACAGTCAACACTGATGGGAGCGTAAATTGAGGACTGCAGGTACCATGATGTAAAGGATCAAACTATTTTCTATTATGTGTATGCAAATGCATTTACACCGGTAGCACCATTAGTTCCCTGAAAGAGAGGTTTGAAGAGTCAATTCGTTCTTTTTGGAATTGTCACAAAAATGATCCTCTGGCTGTTCACTTTAACACCTGTCATGGGTCTGCCAAGTTATTGCTAGTGAGATTCCACTGTCTGGGGCTGGCTCTAGCCTTTGGAGTCTCTTCTGGCAATCCTGGGTGAAGGTGAAGATGCAGGGCTCAACAGGAAGGCTGGACTCTTGGCGTTCAAGGCAGGCTCCAGGCAGCAAAGCAGCCCTTCAAGCACAGCAGTATTTTGGCAGAATGCGCAGCAGGTCACAGTAGCAGGTAGACCTCTGAGAGTCCTTCAGCAGGTCCAATAGTGAGCTGGAGAGTGAGTCTGTTGTACAACAGTGCATATTGTGGAAGGTAGGGGAAGCTTCTGGAAAGGTTCTTTGAAGAGCATGGAATTTCCTAACTCCATTTGCCCTGGTTCCAAGCTGGCTACAGTGATAATACATGGTTGATAGGCTGTGCACAGGCTATCCAGTTGTAGGTGGGGCTTCACTCACTTCATCTCCACCCACATGCTGCCAGCATATGGCCCATTGAGGCACACCAAATCTCCTATTGTGTGTCTGTCGTGGAGGAATTCACAGAATCTAACTGTTAGCTACACCCAATCATATGACCCAAGACAGGCAGCAGGGGCATAGGGCAGGAAAATGTGAACTTTCTAAAAGTAACATTTATAAAATTGCAATGAAAAATCTGACTTTACCATTAAAGAGAGTTTATCATTATAATGTTATAGATAACAAACTTGATATAGTTTACAGCTTCCAATTGGAAACTACAATTAAATTTAATAAGGAATCTCCAATGTTATCCTATGGGAGAAGAAGGCCTCGCAGTAGTGAAAAATGAATATAGGAGTTTTTCGCTACGAGGACATGTAAAACTTAAAAGTACATGTCCCACCTTCTAATTACACAGCACCCTGCCCTTTGGGCTTCCCAAGGCCTATCGGAGGGGTGACTTCTAAGTAATAAATGAACAGAGTTTAAGGTTTGGCGTGGGGGTTTAAACCCCAAGTCAAAATGGCAGTTCAAACACTGCATTCTGGCTACAGTGGCAGAACTGATACATGTCCAGTGGGTGGCACAATAAGTGCTGCATGCCCACTAGTGGCATTTCATTTACAGGCCCTGAACATATAGTATACCACTCTACAAGGTACCTATGGGTAAAAATTAAATATGCCAATTGGGTATAAGGCAATTCGACCTTGTTTCAAGGAGAGACCAGAAGCGCTTTAGTACTGGTTAGCAGTGGTAAAGTGCACAGAGTCATAAGGCCAACAAAAAAGAATTCAGCAAACAGTGAAGGGTAAATGCAAAATGTTTGGGAGTGACCCTGCAGAGAGGGCCAGGTCCAACATGACCTCCCTCTAGCTGAAAGTCAGGGGAGACTAATCAGCACATTGAAGGACATTCCTGTTTAGGTGATAGAACATGGGCACTGGCCCTCTACTGCAGAGTCCTGTGCCAGTTGTATGCCCCTTTGAATTCAGTTAGATCCCTCTTTTTATGCTCTCCCAAGCCACTGATCTGACCCATGGACCCCATATGTGCAGCACCTAACCTTAATTTGTTCACAGATGCATCCCAGTAGGTAGACAGTAGCACCCTGCCCAACAAAGTGTAGGGCCTATTCTACCCTTTGGATCAGACGTCTGTCCCTAAACCTAGGAAAATTCTAGTCATAAGGACTGCAACCTACAGAGGCCACTGACAGCTGTCAGTGTCAGAAGCCAGGTCCCAGTCCTCCCCAGTTCTCTGATGTTTCTCAGGGTCGGGGCAACTGTCCCAGCTGTTATGTACCCTATTTCCTCTCTCCTTCCCACCAGTTTATCCTTGGTTCCTTAACTCCTCCCTTTCCTAAGACTTCCTTGTGCCTATCCCTTTGTATCAACTTGCTGCAATATACCTTTTTGCTCCTAACGGAAGTGTTAGTAAAAGGGTATGTTTTGTGTTCATTTACTTTAAAAGAATGTTATAAAATTTCTGGAAAAGGAACGATTATGAGAAGGTGATTGTAAAGTTTATATGGATTGGTCAGCACCACAGGTAATAAAGTCACTATCTTCATAGGATCAGTCAAAGTTTTGGGTGGTTTAAATCTGAGCTCAATCCCTAGCAGCTGTGGCACAGAGCAGGCAGGCACAACTTTATGAAAATGTATAAAACATTTTGAAGTACTAAAACACTTTAAAAAGTCAAAGACACAATCAATAAAAATTTGATTCCAATATATAAAGAATTTAAATACAATGTAATAAGCACTGCGACACCAAAACAACACGAGTTAAGGAGGCAGGATTTGTTTAAGATGTAAATTAAAACAGCAACAAAAGGACAGAGCCTATGTTAGTCAATGGTCAAAGTAAACCAGGACCTAGGCACGATTTCTAACTGAATGTGTTAGAGTCCAGGTAGGATATACGAAGTAGACTGACTCTCTGAGTTCCGAATGAAGACAAGTCAAAAAAAAAATCTAAGTTCCGTATCCAAAAAGGAACACTGTGGTTTTTCTGAAGAACATTTCTCTAGACAAAGCTAAATTTGTAGCTGCCACTTTGGAACTCAAGGTCATATATGAGAAACAGATTAGTAGCCCCACTGGAGATGTAGAGTTTTTGAGTTCTTTTAAAAAATTGTTCTAAGTCTTAGGGACTTTGTCAATTTTTTCACAGGTGCAAAGATCCCCCCACTGGACAAACCTGAAATTCAATCTAATGCCATGAAACTGCTGGTCAGATACTGTAGCAGGTCCTGTTGAAGCCCTAGAGTAAAATATTTTCAAACGTTTTCAAACTTCTTTTTTGACCCAGATAACCAAGACTCCCAGTCCTCAGAGTGTCAAGCAAAGGCCACCAGGAAATCCCATTACAAGATCTAGTTTTCAGTGGTCAGCTGGAATTTTACAGGAAAAGGCCGCTTGTAAATTGTTGTGTCCCCGGAACCAGGAGGTCAATTAACAGACCCTTGGAGTCTAAGTCATTGTCCTTGGTTCAAGGAGGAGCATGTCCAGTCCTTTAGGGTGCCTCTCAGGTCATAGACAGCAGGCCCAGTTTTCTTTTGTTCTTCTGTTCTACAAACACTTTTCTGACGGAGGCTGGATAAGGGTACATTTTTGTATAGTTCACTAACCTGTGGGTGGGAACCCTCAAGACACTATTACTCCCTCTCTGACCAGTGTATTAAATGTGTTTAGTCTCCAGCCTACCTAATGTTTGTCATTTTTAAATGTGTTGCATGTGACAGGGAAGTATTTTCATACTTGGAACCCGCAGTTTGGCTCAGATTGTCCTCCATGTGCAGCAGAGGCCCATAATAAAAAGTTATCTTTCTGCCCCTCCAGAAAGGCAAACCTGTGTGACATGCATCAGAAACTAGTACTTTAGATGTTTAGTTTCTGTTCTTTAGACTAGGAAGTGGTCAGTCACACTTCTTGTGGAGTGCAATTTTATTATAAGACCAGAAGCTCATATTATGCAGCCTCGTTTGTTACTGTTTAATTTTCAAAGCACTTCTATAAAATACAATGCCGATAATCCTGCATACTAGAAAAGGAAATGACACTTAACAAAAGCCAATCAGCCATAGAATATTATAGTCAATCACAAATTACTTCCTCTTTTTTTGCTGCTGAAATTAGTTTCCTGAGCATGGTGCTGCTGTTAAGCTTTTTTAGGTCAAGCCTACAGCACTTGCCCTGCAGGATGATCTGCTGTGTGTAATTTGTGGGGTTTGACTCCTCCCATGGCTGCTGATTTGTTAAGAAAAGCGTCACTTGGAAAAGCTTGCTTTTTACAGAGTTATTTGCTTCCATGTCCCACATTCTTGTTGCCTTGCTCATCCTGTGGACTCCTTGTCCAGGAATGTGCTGCGCGATGGTAGCATATTTACATCGCTTGATATCAAAGCGTATCTCGTATACCCACTTGTGTTTGGTACTGATATATAGTGAAATAAATCTATACTTACCCTTCGATGTATGGGTGCACTCCTCACCTCACCTGGCAGCAGCTCAGGACGTGAGTCACTGCTCTATTAATGAGAAAAAAGAGAAAACCAGGTTCACAGATCCATCTAGCAGTCTGTGAACGTGGCTACCTAGTAATTTTTCAGTTAGAAAATTGCATGATCATGATGGAGTACAAATTACAAATTAAAACCAGAAATTAAAAACAACTTTGTGACTCTCATAACGTATATCGCACTGACTAAGAAAACGTCTCTAAATTCCCCCTGATGTCACAAGTTCATGACTCAAAATTAAAGATTAGGCAAATCAAAACCGGGTTTATTGACCCTGATGAAGAAACCAGGTTTAAAGCTAAAAAAGTGTGAGACACGAACTTACCAAATATCTCTAAATCCCCATTCTTATACAGTTTTACTTCTTAATATAAGGTCAATAGATCTACACTGTATTAAAAGAAGCTGGTGCACGTGTTAGCTCGCGGCAGCATTTACTCGCCTATCCGTCGGTACCCCAGGCCGGACACGGGCTGGAACCAGAGGTGACTGGCGTAAAGCAAGATCTGTGTTTAAATACAGAAGAGTCACAATGTAGGACCGGTATGAGCCATCAGTTTGTCGCTTCCATAACATATAACAGTATTGCTTGGAAACGAGGAAGCCGCAAAGAAGTACAAAAACAGCCATCGGCTCATGGGAAGTGTAGTTTTTTGATTTTGCGATATGCGCCATGCATGTATCTGTTGTTTTGTCTTCAACATCATGAAAGAGCGCACTTAATCAAAGAAGATATTAGCAAAGTGAGTTGAACTCTTCCATTTTGGCCACATATGCAGTAGGTATATTAGTGTACCATTATTGAGTTGCTAACAAAGTGCGTGACTTTGTAAACTACAAAAAGAGCCCAAGATTCATGGGAAGTATGGTTTTTAAGAAGATCATGCGTCTTACAAAAACACTCCCATCTACATAGAAAAAAGAGCTGTTGCCCTCTGGGAGATGTAGAAAGATGCTTACTTCAAATTCTGAAAGGCATCGCACTTTAAAAAGATAAGATAAAAATATGTATGAGTGCTTTTGACTGATGTAATGCTTGAACTTAAGGTCAAATATACAGCCCAAAAATTTTAAAAAGTGGGGCGCTGAATTCTGCGTGTAAGACCTCAATACAAACATATATCTTTAGTATGTAGCTTAGAATACTTGGACAATACCTCTCATGAGGCCACAAGAAGGTCAAACAGATACAGTTGCTCAGAAGACATTTGGGGTTGTGTCCTAACTACAGCGAGGTCCACGGAATTTCGTCGTCAAGCCCTATGGTGGCACATTTGAGCTCGAAAATCCATTTTTGTTCTTTTATCAATAAAAATGTGGAAATGTCTGTCACGTGGGGAGGAATAAAAGGTGGTTCTAGAACCGTCCATCTTAATTCCTCATCTCAATGATTCTGCAACACAAAATGATTAGTGAGTCTCGTGGCTTGTTTGTTGCACCGAATGGTGCTTTTGTGTTGGTTTATCCGCAGTTTGACTTTGCGTGTGGTCACACCCGCAGAGCGAAGTTGGCAGGGGCAGATTATTAAATAAATAACTCTGTCACTATTACAGTTAATATGCCTTGTTTGTACCCATGTTCTTGCAGTGCCTACATCTACTGGAGATGTGTGTTCGGTTTGAGAACAGGCAGTACACGAGCCACATGGATAATGCCCCTGAACTGCTGGCATATCCCACAGCGTTTGAGGTCTGTTTTGTGGTTTTGCTTTTGGTCGAGTGTGGATTAAATTGTCATGAAGATTGAAACTCATTTTAAAGGAGAATAATGGCAACGGAATGTTTCCATTTCCCAAATTAAGAATCCGCCAGTGTTTTCGGACACTCTTTTGTATGCCATTTGAGAGTGTGCTGAATGTACTAACAAACGTGAGCCTTGTCATGGGTGGCTTAGGTACTTGTGGTTCTAATAGAGCCTCTCTGTTGTTATTGGAAGCTCACTTGTATGCTCGTCGTACAAGGTTCTTGGGATAGTTTCTGTCCTGCAGTTGTTGAGACAGATGTTTGGCGTGATGTTGGAATTTTTCTGTCTCCAAACAATTCCTCCGAATGTGGAGGAACTGTCCAAAAAGTAGATTTTTGCAAAGCGACTTGGGATGGTAACTATCAAAAGCCAACTAAGAATTCCTTGCCATTGTTTTTTTGTATAGTTCAGTCCCTAGACCTGTGTGCGAAGGAAAAAAGCGAAGATCCAGACAAGGCAAACTCTCTTTACTGTATTCAACAGCGAATCTAAGAAACCTATTCCTTGAGTTTTGCCAGGTTTGAAATTCCAAAATGGTCATTGCATCCCCCCGCCAGATGACGAAAATATTGTCTATATATCTTTTCCACAAGACAATCTGGTCACGGAAGGGGTTGTCAGCAGTCGGCACCTGTTCTTGCTCAAAGAGGCGGACATACAGATTAGCTAGGCTAGGCGCAAAAACACTGCCCAACGATGTTCCTGATGTCTGGAGGTAGACTGACTCCTCAAATTTAAAAAAGTTTTCCTTCATGGCCAGTCTCGCACATTCCATTATGAAATGTACGGGAGTGATAGTATCCATCTGTCTCTGGTCTAGGAGTATCCGTATTGCATCCAGCGTCTCGTCCTAGGGGATGCAAGTATACAGGGACTCGACATCGAAGGAGGCTTTTGGTTGACCATGATGAACTTGCTCGTGCTTACGCTGGCCTTTAAAAGGAACAAGCCTTTCCCAAGTTCAGCGCGCACCTGTAAGGTTGCGTTGATCCAGGCATGCAGAGTGAGGAGATAACTTACATTTCAATTTAAGTGTTACAAATTGCCTCCGTAAGTATATTTGTATTTTTATCATTAGTCGACTGTTTTTTTCCATTAAAATTAACCATGAGACTCAGTCTGTTTTGTAACTGGGTCAGGACTTTAAAGTTTAGCAAGGACTTCATCATTCTCCAATGCCTGTCATAGCTCAGTCACTAGCGAAATTGAAAATTATACTCGTATCCAATATTAAAATCAGCTACGTTTAATCCCCAGTTTGAGTATAAGGGACGGCTGTGGTCCACTCTGTTCTAAGAATGCATTATTTTCCTATCAGCATCATTTTTTTCCTATCAACAGCTAGTTGACATCGGCATAAAATGTGGCTCATTCAATAAACCTCATTCCATTTCCAGGCTTCTATTTCAGTACGACTGACATGTGTTAGAATCTCGAACATTTACATCATTGCTGTTCCTCTACTATATTAACATATCACACATGCTAAAACAAAACCGCTGATTATAACCAACCAAACGTAAACAGTGTCCAACGCATAATTGGGTATGCGTCGCAGCCCCTCAGGCGTCCAAACCACATTAAAAACGCTGCTGTGCCCTGTCTACTATGGTTTCTCAGAGGTGGTGCCTCTGACACGGTGCCCCCCCCCACCCCCAAGGCTCCCTTGTTGATCTGTGTGAGCCCGAGTCTGCCAGGTGAACTGTGTACTGGGTTACTTTGACAAATACTATGCTGTCAACAGGCAAAATAAACATTTAAAGGCTTACAAATAAGATCATGAGCCTTTCTTGGCAGTTACCAAGTGTATTCTTAAAATAGCTTTGTATTATATTAACTCAAAGAACTTGCTGTATTGTTCACAGCAGGATAATTACCTCTGATTAGGGAGCTAACTCTGGAAAAATAATGGGGCATATTATCAAGGAGGTTTATCTCCGCTTTTTTGGCTTTAAAAGCCAAGAAAGCGGAGATAAAATTATCTCCCTATTACCCAGCTGTCGCTAACACCAGTTAGCGACAGCTAGTAGGAGATAGCGACCATCTTGGGCCCCACTTTGCATGTCAGTGATATTTATCACTAATGACATGCAAAGTGGGCGTGCCAAGACGTTAGCGACTGGAAACAGTCGCTAACATCGCTATCTCCTATTACTAACTTAAAACTAACACCTGCCCTGAGCAGTTCTTAGCCATGTTATCCAATGGGAGGTGGATAACATGGCTAAGAGCATTAGCTCGGTAATGCATGAATATCGCTGACTTTTCAGCGATATTCATGCATTGCGGCCGTTTTTTATCGCATTTGCGATAAACTTTGATAATAGCAAGGTTTATCTGCGATAATTTCTGACGATGCTTAGCGTTAAAAAATTCGTTGCTAAGCATCGTTAGCGATAAATATCGCTTAACGTTGGTAATATGCCCCAATGTTATCTGTTCACTGCTTAATGTGCAAAAGGTTGTTTGATAGAAAACGCAAAGCTACTGCAAGAGTGTCTCAAAACTGATGCTCAGTATAACCTGCACAAAAGAGATTTACATTTCATGGGGAGCAGGAAGCGTGGACACTCTCCCTGCCGGACAGATAGGCAGCCCTTCTCAACATATAGTTGAAACTGACCAGAAAGAAAAACAAGCATTTGCAATATAATAGGTCTGGCTTTTTTGAGAGTTAGAGCTATTGGCATTTTAAATGACACATTTTTTACCTTTGTGTTTTTGTTTGGAGTGGACGTGTGGGGTTTGGACTTTAATTATATGGGTTGAATTAAAATTGTCAGTTGTGGAATTATGTGGTGTGTAGTGTATTTGTGTACTGGAATTATGAGGCGTGGTGTATAGATAGGGGTGAGAGCTGCAGTGGTGGATTAACTCTAGATAGAGGTGGTGTTCAGGTGGTGCTGAGTAATCCTGAGGTGGTTCTGAGTCCTGCTTTGGTGCCTAAAAGAGAAGGCGAGTTGTGAGAATGGCCTCCTGCTTTCGCTGGGAGAGCTGCCAGATGTCTGTGAGCTTTGCTGCTTTTGTCCTCGGTAATTAAGAAGAAAATCCTTATTGCTCATGGCCATAGCAATTCTGAGTGTGGATGAGCTGCTCACAACCTTAAAATAACCGACATGTGCCCCAAACTGAATGAGAGCCAAATTAATCAAAGAGGAAAAAGGTTAGCACAATAATATAAACAAGCATTTGCAATGCAATAAGTCTCGCATTTAACAAGTTTGAGCTTTTGATAATGTATATGACAATGCTTTTTATTTATGTTTCAAAAGCCAGAACATAAATAAAAGGCATTGTCATTTGCAACGCAATATCTTAAACTTTAGAAAATGCAAAACCTATTGCATTGCAAATGCTTGTGTAACAGGTTTTCTTCTCTGTAGGATGGCTTCCTGAGAAACCCATTCGGAAAACCAAAGAGCGGAGAGAGCGCCGGGGCAGGGTCGCCCCCACCAGGAGCGGATGTGTCTTGTGCAAGGTGGACCGACGTGGTGTCTTTAACCGGAGAGACTGCCTTCTGCCGGGCCGAGTGCCCCGTGTCCCTCAAAAGGCAATGGGCCTTATTTATGAAGGCCTTGCGCCACCATGCGTCACTTTTAAAATGGGAAAAGGTGACGCACCGGTGGCGCACAGCCTTCATAAATACGGCCCTATTTGCCTCTCCATCTGACGCTCAGCACCCGTGGCAAGGATGTATGGGGGAATCTCCAGGCTCCTGCCCAAGACCAGGACTCGTGTAAGGGGGGAACCTCAAGGCCCCTGCCCAAGACAAGGACTCTTGTACATGCCTTAGGCGATGGCCTCTTGACAGCCACGACTGTGCCTAGTTACTGTGAATTTTTTAGTACTGTACACCCAGGCTGCACGACCATTGTAGCATTTCATTGTGTACTTTTTACCATTGCACTGTTTCCTGCCCTCGTTAAAGTCCTGTATTGGAGGCCTAGTATGCTTTGTACAGCTACAATGTAAAATAACCAGACTGAATATATCTTTAAGTTATATATGTGTATTTATATAGCGAGCATGTTGGCGCCAGTAGGCACTGGAAGCCATATTATTGGCTATGATTAAAAAATACCCTGTCAGGATGTAACACGCTCATCTCCTTTTGGAGAGAAATGCATGTCAAGTGCTATTTTACGTTCTTAAATTGTATAGAAAGTGACTATATACAGAGAAAGTATATGATTTTTATAACTTTTCAAGAATTGGCTCGTCTTGTGTTATTTTTGCGTGTGGTTGGGGTAGTTTTGACACAATGCTTTGAAACGCTGTCATTTTCGTGCACACTTGGCAGCTTATCAATAGCCCTTGCCTAGGTGACGTGGGTGGGTGGAAGGCCCTTCCCACTCCATGGAGACTGCAACCTGCTCAGTTTTTACCTGCTTCCAGAGCTTCAGAAAGCAAGGGTGATGAATGCTGCTTCGATGTCGGCCAGCCTGAGAAGACACCGTAGAGGTGCAGTGGATGTACCTAGGGACCAGGGGCCTTATTTATGAAGGCCTTGCGCCGCCGATGCGTCACTTTTTCCCATTTCAAAAGTGACGCACCGGTGGCGCAAGGCCTTCATAAATAAGGCCCCAGGCTTTAAGGGAGCCGGGTCCAGCCGGTGCTGACGGGCAGTTCTTAAAAGCAGGTACCGAGATGAGTCCCTATCGGGCTCTCCATTTTAGCCCTCACTCACAGAATGGAAACAAAAAAAATAACCTTTGCAGCAATGTACTGTTTTGATGTAACTTTTATGTTTTTTGCAGTTCTATATTGCAAAACTCGAAGTGCCTTACATGGGCACAAACAAGGACATCTTCATTTATTTTTTAATAGGCATGGAGGATTAAGTGATTTTGCCCAGAAATGCGGGATAAAAAGCTGCTTCCTCAGCTCCAAAGTTGGCAGCTCTTGTTATTAGGCCACAGCCTCGTGCGCTAGAACTAAAGCATTTCCAACATATACAACGAAGCATTAGTTGTATGCATGCGTGTAGTATACTTATCTTATGCAACTAACAAACTCCGACAAAGCCAATAGTCCTGGCTGTAGGTGTATAATGTTACTTGTATTATATATGTGGGGGCAATATCAGAAGTAGCAAAACACAAGGCGGGTGCCACTGACCCCAGAATTCTAACAAAAGTGGTTTAAACCCACACCCTTATTTATACAGGCCACGCCCCTTTGACAGAGCCCCCTCGCTCTCTCACACACACACACAGGTTTTTCAACCTACTTAAAGCCCTGGATGTACACCAGAGTGGCATGCACAGTAACGCAGATGGTTGCATTTGTAGAGGTGCACTGTGAGCCATGCGCACTTACGCCTGAATATATTTTTCTTAATGGGCGACCTATTGGCTGCCAGCTGCTGTGTGGTTGCACACAGGCAGCGACCCGCGGCCATCTATGCCAGACGTCTGTACCTAAGCACACGTGATGCTGTCAGGGCAGCGTCCTTAAAACAGATGAGTCCCCTTTTTACGTTAAAACGGATGGTGGCTTTACAGTGCCCGTTAGTGGCATAACGCAAAATAATACACCCCTCCCCGCAGCAGGTGATGAGGGGCCACTAAATCTCACATTTATTCATTGGCCTTGAGGTGAATGGGTGCTCCTCGGTGGTTGTGTGCACCCTGCGCCGCGGTGGTCTGCATCACGCCCTTGAGGCCTGAGTCAACGGGTTCCATAGGGCTAGGCCTATGTACATTAATAGTTTGCACCTGGACTGTCAAGGCCTGTACTGATACACTTGTAATTTGTGGCCGAGCCTGTTTGCGCAGATGTGGGGTGCACTCGTGTTCTGGTGGGAATACTGGACCTGAGCCAGGCCTCTCTATACGCAGTATAGCGCTGGGCTCTGCAGTGCCATGATAACGAATAGGTGGGAGCTGAGCTGCTTGCACAAGAATAGCGAGGAATGGTTCTGAGCTGCAGGTTTCCCAGGTGCGTGCAGGGGCGCAGCTTCCATTGGGGTAGCAGATGCAGTGGCACGGGGCCTGGAAGGCCCCACGGACCCCTGGTTATTGGTGTTCTTTCACAGCTAAAACAGCAGCTAAGGGCCAGTGTCCGTCCCTGAACTAGATCCCAGGGCAGACTGGCTATGCGTATAAATGAGTGGTAGGCATCTGCCAGGCCGGTTTGTGAATGAAAGATGGGCACTTCAAGAGGCATACCGCAGAAATGTTTCCAGGGGTGGGCTAATCTGTCAAATGAAGGGGCGTGGCTAATGTTAATCAATAGGGGCGTGGCTACAATGGCAGACAATCAGGATCGGGTCATGCTCAGGCCAAGCTGAGAAAAGAAAGTGGTGAATTCTGCATTTGAAACTGGACAACAATTAGAGCACACATTAACCCTAAAATTACCCACTGGCCCCTTAAAACTCCTACATTTCCTGATCCCTCAAATTAGCCCCCTGGCTCCCCAAAACCGATAACCCAGGGATACTCATAGTACGGCCGGCGGGCCACCGGCGGCCCGGCAAGCCTTCCTGGGCGGCCCGCGGACCTTGTAGACACACTGTTGGAACTGGCCCTTCTTGCAGGGTCATCCTCAAACTTTTTGCTTATTCCTCCCTTATTTTTCCTGACCCGTGGCTATTGGCAACAGGACTCTGCGCACTTTACCACTGCTGATCAGTGCTAAAGTGCATATGCTCTCTATGTAAATTGTTATTCTGATTGGATATACATGTTTGGCATATTTGTATCACCATGAAGTCCCTAGTAAAGTGCACTGGGTGTGCCAGGGCTGGTGATGACAAATACTACTAGTGGGCCTGAAGCACTGATTGTGCCACCCACATGAGTATCCCTAAAATGGTGTCTCAGGCCTGCCACTGCAGTGCCTGTGTGCAGTTTAGAAACTGCCATGTCCTCCTAGTCAGTGTCCCCACTGACCAGGCCTAACCCTTCCCTTTTTGTGCACATCAGTCACCTCTATGGAAGGCTCAAGGTACCCCCCTGGGCAGGGTGCAGTGTATGTGAAAGGTAGAGCATGTACTGGTGCAGGTAACATGTTCTGGTAGTGAATTACAGCCATTTTCGTTTTTCACTACTGTAAGGCTATCTTGCTCCATAGATTAACATGGGGGATGCTGGCTACAGTGGTTAACAACATTTCTTCTCATAGGAACAAGATAGGACATAAGTATCTAGTATCCCTGAACTCAGAATTTAATAACACATCTTTTAGGAAAGGTTGTTTTTAAATCCTGTGTTTGAGAACAGCGCTTTTAGAAAGTTGCTGTTCTCTTGTCTGACCCTTCTGTGTGCCTGGGCCTGTTTGTGTATTGACTGTCTGGTTTGAGAGTGACAGGGGCTGGGGAATTCCCCAGGAGGCTGGCTGAGTAAGCCCTAGGCTGAATGACTGCATTTGCAACTTGAGTGGTGGGAGGAGTTAGCACCTGGGCCTGAATAGGACTGTGCCCGCCCCCCACAGTGCTGGCTCCACCCCCTGTGGTGCGTCTGATGTCTCTGCCCTGCACTGTGAAAGGAGAGAAGGAATCATGTCAACAAAGTGCTCCAGGGCTGGGCTTTCCCTCCACAATGCTGGCTCCACCTCCTGCGGGGCGGCTGAGTACCCTGCCCCTCACTCTGAAAGGAAAGAAGCAGCCAGCAAAACAAAGTACTCAGGAAACACCCAGAACTGGTTTAGACCGGGATCAGGGCCCACATGCACAGAGAGAACAAAGACTTTAGGGGTATAAGTACAGGACCCCTGACAACAGAAAATTAGATCATCCTGGAATCAAGAAGGAACCTCTGCCAAGGAGAAAGCTGAAACTGAAGAAGGAAGATTGTCCTGCTGTTGCTCTGCTGGACTGACCTGCTGTTGCTTTGCTGCCAAGGAGAGGGGAAGGACTTTGCTGTGTGCTGTGTCCCCTGTCTTGAAGGAATCTCCAAGGGCCTGAGAAGAGCTGGCTCCCTGTTTTGAAGTCCCAGGAACAAAAGGACTTCACCCCCAGCTTCCCTGAACTCTGCTGAGAGAGTTCTGTCCCTTCTATAGTGCTTGATGCAGTTGTGGGGCCTCTGGAGGTTGTACCTGTGCTGGGAAGCTTGAAACTAAGCTTGAGAGACTTTTGAAACTGAAAAGTGTTGCATCGCTTGCTTGCGGAGCGCATCCCCGACAGTGCGAGAAGTTTCCCGCCTTTACGAAGGTCGAGATCGTCGCAGCGCCTGACGCCGCTGCCAGAGCCGTCGCATCCTTCGTTTGCGGGACGCACCAGACCAGTGCGGGAAAGCCGAACATCGCTGCGAGTGTCGTCGCAGAGCCTGTCGACGCTGGGTGAGATCGCCGCACCGCTTGCTTGCAGACCGCATCACGTCGCTGCGAGCATCGTCGCAGAGTCATCGCATCGAGGAGCTGCGAGAGAGAGGATCACCGCTGGACCGCGCATCGTTGCCCCAGAGATCGTCGCAGCCCTTTCGGATTCGTCGCAACACGCCCGCTGGTGCAGCGCGGCTGTCGCATCGCCTCCCCAGGGTCTCAGGAGCAACGCATCGCTTGTTTTCCACCGCACCAGCTTCTGCTTTTTGGAACTTTGTTGCAACTAAAAGGTACTGTGAGTAAACGTGACACAACTGTGAACTTTTCACACATCTGTGGTTTATTTTACTTGAAGAACTTTAACGCAAACCTTAAGAACTCTTTTGAAACCATATTCTTGAACTGTGTATGTTGGATTTTTGTCGTTTTGGTCTTGTTTAGTTTAGATTAAATACCTTTATTTTTCTAAACTGTTGTGGAGTCAGTTTGTGGTGTTTTCACTGTGTTACTGTGAGTGTTGGTACAAATACTTTACGCATTGCCTCTGGTTAGCCTTGACTGCTCGTGCCAAGCTACCTTTTATTTATTTAAAACATTTATAGAGCGCGGCTGTCGCCTTGCAGGCATCCTGGCGCTAAACAGAGAGTAGCTCCACAGAGGGGAAAAAAAAATAAAAAATAGGGAGGTTGAGAACGAGTGAACTAGAATAAATGGTTTAAACGAAGGTTAAGGGGAGGAGGTTAAAGTAAACAGAGGTTAGGGGAAGAGCCAGGTCTTGATATGTTTTCTGAAGGGAAGGAGTTGTGGTGTTTGGCGGATATCCAGGGGCAAACTATTCCATAGTTTTGCCGCTGCAACTCCAAAGGATCTTCCCCCAGTCCTAACCTTGTTGAATCTTGGGACTGAGACAAGGTAGGCTGAAGCTGAACGGAGTGCTCTTGTAGGGGTATACCAAGTGAACATAGCTTGCAAGGGTCTGGGTCCGACTCCGTGCAAAGCCTTGAACACCTAGAGGGTGAGCAGGGGTTATCTCAGAGGGTTATCTCCTTGCCCTGACTAGAAGCAAGGGTCCCTATTTGGACAGTGGTACCTACCTCTGCCAACTAGAGACCCCCAGTTCTAACATTGGTGGCAGCGGTGGGATTTGAACTTGTATTTGTACTAGACCCACAGTAATTGGTGTACATCACTAGTGAGTGCAGACCACTACACCACTGGATACTACATTGTTTATTTTTGGTTCTATTTTTGATCATAACCCTGAAAGAATCCAAGCATCATGTCTCAGAATGGTAAACCAGCAAGTGATGTTGCAGAACTGGAGTTTGATATTGAAATGTTAAGTGATTACAAAGTAGGTCAACTCAGGCATTTCTGCAGGAGCTTTGGATGTCCCATGAAGCGCAGCTCCAAGAAGGAGGAGCTACAGGAGGCCGTAAGGGCCTGGTGGGAGACCAAAGAGGCAGGGGAGACAGATGATGCAGAAGTGGATGAGGATGCACAGAGGGATGGTTTCAGGCCACAGGATCTGCCTGTGTCCAGAGCGGCCTCAGGGGCTAGCAGCAGCCATTCCACTGACAGTTTTTCCCAAGAGGAGTTGGAGGAAAACCAAAGGGCTAGAGATCATAAGTTAGAAATGTTGAGGCTTGAATTGCAGATAAAGCAAATGGAGGAAGAGAGAGAAAGGGCGGCGGAGGAGAGCAAAAATGCCCGTGCCCTGGAAGAATTGAAATTGACCTTGGCCCATGAATTAAGAATGAGAAAACTTGAGATGGAGCTCAAGAGGCGTGAGGCCATGAGGGTCTCAGCTGAAGAAGGAACATGGGTAGCTCAAGAGGTGAGCTTTGCTGATTTGGAGGTGGAGTCCAGCTCAGATGGTGGCAGCATGTTTATGATATCTAGTGCTGAGAGAAAGGTACAAACACCCAGAGATGTGGCGCCTGACTTGAGGGAGGGGGTCGACATACACCAGGGGGTTCAGGTTTATGGTGTAGTCCCAGTGGAGTGCAGTGTCCCTGAAGTAGATTGGGGGACTGGCACAGGGGACCATATTTCTAGTGGTCGGAGGGACACTCTACTGACTCTAGATGAGAGGTACAGGGAGAGGGGTTCCCCCATGGTAGAAACCTTGGTGTCTGTGTGTGAAGACCAGCCAGAAGAGTGTGGGTTGTGTGACAGAGACAGTCAGATACTGCCTTGCCAGTCTCAGGAGAGTGGTGTGGGGTACTTGTGTGAGGCACTGGAGGGTGAGGCAAAGGGTAGCTTGGTTAACAACTGTGGGGGGCTGTGTGATTCATTTGTTGGAGAGCATACTTTAAGTCCCTGTTTTCCAGAGCTATGCCAACACCCGGTGGAGTGTGAGTTCTCTGATCCCAGAGAGCTTGCATTGGAGGCAGACCTCTTGGTGGATTCCAGAGAGTCTGAGGAGGCATTGCGGAGTGATCCCAAAAGGAGTGGCTTAGATATCTTCCAGACCTGTGAGGTGGAAGAGGTTCAGTGTAGCCCAGTTAGATCCCAGTGTAGTGGGAGGGGTGTAGGGGCTCATGTCCGGCCTCAGTGGAGAAGGAGTGAGTGTGGGACGGTGTGTCTCACGGTGCCCGAAACCCAGTCTCAGGGCCTGGAGGGTTCCTTAAGAGAACACCAGGTTGGGGACCTAGACTGTACTTGTAGGCCATTTGAGGAGGATCTCCTAGTTTCTGTTGAACGGGGAGTGCCTGTAACCAGGCATCCATCAGTTCTGGTGTCTGGCAGTGCTACTCCATTTGGGAGGGTACAGAAGTCCAGACTGAGGGGTGAGAGGGGGAAGGAGTCCCTAGAGGGAGAACCAGTGGGTCAGGGACCAGTCAGAAGGGCTAAGTCCACAGTGAGTGACCTTGGTGACCTCACTTCTGTCCTGGGGGATCTTCCCGCGCTGTCAGGTAGACAGGGGTCGGGAGACCTGCGCCAGGCAGACTGTCACAGGACACATGAGTTGTGTGTCACCCTCAAGGGGGTACTATGTGAGTCCCCAGAAGTCCTGGCGTGCCAGGCAAATGCACAACCGCAGGTTTTGGTCCCTGGGTTGGGAGACAAGGTTCAGGATCTGCCTGACCTGGAAGGAAGGGCATCTGTAACCAGTGCCCTGACCAATATGGTTCCATGGGGTACCCCTCCAGTAGGGAGGGTACAGTGCTCTGGAAGGAGGTGCAGAGGGAGGGAGTCCTCGCCTCTGACCCCGCTACAACCTGAGGGGTTAAACCCTAGGTTGAGAGACCAGTTGCTGGAGGGAGGTCCTGAACTGGTAGGTAAGTTGTGTTCTTGGTTGTCTTGGTGGACAGGGTTGCCCCTGGAAGGAGGGCAGGAGTCTCACCCTGGGGGTGGACTGGGCCACACCGTTGTGTTGACCAGATGGGTACTGTGTACCAGGCTGGGCATATCTGTGAGTGAAGTCCTGGTGTGCCAGCCAAGTGTTCCAACGCAGGGGTTGGTCCCTGGGTGGGGATGCCATGTGCAGGGGTTGTCTGACCTGGAGGCTTTGGAGCCTAGGTTTGAGGGCCAGGTCCGGGGTGACCCCCCTGACCTGGAACACCAGTTGCAGGATAGAACCCCTGAACTGGTGGGTGAATGGTGCAGGACACCTGCCACAGGTGCCCTAACTATTCTAGAAGGGGGTACTGCTCCAGGTTGGAGGGTACAGAGCCCAAGGAAGTGGAGGACCGGGTGTGGAGAAGCCCACCTCAGCCTCCTGTCCAGCCGCCGGATACAGGTCCGGGACTGGTGGGTCAGTGCCCGAGTGTTAAACCTGACCTGACAAGAGAGGGAGTGGACAAAGGGTGCCAAGCACCTGGGGCTGCTGCCCCCCATCCTCTGAAGCCACAGGGGTTTGAGAGCCATGAGAAGGATGAGGCCTGGGTCTCATCCCTGCTCACTGTTGGTGGTCACTGTGGCTTGCTGTCGGTCTGTTGAGACACACCTGTGAGGAAATTAAGGTTAGGTGCTACACAGGTGGTGTCCACAGGTGAGGAGAAGGGTTCCACATGGATTGGCCTAATGGACCCCGAGAGCATGGATAGAGTGATAGAACTGGGTTTAGGATGGCGTAGAACAGGACTGCCCTGCTGTGTGGGCCAGTTTCCATGTTCTATCGCCTTAAGCAGGGAATACCATCGAGGTATCGTTTGGTCTACCCTGGCTTTAGGCTGGAAGGGGGTTGTGTTGGAACTGACCCTTCTTGCAGGGTCATCCTCAAACTTTTTGCTTATTCCTCCCTTATTTTTCCTGACCTGTGGCTGTTGGCAATAGGACTCTGCACACTTTACCACTGCTGATCAGTGCTAAAGTGCATATGCTCTCTATGTAAATTGTTATTCTGATTGGATATACATGTTTGGCATATTTGTATCACCATGAAGTCCCTAGTAAAGTGCACTGGGTGTGCCAGGGATGGTGATGACAAATACTACTAGTGGGCCTGCAGCACTGATTGTGCCACCCACATGAGTATCACTAAAATGGTGTCTCAGGCCTGCCACTGCAGTGCCTGTGTGCAGTTTAGAAACTGCCATGTCCTCCTAGTCAGTGTCCCCACTGACCAGGCCTAACCCTTCCCTTTTTGTGCACATCAGTCACCTCTATGGAAGGCTCAAGGTACCCCCCTGGGCAGGGTGCAGTGTATGTGAAAGGTAGAGCATGTACTGGTGCAGGTAACATGTTCTGGTAGTGAATTACAGCCAGTTTCGTTTTTCACTACTGTAAGGCTATCTTGCTCCATAGATTAACATGGGGGATGCTGGCTACAGTGGTTAACAGCATTTCTTCTCATAGGAACAAGATAGGACATAAGTATCTAGTATCCCTGAACTCAGAATTTAATAATACATCTTTTAGGAAAGGTTGTTTTTAAATCCTGTGTTTGAGAACAGCACTTTTAGAAAGTTGCTGTTCTCTTGTCTGACCCTTCTGTGTGCCTGGGCCTGTTTGTGTATTGACTGTCTGGTTTGAGAGTGACAGGGGCTGGAGAATTCCCCAGGAGGCTGGCTGAGTCAGCCCTAGGCTGAATGACTGCATTTACAACTTGAGTGGTGGGAGGAGTTAGCACCTGGGCCTGAATAGGACTGTGCCCGTCCCCCACAGTGCTGGCTCCACCCCCTGTGGTGCGTCTGATGTCTCTGCCCTGCACTGTGAAAGGAGAGAAGGAATCATGTCAACAAAGTGCTCCAGGGCTGGGCTTTCCCTCCACAATGCTGGCTCCACCTCCTGCTGGGCGGCTGAGGACCCTGCCCCTCACTCTGAAAGGAAAGAAGCAGCCAGCAAAACAAAGTACTCAGGAAACACCCAGAACTGGTTCAGACCGGGCTCAGGGCCCACATGCACAGAGAGAACAAAGACTTTAGGGGTATAAGTACAGGACCCCTGACAACAGAAAATTAGATCATCCTGGAATCAAGAAGGAACCTCTGCCAAGGAGAAAGCTGAAACTGAAGAAGGAAGATTGTCCTGCTGTTGCTCTGCTGGACTGACCTGCTGTTGCTTTGCTGCCAAGGAGAGGGGAAGGACTTTGCTGTGTGCTGTGTCCCCTGTCTTGAAGGAATCTCCAAGGGCCTGAGAAGAGCTGGCTCCCTGTTTTGAAGTCCCACGAACAAAAGGACTTCACCCCCAGCTTCCCTGAACTCTGCTGAGAGAGTTCTGTCCCTCCTAGAGTGCTTGATCCAGCTGTGGGGCCTCTGGAGGTTGTACCTGTGCTGGGAAGCTTGAAACTAAGCTTGAGAGACTTTTGAAACTGAAAAGTGTTGCATCGCTCGCTTGCGGAGCGCATCCCCGACAGTGCGAGAAGTTTCCCGCCACTACGAAGGTCGAGATCGTCACAGCGCCTGATGCCGATGCCAGAGCCGTCACATTCTTCTTTTGCCGGACGCACCAGACCGCTGCGGGAAAGTCGAACATCGGTGCGAGTGTCGTTGCAGAGCCTGTCATCGCTGGGTGAGATCGCCACACCGCTTGCTTGCGGACCGCATCACGTCGCTGCGAGCATCGTCGCAGAGTCATCGCATCGAGGAGCTGCGAGAGAGAGGATCACCGCTGGACCGCGCATCGTCGCCCCAGAGATCGTTGCAGCCCTTTCGAGATCGTCGCATCGTGCCTTTGCGAGAACAAACTTCCTACGGAACCTACGCACCGGAATGCAAACAAGTGGCCTTCCTCCCCTTACAGACCGGATTCGTCGCAACACGCCCACTGCTGCAGCGGGGCTGTCGCATCTCCTCCCCAGGGTGTCAGGAGCAACGCTTCGCTTGTTTTCCACCGCACCAGCTTCTGCTTTTTGGAACTTTGTTGCAACTAAAAGGTACTGTGAGTAAACGTGACGCAACTGTGAACTTTTCACGCATCTGTGGTTTATTTTACTTGAAGAACTTTAACGCAAACCTTAAGAACTCTTTTGAAACCATATTCTTGAACTGTTTATGTTGGATTTTTGTCGTTTTGGTCTTGTGTAGTTTAGATTAAATACCTTTATTTTTCTAAACTGTTGTGGAGTCAGTTTGTGGTGTTTTCACTGTGTTACTGTGAGTGTTGGTACAAATACTTTACGCATTGCCTCTGGTTAGCCTAGACTGCTCGTGCCAAGCTACCTAGAGGGTGAGCAGGGGTTATCTCAGAGGGTTATCTCCTTGCCCTGACTAGAAGCAAGGGTCCTTATTTGGACAGTGGTACCTACCTCTGCCAACTAGAGACCCCCAGTTCTAGCACACACGTGTTTTAAAAAAATAATTAAATTGTGTTAGCAAATACCGCCGCAGCAGCGAAGACTCAAGAGACTCTGCTCTGTGGGGGCCGGAGAGGGGGATTTCAGTGATTGTCAGAGGGGAGCTGCAGGGGCGCTGAGAGGTGAAGCACAACAAAACCTAATTAACATGTAAATGGTCTTTTACAGACCTGTGAAGTACTGGGGCGTGGCTGTGTGTGCGCGCTGATGAATCTGTCTCAGCCCGGGCTGACACACACACAGGGCGGGGTGACAGAGGTATACCTTCACAGATCTCTTGCTTCCTTCGTGGGTTCTTCGCATTGCACTCATTGCCTCCCCTGCAATAGCATAATGTTCCTCCAACTCAAACCCTCCTTTGCAGGACTCAGCTTAAATAGCACGTTGGGGTATAGGGAAAAAAAACTCGGACTGCAGAAGGAGGAATACTTAAGATTGGATTTGGATGTCACACGCATCTATTCACCAGCAACTCAAACGATAACGGGTGTCCCCCCTTACAGTTACCGTGCCAACTTGCTATCTGCACACTTGTAGCGCCATATTACACGCACTACTGTCTTTGTACTGAAATCTCGGCCTGCCTGGCTTGGCCGATATTACTTTCCTACCGTCCTTTCTGCAGACGAGGGTCTCCTTCGAGGGAAAGGGGTGACGAGGTCATGATGCCAGGCTAAACGCATAGAACAAATCGGTCCCACGCAGTGGTGACAGTCGGGGAATCCTTTCTCCTAGCTTCAGAGGATTACACTCCTGCGCTGCATTCGTCATTATCCATGCAGCAGGGATAATTTACATTAACTCCAAGCTTGAGTCTTCTTTAAAAAAACACTTGTTCCTGTGTATTTAAATTACAGAAAAATCCCACTAGCATTCAGATATGGCATACCCTGGAGTGGGGTGGGCAGAGCATAATGGAACATGAGGCTCAATTGCAGGAAATATGGCCTCTCACATCCTGTTTATTACAGTTTGGGTCCCACGGTGCTCTTCCATTTTTGGTGCTATGCAATACTTTTAAATCCTTCTTGCCGTTTCTCTCCTTCAAATGGGTGTAATGTCTGATATTTGTACATTTCCCTCATCTTCAGTGCTTGATTATGTTTGCGAGGAAGTGTCACTCATATTTGTGGAAATGTCACTCATAATTACACTGAAACTATGAAAATGTCACACATATCAATCTGAAACCTTGGCAGCCATGGAGGGTGAGGGAGGGAGAGGGAGACAGAGGGAGAGGGAGGGAGGCTCACGGAGGGAGGGTGACAGAAGAAGCGAGGGTGACAGATGAGGGAGGGAGACAGAGAGAGAGGGACAGAGAGAGGGAGACAGAGGGAGGAGGGTGACAGAGGGAAGAGGTTGGCAGAGGGAAGAGGGAAACAGAGGAAGGAGGGAGACAGAGGGAGATAGACAGAGGGGGGGAGGCAGAGGGAGGGAGGCAGAGGGAGGGAGGCAGAGAGAGGGAGACAGAGGGAGGGAGGCAGAGGGAGACAGAGGGAGGGAGACAGAGGGGGAGGCAGACAGATGGAGGGAGAGAGAGGGAGGGAGACGGAGGGAGGGAGGGAGAGAGGGAGAGAGGAAGAGAGGAAGAGAGAGGGTGGGAGCGAGAGAAAGAGAAAGAGATGCGTGTATGCTGGGTCTCGTGGCCCAGTGGACGAAGGCGTGCCCGGCAGGGACCTGTGTTCAACCTCATGGTCACAATTTTTTTGCTTTAGCCCCACCCCCTCCTCTCTGACCCCCCCTAAAATTGTCCCCCTGTACCCCAAAACCCATAGCCTCCCTGAACCCAAAAATGTCCCCCCTTGCACCCCAAAATCCATACCAACCCTTAACCCTAAAATTACCCCCCTGGTACCCCAAAACCCATACCCACCATGAACTCCAAAATTATCCCCCTGGCACCCAAAACCCATACCCACCCTGAACCCTAAAATGACCCCTGCCCCCCAAAACCATACCCTCCCTGAACCCTAAAATTATCCCCCTGGCACCTTAAAACCCATCCCCCCCTCAAACCTAAAATTACACCCCTGGTACCCCAAAACCCATACACTCCCTGAACCCTAAAATTTTCCCCATAGCCCCCCAAAACCCATACCCACAATGAACCCTAAAATTACCCCCTGGTACCCCAAAACCCAAACCCACCATGAACCCTAACATTATTCCCCGGGCACCCCAAAACCCATACCCACCCTGAACCCTAAAATTCCCCTGCCCCCCAAAACTCATACCCACCCTAAACCCTAAAGTTACACCATGGCCCCTTAAAACCCATACCTGCCCTGAACCCTAGAATTACCCCCCTGGTACCCCAAAACCCATACCCACCCTGAACCCTAAAATTATCACCCTGGCACCTCAATACCCATACCTACACTGAACCCTAAAATTACCCCCTGGCACCCCAACACCCATACCCACCCTGAACCCTAAAATTACTCCCTGGCACCCTAAAACACGCACCCAACCTGAACCCTAAAGTTACCCCTTTGCACCACAAAAGCTGAACACTACAATCTTACACTACATTTGCATATTCGGAGGGGACTGTCCTCCTTGACATTTCCATGCATGTAAGTCTAGAACACTGTTCACTTAGAGTAACCTAGATGTGCAGCTAGTGGGTAATGCTGACGCTGTAGAATGCAATAAAGGTACTTAAAAACTGCTGCCTGCTCTTCTGATACTATTCAGTGGAGTCGGGCTGATCAGCAGCACTGTCGTCCTGGCATCCATCTCCTCCCGAAGGTCTCACTGTGTAGATAGATGTGGGTCAAATGTCTCCTGGTTTCTCCTTGCCAGGGCCTCCTCTACTTCTTCATTGGTTTCCTTGGATGCAAAAAGAGACAAATCCATGGCACTGTTCACCATTCATCTGGTGAGCAGCGCCGTGGATGTGTATTCCTTACAAATGCACAGACAGCAGGGGGAAAGGGATGGCAATGCAGGTGATGCTTTTGCATAGCGAAAGCGGTGATAGCGCGGGGACACACTGTTTTGTGTAGCCAGGCCCTTTAAAAATGGTTTTATTATTATTATTATTATTTTGCTTAGTAAAGTAATTCCTACTGGCGTCATAGCCCAGGGTTTGCTGTCTGTGCACATGTATGGAATACACATTTATACAAGTGCACAGACAGCAAACCCTGGGCTATGACGTCAGCAGAAATTCCTATGCAAAAGAAAAGCGTCACCAGCACTGGCCATCCCTTTCCCCCGGCTGTGCACATCTTCCCACTCCCTCCCCATGCTCATATTCACAACACATCAAGTGCTTAGGTGAAATCCCTGCCTTCAGGGAAGGATATCACCTCGGTGGCACCAGTCTAAAAGAAAACAAAGGGTGGGGGCAGGGATGGTCGTTGAAACCGTTCAGAGGCGGGCTGGCTCGGGCTGGTTCTGGGCCTCTCAGAAGGGGTCATCAAAATCACATTCTCGGATGCTTAGCATTCAACCATGGCTTGTTCATAGCACCTGGTGGTGGCTCAGATCAAAGTAGGTGCTTTACAAGCGTAATATTCTACATGGAAAAAACACAGAAACACAACATCCATTAAATCGTTAACACTCTAAGGGAATTAATGAATTGAAGTAAAACGCCAAACACAAACAGGAACTAAGGGCCAGATGTAGGTGGCCCATTACCGGTCGGTAAATTTCAGGTTTACCGACCGGTATTGAGCCATTTAACATGTAGGGGAGATTCGGTAAATACCGATTCGGTATTTACCGAATCATCATTTACGGATTCGGTATTTACCGAATCGGTAAATGATATGTAGGAAGCACTTTGAAGAGTGCTTCTGTGCTTTAAGGATTTGTTATTTACCACCAACTATTAGTTGGTGGTAAATAACTAATACCTCTGTAAATTCAAATCTGTGCATTTACACCAGTGCCATGTGGCAGAAATACATGCCCTCAGGGCATGTATGTGTGCCACATGTGCACACAATCACTATTCAGGGGTGCAACAGGGTGTCGATGTGACACCCTGCCACCCTTAAATGTTTCCCTATTTTACCGAATCGGTATTTGCCGAATCGATAATTGACATTCATTCCTATGGGCTTCTAGGCCCTTAGGAATGAATGGCAATTACCGAATCGGTAAATACCAATTCGGTAAATACAGAATCTTAACGATTCGGTAATTTTTACTGAATATTTACCTACATAGCATTTACCGATTCTAAAATACCGAATCGGTAACATTCCGTATTTTAGAATCGGTAAATACTATTTACCTACATCTGGCCCTAAATCGCTGACATGGATTGCCTTTTTACATTCATTATTTAGAAATCGATCAGTGTTTATGTCAGAATAGAGGGCATGATGTTAGAGCCCGATAAGGACCCGTTGCAACGTCCTCTGCAACCAGGGGGACCCGGACCATTTAAAGCCCTGGCTGAGGGGTCACTTTAATGTGAGATGAAGATCGGCAACAAAAGGGCCCCCCACATGCAGAAGATTTCTTGAGAAATCCCTGTTCTGGAACGGGGGCTGAGCAGGACGTTTGTGGCAGGGAAGGAGGCTCATGGTTCCTGCGCTGTTTGTAGTGTATCTTTTCCCTGCTAGTGGGGGTGCCTGCTTCAGTCATGCTGCTGGGCTTCAGTCCTGTCCAGATCTGCGCATCCGAGCATTTCACATTGTAAGTACCATGGATGCGTTGGTGAATGCTTTGCAGACACGTTCTGGTGAACTCTGTACTTTTGGTGACGTCATGTGTGAACGCTGCGCCCCGAAGTGAACTCACAAGTTAATGTAGTGTGACCAACTGACATTGTTGCAAATTCAGGATGGTAAGTGTAAAAATTCAGGATAAAAGGTCAAAATTCAGGATGAAAATTCAGGACGAAAATTCAGGACAGAAGGTCAAAATTCAGGACAAATCTTAGGGACAAAAGGTACGTTTTACAGACACATCAGAGGAAGTTATGCAATAGTTTAAAAGTAAGTAAGTAGACAACCACTTAAGTACAAGTCAAAATAAGTTTACATTAGGTTGAGACAATCATGCACTTCACGTTTTTTTGGTATGCGCACCGCTTTGAGCAACTGTGCAGCTCTTTTTGAGGTATTTCATATGATAATAATCTATTTATATGATTACTGCACTGGGTTAGCCAGTCTGATATTTTGTTTACAACTCATGGTCTTGAGCAGACATGTATGGTGAGAGAAGTGCTCAGGAAGATCTGCTCGGATAGACTTTGTTACTAGCATCTCATATCTGAGTGCCATTATGAGATGTAACACTGCAAGCATAGGTGAACTAAAGGGAGGATTGCTATGATGAGCCCAATACAGGGAACGCATTATGGGTGTTTCAGCAAGTGGAACTTAAAATATGGAATCTGACTTTGCTTATGAGGGCTTTGCAGAGAGCTGCATTAGCTGACGAAAGTCACAAAGGTGCTTTTCTCTGCACCTTTCTTACAGATGGCGCTGTCGATACACTATTACATCGTTTATTTTTGACACCTTGCCTATTGTTACAAACACAATATACATCTCAAGCACAGCTTATGGCACTCTGATGCTCTCCCTAAAACCTTAAACCTAAAACAAAGCATGCAAACATTTACAATTACTAGTGTATCATTCAAGTAGCAGTTGGGTGTCACTCAAAATGTTGTATGCATTATGTATGGATCCCACACATAAGCATACAGCAAATACAGATTAGTAATACATAGGCAAGGGAGTAGCCAGAAAATTGAAATACCTCCCACTTTGAACTAAAGCTTTTATGGCACTAAGAAAGCAAGTAAGTCTTCACAACCCTCCCCAGAAGAGCTCTCTTGTCCAGGGATCTAGCCATTCATCCTTCCATCAAACCCCTGACATCCATCATTTCAAATGCACTTTATGTTATCTATTAATGTATTATTCCACCATTCATTCTGTCCTTCCTTCTGTGTTCCCATCCATTTCCAAACCTTTTCAACCATTTGCAAACCTATCCAAAGTCTATTCCTCCATCCATCATTTCACTCATCCATCCCTCCATCCATCCTTTCACCCAATCCATCCATCATCCATCCACACTTTCACCCAAACCATCCTTTCACTCATCCATCCACTCTTCCACCCATCCATCCACTCCTTCACCCATCCAGCCACCCTTTCACTTATCCATCCATCAACCTTCCACCCTTTCACTCAATCCATCCATTCACTCATCCATCATCCATCCACCCTTTCACACAATTCATCCTCTCACTCATCCACCCACTCTCCCACTCATGAATTCCTATTCACTCATACATCCAACCATTTACCTTTTCACCCAAGCCACCCTTTCACTCATCCATCCACTCTTCCACCCATCCATCCATTCAGTCATCCATCAATCCATTCATTCACCCTTTCACATTTTAATTTATCAATCCATCCATCATTTCTTTCATCCATCCACCTATTCACACACCCATCATCCACCCTTTCACTCATCAATCCATTCTTTTACTGATCTATATTTCATAATTGGTGGTGTGAAGGGTGGGGACAGCGCACACATGTGCACACTATTATTCTTTCACATCCCCTATTGCTCACCTTTCCAATCCCAATCCAGGTGAAGAGAGCACAGAACATGAGGCGCTGCACGATACAGTGAAGATAGGTTGTGTTGCATCTCATAAAATCAAGCGCTTCAGCTGTAATGAACTTACCACAATCACCCTCTGGGCCCATACCACCCTGGTACTTTGTAGAAGAGATTGGCAGTGTTTCTCAGGGACTCTGGGGCACGACAGCGGTATTGAAATGCAGCTTTACGAGGTTGCAGGACAGCAGTAGAGATTGCGCTGCTCCTCCTTCACAGTACCTTGAAAGTGAACCTAGTTGACAGGGCACAACTCCTAAAAAAAAAAAGAAGTGGGGGGGACGCTGTCACCGGAAGTGACGTCAATACAGGCAGTGACATCACGAAAGGTGGCTCCGATCCCGTCGGCCAGAGAGGATAAAAAGGTGAAGTCCAGCTGTTTGGCTGGAGGGATGGCATCCACCCTGTAAAATAAGTGGGGGGATGCCGTCCACCGTGTGGTACCCCGACTTGAGCCCTGCTAGTTGATATCCTTCATGCCCAGAGTTTCGGCGCTCACACACCAGCATTGTGCATGCCTGCAGGAGTGCGAGCTCTAATTGTCACTTTTGCCTAATGTAACTTAACGTTTGCTTTTGTAATTTGTTCATTTGTAATCTTCTCCTCATGTATCAGTACTGTTCCTAATATGAAGCACTCTGACACCTTCGGGTAAAGTCTGCGCTATATAAAAACATAAAATAAATAAAATAAAAAATTAAATAAATGATCGGCTGGATTGATCCACACACTTAGACATAGAGCAGGTTGTTAGCAAGGTGCTTTCGCAGCTCAAACTGCCCATTGCCATTCTGTATGTGATAATCAGCCACATACAGAATGACAATGGGCGGGAAGGGCTGCGAGGAGGACTGCGAGGTGCCCCATCAGGGAGCAAAGGCCTCTCACAGGAGAACAGTTCTGCTCCCTGCAGGGCCCAGAATTATAGACAAACGGCATCTGTAAAAGCATGGGAGTCCGCAAGCACCCCTCCTTCCCCCCCCTGCGGACGTCCATGTCAAAAGGGTATGAGCTGTGGAGGGCACAGAGACGAGAAGAAATATATTGGATGAGATAGGAAAGCAGACAAGCGAAAGGAAGCAAGAGTGGGTGAGAATGAACAGAGAAGAAGGATGAGGGAGGTAAACAGGTGGGTGGAGAGAACACGGGGTGACGTTGAAAACGGGGGGAGCAGAATATGTAAACATTGGATACACGGGATGACGTGGAGAGAGATATAGGGTAGAGTGGATGAAAAGAGAACACTGGATAGACTAGAGATATAGATAGGGATGGGAGAGACTATATGGGGACAGGATGAAACTGGAGAAACAGACACGGGAGGGAAGAAGATGGAGAGAGATTAGAAGAAGGAAACAGGGCTGAGCAGGCAGTGCTGCAGCTGCTGCAGGAACTGCAGAAGGGGGAGGGGGAAAGCAAAGAGCCGAAATGGCCAGGGAAAACGAACTACAACATGTACGATGAAATAAATTTCAAAAAGAAAATATACAGACGTCATATGTCATGGAAACCACTCACAAGAATACGTGTTTGGGTTTAAAGCCCCTCTCCTTTCCTCCTTTCCTCCACCCCCAACACTTAGCTCTGTCTGGTGGGTTTCAACAGCTGTGAGGAGGCCGACCCCTCCAGGAGATCCCCCGCAAAAGTGTCACCGGGCTGGGTGATGCATGACGCCTGAGAATGCAGGGCTGCCCCGGCCCCACGCAGGGGGCCCTCCTAAGAGTGCAGCCCCCCTTAGTGCCACAGGATGGCACACGACGGGTCAGCCCTCCAGTGTTTGGGACCTTCCTGGGTCCCCCACGCCCACGTTATTTCCGGGCAGGAGGGGGTGGAGGGGAGAGGTACTTATACCTCTCCCGCCCACCAGTTGCCCTCTTTGTTTTCTATTCTGCCTGGACGCCGTTTGGATTGTCCTTGTCTTGCGTTGGGTTTTCGCGACCCCGGGTATCCCGGTGAGTGTTTGTTGTTCTCAGGGTCGTTGGTTCGAGCCCTATTACTTAGACAATATACTCAAGGCAATCTGATGGGCGCGAGAGTTGTGGAGTGGCGGTGCATGGTCCATAGGGCGCAGTGTGTTGGTGCGAGGCCGGGAGAGTTTGTGGCCTGTAGGCAAGAGCTGCGGCCTTTGGAGCTCGAGATGCAGGTTCAACTCGTTTCCTTAACTTTCAGGGTAAACTGAAGTTAGCTTTCTTGAGTTGTTAGTTTATTGTAACAACACTTCCCGATGTCTGCCTCCTGTTCCTGTTGCTTACCATAGTAACAAGGTTACCTGATCACGTACTCCGTGATGCAGCACTTTTAACAACCTATTGCATTCTGGGATTTGTATTCTTTGTTTGTAGTCACTAACCCAATTCGTCCTTTTGAGGGCCCTCTGCGGTGCTGGGCATTCATGGAAGGGAGGAGACACCCATATCCTGTGTCCCACCATGCAGGCCATGTCCAGGTGGGACTGCCGCCTAGTTAGAAGTTTTGGCGCGTAGCATGAGGGGCAGTTTCGCTCATCTCCCTAGCACCCAGCTCTCCCCCCTTTCCCACAGCTGTGCCTGTGGGGCCCCGGTGGAGTTGCTGTAGGGGATAGATGCCTCACATCTTATGAGGTACCGCGGTCGGGGGTTTTCATTTGGTCGGTGAGAGGTTTGCGGTAAGTATGGGCGTGAAATCCGTTTTTCTGGCAAATTTGCGGATTTTTGGCAATTTCGCGGTGCGCGAATCGCGCGAGTTTGCCCCAAAATCCGTAAATTCGCAAGCTGCGAATTATTTTGCTTGGTCGCGCTTGAAAAATACAATATCGCGAGCGCGGCGTTGACTTACCGTGATTCTGAGTCCGCCAAGTTGTTTTTGTCCTGGTTTGCGTGTGCTGCGCCATTTTAGATCTTGCTGCGTGATCGCGCGAGAGTTTTTCGAACGCATTTACGTTATCGCGGCTCGCCATCTTGCACAGCGAGTGTTTGACAACGCGAGTACGTCATAAGGGCCCGTGATTACGCATTACGGGAGTAAACAATGCCGAACGCGTAGATGCGGCGCACAGCTGACATCCGGCGGGAGATTTGAACAGCTAGCGTTTCCAAAATTGCAAAAATTGCAATTCTGCACAAGAAATCCACCACAGGCAGCATAAACCTTCTGAAAATCATGATTTTGATCAGAATAACTCCTCAGATTGAGATTTGGCTGCACTTTTTTGTGGAAGGAGTCCATTTTTTGGGGGGGTGGGAGGAAGGAAGTGCCCCAGAGTCTCCAACTTCCTGTTCCTGTCCAGCAAGCTCCTCCCAGTGCTTTGTCCATCTCCTGGTTACTTTTCATTTGGATCTGGAGCTGGAAGGATTACTTTTTGTGGCTGCTGCTGGATATTTGAGGACTTTTTGGACTTTGGAGTTTTTGGATCAATCAATCAATCAATCAATCATAGCATTTGTATTGCGCGCTACTCACCCAGAAGGGTCTCAAGGCGCTTGGGGGAGGGGTCCGCTACTGCTCGAATAGCCAGGTCTTGAGTTGTTTCCTGAAGGCGAGATGGTCCTGGGTCAGCCGGAGGTGGATGTGGATGGGGAGGGAGTTCCATATCTTGGCCGCCAGGTAGGAGAAGGATCTTCCTCCGGCGGTGGCTCTTCGGATGCGTGGTACGGCGGCGAGGGCGAGGTTTGTAGAACGTAGCTGGCGGGTGGGCGTGTGGAAGGTCAGGCGGTCGTTGAGGTACTTGGGGCCCAGGTCGTGGAGAGACTTGTGTGCGTGGGTAAGGAGCCTGAATGTGATCCTTTTGCTGACGGGGAGCCAGTGCAGGTTCCTCAGGTGGCCGGAGATGTGGCTGCGTCGGGGGATGTCCAAGATGAGTCGGGCGGAGGCGTTCTGTATGCGCTGGAGTCTTTTCTGTAGCTTGGCTGTGGTTCCCGTGTAGAGGGTGTTCCCGTAGTCCAGTCGGCTGGTGACGAGTGCCTGGGTGACCGTCTTCCTGGTTTCGGTCGGGATCCAGCGGAAGATCTTTCGGAGCATACGCAGGGTGTTGAAGCATGATGAGGAGACGGCGTTGACTTGTCTGGTCATCGAGAGGGAAGAGTCCAGGATGAAGCCTAGGTTGCGTGCGTGGTCTGTTGGCTTGGGAGCGGTGCCCAGGGCGGGAGGCCACCAGGAGTCGTCCCAGGCGGAGGGCGATGGTCCCAGGATGAGGACTTCCGTCTTGTCTGAGTTCAGTTTCAGGCGGCTGTTCTTCATCCACTCGGCGACGTCTTTCATCCCTTCATGTAGGCTCGTTCTGGCGGTGGCGGGGTCTTTGGTGAGGGAGAGGATCAGTTGGGTGTCGTCCGGCGAGGAACGAGATGATCCACTCCAGTGCCTTTTTCCTTGGATACCGGTGTTGCTGAGGCGTTGCACGTGGGTGCGGTGGCAGACGGTGTCGAACGCTGCAGAGAGGTCCAGGAGGATGAGAGCCCCTGTTTCCCCGTTGTCGAGCAGGGCTCAGATGTCGTCGGTGGCTGCGATGAGGGCGGTCTCGGTGCTGTGGTTGGCTCGGAAGCCGGACTGCGAGGGGTCGAGGGATCCGTTCGTCTCGAGGAAGGCTGCAAGCTGTCTGTTGACGGTCTTCTCGATGACTTTGGCAGGACAAGGGAGGAGCAAGATGGGGCGGAAGTTCTTGAGGTCGGTGGGGTCCGCTGTAGGGTTCTTCAGTAGGGCGTTGAGCTCGGCATGCTTCCAGCTCTCCGGGAAGGTGGCGGTGTTGAAGGAGGAGTTGATGACGTCCCGGAGCTGGGGTGCGATGATGGAGTCGGCCTTGTTGAAGACGTGATGGGGCAGGGGTCGGTTGGAGATCCGAGGTGGATGATGTTCATCGTTCGGGCTGTGTCTTCGGTGGTCACCGTGGTCCAGGTGCGGAGGGTGGCTGTGGGGGGCGTAGGTTCGACGGTTGGGTGCGTGGAGGGTGCGCCGAAGCTGTTGTGGATGTCTGCGATCTTGCGGTGGAAGTACGAGGCGAGAGAGTCGCAGAGGTCTTGTGAAGGAGTGATGTCGTTGTTGCCGGTGCTGGGATTGGAGAACTCCTTGACGATGCTGAAGAGTTCCTTGCTGTCGTGGGCGTTGTTGTCCAGTCGTTCCTTCAGTGATTTCTTCTTGTTGGTGCGGATGAGCTGGTGGTGCTTGCGGGTGGCGTGTTTGAGGGCGGTCATGTTGTCTGTGGTCTGGTCCCGGAGCCAGGCTTTCTCGAGGGTGCGGCAGTTCTTCTTGGAGTCCTTGAGATCGTCGGTGAACCAGGAGGCCTTCTTGCTTCTGGGTCTGCTGGGAGGGTTCTTCAGTGGCGCGAGGTCGTCTGCGCAGGTGGTCAGCCACTGCATGAAGTTGCGGGCTGCTTCGTTGGGGTCCGTTGTGCTGGTGGGTGGGTTCTGGCTGAGGGAGGTGGTGAGCTGGCCGGCGGTGATCTTGCTCCAGCTTCTGTGAGGAACCTGTTGCGGGCGGTGGTGGGTCGTGGTTCTTCTGAAGCTGAAGTGGACGCAGCTGTGGTCGGTCCAGTGGAGTCCGGTGGAGTGGCTGAAGGAGATGTGCCTGCTGGAGGAGAAGACGGGATCAAGCGTGTGGCTGGCGTAGTGGGTGGGGGTGTCGACCAGTTGCTTGAGTCCGAGGTTGGAGAGGTTATCCAGCAGGGCGGCGGTGTTGCGGTCCTTGTTGTTCTCCAGGTGGAAGTTGAGGTCCCCTAGGAGGATGTAGTCGGTGGAGGGGAGGGCGTGCGGGCTGATGAGTCCGTGATGTCTTCGCTGAATTGTGTTCGTGGTCCCGGGGGTCTGTAGACGAGGGTGCCTCTGAGGGTCGTCTTGGGGTCGGTGTGTATCTGGAAGTGGAGGTGCTCGGCGGCGGCGAAGGTGTCGTTGGAGTCGGTCGTGATGCGGATGGTGTTCTTGTGTACGATGGCGATGCCTCCTCCGATCTGGTTGATGCGGTCTCTCCGGATGATCTTGTATCCATCTGGGATGGCGATGGCGATGTCGGGAGCTGAGGAGGCGTTCATCCAGGTTTCTGTGAGGAAGGCGATGTCTGGTAAGGTTGTGTCGAGCAGGTTCCAGAGTTCGATGGCGTGTCTGTGGATGGAGCGGGTGTTGAGCAGGATGCACTTGAGGTGGCTGTTCTGGGTGCTCGGCTTGGTAGCTGTGGTGGAGGTCCGGAGGCAGGTGAACTTGCAGGCTTGACAGGTGAAGGGTCCGTGGGTGCGTCTTGGGGTGGCTCGGTGGCAGGCTCTTGTTTGCTCGGGTTTGAGTGCGATGAGGGTGGCGCCATCGTAGGTCCGTCGTGTGGGCTGGCGTCGTCGGGGGCCAGGGGTCCTGGCGCTGGGCGCGGTCCAGGCGTGGACGAGCGCAGACGGGCTTGCCTTTGGCGTGCCTTCGGTGCACAATCGGCGCGCCCGCTGTGCGTGACCGCTGTGCGTGCAACGGGGCATCATAAGTAAGGAGCCGGGAGGGAGGGTCAGCTGGGTGGCGGGAGCGGGGCGGCGAATGGGCAGGAGGGGGGCGGGCCGCAGGGAGGCAGCGGCGGGAAAGTGGTGAGTCGGGTGGCTCAGCGGCGGCTGGGTCGTCCGGCGTCAGGCATCAGGCAGCAAAACGAGGCAGGCAAAAACGAGGCAGAGAGCAGTGGTGCGTGGGGGCGACCTCACCTGGAGTGCAGGCTCAGCGGTCGCACTCCACTTTTGGCACTCCACTTTTGGATTTGAGATTTTACAAGTAAGTTGGTGTTGTTTGTGTGGGGCATTGCAGTTGCTGCAACTACAATTGTAAAAAAAATTTCCCATCTTTAAAAAAAATATATTGTGGGTAGCCACAGTATCCAGTAGGCCCAGGGTTAGTCATGGGTGCATGATACAACTGTTTCTGTGAGTTTTGTTGAACTTAAATCTCATTTATGTCATTGAATTTTAGCTCACTATATGTGGATTTTTATTTTTTATTTTAGGGTGCCTGTAAAGCCACACTAGCCAGTAGGCCCAGGGGTAGTGAATGCTGCATGGACCAAGTGTTTCTGTGGGGTGCCTTGAATTTAAACATCATTGAGGGCATGGATGGCATTGGATTGTGGTGATATTTGTGTATTTTGTCGAGTTTCCGGGGTGTTGTTGGGGCTTGGCCATGTGGGTGGGGGCCATTTTGAGGCCTGGTCCAGGCAGGGCCTGGCCATGTGGTGGGGGTCAAGTCTCAAGGGGCCATTTTGAAGCCAGGCAGTGTGCTCAGGCCTGCACCCGGTTTGCCTTGCTTTCATCCATTAGGCCCGGGGGTACTCAGTGGTGCATGGACCAAGTCTTTCTGTGGGGTGTCTTGAATTTAAACATCATTGAGGGCATGGATGGCATTGGATTGTGGTGATTTTTGTGTGTTTTGTCGACTTTTTGGGGTGTTGTTGGGGCCTGGCCATGTGGGTGGGGGCCATTTTGAGGCCTGGTCCAGGCAGGGCCTAGCCATGTGGTGGGTGTCAAGTCTCAAGGGGCCATTTTGAAGCCAGGCAGTGCACTCAGGCCTGCACACAGTTTGCCTTGCTTTCATCCATTAGGCCCAGGGGTAGTGAGTGGTGCATGGACCAAGTCTTTCTGTGGGGTGTCTTGAATTTAAACATCATTGAGGGCATGGATGGCATTGGATTGTGGTGATTTTTGTGTGTTTTGTCGACTTTTTGGGGTGTTTAACTGATGTTCCTCTGGCTTCCATTGTTTTTAGGTGCAAACTGCAGCCCGCTGTGCTGACATCTGAAGAAGATGGCCACAAAGAAAGGTGGCCGTAGCGCCTCAGCAAAAAAAGTTGCCAGTGCCACTGCCAGTAAGAAGGAGCAGAAGAAGCAAGTGGCACCACCTACCAAGGAGACTGGTGTGCCCACCGACACCTTTTTTGGGAGAAAAAAACCTACGCCTGCAGCAGCAGCGGTGTCCGCCGGGGACCAAGCTGGAAGCAGCACCTCCACTTCATTGGGCTCAGTGCCACCACGCCAAGTTAGGTCCAAGACCATGAGTGCTGCTGAGGCAGCCACTTTGGTTGTTCAATCACCATCGACCAGTGATGTTGGCTCATCACAAGAAAGTACCATCCAATCAACGCCAGGTGCAACTCAGCTGGCGAGTGTTCAACAATCACAGCCGCAACAACAACCACAAGTGCAACTAGTACAAGTACAAGTACATGGGCAAGGAGAGGCACAAGTACAAGGGCAAGGAGAGGCGCAAGTACATGGGCAAGGAGAGGCGCAAGTACATGGACAAGGAGAGGCGCAAGTACATGGGCAAGGAGAGGCGCAAGTACATTGGCAAGGAGAGGCGCAAGTACATGGGCAAGGAGAGGGGCAAGTACATGGGCAAGGAGAGGCGCAAGTACATGCAGAAGGAGAGGCGCAAGTAGAGGTGCATGGAGAGGTGCAACTAGAGGTTCATGGAGCGGCACAACTGCCTACAATGCTTGTTCCTCCAGAAGTAGGGGCACATCAGGAAATGGTATGCGCACCTAAGTGCGATTGAGGAAGCCCAAAGTAGAACTGATCCAAATGTATCCATTGACATTGCATCTTATGCTGATGAGGGGCTGATTGTGCAGGAGGGAAGTCAAGAACCGATCGACATTTTTTCTGGTACACCCAGTACCCCTGGCAGCAGCACTGCAGTGGTAGCGCCCACACCCTCTACCCCTGCAACAAGTATGAGGCACAATAAGAGTCTGGGACAGACACCAATGCAAAAAACTAAATCAATGAGCCTAACTGGTTTGAAGTCTGCATCATCATCATTATCATCACGTAAAACAGTCCAGCCCACCATTAGCAGCGTGTTGTGGTCGGATGCACCATTTGAACGCAACCACCCAATGGTACGTCTGTATAACGCAAAGCTGGCTAAAATGCTAGCGCTGGACCTTCTCCCTTTCTCTTTCGTGGAAGGGGGGGGTTTTCTTGAATTTGTGGCAACAGTCTGCCCTAAATGGAAGGTTCCTAGCCGTTCCTATTTTGCCAGGGTTGCTGTTCCAGCACTACATCAAGATGTGCTGGAGGTGATTGGCGCAGCTGTTCTGAAGAGTGCTGTTCACACTATCCACATGACAACAGACATGTGGACCAGTTGCCAAGCCCTTGATTACATGTGCATCACTGCACACTGGGTCTCTTTTGCAGGGGTCACAAAACAGTTACAAGCAGGTGTCGACACGGACACAGTTTTCCAAACTACTCGCAAACATGCAACAGTAGGCATGTTTTCCATGGAGAAAAAATCACACACTGCAGCTAACCTTTTGGAGGTGTTTAACAGGAAGGTCATCCAAGAAATTGCATAGTTGGTTATGTTTCCACGGATAATGGCAGTAATATAGTTAGGGCCATGACTGATGGTGGATATTTCAGAGGGAGGTGTTTCGCACACAGTATTAGTAGAGAAGTGTGGCTCAGGGGTTAGAGGCAGCAGACCCGGAAGCTGAGATCGGTCCTGGACCAGGGTTCAATTCCCCGCCTCGGCGGGTCTTGGACTAAAAATTCCACGGACTTGATTCTCGCCTCGGTGCCTCCTCGACTCACGGGTTCACACTCTGCGACTCTGGGCAATAGCTTGCTTAATCTCCACAACGGCCCCACGCGGCGGGATGCCTGACTTTCACCCTGTGGATACCCTGCTATCTCACAGGGGAATACCAGGATGGGTTCCCTAAGCAAGCGCCGGAAAACCCACTGCGGGTAGCCTTGCGCTATATAAGCTCAACTACATTTACAACTACATTTACATTAACATCGTGGTGCAAGAATTCTTGAAAAAAGAAGACCCAGTCATCAAATTACTGATCATCTGCCTAAGAATCTGCACACATTTCAGCCATTCTTTTAAGGCCCGGAAGCAGCTGAGGAGCATTCAACATGAACGTAAACTGCCAGTCAAAGGACTAATCCAGGAGGTGGCAACACGTTGGAACTCAACCTTTTACATGCTTGAGCGTCTGTCTGAGCAGACATGCTTCGTCCTTTTGAGATCTTCACACGTGAAGTCAGCAGGGAGGACTGTTCTTTGAGCAAAGCTATCCCATTGTTGCCCATGCTAGAGCACCAACTGAAGGACGTGTCTTCAACGTTCAGAGATGATGGTGAAATGTGAGAAGCATATGATTTGGCAGAGAAGTTATTAAGGCCCCTACTTCACAATGAAAGGCTTAAAAACATACATACAGAACAACATTACATTTGTGCCACTATTCTTGATCCACGGTACAAAAAGGCAGTGGCTAGCAAAGCATTCATTCCTTTTGATGAAGCAGATGTTTCAAAGTACAAACATTGGCTAGCTGTGTCAGCCACTCGGTTCGAAAAAGAGCGGCAGAACCTTCAAGGAGGCAGCACAAGTACAACTGAATCAGCAGGCCATCCGGTGTCAACTTCCACTTCTCAATCCGTGGCCGAAGGGAGTCACTTTCCCTCAAAGCCGTTAATGACACCACTAACCGTATCATCATCCTCACCTGCACCAGGCCCCCCAAAAATATTTTCGGAAGCGTATTGGCTAACTCAGCAAGGGTTTGCTCGGTCCACTGCTGCAAAGGGCCCAGATGGCACGCAAAGTGGATCAACCCTAGAGAACCTTGAGTCGGTGGTGCAGGCCTATCTGGATGACCCAACAGAGGTCTGTCATAATGAGAACCCATTGGTATATTGGTATAGGAAAAGTTCTGTATGGCGACTGATCATCAACCTGGCTCTAAATTATTTGTCTTGCCCACTCTCAAGCGTGCCTTCTGAATGTGTTTTCAGTGCTACTGGTGCCATTGTAACTTCAAAAAGGACCCGCCTCTCGTCCAGAAATGTGGAGAGGTTAAAAATAATCAAGATGAATCAGCACTTCATACCACTAGATTACAAAATACGTGAATGCACGCAGGAAGAAGAGGACACCGACTTGGTGACGCCAACGGAAGTTCTTCTCAGTCACTTGACCTACTCCCGTCTCAATTCATAGACTTTGAGGACGAGCTCTACTTACCTGACACCGAGGCCTGAAAATGACTTCCTTTTTTTCATCCTTATTCACTTTTATTCCTGTGTGTCTTTCTTTGCTTTGAAACTTTTACCACAACAAAACTCTAATCACCTAATCACAACAAGTCAATCATCAGAACTGTCTTCATCTCATTTTCCTTATTGAATTGAAGGTGCCGCAGTCTGCATTCCTGATGTTCACAAGTTCACAACTCAATCATGCACCTCTATCCTCCTCCTCCAGACTCCCCCTATCCATTTCCCTCAAGGCAGATGGATGGATTATGGAGAAAAAATAAACGTTGTCTTCGTAGACGAGTCACCTCAAGTGGGACTGAAATAACTGACTGATTACATGCTTGCTGATTGTTGACAGACTTACTTCTCAAATTGATAGGAGAGGCTGCCCTGTGGGCTCTCACTTTCCGAAGAAGATGCGGACGAAAAGTAGAACAGGTAATGAATAATGAGAAGATGGCATGCAGTGGACAGCAATGGCTGTCTGTCTCTGTTGAAACCAATTGCTGTTTATTTTTTGTGTTTTTTGTGAACAGCGCAATTTGCCATGTTTTGAATATACCAGTATTGTAGGTTTTTGGGTGTTTCTTTGGGGGTGTTCTAGATTTGCGTAGCTGGGTCAGGGGGTCTTGGAGCACTGCTGGGAAGGTCTAATTTTGGTTGCAAGTGGTTTGAAGAACATCCATGGTGGAAAAGGGGAGTTATGACCTAGCTGCAGAGCGCGTTTGGACAGAATTGAAGGAAGGCCGAAAATATTCTAAGTATGAGATTTTCCATTTTTGCTTTTTGCCTGTTTGTGGGGATTATACTTTTGCGGGTGGGTTGACGGGTCTAGGGACATTGCTGGGAAGGTCTAATATCGGAATCAAGTGGTTTGGACAAAATCCATGGTAAAAAAAAAATCAGTTTTTGCTCACTGGCCTGTTTTTGGGGGGCTGTTTGGGGGGTTCCTGGTGTTTGGGGGTGGATTTTGGGGTCCGGAAGCACTGCTGGCACAGTCTAATTTTGATTGCATTTGTTTTTCAGGAAATCCATGGTGTAAAAGGGGAGTTAGGGCCTAGCTGCAGAGCGCGTTTGGACAGAATTGAAAGAAGGCCGAATATATTCTAAGTATGAGATTTTCAATTTTTGCTTTTTGCCTGTTTGGGGTTCTTCTACTTGTTATCGCCCGGGTTGGCGGGTCTGGGGGCATTGCTGGGAAGGTCTAATACCGGATAAAAGTGTTTTGGAGACAATCCATGGTGAAAAAGTTTTTCAGTTTTTGCTCACTTGCCTGTTTTTGGGGGACTGTTTGGGGGGTTCCTGGTGTTTGGGGGTGGGTTTTGGGGTCTGGAAGCACTGCTGGCACAGTCTAATTTTGATAGCATTTGTTTTTCAGGAAATCCATGGTGGAAAAGGTGAGTTATGGCCTAGCTACAGAGCGCGCTTGGAGTGATTTTGGAATGAGGCCTAAATATTTCTAAGTGTGAGTTTTCCCGGTTTTGCTTTTTGCCTGTTTGGGGGTGTTAAACTTGTTTTCGCCTGGGTTGACGGGTCTGGGGCATTGCTGGGAAGGTCTAATACCGGATAAAAGTGTTTTGGAGAAAATCCGTGGTGAATACGTTTTTCACTTTACAGAGTTTTCGCTCACTTTCGTGTTTTCGGGGTCCTGCTTGGGGGGTTCCTGATGTTTGGGGGGGTTGGGGGGGCTTGGAGCAACGCTGGGTATGGATAGTTTTGATCGCAAGTGGTTTGAAAAAAATCCATGGTGGCAAAGGGGAGTTAGGGCCTAGCAGCAGAGCGCTCGTGGAGTGATTTTGGAAATGGGCCTAAAAATTTCTAAGTGCCCGTTTTTGTATTTTTGCTTTTTGCCTGTTTGGGGGTCTTCTACTTGTTTTCGCCTGAGTTGACGGGTCTGGGGGCATTGCTGGGAAGGTCTAATATCGGAATCAAGTGGTTTGGACTAAATCCATAGTGAAAAAGTTTTTCCGTTTTTGCTCACTTGCCTGTTTTTGGGGTGCTGTTTGGGGGGGTTCCTGGTGCTTGGGGGTGGTTTTTGGGGTCTGGGAGCACTGCTGGCACAGTCTAATGTTGATTGCAGTTGTTTTTCAGGAAATCCATGGTGGAAACGGGGAGTTAGGGCCTAGCTGCAGAGCGCATTTGGACTGAATTCCAGGTAGGCCAGAAATATTCGAAGTCTGAGTTTTTCCGGTTTTGCTTTTTGGCTGTTTGGGGGTGTGAAACTTGTTTTCGCGCGGGTTGGCGGGTCTGGGGGCATTGCTGGGAAGGTCTAATACCGGATAAAAGTGGTTTGGAGAAAATCCAAGGTGAAAAGCGTTTTGGCACTATTTTTAACTTAGGGTTAGCAGTAACCCTGGGCGTAGTAGGCGTAGTGGGGCTACGCGAAGCTACGCGTAGTGGGCAAGAAACTACGTCCACCTACGCACTTCGCGTAGCCCCACTACGCACCACCCGCCTCCCTCCCGCCCTCCCTAAATACTACCCGCCTCCCTCCCGCTCTCCCTAAATACTTAAATAACGTTTTTAAAAAGAATAAAAACCACTTACCTTGTCGGCTGCGTCTCTGAGGCTCCCTCTCGTAATCGCGCCGCCATCTTGGATACTAATGCGCATGCGCGGCCGCCCGCGCGTGCGCATTTCTCGTGAGAAATGCACATGCGCGGGCGGCCGCGCATGCGCATTAGTGTCCGAGACAGCGGCGCGATTACGAGAGGGAGCCCCGGGGACGCAGCCGACAAAGTAAGTGGTTTTTATTCTTTTTAAAAACGTTATTTAATTATTTAGGGAGGTCGGGAGGGAGGCGGGTGGCGAGCAACTTCGCTACGCCCACGGAGTGGGTGTAGTGTTGCCTGCTACGCCTACTTTGCAAATGGCGAAGTAGGCAACACTACGCCCACTCCGTGGCGTAGCGAAGTACTACGCCCAGGGTTAGTTAGCAGCAGTATTGCATGTGTTTGGGGGTGTTCTAGATTTTTGCAACTGGGTTCTGGGGTCTTAGAGCACTCGTGTGAATGTGTAATTTTGGTTGCAAGTGGTTTGAAGAAAATCCATGGTGGGGAAGGGGGGATTTGGCTTAGTTAAAGAAAGCGTTTGGCACTATTCTTAACTTAGGGCTCGTTAGGGTTAGCAGTATTGTACTGCATATGTTTGGGGGTGTTCTAGATTTTTACGACTGGGTGGGGTCTTGGAACACTTGTTGGAATGTCTAATTTTGATTGCAAGTGGTTTGAAGAAAATCCATGGTGGGAAAGGGGGGTTTTGGGCATACTTTCTGAGTGCGTTTGGCACAATTTGAAATTAGGCCTCTGCGAGGTAGCCGCAGTATTCTGCACGTTTTTGGGAGGGTAATATGGGGCGTTCTAGATTTTGGGGATGTCATCTCTGAAACAGAAAGTGTAATTTTTGCACTACACAGCGTACCTTATATATTTTTTTCTCCGAGGTGTATTTATCACTTACTGTTGTGTTTTTCCATCATCAATTACAGGCAGGCTTTTACCCTGTGCCATCGATGTACTGCTCAGGCTTACAATTAGCGATCCGCAATTCCGCATCAGGCAGGCAGTGGACAGTGTGTCTGGTCACCAAGATTGATCGACGGAGCATCCGATGGAATGAAGGAGTACCGCGAATAAGAGGAATGGCTGGATGCATCACCTTCACAAATTCAAGGGGACAACTACAAAAAACAATAACAGTATCCAAAATTCTCCTTATCTTTTAAATGATATTCTTGTGAACTTAAACTTACTTCTACGAGTGTGACTCTGTGCGTTTCTTTGATCTCTGCTTCAAATTCATCCCTCCAGCTATTTGATACGTCTTTGCTATGTTTAACACTAATTTAATGTTCTAAGTGTTTATTCTATCTGAGGGCAGAGAGGCAAGTGAAATTGCGTAATGACTGCAGCCCTGTACTGTCAACTTGTTTCTTCGTAGTTACTAGTAAGTTGCAGTAAGTAGTAGTACTACTTTTCAGTAACCTAACCATCCATTTAGAAAACAACTTCTGGCATGCAGTAGTGCACTTCCTTTATGTCCTTTTAAAGATTTATCAAAATCTTCAAATCCAAAGATTTTTTTCTCTTCATTTGTTGTTTGAATGTCCATGCTGTTTTTTTTCCTCTCTACCAAACTTTCCCAAAAACCCCCATTCCCATCCAATTTTCAAACCCTAACCCTCTTCCCCCGGGCTATGTGGTATTTCATTGAGGTGTGACTGACAACAACAATAAATTCCACACACTTGCTGGGGAGGATAAGGTCAAAGCAAAAAGAAGTTCATGTGCGCCATCGTGGATTGATAAGAACATCATCCTCCTACACGACGTAAACAATCAAATGCTTAATGCTTACCTTATGTTGTCACTGCTTATGCTACAATTTAGGGCACTGTTCTGTACCGTACTATCTATTGTACTGTTTCTAATGCTCAGGCCACTCATTGTTTCATTTCCTTTTTTTTCATATGGTGATACTGCCAGTGTGTACCACTACTGCTACCAGCACAACAATGATATTGCATCCGTCGAGGATTCAAGTGAACAACCAACCTTAATCACCATTTGCAATGCAGCCAGCCCTGGGGCTACCCCGATTCTCAAACACAAATCACAGGTAAGATAAGCATATTGGAGAGGTAGTAGAATAATGCGCTAGGAGGACTAAGTTGGGAGGAGAGCAGAGACTGACAGTACTACTAGTAAAGTACAGTAGAAGGGCTACTAAATTTACTAACTCGGTTACTTGCATTTTGGTACATTTCAGGACTAGATGTTTCATTCATGCTAGTAAGTTTGAAGAAAAGCAAACGTCCAGTAACCACCGCCAACCCCCACACAAAATAATATGTGAACGCGTATACTGTGTTTTAGTAAGAAAAATATTTATTAAGAAATATATATTCGTGTTGTTGTCAGCACAACAATAAAATAAATTACCTGAACTAACCCCCCCAACCCAACCAATGTCAAAAAGTCCAAAAGTCCCCTTTCCCAAATACCCAATTCCCACCCCCCCCCAACAGTCTTTAAAAAAGGGGCAAGGGACAGTCACTTCCTCCAGTGGCGTAGTTTGGAAAGCTGTTGCTGCACGTCCCGCAGCTCTTTGCGGAGGTCCCGGAGCTGGCGCTGATGTTTTTCGCCCAACCGTTCCAGGTAGTCTATTCTTCTACGTAGCCGGTGCACACGAACCATCCAGGATCTGGGGGGGGGCGCTGATTTTGTTGCTGCTGTGAGGCGGCGGCGGGAGGCTGTCGGGCCACGGCTCCGTTTGGCTGGAGGCTTCTGGCTGGTGGACCCGGGGGCAGTGGAGGAGGATGTAGAGGTTGATGTCTCCTCATGCTCCCAAGCCCAAAAACGCCGATACTCGGCACAAATAGCCTCCAGCTTACAGGCCCTGGCCCGGACAGCCATCTCCTTGCGGGTGTGCTTTTTGGGAGTAGCATCTATGAAGAAGGAAAGAAAAATACTGTAGCCAAAGTCTTTAACAGAAAGTCAAAATAATTCAACGGAAAGTTGACACTCAGTAACACCAGCAAGTAGCAAACACAGTATAACATTTTGGCATATATCTTTCCCCCGTCTTTGTAAGCCTGTGACATTACTGGGAGTTTCAGGAATTCCACTAGCAGCATTATGGGTGAACTCACTACTACATACATAGTCAGAGTACTAAAAAAAGGCCTTTCTACTTTTTTCTCTTGTTTTGCAAAATAAATTACTGGTACGTGAACTTGTGGTAGCCGCCATAATGGCAGCTCCCTCAGCTTTCACCCAAGAAATACAGACACAGGCCATGATGATGCAGACTCGCAGTACTTTAAGCAGTACATGCAGGTGGGGATAGGAATGTCTTACTTTTCTTTAGGGGTGGCACTGCCACTGGCCATACTTCATCCACTCAGCGTCTGCTCTACTACATCATACACCTCTGCTATCGATGAGGAGGATGAAGAAGATAACATCCAGGCTTCCAAAGTACGTCTATGATTCTTCTTAATGTCTCAAATGTACCAAAATTTATTTTTGTCAACAACCAACAAACACACTTTTCATTATATTTTGGAAATCACCGTCTTCTTATGTTGCATTGCATTCAACAAAACCATTCTTTACAGTCATGAATATTAAGCCTCGCTCGTCCTTCGTTTCACCCTTCTTTAACTTTTCGTTCTTCACATCCCTAAACTACATCTGATATGACTTGGCTTCACAATAAAAATGTGCCAGCTGAGTTGAAGTGAAATAGAGGGGGCCATTGGTTACCAGAGAAGTACCGCTGCTAATGCTATTACAAGTCAAGGTTGACTGTCTTCTCCGTGATAGCCCAAAAAGTAGTTCTAAATTAGTAAATGTTCTTAACAGTACAGTGTACTTATACTAGTGTACTGTGTACTATTGTACAGTACATCATACACTCCTTTGCGAGCCTACTCAAAAAAAATTCAATAAGTAAGGAGTATAAAACCTTACCACCGTCCGCCGCCGCTGAGTCTTCCCCCCCAGCTCCTCCTGTTGGCGCCGCTACATCCAGAGTGGACCCCTCCGCACTGCTGTCCCCGGCACTGGTGGTCATTTAGATGTTGTGACGTCTAGGAAAAACATGTCATATTTTCAGATGCCATACACAACCCCCTAGTTTGTCTCTTAATGGAAGAAAATGTTACATAACACATTTTTAATTACTGGGATTGAAAAAAAGTAACGGTTTTGGGGAGGGTGTTAACCTTTTATATGCTTATTCCATTAAATGCTACACTTCTTCTTATGACAACTGATGAATGCTTGCCTAACATGCATCATTTTTCTCATTACAGAAAGAAGATTCCATTGCCCTTCTGCCAGACGATTCACCAACTACTAGTAAGTCATCACCAGCAGTACTTTAAGTACTTTAAAGAAGGTGGGGGCTCCCGCACAGTTATTCTAATAATTTCATGTGTCTGTTAACTATTATTACGTTTGAGTCATACTACTTTCATTCATGGGAATGTTGTTTGAACTTTCACGTCATCTTCATCCATCACCATTGCCCGCTCAGAATACTACGCTATTAAAAATAAAGAAATAACGTTTTAATGTCTTAATTGAACATAAAACTTTAAAACTAACAAACACTGTGTGGTTTTTGTTCCAGAGTGAGTGAGCGGAAAGGTTTGAATTCCTGCACTTGGCAGTCATGTTTCAGTGACTCAGATAGGCCGGGACTCGGCGGTAGTCTTCTTCTGTTCTTCTGGGTCGTAAAATCATTGGTCAGACACACTAGATAGTCGGTCAGGGGATTGGGGGTTCAACTTCTGTTCGGACTGAGGTATGTCGAAAGTCGAACTGCACCTATCATCAACAATGTCCTATTTATCTTGTCCATACTTCTTTGTGTGTAGAATAGTCCGTGAAACACTAGAAGTATGGGATGTGCTCCTCTCAAATCAAAAAGGCAACTGCTACCTTTTACTTGGTGTAAACAATGACATTTTGTTGTTGGAAATTTTCAAAGCACTTACATTAAGAAAACTGGAATAGACAGCAAGGGCAACCAAGAGGACTGCACTCAGTGCCTAGAGCTATTGCTGTATCAGAGTTTTGTTTCACACCGTTTGCCGAATAGGCAAGCTTAGCTACCTACACAGACCGACTCATAATCGTAAATAGTAGTAGCACAGAGAGTGATGGTAGAGGCAGGATAAGAATGAAGAAAGTAGTCTACATTAGAAGAAGATCAAAGACTATTTTGTAAAACATAGAATTATTAGGAAACAGTTTGTATTGAATAGGAGCTGTAAAAGTTAAGGAAGTATAAGTATTATTATAACAATAGAACAACTTACTGGGGCCAGCAGAAGAGCCTGCAAGGGACTGATCCTGTCCACCTTCTGCCACCAGAGTCTCAGTCGCCGCCGGAGCCTTGCCCCTGGGAGTTGCTGGTGATCATGAAATAAAGAAACACAACATGGATGATTGTTTTTTTGGAAATATTTGATTTCTTTGAACACAATCTAAAATTATGTCGGGGAAACAAATTAACAACAATTGCATCTGATCTGGTCAAATGACTAAAAAGTTGCAAACAAGTAAGCATAGTAGCAACGCCAATAACCAGGCGAGCACCTGCAATGACAGAAGCTATTTAAACATTAATTTACCTGCAATGTAATCGAATCAGCAGCATTGGTACTCTTCAGGAAAAAAACAGATAAGCAATATAACAGAGCAGAAGAAAAAAAAGTAGTTATTAAATAGCTACTTACCAAGGCCAGGGATCTCCAATCCTAGCAGGTCGAGCATGTCATGCTCCCGGGCCAGGATGTCAGTTCACCGGTGCGTCGCTTGCTGGTAGGTGCGCCGGACCCCAGACTCCATACACAAGCGCCGGCACACCTTCTCCCACAGCTGGCGACTCTTCCGGAGGCCGTAACCGCAAGCAATCCGCCCACCTGCTGCCACGGTCTTAGGGAGGTGGACTTGAACAAAAACCATCAAGGCGGCCACCTCCACCACAGAGAAGATCTCCCTGGCCTGGACTGCCTCCCCCCTCAAACGCACGAAAGGGAGCCGGGTACGGGGTGCTGGGCCCTTCCCCTTGACCTTGTTGCCTCCCTTAGCCATGGTCCTGGGCACAAGAAGAAGGAAAGAAGAATAGGTGTGAAAAAAATAAGAGAGAGAGCGAAAGAAATAAAGTAGGTAATAAAGTAACAAAAAGTTAAAGAAAACAAAAAATATAGACGTAGGAAATTGTAGAGATAGATAATAAGCAAAAAAAGCAAAAAAAAGTTCAGAAAAGCATAGGATTACAAAGATGTAAGATGGATAGAAAGGTAGCATGCCCAAAAACCATAGCAATGAATGAAAAACAAGATGGCTGCGCCCATAGAGGACCGCGTGGGTAAGTTCGCACGATATTTCCCCCGCAAGCATGCAAAAACGCCTGCGAACCCATAAACGCACCACACGCACAACGCGAGCACACGGCTAGCACCCGGAACCGGAAATACGCATACGACCGCATGGGTAACTTCGCGGTCGTTGCGCTGCAAGCGGCTTGCGAAGACGCAAAAAACCCCGCGAACACGCAAAAAAAAAAACAGTCCGCAAATTCGCACAAATTTGTGGATTGCGAGTTCGATTCCGCGCCCCGCGCATCTCGCGAAATTGCAGAAAAACGAATTTTGCAAAACTGAAAGCATTTAGCAGGTGCAAAAGTTCAAGCTAATTTGTAACCATTCCCTGTAGTGCTTCCTGAGGGGGCCCTCCAGAGTTCAGTTGCCTACTTGCAACTATTCTCTGACCCTGCTCTGACCCTCAAAACAGGGTCAGAGAATAGTTACAAGTATGGCACAATGCTCCTGTAAAAAAAAAATAAACTGCAAAAGGAAGCACTTACAGCTAAGCAAGCAGGTGCCAGACTTGAAGCGCAAATTCAGTGACACATTAACCAGCCCCAAATTAATTAATCTCAGTTGAGGCTGGGCAGGTGTGCTTTCCCCCATAATCTACAGTGGTGAACCAGAGGGTGCTGTGTTGAACCAGAGGGTGACAGTGCTGAGCCAGAGGGTGGCAGTGATGAACCAGAGGGTGACAGGGGTGAACCAGAGGGTGGCAGTGGTGAACCAGAGAGTGCTGTGATGAACCAGAGGGTGACAGGGTGAACCAGAGGGTGACAGTGGTGAACCAGAAGGTGCTGTGATGAACCAGAGGGTGGCAGTGGTGAGTGCTGAACCAGAGGGTGGCAGGGGTGAACCAGAGGGTGGCAGTGCTGAACCAGAGGGTGGCAGTGATGAACCAGAGGGTGGCAGGGGTGAACCAGAGGGTGGCAGTGGTGAACCAGAGGGTGCTGTGATGAACCAGAGAGTGACAGGGGTGAACCAGAGGGTGACAGTGGTGAACCAGAGGGTGACAGTGGTGAACCAGAGGGTGCTGTGATGGACCAGAGGGTGGCAGTGGTGAACCAGAGGGTGGTAGTGGTGAACCAGAGGGTGGCAGGGGTGAACCAGAGGGTGGCAGTGGTGAACCAGAGAGTGCTGTGATTAATCAGAGGGTGACAGGAGTGAACCAGAGGGTGACAGTGGTGAACCAGAGGGTGCTGTGATGAACCAGAGGCTGGCAGTGGTGAACCAGAGGGTGGTAGTGGTGAACCAGAGGGTGGCAGGGGTGAACAAGAGGGTGGCACTGGCGAACCAGAGAGTGCTGTGATGAACCAGAGGGTGACAGGGGTGAACCAGAGGGTGACAGTGGTAAAAACGAAGGTGCTGTGATGCACCAGAGGGTGGCAGTGGTGAGTGCTAAATCAGAGGGTGGCAGGGGTGAACCAGAGGGTGGCAGTGGTGAACCAGAGGGTGGCAGTGATGAACCAGAGGGTGGCAGTGGTGAACCAGAGGGTGACAGTGCTGAACCAGAGGGTGGCAGGGGAGAACCAGAGGGTGGCAGTGGTGAACCAGAGGGTGCTGTGGTGAACCAGAGTGTGACAGTGCTGAACCAGAGGGTGGCAGGGGTGAACCAGAGGGTGCTGTGGTGAACCAGAGGGTGACAGTGCTGAACCAGAGGGTGGCAGGTGTGAACCAGAGGGTGGCAGTGGTGAACCAAAGGGTGACAGTGGTGAACCAGAGGGTGGCAGGGGTGAACCAGAGGGTGGCAGTGGGGAACCAAAGGGTGGCAGTGGTGCACCAGAGAGTGCTGTGATGAACCAGAGGGTGACAGGGGTGAACCAGAGGGTGAAAGGGTTAAAACAGAGGGTGACAGCGGTGAACCAGAAGGTGCTGTGATGAACCAGAGGGTGGCAGTGGTGAGTGATGAACCAGAGGGTGGCAGGGGTGAACCAGAGGGTGGCAGTGCTGAACCAGAGGGTGGCAGGGGTGAACCAGAGGGTGGCAGTGGTGAACCGGAGGGTGCTGTGATGAACCAGAGAGTGACAGGGGTGAACCAGAGGGTGACAGTGGTGAGCCAGAGGGTGCTGTGATGAACCAGAGGGTGGCAGTGGTGAACCAGAGGGTGGCAGTGGTGAACCAGAGGGTGGCAGTGATGAACCGGAGGGTGGCCGTGATGAATCATAGGGTCGCAAACAGGCTGGGCATGTAGAAACAACATGGTCGCGATCATTGCGACCACACAAGTAAGTTTGCGTTTCCTAACTTGTAAAAAACCCTCACAAACTGGCAAAAATCCTCGCGAACACACAAAAAAAATCCGCAAATTCACACGAATTTGCAAATTCTGCGGATTGCGAATTCGATTTTGCACGTATTCGTGGACCGCCAATTCGCAAATTTCGCCCATACTTAGTTTGCGGGCGCTGGACTAGGTGACACAGTTAGGGACAGAAGCCTCGTCGGGCCTAGCAGAGAACGAGCACCCCTACCACCCGTTCAGGTTGGGGCATCAGAGGTGCACACCCCCCTTGCACGGGAAGTGGGGAGGCGGTAGGGCTACCTAGCTGGGTCAGCAGCGGGGGCCTCGGCCCGCTTGGGTATTCGGTGTCTAGGTCCGAGTGGGCAGTCGATGAGGGGGTCCATCTCGGGCGGCCGTTCAGGCCTCTGGGCAGCGTGGGGCTTTTTCCAGCCTTACAGCTCGGGTTGCGGCTCGCTGGGTGGTCGTGGCGTTTGTGGGGCGTTTGACTCCCAGGTGGGAGAGCTAAACTGCGGGTTACAGAAGTTTCTTCCCCGGGCCCCCACAAGGGGGGGAAGACGGTGCTCCACCGGCCACAGTTTGTGTGCGGAGCAGGTTGGGTTCGGTGAGCATTAGGGAAAATGGAGGCAGGAATTAAACGTTAGAGCTGTACATACTTTAAAATAGTATCTTTCCGGTGTTTACAGATTAATAGTCTTTGTTGCGGTCTAATCAACACCAACCAACTTCCTTGACAATGACAAACTTTGCATTAAGCTTTAGGGAATATCTGATAGATGCCTTTTTTCTCCCACCCAGTGAATGTTAAACATTAACCCAACCTTTCTAGCACAGATTCTCGCTGTTTTTGTAGTGTATGAGGACATGTCGCAGTGTTCCTCTAATTCGATCGATTTACAGTGCTCCTACTTCATTCAAAGGATGGCAAATTTTGTGCTCACGGCGTTGTCTTCACTGTTCGGCCTCAGCTCACGGGAGAAAGGCCATCTTTTATCGGTTTACAGCGCATGATTTGTTGCGTTCACGTGACTTCCTTTTCATTGTAGAATTCTTCCATTGGTTGGATTTCTTTGTTGCTGCACTCAAAATCGGGCGGGACCCGCTGTTGCGAAAGCGATGCATGGTGGGCATCGTAGTTCATTGTTTTCATATTATTCTGGAGGAACTTTGGTCAGTTATGTCATCTCATTCATTCCAGTTTGGGCACTGTGGAATTTTAAAACAGGGTAAGCTTCTTTGTTCAGCAACTGTGCTTCCACACTACCTCCTCTGGGTGACTGTTGAATCACTGATAGTACAGTCCAAGTGAACTCTTGTTCTGTGTGGATCTTCTCTATAAAATGGGAAACCATTGGAGCTGACACTCTTGGGCCCGGGGGTACCTGCATTGGAACCACCAGGTTTGAGTCCCGGCAACCGACACACATACATTCTGTGATCGGGGGCTAATCTTGTTCTTCCTGTGCCATAAATTATATGCCCCCTTGTAAAGCAACTTGTGCTCACGTATGGGCTCGGTTACTGACGACTGAGTTGGGGCTTGCGTACCTGTCAGCAGCCTACATGTATTTTGCTTGTAGACTGAGTCTTAGTTTATTGGGGCTAGGGTGACATGGGTCTAGGACCCGCAGCCGGGTTGTGATTGGACTAGGCTGCTGGATGCCATGGGCGTCCATCCAATGCGGTGCTGTTCCGGCACAGCTTTTGTGTTTGACTATGTACAGCACTGTTAAAGTGTGAATGTGAGGTGTGTTATGACAGCAAGGTGTGCCGATATTGGCACTAAGCAAATTAACCCCAGCCTCCTCTCCATCTGGAGGGGTGAAGGGGGAGATTCGGGGCTGCTGACAAGCCCAGAGGAATGGCCGAATACAATAAATCAACAATAGGAGAGGCAGGGAGGTTAAAGGAACTCTCTCTTAGTCCCCGGTTCAGTACAAATCAACAAAAGAAGAGAGGTTATGTGAGCTTCATACGCCACAGAGAAGGAGCAAAGCCACTCAGGAATCACACATCCACTCTGGGTGGTTTAGAAAGCCCTCACACACCGACCTGGTTGGTGTCATGCTTCATCATCGGGCCCCACCAAAGAGGCCGAGTGCCTCTTCGGTGTGCTACGACGCCAGGAGACTGCGGAGCTGGTTGTGTGTGAAGGGCGTGCGGTGAGGTATATATTAAAAGTGCCAAAAGGGTATCTAAAAAATTATTTTAATATGTGATCCCTAAGACACGAACAAAGGTGAAAAAAAGAACTATGTGTCTGAATGTTATGCCAAGGTAATGGTATGGTTAATTCAGAGTTCTTTAAATTAGTCAGTCAACATGTTTCTGCCTTTACAGTGGTTTAGATTTACCTAGGCATTCGTCAGGACTCGATAAACCCCGGCGGTATGGACTCTCTAATCGTCCACCCTAACCTGGGGACGTGAAAGTGAAAAATCAAAAAAAAAGGGGTGAAAAGTGCATAAAAATGTGGAAGAGCGGTTAGCTCATTCCAAAAATTCTCCAAAGTCAGGAGAGTATCTGCACCTGTAGATGAAACGATACAGACAAACACAAAGACATACACACATTTAATTAATCAAATGTATTGGTCATAGTATTTATCCAAAGTGCTCCATAATGGTGGCTTAGATAGTGTTGAAAAAATTAGACACTAAAATTAACACCGTCCATATAAACCAGCTGGGATAATACTACTAGTTCTGGGTAGGTGAAGTGAAGAATCTCGTGCCTATAGCAAATGGTGAGGCTAGAAGGGGTTAAAAACATATTAAAACACTCCAAATGGAGGGATCAATGGACCAAAGGTCTGTGACCCCACCGTAATCCTTAGGGTATGATAAATATCTCACTTTATAGAATGGCGCTATTTGCACCATGGGTCTCGGGAGGGGGGTTGGAGCGTACCTGGCACATCCTGGAAACAAAAGCGAAGGTTGTAACTATTTGCGATCAAGTTTTACTTAGCTCGCTCTTGTAGATGTTGGTACTGCAAGAGAGGTCAGTACTCACGCCCTCAACGCTCTCAGCCCACGTCTGCCACCTAGCATATCCTCAGAACCGGACCCCGACGATGGGGAGCGGGGCCGGTAACTGAGAGATAAATGATTTTGCCGGGCGACGCTCTTCCTGGATGGGCGTGTCCGGTTTCAGATAGAGGCTTGGTGCGCGTCGGCCCATGGAGATTGGGCGTGGTAAGCCTCAAGACGAGGCTTGGTTGTTGTGATGACGCGCCTCCATTGAAATTTTCTGTAACCAAGGGAGCGCGTCGGTCCTTAGAGACAGGGGCAGACGAGCCCCAAGGAGAGGCTTAGTTTAAAAGTTGCTCGCGCTGCCTACGTTGGTTCCTTTAATCTCCCTGCCTCTCCTATTGTTGATTTGTAACTTAGCAGCGCATAGCTGTGAGAGATTGGTCTTAATTCTGGCAAGGTAACATTTTCTTACCATTGCCTGTTTTATAATTCTCCCCACTCCTATCTCCTACCTTTGGTCTCACCATGGCGAACTTGGGCCTGACATATTCTGAATCTGAAGTGGAGGCACTCATGTCGGACGCCACTCTTTTCGCTGACCCTCACATCTCACAAGCTATAGCTAATACCACCGAGTGGGAAAACCTCACTGAAAAGAAACGTGAACATATTCGCACCATCTTACATGGCACAATCCTAAAACAATACCTCCTTTCCGATACAGCTCCACGGGGACTGCTAGTCACCAATGCCCCACGCATCTTTTTAAATGATGCTACCTTCAGGAAAGACTGGGCTATGATCGCGTGGCATTGCACGCGTGACTGGCTCGTCCTGATTATAAAAACAGCTTTGAGACTATCGGAAGCTCTAATGGTGGAAATTAGAGAAACAGAATCCCATTTTAAAGCAACAATAACCGGATACAAAAAAAGACTAGACGAGTTGAATAAGGAACTCGCTGAGTATAAAGAAAACCTAATGCAATCAAAAGCATCTAAGCTTCAAAAAGACCAAAAGAAATTCGAGTTTGAAAAAGTCTATCCGTACTCTGCTGCTACCTTTACACCCCCGGCAAGAGGTGCAAGCAAATCTGACTACTCAGATGATGACTCTGCTCAAAGCAGCGGGTCTAGCAATGACTCCTTTAAACAAACCCGAAAAAGAGGAAATCGTGGCAATAGAAACAACAGAGGGAGATCAGGGAACCAGAGCCATCAACAATGGCAACAGCCTCCGATGGGAATGGGCCCTCCTCCCTTCCCTTATCATCAACCACAATATCCCTTCATGGGCTGGAATCCAGGCTTCATCCCCCCAATAAACTTCCAGAACCAATACCGGCCGCCTTTTTTAGAGAATGGCCGGAGGGGGAGAGGAAAGAGGAGAGGCAGCAACCGGGTGTCCTGGGCAGAAGACGACTCAGTGGCAAACAACACCCGCAGCAACAACTGAAAAGGGGGGGCCCTCGGCCCCCCCGCACGCATGGCGGCGCGGCGACCATCTCCCCCCCTTTCCCCGCGTGTCATTCGACGGTGGGGGCGTGCCCTGGGGGTGCGGCCCACCGCCGATTGGCCGGCGGCCCTCCTGACCCGGATTCAATGGAGTGGTTCCGGGTCAGGGGGGGCGGGTGATAGGAGGGGCCATCCGGCCCCTCGGGAATAAGAGGTAGGGAGTGCCCAGGAGACCCCCTTGTCCCTGGACGCTCCCTCGCTGAACGTTGTGCCCCGCGTTCGGGGCCTCTTTGTTTTTTAGTAATTTTCCTGTTTTTTATTACAGCGTGGTAGCAGTATCGCAAGAGGAGCCGCGGCATCGCCTTGGTCGGCGTCGGGACAGCGAGAGGAGACTCCGGCTGGATCGCCTTTGTTCGGCGTCGGGACAGCGAGCTGAATTTTCCTGTTTTTTATTACAGCGTGGTAGCAGTATCGCAAGAGGAGCCGCGGCATCGCCTTGGTCGGCGTCGGGACAGCGAGAGGAGACTCCGGCTGGATCGCCTTTTTTCGGCGTCGGGACAGCGAGCTGGGGATTCGAGGCGCCGGTGTAGGAGCAGGCAAGAGCGGCTGTGGAAAGCGGTGCGGGCCGCCACAGGTTCGAGGTATTGTGCGGGGCGGGTGTTCCAGGGTCGGCAAGCCGGTGTGTTGGGTAAGCTGCCGGTGTGAAAGGAGACCCGACTGGTCTTGAGGCCTGCAGTCTGTTCAGTGAGCGCCCGGTTGAAAGGGCTTGAGGAGCTCGATTGCACGGCGCATGTACAAGAGAGTGCGGGAACAATTTTGTTAGGAATAAGGTGCGGGCAGTTGGGGGTGATTCATCTTTTTCCCTGTGATCGCGCCTTCCGCTTTCCCGCGCTTACAGTCACAGGCCGGGGTAGAGACGATATACGGAGCAGGGAAGTGAAGCAGGGTCGACCAGGGCAGGACCTGGATGGGAGACCCCATTTCGAGTTTAAAGCGGTAATAAGAGGGGGAAGAGTCTGCAATTTAACAAAGTGAATGAGTTCTTATAAATTGGCTGCAGAATTGTTTTACAATTATTAGAGAAAGTGAGTTGATGTTTATGGTTTTGCTCACAAGATCGTTTCTTTCCTTATGAAGCAATTTTGATTACTACCGTTACATAAGTACATCTATCTAGTTCGTTTTGCACGCTACTTATTTATAATTCTTTCCATTGGGTGGGACACAAGTGTGCAAATTGCTGAAAACAGGGTGACATTTTGTTGAGTTTTTACGACTGTAAATGTGGTAATTTAGCGATTAAGTGTCCATATCCCTACAGTTCTGGGGACTGAGTCCAGGGACAAGTTCAGGATTGTCCTGTCCTTGATAGGCGTGTCATTTTGAATCTCGCCTATACACGGTGATAACTCTAATTTTTATTCCAGGCCATTTACCGACGTTATTGGGGGCAATCACTAGCGGACAGGACGTAAGAGCATCCAACGCGCAAAGTGGTGTAGACCGGAGCCGCGGGCGGGGACCAAGGACTGGTCGGTAAGAGGGGTACGGGGGGCTAGCATTCATTGCTCCAGGTGGCCGCCGGGTGGGTCTACATTAGGTTTACTCACCCCCTTACATAAGCGGACAAGCCGCTAGTGTTGCGGTCGCCGTTGCATGGTGCTGAAAGCCCCCTGGTGACCCTCCATCAAAAAAGGTACACAGAGTTGGCCGGTTGTGATATTGAGAGAGTAGGCTGCTGTTTTTCGGGGGTAGCATCATGCCAGGTCCACGGGGTGGAAAGAAGGGGTCCAACATGGAGGCTATGATGCGGGCCATGATGCGTGACATGAAAGAAATGAAACAGCAGCTAGGGAAAGTAAATGAGCTGGAAGCACGGTTTAATGAGAAGCATGGGGACGCCCCAGGTCCATCGGGTAGGCCCATTCGCAAGAGGGTTGCACCAGTGCCAAGGGGGGATTTTATCACCTCACCTACGAAGTCTAAGTCCAAGAGACCCAGGGAGGACACCCACACCCCAGGGCCAGTGGAGCCGGTACCTTCCGTGCCGGCGGCGGTTGTGCCACCCCCGCATATACCTATGCCTACACCCCTTGCCCCCGTGGTGCCGGTGCCTGTAGGTCAACCAGTAGACGCTGGGCCTGCTTCCCCGCCGGTGCCCACAATCCCGGGTACAGGTGTGCCACACCCGGCACCCGCCCTGCCAGTTGTGTCGGTGCCACTGGGCATAACCCCAGTGGTACAGGTTGTCCCTGTGTCAACGCCCCCTGAATTGGTATCCCAGATAACGGCCTTGATGCCATGGCTCCAAAAAGGGGGAGCTTTTCCGAATTCTGCAGACCATGCAGCAGAGGCGGCGAAGTTTGTGGAAAAAATCAGATCGGCGCCGGTCGCCAACAGTGTTGTCTTGCCAGTATCTTCTCCCCTTGCAGGTCCAAGTGTTCCCCAGCTGGACGGATTGAATGGGCAGCCGCCCCCGGTGCCCGCACTTGGTAAGGAAGTGGCATTGCCGCTCTTGGGGGACGGTGTTGTACCTTCCAGGAGCGAAAATCTGGCTCAGCATGTGTCATTAGCTGTGAAAGAGATGATTTGGGCGGATAAATATGTGTACATTTATTCTTTATTGTTAGATAATAGGGAAATGGAGCAGGCAAAAGCACTGAAGGAGTGGATGCTCCCAAGTGAATGGAGGGCGCAGTGTACTAGATTTAGGGTTGAGGAAAATCTCAACAACTGGATGCAGGCATGGGCGGTATTCACTGCAGTTAAAGCGGAGCGTCCTCCAGACTTACAGGCAGCATTGGCATGCTACTCGAGCAGGATTGTGGGGTGGAGTCAACAGTATTCTGGGGAAGCATGGAGGGGTTATGATGTCAATTTCAGGAAGGCATTGGAATTCAACAGATCATTGCCATGGGACACGGTAGATTCCATGGCATGGCACAAACAGTTCTCCGATACTGCACCTCCCCCTCAGTTCGGTGCGGGCAAAGTGTTCACTAGACCGCATCAGCCCTTTCGGCCCCCCCAAACGAGTGAGGTACCTGGGAAGTTTAGGGCAGGTGGGCCAGAGAAAAAAGGGGTGTGCTGGGATTTTAATAGGCGCACCTGCACAAGGGCCGCGTGTAAGTTTAGACATGCATGTTCCTCCTGTGGGCACCCCTCTCATCCAGAAACGACCTGTAGGTCCAAGCAGGGTAACACGGGTCAGAGGGGTAGGGGAAGGCCATTGTAATTCAAACAGGTTAGGCCCCCCCACTCCAGTGGATGTGGCGGCAATGATTCCATGGCTGAACAGATACCCGGACCACACATCGGCCACCCTACTCCAAGAGGGTTTTTCTAAGGGTTTTAGGATCCCGGCCGGGGGATACACAGGCAGTGCTCACTGTAGAAATCAATTGTCAGTCAAGCACAATCCGGCTGTTGTGGCCGCCAAAATTGACAAGGAGCTTTCATTAGGCAGGATAGCTGGCCCTTTTTCTGAAGTACCAGTACCCAATTTTGTGTATTCCCCATTGGGAGTTGTCCCTAAAAAAGAGAAGGGGCAATTCAGATTGATCCATAACCTGTCAGCACCTAGGGGGGCGTCACTGAATGATGCCATTGACGAGGGTATCTGTAGTGTTAAGTATGCCTCTTTTGATCAGGCTGTTAACTTACTACAGGCCACGGGACCCGGGGCGCTGATGGCGAAATCTGACATAGAATCAGCCTTTCGCCTCCTCCCAGTCCACCCGGCGGACCAACATCTTTTAGGTTTCACCTTTAGGGAGAGGTTCTACATGGACAAATGCATGCCTATGGGTTGTTCTATTTCTTGCGCCTACTTTGAGATGTTTAGTTCCTTTCTTGAATGGGCCATGAGACAAGTGACGGGCCATCAAGGGGTCATGCATTACTTAGATGATTTCCTCTTCCTCGGTACAGCGGGATCTCAGGAGTGCGCACTGGCATTGCAGGAGTTTTGCGTGCTCATGCGGGCTTTTGGGGTCCCTCTTGCGCCCGGGAAGACGGTGGGCCCGACCACCTGCTTAGAATTCCTTGGCATCGAGATTGACTCAATGGAGGGATGTTTTAGATTACCTATGGACAAGGTGTGCAAATTCAAGACATCGCTACAATTATGCCTCCGGAAGGAGAAGGTCACTTTGCAGCAATTACAAGAGGTAGTGGGGCAATTGAATTTCGCATTGAGAATCATCCCCATGGCTCGCCCCTTCTCTCGCTCCATCGCCCACGCGATGAGGGGCCTGAGGGAAAAACACCACCGCACGCGCCTATCGTCTGAAATTCGCCAGGATATGCTTATTTGGATGGCATTCTTGGAGGATTTTAACGGTAGGGTGGTCTGGCCCGGCCCGCCCACAACATCGGCGGAGTTGGGACTATGGACTGATGCGGCCGGTAGTGTGGGCTTTGGCGCCATCCTAGGGAACAGGTGGGTCGCCCAACAGTGGCCAGAAGAATGGAAGACATGGGGTCTGATCAGCAACATTGGCTTCCTTGAACTCTTCCCAATCTGGGTGGCACTGATGGTATGGCCCGAACACCTATGTAACCAATCAGTGGTGTTTTGGTCAGATAACATGACAGTGGTGGAATGTATCAACCAGCAGTGGGCGCGGTGTCCTTTCATACTTCGTCTGATCAAAGAAATTGTTCTGCGGTGCCTTAAACTGAATGCTAATTTTAGAGCCAAACATGTCCCTGGTATTTTAAACAATGCGGCTGACTCCCTTTCTCGCTTCAAAATGCAGGTTTTCAGGGAACATCTTCCCACAGCAGACCCCTCGCCAGCACACTTCCCAGCAGTACTTTGGCAGATTGGTGCCCCAGATTACAGGACCTCGTGGTCGCTAGCCTAGCCCCCAGGACCAAGACGGCTTACGAAGGGGCGTTTCTGTCTTATTGTTCTTTCTTGGGGCCACAGTGGGAAGTGCTTTGGGCGAAGGAGGATGGGTTTGCAGCCTATTTAGAATGGATGCATAAGGAGGGGCGCTCGGTGGCAGCGGCGACCAGACATAGGGCAGCTGTGTCATTCTTCGCTCAAGCTAGGGGCTTCCGGGATCCCACTAATACCTTTATGATACGTAAGGCTTTAAGGGGATGGCGCCGTATTCAGGGACACCAGAAGGATAAGAGGAAACCCATTGGATTGGCCCGGCTAACAGCCTTACTGGGCACACTGGAGACTGTTTGTAACTTGGAGTGGGAGGTGCTTCTTTTTAAGGCGGCATTCTCCCTGGCATTCTATGGGGCGCTGAGAATTAGCGAACTTGTGACAGGTTCCAAGTCAGACCTACTAGGCGGCTTGCAAAAGGCTGGGGTGTTGATAAGGGGGGACACCATGTGGGTGACTATCCAGAAATCAAAAACCGACCAAGAAGCTAGGGGTCACACCATAGTTCTGCAAAGGGCCCCCGCCAACCCGTGCTGCCCGGTGAGGCACGTAGAATCACTCCACGGACTATTGGTAGGTTCAGCGGGCAGGGCATTGCTCTGTCACGCTGACGGGAGCCCCTTGACCAGGTATAAATTCAGGAGAGTGTTCGAAATGGGGGTTAGGAAAGCAGGTCTTGACCCTAAAGAGTTTGGCTCTCATTCCTTCAGGATTGGGGCAGCAACTGAGGCGGTGGCGGGGGGCCTCCCGGTGGAAAGAGTGAAGACAATTGGGAGATGGTCTTCAGAATGTTATAAACGTTATGTTCGGATTGACATGCTATGATTACTTGTCACTCACGCCTGGTCTCTTTCCGCTCTCTTACAGTTTCTCAGACCTGTTACGCAGGGGAGGAATTTGTCGTCGGGCACCGCCAATATTCATCGGCACGGAGCGGCGACCAGGAAATCATGAAGAACAATGTCTGGATTGTTGGTCATTCATATGTGAAGCGAGCAGAATGTGTCTTCCTGTCAGGTGATAAGAGGAAAAGGGCGGCACAACTAGGGTTGGACATCACGTTCTTTGGCAGAGGGGGGTTATGTCTTCACGAGTTTAGGGGATTCTTCCAAGGGCTGTTAGCACGCCAGCAGTCTCCACCGTCAGTGGTGATACTTCACCTTGGGGAGAATGATTTGGCAACACTGGGCAGGCGCATCTTGATTGAGGAGATTATCTCAACGGCGGGTTGGATAGCTAGGACCTGCCCCGGGTGCACACTAGTATGGTCACAACTCATACCCCGACTACAGTGGCGGGGGGGTCATTCGGTCAGGGCGTTGAATCACTCGGTAAAGAGGATCAACACACGGTTGGATAGGTTGTTTCGAACCCCCTTGTTACAGTCAATACCTCATGGGTGCATCTGGGGTCACAAGTATTACTTGAAGGACGGGGTTCATTTGACAGAGGAGGGTAATGTCCTATGGTCTGACAATATCTGGGCTTGGCTAGAGGGCTTTGAGAGGAGGAGGGTGTCCTTAGGCAGGGGCTAGAGGGGGAGGCCAGATCGTCGGTTAACAATGCTGGCCTGTGGCGGTAAGGTCATTATCGGTGAGCACATATTTGAGGTCTGAGGGGGCGGGCATCATCCTATGGAGGTTCCCGCCCGGGGGGAGGGGCCTGCGGGCCACTCCCAGTACTCCAGGGGCAAGGTAATATGCAAAGGAGCGCGGGTAGGAGTAGTTCACGCTTTCCTTAGGCTGGTAGCCACCCCGCGCGCGTGGACTCATGACGCCACCGGCGCAGAGTAAGGGCCCTCCTTTAGTGGGTAAATGGAGTTTAGGGCGTAGACCGGGCAACTCCCGGGGTAACACTGCGCATGCGCACTTCTAGGGGGGAGGCGCAGCTTGTAGGACCTGACACCGGTAGTGACCCTGCCATATGGCCAGAAATGTACAAAAATCAAGTGTAGGATGTTTAGTTTAAGCTAGGAACAACATGTATTAGAGTTTTGTTAAGGTCAGGCTCTCAAACTTGTTGATAACAATTGTATAACTGAATGTCCTGCTGATTTTTGTATTCATTGTTGATTATGCAATTAAAACCTTTTTTAATTTCATACTTTAATAAATACGGCCGGGCGACTAGCGCCCGCCTTCCAAAAAGTAAAACACGTCTCGTGTCCACGTTCCTGGGTGTTGGGTGCCGGATTGGGGGGGAGGCGGCAGCTAGTCGCTGACCATGTGAAAAGGGGGGGCCCTCGGCCCCCCCGCACGCATGGCGGCGCGGCGACCATCTCCCCCCCTTTCCCCGCGTGTCATTCGACGGTGGGGGCGTGCCCTGGGGGTGCGGCCCACCGCCGATTGGCCGGCGGCCCTCCTGACCCGGATTCAATGGAGTGGTTCCGGGTCAGGGGGGGCGGGTGATAGGAGGGGCCATCCGGCCCCTCGGGAATAAGAGGTAGGGAGCGCCCAGGAGACCCCCTTGTCCCTGGACGCTCCCTCGCTGAACGTTGTGCCCCGCGTTCGGGGCCTCTTTGTTTTCCCACCCACCATCCCTTGGTACAAAGTTTTAAGCAGTGTTATGTCCGGTTTAATGATAAGTTTCGAAGGTACGGACCACGGGAGAGAGTGGGCTGTTGGTGTATTTTGTGATCTGTTGTTTAGGAATTTTTTCCCCTTTGTAGCAAAAAGATGTGTGAAATGAACTGTATTTGAAGCTATGTTCTTTAGGCCTTTTTTCCCTTTATAGCTATACGTTGATATTGTGATTTTGAGAAACATGAGTGAACCAAATTGTAATTTAATGCCATGTGTCGTTAGGCCTTTTTTCCCTTTTAGCTATACGTTGATACTGTTATTTATTAGCCAGTGTAGTTGTCCTTTAGAATTTTTCCATAGGTCGTCGTATTTATTAGGTATGGGGCATGCGGTAAGGTCATTATCGGTGAGCACATATTTGAGGTCTGAGGGGGCGGGCATCATCCTATGGAGGTTCCCGCCCGGGGGGAGGGGCCTGCGGGCCACTCCCAGTACTCCAGGGGCAAGGTAATATGCAAAGGAGCGCGGGTAGGAGTAGTTCACGCTTTCCTTAGGCTGGTAGCCACCCCGCGCGCGTGGACTCATGACGCCACCGGCGCAGAGTAAGGGCCCTCCTTTAGTGGGTAAATGGAGTTTAGGGCGTAGACCGGGCAACTCCCGGGGTAACACTGCGCATGCGCACTTCTAGGGGGGAGGCGCAGCTTGTAGGACCTGACACCGGTAGTGACCCTGCCATATGGCCAGAAATGTACAAAAATCAAGTGTAGGATGTTTAGTTTAAGCTAGGAACAACATGTATTAGAGTTTTGTTAAGGTCAGGCTCTCAAACTTGTTGATAACAATTGTATAACTGAATGTCCTGCTGATTTTTGTATTCATTGTTGATTATGCAATTAAAACCTTTTTTAATTTCATACTTTAATAAATACGGCCGGGCGACTAGCGCCCGCCTTCCAAAAAGTAAAACACGTCTCGTGTCCACGTTCCTGGGTGTTGGGTGCCGGATTGGGGGGGAGGCGGCAGCTAGTCGCTGACCATGCCCCAACCAGGATCCAGCGGGCTGTGAGTCTAGTAACCAATCTCTCCACCAAAGTACTAACTCCGACTGAGGTTCAGGTCTTAGAAAAAGGATTGGGGTTTGTCCCCACTGCAAGACCAGATAAGTTCAAACTACTGTCGAACTGGCTGTTTTTTTCCGTAAGTTAAAACTGAAGGCTTTCTTTGAAGGCAAAACAGATTCCAACGAGTCTGTTCGAAATGGCGACACCGGATTGAGACCAAGTACCACGTTCATTCCGCCTTCTCACACTGTACCAGCTGCAATTACTGATTTCGAACAGGCGGTCTTTAAGGATCTCGAGTCCTGCCAGAACCTCAGAACATTTGGAAATTTTTCAACTGCAGAGTACCAGGCTCTCCAACAATTACAGAACGACACCTCAATAACAATAAAGCCTGCTGACAAAGGTGGTGGAATTGTTATCCAAAATACCACAGACTACGAGCAAACCTGTGAGATACTACTGCAAGACTCCAGAAATTACACCCCTCTGAATCAAGACCCAACTGCTGATCTAACCAAAAAAATCACGACGCTAGTGAGACAAGCGGAAGATAATGGTTATTTGTCTAAAAATGAGGCGGATTTCCTCAATAGTAGTAGTAACATCATACCGTACTTCTACACATTGCCCAAGATGCATAAGAACAAGTTACCACCCCCTGGACGCCCCATAGTATCTGGGATAGGCTCCCTTTTAGAGCCTCTATCACGATTCTGTGACCAATTTCTGAAACCATTGGTACAGGCAACACCAACTTACCTACAAGATACCAAGAGTCTACTACGACTCTTAGCAGACATCACCTTTATTGAAAACTCAGTCACCTTAGTGACTCTGGATGTCGAGAGTCTATACACGAGCATCCCCCAGGACGATACCATCAAGGTCCTGGCAGAGTCACTAGACACGATTGTGCAACAATAGCATTAAAAGAAAATTTCTTTTCCTTCAAAAATAAGTTGTTCCTGCAATGCTCTGGGACTTCCATGGGCAGTACTTTTGCCCCGAGCGTGGCTGGGCTCTATGTGGCTGATTTTGAAGCCAAATATATCTTGCCATCATCCACCGCCTTTTCCCGTTCAATTTTGTTATGGAAGCGTTACATTGACGACGTTCTACTCCTGTGGTCTGGAACTGATAGTGACCTCAAATTGTTCCTTGAATGGATCAACACTCTTGACAATAACCTCAGGTTCACCCATACTACCAGTAAATCAGACATCATCTTTTTAGACGTGGTAATCACGATTTCTGGTACCTGTCTGAGTACAAAGACTCACCAAAAACCAACAGCCAAGAACAATCTTCTGGAGTTCAGTAGCTTTCACCCACGCCCCCTCAAGGAAAATCTGCCTTATGGGCAGTATCTCAGATTGAGAAGGAATTGTAGTACCATCACAGATTTCAAAGAACAATCCTCCGATCTGACCAAAAAACTGAAAGAGAGAGGCTACCCAACACCAATCCTTAACAAAGGTTTTAAGAGAGCAAGAAACCAGCCGAGAGAGGCATTACTGGAAGAAAAAACCAAGACCCAGACAACTATTCCTCTCACTTGCGTAACTACCTTTAATAGCCTGTCAAACTATATGAAAAAGAAAATAAACAAACATTGGAATATAATAAGATCATCCAAGGAAGATTGGGAAAAGCCCCTTTTTTTTTATGGAGCACTTTGGATAAATGCTATGACCAATACATTTGATTAATTAAATGTGTGTATGTCTTTGTGTTTGTCTGTATCGTTTCATCTACAGGTGCAGATACTCTCCTGACTTTGGAGAATTTTTGGAATGAGCTAACCGCTCTTCCACATTTTTATGCACTTTTCACCCCTTTTTTTTTATTTTTCACTTTCACGTCCCCAGATTAGGGTGGACGATTAGAGAGTCCATACCGCCGGGGTTTATTGAGTCCTGACGAATGCCTAGGTAAATCTAAACCACTGTAAAGGCAGAAACATGTTGACTGACTAATTTAAAGAACTCTGAATTAACCATACCATTACCTTGGCATAACATTCAGACACATAGTTCTTTTTTTCACCTTTGTTCGTGTCTTAGGGATCACATATTAAAATAATTTTTTAGATACCCTTTTGGCACTTTTAATATATACCTCACCGCACGCCCTTCACACACAACCAGCTCCGCAGTCTCCTGGCGTCGTAGCACACCGAAGAGGCACTCCGCCTCTTTGGTGGGGCCCGATGATGAAGCATGACACCAACCAGGTCGGTGTGTGAGGGCTTTCTAAACCACCCAGAGTGGATGTGTGATTCCTGAGTGGCTTTGCTCCTTCTCTGTGGCGTATGAAGCTCACATAACCTCTCTTCTTTTGTTGATTCGAATACAATAAATGTCAGGAATGCTATTTACAAGTAGACCGGTGTGTACTGGGCATGTTTTTATGACATTGTTTAAATACTAATAAACAAGACTAAAAAAGAAAATGCTTCAAGCATATAAACTGATGGTTTTCAATTTCTCCTATTTTGGAAGATTTTTTTAGGAGCCCCAAAGGGTGTAGTTGAGCACGTAATGCAGTGCGCACTGGGCAGGGCGATACAAAAGGGGATGATGGACGGAGCGTTTGAGCAAATCAAACACTCAACCCCAGTGAACTGATCTGGGTTTAATCCATCACCATTCTTTAGCCCACTCAGCCACCCCATTTCACACATGGCTATATGCAAATCAGTCTGACCCTGTGCCTCATGGGAACAGTCCAGCCCGAACTGCCAAGCCATGTCTTCCATGGATCGGAAACAAGCATCCTGGGACCGGTTTCGGATTCATAATCCTCATCAGCCAGGCTATCTTGAATTCAGTGGCCAAGTGAGCAAGGGACTCACGTCTGAGCATACCCTGCCACACTTAGGGCGAACAAAGCGATACAAAAGGGGATGATGGACGGAGCGTTTGAGCAAATCAAACACTCACCCCCAGTCAACTGATCTGGGTTTAATCCATCACCATTCTTTAGCCCACTCAGCCACCCCATTTCAGACATGGCTATATGCAAATCAGTCTGACCCTGTGCCTCATGGGAACAGTCCAGCCCGAACTGCCAAGCCATGTCTTCCATGGACCGGAAACAAGCATCCTGGGACCGGTTTCGGATTCATAATCCTCATCAGCCAGGCTATCTTGAATCCAGTGGCCAAGTGAGCAAGGGACTCTCGTCTGAGCATACCCTGCCACACTTAGGGCGAACAAAGCGATACAAAAGGGGATGATGGACGGAGCGTTTGAGCAAATCAAACACTCACCCCCAGTCAACTGATCTGGGTTTGATCCATCACCATTCTTTAGCCCACTCAGCCACCCCATTTCAGACATGGCTATATGCAAATCCGTCTGACCCTGTGCCTCATGGGAACAGTCCAGCCCGAACTGCCAAGCCATGTCTTCCATGGAGCGGAAACAAGCATCCTGGGACCGGTTTCGGATTCATAATCCTCATCAGCCAGGCTATCTTGAATCCAGTGGCCAAGTGAGCAAGGGACTCACGTCTGAGCATACCCTGCCACACTTAGGGCGAACAAAGCGATACAAAAGGGGATGATGGACGGAGCGTTTGAGCAAATCAAACACTCACCCCTAGTCAACTGATCTGGGTTTAATCCATCACCATTCTTTAGCCCACTCAGCCACCCCATTTCAGACATGGCTATATGCAAATCAGTCTGACCCTGTGCCTCATGGGAACAGTCCAGCCCGAACTGCCAAGCCATGTCTTCCATGGACCGTAAACAAGCATCTTGTGACCGGTTTCGGATTCATAATCCTCATCAGCCAGGCTATCTTGAATCCAGTGGCCAAGTGAGCAAGGGACGCACGTCTGAGCATACCCTGCCACACTTAGGGCGAACAAAGCGATACAAAAGGGGATGATGGACGGAGCGTTTGAGCAAATCAAACACTCACCCCCAGTCAACTGATCTGGATTTAATCCATCACCATTCTTTAGCCCACACAGCCACCCCATTTCAGACATGGCTATATGCAAATCAGTCTGACCCTGTGCCTCATGGGAACAGTCCAGCCCGAACTGCCAAGCCATGTCTTCCATGGACCGGAAACAAGCATCCTGGGACCAGTTTCGGATTCATAATCCTCATCAGCCAGGCTATCTTGAATCCACTGGCCAAGTGAGCAAGGGACTCACGTCTGAGCATACCCTGCCACACTTAGGGCGAACAAAGCGATACAAAAGGGGATGATGGACGGAGCATTTGAGCAAATCAAACACTCACCCCCAGTCAACTGATCTGGGTTTAATCCATCACCATTCTTTAGCCCACTCAGCCACCCCATTTCAGACATGGCTATATGAAAATCAGTCTGACCCTGTGTCTCATGGGAACAGTCCAGCCCGAACTGCCAAGCCATGTCTTCCATGGACCGGAAACAAGCATCCTGGGACCGGTTTCGGATTCATAATCCTCATCAGCCTGGCTATCTTGAATCCAGTGGCCAAGTGAGCAAGGGACTCACGTCTGAGCATACCCTGCCACACTTAGGGCGAACAAAGTGATACAAAAGGGGATGATGGACGGAGCGTTTGAGCAAATCAAACACTCACCCCCAGTCAACTGACCTGGGTTTAATCCATCACCATTCTTTAGCCCACTCAGCCACCCCATTTCAGACATGGCTATATGCAAATCAGTCTGACCCTGTGCCTCATGGGAGCAGTCCAGCCCGAACTGCCAAGCCATGTCTTCCATGGACTGGAAAGAAACATCCTGGGACCGGTTTCGGATTCATAATCCTCATCAGCCAGGCTATCTTGAATCCAGTGGCCAAGTGAGCAAGGGACTCACGTCTGAGCATACCGTGCCACACTTAGGGCGAACAAAGCGATACAAAAGGGGATGATGGACGGAGCGTTTGAGCAAATCAAACACTCACCCCAGTCAACTGATCTGGGTTTAATCCATCACCATTCTTTAGCCCACTCAGCCACCCCATTTCAGACATGGCTATATGCAAATCAGTCTGACCCTGTGCCTCATGGGAACAGTCCAGCCCGAACTGCCAAGCCATGTCTTCCTTGGACCGGAAACAAGCATTCTGGGACCGGTTTCGGATTCATAATCACCATCAGCCAGGCTATCTTGAATCCAGTGGCCAAGTGAGCAAGGGACTCACGTCTGAGCATACTCTTCCACAATTAGGGCGAACAAAGCGATACAAAAGGGGATGATGGACGGAGCGTTTGAGCAAATCAAACACTCACCCCCAGTCAACTGATCTGGGTTTAATCCATCACCATTCTTTAGCCCACTCAGCCACCCCATTTCAGACATGGCTATATGCAAATCAGTCTGACCCTGTGCCTCATGGGAACAGTCCAGCCCGAACTGCCAAGCCATGTCTTCCATGGACCGGAAACAAGCATCCTGGGACCGGTTTCGGATTCATAATCCTCATCAGCCAGGCTATCTTGAATCCAGTGGCCAAGTGAGCAAGGGACGCACGTCTGAGCATACCCTGCCACACTTAGGGCGAACAAAGCGATACAAAAGGGGATGATGGACGGAGCGTTTGAGCAAATCAAACACTCACCCCCAGTCAACTGATCAGGATTTAATCCATCACCATTCTTTAGCCCACACAGCCACCCTATTTCAGACATGGCTATATGCAAATCAGTCTGACCCTGTGCCTCATGGGAACAGTCCAGCCCGAACTGCCAAGCCATGTCTTCCATGGACCGGAAACAAGCATCCTGGGACCAGTTAAGGATACATAATCCTCATCAGCCAGGCTATCTTGAATCCAGTGGCCAAGTGAGCAAGGGACGCACGTCTGAGCCTACCCTTGCACACTTAGGGCGAACAAAGTGATACAAAAGGGGATGATGGATGGAGCGTTTGAGCAAATCAAACACTCACCCCCGGTCAACTGATCTGGATTTAATCCATCACCATTCTTTAGCCCACACAGCCACCCCATTTCAGACATGGCTATATGCAAATCAGTCTGACCCTGTGCCTCATGGGAACAGTCCAGCCCGAACTGCCAAGCCATGTCTTCCATGGACCGGAAACAAGCATTCTGGGACCAGTTTCGGATTCATAATCCTCATCAGCCAGGCTATCTTGAATCCATTGGCCAAGTGAGCAAGGGAATCACGTCTGAGCATACCCTGCCACACTTAGGGCGAACAAAGCGATACAAAAGGGGATGATGGACGGAGCGTTTGAGCAAATCAAACACTCACCCCCAGTCAACTGATCTGGATTTAATCCATCACCATTCTTTAGCCCACACAGCCACCCCAATTCAGACATGGCTATATGCAAATCAGTCTGACCCTGTGCCTCATGGGAACAGTCCAGCCCGAACTGCCAAGCCATGTCGTCCATGGACCGGAAACAAGCATCCTGGGACCAGTTTAGGATTCATAATCCTCATCAGCCAGGCTATCTTGAATCCAGTGGCCAAGTGAGCAAGGGACTCACGTCTGAGCATACCCTGCCACACTTAGGGCGAACAAAGCGATACAAAAGGGGATGATGGACGGAGCGTTTGAGCAAATCAAACACTCACCCCCAGTCAACTGATCTGGATTTAATCCATCACCATTCTTTAGCCCACACAGCCACCCCATTTCAGACATGGCTATATGCAAATCAGTCTGACCTTGTGCCTCATGGGAACAGTCCAGCCCGAACTGCCAAGCCATGTCTTCCATGGACCGGAAACAAGCATCCTGGGACCAGTTTCGGATTCATAATCCTCATCAGCCAGGCTATCTTGAATCCAGTGGCCAAGTGAGCAAGGGACTCACGTCTGAGCATACCCTGCCACACTTAGGGTGAACAAAGCGATACAAAAGGTGATGATGGACGGAGCGTTTGAGCAAATCAAACACTCACCCCAGTCAACTGATCTGGGTTTAATCCATCACCATTCTTTAGCCCACTCAGCCACCCCATTTCAGACATGGCTATATGCAAATCAGTCTGACCCTGTGCCTCATGGGAACAGTCCAGCCCGTACTGCCAAGCCATGTCTTCCATGGACCGGAAACAAGCATCCTGGTACCAGTTTCGGATTCATAATCCTCATCAGCCAGGCTATCTTGAATCCAGTGGCCAAGTGAGCAAGGGACTCACGTCTGAGCATACCCTGCCACACTTAGGGCGAACAAAGCGATTCAAAAGGGGATGATGGACGGAGCGTTTGAGCAAATCAAACACTCACCCCAGTCAACTGATCTGGGTTTAATCCATCACCATTCTTTAGCCCACTCAGCCACCCCATTTCAGACATGGCTATATGCAAATCAGTCTGACCCTGTGCCTCATGGGAACAGTCCAGCCCGAACTGCCAAGCCATGTCTTCCATGGACCGGAAACAAGCATCCTGGGACCGGTTTCGGATTCATAATCCTCATCAGCCAGGCTATCTTGAATCCAGTGGCCAAGTGAGCAAGGGACTCACGTCTGAGCATACCCTGCCACACTTAGGGCGAACAAAGCGATACAAAAGGGGATGATGGACGGAGCGTTTGAGCAAATCAAACACTCACCCCAGTCAACTGATCTGGGTTTAATCCATCACCATTCTTTAGCCCACTCAGCCACCCCATTTCAGACATGGCTATATGCAAATCAGTCTGACCCTGTGCCTCATGGGAACAGTCCAGCCCGAACTGCCAAGCCATGTCTTCCATGGACCGGAAACAAGCATCCTGGGACCGGTTTCGGATTCATAATCCTCATCAGCCAGGCTATCTTGAATCCAGTGGCCAAGTGAGCAAGGGACGCACGTCTGAGCATACCCTGCCACACTTAGCGTGAACAAAGCGATACAAAAGGGGATGATGGACGGAGCGTTTGAGCAAATCAAACACTCACCCCCAGTCAACTGATCTGGATTTAATCCATCACCATTCTTTAGCCCACACAGCCACCCCATTTCAGACATGGCTATATGCAAATCAGTCTGACCCTGTGCCTCATGGGAACAGTCCAGCCCGAACTGCCAAGCCATGTCTTCCATGAACCGGAAACAAGCATCCTGGGACCGGTTTCGGATTCATAATCCTCATCAGCCAGGCTATCTTGAATCCAGTGGCCAAGTGAGCAAGGGACTCACGTCTGAGCATACCCTGCCACACTTAGGGTGAACAAAGCGATACAAAAGGGGATGATGGACGGAGCGTTTGAGCAAATCAAACACTCACCCCCTGTCAACTGATCTGGGTTTAATCCATCACCATTCTTTAGCCCACTCAGCCACCCCATTTCAGACATGGCTATATGCAAATCAGTCTGACCCTGTGCCTCATGGGAACAGTCCAGCCCGAACTGCCAAGCCATGTCTTCCATGGACCGGAAACAAGCATCCTGGGACAGGTTTCGGATTCATAATCCTCATCAGCCAGGCTATCTTGAATCCAGTGGCCAAGTGAGCAAGGGACGCACGTCTGAGCATACCCTGCCACACTTAGGGCGAACAAAGCGATACAAAAGGGGATGATGGACGGAGCGTTTGAGCAAATCAAACACTCACCCCCAGTCAACTGATCAGGATTTAATCCATCACCATTCTTTAGCCCACACAGCCACCCCATTTCAGACATGGCTATATGCAAATCAGTCTGACCCTCTGCCTCATGGGAACAGTCCAGCCGGAACTGCCAAGCCATGTCTTCCATGGACCGGAAACAAGCATCCTGGGACCGGTTTCAGATTCATAATCCTCATCATCCAGGCTATCTTGAATCCAGTGGCCAAGTGAGCAAGGGAATCACGTCTGAGCATACCCTGCCACACTTAGGGCGAACAAAGCGATACAAAAGGGGATGATGGACGGAGCGTTGTTCGCCCTAAGTGTGGCAGGGTATGCTCAGACGTGAGTCCCTTGTTCACTTGGCCACTGGATTCAAGATAGCCTGGCTGATGAGGATTATGAATCCGAAACCGGTCCCAGGATGCTTGTTCCCGGTCCCGGGAAGACATGGCTTGGCAGTTCGGGCTGGACTGTTCCCATGAGGCACAGGGTCAGACTGATTTGCATACAGCCATGTCTGAACTGGGGTGGCTGAGTGAACTAAAGAATGGTGATGGATTAAACCCAGATCAGTTGACTGGGGGTGAGTGTTTGATTTATTGAAACACTACGTCCATCATCCCCTTTTGTATCGCTTTGTTCGCCCTAAGTGTGGCAGGTTATGCTCAGACGTGAGTCCCTTGTTCACTTGGCCACTGGATTCAAGATAGCCTGGCTGATGAGGATTATGAATCCGAAACCGGTCCCAGGATGCTTGTTTCCGGTCCAGGGAAGACATGGCTTGGCAGTTCGGGCTGGACTGTTCCCATGAGGCACAGGGTCAGACTGATTTGCATACAGCCATGTCTGAACTGGGTTGGCTGAGTGAACTAAAGAATGGTGATGGATTAAACCCAGATCAGTTGACTGGGGGTGAGTGTTTGATTTATTGAAACACTACGTCCATCATCCCCTTTTGTATCGCTTTGTTCGCCCTAAGTGTGGCAGGTTATGCTCAGACGTGAGTCCCTTGTTCACTTGGCCACTGGATTCAAGTTAGCCTGGCTGATGAGGATTATGAATCCGAAACCGGTCCCAGGATGCTTGTTTTCGGTCCAGGGAAGACATGGCTTGGCAGTTCGGGCTGGACTGTTCCCATGAGGCACAGGGTCAGACTGATTTGCATACAGCCATGTCTGAACTGGGGTGGCCGAGTGAACTAAAGAATGGTGATGGATTAAACCCAGATCAGTTGACTGGGGGTGAGTGTTTGATTTGTTGAAACGCTCCGTCCATCATCCCCTTTTGTATCGCTTTGTTCGCCCTAAGTGTGGCAGGGTGTGCTCAGACGTGAGTCCCTTGTTCACTTGGCCACTGGATTCAAGATAGCCTGGCTAATCAGGATTATGAATCCGAAACCGGTCCCAGGATGCTTGTTTCCGGTTCAGGGAAGACATGGCTTGGCAGTTCGGGCTGGACTGTTCCCATGAGGCACAGGGTCAGATTGATTTGCATACAGCCATGTCTGAACTGTGGTGGCTGAGTGAACTAAAGAATGGTGATGGATTAAATCCAGATCAGTTGACTGGGGGTGAGTGTTTGATTTGTTGAAACGCTCCGTCCATGATCCCCTTTTGTATCGCTTTATTCGCCCTAAGTGTGGAAGGGTATGCTCAGATGTGAGTCCCTTGTTCACTTGGCCACTGGATTCAAGATAGCCTGGCTGATGAGGATTATAAATCTGAAACCGGTCCCAGGATGCTTGTGTCCGGTCCAGGGAAGACATGGCTTGGCAGTTTGGGCTGGACTGTTCCCATATGGCACAGGGTCAGACTGATTTGCATACAGCCCTGTCTGAACTGGGGTGGCTGAGTGAACTAAAGAATGGTGATGGATTAAACCCAGATCAGTTGACTGGGGGTGAGTGTTTGATTTGTTGAAATGCTCCGTCCATCATCCCCTTTTGTATCGCTTTGTTCGCCCTAAGTGTGGCAGGGTATGCTCAGACGTGAGTCCCTTGTTCACTTGGCCACTGGATTCAAGATAGCCTGGCTGATGAGGATTATGAATCCGAAACTGGTCCCAGGATGCTTGTTTCCGGTCCAGGGAAGACATGGCTTGGCAGTTCGGGCTGGACTGTTCCCATGAGGCACAGGGTCAGACTGATTTGCATACAGCCATGTCTGAACTGGGGTGGCTGAGTGAACTAAAGAATGGTGATGGATTAAACCCAGATCAGTTGACTGGGGGTGAGTGTTTGATTTGTTGAAACGCTCCGTCTATCATCCCCTTTTGTATCACTTTGTTCGCCCTAAGTGTGGCAGGGTATGCTCAGACGTGAGTCCCTTGTTCACTTGGCCACTGGATTCAAGATAGCCTGGCTGATGAGGATTATGAATCCGAAACCGGTCCCAGGATGCTTGTTTCCGGTCCAGGGAAGACATGGCTTGGCAGTTCGGGCTGGACTGTTCCCATGAGGCACAGGGTCAGACTGATTTGCATACAGCCATGTCTGAACTGGGTTGGCTGAGTGAACTAAAGAATGGTGATGGATTAAATCCAGATCAGTTGACTGGGGATGAGTGTTTGATTTGTTGAAACGCTCCGTCCATCATCCCCTTTTGTATCGCTTTGTTCGCCCTAAGTGTGGCAGGGTATGCTCAGACGTGAGTCCCTTGTTCACTTGGCCACTGGATTCAAGATAGCCTGGCTGATGAGGATTATGAATCCAAAATCGGTCCCAGGATGCTTGTTTCCGGTCCAGGGAAGACATGGCTTGGCCGTTCGGGCTGGACTGTTCCCATGAGGCACAGGGTCAGACTGATTTGCATACAGCCATGTCTGAACTGGGGTGGCTGAGTGAACTAAAGAATGGTGATGGATTAAACCCAGATCAGTTGACTGGGGGTGAGTGTTTGATTTGTTGAAACGCTCCGTCCATCATCCCCTTTTGTATCGCTTTGTTCGCCCTAAGTGTGGCAGGGTATGCTCAGACGTGAGTCCCTTGTTCACTTGGCCACTGGATTCAAGATAGCCTGGCTGATGAGGAATATGAATCCGAAACCGGTCCCAGGATGCTTGTTTCCGGTCCAGGGAAGCCTTGGCTTGGCAGTTCGGGCTGGACTGTTCCCATGAGGCACAGGGTCAGACTGATTTGCATACAGCCATGTCTGAACTGGGGTGGCTGAGTGAACTAAAGAATGGTGATGGATTAAACCCAGATCAGTTGACTGGGGGTGAGTGTTTGATTTGTTGAAACGCTCCGTCCATCATCCCCTTTTGTATCGCTTTGTTCGCCCTAAGTGTTGCAGGGTATGCTCAGACGTGAGTCCCTTGTTCACTTGGCCACTGGATTCAAGATAGCCTGGCTGATGAGGATTATGAATCCGAAACCGGTCCCAGGATGCTTGTTTCCGGTCCAGGGAATACATGGCTTGGCAGTTCGGGCTGGACTGTTCCCATGAGGCACAGGGTCAGACTGATTTGCATACAGCCATGTCTGAACTGGGGTGGCTGAGTGAACTAAAGAATGGTGATGGATTAAACCCAGATCAGTTGACTGGGGGTGAGTGTTTGATTTGTTGAAACACTCCGTCCATCATCCCCTTTTGTATCGCTTTGTTCACCCTAAGTGTGGCAGGGTATGCTCAGATGTGAGTCCCTTGTTCACTTGGCCACTGGATTCAAGATAGCCTGGCTGATGAGGATTATGAATCCAAAATCGGTCCCAGGATGCTTGTTTCCGGTCCAGGGAAGACATGGCTTGGCAGTTCGGGCTGGACTGTTCCCATGAGGCACAGGGTCAGACTGATTTGCATACAGCCATGTCTGAACTGGGGTGGCTGAGTGAACTAAAGAATGGTGATGGATTAAACCCAGATCAGTTGACTGGGGGTGAGTGCTTGATTTGTTGAAACGCTCAGTCCATCATCCCCTTTTGTATCGCTTTGTTCGCCCTAAGTGTGGCAGGTTATGCTCAGACGTGAGTCCCTTGTTCACTTGGCCACTGGATTCAAGATAGCCTGGCTGATGAGGATTATGAATCCGAAACCGGTCCCAGGATGCTTGTTTCCGGTCCAGGGAAGACATGGCTTGGCAGTTCGGGCTGGACTGTTCCCATGAGGCACAGGGTCAGACTGATTTGCATACAGCCATGTCTGAACTGGGGTGGCCGAGTGAACTAAAGAATGGTGATGGATTAAACCCAGATCAGTTGACTGGGGGTGAGTGTTTGATTTGTTGAAACGCTCCGTCCATCATCCCCTTTTGTATCGCTTTGTTCGCCCTAAGTGTGGCAGGGTATGCTCAGACGTGAGTCCCTTGTTCAATTGGCCACTGGATTCAAGATAGCCTGGCTGATGAGGATTATGAATCCAAAATCGGTCCCAGGATGCTTGTTTCCGGTCCAGGGAAGACATGGCTTGGCAGTTCGGGCTGGACTGTTCCCATGAGGCACAGGGTCAGACTGATTTGCATACAGCCATGTCTGAACTGGGGTGGCTGAGTGAACTAAAGAATGGTGATGGATTAAACCCAGATCAGTTGACTGGGGGTGAGTGTTTGATTTGTTGAAAGGCTCCGCCCATCATCCCCTTTTGTATCGCTTTGTTCGCCCTAAGTGTGGCAGGGTATGCTCAGATGTGAGTCCCTTGTTCACTTGGCCACTGGATTCAAGATAGCCTGGCTGATGAGGATTATAAATCCGAAACCGGTCCCAGGATGCTTGTGTCCGGTCCAGGGAAGACATGGCTTGGCAGTTTGGGCTGGACTGTTCCCATGTGGCACAGGGTCAGACTGATTTGCATACAGCCCTGTCTGAACTGGGGTGGCTGAGGGAACTAAATAATGGTGATGGATTAAACCCAGATCAGTTGACTGGGGGTGAGTGTTTGATTTGTTGAAACGCTCCGTCCATCATCCCCTTTTGTATCGCTTTGTTCGCCCTAAGTGTGGCAGGGTATGCTCAGACGTGAGTCCCTTGTTCACTTGGCCACTGGATTCAAGATAGCCTGGCTGATGAGGATTATGAATCCGAAACCGGTCCCAGGATGCTTGTTTCCGGTCCAGGGAATACATGGCTTGGCAGTTCGGGCTGGACTGTTCCCATGAGGCACAGGGTCAGACTGATTTGCATACAGCCATGTCTGAACTGGGGTGGCTGAGTGAACTAAACAATGGTGATGGATTAAACCCAGATCAGTTGACTGGGGGTGAGTGTTTGATTTGTTGAAACGCTCCGTCCATCATCTCCTTTTGTATCGCTTTGTTCGCCCTAAGTGTGGCAGGGTATGCTCAGAAGTGAGTGCCTTGTTCACTTGGTCACTGGATTCAAGATAGCCTGGCTGATTAGGATTATGAATCCGAAACCGTTCCCAGGTTGCTTGTTTCCGGTCCAGGGAATACATGGCTTGGCAGTTCGGGCTGGACTGTTCCCATGAGGCACAGGGTCAGACTGATTTGCATACAGCCATGTCTGAACTGGGGTGGCTGAGTGAACTAAAGAATGGTGATGGATTAAACCCAGATCAGTTGACTGGGGGTGAGTGTTTGATTTGTTGAAACGCTCCGTCCATCATCCCCTTTTGTATCGCTTTGTTCGCCCTAAGTGTGGCAGGGTATGCTCAGATGTGAGTCCCTTGTTCACTCGGCCACTGGATTCAAGATAGCCTGGCTGATGAGGATTATGAATCCAAAATCGGTCCCAGGATGCTTGTTTCCGGTCCAGGGAAGACATGGCTTGGCAGTTCGGGCTGGACTGTTCCCATGAGGCACAGGGTCAGACTGATTTGCATACAGCCATGTCTGAACTGGGGTGGCTGAGTGAACTAAAGAATGGTGATGGATTAAACCCAGATCAGTTGACTGGGGGTGAGTGTTTGATTTGTTGAAACGCTCCGTCTATCATCCCCTTTTGTATCGCTTTGTTCGCCCTAAGTGTGGCAGGGTATGCTCAGACGTGAGTCCCTTGTTCACTTGGCCACTGGATTCAAGATAGCCTGGCTGATGAGGATTATGAATCCGAAACCGGTCCCAGGATGCTTGTTTCCGGTCCAGGGAAGACATGGCTTGGCAGTTCGGGCTGGACTGTTCCCATGAGGCACAGGGTCAGACTGATTTGCATACAGCCATGTCTGAACTGGGGTGGCTGAGTGAACTAAAGAATGGTGATGGATTAAACCCAGATCAGTTGACTGGGGGTGAGTGTTTGATTTGTTGAAACGCTCCGTCCATCATCCCCTTTTGTATCGCTTTGTTCGCCCTAAGTGTGGCAGGTTATGCTCAGACGTGAGTCCCTTGTTCACTTGGCCACTGGATTCAAGATAGCCTGGCTGATGACTCGGATTATGAATCTGAAACCGGTCCCAGGATGCTTGTTTCCGGTCCAGGGAAGACATGGCTTGGCAGTTCGGGCTGGACTGTTCCCATAAGGCACAGGGTCAGACTGATTTGCATACAGCCATGTCTGAACTGGGGTGGCCGAGTGAACTAAAGAATGGTGATGGATTAAACCCAGATCAGTTGACTGGGGGTGAGTGTTTGATTTGTTGAAACGCTCCGTCCATCATCCCCTTTTGTATCGCTTTGTTCACCCTAAGTGTGGCAGGGTATGCTCAGACGTGAGTCCCTTGTTCACTTGGCCACTGGATTCAAGATAGCCTGGCTGATGAGGATTATGAATCCGAAACCGGTCCCAGGATGCTTGTTTCCGGTCCAGGGAAGAAATGGCTTGGCAGTTTGGGCTGGACTGTTCCCATGTGGCACAGGGTCAGACTGATTTGCATACAGCCCTGTCTGAACGGGGGTGGCTGAGTGAACTAAAGAATGGTGATGGATTAAACCCAGATCAGTTGACTGGGGGTGAGTGTTTGATTTGTTGAAATGCTCCGTCCATCATCCCCTTTTGTATCGCTTTGTTCGCCCTAAGTGTGGCAGGGTATGCTCAGACGTGAGTCCCTTGTTCACTTGGCCACTGGATTCAAGATAGCCTGGCTGATGAGGATTATGAATCCGAAACCGGTCCCAGGATGCTTGTTTCCGGTCCAGGGAAGACTTGGCTTGGCAGTTCGGGCTGGACTGTTCCCATGAGGCACAGGGTCAGACTGATTTGCATACAGCCATGTCTGAACTGGGGAGGCTGAGTGAACTAAAGAATGGTGATGGATTAAACCCAGATCAGTTGACTGGGGGTGAGTGTTTGATTTGTTGAAACGCTCCGTCCATCATCCCCCTTTGTATCGCTTTGTTCGCCCTAAGTGTGGCAGGGTATGCTCAGACGTGAGTCCCTTGTTCACTTGGCCACTGGATTCAAGATAGCCTGGCTGATGAGGATTATGAATCCGAAACCGGTCCCAGGATGCTTGTTTCCGGTCCAGGGAATACATGGCTTGGCAGTTCGGGCTGGACTGTTCCCATGAGGCACAGGGTCAGACTGATTTGCATACAGCCATGTCTGAACTGGGGTGGCTGAGTGAACTAAAGAATGGTGATGGATTAAACCCAGATCAGTTGACTGGGGGTGAGTGTTTGATTTGTTGAAACGCTCCGTCCATCATCCCCTTTTGTATCGCTTTGTTCACCCTAAGTGTGGCAGGGTATGCTCAGATGTGAGTCCCTTGTTCACTTGGCCACTGGATTCAAGATAGCCTGGCTGATGAGGATTATGAATCCAAAATCGGTCCCAGGATGCTTGTTTCCGGTCCAGGGAAGACATGGCTTGGCAGTTCGGGCTGGACTGTTCCCATGAGGCACAGGGTCAGACTGATTTGCATACAGCCATGTCTGAACTGGGGTGGCTGAGTGAACTAAAGAATGGTGATGGATTAAACCCAGATCAGTTGACTGGGGGTGAGTGTTTGATTTGTTGAAACGCTCAGTCCATCATCCCCTTTTGTATCGCTTTGTTCGCCCTAAGTGTGGCAGGTTATGCTCAGACGTGAGTCCCTTGTTCACTTGGCCACTGGATTCAAGATAGCCTGGCTGATGAGGATTATGAATCCGAAACCGGTCCCAGGATGCTTGTTTCCGGTCCAGGGAAGACATGGCTTGGCAGTTCGGGCTGGACTGTTCCCATGAGGCACAGGGTCAGACTGATTTGCATACAGCCATGTCTGAACTGGGGTGGCCGAGTGAACTAAAGAATGGTGATGGATTAAACCCAGATCAGTTGACTGGGGGTGAGTGTTTGATTTGTTGAAACGCTCCGTCCATCATCCCCTTTTGTATCGCTTTGTTCGCCCTAAGTGTGGCAGGGTATGCTCAGACGTGAGTCCCTTGTTCAATTGGCCACTGGATTCAAGATAGCCTGGCTGATGAGGATTATGAATCCAAAATCGGTCCCAGGATGCTTGTTTCCGGTCCAGGGAAGACATGGCTTGGCAGTTCGGGCTGGACTGTTTCCATGTGGCACAGGGTCAGACTGATTTGCATACAGCCCTGTCTGAACTGGGGTGGCTGAGGGAACTAAATAATGGTGATGGATTAAACCCAGATCAGTTGACTGGGGGTGAGTGTTTGATTTGTTGAAACACTCCGTCCATCATCCCCTTTTGTATCGCTTTGTTCGCCCTAAGTGTGGCAGGGTATGCTCAGACGTGAGTCCCTTGTTCACTTGGCCACTGGATTCAAGATAGCCTGGCTGATGAGGATTATGAATCCGAAACCGGTCCCAGGATGCTTGTTTCCGGTCCAGGGAAGACATGGCTTGGCAGTTCGGGCTGGACTGTTCCCATGAGGCACAGGGTCAGACTGATTTGCATACAGCCATGTCTGAACTGGGGTGGCTGAGTGAACTAAAGAATGGTGATGGATTAAACCCAGTTCAGTTGACTGGGGGTGAGTGTTTGATTTGTTGAAACGCTCCGTCCATCATCCCCTTTTGTATCGCTTTGTTCGCCCTAAGTGTGGCAGGTTATGCTCAGACGTGAGTCCCTTGTTCACTTGGCCACTGGATTCAAGATAGCCTGGCTGATGAGGATTATGAATCCGAAACCGGTCCCAGGATGCTTGTTTCCGATCCAGGGAAGACATGGCTTGGCAGTTCGGGCTGGACTGTTCCCATGAGGCACAGGGTCAGACTGATTTGCATACAGCCATGTCTGAACTGGGGTGGCCGAGTGAACTAAAGAATGGTGATGGATTAAACCCAGATCAGTTGACTGGGGGTGAGTGTTTGATTTGTTGAAACGCTCCGTCCATCATCCCCTTTTGTATCGCTTTGTTCACCCTAAGTGTGGCAGGGTATGCTCAGACGTGAGTCCCTTGTTCACTTGGCCACTGGATTCAAGATAGCCTGGCTGATGAGGATTATGAATCCAAAATCGGTCCCAGGATGCTTGTTTCCGGTCCAGGGAAGACATGGCTTGGCAGTTCGGGCTGGACTGTTCCCATGAGGCACAGGGTCAGACTGATTTGCATACAGCCATGTCTGAACTGGGGTGGCTGAGTGAACTAAAGAATGGTGATGGATTAAACCCAGATCAGTTGACTGGGGGTGAGTGTTTGATTTGTTGAAACGCTCCGTCCATCATCCCCTTTTGTATCGCTTTGTTCGCCCTAAGTGTGGCAGGGTATGCTCAGACGTGAGTCCCTTGTTCACTTGGCCACTGGATTCAAGATAGCCTGGCTGATGAGGATTATGAATCCGAAACCGGTCCCAGGATGCTTGTTTCCGGTCCAGGGAATACATGGCTTGGCAGTTCGGGCTGGACTGTTCCCATGAGGCACAGGGTCAGACTGATTTGCATACAGCCATGTCTGAACTGGGGTGGCTGAGTGAACTAAAGAATGGTGATGGATTAAACCCAGATCAGTTGACTGGGGGTGAGTGTTTGATTTGTTGAAACGCTCCGTCCATCATCCCCTTTTGTATCGCTTTGTTCGCCCTAAGTGTGGCAGGTTATGCTCAGACGTGAGTGCCTTGTTCACTTGGCCACTGGATTCAAGATAGCCTGGCTGATGAGGATTATGAATCCGAAACCGGTCCCAGGATTCTTGTTTCCGGTCCAGGGAAGACATGGCTTGGCAGTTCGGGCTGGACTGTTCCCATGAGGCACAGGGTCAGACTGATTTGCATACAGCCATGTCTGAACTGGGGTGGCCGAGTGAACTAAAGTATGGTGATGGATTAAACCCAGATCAGTTGACTGGGGGTGAGTGTTTGATTTGTTGAAACGCTCCGTCCATCATCCCCTTTTGTATCGCTTTGTTCACCCTAAGTGTGGCAGGGTATGCTCAGACGTGAGTACCTTGTTCACTTGGCCACTGGATTCAAGATAACCTGGCTGATGAGGATTATGAATCCAAAACCGGTCCCAGGATGCTTGTTTCCGGTACAGGGAAGAAATAGCTTGGCAGTTCGGGCTGGACTGTTCCCATGAGGCACAGGGTCAGACTGATTTGCATACAGCCATGTCTGAACTGGGGTGGCTGAGTGAACTAAAGAATGGTGATGGATTAAACCCAGATCAGTTGACTGGGGGTGAGTGTTTGATTTGTTGAAACGCTCCGTCCATCATCCCCTTTTGTATCGCTTTGTTCGCCCTAAGTGTGGCAGGGTATGCTCAGATGTGAGTCCCTTGTTCACTCGGCCACTGGATTCAAGATAGCCTGGCTGATGAGGATTATGAATCCAAAATCGGTCCCAGGATGCTTGTTTCCGGTCCAGGGAAGACATGGCTTGGCAGTTCGGGCTGGACTGTTCCCATGAGACACAGGGTCAGACTGATTTGCATACAGCCATGTCTGAACTGGGGTGGCTGAGTGAACTAAAGAATGGTGATGGATTAAACCCAGTTCAGTTGACTGGGGGTAAGTGTTTGATTTGTTGAAACGCTCCGTCCATCATCCCCTTTTGTATCGCTTTGTTCGCCCTAAGTGTGGCAGGTTATGCTCAGACGTGAGTCCCTTGTTCACTTGGCCACTGGATTCAAGATAGCCTGGCTGATGAGGATTATGAATCCGAAACCGGTCCCAGGATGCTTGTTTCCGGTCCAGGGAAGACATGGCTTGGCAGTTCGGGCTGGACTGTTCCCATGAGGCACAGGGTCAGACTGATTTGCATACAGCCATGTCTGAACTGGGGTGGCCGAGTGAACTAAAGAATGGTGATGGATTAAACCCAGATCAGTTGACTGGGGGTGAGTGTTTGATTTGTTGAAACGCTCCGTCCATCATCCCCTTTTGTATCGCTTTGTTCACCCTAAGTGTGGCAGGGTATGCTCAGACGTGAGTCCCTTGTTCACTTGGCCACTGGATTCAAGATAGCCTGGCTGATGAGGATTATGAATCCGAAACCGGTCCCAGGATTCTTGTTTCCGGTCCAGGGAAGACATGGCTTGGCAGTTCGGGCTGGACTGTTCCCATGAGGCACAGGGTCAGACTGATTTGCATACAGCCATGTCTGAACTGGGGTGGCCGAGTGAACTAAAGAATGGTGATGGATTAAACCCAGATCAGTTGACTGGGGGTGAGTGTTTGATTTGTTGAAACGCTCCGTCCATCATCCCCTTTTGTATCGCTTTGTTCACCCTAAGTGTGGCAGGGTATGCTCAGACGTGAGTCCCTTGTTCACTTGGCCACTGGATTCAAGATAACCTGGCTGATGAGGATTATGAATCCAAAACCGGTCCCAGGATGCTTGTTTCCGGTACAGAGAAGAAAGGGCTTGGCAGTTCGGGCTGGACTGTTCCCATGAGGCACAGGGTCAGACTGATTTGCATACAGCCATGTCTGAACTGGGGTGGCTGAGTGAACTAAAGAATGGTGATGGATTAAACCCAGATCAGTTGACTGGGGGTGAGTGTTTGATATGTTGAAAGGCTCCGCCCATCATCCCCTTTTGTATCGATTTGTTCGCCCTAAGTGTGGCAGGTTATGCTCAGATGTGAGTCCCTTGTTCACTTGGCCACTGGATTCAAGATAGCCTGGCTGATGAGGATTATAAATCCGAAACCGGTCCCAGGATGCTTGTGTCCGGTCCAGGGAAGACATGGCTTGGCAGTTAGGGCTGGACTGTTCCCATGTGGCACAGGGTCAGACTGATTTGCATACAGCCATGTCTGAACTGGGGTGGCCGAGTGAACTAAAGAATGGTGATGGATTAAACCCAGATCAGTTGACTGGGGGTGAGTGTTTGATTTGTTGAAACGCTCCGTCCATCATCCCCTTTTGTATCGCTTTGTTCACCCTAAGTGTGGCAGGGTATGCTCAGACGTGAGTCCCTTGTTCACTTGGCCACTGGATTCAAGATAGCCTGGCTGATGAGGATTATGAATCCAAAACCGGTCCCAGGATGCTTGTTTCCGGTCCAGGGAAGAAATGGCTTGGCAGTTCGGGCTGGACTGTTCCCATGAGGCACAGGGTCAGACTGATTTGCATACAGCCATGTCTGAACTGGGGTGGCTGAGTGAACTAAAGAATGGTGATGGATTAAACCAAGATCAGTTGACTGGGGGTGAGTGTTTGATTTGTTGAAACGCTCCGTCCATCATCCCCTTTTGTATCGCTTTGTTCGCCCTAAGTGTGGCAGGGTATGCTTAGACGTGAGTCCCTTGTTCACTTGGCCACTGGATTCAAGATAGCCTGGCTGATGAGGATTATGAATCCGAAACCGGTCCCAGGATGCTTGTTTCCGGTCCAGGGAAGACATGGCTTGGCAGTTCGGGCTGGACTGTTCCCATGAGGCACAGGGTCAGACTGATTTGCATACAGCCATGTCTGAACTGGGGTGGCTGAGTGAACTAAAGAATGGTGATGGATTAAACCCAGATCAGTTGACTGGGGGTGAGTGTTTGATTTGTTGAAACGCTCCGTCCATCATCTACTTTTGTATCGCTTTGTTCGCCCTAAGTGTGGCAGGGTATGCTCAGAAGTGAGTGCCTTGTTCACTTGGCCACTGGATTCAAGATAGCCTGGCTGATGAGGATTATGAATCCGAAACCGGTCCCAGGTTGCTTGTTTCCGGTCCAGGGAATACATGGCTTGGCAGTTCGGGCTGGACTGTTCCCATGAGGCACAGGGTCAGACTGATTTGCATACAGCCATGTCTGAACTGGGGTGGCTGAGTGAACTAAAGAATGGTGATGGATTAAACCGAGATCAGTTGACTGGGGGTGAGTGTTTGATTTGTTGAAACGCTCCGTCCATCATCCCCTTTTGTATCGCTTTGTTCGCCCTAAGTGTGGCAGGGTATGCTCAGACGTGAGTCCCTTGTTCACTTGGCCACTGGATTCAAGATAGCCTGGCTGATGAGGATTATGAATCCAAAATCGGTCCCAGGATGCTTGTTTCCGGTCCAGGGAAGACATGGCTTGGCAGTTCGGGCTGGACTGTTCCCATGAGGCACAGGGTCAGACTGATTTGCATACAGCCATGTCTGAACTGGGGTGGCTGAGTGAACTAAAGAATGGTGATGGATTAAACCCAGATCAGTTGACTGGGGGTGAGTGTTTGATTTGTTGAAAGGCTCCGCCCATCATCCCCTTTTGTATCGCTTTGTTCGCCCTAAGTGTGGCAGGTTATGCTCAGATGTAAGTCCCTTGTTCACTTGGCCACTGGATTCAAGATAGCCTGGCTGATGAGGATTATAAATCTGTAACCGGTCCCAGGATGCTTGTGTCCGGTCCAGGGAAGACATGGCTTGGCAGTTCGGGCTGGACTGTTCCCATGTGGCACAGGGTCAGACTGATTTGCATACAGCCATGTCTGAACTGGGGTGGCCGAGTGAACTAAAGAATGGTGATGGATTAAACCCAGATCAGTTGACTGGGGTGAGTGTTTGATTTGTTGAAACGCGCCGTCCATCATCCCCTTTTGTATCGCTTTGTTAACCCTGATTGTGGCAGGGTATGCTCAGACGTGAGTCCCTTGTTCACTTGGCCACTGGATTCAAGATAGCCTGGCTGATGAGGATTATGAATTCAAAACCGGTCCCAGGATGCTTGTTTCCGGTCCAGGGAAGAAATGGCTTGGCAGTTCGGGCTGGACTTTCCCCATGAGGCACAGGGTCAGACTGATTTGCATACAGCCATGTCTGAACTGGGGTGGCTGAGTGAACTAAAGAATGGTGATGGATTAAACCCAGATCAGTTGACTGGGGGTGAGTGTTTGATTTGTTGAAACGCTCCGTCCATCATCCCCTTTTGTATCGCTTTGTTCGCTCTAAGTATGGCAGGGTATGCTCAGACGTGAGTCCCTTGTTCACTTGGCCACTGGATTCAAGATAGCCTGGCTGATGAGGATTATGAATCCGAAACCGGTCCCAGGATGCTTGTTTCCGGTCCAGGGAAGAAATGGCTTGGCAGTTCGGGCTGGACTGTTCCCATGAGGCACAGGGTCAGACTGATTTGCATACAGCCATGTCTGAACTGGGGTGGCTGAGTGAACTAAAGAATGGTGATGGATTAAACCCAGATCAGTTGACTGGGGGTGAGTGTTTGATTTGTTGAAAGGCTCTGCCCATCATCCCCTTTTGTATCGCTTTGTTCGCCCCAAGTGTGGCAGGTTATGCTCAGATGTGAGTCCCTTGTTCACTTGGCCACTGGATTCAAGATAGCCTGGCTGATGAGGATTATAAATCCGAAACCGGTCCCAGGATGCTTGTGTCCGGTGCAGGGAAGACATGGCTTGGCAGTTCGGGCTGGACTGTTCCCATGTGGCACAGGGTCAGACTGATTTGCATACAGCCATGTCTGAACTGGGGTGGCCGAGTGAACTAAAGAATGGTGATGGATTAAACCCAGATCAGTTGACTGGGGGTGAGTGTTTGATTTGTTGAAACGCTCCGTCCATCATCCCCTTTTGTATCGCTTTGTTCACCCTAAGTGGGGCAGGGTATGCTCAGACGTGAGTCCCTTGTTCACTTGGCCACTGGATTCAAGATAGCCTGGCTGATGAGGATTATGAATCCAAAACCGGTCCCAGGATGCTTGTTTCCGTTTCAGGGAAGAAATGGCTTGGCAGTTCGGGCTGGACTTATCCCATGAGGCACAGGGTCAGACTGATTTGCATACAGCCATGTCTGAACTGGGGTGGCTGAGTGAACTAAAGAATGGTGATGGATTAAACCCAGATCAGTTGACTGGGGGTGAGTGTTTGATTTGTTGAAACGCTCCGTCCATCATCCCCTTTTGTATCGCTTTGTTGGCCCTAAGTGTGGCAGGGTATGCTCAGACGTGAGTCCCTTGTTCACTTGGCCACTGGATTCAAGATAGCCTGGCTGATGAGGATTATGAATCCGAAACCGGTCCCAGGATGCTTGTTTCCGGTCCAGGGAAGACATGGCTTGGCAGTTCGGGCTGGACTGTTCCCATGAGGCACAGGGTCAGACTGATTTGCATACAGCCATGTCTGAACTGGGGTGGCTGAGTGAACTAAAGAATGGTGATGGATTAAACCCGGATCAGTTGACTGGGGGTGAGTGTTTGATTTGTTGAAATGCTCCGTCCATCATCTCCTTTTGTATCGCTTTGTTCGCCCTAAGTGTGGCAGGGTATGCTCAGAAGTGAGTGCCTTGTTCACTTGGCCACTGGATTCAAGATAGCCTGGCTGATGAGGATTATGAATCCGAAACCGGTCCCAGGTTGCTTGTTTCCGGTCCAGGGAATACATGGCTTGGCAGTTCGGGCTGGACTGTTCCCATGAGGCACAGGGTCAGACTGATTTGCATACAGCCATGTCTGAACTGGGGTGGCTGAGTGAACTAAAGAATGGTGATGGATTAAACCCAGAACAGTTGACTGGGGGTGAGTGTTTGATTTGTTGAAACGCTCCGTCCATCATCCCCTTTTGTATCGCTTTGTTCGCCCTAAGTGTGGCAGGGTATGCTCAGACGTGAGTCCCTTGTTCACTTGGCCACTGGATTCAAGATAGCCTGGCTGATGAGGATTATGAATCAAAAATCGGTCCCAGGATGCTTGTTTCCGGTCCAGGGAAGACATGGCTTGGCAGTTCGGGCTGGACTGTTCCCATGAGGCACAGGGTCAGACTGATTTGCATACAGCCATGTCTGAACTGGGGTGGCAGAGTGAACTAAAGAATGGTGATGGATTAAACCCAGATCAGTTGACTGGGGGTGAGTGTTTGATTTGTTGAAACGCTCCGTCCATCATCCCCTTTGTATCGCTTTGTTCGCCCTAAGTGTGGCAGGTTATGCTCAGACGTGAGTCCCTTGTTCACTTGGCCACTGGATTCAAGATAGCCTGGCTGATGAGGATTATGAATCCGAAACCGGTCCCAGGATGCTTGTTTCTGGTCCAGGGAAGACAAAGCTTGGCAGTTCGGGCTGGACTGTTCCCATGAGGCACAGGGTCAGACTGATTTGCATACAGCCATGTCTGAACTGGGGTGGCCGAGTGAACTAAAGAATGGTGATGGATTAAACCCAGATCAGTTGACTGGGGGTGAGTGTTTAATTTGTTGAAACGCTCCGTCCATCATCTCCTTTTGTATCGCTTTGTTCACCCTAAGTGTGGCAGGGTATGCTCAGACGTGAGTCCCTTGTTCACTTGGCCACTGGATTCAAGATAGCCTGGCTGATGAGGATTATGAATCCAAAACCGGTCCCAGGATGCTTGTTTCCGGTCCAGGGAAGAAATGGCTTGGCAGTTCGGGCTGGACTGTTCCCATGAGGCACAGGGTCAGACTGATTTGCATACAGCCATGTCTGAACTGGGGTGGCTGAGTGAACTAAAGAATGGTGATGGATTAAACCCAGATCAGTTGACTGGGGGTGAGTGTTTGATTTGTTGAAAGGCTCCGCCCATCATCCCCTTTTGTATCGCTTTGTTCGCCCTAAGTGTGGCAGGGTATGCTCAGACGTGAGTCCCTTGTTCCCTTGGCCACTGGATTCAAGATAGCCTGGCTGATGAGGATTATGAATCCGAAACCGGTCCCAGGATGCTTGTTTCCGGTCCAGGGAAGACATGGCTTGGCAGTTCGGGCTGGACTGTTCCCATGAGGCACAGGGTCAGACTGATTTGCATACAGCCATATCTGAACTGGGGTGGCAGAGTGAACTAAAGAATGGTGATGGATTAAACCCAGATCAGTTGACTGGGGGTGAGTGTTTGATTTGTTGAAACGCTCCGTCCATCATCCCCTTTGTATCGCTTTGTTCGCCCTAAGTGTGGCAGGTTATGCTCAGACGTGAGTCCCTTGTTCACTTGGCCACTGGATTCAAGATAGCCTGGCTGATGAGGATTATGAATCCAAAATCGGTCCCAGGATGCTTGTTTCCGGTCCACGGAAGACATGGCTTGGCAGTTCGGGCTGGACTGTTCCCATGAGGCACAGGGTCAGACTGATTTGCATACAGCCATGTCTGAACTGGGGTGGCTGAGTGAACTAAAGAATGGTGATGGATTAAACCCAGTTCAGTTGACTGGGGGTGAGTGTTTGATTTGTTGAAACGCTCCGTCCATCATCCCCTTTTGTATCGCTTTGTTCGCCCTAAGTGTGGCATGTTATGCTCAGACGTGAGTCCCTTGTTCACTTGGCCACTGGATTCAAGATAGCCTGGCTGATGAGGATTATGAATCCAAAATCGGTCCCAGGATGCTTGTTTCCGGTCCAGGGAAGACATGGCTTGGCAGTTCGGGCTGGACTGTTCCCATGAGGCACAGGGTCAGACTGATTTGCATACAGCCATGTCTGAACTGGGGTGGCTGAGTGAACTAAAGAATGGTGATGGATTAAACCCAGATCAGTTGACTGGGGGCGAGTGTTTGATTTGTTGAAAGGCTCCGCCCATCATCCCCTTTTGTATCGCTTTGTTCGCCCTAAGTGTGGCAGGTTATGCTCAGATGTAAGTCCCTTGTTTACTTGGCCACTGGATTCAAGATAGCCTGGCTGAAAAGGATTATAAATCTGTAACCGGTCCCAGGATGCTTGTGTCCGGTCCAGGGAAGACATGGCTTGGCAGTTCGGGCTGGACTGTTCCCATGTGGCACAGGGTCAGACTGATTTGCATACAGCCATGTCTGAACTGGGGTGGCCGAGTGAACTAAAGAATGGTGATGGATTAAACCCAGATCAGTTGACTGGGGTGAGTGTTTGATTTGTTGAAACGCGCCGTCCATCATCCCCTTTTGTATCGCTTTGTTAACCCTGATTGTGGCAGGGTATGCTCAGACGTGAGTCCCTTGTTCACTTGGCCACTGGATTCAAGATAGCCTGGCTGATGAGGATTATGAATTCAAAACCGGTCCCAGGATGCTTGTTTCCGGTCCAGGGAAGAAATGGCTTGGCAGTTTGGGCTGGACTTTTCCCATGAGGCACAGGGTCAGACTGATTTGCATACAGCCATGTCTGAACTGGGGTGGCTGAGTGAACTAAAGAATGGTGATGGATTAAACCCAGATCAGTTGACTGGGGGTGAGTGTTTGATTTGTTGAAACGCTCCGTCCATCATCCCCTTTTGTATCGCTTTGTCACTCTAAGTATGGCAGGGTATGCTCAGACGTGAGTCCCTTGTTCACTTGGCCACTGGATTCAAGATAGCCTGGCTGATGAGGATTATGAATCCGAAACCGGTCCCAGGATGCTTGTTTCCGGTCCAGGGAAGAAATGGCTTGGCAGTTCGGACTGGACTGTTCCCATGAGGCACAGGGTCAGACTGATTTGCATACAGCCATGTCTGAACTGGGGTGGCTGAGTGAACTAAAGAATGGTGATGGATTAAACCCAGATCAGTTGACTGGGGGTGAGTGTTTGATTTGTTGAAAGGCAATGCCCATCATCCCCTTTTGTATCGCTTTGTTCGCCCTAAGTGTGGCAGGTTATGCTCAGATGTGAGTCCCTTGTTCACTTGGCCACTGGATTCAAGATAGCCTGGCTGATGAGGATTATAAATCCGAAACCGGTCCCAGGATGCTTGTGTCCGGTGCAGGGAAGACATGGCTTGGCAGTTCGGGCTGGACTGTTCCCATGTGGCACAGGGTCAGACTGATTTGCATACAGCCCTGTCTGAACTGGGGTGGCTGAGGGAACTAAATAATGGTGATGGATTAAACCCAGATCAGTTGACTGGGGGTGAGTGTTTGATTTGTTGAAACACTCCGTCCATCATCCCCTTTTGTATCGCTTTGTTCGCCCTAAGTGTGGCAGGGTATGCTCAGACGTGAGTCCCTTGTTCACTTGGCCACTGGATTCAAGATAGCCTGGCTGATGAGGATTATGAATCCGAAACCGGTCCCAGGATGCTTGTTTCCGGTCCAGGGAATACATGGCTTGGCAGTTCGGGCTGGACTGTTCCCATGAGGCACAGGGTCAGACTGATTTGCATACAGCCATGTCTGAACTGGGGTGGCTGAGTGAACTAAACAATGGTGATGGATTAAACCCAGATCAGTTGACTGGGGGTGAGTGTTTGATTTGTTGAAACGCTCCGTCCATCATCTCCTTTTGTATCGCTTTGTTCGCCCTAAGTGTGGCAGGGTATGCTCAGAAGTGAGTGCCTTGTTCACTTGGTCACTGGATTCAAGATAGCCTGGCTGATTAGGATTATGAATCCGAAACCGTTCCCAGGTTGCTTGTTTCCGGTCCAGGGAATACATGGCTTGGCAGTTCGGGCTGGACTGTTCCCATGAGGCACAGGGTCAGACTGATTTGCGTACAGCCATGTCTGAACTGGGGTGGCTGAGTGAACTAAAGAATGGTGATGGATTAAACCCAGATCAGTTGACTGGGGGTGAGTGTTTGCTTTGTTGAAACGCTCCGTCCATCATCCCCTTTTGTATCGCTTTGTTCGCCCTAAGTGTGGCAGGGTATGCTCAGATGTGAGTCCCTTGTTCACTCGGCCACTGGATTCAAGATAGCCTGGCTGATGAGGATTATGAATCCAAAATCGGTCCCAGGATGCTTGTTTCCGGTCCAGGGAAGACATGGCTTGGCAGTTCGGGCTGGACTGTTCCCATGAGGCACAGGGTCAGACTGATTTGCATACAGCCATGTCTGAACTGGGGTGGCTGAGTGAACTAAAGAATGGTGATGGATTAAACCCAGTTCAGTTGACTGGGGGTGAGTGTTTGATTTGTTGAAACGCTCCGTCCATCATCCCCTTTTGTATCGCTTTGTTCGCCCTAAGTGTGGCAGGTTATGCTCAGACGTGAGTCCCTTGTTCACTTGGCCACTGGATTCAAGATAGCCTGGCTGATGAGGATTATGAATCCGAAACCGGTCCCAGGATGCTTGTTTCCGATCCAGGGAAGACATGGCTTGGCAGTTCGGGCTGGACTGTTCCCATGAGGCACAGGGTCAGACTGATTTGCATACAGCCATGTCTGAACTGGGGTGGCCGAGTGAACTAAAGAATGGTGATGGATTAAACCCAGATCAGTTGACTGGGGGTGAGTGTTTGATTTGTTGAAACGCTCCGTCCATCATCCCCTTTTGTATCGCTTTGTTCACCCTAAGTGTGGCAGGGTATGCTCAGACGTGAGTCCCTTGTTCACTTGGCCACTGGATTCAAGATAGCCTGGCTGATGAGGATTATGAATCCAAAATCGGTCCCAGGATGCTTGTTTCCGGTCCAGGGAAGACATGGCTTGGCAGTTCGGGCTGGACTGTTCCCATGAGGCACAGGGTCAGACTGATTTGCATACAGCCATGTCTGAACTGGGGTGGCTGAGTGAACTAAAGAATGGTGATGGATTAAACCCAGATCAGTTGACTGGGGGTGAGTGTTTGATTTGTTGAAACGCTCCGTCCATCATCCCCTTTTGTATCGCTTTGTTCGCCCTAAGTGTGGCAGGTTATGCTCAGACGTGAGTGCCTTGTTCACTTGGCCACTGGATTCAAGATAGCCTGGCTGATGAGGATTATGAATCCGAAACCGGTCCCAGGATTCTTGTTTCCGGTCCAGGGAAGACATGGCTTGGCAGTTCGGGCTGGACTGTTCCCATGAGGCACAGGGTCAGACTGATTTGCATACAGCCATGTCTGAACTGGGGTGGCCGAGTGAACTAAAGTATGGTGATGGATTAAACCCAGATCAGTTGACTGGGGGTGAGTGTTTGATTTGTTGAAACGCTCCGTCCATCATCCCCTTTTGTATCGCTTTGTTCACCCTAAGTGTGGCAGGGTATGCTCAGACGTGAGTACCTTGTTCACTTGGCCACTGGATTCAAGATAACCTGGCTGATGAGGATTATGAATCCAAAACCGGTCCCAGGATGCTTGTTTCCGGTACAGGGAAGAAATAGCTTGGCAGTTCGGGCTGGACTGTTCCCATGAGGCACAGGGTCAGACTGATTTGCATACAGCCATGTCTGAACTGGGGTGGCTGAGTGAACTAAAGAATGGTGATGGATTAAACCCAGATCAGTTGACTGGGGGTGAGTGTTTGATTTGTTGAAACGCTCCGTCCATCATCCCCTTTTGTATCGCTTTGTTCGCCCTAAGTGTGGCAGGGTATGCTCAGATGTGAGTCCCTTGTTCACTCGGCCACTGGATTCAAGATAGCCTGGCTGATGAGGATTATGAATCCAAAATCGGTCCCAGGATGCTTGTTTCCGGTCCAGGGAAGACATGGCTTGGCAGTTCGGGCTGGACTGTTCCCATGAGACACAGGGTCAGACTGATTTGCATACAGCCATGTCTGAACTGGGGTGGCTGAGTGAACTAAAGAATGGTGATGGATTAAACCCAGTTCAGTTGACTGGGGGTAAGTGTTTGATTTGTTGAAACGCTCCGTCCATCATCCCCTTTTGTATCGCTTTGTTCGCCCTAAGTGTGGCAGGTTATGCTCAGACGTGAGTCCCTTGTTCACTTGGCCACTGGATTCAAGATAGCCTGGCTGATGAGGATTATGAATCCGAAACCGGTCCCAGGATGCTTGTTTCCGGTCCAGGGAAGACATGGCTTGGCAGTTCGGGCTGGACTGTTCCCATGAGGCACAGGGTCAGACTGATTTGCATACAGCCATGTCTGAACTGGGGTGGCCGAGTGAACTAAAGAATGGTGATGGATTAAACCCAGATCAGTTGACTGGGGGTGAGTGTTTGATTTGTTGAAACGCTCCGTCCATCATCCCCTTTTGTATCGCTTTGTTCACCCTAAGTGTGGCAGGGTATGCTCAGACGTGAGTCCCTTGTTCACTTGGCCACTGGATTCAAGATAGCCTGGCTGATGAGGATTATGAATCCGAAACCGGTCCCAGGATTCTTGTTTCCGGTCCAGGTAAGACATGGCTTGGCAGTTCGGGCTGGACTGTTCCCATGAGGCACAGGGTCAGACTGATTTGCATACAGCCATGTCTGAACTGGGGTGGCCGAGTGAACTAAAGAATGGTGATGGATTAAACCCAGATCAGTTGACTGGGGGTGAGTGTTTGATTTGTTGAAACGCTCCGTCCATCATCCCCTTTTGTATCGCTTTGTTCACCCTAAGTGTGGCAGGGTATGCTCAGACGTGAGTCCCTTGTTCACTTGGCCACTGGATTCAAGATAACCTGGCTGATGAGGATTATGAATCCAAAACCGGTCCCAGGATGCTTGTTTCCGGTACAGAGAAGAAAGGGCTTGGCAGTTCGGGCTGGACTGTTCCCATGAGGCACAGGGTCAGACTGATTTGCATACAGCCATGTCTGAACTGGGGTGGCTGAGTGAACTAAAGAATGGTGATGGATTAAACCCAGATCAGTTGACTGGGGGTGAGTGTTTGATATGTTGAAAGGCTCCGCCCATCATCCCCTTTTGTATCGCTTTGTTCGCCCTAAGTGTGGCAGGTTATGCTCAGATGTGAGTCCCTTGTTCACTTGGCCACTGGATTCAAGATAGCCTGGCTGATGAGGATTATAAATCCGAAACCGGTCCCAGGATGCTTGTGTCCGGTCCAGGGAAGACATGGCTTGGCAGTTAGGGCTGGACTGTTCCCATGTGGCACAGGGTCAGACTGATTTGCATACAGCCATGTCTGAACTGGGGTGGCCGAGTGAACTAAAGAATGGTGATGGATTAAACCCAGATCAGTTGACTGGGGGTGAGTGTTTGATTTGTTGAAACGCTCCGTCCATCATCCCCTTTTGTATCGCTTTGTTCACCCTAAGTGTGGCAGGGTATGCTCAGACGTGAGTCCCTTGTTCACTTGGCCACTGGATTCAAGATAGCCTGGCTGATGAGGATTATGAATCCGAAACCGGTCCCAGGATGCTTGTTTCCGGTCCAGGGAAGACATGGCTTGGCAGTTCGGGCTGGACTGTTCCCATGAGGCACAGGGTCAGACTGATTTGCATACAGCCATGTCTGAACTGGGGTGGCTGAGTGAACTAAAGAATGGTGATGGATTAAACCCAGATCAGTTGACTGGGGGTGAGTGTTTGATTTGTTGAAACGCTCCGTCCATCATCTACTTTTGTATCGCTTTGTTCGCCCTAAGTGTGGCAGGGTATGCTCAGAAGTGAGTGCCTTGTTCACTTGGCCACTGGATTCAAGATAGCCTGGCTGATGAGGATTATGAATCCGAAACCGGTCCCAGGTTGCTTGTTTCCGGTCCAGGGAATACATGGCTTGGCAGTTCGGGCTGGACTGTTCCCATGAGGCACAGGGTCAGACTGATTTGCATACAGCCATGTCTGAACTGGGGTGGCTGAGTGAACTAAAGAATGGTGATGGATTAAACCGAGATCAGTTGACTGGGGGTGAGTGTTTGATTTGTTGAAACGCTCCGTCCATCATCCCCTTTTGTATCGCTTTGTTCGCCCTAAGTGTGGCAGGGTATGCTCAGACGTGAGTCCCTTGTTCACTTGGCCACTGGATTCAAGATAGCCTGGCTGATGAGGATTATGAATCCAAAATCGGTCCCAGGATGCTTGTTTCCGGTCCAGGGAAGACATGGCTTGGCAGTTCGGGCTGGACAGTTCCCATGAGGCACAGGGTCAGACTGATTTGCATACAGCCATGTCTGAACTGGGGTGGCTGAGTGAACTAAAGAATGGTGATGGATTAAACCCAGATCAGTTGACTGGGGGTGAGTGTTTGATTTGTTGAAAGGCTCCGCCCATCATCCCCTTTTGTATCGCTTTGTTCGCCCTAAGTGTGGCAGGTTATGCTCAGATGTAAGTCCCTTGTTCACTTGGCCACTGGATTCAAGATAGCCTGGCTGATGAGGATTATAAATCTGTAACCGGTCCCAGGATGCTTGTGTCCGGTCCAGGGAAGACATGGCTTGGCAGTTCGGGCTGGACTGTTCCCATGTGGCACAGGGTCAGACTGATTTGCATACAGCCATGTCTGAACTGGGGTGGCCGAGTGAACTAAAGAATGGTGATGGATTAAACCCAGATCAGTTGACTGGGGTGAGTGTTTGATTTGTTGAAACGCGCCGTCCATCATCCCCTTTTGTATCGCTTTGTTAACCCTGATTGTGGCAGGGTATGCTCAGACGTGAGTCCCTTGTTCACTTGGCCACTGGATTCAAGATAGCCTGGCTGATGAGGATTATGAATTCAAAACCGGTCCCAGGATGCTTGTTTCCGGTCCAGGGAAGAAATGGCTTGGCAGTTCGGGCTGGACTTTCCCCATGAGGCACAGGGTCAGACTGATTTGCATACAGCCATGTCTGAACTGGGGTGGCTGAGTGAACTAAAGAATGGTGATGGATTAAACCCAGATCAGTTGACTGGGGGTGAGTGTTTGATTTGTTGAAACGCTCCGTCCATCATCCCCTTTTGTATCGCTTTGTTCGCTCTAAGTATGGCAGGGTATGCTCAGACGTGAGTCCCTTGTTCACTTGGCCACTGGATTCAAGATAGCCTGGCTGATGAGGATTATGAATCCGAAACCGGTCCCAGGATGCTTGTTTCCGGTCCAGGGAAGAAATGGCTTGGCAGTTCGGGCTGGACTGTTCCCATGAGGCACAGGGTCAGACTGATTTGCATACAGCCATGTCTGAACTGGGGTGGCTGAGTGAACTAAAGAATGGTGATGGATTAAACCCAGATCAGTTGACTGGGGGTGAGTGTTTGATTTGTTGAAAGGCTCTGCCCATCATCCCCTTTTGTATCGCTTTGTTCGCCCCAAGTGTGGCAGGTTATGCTCAGATGTGAGTCCCTTGTTCACTTGGCCACTGGATTCAAGATAGCCTGGCTGATGAGGATTATAAATCCGAAACCGGTCCCAGGATGCTTGTGTCCGGTGCAGGGAAGACATGGCTTGGCAGTTCGGGCTGGACTGTTCCCATGTGGCACAGGGTCAGACTGATTTGCATACAGCCATGTCTGAACTGGGGTGGCCGAGTGAACTAAAGAATGGTGATGGATTAAACCCAGATCAGTTGACTGGGGGTGAGTGTTTGATTTGTTGAAACGCTCCGTCCATCATCCCCTTTTGTATCGCTTTGTTCACCCTAAGTGGGGCAGGGTATGCTCAGACGTGAGTCCCTTGTTCACTTGGCCACTGGATTCAAGATAGCCTGGCTGATGAGGATTATGAATCCAAAACCGGTCCCAGGATGCTTGTTTCCGTTTCAGGGAAGAAATGGCTTGGCAGTTCGGGCTGGACTTATCCCATGAGGCACAGGGTCAGACTGATTTGCATACAGCCATGTCTGAACTGGGGTGGCTGAGTGAACCAAAGAATGGTGATGGATTAAACCCAGATCAGTTGACTGGGGGTGAGTGTTTGATTTGTTGAAACGCTCCGTCCATCATCCCCTTTTGTATCGCTTTGTTGGCCCTAAGTGTGGCAGGGTATGCTCAGACGTGAGTCCCTTGTTCACTTGGCCACTGGATTCAAGATAGCCTGGCTGATGAGGATTATGAATCCGAAACCGGTCCCAGGATGCTTGTTTCCGGTCCAGGGAAGACATGGCTTGGCAGTTCGGGCTGGACTGTTCCCATGAGGCACAGGGTCAGACTGATTTGCATACAGCCATGTCTGAACTGGGGTGGCTGAGTGAACTAAAGAATGGTGATGGATTAAACCCGGATCAGTTGACTGGGGGTGAGTGTTTGATTTGTTGAAATGCTCCGTCCATCATCTCCTTTTGTATCGCTTTGTTCGCCCTAAGTGTGGCAGGGTATGCTCAGAAGTGAGTGCCTTGTTCACTTGGCCACTGGATTCAAGATAGCCTGGCTGATGAGGATTATGAATCCGAAACCGGTCCCAGGTTGCTTGTTTCCGGTCCAGGGAATACATGGCTTGGCAGTTCGGGCTGGACTGTTCCCATGAGGCACAGGGTCAGACTGATTTGCATACAGCCATGTCTGAACTGGGGTGGCTGAGTGAACTAAAGAATGGTGATGGATTAAACCCAGAACAGTTGACTGGGGTTGAGTGTTTGATTTGTTGAAACGCTCCGTCCATCATCCCCTTTTGTATCGCTTTGTTCGCCCTAAGTGTGGCAGGGTATGCTCAGACGTGAGTCCCTTGTTCACTTGGCCACTGGATTCAAGATAGCCTGGCTGATGAGGATTATGAATCAAAAATCGGTCCCAGGATGCTTGTTTCCGGTCCAGGGAAGACATGGCTTGGCAGTTCGGGCTGGACTGTTCCCATGAGGCACAGGGTCAGACTGATTTGCATACAGCCATGTCTGAACTGGGGTGGCAGAGTGAACTAAAGAATGGTGATGGATTAAACCCAGATCAGTTGACTGGGGGTGAGTGTTTGATTTGTTGAAACGCTCCGTCCATCATCCCCTTTGTATCGCTTTGTTCGCCCTAAGTGTGGCAGGTTATGCTCAGACGTGAGTCCCTTGTTCACTTGGCCACTGGATTCAAGATAGCCTGGCTGATGAGGATTATGAATCCGAAACCGGTCCCAGGATGCTTGTTTCTGGTCCAGGGAAGACAAAGCTTGGCAGTTCGGGCTGGACTGTTCCCATGAGGCACAGGGTCAGACTGATTTGCATACAGCCATGTCTGAACTGGGGTGGCCGAGTGAACTAAAGAATGGTGATGGATTAAACCCAGATCAGTTGACTGGGGGTGAGTGTTTAATTTGTTGAAACGCTCCGTCCATCATCTCCTTTTGTATCGCTTTGTTCACCCTAAGTGTGGCAGGGTATGCTCAGACGTGAGTCCCTTGTTCACTTGGCCACTGGATTCAAGATAGCCTGGCTGATGAGGATTATGAATCCAAAACCGGTCCCAGGATGCTTGTTTCCGGTCCAGGGAAGAAATGGCTTGGCAGTTCGGGCTGGACTGTTCCCATGAGGCACAGGGTCAGACTGATTTGCATACAGCCATGTCTGAACTGGGGTGGCTGAGTGAACTAAAGAATGGTGATGGATTAAACCCAGATCAGTTGACTGGGGGTGAGTGTTTGATTTGTTGAAAGGCTCCGCCCATCATCCCCTTTTGTATCGCTTTGTTCGCCCTAAGTGTGGCAGGGTATGCTCAGACGTGAGTCCCTTGTTCCCTTGGCCACTGGATTCAAGATAGCCTGGCTGATGAGGATTATGAATCCGAAACCGGTCCCAGGATGCTTGTTTCCGGTCCAGGGAAGACATGGCTTGGCAGTTCGGGCTGGACTGTTCCCATGAGGCACAGGGTCAGACTGATTTGCATACAGCCATATCTGAACTGGGGTGGCAGAGTGAACTAAAGAATGGTGATGGATTAAACCCAGATCAGTTGACTGGGGGTGAGTGTTTGATTTGTTGAAACGCTCCGTCCATCATCCCCTTTGTATCGCTTTGTTCGCCCTAAGTGTGGCAGGTTATGCTCAGACGTGAGTCCCTTGTTCACTTGGCCACTGGATTCAAGATAGCCTGGCTGATGAGGATTATGAATCCAAAATCGGTCCCAGGATGCTTGTTTCCGGTCCACGGAAGACATGGCTTGGCAGTTCGGGCTGGACTGTTCCCATGAGGCACAGGGTCAGACTGATTTGCATACAGCCATGTCTGAACTGGGGTGGCTGAGTGAACTAAAGAATGGTGATGGATTAAACCCAGTTCAGTTGACTGGGGGTGAGTGTTTGATTTGTTGAAACGCTCCGTCCATCATCCCCTTTTGTATCGCTTTGTTCGCCCTAAGTGTGGCAGGTTATGCTCAGACGTGAGTCCCTTGTTCACTTGGCCACTGGATTCAAGATAGCCTGGCTGATGAGGATTATGAATCCGAAACCGGTCCCAGGATGCTTGTTTCCGGTCCAGGGAAGACATGGCTTGGCAGTTCGGGCTGGACTGTTCCCATGAGGCACAGGGTCAGACTGATTTGCATACAGCCATGTCTGAACTGGGGTGGCCGAGTGAACTAAAGAATGGTGATGGATTAAACCCAGATCAGTTGACTGGGGGTGAGTGTTTGATTTGTTGAAACGCTCCGTCCATCATCCCCTTTTGTATCGCTTTGTTCACCCTAAGTGTGGCAGGGTATGCTCAGACGTGAGTCCCTTGTTCACTTGGCCACTGGATTCAAGATAGCCTGGCTGATGAGGATTATGAATCCAAAATCGGTCCCAGGATGCTTGTTTCCGGTCCAGGGAAGACATGGCTTGGCAGTTCGGGCTGGACTGTTCCCATGAGGCACAGGGTCAGACTGATTTGCATACAGCCATGTCTGAACTGGGGTGGCTGAGTGAACTAAAGAATGGTGATGGATTAAACCCAGATCAGTTGACTGGGGGTGAGTGTTTGATTTGTTGAAAGGCTCCGCCCATCATCCCCTTTTGTATCGCTTTGTTCGCCCTAAGTGTGGCAGGTTATGCTCAGATGTAAGTCCCTTGTTTACTTGGCCACTGGATTCAAGATAGCCTGGCTGATGAGGATTATAAATCTGTAACCGGTCCCAGGATGCTTGTGTCCGGTCCAGGGAAGACATGGCTTGGCAGTTCGGGCTGGACTGTTCCCATGTGGCACAGGATCAGACTGATTTGCATACAGCCATGTCTGAACTGGGGTGGCCGAGTGAACTAAAGAATGGTGATGGATTAAACCCAGATCAGTTGACTGGGGTGAGTGTTTGATTTGTTGAAACGCGCCGTCCATCATCCCCTTTTGTATCGCTTTGTTAACCCTGATTGTGGCAGGGTATGCTCAGACGTGAGTCCCTTGTTCACTTGGCCACTGGATTCAAGATAGCCTGGCTGATGAGGATTATGAATTCAAAACCGGTCCCAGGATGCTTGTTTCCGGTCCAGGGAAGAAATGGCTTGGCAGTTTGGGCTGGACTTTTCCCATGAGGCACAGGGTCAGACTGATTTGCATACAGCCATGTCTGAACTGGGGTGGCTGAGTGAACTAAAGAATGGTGATGGATTAAACCCAGATCAGTTGACTGGGGGTGAGTGTTTGATTTGTTGAAACGCTCCGTCCATCATCCCCTTTTGTATCGCTTTGTCACTCTAAGTATGGCAGGGTATGCTCAGACGTGAGTCCCTTGTTCACTTGGCCACTGGATTCAAGATAGCCTGGCTGATGAGGATTATGAATCCGAAACCGGTCCCAGGATGCTTGTTTCCGGTCCAGGGAAGAAATGGCTTGGCAGTTCGGACTGGACTGTTCCCATGAGGCACAGGGTCAGACTGATTTGCATACAGCCATGTCTGAACTGGGGTGGCTGAGTGAACTAAAGAATGGTGATGGATTAAACCCAGATCAGTTGACTGGGGGTGAGTGTTTGATTTTTTGAAAGGCAATGCCCATCATCCCCTTTTGTATCGCTTTGTTCGCCCTAAGTGTGGCAGGTTATGCTCAGATGTGAGTCCCTTGTTCACTTGGCCACTGGATTCAAGATAGCCTGGCTGATGAGGATTATAAATCCGAAACCGGTCCCAGGATGCTTGTGTCCGGTGCAGGGAAGACATGGCTTGGCAGTTCGGGCTGGACTGTTCCCATGTGGCACAGGGTCAGACTGATTTGCATACAGCCATGTCTGAACTGTGGTGGCCGAGTGAACTAAAGAATGGTGATGGATTAAACCCAGATCAGTTGACTGGGGGTGAGTGTTTGATTTGTTGAAACGCTCCGTCCATCATCCCCTTTTGTATCGCTTTGTTCACCCTAAGTGTGGCAGGGTATGCTCAGACGTGAGTCCCTTGTTCACTTGGCCACTGGATTCAAGATAGCCTGGCTGATGAGGATTATGAATCCAAAACCGGTCCCAGGATGCTTGTTTCCGGTCCAGGGAAGACATGGCTTGGCAGTTCGGGCTGGACTGTTCCCATGAGGCACAGGGTCAGACTGATTTGCATACAGCCATGTCTGAACTGGGGTGGCTGAGTGAACTAAAGAATGGTGATGGATTAAACCCGGATCAGTTGACTGGGGGTGAGTGTTTGATTTGTTGAAACGCTCCGTCCATCATCTCCTTTTGTATCGCTTTGTTCGCCCTAAGTGTGGCAGGGTATGCTCAGAAGTGAGTGCCTTGTTCACTTGGCCACTGGATTCAAGATAGCCTGGCTGATGAGGATTATGAATCCGAAACCGGTCCCAGGTTGCTTGTTTCCGGTCCAGGGAATACATGGCTTGGCAGTTCGGGCTGGACTGTTCCCATGAGGCACAGGGTCAGACTGATTTGCATACAGCCATGTCTGAACTGGGGTGGCTGAGTGAACTAAAGAATGGTGATGGATTAAACCCAGAACAGTTGACTGGGGGTGAGTGTTTGATTTGTTGAAACGCTCCGTCCATAATCCCCTTTTGTATCGCTTTGTTCGCCCTAAGTGTGGCAGGGTATGCTCAGACGTGAGTCCCTTGTTCACTTGGCCACTGGATTCAAGATAGCCTGGCTGATGAGGATTATGAATCCAAAATCAGTCCCAGGATGCTTGTTTCCGGTCCAGGGAAGACATGGCTTGGCAGTTCGGGCTGGACTGTTCCCATGAGGCACAGGGTCAGACTGATTTGCATACAGCCATGTCTGAACTGGGGTGGCAGAGTGAACTAAAGAATGGTGATGGATTAAACCCAGATCAGTTGACTGGGGGTGAGTGTTTGATTTGTTGAAACGCTCCGTCCATCATCCCCTTTGTATCGCTTTGTTCGCCCTAAGTGTGGCAGGTTATGCTCAGACGTGAGTCCCTTGTTCACTTGGCCACTGGATTCAAGATAGCCTGGCTGATGAGGATTATGAATCCGAAACCGGTCCCAGGATGCTTGTTTCTGGTCCAGGGAAGACAAAGCTAGGCAGTTCGGGCTGGACTGTTCCCATGAGGCACAGGGTCAGACTGATTTGCATACAGCCATGTCTGAACTGGGGTGGCCGAGTGAACTAAAGAATGGTGATGGATTAAACCCAGATCAGTTGACTGGGGGTGAGTGTTTGATTTGTTGAAACGCTCCGTCCATCATCCCCTTTTGTATCGCTTTGTTCACCCTAAGTGTGGCAGGGTATGCTCAGACGTGAGTCCCTTGTTCACTTGGCCACTGGATTCAAGATAGCCTGGCTGATGAGGATTATGAATCCAAAACCGGTCCCAGGATGCTTGTTTCCGGTCCAGGGAAGAAATGGCTTGGCAGTTCGGGCTGGACTGTTCCCATGAGGCACAGGGTCAGACTGATTTGCATACAGCCATGTCTGAACTGGGGTGGCTGAGTGAACTAAAGAATGGTGATGGATTAAACCCAGATCAGTTGACTGGGGGTGAGTGTTTGATTTGTTGAAAGGCTCCGCCCATCATCCCCTTTTGTATCACTTTGTTCGCCCTAAGTGTGGCAGGGTATGCTCAGACGTGAGTCCCTTGTTCCCTTGGCCACTGGATTCAAGATAGCCTGGCTGATGAGGATTATGAATCCGAAACCGGTCCCAGGATGCTTGTTTCCGGTCCAGGGCTGACATGGCTTGGCAGTTCGGGCTGGACTGTTCCCATGAGGCACAGGGTCAGACTGATTTGCATACAGCCATGTCTGAACTGGGGAGGCCGAGTGAACTAAAGAATGGTGATGGATTAAACCCAGATCAGTTGACTGGGGGTGAGTGTTTGATTTGTTGAAACGCTCCGTCCATCATCCCCTTTTGTATCGCTTTGTTCACCCTAAGTGTGGCAGGGTATGCTCAGATGTGAGTCCCTTGTTCACTTGGCCACTGGATTCAAGATAGCCTGGCTGATGAGGATTATGAATCCAAAACCGGTCCCAGGATGCTTGTTTCCGGTCCAGGGAAGACATGGTTTGGCAGTTCGGGCTGGACTGTTCCCATGAGGCACAGGGTCAGACTGATTTGCATACAGCCATGTCTGAACTGGGGTGGCTGAGTGAACTAAAGAATGGTGATGGATTAAACCCAGATCAGTTGACTGGGGGTGAGTGTTTGATTTGTTGAAACGCTCCGTCCATCATCTCCTTTTGTATCGCTTTGTTCGCCCTAAGTGTGGCAGGGTATGCTCAGACGTGAGTCCCTTTTTCACTTAGCCACTGGATTCAAGATAGCCTGGCTGATGAGCATTATGAATCCAAAATCGGTCCCAGGATGCTTGTTTCCGGTCCAGGGAAGACATGGCTTGGCAGTTCGGGCTGGACTGTTCCCATGAGGCACAGGGTCAGACTGATTTGCATACAGCCATGTCTGAACTGGGGTGGCTGAGTGAACTAAAGAATGGTGATGGATTAAACCGAGATCAGTTGACTGGGGGTGAGTGTTTGATTTGTTGAAACGCTCCGTCCATCATCCCCTTTTGTATCGCTTTGTTCGCCCTAAGTGTGGCAGGGTATGCTCAGACGTGAGTCCCTTGTTCACTTGGCCACTGGATTCAAGATAGCCTGGCTGATGAGGATTATGAATCCAAAATCGGTCCCAGGATGCTTGTTTCCGGTCCAGGGAAGACATGGCTTGGCAGTTCGGGCTGGACAGTTCCCATGAGGCACAGGGTCAGACTGATTTGCATACAGCCATGTCTGAACTGGGGTGGCTGAGTGAACTAAAGAATGGTGATGGATTAAACCCAGATCAGTTGACTGGGGGTGAGTGTTTGATTTGTTGAAAGGCTCCGCCCATCATCCCCTTTTGTATCGCTTTGTTCGCCCTAAGTGTGGCAGGTTATGCTCAGATGTAAGTCCCTTGTTCACTTGGCCACTGGATTCAAGATAGCCTGGCTGATGAGGATTATAAATCTGTAACCGGTCCCAGGATGCTTGTGTCCGGTCCAGGGAAGACATGGCTTGGCAGTTCGGGCTGGACTGTTCCCATGTGGCACAGGGTCAGACTGATTTGCATACAGCCATGTCTGAACTGGGGTGGCCGAGTGAACTAAAGAATGGTGATGGATTAAACCCAGATCAGTTGACTGGGGTGAGTGTTTGATTTGTTGAAACGCGCCGTCCATCATCCCCTTTTGTATCGCTTTGTTAACCCTGATTGTGGCAGGGTATGCTCAGACGTGAGTCCCTTGTTCACTTGGCCACTGGATTCAAGATAGCCTGGCTGATGAGGATTATGAATTCAAAACCGGTCCCAGGATGCTTGTTTCCGGTCCAGGGAAGAAATGGCTTGGCAGTTCGGGCTGGACTTTCCCCATGAGGCACAGGGTCAGACTGATTTGCATACAGCCATGTCTGAACTGGGGTGGCTGAGTGAACTAAAGAATGGTGATGGATTAAACCCAGATCAGTTGACTGGGGGTGAGTGTTTGATTTGTTGAAACGCTCCGTCCATCATCCCCTTTTGTATCGCTTTGTTCGCTCTAAGTATGGCAGGGTATGCTCAGACGTGAGTCCCTTGTTCACTTGGCCACTGGATTCAAGATAGCCTGGCTGATGAGGATTATGAATCCGAAACCGGTCCCAGGATGCTTGTTTCCGGTCCAGGGAAGAAATGGCTTGGCAGTTCGGGCTGGACTGTTCCCATGAGGCACAGGGTCAGACTGATTTGCATACAGCCATGTCTGAACTGGGGTGGCTGAGTGAACTAAAGAATGGTGATGGATTAAACCCAGATCAGTTGACTGGGGGTGAGTGTTTGATTTGTTGAAAGGCTCTGCCCATCATCCCCTTTTGTATCGCTTTGTTCGCCCCAAGTGTGGCAGGTTATGCTCAGATGTGAGTCCCTTGTTCACTTGGCCACTGGATTCAAGATAGCCTGGCTGATGAGGATTATAAATCCGAAACCGGTCCCAGGATGCTTGTGTCCGGTGCAGGGAAGACATGGCTTGGCAGTTCGGGCTGGACTGTTCCCATGTGGCACAGGGTCAGACTGATTTGCATACAGCCATGTCTGAACTGGGGTGGCCGAGTGAACTAAAGAATGGTGATGGATTAAACCCAGATCAGTTGACTGGGGGTGAGTGTTTGATTTGTTGAAACGCTCCGTCCATCATCCCCTTTTGTATCGCTTTGTTCACCCTAAGTGGGGCAGGGTATGCTCAGACGTGAGTCCCTTGTTCACTTGGCCACTGGATTCAAGATAGCCTGGCTGATGAGGATTATGAATCCAAAACCGGTCCCAGGATGCTTGTTTCCGTTTCAGGGAAGAAATGGCTTGGCAGTTCGGGCTGGACTTATCCCATGAGGCACAGGGTCAGACTGATTTGCATACAGCCATGTCTGAACTGGGGTGGCTGAGTGAACCAAAGAATGGTGATGGATTAAACCCAGATCAGTTGACTGGGGGTGAGTGTTTGATTTGTTGAAACGCTCCGTCCATCATCCCCTTTTGTATCGCTTTGTTGGCCCTAAGTGTGGCAGGGTATGCTCAGACGTGAGTCCCTTGTTCACTTGGCCACTGGATTCAAGATAGCCTGGCTGATGAGGATTATGAATCCGAAACCGGTCCCAGGATGCTTGTTTCCGGTCCAGGGAAGACATGGCTTGGCAGTTCGGGCTGGACTGTTCCCATGAGGCACAGGGTCAGACTGATTTGCATACAGCCATGTCTGAACTGGGGTGGCTGAGTGAACTAAAGAATGGTGATGGATTAAACCCGGATCAGTTGACTGGGGGTGAGTGTTTGATTTGTTGAAATGCTCCGTCCATCATCTCCTTTTGTATCGCTTTGTTCGCCCTAAGTGTGGCAGGGTATGCTCAGAAGTGAGTGCCTTGTTCACTTGGCCACTGGATTCAAGATAGCCTGGCTGATGAGGATTATGAATCCAAAACCGGTCCCAGGTTGCTTGTTTCCGGTCCAGGGAATACATGGCTTGGCAGTTCGGGCTGGACTGTTCCCATGAGGCACAGGGTCAGACTGATTTGCATACAGCCATGTCTGAACTGGGGTGGCTGAGTGAACTAAAGAATGGTGATGGATTAAACCCAGAACAGTTGACTGGGGTTGAGTGTTTGATTTGTTGAAACGCTCCGTCCATCATCCCCTTTTGTATCGCTTTGTTCGCCCTAAGTGTGGCAGGGTATGCTCAGACGTGAGTCCCTTGTTCACTTGGCCACTGGATTCAAGATAGCCTGGCTGATGAGGATTATGAATCAAAAATCGGTCCCAGGATGCTTGTTTCCGGTCCAGGGAAGACATGGCTTGGCAGTTCGGGCTGGACTGTTCCCATGAGGCACAGGGTCAGACTGATTTGCATACAGCCATGTCTGAACTGGGGTGGCAGAGTGAACTAAAGAATGGTGATGGATTAAACCCAGATCAGTTGACTGGGGGTGAGTGTTTGATTTGTTGAAACGCTCCGTCCATCATCCCCTTTGTATCGCTTTGTTCGCCCTAAGTGTGGCAGGTTATGCTCAGACGTGAGTCCCTTGTTCACTTGGCCACTGGATTCAAGATAGCCTGGCTGATGAGGATTATGAATCCGAAACCGGTCCCAGGATGCTTGTTTCTGGTCCAGGGAAGACAAAGCTTGGCAGTTCGGGCTGGACTGTTCCCATGAGGCACAGGGTCAGACTGATTTGCATACAGCCATGTCTGAACTGGGGTGGCCGAGTGAACTAAAGAATGGTGATGGATTAAACCCAGATCAGTTGACTGGGGGTGAGTGTTTAATTTGTTGAAACGCTCCGTCCATCATCTCCTTTTGTATCGCTTTGTTCACCCTAAGTGTGGCAGGGTATGCTCAGACGTGAGTCCCTTGTTCACTTGGCCACTGGATTCAAGATAGCCTGGCTGATGAGGATTATGAATCCAAAACCGGTCCCAGGATGCTTGTTTCCGGTCCAGGGAAGAAATGGCTTGGCAGTTCGGGCTGGACTGTTCCCATGAGGCACAGGGTCAGACTGATTTGCATACAGCCATGTCTGAACTGGGGTGGCTGAGTGAACTAAAGAATGGTGATGGATTAAACCCAGATCAGTTGACTGGGGGTGAGTGTTTGATTTGTTGAAAGGCTCCGCCCATCATCCCCTTTTGTATCGCTTTGTTCGCCCTAAGTGTGGCAGGGTATGCTCAGACGTGAGTCCCTTGTTCCCTTGGCCACTGGATTCAAGATAGCCTGGCTGATGAGGATTATGAATCCGAAACCGGTCCCAGGATGCTTGTTTCCGGTCCAGGGAAGACATGGCTTGGCAGTTCGGGCTGGACTGTTCCCATGAGGCACAGGGTCAGACTGATTTGCATACAGCCATATCTGAACTGGGGTGGCAGAGTGAACTAAAGAATGGTGATGGATTAAACCCAGATCAGTTGACTGGGGGTGAGTGTTTGATTTGTTGAAACGCTCCGTCCATCATCCCCTTTGTATCGCTTTGTTCGCCCTAAGTGTGGCAGGTTATGCTCAGACGTGAGTCCCTTGTTCACTTGGCCACTGGATTCAAGATAGCCTGGCTGATGAGGATTATGAATCCAAAATCGGTCCCAGGATGCTTGTTTCCGGTCCACGGAAGACATGGCTTGGCAGTTCGGGCTGGACTGTTCCCATGAGGCACAGGGTCAGACTGATTTGCATACAGCCATGTCTGAACTGGGGTGGCTGAGTGAACTAAAGAATGGTGATGGATTAAACCCAGTTCAGTTGACTGGGGGTGAGTGTTTGATTTGTTGAAACGCTCCGTCCATCATCCCCTTTTGTATCGCTTTGTTCGCCCTAAGTGTGGCAGGTTATGCTCAGACGTGAGTCCCTTGTTCACTTGGCCACTGGATTCAAGATAGCCTGGCTGATGAGGATTATGAATCCGAAACCGGTCCCAGGATGCTTGTTTCCGGTCCAGGGAAGACATGGCTTGGCAGTTCGGGCTGGACTGTTCCCATGAGGCACAGGGTCAGACTGATTTGCATACAGCCATGTCTGAACTGGGGTGGCCGAGTGAACTAAAGAATGGTGATGGATTAAACCCAGATCAGTTGACTGGGGGTGAGTGTTTGATTTGTTGAAACGCTCCGTCCATCATCCCCTTTTGTATCGCTTTGTTCACCCTAAGTGTGGCAGGGTATGCTCAGACGTGAGTCCCTTGTTCACTTGGCCACTGGATTCAAGATAGCCTGGCTGATGAGGATTATGAATCCAAAATCGGTCCCAGGATGCTTGTTTCCGGTCCAGGGAAGACATGGCTTGGCAGTTCGGGCTGGACTGTTCCCATGAGGCACAGGGTCAGACTGATTTGCATACAGCCATGTCTGAACTGGGGTGGCTGAGTGAACTAAAGAATGGTGATGGATTAAACCCAGATCAGTTGACTGGGGGTGAGTGTTTGATTTGTTGAAAGGCTCCGCCCATCATCCCCTTTTGTATCGCTTTGTTCGCTCTAAGTGTGGCAGGTTATGCTCAGATGTAAGTCCCTTGTTTACTTGGCCACTGGATTCAAGATAGCCTGGCTGATGAGGATTATAAATCTGTAACCGGTCCCAGGATGCTTGTGTCCGGTCCAGGGAAGACATGGCTTGGCAGTTCGGGCTGGACTGTTCCCATGTGGCACAGGATCAGACTGATTTGCATACAGCCATGTCTGAACTGGGGTGGCAGAGTGAACTAAAGAATGGTGATGGATTAAACCCAGATCAGTTGACTGGGGTGAGTGTTTGATTTGTTGAAACGCGCCGTCCATCATCCCCTTTTGTATCGCTTTGTTAACCCTGATTGTGGCAGGGTATGCTCAGACGTGAGTCCCTTGTTCACTTGGCCACTGGATTCAAGATAGCCTGGCTGATGAGGATTATGAATTCAAAACCGGTCCCAGGATGCTTGTTTCCGGTCCAGGGAAGAAATGGCTTGGCAGTTTGGGCTGGACTTTTCCCATGAGGCACAGGGTCAGACTGATTTGCATACAGCCATGTCTGAACTGGGGTGGCTGAGTGAACTAAAGAATGGTGATGGATTAAACCCAGATCAGTTGACTGGGGGTGAGTGTTTGATTTGTTGAAACGCTCCGTCCATCATCCCCTTTTGTATCGCTTTGTCACTCTAAGTATGGCAGGGTATGCTCAGACGTGAGTCCCTTGTTCACTTGGCCACTGGATTCAAGATAGCCTGGCTGATGAGGATTATGAATCCGAAACCGGTCCCAGGATGCTTGTTTCCGGTCCAGGGAAGAAATGGCTTGGCAGTTCGGACTGGACTGTTCCCATGAGGCACAGGGTCAGACTGATTTGCATACAGCCATGTCTGAACTGGGGTGGCTGAGTGAACTAAAGAATGGTGATGGATTAAACCCAGATCAGTTGACTGGGGGTGAGTGTTTGATTTTTTGAAAGGCAATGCCCATCATCCCCTTTTGTATCGCTTTGTTCGCCCTAAGTGTGGCAGGTTATGCTCAGATGTGAGTCCCTTGTTCACTTGGCCACTGGATTCAAGATAGCCTGGCTGATGAGGATTATAAATCCGAAACCGGTCCCAGGATGCTTGTGTCCGGTGCAGGGAAGACATGGCTTGGCAGTTCGGGCTGGACTGTTCCCATGTGGCACAGGGTCAGACTGATTTGCATACAGCCATGTCTGAACTGTGGTGGCCGAGTGAACTAAAGAATGGTGATGGATTAAACCCAGATCAGTTGACTGGGGGTGAGTGTTTGATTTGTTGAAACGCTCCGTCCATCATCCCCTTTTGTATCGCTTTGTTCACCCTAAGTGTGGCAGGGTATGCTCAGACGTGAGTCCCTTGTTCACTTGGCCACTGGATTCAAGATAGCCTGGCTGATGAGGATTATGAATCCAAAACCGGTCCCAGGATGCTTGTTTCCGGTCCAGGGAAGACATGGCTTGGCAGTTCGGGCTGGACTGTTCCCATGAGGCACAGGGTCAGACTGATTTGCATACAGCCATGTCTGAACTGGGGTGGCTGAGTGAACTAAAGAATGGTGATGGATTAAACCCGGATCAGTTGACTGGGGGTGAGTGTTTGATTTGTTGAAACGCTCCGTCCATCATCTCCTTTTGTATCGCTTTGTTCGCCCTAAGTGTGGCAGGGTATGCTCAGAAGTGAGTGCCTTGTTCACTTGGCCACTGGATTCAAGATAGCCTGGCTGATGAGGATTATGAATCCGAAACCGGTCCCAGGTTGCTTGTTTCCGGTCCAGGGAATACATGGCTTGGCAGTTCGGGCTGGACTGTTCCCATGAGGCACAGGGTCAGACTGATTTGCATACAGCCATGTCTGAACTGGGGTGGCTGAGTGAACTAAAGAATGGTGATGGATTAAACCCAGAACAGTTGACTGGGGGTGAGTGTTTGATTTGTTGAAACGCTCCGTCCATAATCCCCTTTTGTATCGCTTTGTTCGCCCTAAGTGTGGCAGGGTATGCTCAGACGTGAGTCCCTTGTTCACTTGGCCACTGGATTCAAGATAGCCTGGCTGATGAGGATTATGAATCCAAAATCGGTCCCAGGATGCTTGTTTCCGGTCCAGGGAAGACATGGCTTGGCAGTTCGGGCTGGACTGTTCCCATGAGGCACAGGGTCAGACTGATTTGCATACAGCCATGTCTGAACTGGGGTGGCAGAGTGAACTAAAGAATGGTGATGGATTAAACCCAGATCAGTTGACTGGGGGTGAGTGTTTGATTTGTTGAAACGCTCCGTCCATCATCCCCTTTGTATCGCTTTGTTCGCCCTAAGTGTGGCAGGTTATGCTCAGACGTGAGTCCCTTGTTCACTTGGCCACTGGATTCAAGATAGCCTGGCTGATGAGGATTATGAATCCGAAACCGGTCCCAGGATGCTTGTTTCTGGTCCAGGGAAGACAAAGCTAGGCAGTTCGGGCTGGACTGTTCCCATGAGGCACAGGGTCAGACTGATTTGCATACAGCCATGTCTGAACTGGGGTGGCCGAGTGAACTAAAGAATGGTGATGGATTAAACCCAGATCAGTTGACTGGGGGTGAGTGTTTGATTTGTTGAAACGCTCCGTCCATCATCCCCTTTTGTATCGCTTTGTTCACCCTAAGTGTGGCAGGGTATGCTCAGACGTGAGTCCCTTGTTCACTTGGCCACTGGATTCAAGATAGCCTGGCTGATGAGGATTATGAATCCAAAACCGGTCCCAGGATGCTTGTTTCCGGTCCAGGGAAGAAATGGCTTGGCAGTTCGGGCTGGACTGTTCCCATGAGGCACAGGGTCAGACTGATTTGCATACAGCCATGTCTGAACTGGGGTGGCTGAGTGAACTAAAGAATGGTGATGGATTAAACCCAGATCAGTTGACTGGGGGTGAGTGTTTGATTTGTTGAAAGGCTCCGCCCATCATCCCCTTTTGTATCACTTTGTTCGCCCTAAGTGTGGCAGGGTATGCTCAGACGTGAGTCCCTTGTTCCCTTGGCCACTGGATTCAAGATAGCCTGGCTGATGAGGATTATGAATCCGAAACCGGTCCCAGGATGCTTGTTTCCGGTCCAGGGCTGACATGGCTTGGCAGTTCGGGCTGGACTGTTCCCATGAGGCACAGGGTCAGACTGATTTGCATACAGCCATGTCTGAACTGGGGAGGCCGAGTGAACTAAAGAATGGTGATGGATTAAACCCAGATCAGTTGACTGGGGGTGAGTGTTTGATTTGTTGAAACGCTCCGTCCATCATCCCCTTTTGTATCGCTTTGTTCACCCTAAGTGTGGCAGGGTATGCTCAGATGTGAGTCCCTTGTTCACTTGGCCACTGGATTCAAGATAGCCTGGCTGATGAGGATTATGAATCCAAAACCGGTCCCAGGATGCTTGTTTCCGGTCCAGGGAAGACATGGTTTGGCAGTTCGGGCTGGACTGTTCCCATGAGGCACAGGGTCAGACTGATTTGCATACAGCCATGTCTGAACTGGGGTGGCTGAGTGAACTAAAGAATGGTGATGGATTAAACCCAGATCAGTTGACTGGGGGTGAGTGTTTGATTTGTTGAAACGCTCCGTCCATCATCTCCTTTTGTATCGCTTTGTTCGCCCTAAGTGTGGCAGGGTATGCTCAGACGTGAGTCCCTTTTTCACTTAGCCACTGGATTCAAGATAGCCTGGCTGATGAGCATTATGAATCCAAAATCGGTCCCAGGATGCTTGTTTCCGGTCCAGGGAAGACATGGCTTGGCAGTTCGGGCTGGACTGTTCCCATGAGGCACAGGGTCAGACTGATTTGCATACAGCCATGTCTGAACTGGGGTGGCTGAGTGAACTAAAGAATGGTGATGGATTAAACCCAGATCAGTTGACTGGGGATGAGTGTTTGATTTGTTGAAACGCTCCGTCGATCATCCCCTTTTGTATCGCTTTGTTCGCCCTAAGTGTGGCAGGTTATGCTCAGACGTGAGTCCCTTGTTCACTTGGCCACTGGATTCAAGATAGCCTTGCTGATGAGGATTATAAATCCGAAACCGGTCCCAGGATGCTTGTGTCCGGTCCAGGGAATACATGGCTTGGCAGTTCGGGCTGGACTGTTCCCATGAGGCACAGGGTCAGACTGATTTGCATACAGCCATGTCTGAACTGGGGTGGCTGAGTGAACTAAAGAATGGTGATGGATTAAACCCAGATCAGTTGACTGGGGGTGAGTGTTTGATTTGTTGAAACGCTCCGTCCATCATCCCCTTTTGTATCGCTTTGTTCGCCCTAAGTGTGGCAGGTTATGCTCAGACGTGAGTGCCTTGTTCACTTGGCCACTGGATTCAAGATAGCCTGGCTGATGAGGATTATGAATCCGAAACCGGTCCCAGGATTCTTGTTTCCGGTCCAGGGAAGACATGGCTTGGCAGTTCGGGCTGGACTGTTCCCATGAGGCACAGGGTCAGACTGATTTGCATACAGCCATGTCTGAACTGGGGTGGCCGAGTGAACTAAAGTATGGTGATGGATTAAACCCAGATCAGTTGACTGGGGGTGAGTGTTTGATTTGTTGAAACGCTCCGTCCATCATCCCCTTTTGTATCGCTTTGTTCACCCTAAGTGTGGCAGGGTATGCTCAGACGTGAGTACCTTGTTCACTTGGCCACTGGATTCAAGATAACCTGGCTGATGAGGATTATGAATCCAAAACCGGTCCCAGGATGCTTGTTTCCGGTACAGGGAAGAAATAGCTTGGCAGTTCGGGCTGGACTGTTCCCATGAGGCACAGGGTCAGACTGATTTGCATACAGCCATGTCTGAACTGGGGTGGCTGAGTGAACTAAAGAATGGTGATGGATTAAACCCAGATCAGTTGACTGGGGGTGAGTGTTTGATTTGTTGAAACGCTCCGTCCATCATCCCCTTTTGTATCGCTTTGTTCGCCCTAAGTGTGGCAGGGTATGCTCAGATGTGAGTCCCTTGTTCACTCGGCCACTGGATTCAAGATAGCCTGGCTGATGAGGATTATGAATCCAAAATCGGTCCCAGGATGCTTGTTTCCGGTCCAGGGAAGACATGGCTTGGCAGTTCGGGCTGGACTGTTCCCATGAGACACAGGGTCAGACTGATTTGCATACAGCCATGTCTGAACTGGGGTGGCTGAGTGAACTAAAGAATGGTGATGGATTAAACCCAGTTCAGTTGACTGGGGGTAAGTGTTTGATTTGTTGAAACGCTCCGTCCATCATCCCCTTTTGTATCGCTTTGTTCGCCCTAAGTGTGGCAGGTTATGCTCAGACGTGAGTCCCTTGTTCACTTGGCCACTGGATTCAAGATAGCCTGGCTGATGAGGATTATGAATCCGAAACCGGTCCCAGGATGCTTGTTTCCGGTCCAGGGAAGACATGGCTTGGCAGTTCGGGCTGGACTGTTCCCATGAGGCACAGGGTCAGACTGATTTGCATACAGCCATGTCTGAACTGGGGTGGCCGAGTGAACTAAAGAATGGTGATGGATTAAACCCAGATCAGTTGACTGGGGGTGAGTGTTTGATTTGTTGAAACGCTCCGTCCATCATCCCCTTTTGTATCGCTTTGTTCACCCTAAGTGTGGCAGGGTATGCTCAGACGTGAGTCCCTTGTTCACTTGGCCACTGGATTCAAAATAGCCTGGCTGATGAGGATTATGAATCCGAAACCGGTCCCAGGATTCTTGTTTCCGGTCCAGGGAAGACATGGCTTGGCAGTTCGGGCTGGACTGTTCCCATGAGGCACAGGGTCAGACTGATTTGCATACAGCCATGTCTGAACTGGGGTGGCCGAGTGAACTAAAGAATGGTGATGGATTAAACCCAGATCAGTTGACTGGGGGTGAGTGTTTGATTTGTTGAAACGCTCCGTCCATCATCCCCTTTTGTATCGCTTTGTTCACCCTAAGTGTGGCAGGGTATGCTCAGACGTGAGTCCCTTGTTCACTTGGCCACTGGATTCAAGATAACCTGGCTGATGAGGATTATGAATCCAAAACCGGTCCCAGGATGCTTGTTTCCGGTCCAGGGAAGACATGGCTTGGCAGTTCGGGCTGGACTGTTCCCATGAGGCACAGGGTCAGACTGATTTGCATACAGCCATGTCTGAACTGGGGTGGCTGAGTGAACTAAAGAATGGTGATGGATTAAACCCAGATCAGTTGACTGGGGGTGAGTGTTTGATTTGTTGAAACGCTCCGTCCATCATCCCCTTTTGTATCGCTTTGTTCGCCCTAAGTGTGGCAGGGTATGCTCAGATGTGAGTCCCTTGTTCACTCGGCCACTGGATTCAAGATAGCCTGGCTGATGAGGATTATGAATCCAAAATCGGTCCCAGGATGCTTGTTTCCGGTCCAGGGAAGACATGGCTTGGCAGTTCGGGCTGGACTGTTCCCATGAGACACAGGGTCAGACTGATTTGCATACAGCCATGTCTGAACTGGGGTGGCTGAGTGAACTAAAGAATGGTGATGGATTAAACCCAGATCAGTTGACTGGGGGTGAGTGTTTGATTTGTTGAAACGCTCCGTCCATCATCCCCTTTTGTATCGCTTTGTTCGCCCTAAGTGTGGCAGGTTATGCTCAGACGTGAGTGCCTTGTTCACTTGGCCACTGGATTCAAGATAGCCTGGCTGATGAGGATTATGAATCCGAAACCGGTCCCAGGATTCTTGTTTCCGGTCCAGGGAAGACATGGCTTGGCAGTTCGGGCTGGACTGTTCCCATGAGGCACAGGGTCAGACTGATTTGCATACAGCCATGTCTGAACTGGGGTGGCCGAGTGAACTAAAGTATGGTGATGGATTAAACCCAGATCAGTTGACTGGGGGTGAGTGTTTGATTTGTTGAAACGCTCCGTCCATCATCCCCTTTTGTATCGCTTTGTTCACCCTAAGTGTGGCAGGGTATGCTCAGACGTGAGTACCTTGTTCACTTGGCCACTGGATTCAAGATAACCTGGCTGATGAGGATTATGAATCCAAAACCGGTCCCAGGATGCTTGTTTCCGGTACAGGGAAGAAATAGCTTGGCAGTTCGGGCTGGACTGTTCCCATGAGGCACAGGGTCAGACTGATTTGCATACAGCCATGTCTGAACTGGGGTGGCTGAGTGAACTAAAGAATGGTGATGGATTAAACCCAGATCAGTTGACTGGGGGTGAGTGTTTGATTTGTTGAAACGCTCCGTCCATCATCCCCTTTTGTATCGCTTTGTTCGCCCTAAGTGTGGCAGGGTATGCTCAGACGTGAGTCCCTTTTTCACTTAGCCACTGGATTCAAGATAGCCTGGCTGATGAGCATTATGAATCCAAAATCGGTCCCAGGATGCTTGTTTCCGGTCCAGGGAAGACATGGCTTGGCAGTTCGGGCTGGACTGTTCCCATGAGGCACAGGGTCAGACTGATTTGCATACAGCCATGTCTGAACTGGGGTGGCTGAGTGAACTAAAGAATGGTGATGGATTAAACCCAGATCAGTTGACTGGGGATGAGTGTTTGATTTGTTGAAACGCTCCGTCGATCATCCCCTTTTGTATCGCTTTGTTCGCCCTAAGTGTGGCAGGTTATGCTCAGACGTGAGTCCCTTGTTCACTTGGCCACTGGATTCAAGATAGCCTTGCTGATGAGGATTATAAATCCGAAACCGGTCCCAGGATGCTTGTGTCCGGTCCAGGGAATACATGGCTTGGCAGTTCGGGCTGGACTGTTCCCATGAGGCACAGGGTCAGACTGATTTGCATACAGCCATGTCTGAACTGGGGTGGCTGAGTGAACTAAAGAATGGTGATGGATTAAACCCAGATCAGTTGACTGGGGGTGAGTGTTTGATTTGTTGAAACGCTCCGTCCATCATCCCCTTTTGTATCGCTTTGTTCGCCCTAAGTGTGGCAGGTTATGCTCAGACGTGAGTGCCTTGTTCACTTGGCCACTGGATTCAAGATAGCCTGGCTGATGAGGATTATGAATCCGAAACCGGTCCCAGGATTCTTGTTTCCGGTCCAGGGAAGACATGGCTTGGCAGTTCGGGCTGGACTGTTCCCATGAGGCACAGGGTCAGACTGATTTGCATACAGCCATGTCTGAACTGGGGTGGCCGAGTGAACTAAAGTATGGTGATGGATTAAACCCAGATCAGTTGACTGGGGGTGAGTGTTTGATTTGTTGAAACGCTCCGTCCATCATCCCCTTTTGTATCGCTTTGTTCACCCTAAGTGTGGCAGGGTATGCTCAGACGTGAGTACCTTGTTCACTTGGCCACTGGATTCAAGATAACCTGGCTGATGAGGATTATGAATCCAAAACCGGTCCCAGGATGCTTGTTTCCGGTACAGGGAAGAAATAGCTTGGCAGTTCGGGCTGGACTGTTCCCATGAGGCACAGGGTCAGACTGATTTGCATACAGCCATGTCTGAACTGGGGTGGCTGAGTGAACTAAAGAATGGTGATGGATTAAACCCAGATCAGTTGACTGGGGGTGAGTGTTTGATTTGTTGAAACGCTCCGTCCATCATCCCCTTTTGTATCGCTTTGTTCGCCCTAAGTGTGGCAGGGTATGCTCAGATGTGAGTCCCTTGTTCACTCGGCCACTGGATTCAAGATAGCCTGGCTGATGAGGATTATGAATCCAAAATCGGTCCCAGGATGCTTGTTTCCGGTCCAGGGAAGACATGGCTTGGCAGTTCGGGCTGGACTGTTCCCATGAGACACAGGGTCAGACTGATTTGCATACAGCCATGTCTGAACTGGGGTGGCTGAGTGAACTAAAGAATGGTGATGGATTAAACCCAGTTCAGTTGACTGGGGGTAAGTGTTTGATTTGTTGAAACGCTCCGTCCATCATCCCCTTTTGTATCGCTTTGTTCGCCCTAAGTGTGGCAGGTTATGCTCAGACGTGAGTCCCTTGTTCACTTGGCCACTGGATTCAAGATAGCCTGGCTGATGAGGATTATGAATCCGAAACCGGTCCCAGGATGCTTGTTTCCGGTCCAGGGAAGACATGGCTTGGCAGTTCGGGCTGGACTGTTCCCATGAGGCACAGGGTCAGACTGATTTGCATACAGCCATGTCTGAACTGGGGTGGCCGAGTGAACTAAAGAATGGTGATGGATTAAACCCAGATCAGTTGACTGGGGGTGAGTGTTTGATTTGTTGAAACGCTCCGTCCATCATCCCCTTTTGTATCGCTTTGTTCACCCTAAGTGTGGCAGGGTATGCTCAGACGTGAGTCCCTTGTTCACTTGGCCACTGGATTCAAGATAGCCTGGCTGATGAGGATTATGAATCCGAAACCGGTCCCAGGATTCTTGTTTCCGGTCCAGGGAAGACATGGCTTGGCAGTTCGGGCTGGACTGTTCCCATGAGGCACAGGGTCAGACTGATTTGCATACAGCCATGTCTGAACTGGGGTGGCCGAGTGAACTAAAGAATGGTGATGGATTAAACCCAGATCAGTTGACTGGGGGTGAGTGTTTGATTTGTTGAAACGCTCCGTCCATCATCCCCTTTTGTATCGCTTTGTTCACCCTAAGTGTGGCAGGGTATGCTCAGACGTGAGTCCCTTGTTCACTTGGCCACTGGATTCAAGATAACCTGGCTGATGAGGATTATGAATCCAAAACCGGTCCCAGGATGCTTGTTTCCGGTACAGAGAAGAAAGGGCTTGGCAGTTCGGGCTGGACTGTTCCCATGAGGCACAGGGTCAGACTGATTTGCATACAGCCATGTCTGAACTGGGGTGGCTGAGTGAACTAAAGAATGGTGATGGATTAAACCCAGATCAGTTGACTGGGGGTGAGTGTTTGATATGTTGAAAGGCTCCGCCCATCATCCCCTTTTGTATCGCTTTGTTCGCCCTAAGTGTGGCAGGTTATGCTCAGATGTGAGTCCCTTGTTCACTTGGCCACTGGATTCAAGATAGCCTGGCTGATGAGGATTATAAATCCGAAACCGGTCCCAGGATGCTTGTGTCCGGTCCAGGGAAGACATGGCTTGGCAGTTAGGGCTGGACTGTTCCCATGTGGCACAGGGTCAGACTGATTTGCATACAGCCATGTCTGAACTGGGGTGGCCGAGTGAACTAAAGAATGGTGATGGATTAAACCCAGATCAGTTGACTGGGGGTGAGTGTTTGATTTGTTGAAACGCTCCGTCCATCATCCCCTTTTGTATCGCTTTGTTCACCCTAAGTGTGGCAGGGTATGCTCAGACGTGAGTCCCTTGTTCACTTGGCCACTGGATTCAAGATAGCCTGGCTGATGAGGATTATGAATCCAAAACCGGTCCCAGGATGCTTGTTTCCGGTCCAGGGAAGAAATGGCTTGGCAGTTCGGGCTGGACTGTTCCCATGAGGCACAGGGTCAGACTGATTTGCATACAGCCATGTCTGAACTGGGGTGGCTGAGTGAACTAAAGAATGGTGATGGATTAAACCAAGATCAGTTGACTGGGGGTGAGTGTTTGATTTGTTGAAACGCTCCGTCCATCATCCCCTTTTGTATCGCTTTGTTCGCCCTAAGTGTGGCAGGGTATGCTTAGACGTGAGTCCCTTGTTCACTTGGCCACTGGATTCAAGATAGCCTGGCTGATGAGGATTATGAATCCGAAACCGGTCCCAGGATGCTTGTTTCCGGTCCAGGGAAGACATGGCTTGGCAGTTCGGGCTGGACTGTTCCCATGAGGCACAGGGTCAGACTGATTTGCATACAGCCATGTCTGAACTGGGGTGGCTGAGTGAACTAAAGAATGGTGATGGATTAAACCCAGATCAGTTGACTGGGGGTGAGTGTTTGATTTGTTGAAACGCTCCGTCCATCATCTACTTTTGTATCGCTTTGTTCGCCCTAAGTGTGGCAGGGTATGCTCAGAAGTGAGTGCCTTGTTCACTTGGCCACTGGATTCAAGATAGCCTGGCTGATGAGGATTATGAATCCGAAACCGGTCCCAGGTTGCTTGTTTCCGGTCCAGGGAATACATGGCTTGGCAGTTCGGGCTGGACTGTTCCCATGAGGCACAGGGTCAGACTGATTTGCATACAGCCATGTCTGAACTGGGGTGGCTGAGTGAACTAAAGAATGGTGATGGATTAAACCGAGATCAGTTGACTGGGGGTGAGTGTTTGATTTGTTGAAACGCTCCGTCCATCATCCCCTTTTGTATCGCTTTGTTCGCCCTAAGTGTGGCAGGGTATGCTCAGACGTGAGTCCCTTGTTCACTTGGCCACTGGATTCAAGATAGCCTGGCTGATGAGGATTATGAATCCAAAATCGGTCCCAGGATGCTTGTTTCCGGTCCAGGGAAGACATGGCTTGGCAGTTCGGACTGGACTGTTCCCATGAGGCACAGGGTCAGACTGATTTGCATACAGCCATGTCTGAACTGGGGTGGCTGAGTGAACTAAAGAATGGTGATGGATTAAACCCAGATCAGTTGACTGGGGGTGAGTGTTTGATTTGTTGAAAGGCTCCGCCCATCATCCCCTTTTGTATCGCTTTGTTCGCCCTAAGTGTGGCAGGTTATGCTCAGATGTAAGTCCCTTGTTCACTTGGCCACTGGATTCAAGATAGCCTGGCTGATGAGGATTATAAATCTGTAACCGGTCCCAGGATGCTTGTGTCCGGTCCAGGGAAGACATGGCTTGGCAGTTCGGGCTGGACTGTTCCCATGTGGCACAGGGTCAGACTGATTTGCATACAGCCATGTCTGAACTGGGGTGGCCGAGTGAACTAAAGAATGGTGATGGATTAAACCCAGATCAGTTGACTGGGGTGAGTGTTTGATTTGTTGAAACGCGCCGTCCATCATCCCCTTTTGTATCGCTTTGTTAACCCTGATTGTGGCAGGGTATGCTCAGACGTGAGTCCCTTGTTCACTTGGCCACTGGATTCAAGATAGCCTGGCTGATGAGGATTATGAATTCAAAACCGGTCCCAGGATGCTTGTTTCCGGTCCAGGGAAGAAATGGCTTGGCAGTTCGGGCTGGACTTTCCCCATGAGGCACAGGGTCAGACTGATTTGCATACAGCCATGTCTGAACTGGGGTGGCTGAGTGAACTAAAGAATGGTGATGGATTAAACCCAGATCAGTTGACTGGGGGTGAGTGTTTGATTTGTTGAAACGCTCCGTCCATCATCCCCTTTTGTATCGCTTTGTTCGCTCTAAGTATGGCAGGGTATGCTCAGACGTGAGTCCCTTGTTCACTTGGCCACTGGATTCAAGATAGCCTGGCTGATGAGGATTATGAATCCGAAACCGGTCCCAGGATGCTTGTTTCCGGTCCAGGGAAGAAATGGCTTGGCAGTTCGGGCTGGACTGTTCCCATGAGGCACAGGGTCAGACTGATTTGCATACAGCCATGTCTGAACTGGGGTGGCTGAGTGAACTAAAGAATGGTGATGGATTAAACCCAGATCAGTTGACTGGGGGTGAGTGTTTGATTTGTTGAAAGGCTCTGCCCATCATCCCCTTTTGTATCGCTTTGTTCGCCCCAAGTGTGGCAGGTTATGCTCAGATGTGAGTCCCTTGTTCACTTGGCCACTGGATTCAAGATAGCCTGGCTGATGAGGATTATAAATCCGAAACCGGTCCCAGGATGCTTGTGTCCGGTGCAGGGAAGACATGGCTTGGCAGTTCGGGCTGGACTGTTCCCATGTGGCACAGGGTCAGACTGATTTGCATACAGCCATGTCTGAACTGGGGTGGCCGAGTGAACTAAAGAATGGTGATGGATTAAACCCAGATCAGTTGACTGGGGGTGAGTGTTTGATTTGTTGAAACGCTCCGTCCATCATCCCCTTTTGTATCGCTTTGTTCACCCTAAGTGGGGCAGGGTATGCTCAGACGTGAGTCCCTTGTTCACTTGGCCACTGGATTCAAGATAGCCTGGCTGATGAGGATTATGAATCCAAAACCGGTCCCAGGATGCTTGTTTCCGTTTCAGGGAAGAAATGGCTTGGCAGTTCGGGCTGGACTTATCCCATGAGGCACAGGGTCAGACTGATTTGCATACAGCCATGTCTGAACTGGGGTGACTGAGTGAACTAAAGAATGGTGATGGATTAAACCCAGATCAGTTGACTGGGGGTGAGTGTTTGATTTGTTGAAACGCTCCGTCCATCATCCCCTTTTGTATCGCTTTGTTGGCCCTAAGTGTGGCAGGGTATGCTCAGACGTGAGTCCCTTGTTCACTTGGCCACTGGATTCAAGATAGCCTGGCTGATGAGGATTATGAATCCGAAACCGGTCCCAGGATGCTTGTTTCCGGTCCAGGGAAGACATGGCTTGGCAGTTCGGGCTGGACTGTTCCCATGAGGCACAGGGTCAGACTGATTTGCATACAGCCATGTCTGAACTGGGGTCGCTGAGTGAACTAAAGAATGGTGATGGATTAAACCCGGATCAGTTGACTGGGGGTGAGTGTTTGATTTGTTGAAATGCTCCGTCCATCATCTCCTTTTGTATCGCTTTGTTCGCCCTAAGTGTGGCAGGGTATGCTCAGAAGTGAGTGCCTTGTTCACTTGGCCACTGGATTCAAGATAGCCTGGCTGATGAGGATTATGAATCCGAAACCGGTCCCAGGTTGCTTTTTTCCGGTCCAGGGAATACATGGCTTGGCAGTTCGGGCTGGACTGTTCCCATGAGGCACAGGGTCAGACTGATTTGCATACAGCCATGTCTGAACTGGGGTGGCTGAGTGAACTAAAGAATGGTGATGGATTAAACCCAGAACAGTTGACTGGGGGTGAGTGTTTGATTTGTTGAAACGCTCCGTCCATCATCCCCTTTTGTATCGCTTTGTTCGCCCTAAGTGTGGCAGGGTATGCTCAGACGTGAGTCCCTTGTTCACTTGGCCACTGGATTCAAGATAGCCTGGCTGATGAGGATTATGAATCAAAAATCGGTCCCAGGATGCTTGTTTCCGGTCCAGGGAAGACATGGCTTGGCAGTTCGGGCTGGACTGTTCCCATGAGGCACAGGGTCAGACTGATTTGCATACAGCCATGTCTGAACTGGGGTGGCAGAGTGAACTAAAGAATGGTGATGGATTAAACCCAGATCAGTTGACTGGGGGTGAGTGTTTGATTTGTTGAAACGCTCCGTCCATCATCCCCTTTGTATCGCTTTGTTCGCCCTAAGTGTGGCAGGTTATGCTCAGACGTGAGTCCCTTGTTCACTTGGCCACTGGATTCAAGATAGCCTGGCTGATGAGGATTATGAATCCGAAACCGGTCCCAGGATGCTTGTTTCTGGTCCAGGGAAGACAAAGCTTGGCAGTTTGGGCTGGACTGTTCCCATGAGGCACAGGGTCAGACTGATTTGCATACAGCCATGTCTGAACTGGGGTGGCCGAGTGAACTAAAGAATGGTGATGGATTAAACCCAGATCAGTTGACTGGGGGTGAGTGTTTAATTTGTTGAAACGCTCCGTCCATCATCTCCTTTTGTATCGCTTTGTTCACCCTAAGTGTGGCAGGGTATGCTCAGACGTGAGTCCCTTGTTCACTTGGCCACTGGATTCAAGATAGCCTGGCTGATGAGGATTATGAATCCAAAACCGGTCCCAGGATGCTTGTTTCCGATCCAGGGAAGAAATGGCTTGGCAGTTCGGGCTGGACTGTTCCCATGAGGCACAGGGTCAGACTGATTTGCATACAGCCATGTCTGAACTGGGGTGGCTGAGTGAACTAAAGAATGGTGATGGATTAAACCCAGATCAGTTGACTGGGGGTGAGTGTTTGATTTGTTGAAAGGCTCCGCCCATCATCCCCTTTTGTATCGCTTTGTTCGCCCTAAGTGTGGCAGGGTATGCTCAGACGTGAGTCCCTTGTTCCCTTGGCCACTGGATTCAAGATAGCCTGGCTGATGAGGATTATGAATCCGAAACCGGTCCCAGGATGCTTGTTTCCGGTCCAGGGAAGACATGGCTTGGCAGTTCGGGCTGGACTGTTCCCATGAGGCACAGGGTCAGACTGATTTGCATACAGCCATATCTGAACTGGGGTGGCAGAGTGAACTAAAGAATGGTGATGGATTAAACCCAGATCAGTTGACTGGGGGTGAGTGTTTGATTTGTTGAAACGCTCCGTCCATCATCCCCTTTGTATCGCTTTGTTCGCCCTAAGTGTGGCAGGTTATGCTCAGACGTGAGTCCCTTGTTCACTTGGCCACTGGATTCAAGATAGCCTGGCTGATGAGGATTATGAATCCAAAATCGGTCCCAGGATGCTTGTTTCCGGTCCACGGAAGACATGGCTTGGCAGTTCGGGCTGGACTGTTCCCATGAGGCACAGGGTCAGACTGATTTGCATACAGCCATGTCTGAACTGGGGTGGCTGAGTGAACTAAAGAATGGTGATGGATTAAACCCAGTTCAGTTGACTGGGGGTGAGTGTTTGATTTGTTGAAACGCTCCGTCCATCATCCCCTTTTGTATCGCTTTGTTCGCCCTAAGTGTGGCAGGTTATGCTCAGACGTGAGTCCCTTGTTCACTTGGCCACTGGATTCAAGATAGCCTGGCTGATGAGGATTATGAATCCGAAACCGGTCCCAGGATGCTTGTTTCCGGTCCAGGGAAGACATGGCTTGGCAGTTCGGGCTGGACTGTTCCCATGAGGCACAGGGTCAGACTGATTTGCATACAGCCATGTCTGAACTGGGGTGGCCGAGTGAACTAAAGAATGGTGATGGATTAAACCCAGATCAGTTGACTGGGGGTGAGTGTTTGATTTGTTGAAACGCTCCGTCCATCATCCCCTTTTGTATCGCTTTGTTCACCCTAAGTGTGGCAGGGTATGCTCAGACGTGAGTCCCTTGTTCACTTGGCCACTGGATTCAAGATAGCCTGGCTGATGAGGATTATGAATCCAAAATCGGTCCCAGGATGCTTGTTTCCGGTCCAGGGAAGACATGGCTTGGCAGTTCGGGCTGGACTGTTCCCATGAGGCACAGGGTCAGACTGATTTGCATACAGCCATGTCTGAACTGGGGTGGCTGAGTGAACTAAAGAATGGTGATGGATTAAACCCAGATCAGTTGACTGGGGGTGAGTGTTTGATTTGTTGAAAGGCTCCGCCCATCATCCCCTTTTGTATCGCTTTGTTCGCCCTAAGTGTGGCAGGTTATGCTCAGATGTAAGTCCCTTGTTTACTTGGCCACTGGATTCAAGATAGCCTGGCTGATGAGGATTATAAATCTGTAACCGGTCCCAGGATGCTTGTGTCCGGTCCAGGGAAGACATGGCTTGGCAGTTCGGGCTGGACTGTTCCCATGTGGCACAGGATCAGACTGATTTGCATACAGCCATGTCTGAACTGGGGTGGCCGAGTGAACTAAAGAATGGTGATGGATTAAACCCAGATCAGTTGACTGGGGTGAGTGTTTGATTTGTTGAAACGCGCCGTCCATCATCCCCTTTTGTATCGCTTTGTTAACCCTGATTGTGGCAGGGTATGCTCAGACGTGAGTCCCTTGTTCACTTGGCCACTGGATTCAAGATAGCCTGGCTGATGAGGATTATGAATTCAAAACCGGTCCCAGGATGCTTGTTTCCGGTCCAGGGAAGAAATGGCTTGGCAGTTTGGGCTGGACTTTTCCCATGAGGCACAGGGTCAGACTGATTTGCATACAGCCATGTCTGAACTGGGGTGGCTGAGTGAACTAAAGAATGGTGATGGATTAAACCCAGATCAGTTGACTGGGGGTGAGTGTTTGATTTGTTGAAACGCTCCGTCCATCATCCCCTTTTGTATCGCTTTGTCACTCTAAGTATGGCAGGGTATGCTCAGACGTGAGTCCCTTGTTCACTTGGCCACTGGATTCAAGATAGCCTGGCTGATGAGGATTATGAATCCGAAACCGGTCCCAGGATGCTTGTTTCCGGTCCAGGGAAGAAATGGCTTGGCAGTTCGGACTGGACTGTTCCCATGAGGCACAGGGTCAGACTGATTTGCATACAGCCATGTCTGAACTGGGGTGGCTGAGTGAACTAAAGAATGGTGATGGATTAAACCCAGATCAGTTGACTGGGGGTGAGTGTTTGATTTGTTGAAAGGCAATGCCCATCATCCCCTTTTGTATCGCTTTGTTCGCCCTAAGTGTGGCAGGTTATGCTCAGATGTGAGTCCCTTGTTCACTTGGCCACTGGATTCAAGATAGCCTGGCTGATGAGGATTATAAATCCGAAACCGGTCCCAGGATGCTTGTGTCCGGTGCAGGGAAGACATGGCTTGGCAGTTCGGGCTGGACTGTTCCCATGTGGCACAGGGTCAGACTGATTTGCATACAGCCATGTCTGAACTGTGGTGGCCGAGTGAACTAAAGAATGGTGATGGATTAAACCCAGATCAGTTGACTGGGGGTGAGTGTTTGATTTGTTGAAACGCTCCGTCCATCATCCCCTTTTGTATCGCTTTGTTCACCCTAAGTGTGGCAGGGTATGCTCAGACGTGAGTCCCTTGTTCACTTGGCCACTGGATTCAAGATAGCCTGGCTGATGAGGATTATGAATCCAAAACCGGTCCCAGGATGCTTGTTTCCGGTCCAGGGAAGACATGGCTTGGCAGTTCGGGCTGGACTGTTCCCATGAGGCACAGGGTCAGACTGATTTGCATACAGCCATGTCTGAACTGGGGTGGCTGAGTGAACTAAAGAATGGTGATGGATTAAACCCGGATCAGTTGACTGGGGGTGAGTGTTTGATTTGTTGAAACGCTCCGTCCATCATCTCCTTTTGTATCGCTTTGTTCGCCCTAAGTGTGGCAGGGTATGCTCAGACGTGAGTCCCTTGTTCACTTGGCCACTGGATTCAAGATAGCCTGGCTGATGAGGATTATGAATCCAAAATCGGTCCCAGGATGCTTGTTTCCGGTCCAGGGAAGACATGGCTTGGCAGTTCGGGCTGGACTGTTCCCATGAGGCACAGGGTCAGACTGATTTGCATACAGCCATGTCTGAACTGGGGTGGCAGAGTGAACTAAAGAATGGTGATGGATTAAACCCAGATCAGTTGACTGGGGGTGAGTGTTTGATTTGTTGAAACGCTCCGTCCATCATCCCCTTTGTATCGCTTTGTTCGCCCTAAGTGTGGCAGGTTATGCTCAGACGTGAGTCCCTTGTTCACTTGGCCACTGGATTCAAGATAGCCTGGCTGATGAGGATTATGAATCCGAAACCGGTCCCAGGATGCTTGTTTCTGGTCCAGGGAAGACAAAGCTAGGCAGTTCGGGCTGGACTGTTCCCATGAGGCACAGGGTCAGACTGATTTGCATACAGCCATGTCTGAACTGGGGTGGCCGAGTGAACTAAAGAATGGTGATGGATTAAACCCAGATCAGTTGACTGGGGGTGAGTGTTTGATTTGTTGAAACGCTCCGTCCATCATCCCCTTTTGTATCGCTTTGTTCACCCTAAGTGTGGCAGGGTATGCTCAGACGTGAGTCCCTTGTTCACTTGGCCACTGGATTCAAGATAGCCTGGCTGATGAGGATTATGAATCCAAAACCGGTCCCAGGATGCTTGTTTCCGGTCCAGGGAAGAAATGGCTTGGCAGTTCGGGCTGGACTGTTCCCATGAGGCACAGGGTCAGACTGATTTGCATGCAGCCATGTCTGAACTGGGGTGGCTGAGTGAACTAAAGAATGGTGATGGATTAAACCCAGATCAGTTGACTGGGGGTGAGTGTTTGATTTGTTGAAAGGCTCCGCCCATCATCCCCTTTTGTATCACTTTGTTCGCCCTAAGTGTGGCAGGGTATGCTCAGACGTGAGTCCCTTGTTCCCTTGGCCACTGGATTCAAGATAGCCTGGCTGATGAGGATTATGAATCCGAAACCGGTCCCAGGATGCTTGTTTCCGGTCCAGGGCTGACATGGCTTGGCAGTTCGGGCTGGACTGTTCCCATGAGGCACAGGGTCAGACTGATTTGCATACAGCCATGTCTGAACTGGGGAGGCCGAGTGAACTAAAGAATGGTGATGGATTAAACCCAGATCAGTTGACTGGGGGTGAGTGTTTGATTTGTTGAAACGCTCCGTCCATCATCCCCTTTTGTATCGCTTTGTTCACCCTAAGTGTGGCAGGGTATGCTCAGACGTGAGTCCCTTGTTCACTTGGCCACTGGATTCAAGATAGCCTGGCTGATGAGGATTATGAATCCAAAACCGGTCCCAGGATGCTTGTTTCCGGTCCAGGGAAGACATGGCTTGGCAGTTCGGGCTGGACTGTTCCCATGAGGCACAGGGTCAGACTGATTTGCATACAGCCATGTCTGAACTGGGGTGGCTGAGTGAACTAAAGAATGGTGATGGATTAAACCCAGATCAGTTGACTGGGGGTGAGTGTTTGATTTGTTGAAACGCTCCGTCCATCATCTCCTTTTGTATCGCTTTGTTCGCCCTAAGTGTGGCAGGGTATGCTCAGACGTGAGTCCCTTTTTCACTTAGCCACTGGATTCAAGATAGCCTGGCTGATGAGCATTATGAATCCAAAATCGGTCCCAGGATGCTTGTTTCCGGTCCAGGGAAGACATGGCTTGGCAGTTCGGGCTGGACTGTTCCCATGAGGCACAGGGTCAGACTGATTTGCATACAGCCATGTCTGAACTGGGGTGGCTGAGTGAACTAAAGAATGGTGATGGATTAAACCCAGATCAGTTGACTGGGGATGAGTGTTTGATTTGTTGAAACGCTCCGTCGATCATCCCCTTTTGTATCGCTTTGTTCGCCCTAAGTGTGGCAGGTTATGCTCAGACGTGAGTCCCTTGTTCACTTGGCCACTGGATTCAAGATAGCCTTGCTGATGAGGATTATAAATCCGAAACCGGTCCCAGGATGCTTGTGTCCGGTCCAGGGAAGACATGGCTTGGCAGTTAGGGCTGGACTGTTCCCATGTGGCACAGGGTCAGACTGATTTGCATACAGCCATGTCTGAACTGGGGTGGCCGAGTGAACTAAAGAATGGTGATGGATTAAACCCAGATCAGTTGACTGGGGGTGAGTGTTTGATTTGTTGAAACGCTCCGTCCATCATCCCCTTTTGTATCGCTTTGTTCACCCTAAGTGTGGCAGGGTATGCTCAGACGTGAGTCCCTTGTTCACTTGGCCACTGGATTCAAGATAGCCTGGCTGATGAGGATTATGAATCCAAAACCGGTCCCAGGATGCTTGTTTCCGGTCCAGGGAAGATATGGCTTGGCAGTTCGGGCTGGACTGTTCCCATGAGGCACAGGGTCAGACTGATTTGCATACAGCCATGTCTGAACTGGGGTGGCTGAGTGAACTAAAGAATGGTGATGGATTAAACCAAGATCAGTTGACTGGGGGTGAGTGTTTGATTTGTTGAAACGCTCCGTCCATCATCCCCTTTTGTATCGCTTTGTTCGCCCTAAGTGTGGCAGGGTATGCTTAGACGTGAGTCCCTTGTTCACTTGGCCACTGGATTCAAGATAGCCTGGCTGATGAGGATTATGAATCCGAAACCGGTCCCAGGATGCTTGTTTCCGGTCCAGGGAAGACATGGCTTGGCAGTTCGGGCTGGACTGTTCCCATGAGGCACAGGGTCAGACTGATTTGCATACAGCCATGTCTGAACTGGGGTGGCTGAGTGAACTAAAGAATGGTGATGGATTAAACCCAGATCAGTTGACTGGGGGTGAGTGTTTGATTTGTTGAAACGCTCCGTCCATCATCTACTTTTGTATCGCTTTGTTCGCCCTAAGTGTGGCAGGGTATGCTCAGAAGTGAGTGCCTTGTTCACTTGGCCACTGGATTCAAGATAGCCTGGCTGATGAGGATTATGAATCCGAAACCGGTCCCAGGTTGCTTGTTTCCGGTCCAGGGAATACATGGCTTGGCAGTTCGGGCTGGACTGTTCCCATGAGGCACAGGGTCAGACTGATTTGCATACAGCCATGTCTGAACTGGGGTGGCTGAGTGAACTAAAGAATGGTGATGGATTAAACCCAGATCAGTTGACTGGGGGTGAGTGTTTGATTTGTTGAAACGCTCCGTCCATCATCCCCTTTTGTATCGCTTTGTTCGCCCTAAGTGTGGCAGGGTATGCTCAGACGTGAGTCCCTTGTTCACTTGGCCACTGGATTCAAGATAGCCTGGCTGATGAGGATTATGAATCCAAAATCGGTCCCAGGATGCTTGTTTCCGGTCCAGGGAAGACATGGCTTGGCAGTTCGGGCTGGACTGTTCCCATGAGGCACAGGGTCAGACTGATTTGCATACAGCCATGTCTGAACTGGGGTGGCTGAGTGAACTAAAGAATGGTGATGGATTAAACCCAGATCAGTTGACTGGGGGTGAGTGTTTGATTTGTTGAAAGGCTCCGCCCATCATCCCCTTTTGTATCGCTTTGTTCGCCCTAAGTGTGGCAGGTTATGCTCAGATGTAAGTCCCTTGTTCACTTGGCCACTGGATTCAAGATAGCCTGGCTGATGAGGATTATAAATCTGTAACCGGTCCCAGGATGCTTGTGTCCGGTCCAGGGAAGACATGGCTTGGCAGTTCGGGCTGGACTGTTCCCATGTGGCACAGGGTCAGACTGATTTGCATACAGCCATGTCTGAACTGGGGTGGCCGAGTGAACTAAAGAATGGTGATGGATTAAACCCAGATCAGTTGACTGGGGTGAGTGTTTGATTTGTTGAAACGCGCCGTCCATCATCCCCTTTTGTATCGCTTTGTTAACCCTGATTGTGGCAGGGTATGCTCAGACGTGAGTCCCTTGTTCACTTGGCCACTGGATTCAAGATAGCCTGGCTGATGAGGATTATGAATTCAAAACCGGTCCCAGGATGCTTGTTTCCGGTCCAGGGAAGAAATGGCTTGGCAGTTCGGGCTGGACTTTCCCCATGAGGCACAGGGTCAGACTGATTTGCATACAGCCATGTCTGAACTGGGGTGGCTGAGTGAACTAAAGAATGGTGATGGATTAAACCCAGATCAGTTGACTGGGGGTGAGTGTTTGATTTGTTGAAACGCTCCGTCCATCATCCCCTTTTGTATCGCTTTGTTCGCTCTAAGTATGGCAGGGTATGCTCAGACGTGAGTCCCTTGTTCACTTGGCCACTGGATTCAAGATAGCCTGGCTGATGAGGATTATGAATCCGAAACCGGTCCCAGGATGCTTGTTTCCGGTCCAGGGAAGAAATGGCTTGGCAGTTCGGGCTGGACTGTTCCCATGAGGCACAGGGTCAGACTGATTTGCATACAGCCATGTCTGAACTGGGGTGGCTGAGTGAACTAAAGAATGGTGATGGATTAAACCCAGATCAGTTGACTGGGGGTGAGTGTTTGATTTGTTGAAAGGCTCTGCCCATCATCCCCTTTTGTATCGCTTTGTTCGCCCCAAGTGTGGCAGGTTATGCTCAGATGTGAGTCCCTTGTTCACTTGGCCACTGGATTCAAGATAGCCTGGCTGATGAGGATTATAAATCCGAAACCGGTCCCAGGATGCTTGTGTCCGGTGCAGGGAAGACATGGCTTGGCAGTTCGGGCTGGACTGTTCCCATGAGGCACAGGGTCAGACTGATTTGCATACAGCCATGTCTGAACTGGGGTGGCTGAGTGAACTAAAGAATGGTGATGGATTAAACCCAGATCAGTTGACTGGGGGTGAGTGTTTGATTTGTTGAAACGCTCCGTCCATCATCCCCTTTTGTATCGCTTTGTTCACCCTAAGTGGGGCAGGGTATGCTCAGACGTGAGTCCCTTGTTCACTTGGCCACTGGATTCAAGATAGCCTGGCTGATGAGGATTATGAATCCAAAACCGGTCCCAGGATGCTTGTTTCCGTTTCAGGGAAGAAATGGCTTGGCAGTTCGGGCTGGACTTATCCCATGAGGCACAGGGTCAGACTGATTTGCATACAGCCATGTCTGAACTGGGGTGGCTGAGTGAACTAAAGAATGGTGATGGATTAAACCCAGATCAGTTGACTGGGGGTGAGTGTTTGATTTGTTGAAACGCTCCGTCCATCATCCCCTTTTGTATCGCTTTGTTGGACCTAAGTGTGGCAGGGTATGCTCAGACGTGAGTCCCTTGTTCACTTGGCCACTGGATTCAAGATAGCCTGGCTGATGAGGATTATGAATCCGAAACCGGTCCCAGGATGCTTGTTTCCGGTCCAGGGAAGACATGGCTTGGCAGTTCGGGCTGGACTGTTCCCATGAGGCACAGGGTCAGACTGATTTGCATACAGCCATGTCTGAACTGGGGTGGCTGAGTGAACTAAAGAATGGTGATGGATTAAACCCGGATCAGTTGACTGGGGGTGAGTGTTTGATTTGTTGAAATGCTCCGTCCATCATCTCCTTTTGTATCGCTTTGTTCGCCCTAAGTGTGGCAGGGTATGCTCAGAAGTGAGTGCCTTGTTCACTTGGCCACTGGATTCAAGATAGCCTGGCTGATGAGGATTATGAATCCGAAACCGGTCCCAGGTTGCTTGTTTCCGGTCCAGGGAATACATGGCTTGGCAGTTCGGCTGGACTGTTCCCATGAGGCACAGGGTCAGACTGATTTGCATACAGCCATGTCTGAACTGGGGTGGCTGAGTGAACTAAAGAATGGTGATGGATTAAACCCAGAACAGTTGACTGGGGGTGAGTGTTTGATTTGTTGAAACGCTCCGTCCATCATCCCCTTTTGTATCGCTTTGTTCGCCCTAAGTGTGGCAGGGTATGCTCAGACGTGAGTCCCTTGTTCACTTGGCCACTGGATTCAAGATAGCCTGGCTGATGAGGATTATGAATCAAAAATCGGTCCCAGGATGCTTGTTTCCGGTCCAGGGAAGACATGGCTTGGCAGTTCGGGCTGGACTGTTCCCATGAGGCACAGGGTCAGACTGATTTGCATACAGCCATGTCTGAACTGGGGTGGCAGAGTGAACTAAAGAATGGTGAAGGATTAAACCCAGATCAGTTGACTGGGGGTGAGTGTTTGATTTGTTGAAACGCTCCGTCCATCATCCCCTTTGTATCGCTTTGTTCGCCCTAAGTGTGGCAGGTTATGCTCAGACGTGAGTCCCTTGTTCACTTGGCCACTGGATTCAAGATAGCCTGGCTGATGAGGATTATGAATCCGAAACCGGTCCCAGGATGCTTGTTTCTGGTCCAGGGAAGACAAAGCTTGGCAGTTCGGGCTGGACTGTTCCCATGAGGCACAGGGTCAGACTGATTTGCATACAGCCATGTCTGAACTGGGGTGGCCGAGTGAACTAAAGAATGGTGATGGATTAAACCCAGATCAGTTGACTGGGGGTGAGTGTTTAATTTGTTGAAACGCTCCGTCCATCATCCCCTTTTGTATCGCTTTGTTCACCCTAAGTGTGGCAGGGTATGCTCAGACGTGAGTCCCTTGTTCACTTGGCCACTGGATTCAAGATAGCCTGGCTGATGAGGATTATGAATCCAAAACCGGTCCCAGGATGCTTGTTTCCGGTCCAGGGAAGAAATGGCTTGGCAGTTCGGGCTGGACTGTTCCCATGAGGCACAGGGTCAGACTGATTTGCATACAGCCATGTCTGAACTGGGGTGGCTGAGTGAACTAAAGAATGGTGATGGATTAAACCCAGATCAGTTGACTGGGGGTGAGTGTTTGATTTGTTGAAAGGCTCCGCCCATCATCCCCTTTTGTATTGCTTTGTTCGCCCTAAGTGTGGCAGGGTATGCTCAGACGTGAGTCCCTTGTTCCCTTGGCCAGTGGATTCAAGATAGCCTGGCTGATGAGGATTATGAATCCGAAACCGGTCCCAGGATGCTTGTTTCCGGTCCAGGGAAGACATGGCTTGGCAGTTCGGGCTGGACTGTTCCCATGAGGCACAGGGTCAGACTGATTTGCATACAGCCATGTCTGAACTGGGGTGGCTGAGTGAACTAAAGAATGGTGATGGATTAAACCCAGATCAGTTGACTGGGGGTGAGTGTTTGATTTGTTGAAACGCTCCGTCCATCATCCCCTTTTGTATCGCTTTGTTCACCCTAAGTGGGGCAGGGTATGCTCAGACGTGAGTCCCTTGTTCACTTGGCCACTGGATTCAAGATAGCCTGGCTGATGAGGATTATGAATCCAAAACCGGTCCCAGGATGCTTGTTTCCGTTTCAGGGAAGAAATGGCTTGGCAGTTCGGGCTGGACTTATCCCATGAGGCACAGGGTCAGACTGATTTGCATACAGCCATGTCTGAACTGGGGTGGCTGAGTGAACTAAAGAATGGTGATGGATTAAACCCAGATCAGTTGACTGGGGGTGAGTGTTTGATTTGTTGAAACGCTCCGTCCATCATCCCCTTTTGTATCGCTTTGTTGGACCTAAGTGTGGCAGGGTATGCTCAGACGTGAGTCCCTTGTTCACTTGGCCACTGGATTCAAGATAGCCTGGCTGATGAGGATTATGAATCCGAAACCGGTCCCAGGATGCTTGTTTCCGGTCCAGGGAAGACATGGCTTGGCAGTTCGGGCTGGACTGTTCCCATGAGGCACAGGGTCAGACTGATTTGCATACAGCCATGTCTGAACTGGGGTGGCTGAGTGAACTAAAGAATGGTGATGGATTAAACCCGGATCAGTTGACTGGGGGTGAGTGTTTGATTTGTTGAAATGCTCCGTCCATCATCTCCTTTTGTATCGCTTTGTTCGCCCTAAGTGTGGCAGGGTATGCTCAGAAGTGAGTGCCTTGTTCACTTGGCCACTGGATTCAAGATAGCCTGGCTGATGAGGATTATGAATCCGAAACCGGTCCCAGGTTGCTTGTTTCCGGTCCAGGGAATACATGGCTTGGCAGTTCGGCTGGACTGTTCCCATGAGGCACAGGGTCAGACTGATTTGCATACAGCCATGTCTGAACTGGGGTGGCTGAGTGAACTAAAGAATGGTGATGGATTAAACCCAGAACAGTTGACTGGGGGTGAGTGTTTGATTTGTTGAAACGCTCCGTCCATCATCCCCTTTTGTATCGCTTTGTTCGCCCTAAGTGTGGCAGGGTATGCTCAGACGTGAGTCCCTTGTTCACTTGGCCACTGGATTCAAGATAGCCTGGCTGATGAGGATTATGAATCAAAAATCGGTCCCAGGATGCTTGTTTCCGGTCCAGGGAAGACATGGCTTGGCAGTTCGGGCTGGACTGTTCCCATGAGGCACAGGGTCAGACTGATTTGCATACAGCCATGTCTGAACTGGGGTGGCAGAGTGAACTAAAGAATGGTGAAGGATTAAACCCAGATCAGTTGACTGGGGGTGAGTGTTTGATTTGTTGAAACGCTCCGTCCATCATCCCCTTTGTATCGCTTTGTTCGCCCTAAGTGTGGCAGGTTATGCTCAGACGTGAGTCCCTTGTTCACTTGGCCACTGGATTCAAGATAGCCTGGCTGATGAGGATTATGAATCCGAAACCGGTCCCAGGATGCTTGTTTCTGGTCCAGGGAAGACAAAGCTTGGCAGTTCGGGCTGGACTGTTCCCATGAGGCACAGGGTCAGACTGATTTGCATACAGCCATGTCTGAACTGGGGTGGCCGAGTGAACTAAAGAATGGTGATGGATTAAACCCAGATCAGTTGACTGGGGGTGAGTGTTTAATTTGTTGAAACGCTCCGTCCATCATCCCCTTTTGTATCGCTTTGTTCACCCTAAGTGTGGCAGGGTATGCTCAGACGTGAGTCCCTTGTTCACTTGGCCACTGGATTCAAGATAGCCTGGCTGATGAGGATTATGAATCCAAAACCGGTCCCAGGATGCTTGTTTCCGGTCCAGGGAAGAAATGGCTTGGCAGTTCGGGCTGGACTGTTCCCATGAGGCACAGGGTCAGACTGATTTGCATACAGCCATGTCTGAACTGGGGTGGCTGAGTGAACTAAAGAATGGTGATGGATTAAACCCAGATCAGTTGACTGGGGGTGAGTGTTTGATTTGTTGAAAGGCTCCGCCCATCATCCCCTTTTGTATTGCTTTGTTCGCCCTAAGTGTGGCAGGGTATGCTCAGACGTGAGTCCCTTGTTCCCTTGGCCACTGGATTCAAGATAGCCTGGCTGATGAGGATTATGAATCCGAAACCGGTCCCAGGATGCTTGTTTCCGGTCCAGGGAAGACATGGCTTGGCAGTTCGGGCTGGACTGTTCCCATGAGGCACAGGGTCAGACTGATTTGCATACAGCCATATCTGAACTGGGGTGGCAGAGTGAACTAAAGAATGGTGATGGATTAAACCCAGATCAGTTGACTGGGGGTGAGTGTTTGATTTGTTGAAACGCTCCGTCCATCATCCCCTTTGTATCGCTTTGTTCGCCCTAAGTGTGGCAGGTTATGCTCAGACGTGAGTCCCTTGTTCACTTGGCCACTGGATTCAAGATAGCCTGGCTGATGAGGATTATGAATCCAAAATCGGTCCCAGGATGCTTGTTTCCGGTCCACGGAAGACATGGCTTGGCAGTTCGGGCTGGACTGTTCCCATGAGGCACAGGGTCAGACTGATTTGCATACAGCCATGTCTGAACTGGGGTGGCTGAGTGAACTAAAGAATGGTGATGGATTAAACCCAGTTCAGTTGACTGGGGGTGAGTGTTTGATTTGTTGAAACGCACCGTCCATCATCCCCTTTTGTATCGCTTTGTTCGCCCTAAGTGTGGCAGGTTATGCTCAGACGTGAGTCCCTTGTTCACTTGGCCACTGGATTCAAGATAGCCTGGCTGATGAGGATTATGAATCCGAAACCGGTCCCAGGATGCTTGTTTCCGGTCCAGGGAAGACATGGCTTGGCAGTTCGGGCTGGACTGTTCCCATGAGGCACAGGGTCAGACTGATTTGCATACAGCCATGTCTGAACTGGGGTGGCCGAGTGAACTAAAGAATGGTGATGGATTAAACCCAGATCAGTTGACTGGGGGTGAGTGTTTGATTTGTTGAAACGCTCCGTCCATCATCCCCTTTTGTATCGCTTTGTTCACCCTAAGTGTGGCAGGGTATGCTCAGACGTGAGTCCCTTGTTCACTTGGCCACTGGATTCAAGATAGCCTGGCTGATGAGGATTATGAATCCAAAATCGGTCCCAGGATGCTTGTTTCCGGTCCAGGGAAGACATGGCTTGGCAGTTCGGGCTGGACTGTTCCCATGAGGCACAGGGTCAGACTGATTTGCATACAGCCATGTCTGAACTGGGGTGGCTGAGTGAACTAAAGAATGGTGATGGATTAAACCCAGATCAGTTGACTGGGGGTGAGTGTTTGATTTGTTGAAAGGCTCCGCCCATCATCCCCTTTTGTATCGCTTTGTTCGCCCTAAGTGTGGCAGGTTATGCTCAGATGTAAGTCCCTTGTTTACTTGGCCACTGGATTCAAGATAGCCTGGCTGATGAGGATTATAAATCTGTAACCGGTCCCAGGATGCTTGTGTCCGGTCCAGGGAAGACATGGCTTGGCAGTTCGGGCTGGACTGTTCCCATGTGGCACAGGGTCAGACTGATTTGCATACAGCCATGTCTGAACTGGGGTGGCCGAGTGAACTAAAGAATGGTGATGGATTAAACCCAGATCAGTTGACTGGGGTGAGTGTTTGATTTGTTGAAACGCGCCGTCCATCATCCCCTTTTGTATCGCTTTGTTAACCCTGATTGTGGCAGGGTATGCTCAGACGTGAGTCCCTTGTTCACTTGGCCACTGGATTCAAGATAGCCTGGCTGATGAGGATTATGAATTCAAAACCGGTCCCAGGATGCTTGTTTCCGGTCCAGGGAAGAAATGGCTTGGCAGTTTGGGCTGGACTTTTCCCATGAGGCACAGGGTCAGACTGATTTGCATACAGCCATGTCTGAACTGGGGTGGCTGAGTGAACTAAAGAATGGTGATGGATTAAACCCAGATCAGTTGACTGGGGGTGAGTGTTTGATTTGTTGAAACGCTCCGTCCATCATCCCCTTTTGTATCGCTTTGTCACTCTAAGTATGGCAGGGTATGCTCAGACGTGAGTCCCTTGTTCACTTGGCCACTGGATTCAAGATAGCCTGGCTGATGAGGATTATGAATCCGAAACCGGTCCCAGGATGCTTGTTTCCGGTCCAGGGAAGAAATGGCTTGGCAGTTCGGGCTGGACTGTTCCCATGAGGCACAGGGTCAGACTGATTTGCATACAGCCATGTCTGAACTGGGGTGGCTGAGTGAACTAAAGAATGGTGATGGATTAAACCCAGATCAGTTGACTGGGGGTGAGTGTTTGATTTGTTGAAAGGCAATGCCCATCATCCCCTTTTGTATCGCTTTGTTCGCCCTAATTGTGGCAGGTTATGCTCAGATGTGAGTCCCTTGTTCACTTGGCCACTGGATTCAAGATAGCCTGGCTGATGAGGATTATAAATCCGAAACCGGTCCCAGGATGCTTGTGTCCGGTGCAGGGAAGACATGGCTTGGCAGTTCGGGCTGGACTGTTCCCATGTGGCACAGGGTCAGACTGATTTGCATACAGCCATGTCTGAACTGGGGTGGCCGAGTGAACTAAAGAATGGTGATGGATTAAACCCAGATCAGTTGACTGGGGGTGAGTGTTTGATTTGTTGAAACGCTCCGTCCATCATCCCCTTTTGTATCGCTTTGTTCACCCTAAGTGTGGCAGGGTATGCTCAGACGTGAGTCCCTTGTTCACTTGGCCACTGGATTCAAGATAGCCTGGCTGATGAGGATTATGAATCCAAAACCGGTCCCAGGATGCCTGTTTCCGGTCCAGGGAAGACATGGCTTGGCAGTTCGGGCTGGACTGTTCCCATGAGGCACAGGGTCAGACTGATTTGCATACAGCCATGTCTGAACTGGGGTGGCTGAGTGAACTAAAGAATGGTGATGGATTAAACCCAGATCAGTTGACTGGGGGTGAGTGTTTGATTTGTTGAAACGCTCCGTCCATCATCTCCTTTTGTATCGCTTTGTTCGCCCTAAGTGTGGCAGGGTATGCTCAGAAGTGAGTGCCTTGTTCACTTGGCCACTGGATTCAAGATAGCCTGGCTGATGAGGATTATGAATCCGAAACCGGTCCCAGGTTGCTTGTTTCCGGTCCAGGGAATACATGGCTTGGCAGTTCGGGCTGGACTGTTCCCATGAGGCACAGGGTCAGACTGATTTGCATACAGCCATGTCTGAACTGGGGTGGCTGAGTGAACTAAAGAATGGTGATGGATTAAACCCAGAACAGTTGACTGGGGGTGAGTGTTTGATTTGTTGAAACGCTCCGTCCATAATCCCCTTTTGTATCGCTTTGTTCGCCCTAAGTGTGGCAGGGTATGCTCAGACGTGAGTCCCTTGTTCACTTGGCCACTGGATTCAAGATAGCCTGGCTGATGAGGATTATGAATCCAAAATCGGTCCCAGGATGCTTGTTTTCGGTCCAGGGAAGACACGGCTTGGCAGTTCGGGCTGGACTGTTCCCATGAGGCACAGGGTCAGACTGATTTGCATACAGCCATGTCTGAACTGGGGTGGCAGAGTGAACTAAAGAATGGTGATGGATTAAACCCAGATCAGTTGACTGGGGGTGAGTGTTTGATTTGTTGAAACGCTCCGTCCATCATCCCCTTTGTATCGCTTTGTTCGCCCTAAGTGTGGCAGGTTATGCTCAGACGTGAGTCCCTTGTTCACTTGGCCACTGGATTCAAGATAGCCTGGCTGATGAGGATTATGAATCCGAAACCGGTCCCAGGATGCTTGTTTCTGGTCCAGGGAAGACAAAGCTAGGCAGTTCGGGCTGGACTGTTCCCATGAGGCACAGGGTCAGACTGATTTGCATACAGCCATGTCTGAACTGGGGTGGCCGAGTGAACTAAAGAATGGTGATGGATTAAACCCAGATCAGTTGACTGGGGGTGAGTGTTTGATTTGTTGAAACGCTCCGTCCATCATCCCCTTTTGTATCGCTTTGTTCACCCTAAGTGTGGCAGGGTATGCTCAGACGTGAGTCCCTTGTTCACTTGGCCACTGGATTCAAGATAGCCTGGCTGATGAGGATTATGAATCCAAAACCGGTCCCAGGATGCTTGTTTCCGGTCCAGGGAAGAAATGGCTTGGCAGTTCGGGCTGGACTGTTCCCATGAGGCACAGGGTCAGACTGATTTGCATACAGCCATGTCTGAACTGGGGTGGCTGAGTGAACTAAAGAATGGTGATGGATTAAACCCAGATCAGTTGACTGGGGGTGAGTGTTTGATTTGTTGAAAGGCTCCGCCCATCATCCCCTTTTGTATCACTTTGTTCGCCCTAAGTGTGGCAGGGTATGCTCAGACGTGAGTCCCTTGTTCCCTTGGCCACTGGATTCAAGATAGGCTGGCTGATGAGGATTATGAATCCGAAACCGGTCCCAGGATGCTTGTTTCCGGTCCAGGGCTGACATGGCTTGGCAGTTCGGGCTGGACTGTTCCCATGAGGCACAGGGTCAGACTGATTTGCATACAGCCATGTCTGAACTGGGGAGGCCGAGTGAACTAAAGAATGGTGATGGATTAAACCCAGATCAGTTGACTGGGGGTGAGTGCTTGATTTGTTGAAACGCTCCGTCCATCATCCCCTTTTGTATCGCTTTGTTCACCCTAAGTGTGGCAGGGTATGCTCAGACGTGAGTCCCTTGTTCACTTGGCCACTGGATTCAAGATAGCCTGGCTGATGAGGATTATGAATCCAAAACCGGTCCCAGGATGCTTGTTTCCGGTCCAGGGAAGACATGGCTTGGCAGTTCGGGCTGGACTGTTCCCATGAGGCACAGGGTCAGACTGATTTGCATACAGCCATGTCTGAACTGGGGTGGCTGAGTGAACTAAAGAATGGTGATGGATTAAACCCAGATCAGTTGACTGGGGGTGAGTGTTTGATTTGTTGAAACGCTCCGTCCATCATCTCCTTTTGTATCGCTTTGTTCGCCCTAAGTGTGGCAGGGTATGCTCAGACGTGAGTCCCTTTTTCACTTAGCCACTGGATTCAAGATAGCCTGGCTGATGAGCATTATGAATCCAAAATCGGTCCCAGGATGCTTGTTTCCGGTCCAGGGAAGACATGGCTTGGCAGTTCGGGCTGGACTGTTCCCATGAGGCACAGGGTCAGACTGATTTGCATACAGCCATGTCTGAACTGGGGTGGCTGAGTGAACTAAAGAATGGTGATGGATTAAACCCAGATCAGTTGACTGGGGATGAGTGTTTGATTTGTTGAAACGCTCCGTCCATCATCCCCTTTTGTATCGCTTTGTTCGCCCTAAGTGTGGCAGGTTATGCTCAGACATGAGTCCCTTGTTCACTTGGCCACTGGATTCAAGATAGCCTTGCTGATGAGGATTATGAATCCGAAACCGGTCCCAGGATGCTTGTTTCCGGTCCAGGGAAGACATGGCTTGGCAGTTCGGGCTGGACTGTTCCCATGAGGCACAGGGTCAGACTGATTTGCATACAGCCATGTCTGAACTGGGGTGGCCGAGTGAACTAAAGAATGGTGATGGATTAAACCCAGATCAGTTGACTGGGTGTGAGTGTTTGATTTGTTGAAAGGCTCCGCCCATCATCCCCTTTTGTATCGCTTTGTTCTCCCTAAGTGTGGCAGGGTATGCTCAGACGTGAGTCCCTTGTTCCCTTGGCCACTGGATTCAAGATAGCCTGGCTGACGAGGATTATGAATCCGAAACCGGTCCCAGGATGCTTGTTTCCGGTCCTGGGCTGACATGGCTTGGCAGTTCGGGCTGGACTGTTCCCATGAGGCACAGGGTCAGACTGATTTGCATATGGCTGGGTTCAAACTGGTATGGCATGGTAAGCAAAAAATCGATGGATTTAGGTCTAGATCTCTGTACTGGGGTGAATGTATGACATTGTTCTGCATTCTGTCCATCAATTGTTTGTTTTTGCATTTGTCACCCCGAGTGGGACGGGTATACTCAGACGTGAGTCCCGTGCCCCCCATGCCACTGGAATCAAGCTATCCAGGCTGATGAGGGCTGAAAGCCCGAAACAGGGCCTTGGATGCTTGTTTACAGTCCAGGGAGGACCTGGCTTGGCAGTTCGGGCTGGACTGTTCCCATGAGGCACAGGGTCAGACTGATTTGCATATAGCCATGTCTGAACTGGGGTGGCTGAGTGAACTAAAGAATGGTGATGGATCAAACCCAGATCAGTTGACTGGGGGTGAGTGTTTGATTTGTTGAAACGCTCCGTCCATCATCCCCTTTTGTATCGCTTTGTTCGCCCTAAGTGTGGCAGGGTATGCTCAGACGTGAGTCCCTTGTTCACTTGGCCACTGGATTCAAGATAGCCTGGCTGATGAGGATTATGAATCCGAAACCGGTCCCAGGATGCTTGTTTCCGGTCCAGGGAAGACATGGCTTGGCAGTTCGGGCTGGACTGTTCCCATGAGGCACAGGGTCAGACTGATTTGCATACAGCCATGTCTGAACTGGGGTGGCTGAGTGAACTAAAGAATGGTGATGGATTAAACCCAGATCGGGTTGACTGGGGGTGAGTGTTTGATTTGTTGAAACGCTCTGTCCATCATCCCCTTTTGTATCACTGGGCAGGGCCGGCGCTAGGCATGGGCAGCGTGGGCGGCTGCACAGGGCCTCGCACTCAGCCCACCAGCATGGGGCCATGCCCTGGTGATGTGTCCTGTTGTTTCCCTGGTGATCAATTTTAAAAAAAAGGTGTCGCCTTGCAATTAGGGTCCATTGGAGGGGGCCCTCTCCCCGGGCCTCTCAGGGATGATGTCTGTCTGGAGGCATAGGGGAGGGAGACGCTCCCTCAATTGCAAGGAGACCATTCACAGACACTGTGGGGGGCCCATTGTCCATAATTTTGGCGCCCGCACAGTTTTAACTTTTAGACCACAATCAATTCTCACACCTATCGGACTGAAGGTGTAAGAAATGCTTGTGGAGTAAAAGTTAAAACTGTGGGGGTGCAAAATGCTGGACAATGGGAACCCCACAGTGTATCTGAATGGTCTCCTTGCAAGGGGCCACTTATCTAAATTAGAGGGGGCCTCGCACGTTCCCTTTTAGCCCAGGGCCTCGCACATCCTAGGACCGGCCCTGGCACTGGGAATGCCCACACAACCAGAACAGCATCTGCAAGGGGTAAGTTATGCAGCTCGTGTTCGTGCAGCATGTCAAGAGACAGGTCTGCACGTGCAGCGCTCGGCAACGCGCAGTGACCCGTTACAGGAGCCATGTCACTTAGGTACGGGGGAAAATGTACTTTAGTCTCTGCTGAGAAAGATGATAGGGCGGGAGGAGTGCTTGAATTAAATAAAATCAATGAACAAAATCTCGTAATTTAACAGGAGAATGTCTGATGCAAGAACTTTTTCTTAAATTTACAACATTGCCAGAATCAACACAAACATCATCTACACCACCAACATTGTCACAAGAATCTGCATACATAGAACCGGAATCCGAAGTAACAAAAGATGAACCACCAGAACCAATAGAAACAGAAGTAGAAACATCACAACCAAATGTGTCCAGTAAAGCTGCACAATTATCCTGATTGTCATAAGATTTAGAAGAAACAGAGTGTGGGAGCAACTTAGGACATCCAGTTTTAAATTAAGAAATTTGTCTAAAATTCCAAATCTTACCTACTTCAACCCGTACAGCCTTGCTAAACACTTCAACCACTTTGCATGGATCAGACCATTTAGCCCACTTATTACCATAAACACCACCAAATTTAACACCAACTAAATCACCCACCTTAATTTTAGAACAACTGGCAGAAGACCCTCGGGAAACTCCTCTCATTTTACTCTGATACGCCACCACTTTATTTCTAACTTTTGAAGAGTCAAACAAAGAAACATATGGGATTTTGCTTTTAATTCACCTGGGTAAAAAATTCGAACCTGGCTTCCTTCCACGCAACATCTCAAAAGGAGATAAGCCAGTAACTGAATTGGGAGAAGTACGATACGACAAAAAAGTTGCACGTAGAGACTTTTTCCAATCTAAACCACTTCTAATTGCAAGTTGAATAGACTCTTTAATGACTCTGTTGAAGCGTTCTATTTGACCATTGGCTTGAGGGTTATAATTAGATACCTCTTATGTACTACTCCACACCTCTCAAGAAAAGCAACAAATTATTTACTGATAAACTGAGGGCCATTGTCAGAAACAATTTCTGCGGGAATACCCTCCCTACAAAAAACCTCATCCAAAAATTCAATTATTGCGCTGACCCAATTTTATCCACAAGCTTCAACTCAGGCCATTTAGAGAAATAATCAATCAACACTAGAGCAAAAATATCCCTGTTGGGAGATAAATTGAGTGGACCAACGATATCAATCCCAAGTTTTTTCCATGGAGCAGAAACAAATTCAACAGGAGAAACACCCACAACCATAGGCTTTGCCGATTTGTCACTAAGGAAACAAAGAGAACATGACCTGACCCATTTGTCAACCAAGTCCTCTTAAACAACACTTACCATATTCTCAGCTTCTTCGAGTGAAGAGAATTGTCTCAGACCCTGAGGAATCAAAGACGCAAGCACAGAAGATGTTAGCACGCTTCAAAAAAAGAGGATATCCTGAAACAGTACTAAATTCAGCATTGGAAAGAATGCAATTAAAAGACAGAAGGTCATTACTATCCACAACCCACGGTCAAAAAGAACCCAAGATAACATGCGTAAGCAAGTATTCAACAATGAGTCCATTGTTCAAAAGAACTATCAAAAAACATTGGAGAATGTTACAAACTGAACCTGATTTTAACAACATTTTTGCGGATGAACCGACATTTGCATTTACCAGAGCGAGAAATCTGGGGGAAATTCTCAAAAATCCCACATCTACCAAAACTCACACTAAATTCAAGGGTACAACCCCATGCAGAAATTGCAGTAATTGTAACAATATAATGGAAGGGAACACAATTTCTCACCCTATGAGAGGGAATAAAATCAAATTAAGAGTAAACGCAACCTGTGATACAAAAAACATTGTATATATGATAAAGTGTCCCTGTGGTAAAGCCTATGTTGGCCAAACGGAAAGGAAGCTCAAAGTAAGACTCACAGAGCACAAAAGCAACATTAGAACTAAAGTGTTAAAATCAGCAGTGGCAACTCATTTCACTGAACATAACCACCAAGTGAATCAGATTAAAGCTTGCATATTGGAAGTGGTAGAAAGATTGGAAGAAAGAGACAATAAAAAAACACTTCTAAAAAGAGAGAACTATTGGATATACCATTTACAGACCTTGGTCCCGAATGGGATAAATGAACGGACAGAATTTAGTTGTTATTTATGAACTGTGTAAATATCCATTTAACCTTAGTGCTGAGCATATAACCGATTTATGTTTATTTCATCTCATTTAGTTTTTGTGTTAACGACACATTTTGTAATTTGTAATTTATATACCATTATGATATGGCTAACCAACGTTTCAATACGATAGGATAGTAGCGATGTCTGTTATATTTGTTCCAGTCCGCTTTTTAAGTTTTACACGTATGCTGATAATGTGTTCTGTACCTTTAAGCTTTCAGCATTCAAAGTAAACACGCGAACTCACACAAATCAAACCACACCCTATGCGTCACACGCCACCGTTACCAGATTACACACAGTTTCCCGTGAGACGGTTTAGTAAGTTTCCTCAGCGAAAACCCGGTAAGCAATAGATTCATCGCAGCAATTCTCGTGCGCGTTAGAGCAATTAAGTTACAGAGTATGTTGCAGCTTACAGAAATACGTGAGTGAAACGACAGATGGTATGCGCATAACATTGTTTCAACTAGGGGTATTTTTTAAACACCGATCGAACATTGGTTTGACGGCGCTCTTTATGAAATGCATTTTCGTTTTGTACACCAAGATTGAGGGTTACTAGCGGACCTTAAATGTGGAGACATTTTCCAATTATAAACGTAGGTTATATTGTAAAGAGTTACACTTATCATAATGCATTTTGGTTTTTGACTATGAACATTTATGGTACATCTTTTTGTGTTAATGTTCACATAACACAGTAATAGTGATAGATACATGTCCTTGCTTCACAGATTTCCCAGATGAAGGCCTTTTAGGCCGAAATGCATTTGAAGAAAAAATTGTGGTTTTCCATTGTTGATGAAATGAATAAGAATTGCATATGGAGAATATATCATATCGCATAAAACAATAGTATGAATAAAATACTAAAGAAGACACAAAAGTGAAAGAAATTTGATTTCCAAAAACTGTTTTGTTATGAACGATTTTGAAACACAATAGCTGGATTTTGCAGCATATAGTTTCTGTGCCCTAGGTGACACTTGCACAACCCGTGCCAGTGCTGTCTTCAATTATTTCACATACACTCCTGAGCGGAGAGAATAACCTAGGAGCACGAAGTACGCCTAAAACTTAGCATACAACTAGCAGTGCACAGCCATTTTTCAGTTCTCTATTTTTCATCCTGCTCCCTGACTGTAGCACGCCGAAAAATGCAATACGACGAAATTACCAAACTAACGGAAACCAAAGCCGACACTTTCGCATACTCTGATGCGGAATCATCAAAAATATATTCATTGATCCAAGAGGAAGTCATAGAGAGCACTTCATCTAAATCCAAAGAACAACAAATGAAACAACTCATGTATCTATCAAGGAAAATCATCAATCAAAGGTTACATGCCAGCACAATGGTGAGATACCACAAAGCGTCTAGAATTCCGCGAGGACTGAGAATATTATTAAAACCCTCTTTATGTAAAAATTCAAAGAAATTCACTGACAAATGGTATGCAATCTTGAACAAATGTTCTTTAGATTTGATCCTATTAATCATTGAAGAATTGTCTCAAATCTTAGAAGACTTGGAGAAAGATGTTTCAACAGTCAAAGAAGAACTTGGAAAATTAATGACGACTGAAGAGCTTAATAAAACATTAGAAGACATAAAAACACAATTGGCAAAACACACAGAAGAAGTCAATGAAAGAAAACTCCGCAAATACCGTAGAGATACTATTGATTACAAACTTGATGAAGTTTACAATTGGGCAGAAATATATGCAAGGAAAAGACAAAACCGGCCATATACCCAACAGACAGATACGTCTTCCTCAGACACAGATGCCACATCAGAAACATCTAGGAGAACACCTATGGCACCAAAACCAAGTACAAGTACCAATAAAACATCAGGACAGCCTTTTTTAGGAGTACGCCCCAACACAGGGGACGACCAAGGAGGTCTAGAAGAAAGCCACGAGACAGAGAAGGAGAAAGACCCACCACAAACTCGGAATGTGACAAACAAGAAAGACAAGAAGAAGAATCGGTAGACAACTTGGTAATCAACATCTCTAATGTCAAATTTACGTCATTACAGATCAAAACTCTACAAAAAGGGACATCATTTGTGCCAACATCTCATACTAATCACCTGGAATTGAACATCAGTTTCTTTAAGCTCATGAAAAAGCTCAGACTCCGTCATTTTTTCACTAACATCGTAACAGACAATCAAGAACAGAAAGATGACCCACTAAAAGGCCTAACTACTCCAAGTTCATTTATGGCACCTATCAGCCACAAGACATTAGATTTGTTTGAACAATTAGTAAAACAGGATCTAGGAAAATTTAATTACAGAAAACAAATGAAAAAGAAAAACATGACACAAAAAGAATATGCCATTTTAAAAGCCATTGCAGACAACCCTAACATCATTTGTCAAAGAGCAGACAAGGGCGGCGCTCTAGTAATTATGAATAAAGACTACTATAATGCACAAGCACTAGTGCATTTAAATGACGACAACACATATATGGAACTGGATTCGAATCCTACCAAAGAGATACAAACGGTCCTTCAAACCATCATAACTAATGCCATTATCAAAGGATGTGTTGATGACAAAATGAAGAAATACCTGACCACCATCCACCCTAAAGTACCCAAATTTTATCTCACACCTAAGATTCATAAGAACCTCACCACTCCTCCATGCCGCCCCATAGTGTCTACATGTGGGAGCGTGCATGAACCAGTGGGAAAACTAATTGACAAATATCTACAACCCTATGTCACCAAAATGGGGCCATATGTCAAGGATACCACAGACTTTTTGATGAAATTACACAATCTACACTTGGAAAAAGAAGAAAATATCATCATGTGCACTATAGATGTTCAGGCACTTTATACTTCCATACCCCACAACATGGGGTTAGAAGCCGTTGAGGAAGCATTACTTCACATGGATTACGAAGAACCTATGAAAGTATTTTTACTGGAACTTCTAAATTTCACATTAATGTACAGCTATTTCAGATGGGAAAACAAATGGTACCTCCAAAAGTCGGGCACTGCCATGGGAAATCCGGCAGCCCTGTCATATGCCAACATTTTTATGCATTTATATGAGAATACACACATCTTGCAACAAGACCAATGGAAAAAAGATTTGTTCCTATATCTCAGATATATTGATGACATTTTCATTTTGTGGAAAGGTTCAAAGGAAAATTTGATTTGCAACATCCAACAATTAAATGGAATAGACCAATGCATACAATTCACGTATGAAATTGAAGAGAACCAAACCAGTTACCTGGATGTCACCATCAAGAAAATAGGTCACCAAATTGAAACGACCTTACATACCAAAACCACAGACCGCAATAATTTACTATCATACCAGAGCTTCCACCCAAGTCCTCTTAAACAACACTTACCATATTCTCAGCTTCTTCGAGTGAAGAGAATTGTCTCAGACCCTGAGGAATCAAAGACGCAAGCACAGAAGATGTTAGCACGCTTCAAAAAAAGAGGATATCCTGAAACAGTACTAAATTCAGCATTGGAAAGAATGCAATTAAAAGACAGAAGGTCATTACTATCCACAACCCACGGTCAAAAAGAACCCAAGATAACGTGCGTAAGCAAGTATTCAACAATGAGTCCATTGTTCAAAAGAACTATCAAAAAACATTGGAGAATGTTACAAACTGAACCTGATTTTAACAACATTTTTGCGGATGAACCGACATTTGCATTAACCAGAGCGAGAAATCTAGGGGAAATTCTCAAAAATCCCACATCTACCAAAACTCACACTAAATTCAAGGGTACAACCCCATGCAGAAATTGCAGTAATTGTAACAATATAATGGAAGGGAACACAATTTCTCACCCTATGAGAGGGAATAAAATCAAATTAAGAGTAAACGCAACCTGTGATACAAAAAACATTGTATATATGATAAAGTGTCCCTGTGGTAAAGCCTATGTTGGCCAAACGGAAAGGAAGCTCAAAGTAAGACTCACAGAGCACAAAAGCAACATTAGAACTAAAGTGTTAAAATCAGCAGTGGCAACTCATTTCACTGAACATAACCACCAAGTGAATCAGATTAAAGCTTGCATATTGGAAGTGGTGGAAAGATTGGAAGAAAGAGACAATAAAAAAACACTTCTAAAAAGAGAGAACTATTGGATATACCATTTACAGACCTTGGTCCCGAATGGGATAAATGAACGGACTGAATTTAGTTGTTATTTATGAACTGTGTAAATATCCATTTGACCTTAGTGCTGAGCATATAACCGATTTATGTTTATTTCATCTCATTTAGTTTTTGTGTTAACGACACATTTTGTAATTTGTAATTTATATACCATTATGATATGGCTAACCAACGTTTCAATACGATAGGATAGTAGCGATGTCTGTTATATTTGTTCCAGTCCGCTTTTTAAGTTTTACACGTATGCTGATAATGTGTTCTGTACCTTTAAGCTTTCAGCATTCAAAGTAAACACGCGAACTCACACAAATCAAACCACACCCTATGCGTCACACGCCACCGTTACCAGATTACACACAGTTTCCCGTGAGACGGTTTAGTAAGTTTCCTCAGCGAAAACCCGGTAAGCAATAGATTCATCGCAGCAATTCTCGTGCGCGTTAGAGCAATTAAGTTACAGAGTATGTTGCAGCTTACAGAAATACGTGAGTGAAACGACAGATGGTATGCGCATAACATTGTTTCAACTAGGGGTATTTTTTAAACACCGATCGAACATTGGTTTGACGGCGCTCTTTATGAAATGCATTTTCGTTTTGTACCCAAGATTGAGGGTTACTAGCGGACCTTAAATGTGGAGACATTTTCCAATTATAAACGTAGGTTATATTGTAAAGAGTTACACTTATCATAATGCATTTTGGTTTTTGACTATGAACATTTATGGTACATCTTTTTGTGTTAATGTTCACATAACACAGTAATAGTGATAGATACATGTCCTTGCTTCACAGATTTCCCAGATGAAGGCCTTTTAGGCCGAAATGCATTGGAAGAAAAAATTGTGGTTTTCCATTGTTGATGAAATGGATAAGAATTGCATATGGAGAATATATCATATCGCATAAAACAATAGTATGAATAAAATACTAAAGAAGACACAAAAGTGAAAGAAATTTGATTTCCAAAAACTGTTTTGTTATGAACGATTTTGAAACACAATAGCTGGATTTTGCAGCATATAGTTTCTGTGCCCTAGGTGACACTTGCACAACCCGTGCCAGTGCTGTCTTCAACCATTTGTCAACCATGCCATCAACACCAGGCCACCAAAAGAATTCCCTAATGTGCCTTTTGGTGCTAGACATACCCAAATGTCCCTCATGAGCCATAGAGACAATTTTCTCTCTCAGTTTAAATGGAGGAACTATTTTGTCACCACAAGTCAAAAACCCTTGATCAAACATCAATTCATCTCTTACTTTCCAAAAAGTAGACAAATCACCAGATAACTTACGTTCTTCAGGCCAGCCCAATTGCATAAACTTCACAATATCAGACAAGATACTGTCATCACACATGGCTGTTTTCCATTCGGTTTCAGAAATGACCATAGAACGAGCTTTGGAAGCTGCACTATTAACATCTTCAATAGAAAACACTACATCCGTATCCGAACCAACGAAAGAAACATCGAAGGAATCTGACAACGGCAAACGAAACATACAATCAGCATGCACATTAAAACATCCGGGAACATATTCAACTTCGCACTGAAACTCTTGCAATTTTGCAGCCAAACGAGCCAAACGAGCAGTCAAAGTTCTCCCCCCAGCAGCAGCTAACATATTGATTAAAGGTTTATGATCCGTTCTCAAGCGAAATTTGGTACCCCACAAAAATTGACGAAAGTGTTGAACGGCCCAAGTACACGCCAGCAATTGCTTTTCGATGGTGGAATAATTATATTCAGCACCCCGTAGAGTTCTTGATGCATAGGAAACTACATATTCATTTCCTGAATTCCTCTGCATCAACACAGACCCTAAACCGACATTGCTGGCGTCCACTGACACAATACAATCTTTGCCGACCTCAAAGGGTCTCAAGAACGGGGCATTGACAATCTCCTTCTTGAGCGAATCAAAAGCAAGTTGTTGCTCATTGTTCCACACAAACTTTACATTTTTCTTCAATAAAGATCTCAAAGGATGAACCTTAGAGGAGTAGTCTTGCACAAATTTGCTATAAAATTCTTTGAGGCCTAAAAATGATACAAGTTGCTCCTTAGTAAGTGGAGTAGGAGCATTAGAAATACTCTTTATGTGGTTGAATTTAGGCTTAATACCTTGTGCTGAAATTTAATGCCCCAAATATTCCACCTTATCACGTCTGAATTTACATTTAGAGAACTTCAGAGATAACCATTTTTCTTGCACGCGTTGTAGAACCTTCTTTAAATTCTTATCATGATGTTTAAAGTCTTTCCCAAAAATCAGGATATCATCTTGGAAAGCAATAGCACCATCACAGCCCTCTAGAACTTCCTTCATGAGTCTCTGAAAAACAGATGCTGCACTAGCTAAACTGAATGGCATGCGGCGATTCTGAATCATGCCCTCAGGTGTAATGAAGGTTGTAAGAAATTTGGATTCATCATGTAAAAGGACTTGGTGATAGGCACTGGCTAGATCTATTTTGGAGAACACACAAGCCCCAGAAAGTGTAGAAATTAGTTTGTGAATGTGAGGCAAAGGGTGCCTATCAATCCGAATTTCCTTATTTAAACTGCGGAGGTCGACACATAAACGAAGTTCGCCATTGCCTTTAAGCGACAAAACTACTGGCGAAACCCAAGGGGAAGACTCTGCAGGTTCAATTATTTTCTTAGATACTAAATCAGATAAAATTGATTTCAGCTTTTCGCGATACGCTAAAGGGGCATTCCTGACTCTGTGTCATACAGGAACAGCACCCTCCTTAAGGACAATCTTGTGCTTGAAATTAACAAACTCACCCAAATTATCAGTGAAAATTAAAGGGAATTTAGTTCTTATTTTACAAACAAACTCATCATTCTCATGAGAAACAATGTAGACCGGAGGGGAAGCATTGGGATCAAGTTTGATGCCCATTTCTTGCTGGTGAGGCCAACCCAGAATTGATGCTCCTGGTTGCATCATAGACTTTTCCCCTAGTTGTTCTGTCTTTAAATTTAAGGTCGGCCCACATGAATCCGTCAAGATTAATTTTATAACCCAAGTAACCACCCGGTTGTATGTCAGGAGGAAAAAATTTTGTGGTATTCCAAAACTTATCAAAAATATTCCTGCCAATAATGCTGTACCAAGCACAAGAGTCAATCAACATAGAAATTTCTTTTCCATTAACCAAAATGTTATCACTGGGAAAACCCTTGCACTTGGTGTCGCTAACACACAATAAACTATTTATTTCTGAAACTTGTTCCTGATCCCCTTCGCTATCCTCAAACGACACCAAATTTACCTTTTGGAAGGATCTGCACATTTTGTTAAAATGACCGGATTTTTTACATTTGATATATATTTTATTCCAAGCGGGACATCCCTTGTAACTTCCAACATGGTCAGTACCACCACACCTATAGCAAACAATTTGAGTTTTCTTAACAAATGGCTTATTTTCCTTAGCAAAGCCCCCTCTTTTAGAAAAGGCAAAAGGAGGCTTTCTAGGATTAGAATAATCCTTTACAATGGCTACTTCAGAGATGATATCTTTGTTTTTAGCAACTTGTCCCCTAATCTCACTGACAAAAATTTCTGATTGTTCAATTCCCTTAGCGATATTCAATACCGCATTAAGAGAAGATTCTGTCCCCATCCACAAACGTTCTTGAATTTTTTTACTTTTGGTTTTCATCTTGATCTGATCTCTCAGAACCTGTTTGAAATTAATTGTCTCAAACGCACATGAACTAGCTAAAGTGCGTAAAGCGGCCACATAATTCTCAATAGACTCATCCTCTTTCTGAGCCCTTGAGTAAAATGTAAACCTTTCCATGACAGTGTTAATTTTTCTGCCGAACCTAATGCTCATTTGCTTAACAGTGACCTCAAACACATTAATGTCACCAGAACCATCAAGAGGAGGAAGATTTGCTAACTCCTTTAAACCTGCCCCCCCCAGACAATTTTCAAGCAGTGCAAACTTTCTTTTAGGAGAACAACCATCCTCTTCTAAAACATCGACATACGCAAAAAACATTGGGTACCATAAATCCTATTCCATTTTTGGCTCACCAGCAACAGGTAGAAAGTGTGGGCGAGCAACAATATTAGACATGTTAAAGTTTTAGATAAATTGACACTTAGAACCTAAACAATTAATATTGGCAATATACAATAAACAAAAGAGTGCATACAAAAGCAATCGTGAAAGAAATAAACTAAAATAAAAAATGTAGTCACCGATGTCACAATGGTTCCAGCAGAATGCTTAAAAGAAATGATGCTGACTCGAAACAGTACCTGAAAAAATGAAGCAAGATTGATTTGAGGGACATCCACTGTGAAATAGTCTTGCAAGAAAAGAATGCCTAGAAATGAAAATAAACAAAATGGGTGCCAGACGCTGCGTCCCGCGTCTGACGTAGAGCTGAGACACAGCACGATGTATCCAGGCAATATGAAGCGTCGCTAGCAACCAGAATGAGGCAGAATGAACATAGGGGCAGATGTATCAAGATCGCCATTTGCGATTTCTAAATAGCGATTTTTAAGGAATCGCTATTTAGAAATCGCAAAATGGCATGTATCAAAAAAATCGCTATTTTTTAGCGATTTCTTAATCTTCCTTATTTGCGAATTCGCAATTTGCGAATTCGCAATTAAGGAATAATTTCCCATTCATTCCTATGGGCCAGGAGGCCCATAGGAATGATTGTGAAGTAATTCTCAAATTGCGAATTCGCAATTTGCTAATCACAATTTGTGAATTATTCCAAGGGTGCAGGGGTGTCTCAAACACACCCTGCTGCAACCCTGAAATGTACATGTGTGTGCATATGGCGCACATACATGCCCTATGGGCATGTGTGTGCGTCACATGCCACCTTAAAAAATGACAAATTGTGCTTTTTTAAAAGAATTTGCAAATTACCATCAACAACAGGTTGGTGGTAATTTGCGATTTCTTAACCAAAATTCGCAAATTGAAATTGCTACATACATAGCATTTAAGGAATCACAAAAATTGCGATTCCCTAAATGCTATGGCAAAATAAGGAATCACAATTTTTTGCGATTCCTTAAATTGCGATTTTTTGATACATTTTAAAACATGCAAAAAGGCCGTTTGCCTTTGCGAGTCGCAAAAGGCTTGATACATCTGCCCCATAGTGCGGTGATGCACAGAATTTTGCCGGCGCTGCATTCCAAGAATGCGATGTTTATTTTACATTGCCAACTGTCATCGCATCACGCAGGTAATAAGCTTGTGCTCCCAAGCCTCGTGCTGTTATTCATTTATCAACAGGCTTTCGCGCAGTACCATACACATGGGAATTACAGTTCTGTAAACTTGTTGGTTTTCACGCAGTGACAGACGCTCGGTTCAGCTGACAACACGAGCCTTCTTCACGCTCGAGACAGCTGTCTTCTCGCTCGAGCACTTCAAACTGTAAAGTTCATTTATGGCACCTATCAGCCACAAGACATTAGATTTGTTTGAACAATTAGTAAAACAGGATCTAGGAAAATTTAATTACCGAAAACAAATGAAAAAGAAAAACATGACACAAAAAGAATATGCCATTTTAAAAGCCATTGCAGACAACCCTAACATCATTTGTCAAAGAGCAGACAAGGGCGGCGCTCTAGTAATTATGAATAAAGACTACTATAATGCACAAGCACTAGTGCATTTAAATGACGACAACACATATATGGAACTGGATTCGAATCCTACCAAAGAGATACAAACGGTCCTTCAAACCATCATAACTAATGCCATTATCAAAGGATGTGTTGATGACAAAATGAAGAAATACCTGACCACCATCCACCCTAAAGTACCCAAATTTTATCTCACACCTAAGATTCATAAGAACCTCACCACTCCTCCATGCCGCCCCATAGTGTCTACATGTGGGAGCGTGCATGAACCAGTGGGAAAACTAATTGACAAATATCTACAACTCTATGTCACCAAAATGGGGTCATATGTCAAGGATACCACAGACTTTTTGATGAAATTACACAATCTACACTTGGAAAAAGAAGAAAATATCATCATGTGCACTATAGATGTTCAGGCACTTTATACTTCCATACCCCACAACATGGGGTTAGAAGCCGTTGAGGAAGCATTACTTCACATGGATTACGAAGAACCTATGAAAGTATTTTTACTGGAACTTCTAAATTTCACATTAATGCACAGCTATTTCAGATGGGAAAACAAATGGTACCTCCAAAAGTCGGGCACTGCCATGGGAAATCCGGCAGCCCCGTCATATGCCAACATTTTTATGCATTTATATGAGAATACACACATCTTGCAACAAGACCAATGGAAAAAAGATTTGTTCCTATATCTCAGATATATTGATGACATTTTCATTTTGTGGAAAGGTTCAAAGGAAAATTTGATTTGCAACATCCAACAATTAAATGGAATAGACCAACGCATACAATTCACGTATGAAATTGAAGAGAACCAAACCAGTTACCTGGATGTCACCATCAAGAAAATAGGTCACCAAATTGAAACGACCTTACATACCAAAACCACAGACCGCAATAATTTACTATCATACCAGAGCTTCCACCCAAGTCCTCTTAAACAACACTTACCATATTCTCAGCTTCTTCGAGTGAAGAGAATTGTCTCAGACCCTGAGGAATCAAAGACGCAAGCACAGAAGATGTTAGCACGCTTCAAAAAAAGAGGATATCCTGAAACAGTACTAAATTCAGCATTGGAAAGAATGCAATTAAAAGACAGAAGGTCATTACTATCCACAACCCACGGTCAATAAGAACCCAAGATAACGTGCGTAAGCAAGTATTCAACAATGAGTCCATTGTTCAAAAGAACTATCAAAAAACATTGGAGAATGTTACAAACTGAACCTGATTTTAACAACATTTTTGCGGATGAACCGACATTTGCATTAACCAGAGCGAGAAATCTAGGGGAAATTCTCAAAAATCCCACATCTACCAAAACTCACACTAAATTCAAGGGTACAACCCCATGCAGAAATTGCAGTAATTGTAACAATATAATGGAAGGGAACACAATTTCTCACCCTATGAGAGGGAATAAAATCAAATTAAGAGTAAACGCAACCTGTGATACAAAAAACATTGTATATATGATAAAGTGTCCCTGTGGTAAAGCCTATGTTGGCCAAACGGAAAGGAAGCTCAAAGTAAGACTCACAGAGCACAAAAGCAACATTAGAACTAAAGTGTTAAAATCAGCAGTGGCAACTCATTTCACTGAACATAACCACCAAGTGAATCAGATTAAAGCTTGCATATTGGAAGTGGTGGAAAGATTGGAAGAAAGAGACAATAAAAAAAAACTTCTAAAAAGAGAGAACTATTGGATATACCATTTACAGACCTTGGTCCCGAATGGGATAAATGAACGGACAGAATTTAGTTGTTATTTATGAACTGTGTAAATATCCATTTGACCTTAGTGCTGAGCATATAACCGATTTATGTTTATTTCATCTCATTTAGTTTTTGTGTTAACGACACATTTTGTAATTTGTAATTTATATACCATTATGATATGGCTAACCAACGTTTCAATACGATAGGATAGTAGCGATGTCTGTTATATTTGTTCCAGTCCGCTTTTTAAGTTTTACACGTATGCTGATAATGTGTTCTGTACCTTTAAGCTTTCAGCATTCAAAGTAAACACGCGAACTCACACAAATCAAACCACACCCTATGCGTCACACGCCACCGTTACCAGATTACACACAGTTTCCCGTGAGACGGTTTAGTAAGTTTCCTCAGCGAAAACCCGGTAAGCAATAGATTCATCGCAGCAATTCTCGTGCGCGTTAGAGCAATTAAGTTACAGAGTATGTTGCAGCTTACAGAAATACGTGAGTGAAACGACAGATGGTATGCGCATAACATTGTTTCAATTAGGGGTATTTTTTAAACACCGATCGAACATTGGTTTGACGGCGCTCTTTATGAAATGCATTTTCGTTTTGTACACCAAGATTGAGGGTTACTAGCGGACCTTAAATGTGGAGACATTTTCCAATTATAAACGTAGGTTATATTGTAAAGAGTTACACTTATCATAATGCATTTTGGTTTTTGACTATGAACATTTATGGTACATCTTTTTGTGTTAATGTTCACATAACACAGTAATAGTGATAGATACATGTCCTTGCTTCACAGATTTCCCAGATGAAGGCCTTTTAGGCCGAAATGCATTGGAAGAAAAAATTGTGGTTTTCCATTGTTGATGAAATGGATAAGAATTGCATATGGAGAATATATCATATCGCATAAAACAATAGTATGAATAAAATACTAAAGAAGACACAAAAGTGAAAGAAATTTGATTTCCAAAAACTGTTTTGTTATGAACGATTTTGAAACACAATAGCTGGATTTTGCAGCATATAGTTTCTGTGCCCTAGGTGACACTTGCACAACCCGTGCCAGTGCTGTCTTCAACCATTTGTCAACCATGCCATCAACACCAGGCCACCAAAAGAATTCCCTAATGTGCCTTTTGGTGCTAGACATACCCAAATGTCCCTCATGAGCCATAGAGACAATTTTCTCTCTCAGTTTAAATGGAGGAACTATTTTGTCACCACGAGTCAAAAACCCTTGATCAAACATCAATTCATCTCTTACTTTCCAAAAAGTAGACAAATCACCAGATAACTTACGTTCTTCAGGCCAGCCCAATTGCATAAACTTCACAATATTAGACAAGATACTGTCATCACACATGGCTGTTTTCCATTCGGTTTCAGAAATGACCATAGAACGAGCTTTGGAAGCTTCACTATTAACATCTTCAATAGAAAACACTACATCCGTATCCGAACCAACGAAAGAAACATCGAAGGAATCTGACAACGGCAAACGAGACATACAATCAGCATGCACATTAAAACATCCGGGGAACATATTCAACTTCGCACTGAAACTCTTGCAATTTTGCAGCCAAACGAGCCAAACGAGCAGTCAAAGTTCTCCCCCCACCAGCAGCTAACATATTGATTAAAGGTTTATGATCCGTTCTCAAGCGAAATTTGGTACCCCACAAAAATTGCCGAAAGTGTTGAACGGCCCAAGTACACGCCAGCAATTGCTTTTCGATGGTGGAATAATTATATTCAGCACCCCGTAGAGTTCTTGATGCATAGGAAACTACATATTCATTTCCTGAATTCCTCTGCATCAACACAGACCCTAAACCGACATTGCTGGCGTCCACTGACACAATACAATCTTTGCCGACCTCAAAGGGTCTCAAGAACGGGGCATTGACAATCTCCTTCTTGAGCGAATCAAAAGCAAGTTGTTGCTCATTGTTCCACACAAACTTTACATTTTTCTTCAATAAAGATCTCAAAGGATGAACCTTAGAGGAGTAGTCTTGCACAAATTTGCTATAAAATTCTGTGAGGCCTAAAAATGATACAAGTTGCTCCTTAGTAAGTGGAGTAGGAGCATTAGAAATACTCTTTATGTGGTTGAATTTAGGCTTAATACCTTGTGCTGAAATTTAATGCCCCAAATATTCCACCTTATCACGTCTGAATTTACATTTAGAGAACTTCAGAGATAACCATTTTTCTTGCACGCGTTGTAGAACCTTCTTTAAATTCTTATCATGATGTTTAAAGTCTTTCCCAAAAATCAGGATATCATCTTGGAAAGCAATAGCACCATCACAGCCCTCTAGAACTTCCTTCATGAGTCTCTGAAAAACAGATGCTGCACTAGCTAAACTGAATGGCATGCGGCGATTCTGAATCATGCCCTCAGGTGTAATGAAGGTTGTAAGAAATTTGGATTCATCATGTAAAAGGACTTGGTGATAGGCACTGGCTAGATCTATTTTGGAGAACACACAAGCCCCAGAAAGTGTAGAAATTAGTTTGTGAATGTGAGGCAAAGGGTGCCTACCAATCCGAATTTCCTTATTTAAACTGCGGAGGTCGACACATAAACGAAGTTCGCCATTGCCTTTAAGCGACAAAACTACTGGCGAAACCCAAGGGGAAGACTCTGCAGGTTCAATTATTTTCTTAGATACTAAATCAGATAAAATTGATTTCAGCTTTTCGCGATACGCTAAAGGGGCATTCCTGACTCTGTGTCGTACAGGAACAGCACCCTCCTTAAGGACAATCTTGTGCTTGAAATTAACAAACTCACCCAAATTATCAGTGAAAATTAAAGGGAATTTAGTTCTTATTTTACAAACAAACTCATCATTCTCATGAGAAACAATGTAGACCGGAGGGGAAGCATTGGGATCAAGTTTGATGCCCATTTCTTGCTGGTGAGGCCAACCCAGAATTAATGCTCCTGGTTGCATCATAGACTTTTCCTCTAGTTGTTCTGTCTTTAAATTTAAGGTCGGCCCACATGAATCCGTCAAGATTAATTTTATAACCCAAGTAACCACCCGGTTGTATGTCAGGAGGAAAAAGTTTTGTGGTATTCCAAAACTTATCAAAAATATTCCTGCCAATAATGCTGTACCAAGCACAAGAGTCAATCAACATAGAAATTTCTTTTCCATTAACCAAAATGTTATCACTGGGAAAACCCTTGCACTTGGTGTCGCTAACACACAATAAACTATTTATTTCTGAAACTTGTTCCTGATCCCCTTCGCTATCCTCAAACGACACCAAATTTACCTTTTGGAAGGATCTGCACATTTTGTTAAAATGACCGGATTTTTTACATTTGATATATATTTTATTCCAAGCGGGACATCCCTTGTAACTTCCAACATGGTCAGTACCACCACACCTATAGCAAACAATTTGAGTTTTCTTAACAAATGGCTTATTTTCCTTAGCAAAGCCCCCTCTTTTAGAAAAGGCAAAAGGAGGCTTTCTAGGATTAGAATAATCCTTTACAATGGCTACTTCAGGGATGATATCTTTGTTTTTAGCAACTTGTCCCCTAATCTCACTGACAAAAATTTCTGATTGTTCAATTCCCTTAGCGATATTCAATACCGCATTAAGACAAGATTCTGTCCCCATCCACAAACGTTCTTGAATTTTTTTACTTTTGGTTTTCATCTTGATCTGATCTCTCAGAACCTGTTTGAAATTAATTGTCTCAAACGCACATGAACTAGCTAAAGTGCGTAAAGCGGCCACATAATTCTCAATAGACTCATCCTCTTTCTGAGCCCTTGAGTAAAATGTAAACCTTTCCATGACAGTGTTAATTTTTCTGCCGAACCTAATGCTCATTTGCTTAACAGTGACCTCAAACACATTAATGTCACCAGAACCATCAAGAGGAGGAAGATTTGCTAACTCCTTTAAACCTGCCCCACCCAGACAATTTTCAAGCAGTGCAAACTTTCTTTTAGGAGAACAACCATCCTCTTCTAAAACATCGACATACGCAAAAAACATTGGGTACCATAAATCCTATTCCATTTTCGGCTCACCAGCAACAGGTAGAAAGTGTGGGCGAGCAACAATATTAGACATGTTAAAGTTTTAGATAAATTGACACTTAGAACCTAAACAATTAATATTGGCAATATACAATAAACAAAAGAGTGCATACAAAAGCAATCGTGAAAGAAATAAACTAAAATAAAAAATGTAGTCACCGATGTCACAATGGTTCCAGCAGAATGCTTAAAAGAAATGATGCTGACTCGAAACAGTACCTGAAAAAATGAAGCAAGATTGATTTGAGGGACATCCACTGTGAAATAGTCTTGCAAGAAAAGAATGCCTAGAAATGAAAATAAACAAAATGGGTGCCAGACGCTGCGTCCCGCGTCTGACGTAGAGCTGAGACACAGCACGATGTATCCAGGCAATATGAAGCGTCGCTAGCAACCAGAATGAGGCAGAATGAACATAGGGGCAGATGTATCAAGATCGCCATTTGCGATTTCTAAATAGCGATTTTTAAGGAATCGCTATTTAGAAATCGCAAAATGGCATGTATCAAAAAAATCGCTATTTTTTAGCGATTTCTTAATCTTCCTTATTTGCGAATTCGCAATTTGCGAATTCGCAATTTGCTAATCACAATTTGTGAATTATTTCAAGGGTGCAGGGGTGTCTCAAACACACCCTGCTGCACCCCTGAAATGTACATGTGTGTGCATATGGCGCACATACATGCCCTATGGGCATGTGTGTGCGTCACATGCCACCTTAAAAAATGACAAATTGTGCTTTTTTAAAAGAATTTGCAAATTACCATCAACAACAGGTTGGTGGTAATTTGCGATTTCTTAACCAAAATTCGCAAATTGAAATTGCTACATACATAGCATTTAAGGAATCACAAAAATTGCGATTCCCTAAATGCTATGGCAAAATAAGGAATCACAATTTTTTGCGATTCCTTAAATTGCGATTTTTTGATACATTTTAAAACATGCAAAAAGGCCGTTTGCCTTTGCGAGTCGCAAAAGGCTTGATACATCTGCCCCATAGTGCGGTGACGCACAGAATTTTGCCGGCGCTGCATTCCAAGAATGCGATGTTTATTTTACATTGCCAACTGTCATCGCATCACGCAGGTAATAAGCTTGTGCTCCCAAGCCTCGTGCTGTTATTCATTTATCAACAGGCTTTCGCGCAGTACCATACACATGGGAATTACAGTTCTGTAAACTTGTTGGTTTTCACGCAGTGACAGACGCTCGGTTCAGCTGACAACACGAGCCTTCTTCACGCTCGAGACAGCTGTCTTCGCGCTCGAGCACTTCAAACTGTAATGCTTGCCAGAATTGTTGCTTCCAGACTCAAATGCACGCACTCAGGAATTATTTATATTTAATTACTGGCTTAACCTGGCTCCGCGCTCGAGTGCACAGTTCACTTTGATGTTAAAATGTCACAACATTATTTAATGTTGAAGTAGACCAGAATTATAATCACACCATAAAAATAGTTGACTTTGAACTCAGCTGTAATTCACATTCACAGCAATTGTTGCCACCAGATAAAATCAATTGCCAAGTTCCCTTCACACTTGGCTGTTTCAAATAAATAACTCAGTCACGCTCCTGAAAATGTAGGCAGCTTTAAATCTTAGCCTAACATTGATGAAAACAGTCACGCACAGATATGCTCTTGAGGTAAACCTCAAGGGCCTCATTTATGAGGCCTTGCGTCAGTTTTGTGCTTCCGATGCGTCACTTTTTGTGACGCATCGGCGGCGTAAAACATGCCTCCTGTTGCGCACTATTTACAAAGTGACGCATCTAAGCAGATGCGTCACTTTGTAATCCCCTGCGCTACATTATACCTGCGTCAGGTATAATGTATGCAGAGGGGGCGTTCCCCCGCAAAAAGCCTCGTAATAGTGACGCAGTGAAATCTATGAGATTTCACTGCGTCACTTTTAGGACGCTGTTGCGTCAAAATCTTGCGCCTGCCTCACAGCAGGCGTAAGACTGACGCAAGCTCTTTCACATGGGGCTTTCCCCATGTGAAAGGACAGATTGCTGGAGTTGCGTCACTTTTGTGACACACCCCAGCAATGCGTGACTTTTGCGCATACAGATGCGTCAGAAATACTGACGTATCTGTAACTCCTTGCGACATGATGCGTCATACTGTAAATATGACGCATCAATCATGTCGCAAGGAGTGCGCACTGAGAAGTGATGCATCGCTGCTTTCACGCAGCGATGCGTCATTTCTCATAAATGAGGCCCCAATTACTTACGACAGGGAAACAGATTCAATCATGTTAACATCTCGTTGTTAACATCTCGCAAATATCCGACTGAAGATGTCAGTGAAAAGGTTTATGTAAGCAAACAGGAAATCCATCTTTTTCACTTATCTTCCTAACGTCGAGATGACTTATAAAATTCCTGATCTGCCACGAAGAATTATTATTCAGGCAGCGCTCCAAGCTCTTCAGTGGGTTGTTGTACCAATCATTGCCAGTGTAACATTTTAAGTCCAAGGGACGATTTCTTTCACACAGGAAGCCTTTTAAAATAGTTGGAGAGAAGTGAACGCTGTTCTAAAAAAAAAAAAATCCTTGATAGTAGGTTCTCTTCAAGGCAAAAATCCCAAAAGTCGCCAAAATTGTGAAGTAATCACATGGAGATTGTTTGAATCCAAAGTAAGTTTATGTAGGTAACAGCTTAGACATCCACAGTCCACAGAAGCGACTCTCTCTCTCTGCCCAACTCCCACATATGGAATGTAGCCATACAGAGGAAACATAACAAGACTAGAAAACATTCTAAATAGGAATACTACACGCACATTGGCAGAGAGGGCGCTTCTGTGCTGGTGTAATTACGCCACCACTTGTAATATCCCTGTCAATAGTGAGTTAAAGATCCGATGGTTACAGCCTCCCTTAGCATCACCATGAGACAAAACTTCCAGGGTAAATTCTGCAGACGGCATGTGGCACTGCCCATGCAGCTGCCCTACAGGTGCCAGCTGGAATGCCCCGTCAGTGCCACCTTAGCTGTACTAGGATATATGACGGCGCGGGAGGACCGATTTTACCAAAAGAAAGGAAAAATATGTTTTTTCTATTTCTTTACTTTTGGTATAATCGCGCCACCCATGCTTTACTTATAACATTAAATGTTTTAATGTTAAAAGTAAAGCGTGGGTGCGGGTGCGGCTGGTTAATAAGCTAGCATTAGTTGAAGTTGGCAAAAATATGGGGCATTTGGTATCTATATCTATTTTGACACATTTACAACACATCCACTTTCAAACCCGTCAACCTGGTTGGTGTCAGTGCTCCTTTATTTCTTGGATGATATTTCAGACTGTGTTTCGTAATCTTTAAAGCATTTTATGACTGGTTAACAGGTGTATAGAAGAAAGATCCGAGTTTTAATCCCAGCATCACTAGTTTGAGTGATCCTGGGCGAAGCACGCTTTTGCTATGCCACAACAGTTATCTAGAAATGTAGGATTCACCTGTACCCTAGGTGAGCCTGTCTAAAATACACAGCAGTAAAAAGCCAAGATCACAGGGCGTGTTCTTTAAAATACAAAAATATATTTTATCTGGGAGAGTCAGGAGAACAGCAAGTACCAATGGTATGCTTAGCACGTTCCAGTGAGCTTTGGAAGCCATATGGACGAGGAGGATGAAAGAAGGAGTGGATTTTAGCAGAGCAGGAGAGGCGCTACTCCTGTGCCCAGGCAGCACGGGCTCTCTCTGCCTGTATTATCTCACGCTCCCACGGCTGTGGATGTTGCTGCTGCAGCAGGAGATGTCGAGGGAACTACAGCCAGTTAGAGGCTTCCCCTCTCTCCCCGTCACCATTCCTGTGAGAAGCAGCGGACCGGTTACCCGTTGCTGTACTCGTCCTGTGCCTAGAAGCCTGCAAAATGATGTGCGTAAGACCGCAACATGATGTGCCGTAAGACGAACAATCACATGGTCAGCGACTGGCTGCCGCCTCCCCCCCAACTGACCACACCAACCCCCGGACACATGGACATGAAACATGGTTATCTTTGGAAGGCGGGAGGTCGCGAGACCCCCCGGCCGTATTTATTAAGATATAAAAATTATACATTTTTAATTGCATGGTAAACAATTTATACAAAAATCAGCAGGACATTAGATACAATATTGTCAACAAGTTTGAGCGACTAACCTTAACAGAAACTCTAATACAGATTGTTTCCTAACCGAATCTAACATCCTCATCTAGATTTTTGTATACTACATGTCTGGCCATATGGCAAGGTCGCTAACCGGTGTCAGGTCCTACTAGCTGCGCCTTACCTAGAGATGTGCGCATGCGCAGCCGAGCCCGGTAATTACCCGGTCCACGCCGTGAACTCCATTTACCCACTAAAGGAGGGCCCTTACTCTGCGCCATCCAGTGACATCAGAAGTATGCGCGCGCGGTGTGGCTACCAGCCTAAGGAAAGCGTGACTACTCCAACCCGCGCGCCTTTTAAGCACCAGTTACCTTGCCCCTGAAGTTCTAGGAGGGGCCAATGGCCCCTCCCCCTGGGCGGAAACCTCCATAGGATGATGCCCACCCCCTCAGACCTTAAAATAGCTGCTCACCGGTCATGACCTTACCGCATGCCCCATACCTAATAAATACGACGACCTATGGGAAAAAATACTAAAGGACAACTACACTGGCTAAATCACGTCACGTATCCACATAGCTACAAAGGGAGAAAAGGCCTAAACATAATTGGAACATCAAAACATATTTCGGCACAGTTCACTAAAAGGGAAAAAGATTCCTAAAGAAACCATCATCAGCAAAATATACAAACCAGATAAAGTTCACTTACGCATGGAAAAATTGGTAACAATATCCTAGCAAATTACGCCTAAACCAGACTAGTAAGCATCAACCATTTAGTTCCAGGGATGGTGGGTGGGAAAATCAAGAAGCCCCAAGCGCGGGGCACGACACGCTGTGGGGGAGCGTCCAGGGAACAAGAGGGTCTCCCGGGCGCTCCCCGCTTCTTTATCCCCAAAGGGGCCCGGTGGGGGGTGGCTATGCCCCCCACCCAGCCCCTCCTGCGGCCCGCCCCCCCCGACCCGGAAGTCCTACAATGACATCCGGGTCAGGTTGGGCGTCAACCAATCGGTGGCGGGGTGCGCCCGGGAGGGCACGCCCCACCACCGAGAGGCACGGAGGAGGAGGCAGTCTCCGCGCCGCCATGCGGGCGGGAGGGCCAAGAGCCCCCCCTTTTCACATGGTCAGCGACTGGCTGCCGCCCCCCCCAACTGACCACACCAACCCCCGGACACATGGACATGAAACATGGTTATCTTTGGAAGGCGGGAGATCGCGAGACCCTCCGGCCGTATTTATTAAGATATAAAAATTATAAATTTTTAATTGCATGGTAAACAATTTATACAAAAATCAGCAGGACATTAGATACAATATTGTCAACAAGTTTGAGCGACTAACCTTAACAGAAACTCTAATACAGATTGTTTCCTAACCGAAAATAACATCCTCATCTAGATTTTTGTATACTACATTTCTGGCCATATGGCAAGGTCGCTAACCGGTGTCAGGTCCTACTAGCTGCGCCTTACCTAGAGATGTGCGCATGCGCAGCCGAGCCCGGTAATTACCCGGTCCACGCCGTGAACTCCATTTACCCACTAAAGGAGGGCCCTTACTCTGCGCCATCCGGTGACGTCAGAAGTATGCGCGCGCGGTGTGGCTACCAGCCTAAGGAAAGCGTGACTACTCCAACCCGCGCGCCTTTTAAGCACCAGTTACCTTGCCCCTGAAGTTCTAGGAGGGGCCAATGGCCCCTCCCCCTGGGCGGGAACCTCCATAGGATGATGCCCGCCCCCTCAGACCTTAAAATAGCTGCTCACCGGTCATGACCTTACCGCCACAGGCCAGCATTGTTAACCGACGATCTGGCCTCCCCCATTCTAGACCTAAACCAGAAGCGTGTTCACCTAGCAAATCCCTCCAACCAGGCCCAGAGATTATTAGACCACAGGATGTTCCCTGCCTCCGTCAAATGCACCCCATCCCTCAGGTAGAACTGCTCGCCCCAGATACACCCATGTGGAATTGTCTGCAACCGGGGGGCTCGAAATAGTTTGTCCAGCTGTGTGTTGATCCTCTTTACCGAGTGATTCAACGCCCTGACCGAGTCCCCCCCTCGCCACTGCCACCGAGGGATAAGTTGCGACCATACTACCATGCAGCCCGGGCAAGTCCTGGCCACCCACCCCGCAGTGGAGATGGTCTCCTCGATAAGGACGCGCCTCCCCAGTTTGGCCAGATCATTCTCCCCTAAATGAAGTATCACCACTGACGGGGGGGCAGGCTGCTGAGCTAAGAGTCCCTGGAAGAAGTTCCTAAACTGGCTGAGGCACAGACCCCCTCTCCCAAAGAATGAGATATCAAACCCCTTACGCGCCGCCCTTTTCTTACGGTCTCCTGAAAGAAAAACATGTTCCGCACGCCTCACATAAGAGTGGCCCACAATCCAAGTCACCATTGTCCTGGGTTCTTCATGTTGCTTGTGCTGTGATGATGCAGATCGTTGACGCCCGGTGGCGAGTTCCTCCCCCGCGTCACGGGTTTGAGAAACTGCAAGAACCAGAAAACATACCAAGCGTGAGCACCATCCTGTCACAACATGTCAATTCGTACATATTGTTTATAACACTCAGATGTCCATCTCCCAATTCTCTTCACATTCTCAGCTGAGAGACCCCTTAATGCTGCTTCAGTTGCCGCCCCTATCCTAAAGGAGTGAGTGCCAAATTCCTTGGGATCAAAACCTGCCTGTCTGACTGTCAGCTCCAGGACTCGCCTAAACTGGAACCTAGTCAATGGTGTCCCATCTGCGTGACACAACAGTGCACCCCCCGCCGTGCCCTCCCGCTGCCTGTGGAAAACCTCCACATGAGAAACCGGGCAGCAAGGGTTGACCCGGGCCCGGTGGAGCACTACGGTGTGGCCCCGAGATTCCTGGTCAGTTTTTGATCTCAGAATTGTCACCCACATAGTATCCTCTCTGATCTTAACACTAGTCCACTGTAGGCCGCCCAACTTATCCCCTTTTGACCCTGCCACCAATTCGCCAATTCTCAGAGCCCCATAGAAAGCCAGGGAAAATGCAGCTTTGAACAGAAGTACCTCCCACTCTGAGCTACAGACCTCGTGCAATGCCCCCAATAAGGCTGCCAGCCGCGCCAATCCTATGGGCCTTCTCGCATCCACGGAGTGGCCCTGTAACCGGCGCCATCCCCTCAAAGCCTTGCGCACCATAAAGGTATTAGTGGGGTCTCGCATGCCCTTAGCCTGCGCAAAGAAGGAGACCGCCGCCCTATGTCTGCTTGCGGCTGCCACTGAGCGCCCTTCCCTGTGCATCCATTCTAAATAGGCCGCAAAGCTGTCCTCCTGTGCCCACCTAACCTCCCATTCCTGCCCCAAGAAAATGTGGTAAGACAAAAACGCCCCTTCGTAAGCTGTTTTGGTCCTGGGGGCTAAGCTAGCAACCACGAGGTCCTGTAATCTGGGGCACCAATCTGCCAAAGTATTGCCGGGAAGTGCGCTGGCGAGGGGTCCGCTGCAGGAAGATGTTCCCTGAAGACCTGCATTTTAAAGCGAGAAAGGGAGTCAGCTGCATTGTTGAGGATGCCTGGGACATGCCTGGCTCTGAAAACCACATTCCATTTTAAGCACTGCAACACAATCTCTTTTATGAGGCGCAATATAAACGGACAGCGTGCCCCCTGTTGGTTTATACATTCCACCACTGTCATGTTATCCGACCAAAACACCACTGATTGGTTACATAGGTGTTCTGGCCAGACCTTCAATGCCACCCATACTGGAAAAAGTTCCAGGAAGCCAATGTTGGTGGTCAGACCCCACGCTCTCCATTCTTCCGGCCACCGCTGGGCGACCCACTTGGTCCCTAGGATGGCGCCAAAGCCCACACTACACGCTTTACTAACACGACACAGGGTGTTTCCTTGATTTATTTAGAAATACATTTTAAAAGGTTTATAAGGAAGTGTAGATAGTGTGCACATATGTTTTGTAATTGAGACACTTGGGGTGATTTTTTCAGTCTGTCCATTTCTAGCCATTGAATAACCAGATTTGTATATATGTATATATGTAACTTTTATATATAAAAAATTCTGTATATGTAGACCTCTGACTGTTTGAACATGTTAATTTGAAATTGGTATATATAGTTATACACACATTTTTTTTGAATTTTTTAGACTGAACTATCTATTAGCCCTAGTCCTGATGAGGCCAGAATTATGATGGCTGAAACGCGTCGACACTTTGTTTGAAGAAGACCCCAGCTAAATTATTGATTGTGCAAAAGTATCATTTGCAAGGAGTAAAAGGATTGGAGATAGCCTAAATAGATATGGACTATTCATACTTCTTGTGTTAAGTCTGGGGTAGCTTACTTCGAAAGGAATGCGGAGTTCGTACATATAGCAAGCATCCTTTTTTGTAAGAAAAATTGGGCTACAACATTCGAATAAGGATACATCTTTCTGTATATATATATATATATGTGTTTTGTATATGTCTATGTAAATAGCAATATGTAAATATATATGTTGTTGTGTTTGTTTATAGTAGGTGGCCTTACAAATTATATAAGCCCCTATTTAATTCTATATTCTTTTTCAATTAAAGTGAAAAACCAGAAGGAAAATAAGAGTTGGTGTTCTCTCTGTGGAGGTGGGAAATTTTATTTATAAATCCAAAAATAGATGCTTCTCTTGGCAATTTATTTTGTCGTTATGTCAGATAACTCAACTATCTCACCTATTTATTTAAAATGTATTATTAGTGACCTAGGCATCATTTCTCTTTATATATACCGTTATTTACCCAGATGTCTGTGGCTTACCGGGTTCACCCTGAATTTGAATGTGATTTTCTTTACACTTAGTTAAGTGTGAGGTTGTACAGTTTATACTGTTCTATTTGAGTCCTATTGGATTCAAAGACACCAAAGGAAGCGTGCTCTGGTAATCCATTTTTCCATTTCTCCTTAGGAGTACTCCTTTATAACAATAAATCATAGTTGAGATGTATTAGTTATATATGTCATATATGTTCTACGTCAGGGTCTTATATAGCTTTTGTAGAATTCAATGTTTGTATATAGTTGTTTAGTATTTTTTAGAATCTTGAGGACGGCTTTAGTCCTAAATTATAAGTCTTACATACCCCTGGGCTATGGCAGAACCAGTAACAGTTAGTTACAGTAATGAGGAAATTGACGCTATCCTATTAAGGACACCCTCACTCTTAAGTGGTAATCGAGTCATTTCACAAACTACTAATTTGGACAAAATAGAAAAGTTAAAACAATTAAAAAAGAAAAATATCAGAACACAATTGCATGCGAAGGTTTTATCGGAACATCTTAAAAATAAAATCATCCCAGTGGGGCTTCAGGTTAAGAATATACCTGTTATCTTCATCGCAGATAAAACTTATCTGAATAGATTTGGAGGAGTGGGAACTAAATGTTCTGTAGATTGGATGGTCTTATCAGTAGAAACTGCACTAAGACTAAATGAAGAAGAACTAAGAGAAATAGAAATACTAGAAAAGGAAATTCTGGACGATTCAACAATTCAAGATTCCCAAAAACTTTTGGAAGCTGTGGAAAAAACTCTTGCTGACTTTACAGCACATAACACTAATTTAAAGATCAATAAAGTAGAACGAGATATAAAAAACTTTAAATTGGATGAGGTATTCCCCTATCTGAAAGAAGATTTTTTTGTAAATAATAACCCTAGTGCTTTAAATTTACAATATAGAGGGAGATCAAGAAACAAATGTATTACTTTCTCAGAGAGTTCCTCGGATTCAGACCAAGGACCATCTGGCGGCTACTACCAATACCCCCAATACCCCAGATCCTTTCCACCTTTTCTAAACAGAGGGAGATTTCGGTCGAGGGGAGGAGGGTCGAGATGGAGAGGGTACAATCAACAGATAGGTCCTTTTCAACCCCCGGGTCAGTTTCAACAAGCAGACCAATATCAGATACAAGAGAACGAACCGTTCAGAACACGCAAGAAAACATACAGGCGCTAAATAGAACAAAGGAAAGTAATGAATTGGACACAATACCTATTTATAATCTATCCAATTATACACCTACCAAAGCAGAAATCTCTATTTTATCGAAAGGATTGTCTTATGTTCCATCAGCTTTACAAAATCCAATTGAGACTAAAAAAGAAATATTGACTTTTTTGAGAAAGATTCGCCTAAAAGCCTTCTTTCTAGAAAGAGAATCAAAGGAATCTAGGAACATTAGTGGCTTAAAGAATAAGTCCAGTTTTGTCCCAGAAAGTATACTACTTCCCCCAGAAATTTTAGTCTTTGAGGATGTGGTCCTCAGAGAACTAGATGAATTACAATCAAAGAAAATCTATTACAACTCTAATTGCAAGAAGGACGAAAGGGCAGCTCTTAAAAATCTTTCTAATAATTTGTCCCTGGTGATCAAACCAGCGGACAAAGGTGGGGGAATCGTCCTTTGGGATATTGATAAGTATGATGAAGAGGTGAATAGACAACTAGCCAATGAAATACATTACAGAAAATTAGATGAGGACCCGACAGGAAGGTTAAAAGAAATAATTTTGAACATAACCAAGGAAGGTTTAGAACAAGGATGGTTATGTCAAAAAGAATTTGATTATCTGAATTCAGAACAGAATAAAATACCGAATATATAAGTTTTGCCCAAAGTGCACAAGTCCACAACTGAGCCTCCTGGAAGGCCGATTGTGTCGGCTTGTGGCTCTTTGTTAGAACCCGTGGCAAAATATATTGATTTTTTCCTTATTCCTTTAGTTAAAGGAACACAATCATACATAAAAGACACCATGGATTTTATATCCAAAGTAGAGGAGCATCCGTTCAATAGTGACAACCAAATATTAGTGACATTCGATATCGAATCATTATATACGAATATCCCCCAAGATGAGGCCATAGCAGTGATGAGATATGTATTAGATCAGAGAGAACGTCCACATCAAGTGCCCACAGATTTCATAATAGCATTGGCCACGATATGTTTGAAAAATAATTTCTTTAATTTCAAAGGCCAGCTATATTTGCAAATCTCTGGCGTGGCCATTGGGTGTAGTTTTTCACCGGAAATTGCAAATCTAGTTATGGCAGAATTCGAAAAGAAGTGGTTATATAGCGACACCAATCCTTTTAAGAACGAGGTGAATTTTTGGTGTCGCTATATAGATGACATTTTTATGATCTGGCATGGAAATGAAACACTACTATTAGAATTTCACAATTGGTTGAATTCGAGAACGCAGGAATTGAATTTCACTATGTCCCATAATCAACAGAAACTTAACTTTCTGGATGGTAACATCCTCAGTGAGGACGGTCACCTGGAAGTTAGTTTATACACAAAAAGCACAGACCGCAATACCTTACTACATTTCACTAGCTGCCATCCTCGGACCCTTAAGGAGAATTTGCCCTATGGGCAATTTCTCCGCATAAGGAGAAATTGTAGTAGAAAAGAAGAATACTTTAAAAATGCAGAAGCCTTGAAAAACAAATTGATAGCCAGAGGCTACCCAAAAAGGTTAGTTAAGGTTGCTTTAAAAAGAGCTTGGTTTACACCAAGAGAAGTTCTTTTGGTGCCCCAAATTAAGGAAAAAGATACTCCTCTTACATGTGTACTGACGTACGACCCAAAAGCGAACAAAGTCAAAAAAGTCATTAAAAAACATTGGAAACTTATCGAACATCTAGGGATAAAAAAAAACCTTTTTGCTTTTAAAAAGGGTAAAAACATAAGACAATCCTTGGTAAGAGCAGCAAGAAAAGTAGAGTCTCCATCCCAAGATTTAAGAGGACTCCTAAAGTTGCCTCCGGTAATAGGACACTTTAGGTGTCAAAACTGTGTAGCTTGCAATCTAACAACAGACACCAAGGAATTTGAAATCAATGGATATAAACATCACCAAAAAAGTTTTTCCAATTGCAATACAAAAAATACCATATATTGTATCAAATGTCCGTGCAATAAATTTTACATCGGTCAGACGACTCAAGCAGTAAAGAAATGTATTTTGCAACATAAATCAAGGGTCAAATGTAAAGTTCAGGGAGCACCTTTAGTGAACCATTATGAAAATTTCCAACATACAGAAAATGACATATTATGGACAGTCCTATGTGTATTGGGAAAAACCAAACAGGAAGAAATCAAAACCAAATTAGACAGGTAGGAAGCAAGACTCATTGAGAAATATAAGACTGCCAGTAGTGGTCTAAATGATAGAGATGAGATCTGGGCACTAATTTGAAAAAGTTACCTTGCAAAAAAGAGGTCCCCTCTGGCTAGTTTATGTATTTCTCTTTATACAGTTCGCGGTAGTGACCATCATGTTGTAATATCTACTGTGAACCCAGGGTTATGTATTGATATATTGATATATTGTAATTGTTTATGTTCTGATATATTGAGTTACAAGAAATGGCAGACTGGGTTTCGTGCACATATATTTTTTTCAATTCTATTTTAACTTATAATTTTGTTATGATTTTTTTACTAACCAGGTACGTTATTATTCATTATTTATTCCTTATTTATTTATATATATATAATTTTTCAATAATAGCGTGAGCACTTGGTAAACTATTCACGTCCTTCTGAGCATCTATTCGTTGTTGATTAGGTAGTAAGACAGAACGAGCCAAGGTGTAACCTAATGAGTCCCCTTTCAGTGTTTACCAGGAAGCGATTCTTTCATTTTATAAACGGGGAATCGATTAGTCCTTCCTCGTTGTTCAGCAAGGAGAGAGGACTTCCGCATCACGCGAGCGGTGTTAGTCGGGGGAATGACGCCATGGTGAACGAACCGAGCAATTCTGCTCTTGACGTGGCGAGTAATGTTCCGAGTAAGTGGCAATAATCCCCTATTATGCTCTCATCCGTATGTACGTGTAGGCAAGTGTGTTTCTTACCAACCCCCTGTTTTAGTTTTATAGAATGGCGGCGACTTTCAAACACTCGGGAGTATTGAAAGGCTGAAATAAAGAGCGTGACTTAAGCACCATCCCCGTTTATAAGGAAGGACGTCATATTGTGAATTTAGAAGAGTTCACCTCCGTTAAATATACAGGTGAGCCCAGTGAAATGGGTTTAGTCATCCTTAGTATATTAAGAGTTATTCTCCCGTTTTGATTAGTGTCCCTGTTTCTTTTAGTTTCTTTTGGTGCTGAATTGATGAAAATTTCCAGATCAGACTTGGTCAAGAATATATAGCTCCGAAGGTATTTGTAGTATGGAGATCAGGTTCTGTTTATAATAGTTGATGCACAGGGTTATAAAAGGTTTTTTGGTTCATTGTTTACTAACACGACACAGGGTGTTTCCTTGATTTATTTAGAAATACATTTAAAAAGGTTTATAAGGAAGTGTAGATAGTGTGCACATATGTTTTGTAATTGAGACACTTGGGGTGATTTTTTCAGTCTGTCCATTTCTAGCCATTGAATAACCAGATTTGTATATATGTATATATGTAACTTTTATATATAAAAAATTCTGTATATGTAGACCTCTGACTGTTTGAACATGTTAATTTGAAATTGGTATATATAGTTATACACACATTTTTTTTGAATTTTTTAGACTGAACTATCTATCAGCCCTAGTCCTGATGAGGCCAGAATTATGATGGCTGAAACGCGTTGACACTTTGTTTGAAGAAGACGCCAGCTAAATTATTGATTGTGCAAAAGTATCATTTGCAAGGAGTAAAAGGATTGGAGATAGCCTAAATAGATATGGACTATTCATACTTCTTGTGTTAAGTCTGGGGTAGCTTACTTCGAAAGGAATGCGGAGTTCGTACATATAGCAAGCATCCTTTTTTGTAAGAAAAATTGGGCTACAACATTCGAATAAGGATACATCTTTCTGTATATATATGTGTTTTGTATATGTCTATGTAAATAGCAATATGTAAATATATATGTTGTTGTGTTTGTTTATAGTAGGTGGCCTTACAAATTATATAAGCCCCTATTTAATTCTATATTCTTTTTCAATTAAAGTGAAAAACCAGAAGGAAAATAAGAGTTGGTGTTCTCGCTGTGGAGGTGGGAAATTTTATTTATAAATCCAAAAATAGATGCTTCTCTTGGCAATTTATTTTGTCGTTAGGTCAGATAACTCAACTATCTGACCTATTTATTTAAAATTTATTATTAGTGACCTAGGCATCATTTCTCTTTATATATAACGTTATTTACCCAGATGCCTGTGGCTTACCGGGTTCACCCTGAATTTGAATGTGAAAGCCCACACTACCAGCAGCGTCTGTCCATAAACCCAACTCTGCTGATGTAGCGGGAGGACCTGACCACACTACCCTGCCATTAAAGTCCTCCAGAAATGCCATCCATATATGCATATCCTGGCGAACCTCAGATGACAGCCTAGTGCGGTGATGTTTCTCCCGTAGTCCTTTCATAGCCTGGGCAATAGAGCGTGAGAATGGGGGCGCCATTGGGATGACCCGCAGTGCAAAGTTCAGTTGCCCCACCACTTCCTGCAGCTGCTGCAAGGAAACCTTGCTTTTACATACGCATTGACGCAGAGCTGCCCTAAACCTAGACACTTTGTCCTTGGGCAACCTGAAGCATCCCTCTACTGAGTCAATTTCGATACCAAGGAATTCAAGGCAAGTGGCTGGGCCGACCGTCTTCCCCGGTGCCAGCGGGACCCCAAAAGTCCGCATGAGCACGCAAAATTCCTGCAATGCCCAAGCACACTCCTGAGAGTCCGCCGCACCTAAGAAAAGGAAATCATCCAAGTAATGCATGACCTGCTGGTGGCCCGTCGCCTGTCTCATGGCCCATTCTAGAAATAAGCTAAATGTCTCAAAGTATGCACATGATATGGAACAGCCCATGGGCATGCATTTGTCCATGTAAAACTTGCCCTCCAAAGTGAAACCTAAGAGGTGGTGATCCATCGGATGTACTGGGAGAAGACGGAAAGCAGATTCAATATCAGATTTTGCCATCAATGCTCCCGTTCTCAGAGCACGCAATAAATCAACCGCCTGGTCAAATGAGGCATACTTTACACTACAAATCCCTTCATCAATCGCATCGTTCAAGGATGCCCCTCTTGGCGCCGATAGGTTGTGGATCAGTCTAAATTCGCCTTTCTCTTTTTTGGGTACTACTCCAAGCGGTGAACACACAAAAATGGGGACAGGCACCTCCTGGAAGGGGCCAGCTATCCTGCCTAGAGGCAGTTCCTTGGAAATCTTAGCGGCCACCACCTCTGGATTCTGTTTTACTGACAGTTGATTCCTGCAATTTGCGCTACCTGTATAACCCATCGCCGGGATCCTAAAACCTTGTGAAAAACCTTCCTGAAGTAAAGTAGCCGCTGTGTGGTTCGGGTATCTATTCAACCATGGGATCATTGTTAAAACGTCTATTGGCGTGGGGGGACCTGGCTTGTCTGAATTACTCTGGCTTCCCCCTTCCCCTGTGACCGTGGTTGCCTTGCTTGGACCTGCACGCTGTCTCGGGGTGGGATGGGTGACCACAGATTGCACATGCATGTCTAAATCTACAGGTGCCCTGGGCCCTTGTGCAGGAGCGCTTATTAAAGTCCCAACATACCCCTTTCCTTTCTGATCCCCCCCCTATTCTTCCCCGGGACCTCACTCCCCTGGTTTGACCGAAAGGGCTGTTGGGGTCTGGCGGAGAACACCCTGACTGCACTGGTAGCCTGGGTAGGGGCTGTGTCGCCTGAGAACTGCTTGTGCCAGGACATAGAATCCACCTTGTCCCACGCCAGTGATGTTTCAAATTTCTTGGCCTTCCTGAAATTAACATCATACTCCTTCCACGCATCCCCAGTGTACTGATCGCTCCACCCCACAATCCTGCTCTGGTAGCAAGCCATTGCTGCCTGCACATTAGGGGGGCGTTCGGCCGTGATAGCCGAAAGGACAGAAAAGGCCCTGATCCAATTCTTCAAAGTCTCCTCTACCCTGAACCTGGAGCACTGTGCCCTCCATTCACTTGGATGCATCCATTCCTTTAGTAACTTGGCCTGCTCCATTTCCCTATTGTCTAGCAACAAAGAAAAAATGTATACATACTTTCCCGCCCAAATCAACTCTTTCACTGCCTGGGACACATGCTGCCCCAAATTTTCACTCCTGGATGGCACTAAGCCGTCCCCCAAGAGAGGCAGCGCCACCTCCTTACCATTTACGGGCACCTGGCCCGGTAGAACACTATCTCCATTCGGCTGGGCGGGACTGGAACCTGTAAGTGAAGAAGAAAAGGGGACCGCAGTACTGTCAGCCGCCGTTGCAGCCTTAATCTTCTCTACCAATTTCACCGCTTCTGCCGCATGATCAGATGAGGCAAGACACACACCCCCCTTCTGCAGCCAAGGCAATAAGGCCGCTATCTGAGATACCAACTCAACCGGGACCGGGTCCGGATTACCAGCTGGCACATCTGGGACCCCAGGGGGCATATCCGATGGCACTGGCGTAGTAGGCAAGGGGGCAGGTGTCGGTGGCCCACTCGGGACTGGTATCGGCCCCACGGGCGGGGGGGGGTAGGTGCTGCAGGAGGGGGCGCCGGTGGCATGGCTGGAACCGGTGCCACGGGCGCCGGAATTACCGGCGGAGGCGCAAGAGGAACCGGTATCGCAGGTACGGGCATACCAGGGACCGGGACTAGAGGTACGGGGGCTGGGGCACTGTACCTCAGCTTCTTGGCCTTGGATTTCTTTGGTGGGGTAACGAAATCCCCCCTCGGCAAGGGTGACATTCTCTCCCGCACTGGCCTGCCTGATGGGCCTGGGGGATCAGCAAACCTCTCATTTATGCGGGCCTCTAATTCGTCAACCTTCCCCAACTTCTTGTTAATTTGAACCATTTCACGCATCATGGCCTGCATCATCGCCTCCATGCTAGACCCTCTTTTACCACCCTTTGGCCCCGGCATGGTTAGCACGCCACTGCCCTACACTCCTAGTGTTACTCAGCTGACCGTGCGCTTTGTACCTTCACCAGCTGGAGGATTCACAGGGGGCTACAAGCACCATGCAACCGCAACCGCAACGCCCCGGCTTTTCCGGTTTGTCAGGGGTGAGTAAACTCTAACGTAAACCCACCCGGCGGCTACCAGAAGCAATGAAATGCAAGCCCCCTGCTCTCCTCTTACCGATCCAATCCCACGTCTTTCACTGCCGGTCTTAGATTTGTGACCACGTCCGCCGTCCACTCCGGGCACACCGTGTACAAGCAGCTGCGGCTTTTATTGTAAAACCCCACAAAATTGCGATTTGCCTGAAATAGAAAAGAATTTTAATATCTGGGAGTAGCTAGCGCAAACAGTTGCTTAACATCAAATTGAGTGGAATAGCAATTAAACTACACCACAGCACCCCTTGTAATTATACGCACATTGCTAAGACGATGTATTCTTACCCAGGTCACTTTGTTGCCCACCCCTATGCAAACCCCTGGCTGTTTAATTAAACTAATCTAGAGCACCACACGTAAGTAACAACAAATTGCTAACACGATGTCCTTACGCTCAGTGGGGTTATGCAAATCCCTTAAGGCCGAGCGCAGTGCCCGATCCGGTGTAAAGAGGTCCCCAGCCTTCTTTCTTTTGCCTGCCAAATGGCTTACCCTCGAGCGGCAGCAGCAGGCAGAACTCGTCAACACCGGCACCCGCCCCGATAAATACCTTCTCGGGAAATGCACGCGGAAGCTCTTTTTTTCCTGAACCTGGAGCCCTGTTTCCACAGCCACCCTTTCAGCGAACGACTATTCCACACGTCCACCACCGCCTTCGATCAGGCCACCGCTGCCTTCGATCAGGCCGCCGCTGCTTTCGATGCCTGCGATCGCCGAGCGGATCCGGACTCCGCGCCTGCTCCCAAGCTGCCTGAAAGATAAAAATAAAGAAAATCAAGAAGCCCCGAGCGCGGGGCACGACACGCTGTGGGGGAGCGTCCAGGGAACAAGAGGGTCTCCCGGGCGCTCCCCGCTTCCTTATCCCCAAAGGGGCCCGGTGGGAGGTGGCTATGCCCCCCACCCAGCCCCTCCTGCGGCCCGCCCCCCCGACCCGGAAGTCCTACAATGACATCCGGGTCAGGTTGGGCGTCAACCAATCGGTGGCGGGGTGCGCCCGGGAGGGCACGCCCCACCACCGAGAGGCACGGAGGAGAAGGCGGTCGCCGCGCCGCCATGCAGGCGGGGGGGCCAAGAGCCCCCCCCTTTTCATTTGCAATGCAGTAGAAAGAATGTACAGCAAATGCACACTATACATAAGTGAGTGTAAATCAGTGTATTTTGACTACCAGGAAGTAATCTCAGCATTACATCCTTTACACTTCTTCCTCCTAGTCTTTGCAATTTAGGCATTCCAGACCATTGCTGTGAATTTTAAATACATTGACATACAGAGTCCACGCAGGGGCCTTCTAAGGTGGGATTGGTGCACATGGATGATCTGTTCTGCTGGCTCCTGACACAATTTGTCAAGAGTCATCACTTCACATGGAGGGGCAGTGGCTACCAAGTGGGTGTGGGCCCCAAAGCAGGCAACGAAAATGCCCACCCAGGATGACCAGTTGAGTATTACAAGACAACCATAACTAAGGTGCAGTGAGATACCCTCCATCCCCAGACCTGGTGTCACTGCACCAGCTGCACAAATGATTTGTAGTAACCTTCAGAAGGCAGCGATTACATTTCTCTCAGCCTAGGTGCAACCCTTTGTAAGTCACAGGCCTTAGACATGGCTCGTAGTGTGCTCAGAGTGCCCCTGCCTTTAATCTATTTGCACAGAATCTCCTAACTGAACGGAACACAATGCAACAGCGTCAGCATGTCATGAGTCAAGCCAGCCTTTTACACCTGCACATCATACATAGCCTCTTAACAAGTCATTGTTTTGAATGATTAATTAAAAAACGCCATCAATGTCAGGGTAACAACTAAAGAGACAAGCCTGATTTGCAATCACAAACGTGTACCTTAGAGTGTGGGCAGCTCGTCTTCTGAGGACAAGATGTCACCACCGATTAGGTGATGGGGCTGTTGGTCTTGGACATTAAAACCATGGGCCTTATTTATGAAGGCCTTGCGCCGCCGGTGCGTCACTTTTTCCCATGTTAAAAATGACGCACCGGCGGCGCAAGGCCTTCATAAATCTGCCCCCATGTACACACATTAACACGGAACGCTTTGAAAAAAAACAATGCCTGTACTGCACACCTTCAACTATTGTGCACTTTAAAAAACACTGGCATAATGCACACCTAACATTCATATTAAGTGTGCATGTGCTCATGAAATACACTGGTATTATGCACAGCGAACACATTGAAATAAAACACTCATTAAATACACTGGGTAGGAGTACAATGGTGTGCACATGGTACATAGAGCAGAGTTCTTCTGCTACGCAATAAGCGTGCAAAGCTGTTTACACCACACACAGGCTCTGCTGGGAGACCCGAGCCATGGCACAGGGGATGCGACTATGAACCCATTTAACTTGCCAGTCCTCAGACGGGGCACACCTCAGATCTTTTCCTGTTGTTCCGAAGGTGGGGCACCATTAGAACACGATTTCATCAACATGTTTGGTTTGTGATAGGTTCCCCAAAATTAAAATGGTCCCTCTCAATTTGGGAGAAGATTTGATATTACCTACGAACATCCATGAAAATAATGCACTGGATATGCAAAAACCCAACTTTGCTGAAAGCATTGTGTGGCTCCACCGCGACACTGGTGTTCTCTCGGGAGAGGGCGTTTGGGTGGCAGAATTGACCCAAGACACTGGGCTCGAGCAGAACACCTCGGGCCTGTACTCCCACCAGGCTTCAGCACAACACCTCGGGCTGCACTCAGACACCCCCTCCAGCACGACACCTCAGAGCTGCACTCATACGACCCTCGAGCACACCCCCTCCAACAGGACACCTCACACTCCCCGACTGGAGCAGAACACCTTTGCCGCCTTAAAGAGGACAGCGCAGAGAGAGTCATTAGACAACCCAAGTGATCCCGTAGCCCAAAGAGAAGAATCTGCCTGTTGGTCCCCTGCCAGGTAAAGAGAGCATCTCCAGCCAGAAGTGACGGCAGCTGTGGTAAAGACCCGAGGAACCACTCTGAGGGACCACAGGCTGAAAACAAACCCTGCTGGAAGGACTGTGCCCACTACGACAAGTGCCAGAGGTAAGGCAACTGGCCGGTTGAGAGGGGCTACTCACCGGAGGACTGTGCCCACAGTAAGGGATGTTGTAAAAGGGGATTTGTACCCACAGTAAGTGGAGATCTAAACATGAAACTGTGCCCGCTGACTGCAAGGGCAGCTCTAAAGGGGAGAATGTGCCCACTGTAAACGCAACTCGAACTGGGGGTCTGGTGTCCACAGAAAGTGCAGCCCTACATACGAGTCTGTGTACCTGCTCTAAACAAGCATGCTGAACCTTTTATCAAGCCTGCAGTGCGAAGATACAGAGGCAGCAGGGAAACTAAAACTAGACTGGAGGAGGGGCCGTCGCACGCCCTTTCTTGAAGAGGCAGAAAACTAGCGTGCTTGCTTGTACTCGGAGAGTTATGGTAATTTCGTAGCTCCTCCCCATGGCTGTGTCAACCTCTGAATCCAGGAGGCTCCTAATTGGCCTTGCGGGGACAGGCATGAAAGTGCGTTTATTTAAATTTGAGGGGGTAGTCCTTAGCAGTGCCACATGTCACAAAGATTGGGGGGGGGCAGCCGACTGCAGGGAGGTCTAACCCCCCCCCCCCCCCCGCCGGCGGTTTGGGAGGGTTTGTGGGGGTTGGAAGCCTTACATTCAGCCATTTTGGTTTAGGACTGGTGTTAGTTTGTAGCCCAAAGGAGCCCAAGCATAAATGTTTTGGGTTCCTGTTCCCAGCCACCATTTTACGTTTGGTGACCTGATGGCTGGGAGCTTAGGACAGATTTTTTCTGGTTTCTATAGTTGCTGGCGTTAAGGTTTCGATACTTTAGGTAGCATTTCATTAGTTGCATTGCATTTAAACATTTATTACCTGTAATATGGAGAATTACAGGGTGCTGGAAGCGCTTCGTTTGTTGAGCGAAGCTGGCAGAATGGGTCTCGTCATCGGCGGGGGGTTGGTGCTCCCATCGTGACAGGCCTCTGCTGGCGTCACAGCTGCTGTAGCTGCGTGTACTTCTCCAAAACGACAGCGGGCGTCTCCGGTAAATGAGAGGGGCAGGTCCCGTACACGGAAGTCGGCCCCGTCAGGTGCGGGTAGGGGGGAAAGGGGGGCGGGGAGGCCGCTGGCATGTCGGGCAGTCCTTTGTAGGGCGAAGCCGAGGGCTCATTGAGGCGTCCGGCCGTTGTGGGACCTTCTTTTGATGCGGCCCGTCCCCATGAGCAAAGGGAAGGGGCGGGCACATCGCCCGTTGAGTGGGGGTCGGCGGGGGGGCAAGAAGCGCTCTTCGTCTTTGTCGGCTGCTGAGCGTTTGGCCGAGTCAAGAGCTGGCGATGCCCTCGAGGGCACGTGCAACAGCACCCTGGAGATGGGGGAGGGGCGGAGCGGTTGGGAGGAGGGAGGGGAGCGGAGGGAGCATTTTCACATGTTTCCGTGTGAGAGAGAGCAGGCCGTTTGGTCAGAGGGCTCAGGGGGCTAGATTAATATGACGCAAGGAAGATTTTTGGGAGTAGTGCGATCCCCTCCTCTACATGACTTGGAGTCTGGCAGTCATTATGTGAAAGAACAGGAAGGGGAATTGGGTGCCGAAGGAAATATTGGCAGCCCCCTGCTATTTTCGACCCCTGCTTCTTTGAGGGGGTTTCTCTGTGGGGGAGAGCTCTAGGGGAGATGGCGAATGGGCACAAGTGGAGGGGGTGAGTGGCAAGGGGGATTTTCAGTTTTGAGTACAGGGGAGGTTGGTGAGAGTTTTTTGCATAGTGGTGGTGCTTTTGGGGCTCCACCAGCCGGCGTGTGGGACATGTCTCTTGGGGAGGGTGCCGGAGGTTTTGTTCCAAGTTCTTTGTTAGTGGTGCAAGGGAATTTGGAGCCGGCGGGTGGAGGTCAGGATTGGGAGGGGCCAGACATGTTTCCCTCTTGGGCGGTAGGAGTGCAGGGTCGCGGTATGGTGAAACGGTTTGATCGGCATGCACATCTGGTGGGTGTGGAGGATGTACATGGTTCAGTGGGGGGGCAGAAAGAGGAGAGTGACGCTACTAGGGGGGTAAGAATTGGGGCCACGCTTCAGCAGTGGTGGAGCCTATGTTAGAATGGAGTGATGACGAGGAAGGGGGGATTATCGCCCGGTGGTAAGTACTAGCAGGGCAGAGCAGTCAGGTTGGGTAAGGAGGAGGTCGGCGGGTCCTGTAATATCTAGTTGGCGGGGGTCAGAGTCGGCTCTTGTTAGCAAGGGACCCAGCACATCAGTCGAAACTTTTTTTTTTCAGGTTACAGATCGTCGTGGTGCAGCAGACTCGGTTGGGCGTGGAACGGCCTAATTGCGCCGAGGTGAAGGGAGGGATCCCGTCGCGGTCAGCGCACGAAGGTCCGGCCCGACCTCACTGGCACCAACGACTAGCAGGTCTAGATGGTCTACCTTACCGACGGCTATGGATTTTCAGAGTCAACGCATGGGGGAGTACCGTGGCTCCCCCGCCAGGAGGATGTTCGGAGGCCATGAGGGCCAGTGTTGGTAGTGCTGGGTCTAATAGGACCCGTGAGGTGGAGTTTGATACTGATGGGCTTCAGGTGGTGGAGACGATTTTGTTTGATTATGATGGAGACAGCCCCGAGGAAGGAGAATTGCAGGATATGGAGGGGGGAGGGCCTTCTCACTTGTCTCATAGTGTTTTACAGGTTTTAGGAGTGGTACAGCAGCAACAGATTGTGGCGGCAGGAAACAGAAGAGAGCGCGGCCCCTCAGTGAGGGCTCCTCGAACAAGGGATAGATCAGATTTCTCAACACGGCGGTCGGATTCTGCCCGAGCATCCTCATTAGAGTCAGGTGAGACCGCTAGAACACAGGCCAAACCAAATATGGTGTCTGTGAGGACAGGGGTGGAAGGGGGTGGGGAGGTGACGGAAGGGAGATTGCTCAAAGATAAATATGTTAAGGACACGGGAGTGGGTACTGACGACGGAGGTATGGCATTGGGTACTAAGGTGGAGAGCGGGACTAATACAGATGCAGCTGGGTGAGTTAAAGAGCGGCTTGACAGAGAAGAATTGAAAATTAAGAAGCTGCCTTACATGGGGGTAACGCAGCGTGTCTATATTTAAGTATATGGATGTGATTCGGAAAGCGCAGATTACTGGGGGGGGGGTTATGCATGGGCTCAATACAGTGGGGAGTTTTGGGCTTGGATGGCATGGGACCCAGAGGCAAAGTGGGGGGAGTTAGATACGGATTTATGGCACCACACAATGGGGGCAGCGGCAGGCGGCAAGACCATTTTTACAGATAGTGGGCTGCCGTTAATATATCAGCCCTTTCACGGGAAGCCCACCCGGGGTGGGGTGGGGTGGGAAGCGCAGCGGCTACATAGACGGGAATGGGGGCACGCTGGGATTTCAATGAAGGACTATACACAAGGGAGTACTGCAAGTACAGGCACGAATGCTCCAACTGTGGTAAGCGGAATCCCCTTGTTAACTGTTGGGGAGTTAAACCGCAAGGAGGTCAGCAGGGGCATCAGACAGGCGTAGGCACATCTGGCACCCCACAGCTATTTCAGGGTGGACGGGGGGTTGTGGGGTGCAGGGCACTGTGGGCAAAGGGCTCCTATATCAGTTAGGCTGTCAAGGCTAGAGGAGGCACTATGGGGGTATGAGGATGTAGGGGTGAAACAGAAGTTTTTGGAAGGTTTTCAATGTGGGTTTCATTTGGGTTATCGGGGACCAAGGCAGAGAAGGTAGGCAGATAACTTGAAGTCAGCGGCGGAACATAGCGGGGTGGTGCATAAAAAACTGAGCAAAGAAGTGCCTGAAGGGAGGATGGCAGGCCCGTTTGATGATTGGCCAATTGAGAACTTGATAATATCACCTATTGACAGATGACATGCGGGAACTCCACTGGTTACCAGTAACTTAGTGCATCAAGTTTAAAGTACTTTGCCTTGCTTACAAGGCTTTAAACAATATTGGGCCTGAGCCACTAAAAAGTTTGTTCGCATGGTACCACCCAGGTAGATGTTTAAGGTCTACTAACGCCAGGTTGATGCTGGCACCTAAAATTGGTACGACAAATTGGGGAGGCCGAAGTATAAGCTACTGTACAGCTAAACTCTGGAACACTCTCCCAGTTGATATACAATGCGGCCAACTCCCTCATTAACTTCAGAAAAAGTCTGAAAACCTGGTTGTTTAATTAAGTCCATTGAATGTATGCTCTTTTCTTTTCCTTCTGTCATGGCTACTTAGGTCCAGCGCCAAGACACCTTCAGATATTCGAGCATTTTAAAAATCATATTAACATAACATAACATATAATTGGAGTGGTGTCCAAAAAGAGGAAGGGCAGTACAGGCTAATTCAGCATTTTCCATGGCCAGAGGGGTTTTCGGTGAATGATTTCATTGATTAGGAGGCTGCCTCAGTTTCATATTCCTCAGTTGACGTGGCCATGTCACTAGTGGTGTCCTTGGGCGCAACTGCAGAGATGGCAAAATGTGACATTAAGTCTGCGTTTTGGTTGCTTCCAGTCCATCCAGATGATTGGGATCTTCTGGGTATCCATTTTGAGGGTAAATGGTACGTGGACAAAGCATTACCGATGGGTTGCTCCATGTCATGTGCTCTAATCGAATGTTTCAGCACGTTTTTGCAATGGCATTTCACGCACCACATAGGTCATACGCTGGTAACACACTATTTGGATGACTTTTTCTTTGATGGTTCCCGGGCTCTGTGGAGTCCCAGATAGCTCTTGACACTTTCCATGAGCTCATGGAGGACCTGGGAGTGCCCTTGGCTCCTGAAAAGACAATGGGACAGGCTACAGTTTTATCCTTCTTGGGTATTGAAATTGATTCAGTGGCAATGCGGGCTCGCTTGCCGGATGACAAGAGATTGAAATTGCTAGACTTGTTGGACAAGATGCTGTCAAGGCAAAAGGTGAAGGCGAAGGATATCCAGGTGCTGCTTGGGCATCTTAACTTCGCTTGCAGGGTAGTCAGGGCAGAGAGGACTTTCTGTAGGCAATTGGGCCGAGCATTAGCGGGACAGCATTTGCCTCACCACTATGTCCGCTTACCAGCTGGAGTGAAGGAGGATCTGCGTATGTGTTCCGTTTTTCTTACATCATTTAATGGAGTGCCACTGGTCAGGGAAGAGGATGTACAGTGGGATATTCAAATGTTTTCGGATGTAGCAGGCAGTGAAGGCTTTGGCTTATACTGGCAGGGCAGGTGGTGCGCAGAGAAGTGGCCTCAAGATTGGAGGGATGCGTGTAGGAGCATAACATTTCTGAAGCTTTTCCCCATGCTGGTGGCATTGACCCTTTGGGGCGAGGAACTGGCACACAAGAAGGGTTTCTTTCATGTGGAAAACATGGCAATGGTCGAGATCGTCAACAGGCAGTTGGCAAGAGATGAACAGATTTTGAAGTTGTTGAGGGTGTTTGTGCTGGGCTGCCTTAAACATGACATTGCATTTTGAGCTTTACATATCCCTGATGTGGACAATGACATAGCCGATGCTTTGTCTCATTCGCAGTGGGGGAGATTCTGTGGGCTGGCCAAGGAGGCGGACAGGACACCGACCCCAATGCCGGAGCATCTTTGGTATGTAGGCAACGTAGGGTATTACAACTGGTGGTAGGTTCCTTGTCTGCATCCACTCGATTGACATATTCACTCGCATGGAAGGAATTTTTGGCGTCCGGGGCATGTAGGCGGGAAGAAGCATGGCGTCGTTCTGAAGATGTGGTACATTTTATCTTGGACCTCATTGAGAGCGGCCTCTCTCGGGTTACCATCACCAGGAAATTAGCAGGAATTTCTTTTATGGGGAAACTCTTTTGGGGTTATTCTCCTTCGGCTGGTGAAGTGGGGAAGAGAATGCTCGAAGGTTGGGCTAGGGAGCGGGGAGGGGTGCAGTTTTCCCGTTCTCCGCTCTCGTGGCAGAATTTGGCTCGTTTGTTGGATGTCTTACCTTTGGTGTGCAGGGATGACTTTGAGGCATGTTTGTTTGCCACTCTGATGGGGTTTATGTTTTTTGGGGCATTCCGAGTCTTGGAACTCTTGGGTACCAAATTAAAGAAGGGAGTCGCTTGGCAAGAAGTATTTTTCTCGGAAGAAGGTTTACATATTGGGATGGCTAGTTCTAAAACTGATCAGAAGAAACCTGGAAAAGGGGTTTGGTTGGAGGCGGGGACTCCCAGGTCTACTTGTCCGCTGCGTTTGGCCCGGCGCTGGAAGACTTTTTCAGGGGGGCAGAGTGCGATTTAGTTTTTCAGCATATAAATAGAACGTGAGTCACTGCTTACCAACTGCGCATGGTCTTGCGTAAAGCTTTGCCAAGGATTGGGTTGGACGGGGCATAATATGGATCACACTTTTTCAGGATTGGTGCAGCGATGGAAGCGCTTAATAGGGGCTGGTCTCAAGGGGAAATTATGCGGTTAGGGTGCTAGTCATCAAACTGTTTTCAGCGTTATGTGAGGGGAAATGTGGGGGAGGCGCATGCGTCATCCTCTTTGCTTTGAGACTCATTGTATTTTTCTCTTTACAAGTTCTGTGGCTGGGCCCCTTTCTAAGGAGTTGACTGTTTGGAAGGTGGGGCTTTCGTTCATCAAATGGGCTCAAGTTCAGGTGGGCCATAGTTATTTTGGATAAATGTTGGGTTTTAATGATCAACTGTTTAATATTGTTTGGAAGGGCAAGGGTGGCATGCTTTGGAGGGAACTTATACCATGTTTGAATCAGGCAAAAGTGAAGGGCCTATGCCCGATCATTTTGTTGATATACCTGGGAGAGAACGATTTTGTGGGGTGGAAGGGGTTGTCCTGCTGAGGGCAATGAAGAGACATTTGTCACTAATTAAGGAGCGCTGGTCGGGTTGTCATGTTTTGTGGACTGAGCTGGTTCCGCGGAGGACATGGAGAGGGGCTGTGAATCCCAGAGCTATTGACAGGGCAAGGAAGAATGTGAACTCCGAGATTTCAAGGTTTTGCCGCAATTTGAGTTTCGGGAGAGTGTCGCACAGGGACATCCGTTTTGAGTCAGTGGAGTTTTTCGGTATGATGGAGTGCATTTATCCAGGCTTGGTATTGACCTCTATTTGCTAGAAATTAGAGAAGTGTTGTCTAGATGCTTGAACGTTCAGAGGTCGTAGTTTGAGGTGTTTTTTCCTAGTTGGGGGGCAGAAAGAGGGGGTAGTTTCCACCCCCGTCTTTCTGGGTGGCGGGGTCGATTTGTTTTTGGGCAGTTTTGGCAGAGGTTTGTTAATAAATGGTTAAGTTGTGTTATCGACAGGGAAAGGATAGGGTGGTTGTTTTTAGTTTGGTTACACGCTTTGGGGATTGACAGCTGTTAAAGGGCAGGCACAGGAGTTGGTTAAGGGAGGGATTGCATTTATAGGTTTATACTGGTTGATACGGCGATGTAATTTTTTGTAATGTTTGAAATTATTTTATTGTATGGGTGGGGGGGTAAAAGAATTTTAGGGGAGGGGGCATGAGGCGGGGTTAGGTATGAGATTTATTTAGTGAGGATTCGTTTTGGAAGGCTTTTGCCAAGGTTTTGTTAATATGTTATGTGCACCTGTTCCAATAAAAGCGGCCTTTTCCACATATTTCTTTGTCCATGGTGTGCTTCCCTCCTCCCTCCTCCCTCCCTAGAGGGGCTTGGGGGTGGGAAGCCGACCGCAGGGAGGTCTCCCCCCTGGCAGTTTGGGAGGGTTTGTGGGGGTTGGAAGCCTTACATTCAGCCATTTTAGTTTTGGGCTGTTGTCAGTTTGTAGCCCAAGCATAAATGCTTTGGGCTCCTGCTCCAAGCCACCATTTTAGGTTTGGTGACCTGGTGGCTGGGAGCTTAGGTAGGAATTATTTCCCCTCCCTCATTGTAATAGTTTAAGGTTTCTTTTTCTTTTTCTTAATCTAGGGATTTTTCTTTTTAATTCTTTAGTTTGGTTTTCCGTTTTTGGGAGCAGGTGTGCAGAGGTCTGTTCTGTATTCTGTCGTTTGGAGCAGGTGCTTTGCGGGGTCTATTTGTTTTTGGGCAGTTTTGGCAGAGATCTGTTAATAAATAGTTAAGTTGTGTTATCAACAGGGAAAGGATAGGTTGGTTGTTTTTAGTTCAGTTACACGGTTTGGGGACTGGCAGCTGTTAAAGGGCAGGCACGGAAGTTGGTTAACGAAGAGATTACATTCATAGGTTTATACTGGTTGATACGGTGAGGTAATGTTTTGTAATGTTTGAAATGTTGTATTGTATGGGGGGAGCGGGGTAAAAGAATTTTAGGGGATGGGCAAGGGGCCGGGTTGGGTATGTGATTTATTTGGTGAGGCGTTGTTTTGGAAGGCTTTGTCAAGGTTTTGTTAATATGTTATGTGCACCTGTTCCAATAAAAGCGGCCTTTTCGACATATTTCTTTGTCCGTGGTGTGTTTCCCCCCCACTCCTCCCTCCCAATGAGTAAACAAACAAGAAGCGCAGCAAAGAGTAAAGGTGTGGTTTAAACTGATATTTACTTCTCCTGCCTGATAACATTGATTTTTCATTCAAAAGTGATGCAATTAAGACTATTCATTTAGCACACATATCAGGGCACACAAAAAGGTATCCGGGAGACAGTGCTGGTGGAAAATACCCGGCAAATGGCTTTTTTTGTTTGGACTCCCACAAATGCGGTGGGTGCCCGGAGCAGATGCAGGGCCGACCTTTCTTCGCAGAGCTGGGGGCTGCTGCCTGCATCTGCGAGACAGGCTGAGGACAATGGAGGCCGCCTAACGAGGGTGGACACTTTGTGTCTCTCATTTTTCTCTGCCTTTCTTCCCAGGTCTCAACTGCACAGAGCGGTTCCTCTTCTGTGCGAGTCAATGTGTTCCCTGGGACCGGGGAGATGGGGCCAGCAATCAACCCCCCGCGTGTGTCAACAAACAGCTCGGCACTGAATGCACATGGCGAGTTCCGCGGAACCGGGAGAAGCTCCGGCACCGGTGCGGGCAGCGAGTCTGACCCACGGACCAGGGAGAGGTCTGTAAACTCCTCAGAGTCTTGGGGCCGGACACCAACCAACCACGCAGGTAAATAAACACAAACACAGCCCGCTCAGCATCAGCTGCATACAGTGAGTCAATTTGTTCCGCGGACTGGGGAGAAGTCAGTAAGCGCCTCTGAGTGATCGGGCCGGATGACGATCAACACGTGAAAAGCTCAGTAGTATAAAAACATATGCTTGTATATGCTAGTCTAAAACGTACCGGAAAAAAGGCACCGTAAAAAGATCTGCAGCGCGCGGTGAAAAGATATCGCCGCGCTCAACACTTATTAGCTTGAAACATACAATCCAAAGCTATACACTGCAGATGCTAGTCTCCTGATCAGTGTTTCCGTAAAAGAGTGCTTCCCCAACAGATAAAGCACAGCGTGTGACGCCGCTAGTACACAATCCAGTCCGGATGGGCGTGCAGACAAGGAGACATGGCGTACACAAAAAAGCCTAATTTCAAATTGGGAGCAAGCGTTTAATATAAATGCTGATGCATGCCAATAAGAAAGAGGGGTAGGGCTTCAAGCCCCCTTCTGAAATCTCCTGATCATATTAGCCCTCGCAAAGCGAGGAGCGCATTCGAGCTCCAGCGCTAGGTCTCCGAGACCTAATAACCCCGGTTTTTCAGCTTGCAAAAAAACACTCTTTGCAGTGGAGCACACTTGGGCATGGCCAGGTTCGTAAACTTTAACATTGATTTCATGTTGCTTGTGCATTGCATTTATGCTGCTAGTGTGGCATCTTGCATTGTGTCTCATAAGACATGGGTTGATTTGTACCAGGCAGAGGCTGATCAGTCACAGTGAGATATGAAAAGATTTCTCTTCAAAAGTGTCTATACAAAGCTCCCATTCTAAACACTTTGGAGAGCTTATTACTGGTGGTGAAAAGTTGCTAGGAGACTTGTGACTGTTTTGGGGTAAAATACTATAGGGCACCAATTATTATAACATTTTCAAAATGTATCTGCAGAATGTGTCCAGTTTCTATTGTTTTATTATTTTTTCTCTCTTGTACCAGCTCTTACACATCTCTCTCACTCTCTCACGCACTCCTCACTCTTCATCCTTGTGCCTCATGCTACTCTTCTCATAACTCTCCTTCCTTGCGCCTAACGCTGCTCTCCTCCTACTCACTATCTGTCCTTGTGCCTCACACTGCTCTCCTTCTCACTCTCCTTCTTTGTGCCCCACGCTGCTCTACTTACTCCTTCTTTGTGCCTCACACTGCTCTTCTCACTCACCTTCTTTCTGCCTCACGGTGCTCTTGTCCTCAATCTCCTTCCTTGTGCCTCACGCTGCTCTTCTCCTCACTCTCCTTCCTTGTGCCAAATGCTGCTCTTCTCCTCACTCTTCTTCTTTGTGCCTCATGCTGCTCTCCTTCTCACTATCCTTCCTTGTAGCTCACACTGCTCTTCTTCTCCTCACACTCCTTTCTCGTGCCTCAAGCTACTCTTCTCCTCACTTTTCTTCCGCATACCTCACGGTGCTCTTCTCTTCAATCTCCTTCCTTGAAACTCATGCTGCTCTTCTCCTCACTCTCCTTCCTTGTGCCTCACACCGTTCTTCTCCTCACTCTCCTTCCTTGTGCCTCGCTCTGCTCTTCTCCTCACTCTATGTCCTTGTGACTCATGTTGCTCTTCTCCTAAGTCTACTTCCTTGTGCCTCATGCTGTTCCTTTTCTTCTCACTCCCAGTTCTTGTGCCTCACGCTTCTCTTCTCTTCACTCTTCATCCTCGTGCTTCATGCTGATCTTCTCTTCCTCACTCTCATTCAATTTGCCATGCGCTGCTCTTCACCCCCACACTCTCATTCCTTGTGCCTCAGGCTGCTCTTCTGCTCACTCTCATTCCTTGTGCCTCATGCTACTCTTCTCCTCACTGTCCTTCTTTGTGCCTCACTCTCTTTCCTTTTGCCTCACGTTAGGAGCCCCCCACCCATCGAGCTAAAACACAGTGTTTCCTTCCTCCCACCCCTCCCTTTCTGTTAGCATCGAGTGAGGCAGCAACAGGCCAGGCACCTGCTCAGCCCAAGCGCAACACCACCTCAGCACCAATGCAGCACCACTTAAGCATCATTTCAGCACAGCACCAAATCATCAATCCTCAGCACCACCTAAGCATCAGTGCAGCACCACCATCTTAGCATCACTCAACACCACAGCATCACTCAGCACCATCTCAGAATCATTCAGTATCATCTGAGCATCACCTTCACACCAGTAGACCACAACCTCAGTCTGTCCTCAGAATCTGGCATCTGCTGATTCTCCCCTAGGGTCCGTCCACTGCTCATGTTGTAATTTAGAAACTATTTCCCAATCTCCACTCTCCTGTTGTCATCTTAGTTATGTATAAGGTAGCAAAAATGCTAATAACACTTTTAAATTATAAAGTTTCATCATGCCGCACAGCATTCACAATGCTCTACAACATAGCTTAAAGACACTGGTAAAGTCAATAGCTCTGACTAAGCACCCATAAGGTCCCAAATAGTGAGACCTATTAGCTATGCCCCTGCTTATTTATTAAGATAAGATAAGGTTGCTGTGAGACTGTGGGGTGTTTAGAAATAATTTCCTTACTTGGAACTACTTATAAAAGCGTTGCCGAAATTTTCCCTCTGGGGCGAATGTATAGAGGATACTTTGTGGCATGGATGTGCTGCCAGTGTTTGCTTTCCTTGATGGGACAAGTTAAGTTTTGGATAATCTGTAGTGGGGCACTCGGTAGGTGCAGAATGGTCCCACCAACTTTAATCAGTTCATAGCTGAGACTTTGTTTATTCTCAGTATTTTTGGAGTGGAGGTCTTACAAGAGCGTTGAGGTGCCTTCATATTCGGTGGTTCAAGACTGCTGTCTCCCTATTTGTATACTGGCAACTAAGTTTATTTTGAGGGTTTGGGGGGGGGGTTAAACAAATGTGGACTGTTTAACTTAATGAATGTATGAATGGTTGTTTTATTCTTGTTAATACTGTTTCACATGTGCATCTGCGTTTTAAAGGCACTGATAAATGCTTAAAAAAGCCACATATCGTGCCTTATTTATTGAAAGGGATTGCTTCTCCCAAGTAATTAAAGGTAATTTATAAGACTATTGTCGGGATTCAATTACCTTGGACATGTGACGATTAGGTCACTTTGAAAAATGAAGGTGGTAAGGATCTGCAGATATTAATGGTGAGACAGAAGAAGAAATATTTTAAAGAACCCTTTGTGAATTTTTGATTAATTTAGTTTCCAATTCTATTTCAGAAGTGGTTTCCACGAGGGGCAAAAAGCTGAGAAAAAGTAAGCATCTGATGGCGCTAGATGGTCATGACCATGACATATTTGGTTGTAATTCAATCCTGCAAGTCAAAAGGCCCAAAGGTCCAGTTGATGTGACCCCTACATCAGTACATGTGGTGGTCAGAGTAAAAGACCCTTTGGAGATGCAAATGATGTATTTATTGATGATTTATACCTAATGATACATAATATGACGATGATATAGTAAATGTAAAAAAGAAGTTGAAAACTGCTAAGCCAGAAGCGATTGTATTGGACACTGAGGGGAACCCAATGTTTGATCTAAGTTTAAAATGACATCCAAACTCTGAGAAGTGGTTCCCTCCGTCATCTGTTGAATACTACATACAAGTTACAATTAAAAACCCTATTGATAGGACTATTAGGGCCACAAAATGGGGCAAAATGTCCCTGATCAACAATTTCTGATGACATGGCACCCTCACCCCAACTCTTGATATAAAGATTGCCACTTTTCTCAGTAGACCAGGTAAGATTCACAGGAAAGAAATTAACACAGCCTGTTCTTCTTGCCAAGCCAAGCTGCTAGACACTCTGGGGCATATCTACTCGCCCCCAGTGCCACGGAAGTGTCACTTTGTTTAAAGCCCCGGTAGCACTGTGTGCTAACCCATATTTACAAGGTCACGCACAGTCACTGTTGGTGGCATTACACAGCCTTGTAAATATGGCCCTCTTCCACATAGTACTCTGCATTAAAGGGGCGTGTCATGGGTGTTGCTGTGGGTGTTCCCACGCGTTTGAAAGTGGATTATTAGCAGTGTTAAACATGGTTCTACCATCGGCAATGAGGCCACTAACACAGTCTAGGGCTCAGAATAGATCTCATTAAATTATTCCCATGCTCCACCCATGGTAGCTTGGCTGCAAGCAGGCAGGCTTAAAATAAGAGACAGGTATGTAAAGCATTTTATAGACCACTTTCAGCAAATAATTAAAACAAAATGCTCAATAAAAATACAACACCAATTTATATGCATAGAGATTATTTTTATCTTTAAAATGACACCAAAACTAAAATAATCCAATGTAGGGAACCAGAGATATGGTTTTTAAAACAAAAAAGATTTAGCACTATATAGCACCTAGAAACCTACAGTGCCACATTGAGACATCTGGTCATGCTTGACCAGGACAAAGTCAATGTTTCAGGCTGACCGCAATGGAGCCCTCTCAGTAGTCCTCAGACAAGATTTTACCTACAGACTTCTAAACTTTTCTTTAGCTTTTTCTGCTGTGGTCCCTAAATACTCTTCACCAGTCTGGGATCAAAGAGGGTGCGCTGACTTGCTTTCCAGGGAGCTGCCGATCAGACTCTGGAAGTTGGACATCCAGAACATTTCAAAGGAACAAACCAGCAGGGCAGGCCAGCTTGTGGTTGAAGGATGACGGCTTGGCTCTCGTGGTTGAGTTGGTCCACCTCTGGAACCTTTTTTCCAGAGTTGCTCCCAACTTCTCCAAACTTCTGTAACATCTTCCTGAAGTTCTTCTGTGGGTTTTAAAGCGTCCAAAACACAATCCAAGGGACCTGAATCATCTCCAAAATGGTCCTTGAAAGTTTGGGACTGCAGTTCCCACAATACACTTGGACAAAACCATTTCAAATCTACTCCGGGCTGTGAATTCTTAGTGGTGATGAGTTCCACTAACCCGTAGCTTGGAGGGTGTCCACTCTTTTTCCTCTTGAAGCAAGGTGCACCCAAAAGGCTGTAGTCCCGCATAATGCAGCAGGCGCAGTCAGTCAGAATGTAGGGCCTGATGGTGCAAATCAAGTTTCCAGCTTGGAAAGCCTTCTTCTTCTCTTAGTTTCAAGCAACAGATGTGAGATGCTGTGTACCTCCCACATATATATTCAGTGTTCTCTGGAGTGAAGCAGGAGAGCACTTCTATCCAATTAGGTGCAGGGCAACACCCCAGAGCATGACCGCTTCCTCTAAGGTGTAGCATAATCTTCTCCCAGAAAACATTATTTCTCCAAAATTCAATATGGCTGAACTTGCAGCAGAGAAGCAAGAACTCTTTAAACCAACCCCCAGTATGCCTTATTTCCATATCTCGTCTACTCCTAGCAACTGCAAACTACTGGCTAAGTTCTGACATCTGGCTGGGTCAGGGGAACTTGTGGGTAGGCAGGCCTGGCATTCCCTGCCCGTCCTATCCTCTTTGAATCTCCAAGGTTTATGATCTCCCCCCCCCGCTCTGACATTCCTGTGTAGCAAAGCTCTCCCCAAGAGCTAGCCTATCCCTGGGTGAGCCACTAATCACTTCAACTAAGCAGCCTGACTAATCCTCTAAACTTTGACAAATCAAGGGAGACCAATATTTGCTTTACGAAGAAAGTCTTATAACATATTTTCTGTATACTTTATGATAAATTCAGCAATAGCATATTGTTGGATCTATCAATCCTATTCCCCTTAGTACTGGAAATATATTTTTTGTGAATTCTGAGCTATAGTTAATTATTAATAAGCTATTATCATGTTAACCTATGTGGCTGGGGATCTACAATGGGGAAAATGGAATGTATAATTTCTCCAACACCAGGGCCTATAAAACATAATTAAGATAGACCATGCTTATATGGCCACATGACCCCCACCCCTGGGACACCTAAGAGAAACTTCAAGGGTCCTGAAAATGCAAATATTATGTAGATCCTCATTACACAGTGCTCCAAGCACAAAAGTCGAATTTGGGAAGCATTTTACTACAGTGGGGGAAGTGAAAGGTGCAAATCCTCTAACCCCAGGGCATCTAAAACCTCTTTTTTAGGGCCCTCCTTTTAAGTACCAGACCCCCACCCCCTGGGACACCTACATATTAGGGGTACCTAATATGCCAACATATTGTAGTTTATCACTTTTTAAGTGCACCTACCACCAAAGTCGAGTTTGGGCACATTTTGCATCCAAAAGCAGAGCTGAAACACAGGGCTGCTTTTAAAATGGACTCAGACTTTCAGCAGTGCACACATGTAAGCAGGGCCGGTCCTAGAACTCTTGGGACCCTGGGCGAAAGGAAAGATGTGAGGCACCCCTAATTCGCATGTAACTTTCAGTCGCCGCCGGCATGACTCGCAGGTGGAGGGTCTCGCGGGAGTTCGGGAGGAGGGGAACATGAAGCAGGCAGCCTCCCTCCCCTCCCCTAAGCCAATCACAATGCTGCAATGGCAGCGTTGTGATTGATCAGGACTCCTACCAGCCACGAGCCTAATGGGAGGCATTGCAGCCTACATAGAGAACGGCCAGAGTGTGCATGACTGGTTTGGTCAAACAGTCAGCACCCTTAGCAGTTAGCAAGGCACTCCTCCCCTGCCCTAAAGCAGACTCGCCCGCCCCCAACCAAACACTTCTGCTTTCTCGCAGTGCTAGAAGTAGAAACATAAAATGGTCGTATTAGCATTTTGTGTTTCTGCTTTTGCGAGAAAGTAGTGGGGCGACGCTCCTCCGCCCTAGTGGAGGTCCCGCCCTTGGTAAAATCACAAGAAGTGACATCACAAAAAGTGACATCGCAGGACTATTGATCTTATTTGGCATCACTGAAGAGACCTAACGTGGATATCAGTAACATGGACAAAAAGCTAAATATACAAATGAAATAAGTCTATATATTTTAAAACTGTTAAACGGATTACATTTGTCTCATTTGATGGAAAAGCTAGGTGCAGGTCTCACAAAGATGCATATTATTTACTCCTCGTTAACTGATGAGTGCATGATAAACTTTCCAGTTCTGCCTCATAAAGGGGGGGAGATCTTGTTGAGGTAAGGAGGGGCGGGATCATTCAAAATATAAAATGACACAAGAGAAATCCTCTCACACCATGGATATAATTGCAAATTTCAAAAGGCTCCTTTATCTAAGTCCTCTCACCAGAATCCCACACTCTCATGCTAAGAGACGTAGGACAATGTTTTTTGTGAATGTGCTCTTTACTCGCCAGAATTATGTTAAGTGCAAAAACACAACACATATAGTACAAAATTACAAGACACCATTGCAAACAAATAAAGATTGTACATAAACAAAAAAGACTTAGAACAACCGAGACTACTGCTAAATCATACATTGACTTGAAGGTATGCTACAGATTCAAGGGGTTGTCAAATCAACATTTTTGATTTGGTGTTAAAACTGTAGGAAGTAGAAGTGGCCAGCTTTAGCGCTGGTGGAGCCCTGTGCGACAATGTTGGGGCCCCCAATGACTTGCTCTGCCACGGATTCCCTCACTACCACCCATTAACGGTGCCCTCAAGTCTCCATAAAAACACTCTCTCTCAGATGCATTTAATTTGATTAACAGCACCACTGATACCAGTTTAGCGTGTCAGAGAACTTTATATCACACATTACACAGAGACAATTAATCACACCTGTGTAAATCACAATAGGTAATGGTACATAAGACAAAGGACTACCAGTCACATGACAATCATACTAGTAGGCAGCATAGTTTAATAGTGATTGATCACACAAACTCTGAATTTAGAACGTAATACCATGATTGGGGGTTCTCTTTAATAACCAGAATTGATTTCTGCTCAAATGAACCCTTTTTGCAACATTAGGTTAATCAAAGACTGGGGAAACCCATAATGATGTAATTTATACCTTGCAGTTGGCATGCAGCTCTTAGTTGACAGTTAATAGCTCATTGTTCTATGTTAGGATTTTGAGTTATAAACTGCAAGTAACAATAGGATCTCTCTGGCAAAAGCAGTAACCTACTGGCATATTTACATTATGTGGACTTAGTGATCTGCATGGTACATGTTCTTTGCAGCAAGCACATTAACCCTCTGCGCTACCTTTCCAGAAGTCAAAACTTCCACTTGACAAACCTCCATCTCTCTCTAGGAAGAACATTAATCGCCGGAGTTTCATGACATTTTTAATGTTGCCGAAATATGCTGGAGGCCAGGAAAGAGGCATCAAGTGCTCGCAAACATGACCCAAAGTCAGCGCTTAGTTGGATCTCACCGTTTGCACCGCCCTAGGGCCTCCATGCTCAAGGGTCCTGTGACCTCAATGACAGAGTCAGTGTTCTCTAGGGTGTGCAGCTTCGAAGCCCTGCCCAGAAGACTAGAGGCGAGCTTAAATAGGGGTTATGGTAGACAGGCCTTCAAGGTCAACCCACACTTGCCACTGCTAGGGTTCACCTGCTGGTGCTAAGACATCTGTCCTTCTAAGGTCTTGTGGGTCCTTCCAAGTTCTAGAATGGAAATGTGCTCTCTCAGTAGAGTGGTCTGGTGGACTGGTCATGAAGGCTGAACCTGGTTCCCCAGTTCCAAATTCGGCAGCTCTGACAATAGTGCCACATCTTCTCCCCTACTGAACACCATACTACCCCACTGAGAGAAACACACACTGCCTTCAACTACAACCCAATTCCGCCCCGCTACAAACACCTGGAGGCGACTCAATTCAAATTACGCACTAGACAAGAGCAATATGCTGCCTAAAAAAAAAGTGACAACTTTCTGGAAAAAGCAAACACTCATAAGGAATGTAAGATTAATTAAAGCATGTTATGTAAGCAGGAACAACATGGTTACCGTAACGCTTTTGCACTTGTTATTCAGAAATCAAAGAGTGCTTTTGCATGAAAAGTTAAGGCCATGACTACAGAGCCGGAACGGACCTGCTTCAATGCTCATTGCTCATATCCATACAAAACGAAAGCAATATGGTTTAAAAAGACCACATTCGTGAATACAGAGCAGCGGTATGCATTTTATTTTCCAGTCCACCCATCAAGCAGGTATTGCAGTACATCCAAAAATGGTGCACTTCCCCACTTGGGGAAAACAATGCTGTTCAGAGAAAGACAAGAAAACAAAAGTAGCGCTTCACTGGCAAACTCTGTGGAGTGGCACTAATGTGCTTTGGGTGTGAATAAAATCAATCTGACCCCTTTTCGACCAACTCTGTCTTGCTTTAGTTATTTTTTTACATTTTGAACCTTTTATTTCTCTCTATCCCAAGGTTGCACTTTGGTAGTGAAAAATGTCACAAAAAAGATGACCTTTACAGCAAACAGTTTTTCTTATTTGGATTAATTTCACAGGGGAACAAATAAAGAAAAAGAAAAGAAAGAGGGAGTAATGGCTACAAGGCCCAGGGAAGGGGGCCCCCACACCCTGACCTTGCAGCTTGCTCTAGTGCTTCGAGGCCCAGGGAAAGGGGGGCCCCTCCCCTGGGCCTTCGAAGCAGTAACAAGGCATTTCTTAAAACACTGCCCTAGCACCAGTTGATCTGGCTGCTCCCTCCTCCCCACACCCACCTCTCCTTACCTGTGTCTGGCTGGTCCTGTAAACAAAGGGGCCTTCTGTCACATAGCAACAAAATGCGGGAATGGCCGGTACTCAACAGAGGTGCTGCCCTTCCCTGACACTGTGAGCCAACATTGCTGGCCTGGCTGCTGTGCTTTCCCCACTGTTTGTCCCTCCCCCCACCCCTGCGCCCCCAGGAATGCCTCCACGCGGTCTACTCCAGACATCTCATGTGTATTGTAATTGTGTAGGGAGGGGGCCCTGTTGGAGCAGGTGGGCAATCTGTGAAAGTGTTTCATTTCACAGTGAAGCAGGTGGGCCCCCTGCCTTTCACCTGAGCGTGAGGACCTGGGCAGCTGCCCATGCTGCCCATGCCTTGCACCGGCCCTGCATGTAAGTGCAGAAAGGTCTGCTGGCCTCGACACTGTCACACTCTGTTATATACTAGGGATTTACAGGTAGTTTTAATCCCCCTGCCCTATTATGAAATGAAATGAAATGATTACGCACTTGAATAGCGCACGACTACCAATAGGCATCTCTGCGCTTGTATGAATACCGCCGAGGAACCCTTCCTGGCCTTTCACTGTGAGGAGCCCACTTCTGGGCACCCCCAAGGTGAAGTCAGGCATCCTCAGCGTTGTTGGGGCCGTTGTAGAGATTAAGCAAGCTATTGCCCAGAGGTGCGGAGTGGGACTCATGATTAGAATAGGCACCAGACTACTGCATCAGGGTCTGCCGCTCTAACGATTGAGCCACACTTCTCTACATTCTCTCTATTATGTACTAGAGACTTATAGGGTAGGTCATGCAAATTATGAGTGTACCCTATTATATAAAGTACCCTCCTGTATGTGTGTGTTTTCACTATATTTTCACCATAGCACTGGCTCTGGGCCCAGTTAGGCAGAACCCAGAGACAGCCAGAGTCAGTTACCACCAGTACCAGTCAGCTAAAAATGGGGGTGCCCCGGATCACAGGATTCCTTTGCAAGACCATGCAAAACCCATGGCTTTTTAGCACTGCCCCAGATTGACAAGGATTCGTTAATCTGAAGCATTTCCCAGGGAGACGTTAACGTTGCGCAAAAAGGAGAAATACTTTCATTTCTCTTCATTTGTCACTCTTTTCATGTGTGCTGCTTTCTGCAGCACACATAGAAAGAGCAAAACGCTATTAATGATTGTTTTTGTGCAGGAATATGTTCCTTCCTGCACAAAGACAATCATGCCTGCAACGCAGGTACCCTTGCACCATGGTGCAAAGGTACCTGCATTGGAGCAAGGCTGCTGTTTGTGCACCAGCCCAGGAGAGGGCACAGGGGCACACTTTATTTTGTAGATATGGGGCATCACTGCATTTTTTAAATGACGCAGCTCAGCGCAGCAGAATTGCTTGCAGCTCTGCACTGCACCATTTTAATTGTAAATATATCCCTCTGGCTAGTAAGGGTGGGCGTAGTTCGCGGAGTAGCGCTACGCGAAGCTACGCGAAGTGCAATTCGCACTACGCGAACTTCACGTAGCACTACGCGAGCTGCGTAGTAGCATGTTCGCACTGTGCAAGATGCGTTTTCAATGATTGCACAGTGTGAACAAGCATCCGGCACTGTGCAAGCATTGAAAACGGCATCTTGCACAGTGCGAGCTGTAGTTTTCTGCTGCTCGAGGAGATTATTACTCAAGCGGCAGCTTTCTCAACGCGAACAGGTAGTTTCTCATTGAGAGCGGTCGCGAGCATGCGCAACCACTCACAATGAGAAACCTGACCTCCTCGCGTTGAGAATCTCGCCGGGATGTCATTTTGCTTGCTCGCGGTCGCGAACATGACGTTGAGGACCGCGAACAAGCAAAAAATGAGCGCTGCACTACGCTACGCTGCACTACGCATGTTCGCACTGTGCTACGTGCCGCTCGCGTAGTGCGAAGTTGCAAAAACTTCGCAAACTCCGCGAGCGGAGCGTAGTGCTTCGCCCAGGGTTACTGGCTAGTACAGTAAAGCAAGTGAAAAATGTGGGGGAATCCAAGGACCCAAAGGTCATATCCAGATGGGCCTAGAGGGCTACTTGTTTCCACAGAAATGCTAATGCTGGCTTTCCCTACGAGAAAAGGAAATGTCTATTGTTGAAAATTGACCGAAATTTGGGGAGTTGACTGGCTCTGGGGTCCCAATGAAAAAATTGGGTTCCCTCTTTGGGAATCGCTTTATATAACAGATCATTGGCTATATGCAGGCTTTCTCGTCTTTAGCTACAGCACTTTCCTTCTTGGGAGTTTTTGGATGGGTTTCCCCCCAGGTCCAGTGGATACAGGGTCACTTAGCTGGCTGGTAATCCTTTTTCAAATCCCACTACAACTGCTAATTCAGATGTTCCAGACTGGTATTCTTCCCACAAAGAAGAAGGGGTGGATTTTGCTTGTCTAACCGAAAATCTCTTTTTCAATTGTTGAAGGATGGCTGGCTCTTTTCGTGCAGGAGTGGGAAGGTATTTGAATGATCATTGGGTTTTTCAGACAGTAAAGGACTTCAAGACAGACTTCTATGCCATAACGTTTCTGAACAGCTTGCCAACTCGAATGAGGTTATTCTAGGAAGGGGTAGAGTTGATAGCTACTGAGTGTATTGTGTTTCTATCTAGGAACCTAATTCGATATTTCTATTTTATGCTCTTGTACGGTTATAATAAATAATATCCTTATAAAGGCATAAGAATCATATCCATATTTAATCGTAGCCCATGCAGTCCACATTAAGCAAGGCTACTTCCCCGGACTCCTAGAAAGTACAATGAGTTCTCTAAACAAACCAAACCTCCAGCAACCTGGGAAATCCCCATTGCTTTTGTTTTGATTCGTCCTAGAACTCCTGTGAGCACTGTAAGAACGGGCAGTTCTTAGTGACATCTTTATTGACGTCTTATGTCCAACCTTACGTCAAACCCGGCACCTTTCAGGTATCAATATACCAACGTTGCCTTAAGCAAACACACGGTGGTTTTGGAGCAGAGCGGCTATCTACTTGCCCGAGAGCCCAGCTGATGCGAGAGCCCACGGATGCCGCCCCTCCCTTTTTAACGCACTGAGAGAGACGCTGTCTTTTCTCCTGCCGAGAAATCCAGCTCCGTTGTTTCCAGATACCCTCGCGGGTTACTGGGATATCGAGTCCTGAGAGAGAGATACCAGACCTCCTGCTTTCTATTACCCAGGTACGGAGCTGACTAAACCCTTAAAGAGAATTCTTGATTCAGATTCTTGGCGAAACTAACTTAACATAAACTGCTACTTACTTACTCCTTCCCACGTATTAGGCTTAGGTCAGGTACACCGGGGTAGGCGTATTTAGAAGCACCAGTTGAGTACGTTAGTCAATGTATATATGTATGTATATATTTGATCTATTTTAAAGTATCATATGGCTAAGAAACCATATCCATGCTTTTACAGTATTATTTCATAATACTCCTTTTACTGTACACACTTTACTTTACTATAAGTATTGCAATTGTGGCAATTCATTTCTCCTGCATGAGAAAGAAGACTGCTCAATAAATAACACCTTTTATTGAAAACGCCCGTCTCTCTATTCTCTGCACTCTGGTGAAACTAAGTACGCACAATTGATTGAGTGAAATAACTGTCTATTGTTTTCACACGACTCTAGAGATACACTCTTATTCTGAGGGAGCAAAGTTGTCATGTTTTATGGTTGTCAGAAGCTAATCCCTTCTTGTCTATCCAGGGAAGTTAAACTCCTCCTTGTTTACTCGAGAAAGTTTCTAATGACCTCTGAGCTAGCTGGCAAAACTAATTAAGTCTAATATAGTCAGTAGAGGCCTAGATGACCTCAGTCCTACGTCTACACTGCTGTTTATATTATTCCAATGCGCAGAGCCTATTGGGAATATAGGAACTACACTACATGGCGCCCAACGTTTGGTAAGGTGATAAATCTAACGCAAGACGTTAGAGTAACTCAGTCGTGGAAAGGGGCGACCATTCGGTCCCCCCGAACGTATGGTGGAGTACCACGATCCCCCCGGGAAGCCATCTTGGGCGGGAGGCGAGTCTCGGCTGGTATGCCCGAAGCGGCGTAGCCGGGGCGCGCCTTTTTCCGCCCTGGAGTGGGTTGTCCTAGACACTGACGCACTCGGCCACGCCCTCGGTGGCGGGCGGGGGCGGGTTGACGCCCGCCCCGAAGACGGATAAAAGAAGCAACAAGCCAAGAAAACATCCTCTCGTTCCTGTGCTCTGAAGCTGCACCTCCCCACTGCACGTGAGCTCAAGACGGAACGAAGAGCCAATTTTGAGCGTTGTAATCTTTCTTTTTGTCTTACAGATATCCGTCTGGGAATGCCTAAGAAAGTCGGACAGCGGGTCAGTACCGATCAGATGCTCCGCATGCTCATGAAGGAGGTAGCCGATTTGAAGAAGCAGATGGCGGCTACGAACGGGGAGGGAGGACCGAAACGGCCTTTGCCGGGAGTAGTCCCCGGTGGGAGAGGCAAGAGGTCCAGAAAGGGGACGCTTGGGGGTGAAACTCCGGTCCCTGATACCCCACTTGAGGAGCCAACCCCGGTGCCGAAGGGGGGGAATCCGATCCCCGTGGTGGTCACCCCCGTGACCAGGGAGGATATGCCTCCCGAGTTAGCGGCACAATTGGCAGCGTGGTTGGGAAAAGAAAACGAGGGCACCACGGCTGACGACGCCCGGGCAGTAATGAGACAACTGCGGGAATCTAGGGAGGCTGGGAAGACACCAGCTTCTGTTACCCCGCCAGTTACGGCGGCGGAAAATGCAACGGGCCCAGTTTCGGCGGCAAATGCAGCTTCTGGTTCAGGTAAGCGGCCATTGCCGATCGCGGGGGAAGGGTCTGTACCTTCACGAAGGGAGAAGGTGGCTCAGCATGTTCCACTGGAAATTAAGGAAAAGATTTGGGCGAATAAGTATGTTAATATTTTTTCTTTGCTTACCGATCATTACGAGATGGAGCATGTTAAGAGCCAAAAGGAGCTCATGCATCCGAGTGTTTGGCGCGCAAAAATGGCCGCCTTTAAGGTTGACGAAAACATTGGTACTTGGGGCAGAGCGTGGGGCATTTTTACCTCCATCATGGGTGAGCGCAGGCCCGAGTTGCTGACCGAGTTGCCTATTTATCAATCGCGTATCATGGAGTACTCCGTAGCGTATGGGGGCAATCAGTGGTTCTGCTATGACAATATTTTTAGAAAAGCTAAGGAACATGACCCAGTTTTGACTTGGGATTGTTACGACTCCGTGTCATGGCAAAAAATGGAGAGTACAGGAATGTTAAAAGTACCATTGTCAGGGAGTAGCGGGGGTGAATCTTCCCGCCAATACTCTGGGACACCCTTTCGGACGGGTGCAGGTAGCGAGTACCACTCGAAGACGAGTGGCAACGCAGGTAAAAGGGGAATCTGTTGGAATTTTAACAGAGGTAAATGTACGAGGCCCCAGGGGTCGTGCAAGTTCAGACATGAATGTGGGGGGTGTGGGCAGCCATCCCATCCTGAGTCCATGTGCAGAGCCAAAACGGGTGATAACGGTGGTAAGGGAAGCGCCAAACAGGTCTGAAATAGTCCGAGGGGCGACTTTACCTACTCCGATTGATACCATGGCAATGATTCCTTGGCTCAGTGAATACCCGGATCATGCTTCCGCTGGGGTGTTGCGGAACGGGTTTTCATATGGTTTCCGCATCCCAGTGGGGGATTTTCAGGGTGTAGCTAACTGTACGAATCAACTATCGGTCCTACAGCATTCGGCTGTGGTACAGGCAAAGATTGGGAAGGAGGTGACTCGAGGTCGTGTCGCCGGTCCATTTGACTTGCCACCGGTTGATAATTTTGTTTGTTCCCCTCTAGGGGTGGTCCCCAAGAAGGACCCGGGTGAGTTTCGGCTGATACATAACTTGTCAGCCCCACGTGGTCTTTCCGTGAATGATGCGATAGACCCGGAAGTATGTTCGGTGCGGTACGCATCTTTCGATGAGGCCGTCGCCATGTTGCATCGCCTGGGGCCCGGGGCGCTGATGGCAAAATCAGATATCGAGTCAGCGTTCCGGTTGCTCCCGGTACACCCAGACGATCAGCGTCTCCTTGGTTTTAGGTTTCAGGGTCGCTATTACATGGACAGATGTATGCCAATGGGATGTTCTATATCTTGTGCCTATTTTGAAATGTTCAGTTGTTTTTTGCAATGGGTCTTCACAAAGAAGATGGGTTTTCAACATGTTATGCATTATCTCGATGATTTTTTGTTCTTGGGGGCAACCGGGGATCCAGAATGTGGACAGGCTTTAAATGAATTTTGTGTCTTGATGAACCAATTTGGTGTGCCATTGGCGCCAGGTAAGACCGTGGGTCCCTCGACTTCCCTCGAGTTTCTGGGGATCGAGCTCGACTCGGTAGAGGGTTGTTTTCGACTACCAAGAGATAAGGTTTTGAAATTCAGGGCATCCCTTGAAACATGTATCAGTGAGACTAAAGTAAAACTGCATCAATTACAACAAGTGGTGGGCCAGTTGAATTTTGCCCTGAGAGTAATGCCGATGGCCCGCCCCTTTTCCCGCTCGATTGCACAAGCCATGGTCGGCCTGAAGGAGGGCCATCACCGCACGAGGCTCTCGGCAGAGGTTCGCCAGGACATGCGCATTTGGTTGGCATTTCTTGCGGATTTCAATGGTCGAATTGTCTGGATAAAACCGGCGGTGTCCTCTGAGGAGCTGGGGCTGTGGACAGATTCGGCGGGGAGTATAGGTTTTGGCGCCATATTCGGCACACAATGGACGGCTCAAAAATGGCCGTCATGGTGGCATGAGTGCGGATTGACGAGGAACATTGCTTTTCTCGAACTTTTCCCTATTTTGGTGGCCCTGAAAACTTGGCCTGAGGGGTTCCGGGATCAGTCTGTGGTGTTTTGGTCTGACAACATGACCGTGGTAGAGTGTATCAATAGTCAGGCAGCACGTTGCAAATGGATGCTGAGACTGCTTAAAGAAATTGTGTTATTGTGCATGCAGTTGAATGTGCTCTTTAGGGCAAGACATGTCCCAGGGGTATTGAACCAAGCGGCTGATGCGCTTTCTCGTTTCCGTATGCAGGCCTTCTGGGGTTTTCTGCCCGCAGCGGACCCGGTGGCAGCACCCTTTCCCGAAGCTCTCTGGTCTCTCGGTGCCCCGAACTACAAAACCTTGTGGGAGAGAGTTTAGCGCCCAGGACAAGGAAGGCATACGAAGGGGCGTTCCGTTCCTATTGGTCCTTTTTGGGTTCTGCTAGGGGGGAGCTTTGGGGCCAGGAGGAGCTTGTCGTTAAATTTTTGCTGTCTTTACATCAGGCAGGCAAATCAGTAGCCACGGCCCAGAGGCATCGGGCCGCCATTTCCTTTATGGCAAGGGCTCATGGGATCCAGGACCCGACAGCGTCTTTCGTAGTCCAGAAAGCGCTACGGGGGTGGCAACGCCTGGAGGGTCGCAAAGCAGATGAGAGGCGCCCGATAGGTCTGGATAGGTTGGCCCTGTTATTTTCCGTACTCCCGGCAACGTGTTCATCACAGTATGAGACAGTGTTATTCCGAGCCGCTTTTGCGCTAGCATTCCATGGGGCTATGCGGGTAAGCAAACTAGTGGCGAGGAACAAGCGGGATACGATGGGGGGATTGTGCCAAGAGCACGTTCAGGTCAAGGGGGAGACAATGACTGTCTCGTTTGTCAGGTCCAAAACCGATCAGGGTGCGTTTGGGGACTGCATAATCATACAGAGGATTCCCGGGTCCCCCATGTGCCCTGTGGTTTGCGTAGAGGAATATTTAGCGCAGAGAGTGGCATCATGGGGGGGGGACCTTTTTGAGACACGCTGACACCACCCCACTGACAAGGTTTCAGTTCCAGCGGGTGCTTGCGATGTCGATTTCGGCCGCGGGCTTGAACCCCGGCGAGTTTGGGACCCATTCTTTTCGGATAGGGGCTGCTACAGAGGCTACAGCCAGGGGTCTGAGTGTAGAAGAAGTAAAACGTGTAGGGCGTTGGTCTTCGAACTGTTATAAAAGGTATGTGCGGTTGCACATGTTATGAAGCTGTAATGATGTACTCACGCTTCTTGTTTTGTTTGGTTTTCAGTTGCGCAAGCCTACGAGGCGGGGCGGACTGTGCAGTCGATCCGACACATGGGGACCAGTGGTCAGACATCACCGGCTGGGAAAAAGGAGGTGTGGGTCGTGGGCCACTCATACGTGAGGCGTGCCGCGGACGTATTCAAAGCAGGTGACATGATTCACGTGGCTGGGGAATACGGGTACAGTGTGTCCTTCTACGGAAAGGGCGGGCTCTGTATTGACCAGTTTCAGACCTTTTTCGAGGATTTGTTAGGGCGGACAAGGTCACCGCCGTCTATAATCATAGTTCATCTTGGGGGCAACGATTTGGTGGCCACTGGTAGACGACTTCTTCTTGAGGCAATGCTTTCCACAGTAAGTTGGTTGGCAAGGAGAGTTCCAGGGTGCACAATTGCATGGTCCCACATGATCCCACGAAAAGTGTGGCGGGGGGCTATTTCTGTTTCTGCTCTGAATCATTCAGTAAGGAAAATAAATAACAAAGTGAGTAGATTGTTTCGTTCAAGTACTCTGCATTCTGTCTCGCATGGTTGTATCAGAGGGGACAGTATGTATTTGGGGGACGGTGTTCATTTGTCCCGGTGGGGAATGAGTTACTCATAGGAGACCTCATAGCTTGGTTAAAAAGTTTATAACATGACCTTTAGGCAGGAGTTGTTGTGGGGGGTCCGGATAGCCGGTCAACTATCCGGCCTGTGGCGGTAAGGTCATGATCGGTGAGCAGTAATTGGAAGATCCCTATGGGGGGGCGTCACCCATTACGGATGGGAGCGCTCGGGGGAGGTGGCCATTGGCCCCTCAACGGGGAGGCGGTCCCGTCTAAGGATAGGCCGCCGGAAGGAAAGGAAAGGTGGTCAAGGCCCCTTCCTGGATAGGAGGGGCTACGGGCCCTCCTGGGGAATTTCCCGGGGCCAGGACATCTGCGACGGCAGATGGGTAAGTTGTGTGGGGTTCGGGAGGGGGTTTACGCTACCTCTTAGACACCTCACACGAGTCCTCGGACGACCGTTAAATGGCGTCGAGTTCATTGGGGCCCCCGTCAAGTCCAAGGGAAATTGGTAGATGCACTTGAGGTACGCCTCTGTGCGGTTGGTCCTCTCACAAGTGAGGGTTGTATTTCTGGTTTAGGGATCTGACACCGGTTACGACCTTGCCGTTGGCCCTTAACGTTAGGATGTACAATTTCAAGTCAAATGTTTTGTAGGATGTTGGATCGGCTAGGAGAATCTTTGTATTAGAGATCTGTTAAGGTTAGCCAAACATCGTAATGTGGAAATGAAATTGTACATAATATGAAACTGTTATTTTAATGTTTTGATTTTGTTTCATATTTTAATAAATACGGCCGGGAGGGTCACTCCCTCCCGCCTTCCAAAAATTCAGAACCGTTTCGGTTTCCCATCCTTGGGGATTGTGTCGAGAGGGGGTGGCGGGTATCTCAGCCATATGGAAAGGGGCGACCATTCGGTCCCCCCGAACGTATGGTGGAGTACCACGATCCCCCCGGGAAGCCATCTTGGGCGGGAGGCGAGTCTCGGCTGGTATGCCCGAAGAGGCGTAGCCGGGGCGCGCCTTTTTCCGCCCTGGAGTGGGTTGTCCTAGACACTGACGCACTCGGCCACGCCCTCAGTGGCGGGCGGGGGCGGGTTGACGCCCGCCCCGAAGACGGATAAAAGAAGCAACAAGCCAAGAAAACATCCTCTCGTTCCTGTGCTCTGAAGCTGCACCTCCCCACTGCACGTGAGCTCAAGACGGAACGAAGAGCCAATTTTGACCCACCCACCAGCCCCTGAGGACAGCTAGTTGTTTTGAAATAAAGTTTTGATGTGGTAACTCTATTTTCTTACAGGTTGTGACGATTGTCGTGATAATTTTTTGAGTATGCAATAAAGAGGGTCACTTTCAGTATGTTGTGCAAATAAAGGATTTTGCAGTGGTGTTGATCAGTAATCATGCCTTTAATAGGCTATAATTGTTTCGTGATTTAGTAATTTAGGTAAATTTGTCGTATTTATTGTCGGGCGGTAAGGTCATGATCGGTGAGCAGTAATTGGAAGATCCCTATGGGGGGGCGTCACCCATTACGGATGGGAGCGCTCGGGGGAGGTGGCCATTGGCCCCTCAACGGGGAGGCGGTCCCGTCTAAGGATAGGCCGCCGGAAGGAAAGGAAAGGTGGTCAAGGCCCCTTCCTGGATAGGAGGGGCTACGGGCCCTCCTGGGGAATTTCCCGGGGCCAGGACATCTGCGACGGCAGATGGGTAAGTTGTGTGGGGTTCGGGAGGGGGTTTACGCTACCTCTTAGACACCTCACACGAGTCCTCGGACGACCGTTAAATGGCGTCGAGTTCATTGGGGCCCCCGTCAAGTCCAAGGGAAATTGGTAGATGCACTTGAGGTACGCCTCTGTGCGGTTGGTCCTCTCACAAGTGAGGGTTGTATTTCTGGTTTAGGGATCTGACACCGGTTACGACCTTGCCGTTGGCCCTTAACGTTAGGATGTACAATTTCAAGTCAAATGTTTTGTAGGATGTTGGATCGGCTAGGAGAATCTTTGTATTAGAGATCTGTTAAGGTTAGCCAAACATCGTAATGTGGAAATGAAATTGTACATAATATGAAACTGTTATTTTAATGTTTTGATTTTGTTTCATATTTTAATAAATACGGCCGGGAGGGTCACTCCCTCCCGCCTTCCAAAAATTCAGAACCGTTTCGGTTTCCCATCCTTGGGGATTGTGTCGAGAGGGGGTGGCGGGTATCTCAGCCATATGCTTTTTCACACAGACCCTTTTCCCGTAAAAACTCCAATAGACGTCTGGAGTGGGTAAAAGGTTCAAATCCGCCGGAGCTTAGTAGGAAGAGATTCCTATGTATAGTTTTAGGTTTAGTCAACGTTGAAGGATACAGTGTTCCAAAATATTGTGCACCTAATCTTTGTTTTCCTTGAAACTTGATCTGCAACAAAACTTTCTGTCAGTAAAATGGTGGAAAGTGAAGACGAAACGGAGAGAGCTAGAATAGCAGCTCAACTCCTACAGGATGACACAAGTCTCCAACAGAATGACCCGAATGCTATACTCATTCCGGTCAACATAAGAAGAACTATAACTCTTAAACTTATAGAAAATGGACTGACATCACGAGGTGGTACAGTCATATTCGTGGTAGAGGCTCATGAATATCGGCAGACAGAGGTATTCTATTCATGGATACATTTTCCAGCAGCAAATGCTGTGACACACGACTTCCACTATTACAAAATAGAGGAACCTCCGGATTAATACACTCCTTTCAAGGAGGTTGAAATCCCATTAAATTACCAAGAGCACCTGCTCTGGTTTAAAGGCGCCCTAAAACATCAAGATCACATCACCAGGCTCGGTCCACTAGGTAGACCAGGAGCAACGTGGCCGGTTCTTGCCAGCTACACACCACATCCAGACATTAATAAAATGTCAAGCAAAGAACTCTTAGTTAAAATAAAAGAATTAACAAAGGCATATAGAGAGTTAGTTCAATTGGCAACGGAGGATATAACTTACCTCCAGAAAGTGAAAGAAACAGATATAGCAGACCAACCAATTGAACTTGCCGGAATCATAGAAAAATCCTATGAAGAACTAGGAAGAGATAGTTTGGGTGGAAAACCAGTAAAACCCCAACTAACTGAAAATCCTGAAAAAATATTTATTAAAAATAATCTAAATACTCCAAAAAAGAGTTGGGATGGAAATAAACAATCCACTCCCAAAGAAAAAAGATTCCAGTCCAGAGGAAGGTCTCCTCAACGAAGAGAAAGATCTCCTGACCGAGGAAACAATTCTCCCCAGAGGGAGCCCTCTGAGAAAAGATACAACCTTAGAAAAAGGGATAATTTAAAGAAACCTGATAGACATCAAGATATTGATACACGTCCCTCTCAATCTTTTCAGACTTCCTCGCAGAAATCGGAAAGAAGAGGACGGTCAGAACACAGGGAAGAGCACGTCAAGTCCAAAGACAAGGAACCTGCTCATCAAAGTAAAAAATTATAATTTCCAAGAAAGAAGGTAGTCAGTATTAAAATAATTAAACATGCCGAGGATACTGAGGACATAACTGAAAAACGGAGAGTGGGCCCAGACAATGCTAGACAGCGCAGCAGAAGTGACCATAGCTCGCAAGCTCCTGATGAATCTTCTGGAGACAGTGGACACGAATGAATACATTCAGGTGGAAACTGCAGATACCAGAGTTAGCAAACCTCATAAAATATACGAAATAACATTACGTATAGAGGGAGATAAGACCAGGAAAGTAAGGGGTCTCTTTTGGGATAACCTTTCGAAAGGCTATGACATCCTTTTAGCTGAGAAAGACTGGCCACCAGAGTTTGTCAGGGAGTGCCCTCATGGCGAAGAAATGATTATGCCTGCCTTCTCAAATCATATTCCAATTCATAGAAAATATACGCTTACAAGAAAATGAGCAGTAGCCCAAGCTCCTGCATTATATAAAAATCATGTAGGATAGGATGACGACTCTCCTCCTCACAAAATCCAGTTAAAATGTCAACCAACTGCACAAAGGCAGTACCCAATTAAGCAAGAAGCTAAAAAACAAGTCAGGGAGATCTTAGATCAACTTGAATACCAGGGGGTGATTGAAACATGCACCTCACAAATGAACAATCCTTTGTTTCCTGTCTCCAAGCCAGACGATTCATATCGTCTAGTTTTGGACTACAGACACCTTAACTCATGTTGCAAAACATTTGCAGTACAAAATTCACACAGTGCAGCACTAATGAATAACATTGTGCGCAAAAAATACAAAACGACATTAGACATCTCTAATGGATTCTTTTGTGAAAACATTGCACCTGAAAGCAGGTATTTGACCGCTTTCTCAATAATGGGGTCACAAAAAAATATCTGTCGACTCCCACAGGGATTGAAGAATAGCCCAGGATTATTCTCAGCAAGGGTAACAGAGTTACTACAAATGTATGATGATGAGGCATTATCTTATGTCGATGACATCTATCTCACAGATGATGACCTGGATACTCACTTGAAAAGAGTGAACACCATAATACTTGGGTTCGCAGCAGAGGGTTACAAATTCAACTTTAAAAAGTCACGAATTGCCCATCTAACAGTCCTATTTTTAGGATATGAATTATCAAGTGTAGGCAAAAGCCTAGCAGACAACTTCTTAGAGAAGTGCGCTGTACTCCAAGCACCTAAAACGCTGAAGAACTTACAATCAATACTAGGTTTCCTGAATTTTGGAAGAACTTACATTCTAAATTATGCGGAGAGGGTTAAACCTCTCTATGAATTAATAAAACCTGATTTCAAATCAATCAATTGGACTCAGAAACACACAGAAATTTTGAGATCATTGCAAACAGACATGTTAGCTAAAACAAAATTACAGACAAGCGAAAACGTACGCAACATTGTAATCCGAGTCATCCCAGGAAGATGCGGATTCACGTACCTGACCTCTAATGAGGGAGAAACGGTACCAATAGCTTACAAATCACATCTGTACACACAAGCTGAAAAGACATTCAGTCTTACGGAAAATATTGTAAATGCGGTTCAAACTGCTGTAGCAAAAGAAAGAGCCCAAGCCCAAGGGAAAAGGATAACTGTTTTAACAGCAGAATCAGCCTTTGAGGCATTAACAAGCCCACGCAATTTGACTGCTGTGTCATTACATCCAAAATGGATACAATGGGAAAATTCTCTTGCTGCAGAAGACGTGAAATACTATTTTGACCCAAAAATGAAAAAACTGAAAGATCTAACATATGAAGAAGAATATCCTCTGCTAATCGAAATTCTGCCTCTCGAACAGTACACATGTGTAATCTACATGGACAGATTTGCACAACATTACGATGTAGAGAAACAATTGCGATTCTCCTATTAACATGCCTAGAGAATCTAGATTTCATTAAAGACACGGAGGCTCACATTATGCAATGACTTTTAATTGCAGATCCAAGCCAGTCGCATCACAATACAAAGGTTCCAATAAGAACACTGAGATAAAGTAATACACAAAACATAGCAAACATCAGCCTCTTTTAAATCAGGCGAAAAAAGATGCAGTAGATTCCAGAAGATTCGAAGTAAAAGACAAACGAGAATGAAGAAGACAACCAGTTGGCTTCTCCGTGATGAAACATCCAAAGTAGCTTAAGTAGAAGGATTACCTGAAAGAAAGGAGACAATGAAAATTGTATCCTAAATAAAAAGGTAATCATAAACAAACAAATCCTGAAAAATGAATTGAACAACCATAAATAACATTTCAATATAAATATAAAATACATTATATTCAAGTGACACTCAGAATATAAATATTACATCCAGAACCAAACAGGGAACGGGATGGGCGGGATAATGTGAGCCTCCGTGTCTTTAATGAAATCTAGATTCTCTAGGCATGTTAATAGGAGAATCGCAATTTCATTACAAGAACGGAGGCTACATTATGCATGTTGGTAGCCCTGTAAAACTACATTAGACATGTGTTCAATAGGTTTACAATAATGTCTTGCAAAGGTATTAGCGTTAGACAAGTCAGCAGCTTTAAGGATATCATCCAACTTACTTCCGGACCAAAGAGACTTACTTGCCATGGCACCTCTAACAGAATGAGCTTGAAATTTGGATATATTAATACCAGCTAGAGACATAACAGATTTAACTCATCTGGCAATCGAGGTGGAGGAAATAGCCTTATGAGGTTTGACAAAGGAAATGAGAAGCTGATTCTCATTAAGCGGTCGAAGGTTAGACATTGTAACATCATAAGCTTTCATACATTCAACTACACAAAGTTTCGGACAAGGGTCGAACCGAGGATAGAAGATTGAGTCAGACATGGTTTTGGTTCTTCTATAGACCTCAAATTTTACTCCAAATAAATTATAGGACCTATTAGAGATCTCCAGAGCTTTAACATCAGAAACTCTATGACAGGAGAGAAGGCAAAGAAGAGTTGCGAGTTTAATAGATACAAACTTTCTGTTCAAAAACAAATTATCGGGCCAGGAAGTGAAGTGATCTAGAATCAAATTCGCATCCCAGAGTGTATCATATTTCGGTTCCGGGGGTCTTTTAATACGAATACTCTTCGTAACTCTACAAACAATTACGTTTTTCCCGACCGTTTTGCCGTAACGAGAATAATACCCGCAGAGATTGTGGATCTATAACAATTGATTGATCTATAACTCAATCCCCTGTCAAAGAGTTCAGCTAAAAAATTTACTACGTCAATGATAGGTGCCTGTATGGGATCGAAATCCCTCTCCATGCACCAACGAAACCAATATTTCCAGATATTGTTGTATCTGTAATGGGTTCCCGGAGCCCAAGACTCTCTGAGGAGAGTAGAAGCAGATGTCGAAAGTCCTGAGACTTCGTTAGATCTCCTGACACTCTCCAAGCAAGAAGGTTCAAACTCCCGGATAGGATCAGAGGGTGAGGATCTCAGTATACGTCTGTAAGGAGATCATCTAGAGAAGGAATCAGAAAGGGAAGATCGTAAGTTAGCTCCAGAACTGTGGGGAACCACGCTTGTGACGGCCAGAAGGGAGTTATCAGGACTAGAGAGCATCGCTCTTGCCTCACTTTCTGCAAGACTCTCTGGATCATTGCAAATGGGGGAAAGGCATATGCACTGATCCCTGACCAAGATTGGAGAAATGCGTTCACTGCTAGAGCACCGGGATCGGGCATCCTGCTGAAGTAAAGCTCTAGTTGAGAGGTGAGACGGCTCGCAAAGAGGTCTATTTCGAATGCACCCCAGCAAGAATTTAGTGAGTCGAAGACAGCGACGTTGAGTTTCCAATCGCTGAAGTCCGAAAGGAATCTGGAATTCCAATCGGCAGATACGTTCGATTTGCCTGGGTAGTATTCTGCTTGGAGGAAAATCTTGTGTTCTAAGCAGAACATCCAGAGTCTCCTTGCTAGGTTGGAAAGGTCGGCAGATTTCGTACCTCCCAACCGATTGATGTAGGCCACTGTTGAAACATTGTCCATTTTCAGAATAACCAATCTCCCTTGAATTGAGTGCTTGAAACACATAAGGGCGTATAGGCCAGCAGTAAGTTCTTGGAAATTGATGTGGTGAGATGACTCCTCCTGAGACCAAACACCACCCGTATTCTGGTCTAGGAAACAAGCACCCCAACCATGAAGGGAAGCGTCTGATTCCAGCACAAAATCCGGTTCTGACCCGAAAATTGCTTTGCCATTCAAAGCATCCAGGTTTTCCAACCACCAGTTCAGTTCTGCTTTGGCCTCCAAATCTAGGGTGATTCGGTCTTCGTACCAAAGTCCGGACCTCAGCGCCCTTCCTTTTATACTTTGCAAGGCCCGATAATTCAGAGGGCCTGGGAAGATCGCTTGAATGGAGGAAGATAAGAGACCTAGAAGTCTTGCCAGTTCCCTTAGGGGAATGTCCTCCTGTCTTAAAACGTGACGCATCTCTTTCTTGATCTTCGAGATCTTTGAAGGAGGTAAAAGGAGAAGACACTTGGAAGTATCCAGAGTGAAACCCAGAAACTCCAGTGATTTTGAGGGGGTTAGAATAGACTTCTCTTTGTTGACAATGAAACCTAGACTTTCCAACAGATTCATAACTGAATTCAGGTCGAGGCGAATCTGATGCAGATCGTGGGACATTATCAGGATGCCGTCGAGGTAAATAATAAGTCGTACACCCCGTTCTCTTAAGAAGGAGGCTATTGCTCTCATTCCCTTGGTAAAACACCAAGGCGCAGACGAAAGCCTGAAGGGGAGCGCTTTGAACTGATAAAGATGTTTTTTCCATAGGAATTGTAGGTAAGGTTGATGTATTTCCGCCATCGGGATCGTGAAGTAGGCATCCTTTAAATCCAGTTTGACTAACCAGTCTTCTTTTTGAAGAAGGTCTCTCAGGAGATGTATTCCTTCCATTTTGAAGTGCCTGTAAACAAGAAATTTGTTGAGGCCCTTCAAATTTATAACCGGTCTCCAACCTTTTCCTTATTTCTCCACAAGGAATAACGAGCTTACAAAGGTTAGAGAGTCCAAGGTAAATTCCATTATCGCTCCTTTCTGGAACATAGAGGAGAATTCTTCCTCTACTATTTTCTCTTTCTCTAATAAGATAGGAATATCCCTTGGTAGGTAAGTTTGAAACGGAGTTTGAACGAAATCTATGATAAAGCCTGTCACTGTGGACAGAACCCAAGGGTCTTGAGTTATTTCCTCCCATTTTTTTGAAAAAAAGTCTCAGCCTGCCTCCCACAACGCTGCGTGCGCGATTGTTAAAGGTCGCTGGCGCCTTGGTAAAGTCAGATCAAATATCACCAAAACTGAATCACTGAGAAACTGTTCGGCTCAGCGAGCTGAAATCAGGTCTTTAAAGATGGCGCTGGAAATTGCCGATCGTGAATTCCCGACACTAATAGTGTGCGATTCGCATTACTGTGTCAAGTCTTACAATAATGACATGCAGAATTGGGTTCAAAACGATTACGAAGATGACACAGGTGCCACAATAAAGCATACAAAGCTTTGGGAACAGGAAGTTCTTTTGCAGAAAGAACTACGAAAGACTCACGTGATACATACACTGAGTCATCAACGTGATGGCGTTCACGTTGCAGTGAATTCATTGGCTCAAAGAGCCACAGCGGAAGCAGCTCAACCGGCTTCCGTAGCCACAAAAAAGCGTTCAGAAAAATACATAGACGGGGAAACCATGCTGGCAGTAAAAACGTCTTCACAAGGCGACTGTGCAGCACTACCTGTGAACTATCCACTCAATTATACATACATAATTGATGCAAACTCCGTTCCTTTTGCTCGAATCCCTGGAGTGGGGGATAGAGTAATTCCAAACACGAACAGGAGAGTCTTATTATTAGCAGACGCACACATGGGTAAAGGTCTAAGGCACCAAGAGATCAAGGAATCTCTGAAAGAATTACAATCAGAATACTGGTGGCCGGGAATGAGCCTGCAACAGAGATCGCAGTGGCGAACCGACCGGAGTATTGCCATGGCCCTTCTTGTAGTTAACATAAGGCTATCTATACGCAAAAATCCAGCAGGAAAATTGCGTCCCATTAATGTTTAAGACTAGATTCACTTAAAAATGCAGACACCAGCACTCGGCTGACGCCAGAACTGTTATACAAAGATTTGCGAGTTCTTATCGGCACATACGCAATTGGCATGCTACATTCTGACCAGGGTCCTGCGTTTAGCTCTAGGGCTTACAAAGAGGCCATGACCAGCATGGGAATTGCATTGCGGTACTCTTGTCCCTTCCATCCTGAGGGAAATGCGGTAGTGGAAAGAAAAAAACGGGACATAAAGCAATCTATAACGGCGAGGGTATTAGGTTCGGGTGATGGGTGGGTCCAACATTTAACAAGTGTCCAACATAGTCTTAATAATCTGCCAAGAAATTCTCTAAAAGGTTTCAGTCCGTACCAACTATTGTTCGGGACTAGAATGCATATTCAGGACCTTGATAGTCAGACTTCAGTGGTAGAAGAAAAATGCTTTGATATCAAAGATCGTTTGGCTATTTTACAGGACTTAAATGAAACAAGAAAAGGCCTGAGCAACGTAAAGTTAAAACAGCCGCCAACAGCCACTGAAGATAAACCACCTGTCCCAGCAAGACCTGTCTGGATTCCAAAGATTGGGGATCTGGTCAGAGAAAATATCGCAGTGAAGAAGGAATTTGGGCCTTCTTACAGAAAAGCAGTACCTGTCTTAGCTGTCAGCGGAACAAGATCAGTTGTACTACCGCCCCTTGCTGGTAAAAAGGAGAACCGAGTTGTATCCATCGAGCTGGTAAAACCACAATCATGTGGCCAATAATAAGTAGTAGGCCCAGTGGACTCCCAAGAAATAGCAGAGTACCAACATTTGCTACAATACAAGAGGTTCAAACTGAGAGACTAATCCCATTTGGTAAACCTGCAGTGAATAAAAAAGGACTATGCAACAAAGCCATGGAACTTATGCCTCTTGAAACCCAAATGGCAACAGTTCGTCAAGAAATACCAGTCTACAACGATGTAGCCTCAGACCATGCTGATGAAACAAAAAATGCAAAAGCAAATGAAAATCCGGAGGCGATTCCAACAATTGACAGAACTGCATCTGGCTACTTCATCAATTTCGATGACTTTTCTGATGATCCAAGTGAACATGAAGAAACGCCAGCAACAAAAACTTTTAAAGACAAAGTAACTGAACTCTTTCATCAACTCAAAGAAACCTATCTGATTTCTCCATGGATTGAATTTTGGATTGTGTTAGGTGTACTTTTCCTCCTGCTTTGGCTCATCATGGTTCTTTGTTTGGGAAAATTCATTGAAGGAAAATACAGTACAATGGACACAGCAAGTCAGAACATCACCTTGGTCCTAAAGCCTCACAAGTCATCTCACATCGAGAAAAGAGAACTATCATCAGTGAATGTCACAGCCAATCCAATACCCGGTGGGGTAGCATGGGACAAAACGGATTATGAAATCTATGGCCCGATTGAACTCTTGAAATATCTACATCAGTTCAAGGTTTTATTAAGTGACTTTGTAAAACCAAGTACATTCTCTGATGATTGGGACTTTGAAAGTAATAATGATATGATTTCAGATTTAGTTATGTCAGCAAAATTTACAGAACATGATTACTTACAGGGTTCATCAAATTATGAAGAAATGTATTGTTATAATCACTTTGGGCATCACTATTTGCATAAATCTGCTCAACCTAGAAATGTTTTTAATTATAATCAATGGGAACATTGTGCAACTCCACCTAAAAGCAGCTCGAAAACATTTTATGAGAAATTCCCATACTTCTCGGGGTTTAACACAAGTGATGCAGAAACGTTTAATTTTAAAATGTTAAATAAGACAGGAATGAAAACAATGCTGACAAATACTAAATTGATCTATTCTGAAACATTTTATGAAAAAATGATTACATTTGGTTTTGATTTCTGGAAAACATTGAAACAAAAACCATCTGGGGTACAAAAGAATGGCAGGTCCAAGGTTTAGAAGCATTATTTGGAGCCTGCATGATCCCAGAACAAATAATATTCTTGAATGACACCATTCAACAGACTACCTGTCTTGGTCTAGCCAAGATTAAGGACTTAAACAAACCGTCTATTCCAAAGCCAATACCTGATAGCAATAGCACAACAGACATGGCCCATACCTGATAGCAATAGCATTACAGACATGGAGATAGACATATACCATATTTTATACCAAAACAGAACACATCCTGATTAGAAAAAATGGTTGATCTGGCCCACAGACACAAATAACTGTCAAGATAGATTCCTGAACAAAATACAGGGGTTCAAAATGACCAGGCCAGACCCTAGATACTCCCAGAGACCACATCCAGGGATAGTCACAACATACAGTGTAGGGAAACTATGCCTCGAATGGCTACAAAAATCCACACTGGCAGAAATTAAGCAACACTTGACTTTACTTAAAGACGGTGCTGACTTGCGTGATTTCATATTGGGACCACGCAAACAGCGTAAAAAATGTTTCATAGCGGCCGGTATATACACTGCGTACAACGAAGCTTGGAAAGTAATGCAAATTGAAACAGCAGAGAAAATATGAGAAATGGATCGTATTAATTTGGAAAAATCACTCTGTTGTGGACAATGGGTTAATGACTCTGTCCTCCAGAATATATTCACTGGACAGTATTGTATCATCTGCTATTGATATAATAGAGCAGGACTTGCTAATGTTACAACACGGTCAGTCCCAGTTACGTTCTATTGTACAGCTTGGCTGGACGTTGCAAAATCTGCGTTCAGGCTACGTACCATGGCGTTTAATCAACACAACGTCATTATTCTCTATCTTTAACCTTACTGATAAACAAATCAGTTTGGCACAAAAAGGAGCAGACTATACGATTCTGAGCATTGAAAAACTTGAGAGATTACCATTGACAATGTCAGAAAGACCTGTCATTGAATGGATAATACACGGAATAATTACAATTCCGATAACAACTTTCCAATTTAAATACTGCCAAGAGTATATACCAGCGGCCAGTATGAAAGGTTGGGTAAAGGGTACATGAAGTCAACATGGACATTACCTTATACACACACATGCTACAGTGAAAAGAAAAAGAATGTATTTCTTAGTGGTAACAATTGTAAAAGATCACTGAGCGGTACACTTCTTTGTGAAGGCATTAACGTGCATGGGGCCTGCAAAGGATCTTCAAATAATCTTTCATGTCACCTGCACGGCACTCCTGCAACACATATAGAGCCATTCTTTAGACAACTTTCTAACGGGAGTTATATTCTAATAACGGACCGCAGCTGTTGTGGCATGGTGCCAGGGAAAGTCTATCTCGTGAGCGTGAGTTCCATGGTCACTTGCTGTATGCAAGTATTGTATCCAAATAGCATTCCAGATACGGAGGCGACAATTTGGCCTTCTTTGAATATCTCTTCTATTCGAATTGATACTTTAAGCAAAATGAAGTCTGTTCTTTTACAGACAACTGTACCTTTAACGTCATCAAAAGAAACGTATGATCTGCAAGTTGCAAGGACAATGGCAGAGATACATTCCCTTTTATCAACAAAATTGCCCCGTGCATTTCGCAGAAATGCTACGCCAAATCCTAAATATGTCAGATACCAGTGGCATCGCACATGTATTTAAGACAATTTGTTCGGGACTGTTAACACCCTTCAAAACAGTTCTGGGCATTTTTCCCAATTTTGTCCATTCTGTCTTTGGCGGACTACCACTTCTTTTGGGACTCGTAGCAGGAATTTTATTTTTGATCCTACTGCTCCGATATGGCAAGCCAAGTCGCAGACAAGACTCCAGCAACGATGGAAGAAACGATCCTAGCTATACGCTATCGGGACCGCATAACTAAAGTCCTAGGATTAGCCCGGCTAAGAGATCTGACTATGAACTGGTTTCTTTCATCCAGGCCTAACTGGCAGAACTGCATCTTACCTGTGCTTCGATGTATGCTATGCGGAGAAGAATGCGTGTTGGACGTCTGTCTTACACTTCCATCAGCAGTTCCAATGGATACAGATACTTTGCTAAGCCCTGTAACGGCTCATGCATCGTGTTGTCCCCAGCGGCTACCCATTCTCATGACGGCATTCGTTGAGACTTCACCACTACGAGTATGTGGCAGTGGAGTACAAGATGAGAGCAGCATCACCCAGGTACAACCCTCTGTGAGCATTGCTGATCCTGACATCGATGATAGCAATCATTCTCACGACTGCACTGTTGCGTCATTTTCAAACTTGGTCGAACTTTCACCTGATGCCGTAGACCAATTTTTTGAGAGTCTGTCTGAAATGATGTTCTCCCCTGAACAGAAAGAATAACTTTTAAGCAACGAGCACACAGCGTTCCCTGAACTCTGAATTCGGCCTTCAGCTTTGATAAACAAAAGCTACTGAAAACATTTGGAATTATTTATTCCCCTGAAAGCGAAATTATTTTTTTTTCTCCCTTCCAAAATATTTACCTTTTTTCTGGCACATGTACCTTGCTTAAAGTAGAACTATTCTTAGAGAACGAGCTTCTATTTTTGGAACTCTAGAGACAATATATTACCTCAGCCTCTAGCACAGTACAGAATCTGTATAAATATGTGATGGAATGGTCTTGACCTTCTTTTCTGTATTCAGAGCCATTTCATGTGTAATTTTCGCAATTCATTCAGCTGATATATATATATGCATTTTTAACTGAATGAAACCACAGCTTGAAAAGCGTACAGTACCAATCATTTTCGTGTATTTACCATATACCATTTTCAAATGCAATTTATGTATTTTGGGTGGGTTGGAAAACACATGCACCTTTATATGTTTACTATGGCTTAGTTTTAGTAATGATGGACATTAGATCGTGGAGTGTGTATTGTGTTTCTATCTAGGAACCTAATTCGATATTTCTATTTTATGCCCTTGTACGGTTATAATAAATAATATCCTTATAAAGGCATAAGAATCATATCCATATTTAATCGTAGCCCATGCAGTCCCAATTAAGCATGGCTACTTCCCCGGACTCCTAGAAAGTACAACGAGTTCTCTAAACAAACCAAACCTCCAGCCAACTGGGAAATCCCCATTGCTTTTGTTTTGATTTGTCCTAGAACTCCTGTGAGCACTGTAAGAACGGCCAGTTCTTAGTGACATCTTTATTGACGTCTTATGTCCAACCTTACGTCAAACCCGGCACCTTTCAGGTATAAATATACACACGTTGCCATAAGCGAATACACTGTGGTTTTGGTGCAGAGCGGCTATCTACTTGCCCGAGAGCCCAGCTGATGCGAGAGCCCACGGACGCCGCCCCTCCCTTTTTGACGCACTGAGAGAGACGCTGTCTTTTCTCCTGCCGAGAAATCCTGCTCCGGTGTTTCCAGATACCCTCGCGGGTTACTGGGATATCGAGTCCTGAGAGAGAGATACTAGACCTCCTGCTTTCTATTACTCAGGTACGGAGCTGACTAAACCCTTAAAGAGAATTCTTGATTCAGATTCTTGGCGAAACCAACTTAACTTAAACTGCTACTTACTTACTCCTTCCCACGTATTAGGCTTAGGTCAGGTACACCGGGGTAGGCGTATTTAGAAGCACCAGGGGAGTACGTTAGTCAATGTATATATGTATGTATATATTGTATCTATTTTAAAGTATCATATGGCTAAGAAACCATATCCATGCTTTTATAGTATTATTTCATAATACTCTTTTTACTGTACGCACTTTACTTTACTAGAAGTATTGCAATTGTGGCAATTTATTTCTCTTGCATGAGAAAGAAGACTGCTCAATAAATAACACCTTTTATTGAAAACGCCCGTCTCTCTATTCTCTGCACTCTGGTCAAACTAAGTGCGCACGATTGACTGAGTGAAATAACTGTCTATTGTTTTCACACGACTCTAGAGATACACTCTTATTCTGAGGGAGCAAAGTTGTCATGTTTTATGGTTGTCAGAAGCTTACCCCTTCTTGTCTATCCAGGGAAGTTAAACTCCTCCTTGTTTACTTGAGAAAGTTTCTAGTGACCTCTGAGCTAGCTGGCAAAACTAATTAAGTCTAATATAGTCAGTAGAGACCTAGATGACCTCAGTCCTACGTCTACACTGCTGTTTATATTATTCCAATGCGCAGAGCCTATTGGGAATATAGGAACTACACTACAAGTGAGCTTCTTCTGAGAATAACAATAGAACACTGTGCTAGACAGTTAAGAAGTCTTATCAGCAATATTTTCCTGGTTCAAATGAAAAACACAAAGTTCAGACCAGTGATCAACATAAAGGCTTTCAATCAGTTTGCTCTTTACTGCCATTTTTCAAGATGTCATAAGTATTTTCAGAAGCACAGAAAGAGGAAGAATCGTCAATTCCTTTGGCAGGGACCAATGTATAAATTCAAATCCCTACCCTTTAGTCTTTGCTTAGCACTTCAAACTTCACCAGGCTGTTGAAACCAGTGTCAGGTGTTCTCAGCTCCCAGTGACTAAGGATAGTAGTTTATTTGGATGCCATGATTTTCTTGAATCAGGAAAAGGAGCTCCATTTAATTCAGGTTCAGGAGGCAGTAAATCTCTTAAAAAACTGTGATTTATAATAAACATGGAAATATCAAACTAAGTCTCAATCAATGCAGATGGCTTTCTGGCCTTCTTGGTCGGTTTAGAAAAAACGGGAGTATTGATGCTTTCAAAAGCAAAGTTGAAAATCAGAAGGAGTTAAGGTATTAAGACCTAGATTTCTTTACGACACCTGCCAGTGCTCATAGGCTTTCTGTCTTCAACCATTCAGACAATATTCTCAGGAGCCCCTTTAATAAAACATGCTCTTGAGACTAAACATAAACGGTCTGGGTTACTCACAAATGGGTCAATTGGTTGCAGAGGGAAGCGCAGAAATGGATTAATTGCCAACCCATATAGATGCCTGCAACAGTTAGGCAATTTGTTCCCTACACACCCAGGTGTAGTACTAGAACCAGAGGCAAGTCTCTGGGGTTTTTGGTCCAGGTTTGGCACTTTCTGGACTGGGGAGGATGGTTCAGTGACTCAATGAACATACATTTCTTGGAGCTTCTTGCACGCTCCTTTGCAATTCGAAACAAGGTAAAGTGTGTGGTCCTCCTTTGTATGGACAGTGAAATTGAAGTCTGGTCCATCAACAAGTTAGGGGGGCACGGTCAAAGCCCTGGCAGAACTAGTGAAAGCCTTCTGGTAGTTCTGTCTCAAGAATGGAATATTGTTGGTTGCAGAGTATAATATGGGGTCACTATGGGGACTGGTTGAGTACGTTATACACTGTAAACGCATCCTTGGGGTTGGGCACATCCGTTGGGTTCGTCGTAAGAAGACAGACTCCTTGTAAGTTGATGAATGATCAGTTTATTTCATCACTGATTTATAATTAGTTTTTTTGTAAACGAGTTCATATGCATAGATTTTTCAAGAAATAGTTGTTTTCCAAGTAATTTTTACATTTAGAATCATCCTGAAGGATACATTTATAATCCTGCTCCAATGCATCACTATGGGGACACCATGAGCAACTGGTACCCAGGAAATATATACAACAGCACTGAACGGAGTGTAGATTGGCAGGTTTTCAGGTCTTTGACACACTGTGGGGCCTATTGGTAGATCTATTCACTTCCAGGATGACATCTCATTTGGAGAAGTTTTTGAGGAAAAAATTATACTTTGCCACCCTCTTCCATGCTCTGCAAGTGCCTGGCCTCAATACGCAGGCAATCTGTGAGCTCAGTGACAGTGACAACTCTGTGGAGGCGTCAACCCTGGTACCCCACTCTGTTTGAACTTTCGGTAGATTGTCGAATCCAGTTGCTAGCTTTTCTACAAATATGAGGAGCTTCTATGGACAGACAGACAGACAGACTGCGATGCAGGGAAAGTAGAAATTAGTGGCATATAACCTTCTGGATCTGCAGGGATTTGCCAGGACTTTCAGATGCAGCTCCAAGATCCATCAGCGCTCCATGGGCAATGGGTACTATCAAAGCTTAGAGGTCAGCATGTGATGTATGGAATGGCTGGTGTATGGAAAGGAATATGGATCCAGTCACATCGCATTCTGTTGAGTTGCTACTTTAATTAGCATCCCTATCAGCAAGACAGAAATCTTGCAGAACGATCAATGGTTATAGGGAAGCACTGTCAACAGGACATCGATGGGAAACCAATTGGAGAACATCCATCTGTGTGTAGATTACTGAAAGGTTAAGGGACATGATTCTTGCCAATGCAAGGTGTTCCAGTATGTGGGATGTGAACTTGGCTTTATGTTTGTTTGAATCATGGAATGATAATGTACTTCTATCAGTAACGTTGTTATCTGCTAAATGTCAGGGATTCCCAACCCCTATCCTGCTCCTACGTCGTTTGCCAGTGCCCAAGGTGGTCTTGAGTCAATCACGTGCTAGTTGTTGTATCATAGTTCCTGGTATGTTACTTCTGTTAATGCTTTGTGTCTATTGTTGAGCCATTCTTGGCATTACCAATGCTTGTTGCTGTCGCCCGACTTGTGGAGTTGCAAATGTTTGGTATTGACACCCCCTAGTGATGTTGCCAAAACTTGTTCTTGAACTTCATGCAGCCCATAAGTTGCTGGGCCCGCACTTTGTTGCCAGACATCCCATGTTTATTGCCAGGCAGGCTGTTCGGCAACGTGCTGTCTAAGGGCAGCCCGATTGACTATAAATAGCCATGCCTAGCTTCCGAGCAGTGCTTCAACTTTGATCAGTGGCAGCGTCTTCTATCAACTTGGTCCCTGAAACTGTACGAAACTGTATATGAAACGGACTTCTAGGCACAGAATGAACTCTGTTGATTTTATCCCTTGGGACAAACTCTGAGATTAAGATATAGTTCACATGTTAATCTGGACAACGTTGTGTTGTACATATATGATTCTATATTTGTTATTTTTCTTTACCATTAGCTTTTATGTTAACATTCATAGACTATATGCTGACGGCCTCTGAGCCTCTCTCATTCTTTTCTGTTATGGTTATTAGTTTTAATTTGCAAGCCGCAATCATTGTTTGGAGAGTGCGAGTATAGTACAGGACTAGCAGAAACAGCATTTGAGTATCGCAGGACTATCAGTCCCACTAAAGACATTCTTGTTCAGAGACACTTACCCATTTCCATTTTTGATATGAAGGTAGTGATGCAAATACTCATTCTGTTCCAGGTGATTGTGCCATGTCTGTTACATGTAATGTGTTACTGGCTCCTCTGTCAGCGTGTAATACACCAATGATCCTCCTATTTTCTCTCCTCCAATTAGAAATACACTTCTTATGACTACACTGACAATGACCACGCACTGCCGAAGAATTGGGTGCCTAGCTGGACCAGGCAGCAAGGCATTTGTTGCAAGGTGGAAGTATCATGTAATATTAACACAACACACCGTGGACCTCAGATTCACCCTTATCAGCCTTAGCTCAGTCCTGGTAGTGTGGCATAGAGCAAGCAGTTAGGCATACTCAGAAGAACATGTGTTAAGAATTTCACAGTAAACAAAAGGAGATGATGGACGGAGCGCTGAAACTTTACAGACACTCACTCCCAGTCACAGATCTGGGTTGAAACTTTACAGACACTTACTCCCAGTCACAGATCTGGGTTGAATCCATCATGGTTCTTTAGCTCATTTCACCAACTCAGTTCAGACCCATCTATATGCAAATAAGTATTGACCCTGTGCCTCATCGGAACAGTCAAGCCGAAACTGCCAAGCCAGGTCTTCCCTGATCCTGAAAGAAACATCCTGGGACCGGTTTCGTGGCAACACCCTTCATCAGCCAGGCTAGCTTGAATCCATAGGCAAAGTGAGCAAGAGACCCATGTCTGGGCATCCCCTGCCAATTTAGAGCGAACAAAGCACGGAGCGCTGAAACCTTTCAGACACTCAACCCCAGTTACACATCTGGGTTGAATCCATCATCGTTCTTTAGCTCACTTCGCCACCTCAATTCAGACACAGCTATATGCAAATCAGTCTTGACCCTGTGCCTCATGGGAACAGTTCAGCCCGAATTGAAAAGCCAGGTCTTCCCAGAAACGGAAACAAGCCTCCTGGGACCAGTTTTGGGGGAACACCCCTCATCAGCCAGGCTAGCTTGAATCCAGTGGCTAAGTGAGCAAAGGACCCACGTCTAGGCATACCCTGCTAACTTAAGGCGAACAAAGCAAACACAGAGAGATGATGGACGGAGGGCTGAAACTTTTCAGACATTCATCCCCAGTCACAGATCTGGGTTGAATCCATCATTGTTCTTTAGCTCACTTCGCCTCCTCAGTTCCAACCCAGCTATATGCAAATCAGTCTTGACCCTGTGCCTCATGGGAACAGTTCAGCCCGAATTGCAAAGCCAGGTCTTCCCAAAACCGGAAACAAGCATCCTGGGACCAGTTTCGGGGGGACACCCCTCATCAGCCAGGCTAGCTTGAATCCAGTGGCAAAGTGAGCAAGGGACCCACGTCTAGGGTTACCCTGCTAACGTAAGGCAAACAAAGCAAACACAGAGAGATTATGGATGGAACACTGAAACATTTCAGACATTCATCCCCAGCCACAGATCTGGGTTGAATCCATCATTGTTCTTTAGCTCACTTCGCCTCCTCAGTTCCGACCCAGCTATATGCAAATCAGTCTTGAACCTGTGCCTCATGGGAACAGTCCAGCGCGAACTGCCAAGCCAGGTCTTCCGTGAACCGGAAACAAGCTTCCTGGGACCAGTTTAGGGGTAACACCCCTCATCAGCCAGGCTAGCTTGAATCCAGTGGCAAAGTGAGCAAGGGACCCACGTCTGGGCATACCCTGCCATCGTAGGGCAAACAAAGCAAACACAAGGAGATGATGGATGGAGCGCTTGAACTTTTCAGACACTCACACTGACACTTTTCACAGTACCAGCATTAACAATAAGTAAATGACACAGCTCGAAAGAAATCAGGACATTAATTTATGAGAATAGATTATATTTTTATAGGAATATAGGCACCAAAATGAACTTTATCTGTCGCATGTAAATGGCATTATATATTTTTGAATGATAAATGCAATGAAAGCTGTCAAAAGGTCCCCATTAAAGTCAATGGGGGGAAAACACACTTAGCAAAATGATAGTTGCAGGGCAAGTTCAAATGAACACTCTTGCGGTTAAGGTTCTGCGGGTCACTAGACCAAGACTTAACAGTTGTTACTTCGTTACCTTGCCCAGGGAATTCAGGTGCAGATGTTACTTGGCTGTCTTTGGTACTGACAGGATCAGCGGGAGCTGTCATAACTACACACTTGGCAAAACCACACTTGTAGATGGAGTTACAATCAATCATCGGAGAGTGAAGACCTTTGGGGCTCCAGGACCTGGGTGCAACATCTGTATTTCTTCTAACTTGCTTGAGCATTCTGGATGCAGAGGTAGCTGGCAGTGGTCAATCACTGGGGCAGGTTGCCCCAAAGATTCTTTGCCACACATTCGACAACATCAAATTCATGGTGCAGTAAAACAGCAGCAGGGTCATTAACGATGTTGATCGCTGTCTCTGTGAAGGGCTCTTGGGCTGGAGATGTCGATTACAAGATCAATCACCCAACAGGCGATCAACAAGCCTTAGCTGTGGCAAATGTAGTCCTCAGATACTTTGGCGACTGGAGGTCGACAGGAGTGAACTTGCAGCTCAAAACTTAGTTTGATCTTAGCCACTACTCCGGGTTTGAAGAACTCCACTTCTCTTTGGGCTCACTCTTGACAAGCCCAGCAGGTCGTAATTCTTGTGATGCAGCATGTTGATTATTCTTCAGGTTGAAGTTGAGTGGTTCCACCAGTCAGGGAGTCTGCTTTAGATTTCTGGCATCCACTAGAGTCCCTCTTGCTGGGAGCAATGTGCTTTCTCCACAGACACATGGTGACACACTGTTCCAGTATATGGTCTCTTTAGGGCACTTAAGTGTACTCTGTTTGCACTGCGGCAGGGGCCTAAGTTCTGTTTTTGGTGATGGTGTATTCTATGTGACTCTTCTTGGAATACAAGTTGAAGTTCTGGTGCATTTTCCGAGCGCCGGAGGCGCATACAAGCATTCTCAGGCTCCTGTGTACTGGCTTGCCTGCACCAACACTTTTACAGGAGCGGGGGCAGCCGGAGACTGCATCCCCCACCATCCTCAGCACGAGGAGGCACATGTGCCATTTTCATAGCACCAGCGGAGCATAAAAGCACTCTAGGGCTCCTGCAGCGCGGCTGCCTGCTGTACTGACTTGCCTGCACCAGCACTTTGACGGGGACAGGGGCAGCCGGGGACTGCATCCCCACCATCCTCAGGAGGAACCTGCGCCATTATCCAAGCGCCGGAGACACATAAATGCAATCTCGGGCTCCCGCGGCACGGGAGCCCGCTGTACTGACTTGCCTGCACTGCACTTTGATGGGGACGGGGACATCACCAGGATGTGCACACCCATTTTCCAAGAGCTGGAGGCGCATAAAAGCATTCTGGGGGTCCCACGTCACAGGACCCGCTGTACTGACTTGCCTGCACCAGCACTTTGACGGAGACGGAGGTAGCCGGGGACTACATCCCCCACCATCCTCAGCACCAGGATGTGCCTGCGTCATTTTCCAAGCAGCAGAGGTGCATAAAAGCACTCTTGGGCTCCTGCGTCACCGGAGCCCGCTGTACTGACTTGCTTGCACCATCACTTTGATGGGGACGGGGGCAGCTGGGGACTACATCCCCCACCAGCCACAGCACCAGGTGGTGCCTGTACCATTTTCCAAGACTCAGAGGCACATAAAAGTACTCTCCGACTCCCGAGTCTCAGGAGCCTGCTGCACTGACTTGCCTGCACCAGCACTTTGACAGGGATGGGGGCAGCCGGGGATTGCATCCCGCAATATCCTCAGCACCAGGAGACGCCTGTGTCATTTTGAAGCGCCGGAGGCGAATAAAAGCAATCTCAGGCTCCCGCGGTGCAAGAGCGCGCTTTACTGACTTGCCTGCACCAGCACTTTGATGGGGATGGGGGCAGGTGGGACTGTGTCCCCCCATTATCCACAGCACCAGGAGGTGCCCGCCCATTTTCCAAGCGCCGGAGGCACATTAAAGCACTCTAGGGCTACAGCGTCGCAGGCGCCTGCTGTACTGACTTGCCTGCACCAGCACTTTGACGGGAAAACGGGGGTATCCAGGGACTGCATCCCTCACCATCCTCAGCGCCAGGATGCACCCCGCTATTTTCCAAGCACCGGAGGTGCATATAAGCCCTCTTGCGCTCCTGCGTCTCAGGAGCCCGCTGTACTGACTTTCCTGCACTACCACTTTGCCTGGGACGGGGGCTGCCAGGGACTGCATCCCCCACCATCCTCAGCACCAGGAGGCGCCTGCATCATTTTCCAAGCACTGGAGGCGTATGAAAGCACTCTCAGGCTCTCACATCGCAGGAGCCTGCTATACTGAAGCACTTTTTACAGGGCTGGGGGTAGCCGGAGACTGCATCCCCCACCATCCTCAGCGCTAGTGCGGGAGCCCACTGTACTGACTTGCCGGCCTGCACCAGCACTTTGATGGGGACGGGGGCATCCCAGGACTGTATACCCCCACCATCCACAGCACCAGGAGGCACCTGCATCATTTTCCAAGAGCCAGAGGCGCATAAAAGCACTCTCGGGGTCCCACGTCGCAGGATCCTGCAGTACTGAAGCACTTTTTACAGGGCTGGGGGTAGCCGGAAACTGCATCCCCCACCATCCTCAGTGTCAGGAGGCTCCTACGCCATTTTCCAAGCAGTAGAGGCTCATAAAAGCACTCTCTGGCTTCCGTGGCACATGAGCCTGCTGTACTGACTTGCCTGCACCAACACTTTGACGGGGGTGGGGGCAGCCGGGGACTGCATCCCTCACCATCCTTAGCACCAGGAGGCGCCTGTGTCATTTTCCATTCGCCAGAGGCGGATAAAAGCACTCTTGGGGCTCCCACATTGTGGGACGCATGTGGGTGTGCCCGGGCTGCTCCTGTGTCCGTCAGACCCCTTCAGAGGCTGGGCTGGGCCATCTCTCTTTATTTTTCACCATCCGGACTTGGGAGCTCTGTGAAGCGTTATGAAGGTAAACATTGTATCCTTTTTACATATCCCTTGTTATTTTTTATTAAGGCAATTTGTGTCATGGGAAACAGAAGCCTACCCCTACACCAAAGACAATGGACACAACATTGGATGGCTACCTGCAAAAAGCGGTAGAGGTGTTAACAAAGGAGATAGAAATTGCTGAGCGCAGACTCTCATTAGCTCCTCGCTCAATTATGTCTGTCTCAACTGACTCTCATGTAACTACGTGTTTAAACAAGAAAAGAGTGTCCGAAAGAACACAGCTAAGGTACAATTGGAGCAGGAAAAAAGATGAGTATATGACCCCTCTTGGATCACTATAGAAAGCCATCACGCACCACCCTGGTTGGTGACATGCTTCATCATAGGGCCCCACTGGAGAGGCCAAGTGCCTCCCGAGTGTGCTTCAACGCCAGATCTACTGCGGAGCAGGTTTTGTGAAATAGACGTGACATGAGTGATTAAGGAGGTGATAGTGATGGTTAAAAAATATCTTCAGTGTCTCAAAAAATATCTTTTATTACTTGATCACTTGGACAGGTTAAAATGGTGTAGGAAAATGGTCCAAATAAATTGTTTGGTTATTTCCAGTAGGTTAATAGTCAGTCAACATGTTTCTGCTTTGAAACGGTGTGAATTTACCAGGCATTCATCAGGACAAAAGTGAACTAAACCCTGGCGGTATGAGCACTCTAAGGCCCACCCTAAACTAGGGAAGTGAAAGTGAAAATTGCATGTAAAAAGTGCATGAAGAAGGAGTGAACTCCTCCTCGGGTCTTCCCAAATAGGAGACCTCACAGTTAGTGTATGCACCTGTAAGGAAAGAAAGGGGACAGAGACATACACATAAGAGATAGAACAAACAGTTAAAAGTTGCTATGCTCATAGGTATTGCAACAGTGCACCAGTTGTAGTGAGAGGACAGTGGATGGCGATATAACTGTATTTTTAACACCATACTATGTCCCAGGAGAGATAGCGCTATACTTATGGGTGCCGTGGACTACAGGTGGTTCTGAGAATTATAGTAGCCCTTGCTTGGATGCCAGCACGTGTAAAATATCGGATCAATAGACCTCAATGGCCAGTGACCCCACCTGTAAAAAACACATAGAAGTCAGGGATAAAATGTCTCACTTGAATGGTGAGTCAATTGCACACCATGGATCTCGGGAGGGGGGTGGTAGCGTAATTGGCACACCCTAAGGGAAGAAAGCAACATATTCCGAAGAATTAAACACAAAGAAGTATGGGCGCTCTACTTAGCTCAATCCCGCCGGCTCAGGAGGAGTTGTGGGTGCAGATACACAACTTACGCCTTCGACGCCAGGCACCCGCTTTGAACCTGCTGTCACCCTCGTTACCGGATCCTGAAGATAAATGCGGTCTCCGTACTGCGATATAAATGCCTCGATGTGTTCGCACAATACTTCCGTGGTGGGCGTGGCTAGGTGGAAGAGGAGGCATGGGCCAGATTAGACAGCCAATGGGCAGTGCGTGATCAGAAAGTGTCATGCTCACGTGATGCATTGCGTGGTATTGACCAATCTAGATGTCCACACGTCATGTGGTAGAGAGAGCAATATGGAAGGAGACATCGCCATATTGCCCCATCTGCCACATTGCTGCGCTCGCGCTCTACCAGCGCTGTGCTATTTCCGGGTCCGGGTCTGGGGGCACTATTTTGGGGGCCATTTTGGATTGGGGATCTTTCATCCGGCGGCGGCCGCCATCTTTGAGCGGACTTGCGCAATAGGGATGACTGGAGCGCCTATTTAAGGCGGTCCTCAGTGTGGCGCTGTTCTATACCATCTGCCACATTGCTGCGCTCGCGCTCTACCAGCGCTGTGCTATTTTAAAACTGTCCTCGTTTTGGATTTTGGTTTGTTGCTTACTTTAACTTACCCCTGCTTTTAATACCGCTGCCTGCAGCTCGCGCCCCTCTCTCCCCTTACTGCACTTAAAATCGCACTAGTGTGCCTCAAAGCACCACCACTTTGGTGGGTCCGGGTCTGGGGGCACAATTTTGGGGGCCATTTTGGATTGGGGATCTTTTCATCCGGCGGCGGCCGCCATCTTTGAGCGGACTCGCGCAATAGTGATGACTGGAGCGCCTATTTAAAGTCGCTCCCCTACGCGCAGCGGGACGCGCAGGTGAACTCCCTCGCTTAGCCTGAGTCGTGCCGGAGTCCTGCCCGTCTGCGCCCGTCAGCGTCCCGGAGGCGCCGGGGCGGCGGTGGGCTGCTGCCCGGCCGGGTGGGGGGGAGGATGATCACCTACACGTCGGCGATGCTGCGCGCTATGCAGACCCACTCTTGCTCGTGCCGCACCGTTTTTCCCGGGCGCTTCAGAGGCAAACGGCGCTGTCCGGCCTGTGGCTGGTCGCCGTTGTGGACTTCTATTAACGTGGATAGGCCTGCCGAGTCCTGTGCGAAGCATCTCTGCCTGCTGCTGAATACGCGGTCACTGGGTTGCCATGCCCTGCACCTATATGATCTTCTGGTGAAGGAAAATCCTGTGTGTCTTCTCCTAACCGAAACTTGGCTGGGAGAGGCGTCTCAGCCGGATATATTCTCTGCCATTCCTCCGGCTTATAACATCTTCCGGCAGGACAGAGGGAAGGGCAGGGGCGGTGGAGTTGCTGTGGTGGTGAGGAACAACGTTCTTTGCTCAGTTCTGCCTCTGAACTCCATTGGGGGCTCGGAGTCCATTGCCTTCACGCTCAGATTGTCCCCGGCTCAAGCGCTTAAGGGGTTGCTGGTCTCTAGGGCGCCAGGCCCTCTGGGTTCCTTCCTCGAGGATTTGCAGATAGCGATATCTGAGTTGGCGCTGACTACACAGCATTGTGTTGTGGCGGGCGACTTCAATTTCCATCTTGAAGCGACCAGTGACCCGGACACCATCAAATTGCTGGACATTACATCTCCGCTTGGCCTCGCACCGTTTGTGACAGGTCCCACGCATGAGAAAGGGCATACCCTCGATCAGGTCTTCTCGTCAGTCCCGATTGTGGATGTCGAGACTTCGCCGGTGCTCTGGACGGATCATAGGCTGATTAGGTTCTCCGTGTTGGAGAGTGGGCGGCCGGCCAACAGCGCCCCCATGCTGCCTAGACCAGCCTCAAGAGCGCTGCATAGAGTGACGCCCGATATGTTGGAGCAGGCGCTCTCGGAACATCCTTGTCATCTTTCGGGTGATCTGGAAAAAGACACGGAGGCTCTGCAGCGGTGGCTGACGGAAAGGCTTGACGATTTTGCTCCTAAGGTTGCCCCTCGGGCCACGGTATTTCGGCAATCTGCGCCGTGGTTTACGGAGGCACTGCGGTCGGCCCGCAGCCAATGTAAGGTTGCGGAGCGGGCCTGGCGTCTTCAGTATAACGGGGAGGCCAAATTGGCCTATAGAGCGGCTGTTAAGGCTTATCACCGGGACATCTTAGGTGCCAAGAAAGAATACCTTGCTAGGAGGATTGAGGCGGCGGCGAACTCCTGTAAGGAGATCTTCACCATGGTGAAGGAGTTCACCACCCCCAGTTCCCACTCACCCCCGCCAGTATCATCGGATGCGTGGGCGTGTGATCTCGCCAATTTCTTTACCAACAAGATCAAGGCAATTCAGGCTTCTTTCTCGGAGAGTGTGGAGGAGGGCGGCTGCGGCCCCGGGGCGGGACATGAGTCATTGCCCACGCCTGTCGCAGTACTGGCAGATTTCGCTGCTGTCTCTAGCGAGGCGTCCCGGGTGTTGCTGGCCAGCCTCAAATCAGGCTCGCCACTTGACCCCTGTCCTGCCAAATTTTTGGCAGAGATGGCGGCGGTGGTGAATCCCCTGGTTAATCCCATCCTCAATACCTCTCTGAGGGAGGGGAGTGTTCCTCGCACCTGGAAAAGGGCGATGGTGATCCCCCTCCTGAAAAAGCCTGGTCTTGATGCCGATGTTTTGGCCAATTATAGGCCAATTTCACTTCTTCCGGCTTTGGCGAAGATCACCGAAAAACATGTTCATGGCGTCTTGTCGAGCTTTCTTGAAACTAACAATCTGCTCCATCCTTCCCAATCCGGATTCCGTCCTAATTTTAGCACGGAAACGGCATTGCTGGAGGTCTCTGAGATCATCAGGGAGACCTTGGATGTTGGTGGCAAGGCCATGCTAGTCATGTTGGACCTGTCGGCGGCCTTTGACACCGTCCCCCATGAGGCGCTCCTCGCCAGGCTCCATGACATCGGCATCAGGGGGACGGTGTTCAAATGGTTTACATCTTTTTTGGAAGGCCGCCGCCAGACGGTCTGGGTCTCTCAGAGCTCCGCCGAGATGCCGCCTTTGTGAGTAGGGGTTCCACAGGGTTCTGTGTTGAGCCTGTCGTTGTTTAACATCTACATGTCCCCTCTGGCGGCGGCGGTGGAGGCTTATGGGGCCCAGATCGTGTCCTACGCCGACGACACGCAACTCCTCTTCACATGCGGTAAAGATCTAGCATTTGATGGAGAGAATATCCGGGGTTGTCTTGGCATGGTATTCGATTGGCTCCAGCGGAACAGCCTGAAGGCTAACTCCAGTAAGTCGGAGGTGTTATTCTTCGGCTGTGTCACCGACCCTGAGTGGCGGCTATGGTGGCCGTCTGAAATGTGCCCTCCCGCACAGTCATCAGTGGTCGCCAAAAATCTTGGGGTTAAACTGGACAATAAGCTTTCGCTGAGGGCGCATGTCCTGGGTCTGGCCGGCACCTGTTTCGGCATTCGGAAAATGCTCCACAAGTTTCTTCCACTGCTTTCTGCGGAGCATAGGCGGATAACCGTCCAGGCGCTTATCGGATCCAGGTTGGACTATGCCAACGCCCTTTTTCTTGGCCTCCCTGACTACCTTGTCCAGCGCCTGCAGGTGGCTCAAAACTCCGCTGCCCGTGCCATCTTCGGTTTGCATAAGCGAGCACGAGCGTCCGGGCTGCTGCAAATGCTCCACTGGCTGCCCATCCGGAAGCGGATTATGTTTAAATCCCTGACGCTGATGCACAAAGCACTCTTTGGCTCAGGGGCTGGGTACCTAAGGCGTAGGTTGGCCTTCTATCGCCCAACCCGTTCGCTACGGTCTGAATCTCTTTTCACAGCTGTGGTTCCGCGTGTGAGGAAGGCCCGCACTGGGGGCCGTTCTTTCAGCTGTAAGGCCCCCCAGCTGTGGAATACTCTTCCACTGGCGCTACGCAGTACCCCCAATCTGCTTCAGTTTAGGAAGAGTCTGAAAACGTGGCTTTTTAATCTTTAGTTTCTTTTGGGTGGGCTTTGCTCTGTCTGCTTTCTGTATTTGCTTCTGTTGTTATGTCATTCTGTATTGAGCTGCCTGTGGAAAGTGCCGGGACACTCTTTTAGAGTAGCCGTGCGCTATATAAACCTGGTTTAACATAACATAACATAACATAACATCGCGAGTGCGCGCATGTTTCCATGGTTACGGCTGAATAAAAACTTTATCCGCAAGTATTAATGACAAAGCAATATCAGCGTATGGAAACGGCGCACCTTGGCCGTGTGTAGATGTATGCACTTCTAAAAGTTAACGAGTGAGCTAATAAGCAAATTCAAGTAATTTCAAAAGAGTAGGTAAATATACTCATTCCATTATTCAGGTAGCCTGAAAGGGAAACATCCATCACAACGCAACTTTTTCGACGCACTACCATTACAACGCAGGATTTACAACACAAGTCATTACAAACGACTTGCGCTGGAGGGCGCTGTAGGATAGAGAATAGTTTAATTTACTATCCAAAACCTTCCCTACTATCCACGGGGACTGGAGTTGGAATAGTAAATAAAACTATTCCACTATCCAGCGCCCCCCAACGCAAGTCGTTGTAACGACTTGCGTTGTAAAACCTGCATTGTAAAGGCATGCGTAGTAAAAGCATGCGTTGTGATGACATACATCCAGACTGAAAGCTTACTCGACAGGCTAAACGGACAAAAGGTTATAAGTTGGAAACGCACCATGTCCGATGCTCATAAAAAATGTCAGGAGGCCTATTGAGAAAATTCAAAGCGCATACAGTAATGAGTGATGTGCTTGTTTTCAAAAGCTCTCATAGACTGGAAACTAAACGGCACTTAACACGAAAAATGGTGTAAGCTAAAGAGGGCACCTCTATAATGGCGCAGGGGGCTTAGAGGAGCAGCGTATGCATATGTATCGTGCAAAAGTGCTGGCGGGTTGAGAGGGCGGTCTGCAATCGGGTAATACCCACACGTGAGATATTAAATAAAATACCCCATGAGTTATTAAATGGAATTACCCCATTCAGTGAGCAAGCTGCTATTCTTAGTGTACATTACCAAAGGGTAGAGCATGGGGAAGAAAGATAGTTTAAGACTGTATTACACATGCGTTATAACAAGTCAGTTACGGCACGAGTGTATACATGGGCTATTGGGGCCTGCTAATGCACACCTGTATTATACATTAACATATCCTTGATCAGAATACAGCACAGGTTAAAGGAACATGTTGGGATTAGTTATTTCAGGACTCAGTTCCAAGGGATGTCATCATTAAGTCCCCTGATATGGGTTCCCAGTCTGTAAACCCATCTTTGTTCTTTTTCAAAAAGTCTGTTGGAAATGTTAGTACCCCCATTGATCTGTTCGATTATTGTCCACCGTAGATCATTGGTAGTGTGGTTGTGCTGTAAAAAGTGACTGCTCATTTTAGTGGTTGCTTTCCGACACCTGATATTTCTCCTATGCTCAGATATTCTTTGCTTAATTTTTTGGGAAGTCATTCCTATATATCGCAGGCCGCAACGGCAGGTGATTAGATTGATGACATTCAGTGAATTGCAATTAGTATGGGCTCTTTGGGTCCATACTTTACCCGGTTTGAGTTCAAGTTGTTTGGATGTGGTTGTCAGGTGGCAAACACTACATTCTGAGCATGGGTAATGGCCCACTATCTTGGGCATACCCCAGGTGTCTGTGATGAATAGTGGGCCTGGGGGCATTGTTTCTTTTGGACGGGTATGGACCAGGGCGCCCTTCAAACTTTGTCCCTTCTTGAAGGAAAACAGGGGTTTCTCCCAAGTTTCTTTTATACTGGAGATGATTTTCCAGTTTTTATTTATTTACTTTTTCATTACATTGGAGAGGCTGCTGTATGTAGTTATACAGGTTAGGGGGATTTCCTGGGGTAGGTTGATCTTCTCCTCCAGGAGTGCCTCGCGAGGTTGATTGGGTGCCCTTTTATACGCCTTGTCCAGAGTACCTATGGGGTAGCCTCTTGCTTGAAGTTTCCGGGTAAGGCCAGCTGATTGTTCCTTGAAGTCTTTGACATCACTGCAGTTGCGTCTGATTCTAAGGTACTGCCCATATGCTAGATTCTCTTTAAGAGGGCGTGGATGGAAGCTGGTGAATTCTAGCAGGTTGTTTTTTGCCGTTGGTTTGTAATGTGTCTTGGTTGAGAGACTGGTGCCTGTGACAGTTATGGTCACATCCAAGAAGACAATCTCTGTCTTACTCATGGTGAGGGTGAACTTCAAATTTTGATCCAAAGTATTAATCCACTTAAGAAAGTCTTCTAGGAGGTTATCGCTGCCCTTCCATACCACAAGCACATCCTCGATGTATCTTTTCCACAGGTGGATGGAGGAGGTAAAGGGCCCATCTGGTGGTAAGATGTGTTTGGCCTCAAAATCTGCGATGTACAGCCCCGCCACACTAGGGGCGAAAGTGCTGCCCATCGAGGTCCCGGTGCTTTGTAAGAAGAGCTGCCCTTTGTAAGAGAAAAATTTTTCTTTCAGGGTTATGGTTGCACATTCCAGGATAAATGCTTTAGGTGTCTGGTAGTCCCAAACGACCGAATTGAGGGCAGACTCTAGGACTTTGATGGTGTCGTCCTGAGGAATACTGGTATACAGACTCTCTATGTCTAAGGTAACCAGTATCACTGTGTTCTCCTCAAAGGTCACTGTCTGTAGGAGCTGTAAGAGGCTTTTAGTGTCCTTTAGATAAGTCGGGGTATTTTGCACGATGGGTTTGAGATAGTGATCGCAGAAACGTGATAGGGGTTCTAGTATTGAGCTAATTCCAGAGACAATTGGTCGTCCTGTTGGAGGTAGTCTGTTTTTGTGTGTTTTGGGCAGTGTGTAAAAGTAAGGGATAACTTTATCACTGGCACTTAGAAAATTCGCTTCATTTTTTGATAGATGTCCATTTTCTTCCGCTCTTTTGATTAGGTTTCTAATTCTGCTGTGGGGTCTCTGGTCAGGGGGGTGTAGTTCTTCCTCTCATTCAGGAGATCTAGGCAGACTTTCCCGTAATCTGTGGTGTTTTGTATCACTATCCCCCCACCCTTGTCTGCTGGTTTGATAGTGATGTCAGGATTGTTTTGAAGGTCTCGAAGGGCTTGGTATTCAGCAGTGCTGAAGTTGCCAAATGTGGTGGGTTCGGGGCATGTTTCCAAATCCTTGAAAACAGCCTGTTCAAAAGCGGCTATGGCTGCTGGGACAGTGTGGGGTGGTGGCATAAAGGTGGAATTCAGCCTTAAAGCAGTATCCCCTTTACGGATTTCTTCATTGGGATCATCCTTCCCTTCAAAGAAGGATTTAAGTTTTAGTTTTCTAAAGAAACCTGCTAATTCGCAGTGTAATTTAAATGTATCTGGGCGTGCTGTGGGTACAAAGCCGAGACCTTTTTCCAAAACCTTGGATTCAATGGGGGTCAGAATTCTATCTGATAGGTTGGTGACGAGACTCATTGTCCGCTCGCCCCTGGTAGTGACGCTTTGCTAAGCGTGTGGTTGCTCACATGGTCGTCTGCTTCCCAGGAGACTTGGTTTGTTCCTCTCCTCTTCCCTCTTCCTCTCCGGCTCCTCTCTAAAAAAGGCGGCTGGCATTGGTTTTGGAAGTTGGGTGGTGGCATAAAGGCTGGATTCCAGCCTATGAGGGGAAAGGGTGGTTGTTGGAAGGGAAATGGATGTGCGCCCCTCCCATCTGCAGTGGTTGTGGCCACCTTTGCTGTTGGTTATAATAACCTGATCTCCCCTTGTTACCTCTATTGCCTCTTCTTTTCCCTTGTTTGAAGGAACCATTGCTCGAACCGCTGCTGTTGGAAAAGTTATCATCTGAATAGTCAGAGTTGTTAGAATTTCTGGCAGGTGGTGTATAATTGGAGGCAGAGTAAGGGTAGACCTTCTCAAATTCAAATTTCTTGAGATCTTTTTGGAATTTCGTAACCTTTGACTGCATGAGGTTGTCCTTGTATTCATTAAGTTCTTTATTTATTTCATCTAGCTTTTTCTTGTAGCCTGTTACAGTGGAGAGGCCGAGTGCCTCCCCAGTGTGCTTCAACGCCAGATGTACTGCAGAGTAGGTTTTGTGAAATAGACGTGACGTGGGTGATTAAGGAGGTGATAGTGATGGTTAAAAAATTTCTTAGTGTCTCAAAAAATATCTTTTATTACTTGATCACTTGGACAGGTTAAAATGGTGTAGGAAAATGGTCCAAATAAATTGTTTGGTTATTTCCAGTAGGTTAATAGTCAGTCAACATGTTTCTACCTTGAAACGGTGTGAATTTACCAGGCATTCATCAGGACAAAAGTGAACTAAACCCTGGCGGTATGAGCACTCTAAGGCCCACCCTAACCTATGGACGTGAAAGTGAAAACTGCGTGTAAAAAGTGAACTCCTCCTAGGGTCTTCCCAAATAGGAGACCTCACAGTTAGTGTATGCACCTGTAAGGAAAAAAAGGGGACAGAGACATACACATAAGAGACAGAACAAACAGTTAAAATTTGCTATGCTCATAGGTATTGCAACAGTGCTCCAGTTGTAGTGAGAGGACAGTGGATGGCGATATAACTGTATTGTTAACACCATACTATGTCCCAGGAGAGATAGCGCTATACTTAGGGGTGCTGTGGACTACAGTTGGTTCTGAGAATTATAGTAGCCCTTAAGGATATGTTAATGTATAATACAGGTGTGCGTTAGCACGCCCCAATAGCCCATGTATACACTTGTGCCGTAACTGACTTGTTATAACGCATGTGTAATACAGTCTTAAACTATCTTTCTTCCCCATGCTCTACCCTTTGGTAATGTACACTAAGAATAGCAGCTTGCTCACTGAATGAGGTAATTCCATTTAATATCTCATGGGGTATTTTATTTAATATCTCACCTGTGGGTATTACCGGATTGCAGATTGCCCTCTCAACCCGCCTGCACTTTTGCATGATACATATGCATACGCTGCTCCTCTAAGCCCCCTTCGCCGTTATAGAGGTGCCCCCTTTAGCTTACACCATTTTTCGCGTTAAGTGCCATTTTAGTCTTCAGTCTATGAGAGCTTTTGAAAACAAGCACGTCACTCATTACTGTATGCGCTTTGAATTTTCTCAATAGGCCTCCTGACATTTTTTATGAGCATCTACGCACGGACATGGTGCGTTTCCAACTGATAACCTTTTGTCCGTTTAGCCTGTCGAGTAAGCTTTCAGTCTACCTGAATAATGGAATGAGCATATTTATATGTCTAAAAAACACATTAGCTTCAAATTTCTGTGATTGACAGTTCTGGAATCTGAGGGGACCCACAAACTTTCTTCCACCCAGCATTCACCCAACTCTTCTGATAAAATGTGTACCTCACTTGAGTGGATGGGTCTAGTGACTGCAACTGGAAATGGCCCAAAAACGCAACATGGACGCATCACGTTTTACCAATGACAAATTATTTGCAATGTGTCTAGCTGTGGATTTTGGGCACCTGCTTCACTGGCAACAGGAACCTTAGCAAACCTGTACATTTATTAAACCTAAACACCTAGGGGAATCCAGCGTGGGGTAACGTTTGTGGTTCTCAACAGGTTCTATTACCCAGAATCCACTGTAAACCTCTAAATGTGTCTAAAAATATAATTGCCTCATATTTCTGTGATGGAACATTTTGGAATCTGAGGAAAGACACAAAATTCCTTCTACCCATCATTCCCCCAAGTCTACCAATAAAAATCGTACCTCACTTTTGTGGGCAGGCCTACGGCCCGCGATAGGAATAGGCCCCAAACTAACCTTTTTTTGCAATGTGCCTGGCTGTGGATTTTGAGCAAAGCTCAGCTGGCATCTAGGGAAACCTAGCACAGCTGTACATTTATTAAAACTAGACACTTGGCGAAATCCAGCATGTTCTAACTTCCATTGCTTTCTCCACAATTTTCTTCCCAAACATCCTTGCAAATCTCAATTGTGTACAAAAACACTTTTTCCTCATGTTTCTGCGATAGAAAGTTCTGGATATGAAAGGGGGTTACAACAAACTTCCACCCACCCATCAATTGCCTAATTCACCTGATAAAAATGGTATGTAACATTGTGTTAGGCCTAGTGCTCGTGACAGGATATGGCCCAAAAAGCAACATCAACACATCACATTTTTACGCTGAAAACTGATCTTTTTTTTGCAATTTGCCTAGCTGTGGCTTTTGGGCCCTTGCTCAGCCAGAATCTAGGGAAACCACGCAAACCTGTATATTTTTGAAAACTAGGCACCTGAGGGAATCCAGAGTGGGCTGACTTGTGTGGCTCTAACCATGTTTTTTTACCCAGAGCCCCTTGCAAACCTCAAACTTTGGATAAAAAAACACATCTTCTTCAGATTTCTGTGATGGAAAGTTCTGGAATCTTCAAGGAGCCACTAACTTCCATTAACCCAACATTTGCCCAAGTATCTTGATAAAATTGATTACTCATTTGTGTGGATAAGCCTACTGCCCGCAACATGAAATGGCCCAAAACTTATTGTGGAGACATCAAAATTATCTAAAAACAACCTGATTTTTCAAGGTGGTCGCCTGTGTTTTTGGCACCGGGCTCAGCTGCCAACTTGGGAAACCTACCAAACCCACACATTTCTAAAAATGAGACATGCATGGTAGTCCAGTGGGGTGTAGCTTGTGTCAATAACCTCAAAGTTTTCTTACCCAGAATCCACTCCAAACCTCAAATTTAGTTTAAAAAATAAAATCACATTCACGTCACATTTCTGTAGGGGAAGTTTATAGCATCACCAGGCTGGCACACATATCCTACCACCAAGCATCATCATCAAAAATCTTTATTTCGGCTAGATTGCCATAAAAGATAACACACAAAGGTGATACAAATAAAACAAGCAAATACATCCTGAACAATCAGACAACAGAGCAAAAAATAGATTCATTGAAGCTTTAAAAAGTAATAGGAAATAGTTAGAAATTGATGATGTTTAAAAGTTAAACAGCTAGTCAACAATCAAAAGGACGTAAAACTGTGATAAGTCCAGTGAGAAGTAAAAATAGTTAAAAAGAGAATAATTAAAATGTAACAGTAATACAATTGTACAGTTCATCTACAGCCCTGGGTAACAAGCATCTTCTCTTGTGCCAGAAGGTTTCCAGATATTTAGCCACCGCAAACACTATCATACTAGAAAGGTCAGTTTTAGGGACCCTGAATGCCTGCAGACAGTGAGTAAAACCTAGATTTCTGCAGGCAGGGACTATCCACTTCCTTCTCGCCTGCCCATAAGTTTGACAAAAAAACAGTATGTGCAACTCAGTTTCTTGATCATGATTGCACCCGGGGCAGTGACTCAGGGAGGGATCAATCCAATTGCATGTGAAGGCTCGGATTGGCAGACTTCCGTAACTCCACTGTAAGTACAGTTGCCTAGTATTAGAAGGGAATATAACATCTAAGATACCCTCCAACTTATAAATGTCCTTGATCTTTAAAAAGGAGTCAGTCAGGGGGCCCGACTGTGTGCCCTGTCTCTGTGCTACAATTTTACTTTCTCGATAGAGTGAGAGTAACTGTTTCCTTGAGACCGTGGAACAGGCGGTCGCGGGGGTAATCCACAGGTCGGGTAATCCAAGATGCATGAACTCTTTTTTTATATATTGGAACCAGGGGATGTTCCCTACAATCGGGTATTTTAGGATTTCCTGGAGCTCAGACCTATAACTAGCCAACTCTGGGGTGGTCCAGACTCTACGCCAAAAGGTTAGAGGCCTAACTCCCATGTCTTCATCAAGAGGCCTTAAGTCCCAAATCTAGCCTCATTGGCAAAAGGGAGGTACTAGGGGGGAGAAGTAAAAGCTGCCTAATGAATTTATTCTCTGTTACCACTAACTCGCGGTTACACGTATGGCCCCAGAGTTCACTGCCATATATGACCGCTCCCCTAGCCTGCACTCTATATATATCTAGCGGGGGACCAATAGCCTTGATGGTAGATTTGTTTTTATTTACAAGGGCTATTACGCCTCCCACCATTTGGGCCAGTTTGAGTTGAATTTTAGTTTGATGATGGCGCCAGGACATGTGCTCATTTAAAGTCACCCCTAGATATTCAAAAGTGCGGACTCTCTCCAACCTGTTTCCACCAATAGAAGGGTTGGGGCGAGTTATTGGGGGAGGATTAAAAATCATGTATTTGGTCTTGAGAGCATTGATCTCAAGGCCATGGGATCCACAAAATTCCTCAAAACCCTTCAAGATTTGATGGATCCCCATAGGTGTCTTAGACAGAAGCAGGGTGTCGTCGGCGAACATAATCGCCGGCACCCTGCTTCCAGCCAGTCTGGGGACGTCACTGTCCTCTACCCTATTTAGATGAGAGATTACCCCGTTGACATAAAGGCAGAACAGGGTCAGTGCAAGCACACAACCCTGTCTTACCCCCCTGTCAACGGGGAATCTGTGGGATAGAGAACCGTCCCGTCCACATCTAACCTGCGCATAGTTGTTTGTATGCAGGCGGATAATCATGTATATTAGGTACCGGGGTACCCGCATATTGGACAGAACAGACCAAAGTTTTCTTCGGGGGACTAGATCAAATGCCGCCCGTAAATCTACAAAAACGGTATAGAGGCTGCCACTCTCCAATTTTACCGTTTTCCAGTATAAGAGAACCAAGCGAAAAATTTGGTCTATAGTGGAGACTTTTTTTCTGAACCCCGCTTGGAATGGGCTCAGAACCGAATGTTTGAGCATCCACTCCAATAAACGATCCAGGATGAGCCTTGCGAAGATCTTTTTGGGTACATCTATGAGGCTAATAGGCCTGTAGTTGACTGGGAGCAGAGGAGAGCCCTTCTTAAAGAGCGGTACAATCTCTGCTCCCAGCCAAGTACTAGGTAGCTCCATCCCGCCCAGTATTGAATTAAAAAGGACCTGTAGATATGGTGCCCATACAATTGGTTCGTGCTTGAACAGGTCTCCGGGGAGCCTGTCCAAGCCCGGAGCTTTCTCTGCTCTCAATTTATCAATTGCAGCGCCAACCTCCCCACCGGTGAATTCCTCATGGACCAGTTCGGAACTAGGGCCCATCACCAGGTTGCATGTATATTAGCTTCAACTGCTAGTGTTGGGTCCACTGTACCACTTTTAACGATCTGCCAAAATTTCCGACTGTCTCTGGAGTTAAAAGCACCCACCATTTCGGACCAATTTTCATTATCCCACTCGGTCTTGGCGATCTGGATTTGATGTCTGTACTCTAGCCTTTTTGCCCTAACCAGCACGGTGCTGACCCTTAGCTTAATAGCCTCAAGGAGTTCGGCTTTGGCCTTCATACAAGCTGAATTATACCATGAGGCTTTCGTTGATTTAGTAAGCTTTTTCGATACTCGGGGGCTCAGAACCTCTGCTATAGAGTTGGTGAGCTCAGAGTGAAGATCACCAAGTGCATTGTGTATTTCCGGAGTCGGGCGTGATAAAATAAGCTTTTCTACACTTTGGAAGACCGGTAGGATTAAGGCATATAGCCGAGAGATGGATTCCGGATTCCCTATAACTTTTGCCCATCTTATTCTGCGTCTGATTCTCACTGATATAGCCAGGCACCTGAAAGTCCACAATCAGTGGATTGTGATCGCTTTCATCCCGTGGGATTACTTGGAAACTCCTCACCATAGCCCAGTAACGCGTTTCCACAAAAATATAGTCTAAACGTGTCTCAGACCCTAGTTTGTTGTAAGTGGATTTAGGGGGAATGTCCCCAATGACCCGCCCGTTACAGGCCCTTATGGAATTATTAAGAGACAGGGCCATGATTTGTGTAGCAAGCGGAGTCCAGGACTTAACTGGTGAACCCCCTACAGGTGGAATATCCCATTGGTCATCCTCCTCCAGTGTGGCACCTTGCAGGAAAGCTGGCAGAGGTTCAAATTGACAATTAAAGTCACCCCCTACCAGATATGGGATGCCTTAGGGGATAGAATCCAAAAAGTGAGATAAATCCTCAATTGTACCTGAGACACTGGACCCGCCCGTGGGTCTGAAATATACGTTAACTATATTAAGTTTAACCGCATTGGGCCATTCCAGTGCCACACTTTGGATATCCGGAGAGTTTGACTCCAGTTTTGATACTGAACAACCCAGGTGTGAACCCACCCAGATAAGAAGTCCACCTGACGGGCTTCCCTTCCCCCCCCATTTTGCCTCAATAGAAAATGAGGCAAAGCCAGTGCGGTGGTAGGGTTCCCTGGCCCACGTCTCCTGGAAGAGGCAGACATCTTGTAGGTCAATAAATGACCCCCAGTCTGGCAGGTCAAGTTTATTGGATATTCCTGCCAAATTCCAGGAGACAATTGACAGGGAACCATGCTCCATAACTGCTCTTACTCTGTAGTTGGTAACCCTGTTAACTACCGGGGACGGTAGAGCCTGCGTTATAATTAAGCTACTTGAACCATTTTGGTGTGTCCTATCCTCACTACTTAAGTTGGGGGGGAGTCATCTAGGGCTAAATGGCTTCCAGATTCATTAGTCTCGGCAGCAAGTTTATTGAGTCAGTCTACACCCTCCAAATCATTTAGAGGATCAAATCTGTTATAAAGTGGTAGAGGGTACGCTAACCTATGTAATGGGTTTGCCCAACGGAATCCTCTCTGTCTGAAAATGGGAAAGGAATTTTGAGGACCAGTATTCATTACCCCTGGGTAAAAGTACTCAAGTCCGAGAGATTGAATGTCGCCCTCTCGGCCAAATCTGGGTTCTCTCCGTATGTAATCTACAGCCCAGGGGTCTCTAAAATTCACTAGGATACAATCCCCTTCAAGGTTTTTAGGGTTATTACCCACCCAGTGTACCCTTCTAACTCCCAAGATTTCAGTACTCGACGATGGGGGAAGGGTCCTATTCCTATCTAACCAAAAAACAACCTTGTTCTTTAGTTCCCTATACGATTCTGAGTTTCCCGCCCCCAGGGATCGCACTCCCACTAAAACTATTGTGTAGGCTGCCGCCTCTGGGGGAAGATTTATACTAGAGAGTTGCTTTTTACTGGCTTCCTTATCCTGCTGAGTTTGAATATTCAACTTTCTGTCTGTAGATTTACCACTAAATAAGGGCTGGGCTGCACCTACCGGGTCCATTGCTTTCCCACCGTGCCTTACTATACCTACGTGTTTCTTCGGATGTGCTTTTGAGGTAGGTGTATTTATTTTTGTATCTGTTTTTTTATTGGGTTCACCAGCTGATGCCCCGGCTATTACAATACTAGGGCCCGAATCCCTTGTAGTGATCCCTGGTGATCTAGTAAGAGAATTACCCTTAGCCAGATCAGCTAGTAGGAGTGAATTATCTCCCACCTGCTTTTCAATTTGGTCTAGCTTGGAGTTAATCAACCTGGTTCTCTCTAAGAGTGGCAACATTAGGGTTTTCATCAGAAACTCAATTTTACCCAGGAGATCTTCATCGGGTACAGACTGAGAGACAGGATGACTAGTGCCTTCCATTGTATGACTAGGAAGGGTGGGCGGTTGGGGAACAGCTGTTGGAGCTAAATCTAGGGACTTCTTTTGTTGTTTAGCAAGATGACCCGTTAGAGAACTACCCCTTCTTTTCCTACTCTTTGATTTCATCCTGTCTGGAGAGCCCAGTGACAGAGACTGGGCGGATTGAGTAACAGGCCCTGGGGAGCAATGCGAGCCAGCGATATCACTGCTAGGGGGCAGGCTCACAGATGATAGATTTAGGCTCAGAGTGTCTGAAACATCCCCAACATCTACCAGCCTTATTTCTTCCCCTAGAGTGTAAGTTGGTGCGGGGGAAACCATCTTGCCTATTGGACCTAAAGAAGATCGTTTTCCCATTATTAGATCCAGAGAAAGTCATTTTTCTGCATAGGCTATCTCCTTTTCCAGTATAGTGGAGGCTCTTTTAAAGAAATGGTCCAGAGTGCCAGTGACCACACCACTGGATGTGGGGATTGCAACATGGTGGTTTTTTCCAGATCATAAAGACATAGTACAGACCAGAACCAACCCACAAATTAGAACAACCTACACACCTATACCTTGGGTCCTTCAAAGCCTTGCAAACTCTAAATGTACGGCAGGTGTCAAACAAGAATTTAAAACAAACAAATATAAGGGGGAGTGGCCCAGCCCGGCCTTGGTCGACCTTGGACGGCCTTAGACGGCCCGCCCTTTGCCCGGGCTTAGCCCGGCATTGCCCGCGCGCGTCCCGCGGGAGCGAGAGTGGTTAAATAGCGGGAGGTGGGGGCGGGAAGAGGACCGGCGGCGGCAGATGATCAGCCGCACTGCACGCTGGTGCTCGCAGTCCCGCCGGTGTCCTTCGAGTCAGTGAATCCCACTGATGCGCTGTGCCAGTGCGCTCCCCTTTGCACGAGTCCTTTCTCGAGCGGATCCCGCAAAGCGGGGGCCGCGAGGAGTGGGGTCGGTAACAGCTGAAGGAGTCCTGTGGCGAAACAGTGATCCGAGAGTCCTGGAGCCCAGCGAGGGAGGAAACAAAGAAACACCAAGTGAGCACTGCCCCAAAGAATCTTAAGTTCAGGCAGGAGGCGGGGGCGGGAAGAGGACCAGCTGCGGCAGATGACCAGCCGCACTGCACGCTGGTCCTCGCAGTCCCGCCGGTGTCCTCATAGTCAGTGAATCCCGCTGATGCGCTGTGCCAATGCGCTCCCCTTTGCACGAGTCCTTTCTCGAGCGGCTCCCGCAAAGCGGGGGCCGCGAGGAGTGGGGTCGGTAACAGCTGAATGAGTCCTGTGGCGAAACGGTGATCCGAGAGTCCTGTAGCCCAGCGAGGGAGGAAACAAAGAAACATCACCAAGCATTTCCCCAGGACTCCCTATGACAATGCTACCTCACTTGTGTAGGTGGGCCAAGTGTCCATAACAGGGACAGGCCCAAAACATACTGTTGAGATATCCAAACTATCTATTGCAAAACAACCTAATTTTGATAAGGGGTCACCTGTGTTTTTGGTCCCAGCCTCAGCGGCCATTTAGGGAAACTTACCAAACCCAGACATTTCGAAAAACTTGACACCCAGGAGAGTCCAGAGATGTAGCTTGTGTTGATCCCCCCATGTTTTCTTACCCAGAATTCCCTGCAAACCCCACATATTCCTTTGAGGTCCTGGCTGTGGGTAGGAGAAGGACCTTCCATCTGCTCTCGCCCTTTAGAAGTGTGGGACGACGGCCAGGAGGATGTCGGCTGAATGTAGGTTTCTCTTGGGGAAGTGGAAGGGGAGACGGTTGTTGAGGTATTGTGGTCCACTGTTATGAAGGGCCTTGTATGTGTGCGTAAACAGCTTGAATGTTATTCTTTTTTCGATGGGGAGCCTGTGGAGATTACGGAGGTGTTGGGTGGTGTGGTTGTGCCACGGGATGTTGAGGATTAGTCTGGCTGCCGGGTTCTGGACGGTCTGGAGCTTGCGGAGAAGTTTTTTGTTGACTTCGGCATAGAGGGCATTGCCGTAGTCCAGTCTGTGGGTTATGAGGGTATTTATTACCTTTTTGTGGAATCGGAGGGGATCCATTTGAATGTTTTAAGGAGTATGCAGAGGGTGTTGAAGCAGGCTGTGGAGATGGCATTGATCTAGCGGTTCATCGTGAGCGATAAGTTCAATATGGTGCCGAGGTTATGTGCATGGTCTGCCAGGGTGGGTAGGGTTCTGAGGGCGGTTGCCACCAGGTGTTGTCCCAAGCTGAAAGGGTGGTGCCAAGGGTGAGGACTTCTGTTTACTCTGAGTTAAGTTTCAAGCAGCTGTTCTTCATCCAGGTTGAGATGGCTTTCATCCTTTCTTGGAAGTTGAGCCTGGTGATTTTGGGTTCCTTGGTGAGGGAGAGGATGAGCTGGGTGACATTGGCGTAGAAGGCGATGTTGAGCCTGTGGTTTCTGACGATGCTTGTGAGGGAGGCCATGTAGACGTTAAAGAGGGTGGGGTTGAGGGAGGATACCTGGGGTATTCCACATCTGGTCTCTGTCTGCTCTGAGTGGTAGGGCAGGGGCCTGACTCTCTGTGGTCTGCCTGTGTACAATTAGCATATCCAGTGTAGGCCCTTTCCTCAGATACTGGTGTTGTGGAGTCTGGCAGCTAGTGTGTCTCTGTCTGCTCTGAGAGGTAGGGCAGGGGCATGACTCTCTGTGGTCTGCCTGTGTACAATTAGCATATCCAGTGTAGGCCCTTTCCTCAGATGCTGGTGTTGTGGAGTCTGGCAGCTAGTGTGCGGTGGGAGATGGTGTTGGAGGCTTCTGATAGGTCTAAGAGGATGAGGGCTGACATATGGCCCTGGTAAAGGAAGGCGTGGATGTCATCAGTGGCGGCAAGGGGGGCAGTCTCTGTGCTGTTGTTTCTGCAGAAAAACTCTTAAAACGTCTGTTGTAAAACACAAAAAACTTTCATAAAAGGAGAAACTCAGCAAAGCAGAGTAAAAACACATAGTTGTGAGTGCCGGTCTCTCTGTAATAAGCTCTCATCCTGTTTAGCCATATGCCGTGTTTACCCCGTATGCTTGACCTTGATCTCTCTCTTGCTGAATGGTATCGCACTGGTTAAGTAGTCATGTTCCATAAGGTTCCATTTGGTCCTATTGTCTGCTACTCGGCCTGTGTCTTTGACGATTTCTACCAGTTTTGGCATTCTCTGTTCGGCCACTCCCAAGAATTTCACAAATCTGCAATTCAGTTGCGTGTTTGATGGATTCAGGCGCCAATCCCTCTTCGCTTAAATTGACCTTTGAGAAGCAATTGGCGTGCCTGTTGCAGTTCCTCGCATAGACAAATTACATGAAGGATGTCGCCCTTGCTGGTGTTGCATAACCTGCAGGTCTTGTTGCCGTCTTTCCTGAGTCATGGTGGTAAGTGCCCTGTGCATGGCAAAATCCCTAGTCTGTACTTTAAAAAATTCATTTTTATGGCTTTGGGGTACCCCTGATTAAAGTATATTTGTGGAGTTAATGATTTGTAGGAATTGAGAGTCATCCATGCATGTGATCTTTTTGCAAATGAAGCCTTGTCCTCCAGTAAGGAGTGTAATTTGACGTTTTTCCAGACTATTTTTTTGAAGTTGCCATGCCCCAGTTGTTTGTCCCAGAGCTCTTAGAGTTTAGTGACTTTGAAGGCTCACTGGAGGTATTTTCTTGCCTCTGAAGTGCCCCTGCTTTGTATGTCGCTCCATAGCAGAGAATTTAGTGTGTTTGTAGTCGCACTTCTTAGTTTGTGGCAACAAATGATGTACGCTCCGTGCCTGGCTAGATATTGGTTTTGGAGGCCAAACTCCAATCTTATTTGTGCTGGAGATGTGTAAGTCGGGAGTGAGAACATTTTTCTATAGGCTTTGACCTGTATGCTGTCCAGGTCCTTGGAGTCCCTTCCCCACATTGCCTCGCTGCTATGTGATCGAGGGGAGCAGTTTTGCCTGGATTACCTTCAGGAACGGGGTTAGTGTCAGACCCATTAGTCGGAATGCCAGATTTTTCATTGTCAAGGCAATCAATAGGCCTCTCCTTCTAATTTCCTGCCTCTGTTGTGAAAAAGAGCCTTCCTTATCAAATGTGACTCACAGGTATTTATCCTCGCAAGTTGGGTCAACTTTTATGCCGCCAAGAAACCAGCTCTTCTGTTGTTTTTTGTTGGTGTACATTGACATTGTGCGTGTCTTGCTGTGATTTATTCTTAAGTAGTTTTCCTTGACGTATTTCTCCATGCCAATAAGGAGTCGTTGGAGGCAATGTAAGTGTGGCTGAGTAACACTACATCGTCTGCGTACAAAAGATTACGCAAGATTTTTCCTCCTATCCTTGGGGAATGGGAATTACAGTCGTCAAGCGCTTTCAAAAGGTCCACCATGTAAAGATTGAACATGGTTGGCGCATGCACGCACCATTGTTTCAGGCCTTTAGTGGTTGGTACTTTTGAGGACAAGTGGGTGCCGCTTCCTAATTTCACCTGAACCCAGGTGTCCGTATGGAGGAGCATCAGCATATTTAGGGTTGGCTGTGGTAAACCCCATTGCGCTAGTTTCCCCCAAAGTCTGCCTCTATTGATGTTATCAAATGCAGCGCTAAAGTCGATATAGCACAGATGTAAAGGGAATCTTAGATGCTTTTGCTGCATCGATGATTAAAGACATGGCAAGAATGTTTGTTGGATGTCCCAGTCGTTTTTCTGAATCCAGTTTGGTTCAGCGGTATTATCGTGTTTGACTCGGCCCAAAGTGTAAGCTCCTCTAATATAGTACCAGCAAAATATTTTGCCTTGTTGTCAATGAGGGCTACTAAACGATAGTTGTTTGGATCAGCCTTGTCTCCCTTTTTATGATGTGGGACAATCGTCGAGCCCTTCCAAGATTCTGGAACATTGTTTAGTAACTTGATTTCCAAGAATAGGGGATGCATGATTTCGGACCACTCTTTGTTGTTTGCTTTGTAGAGGGCAGGTGGTATGCCGTTTGGGCCCGGAGCGCCTTCTTTCCTGCCTTTAGCTATCTCTCCTTTGATTACATCTAACTGCTGGCACCTCGATGTCTCTGAGTGGATGGTGTTTTTGCCGAAGAGGGCTCGACCCCGTGTCTCAAGCATACCCATTTTCCGATTTCCCTCTTTGAAATTACATGTCCCCATTTGGCCTCCTAGGTTCTCTGTATCATCAATGAAATGGCTAGAAAGATATTTTGTCCAGATCTCTTCTGTGATGTGCGACCCCATTTCTTTGCGCTGCGGACGCATGAACCAATTTACTGTTTCCCAGAAGCGGGCGCCATTGTTGCTGTTGGTGATGTATAGAAGTTTGGCCCATACTTTGTTTTCGCCCTCTCTCTTGGTATTCCATTTAAATTGCTTTAGCGCTGCTCTTTGATATTTCAGCACTGCTGGTAAGCTGATGTTTTTAGGATCCTTTCTTAGTTTGCGTAAGGCCGAGTTAGCTGAGCTTTTAAGGTTCCTTAAGTGTACTCTCTGTTCATTGTTTAGGTTATATTTACTGGCCCTGAATGAAGGTTATCTTTGTAGAGAGAGTTAATTGCAAGCTTTTTTAGCAGTATTTTAGTAAAGTGAGCCTCGTAAGTAATGTGCCCAGCCCCAGTCGGTGCTTGGCTATTGAAGAGTTGGAGTGCAGTTTCGGCTTGAAGATTCGTGTTAGCAGACTTGCATTTTATCCTCTTTTGGTCAAGGAATAGATCGGCCCCATTGTTGTATCTGGCCTGATTAAAGTAGGAGTGATTGATGTTAAATGGCATTCCTGGGGACGATGGTCACTATCACCCTTATCACCCATTCTATAGCCCAAGATGTAAGGAAACAGCGCAAGGCTCGCGAAGATATAATCCAGTATGGAGCTTGTTCTAGTCGAGTAAAAGGAATTAACTGGATAGAGTCTGCTGGAAATCTCCCGTTTATTGCCCGGAGATTTTGGTGTTCTAAGTCGTTAATTAAGCGACTGTTATGCCGTTTTTTCCTATCAACGATGACACTTTGCAGTGGAATATTGTGAGTTCTATTTAAAGCCAGGATCTCCTCCCCTTCTGCCGAGCCAATTAGGTCTTGATTTAGATCCCCGGTCAAAAGGAAGAGTGGGTTTTCCATTTGGATGGCATACTCGGCCAGTTTGTTAGTAATTTTGGTTCAATCTTTCATCTTGTTTTTTGGGTGTACGTATGAGTCGATTATGCATACCTCCTCTATTTTTCCATCAAGGGCAATTCTTATTTTGACTGCTAGTGTTGTATTTGAAGTTAAATCCATAATGGTGGCTGATGCTATTGTTGTGGTGGAGACATATGTAGCCAATCCGCCTGAATGGTGGCCAAACCTGCTAGTCCTTGAAGCTGGTATGGTAAAACATGTGTAGCCCTTGATGTGCTGTGCATCCTTGAGCCAGGTTTCTTGGAGCGTTATTCTGTCGAAGAGGGAGATGTAAGCCAGGAAGTCTGGGTCGTCTATTTTTGTGGTTAGACTGTTGATATTCCAGGAGCATAAGCCTAGGATTGGTTCCCTTCACCCCCTGCGATCTCTGTTTTGGAAGAAGCGTTAGTCCTCTTTCGAGCATAGTGTGATGGTGCGGGACAGTGTTTCCCTTGATGGGCCTTGTGGTGAGTCTGCTGCTGCCACCGACCTTAAGTCTGGTCGATCCCATGGGGTATTTACGCTCCGTTTTGGTGAGCTTCCCCGGGCGCCTCTGAGCACGCTGGTAAGTTGAGCCTGATGTATCTTTGGTGGTGAACTTGGCCTGCTCAGAAATGGCATGGGGTTGGCTGGTTTTGTGAAAGGGGCGACCCTAATGCCCCAGGTGTGGAGTAATTCCTGTTCTGCCAAGATTGAGTCTGCTATGTTACTTGAAGTCCAGGTTGTCTTGGTTGCCTCAGGACTTTAATGATTGGCTGCGGATAAAAATTCTACGGAGACTAAGTCCTTTGAACTTATACCCTCTAGCTTTGGGATAAAATTCATTAATTTGAGGATGTTGCCGCGATTTAAGAGATCCTGTTGTCCCTTTGATATATATTCGGGGTGGAAAACCAAGATCTCTGTTGGCTGGCGACTGTTTTCTGGTTTTTGTTGTTTCGTTGATGGTGAGTGTATTGTAACCATTGGATCTTTGTGTGGTTTATCTTCCTTTGTGTCCAGGTGCAGTCTTGCTCCAGCTGCTAACGGGGTCTTTATGATTGCTGTCGTTGTTGTGTGCTTAAACGAGGTTTGTTTTGATTCTGTCCCCTTGTCATGTGGCCGTTTTGCCAGTGGGTTCGCCGTTGGTCTTGACATGGGATATGTGCTCATAGCGTCTGTTTCTCTTGATGGTGCATCCTGAGTTAGCCCTGTTGTTGATCCAGTGATTCCCTTCTGTCCCCTATATAGGGATTTGAATTTGGGGATTTTTGCTTAGCATCCGATGGGTTTATTGTCTCTAAGTTAGACGTCTGACCGCCTGCTTGCCCTGAAAAGGTGACTTCGTTGATTGGGACTCTTGGGTGTTTCCTTGAAATTTGACAGTGTTGCCTGGTCTTTCCACTGTCTGCTTTCGAAGGCGAGCAGTTCTTCAGTATTATTGATTTTTTACCTTCATTTTGTACCCTTGGATCATCAAAACTTGTGCTTCTTCTTTTTGATTTTTGTTGTGGTTCTGGAGTATTTGGTACCAGGTTTGCCTGATGTGTTGGCTCATCATTGCTGAGAGCCAGAAAAAATGGAAAAATATTTTGTTGTATTTGTTTGTGCTTTTTGGTTCCTCCCTTTCCTTTTTTGTTGGCGGCGTTGTTTGGCATTAAGTTTTTGCGGATTCCCGATTCCAGTTTGCGCGGTCTCGTCGTTTTGGGCCTCAGTATCGACTTTAAAGCCATTACCACAGTTTTTCCTACTGGGTGTCCGCTCTTCACATTCGCTGGGGCTCCGATCTTTTATTGCATTTTCTGCTGTTGAGATTCTTATGGGGGGATTCACTTAACTGGGGCTTGTGGCTGTTACTTACCCCATCAGGCAGCCTTGCTGAACTTCGGCCCCTCGCCAGCACTCTACCGCTCTCCCCCGCCACCGCAGCTGTCAACGCGGCCGCCGAGAGGGGGGAGCGAACAACAAACTACATTTCCCGGCGTCCCTTGCTGGGAGGACGAGACGCCCACAGCAGCGCCACTTTCCCGCGCCCGGAGGCGCATTTAGACGCGGTGCTCCTGCTGAGGAGCGGGGGATTCACTTAACTGGGGCTTGTGGCTGTTAATTACCCCACCAGGCAGCCTTGCTGAACTTCGGCCCCTCGCCAGCAATCTACCTCTCTCCCCCGCCGCCGCAGCTGTCAACGCGGCCGCCGAGAGGGGGGAGGGAGCAACAAACTACATTTCCCGGCGTCCCTTGCTGGGAGGACGAGACGCCCACAGCAGCGCCACTTTCCCGCGCCCAGAGGCGCATTTAGATGCGGTGCTCCTCCCGCGTCGCGGGACGCGTGCGGGCGGCGCCGGGCTGAGCCCGGGCAGAGGGCGGGCCGTCTGTGGCCGTCCGAGGCAGGAGTAGGCAGGGCTGGGCCACCCCCCTTGGCTGTTTATCTGAGTAAGTGCCCCGACTTCTATAAACTATATATTTTGGTCACCGAGAAGTTATTTGAGTGTTGTATAGTTTATGACATATCTGAACGTCATTTTATCCCGTAACCTGTGCCCTATATCCCTAAATTGCTGCCAATAATGTCAAAACAAACCTCTCTAATGGATAACTATTTGGTTAAAGTTGTTAGTAGGATTAACAGTGACAGAAGAAAATCCTTAGGTCAAGGCAATCTACCTGACCCATCACCGGATTTATCATTGGATCCCACTATCGAGGATAACACTTCTTCCACTGTGACAGTCGAGCCTAAGGACACCAGTTGTAACATCGGAACTACCCCCGTAGAGGTGTTAGATGACTCTATCCCTGTGGATGACCAATCTGATAACCCTGATGGTACTCTACAACCATGCACAAGGGCTACACGTTCCATGAGAGCATGTGGGAAATTAACTACCAAGCGGGGAGGCCATATGACCAGGAGGAAAAAGGAATCCACACCTAAGAAAAATGTTTGTGACAAAGGGACTTTAACTAAAGACAATTGTGTTACTATTAATACTGATCAATTTGATTCGTTAGTGGGTTGTATAGATGGTAAATTGAAGTTGATTGTTGAACCGTTACTTGCCAAAATTGATGCCCTATCAGCTGAAGTATCTAAATTGGGGTCCCAGCTAGATGTGTACGCAGCTAAGATAGTTAACACTGGACCAGCTAGTAAGGATGCCCCTAGTATTCAATCTGCCTCAAAACCAGCTAAGGGGAGGTCTTGCTCCATGAAAAATGTTACATCTGGTTTCAACAAGGATAGTTTGCAGGTCCCATCTGCCTTGCCAAGTACGAGCACGTTACCAGCACGTAATTTAGACAGTGTAGGGCAGGCACCACCTGCGACGGCTGCGGCTGCAGCTGTGGGGTCTGTAGTGGGACCTATTCATAAAAAAATACTACCAACTCCTAAGACAGGCCGGGCAGTGCAGGCACCAGCAATGCTGGCTGCGGCTGCTGGGTCTGTAGCAGCATCTGTTGGTAACAATCGCTCGGTAGATCTCCCACCCGAGTGTGTACCCTACGTAGTGGTTTTAACCAATGTTCCCTCCTTAGCACTTAGTCAGGCCTTATCATCTCAAGTGCCGCGGGACTCGTTAAAGAACAAAACGGTCTCCTGGCTACATAGTCATTGTGGGTTTCCAGTTAATTTTTCGGATCAAATTCTATCTACCAGAAGGGTTAACTGGATTGGCAACACTAGAAAGAACTGCGGGGGAGACTGTGTGATCGTCAATTTTAAATACCCCCAGCATGTTGCGACGGTCCTGCTAAGAGCTGCTGCTATTACACAGTATGAGACCGATGTAACTGCACGTCCTTTGGGCTATTTTTATAACCATCTTAATAAGATTCCACCTGCCATTAGCAGAGATAGGGCATTCACCCCTAACTCTGTACCCAATGGTGAGAGATTTTTTCAACCTACCCCTAAGTTTGTATCTAATGGGTATAGATTTTCCCTGCCTACAACAAACTTTACACCCTCTGGTGATAGATTTTTCCCACCTAACCCTAACTTTGTACCTATTGGTGACAAATTTTTTCAACCAACTCATGGGATGGTCTATGAAGTCCCGGTCCAGAACAGGTATCAACTCCTAAGTTCTCTGGACCAGAATGATTGACTTCATAAGGGACCTGGGCTTCGGAGGGACGTCACCAGGGATGCCAATCTGAATAATCCTAGTGAAGAAAAGGTGGTCGCTGAGAGCCAACATACTAATGATATTATGGGCAATACGAGTAGTGGGACAACAGTAACCTGTGTGACTGAGATTTACGAGGACCTAGGGAAGGATGTAGGTAGTTACATAGGGAGGTCTGTGATTGAACGAAGTAGTAAAGGCAATAATCGCAACAATGTACATGGCATTCCAAATAGTGACTGTACCATGGGGATTTCTATTGTTAGCTGGAATATTGCCGGTTGGGCCTCTAAGGTATACAAATTGGAGTGGGAGGGCATTGTTAGGTCCTATGACATCCTGTGCCTACAGGAGACATGGTGTGTTGTTAAACCTAGTTTCGAAGGGTACACATGCTATAGTCTAGAAGCTACTGAATCAAGGCATGGCAGGGCGAAGGGAGGACTACTTTTTCTTATTTCTGTAGATTTAAAGTTGACAATTATTAAACATTTGCTAGTCGAACCCCACTCACAAATTCTTTGGGTACGTGCACAAGATGGGACTGATGTGCTTTTAATACATTTTTATAACAACATTTTTAACAACTTACGGCACAAAGTGATAGAGGAGTTACACTGTGCCCTCATGAAGCTGATATCTGAGGCATAATGCACTTTTACTTATATTTGGTTAGGGGATTTTAATTTAACAGTTTGCAGTTTGTCCTCCTCCAGGGCATGTGGGATTCAAACCAATAGCGGGGAGAGCATGTTGCATTTCCCACATCATGCCTATGGGGAGGCTATCAATAACGTCATGGCTTCCTATGATTTAGAGCTAGTGAGTACTGACCTAGGGGGTAGTGAGAGTTCAATTCCAACCTTTACTGGGCGGAATAGCGGATCCACTATCGACCATATTATGGTTTCATCTACTTTGGTACCTCACTGCCTGACTAAGGTAAGGGATGCTTCCGCCCTGAGCGACCATAATTATATCACAATGCAAATAACTACGTGGAAGTGCAGAGTAGAACTGCCAACAAGAATTTTGGATGACATTGAGCCATACAGGGCTAATGGGACTAGGCTTAGGTGGAAAGGGGAAAAAGCAGCCACAGTGGAACCAATAATTGTAAATAAATGTCTGGCGGACATCGACATTATCTTGACTCCAGGATGTCCGCCTGCTTCTGTTATGACTCATTTTCTTAACATTAACAACGTTATTAATAACATCTTTACGGGGACTAAATCGGGCAGAAGCGGAAAAGGGATCGGATGGTTTGACCATACCTGTACGACCCTTCTCTCGCAACTTAAACACGCTTTAGCCCTTACCCCAAGAGATAAGAATAGAGTCAGACTTTTAAGAATTGAATATAAAAAGGCGCTATCCAAAAGGAAGAAGGAATTACAGCAGGAAGCCTGGGATCACCTATCCAAGGCAGTAGAAATCGCTGATAGTCGCCTGTTTTGGTCCACCGTTAACTCCCCTTTCCTCCAAGATGATAAAAATCCGCAGCTCTCCTCCAACGTTGGCAGCGAGGACTGGGTGAAACACTTTTCCGTAATTTTCCAGGATAATACCCAGATATCCGAAGAGCAAAGGCTTTGGCCCGTGGTGCCTTTAGATATCACCCTGAAGGAAGTGGAAAGTAGTATTAAAAGCAGTAAGGGTGGTAAGGCCCAGGGGCCAGATGGAGTCCCAATTGATGGGTTCAAGGCTCAACCGAAGCTTTGGGGGCCAATACTTACCTTAGCACTCAATGCGGCAGTAACCATCTTGATCCCACCTTCTTGGGGTGACTCCATCATTGTACCCATTCATAAAAAGGGGGATAAGGCATCAGCCTGCAATTACCGGCCGATTAGTCTGCTTGATTCAAGGCCTCAGTATCGACTTTAAAGCCATTACCACAGTTTTTCCTACTGGGTGTCCGCTCTTCACATTCGCTGGGGCTCCGATCTTTTATTGCATTTTCTGCTGTTGAGATTCTTATGTCGCTTAAAAGACCAGCTAGCATTGAGGGCAGCATAGCTAGTTTGTCAACTACCTGGTTGCAGTTGCAGCTGAGGTAGGTGTTTGTTTGTGCTCTCATTATCAAGCTATTTAAGTTGCCCAGCTTTTTGCCAATGCTAGCTGTAAAAACTGCTAAAGTATTCAGAAGTGTGAGTTGCAGCTCCATTTTTTCTGATTGATATTGTAAGGCATTGACCGCTAGTTTAATTGTATTTAAAAGAGAGGTCCAGGTCCCAGAGTTTTGTTCTTCCCTATTTTCCCGCTCATTTTTGCTTTTGTTTCTATTGATATTGTAGGCTGCCTGGTCAGTGGCCCTGGGAGACTCCTGTAAGGAGTTTTGATAACGTGCTCCTTCTGATCAAGATTGTAAGTGGCAATCATGTCTTCCCATTCGAGTGTGTTCAAGTAAGACACAATTGCCCTAGCATCTTCTTTCTGTTTTGGATCCTGAAAGCCTACCCCGGGTTCTCCCAATTTGATAGGCGCAGTGCCTTGGGCAAATCCGTGCATGTCTTTGGTTCTTGGTGGACTTTTGAAAGTTGAATCTGTTCATTTAATCGGCGTGCTATGGCTTCCTGTCAGCATGTTTGTGGTAAGGCTGAGATTTGTTTCCCTGTTTGCTGTCCTTGGTTTGGGCACGAGCGCCTGCTTGACGTCGTTCATTTCGGATATCCAGTTGCCCAGTTTGCCGTCTGGTTGTGGTGTTGAGGAAGCTCTTTCATTCTCCTTGTGTCCTGTCAGCGTAGTCCTCAGGCTATTGTCCAGGCAGGCATTTTCCACTCTATCTGTAGATTGTGATGGAGATGTTGGCTGCTCATCAGCTAGTTCGTGGGGATTCTCTCCTTCCGTCAGAGACCTCTGAGGGTTTCTCTTGTTTCTGTGGGTCATAGGCTCGTCTTGATGGTGAGATGCCTTTGATTTATCTAGAGGCAAAAGGCTTGTGCTGAATACAGGCTTTTGTGAAGGCAATGGTGCTGGTAACAATTTGGTTTGTGGGCCAACTAAGGATTTGTTACTGGAGAAGATGGCCGAGCCCGCATCCTTTAAAAAGCTGAATTTTGTATATATCTTTGGTTGAATGCTGTGTGTTGTGCTTGTGGTTTGATGTTTTGCTGCTGCCAAGCCCTGATCCTCGGCCAACTCATGCTCGATTGTAATGAGGTTTGGCTCAGTGGTGGTTTTTTTGCCAGAGTTTGAATCCTTCCCTTTGGTTCCTCTTGTTTTTGGCACAGGGGGTGCCCTGGTCCTTACCGACCTCATGAGTTCACCTACGGATGCCTACAGATGCCTGGCGACTACCTGCGCGCCAAGGCATGAAGACTGTCAAAATCTGTTTGGCAGTCCTTGCCCTCCTTTGCCTTGTTGGGTCGGGCATTGCGGTTACCTGGGAGGGAATAGAAGGGCTCTAGATCGCTGTCTGCTGTGATTGTAACAGTATGGATCTGCTTGCTACACCTGTGATGTTTAACCCCTTCGATGCTGATGACGGAGCGGTTCCGTCATCAGCATCGGTTGGGCTGTGCTGATGACGGAACCGCTCCGTCATCAGTACAGCCCTGGGGGGAGCGCTGGTGCTCCCCCCCTGGGGCATCGATCGTGGTGCTTTGTCCTGGGGTGGCAGCGGAAGACTTTCCGCTGCCACCCCCTGGCCCCCCACGCTTCCTGGTGACGTCAGCGCGCACAGCGCGCGCCGACGTCATCAGGAAGCCATTTGTTTCCAGCGCGTCCAGCAGACAGGTCGGTGTTTGGTGCTCTGGTGGGGCGGGGGGGCCGTTTTTCGGTGCCTTGAGGCATTGGGGGGGAGGAAACTGTGTTTCCTCTCCCCTGATGTCCCAATGCACGGCATTCCTGGTGCACGATCCGCGCACAGCATCGCGATCGTGCACCAGGAATGCCCCACTAGACACCAGGGATTTTGTTTGGCAATATTTAGTTGTGCAGGAAGCGACCCCTTGGGCAAGGGTCGCTTCCTTTTTGGGCCATAATATTTTTCAGACTTTTCTGCCCCCCCCTGGGGCAGATCGGCCATTTTTTTGGCCGATCTGCACCCTGGGGGGGCAGCAAAGCCCACTAGTCATCAGGGATTTGGTTAGATTTGAAAAGGAAGCGACCCCTTGGGGAAGGGTCGCTTCCTAGTGGCCATAATTTTTTTTTAGACTTTTCTGCCCCCCCTGGGGGCAGATCGGCCGTTTTTTGGGCCGCATCTGGACCCAGAGGGGGCAGAAAAGCCCACTAGACACTGGGGATTGAATTATATTTATGAAGGAAGCGACCCCTTGGGCAAGGGTCGCTTCCTTAGTGGGATAAAATATTTTTCAGACTTTTCTGCCCCCCCTCGGGCAGATCGGCCGTTTTTATGGCCGATCTGCACCCAGGGGGGGCAGAAAATCCCACTAGTCACCAGGGATTTGTTTACAATTGAAAAGGAAGCAACTCCTTGGGGAAGGGTCGCTTCCTAGTGGCCCTTATTTTTTTTTAGACTTGTCTGCCCCCCCTGGGGGCAGATCAGCCGTTTGTTGGGGCGCATCTGGACCCAGGGGGGGTAGAAAAGCCCACTAGACACCATGGATTTTATTATATTTATAAAGGAAGCGACACCTTGGGCAAGGGTCGCTTCCAGGGGGCATTATAAATATTGTAGACTGTTCTGCCCCCCTGGGGGCAGATCGGCTGTTTTTTTTACCGTTTCTGGACTCAGGGGGGGATAGAAAAGCCCACTAGACTCCAGGGTTTTTTTTTTATAGGGAGCAACCCCTTGGCCAAGGGTTGCTTCCTTGGGCCCATTTGTTTTCTAAAGTATGTTCTGCCTTGTCTTTATTTGGCCTCTCTGCCCTCCGTAGGGTTGCTTCCAGGGGGCCCACGTTTTTAATGATTTATAATCTTCCCCCCTTGGGGACAGACACCCCATTTGTGACATAGCCTGTTGTAATGTGTGTTGTTTTTGTTTCTTCTAATGTGTATTGTTTTTTTTTCTCTTTAGATTGTTGCAGTGTGCGGTTCCGTTACTGGTGGTTCTGTTGTTCTGCTGTTTCTGTAGTTGCATGTGTTTGGTAAGAGACCTCTTTTTTGTTCAATTGTAATGCAATTGTTTATTTTGCAAAGTGTGTAGTAATACGAGTATGTTTGGTTTCTGTTTGTTGTGATGGTAAAACATGTTTTGCATTTGTTTTTGATGTGTCCTTCTGTAGATGTAAGGTGTTTTGTTCTTCTTTCTAGTGGGATATCGTTGCCTATTTGCTGTGTCTTGGCAGGGTAGGTGCTGGTGAGTGTAGTTGTGTCTTGTAAGTGAATTGTATATTTTTTCTAAATATTGTTTTTTGTGAAAAAGGCTTACATTTTTGATCTTACTTTGCGCAGTGTTGGGGTTGTTGAGTTGTTTGTGCAGACTCCTTTATTTGTAAGGATAACAGCTAGCCGCCGGATTACTGCTCAGCAAGTTGTTGGAATGCTTTTTGATTCTTCCTCTGACCATGGTCCAGAGACTGACTCTGATTCTGAGCCAGAGGTGGGAGGTGAAGATTCCTGTAGTGAGTTTTCTCTACACATGGCTTCATCTGATGATGAAGACACTCTGAGTGCTGAAGAAGCTACTTTTGGTGTGGATGATGTGCCTGTGGTTGCGGAGGACATTGCTGTGCCTGTGGTCGCGGAGGACATTGCTGTGCCAATAGTGCGGCAAGAGACATCTGGCCTGCAGCCTGGGGCTGCTAGACTTCCAGTTGGTGTAGTGAGGCAAGAGGCAGCTGGGCGGCAGCCTGCGGCTGCAAGACTTGACGTTGAAAGTTCTGACCTCTGGGTTGCACCAGGCATGGTGCAGCCGGCATTGCCTGAATTTACTGGTGTTCCAGGGTGTAGGGTGAACACTGAAAACTTTTTGCCTATTGATTTTTTCAAGTTGTTTATGGATGATGTGTTTTTGGCAGAGATTGTAGAGCAGACTAATTTGTATGCTGAAATTTTTTTGAGGGTGAACAGTGCCAGCCTTAAGCCCCACGCTAGAGCTACCCGGTGGACTCCCACAAATTTGGAGGAGATTAAAAAGTTTTTGGGTTTAACTTTTTCGATGGGCTTGCTTAGGAAACCATCAATGGCTTCATATTGGTCTACTAGTCCCTTGATGGCAACAGCTATATTTCCGGCAGTCATGAGTCGTGATAGGTATTTGCTTCTGCTTCGGATGATGCATTTTGTTGACAATAGTCTTGCTTTGCCACAAGATCACCCTGATTGTGACCGTCTTTTCAAGATTCGGCCTGTCATTGATCATTTTGTTGATCGATTTTCTGAGATCTTTTATCCTGAGAAAGAAATTGCAGTGGATGAGTCTTTGCTGTTGTTCAAGGGCCGCTTGGTATTTCGGCAATACATTCCTAGTAAGAGGGCACGCTATGGAATCAAACTGTATATGCTGTGTGACAGTGAGACTGGATATGTCTCTAATTTCTGGGTGTACACTGGTAAGGAATCCAGGATTAACCCCCCTGGTTGTCCGTCGACTTTTGGAGTGACTGAGAAAATTGTGTGGGAACTTGGTCGTGGATTTTTTAACAAAGGCCATCATTTGTATGTCGATAACTTCTACACTGGTGTGCGGTTGTTCAGGGAATTGGCCAAAGTGGACACTGTTGCTTGTGGCACAATCCGCTCAAACCGTAAAGGTTTCCCAAAAGAACTTGTTTGTCGAAAGCTTGCTCGGGGACAGTGCAGTGCATTGCGTTGTGAGGAGCTTCTAGCTGTGAAGTTTTCAGACAGGAGAGATGTCTACATGTTCACTACAATACATGATGAAAGCACTGAACCGGTGACTGTTTGGGGTCAGGTTGCAGAAGTGCGCAAACCTGTGTGCATACTGCACTACAATAAGTACATGGGTGGTGTTGACAGAGTAGATCAGAGGTTAGAACCGTATGCTGCTCTTCGTAAGGCTTACATTTGGTACAAGAAGTTGGCTATCCATCTTTTCCACTTGGCAACCTTTAATGCTTTTGTTGTGTTCCAGAAATCTTGTCCCCAGTCAAAGATGACTTTTGTAAAGTTTCAGGAGTCTGTAATAGGCAGCCTTGTTTTAGTGGAACAGGCAAGTGTTCCTAGAGTTGGAGTGGTGGAGGATGTTGCCAGATTGAAAGATCGCCACTTTCCTGATACAATTCCTCCTACAATCTCAAAAGACTTTCCCAGTCGGAGATGTAGAGTCTGTTGGCGAAGAGGTTTGCGGAAGGAGGTTCGTATGTACGGCCCGACTGCCCTTCAAACCCCGGGCTGTGTGTACCTGCTTGTTTTAGATTGTACCACACGCAAAAGAATTTTTGGGAGTATCAATGAGTGGTAAAGTGAACTGGTTGGTCTTATTGTTCAGTTTCAAAGTTTGCATTTGTGTAGTCTTTTTAGATTTAGTTGTTGAGTTAGTAGATTTGTATCAATTTGCAATTTGTTTTTGTTTTTCTTTTATTTTCAAAAAAAATTAAAGTATGATGTTGGTTTGCGTGTAGTGTCCTTCGGCCTGGTCGCCCCCACGCTCCTCGCTTCTCCTGCTTCTGAGCCTCCTGCTGCCTGTGCCTGAGCCTCCTGCTGCCTGTTCGCCGACGCCGATCCCGGCGCCCCAGCCGCCTCAGGGCCGCCCGCCAAGCCCGCACAGATTTTCCCGCCGCTGCCTGCCTGCGGCCCCGCCCCCCCGCGAGCCGATTGGCTCACACGCTCCCGCCTCCCAGCGAACCCTCCCTCCCGGCTCCCTTCTTATGACGCCCCCTGAGCGACCGCGCAGCGGATGCGCGCAGCGGGAGCACCGAATGTGCGCCGAAGGTGCGCCAAAGGTAAGCCCGTCTGCGCCCATCCGCGCCTGCACCGCGCCCAGTGCCAGGACCCCTGGCTCCCGCAGTCACCAGCCCTCCCGCCGGACCTACGCAGCCACCGACCTCTACTCACTCAACACCGGCAGACTCCCGGGCTGCTACCGAGCCACCCCGAGACCCACCCACGGACCCTTCTGCAGCAACTCCTGCAAGTTCACCTGCATCCGGACCTGCACCACTCCAGCAGTGCCCAAGACCTTGGCGAGCAGCAGCAGCAGCCACCTGAAGTGCATCCTGCTCAACACCCACTCAATCCACAGACACGCCTTCGAGCTCTGGAACCTGCTCGACACCACAGCCCCAGACGTCGCCTTTCTCACGGAAACATGGATGACCGCCTCCTCAGCGCCCGACATCGCCATCGCCATCCCGGACGGCTACAAGATCATCCGGAGGGACCGCGTTAACCAGACAGGAGGAGGCATCGCCATCATCCACAGGAACTCCATCCGCATCACGACCAACACCGACGACACCCTCGCACCCGCCGAGCACCTGCACTTCCAGATCCACATCAACCCAAAGACCACCCTCAGAGGCACCCTCATCTACAGACCCCCGGGACCACGCACACAATTCAGCGAGGACATCGCCGACGTCGTCAGCCCGCACGCCCTCCTCTCCGCTGACTACATCCTCCTCGGGGACCTCAACTTCCACCTGGAGAACAACAACGACCGCAACACTACCACCCTGCTGGACAACCTTGCCAACCTCGGACTCAAGCAACTGGTGACCACCCCCACCAACTACGCCGGACACACAATCTACCCCGTCTTCTCCTCCAGCAAGGACATCACCTTCAGCCATGCCACCGGACTCCACTGGACCGACCACAGCTGCGTCCTCTTAAGCTTCAAAAGGACCACGATCCACCACCAACAGCAAAAGGTTGCACGCAGAAGCTGGAACAAGATCACAGCCGACCAGCTCGCAACTTCCCTGAGCAAGAACCCACCCACCAGCGCAACGAACCCCAGCCAAGCGGCCACCAACCTCACAAAGTGGATCAGCGACTGCGCAGATGACCTCGCCCCTCTGAGGACCCCGCCTAGCAGACCCGGCAGCAAGAAAGCCCCATGGTTCACCGACAAACTCAAGAACTCGAAGAGGAACTGCAGAGCCCTTGAGAAAGCCTGGCGCAGAGACCCAACACCGGACAACATGACTGCCCTCAAGCTCGCCACCCGAAAACACCACCAACTGATCCACACCACCAAGAAAACTGCATTCAAGGAACGACTGGACAACAACGCACACAACAGCAAGGAACTCTTCAACATCGTTAAAGAGCTCTCCAACCCCAACGCCGGAAACAACGGCATCACCCCTTCGCAAGACCTCTGCAACTCCCTCGCCTCCTACTTCCACAACAAGATCGCAGACATACACAACAGCTTCAGCACTCAACCGATGCACGCCACGACCTAACCACCGCCCCCCACCACCACCCTCCGCGCCTGGACCCCGATCAGCACCGAAGACACCGTCCGCACGATGAACTCCATCCACTCCGGATCTCCGACCGACCCTTGCCTTCACCACGTCTTCAACAAGGCCGACGCTGTCATCGCACCCCACCTGCGGGACATCATCAACACCTCCTTCAACACCGCCACCTTCCCGGAGAACTGGAAGCACGCCGAACTCAGCGCCCTACTAAAGAAGCCATCAGCCGACCCCTCCGACCTCAAGAACTACCGACCCATCTCGCTGCTCCCGTTCCCCGCTAAAGTCATCAAGAAGACCATCAACAAGCAGCTGGCCGTCTTCCTTAAGACGAACGGATCCCTGGACCTCTCGCAGTCTGGCTTCCGGGCCAACCACAGCACCGAGACCGCCCTGATCGCAGCCACCGATGACATTCGAGCTCTGCTCGACAATGGAGAAACAGCGGCCCTCATCCTCCTAGACCTCTCCGCGGCCTTCGACACTGTCTGCCACCGTACCCTAGTACAGCGCCTCAGCAACGTCGGAATCCAGGAGAAGGCACTGGAGTGGACCATCTCCTTCCTCTACGGAAGGACACAGAGAGTCCGCCTCCCCCCATTCAGATCAGAAGCCACCGAAGTCATCTGCGGCGTTCCTCAAGGCTCATCGCTCAGCCCAATCCTCTTCAACGTCTAGATGAGTCCCCTCGCAGCCATCGCACGCCAGCACAACCTCAACATCATCTCCTACACCGACGACACCCAGCTGATCCTCTCCCTCACCAACGACCCCGCTACCGCCAGAGCCAACCTACACGAAGGGATGAAAGAGGTAGCCGAATGGATGAAGAACAGCCGCCTGAAACTGAACTCGGACAAGACGGAAGTCCTCATCATGGGATCCTCACCCTCCGCCTGGGACGACTCCTGGTGGCCCCCCGCCCTTGGCAGCGCACCCAAACCAACAGACCACGCACGCAACCTGGGCTTCATCCTGGACTCCTCCCTCTCCATGACCAGACAAGTCAACGCCGACTCCTCGTCGTGCTTCAACATCCTACGCATGCTACGCAAGATCTTCCGGTGGATCCCCACCGAGACCAGGAAGACGGTCACCCAGGCCCTCGTCACCAGCCGACTGGACTACGGCAACTCCCTCTATGCCGGAACCACCGCCAAACTCCAGAAGAGACTCCAGCGGATCCAGAACGCCTAAGCAAGACTCATCCTGGACATCCCCCATCGCAACTACATCTCCGGACACCTGAGAGACCTGCACTGGCTCCCGGTCAACAAGAGAATCACCTTCCGTCTCCTCACCCACGCACAAAAAGCCCTGCACAACCAAGGCCCAGGATACCTCAACAGCCGCCTCAATTTCTACGCTCCCAAACGCCAGCTTCGATCGACCGGCCATGCCCTCGCCGCCATCCCCCGCATCCGAAGAGCCACCACAGGGGGAAGGTCCTTCTCCTACCTCACCGCCAAGACCTGGAACTCCCTCCCGACCCACCTCCGCCTGACCCAGAACCACCTCGCCTTCAGGAAGCAGCTCAAGACCTGGCTGTTTGAGCAGTAGCGGACCCCCCCTCCCCAAGCGCCTTGAGACCCTCCGGGTGAGTAGCGCGCTATACAAATGCTTTGATTGATTGATTGATTTGGAGGAGATAAAAACGTTTTTGGGTTTAACTTTTTTGATGGGCTTGCTTAGGAAACCATCAATGGCTTCATATTGGTCTACTAGTCCCTTGATGGCAACAGCTATATTTCCGGCAGTCATGAGTCGTGATAGGTATTTGCTTCTGCTTCGGATGATGCATTTTGTTGACAATAGTCTTGCTTTGCCACGAGATCACCCTGATTGTGACCGTCTTTTCAAGATTCGGCCTGTCAATGATCATTTTGTTGATCGATTTTCTGAGATCTTTTATCCTGGGAAAGAAATTGCAGTGGATGAGTCTTTGCTCTTGTCCAAGGGCCGCTTGGTATTTCGGCAATACATTCCTAGTAAGAGGGCACGCTATGGAATCAAACTGTATATGCTGTGTGACAGTGAGACTGGATATGTCTCTAATTTCAGGGTGTACACTGGTAAGGAATCCAGGATTAACCCCCCTGGTTGTCCGTCGACTTTTGGAGTGACTGAGAAAATTGTGTGGGAACTTGGTCGTGGATTTTTTAACAAAGGCCATCATTTGTATGTCGATAACTTCTACACTGGTGTGCGGTTGTTCAGGGAATTTGCCAAAGTGGACACTGTTGCTTGTGGCACAATCCGCTCAAACCGTAAAGGTTTCCCAAAAGAACTTGTTTGTCGAAAGCTTGCTCGGGGACAGTGCAGTGCATTGCGTTGTGAGAAGCTTCTAGCTGTGAAGTTTTCAGACAGGAGAGATGTCTACATGTTGACTACAATACATGATGAAAGCACTGAACCGGTGACTGTCTGGGGTCAGGTTGCAGAAGTGCGCAAACCTGTGTGCATACTGCACTACAATAAGTACATGGGTGGTGTTGACAGAGTAGATCAGAGGTTGGAACCATATGCTGCTCTTCGTAAGGCTTACATTTGGTACAAGAAGTTGGCTATCCATCTTTTCCATTTGGCAACCTTTAATGCTTTTGTTGTGTTCCAGAAATCTTGTCCCCAGTCAAAGATGACTTTTGTAAAGTTTCAGGAGTCTGTAATAGGCAGCCTTGTTTTAGTGGAACAGGCAAGTGTTCCTAGAGTTGGAGTGGTGGAGGATGTTGCCAGATTGAAAGATCGCCACTTTCCTGATACAATTCCTCCTACAATCTCTAAAGACTTTCGCAGTCGGAGATGTAGAGTCTGTTGGCGAAGAGGTTTGCGGAAGGAGGTTCGTATGTACGGCCCGACTGCCCTTCAAACCCCAGGCTGTGTGTACCTGCTTGTTTTAGATTGTACCACACGCAAAAGAATTTTTGGGAGTATCAATGAGTGGTAAAGTGAACTGGTTGGTCTTATTGTTCAGTTTCAAAGTTTGCATTTGTGTAGTCTTTTTAGATTTAGTTGTTGAGTTAGTAGATTTGTATCAATTTGCAATTTGTTTTTGTTTTTCTTTTATTTTCAAAAAGAATTAAAGTATGATGTTGGTTTGCGTGTAGTGTCCATTGTCTGACGGTGTGCATGGTTTGGCCCTTGGATGCCGGTGTCTGTGGACTGGTGCTTGTCTGGCGGTGTCTGTGGACTGGTGCTTGGCTGGCGGTGTGCGTGGTCTGGTGTTTGGTTGGCGGTGTGCGTGCTCTTGCGCTTGCCTGGTGTTGTGTTTGGATTTGTCCTTGGCTGGTGGTGTGCGTGGAGTGGTGCTTGGCTGGTGGTGTGTTTGGAGTGGCACTTGGCTGGTGGTGTGCGTGGAGTGATACTTGGCTGTCTGTGCACGGAGTGGTGCTTGGCTGGCGGTGTGTGTGGAGTTGCGCTTGGCTGGTGGTGTGTGTTGAGTGGCGCTTGGCTGGTGGTGTGTGTGGAGTGGCGCTTGGCTGGTGGTGTGCGTGGAGTGGTACTTGGCTGTCTGTGCACGGAGTGGCGCTTTTCTTGCGGTGTGCGTGGAGTGGTGCTTGGCTGGTGGTGTGTGTGGAGTGGTACTTGGCTGTCAGTGTGCGCTGAGTGGTGTTTGGCTGGTGGTGTGCATGGTCTGGTGCTTGGATGGTGGTGTGCGTGGAGTGGCGCTTGGCTGGCGGTGTGTGTGGAGTGGCGCTTGGCTGGATGGTGTGTGTGGAGTGGTACTTGGCTGTCTGTGCACGGAGTGGTGTTTGGCTGGCGGTGTGTGTGTAGTGGCGCTTGGCTTGCAGTGTGCGTGGAGTGGTGCTTGGCTGGTGGTGTGTGTGGAGTGGTACTTGGCTGTCGGTGTGCGCTGAGTGGTGTTTGGCTGGCGGTGTGCATGGTCTGGTGCTTGGATGGTGGTGTGGGTGGACTGGCGCTCGTCTGGCGGTGTGTGAGTAGTTACTTTCTGTTGGTCACTACACACACTGCTAGTTGAGTGACACTCCACGCAGTCCATCATTTTGTGTTGTTGCAATGTCAGAAATGTGGGCGTGTGAAAGTGATGGGCCCTTGAATGGTGCTGTCTGCTGGTGTGAGTGTTGAAATGTGATGGGTCCGCGGCTGGCGGTGTGAATGTTTTGTATGTGTCACACGTACGAAAGGTGTATGAATGGCCTGTAAAGAGGTTGGTGCCTTGACATGGCTTTACAGCTCACGAGCTGTGAGTCAGTGGTTCAGTTTATCATACTTTCAATTTTACACAGTGTATTTCATTTTTGTGAAATTACTTGCGAATACAATTGTATGTACTGAATCATCACTCACCCTCGTGCCAAATCCAACCAGTATGTGTGTGTGCTTGCGGATTAGATGGCTGTGCAGTAATATTTGTCCTTTTTCTCTTTCTGAAGTAGGGTGTACCTTGTCCCTTATTGTGATTGTTGTAATGTGTTGCTTTTCATTCCGGATGGTGTCAATGGTCTGGTTTGTATCAGGTATGAAAGGTGCGTGAATGGCCTGAAAAATGGTTGGTGCCTTGTCGTGGCTTTACAGCTCACGAGTTGCGAGTCACTGGTTCGGTTTTTATGCATTTATTTATTGACAGAGCATTTCATTATTTGAAATATCTTGTTAATACAATTTTATGTACTGAAGCATCACTCGCCCTCGTGCCAAATCCAACCTGTATGTGTGTGTCTTTGAGGAATAGATAGCCGTGCTTGAATGTTTGACTTTTGAGTAACTCTGTTAAGGTGTACATTATAGCTATAAATAACTTACTAAATTTAGATATTATTGTTAAACCATGGAAGTATATGGTCATGTCTTTCTGGTGAATTCTGTTGTTGATTTTTATTCACAATCTCCTGCAAACTTGAAATTGTCTGTCACAATGTCCATGTAATATTGTCCCATGAATCGCACTCTCTCAAATTGAAAACTTAATTCTCCACTGTACGATTTGGACCTTTTCCTGTTGCAGCCACTATGCCTACCCACGCAAGTGAGGTACCATTTTTATCGGGAGACGGTGGGGAACGCTGGGTGGGAGGTAATTTGTGTGAGCCCAGTGATGCCACGCTTTCCCACACAAATATGTGTGAAACATCTGATTTTTTTCAGCTAGAATTGAGGTTTGCAAGGGATTCTGGGTAAAGGAACGTTGGAGGATCCACGCAAGCCATACCTCCTTGGAAGCCCCCCGGTGTCTACTTTTCAGAAAAGTGTGGGTTTGGTAGGTTTCCCTAGATGGCCGACTAGCACAGGGCCAAACACCCAGGTAACCCCTCTTGCAAAAGCTGGTGCTTTTGACAATGGTGACAATGTCAAAACCACCAGCTTTTGCAAGAGGGGTTACCTGGGTTTTTTGCCCCGTGCCAGACGGCAATCTAGGGAAACCTACCAAACCCACACATTTCTGAAAAGTAGACACCCGGGGGCTTCCAAGGAGGTATGGCTTGCGTGGATCCTCCAAAGTTCCTTTACCCATAATCCCTTGCAAACCTCAATTTTAGCTGAACAAAATCAGTTTTTTCACACTTTTTTGTGTGGGAAAGCGTGGCATCACTAGGCTCACACAAATTACCTCCCACCCAGCGTAACCCCACTTCTCCCGATAAAAATGGTACCTCACTTGCGTGGGTAGGCATAGTGGCTGCAACAGGAAAAGGCCCAATTCGTAAGGTGGAGACTTATAAATTACCTTTAGTAAAACGATCTTATTTTTTGAGTGGTCACCTGAGCTTTTGGCCCGGGGCTTGGCGGGCATCTTTCGAAACTACCAAACCCAAACAGTTCTGAAAACTAGACACCCGGTGGAGTCCAGGGAGGTATGGCATGCATGGGTCCCGCAATGTTTTCCTATCCAGAAATCCCTGCAAACCTTAAATTTAGGTTACAAAACCCACTTTTCCATACATTTTTGGGTGGGATCTCCCTGCCGGCACAAATGTCCTACCACCCAGTGTTCCCCTTGTTCTCCTGAGTAAAATGATACCTCACTTGTGTGGGTGGGCCAAAGGCCTGTGACAAAGGTAGGGGGGCTTAATTTGTAAAACTTAAATACTACTTTTTTAAAAATTCAATTTTAGCCTGTTCTGCTTTGGGGCACCCACACAAGTGAGGTATCATTTTACTCGGGAGAACAAGCGGAACGCTGGGTGGTAGGACATTGTTGCCGGCACGGAGATCCCACGCAAAAAAGTTTGGAAAAGTGATATTTTTCCTAATTTTAAGGTTTGCAAGGAATTCTGGGTAGGAAAACATTGGGGGACCCACGCATGCCATACCTCCCTGGACTCCCCCGGGTGTCTAGTTTTCAGAACTGTTCGGGTTTGGTACTTTCCAAAGAATACTACCGAGCCCGGGCCAAAAACTCAGGTGCCCACCCCATAAAAAATCAAGGTTATTTTGCTTTAGGGTATTTTAAATTCACCACCGTACGATTTGGACCTTTTCCTCTTGCAGCCACTATGCCTACCCACGCAAGTGAGGTACCATTTTTTTTGGGAGACCTGGGGGAACGCTGGGTGGGTGGAAATTTGTTCATCCACGCAGATTTTAGAACTTTCCACCACAGAAATGTGAGGAAAATGTGTTTTTTTTGTCAAAATCTTAGCTTTGCAAGGGATTCTGGGTAACAAAACCTGGTGGTAGGCAGTCGAGTCACCACATCCTGAATTCCCCTGGGTGTCTAATTTTCAAAAATGTATAGGTTTGCTAGGTTTCCCTAGGTGCTGGCAGAGCTAGGGCTCAAAAACAAAAGGTAGTCTCTTTGTCCAAAAAGCGCAAGATTTCACTGGGAAATTGAGGTGCGACCACGTTGCGTTTTGTGCTGTTTCGTGTCGCAGCCACTATGCCTACCCACGCAAGTGAGGTACCATTGTTTTCGGGAGACCTGGGGGAACGCTGGGTGGGTGGAAATTTGTTCATCCACGCAGATTCCAGAACTTTCCACCACAGAAATGTGAGGAAAATGTGTTTTTTTGTCAAATTCTTAGCTTTGCAAGGGATTCTGGGTAACAAAACCTGGTGGTAGGCAGTCGAGTCACCCCATCCTGAATTCCCCTGGGTGTCTAGTTTTCAAAAATGTATAGGTTTGCTAGGTTTCCCTAGGTGCTGGCAGAGCTAGGGCTCAAAAACAAAAAGTAGTCTCTTTGTCCAAAAAGCGCAAGATTTCACTGGGAAATTGAGGTGCGACCACGTTGCGTTTTGCGCTGTTTCGTGTCGCAGCCACTATGCCTACCCACGCAAGTGAGGTACCATTTTTTTCGGGAGACCTGGGGGAATGCTGGGTGGGGGGAAATTTGTTGATCCACAGAGATTCCAGAACTTTCCACCACAGAAATGTGAGGAAAATGTGTTTTTTTTGTCAAATTCTTAGCTTTGCAAGGGATTCTGGGTAACAAAACCTGGTGGTAGGCAGTCGAGTCACCCCATCCTGAATTTCCCTGGGTGTCTAGTTTTCAAAAATGTATAGGTTTGCTAGGTTTCCCTAGGTTCTGGCAGAGCTAGGGCTCAAAAACAAAAGGTAGTCTCTTTGTCCAAAAAGTGTAAGATTTCACTGGGAAATTGAGGTGCGACCACGTTGCGTTTTGCGCTGTTTCGTGTCGCAGCCACTATGCCTACCCACGCAAGTGAGGTACCAATTTTTTTTGGGAGACCTGGGGGAACGCTGGGTGAGTGGAAATTTGCTGATCCACGCAGATTCCAGAACTTTCCACCACAGAAATGTGAGGAAAATGTGTTTTTTTGTCAAATTCTTAGATTTGCAAGGGATTCTGGGTAACAAAACCTGGTGGTAGGCAGTCGACTCACCCCATCCTGAATTCCCCTGGGTGTCCAGTTTTCAAAAATGTATAGGTTTGCTAGGTTTCCCTAGGTGCTGGCAGAGCTAGGGCTAAAAAACTAAAGGTAGTCTCTTTGTCCAAAAAGCGCAAGATTTCACTGGGAAATTGAGGTGCGACCACGTTGCGTTTTGCGCTGTTTCGTGTCGCAGCCACTATGCCTACCCACGCAAGTGAGGTACCATTTTTTTTGGGAGACCTGGGGGAACGCTGGGTGGGTGGAAATTTGATGATCCACGCAGATTCCAGAACTTTCCACCACAGAAATGTGAGGAAAATGTGTGTTTTTTTGTCAAATTCTTAGCTTTGCAAGGGATTCTGGGTAACAAAACCTGGTGGTAGGCAGTCGAGTCACCCCATCCTGAATTCCCCTGGGTGTCTAGTTTTCAAAAATGTATAGGTTTGCTAGGTTTCCCTAGGTGCTGGCAGAGCTAGGGCTCAAAAACTAAAGGTAGTCTCTTTGTCGAAAAAGCGCAAGATTTCACTGGGAAATTGAGGTGCGACCACGTTGCATTTTGCGCTGTTTCGTGTCGCAGCCACTATGCCTACCCACGCAAGTGAGGTACCATGTTTTTTGGGAGACCTGGGGGGACGCTGGGAGGGTGGAAATTTGTTGATCCACACAGATTCCAGAACTTTCCACCACAGAAATGTGAGGAAAATGTGTTTTTTTTGGTCAAATTCTTAGCTTTGCAAGGGATTCTGGGTAACAAAGCCTGGTGGTAGGCAGTCGAGTCACCCCATCCTGAATTCCCCTGGGTGTCTAGTTTTCAAAAATGTATAGGTTTGCTAGCTTTCCCTAGGTGCTGGCAGGGCTAGGGCTCAAAAACTAAAGGTAGTCTCTTTGTCCAAAAAGCGCAAGATTTCACTGGGAAATTGAGGTGCGACCACGTTGCGTTTTGCGCTGTTTCGTGTCGCAGCCACTATGCCTACCCACGCAAGTGAGGTACCATTTTTTGGGAGACCTGGGAGAACACTGGGTGGGTGGAAATTTGTTGATCCACACAGATTCCAGAACTTTCCACCACAGAAATGTGAGGAAAATTTGTTTTTTTTGGTCAAATTCTTAGCTTTGCAAGGGATTCTGGGTAACAAAACCTGGTGGTAGGCAGTCGAGTCACCCCATCCTGAATTCCCCTGGGTGTCTACTTTTCAAGAATGTATAGGTTTGCTAGGTTTCCCTAGGTGCTGGCAGAGCTAGGGCTCAAAAACAAAAGGTAGTCTCTTTGTCCAAAAAGCGCAAGATTTCACTGGGAAATTGAGGTGCGACCACGTTGCGTTTTGCGCTGTTTCGTGTCGCAGCCACTATGCCTACCCACGCAAGTGAGGAACCTTTTTTTTGGGAGACCTGTGGGAACGCTGGGTGGGTGGAAATTTGTTGATCCACGCAGATTCCAGAACTTTCCACCACAGAAATGTGAGGAAAATGTGTTTTTTTTGTCAAATTCTTAGCTTTGCAAGGGATTCTGGGTAACAAAACCTGGTGGTAGGCAGTCGAGTCACCCCATCCTAAATTCCCCTTGGTGTTTACCTTTCAAAAAAGTATAGGTTTGCTAGGTTTCCCTAGGTGCCGGCAGAGCTAGGGTGCAAAAACTACAGGTAGGCACTTTGCCATAAAAGGGTCAATTTTTAACCGCAAAATTGAGGTGTGACCACGTTGCATTTTGCGCCGTTTCCTGTCGCAGGCACAAGGCCGACCCACACAAGTGAGGTACCGTTTTTATCGGGAGACTTAGGGTAATTTAGATTTGTAAATCAACTGTTATTACCAATTGAGTTTTCATGCATTTCTCCCTTCCCAATGAAAGACATTGTGTAAATAAAAATCTTTTTAAAAAAATGACCAATATTTCTCTTGCTAGTATGAGTATTCCCAATTTTGAAAATGTGCAATTATATACTGTTCCTAGACTCTATAATTTTTACCTAATTCAGAAATACATAGGTGTCTTTCATACCGATTTTTCCACATATACATTTTCCAAGAATAAGTGTTCTATACCTAGTAAATAAAAAAAAATCATTGCAAGTTGCTGCTCAGTTTTTGGATCTGGGTTCATCGGGTTCTTGGAGAAACTACAAGTCCTATATATCCCCACAACTAAAATTGTCTAAAAAATTTAATGGTACATTGCTTTCCAAGAGCTGTCAAAATTACAAGAAGTTATAGGTGAAAAAGTTGAGACAAAAGGCTGTTTTTTACAACAATTTTTCAATTATTCCAATATTTAACTGTTAGTTTCTACAAAAAGAAACCTTCATGGATTTAGACAAATGACCCCTTTTTTAATTCAGAAATTTGTCTACTTTTCGAAAATGTATAGCTTTCCAGGATCCATTATTGCTTTCAAACTTATTTCTACCATTAACTGGAAGGAGGTGAAAAGCTCTAAAAATAGCAAAAATAGGCTATGTCCCAGAAAAATGCCAAAACTGTGTGACAAATGTTGGTACTCTGACAAAAGACTGTCATTCCCTAAAAGCTGAGAAAATTGAGATTTTCAGGCCCACAAACCCTTTTTTGATACCATTTGCAGGGAAAAACCCAGAGGCTTTCATTTGCAGCCCGTTTTTCCCATTTTTCTGAAAAAAACAAAAATGTCACTATATTTTGGTTAATTTCTGAGACCCCTCCAAGGGAATCCACAAACCCTGGGCACCTTTAGAATCCACATGATGTTGGAAGAAAAGGACGCAAATTTGGCATTGATACCTTATGTGGTCAAAAAGTTACAGGGGCCTAAGCGCGCACTACCCCAAATCGCCAAAAAAAGGCTTAGCACAGGAGGGGAAAAGGCCTAGCAGCGAAGGGGTTAAGGTGCAGTAAGCCACATTGTTTAGCTGCTTGAGCTTAGTTCCGAATTCTCTGCTTGCGTCGGAGACCTCTCCTTGTTGGCGACTTGTGGCATGAGCGGACAGAGAGGCCCAAGCCGGTGTGGGCCATAAGAGCAGTAAGCAGAGACTGCTAGGGGAACCCCCTTCGGTCAAATGTGCTCAATTTGCACGTGTAACCCCCCTCAGGTGCTCTTGCGGATGATGCTTATGTTTTTGTGTCTTATAGAGTCTTTTGCAATTTTATTAGAACCCCCTTAATAAGCTTGAAAGTAGTGTGGGGGAGCGAGAAAGCACTGCTGCAACCCCCCTCTGATGGTTGCGCAGATGGCGCTCTTTTAGCGTCCTGTAGGGTCCTATGTGGACTTTTGGAGCCCCCTTAGGGTTCCTTAAAGCCTTTGGAGATCCTTGGGGTGCTTCTTTTTAAGGCTGCTGCTTTTTTTAAGGCTGGGCTAACAAGCCTACCCCTTCGGCCCCCCTGCGGGTACTCACGGAGGGCTGTTGGTCTGCCGTCCGGCTCTGCTATCCGCAAGTTTCCCGCTGCTCCGACACTCCAGGTGCTTGGGGCCACACACACCAGCCACCTCTGTCCCCGCTCAAGTGCCTGCAGGAGGTCTGCAGGTGCCCAATACAAGGTGCAGCTTTCTCCCATCTGCTGGTCCCACCCGTCGCTCGCGGTCCGTCCAGCCAGATCAGCCTATGCAATCTACCCAGTGCAGCAGGGTGCAGTAGGGGACAGTAGGGGACAAGCAGGCTTGACCGAGGCGGTGGGGGGCAGGGGAGCCAAATCCGCGAGCCGAATCTGCGGGTCCGCGAGACGTGGCGCGTGGGGTGCAGCTCAGCTCCGATCTCCGAGCTCTGCAGGCTGGTGCGAAAACCAGGACCAGACTCCGTGAACTGGTTGGGAGATGTCTAGGACATTGTTGTCTTTGGGTGTTGACGGCCTTTTCGATGACCTTGGTCGTCGGGGAATGGGGTGGTCTTGAAGGAGCAGTTGATCATTCGAAGTAGCTCTGGTGTGATGGCTATGGCAGCTTTGTGGCGGATGTGGGGCAGGCAGGGCCCTGATGGTGCTCCGGAGTGAATGATCTTCATGTTCTTAAAGGTGTCTTCTATTGTGAGCGGGGTCCAGGTGAGAAGGGTCTGTTGAGGGCATTGCTGGTGGTGGGAGATGAGGCAGTGCAGAGGTCTTGTTTGTCAAAGTTGTCGTAAAGCATCTTGATCTTGAGATGAAAGAAGGACCTGAGTCTATTGCAGAGGTCTTGGGAGGGTGGGACTTCTGTTGTTTCACTGTTGGGTTCGACAAACTCCTGTATGATGGAGAAGAGTTCCTTGGAGTTGTGGGCATATGAGGGGATAATGTCTTGGAGAAAGTTCTTCCATGTGGATTTGATGAGTTGGTGGTGTGCTGTGGTGGTTGTTTGGTAGGGGTGCATGTTTCAGGGGTTTTGCTGTTTCTCCATATGTTTTCAAATCGTTGGCAAAAGCACTCAGATTCTTGGAGTGTAGTGGCGAACCACTTGCTTTCATGTTGTGCCATGCTGTAGCTTTCTGGTTGAACCCATCATCATTTTTTAGCTCACTTCGCCATCTCAGTTCATACCCAGTTATATGCCAATCAGACTTGACCCTGTGCCTCATCGGAACAGTCCAGCCTGAACTGCATCCTGGGACTGGTTTTGGATAACACCCTTCATCACATGAGGTACAGGGTAAGACCCTTCATCCCATGAGGCACAGGGTCAAGACTGGTTTGCATATAGCTGGGTCTGAACTGAGGTGGCGAAGTGAGCTAAAGAATGATGATGCGTTCAATCCAGATCTGTGACTGGAGATGAGTGTCCGAGAAGGTTCCAGCACTCTATCCATCATCTCCTTGTGTTTGCTTTGTTCTCCCTAAGTTGGCAGGGTATGCCCAGACGTGGGTCCCTTGTTTACTTTGCCACTGGATTCAAGCTAGCCTGGCTGATGAAAGGTGTTACCCAGAAACCGGTCTCAAGATGCTTGTTTCCGGTTCAAGGAAGACCTGGCTTGGCAGTTCGGGCTGTACTGTTCCCATGAGGCACAGGGTCAAGACTGATTTGCATACAGATGGGTCTGAACTGAGGTGGCGAGGTGAGATAAAGAATGATGATGGATTCAACCCAGATCTGTGACTGGGGGTGAGTGTCTGAAAAGTCTCAGCTCTCTGTTCATCATCTCCTTGTGTTTGCTTTGTTCGCCCTAAGTTGGCAGGGTATGCGCAGACGTGGGTCACTTGCTCACTGTGCCAGTAGATTCAAGCTCGCCTGGCTGATGAAGAGTGTTACCCAGAAACCCGTCCCAGGATACTTGTTTCCGGTTCAGGGAAGACCTGGCTTGGCCGTTCAGGCTGGACTGCTTCAATGAGGCACAGGGTCAAGACTAATTTGAATATAGCTGGGTCGGAACTGAGGTGGAAAAGTGAGCTAAAGAACGATGATGGATTCAACCCAGATCTGTGATTGGGAGTGAGCGTCTGAAAAGTTTCAGCGCTCCGTCCTACATCTCCTTGTGGTTGGATTTCACTAGAGGTGTGCATATCTTCAAGTATAAAAGAAAAGGGAAGGAACACGGGTGTGATGACCACAGAATACGTAAATCAATTTAATTACGGATACACACAATACCACAATTCTGACATTTGACAAAAGTATACATTTATACATTTACATATTCCCTCCCCTTGTATTCCTCTGCAATAGGAGAATGAGTATGATAAGTACACTCTAAGAGCACCAGATATTAAAAAAAGATTCAGGTGGCACTTGAGTTCCCCAACCGGAAAGTGTGGGGTATTTTGATTTAGAAACATAGCAAGTGGGAGGACCCGGGCAGTGGGTTTTAAAGAACGGCAAGCTGGTGGGGTTAAATAACAGCAGAAATGGGGATAGTGGTGGGGGTGAAGGAGAGGACTAACCCTGGGCGTCCGATTCGGCTATGCCCACGGAGTAGGTGTAGTGTTGCCTTCTACGCATTTTGCGTAGACAGCGTAGCCGGCAACACTACGCCCACTCAGTGTGCGTAGCCGAGTCGGCCGCCACCCGCCTCCCTCCCGCCCTCCCCTAGATACATTATTTAAGCAGCTAGCCTGAAAAATACAATTAAAAAGCACTTACCTTGTCCGGCGCTCGTCCGGGGCTCCCTCATTGAATAGCGTCGTTTCCTGGATACCAATGCGCATGCGCGGCCGCCCGCGCATGCGCATTGGTATCCAGGAAATGACGCTATTCAATGAGGGAGCCCCGGACGAGCGCCGGACAAGGTAAGTGCTTTTTAATTGTATTTTTCAGGCTAGCTGCTTAAATAATGATTGTAGGGGAGAGCGGGAGGGAGGTGCGTAGTGGAGCTACGCGGAGTGCGGGAGTGGGCATAGCTTCTCGCCCTCTCCGCGTAGCTCCGCGGAGCCCCACTACGCCCAGGCTTAGAGAGGACATGAACATTTTCTTTTTCAAATTGAGTTCCTGCAGGAGTCTACAGAGGAAGAACACTGGTCACTGGTGTCAGCACTTGGCCTAGACCAGGCTCCACTTCAGGACAAACGCTCAAAGACCAGCAGGAAGACAGAGGTGAGTAGGAGGCCATGACCAGTAGGAATCAAGGAAAGGAGAGTGACATGCGAACCAGCCAATGGTAAATTCAGATAAGTAATGGGTGGGCTTAAAGTCCCTTTTAAGAATTTTGGGCCAGATTTATGAAGGCCTTGCGCCACCGGTGCGTCATTTTTAACATGGGAAAAAGTGACGCACCGGCGGCGCAAGGCCTTCATAAATCTGCCCCTTTGTTTTTAATACAAGAGATTTCATACGCCTAAAACCATCTATGCTCTCAGGATCTGGAATAGTGACCCCTTATCCCTATTGCCTTCCCCTGTACTGCTGTACTTTAGGAAAGAGTTGGAGATGCACCTCTTTAAACAAATCTAAATGGGACACACACATGAGGACCAAACAGTGCATGCAGTAATTTGCTCAAAGATAAGGGTGGGGCGAACTAGTTTTCCATGCAGCGTTGGAAAATTCATACAAGTGACAACAGAGACGGGTTCTCGAGGGGCACACCATGTTTACCAAATGCTAAGACAAATGGTGTGAAAATGGACAGGGTGCACTTGCTGCGTGAAAGGCAGCTAAAGCATTGATAGAGTTTGGATGCTTAAAGAAACTGTCATGCACACGTTGCTATGATGCATCCTTTTGCAACATTGTATAAGGTAAAGTGATATCGCACACCCTTGCTGCTTTAACATCGTGGGTTCAGTGATATGAAATTAGAAGGTTTACATCGCCTAAATGTGAGTCACATGCACAATGTGGAGCACAACACTGCAATCGATTTATAAATGTCTGGTTCTAAATGTACAGTTATCAGTGTATTTGTTTTGATGCCTGATTAGGGTAATGGCTCGAGGTTTCATTGCAGGCGATAGAGCAGTGAAGTAAGAACATGCTACTTAGCCAGCCAAGCTTGGAAATAGTAACATTAAAACTAATCCAAACATGCCGGCTTCCAACTCATTTAGGTTATCCATCGACATTTATTCTGTGATACAGGCGAGTTTTGACTGGATTTAAAAAGTGCATTGACTAACCGGTTTTGAGTTTATCGTGACTCACATCACAGTGGGACCGGGGCTGCAGTTGTTTATTGTGTTACCACCAGCTCATCTGTTAGCCAACACTTCGGGTGATACTATTACAATTTTTGAACACGGTTTAATAGTGTTTTTGGTACATTATCACTTTTTAACCAATCATAATAAAGTATCATCCTATGAAGTAAAGAAAATGACGGAAATGAAACCAGAACTTCAATCACTAGTCTAGGGTTAATAGATAGATTCATGGGTGTATCTATGGCGTGCTCAAAACCTCTTGTGAAGAGACTCCGTGATGGACATCAGTCTGTGAATAGTTAGTCTGCTAGAGGTGAAAGGATGTATATATTTCATCTGTTGTAAAACAGAACGGAAAACAGCTCTTTGTGCAACCCACACATCAATATGTGCTTTCATAATATTGTGTGCAGGTGAAACCATGCATAGAAAGCCCACGAGGCTTCTGGCGACTGTAATCACATCTACAACATATTAATGCATTTTTATAGATGTACAATTAAACAAAAAATGGTCAGGCAATTTAAAAATAGGTGATCTCTTGTATAATGCCCTCACATGAATAAGTGACTAGAAATGGAGGAAAAGCAAATTCAAGCACTTTCTTTACCATGCAATTGTGGGTTGATAAACAAGTACATATGTGTATATCGTAACCATGGAGAGCACCTTAGTTTTGATTTTATCATGCACTCACTGCGTGAACATTTCCAAACTGTTTAACTCTTTGCCAACGGTGTCTTCGACATTTCTTGATGAGAAATTGTTTTTCAGAAATTGGCTAAACAAGGAGCAATATAAACCAGCAGTGAGTGCAGCACACAGCTGATGGGGATAGGAGCAGCCATGGGAGATGGTGGTGGGGGAGTGCACCACACGGAGAAGGTGTAGCGACGAACAGGGGCAAGAAGAAACGCAGCTGCAACCATGTGGATAGGAGCAGCGACAGTGCACAGAATTTAGGTGCTGATGAGCAGGGCACTGAACACACAGCTAGGCTTGTAGTGCAGGGAAGAGCAGCAGTAGAAAACAAGATGAAAGCACGCAAGCAGCGTGCACGTGCCAGCTCGCTCCCGGGGCAATACTCCATGGGAGTATACTTGCCAGAAAAGGCGGGACATGCACCTACCAGTAGCCATTTGCAGGCTATGATTTTACAAGGGCACACCCAAAAGCCAATCCTCAGTGTGGGAGGAGTCAGACCCCACAAAGTAAAGATAACCTAATAAAAAAATCCTACAGCTGTAAACAGCAGAGGGATTTCAGGGGCTTGTACAGAGGATGGAACAATTACATCCCAGGCACATGAGCACCATGGCTGAGGACAGAATTGTTCCGTACTCAGCACTCAACCGAGTTACTGCTGCACATGATGTGTGAAGAGGTCTTTTCAAGCAGACATGCTGCTCGTCCAGGGCTTCAATGGCAGACCTACAAGCATACTTTTACTTGGGTCACGCACAGTGGCACAATAAAGTGTTGCAGCCCTGGTGACCCCTCCTATGACCCCTGCTCTAAGTGCATGCCAATTGGGTGTACTAATTCAACAGTTACAGTTTAAGGGAAAAATCACTGGCACTGGGGCCTGGTTAGCAAGTCCCAGTGCACTTCCAGATCTATAAGGCCGGGAAGTGGATGCACCCTCTTTACTTAATCTGACTATGGCCCTACAGCACAAAGTGTTGTCCCTTAGGCAAGAAACTGGGTCTTGTGACATGAGCTGCAAAGGTACAAGTCCCGAGACAACCCAAGGGAGGTTGGTAGGTCAAAAACAGACAGCACCCCTCGAGCTGCCGCCCTGGTTTGATTTTGACACAACCGACCACATGACTACCCCTGGCCCGACAGCTACCACAACCACAGTGTCGTGGTGAGCCTCAGCAAGGCCTACCGGTGCTAGGGGTTCGCCTTTCTCTGCACAAAGTCCATGGACCAATAGGAAGAAGTTGGCACGGAAACTGGAATATAAAACAGAGTACTTTATTAACCTCATGAGGAGGAACTACATTCACACAACACCCTTCGGTAGTGTATGAAGTAGCACACTGAACTGAAGGAGCATGGTCCTTTTATACCCACACAGGGGCTCAAAAGAAGGCGGTACAAGTACCAGCAGAAGGTTTTAGGTACATATAAGGTCAAACAGAAAATGGAAAATCAACAAGTGGGAGGAGCTAACAGTTGCTAATTCTAGTAAACACATCCTGACAGTTACAGACTACAACAGCTGCAAAGACAGCTGCAAGCTCAACCAAGCATGTGCAAAGCAGAAGAAGCTAAATATACCTTGCCACCAGGCAGAAAACAGGAGCAGATGACAGAAAGGTAGGACAGAGCACATGGTGAGCACGTGGTAGCACATGGCATACAAAATGGCTGCCAAGATGGCTTCAGCTAGATGCTAACCCAGATCGCTGCCAAATTACAACAGACGACCCTTTTAGAATTAGCTGAAAACATGGTAATCTAGGTTCATATCTTGTACATTGATGTTCATCATCTCAGTGACCTCTTTATTTAACAATTATTGTGTGTTAATTTCTGCAACATTTCTCTTAGTAGGTGTAAAAGCACTGATGCAAATGGAGTAAAGCATGGGACCACAATGTATACATGCACAGCATGTAAATAGTATCGCCAGCAGTATACAAAAAATAGTCAATGGTTTCCAGCCCCAGGTAACAAAGAGTGTCCAGAACCAAGTCGAAAAAGTCCATGTACCAGTCTCTGGGTGGATCTCTGCAGCAATTTTATGCAGTTTTGATATTGCATCATATACCGAAGGTGAGTGATCCGGTATAAACACACAACAGCTGCTACCGATGATGAGACATGCACCACCTCAATCAGCCAAAATCACATCAAGAACCATACGATTTTGGAGTGCTACAATTCTTGTAATTTGCAGTTCTTCTGTAATGTTCCCAGGTGCCATTGCTTTCTGATTGGTAACAGCTTCCATAACATGAGTTAATCTCCTTATTTTTCTACTGTTCAATGCAGCACCCACAAAGAAAAACAAGCCCAAATTAAAGTAGACATAATGTTGCAAAGTGGTGTCAGTCTGATCAACCTCATCAGTACTTATTGATTTGAAATTGCGGTGATACGATGGTGGGGCCAGGAATACTGGGGGAACAGAAATGATACATAACACACCCCAGACCATCCAATTGGGAGATGATAATATCCCTTATTACCACATACAAAATATGTATTGTGTGACGATGTAAAACTGATACTATTAGCACCTTCAATAGTTTATGTCACAGTACATTCACTCCGTCCCACTGGAATTTTCCCAATACTCTCTATACATAAATCTGCTTTAGCTCTGGTCACAGAAATTACGAATGGTCCAGTGTTCTTAATGGTTCTAGTGTTTGTGAAAACATATGGTGCAGAACTATTGTCCGGTCGATACTCTTCCCACTCCCATTTAGTCCCTTTAGCTTGCGGGTAACCATCTTTATCAGGGCAACAAACTTGATTAAGATGATAGTTAATCCTTCCAACTGTCGCTTTCTTTGAAGCGATCAAGAGCGCAAATCAAGCATGACAACTTAAGAACCATCGTGGGAAAAGGGAAGAGGAATAAAAGGTTTACCCCCTTTCTTTTGGTGAGCAGGTATCATCCCACACACCCAACATTTGGTGTTATTTGTGGCATTATGCGTATGATGCAACATCTGAATAAATGTGTTGTTTAAGTAGGACTGTCAATGCTTCTGCTCATGGTAGGGAAGCGTAAAATAATGATGCTCAACCGGTACAGGAGTAGTGGCAATTGTCGGGCAGGAGCCACTTTCTCAACAAACCAAGTTATTGCTGCTATAACCACCATAGCAACAACAAATCCTACAGCACAAATGATCTTCTTAGCAACAGTGGATCTTTCAGCAGGCATGATCACTTCATCGTTGAAAACAATCGTTGGAGCTCTTATCCCTGGGCAGCTGTTGATTTATTCACCAAGGTTCAAGACTGTGTCACTTCGCAGGACTGATCCCCCCCCCCCTTGCCACATCAGCACTCCGTTTCACCAACCCAGGGCGGTTGCTCAACCAGTCTTTTTCAACACTGCAGATTCTTTCCTCGGCCTCAGTTGGTACCGCGATACTCCAGGAATCGTGTGGTCCGGGAAGACTCCCTCAGATTCGTCAGGTGAGATAGCGTGGCCCTTCTCCGTTTCTAAGATCTCTCGATGATCGGTCAGCACAGCAGGTTCCACCAAGGCAGGCAACACTCGCTTACAGTGAGTGCTATGGACCCAGTTCTTCCTGTTCATCACTCAAACTGCTGTCCTTGTCGCTAGGAGCACTTGCTCCGGTACTCTCCACCTCGGTTCCAAGCTGTTTGACCTCTCGAAGACCTTGACCATTACATGGTCACCAGGTCGGAGTTCGTGAGCCACACCTGCAGATCTGTCAGGAAGAGCTTCTCGAACCTGTTGATGAATAGAGATCAAACTGTCAGTTAACTGTGCCAAATAATCATTCATCAGAACACAAGGTACATCATGTATGGGACGTGGCTTTGGAACTCCCCAAATGTTCATCGGTCTCCCAAATACCACTTCATATGGTGTAAGGCCAGATCGTGAATGTGGCACCGATCTTATGAATAACAATGCCAAGGGTAGTGCATCTGGCCATTTCAAAGACGTGGAAGCAAGTATTTTTGATAACTTCAATTTCAAAGTAGCGTTATACCTCTCCACCAATCCTGCTGATTGTGGGTGGAAAACTGCATGGAACTTCTGTTTGATCCCTAATCCTTTCAGGACATGCTCAACAACTTGCCCAATAAAATGAGGTCCGCTGTCACTCCACAAAAGTTTACAAACACCATATCTAGGGAAAAACTCCTTTAAAATCACCTTCGCTGTAGTAAGCACCGTACTATCCTTTGTAGGGTATGCCTCTATTCATTTACTGAAGCCACTAGAACATACTTTAAGTTGTTAAAGCGTTCAAGTTGGATGTCATCCATTTGCAAAACTTCAAAAGGTGCAGTTGGTGTAGCAAACCCTCCTGTAGGAGTCTGTGTCCCTTTTCCAGGATTATACTGCCAACAGATCAAACAGGATTGTACTATTCTTTTAGCTGTACCGGCAATCTCTGGATGCTCCCAGACTTGTGTGAGGAATTTCGTTATCGCTAGAACTCCAACATGTGCCGGCCCATGTGCCATTTGAACCATAGGCTGTAAATAGGCAGCAGGCAATTTCCACTTATTCATCTCTTTGTTGCGCCAACAACCCTCATCATCTAACATTCCTTCTTTAGACCATTGCTCAAGTTCTTCCACAGTGGCAGATCTCTGTATATCTAATACTTCCTCTCTAGCTTCGAGCATTGCAGTCTCGCGAGCGTCGCGATCTGCAAGGGCGTCCTATCCTATCAATGACTTTCTTGTGCGCGCTACACTTTACAATAGTTATTTTCTTTGTATATGTAAGTGCAGTCAAAAGATTATGCACTAATTCTCCGTGCATTATCTGCATTCCGTGAGATGTAAGAAAGCCTCTTTCCTTCCAGAGGAGGCTAAAATCATTAGTCACTCCAAAAGCACAGCGGCTATCCGTATAGATGCTCACACGCAAATCAGTGCTAAGTTCACACGCTCGTGTCAAAGCTATTAACTCAGCTGCTTGGGCCGACTTCTGTGATATACGAGCTGTCTCAAGTGTCGTGATTGCATATGCCGCTGAAGTCGTACCATCTGGTAACTTCAAACAGGACCCATCAACCCACAGCTCCCCATCTACATCTGAAAGGAGCGTATCTTGCAAATCTGTTCCTCAGTAAGGAAGATACAATCATGAGACTCCTATGACTGAGCCTGAGTCGCTGGATATGGCAACAAAGTAGCTGGGTTCAGTGTCGCACATCTCTTCAATGTAATGTGAGGGGCTAACAGTGTCAACTCGTATCCTGTTAAGCGAGCACTAGTCAAATGTTGCGTTCTAGTCTGATTCAAAAGGGCATCAACCGCATGGGGTACTAGTACCAACAGTTTATGTGACAAAACGATCCCTTCACTCTGACGTATGGACACAGCTGTTACTGCAGCCGAACGGAAGCACCCAGGCAATGCACGAGCAACAGGATCAAGAAGCGCTGAAAAATACGCACAGGGACGCTGCTTGTCACCATGTGCCGGTACTAAAACTGACAATGCACATCCATCTTTCTCGTGTGCATAGAGTGTAAAAGCCTTCATGTAATCTGGAGTGCCTAACACTGGTGCAGAACAAAGAGCTTGTCGTAGCTGACGAAAAGCATCCTGGCATTCATCTGTCCATGGAAGGGGGATTGGAGTGTCTTTAGTCAAAAGCGCTAGCAAGGGTTTAACAATGTGTGAAAAACCTAATATCCATTGTCTGCAGAACAAAGTCAAACCAATGAATGCACGGACATCTTTCTGGGTGTAAGGTACTGGCATGTCTAAAATTGCTTGTATGCTATCTGGTGTAAGTGCACAACCCTCCTTAGACAGAAGGTGACCTAAATAGGTAACCTTCGGTCTACAATATGGCAATTTCTTCTGTGACACTTTATGATTGTGTGTAGCAAGAGAAGAAAGTAGAGACAAAGTAAAATTTTCACACTGCTCAGGCGTATCGGATGCCAACAAGATATCATAGACATATTGTATGAGAGCCACTCCTTCAGATAAAGTAAAGGAGTCAAGTTGTCCTTTCAGTGCTTGACTATAAATGCTCGGACTCTCAGTGTACCCTTGAGGAATTCTAAAAAATCTGTCTGATCTATTATTCAAAGTGAAATTGAACAAATATCAGCCGTCAGGATGAGTAGGAATCGAGAAGAAAGCATTCTTCAAATCGATCACAGAAAATGTAGTTGCCGTTGGAGGAACTAAGGTAAGCAATGTCGTTATGTCAGAGAATACAGGGTATTGAGGTACTACAATCTAGTTAACTTCGCGTACATCAATAATGAATCTGTAAATCCTAGTGTCAGTATCTTTTTTCAAAATGGGAAGAATAGGACTGTTGCAAACATTATAGGGAACTTCTTCCACAACTCCCACTTTAATCAAATCATGAACAATACGTATAAATGCTTCTTCGCCTTCTCGAGAAAGTTTAAATTGAGGCAATCGTGGCAATGAAGCGCCCTCCTTGACACTAATATGCACTGTGGAATAACCATTTGCCCTACATCGGTGTCTGAAGTAGCCCACAAAGTACTAGGAAGTGAAGCTAATGCAATGTCCCCTTTAACAATACAAGATCTCTCCATCACGGGGTGATTATCATTTAAAATAACACGTACTCCTTCCGGAGAACATCGTATCGTAGCCCAGAAATATTTGAGCATATCAAGACCCACAATATTGTCTGGTGTGTTTGGAGAAAGCAAAAATGGACATGGAGCAGTAAACTTATCAACATGAAATGCAAGCGGCTATGATAATGGGCTAAGGGAAGGTGTTTCATCGAAACCTATCGATGTAATAGTTAAGCCAGACAGGGGAGCCCTTGGAACCAAGTGTTTAGATAAGGCGCTATGAGTAGCTCCTGTATCAACCAGAAATTGATCAGTAGAACCCAAAACATTTGCTGTAACATAGGGGCCCTTCTGACCTACTGGAACTTCAAATGATTCCTTACTCCATCCTAGGCAATCCTACGCATAAACTGAGTCTTTGAAATCGGATGGCACATAATCGGACATTTGATATTGATTCTGTCTGTCAAAAGTGTTAAATCCATCCTGTCCGCGCATATTAGAATCAAACCTAGCACGATCATCCGTGCTCCCTCTAGGTCCTGGATATCCTGAACGATTTCGCATTTGTCCCCAACCACGTGGATAATGCTGAGCACCTAGTGCCGGACAATCGGAAGCCCAATGTCCAAATTTCCTACAGTACGCACACTGGTGGTCAGACAAATTCGAACGAGTATAAGAGGAAAAAGATGAACCTCTAGAAGGCGGACCATAAGCCTGAGCCAACATAACTTTGGTTTTTAATTCTTTAGTCTTTTTATCCTCACTGTCCTTTGCTTCCAATTCCTGTCGTTCGTAATACTGAGCCATAGTTAAAAGAGAAACTGGAGAAGAGGTAGTCCATGAACTCTTACTGGCCTTTAGGCGACTAGCTATTCCTGGCAACAGGTTTGCGACATATTTATCGACGAACAGATGCCTGCCTGTGTCATCCGTCAATGGCTGGCCACTAAAATCGTAGAATGCCTCTTCAAAGTGTTTGAAGAAGTCAGAAACCGATTCATCTGCCTTTTGCTTGCAAGACTCTAATACAGCTTACAATCTCTTGCTACTTCATTGAGCCCCAATTCCCTAGAATTTTTCCTAAATCGCTCAATAACCTCTGCAGCAAATACTTCAGTAAAATATATTTGCTCCCTTTCAAGCCAATCTTTTATGCTATCTAAAAGTTCAGAAGCAGGGGCAACACTACGAACGGCTTTACGAGCAGCAGATCTAATGTCAGACGCACGCTCAGCGGACAACATAGAACGTGTTTCTCATGCTTTGTCCTGCTCTGTAGGAGAGTCCTCATCTGACTCATGAGGAGCAGAGGGAAAGGTATACAGAGGTGGAGAACGATCTAACAAGAGAAAATCATCTTGGGGTTTATTAAGAATAGGATAAAGAGGTCTACGAACAGCGTATTGGCCATTTACCTGTAAATGACGCTCCCTATCTTCTCTCTCTTTAATTTCTTTATTTTTTATTTCTAATGCTTTCGCATGAATACTCTTACGCTGTTATTTTTCAATCAAGGCTTGCTCATGCTGCATTCGCTCACGCACTTCTTTTCCCACTTTCCTACACAGTCAAACATATCTTGGCTAGCCTTTCGCTTAAACATTCGTTGCTCCACATACTGAATCTTTCGCAAATCCAATGACCCATGCATAGGCCAACCCAACTCCAGATCCTTACGAGGATATTTATTCCATAACGTGCTGTACATCATAGAAGAAATAACATACTTAATATACATGTCCCTATTAGGCGTCCCTTCCGGGAGAGCCGGTGTTGCTACATCGAGTTTCAAATTGGTACAACTACAAAAGCAACACATCCTACGAAGTGTGCTAGAAACAGGCATGCCAAAAATAGTGCAAAATATGCAGTATTATACCAAAGTAGCACTTAAGGTACTTCTCGTATGACGTGCAGCTCAAATCAATTCAAAACAGAGAAAATTCTCCTCATTACCTGTCTATATAAATTGCAATTCATATATCAATCACATACAAATCCAAATTGGCCAATACAATTCCACAAAGCCACAGCAAGCGTCGCAAAAACGACCTTACCAATCCCAGGCGTCAAACCAACAGCAAGTGTTGTATCACAACAACGCTTACCAATCACTTGGTGTCCAGATTCCAACTGCCAAGTTTTTGAATCGACCAAACGGTCACTGAACGGCGAATCAACAGAAGAGATCTCAGTCGAGGACAGGCGCCACCTGGATGGACGCTGGTCTCCTCTGGCAATGATCGTCTGTTGCAAGATTCCAATCCTTCGTTTTGACCACTCCTTTGGGCATCCGAGTCGCCGATGAGCCCCACATTGGGCGCCTATTTGTCGTGGTGAGCCTCAGCAAGGCCTACCAGTGCTAGGGCTTTACCCTTCTCTGCAAAAAGTCCTTGGACCAATAGGAAGAAGTTGACACAGAAACTGGAATATAAAACAGAGTACTTTTTTACCTCATGAGGTGGAACTACATTTTTAACAATACTCTTCGGTAGTGTATGAAGTAGCACACTGAACTGAAGGAGCATGGTCCTTTTATACCCACACAGGGGCTCAAAAGAAGGCGGTACAAGTACAAGCAGAAGGTTTTAGGTACATATAAGGTCAAACAGAAAATGTACAATAAACAAGTAGGAGGAGCTAACAGTTGCTAATTCTAGTAAACACATCCTGACAGTTACAGACTACAACAGCTGCAAAGACAGCTGCAAGCTTAACCGAGCATGTGCAAAGCAGAAGTGGCTAAATATACCTTGTCACTAGGCAGAATACAGGAGCAGATGACAGAAAGGTAGGACAGAGCACATGGTGAGCACGTGGTAGCACATGGCATACAAAATGACTGCCAAATCCAAGATGGCTTCAGCTAGATGCTAACCCAGATCACTGCCAAACTACAACAACAGTCTCCCAATACTGGCAAGTGACTGTCACCGTACCCACACCTGTTCCTCATGCCCCCAAGAAAAGCTTTTGGGTGACAACGCCAAGTACACAATATTTATCAATTAGTGCCAATTGCAAATCCCATGTCTCCTGGCCGCCTTCCAGAACAATGCCACTAGATTGGCATTCATTATTTGAAATGTGGGAGACATTGCTGCATTGGGGTCTGTCCTGTTAATGGAACATAATGACCTGGGGCTCTACAACTGTGAGTGCTTTAAGTAAGCTATGCATAGGCTTTCTGCTAAGCACCTGTTTGTGCAATAGAGTTGCTGAGCCTGCGCTGATGAGTTTTATATAGTGCTGGCTAGACCCGGAGGTATCAGAGCGCTTTACTAGAGGCTCAGCAATGTTGCAAGTTACAAGGAAATAAAATAAGTTACACAGTGTCACACAATACAAAACCCGAGTTACTAAAGAATGGAAAATACATAACGAAAGAACGTTACACAAAAGTTTGACATTATTAACACATGACGAATAGAGACAAAACATCCTAAGGTGCAATAAAGATTAGGGGCAGAAGTAAAAAAAGGGTAAGGAAAGTAGATCAGGAAAGGAAGGTGAGAGTTAAACAAACCGGTGTTGGGACCTGCAATTTTAGCAACAATGATAGGGATTGGAGACAATAGTAGGTGAGAGGAGTGTTAGAGACTGGGGGGGTAAGAGGTAAAGGTCAATCAGGGAAAAACGAGGAGCAGTCCAGCAGGAAAGAGAGACTTTCAGAGGGTCGCCCAGATGGAGACCAGCGGGGAGGAGGAACGGACAAAGGTCGCTATAAAAGATAATCCCAAAATGGCGGAGTACACATGAATCAAAGTCCAAAAACCAAGGGAGCTGAGTCCAAACAGAAAGAGATCTGATTAGAGGGGGAGGTAGCCAGAGTATCAAAGGAGGGAGGAGGGCTGGCGGTTGCCTAAATACAAATGGGCCGTCCCGTGCACAAGTTCTAGGCAGCGGGGGCAGCATTGACCGATCTGTTTGACGCAGGTCTCAGGAAGACTGTTCGAGCACCGGCGCAGCAATCCAGTGAAAGGAAGGCAGCAGCATGGACCCGGAGGGCGCGCCTCCCAGGCTCGGATGGAAGATGAGAAAGCTCAAAGTATCGCAGTGCCTTCATCCTCACCGACGCTATACCCCCAAATATTGGAAATAAACAAGACATTACGTGTCCCGGTCGTCATTACGGCAAGTGAAGCTGGGGGGCTGGCAGTAGGGAAAGCAGCAGCAGTCAACCCCGGAGGCAGGGTATGGTCAGGAGCAGAGAACCTCAGCCCAGCTCATCGACAGACACAAGGGCGCTTTATCAAGCACATTCTTGCACAAGGTCTCACATCTATTCACAGATACCATTATCGCTGTGCCTTCGGCATCTCAAGCTTATCGGACACTGGTTCTATCTCCTCAGGTTTGCAATGTTCTTTCTATCCTACTACATTCTGGGCCATGGGTAATTTCCTGGATTTAAGCTTCGCCAAGACCCTTGGCATCTCAATGATCCGAAAGGATACACCTGAGCTAGTAAAAGCCATAGATGGCTCAAAGTTGTCTTCAGGGCTTATAGTTTATCAGACTGGCCCTTGAACTTTGGTTTGTACTAACAACCACACAGAGTTAATTAAATTTGACCCTATTGACACCTTGTGTTCAGGGCCATATTGAGTATCCCATTACAACAGCTTCACGACTGCCAAAGTAGATTCCAGCCAGAACAATCACACTGGATTCTAAACACTGTTGGCAGTCATCTTTTTAGGAGAAACCTTATTTGGTGACCCCTCTATACTGTGCATCTTTGTATACTACTATCTAATCAGACACACAAAAGATCCCTGCACCTTACCGGGATTTTCATGACGTCTTATGGAAGCAAAAGGCCACCCAGCTACCACCCCATAGGTCTTATGGCCTCATAGACTTAATCCCAGGGGCAACATTGCCATTTAGAAGGGTGTACTCTCTGTCCCAGCCGTACACCAAATATCTTCACAAATACCTCAATAACCTGCTAGCCAAGGAGTTCATTTGCCATTTAACATCCCCAGTATTGTTGCTTTTGTTCTTTGTGCTTTGAGAGGAATGGCATACTGTGCGCCTGTGTTGGCTATTGTGCAGTAAACAAGGCAACTGTCAGTACCCCCTCCTGCAGATATTGATTCTGTTGGATCAGGTACTCAACTCCACAATCTACTCTAAACTTAACCTCTGCGGTGCCTACCATGGTCCATGTACTGAAAGGGGACGAGTGGAAGACGGCATTCCTGACCAAATTTAGGCTCTTAGAATATACAGTGCTGCCCTTTGATCTGTGTAATGCCCCTGCAGTTTTCCAATTTTTATAAATGAAGTGCTGCAAGACTTCCTTGACGTCTATGTTATCATTTACATAGACGATATTCCAATCTATTCTCCCTCCACTGAGGAACACATAGGGCACTTAAGAGCTTTACTCCAATGGCTCCGTAAATACCAGCTGTTCACCAAGTTAGAGAAGGGTGTCTTCCATGCCAGGACCATTGAATTTCTCAGGTACTGTATCTCTCTTGATGGGATATTCATGGATTGCTCTAAATGCAAGCCATGCTAAAGTGGGAAGCCCTGAAGTCAGTGAAGGAAATACAAACATTTCTAGGCTTCACCAATTTCTATATTTGATTCTTACCTCAATTCTATACGTTTGCTTCTCCAATCACTTACCTACTGCAGTAATGGGTTTGTTCCTTTCCATTGGAACAAGCAAGCAAGAGATTCCTTTTGGAGTCTCAAAAAGTCCTTCACAGAAGTTCCAATTCTTGTTTACCCTGATCAATCCCTGCCCTTATTTGTGAAAGCAATGAATCCCAGGTGGCGGTGGGTGGTGCACTCTCAAAGGGGTGCTTATTCAGGCCACTTACACCCAGTAGGTTACTTCTCCAAGAAGTTGCTCCCTGCAGAACAAAACTATACAGTGGCAGATAGGGGGCTGCTGATAATTGAGCTCACCTTTCAATAATGGTGTCACCACCTCTTTAGCGGTAGGCATACCATAACAATTTTGTAAATACTATTTTAACCTCTAGTTCTTTCAAGCCACCATAGCCTTGACAACACAGCAGCTCTGGTGGGTATTCTTCATCAAAAAATTCAATGTTGTTATCACTTACAGACCGGGCAGCACCCAGCAAAAAGCAGATACTTTATCAAGTTTGGGTTTTTCTGCACATGACCCAGATCTGGAATTGGTCCAACCCATCATTTCCTCAGATAAAATTGTGGGGTTTTGCTCTTTGCAAGAGATTCTAGAAAAAAAATGCGACTGGTAAAAGACACTGTCTCCTGTCCCCCTAACGTCATAGAACAAGATGGGTTACTGTGTAACTCAGATAGGCTCTTCGTTCCCACTCAAGACTTGCAAGATAATGTTCTACAGTGGGGACACAATACTGTTTTTGCAGGTCATCTAGGGGAAAAGGAGGTACCAGAGCTCTGTCGACAACTGTTTTTGTGGCCTACGCTTGCACAAGATGTCAGGGGCTATGTTTCAAACTGTCCCATCTGTTTACAAGCAAAAACCCTGCACACACCACCTTTGGGATTACTGCAGCCCTTACCCTCCCCACCGGCTCTCTGACATACCATAAGTATGAGTTTTATCATACAACTTCCTGTTTCTAATGAGCACTCTGTTATTTGGGTGGTAGTGGATTATTTAACCAAGACCGCCCTCTTCATGTTATGTTATGTTCTATATGTCATTTATTATAGCGCACAACTCGTCCTTGAAAGGCCATCTTGGTGCTTAGATAGCAGGACAAAACACTCTGTGCTATTAAAAGAGCCAGGTCTTCAGATGTCTTTTGAAGCTTGGAAACTGGGTGCAACCCCTAATGTGAAAGGGGAACTGGTTTCAATGGAGTGGGGCACGGTGTGAAAAAGATCAATCACCCTATTTTAAGGTTCGAACATATTGCGGTTGGAGAAGAAGCTGAATGCGGGATCTAAGGTTTCATTAAGGACGGCAGGGGACTAGTCTATCCTGCAGATATCATGGTCTCCTGCCAAATCTCACTTTGAAGGTCAGACAGAGTAGTTTAAAATTGGTATTTTATTTATAAGCAGCCAGTAAAGGGGCCTAAGGAGGAGGACAGATGCTGTGCCTGGTGGCTGTTTATCCATGAACTGGGCGTCTCTGTTTTGCACTACCTGTAGTTTAGATATGAGGAATTCATTAGATGCTACGAGTATCGCTTTTCCATAGTCTAGGTGACTAATTAGAAGTGCCTGGGCTGGGGTCTTCGGGAAAGACACGGGAACCGCTAAAATACTTACTTAAGGAGGCACATCACCCCAAAACACGAGCCAGTAGTGGCTGTGATATGCACTTTCATCAATAGTTTGTTATCTATCAAACAGACTGGATTTCTTACTGTATTTTTTGGGAGGGATGCAGGGCCAAGTTATGTGGGCCACCAGTCTGAGAGACTGTGCTTTTCCAAACAGTACAATCTCACTCTTCTCCCCATTCGACTGAAGGCAATTTAGGGACATGCCCGTGGCAATGCATGTAGGGAAACTTGATTTGTCGTTCTCTATCTCTTGTCCAGGAGCAATGATCAGTTTTGTGCCATCAGCATACGCGAGTATTTCAAAACCAAAAGGCTTAATTCACTGAGCCAGAGGGGAGTCATAGATATTAAAATGTGTGGGGCTCAAAGCTTAGCCCCGGGGCACACCCATTCCTAAGGACAAAGGCTTAGATTGAAATGGTCCAAGCGTGATTTTTTAAGTCCTGTCCTTGAGGAAGTCTCTGAGCCAATTAGTGACGTACCATGTATTACTGTTGTATTTCTATCTAGGACCCTAATTCGATATTCCCAATTTATGCCCTTGTATGGCTATAATAAATAATATCCTTATAAAGGCATAAGAATCATATCCATATTTAGTCGTAGCCCATGCAGTCCAAATTAAGCCAGGCTACTTCCCCAGACTCCTAGAGAGTACAACGCGTTCTTTAAACAAACCAAACCTCCAGCAACCTGGGAATTCCCCATGCTTCTGTTTTGATTTGTCCTAGAACTCCTGCAAGCACTGAAAGAACGGCCAGTTCTTAGTGACATCTTTTATTGATGTCTTATGTCCAACCTTACGTCAAACCCGGCACCTTTCAGGTATAAATATACCAATGTTGCCTTAAGCAAACACACGGTGGTTTGGAGCAGAGCGGCTATCTACTTGCCCGAGAACCCAGCTGATGCGAGAGCCCACGGACGCCGCCCCTCCCTTTTGACATACTAAGAAAGACACTGTCTTTTTCTCCAGCAAAGAAAATCCAGCTCCGGTGTTTCCAGCCACCCTTGCGGGTAGCTGGGATATCGAGTCCTGAGAGAGAGACCAGACCTCCTGCATTCTATTACCCAGGTACGGAGCTGACGAAACCCTTAAAGAGAATTCTTGATTCAGATTCCTTGGCAAAACCAACTTAACTTAAACTGCTACTTACTTACTCCTTCCCACGTATTAGGCTTAGGTCAGGTACACCGGGGTAGGCATATTTAGAAGCACCAGTTGAGTACGTTAGTCAATGTTTTTATGTATGTATATATTTTATCTATTTTAAAGTATCATATGGCTAAGAAACCATATCAATGCTTTTACAGTATTATTTCATAATACTCCTTTTACTGTACACACTTTACTTTACTATAAGTATTGCAATTGTGGCAATTCAGTTATCTTGCATGAGAAAGAAGAGTGCTCAATAAATAACACCTTTTATTGAAAACGCACGTCTCTCTATTCTCTGCACTCTGGTGAAACTAAGTATGCAAAATTGACTGAGTGAAATAGCTGTCTATTGTTTTCACACGACTCTAGAGATACACTCTTATTCTGAGAGAGCAAAGTTGTCATGTTATATGGTTGTCAGAAGCTAATCCCTTCTTGTCTATCCAGGGAAGTTAAACTCCTCCTTGTTTACTCGAGAAAGTTTCTAGTGACCTCTGAGCTAGCTGGCAAAACTAATTAAGTCTAATATAGTCAGTAGAGACCTAGTCGACCTCAGTCCTACGTCTACACTGCTGTTTATATTATTCCAATGCGCAGAGCCTATTGGGAATATAGGAATTACACTACATTACCATTTCAAACTAATGTTGGATCAGAATGGGATGAGACACGTTATCAAATGCTGCTGACAGATCAAGTAGAACCAGCATCACCGGTGTGCCTGCATCCAAAGAGGCGCTGAGTGAATCAATTACAGCTACAAGAGTGGTTTCATTGCTATGAGCTGGGCAAAAAACCTGATTGGGAAGAATCAAGCAGATTATATGCTTCTAAGTATGAGGAAATTTGTCTGTTCCTGTTCTGTTTGAGGTGGAAAAAAGCACAGAGCACAAGGAACCAACAAAGCCCATTTAGTTTGTTAGGAAAGCCCTCACTCACCGACCTGGTCGGTGACTTGCTTCATCATCGGGCCCCACCGGGTGTGACCAAATGTCACCCCGGTGTGCTGCGACGCCAGAATTACTGCGGAGCTGGTCTTGTGAGGGTGGGAGGGCTATGTGAAAAATTACGTGAATAGTGTGAAGTGGTGACTTAAAATTGCCTTGTATGTATCAAAAAATTAATTTAATCAAAGATCATCAAGGACAAAGTTAAAAAATGTGATGGTGAGTAGGGCCAACTAATTGAATGGTCTACTCCCACTAACATTAAGTGACAACGTGAATGGTCAACATGAACATGTTTCAGCCGGTGTGGTATAATTAACCTGGCATTCGTCAGGACCTAGAGTGTAAACCTCGGCGGTATGGGCACTCTAAGGCCCACCCAACCAGAGGACTTGAAAGTTAAAAAGTCTGTGAAGTGCAAAAAACAAGGGGGGGCGGGCTTCACCACCCGAAGGTAGGACGCACACACCTCCTGTCTCTAAAGTTTAGAGACAAAAAATAAAAAGCACCTGCGGGAATTAAAAACAGACAAACAAAACAAGACAAACAAACAATTAGAATATTTTGTCGATAGATTTAGCCGATTCAAGCTAATTATTTGTGCTCAAGGTGCCAGGGTGCACAACTCATACATAATAGCAGAGGTGCGTGGCTCTGCCTGTGGCTGAGATTAAACGGTAGGTAGTATAGTTTATATAGTGACACTCTCATGGTAGATTGGCAAGTTGCAGAATCTAGCGGTGTGAGTGCGCAGGGGGGGTAAGATAGGTGAAAAAGGAGGCGAATGGCAGTGAGAACATTCAAGCAACACTAAATCACTCTGCGATCAATGGGCCAAATGGCCAGTGACCAATCAACAAAAAAGCAGCAAAAGAGGTGAGAAAAGGTAGGTTCTCACTTCACCAGGGATGAAAATCCACCCCATAGACCGCGGGAGGGAGGGGACGGCGCATTTGGCACATCCTAAAAGGGAAGCATAAAATGGAGAGGAAAGAGGGACAAAACCCAGTCAGCAAGCAGTAACAGTACTTAGCTTAAATGGTCCTTTGCACCCAGAGTAGTACTCACGCCCACGACGCCCGTCTCCTGCAGGTACACCTATTCAGCCTTCGGGACCGGGTCTCGTCGATCCGGATTTGGAGAGTGTGAGCGGTTTTATGAGCCTCCGGTAAGGAAACCCGCGTTCGCGCTTCCGGGAAGGGAAGCGTGCGTACTGATCTTTGATTAAATTAATTTTTTGATACATACAAGGCAATTTTAAGTCACCACTTCACACTATTCACGTAATTTTTCACATAGCCCTCCCACCCTCACAAGACCAGCTCCGCAGTAATTCTGGCGTCGCAGCACACCGGGGTGACATTCGGTCACACCCGGTGGGGCCCGATGATGAAGCAAGTCACCGACCAGGTCGGTGAGTGAGGGCTTTCCTAACAAACTAAATGGGCTTTGTTGGTTCCTTGTGCTCTGTGCTTTTTTCCACCTCAAACAGAACAGGAACACTCTTTTGTTGTTGATGTCTAATATAGTTTGGGGACTAAGAGTGTCCATGACTCTCCCTATCTCTCTTGTTGTTTATGAGTATTAAGCAGCGCACAGCTGTGAGAGTTCTTCTTTCTCTCCCCTTTCCTAAGCCAGGAGACGTCCTCCCGGCTTACCCTTACCCCCCTAAATAGTGCCACTCACTATTTACTTTCTTTCTTGTTGGCATAATGGCGAATTTGGGACTTACCTACTCCGAAGCAGAAATAGATGCGATTATGGCCGATCCCAATCTCTTTGCAGACCCGGCAATTTCACAAGCCATAGCACACACCTCAGACTGGGAGAAACTAACGGAACAAAAACGTGATCGTATACGCACCATCTTACATGGGACGATTATGAAGCAATACCTCTCTTCAAACTCAGCACCAAAAGGCCTTTTGGTGACCAATGCCCCTCGCATCTTTCTAGATGATGCGCAATTTCGGAAAGATTGGGCCATGATCGCGTGGCACTGCACGCGTGATTGGCTCGTCCTAATCATTAAGACTGCCCTGCGTCTATCAGATATCCTACTGATAGAAATACAGGAAACGGAATCACAATTTAAAACAACTGTGACCGGTTACAAAAAGAAACTGGATGAGATTAATCGTGAAATGAATGAATATAAAGAAAACCTATTACAGTCGAAAATAACCAAATTCCAGAAAGACCTCAAAAAATTTGAATTCAACAAAATTTACCCCTACGCTGACCCTGAGTACACAGCAACAGCAAAGGGCTTGAGTGAATCAGATTTAACAGATGACAGTTCCTCGAATAGTAGTGGATCCAGTCCAGGCTCATTCAAACGAGGAGGGAGACGAGGAAACAGGGGCCATAGAGGCAATCAGAGATACCAGAATCATAACCAAGCACCAAGTTGGGCAATGGCACCACATGCTGGATATGGGCCACCACCATTCCCCTTTCCACACCCACAATTTCCAATGATGGGTTGGAACCCAGGGTGGCATCACCCACCTCCCCAAAATCAATACCAACAGCCTTTTTTAGAACGGGGCCGCAGAGGCAGAGGGAAGAACAAGAGAACCCCCAACCAAGTCTCTTGGCAAACAGACGACGCTGTCGGGAACCGCACCAGGAGCCAGACACCGCAACCAGGGACAAGCAACCAACAAGTCTAATTACCAACTTGTCGGATACCCAACTAACACCTGTGGAACAGCGAGTATTAGAGAAAGGGCTGGGCTTTGTACCTACAGCCCGCCCCGATAAATTTAAGCTACATTGCGAACTCACTGACTTTTTCCGCAAATTAAAACTGAAAGCCTTTTTTGAAGGGAAAGAGGATCCTAACGCAGAAACGCGGAAAGGAGACACTGGCCTAAGACCAAAATCAACATTTGTACCCCCACCTCACACTGTACCAGCTGCCATCACAGCTTTCGAACAAGCAGTGTTTCTGGATTTAGAAACAAGCCCTGAACCACAGAACTACGGTAATTTCAGTGCCGAGGAGTATCGGGCACTGGAAAAACTCAAAAACAATAACGCAATTACCATAAAACCTGCCGATAAAGGCGGCGGCATCGTAATTCAAAATACGACGGACTATGAGCGAGTCTGTGAGGAATTACTAAATGACACCAACAATTACCTTCCACTTACCGAGGATCCTTCTCCGGAACTCCAGAACCGCATTACCGATTTGGTTAAGGAAGCCGAATCGAGGGAACATATATCTAAAAATGAAGCAGACTTCCTCTCTATAAGTAAGAAAATTATTCCTTACTTTTATACACTCCCGAAGACTCATAAAAACAAATCACCACCCCCTGGAGGCCCGATTGTGTCAGGAATTGGGTCTATACTAGAACCCTTGTCCACCTTCTGTGACCAGTTCTTGAAACCAATTGTTCAAAACACACCGACATACCTCAAGGACACAAAAAGCCTGTTACATCAACTGCAGACCATCACTTTTGAGCCAGATACTATCATCTTGGCCACTTTAGACATTGAGAGCCTGTATACCAGTATCCCGCAAGATGAGACAATCATGGTATTAAAAGCTGCTCTGAACTCTACCACTTGGGAATACAATACCCCTAGAGAATTTATAACAGAATGCGCTACAATCGCACTCAAAGAAAATTTCTTCGCTTACCAAGGACGGCTTTTCCTGCAATGCTCTGGTACCTCGATGGGCAGTACATTTGCTCCCAGCATAGCGGGGTTGTATGTTGCAGACTTCGAGGCTAAAAACATACAGTCTATCAACAACCCGTTTGGCAGAAACATTTCGTACTGGAAACGGTACATTGATGACGTGCTGCTCATTTGGAAGGGCAGCATGGAACGACTAATGGAATTCTTCTGCTGGATTAACACCCTCAACAGGTACTTGAAATTTACCCATACAGTGAGCACCACGGAGGTGGTGTTTCTGATGTGGTAATCACAAACAGTGGAACAACTCTGACTACCAAGACCCACTATAAGGCCACAGCCAAAAATAACTTGTTACAGTTCTCTAGCTTTCACCCTCGCCCGTTAAGGGAGAATCTCCCGTACGGACAATATTTACGTATCCGCAGGAACTGCAGCAATATAGTTGATTTTAAACGTCAATCAACTGATCTAACGACCAAGCTGGCACAAAGAGGTTACCCAAGTCACCTGCTCAACAAAGGTTTCAAACGGGCACGGAACCAACCACGGGAAGCCCTCTTAGAACCCATCATAAAAACAACAACGGAAGTCCCCTTAACTTGTGTAACCACTTACAGTGCATTATCCAATCAAATGAAGAAATCAATAAACAACAATTGGAAAATTATCACAAGCAGCAAGAAGGATTGGCAGAAACCACTGTTTTCTTTTAAGAAAGGGCACAGCCTCAGAGATGCCTTGGTCCACACCAGACCCAAAGAACTACACGCAACCCCTATGAGGAGTGTCACTGATGCATGGAACCTACCCAAAGTGACAGGCCACTTCCCCTGCTCAAACTGTTCTGTCTGTCACCTGACAGCCTCTACAAAATCTTTGACTCTTGAACCCGGGAAAATATGGTGGCAAAAAGCACATACTAACTGCAATTCCATAAATGTTGTGTACCTTGTCACATGTCCATGCTCACTTCGGTATGTGGGCATGACAACCAGAAAAATTAAACAACGAATATGTGAGCATAGAAGCAACATTAGGTGCAAAAAAGCGACGACAAGAATGAGTGATCACTTTCTCCAAACCAATCACACCACCAACGATCTAAAATGGACTGTGATTGAACAAATCCTTGGGGGCACCAACATCTCTGAGAGATTGTTTGAAAAGGAACAACGTTGGGTATACCGCCTGGGCACTCATATCAATGGCCTCAATGACGATATACCTTGGGGCTCTGTCCTCAAATAATGCCAAAAAAACCCCAGACTCGTATCTGTTCCGAATAACTCCCTCTGTCTGTGGTGATTGTGTCTTACAATTATCCAACTAAAATAAGTTAGACCTATAAGATTAATATCCAACTCATTTCATATGGGCTATCTTGTAATCCCCTTCGTTACTGCATTTCTAACCCATGGGCCATTTCTGCCTTATTCCGAATCTATGGGTACTCCCTATGCGCACCACAACAAACTCCACTTTGTTTACTTCTCCCCGCATTGGCCCACAACTCCGGCGCATGCGCACAAAAATCACCACTAACCGAGTTCAATTGTTTCGGCCAGGAGAGCCGAGCAGGCACGCATGCGCGTCAAACAGCGCCTCCGTTCCGGAAGTGAGTATCCTCTACCGGAAGAGGTTCCCGGTCTAGTCCTCTGCCACTTTTTTCACGCATGCGCAGTACGCACGCTTCCCTTCCCGGAAGCGCGAACACGGGTTTCCTTACCGGAGGCTCATAAAACCGCTCACACTCTCCAAATCCGGATCGACGAGACCCGGTCCCGAAGGCTGAATAGGTGTACCTGCAGGAGACGGGCGTCGTGGGCGTGAGTACTACTCTGGGTGCAAAGGACCATTTAAGCTAAGTACTGTTACTGCTTGCTGACTGGGTTTTGTCCCTCTTTCCTCTCCATTTTATGCTTCCCTTTTAGGATGTGCCAAATGCGCCGTCCCCTCCCTCCCGCGGTCTATGGGGTGGATTTTCATCCCTGGTGAAGTGAGAACCTACCTTTTCTCACCTCTTTTGCTGCTTTTTTGTTGATTGGTCACTGGCCATTTGGCCCATTGATCGCAGAGTGATTTAGTGTTGCTTGAATGTTCTCACTGCCATTCGCCTCCTTTTTCACCTATCTTACCCCCCCTGCGCACTCACACCGCTAGATTCTGCAACTTGGCAATCTACCATGAGAGTGTCACTATATAAACTATACTACCTACCGTTTAATCTCAGCCACAGGCAGAGCCACGCACCTCTGCTATTATGTATGAGTTGTGCACCCTGGCACCTTGAGCACAAATAATTAGCTTGAATCGGCTAAATCTATCGACAAAATATTCTAATTGTTTGTTTGTCTTGTTTTGTTTGTCTGTTTTTAATTCCCGCAGGTGCTTTTTATTTTTTGTCTCTAAACTTTAGAGACAGGAGGTGTGTGCGTCCTACCTTCGGGTGGTGAAGCCCGCCCCCCTTGTTTTTTGCACTTCACAGACTTTTTAACTTTCAAGTCCTCTGGTTGGGTGGGCCTTAGAGTGCCCATACCGCCGAGGTTTACACTCTAGGTCCTGACGAATGCCAGGTTAATTATACCACACCGGCTGAAACATGTTCATGTTGACCATTCACGTTGTCACTTAATGTTAGTGGGAGTAGACCATTCAATTAGTTGGCCCTACTCACCATCACATTTTTTAACTTTGTCCTTGATGATCTTTGATTAAATTAATTTTTTGATACATACAAGGCAATTTTAAGTCACCACTTCACACTATTCACGTAATTTTTCACATAGCCCTCCCACCCTCACAAGACCAGCTCCGCAGTAATTCTGGCGTTGCAGCACACCGGGGTGACATTCGGTCACACCCGGTGGGGCCCGATGATGAAGCAAGTCACCGACCAGGTCGGTGAGTGAGGGCTTTCCTAACAAACTAAATGGGCTTTGTTGGTTCCTTGTGCTCTGTGCTTTTTTCCACCTCAAACAGAACAGGAACACTCTTTTGTTGTTGATGTCTAATATAGTTTGGGGACTAAGAGTGTCCATGACTCTCCCTATCTCTCTTGTTGTTTATGAGAAATTTGTCTGTTGACATGAGATTTTAGCAGCATGATAATTGAGGGCTACAGGGAAATTGAACGGTAGCTAGACACGTCCATGTGATTGGCCAAAGGATTTTTAAAAATAGAAGTACCAAAAATGGATTTCCAATCTTTTGACAGTGTTGCTAAGTGCAAGGATAGGTTGCATAAAACAGTGATTGCTGGTGCAAGAGATTGGTTAGCAAGGCTGTCATATGAGGGGGGCAGAGATCTGCTGGAGACCCAAATTTTGTTTTAGTTAGCAGATCTAGTATTTGAGAAAGCGTGATTGATTCAAATCTTTTTAGCATAACCTGAAAGTTGCTTCATCCTCTTGCAACTTCTTCGCACTGTGTCTAGACTATCTGACTCTGCCCATTTCCATTGTTTCCAATGGTGGCTCTCAGTTTTTAGTAAGTTTCTCGCATAGTCCAATACTGGACTCCCGAAAACCCACACTAGTCCCCTCAGTGGAGGAACATTACTCCAAGTTACAGTGTATTCAGCAATAAGTCCAATGCCATTTAGAACTATACCATAAGCAGGACAAGTCACGGGTAGAGAAACATAGACCCAGGAAGCTAGCTTCCCATTTTCTTGTTCCCTTTTCAATCATGGGAATCATAAACACCTGTAGCGTTTGAACTTGTAATGCCTGCAGACTACAAGGTGCACCCAGTTTTTCTTGTTTCTCTGCTCTTTCCTTATACTTCAGACACATGCACTGCTCCCCCACTGCCTCTGGTTAAGATTGGTGAAGGATTTAGTTTTCAAGTGCATGCGCTGGGTTTCACATTACCTGCATGCCTTTAAGGTTTACAGTCCGAAGGATAATTCCTAGGAACTTGCCGCTGCATCCACATCCATAGTTTCATTCAGCATTTCCATCTTCAAATCTCGGCCAAAACATAGCTGGTTAGATAGCCTTTGATCTGGGGGCTGTCAGGGAATCCCATCCCCTGTCCCACTCCTGCCTCATCTGCCAGTGCCCGCTTGGGTCTGGGGTCAATTTATTTATTTATTTATTTTATTCGATTTGTATAGCGCGTTATAACCCAGGGGTCTCTAAGCGCTTGTACAGTAAGCACAGCCGAAATTCTAAAAGGGCCCGTCCCAGAGAATTATAGCCCACCCCAGGCCTTCTGGAAAAGAACGGTTTTTAACTTCTTCCGGAAGGACAACAAATTAGGTTCCTTACGCAGATCCGCCGGTAACTTATTCCAGACAGCTGGGAGGGTGTTAGAGATGGCCCGACCGCCCACTGTCGCCAGTCTGAAGCGTGGTTGGGAAAGAAGGGTTGCTTCCGCAGATCTTAGCGCCCTACCCGGTTTGTATGGAATCAGGCGGGTCTTAATGTATCTTGGTGCCTTGCCATAAAGCGATTTATGTGCAATACATAATCCTTTGAAGTGCACCCTCTGTCTTATTGGGAGCCAATGCAGCTCACGCAAAAGTGGAGACACATGCGTGCTCCTGGGTTTCTTATGAATGAGCCTAGCGGCATCATTCATCACCACCTGAAGTTTGTCCAAGAGTTTTTGGGGCAATCCTAAATAAAGCGAATTGCCGTAGTCCAGCCTTGCTAAGATCATTGAGGACACCGCTCGTCTCAAGGTGGAATAGGACAATAGTGGGGCAATTTTCCTAAGTTGCCGGAGCAGGCCGACACAGGTTCCTACCATCGTGCTGATTTGCTTCCGCATGGAAAGTTTATCATCCACATAGATGCCTAGGCTTTTTACTGCTACCGCTGGCTCCGGAGGCGGCCCAAGTTCCCTAGGCCAGAACCCGTCGTGCCATGGATTGCCAGCGATGGTAATAGGTAGAACCTCCGTCTTGTCCGGGTTGATTTTTAAGGAGTTCAGCGACATCCAATTAGCTGTGTGCTTAAGAATGGTTTGCAGATTTGCTGACGCCCCAGGGGCATTATCCATTTGGATAATGATTTGGGTGTCGTCAGCATAGTTATAGACCTGACAATCCATTTGATTAAGAAGTAAAATCAAAGGTTGGAGGTATATATTAAATAACAGGGGCGACAAAGCCGACCCCTGTGGCACTCCACAGGAAATTGGTGTTGCAGTGGAGAGCAGTTCTCCCAGCTGAACTCTTTGTGTCCTCCCTTGTAGGAAAGAAGCAAACCAGGCATGGGCTGTGCCCTGGATGTCAAAGTCCCTCAACCGCGACAGGAGTTGTTTATGACACACGGTGTCAAACGCCGCAGAGAGGTCTAACAATACCAGGGCGCCCGGTATCTTCTTGTCCGCCCTATTCCTGAGCTCATCCACAATCGACAGCATGACCAGTTCCGTGCTGTGATTCGCACGGAACCCCGATTGATTTGGTTCCAACAGATCGTTCCTTTCTAGATGGTCAGAAAGATCAGACAGAACATGCTGTTCCAGCACTTTGGCAAGGAAAGGGATCTGGGAAATAGGCCTAAAGTTTTTTAGGCATTTCACATCAGCCCCCGGTTTTTTTAGCAATGGGATCACCCTTGCCTCCTTGAAGGCTGAAGGAACCTTGCCTAATGCTAAGGATGAGTTCAGGAGAGTCAGAACCTCCTCTTCTATTCCTGGCATAGCCAGTTTGAATACTTCAGGGGGGCAGGGATCGGCCTGGGAGCCGGACTTAACTCGCCCCATAAGCAGGGACAATTCTTCTTTCGTGATTGGAGGAAGAGTATCCAGAGGTTTGTCCACCAGCTTTTTGGTCAACGTAGACTGTGGGGGGCAGGCATGTGTGGGAGTACAGGCAATTTCCGAAATAAGGTCTTTAATTTTACTAGTGAAGAAGTTCTGAAACCTCTGACAGTCCTCTAAAGTGAACTCCGGCCTTTGTTCTTTTACTTTCCTGAGTTCGTTTAGGACTCGAAAGATTTCTTTCTGAGGGTCTTTGGCTGTAATGATCCTTTCCTCATAGAAGTCCGCCTTCCTAGCTATTATTGCCCGTTTATAATTCGCTAATTCTAGCATGTAAAGACTTCTCGCCTTAGTGTTGTAGGCTCTGCGCCAAGCCCTCTCCGTCTTGCGTAGGGCTCTCTTCTTCTCCCTTAAAGAGTCATTGTACCAGGGAGACCCTGGGCCTCTGTTTACTAAGTTGACCCTGCGTGCTGGCGCCACATAGTCGGCCGCTCTTCGAAGTCTAACCTCTAGATTGCTACAAAGAACATCAGGGTTCGCATCTGGACGGTTCTGAAATGAATTAGCTAAGAGATGTGCCACCATTTTGTCACCATTGATGTTCTTCCATTTCCTCACCAACCTCTGTCCTACTACAGGTTTAGTTTTTTGTGGGTTCATCAGGAGATCTCCCTTCAACAGGCAATGATCCGACCACACACACGGTCGCGTGATCATCGCTCCCTGTGCCGGTAGTGACGTCCACACCAAATCGAGCGTGTGCCCTTTCACATGTGTCGGGCCCTTTACCTGTTGGGTTAGACCTAACGATGATAATGCCTCATCGATGTGGCTAGCCTGCCCTTCTCTCGGGGTCAATCATGTGCTGGTGGTAGCATAGATAATGGAGTGTTATTTCTGTTTATGCTGTGTGTCTGTTGTTGAGCCATCCTTGGCATTACCAGTGCTTGTTGCTGGCTCCCTACTATTGGAGTTGCCAATGCTTGCTACTGACACCTCCTATTGATTTTGCCAACACTTGTCCCTGAACTTCACTTGACCCACTCGTTTCTGGGCCCAGCTCCTTCCTTTGTTGCTAGGCAACCCACGTTTCTTGGCTGGCAGGCTGTCTGGCCACATGCTGTCTAAAGTCAGCGCCAATTGGCTATAAATATCCTTGCCTAGCTTCCCAGCGGTGCTTTGCTGTTTCTTGCTTCAGCCGCTGGACGCTCTTCCAAGTCATCTCTCAGCACTCTGTGGATTTCCCCTGTGGCTTCCCCCTGTGTCAGCGTTCAATGGAATTCAACAGCAGCGGCAAATTGAAGACCTCGGGATTACCGACCTTCTCACAGCTAAACCAGTTGCGCTCTCAGAGAGGCCTAGTGTGTATTGATCTGCAGCAATGTTTTCTTTCAGCTTGATCCCTAAAAACAGTCTGAGACTGAATACGAACCAAACGTCTGGGCATAGCATGGAACTCTGATGCATTTATCCCTTGGGACAAAACCTCAGAATAAGACAATTCACATGTTAATCTGGAACTTGTACGATGGTGCACTTTGTGTATGTCTTAGTTTTAGACACTTGGAAGCGTGGCTCACTGGTTAGAAGCGGCAGACCCTGAAGCAGAGGTCGGCCGGGACCAGGGTTCAATTTCCGTCGTGGCAGGGTCTTGGGTCAATGTCCGCGGACTCGATAATTCTCGCCTAGGTGCCTAAGCTAACCATGGGTCCCACTCTGCAACTCTGGGCAATAGCTTGCTTAATCTCCACAATGGCCCTATCAGCACCGGGGATGCCTGGGCTTCACCTTGGGGGTGCCCAGGAGGGACTATCTCACAGGGAAAGCCAGGACGGGTTCCCCAGCGGTATTCAGCGCCAGGACACTCCGAGATGGAGTAACAGTGCGCTTTACAAGTATACATTTACATTTACAAGCCTTTTTGCATTGTTTTCTGTTACAATTATCTGTTAGTTACTCAGCAGAATTCCATGGAGTTGCCTAAAACCTCTGCGCAATTCCGCAGAGTTCCGTACATTTGGAGTTGGCAGAGGTTCTTCAATCAGAAGGGAGAAAGAAGATGATGTACTCCCCAAATGTTGATTTATGGATCTGTTCCATACTATAATAAGAGTGTAAGCATGCATCATAGCATTAAATAACAGCAACAGTGATAGAAATATTTACTCTCATCTTGAGCTGTGCCTTTTAGTTCTTGAGGTCAGAAGTTATTAGATCAAGCATTACAGAAACTGAAACATCAACTGCCATTTAACGGAAGATGTTTAACCAATGCTAAAATATGCCTGTTTAGTAACCTTAAAAGACATTACTAAAATATTAGTCTGAAAACAACAAAAATATGGCATGTTTTAAAACTAAAGCAAAAATATAAAATGCTCTATAGGCCCTCTAAATAGTCCATCTATTGGTAGACCAACTGAGAACGCCGAAAGCCATAGTGCTCAGTGAGAGCAAAAGAGAAACATAAAACAAAAATGCTGCTGTCGAAATGCAATTTGGATTGTTTTGGAAAAGGTCGAATTGTTCCCATCACATGGAGAGCCAAATGTTTGTGTCCTGTGTGGAAGACGCAACGTCACTGCTGCTTGCCTTCGCAGACGACGTTCCCTGTAACATCTCCTGGATCAGGTTAATGGTGCAAAGGTGATCTTCTCCAGTTACCACAGCCATTGCTGAAGAAGAACTTGATGCCTGTAAACCTGTTGTAGAGCCGGTGTCCATTCCAACAGGAGGGGAAGCGTCCTGTGGTGGCTGTAATTATGCTGACATCAACATTTGAATACGCTGAGGACACTGCAATACGTGGGCCTTTAATGGGTCCAGTAATACATCTACATGTGGAGGCAGTACCAATGGAAGTGTTAGACATATACCCAACACGCATTCTTATCTGAAGAATAGGCAGGGGAGCACATGCAAGATGCAGTCAACCCAGACTGATCTAAACGAAAGGGACCAATGCTCACTTAGCTCCCGAAGTAGAGGTGTGCCCAGATGGAATACCATGCATTCACGGCAATGTTGCACACGAACTGCTTTTTCCATCTCATTGGAAACTGGGATGTCCATTGTGTAGCAGGAAAATTAAAACCAGGATACCAACTACAAGTAGTCAGTCAGTCAGTCAAACCACTTTATTCGATTAATTAAAATCATAAAAGTACAGTACAGAAAACAGTAAACAGAACTTGTTATCATTAAATACATATGAGCGATATTATTAAAAAGAATTAAAACATCTGTAACAATTATAACTAGGCTGTCCTGTTTTCAGTTTCTATTTTTGGTAAATTCTGGTGGGGTTTTTTCAGTGTTTTCAATATCTTAAAAAACAGTTGTTATCAGTGGTTACACATTTTCAAGCCACTAAAAACAACAGAAAAAGTGTTTTTCCAGTGTTTATGGAACGTTTTGCTTTTATCATTGCTTGCTTTCTGCACTGAAATAACATGGTATATAGACAGTGTACGTATAGTGTATATGAGGTCCAAAGAGATTTTTGCAAATTAATCTTATTGTAGTACACCATACAATACTTCTTCAGTGAGTCTTTGGTCATGTGCGCTCGTGCTTTCCTTCCCATGTAAACTTCTGTGAAAAGGCCCTCTCAGCATTCATAGCCCCTTGGGCTGAGAACCGTCAGCTAAGGGACACAGTTGGGATGACTCTTCATTTGATGCCACATAAAGCATGAAATGATAAATATTTGCGTTTTAGTTCCTGGGCATAAGAAAACAGTGCACCAGAATGGACTAAAAAGTCAATAGCATCCCTCATTAACTCTGAAGATTGTAAAGATGCTTTCAGCATACCATCTAACAAGTGGCAAGGATCTCCTACAGGGAATCACTTCAGCTCGAGTATCAGTTTTGACAGGTCATAACACACATTTTTTATATACGTAGCTGAATCACTACAAATACAAACAATAGCACTCCAATCTTTGTTGAACTTGGGAAGAACCTTTTTTGCAGAGCATAACAAGTGACACTGCATTCCATGTTTTTCCAAAAGTCTGGTGTCACGTTTTCACCACTATCCCAGATGCTTGGATATATATATACTTGTCACTATACCTTGCATTTAATGTTTAAAGCCTGAGGAGTTGGCAATTCACCTACTATCAATACTGACCCACTAGAAACTATGGTCTGATGTATTAAGGGTTTTTACCCATTCTCTGTGGGTAAATGTGATGGCACATATTAGGAAAGATTTTTATGAAACTAGCCATTTTACCTATCAGTGAAAGAATCAAATGCAGCCAAAATATCAAATGTGAGTTTGATATGTCCTGATTCTCTACAGTTTATAAAATAATTAAACTAAACCTAAAACATGGAACTAAACCCTGCATCTTTAGACCAAAGGCCATAAAACTGAAAAAAGTAAAAGGAAGAAGAAACACTATTTTAGTGGCATCCCTAAAGACCAAAACTCAAGCAGAATAATGTTAGCCAGTCTTTCTTACTGCTAGCTTGTGTAACAAAGTTATATTTTATTGACCCCTTCAGTAAGAACAAAATGACTCTTTCACTTTCTTTTTCCTTTCTTTGAATGGCATTTAGTGTGTGGTTGTGCAGGTGTTTTTTCAGTGTTTATATGTTTTTACCGGTGAGGGCTATTTTTCTTTCAGTTATTATAGGTTTAAACCTAAAACCCCACAGCCTAATTATAACTCATCAAGGCTAAAAGAATGTCAGATAAAAACAATTGGATTAAAATATGAAATAGAGAAATTCAACTACAAGTAGTCAAGTAATAGGACCAGCGAAAGCCATTCAAAAACGTTTTCCAACATAGAGAGTAAAAATGATGGAATAACTTTGAAGATCATCTGAAAGGTGCTTAATAGCCCAGAACCTATGCTCTTAAAAAGGTATACTATTCCACTCGCATCAGACATGTTAAAGATATGATGTACCATTTCATGAAGTGGGAAGTTAGTTCGGACTGGTGCCTGTATCTCAGCCGAAGACCTTGCAACCTGGAGATCAAAAGTCTCTCGGGCTGAGGTAAAGACCATATCCCTTTTGTAACATTATGGCTTTCAGTCTGCTCAGAGAATCAAACCGTATGAGGGAAATATTAAATAAAGGCCATAGCAGTGCCTCCCTGACTGTGTGGGTCAGTGGAAACCATACTTGCATACAACAAGTAACGCTGAAACTTACTGTGACCAGATGTGCGATGTCTGGCAGCATCCCACAACAACTTTGATCATTCAGCATTAAATAACTCCCATTTGAGAGCAGTTTGAACATCCGATGAATCAAGGCAGCTGGAGATCCTTTCAAGTGACAGTATAGGTTTATAACCAAAGCATTACAAGCTCTGTGAAGCATAATATCCTGGCAAATTAGAGACCCACTTAATGAATTCTCACCGTCTGAGCCGCTGAGAAAGACTTCAGTATCCCCGTTCCTGCATCAAAATTCGTATGGTAATTACCAAGATTCCTGTATATATTCCTCACCCAGCACTTCATACCAGCCTACTTGATGATACTGTAGACAATTTTGAATTTGGAATGTTGTGAATGGTAGTGTAACATGGCCATAGATTAACCATTCTATGGAGGGTGACTCAGCCACAGTGAAAGGTAATTGGTCTAATTTTTCAATGAGCAGCATTCTATATTCTGCATCTCTTCGTGGCATTGTTAACTGTATTTCTGTTAGATTGTATGCTGAAAACAGAGACGCACTGTTGATATAATTGCAGGGCACATGACTAGAGCTCGGTAATTGTAGCATCCAGCTTAATATTAGAATGGATCGTAATTGTGATAGTCCATGTTGAAGAGTAGACAAATCCTGTTGTATTATATCTATGGCAGACAACACAATGTTGCCCAGTGAATAAATCCTGGATGTTAGTGTGGTCATGCTATTGTTGACCACTGCCAAAGCCTTTCCTAGGTTAACCCTGTTAATCTCAAGCAATCTCACTGCAGTTTCCTGTTGAGAGATTTTCCATACTTCATTGTAAATAGCATATAAGAAGCTTTTCTGCCACCTTTCAGAGGTTGGTCAACAGGGTGTTGGTTGGGCTGGAAGATTTCAGTGCTGCCTACCTGGATGACATTGCAGTGTTTATTTCCTCATGGGAGGACCACCTGTGCCACCTCTGGGAAGTGTTGATGGCCCTGCAGAAGGCAGGCCTCACAATCAAGACAAGTAAGATTCGGCTGAGTTTTGTGGAAGCGTTTCTGAGGTGGTTTCTGGGGACTTTACAAAAAATCCCTAAGATGCATGTCATCTGAGAGTAAAGACAAGTATTGCTTCACCTGAGACAGTGTTGAGGTTTTTAGCCTCTCTAGGCATAACTACCCAATACTGTAAGATGTCACCACCCCCAAGTGTTCTTGTTGTACATAGCGCTGGTCAGGCTTATGGATACTAAACACTTTGGTGGTACCCTTGAATCTTGACTGACACGTATTTTTTGTCTGTAAGCCTAACCAACCATCCCTTCCGTTTGGGTCTGATGAATTGTATGAGCCATCACGTAGAATGTCATCTAACGTATTATCACTATGTTGTGTACAGTTAAGACACCCCGCAAAGTGTGCAAGTGAGGGAATCCTAAGTGTGTCAAGTCCTTAATCTTGGCTAGTACAAGACAGGAGGTCTGTTGCCTGGTGTTATTCAGAAAGATAGTCCGCTGTGGAATAAGACATACTCTAAATAATGCCTTCAAATCCCGGAACTTGCCGATCTTTAGTCCCCCAGAAAGATTTTTTGTCTATGATGTCCCTCCAAAAGTCAAAACTCTGTATAGACAGTTGGGAAATATAGGGAGCAGAGCATATCTGTTTCATGTTTGTGAATATATTTTTCCTTGCAGGTTTAGGTGCAATCTTATAATGATAAGATGTCAGGTTAAACACATAAAAATATGCAAACTTCTGTGCAAATGTTTGTGAACTACCTTTCGGTGGTATCCGGCAAAGTTACCATTGATGATAGGTTAAAACATTACTAGGGATACTTATGTTGTGCAAGAAATGATGACCACAGTGTTGATAACAATAGATCAGATGTATCATCATACAATTCATTACTAGAGCATGCAGCAGAATGTTCTAAATCAGACAGCATAGAATTTACTGTTTCAAAATCCTAATTATCAGAAAAGAGTACTGGAGGTGATCAGATCATTCAAAGAAATTTTAAACAATGTGGTATTTTCAAGAGTTCAGTGGGACTAGATATATCATATGAAACCATATCCCAAACTATTCCTTCAGGAACAGGAGCTGCTGTAATGTTTACAAAGGACAGGTCACTTTGTTCGCGATGAGATGAGGTATGTGGTTTTTTGGACCAAGTTCACATGTGAAACTGCAGAGTGTTCTGGGAGATAGTGTCCATTCAGGAGCAGAAAAAATATAGTCACTACAACCATCAAGAGTACTAGGAAAAGTAAACCTATTACAATCAAGAGCTGTAGCCAGATAGAAACAAAGTAAGTGTTTTCCAGCCAAAGATAGAGACTATAATTTTTTTCTTTGAGGGACACGGAAGCTAGCTGGCAGCAACGCAGGTTCACTCGGATCCAGAGAAAAGGTGTTGAAATCGATGAAATAGCCAGATTCTGTTCTATCTATCTTTGGTAGCTCAGCAGGTTTTGTAGAACTGGCAGATGACTCATTTCGAGGCATATTCACATAGATTAGATACAGAGAGGTCGGTGGTAGTGTCCCCCTTAACAAGGAGAAACGTCCGCACATATAATAATAGGTCTCAAGTTCACAAAATTGTACGTGAATTTATGAGTTTTTCATGGATATTTCACCAGCCAATTTTGGGTGCTTATATAACCTGATAAAAACTCACCAGCATGAGTGTTGTTAAGCACAGAAGGTGCAACTCATACTAGACAGGGTACAGGCTTAACTAGCACACCAACTACTGTTCAATATATTGTAAACTAGATTATCCTAGATTTCTTTTAAGAAACAATAGATTCAAAAAATCATCTAATAAATGTTAGGCAGTCAGATATAAACAATGTCCAATTCTTGTATTATATCAACGGATTCAGAGATCCAAACCAGGTAGTCTTTCTTCACATTCTTTATTAAAAGTTCATGTATAAATAAGACTTCTCAGCTCACACCGCCGACACGTGTTTCGTCTCTTGCAGAGAATTTTTCAAGGCTGAAAGTGGCAAACAAATCATACAATAAATAATTCATAATTATATTATGTATATTTCATTAACACTACTAGAGGAATAACATTTTAATGGTCACATAAAGACAGATATAATACAAATAAATACACACATTAAAAAATATTCAATATGAAAAACCATTGTGCTAGAACTAAAGTGCATGTGGTTGGTCATATAAATCATATTGGTATGCCAAATAGATTCACTAAATATCTGAATACATAACCTCCATCATATTTTACCGTAACAGTATTCACCATTACCAAGAAGTATTTGTATTTAGTCCAATGCTGGGAGACATTGATAGTATACGATGAACTTACACCCTAAGTGTGGAAAACTACAATACTGCAGATATAAGAGGTAGTTATTTTGGTACAAAAATGAATTAAATCCTGTCCCATCTAATAAGGGTAGGCAACACCTTCTGGGAAAGGCTTTCCAATGAGTATACCTAAGTAAGCCCCTCAATGGAACATGCTATTTTGGTCCCTATCAAATTAATGTCATAGACCCAACTATCAACCTGGGTTGCAACAGTAACAACCGCATACGACCTAAGAGACCTACCAGAAGTTAAAGAATAGTCTTCTAGTGATATGTAGTAGGCCAGCCCCTCCGGTTTCCCTGTGTCCAAACGTTGGCTCCCTCAAATTTGATAGCGGTGACTTGATAATCACTCAATGTTCCTAAAATGGGAATAACAAATGTCAGAGGCCTATCACGGTTACAACGCTGTTTTATGGTCAGAATAAGTATGATCTCAAATACGTCAGGCACAAGCTGTCCACATGAGGGTTGGACACTATATAAAAACAGTGGATGCTTTGTACACAGTCCTCACCCTTTCTTAAATCTATAATCCTGGCCTAGTTCTAACAGGTGTTGCCCAAAAATAAATGGCAAATACGCAAACTCACGTTTCATAGATGGGAAGAATGATGATTTTTGCAACAGGGATATCACTTCTAATGCTTTTCTATAAGGAAGTACCTAAAAAAAGGACAGTATATAAAGCATTTTTTTCTACTCCATATAGGAAAAACTCAGTTAGTATATGTCTATCTACAACCACTCACCGAGTATTGGTGTGGTGGAATAATAATAGCCTACTACTTCGGCGTCATGTAGCAAAAGGTGGTTAGATTACTTGGAAAACAGTAAAAGGTCATCAATATGGCGTCTAAAAAACAAGTCACAAAACGACAAACAGTGAACAAAAAAACGTGAACCAAAACCACATAAGAAAAAGTTTTAAAAACCAGCTATATATAGATCAGTGAGGACACAAATAATGGGCCTCCGTATAGAGTATTCGCATAATATATGAAAACATAGTATATAGAAGCATGTTGTTGTCATTCAGTAATCATTTATTTAGAAGCACAACAAGAGAGGGGCAATACAATAGAACACGATCACAATCCCAACTGACCTGAGTCATAGGAATAAATGCTCAGGTAGTACATATCTGTGTAATACGATCTCTCAATCCAAAATGCAGAATAAGCGTACTTTAAGTAGGTGTCTGCATAAAAACTATAGAAAATATATAAAAGAAAAGAGTATATATACACCTATGACCAGCCACACTTACCCCGGCTTCGCACAACATCATATTAATAGTGGGATAACATTCAATAAATTTAACGATGAAGTGTAAACTGGCCTGTATGAGCAAAAGCGAGAGAATATGTCACTATAACACTTGGCAATTCTGTTTTCATTAAATGAAACTGAGGGTCAGACTTACTGTGTAGGGAACACGCTGTAACCAGTATATGCCCTCCTGTGTAGTGTTTGCTCCAGACCCTGATAAGTCTAAAGGTAAAAAGACAGAAAGCAATAGTAAAAGGGGGCAACAGGAAGTGGAACATCTTTAAATATACGATTCTATTAGCACCAAACCTCCTATTATGACATCAGTTATTAAATGATACCATAATGCTTAAATCAGATCTTACCTAGTCTATTAGAAACATCATGTCCCTCTCTCAGAAACACCATGCGCCTCCATGGGTCATTTATAAAGCTCAAATTGCTGTCACTGTGCTCATCTCTCAACAAGTTACACAATTTTAACGAGAATATATATATCTCTTACTAACGTCCCATGCTGCAAATGGTTACACATTCCCCCGGCTAACACTCACCTTGAATACAATCCGCAACTGCCGAACACTAACAGGAGCCGTCTAGCGTTTTACCACGGCCTCTGCGCCCATATTTGAAGAACCTCCATGTCCCCCCTCCTTTTTAAACGTCACTAATACAAGCTTGTATTCTATCGTACAAGCCTGGTAAATGGGGCGGCCATTATATTACGGAGTAGTAGTTCCTATTTATATATACAAATATTGGTGCATTAATAATATCCCGAACCAAGTAAAACATATTGAAAACCTTATGACATACAGCTCCAACAGCCAAAATTCGGCATTCGAAAAAGATCTAGATACAAAGGCACATCGCGACAAGCATGGTCTAGCAAGATAGTTTACATAAATGTGTGTTATATAGCCTGCCCACATAGGGCTTGTTAAAATTACATTTCTAGTGATTATTACAGTGTTTGGAGGAATTATAGTCTATAAAGTAAACGAAGTAATGAAAGACATAAGGTGCCAATACGTTGACCAAACTGGCGGCCATCTTGAAGTGTGTAACCATACCTATAACTATCTTTCTATTATTCCTAGTTCTAATATGAATACAGTGGTACTCGACATTGTTTCTATATATTAAATCATGTATTTACATGGTATGATATAAATTGTCTTGCTTACATTAAGAATGGCACCAAAGTCTAAGAGTTTGTCTATTCGATAGGGTCCCAATATTGCTGTCCCCCCACAGCTTTGTGCAAATATAAAGCAATGTGTAGTGCCTGTACCTAGAAAACATATGTGGACAAAGAGGTGGCCTCACTAAAGTTGTCTCCCAGCAATGTCCACATTACAAATGTTAAAAATAAAAATATACATCCAATATAACACATTCTCCATTAGTGTACATACATGTATATGGGGAGCAGTTCAAATATAATGCAATTCTCTCATTCTCCTTTCCATTAACGTTAGAACACAGAAATATTGTGGGCAATTAGATCTATTCTCATATTATCATACACTTGTCATATAGAACTGTGTTCCCTAAGCCAAGATTGTATGCATTAATATTCGTCACTAAAGAACATCCAGTCAATTCATCCAAAACATCATGGGTAAATCCTTAAGAAATACGTGTAGCTCCCTATCCGTATTGATTCCTAGATCAACCGCCCTGAGTTTGATCAGCCATCTTGCTTCTAACTTGCGTAATGCAGCCACATTATCCCCTCCTCTGGGATTGGGTTTAATCATATCAATCCCATGGAATTGTATCTTGAGAACTTCTGTCTCAGCATGTTCTCTGTTTTAATGTATAGCAAGAGGGTAACTGGTGTTGTTATTCCTAATAGCCCTAACATACTCCTGTATCCTTTCTTTGAGGGGCCTGATGGTACTTACCACGTAAATAAGTTGACACTGACAAATAATGCAGTATACAACAAATTTGGAATTAAAATTAATGAAATCATTAATTTTGAAGACTTGTTTCGTGTTGTAGCAAAAATACTTCTTTTTATCTGCCGTAAACTGACATATATTGCATTGTGTGCATTTAAAAAAGCTATATGGCTTACTGGATAGCCATGCCTTTTTATTTTGTAATGTTGGATTCTTTATAATGGATGGACTTAACATTTTCCTTAAGGTTTTACCTTTTTTATAAACAATACGTGGTTGATGTGTAATGTATTTGTCAAGATCCTGGTCCAACATAAGTAGATGCCATTGTTTTTTAAGGGTGACAAATATTTGTGAGCTGTTAGCATTATACTGAGTTATAAAAGCAATCTTATTATTCTTTTGCTTCTTATGCCCCTTGCATCTACACTTAAGTGTCTCTTCTCTCGGAATTTTCAGTATTTTCTCATGCGTTCCATCAAGGAGAGTCTTGTCATAACCTCTAGTCAGGAACCTCTTCTTAAGGGTCTCAATTTCTAGGGCAAAGTGTTCTTCAGTGCTGCAGTTGCGCCTTAGTCTCTTCATCTCTCCATATGGTATAGCTCCAATTTGGGAGACTGGATGCGCACTACTAGCATGAAGGACTGCATTGCACGATGTACTCTTCCTAAAAAGTTTAGATTCCAACTTGTCATTTGCAATAAATAAGGTTACATCTAGGAAGGCGATGCTGTCCTTGCTAAATTCTGAGGTAAGGCTGAGATTAAAGTCATTGCTGTTTAGATAAATGAGGAAGGCATCTAGTTGTATCTCATCCCCACCCCAAATCATAAAGATGTCATCTATAAATCGACACCAGTATACAATATGATTGGTTAGCTCTGATGGACCCTTCTTCCAAATATGTTGATCTTCATAGAACCCCATATAGATATTGGCAAAAGATGGGGAAAATGTTGCCCCCATCGCTACACCCGAATGTTGCTGGTACCAACTTTCTTGGTGCTTAAAAAAGTTGTTATTCAAGGCAAATCTTGTGAGTTCAATAATCATTGCAGTATGTTCGTAGAGAGTGGCATCTCGCTTGGATAAGAAAAAGGTCAGGGCAGCCATTCCTTTTTCGATCGGTATACTAGTATACAAAGAGCATACATCAAGTGTCACCAACATAAACTCAGATGTCCATACTAAGTCCTCAAGTTTACATAAGAGGTCTTTAGTATCTTCTATGAAGGAGGGAATATTGTGCACAATAGTTTGCAGTGTAATATCTATATATTCCGACACCCTTTCAGTAGGTCCTCCAATTCCCGAGATGATCGGTCTACCAGGGGGAGCCGTGATACATGTGTAGACTTTTGGCAGTACATATATATATGCTGCTCTGGGATTGGGGATAAATATATATTTGAGTTCCAAATCAGATAGTAATCCTGCACTATGCCAGTACTTGAGAGTCCTCTCCAGACTGGAATTGACTATTATCATGGGATTATATGTTATCTTAGTGTATGATTTAGATCTGATAATTGACGATCGATTTTTGCGATGTAATTTGCAGTGTCTAGTAAGACAATATTTCCGCCCTTATCAGCTTCCTTTATTACAACATAATTTTTAGCCTTCAGCTGTAATAAGGCCTCTCTCTCATTTTTATTTAGGTTATCCCTCCTTCCTAGTCGTGTCCCAAACACCTTATCTTCCAATTTATAAAGTTCATGGGTGACCGTTTTGTAAAAACAGTCAATCAATGTATCTGCCGTTGTGACTGGCAAAAAAGTTGATTTCACTTTCAGACCACTATCTATATAGATGTTACTTTCAATATCCAATTCTGACATGACGTTACTAACCGTCGGTGTTAGTTCTATGTCATCATCCATACCAAGCAACATGTGAACATTCATTATGTCCTGTATGGTTTTACCACTCTCATTGACATTATATATGACTGTTTCTTTCGGTTTTTTATTAAAGGCAAAAAACTTCTTTAGTTTAAGTCTTCGTACAAATTTGTACAAATCAATATGAACAGAGGTAAAGTCTGCTTTCCTCATAGAACAAAAGTTTAGACCTTTCTTTAACACAGTCAGTTCACTTTCAGATAGTTGTACTTTTGATAGATTAATGACAGATACATCATCATGTGCATCATTGTTGTTGGGGTTCACATCATTGTTATCTTTCACAATAGTAGATACGTTTACTTTCTCTGTATACGTGATACCGATCTTGTGACTCTATGAGTTTGGTCTTCTCCTATGTTTTCTCCCACCCCTCCTTGTTCTTTTCCTGCCAGGGGTTTTCTCCCAAACGAGGACCCAGCAATGAGATTCTCCCACTCTCTCAATAGATCTGGATCCAAATCCTCAAAGGTAGGAAAGATAATAACTCCCAACCCTCCCGGAATTTGCTTGATCTCAATATATTTTTTGAGGGTGGTCAGGTCCCACCAGCTTGACAGCTCTGCTTTACGCAGACGTTCTAGCTTGAAGAATAATTGCTTTAAACTTTGTGGTTTTTCCTCTCCTACTGCTTTTGGCTTGCTTTGGATTCCCTGGTTTGAAAAAATGTCATTGAATACCTTATCCCGATCATCCTCAAAGGTGGCAATGTCTATCTATCAAGATAATAATACTGGCAGGAATGAACCCCCAGATCACGTTTACAGAGAAATTATTACAAAAGTGCAAGGACATACTTAACAAACTTTATATACAGAGAGGTCGGTGGTAGTGTCCCCCTTAACAAGGAGAAACGTCCGCACATATAGTAATAGGGCTCAAGTTTACAAAATTGTACGTGAATTCATGAGTTTTTCATGGATATTTCACCAGCCAATTTTGGATGCTTATATAACCTGATAAACACTCACCACCAGGAGTGTTGTTAAGCACACAAGGTGCAACTCATACTAGACAGGGTACAGGCTTAACTAGCACACCAACTACTGTTTATTATATTGTAAACTAGATTATCCTAGATTTCTTTTAAGAAACAATAGAATCCAAAAATCATCTAATAAATGTTAGGCAGTCAGATATAAACAATGTCCAATTCTTGTATTATATCAACGGATTCAGAGATCCAAACCAGGTAGTCTTTCTTCACATTCTTTAGTAAAAGTTCATGTATAAATAAGACTTCTCAGCTCACACCGCCGACACGTGTTTCGTCTCTTGCAGAGACTTTTTCAAGCCTGGAAGTGGCAAACAAATCATACAATAAATAATTCATAATTATCTTATGTATATTTCATTAACACTACTAGAGGAAAAACATTTTAATGGTCACATAAAGACAGATATAATAAAAATAAATACACACATTAAAAAATATTTAATATGAAAAACCATTGTGCTAGAACTAAAGTGCATGTGGTTGGTCATATAAATCATTTGGGTATGCCAAATAAATTCACTAAATATCTGAATACATAACCTCCATCATATTTTATCGTAACAGTACTCACCATTACCAAGAAGTATTTGTATTTAGTGAACTTACATCCTAAAAGTGGAAAACTACAATACTGCAGATATAAGAGGTAGTTATTTTGGTTAAAAAAATGAATTAAATCCTGTCCCATCTAATAAGGGTAGGCAACACCATCTGGGAAAGGCTTTCCAATGAGTATACCTAAGTAAGCCCCTCAATGGAACTTGCTATTTTGGTCCCTATCAAATTAATGTCATAGACCCAACTACCAACCTGGGTTGGTACAGTAACAACCGCATACGACCTAAGAGACCTACCAGAAGTTAAAGAATAGTCTTCTAGTGATATGTAGTAGGCCATCCCCTCCGGTTTCCCTGTGTCCAAACGTTGACTCCCTCATATTTGATAGCGGTGATTTGAAAATCATACAATGTTCCTAAAATGGGAATAACAAATGTCAGAGGCCTATCACGGTTACAAAGCTGTTTTATGGTCAGAATAAGTATGATCTTAAATACGTTCACATGAGGGTTGGACACTATATAAAAACAGTGGATGCTGTGTACACAGTCCTCACCCTTTCTTAAATCTATAATCCTGGCCTAGTTCTAACAGGTGTTGCCCAAAAATAAATGGCAAATACACAAACTCACGTTTCATAGATGGAATGAATGATGATTTTTCCAACAGGGATATCACTTCTAATGCTTTTCAAAAAGGAAGTACCTAAAAAAAGGACAGTATATAAAGCATATTTTTCTACTCCATATAGGCAAAACCCAGTTAGTATATGTCTATCTACAACTACTCACTGAGTATTGGTGTGGTGGAATAATAATAGCCTACTACTTCGTCGTCACGTAGCGAAAGGTGGTTAGATTACTTGGAAAACAGTAAAAGGTCATCAATATGGCGTCTAAAAAACAAGTCACAAAACGACAAACAGTGAACAAAAAAACGTGAACCAAAACCACCTAAGAAAAAGTTTAAAAAACCAGCCTGTTTTACAAAACGGTCACCCATGAACTTTATAAATTGGAAGATAAGGTGTTTGGGACACGACTAGGAAGGAGGGATAACCTAAATAAAAACGAGAGAGAGGCCTTATTACAGCTGAAGGCTAAAAATGATGTTGTAATAAAGGAAGCTGATAAGGGCGGAAATATTGTCTTACTAGACAGTGCAAATTACATGGCAGAAATCGATCGTCAATTATCAGATCCTAAATCATACACTAAGATAACATATTATCCCATGATAATAGTCAATTCCAGTCTGGAGAGGACTCTCAAGTACTGGCATAGTGCAGGATTACTATCTGATTTGGAACTCAAATATCTATGTATCCCCAATCCCAGAGCAGCATATTTAAATGTACTGCCAAAAGTCCACAAATGTATCACGGCTCCCCCTGGTACACCGATCATCTCGGGAATTGGAGGACCTACTGAAAGGGTGTCGGAATATATAGATATTACACTGCAACCTATTGTGCACAATATTCCCTCCTTCATAGAAGATACTAAAGACCTCTTATGTAAACTTGAGGACTTAGTATGGACATCTGAGTTTATGTTGGTGACACTTGATGTATGCTCTTTGTATACTAGTATACCGATTGAAAAGTTAATGGCTGCCCTGACCTATTTCTTATCCAAGCGAGATGCCACTCTCTACGAACATACTGCAATGATTATTGAACTCACAAGATTTGCCTTGAATAACAACTTTTTTAAGCACCAAGAAAGTTGGTACCAGCAACATTCGGGTGTAGCGTTGGGTCAAACTTTTCCCCATCTTTTGCCAATATCTATATGGGGTTCTAAGATATATCACCATATTTGGAAGAAGGGTCCATCAGAGCTAACCAATCATATTGTATACTGGTGTCGATTTATAGATGACATCTTTATGATTTGAGGTGGGGGTGAGATACAACTAGATGCCTTCCTCATTTATCTAAACAGCAATGACTTTAATCTCAGCTTTACCTCGGAATTTAGCAAGGACAGCATCGCCTTCCTAGATGTAACCTTATTTATTGCAAATGACAAGTTGGAATCTAAACTTTTTAGGAAGAGTACATCGTGCAATGCAGTCCTTCATGCTAGTAGTGCGCATCCAGTCTCCCAAATTGGAGCTATACCATGTGGAGAGATGACGAGACTAAGGCGCAACTGCAGCACTGAAGAACACTTTGCCCTAGAAATTGAGACCCTTAAGAAGAGGTTCCTGACTAGAGGTTATGACAAGACTCTCCTTGATGGAGCGCATGAGAAAATACTGAAAATTCAGAGAGAAGAGACACTTAAGCGTAGATGGAAGGGGCATAAGAAGCAAAAGAATAATAAGATTGCTTTTATAACTCAGTATAATGCTAACAGCTCCCAAATTTTTGTCACCCTTAAAAAACAATGGCATCTACTTAAGTTGGACCAGGATCTTGACAAATACATTACACATCAACCACGTATTGTTTATAAAGAAGGTAAAACCTTAAGAAACATGTTAAGTCCATCCATTATAAAGAATCCAACATTACAAAATAAAAAGGCATGGCTATCCAGTAAGCCTTCTGGCTTCTTTAAATGCACACAATGCAATATATGTCAGTTTGCGGCAGATAAAAATAAGTCTTTTTGTTACAACACGAAACAAGTTTTCTTAATTAATGATTTCATTAATTGTAATTCCAAATTTGTTGTATACTGCATTATTTGTCAGTGTCAACTTATTTACGTGGGAAGTACCATCAGGCCCCTCAAAGAAAGGATACAGGAGCATGTTAGGGCTATTAGGAATAACAACACCAGTTACCCTCTTGCTATACATTACAACAGAGAACATGCTGAGACGGAAGTTCTCAAGATACAATTCCATGGGATTGATATGATTAAACCCAATCCCAGAGGAGGGGAAAATGTGGCTGCATTACGCAAGTTAGAAGCAAGATGGCTGATCAAATTCAGGGCGGTTGATCTAGGACTCAATACGGATAGGGAGCTACACGTATTTCTTAAGGATTAACCCATGATGTTTTTGATGAATTGACTGGATGTGCTTTAGTGACGAATATTAATGCATACAATCTTGGCTTAGGGAACACAGTTCTATATGACGAGGGTATGATAATATGAGAATAGATCTACTTGCCCGCAATATTTCTGTGTTCTAACGTTAATGGAAAGGAGAATTAGAGAACTTGCATAATCCCATATACATGTATGTACACTAATGGAGAATGTGTTATATTGGATGTATTTTTTTGTTGTTAACATTTGTAATGTGGACATTGCTGGGAGACAACTTTAGTGTGGCCACCTCTTTGTCCACATATGTTTTCTAGGTACAGGCACTACACATTGCTTTATATTTGCACAAAGCTGTGGGGGGACAGCAATATTGGGACCCTATTGAATAGACAAACTCTTAGACGTTGGTGCCATTCTTCATGTAAGCAAGACACTTTATATCATACCATGTAAATACATGATTTAATATATAGAAACAATGTCGAGTACCACTGTATTCATATTAGAACTAGGAATAATAGAAAGATAGTTATAGGTATGGTTACACACTTCAAGATGGCCCCCAGTTTGGTCAACGTATTGGCACCTTATGTCTTTCATTACTTTGTTTACTTTATAGACAATAATTCCTCCAAACACTCTAATAATCACTAGAAATGAAATTTTAACAAGCCCTATGTGGGCAGGCTATATGACACACATTTATGTAAACTATCTTGCTAGACCATGCTTGTCGCGAAGTGCCTTTGTATCTAGATCTTTTTCGGACGCCGACTTTTGGCTGTTGGAGCTGTATGTCATAAGGTTTTCAATATGTTTTACTTGGTTCGGTATATTATTAATGCGCCAATATTTGTATATATAAATAGGAACTACTACTCTGTTATATAATGGCCGCCCCATTTACCAGACTTGTACGATAGAATACAAGCTTGTATTAGTGATGTTTAGAAAGGGCGGGGACATGGAGGTTCTTCAAATATGGGCGTGGAGGCCGTGGCAAAACGCTAGACGGCTCCTGTTAGTGTTCGGCGGTTGCGGATTGTATTCAAGGTGAGTGTTAGCCGGGGGAATGTGTAACCATTTGCGGCATGGGACGTTAGTAAGAGATATATATATTCGCGATAAAATAGTGTAACTTGTTGAGAGATGCGCACAATGACAGCAATTTGAGCTATATAAATGACCCATGGAGGCACATGGTGTTTTTGAGAGAGGGACATGATGTTTCTTATAGACTAGGTAAAATCTGATTTAATCATTATGGTATCATTTAATAACTGATGTCATAATAGGAGGTTTGGTGCTAATAGAATCGTATATTTAAAGATGTTCCACTTCCTGTTGCCCCCTTTTACTATTGCTTTTTGTCTTTTTACCTTTAGACTTATCAGGGTCTGGTGCAAACACTACACAGGGGGGCATATACTGGTTACAGTGTGTTCCCTACACAGTAAGTCTGACCCTCAGTTTTATTTTATGAAAACAGAATTGCCAAGTGTTATAGTGACATATTCTCTTGCTTTTGCTCATACAGGCCAGTTTACATTTCATCGTTAAATTTATTGAAGGTTATCCCACTATTAAAATGATGTCGTGCGAAGCTGCGGTAAGTGTGGCTGGTCATAGGTGTATATATTCTCTTTTCTTTTATATATTTTCTATAGTTTTTATGCAGACACCTACTTAAAGTACGCTTATTCTGCATTTTGGATTGAGAGATCGTATTACACAGATATGTACTACCTGAGCATTTATTCCTATGACTCAGGTCAGTTGGGACTGTGATCATGTTCTATTGTATTGCCCCTCTCTTGTTGTGCTTCTAAACAAATGATTACTGAATGATAACAACATGCTTCTATATACTATGTTTTCATATATTATGCGAATACTCTATACGGAGGCCCATTATTTGTGTCCTCACTGATCTATATATGGCTGGTTTTTTAAACTTTTTCCTATGTGGTTTTGGTTCACGTTTTTTTGTTCACTGTTTGTTGTTTTGTGACTTGTTTTTTAGACGCCATATTGATTACCTTTTACTGTTTTCCAAGTAATCTAATCACCTTTCGCTACGTGGCGCCGAAGTAGTAAGCTATTATTATTCCACCACACAAATACTCAGTGAGTGGTTGTAGATAGACATATACTAACTGGGTTTTTCCTATATGGAGTAGAAAAATATGCTTTATATACTGTCCTTTTTTTAGGTACTTCCTTATTGAAAAGCATTAGAAGTGATATCCCTGTTGGAAAAATCATCATTCTTCCCATCTATGAAACGTGAGTTTGTGTATTTGCCATTTATTTTTGGGCAACACCTGTTAGAACTAGGCCAGAATTATAAATTTAAGAAAGGGTGAGGACTGTGTACACAGCTTCCACTGTTTTTATATAGTGTCCAACCCTCATGTGGACAGCTTGTGCCTGACGTATTTGAGATCATACTTATTCTGACCATAAAACAGCTTTGTAACCGTGATAGGCCTCTGACATTTGTTATTCCCATTTTAGGAACATTGTGTGATTATCAAGTCACCGCTATCAAATTTTAGGGAGTCAACGTTTGGACACAGGGAATTCGGAGGGGCTGGCCTACTACATATCACTAGAAGACTATTCTTTAACTTCTGGTAGGTCTCTTAGGTCATATGCGGTTGTTACTGTTGCAACCCAGGTTGATAGTTGGGTCTATGACATTAATTTTATAGGGACCAAAATAGCAAGTTCCATTGAGGGGCTTACTTAGGTATACTCATTGGAAAGCCTTTCCCAGATGGTGCTGCCTACCCTTATTAGATGGGACAGGACTTAATTAATTTTTTTTACCAAAGGAACTACCTCTTATATCGGCAGTATTGTAGTTTTCCACACTTAGGATGTAAGTTCATCTTATACTATCAATGTCTCCCAGCATTGGACTAAATACAAATACTTCTTGGTAATGGTGAATACTGTTACGGTAAAATATGATGGAGGTTATGTATTCAGATATTTAGTGAATCTATTTGGCATACCCATATGATTTATATGACCAACCACATGCACTTTAGTTCTAGCACAATGCTTTTTCATATTGAATATTTTTTAATGTGTGTATTTATTTGTATTATATCTGTCTTTATGTGACCATTAACATGTTTTTCCTCTAGTAGTGTTAATGAAATATACATAAGATAATTATGAATTATTTATTGTATGACTTGTTTGCCACTTCCAGCCTTGAAAAAGTCTCTGCAAGAGACGAAACATGTGTCGGCGGTGTGAGCTGAGAAGTCTTATTTATACATGAACTTTTAATAAAGAATGTGAAGAAAGACTACCTGGCTTGGATCTCTGAATCCGTTGATATAATACAAGAATTGGACATTGGTTATATCTGACTGCCTAACATTTATTAGATAATTTTTGAATTCTTTTGTTTCTTAAAAGAAATCTAGGATAATCTAGTTTACAATATATTGAACAGTAGTTGGTGTGCTAGTTAAGCCTGTACCCTGTCTAATATTCACATAGATGTCGGTATTAGGCCGAATTGAAATCTTTGTTTCATTTGTGCTTAGTTGTTGTTTAATTTCAACAAGCACAAGTTTCATTGCATTGTTGGTAACTCCATTACTTTGTATTGTAGAAACTTCAAACGTTATTAGTCTTTCGGTCTGAACTTCCTGAATTGTAGTGAGAGGAGATTGGTGGCTACTCAGGAGCCTGCATGGTCTGCTATTCAGTATCGACCACATAGTGTGGTTTGATCAAATCAATGGAGACGAATCTCTTTTCTTTATTGCCGGAAAGAGGAAGAAGAAGTACTGTTCCAGGACAGGTACAGGCTTTATGTATGATGGCTCAAAATATTTTTTGTCCACAATCTTTTTTCTGATCAGGTCTCCGATCTTCCTTTCACTTCCCCAGTGTGTTTTACTTGGACGTTGCTTTGTAATGCCCGCAATTCATTGAGTTCCTGTAAAACAGCTGAACGATCATTGATGTCAAATGCTTTTTCATCTGCCACTGTGCTGCCACAATCGAGGTCGGAGACCCACATTCCAGTCCCAAACATGACCTCATATGGAGTACAGCCTCCTAGGGAACTTCTTGGCATGTTATTAAGTGACCTCTGGACTCCATATAGGCAGTTGACCCAACTGCAAACCAAACCTGATACCCTCACTGTTCAGGATTGCTTTATATCTGGGTTTTTCCTCTCCACAATCAAATTTCCCTCGGGATGATACAGAGAGGAGTACCGCAAGACCACACCCAAACTTCCCACTGCCTCTTTGTAAGCCTGAGAGCTAAACACAAGGCCACGGTCAGAATATAATGTGCATGTGTCCCTATGAAGACTCACAAATCCTTTATAACAGTTTGTGCATCAGCCGAGCGCTGGGGTCAAACCCACAGGGATCTTCTAGACTATAAATCCATTGCCACCAAGATGTACTTGTAAGCCCTGTCAGATTGTAAGAGGCCACAGTGGCCCAAATACACACATTCTGAGAACAAGTGATTGCAGCAACAGCAGCAGTTCTCACTGTCGAGTTATCGGTTTCATCAATCAATGAATTCCGTTTAACTTGCACACCAACATCCTGATTACTCAGCGTATGAATCACATGAGCCTGTGGCAAGCCTTTTTTCAGCTCTGCCACTTGTTCCCAAAGCAACTTGTGCTTTATTGTGCAACCTATTCCATCTCTAAATTCATACTTGCCCCAAAAGTGAAGATATTCGTTATATGACTGGACACAGTAAAATAAATTGCACACAATTAGTGTAGTGAATCACGGTCGGTATTTTTTAGTGCCAGTGTCAGAGTTTTTAGTTCTGCCAGCAGTGCCGTGCAGTCTCCTAGACACTGTGTCTGCATATTGCTAGATCAGAACTTACCATCTCGCATTCGTCCCTTTACAATTGTCAAAAGCGGCGCTGTATGGCTGTTTTCTTCCTACAGCCGTCTGGGCAGATCTGTCAGTGTGAATTATGTGTTCATACTGATCTAGAGGCATTATTTAATTCGGGAGAGGATATTCTTGTTTGCTCTGCAAAAATGCTTGTTTTTTAATATACATAAATGTTGTAGTCTACATCTGTTGCAGTGAGAAAATTCTCCCATTGTATCCATCGTGGGTTTGGAATGCTTTGTCATGGGGATGAGACTTGCATTTACACTGTTAAGTTGGCATGAGCTTATTAGAAGTTTAAACACCATTTTTCCTTTCTGCTGCCTTTGCACACAATATTATAAATGTTTAGAGACTAGCAGACTGTTTTGCTTCACACAAGAATAATATGTTTTTCTATATTAGCAGCCTTGCTTGGTAAGCTTTGTCTGAACAGTGAGTGCAGAGGCCTTCAAGGTTATATCAACACAGTGGTTGTTGTTCAGTCTGATCAGCGCACGTTATAGACATAACATATATGCAGCTGTGGCCACCTCTGATTTTGTCGCGTTTAATAATGCACTGCGTAGGCATGATCACACACACTTGGAGAACATTCGCATGCAGAGAGCTGGTGCAGAAAATGATGTGATCCATTTCTGTTAGGACCAGAGGTATGGGGCCTCACTTGTAATCCCAAGAGACCTTCTGTAGATATACAAAAACCTACTAGAAAGGGAGGGTGAGATATAGGTGTATTCTAACCTGTTTTCCATTTAGCATTTTAACATGCTTTCTCCCTTTGTATTTTATGGAATAGTAACTATGCTGATAATCTTGTTGCTTATAATATATCTGCTTGTATTAGCTAAGATACTGCGCCTGAGAACACAGCATTAGAAATAAATATTTCAAACATGCACGTGTCTCTATTTACTCCCTGTTTTGGACTGGTATGAGAGTTTAATGAAAGAGTGTTCATGTGTTCCAAATTGCCTGAGGTATTATAAGTTCCATGTTCTGGGTTGTCTAATCATTGGGGTTATGGAAGAACCAATGAGACACTGATTGCAAGTCAGGTAGGGGATTTTGGCTACTAACGTGAGTTTTGGCACACCCTAATTCACTGAGGTTCCAAGTCTCTATGCACAGTTCTGTGTAGGAGCAGAATCCCTGCTACATGGCGCCCAACGCTGGTGGTCTTATTACATGACACTTGAGTAGTACTTCAATCCGTCCTTAACCCCTTCACTATTGTTTCCGGATAATAGTAGTGTCGGACAAAACTACCTATTGTTACATAGGTCTTTTCAAGCTTGAATCTTTTCAAAATGGTTTCCTTTTGAATTACTACCCAGTTGTGCTACTTCGGTTGACATTGTACCTTTTCTTTTCGGTGTCAGTATGGCTAACATTGTTATATCCCAACATAGTCGCATTGCGGTTCGCAATCATTTGCAAGCATATAATGTTGGTTTGGAGGGCATGGAAGTGATGAGTGCTGAGATTGCTTACCCGTTTGTTCCTTATAGGACACAGGAGATTCTGATTTCTGCATGGCAGCACCGTGTTTGATTTGATGGCGCCCTTCCCCACAGTGTAACGGCGGCTAGATTGGGTCCTTTGTGCATTCCAGGCGCTTCTTGGCCGGTTTTGGCTGGATTCACCCCGCATCCTCATTCGGGGCAAGTTGCCGTTGCTGAATTACAGACCCTGTATGACTCTTCTATTAGTGTTATTAGGGCCCTAGTTCAATATGATACCCGCAATTTGCAGGACGTGCCCCTGGTGTTGTGGCTCTTCCAGCTGGACCGAGCAGAATGAAGCTTAGTCCCGTGATGGTCAATGCGGTGATGGGCAAGCGTCCCCAGGATAAGGATGATATGCCTTTTTGGCTTGCTGAGAAGTTTGACCAGCTGGAAGCAGTATTTCCTAACTTGACTCCCGTAGAAAAACACAGGATTCTTACAATTAGTTTACCCAAAGACTTGGTACCAGAAGCCGGTTACTGCAAGTCATGGGGGAGAATTTTTGCGGCAGTGTACACGAGGTGCTTCGGCACTCTGTCAATGGCTATCCTTTCGACAGTCATTAAAAGCGTGTTCAGGACAAACACGGAGCTGAGGCTGCGGTTGAATTGGGAATGAGACTCGTTGGCACATTTGATGTAGTAGCCAATCTCGTCCTTTCTAATGTAAAGGGAGATGCGGTGAACTTTCAAATGACTAATGCCTTACGCGATGTCCCCGATGCCGTCAAACCCCGACAGTTACCGAGAATTAATACGGCTGCGTATAAAACCATTGGCCGCAATAGTTTAGGTTTCAATCCCTTTACTGCTAAAGATAAAAAGCAAACCCAGGGTGCGAAGCCTGAAACAGACGTTCAACCCACAGCTCCAAAGAAAAATTGGAACAGAAATATAAAGCATGGGAAACAACAACAGAAACAAGAGTCCTGTCCCTTTTCGCCCGTGCTTGAGTCTACTGAGCGCGTTTATGATTTGCCCGACCGCACTACGATTAAGTCGCCTGATAGATTTCAGGTTCCTGATCAACGCTCTCCTCATTCTTTACAGGACACATCGGCCTCATTGTTCGGTGGTGGAGGCGGCGGAAGAGGTAGGGGTGGCCCGCAGAGTCGCAACCAGCCCCGCCCAAAAGACGGAAAAGGCAAGCAGGACGATTCGTCACAGAAAAGACCCCAGTTTCAGAAAAAGAAAGTTGCCGCTTTAACAGCGAGATATGCCACAGATAGTGAGAACGCAGCTTCGGAATCAGACATGGGCGCTGGCGTTGTTGGACAGCGCGGCGGAGATTACCATAGTGTGAGAGGTCCTGCGTCCACTACTGAAGGTGACAGCGACTGACCAATATGTTGTTGTAGAGACAGCTGATACCAGAGTAGCTCCCCCTGATAGGTTTTATGAACTTGTCCTTTTAATTGAAGGTGACATACAGCGTACCATAAAAGGAGTATTTTGGGAATATCTTACGACTACCTATGACATTTTGTTAGCGGAGGCTGATTGGCCCCCACCTTTTATTCTCGCTGCTCCGAGATGGGAGGAGGTAATCTTCCCTAATTTCACGCACACGGTCTCAAAGGAGCATGCGCTGAATTTTGCAGAAGAGTGGGCTAAAGCCCTTGCGCCAGCTCTGTACCGTACGCATTGTGGTTGGGATACATTTTCCCCGCACCACGAGATTCCCTTACGGTCTATGCCACAGGCTCAACCTCAATATCCTATCCGGCATGAAACTAAGGCTTCCGTCGTGGAAATCCTTAAACAATTAGAATATCAAGGAGTGATTGAAACTTGTGTGTCACCAATGAATAACCCACTTTTTACTGTGACCAAGCCTGACGGCTCGTACCGTTTGGTATTGGATTACCAGCATTTAAACTCACATTGCCGTACTTGTGCAGTACAAAATACCCACGGCTCTGCTTTAGTGGATGGTCTTGTGCAAAAAAGGTTTAAAACCACGGTTGACATATCCAATTGTTTTTTTTGCCCACAATTTGGATGGTCTAAGTTCCCAATGGACCAGTTTTACCTGTGGAGGCAAACAGCGTCAATTTAAACGCTTGGCCATGGGCTATAAAAATAGTCCAGGTGTGTTTGCTGCCCGTATCGTCTCTCTCTTAGAGAGAGTAGACCCAGATGCGTGTTCGTATGTGGATGACATCTATCTGACAGGTGACGAAATTTGGGCGCATCTGTGTCGCATTGACTGCATAATTTGTAACTTTACGGACTTCGGTTACAAATTCAACTTTGCAAAGTCTCACATTGCAGAGTACACAGTGTTGTTCCAGGGTTGGCTCCTCACTTCTTGGAGAAATGCGCTCAGCTGCACGCTCCTACAGCACTGAAAAAATTATAGTCCTTGCTGGGTTTTTTGAATTTCGGGCGTACTTACATTCCCAAATTTGCCCAGCATATCAAGCCTTTGTACGCTTTGATACAACCTACTTTTACCAAATCGTGCTGGCTGCCTGAACATTCAGATGTAAACTGGGGGTGAATGTTTTGCCATTGTGCAACATTCCGTCCATCATCTTGTGTGTTTTGCTGTTCACCCTATGTGGGAAGGGTATGCCCAGACGTGGGTCCCATGCTCACTAAGCCACTGGAGTTAAGCTATCCTGGCTGAAGACGGCTGATAGCCAGAAACCGGTCCTAGGATGCTTGATTCCGGCCCAGGGAAGACATGGCTTGGCAGTTCGGTCTGGACTGTTCCCATGAGGCACAGCATCAAGACTGATTTGCATATGGCCATGTCTGAACCTGGGTGGCTTGGTGAGCAAAATAACGATGGATTAAACCCAGGTCTGTGACTGGGGGTGAATGTTTTGCAACTTTGCAACATTCAGTCCATCATCTTGTGTGTTTTGCTGCCTGAACATTCAGCCATTTTGTAATCTTTGCAGGCTGATCTTCTGGAATCTAAATTCTTTCTGTCTCATGATAACCACACCAACCAGGTGATACGAATCATCCCTGGGGAGGTGGTTTTCACTTACCTTACTTTTAACGAAGGTGACACAGTACCTATCGCTTACAAGTCACACTTGTACAATTCGGCTGAAATGCGTTTTTCCACTGTGGAAAAAGTTTTGACAGCAGTGCAAATGGCGATTCTCAAGGAACGTGCACTGTTGCACGGAAAACGCATGTTGGTTGTTACCCCGTATCCTGCACTAGAGGCAGTGACGAAAGCCAGTGTACCAAATTCTAACTCTTTGCACCCACAGTGGATACAATGGGCAGCATCATTGACGTCTCCGGATGTCATGTTTATTTTTATGCCTCCTTACAGTCACAAGAGTATTTGCAGTATGAATTTGTTCATCCTGCACCATTGACTATGCGACCTTTAGAGGATTTCCATTGTATCATTTACACTGATGGTTCAGCGCAAGTTGCGCATGGGTCTATACATGCATACGTCTCAGCTTGCGCCATTGTGGTAGGTACCTTGGTGAATGGTGAATTCAAGTCCAAAGTCGTGCACACGCAGACTTTAGGGGACTGTACCGCACAATTGGCAGAGCTCCATGCTCTGATGCTTTCATTGGAGTACGCTGATCCTAGTGTGAGGACTCTTATTGTGAGTAATTCTTACTACTGCGTCCAGTCTTACAATGAGAACCTGTTCTTTTGGATTCAGAATGATTTTCATGATTCCAAGGGTAGCACGATAAAACATAAAATGATCTGGGTTCGAGTGGCTGAGCTTAAAGAGCAGTTGGCAATAGTTTGGCCGATGAGGCCGCAAAATCAGCAGTATCGACATATTTGGTTGCAGCAATTATGCGTTCCAATAGTAAGATTTATGATGATATCTTGGCAGCTGTCGCCGCGACTGAGAAGGGAAGTAAATATCCTAAGGGGTTCTCTTCGAAGTATTCATATCATTTAAGTCCTGATAAAGTTCCTTATGTGAAAATTCCGGACGTTGGTGAAAGGTTGATTCCCAACGCGCACCGCAGGTCCACGCTGATTACAGATGCCCATGAAGGTGTTGCGTCTGCGCATGCCCGCGTTTCGGCTACTGTATCTCAGTTACAACAACGTTTCTGGTGGCGGGGACTGTACAGACAGATGCGTGATTATGTCCTTCAATGTGACATATGCCAGCAGATTAAACCTTCAACTGCTGCGCGTCCGCCCCAGTCACAGTTGTACATTTCTAATAAACCTCTTGGTTGTGTTTATTTAGATCCCCGCGGTCCTTTTTCCTCTGATACTGTGTATAAGTACATCATAGTAGCAGTTGATTAATGCACACGCTTTGTGTGGGTGTGGCCACACCGCAGTGCTGATTCGCGAATTGTCATAAGAGACTTGCGTGTCTTTGTAGGGATTTTTGCCTGTGGCACCTTCGATTCGGATCAGGATCCTGCTTTCGCCTCTAAGGCGTATAAGGATGCCATGACTTTGTTGGGGGTCCAAGTCAAGTTTTCGTCTCCATACAGACCTGAGGGTAATAATGTTGTGGAACGAATGAACAGAGATTCAAAGCAGTCTTTGACAGCTAGGGTTATAGGCACTGGCAGGAACTGGCTGGCCCACCTCAATAGCGTGCAGCGTGCCCTTAATAATCTCCTTAGAAGGACTCTGGGTGGGCAGACCCCATACGAAATGTTCTTTGGTATCAAAATGTTCGGCCCGGACCTTAACGGTCTAGACCAGGTAGCGGTTGCTGCCTCCTTTGACGCAGATGAACATTGTAATGTATTACAGGATCTACAAAAGATGAGAGACAGTCTTGCAAAGGAACACTTGCCCTCCACATCTGATTCTGCGTTGCAGATTCCGGTAGTTAGCTGGCTACCCCAAGTTGGAGAACTGTTTTGAGAGAAGATCGAAAACAAGAAAGAATTTGGTCCCTAATATAGAGCTCCGGTTCCAGTGCTTAGAGTGAAGGGCACAAGAACAGTCATTTTACCACCACTTCCAGGTCGTAAAGAAAAGGGTTACATCTCCATGGACAATGTCAAACTACACAGAGTGGCGAATTCTTCTTAGTATGACTCCGACGGTCTCATGTCCATCGATTTTGAGAAATTCTGTTTTGGCCCCGGCTCATAAGCGCAGGCCTGATGTTGCCCTCGAGATGCCTGCAGTTTCAAGTCCTTTATTGAGTTCACTACCTGGTGCTCACCTTGATGAGACTGAATATACTTACCCCACTGACTTATCGATGCCTGATTTCCAAACTTGTTTGGCTACAGAATCCAGATTTTCATTTGACACTGACTCTCACACATCGAAGACCCCTTCAAAAATTTCTGTTTTTGCAACACTGTTTAAAAAAACATTTTTTGATTCCTCCTTGGACATACATTTGGTTGGTGCTTTTTTCGATTTACCTGTTCATGTCTATTGGATTTGTGGTGTATTTTTTCCACCTTGTCAACGGACACTATGGTGAAGAGAGAACATGCATTCGACCTATTAATGGAACATTGGCTCCCCATTCCTCATCACACAGATTGAAGAGGGACCTGGCTTCTGTTAACATTACTGCCTGGCCTGTCTTAGATGGGATTGTGTGGGATGCTATTAGATTTCAAATCCACGGACCCACATAGGTTATAAATGTCCCAAATGTCCTAAGGGTTTCTATAGGGGATGTGATGAAACAAAATATACGTTCTGATGATTGGGATGTTCAGGCCGTAGAGACTTTGTTTTCTGATATGAAATATTATGCTGCCTTTGATGCTGAAGGTTTGTATCTAGATTCCGCAAATTATGGTGATTTGTTTTGTTATCAACACTTTGGCAATCACTACCTGCATAAAGCAAATACCAGGAGGAATACTGTTAATTATACACAATGGGAACATTGTCCCGCTCGTGTACAAGGCAGTTCCACTTCTTTTTTAAAGAGGTTCACTTATTTTACTAATTTTAATCAGTCAAATCCCAATGCATTATATTTTAAAATGACTGAAAAGTCCACTTTCAAGGTTAGAATTACCCACACAAAATTATTGTATTGGAAGTCCTTTTTAGACCAATTGGCTGTTGGGGGCTCCGAGCTGTGGAAAGATACTACTGCTCTTAAATCTGTTTGGGGTTCTAAAAGTTGGCAAGTGCAAAGCACTGTGGCTATGCATCGTGCATGCCTTATCCCAAACCATATGTTGTTTTTGAATTCTACAATTTCACAGACAACGTGCTTTGGATTGGCTTCTACTAAAAATTCTCCTTTGTTTCCTGAATTAGAAGAATATTCCGGTTGGAATATTAATACCAATTTTTCCATCAGAGAATTACATACTCTGATACTGGATTCTTCCTTTAACATATCCAGTTTGGATCCTAAGGGTTGGTTGCTGTGGCACAGAAGTGCTGATTCTTGTCAGCATCGGTTTCTGGGTTTAGCTCCAGGCTACACACAGGTCAGGGTGGATCCCCGTTTTGAAAGTGGCCATTCTGTGACTACCTATTCTGTAGGCAAATTATGTCGGAGTTGGCTCAAACATTCCACTTTGGCGTCAGTTAAACTGCATTTATCTAAATTGACTGACAATGTTGATCTGAATGATTTTGTCAAGGGCCTGGCTTCCGGCAGATCTAAAAGATGGATATATGCTATTTACAACGAAGTCTGGAAACTGTCTCAGATTGAGGTGGCTTCCCGCACTGGAGCTATAGATCAAGCAAATTTAGAAAAAGTTCTAGCAGTTGTAGATAACAGAATTAACATGCTTTCTTCCCGCATTTACACATTAGATAATATTGTTTCGTCTGTTGCTGATGTTGTGCAAGATGATGTGTCTGTTTTGTACCATGGTCAAAATCAATTGCGTTCTATTATGCAGTTTGCATGGACCTTGCAAACCTTAAAAGCTGAAAAAGTGCCGTGGCACTACATGAATACGTCATCATTATTTGCCCCGTTTAATTTGACTGAAAAGCAACGTTTTATGTCAATGAAAGATGCAACTTTTTCTATGTTACACATTAAAAAGTTAGAACCGTTACCATTTTCTGTGGCTGAAACCAATTCGGCAACATGGCTTATCCACGGATTAATAACTTTACCTTTTCCCCTTTTCAAGTTCGAGGCCTGTATGAAGTACTATGCAATAGGCAGATATGAACCTTTGGGCACTGCTTATCTTCATGAAGCTTGGTCACTACCATTTACCTATAGGTAGAGGTCTACTTAAAAGAGTGAGGATTGCACTACAACACCAGATCACTCATTAATGTGTAGGAATATCCAATTATATGGCTCTTGTAACCAGAACGAGCTAAATTTAGCCTGTATTTTGAAAGGTACACCGGCACCTGCTATCATACCCACATTCACATTACTGGCAAACTGGAGTTATTTACTTTTAAATAATGAAGATTGTTGTGGGATGGTAGTCGGAATTCCTTACGTGGTTACCGTCAGTGAGCGTGTAGTTTGTTGTAAAAATGTAATGTTCCCTCCTCCTCATGGGAAGCTTGATGTTTCCATCTGGCCGACAATTCCGACCTTGAAAGCAGAGTTCAACAAGATGAGTCGCATAAGAGCTCTATTGTCCCAGAAAGAAGTGGCCCTCACATCTGCTTGTGAAACATTTGTCCTTCACGTGGCAAACACCCGCACAGAGGTGCATGCTTTATTAAATACTGATTTGCCCTTGCATTTCAGTGAGTTAATTCACACTATCTTTAATGCATCCTCCACTACAGGGCTGGCTCACTTTTTTAAAGTTGTTAGCAGTGGCCTTGTGTCCTCATTTCCAACTATATTTGGTGTGTTCCCGGCATTTTTTCATTCGATTTTTTACAGCCTGTTTGGTGGATTTCCCTTAATGCTGGCTCTGGTTGCAGGCGTACTTCTGCTGTTTTGTTTATTTCAAAATGGATGCAGGTCCTGTGTTGCGAGAAGATCTTTCACGACTGTTGCTGCTCCGCAACCGAATGCTTGAGTATTATGGAGCGCAGCCTCTTGCTACATTGAGTGCAGCTTATGGATTATTGTTTCGATTTTCCTTCTTTGCTCATGACTTGCTTTGTTTTGGCAGAGGGATTATGGCCTTTGCAGGGATGCATGAAGTCCTGGGATGTTGGAATGTTTTCGCAGCGGCGCAAGATTTCTTGACACGCAGCTTCATTGAAGAAACACCGAGTTGTCCTCTGATGGTGCTAGAAGTTCTGGTAATTGAAGAACATGTATGTTCTTTCCCATTGCTGAATTGGATGGCTGACATGTTTTCAGATGAGAACAGTGACATCCTGTTGGAGGCTGTTGCTACATATTTTGCGTATACATTGTTGGATTGAGATGTTTCATGGCTTCTTTCTCTTCAATGCCCGAGGTCACAAGTTGGACAATGGATATTTTTTATATTTTTTTTCTCATCTTAATTTTTTTTTCTGCCCAGACCGATTGACTTTACTATGTCCATGGCTAGAATTGCTTAATTTGAAGTATGTTCAAATTATGGAGTTTTGTACAAGTTTTTTCCCTGTGGCAATTTGAAAATGGTTCTGACTGTTGTTCTTGAACTCTGCTTTCCAAATTGGCCCTTTGTCTTATCCGTGCTCGGATCAAGGGAGGGTGTCATGGGGATGAACCTTGCATTTACACTGTGTTAAGTTGGCATGAGCTTATTAGAAGTTTAAGAGCCATTTTCCCTTTCTGCTGCCTTTGCACACGGCACACATTATTATAAATGTTTAGAGTCTAGCAGACTTGTTTGCTTCACACGAGAATTATATGTCTTTCTATATTAGCAGACTTGCTTTCGTAAGCTTTGTCTGAACAGTGAGTGCCGAGGCCTTCAAGGTTATTTCAACACAGTGGTTGTTGTTCGGTCTAATCAGCGCACGTTCTAGACATAACATATATGCAGCTGTGGCCACCTCTGATTTTGGCATGTTTAATAATGCATTGCATTGGCATGATCACACACACTTTGAGAACATTCGCATGTGTCTTGGTACTGTGGGCCTGTCGGTCAAGTATGACAATACTGGTGACTTTTGTACAGAGTTATTATACAGAAGATGGTAATCCTGCAGGGTTATTAAGAATCCTGATGCATAATAATTTAAGCTAGTTTTCAAAGAAAACTATACAACATTTATTCAGCACGTAAATAGGTAAAAGGTCAGCACCAAAGCCGTTGTGTAGAGCACAAATGTAGGTGAAAGATCTTGCACATACCTAGGCCTATATTGTGGTACATTTGGGTTAATACCAGTAGCTAGAACTCTCTAACCTCTGCTGGCAGAGCAGAGTTTACTGTCCTGTATTGCTTTTATGTTAACATTCATAGTCGACCTGCTGCTGGACTATGAGCCTCCCTTATTCTTTTCTGTTAGGGTTATTAGGTTGTTTAAATTTGCAAGCTGCTATAATTATTCTGAGAGTGCAAGTATAGCACAGGACTCCCTGAGGCAGCATTTAAGTGCTACGGGGCTACTCAGTCCAACTAAAGACATTCTTGTTCAGAGACTCTTACTAATTTCCATAAGTGATGTGAAGAGAGTGCTGCAAAGACTCATTCGGTGCCAGGTAGTTGTGCGATGTTTGTTACTTGTAATGTGTTCCTGGTCCCTCTTTATGCATGTAATTCACCACTGTTTTCTTTCCTCCAATTTGAAATACACTTACTACTACTACACTGACAATGACCATACACTCCTGAAGAATCGGGTGCCCGGCTAGACCAGGAGGTAAGGTGTTCCAGTGTTTTTTCTCTCCCTTCCAATACCTATTTTTTTGGAACACCTGCTGGGACTCCTGTAACTCTAAGTCAGTGCACACAGGGGTCTCACGAGGTTGGGGAGGGGCTGTTATTGCCCCTGCATATGTCCTGCTTTTCAGGTGAGTGGCCACACTCACACCAAACTGGTGACACTATTATATTTGGTAACCTTTAAACCAGTGAGAGACATCATGGCCCTAGATGTTGTCATGCAACTTCCCCTGGTCAGTGTTCAGTTGTATATTACAAGGGCCTAAAATACTTCTACATTTGTGGAGGTTCCATTTTTGCCAGTGTCCTAAAGAGTATGCTCACATAACAAAGAGAGTGAGGACATCCACTCCTCTGTTATAGATAGCTCTGAGGGAAATACTTGCTCCAGTAATATCAACAACATCAAGTAGATGGATAAAGGAACTAATGTCAATTGCATTTGTTGACACAGGTCAATATAGGATGCATTCAACAAGGGACACATGGCTTCCAAGGCGTTCTGGGATTGAGCAGTTACTGGACATATTGAGAGCCATGGCCATGTCTAAATGTCAATTTGGAGTGGACTGGATGTCAGGACTAATTTGGAACAGATATTGTTTCATAGAAAGGTGTGCCAAGGTCAAGATGACAATATGACTCTTACTGAGGGTATTCTATTGTCTCTACTGTTTTGCTTTCCCTATGGAATGTAGACTTTATGGACGCATCAACAAAAAGAAGAAGCCATTTGTGATTAGTGGTATTTATACTGTAGTTGATTGTTTTTTGTTATACGTCACTTCCTGCTGGGGTTTGCAGAATTATGGGTATTTTGTAAAATAATCTTGACTAGGATCCAAAACTGGATCGATGATAATAACATCTTGTCAGACCTCCAAGCGGTATTCAGGGCTGCCACAAGTACCACTGATCAAGTCTTTAGATTTCTCCTACTAACCTGGAAGGAAGTGACCATAAGAGGTGGCCACCTAGTACGTTGTATTTGTGGATCTAAAAACGTCCTTTGACTCGATAGACCGCAACCAACTATGGCTTGCTCTGAGCGAACTGCATTTCCCAGGCTATTTACCTAATATTTTGATTTGTTTACACCACAATACAAAGGTTAGGTGGAACACTGAAGGCAAGCTGACAAAAGATATATTAGTGCAGAAAGGTGTGCGCCAAGGTTATGTCCTGGCCCCAACACTATTTACCCTCTATATTAATGATCTAAGAGAAGAACTGTACAATTGTGGTGGTGATCCCCCAAGACTAGCAGGCAGTTCTGCGCCCTGTCTACTCTTTGCTGATGACACCCTGTTAATATCAAGGACACCTAGAGGGATCCAGAATCTTTTGAACAAATTTGATAAAGTATGCAGGAAGAAGGGGTTAGGAATAAACTGCTCCAAAACAAAATACATGACTTTTAATCCCTATAAATCAAATAAGGGCAAACTCATGCTGGGCTCGCAACCACTCGCAACCACTGGAGCAGGTCAAATATTTTGACTATTTGTGTGTACGCATTAGCGATAGATTGGCCTGGACAACCCAAATAGAGAAGAGCATTGTGACCCTCCAACATGCTGACTGCGCTATAGTCAGGAGGGCCAGGGCGTCTCCTTATCGCCCAGTGTCGCCTATTTTGGAACATCATAGGGCCAAAGGTCTAGGAGCCGCCCTTTATAGTGCTGAGCTTTGGGGGTTTGAAAACTTAAAAGATCTAACCCTAGCTGAAACCAAATTCATCAGGGCGATCCTGAACCTACCTGCGAGCACCACCTTATTTCTGCTAAGACTTGATCTTGGCCTAAAACCTAAAGACCATTTTGCTATCCTCAGGGCACTCCTGTTCTGGATTAGAATCTGGACCAGTAAAAAACAGGTCCCGTTAAAGAAGGACCTGGAAGAACTAATTGCTTTGCACAAACAATCAGGCCATATAAAATGGTTCAACAAAATCAAGGACTGTCTTTTGGCACTGGGGTTGGGGTGCGTTTGGGAGGACCCGTTCTCCATAACAAAATCAATGGTTCCTCTCCTTAAAAAATAGGTTTTGGGAGTACATGGATCACCAAAATATAGAAGATATTTGCACAACGCACTTTAACCACTAGTTTTTTAAATTTTAAAGGATTCTTTGGTTTCGAAATATTTGTGGACGACATTGAGCCCCCACAGGCAAAAGCTTTGTACATTCAATTTAGATTTGGGACTTTACCTTTGAAACATAGAAGTAGCACTAGGGGGAATGCAGTTGTAACACCTCTGTGCCCTACGTGTCACACTAGTTCTGAGACCATTGATCATTTGTTTTTTATTGTCCCACCCATGCTGATCATAGGAAAACCTGGATAATCCCAGTATGCCGCCTACTGTCGTTCAGATCTCCGAGCGAAGCACTGCATATTTTTAGATCTGATACTACACGGGGGCTCGTATTTGCAATATAGAGATTTCTGCTGAATGCTTGGTGGAGAAGGTCCAAACTGTATAAAAGTGCCTTTGTAAATATGACTGGTTAATACCTACTATTATAAGTTCTGGTGATGAAATCATGCATTTTATGTATTCCCTTTAGTGCTGCTATAGTCCTCATGACATAAGACTTTTATGAAATACTGGTTTTTAATCTATTATCGTTTTATATTTATGAAATGCTTTTATTACTGTAAATGATCATATTTTTGATCAAATAAAGAATATCTATAATTATGGGTATTGTAGTGCATTGAAGTGTTGTGTAACATAAACAGACTGTATAATATTTGCCTCTTTTGTATTCAAGAAATAGGACCCTCTTTCATAAATGGTTAAGAGAATCTGCAAATTTGAGCAGGAGAATTGATGACTGCTCCTTATAGCAACGCAAAATAACATTTTCATTCCCTTATTGTTTTTTATTTCTCACTCCCACCATATTTTTCAGAATCTGCTCGAAACATACTCGGCAAAAATACCATTAGCTTTGTTCAGCACCTTTTTTTTGAGAACATATCAGGAAGCTTAAATGAACTTGCATTTTCAAGTAGTTTTCTATGCTGGTTGGGCTCAAGCATTTAGGGCTTGCATAGATCATTTGTAAATTAAAAGATGCAGCTTTCCTGTTGATACCTGTGGGCTTATACATATAGGATGGCCAGTGCTTAATGTGGTATTCAGCATAGGTACTCAAAGTTGATACCTCATGAGGGCATGCATGAGTGTTTAGAAGACTATCCACTTAAATAAAACACCGGAGTTGTGGAAACGTGTGTGTCAAAGAAGGATTCGTTGTTTGACCGAGTGGGTTCAGTCCTTACTACCTACTGCTGCTAACCACACTTGGTCCTTGTAGTGTCCTGCTGGACACGTTCTAGCGTTTCAGCAGGCACTGGTATTTCCAGCCACTCCCTTGAGTGCTGGACACTCATGCTCCTCACACCCATCCATCACAGGTGTCACGAGTGATGTGACCCTGCTAATAAAAGTGCCTGGTGCACATGCTCGGAGCCAGTTGACTAAGCATGCATACAGTGTCCGTGTCGGTCATTAATTGTCACGATCCCAGCAGCGCCTCAGACGGGCGGAATTTCTCTGTGTGTCACTTCGGTGATAGAACAAACTACATGTCCCAGAATGCCTAGCGCATACAGATGGGCGGTACTATATAGGAGGAAACTTCCTGTTTTCATCGTTGGATATTCTGGATTTGTCGACCTAGCAACAGCGCTTTCTGTGCTGGTGAAGCTGTTCGTCTGTTCATAGGAAAACCTTAGGATTGCTTTAGTGTATTCCGTGTGAGTCCCGCGGCTGTTCTAGAACCGGCATTTCTGCCGGCTGTGTGGTGCCACGTTCTTGTTTCTCCGTTGGGGAGCCTTCTTGCTTCAGCTCATGCGGAGGAACATTGATTCCCTGGTACGAGAGGAGCTCGTTACATGTCCTGCTTGCCCTCCGTTGGAAGAGTCGTAGATAACACTACTCATTGCGGAGGACGACTTGCGCTACTTGTATAATTCTGATTGCAACTTTTGCCCTCCGTTGGAGAGCCTCTTTTTTCGTAGGCTCGTGCGGAGGACGAAATTTTGTCATTTCTCCCATTGTTCTTACCAGGCTTGGTAAGACGGTTCCCTGTTATCTGAGCCTGCGTCTTGTGACTCCTGCAGGGGATCCTTGTGAAATACATTCCTTTAAGTACCGACAACGATACCAGGATAAACATACTATTTTGGTGGCACAGGTACTGTTACTTTTCTTATTTTACACGGGTGAAGAACCCCATTCAGGCATTTCATTATTTGCATCGTGTGCTGAAGAACACGGGGTTCCTAAGACACTGTACAAGACTTGCCCTATTTTGCATCAAGTTCCTTCCACATGGGGGTATGTACAATCACACAAGCATTCCTTTATATCGTTAGAGTATTATAGGATAGTGTGTAAGGGCTGTTGTTCTTTGTGTGTTGCAGGGGGACATAGCCTCGGTCGTATCCTTCCCGGGCACTGATGTTGTTGAAGTGTGGTATACTCTACAGTACAGTTACTTTAGTTTCCTTTACAGGTAGAGGGTACAACTTGTGCTTCTCGTGTCTTTTTATTACATGGTGTATAGAAACCGGTACCAACGTTATTGTTGTTTGTCTTTCAGATCTCCCTCCCTGCTGTTCCCTTCCTTCCCTGCCTTTTTCTCTGCCCTCGCTTGATCCTTCCTTAACCCAAGGCTATTACAGCATTCTGGGTTTGGTTAGATCAGGAGGTGGCCTTGTTTTAACAACACACTGATCCTGAGGACTGAGAGGATAACATTAATAGAATGTAGGTCGAGGGCCCACAACACCACAGTCCTTTCCTCCTCCTCCACCTCCCACTGATCCTGCCTTCATTCTTCCTGCCCCTGGCCTACTTGTTTCTTTAAATACCCGATGATCCACTGCTCCCAGGATCTAGTCCAACCTCCTTTTGCCCCACCATTTCATTTCCTTCGTCCGACCTGTTACTGCCACCACTGTTCTGTCCCACACATTTCATTCTGTGATACTCCCATCATGTGCCTAGTTCCTTTACTTATGCTTATTTCAGTTCCACTTTTTATATGCCTAAGTGTTCATATGTGAATGAGTGAGTACATGAATGATGGTTACTGTTGGCATGGCCATGCTGGCAATCTTGAAAAATGGGCAATTGACTCAAAGCTGGAGCATCTAGAGGCCTATCTTGACTCTTGGATGCTGGTTTCAGCCATCGGGATTGCAATAGTGGTCAGGGAGATCGACGGGGGAGGGTGAAATTCAGATTTTCCCAGAAATCACATTGTCATATAATGTTAAAATAGATTATTGGACACGCAGTATTCATGAAAAGGCCATATGGAACAGTGGAAAGTGAGAGGAATATAGATTGGTAGGAGTACTAACTAAGAGGAAACAATATTTTGCATAATAACCAACATATTTCAGAACTTTCAAAACATAGAAGGAACTAGTGAATGTGCATTTTTGTCTATGTTTATGTACAGTTTCCTGGTAAAACCTGACAGGCACATCACCATACCTGAAAGCACCTGTACCCAACTATTTATCAAAAAATGCATTATTAAAAAAGTGTAACACCCTTAAGCCCCCCTGAAGCTATGCTCTGGATGGTGGGTCAAGTAAAGGTACAGCAGCAACTTGGAATCGCTGTCCATTTGATTACTTGGAGCTAACTTATGTGTGCATATCAGCACCAATAATATCTACTGGGTGTGTGTCCGCATTTACAGATTGAGCACAAGAAAAAGAGTACAGTGAAGCATTGACTGATAAAGCAGACAAGTCCTGCACTCCCTCTGCATGTCACTTAGCTTTAGGTAGGCCTGTGAATAGAGCATACAGGCAGGCATTCACGGCAGGCAGATTCCTGGCTGGGGTGGCTTAAGGCTTGATAGGTCAGAGTCGAGGGCAGGGTCGCTTGCCAGTGCCAGTGAAACGATGGATGCCTACCAACCACGCCTTAAAACAAATTGAAAATCCCTTGCTTTTAAAGTGCATGATTTAAGTTGCCGTCATTGTGCAGCAGGTTCAGACTGAGCAGGGCATCGTGGCTATGTCCTCGAACAATACAGAAGCATCAGGTGCTTTCAGTCCTGGCCCAGTGTACTAACACAGCACTCTCAGAGCCTGAGGTGATGGCCCCCAGTGCAGCAGAAACACACTGACAGGCGACCCTTTTTAACTGAGGCCTGTTCATTTTTGTGCAGCCTCCCCGCCCGTCAGATGAACGACCTACTTTCCATAGGGCCTGAGCCTAAAATAGGCCTTTCTGCTGTGCAGACTGGCTTTGATCACATCTCAGGCCGTTTCTTCTGTTCGCTTGAGTACCGCTGTCCTTCTCCCACTGGACAGGCATGCCTGGGACATTCCTGAGCACAGTCACAGAACGCAAACTCTCCCTGCCTTAGTGTTTTAATTGGTGTCTCTCTGGTGCTGAGGTATCACATGGGGCCTGCTCTCTGGGCGTATTCCTTGGTGGGCCTTTCTGGGTATCTTGAGACCGATGTCTCCATCACTGAATGGGATTTTGAGTTGGAGCAGCATAAACTCATAGTGGGGCAGATAAATTCAGACAAGTAAAGATTAAAGTTGGAGTCTGCAGCTGCTGGGGATGGAAGAGGCATCATTTGCCTTCCTTTCCATATACTCTGACTTTGTTTGGTCTGTAACATCGAAGTTAATTACGTAAATATTTAAAGCCATACAAGATGTATTACACCTGCAGTTTTATGAACCTGGCCTGTTCAAGTTGGATGCTGCTGGCAATAGCTTAAAAAGCAAAAAGCTCCCATACCCGAATGTCCTTTTATAGATTGGTCTTATATTTTTTAGGTCTCGCTGAGGCCGTGCATGTGCTGCTCGGAGAGACATATAGTAGATGAGTTTTTCAAAGTGCTACAGGCTGGCCTAGCGCTTGCGTTCACGTGAGCGTACACGTACGCAGCCGCCATCTGTCTCCTCAGTCACGGGTCATTAAGTTGATTGTTCCTTTCTTTCATGGCTCGGTAAGCCTTACAGCATGCTCCTCTACCCCCTTGTTCTCTGCCCTTACTACCCCCTCCCACGCAGCCATCCTTTCCCCCTCCCACGCAGCCCTCCTCCTCTGTAGCTACCCCATTCCCTGCCTAGCCTTTCCTCACGACCAATGCATAAAAACACAACCACACACATAGCCACACACACAAACACACCCACCCACCACCACACCCACAACCTTCCACGACCATAACCACACACAACCACACACAACCATTACCGCACACAACCAAACACACACAACTACACATACACACAACCACACACACCCACACATGTAACCACACCCACACACAACCACACAACCACAACCACACACACAACCACACACATAACCACACTCACACACACAACCCCACATACACAACCACACACACTAAACCACCGACAACCACACACAACCACAACCACACACAAGCACAACCACACAAAACCACGCAATCACAACCACACACACACAACCACACCCACACACACAACCACGCAAAATCACCCACACACACACAACTACAACCACAACCACAACTAAAGGCACAACCACGCCCACAAATACACAATCACAAACAACCACACGTACAACCATACATACACACAACCACACACACGTCCACAATCACACACACAACCACAACCACACAGACAACCACAAACACAACCACACACACAACCACACACACACACAACCACACCCACACACACATACAACCACACACAAAACCACAACTACACACACACAACCACACGTACACACAACCACACACACATACAACCACACACAACGACACACACACAACGACAACCCCACACACACACAATCACACACACACACACACAACCACACACACAACCAAACCCACACCGACAACCACACCCACATACAACTAAATACAATACCACACACACAACACCACACACAACCACACAAAAACACAACCACAACCACACACACAACCACACAAACATACACACAACCACACACACATGCACAACCACACCCACACTGGCACCCACACAAACAACTACAAACACACACAACCACACACACAACCACACACAACCACACCTCACCACACTCAACCACAACCACACCCAACCACACACACAACTGCACACAACCACACACACAACCAAACCCACACACAACCACACATACAACCACACACAACCACACACACAACCACACCCACCCACAACCACACATAACAACACACACACCCATACCCACAAACACAACCACACACACAACCACACACACAACCACAACCAACCATACACACACAACTAAATAAACAAAACCACAAACACACACAACCACTCACACACAACAACACACACAACAACACACACAACCACAACTACACACAACCACAACTACACACAGCCACAACCACATACACACCACCACATACAACCACACACACACAATCACACATACACAACTACACACAAACACACACAAACACACACACAACCACACACAACCATATACAACTACACACACAACCATAACCACACACATAACTATAACCACACACAACCACAACCACACACACAACCACAACCACACACAAAACCAAACACTCAAAACCACACACAGACAACCACACACACAAACCACACACATACACCACACACACAACCACACAACCACACACACAACCACACCATAACACAACCACAACCACACACACAACCACACACTCACAAACCAACACACACAAACACACAAACACACCACACAGCACACAAAACCACACACACAACACCATGCCCACAACCACACACACAACCACACACACAAACACAACCACACCCACACACACAAGCACACCCAGACACAAGCACACAACCACACACACAACATCCCAACCACACACAACCACGCACTACCACACAACCACACACAACCACACACACAACCATACACACAACCACACAAACAATAACACACACAATCATATACACACAACCACACCCAACCAAACAGACAACCCCACCCACACACAACCATACACAGAACCACACAAACACAGACAACCATACAACCAACCACAAACACACAAAACCACACACACACAACCACACACACAACCACACAAAACCAAACAGACAACCCCACCCACACACAACCATACACAGAACCACACAAACACAGACAACCATACAACCAACCACAAACACACAAACACACAACCACACACACAACCACACACACAACCACACCCACACACACAACCACACCCACACACACAACTACAAACACACATAACCACACACACAACCAAATCCACACACAACCACAACCACACACACAACCACACACACAACTACAAACACACACAACCACACACAAGCACACAACCACAACCACACACACAACCACACACATCCCAACCACATACAAACACACACTACCACACAACCACACACACAACCACACACACAACCACACACACAACCACACCCAACTACACACACAACCACACACACACAACAGCACACAACCACACAACCACACACACAACCACACCCACACACAACCACACACACACCCACACACGCACATACATAAAACCACACAAAACCAAGCCACACAAACACATAACCACACACAGCCACACACATAACCACACATAACCACACACAACAACACACACAACCACACACACACAACCACACACAACCACACATACAACCACAACCACATACACAACTATACACAACCACACACACAACAACCACACACAACCACACACACAAAACCATGCACACACAGCCACACACAACCAAACATAACCACACACAACCACACACACAACCACACACACACACAACCACACACAAACAAACACACACACAACCACACACGCAAAACCACACCCAACCACACATACAACCACACCCACACACAGAACCACATACACACAACCAACCACAAACACACAAAATGATACACACAACCACACAAACAACCACACACACAAATACACACTACCCCACACATAACTATAACCACACACAACCACACAACCACAACCACACACACAGCCACAAACACAACCACACTTATACACAAACACTCACCCAACCACACACAACCACACACATAACCACACAAGCATCCACACACACAACCACAACCACACACAACCACACACTCAAAACCACACACACACACAACCACACACACCCACACACACACACACCACACACACACAACCATGCACACACACAACCACACCAACAACCACACCCAAACACAACCCCATACACAACTACACACACACACAGCCACACAACCACTCTCACAACCACACAAACATACCACCCAGCCACACCAAACCACACATAACACCACACCCACAACCACACCCACAACCACACACAACCACAACCACACAACCACACACAACCCACACAACCACACCCAGACACACAAGCACAGCCACACACAGAACCACACACAAACACACAAAACCACATAGGCACACACACCACCACACACAACCACACATACACAACCACACACACACAACCACACACACAAAACCACAACCACACCCACAACCATACCCAAACACAACCACACACACAGCCACAAACACACATACACAACCACACACACACACAACCACACACACAACCACAACCACACACTCAACCACACACACACACTACCACACACACAAACACCCACACACAACCACACACACACAGAACCAAAACTGCACACGCAACCCCAAACACAACCACACACAACCACAATCACACACACACAACCACACATACAACCACAGCCACACACACAACCACACACACAACCACACACACAACCACACACACAAAACCACAACCACACACAACTACACACACAAATACACACACAACAAACACACACAATTCAATTATTTATTATGATTTGGAATTCCGGGGAATTCCACAGAAAATACAGATAAAACAACATTTCATTCAAATCACAGTAATAAAAAACAGGAAAAAATACAACTTACATTTTTCATGGTTACACCCAAGAGTACATAATCGCTTATCTTCAATAGACTCTGCACTATGGAGGACGACAGAGGACAGTCTCTAGATTGCATAATTGTCGCCAGATTTTACCTTCCACTTTCTCGTACTTTGCCCATTACCCCCAGGTCCCTCCGTCCTCGGCACCTTCACAACTAATGAGATGGATCCATCTCCTGACAGAAAAAGAAAAGAAGGAATGCTGGACCTACCCCCACCCTTCCCCCCGTCCAGCCGGGAGTGCAAAAGGGTACAGGTCCCAGGATTCCCTCTGTTCTTTTTTTCTGTCATTCTGACAGTTGGATTGGAAGCGCGAGGAGCTTGAAGACGCTCCCGCGCTGGACTTACTTTTTGGTTTCTTTTCTGGATTCCTGGGCCTCTCCCCCCCTGCCTGGCTTGGGGGGAGTGGCGGGGGGCTGATCGCGCTTCTGGTGGCCGCGCGTGGTGTCTTGGGCCCGCGTGGGCTTGGCGCTCGCCCGATGGCCGCCCCTCCTGGTCTGCCGGGCTTACTGGGGGGCGTGGCCTCCTGTGTGAGACCGGATTGGCTGCTCGGGGTGATGACTTCCGATTTCCGCTGCCTGACTTTCGTCCTGAGGGGGTCAGGCGCTGCTGTCCCAGCGGTTTTCTCGAGGGTTTAAAACTCGGGGCAGTGGTGAGTACCGCATAGCGGTTTTTTGTTCTTTCTGCTACTGTGTGCTTGTTCATTCGTGCTGTGGGTGTTTTCTATGCTTTGGAGGATGGGCAAATGTTCGAGGAAGAGGCGCCATAGGGAGAGGTCTTCCTCTTCTTCCTCCAGTTCCTCACGCTCTCCTTCTCCTGCCAGGTCCCGGCGTCATGGTGGGGGTGATGATGCGCGCTTGAAGTGCTTGATTCGTGAGACCATCACGGAGATGGGTGCTGGCAGGGCTCGTGGCAAGGGGGCGGCCACTGCTCCTGTGTCGTCTGATTCCTCTGCTGATGAGTCGGCGGTGGCTGGGGATTCTGATCTCAAGGGGAAGTATGTTGACAAGGACGCTCTGCCTGAGATTCTGCAGCATGTCAAGGAAAACTTGGGTTTCACGGATGTGGCGACTCCCAGTACGTCTGGTGGTTCTTTGCTGCGGCAGTTCCAGAGTTCTGCCACGGTGGATGTCCCGGTGCACCCCTTTATTAAGGATGTTCTGAAGCGAGAGTGGGCTGATCCAGATCGTATTATGGTTCCCCGATTTATGGCCCGCCTTTACCCCCTGCAGGATTTTCGGGTTTCTGATTCCCTTTTTGTCTCCTTTGGGGCTGCTTCCCGGGGGCGTAGGGCTTCCTCTGTCTCGATTGGTCGCTGGCTGAAGCAGGTCATTTCTTTGGCCTACTCCCTTTCTGGTTCCCCTCCTCCGGTGGGTGTTCAGGGTCATTCCACTAGGGGGGTGGCTGCTTCTTGGGCTGAGGTTCGGGGTGTTCCTCTGTCTGACATTTGTAGGGCGGCCACTTGGGCTTCTCCCAATACTTTCATCCGGCATTATCGCCTTCCCAATTTGCTGAGTGAGGAGGGTGGTTTTGCTTTGGGGTGTTGGGTTGTGTTCGCCCTTGATTTCTTTGTCTCCAATAAATCTCTGGATTTCTGTGTGTCCTGGTGGTTTGTTGTGATTTTTCTTTGGGATGAAGGCCGGGTTGCGGCTTTGGTATGTCTCATTAGTTGTGAAGGTGTCGAGGACGGAGGGACCTGGGGGTAATGTCATATTACGTATGGTAATCCTCATTACTCCGGGTCCCGTAGTCCTCAACACCTTCATGACTTCCCTCCCTCCCTCCCTTTGTGCCGGCCTTCATCTTTGGGCTTGGTATTTCAGAGGGAATGCTGGGACCTGTACCCTTTTGTACTCCCGGCGGGAGGGGGGGAAGGGTGGGGGTAGGTCCAGCATTCCTTCTTTTCTTTTTCTGTCAGGAGATGGATCCATCTCATTAGTTGTGAAGGTGTCGAGGACTACGGGACCCGGAGTAATGAGGATTACCATACGTAATATGACATTCACATTCATTTATCGTTTCATTTGCGTAATTCAAGGTTGGGGGAATCTTTATTTTATATACGGCAATGGTATGAGAAAAATGTCTTTTCCCACATTGCAAGTACAAACGATTAATTGCAGAAGCTTGTGAGATAGCTTTACTTTTGCAATGGTCCATATGTTTTTTAACAGAACATCTATTTGTGAAAAATGTTCCTAGATAAGGGTACAATGTTACTATTTCCATCATTTCATCTCCTAAAAACCATTTTAGGTGTGATCTAACCTTACAGCCCTTATAACTAAAAATCATCACTTTACTCTTTGAGACATTTATTTTTAAAAAGTATTCCTTAGTGTACCTAACCAATTCCGACAGTCGGCTCTGCAGCCCAATTGGGGTTAAGTCCATTAATATAGTGTCATCGGCGTACAGCAAACAACTTATTTTTAGGTTACCCACTTGTGGGGGATACCCTTTACTCTCCCCTATGCGACTCGGCAGGTCATTTATGTAGTTTGAGAAGAGTAAAGGGGCCAATAGGCACCCCTGCTTTAACCCGTTGTTAGTAGAAATTTTCTTTAAAAGGCCTTGAGTCCCCCCTAACAAAACTTGGGTCCATTTAGAGGAGTGAAGAGCAATTATCATTCTTAGCAGATTTCCTGGAATCCCCATAGTGATCAATTTCCTCCACAGTGTCCCCCGATCTACCCTATCGAACGCTGTGGAGAAATAAATAAATGCTGTATACAATGGAGTCCTCCGACCAACGGGATATTTATCAATTAGGGTTTGCGGAACAGAGACACACACAACCACACACAACCACAAACACAACCACACACCCGCAACCACACACACAACCACAAACACAACCACACACACAACCACACACACAACCACACACAACCACACACACAACCACAACCACACACACAACCACACACAACCACACACACAACAACCACACACACAACCACACACACAAAACCATGCACACACAGCCACACACAACCACACCCACCCACACACAACCACAATCACACCCACAACCACACCCAAACACAACCACACAAACACACCACACAAACAACCACACCCACACACACAAGCACACAACCACACACTACCACACAACCACACACACAACCACACACAACCACACACACAAGCACACACAAACAACCACACCCAACCACAAACACACACACACAACACACACACACAACCACACAACCAACCACACACACAAAACTACACACACACACAACCACACAGACACAGTTCCACACACACAACCACACACACAACCACACACAGCTACAACTACACACACAACCACACACAACCACAACTACACACACAACCACACACACAACCACACACAACCACACACACACCCACACTCACACAACCACACAACCACACTCACACAAACACACACACAACCACACACACACAACCACACACACAACCACAACACCACACACAACCACACACACACACACACACACCCACACACACAATCACAACCACAAACATAACCACACACACGACCACACACATGACCACACACACACACACACAATCACACACACAACCACAACCACACACACAACCACACTCACACACAACCACACCCATAACCACACACACAACTACACACACAACCACATCCACAACCACACACAACAACACACACACAACCACACATGCAACCACACACACTACACACACAACCACACACACAACCACAACCATACACACAACCACACACATAACCACACACAACCACACACACAACCACACACACAACCACACACACAACCATACACAGAACCACACCCAACCACACCCAACCACACACACAACCACACCCACAATTGTATTAGCTATTTTCTTTATGATACTAAATGCAGTAAGCTTCTAGGCCTTGTTAAGTTGACATAATAAACATTGCACTAGATGCTTGCACTTTTCTTAGATTCAGAGAAACAGCTTTAGTAACGCAAGGCTTGCTCAAAAACAAGATACATGGCTCAAGGGAAGATGCTTGTTAAGGTACGTACACTTAGATTTCAGCATATCCTATTTCGCAATATGTTTCTGGTCATTGCTATTATGTTGCAATTATTAACTTGAAAAGCACCAGACTTATAACTTACATTACAGGGGAAAGTTCCAGAAGCTGCCCACTTGGGTCACGTGGTCAGCAACAGTATAGTTCCGACCTTACATAGTATACGACTGTTTAAACTCTTGCTAATTGGTCAAATGAACTATGCTTAATTTGTGCTACGTATGTTATGATGCTACATCCTTTGCGGTTTGGGCCTATACAAGCTGTCAGACCCCTCACCTCTTTGGACATTCAGTGGCTTTACTGTTGTCTCTGTGCTGCACGATAATTTGCTGTTTGTTGGTTTTCAATAAACTTTGCTATCTTATGTGCTGACAGAGAGTTGTATGTGTGTAATCATTTATTATTTCGATTTCAGCTTCTACAGTTGGTGGAGAATGCTGCTTCCAGACCACTGACGATTTCGCGGACTGGCTGCTGGACTCCAGCTTCCACTGGAGTTCGGAGACCTGAGGTTCAATATACTTTTACATTTGTCTTTCTCTCTCCTCTGCTTCCCTTGGATGCTGGGGGACTGCTGTGAAGAGCGATTGATACAGGAAGCAGACGGTGAAAGTATTAGGAAATACTTTATTTAAGTAATACACAGCAGAACACAGGAGCGCAGCCTGTTCAAGTTAAGTCCAGGGAACAACTGACACAAACCACTAAACATAAACTGTATACAGGATTGACTCGAGGGGACGCACTTTTGAAGAGAAACATTCTCTTCAAGAGTGCGTGCACAATGATGGAACACTGAGCGGGTGCTAAAACATGAGTGCGCCGTAGCGTGCTATGTTGACAATCAAATAAAGAACTTACGTATACTTTACATCTTCTCCCTATTTACATAAATAAAAGAAAACAAAATGACAATAAAAAGTCAATATTTAAGAAAGAAAATAATCTTTAAAACGAGTTGGGAGAGAACAATTCCTGTGAGACCTGTCAGAGGAAACAAGAGAAGAAGAAGTTGCAACAACATGAGGGTCATCAGCAGCATCACATGTTGTTTTTTCAATCTGAGAATCTGAAACAAAGTTTGGATTAGGAAGTGAATTTCGAGAAGAAGAAGAACAATTATTAGCAAGTGTGTCTTCATCAGAGGTGGTACCTAAAGGGAAAAATGAACAAGAGGACGGTTCATTTACATATTTGGTAGTGGAAATTTTCCTTGTTTGTTCAGGAGTGAGTCTGACAATGACACGCTTATTCCACCACCCCCTTCCATTAAGAAAGAGAGATCTCTTAGATACTTTAAGGACCTGTGTGTGTAAGGAGAAGGTCGAAAGGCCTTTTTTTTTTTTTTTTTTAACCTTGTTATTAAACTTAATCTTGACCCAGTCTCCAACATGGAATGGCTGAACAGAAGAAAGAAACTTTGAATTAAAATTTCTTTCTTGGGATAATTGCTTAGAAGCAACATTTACTTTGACAATTTCTTTGTCAAGACAAGCTAAACAAGAGTTGTCCTGAGTTTTCAAATCTTTTAACCAAGAAGGGCAAATGTTCTCATTAGGATTTCTCTTCCTCAGGAGTCTGAAAGGGGAAACACTAGTTGTACTATGAGGGTTAACTAAATAAGACCATAATTTGCCCCTAAGGAATTTTTCTACATCTAGACTAGAAGACATAGCGGTCTGTATTCTCTCCTTGAAAAACCTATTCATTCTCTCGACTAGTCCGTTGGAAGAAGGAGAGTATAATGCCACTTTAAGATGTTTGATATCATAAGACTTGAGGAATGATTCAAACGAGGATGAACAAAAATGAGAGCCATTGTCACTGACCAGCTCTCTAGGGGGACCCTCAGAGAGAAAAACTTTACTGAGAAAATCAATGGCAGTAACAGAAGTGGGATAGTCTAAGAAGTTAAAAACACACCACTTAGAATGATAGTCAACTAGTGACACAATAAAACGTTTATTACTAGTTAAAATCTTCCAAGGACCAGAGAAGTCGATAGCTAGCTTTTGCAAAGCTTCAGAAGGAAAAGGAACTGTATGCAACGGTAAAAGGGTTGTCTTCCAGTGCTTGTCCGAAACCAGACAAGTAGAACAAGACCCAATCCAGTTAGCAACATCACCATTTAGACCAGGCCACCAAAAGTGTTCTTTCAATTTCTTTGAGGTGCTGCCAACGTCAAGGTGTCCCTGATGAGCAAAGTCAAAAAGTTTTTTTTTTTTAATACCCAAAGGAGGAACACATAAATCACCCCTAAAAATGACATCATTAGCAATGGAAAGTTCACTAGACACTTGAGCAAAGACTTTCAAGGACGCAGGGAGAGAGCGAATTCTTGGCCATCCAGAAACAATTAGATTTTTAACATTGAGAAGAACTGAATTCTCAGAGCAACTATGTTTCCATTCAGTCTTTGATATACAAAAAGGTGAAAGGACCAACTCTTCTATGGATGCTACAACACACTCAACGTCATCAACGGAATCATCATCAACATCATTTTCAAGTAAAGTAAGTCTTGAAAGGGCAACAGCATGCAAATTATTGTCATCTGAAATGTGTCTAATGGTGAAATTGTACTCATGTAGTCTAGACAAAATACGAACTAACCTAGAGGAAGCCTTGCCTGTACCATTACCATTGAGAAGATGAAGTAAGGGCTTGTGATCACTGAGGAGAATAAAGTGAGAGCCCCATATAAATGTTTTGAATTTTTCAATTGCCCAAGAATAGGTAAGGGCTTCTCTTTTAATAGTGTTATAGTGAGACTCAGCTACATTTAAGGCTCTTGACGCGAAACCTATAGTATTCTCCCTATAAGAGTCTCTTTGAGTTAACACTGCACCTAAACCCTTTTGACTTGCGTCAATAGCAATGGTACATTCTAAACTTGGATTGAATGATGATAGTGCAGGTGTTTCAACAATAACCTTTTTAACAGTGTCAAAAGCCTTGTTAGTTTCTTCAGACCAAATGAATTTGATATCTTTCTTGAGTAAGGTGCGGAGAGGTTGGACAAATTGAGAATAATTTTGGATGAATCGTGAATAGTACTCAGCAAGTCCAAGAAATGACCTTAGGGCATTCTTATCTTTAGGGACAGCAACATTGGAAATAGCTTTGGTTAAACAAATCTTTGGTTTAATACCATATGTAGAAATACTATGGCCCAAGTAGTCAAGTTCTTTTACCATGAATATGCATACTTTTTTAAGGTCATCTCTTACATTCAAAGGAACATTTCTCAGTTTATGACAGACAGGAATGGCATTGGGTTTCAATCTGATCAGATGCTCAAAATCTTTGATGTAGCCCACGGAATCTTTGAGAACCTCTGGAAATTCAGATATTAAACTCTGAATCTCCAAGTTTTCTTCATGAACCACATTAAAAATTGAGGTTTCATTGATTTGGACTGGTGTGTCAGAACCAGGAACCAATTTCAAACCCATTCTAGCCAAATCTTGCCGTCCAACAATAAGTTTTCCATCAATGGCAATGTATATTTTTGTATTAGTAAACCTACCTAAACATTCAATTCTTGAAATAAAATATCCTAACATGTCAATACGTTTCTTATTATAGGCTTTGGGAATGATGTCAAGAGGAGATAAAGTTACATTCTTGCTCCAGATTTTATCAAATAAGGTATTAGAGATGATGGTAACAGGTGCCCCTGAATCTGCCATCATGTCTAATTCTACACCATCAACAATTACACAGCAAGTGGGGTCTTTGACAAGTGTAGTGTTTAGATCAAGTTCAACTAAATCAATGGAGAGAATTTTCCTTTCAGGAATAGACAGGTTAGAATCAACATTTTGAATAGAGTTAATGTGAAGATTATCAAATGGAGATTGCAAGACAGACATTTCAATGTTGGAAACATTTTCATTAGGGTCTTCAACAGAAGAAAGGTTATTGATTCTAACACCTTTCCTGTTTCTGCAAACAATATTAAAGTGGCCAATTTTGCTACAAAAAGTACATTTTTTACCCAACGCAGGACATGTGGGGCTGTTACTAAGGTGGCTTTTTGATCCACATCTAAAGCAATAAGAATTAAATTTCTTTTGAAAAGGTTTAAATGATGAGTTTTTTTGAAGAACAGCATTAATTTGTACATCCTTTTCATGTTGAAGAGAATTTCCATCGGTGATGCATCTGGAAGAAACAATCGACCTTTCTACACTTTTGGCCATATCCAACACTTCATTTAACGTGGGGTCACGACAACTTAAAATTCTTTCCTGAATTTTTTTGTGATAGCAGTTGTAGACAAACTGGTCTCTTAAAACAGTATCTAGATATGCTCCAAAATTGCATTCCGCAGCCAAATTTCTTAAAACAGAGATGAAGTCTTCCACAGACTCATCTTGATGTTGTTTCCTTTTCATGAAGTTGAAACGCTCCATCATAATACTTGGTTGATCAATAAATTTTTTTTTTAATCTTGAAATTGCATCTGTGAAAACATTCCATCCTTCTCCATCTCCTGATGGAGGTACAGACAATGGAAGATTGTTGAAAATTTCTTTTCCTGCAGTACCCAAATGGCTATATAAAATGGCCAGCTTCCTTTTTGCAGAGTATTCATCTGCTCCAATGGCCACTAAGTAATTTTCAAAACTTATGAACCATAACTTCCATGACTCTTTAGGTTTACCAGGATTGGGTAAAAAATGGTTCAAATAAACAATTTGTTGACTAGTGGCCATGATAAAGTAATTAAAACAGGAAGCTTTTAAATTTCTTGTGAAATAGTAATAACAGTATATAACATGTAGTTAAAATGAAATGCAGGAAGTCTTTTAATTTGTAAATATAAAACAAATACTTTTTTAAAAATGTAGAAAGTCTTTTCTTTTGTAAATATGAAGCAAATACCTTTTGAATTAGGTGTGCGCTGTTTAAAAGTAACTTGAGGGTCACTGGTTGAAGAAAATCAACTTTAAAATCACTCGTTACAGCGTTGTTATAGAGACGAGTGAATAAACCTGGCTGTCTGGGCGTGAGCGTAATGACGTTGAAGATGATGTCATACGCGTAGTTGGCCGCTAGACAAATCAAACGCTGGTATCCCAAAACTGTGAAAAGAGAAGAAATGCCTCACGGTTCAGCGCAGTGCTACAGGATGACGAGGTTTCCAGGAATGCAGTAGTAGATCAAAATCGAGGTTAGTGCGGTGCACACAAAAATTGAAGGTATTTAAGAAGGATGCGCAAAAATGGTGAAATGCTGGTAAAATCGCCGGAGTTGCCGAGATGCTTGTCGCCAATATGTGAAGAGCGATTGATACAGGAAGCAGACGGTGAAAGTATTAGGAAATACTTTATTTAAGTAATACACAGCAGAACACAGGAGCGCAGCCTGTTCAAGTTAAGTCCAGGGAACAACTGACACAAACCACTAAACATAAACTGTATACAGGATTGACTCGAGGGGACGCACTTTTGAAGAGAAACATTCTCTTCAAGAGTGCGTGCACAATGATGGAACACTGAGCGGGTGCTAAAACATGAGTGCGCCGTAGCGTGCTATGTTGACAATCAAATAAAGAACTTACGTATACTTTACAACTGCCTGCCCATAAGTTGACTTTGTCTTGTCTCTGGATCCAGCTTTCCTTCTCAGCACCTTTGTATGGTCCCCAGTTAACGGCCCTTTGTCACTCTACGCTCTCCCTCTCCATCTGCTTTTCCTCTCCCCATCTTCTCATTCCAGGGATAGCATAGCGATAGAGAAAGAAAAGCAGGGCGAGAAGGATGCTGACGAAATATTAGAAGACATTCTCATGGGAAGAATGAGATCCACTATACTCCCACACTCCGCTCCCACAGACAAACACTGAGTTAACTGAGCAACAAAAGATAGAACGCTGTAGCTTTAACGCGCAGACTTATCAATGAAGACGCTGCCAAAATAGACTTGGACACTGTCCAGGACTTCGCTGTTCTACAGCTAATGAGGACAGAGGCAGCCCACGCCGGCAGAAAATATAGTGATAAGAAAAGCCGGCTGCAGGTTGAATGTACACAGGGAAGCATAACGCAACTAAAACTAATAGGCCGCAAATGGCTACAACAATTTAATGACACATCAGCAGACGACACTATGTCATTAACACAGTAGCAGTCCCTGGTTTGGGAACTTTGTACATATGTACTGCAAACGGTCCATGACATTGGATTGCTAGAACAGGCAAAACAGGAGTCTCAGCAGTCTGCACCACAGAATAGGAGGGACAGTTTAGGCAAGTTAAATAGTGCCACTGCATCCCCATAGGGCTCACCCGCAACACAGAGGAGACTACTGAAGTCAGACAGAGTCAAGTGACGGGTTTACTACAACAGATGGTGGCAGGAACACTAGCAGTAGGAGACTTCACCCAACACCACAACAGGTCATACACAGAAAAAGCCCTGACCCTAGCACGTGCACAGTTAATGGACAAGGGCGCCCAAGCCCACAGTGCCTATGTCCAAAGAATAAAGGCCACAGGCACAGATGCTACAGGTGCACTTCCACCACTACCTGCACAGTATGAATAGGACATAGCGAGGTTCAGTTTCACAGATTCAGACCTACAGACATACAAAGAAAAAGAAATTAAAGATAGACTACAATATGCGGTAGACAAACTGCAACAGTGGAAGCAAGTGGTGCACACATTTGCAGTGTTGGCAGTAGTTCAGACCCTCACCCCTCACACAGGAACTACGGCGCCACCACCAGCCACCCACCAATACTAATGATGCCCCTTAGAGAAATACCGGGTAGTAAGGAGGACGAATTAGCAGATGTCCACGTCTCTTGGTCTAGACAAGACATTATGTGTTTCAGGAAGGGCTTTCCGAAGCTCAGAGAAGAGCCAAGGAAATTGTACACTGAGCTAGACAGGATGGCAGTTTTGGGAGGACTGTTATGGTGAGATGTTGACACCTTATTCAATATAATAGTTCCAAAGGATCTGTGGGAAGATTGTAAAAGAAAAGTGAATTGGCCAAAAGGGGAGCCAGGAAGGGGGAAGGGAGAGGCACCAGGAGATGAAGTAGATGAGAAGTACAAAGAAGTAGTGAAATATTTAAAAGACAAAATACCAGAAGACAAGGTAGATTGGAACAAGATCACACATACTAAACAAGAAAAGGATGAGAGTGTGAATCATATTTTGACCGCCTTCTGCAAGTCTATCAGCAGAACAGTGGCCTAAAAAATCTAATGGGAGAAGCCATGCCAGCCTTTGTCACCATGTTTGTACAAGGCCTGAGACCCACTATTAAAACACATCTACAAACCTCTTTTGTTTGCTGGCAGCAGGAGCCAATAGAAAAGGTGCTGGCGGCAGCAAGGTACTACTCTGACTATCAGTTCAATGTACGGACCATGGAAGCAGAGAAAATAAATAAAGAAAAGGTCAGACTAATGGTAGCGCAAGAAATGTTCTACACAAGCCAGCAAGGAAGAGGGAGGGGCCGAGGTAGGGGAAAGGGCCCGGGAAGAATAGGGGACAGGACCAACAACAATACCAGCATAATGCCCACTGCACAGAGTATAGAAACAATGAACAGCAGGGGTACACGTCCAACAAAATGCCTCCAACACAATAGGACTGGGCAGGGAGGGATGGGTGGGGACAGCAGGACAATAGTTTCCCACCGCCACCCCAGAATTTATTCTAGGGTTGCCTGAAAGTGGAAGACTGCCTAATAGCTCCAGCCATAGCAGTGGATCAATCAGGTCCGTATGTACAAGGGACAGTTTTGGGACAAATTGTAACCTTCTTGATAGACACAGGAGCTCAAAGATCAATGCTAAAAGCGTCAGTGACGGCGGAGGCACCACTTTCGGGAATAAAGATGACGGCAGTAGAAATGACAGGACAACCAATAGATGAATATCTAACACAGCCATTGCAATTAAGGGTAGGCACCATAACTGTCAACCATCAGTTTATCCTCAGCAGATTCTGCCCAGTGAACGTGCTAGGAAGGGACTTGCTTTGTAAATTACAATGCACCATACACTGCTCACCAACAGGAGTCTTCCTGGAAAGCAGACCTAATGGTGTGATGCTACAGGCCTTCATGACCTACACTGACCCCATCATACCATCAGAGCTGCGTGACTGCGTGCCACACCAAGTCTGGGCTACCAGTGCAAATGATGTAGGGCAAGTGTTAGATTACCCACCAGTACAGATTACATTGAAGCCAGGAGCCACGCTTCCGAGAGTACCACAGTACAAAATTTCAAAACAAGTGGAGGAGGGCATAGCACCAGTAATACAGGACCTCCAGAAGCAGGGAATAATAAGGGAGATACGCTGAAGCCAATGCAATACACCCATACTCCCTGTAAAGAAAGCATCCAAGGGACCGGATGGGGCCCCTGTATACCGTTTTACACAGGACCTGAGAGAATTGAACAAAATAGTGATACCTTCCTTCCCAGTAGTTCCAAACCCAGCAACAATATTGTCTAACATCCCAGTTACAGTCACACACTTCACAGTACTGGATTTGAGCTCCCCCTTCTTTACCACCCCCCTGCACCCTGACAGCCAATCATATTTCTCGTTCTGTTTCAAGGGTAAAAGATTCTGTTGGTGTAGGCTCCCTCAGGGGTACACAGAATCACCCTCCATATTCACAAATGCACTAAAGACAGATCTACACTCCCTAGTGCTGAGGGGTGGCTCAACTCTTGTCCAGTACATACATGATTTACTATTGGCCTCACCTTCAAGGGAGGCTTGCATTCAGGACACTATTCCCGTCCTGTGCCATCTAGCAATGAAAGGTTACAAGGTTTCCCCAAAGAAATGACTGTTCTGCCTCACGGCGGTAAGGTATCTAGGCCACGAGCTGTCCGAAGGGACCAGGAGATTATTACCTGACAGGATATCAACGATCACCCACTTTCCCAGACCATGCACACAAAAAGAGGTTCAGGTCTTTCTGGGGGTGGCGGGATATTTTCGTCACTGGATCCCAAATTTCTCCCTCATTGCAAAACCATTACAAGCCCTGACACACAAATAGGTCCCAAAAGTGGTACCTTGGCCACCAGATTGTGATGAGGCATTCAACAGACTCAAAAGCGAACTGAGCAGAGCACCAGCACTAGGCCTCTCAGATTACAGCAAAGATTTCCACCTGTTCTGCCATGAGAAGGGAGGGTGCGCACTGGGGGTACTGAGTCAAAATCACGGATCTTACTACCACCCAGTGGCATACTACTCAGCCACACTAGACCCAGTGGCCTCCACGCTTCCGCCTTGCCTCGGAGCCGTGGCTGCAGCCGCACTAGTAGTAGAACAGTCAGAGAGCATAGTGCTGGCACACACCATGATTTTGCACGTTCCCCATGCGGTGGAAACCCTACTCACGCACATTAAGACTCAGCACCTGACAAATACACGTCTTACTTGGTATGAATTGATACTGCTAACACCACACATGGCCATCAGGAGGTGCACCACTTGGAACCCAGCATGACTTTTGCCAACAGAGCACGAGTTGGATGACCTAGAAACTGACGATGCATTTCACGATTGGCCACCAGATTGTGATGAGGCATTCAACAGACTCAAAAGCGAACTGAGCAGAACACCAGCGCTAGGCCTCCCAGATTATAGCAAAGATTTCCACCTGTTCTGCCATGAGAAGGGAGGGTGCGCACTGGGGTTACTGAGTCAAAAGCACGGCTCTTACTACCGCCCAGTGGCATACTACTCAGCCACACTAGACCCAGTGGCCTCCGCGCTTCCGCCTTGCCTCCGAGCCCTGGCTGCGGCCGCACTAGTAGTAGAACAGTCAGAGAGCATAGTGCTGGCACACACCATGATTTTGCACATTCCCCATGCGGTGGACACCCTACTCACATCCATTAAGACTCCGCACCTGACAAATACACGTCTTACTAGGTATGAACTGATACTGCCAGCACCACACATGGCCATCAGGAGGTGCACCACTTTGAACCCAGCATGACTTTTGCCAACAGAGCACGAGTTGGATGACCTAGAACGTGACAATGCATTTCACGGTTGTGTATTAGACATTGACAGACACACAAAGGCCCGCCCAGACTTGAAAGACACACCACTTCACGATGCACCAGGGGACTTGTTTGTAGATGGGTCATGTCTTCGTGATGACAATGGAACTTTGCAGACCTCCTATGCACTGGGCACAATTAATAAACTACTGGAAGGGGGTAGGCTGGCAAATGCCAAGGGCGCACAAGCAGCTGAACTCGTGGCACTAACGAGGGTATGCACATTGGCTGAAGGAAAAAGAGAAAACATATATACAGACAGCCAGTATGCCTTCGGAGTGGTCCATGACTTTGGCCAGCTGTGGTCAATGAGGGGATTCTTCACATCAGCAGGCCAACAAATACAAAACGCCCAATTGATAAGTGACCTCCTCCATGCCCTGCTACTACCATCAACAGTGGCTATCATCAAATGTGCAACACACACTTCAGCAAAAAACTATGTGTCAAAGGGAAATGCATTCATTGATGGAGAAGCAAAGAGAATAGCACTGACACGCTGTCAGCTAGCTACGGTACAAATGATAAGCACCAGCAATAGCACAGAGCCTACCAATGATTCTCTACACTTTGACCCAATACACATTCAGAGCAAAGTGGAGAAAGAAGAAAAGGAAGAGTGGGTAAAGGGAGGGTGTGTGCAAACGAAGGAGGGATTATGGACAGGGCCAAATGGAAAAATATGCCTACTTTCGTCCATGCTCCCTTCCAGGGCACGCCTTTTTTATGGCCCCTCACATGTGGGCAGGGATGGGATGATCAGATTATTTTCTCAATGCTAGTACGGCTGCAAGTTTGGCCAAATAGCAGAAAGACTTTACAGGCGGTGCACTGTTTGTTCTCAATACAATACTGGGAAAGGTACACAGACTGCACCTGGCCACTTCCCATCGCCCCACGGACCCTTTGAGAGCCTTCAGCTGGACTTCATTGACATGCCCCCACTTACAAGTACAAACATGTGTTGGTAATTGTGTGCATGTTCAGCAAGTGGACCGAAGCATACCCAACAAAGAACTGTGATGCACATACGGTTGCTAAATGCCTCCTACAGGAACTTATCCCACGCTTTGGGATACCAGCCCTTCTGAGCTCCGACAATGGGGCACATTCATTTCCCATGTCATATGGGGAATATGTAAAGGACTTGGGGTCACACAGAAACTACACTGCGCCTATCACCCACCTGCAGCGGGAGCGGTGGAAAGAAAGAATGGGGTGTTGAAGAATAAGATTGGAAACATTTGTGCATTAACTGAACTTTCATGGGTAGATGCACTACCACTAGCCCTGCTGGCAATGAGAAGAACACCAGACAGGGTAACAAAGCTCAGCCCCCATGAAATAGTATTTGGCCGCCCCATGAACATTACAGGCCATATGTCCACGCCCCACTATCAGTAACAGATGATCTGCTTTTATGTTATTGTAAGAAATTAACAGAGGCTTTACATTATCTTCACCGCCAGATTCTGCAGGCCCTTCCAGAAGCAACAACTCCACCACCACATGACCTGCAGCCTGGTGACTGGATCTGGGTAGAGGCCCACACCCGACGGCACTGCCTCCAGCCAAGGTGGAAGGGACCCCAATAGATTATTCTCAGCACAGCAACAGCAGTCAAGTGCAAAGGGCTGACATCCTGGATATACAGATCACATACCAAGAAAACAGAAGGACCAGACAGCAGAGAACCAGCTCCACTAGCACCACCAGCAACATCTGAAGCACCACGCAGGTACAACCTTCGATCCACCATGCAAGACAAGACCAACGAGAAGTAAGAGGCAGATACCTGCTCGGGGCAGGCTAGGCCTCCAACAAAAGACAGAAGATACCAAAGCAGTCACCTACTGCGCACAACAAGTCCAGGCCTCTCGGTATCAACACCCCAAAGACGCCTATACCAGCAGCTTTCCAAGGGAGTGCCAACTGTCATGTGCTAGTAACCTATGACGGTACACCATAAAGGCACCAACGTTTTCTTCCAAATGGTTGACTGGTGTCTGCACCAATAGACCCCTAGGAGGTGCAGAGCCCGCTAGTTACATATCAAAGACAAGACTTTGAAACATCAAAGAACTGAATTGAATGCTTGGTTAAGGATATGCCAACACCTAAGTAGACCACATTTACAACAAATGCCAGCAAACAGATCTGGAAGGCTTAGGTCTATACAGGTGAGAGTAGAAGAGTCACAACAAATAATTCATAAAAGGCTGTTGTGTCCTGGAATAGACCTAAATAGTGTGCTGGAACTGACTGTGCCAAATCCTCCGCTATTGAGTGGGTTGAGTGACCTGATCTTGCATGACATTTCATTTCCCAATTTTGGACTTCACACAACAGCACAAGATATTGCAGACGTACGCCTTGACATTTTGGATTGCGTAATCTATGCAATAGAAGACATAGGATCTGGTCTTATCAGGGACATTAACTGAACAAGTGAAAGTAAGGAACAATGCCAAGAATAAAAAAACGGAGATAAAATGGCTATCAGTGATAGGAGCAATGTTGACACCAGTCCCAGGGATAATAGTGACTGCACTGTTAATAATATTTGCAAAAGACATTGAAAATACCGTTCATCAATGGCCGGCAGGGGAATGAGGAGCAGAATTGCAGCTAAACAGGGTGAGGAAGTATCTGGGAGAAAGAGAAGGCCATGTATGAATATGCAACCAGCAAGAAGGGATAAGGAAATATTAGAAACATTTGATAAGACTTCTGGAAATGAAGGATGGAAAGGAAGGGCAAGGTAGAACAACTGAGGGACCTAGAAGGGAGGAGAATTAAAGATACCCAGATTTAAAGTAGCACAAATTCCTTCTGCCCCTTCCTGTATTCAGAATAACCAGGTGGTACCGCCAAAAAGAATACCTAAGTTGACACAGGAGGGAAAAAGCTGCTCAATACAACAGTTACTGCAGAAAGACGCATGGAAAGATTGCCTCTCATTTGCATGCACTATAGCAGAAATGGCACAGGGGAACAAGGGACTGCTAGATTGTGAAGACAGGGTAAACAAAATAAAGGGAATTAAGGAGGAAGTGCACGTGGAACAAATTTTCGTGAGCGAGAGTAACTAGACACACACAACAAGGCTATCACGGATTAGGAACAATAACGAGAGATACTCCCCTGGACTAGTAGGATACAAAGGACTATTCTTTGTATGCGGCCATTGGGCATACTTCTACTTGCCACCAGGACGGTATGGCAGGTGTTATCTTGCCTCCATCATACCACAAATGACACATTTTTCCGACATAGTACAGATCACACGCCAAGGCCCACGGCCAAGGAGAATTAGGAGGACACCAGAATGGGAAGACAACGTAATGACAGGCCTTGGGATAATGGCCCCTGGAGCAGGGATTATATACACCACAAAGAGAATACATCAGCTAGCAAGAATGATTGAAGATCTAGATGACTCAACAGCAGCAGGGATGGGAAACCACACACAACCACAAACACAACCACACACACACAAACAACATCACCCATATACACAACCACACCCAACCACAATCCCACAACCACACAACCACACACACAACCACACACAACCACACACACAACCACACACAACCACACACACACACAACCACACAACCACATCAACATCCACACACAACCACACACACAACCACACACACACACCACACAACTAACCACACACACAAAACTACACACACAACTACACACACACCGCCACACACAACCAGACACACAACCACACACAGCCACAACCACACACACAGCCACACACACAACCACACACGACCATACATACAATCACGCACAACCACACACACACCCACACAGAACCACAAACACAACCACACAGACAACCACACACAAACACAACCACGCTCACACAACCACACACACAACCACACACAACCAAACACACACAACCACACCACACACAACCATACACAACCACACACACACACCTAAACACACAACCACAACCACACAAACAACCACACACATAACCACACACAACCACAACCACACAAACAACCACAACCACACACACAACCACACACACACATAACCACATACAACCACAACAACACACACAACAACACCCACAACCACACACACAACCACACCCACAACCACACACACAAAACACACACACAACCACACACACACACAACCATGCACACAACCACACACACAGCCACACACACAACCATACACACAACCACAACCACACACAACCAGAACCAAACACACAACCACACATAACCACACACACAACCACACACACAACCACACTGTTGGACCTGGCCTCGTGGCGGGGTTCCCCCCGATCCTCAGCACCCTGTGCGCGCAGCCCTGCACCCCGAGAACTACTGGTCGACCTGCCCCCGGTCCGCCCAGAGCCCTACACCACACTCCCCGCATGCCCTAACCCAGTGCCGGTTGCCCCGCTCCTGCATCCCTACACGTGGCCACCGGACACCATTATTGCCACACAGGCCCACCGGCCGCCATTTTCCCTTTCCGCCATCCCTGGCTCTGCAACCGTCTGCCGACCCCGGCCCCGGAGAAGCTTAGGCGGCAGACGCGCCTGACCCGGCTGGGGGGTAGAGGACCCTCCAAGTACCCCGGACCAAAGACTTCAATGGCACCTCCGGCCTCCTCCAGAGAGACTGGTTTCGCTCACACCTCTAGCCTGCCCCTGGGGGCTGGTTTCGATCCAACCTTTGGCCTCTCCGAGAGCTGGCTCCAGACCTTGATGGGCGTCTGGGAATCTCCGGACGCATCTGCTAAAGATCACCTCCTGCGAGGGTCCGGACATCAAAGGGCCCCTGGACTATATGAAGGCCCGCCTCAGAACTAGCGGGCAGTTGTATCCTGGACAAGAAAGCCCTGCTGATCGGATCGCGGCTGACCTTGAGGAGAGACCGAACTTTACCAACTATGAGCCCTGCTGACGCGGCTCCCCCTCGAACCAAAGGACCTAAGCTCACGGAGCCCTGCTGACCTTGTCGCGGCTCATCCTTGAAACTCTACAGGACTACGCAGAACATCCTGAGCCCTGCTGACGCTGTCGCGGCTCCTTGCGAACTAACTGTGCCTCTGTACACTCCGGATCAAGCCCTGCTGACTTTGTCGCGGCTTGAGGAGTCCACTGGTCCGGCTGGACCACCGACGCTACTAAAGACCTGACTCGACCCGAAGTGAGTAGGACCACCTCCAACTTCCGTACTCTCCCGGCCCGAGGATTGAGGGCTGTGCGCAGGGTACGTGACGTACTGGTCTACTATTGAGACTGTCCCGCTTCCCCATTCCTTCCAACCAAGACTTTATGATCCGTCGAGCATTGTAAATATTGATACCTTTTAACTGTGATAAAGAACGTGCTTACTCAAGATCCACGGTGTGGTGTCTGTTCCTAAATGGGGTGTGAGCTCAGTATGTACGATCATCAGTCCTCCCCGGCGGGGGAACGCACGATAAGACTCGGCAGTATTTGTGGGAGAGGAGGATTCCGGGGTGGTCGGGAGAGTACATCCTGTCCCCTGGGATCGCCCCTTCTAACACACACTTACAACCACAACCACACACACAACCACACACAACCACACACACAAACACACATACAACCACACACACAAACACAACCACACACACACACAACCACATACACACAACCATACACAACTACACATACAACCGCACACACAACCACACACATACACAACCGCTCACTCACACACTACCACACACACACATACCCACACACCCACACAACCACAATCACACAACCACACACACAACCACACACACACACACAACCACACACACAACCAAACACACACAACCACAACACCACACACAATCATACACAACCACACGCACACACCTACACACACAACCACAACCACACACATAACCACAGACAACCACACACACAACCAAACACACAAAACCACAACACCACACACAACTATACACAACCACACACACACACCTACACACACAACCACAACCACACACACAACCACAAACACACACACAACCACACACACACAACCACAACCACACACACAACCACAACCACACACACAACCACACGCATAACCACATACAACCACAATGACACACACAACCACAACCATACACAAACACACACACACACCTACACACACAACCACAACCACACACATAACCACACACAACCACACACAACCCCACACACAACCACACTAACACACACACAACCACACACACACAACCACAACCACACACACAACCACAAGCACACACACAACCACACACACATAACCACATACAACCAGAATGACACACACAACCACACATACAACCACACCCAGAACCACTCACACAACCACACCCACAACCACACATACAACACACACACAACCACACACACACACACAACCACACACACAACCACAACCACACACACAACCTCACACAACCATACACACTACCACAACCACACACACAACCACAACTAAACACACAACCACACATAACCACACACACACAACCATGCACAACCGCACCCACAACCATACACACAACCACACTTACAACCACACACACAACCACACACAACCACACACACACAAACACACATACAACCACACACACAAACACAACCACCCACACACAACCACATTCACACAACCATACACAACTACACACACAACCACACACACAACCACACACATACACAACCACTCACTCACACACTACCACACACACACCCACATAACCACTCACACACAACCACACACACACAACCACACACACAACCACAACAACACACACAACCACACACACACACAACCACACACACAACCACACACAACCACACACAACCACACAACCACACACAACCACTCCCACTACCAGAATCACACCCACAACCTCACACACACAAACACACACAACCACAACTACACACACAACTACACACACAACCACACACGCAACTACACACACAACCACACACACAACCAAACACACACACACAACCACACACACCCACACAACCACACACACAGAACCACACACACACACAACCACACACAACCACACCCACAACCATACCCAGACACACAACCACACCCACAACCACACACCCACAACCACAAACACACCACACACACAACCAACCACACACACAACCACACACACAATCACACGCACAACCACACACACAACCACATCCACACACATAACCAGAGACACAACCATACACACAACCACACACACAACCACAAACACACACACACACAACCACAAACACACACACACATGCCCCAAGCCACTCACTGCCTATCAGCCTCCTCTCAGCCAGGTAGCACGATCATGATCAGTTTCACTTTCACACGATCAGTTTCAATTTCACAGCCGCGTTCGCCGTGAAAGTGTTTGCTTTTCTAGTTTTATTCAGCATTCACTCTTGTTTCCTAGTGCTTGACAATCCAATCTCTACAATATTTAAGCAGCCAGCATGTCTCCTGTCAACCATACCACTCCATGCATTTTCTCCGATCCACATAGATATCAGTGGTACAGACAAAGGTAACCAGGTTTCTTATCCTTCCTTCAAGCAATAACCAGAATCCTAAACTGCATTTGTGCCCCACTTAGTTTTAAACAACAAACAGTTATTCTAATTGGTTTGTATCACAGAGTTTGTGTCTTAGGAGAAGGGCAGTGGCACTCGCATGGCACTATATATTACTCTTTTAAAAATTCTGATTCCACCAGAATCCGAGTCCTTCACAACACCCTGTTTTTTTGGCTGTCAGCTTTGGCTTATTTGCAATGCAAACTTTATCTCAATAAGTTGCTGTAACAAGCTGCAAATCCGCTATGGAAGCCCATTCTGTTGCTAATTATTTTCCACATAAGGTTGCAGGACCATAAAGTGGAGTTTTCAGTATTTTGAATAGTTTCTTGTTGGAAGATGTTACTCTCTCCTGCGCACCCCACTCCTGTACAAAGGTTGCGAGGGACCTGGCAACCGCCTTTCAGAGGTTCTTGCATCCACCCAAGTCTGGCCTAGAACTAGTGTGTCCCAGCCTGGCACACACCAGGTGATGATCTCCGCACCTCCTTCTAGACCCCAGCCCACTACTGTTTGCAGTGTGTCACTCACCCATCACCTTCCTGGCACTCACCCTTCTCCCTCTCTGGCACTCAGCATTGACTCTCTGTGACACTCAACTGTCACCTCCCTGACACTCACCCTTGACCCTCCTGGTAGTCATACTTCCCCTCCCTGGCACATATCCTTCACCTCTCTGACACTCACCCATGTCCCTCCTGGCATTCACTACTCGCCCCCTTGGTACTCACCCTTCACCTCCATGGCACTAGCCCTTAACCCTTCCCCTCCCTGGCACTCACCCGTGACCCTCCTGACTCTTATGTCTCACCTGCATGGCACTCAACCTTCATCTTCCTGGCACTCACCTTTCATCCCCCTGACCTGGCACTCAACCTTCACCTCTGTGGTACTAGCCCTTCACCCCCTGGCCTGGCAGCTACCCCTCACCCCTGGCACTCATACTTCCCCTTTTAGGCACTCACCCTTGACCCTCCTGACTGTTACGTCTCATCTCCCTGGCATTCACTCCTCACCTCTCTGGCACTCACCCTTCACCCCCAAGGCCTGACATTCACCCTTGTCCCTCCTGGCATTCACTCCTCACCTCCCTGCCACTCACCCTTGACCCTTGACCCTCCTGGCACTAGCCCGGTTTCCCCCAAGAACAAAAAATAACAAGCATTTGCATAGCCAATAGGTCTCGCCTTTGTGACCTTATAAGTGTTTAGCCAAGCAACAGTTGATGTTGTTGCACCAAGGATATTGTGCTGCATAACTAAATACTTAGAAGGTCCCAAAAGCGAGACCTATTGTCTATGCCAATGCTTGTTTTTTAACTGCTTCCACTAAAAAGCATACTATATAGTTTTTATATGCTGGTAGTAGAAATATAACGTCTTGCTCTTCAAGTGAGCAACTGTGTTTTTTGGTAATCAAGTAGGTCTCCTTAGACATATCTATAGCTTATGTCTTATTTTTGACACCTGAGTAACTATTTTGAATTGAGAAAAGTACTTGGAATTATGTATCATTTTTAATCACAAATATTACTGTTATAACCTTTAAATTTAGTCTCCAATTTAGATTTGCTTTTTATCTTTTCTGATGGTGGTTTGCACAACTTTCCATATGACAAGAAGTGCCAGTCACACATATATTCCTGGTAGGTGGTGTTGCCCTGTAGTCTACTCAATTATTTCCAGAGTAACACGTATTATAATGCGATGTCCTTTGTTTTTTTTGTGCTCCCAGGAGAATACTCTTTCACTCCAGACTAAATAAAACATTATACTGTTCCTCTGACACCGTACGATGAGGTATTTTAATAATCAAACTTCGTCCATGCTGAATTCAGTGAGAGGCACTTCCCACCGAAGTTATCATGGAAGCTGCTGAGACTGAGAAGCTGCTCTGTAGGCCCCAAGCTTCATCCTGAGAAGGAAGATAATCATGCAAGAGAAGTGTGCAGACCTGAACACTCAGACATGTTGCATTTGTTAATTTGTCAGGCTTCTTGACACATTATTTCAAGGGATGGGGTTATATCATTCTAACAGATATAGCAGAAGCATACTTCTGACATGCTCTATCTAGTATCAAGGTATTAGTGATAGATAGGAATAACATTAGGAGCAACTTACATGGGTGAATTGTTTATCTTTTTCACCTTTTCTAATAATGCTATTAACAATTATGTGTCTCTTCTTCTTACTAATCGCAGCTCATGTTTTATTTACAAGGATTAGATTTTTTCAATAATTATTTGAAAATGTTTTCTTCTATCTTTTCTTTGTATCAGCTTGGGCAGGTAAATGCGACAGACAAAAGGGTTAGATCTATTGTGACGAATTCCTTGGGAATTGGAGTGGTTACGTTTGAGGGAATTGGAGTGGTCATGTTCGAGATTACTGACAACATCTATAACTCTGAAAGGTTAGGAGTTTAGATGTGGTACTGTGAGCTAGCCACTGTAACATTACTGATGATATAAGTAGAGTCAGTCTCTATTTTGTGTAGTTTTGTTGACTAGTACACAATCCTACTAAATTTGTAGGAACTGTATAACATGTGTCTTATTTTACTATACTGCTTGTTCTGTCATTAGTAATATTTGAGCTACAATCATATTCTTCTATCTGCGTGGAAGCCTATTATGCCTCTCTTCACACATGCTCTCTTCTGCATCATTTAGGCACACTCTGACCACCAAACCACTTCTGTATGTTCTCTCATCCCTGCTCCTCATAGCTCCTATTACATCCTCATAAACTTTGCCTGCCTCATTCACAACAATCTCTTCTCCATTATGCCAAGTAGTCCCCCCAGGTTCCTTCTCTACTTCTGAAATCCATGTCGCTGATGTGCTTTTCACTCCCACCCAGGAACCCTCCTGGTATTCTTACTTATGTCTGTGCATCCTTTATCACTTTTCACTGCCTTGTATAACCTCAAGTACACATTATTGCCTTACACACTGTCATATGCAATTCTATTAAAGTACTCTCCATTGCCTCTCAATTATGACTTGTGTATGACTTGGCCTTTTTGGTTAAAGTTCCCTAAACGTTTTGCTTACCCCCTAGTTCATTTTCATGACCTAGAGATGCCAATTTAGATGATTTGGGTACTTTGCCACTGCTGATCGATGTCAAAGTACACAAGTTGCCTATGTAAAATGTGATGGTGATTGGTTGGCCATGATTGGTATGTTGCTTTACTAGTAAAAGTCCCTAGTGATGTGCATTGTGTGTGCAAGGGCTATTAATGCAAGGGCTCATAGGGAAGGGAACTCAGGCCTTCAGTGTAGGGCCTGCACGCAGAATGCTAAATTAGCATGTAGTCCTGACAAGTGCAACCACTTGCCAGGTCTGACTTTCCCTTTTACAAACTCATGGGGCACCCCTGTGGTAGGTACCAGGTAACCCCTGAGTAGGGTGCAGTGTAGGTAAAAGGCAGAACTGTGGAGATGGTGTCATTTGGTATGTATGAACTCACAGCATCATAATGCATCTCTCTGTGAAGGTGGTTTTGTCACAGTGTGTTTAGATGCCACTCTTTTATCAAGTGGCTGAGTTTGAACTCTGAGCATTTCTGTGTGTTTCTGAAATGTGGATTGTCTCTCTGGAACTGAAAGGTGAGCGGAGCTGGGAGAGGTCTTGTCCCAGGGAGGGGGTTAGATGGCACCAGGCCGCCCTACATCTGGAGAGTAGGGGAGGAGAAGCCCAGGAGGTGAAAAGGCCTGGGCTGGTGCTGTAAACCAATTGATCCATCTCTTGCTGAGTTATTAAGGATCTAGACCCCCTGTATTGAAGGGAGAGAGGTGACACTGGTAGGGAGATACCCAGAACTGATTTAGGGAGAGGTCAGGGACCCCTGGGAACATACAAACTTCAAAGACATTAGGGGTATAACTATGAGAGCTGAAACCCCTGAACATTGGAAAGAAACAGATATGGATGGAGACAGAAAAGCCTTTGACCCATTCTGTGGTCAAGAAGAACCTCTGCTAAAGAAGAGCAACTGAAGAGACTGCTGTGGATATACCAATCCTTGCTTTGTGATCTGGGCCTGGTCTGCAGTTTGCTGTTCCAACTAAGGAAGAGGCTGTTGGGACTTTGCTTGGAGGCGATGGGTCCCCCTGCTTGAAGAAGACTGTGCTTTGTGCTGTGTCTTGTAACCCCAAGGGCCCGAGGTGAGCTGTCTCCCTGTTTTGGAAACACAGGAATATAAAAGTTCCAAAGAAGACTCTCAGATACACCGTGGGTGTGAGTGCTCTGTCTAGCCTGAGACCTTCGCAAGTTGTGCTGTGTGATCTTAGGCACCTGGAGTCTCAAGTGAAACTCAGACGTGCTGTGGACGTGTCGCAGTGCAGCCCAGGTGTTGGTGAGGAGCGCATGGGCCTCATGTGCACCAAGGAAGAAGCAAGACTCGGACGTGCACTGTGCGTGTCGTGGTGCAACCAGGGCATTGGTGAGGAGTGCCTGGACATCGTGTGCACCAATGGAGGAAGTGAGTCCGGGATGAGCTGTGTGTGTGTCGCGGTGCAGCCCGGGTGTTGGTGAAGAGCGCCGGGGCCTCTTAGGCACCAAACTAAAGAAGTGGGTCTCCGACGTGCTGGAGTGCGTGTCATGGTGCAGCCAGGGCATTAGGGAAGAGCGCCTGGATATTGTGTGCACTGGGAGAAGAGATGAGACTCAGATGTGCAAGAGTGCGTGTCGTGGTGCAGCCTGGACATTGGGAAAGAGCGCCTGGACATCGTATGCACCAGGAGAAGAAGAGAGGCTTGAATGCGCAGGGTGCGTGTTGAGGTGCAAGCGGAGTATTGGTGAAGAGTGCTGGATCGTTGTTAATATCAAAGAAGAGACAAGTCTCGGACACACGGTGGTGGGTCGAAGCGCAACCTGAAGGTGCTGGTGAGGAGAGCTGGGTTCGGGTGTGCACCAAATTGAAGTAAAGTCTCCACAGTGCTGAGGGTGGGTCTTGGTGTGGACTAAGACTCCTGGAGTGAGGGCCAAGTCATTGGGGCCCTCTGAGTCAATCTGCAGCGGGCCAGACCAGCAGTCGCAGAGGAACTGAGCTGCCGGACCGAGTCCGCCACAACCTGTGATGGAGTTCTGGATCAAGGCCCAAGTCGCTGACGTCGGGAAGGAGAGTGGGATCGTGCCCCCCAGGTAACGTGGATCAACACCTGGGGTGGGGTGGGGTGCGAGCCCAAAGAGACACTCTCTCGGCCTCCCGCTTCAGTCAGCTGCGCGAGCCGTCGCTTTGGATTGGATCCTGGCCCGTGCTGACCCAGGACGGGCAGTACTGGGGCTGGAGTGGGAAGCAGTACTTTTTGAGTTGTCATTTGATCCATAATGGGGGCACTGTTAACGGAGCACATAAAACTTTCATATTACACTTTGCATAATTGCTGCTAACGAACTATCGAACTGTCATATGACACCTGACCACATTTGTGCCTGACAAACTTTATGCTTGGAGCGATACACACTAAGTTATTTCTCTCTTGCATATTACCTAATTGTAACGTGGCACATTGCATTATTTCTTCAGTGCACAGAATCCGAGTATAACGTGGTACAGTGTATTATTTCTTTATTGCACCGTACAGGATTGTAGCGTGACTCATTGCTTTGTTTCTTGCTGTTGCAGGGCATGCTGATGGTAATAAGCATTGCATTATTCCTTAACTTGCAAGTACATGACTGTGGCGCTACGTATGGCACTGTTTCTCTGTTGTACAGTATAAGAGAATATTGTTATGCATTGCAGTATTGTCTCCTTTTGCAAAGTGTGTGATTCTAGCAATACGACTTGCCTAACCTGTTGGAAAGCAGTTAGAAGTGAGCTTAACTGTTATTTAAGAAGCGGTGGCTGGGATTAGAACCTACCAACCCACCAGAAAGAATACTACCCATTCTTATATGTTGCATTTGTATCATGTGGTCGTAGCGTATAATCCATACTAGTATTATAAAGAGAGAGCCCAAACCTTTGAGGTGAGTAATCTCAGTAACCACAGCACCAATCACAACACCCAATACAGCGTTGGAGAGGGCAGTTGCAGCAGAAGGACATAGGTTATGCAGACAGCCACCATATTTATTTATTTATTTTTTTAAATTTGGCAGAGTTTTATATAGTGCGAACTTGACCCGAACTGAATCAGGTATCAGAGCGCTTTACATAGCACCAGTTACGTTACATGAGGACACACATTCATTTTTGTTAGGCACGGGGAGATTGAGTGATATGCCCTGAATTACAGGATGTTTGGCGTTGTTACCAAGACTCGAACCCAGATCCCCAGGTCCGAGGTCGAGTGCCTTAGCTGTTAGGCCAACTCCTCTATACATTTAAAAGGTAAAAGAACCGTGCCAGCAAAGTAGTCCCTTGTGGGCGTGTCTGTGTTGTGCTGTGGGCGTGGGCTGGGGGCATGACTAATGCTGGGGGCATGGGGTATGGCCATCACATCGTGGGCTGTGGGCGTGTGCTGGGGGCGTGACAAACACTGCGGGCGTGTGTCCGCCCTTCATGCCATGTGAGTCGTACATACAAACGCCAATTACGTTGCTGTGCAGCATCAAGGGGCATACTGGGGGCGTGAGAAACGCTGGGGGCGTGTTTCCGGCCTTCATGCCATGTGAACGCAATTACTCCGCATCAAGGGGCACGCTGGGGGCGTGAGAAATGCTGGGGGCGTGTGCTACGTTCCGCCCTTCATGCCATGTGGGTCGTACATTAATCAGAAGATCGTCTGCTGTGGCCGTGTGCTGGGGGCGTGACAAACGCGTTCCCCTGGAGGCCTGGTAAGTAACGTTACTGCAGCCTCCCCTGCGGGCTGTTACTTAACTCTCTCATTCAATGAAATTACATGTGCCTACTACCATCAACCAGGGCTCTAGCCAGGCTCAGGCGGCGGATCAGTACACTAATTACACGCGCCTGATAACATCAACCAGGGCTGCATCTGGGCCTCAAGTGGGGGAACACGCAAATGAGCGTGTCTGCGGGGACAATTACTGCAGCCTCTCCTACTCGCTGTCACTCAACTCTCTCATTAAACGGATTTACCCGCGGCTGATAACTCTCTCATTCAACGACATTACACGCGCCTGCTAACATCAACCAGGGCTGTAGGCGGGCTCAGGCGGTGGATCACTGCACCAATTATACGTGCCTGCTAACATCAACCAGGGCTTCAGCTGGGCCTTCTCCGTCCCTATTCTAATGAAACAAAAAATGTTGTCTACTGCGAGATTTTAAAATAAATTGCCCTTGCCAAATACACACATTACACACATTCTATTTCATACCCGGACAACGTCGGGACGGGCTGCTAGTTGTTTATATAAAGATTATACTAATTTTTATCAGTACTCATGTGGAGTCTATTTATGATGACATCATGGAGTTATTGCAAGCGTGGTTGCACATACTGAACACTCATACCTTGGAGATAAGCCTGGCTGCTTGTGCCAAGCTTCTAAGGGGGTGAGCAGGGCTATCTCAGACGGTCTCCACATAACACGCAGATGGTCGGTGCGTAACGGAACCTTTCATCCACACGCGGATTCCTGAGTTCGGGGACACGTTACTCCCTATTCATCAGAGATTGTGGCGCATAATTCTTGGAAATCGTTAGAGCTGATCTACATCAGATTTTTTCATATAAAACGCATACAACGAGGCTAACTTCCGTTGCCAAGGACATCAACTCCCTGAAGTTTATCGACACAATATAAGAAGCCCACAGAGCTACCCCAATCTAGATGATCCTAACTTACGCCCAAGTCTATCTTTAAGACGTCTATGCCCCGATAACTTCCATACCTTTACTATATCTGGGACATTTATCACCTTCCCATGACGAATTCTGCGTGCATACAGTGAACTATCCATAATCGTTTGGGAGACTGATATCCTTTTACGTGCCGTTGACTGTCATTCCATCAGTACTTGGTATTTGGAGTAGATATTCACATTTTCAATAAGTTTTCAGTGCAATAAGACGGTGACCTGATGAAGGCGACAACGCCGAAACGCGCGTAGTCCTACCTACTGCCTTGCCTCCATCAATTGTTGTCCATGTTTTGTTTGTACTGTCTTCTATTTTTTATATAATGAATGTCTAAGTGAATATTAACCTTTGATACGAATTTTCAATCATGATATATGCTATGTAATTTAAATAGAGTTTTAAAAACACAGAAAATATTGAAAATATCATCACTAAATAAAATGCCACAAATTTTGAATATTTTGGCCTTCCACATTTGGTCTATGGGTTGTAATCTTGGTTAATCAAAGGGGTGTCACACACAAATTCTTCCAGACCTGCTATTGCTTGTGTCAATAGTCTGACTGACTTAGCTATAGACCTTTACCTATAACCATCTCAGATGGTGTCCTTACTTAGCCTAAAGTTGAAGCAAGGGGATGGGGATGCACGCCTCCAGCATTTGGTGGCGGAGGACCTCCACTTCCAACTTGGATATATACTCTTCCTTGATAAACTAACCTCTGCCCTAAATGTATATCTGCCTGCCCGCTATTTCCTGTAAAGCAAAATACTTTTGGTTTCCCCAGGCTCTGAATCAGCCCATTTCAATAATCAACAAAATGGCCCAAAATGGGGAATCTGTGTGTGTGAGGTTAATAGCTGACCTTTGAAGATAGGGGACTGTGTAAGCATCTGCCAGCTTTTGGGATTCTACAGACCGATGTCCTGCTTATTGCATTCCACACACCATTTTTTGGTCGAGCCTAGACAGTCTGGAAGACCTCTTGTAGTGGAAAAAGCTGGAAAGGACTTATGTCCGGCCTGCTTCTTTTCTATTGGTTTAATGCATTGTCACTCCTCTTTGCTGCCTCCTTGATAGTTAAACAGAGCGATACCTCACTTCCTGTTAAGGAAGAGGAGCACCGATCAACTACAGTTACTCTCTGCCTGCATTGATCTTCTGTCTCTCAGAAGTACTCTTTTTCCTGTTTTTGGTGTGCCACGATCATGAAGCCCTTCACGGATGATCATGCGCTAAAGTTGAATAAGCACGGGCCCTGCATTACATGTTTTAGCATGGCGCCCACTTTTGTCTTTTTTATCATCATGACGCCCTTCATGGACCGCCAAAAGCATAACTTTACTGCACACAGGTGCTGCACTGTATGCTTTAGCACGGTGCCCATACCCATGCTAACACTGGGCGCCACTCCATTTCCATGCTTCCATGATCCGTTGTCTCAAATCTACAGCTGTGTGTTACTACTAGTGCAACATTGTCAAAGTACTTAAAGTGTCGGGAGTGGACGTTGCAAGAAAACAAAGGTTGTGATGAACAAAAGAAACAAAAGGCAGAATCATAATAAATGCAATTCTGAATAGTAAAGTTTCCATAAAATGAAACTGATGTTTTTGGTTTGTATTGTAATTGCATTTGTATAGCGCACTTAAACCAAAGTTCTTGTGTGAAAATAATAGCATGCTGCCATGAACATGAGCTCTTCTTTTGATCGGCGACTGTGGGGAGGGAGGTGCTAAGATTTTAAATATTGCAAGGGCTACAGAAAAAGAAAACATGTGGCTGAAGGATAGAGCATATGGGCTGCGTACTGCGTACAGATGAAGAGCGGCAGCCCGCGCCCGCCCCGCCTGTCATGAGAGCTCCATTAACCAATGCAGCAGTGGGACGTTTCAAATGTGGAAACTTTGTGCCACTGCAGAAACTATCCAGGAAGCAGTTCGGCGATACTGTTTCCGTGTATGCAAAGCACACCGACAGAACACCAGGCACCAGATAAAACGTACAAAGTACTGCGAAGCCGCGATGAGCGACACAAAGCACCCGAAGACAGAGGGGAGCGGCGTGGGCTTTTCCTTACCATCTATTTTTTAAGTAGATTAACAACTCCAATTGCTCTAACTTTTGAAAATGCGAGACCGATTGTATTGTAAATGCTTGTTAGATCTGATGGCTGTTCTGTGCGAGTCTACTGAGAAGCAGGCATTTCCAGTGTAGCATGAGGACAAATGCCCATATTGTTCATTTGCTTCTAGTGAGGAAGCTGAGAATCTATTCCAACCAACCTGAAATTAAATAGTGTCAGAGAACACAAAGATGCCACGAGGCACCATAGTGTGTGACACTTTCAGCATGCCCTGCATGTGCAGAAATGTTTCCGTGTGTGGTTATGTATAGTAATAAAACTAGAAATCCTAGAATACAATGTACTGAGGGTTGACATGTCAAACCCAAGTGAAGAGTTGGCTATTTGAAAACTACAAATGTAGCATAAATCACTTCCTGTGCTCATGACTGACAGACATCCTATTTTGTGTCCTCATAAGAATTCCTCTACACACCTTGTTACTTCCACCATTTCTGGGTACAGCAGAGCATCGCATGGTCATCGTTCAGTATACTTTCAAGATGGTGGCATTTAAATACATAATGAAAAATGTTTTGTAAAATGAACCATGTGCACCATTTTTCTCAAACATTTCTCGGGAAAGAACATCCTCAAGTCCCACCTTGGAGTGGACGAACTCGCTCAATGTGCTTTCTCGCTATGTGCAGTTCGGGTATGTTTTGATACCAATTTCTAGAGCTGCTTTTGGGTTATAGGGGCATATGTAGGAAGGCGTTAGCGATTCGCAAACACCGGATTTTGCAGAATTCCGGCGTTTGCGAATCGCAAACAGCCTTTTGGTATGTAGGTGCAACATAGTAAAATAGGGAATCGCAAAAATTGCGATTCCTTATTTTGCTCAAGCATTTGAGGAATCGCAATTTTGCGATTCCTTAAATGCTATGTAGGGGTGCCTTTTAAATTGCGATTTTGGCTTAAGGAATCGCAAAATACCACCTACTCCAAGAAGATGGTATTTTGCAATTTCCTGTCAAAATGCATTTTTTTAAATTCAAAGTGCCATGTGGCGCACAGACATGCCCTTAGGGCATGTATGTGCGCCACATGTACTCACAGGCACATTCCAGGGGTGCAACAGGTGTCCTTCGGACACCCTGGCACCCTTGGAATTGCGATTCTCAAATTGCGATTTTATCATAGAAAATCGCAATTTTAGAATGTATCCCATTCATTCCTATGGGCCTCTTGGCCCATAGGAATGAATGGGACACTCATTCCTTAATTGCGATTCACAATTTGCTAATTGCAAACAAAGAATTTAAGAGATTCGCAAAATAATTGAGCTTTATTACCTACATTCCATTTTGCAATTCTCAAATAGCGATTCCTTAAAAATCGCTATTTGAGAATCGCAAAATGTAAATTACCTACATATGCCCCTTAGTCCGGCCCTGATGGTTGAAGCGCTGTGAATGTTTCGGTTGTTGAGATAGAGACTGAAAGGGTGCGTAAATTCATGTGAATGGCTTGTGAAAGAAAGTTATGAGTAAGCTATTGTGTATGAGTTGTTGAGATAGTGAGTAAATGCACAAGTGAGTTCATGTGTATGAGTGCATGAATGATGGTCCTGGGTGAACTAGTGTGAGTTGTGCATGGTGAGTAACCCTGGGCGGGTAACTCCACTCTGCCAACGGAGTTTGCGGAGGTTTACCGCCTCTGTGGCAGAGCGGAGTTAGATGTTCCCTCCCCCGCCCACATTTTTTAAAAATGATAAAAGAAGGCACTTACCTGCGTGTCTTCCACCTCCCCTGCCTTCCGCTCTCCTTCCTGCTCCTCTTGCGTCCTTCTTCATTGACAAAAATCACTGTTATGTTGTACATAATGCAAGTGCACAAACTCCTTGGAGCTACACACAGAGGCACTGTGCTCGCTCCGTCCACCCTTGATGGTGAGGCAGTGAGTAAGTGCATGTGTGTATTGCTGTGAGTGCATGTATAAGGGTTTCACTTTAACAAATCTATTCTACTGTACAAATACAGAAGCCTTCTCTTCTCAAATACTTTTCTGCCCAAACAAACTGTTACATGCAATGTAATTATACAAAAAGCATTGGTAAATGCATTAGGTTTCACCTATATGTGATCAATAATACGTTTTTGTTGTAAGTTGTAGCTTGCTGAGTAGTTGTACAATATAATTTACAGAAAGTCTGTTATGACTTGTTTATTTACAAAGACGCAAGATATTGTACTGTTACTAGTGGTATAGTGTGGGTAAGTAATGGCAACATTTTGAAAAATTAAATGAAGGAGGGACATAATGGAATTCATTGATGTAATATAAATAATATTTAATTAGATGAGTTCTGGCAACTTTTGGGCCCAGTGCCTCTGTACCTGCTGCCCTATTCAGATTCAGATTCATTAATCTTTATTCGGATATGCATTATCCAAAAAAGTACAAACATTACTCTTAATCACATACATACTCCATCATCATTAAAATATTAGAATAAAACTCACCAATAAAACTAATCAGTTAAAATATTACTAAGTTATCCATAACTTTGATATCATCAACGATGTTAAAGTGACAGTGTGCAAAGTGCAAATAATGCCACAAGTACCTGCAAGATAACTGCCTTTGTGACAGCCTGTTTGGTAGTAAAATATAGCAATATTTGGGGCTTAGAGGAGCTATGACAGCTTTTGGCCCCAGTGCCACAGCACCTGCTGCACCATTCAGATCATGAATGCACTTGTAATTGCCTATTTAGTAGTATAATATTGCAATATTTGGTGTTTAGAGGGGTTATTTCACCTTTTGGCCTTGGTGTCACTGCACCTGCTGCACCATTGAGATCATGACCCTAGTGCCTGTAGGGTAAAAGCACTGGTGACTGCCTGCTTAGTTGTCCAATTTAGCAATATTCTGTGCTTGTTGGGGCCCCTAAAGCTTTTGGCCCCAGTGCCACTACACCTCCTGCTCCATTCAAATCCATCCCCTTTTAACTGCAAGATAACTGCAATTGTGTCTCCCTATATAGTAGTAAAACATAGCAATATTACATGTTTAGAGGAGTTCTGCCAACTGTTGGCCCTGTGCCACTGCACCTGCTGCACCATTCAAATCATGACCCTGTTGTCTGCACGGTAACAGTACTTGTGACTGCCTGTTTGGTAGGAAAATCTAGCAATATCAGTTGTTTAGTGGGGTGCCTAGAGCTTTCAGTCCTGCTGCTACTGCACCCGCTGTAACATTCAAATCAATTCCCTTTTAACTGCAACTGTGACTGCCTGTTTAGTAGTCAAATAAAGCAATATTATCGGTTTAGAAGAGTTCTAACAACTTTTGGGCCCGGTGTTACTGTACCTGATGCACCATTCAAAACATGGCCCTGTTGTCTTCAAGATAATTGCACTTGTGGTTGCCTGTCTAGGAATAACCTATAGCAATATTAGGTGTTTGAGTGGGGTGCTGGAGCTTTAGGTCCCAGTGCCACTGCACTATTGAAATCATGACCATAGTGCTTGCTAGATACCTGCATTTACGACTACCTGTTTAGCAGTAAAATATAGCAATATTAGGTGTTTAAGGAGTTTTGGGCTTAGTGCCACTTATCCTGATGCACCAATCAAATATTGACCCTGTTGCCTGTAAGATAGCTGCACTTGTGAATGCCTGTTTAATGGTGAAATATAGCAATTTTAGCTGTTTAGTGGGATGCTTAGAGCTTTTGGTCCTGGTGTCACTGCACATGCTGCACCATTGAAATCATGACCATGCCTGTTTAGTTTAAAATGTTAGCAGCAATCTGCACCTGCTGCACCATTCAATTCAAGTTCCTTTTAACTGCCAGGTAACTGCAATTGTGACTGCCTGCTTAGTAGTCAAATATAGCAATACCATGGGGCAGATTTACAAGAAACTGATGCATCTGTAGAGATGCGTCAGTTTCCTGCACCAGCCTGCGAAACCCTTGCGCCACCATGGATGCACCGAAATTACAATACGACGCACCATGGCGCAAGGATTGACAGATGCATCAGAAATTCTGAAGCATCTGTTGCCACAAAAGTCATGCATTGCTGAAGTCATGTCACAATCTTGATGCAACGCCAGCAATGCATGTTGAGGCCTTTTCTCACTACACTGCATCACTCCTTTGGCCTGCTTCAATCAGGCATAAAGTTTTGCGGCAGTGGCATCCTAGAAGTGGCGCAGTGAAATCTTGTAGATTTTACTGCGTCACTTTTACAAGGCTTTCTTCTTTGGGAATGCTAACCCTGCAAACAGCATACCTGATGCATGTATAATGTGACGCATGGCTTTACAATGTAATGTAGCTCCCTAAATGCTTCACATTATTAATTGGCCGCATTGTTTATGCCGAAAGTGATGCAACAGTGATGCAAAAGTGTTGCAAGGGGCTTGTAAAGCTGCCCCGTATGTGACCACTTTTGGGCCCCATGCTACTGCACCATTCAAATCATGACACTGTTGTTTGCAACCTAAGCTCACAACTCTTCATTCAACAATGTCAGACCTTCCCCCAACAAAAGATGGGGTGGAATGTGTGGGAAAGGGACTCCACACAGATCTAGTGAAACATGCACAACTAAACGTCCAATCAAGTAGTAAGGAAAAAGCAGTCACTAATGCAAGCACTCACCCTTCAAAAATCAGGCTTCACACCAAGCAAAAGATAAAAACAGGAACTCAGCGACACCACATGACTTAAACTCTGCCCTTAAGAACAACAGGAACAAAATGTTGCAAACAAAATATGTGCAGAGCACCACAAATGCATTCTGGAATGTAACACATGGCACTCTACCAACGTATAAACTCTCAGTAGAAAAACACTAGAAGCAAATTTAGATTAATGAAGTAAGAACATGTGCTATAAAAGAGGCACATGGTGCATAGCACATAGACTCTAAATCAACAATAAACAAACTAAATGCACACAGAATAAGTAATAATACATACCTGCCATACCTGTTAACAAGGTAAACATGACATTAAGTGACCTGAAGAAAGGAGGAAGAAACAATAAGCAGTAAACACTCTGAAAATCAAAACAAAGATAACAGCAAAGCATTGACCATTTGAAATTAAATACAAAATAAAGTACAGCACAGTCCCCATCCACAGCTGTTATGAAGAAGTAGTATGGAACCACAGAGTACTTTAAACAAGGATTTCCAAGTTCCAGTTGAGCAGAGAAAAAGGAGGAAAACTGTACAGTGGTGATCAATCTCTCACCCAAAGTGTTTACCCATAGTGAAGAAATTCCGACAAACTCCAAGTTGCTGTGAAATACAAGATGCCATTCAAGATAAATAAACAAACATAAGTCTTAATCTGCATGGGAACAAGTTCATGATAAGCATTGTTTTCCTTTCACACTGCAACTCCACTGGCACAACAAACACTCCGGTGAAACGAGTCTTTTCCACCACAAGTACATGTAATAGCTCGCGAGGGGGTGCCACGTTTCTGATTCCTATGGGGTGCCGTCGAGTTGCCACCACGAAGCTTAACGAGTAGAGTAGACACGGTGCTCACAACACAGTAGCTTGTAACTACGTGTAAGGTAGGCAACAGGCAACATGAGTAACATTCATTGCTGAGGGCACACAGCTGGGTTGGATCAAGCAGGAATATCAGGTCTTCTCCGTTACAACAGTAGCAGGTTAAAGTATGTCTCTGGGGCACTTAGGAGTAGAAAAACATGAGGGACCTGGAACTGGTCGCTCCTCTTGAAAAGTCCTCCAGTAAGTGGACTTTGTTCCCAGTCTCCCAATGTAGCAGGACAGGAACAACTCTTCAAAGACAGCAGAAGAGGGAGAGAGGGAGAAACTGGCACATTTGGGTTGGGGAGACCAATGTCACGGTCACTGGTGCCTCCCTGCTGCTCAGCCCATCCACCAACTGACTTACACACTCATGAACATTCCACTCACCAACATTCTCTCACACAGTCACCCTGGCTGAGCAGCAGGTAGAACAGTAACTGAACTTGTGGCTGCCTGGGTAGTAAAATATAGCATAGCTCTTGTATTCTAACCTATTTTTTAACGTGCAATGTTTATTCTAATATTTAGAATTTTATTATAATGACCAAATAGATTACGTTGAAAGAATCAATCCGATAATGCCTACAAAGTGCAAAGAAAGGTACTGAGGCATGAATAGGAAATGCCACAAACATTTTAAGGCTGAAGCATCTCCGTTACACATCTAAGTAATATAAATCATGTATTCCAGTATACTGTTAGAAGCTGTCTGCCTTTGTGTGGGAAGAGATCTTATCTTGACAGTGAATGGGCAGCTTTAATAGAAGTATCGTAAATTAGTGTTGTCAGGGGAAGTTACCAACAATAAACAAGCATTTGCAAAGCAATAGGTATCGCATTTGCAAGAGTTTAAGCTATTGGCAATGCCTTTTATTTATCTGTTTTGATATTTAACACATAAATATAAGGCACTGTCATCTACAATGCCAATAACTCAAACTCTTGTTAACATGTTACTGCAAACCCTCACAAAAAAAGTGCATGCAATATGATATAGGAGACCCTCACAGACAAACAGTATGCTACAGAACATCTGCACTCAGAAACAACATACTGCATGGTATAGGACAGGGGGATAGAGCAGACCCTCACACACAAACAGCATGCAACAGGCTATAAGACACACCCATACACACAGAGAATAGTGTATGGTACAGTAGATCCTCACTCACAAACAGCATACCGCATGATATAGGAGAACCTCACAGACAAATAGCATACAGCACATTACAGGACAGCTTCACACAAACACCATACCGTATGGTACAGGACAACCACATACACAAATAGCATACAATATGGTACAGGACATTCCCACACGCAAACAGCATCCAGTGTATTACAAGAAATGCGCACACAGAAAAAAGATGAAAGAAAACCCTCACACACAAACAGCATACAGCATGATATAAGAGACCATCACAGACAAGCAGCATGGTACAGAACATCCACAATCAGAAAAAGCAGACAGAATGTCACAGGACTGGGTGATACAGTTGAACCTCACACACAAACAGCACACAGCATGGTACAAGAGACCCTCATGCATAAAGAGAATAATGTATGATACAGTAAATATATATAGCAAACAAGTGGCATCCTTTGATAAAGAGAATGATAAATAATGTGAAAATATCTTCAATGTCACCATGGACAAAGAAGTAAATCTAATAAAGTGAGTCTCTTGAAATGCGAAGGAAGATTTCAAATAGACTAAAGATTGAATTGTTACAATATCTACCACACTCGCACCCTATATTTCGTGCAATACAACCTTCTGGAGTTAGATGCAACAACAATTACCGAAACTACACAAAATGACAAATGCCATAGACTAGTTCGATTGCATGACAGAAACGAATTGCATCCTTAACTGGGTTAAAAACACAGCCAGAAGCAACTGACACCATTCAATGGGACTCAAACTTGTTAACATTCACATTTATCAGACAGCGACTGCACATTTAAGGGGACAACGTTTGACTGCTGGTCATGGATACTGTAATGAAGGTACTTGCACTTGATAGCAGGGTTATCTGTGAGGTAAGTCATATTATAGGATATCTCTGCAATTCGGACCAGAGATAGCATGTAACAGTAGCAGGACTTTTCAGCTGAGCTTCTGGCCAAGTAAAGAGACAGTAGAGTGACAATTCAGCCCTGCTACTGCGCCTATAAAGGGACAGTGACTTTTCAGAGGGGGTTCTAAACACAGTGAAATAGTGCAGGTATTACTCAGTATGGCCATTCCTGCCTGATATACATAATGAGCAGAACCAACACGTTTTTATTTAACGTGTTGCTATCACGCCCCATTTAAGTGTGTGATGTGGCAATTGACTCCAAATCGTTTTGAGGAGCCAGTGTATGTGTCACAAACACAGGGCAACGTTTGGACTTGTGTTGGTATCTGTCTTCATTACAAACGCTGGTGATGTGGCAGATATGCCGGTGATATATGGCAGAGACATGAACCAGACACACTGTTCTTAAGAGACAACATTACAAAGTTCACATTGGAGGCCGAGATGGAGGATAACAGCTTATCGAGGGAGAGCAGCTATCTCCACTGCCGATCCAAGGGGTGCAGCTGTGACTCCAGGAAGGATTAAGGTGGGGGCACAAGAGTTAGGCGGGGGGTTGAACAAACTGAAATGGAGGTACTAGGCTCCCTCCACCATTGAACATGCATGATGAAAGGAGTGGCCACTGTTTACCAGCTCAGTTTTTTCTGTCTTCACTGCTCCAACCATCTTTCTTAAAGTTTGTCTGGAGGGTGACGTGGAGCTGACACGCAGAGGAGGGCGGTCACAAGTTTCGTGAGAGGTCTGCTGCAACAATAGTGAATAGCGGCAAGTCTTTGGGTAGAGAAGTGGCTGTGTGATGTCATCCAAGACCATGATGACACCGCGGCGGTGCTTTCCAGGATCACACCTCCCCTGTCACCCCCAACAAAGTTAGCTCCAGATCTCACTGACAGTCCCCATAGCAGGACTAGTAGGAACTGCTTATATTTCATCATACTGATAAGGATGAATGCTCCCTTTAAACTGCTGATAGAGTGCATCCGGCGAAAGGCATGTGGACCGGGAAGTGGGATTGCCGGTGAAATAGAAGTGGGACTACGGAAAGGTTAAGGAAGAGTGTCCACATGTTAGATTTGAAATTCCCTTTCGCTTTTGCCATGCTGTTTTAGGTTAGCAGTGTGTGATTAAAATAAATGCATTTCTATTCACGTTATGAAACCCACTGAGTAATCCTCGCAATATGTAATCTTTAGTTAGCCAGTGTGCATCTATTTTGGATTTCACAATCCCAATTAGACTGTGCCTGGGTTAGGCCTCAGTGTTCATATTGCTTTTTTCAGCAGAACTCTTTGTTTTCTTATAATTTCTCCTGCTAATGAATAAGGTATTCTGCCATCACATGACTAGCTAAATGTGTAGCTTGTAACCCCCACCTTAGGAGATGCTGAAACCCAGCACCGTGGCCTTGCAGTACTAATAAAATGGCATGCGGCAGTAGAAATTTCCCTCCATATTCTATTTACTAGAGGTCTTGAGACAACGCATGCGCTGTCTAGTCTCGACCTAAAAAGTTACTTACCACCGAAGCTAACTAATAGATCCAGTCAAAGGGTTTTATCGTTGAGTTGGGTTTTCATTTCTTAAGTTGTGTTTCTGACCCTAGATAGAGGCGCAGAAAAAAAACTCCTGAATGCTTGGGTCTTCTAAAACGCAAAAGAAGCAGAAATGTTTGTACAGCATCAACGGAGCTATTAAAAAATTTAAAAAAAGCAATTAAAAAAAGGCATCTAGTACAGGTGTGCACCAACACCCTGTTGCTGAAATCATCAGAGCCTCTGCGCGCCTCGCCGTGATTAACTTTAATCTGATGCAGTCTATATATGACTGATGAAACATTCGCATGTATACTGAATTTTCATTCGGAAAAAAGACAGAATAGTTTGTATAGTATCTTCATGCTCTATTCCGTGAGATATGTAGAACACAATAGGGCATCAAGTGTTTTTGCTACTTACTGGGCGCATGAAGTTTGTGGCGCAAGCAATGATTTCAGCTCTCTCCAACCTGCAGCTGAGGGCTGGCCACGCCCAGTCCGCTCGGGAATAAAAAGGAGTTGCTGCCAAAGAAAAACTGGCAGTCATCGTGGGTGGTGAAAGCTGAGAAGCAAAGCAGTTGTGTCAGGAGCATTTGAGGACTTTGGAAAGGCAAATGCCTCGCAGATAAACACGCACTACGCTGAAGGTAAAATAAACTCTGAACAACTTTATTTTTGGAATGTGCATGCTTTTGAAACTTAATTTTCTTTTTTCCAGACAACTATCTTGTATTCCTAGACATTAAGGATTGACATAGATTTTATAATCTTTGGGGCCATGGTATGTTTGTAGAACATTTTTCCTACGACCTTTCAACATCGGGTCTTGTACTGACCTACAGCCACGAACTGCGCCCCACACAGCTAGAGTCGTTTATGTTCGGATGAAAACAGGTGTGCGCATGTTAGGACTTCCTAAAACGCGTGGTGTTTGTAATGCAGACTGAAACTGAGGACATGAAATATATGAATTTGACATGTAAAAAATTACAAACACAAAAATAGATTAACAGTTTGTTTTTTAGAAGGTGGACTATTTTTTTTCCAGAGGGGTCAGTGAGGACAGTGGAATCCATCTTGGATGTTTACCTCGTAGGACTTGGCTACGAGTTATTCCCGAGTAGACGTGTGTAGCAATTCCAGGTGTCTGGAATTAGCTTTTTTAATGGCATGTTGGCATATGTTACTACCTTTTATACGTGAAGCTACTCGAAGAACAGATTTGTTACACAGGCAGGAGCTGGTGCTAATTTGCAACCAGTGGGTATTCATGAGGAATGCGTAGGCAAAGACCCATGCACAGAAATGCAGTCTGTTGCCTATTCAATTAGAGGAGTGTGGAGTTTGTTTTCTTTCTGGCTTTAACAAATACTTCTTTTATTTTTAATATGCATAATATACTTATGTAGGTTTTTAGCTACCCCTCTTCATCCATTGGTCTGTTGTGTCCTTATTATTGTGCTTCTACAGCGTAAAGCAGGGGGAGTGGTCCAGCCTACTTAAGTCTCTGCTTAACCTTATATTGAGTGACTGCATTTTGCCCTTTCACAAAGTTCCTTTAAAACAGTGGCGCTTCATGTGATAGCAGGATGCTTTAAAGTGAGTACAGAGAACATTCCAGGTTGACTAGCTCCTGTCTCCTTCCAAAGCGGATGTTGAAAATGTCCTTTTTAGGTCTCGCCAGCGAGACCTATTGCTGTTGTTTTGCCTCCCAAGGGAGACAGACCGGTGGACGAGCCACTTAGGGTCTGTGGACGCGCTTCACACGCGCGCACAAACACACACACATTCACACAGCGTTACTGAGGCCGGCCAAAGGCACGCACACACGTGCATACACACACAGACAGACGCACACACAGACACACACCGCCGCCACCCCCCACGCGCACACACACACACACAGACGCACACACACACCTCCGCCAACCCCCCACGCACACACACACATAGACGCACACACACACTGCTGCCTCCTCCCCCCCATAATTTAGCCCCACTTACCACATCAGCAGCCTCAGCCGCCACTCCTGACTTATGCTGCCACCGCGGGGCTCTCCCTCAGGCATGGGAGCCCCGCGTCACCACTGCTCCTGGGCCATCCACTTCATGGGCGTGGGCTTCTCGCAGAAGACGGAAGTCCCGCCCCACGATAGGCGTGACGCTCCTAAACTTCCGGTTTCGGGATGTGCACGCTCACAGCTTGTTCTTGTTGTCTGTGTGTGTAAAAACCCCTGGTGAAATCCGACAGAGGCCTCACCACTCCCGACTGACGGTCCTACACCCAACTATCATACAATACATGTAGGGTGCTGTAAAAGATGACTTCTCAGCCAGAAGGATTATGCAGTCACTTTCGTCCCTTTATTGAAGCAGTTGCTTCTGCGTTCAGTCCTTTCATCAACTTGAAAACCGACTTTCCCAGAGAGCTTCAGTATCATGAAAGAGACAGTGCTGATAAATTCACAGATCACAGAATCTGATGACGTATAAGCGTGTGTAATATCCCGACCTTTTCTTTTATACCGCTCGAGTTGAGTGCAGCTTTGAGGCCTCTTTACTCATCGTGCCTGTGATCTTTAAGTCCTGCGGCTTGTGTGGGTACCATGTTTGATGGGCTGCTTTCCATTCAGGGGTGTGGACCTTGTCTCCCTCTGAGAGCGCCGTGGGCCTGCGGGAGGGCCGAGCCAGTGCCATACTCAGCCTGTCCACTGGGTGGAGCTGTTCTCCCGGAGTCTCTGCCTTCCCTCAGTGAACGTGGATGGGGGCGGATCGAGTTCCCTCATTCTCGTCACCCCGGTTGAGAATACATCAGTTTTACGGTCAGTCTATTCGGCCTCTCCCTCCTCTCACCACTGAGGTCACGGTGTTTTCCACAGTGGGGAAACTGTATTAAATAAACAAAGCAAAGTCAGAGTCTTCTTAGCACCCATGAGGGGACGGCCTGCCCTAAAAAAAATTCCAGGGCAAATTTGTTTTTTCCGAACGAACGCATAGGTGCTGCTGCTCTACACAAACATACCGCATCCCTCAGAGCCCACGACTGTTCCCATTACTGTGACGTGGAATATAACGAATGGCCCCAGCGGGCCATAATATTCCAGGGCAGGCAGGGTTGGCTTGGGATTAAAAACAAGCATTGGAAAAGCAATAGGTCTCACATTTGCGAGACTTTGAGCTACTGGCATTGTAAATCGCAAACCTTTTATGTGTTGGTTTTGAAAACACATAAATAAAAGGCATCGTCATTTACAATGCCAATAGCTTAAAATTTCGCAAATGCGAGACCTATTGCATTGCAAATGCTTGTTGTAGTACACTACTGCTATTTCACATCATACCATATTGTGTTCCTGGACTCTGTTTCACCACTGGTTCTTTGATAAACTTTGCCTAGGAATAAAATCAAACTTTGTGTTTAGTTCGCAGCACATTTGTAACAGTTCCGATTAAACACAAACGGGGTCTAATTTGGGTTTTAGTACCCAGTATATTTTACTGTGAACCCTCATTCCTTCCTTTTTTCTCTTTTGACTTCTTTTCCTGTTGTTTCTTCCATTTCTCTTTTTCGACTTTTTTTTCCTTTCCTTTTTCTTTTTAATCTTTCATTTGTTCTCTATTTCTTTTTTATCCTTCTTGAATTCTTTCTTTCTTTCTGCTTTTTGTCTGCTTCCTATTTCCTTCCTGTTTTTTCTTCTTTCCTTCAATTTTTGCACCTTTATTTCTTTCCTTCTTTACTTTGTTCCTTTGCTTCTTAATTTCCCTACCTTTCTTACACTTTGCCTACTTTATTTTCTATATTTTTTTGTTTTCTCTCATTGTTCTTCAATTATTTCTGTCCTAGTTCTCTTTCATACTTTTCTTATCTATTTTTATTGCCTTTGCTCTTTTCTTGCATCCCTCCTTTTTCTTTATTTCCATTCTTCCCTTTATTTTGTCTTCTTTTTTCCTTCCTTCTTCCCCTGTATTCCTTTTTTACATTCCATCCTAACATACTTAACTTGTTTTTTACTTTATTGTTTTATAGCCTTCTTACTCAAAGGCGAGGCTAGCAACCAATGCCAGACCAATAGCTTTTTATGATCTGTGTCATTCACATTTTACTACCACACACTCCAGCATGCAAAAAGGCACACATTTAGCCGCCTTCAGGCATTGATTATGAGTTACAGCATGCTGCCTTGTCTCAAGGAGCACATTGACACACAAGATATCATGGTAATGTGTACTTTTTTCCTGACCAGAAAAAACCTTTAGCCATTTTTTAAAGATATTAATAAGGGCCTAGCAGCTTCTCGGACAATAAAGATTTACAAAAACTATGACGAATCAAGAATTGCCAAAAGACTGGCAGCCAATGCTTGTTTGCAAAGTGTGAAAAGCTGATGCAAATCTACAGCCTATTCTGCCTCCCATGCTGGATTTAAAAAAAAAAAAGTGTACTTTAGGCACGGTGCAAGAATTTCTTTTTCCAAGTTCCCAGCAGGTGAGCTTGTGTGAGGGTGCCTGCCTGATCAAGCATCAAAGGGCATATTAAATTATAAGCCTGCAGAGGCAACAGTTATATGTGCTTCCTTTCTTTGCCCCTTGAGCATTTTGAAATTACAAAAAGAGATGTAGATGCTTTCAGGCCCGTCTTGTAGTATAGATTTCTCTTGAAAAGAAATTGGGTTATAAGTTGAGGTGGGGGGCATTTCTCACTCGAGAAATAAATACAATATTTGTAAGAGTGGACCACGAAAGTCACTAGATTAACCTCTGCTTAACCCGCTGGTAGCTTGGCACAGAAGCAGTCAGGCTTAACTTAAAGGCATCATGTAAAGAATGTTTGGAGTAATAAAGTGAAATAACACAAACCAAATCCCAAACCAATTAGGAAAAATCATAGTACGTTTTAATAAAACTGAAGTTATCACTTTTTAAGAGTAATAATTAATGTTATAATAGACTGCCAAACTTCATCAATATTATGTACAAAACACCAAAGGTATTAGAAAATGATATTGTTTTACCCCCACCCTGGTCAACTTTGCCCCATCAATAATCCCAGAAGATTAAACAAGCTAAATGTCTGCCAAGTTATGTGGCTTTATTGAAAAATGTCATAGTTGTTAGCAAACATACTTTGACTTCTTCTTTAACCCCTTAGCTGCTGTAGGTTTTCCACAACCTGTTCTGAGTCCCTTTCATTTCTTTGATATATGGGGGTACTTTATGCTTACCCACCAAAACACTTTTTCAACATAAGGTATCCATTCCAAATTTGCACTCTTTTCTCCCAACTTCATAACTTTTTTAAAGGTACCATGGATTTGGGGACCAAGAAAAGAACTAAAATATTGCTACAAAAAAGAGATGCACAAGAAAGTGTGAGTCTCCTCCATCCCCTACAAAATTGCGTCAATGAAATGTTTGCTCTGCTAAAACTACCACCTTCCCTCTCTTTCAGGAGCAATCAGAGCTGTATAAACCTTTTTTTTACCATAGTTTGTCCATTTTTCTAAGGGTTATCCCATTTCCTCAAACTTGTATACTTTCAGCCTACTTCAAGTTTATGTTGGAAGCAGGTGTGAAACTCATGGGTGATACTGGAAAGCTATACATTTCTGAATTCAGCAAGGGATAATTTGCCTTAATTCCTCAAGGATTTACCAAATAAACTAACTGTTGAAATAAAAAAGGAGGAAAGAATAGCCACTTGTGACACATTTTCCTCTGTTATTGGGACAATGGCTGATTTTACAAAAGCATACATAGGTATGTCCATTATACTATTCTGGTTGCAGGTATATATAGGTTTTGTAGGTTCTACAGAAACCAAGGGCACCCACAGCCAACAACTGACTGCAACTCACAATGGGTTTTCATTGTCTACAGTCTACAGAGAAAATTATAAGGTAAAATATAAAGAGTCAAAAGGGGTAAGAAGGAAACTGATGTATTTCTCCAATGTCAATGTTTAGTTTAGGAGCAGTGGTTATTTGTACATCTCTGAATTTGTGGGCACTCATGCTAGCAGGTGATTAAGCTGACATTTAGCAAATTGTTGTCTTTCTTGCACACTGGCTTACATTTAAAAGGCACAAATGCAAGGAAATAATTGGATAATAACAAATGTTCCACTATTTTGTGGTACCACAAGTCTCATGACCATCTCACCTGCAGTCCTAATACTGAGAGGGTGCCAGGTGCACCCTTACTAAAGCCTCACTGTGGAAGGAGGTTTAGGCTCAGAAACACTTTCCTTTCGTGTACCTTCAGTGCACTCAATGCACTAATTTAAACTCCTTCCAGTTTGTGGAAGTAATTAGGGGGTTGAAAAGACGAGGCCCCAAGTGGTAAGTAAAAATCCAAGATTTATTGGAAGTGAGGCACAGTACAACCATAACCAAGCAATGCTAAAGCAGTAACTGACAACTCAAGAGCTCTGGAACATGGAACGTAAATTGTACAACGCAGGTACAGAGTTCCATGTTCCAGGCAAGGAAGGGGCGGGGAAGCAGGGAAAGGGGAAAGAGGATGCAACAGAGGTGTTTGGGGATTCCCATTTCTTAGACTGTGTGACCAAATGCACCTTTAAACGAGGGACTAAACATTCTGGGGAAGACTCAACTAAATTCTCTAAAGAGCACTTCTAGAAACACTAAAGGCCTTGGCGTTTTTTAGACAGTCAACGATTACCATTAAATGCATTTAATGAAATACACTAATAAGATGGTGGGCAGAATATCTGCCATGTCCTGATAGGATGAAGGTGGCAAACAGGCCACAAGTATTAGATGCAGTGGGTACAGTGATCCATGAATCAATCCTTCTTTCTTCAACTGCCCCCTACCTGCATGAGATTCCTATGAGCAAAATCCTATGCTAACCTTTGGCTGCCTCTTCATGACTGTCTCTCACCTAGAGTCCAAAAAACATGAGGGTGACATGTTCATATTTCCTAACACAACCCTGCCCCCCACTCTCCAATGGTAGCCTGCTTAGGACGACTTCCTGTTCATACACTTTCAGCTCATCCACTGCACAAAATCCAATTGCCTTCCAGTTTGCACAATTACAATGGGGGTTTCTGAGGGGGCATTTGTGGCCCATTCCTTTGACAATGTCAGCAAATCTACCTTTGAAAATGGGACTTAACATTCTGCGCAGACTCTACTGAATTCCCCAAAGAGCACTTCTTGAAAGACTAAGGGTCTTATGGTTTGGTGGACAGGGTAATCAGTCAAAACATGGTGCATATCCTGCTGACCGTTACATGAAATGTACTTGTAATATGGTGGACAAACATCTGTCATATTTTTGGAAGGGGTGAAGGTAGTAAGCAGCCGAAGCAAGACTAATGTGTCCCTCTCTACTGGAGTCAGTATATACGTGGTGGCTCAAATCTAAGATACAAAAAAAAAATCTTGGAGTAGAGTTATTCTTTTAAAATTAGATGGACGCATTTCAAAGGCAACAGAGCTATTGAGGTAATGGCCCATGAACGGTATTTATTTACCACTCCTAATTTATGTGCTCCACATCTGTCTATATCCTCGCTTTAGTGTGGTACAAAGTGATGCAAGTTGTTAAACACACTAAAATGGGCCCTGGGGTCAGTAAATTCTACTCTCCCGCTTCTTCCTTGCCAAGTCCAAACTCTGTATCGGCAACTCTTTTGCTCTGTTGCAGCAATGAGGTCTGCAAAGTGCTGATCATGCAGCCTTGCAACTTCCTCCAAAGTATGGGCTACAGCTTCTTCAGCGGTTAGTCTCTCAATAACAGACAAATGAAAGTCTGGGAACGACATCAGTCTTCTTGTGGTGGTCTGCCAATGAATTACAGGATGTTTGGCGTTGTTACCAAGACTCGAACCCAGATCCCCAGGTCCGAGGTCGAGTGCCTTAGCCGTTAGGCCAACTCCTCTATACATTTAAAAGGTAAAAGAACCGTGCCAGCAAAGTAGTCCCTTGTGGGCGTGTCTGTGTTGTGCTGTGGGCGTGGGCTGGGGGCGTGACTAATGCTGGGGGCATGGGGTATGGCCATCACATCGTGGGCTGTGGGCGTGTGCTGGGGGCATGACAAACACTGCGGGCATGTGTCCGCCCTTCATGCCATGTGAGTCGTACATACAAACGCCAATTACGTTGCTGCGCAGCATCAAGGGGCATACTGGGGGCGTGAGAAACGCTGGGGGCGTGTTTGCGGCCTTCATGCCATATGAACGCAATGACTCCGCATCAAGGGGCACGCTGGGGGCGTGAGAAATGCTGGGGGCGTGTGCTACGTTCCGCCCTTCATGCCATGTGGGTCGTACATTAATCAGAAGATCGTCTGCTGTGGCCGTGTGCTGGGGCGTGACAAACGCGTTCCCCTGGAGGCCTGGTAAGTAACGTTACTGCAGCCTCTCCTGCGGGCTGTTACTAAACTCTCTCATTCAATGAAATTACATGTGCCTGCTACCATCAACCAGGGCTCTAGCCGGGCTCAGGCGGTGGATCAGTACACTAATTACACGCGCCTGATAACATCAACCAGGGCTGCATCTGGGCCTCAAGTGGGGGAACACGCAAATGAGCGTGTCTGCAGGGACAATTACTGCAGCCTCTCCTACTCGCTGTCACTCAACTCTCTCATTAAACGGATTTACCCGCGGCTGATAACTCTCTCATTCAACGACATTACACGCGCCTGCTAACATCAACCAGGGCTGTAGGCGGGCACAGGCGGTGGATCACTACACCAATTATACGTGCCTGCTAACATCAACCAGGGCTTCAGCTGGGCCTTCTCCGTCCCTATTCTAATGAAACAAAAAATGTTGTCTACTGCGAGATTTTAAAATAAATTGCCCTTGCCAAATACACACATTACACACATTCTATTTCATACCCGGACAACGTCGGGATGGGCTGCTAGTTGTTTATATAAAGATTATACTCTTTTTTTATCAGTACTCGTGTGGAGTCTATTTATGATGACATCATGGAGTTATTGCGAGCGTGGTTGCACATACTGAACACTCATACCTTGGAGATAAGCCTGGCTGCTTGTGCCAAGCTTCTAAGGGGGTGAGCAGGGCTATCTCAGACGGTCTCCACATAACACGCAGATGGTCGGTGCGTAACGGAACCTTTCATCCACACGCGGATTCCTGAGTTCGGGGACACGTTACTCCCTATTCATCAGAGATTGTGGCGCATAATTCTTGGAAATCGTTAGAGCTGATCTACATCAGATTTTTTCATATAAAACGCATACAACGAGGCTAACTTCCGTTGCCAAGGACATCAACTCCCTGAAGTTTATCGACACAATATAAGAAGCCCACAGAGCTACCCCAATCTAGATGATCCTAACTTACGCCCAAGTGTATCTTTAAGACGTCTATGCCCCGATAACTTCCATACCTTTACTATATCTGGGACATTTATCACCTTCCCATGACGAATTCTGCGTGCATACAGTGAACTATCCATAATCGTTTGGGAGACTGATATCCTTTTACGTGCCGTTGACTGTCATTCCATCAGTACTTGGTATTTGGAGTAGATATTCACATTTTCAATAAGTTTTCAGCGCAATAAGACTGTGACCTGATGAAGGCGACAACGCCGAAACGCGCGTAGTCCTACCTACTGCCTTGCCTCCATCAATTGTTGTCCATGTTTTGTTTGTACTGTCTTCTATTTTTTATATAATGAATGTCTAAGTGAATATTAACCTTTGATACAAATTTTCAATCATGATATATGCTATGTAATTTAAATAGAGTTTTAAAAACACAGAAAATATTGAAAATATCATCACTAAATAAAATGACACAAATTTTGAATATTTTGGCCTTCCACATTTGGTCTATGGGTTGTAATCTTGGTTAATCAAAGGGGTGTCACACACAAATTCTTCCAGACCTGCTATTGCTTGTGTCAATAGTCTGACTGACTTAGCTATAGACCTTTACCTATAACCATCTCAGATGGTGTCCTTACTTAGCCTAAAGTTGAAGCAAGGGGATGGGGATGCACGCCTCCAGCATTTGGTGGCGGAGGACCTCCACTTCCAACTTGGATATATACTCTTCCCTGATAAACTAACCTCTGCCCTAAATGTATATCTGCCTGCCCGCTATTTCCTGTAAAGCAAAATACTTTTGGTTTCCCCAGGCTCTGAATCAGCCCATTTCAATAATCAACAAAATGGCCCAAAATGGGGAATCTGTGTGTGTGAGGTTAATAGCTGACCTTTGAAGATAGGGGACTGTGTAAGCAGCTGCCAGCTTTTGGGATTCTACAGACCGATGTCCTGCTTATTGCATTCCACACACCATTTTTTGGTCGAGCCTAGACAGTCTGGAAGACCTCTTGTAGTGGAAAAAGCTGGAAAGGACTTATGTCCGGCCTGCTTCTTTTCTATTGGTTTAATGCATTGTCACTCCTCTTTGCTGCCTCCTTGATAGTTAAACAGAGCGATACCTCACTTCCTGTTAAGGAAGAGGAGCACCGATCAACTACAGTTACTCTCTGCCTGCATTGATCTTCTGTCTCTCAGAAGTACTCTTTTTCCTGTTTTTGGTGTGCCACGATCATGAAGCCCTTCACGGATGATCATGCGCTAAAGTTGAATAAGCACGGGCCCTGCATTACATGTTTTAGCATGGCGCCCACTTTTGTCTTTTTTATCATCATGACGCCCTTCATGGACCGCCAAAAGCATAACTTTACTGCACACAGGTGCTGCACTGTATGCTTTAGCACGGTGCCCATACCCATGCTAACACTGGGCGCCACTCCATTTCCATGCTTCCATGATCCGTTGTCTCAAATCTACAGCTGTGTGTTACTACTAGTGCAACATTGTCAAAGTACTTAAAGTGTCGGGAGTGGACGTTGCAAGAAAACAAAGGTTGTGATGAACAAAAGAAACAAAAGGCAGAATCATAATAAATGCAATTCTGAATAGTAAAGTTTCCATAAAATGAAACTGATGTTTTTGGTTTGTATTGTAATTGCATTTGTATAGCGCACTTAAACCAAAGTTCTTGTGTGAAAATAATAGCATGCTGCCATGAACATGAGCTCTTCTTTTGATCGGCGACTGTGTGGAGGGAGGTGCTAAGATTTTAAATATTGCAAGGGCTACAGAAAAAGAAAACATGTGGCTGAAGGATAGAGCATATGGGCTGCGTACTGCGTACAGATGAAGCCCGAGCGGCAGCCCGCGCCGCCTGTCATGAGAGCTCCATTAACCAATGCAGCAGTGGGACGTTTCAAATGTGGAAACTTTGTGCCACTGCAGAAACTATCCAGGAAGCAGTTCGGCGATACTGTTTCCGTGTATGCAAAGCACACCGACAGAACACCAGGCACCAGATAAAACGTACAAAGTACTGCGAAGCCGCGATGAGCGACACAAAGCACCCGAAGACAGAGGGGAGCGGCGTGGGCTTTTCCTTACCATCTATTTTTTAAGTAGATTAACAACTCCAATTGCTCTAACTTTTGAAAATGCAAGACCGATTGTATTGTAAATGCTTGTTAGATCTGATGGCTGTTCTGTGCGAGTCTACTGAGAAGCAGGCATTTCCAGTGTAGCATGAGGACAAATGCCCATATTGTTCATTTGCTTCTAGTGAGGAAGCTGAGAATCTATTCCAACCAACCTGAAATTAAATAGTGTCAGAGAACACAAAGATGCCACGAGGCACCATAGTGTGTGACACTTTCAGCATGCCCTGCATGTGCAGAAATGTTTCCGTGTGTGGTTATGTATAGTATTAAAACTAGAAATCCTAGAATACAATGTACTGAGGGTTGACATGTCAAACCCAAGTGAAGAGTTGGCTATTTGAAAACTACAAATGTAGCATAAATCACTTCCTGTGCTCATGACTGACAGACATCCTATTTTGTGTCCTCATAAGAATTCCTCTACACACCTTGTTACTTCCACCATTTCTGGGTACAGTGGAGCATCGCATGGTCATCGTTTAGTATACTTTCAAGATTGTGGCATTTAAATACATAATGAAAAATGTTTTGTAAAATGAACCATGTGCACCATTTTTCTCAAACATTTCTCGGGAAAGAACATCCCCAAGTCCCACCTTGGAGTGGACGAACTCGCTCAATGTGCTTTCTCGCTATGTGCAGTTCGGGTATGTTTTGATACCAATTTCTAGAGCTGCTTTTGGGTTATAGGGGCATATGTAGGAAGGCGTTAGCGATTCGAAAACACCGGATTTTGCAGAATTCCGGCGTTTGCGAATCGCAAACAGCCTTTTGGTATGTAGGTGCAACATAGTAAAATAGGGAATTGCAAAAATTGCGATTCCTTATTTTGCTCAAGCATTTGAGGAATCACAATTTTGCGATTCCTTAAATGCTATGTAGGGGTGCCTTTTAAATTGCGATTTCGGCTTAAGGAATCGCAAAAATACCACCTACTCCAAGAAGATGGTATTTTGCGATTTCCTGTCAAAATGCATTTTTTTTAATTCAAAGTGCCATGTGGCGCACAGACATGCCCTTAGGGCATGTATGTGCGCCACATGTACTCACAGGCACATTCCAGGGGTGTACCAGGTGTCCTTCGGACACCCTGGCACCCTTGGAATTGCGATTCTCAAATTGCGATTTTATCATAGAAAATCGCAATTTTAGAATGTATCCCATTCATTCCTATGGGCCTCTTGGCCCATGGGAATGAATGGGACACTCATTCCTCAATTGCGATTCACAATTTGCTAATCGCAAATAAAGAATTTAAGAGATTCGCAAAAAAATTGAGATTTTTTACCTACATTCCATTTTGCAATTCTCAAATAGCGATTCCTTAATCGCTATTTGAGAATCGCAAAATGTAAATTACCTACATATGCCCCTTAGTCCGGCCCTGATGGTTGAAGCGCTGTGAATGTTTCGGTTGTTGAGATAGAGACTGAAAGGGTGCGTAAGTTCATGTGAATGGCTTGTGAAAGAAAGTTATGAGTAAGCTATTGTGTATGAGTTGTTGAGATAGTGAGTAAATGCACAAGTGAGTTCATGTGTATGAGTGCATGAATGATGGTCCTGGGTGAACTAGTGTGAGTTGTGCATGGTGAGTAACCCTGGGCGGGTAACTCCACTCTGCCAACGGAGTTTGCGGAGGTTTACCGCCTCTGTGGCAGAGCGGAGTTAGATGTTCCCTCCCCCGCCCACATTTTTAAAAAATGATAAAAGAAGGCACTTACCTGCGTGTCTGCCACCTCCCCTGCCTTCCGCTCTCCTTCCTGCTCCTCTTGCGTCCTTCTTCATTGACAAAAATCACTGTTATGTTGTACATAATGCAAGTGCACAAACTCCTTGGAGCTACACACAGAGGCACTGTGCTAGCTCCGTCCACCCTTGATGATGAGGCAGTGAATAAGTGCATGTGTGTATTGCTGTGAGTGCATGTATAAGGGTTTCACTTTAACAAATCTATTCTACTGTACAAATACAGAAGCCTTCTCTTCTCAAATACTTTTCTGCCCAAACAAACTATTACATGCAATGTAATTATACAAAAAGCATTGGTAAATACATTAGGTTTCACATATATGTGATCAATAATACGTTTTTGTTGTAAGTTGTAGCTTGCTGAGTAGTTGTACAATATAATTTACAGAAAGTCTGTTATGACGTGTTTGTTTACAAAAACGCAAGATATTGTACTGTTACTAGTGGTATAGTGTGGGTAAGTAATGGCAACATTTTGAAAAATTAAATGAAGGAGGGACATAATGGAATTCATTGATGTAATATAAATAATATGTAATTAGATGAGTTCTGGCAACTTTTGGGCCCAGTGCCTCTGTACCTGCTGCCCTATTCAGATTCAGATTCATTAATCTTTATTCGGATATGCATTATCCAAAAAAGTACAAACATTACTCTTAATCACATACATAGTCCATCATCATTAAAATATTAGAATAAAACTCATCAATAAAACTAATCAGTTAAAATATTACTAAGTTATCCATAACTTTGATATCATCAACGATGTTAAAGTGACAGTGTGCAAAGTGCAAATAATGCCACAAGTACCTGCAAGATGACTGCCTGTTTGGTAGTAAAATATAGCAATATTTGGGGCTTAGAGGAGCTATGACAGCTTTTGGCCCCAGTGCCACAGCACCTGCTGCACCATTCAGATCATGAATGCACTTGTAATTGCCTATTTAGTAGTAAAATATTGCAATATTTGGTGTTTAGAGGGGTTATTTCACCTTTTGGCCTTGGTGTCACTGCACCTGCTGCACCATTGAGATCATGACCCTAGTGCCAGTAGGGTAAAAGCACTGGTGACTGCCTGCTTAGTTGTCCAATTTAGCAATATTCTGTGCTTGTCGGGGCCCCTAAAGCTTTTGGCCCCAGTGCCACTACACCTCCTGCTCCATTCAAATCCATCCCCTTTTAACTGCAAGATAACAGCAATTGTGTCTCCCTATATAGTAGTAAAACATAGCAATATTACATGTTTAGAGGAGTTCTGCCAACTGTTGGCCCTGTGCCACTGCACCTGCTGCACCATTCAAATCATGACCCTGTTGTCTGCAAGGTAACAGTACTTGTGACTGCCTGTTTGGTAGTAAAATCTAGCAATATCAGTTGTTTAGTGGGGTGCCTAGAGCTTTCAGTCCTGCTGCTACTGCACCCGCTGTAACATTCAAATCAATTCCCTTTTAACTGCAACTGTGACTGCCTGTTTAGTAGTCAAATAAAGCAATATTATCGGTTTAGAAGAGTTCTAACAACTTTTGGGCCCGGTGTTACTGTACCTGATGCACCATTCAAAACATGGCCCTGTTGTGTTCAAGATAATTGCACTTGCGGTTGCCTGTCTAGGAATAACCTATAGCAATATTAGGTGTTTGAGTGGGGTGCTGGAGCTTTAGGTCCCAGTGCCACTGCACTATTGAAATCATGACCATAGTGCTTGCTAGATACCTGCATTTACGACTACCTGTTTAGCAGTAAAATATAGCAATATTAGGTGTTTAAGGAGTTTTGGGCTTAGTGCCACTTATCCTGATGCACCATTCAAATATTGACCCTGTTGCCTGTAAGATAGCTGCACTTGTGAATGCCTGTTTAATGGTGAAATATAGCTATTATAGCTGTTTAGTGGGATGCTTAGAGCTTTTGGTCCTGGTGTCACTGCACATGCTGCACCATTGAAATCATGACCATGCCTGTTTAGTTTAAAATGTTAGCAGCAATCTGCACCTGCTGCACCATTCAATTCAAGTTCCTTTTAACTGCCAGGTAACTGCAATCGTGACTGCCTGCTTAGTAGTCAAATATAGCAATACCATGGGGCAGATTTACAAGAAACTGATGCATCTGTAGAGATGCGTCAGTTTCCTGCACCAGCCTGCGAAACCCTTGCGCCACCATGGATGCACCGTAATTACAATACGACGCACCATGGCGCAAGGATTGACAGATGCATCAGAAATTCTGAAGCATCTGTTGCCACAAAAGTCATGCATTGCTGAAGTCATGTCACAATCTTGATGCAACGCCAGCAATGCATGTTGAGGCCTATTCTCACTACAGTGCATCACTCCTTTCGCCTGCTTCAATCAGGCATAAAGTTTTGCGGCAGTGGCATCCTAGAAGTGGCGCAGTGAAATCTTGTAGATTTTACTGCGTCACTTTTACAAGGCTTTCTTCTTTGGGAATGCTAACCCTGCAAACAGCATACCTGATGCAGGTATAATGTGACGCATGGCTTTACAATGTAATGTAGCTCCCTAGATGCTTCACGTTATTAATTGGCCGCATTGTTTATGCCGAGAGTGATGCAACAGTGATGCAAAAGTGTTGCAAGGGGCTTGTAAAGCTGCCCCGTATGTGACCACTTTTGGGCCCCATGCTACTGCACCATTCAAATCATGACACTGTTGTTTGCAACCTAAGCTCACAACTCTTCATTCAACAATGTCAGACCTTCCCCCAACAAAAGATGGGGTGGAATGTGTGGGAAAGGGACTCCACACAGATCTAGTGAAACATGCACAACTAAACGTCCAATCAAGTAGTAAGGAAAAAGCAGTCACTAATGCAAGCACTCACCCTTCAAAAATCAGGCTTCACACCAAGCATAAGATAAAAACAGGAACTCAGCGACACCACATGATTTAAACTCTGCCCTTAAGAACAACAGGAACAAAATGTTGCAAACAAAATATGTGCAGAGCACCACAAATGCATTCTGGAATGTAACACATTGCACTCTACCAACGTATAAACTCTCAGTAGAAAAACACTAGAAGCAAATTTAGATTAATGAAGTAAGAACATGTGCTATAAAAGAGGCACATGGTGCATAGCACATAGACTCTAAATCAACAATAAACAAACTAAATGCACACAGAATAAGTAATAATACATACCTGCCATACCTGTTAACAAGGTAAACATGACATTAAGTGACCTGAAGAAAGGAGGAAGAAACAATAAGCAGTAAACACTCTGAAAATCAAAACAAAGATAACAGCAAAGCATTGACCATTTGAAATTAAATACAAAATAAAGTACAGCACGGTCCCCATCCACAGCTGTTATGAAGAAGTAGTATGGAACCACAGAGTACTTTAAACAAGGATATCCAAGTTCCAGTTGAGCAGAGAAAAAGGAGGAAAACTGTACAGTGGTGATCAATCTCTCACCCAAAGTGTTTACCCATAGTGAAGAAATTCCGACAAACTCCAAGTTGCTGTGAAATACAAGATGCCATTCAAGATAAATAAACAAACATAAGTCTTACTCTGCATGGGAACAAGTTCATGATAAGCATTGTTTTCCTTTCACACTGCAACTCCACTGGCACAACAAACGCTCCGGTAAAACGAGTCTTTTCCACCACAAGTACATGTAATAGCTCACGAGGGGGTGCCACTTTTCTGATTCCTATGGGGTGCCGTCGAGTTGCCACCACGAAGCTTAACGAGTAGAGTAGACACGATGGTCACAACACAGTAGCTTGTAACTACGTGTAAGGTAGGCAACAGGCAACATGAGTAACATTCATTGCTGAGGGCACACAGCTGGGTTGGATCAAGCAGGAATATCAGGTCTTCTCCGTTACAACAGTAGCAGGTTAAAGTATGTCTCTGGGGCACTTAGGAGTAGAAAAACACGAGGGACCTGGAACTGGTCGCTCCTCTTGAAAAGTCCTCCAGTAAGTTGACTTTGTTCCCAGTCTCCCAATGTAGCAGGACAGGAACAACTCTTCAAAGACAGCAGAAGAGGGAGAGAGGGAGAAACTGGCACATTTGGGTTGGGGAGACCAATGTCACGGTCACTGGTGCCTCCCTGCTGCTCAGCCCATCCACCAACTGACTTACACACTCATGAACATTCCACTCACCAACATTCTCTCACACAGTCACCCTGGCTGAGCAGCAGGTAGAACAGTAACTGAACTTGTGGCTGCCTGGGTAGTAAAATATAGCATAGCTCTTGTATTCTAACCTATTTTTTAACGTGCAATGTTTATTCTAATATTTAGAATTTTATTATAATGACCAAATAGATTACGTTGAAAGAATCAATCCGATAATGCCTACAAAGTGCAAAGAAAGGTACTGAGGCATGAATAGGAAATGCCACAAACATTTTAAGGCTGAAGCATCTCCTTTACACATCTAAGTAATATAAATCATGTATTCCAGTATACTGTTAGAAGATGTCTGCCTTTGTGTGGGAAGAGATCTTATCTTGACAGTGAATGGGGCTTAAACAGTGTGAGCAGCTTTAATAGAAGGATCGTAAATTAGTGTTGTCAGGGGAAGTTACCAACAATAAACAAGCATTTGCAAAGCAATAGGTATCACATTTGCAAGAGTTTAAGCTATTGGCAATGCCTTTTATTTATCTGTTTTGATATTTAACACATAAATATAAGGCACTGTCATCTACAATGCCAATAACTCAAACTTTTGTTAACATGTTACTGCAAACCCTCACAAAAAAGTGCATGCAATATGATATAGGAGACCCTCACAGACAAACAGTATGCTACAGAACATCTGCACTCAGAAACAACATACTGCATGGTATAGGACATGGTGATAGAGCAGACCCTCACACACAAACAGCATGCAACAGGCTATAAGACACACTCATACACACAGAGAATAGTGTATGGTACAGTAGATCCTCACTCACAAACAGCATACCGCATGATATAGGAGACCCTCACAGACAAATAGCATACAGCACATTACAGGACAGCTTCACACAAACACCATACCGTATGGTACAGGACAACCACATACACAAATAGCATACAATATGGTACAGGACATTCCCACACGCAAACAGCATCCAGTGTATTACAAGAAATGCGCACACAGAAAAAAGATGAAAGAAAACCCTCACACACAAACAGCATACAGCATGATATAAGAGACCATCACAGACAAGCAGCATGGTACAGAACATCCACAATCAGAAAAAGCAGACAGAATGTCACAGGACTGGGTGATACAGTTGAACCTCACACACAAACAGCACACAGCATGGAACAAGAGACCCTCATGCATAAAGAGAATAATGTATGATACAGTAAATATATATAGCAAACAAGTGGCATCCTTTGATAAAGAGAATGATAAATAATGTGAAAATATCTTCAATGTCACCATGGACAAAGAAGTAAATCTAATAAAGTGAGTCTCTTGAAATGCGAAGGAAGATTTCAAATAGACTAAAGATTGAATTGTCGCAATATCTACCACACTCGCACCCTATATTTCATGCAATACAACCTTCTGGAGTTAGATGCAACAACAATTACCGAAACTACACAAAATGACAAATGCCATAGACTAGTTCGATTGCATGACAGAAACGAATTGCATCCTTAACTGGGTTAAAAACACAGCCAGAAGCAACTGACACCATTCAATGGGACTCAAACTTGTTAACATTCACATTTATCAGACAGCGACTGCACATTTAAGGGGACAACGTTTGACTGCTGGTCATGGATACTGTAATGAAGGTACTTGCACTTGATAGCAGGGTTATCTGTGAGGTAAGTCATATTATAGGATATCTCTGCAATTCGGACCAGAGATAGCATGTAACAGTAGCAGGACTTTTCAGCTGAGCTTCTGGCCAAGTAAAGAGACAGTAGAGTGACAATTCAGCCCTGCTACTGCGCCTATAAAGGGACAGTGACTTTTCAGAGGGGGTTCTAAACACAGTGAAATAGTGCAGGTATTACTCAGTATGGCCATTCCTGCCTGATATACATAATGAGCAGAACCAACACGTTTTTATTTAACGTGTTGCTATCACGCCCCATTTAAGTGTGTGATGTGGCAATTGACTCCAAATCGTTTTGAGGAGCCAGTGTATGTGTCACAAACACAGGGCAACGTTTGGACTTGTGTTGGTATCTGTCTTCATTACAAACGCTGGTGATGTGGCAGATATGCCGGTGATATATGGCAGAGACATGAACCAGACACACTGTTCTTAAGAGACAACATTACAAAGTTCACATTGGAGGCCGAGATGGAGGATAACAGCTTATCGAGGGAGAGCAGCTATCTCCACTGCCGATCCAAGGGGTGCAGCTGTGACTCCAGGAAGGATTAAGGTGGGGGCACAAGAGTTAGGCGGGGGGTTGAACAAACTGAAATGGAGGTACTAGGCTCCCTCCACCATTGAACATGCATGATGAAAGGAGTGGCCACTGTTTACCAGCTCAGTTTTTTCTGTCTTCACTGCTCCAACCATCTTTCTTAAAGTTTGTCTGGAGGGTGACGCGGAGCTGACACGCAGAGGAGGGCGGTCACAAGTTTCGTGAGAGGTCTGCTGCAACAATAGTGAATAGCGGCAAGTCTTTGGGTAGAGAAGTGGCTGTGTGATGTCATCCAAGACCATGATGACACCGCGGCGGTGCTTTCCAGGATCACACCTCCCCTGTCACCCCCAACAAAGTTAGCTCCAGATCTCACTGACAGTCCCCATAGCAGGACTAGTAGGAACTGCTTATATTTCATCATACTGATAAGGATGAATGCTCCCTTTAAACTGCTGATAGAGTGCATCCGGCGAAAGGCATGTGGACCGGGAAGTGGGATTGCCGGTGAAATAGAAGTGGGACTACGGAAAGGTTAAGGAAGAGTGTCCACATGTTAGATTTGAAATTCCCTTTCGCTTTTGCCATGCTGTTTTAGGTTAGCAGTGTGTGATTAAAATAAATGCATTTCTATTCACGTTATGAAACCCACTGAGTAATCCTCGCAATATGTAATCTTTAGTTAGCCAGTGTGCATCTATTTTGGATTTCACAATCCCAATTAGACTGTGCCTGGGTTAGGCCTCAGTGTTCATATTGCTTTTTTCAGCAGAACTCTTTGTTTTCTTATAATTTCTCCTGCTAATGAATAAGGTATTCTGCCATCACATGACTAGCTGAATGTGTAGCTTGTAACCCCCACCTTAGGAGATGCTGAAACCCAGCACCGTGGCCTTGCAGTACTAATAAAATGGCATGCGGCAGTAGAAATTTCCCTCCATATTCTATTTACTAGAGGTCTTGAGACAACGCATGCGCTGTCTAGTCTCGACCTAAAAAGTTACTTACCACCGAAGCTAACTAATAGATCCAGTCAAAAGGTTTTATCGTTGAGTTGGGTTTTCATTTCTCAAGTTGTGTTTCTGACCCTAGATAGAGGTGCAGAAAAAAAACTCCTGAATGCTTGGGTCTTCTAAAACGCAAAAGAAGCAGAAATGTTTGTACAGCATCAACGGAGCTATTAAAAAATTTAAAAAAAGCAATTAAAAAAAGGCATCTAGTACAGGTGTGCACCAACACCCTGTTGCTGAAATCATCAGAGCCTCTGCGCGCCTCGCCGTGATTAACTTTAATCTGATGCAGTCTATATATGACTGATGAAACATTCGCATGTATACTGAATTTTCATTCGGAAAAAAGACAGAATAGTTTGTATAGTATCTTCATGCTCTATTCCGTGAGATATGTAGAACACAATAGGGCATCAAGTGTTTTTGCTACTTACTGGGCGCATGAAGTTTGTGGCGCAAGCAATGATTTCAGCTCTCTCCAACCTGCAGCTGAGGGCTGGCCACGCCCAGTCCGCTCGGGAATAAAAAGGAGTTGCTGCCAAAGAAAAACTGGCAGTCATCGTGGGTGGTGAAAGCTGAGAAACAAAGCAGTTGTGTCAGGAGCATTTGAGGACTTTGGAAAGGCAAATGCCTCGCAGATAAACACGCACTACGCTGAAGGTAAAATAAACTCTGAACAACTATATTTTTGGAATGTGCATGCTTTTGAAACGTAATTTTCTTTTTTCCAGACAACTATCTTGTATTCCTAGACATTAAGGATTGACATAGATTTTATAATCTTTGGGGCCATGGTATGTTTGTAGAACATTTTTCCTACGACCTTTCAACATCGGGTCTTGTACTGACCTACAGCCACGAACTGCGCCCCACACAGCTAGAGTCGTTTATGTTCGGATGAAAACAGGTGTGCGCATGTTAGGACTTCCTAAAACGCGTGGTGTTTGTAATGCAGACTGAAACTGAGGACATGAAATATATGAATTTGACATGTAAAAAATTACAAACACAAAAATAGATTAACAGTTTGTTTTTTAGAAGGTGGACTATTTTTTTTCCAGAGGGGTCAGTGAGGACAGTGGAATCCATCTTGGATGTTTATTTACCTCGTAGGACTTGGCTACGAGTTATTCCCGAGTAGACGTGTGTAGCAATTCCAGGTGTCTGGAATTACCTTTTTTAATGGCATGTTGGCATATGTTACTACCTTTTATACGTGAAGCTACTCGAAGAACAGATTTGTTACACAGGCAGGAGCTGGTGCTAATTTGCAACCAGTGGGTATTCATGAGGAATGCGTAGGCAAAGACCCATGCACAGAAATGCAGTCTGTTGCCTATTCAATTAGAGGAGTGTGGAGTTTGTTTTCTTTCTGGCTTTAACAAATACTACTTTTATTTTTAATATGCATAATATACTTATGTAGGTTTTTAGCTACCCCTCTTCATCCATTGGTCTGTTGTGTCCTTATTATAGTGCTTCTACAGCATAAAGCAGGGGGAGTGGTCCAGCCTACTTAAGTCTCTGCTTAACCTTATATTGAGTGACTGCATTTTGCCCTTTCACAAAGTTCCTTTAAAACAGTGGCGCTTCATGTGATAGCAGGATGCTTTAAAGTGAGTACAGAGAACATTCCAGGTTGACTAGCTCCTGTCTCCTTCCAAAGCGGATGTTGAAAATGTCCTTTTTAGGTCTCGCCAGCGAGACCTATTGCTGTTGTTTTGCCTCCCAAGGGAGACAGACCGGTGGACGAGCCACTTAGGGTATGTGGACGCGCTTCACACGTGCGCGCGCACAAACACACACACATTCACACAGCGTTACTGAGGCCAGCCAAAGGCACGCACACACGTGCATACACACACAGACAGACGCACACACAGACACACAGACACACACCGCCGCCACCCCCCACGCGCACACACACACACACACAGACGCACACACACACCGCCGCCAACCCCCCCACGCACACACACACATAGACGCACACACACACTGCTGCCTCCTCCCCCCCATAATTTAGCCCCACTTACCACATCAGCAGCCTCAGCCGCCACTCCTGACTTATGCTGCCACCGCGGGGCTCTCCCTCAGGCATGGGAGCCCCGCGTCACCACTGCTCCTGGGCCATCCACTCCATGGGCGTGGGCTTCTCGCAGAAGACGGAAGTCCCGCCCCACGATAGGCGTGACGCTCCTAAACTTCCGGTTTCGGGATGTGCACGCTCACAGCTTGTTCTTGTTGTCTGTGTGTGTAAAAACCCCTGGTGAAATCCGACAGAGGCCTCACCACTCCCGACTGACTGTCCTGCACCCAACTATCATACAATACATGTAGGGTGCTGTAAAAGATGACTTCTCAGCCAGAAGGATTATGCAGTCACTTTCGTCCCTTTATTGAAGCAGTTGCTTCTGCGTTCAGTCCTTTCATCAACTTGAAAACCGACTTTCCCAGAGAGCTTCAGTATCATGAAAGAGACAGTGCTGATAAATTCACAGATCACAGAATCTGATGACGTATAAGCGTGTGTAATATCCCGACCTTTTCTTTTATACCGCTCGAGTTGAGTGCAGCTTTGAGGCCTCTTTACTCATCGTGCCTGTGATCTTTAAGTCCTGCGGCTTGTGTGGGTACCATGTTTGATGGGCTGCTTTCCATTCAGGGGTGTGGACCTTGTCTCCCTCTGAGAGCGCCGTGGGCCTGCGGGAGGGCCGAGCCAGTGCCATACTCAGCCTGTCCACTGGGTGGAGCTGTTCTCCCGGAGTCTCTGCCTTCCCTCCGTGAACGTGGATGGGGGCAGATGGAGTTCCCTCATTCTCGTCACCCCTGTTGAGAATACATCAGTTTTACGGTCAGTCTATTCGGCCTCTCCCTCCTCTCACCGCTGAGGTCACGGTGTTTTCCACAGTGGGGAAACTGTATTAAATAAACAAAGCAAAGTCAGAGTCTTCTTAGCACCCATGAGGGGACGGCCTGCCCTAAAAAAAATTCCAGGGCAAATTTGTTTTTTCCGAACGAACGCATAGGTGCTGCTGCTCTACACAAACATACCGCATCCCTCAGAGCCCACGACTGTTCCCATTACTGTGACGTGGAATATAACGAATGGCCCCAGCGGGCCATAATATTTCAGGGCAGGCAGGGTTGGCTTGGGATTAAAAACAAGCATTGGAAAAGCAATAGGTCTCACATTTGCGAGACTTTGAGCTACTGGCATTGTAAATCGCAAACCTTTTATGTGTTGGTTTTGAAAACACATAAATAAAAGGCATCGTCATTTACAATGCCAATAGCTTAAAATTTCGCAAATGCGAGACCTATTGCATTGCAAATGCTTGTTGTAGTACACTGCTGCTATTTCACATCATACCATATTGTGTTCCTGGACTCTGTTTCACCACTGGTTCTTTGATAAACTTTGCCTAGGAATAAAATCAAACTTTGTGTTTAGTTCGCAGCACATTTGTAACAGTTCCGATTAAACACAAACGGGGTCTAATTTGGGTTTTAGTACCCAGTATATTTTACTGTGAACCCTCATTCCTTCCTTTTTTCTCTTTTGACTTCTTTTCCTGTTGTTTCTTCCATTTCTCCTTTTCGACTTTTTTTCCTTTACTTTTTCTTTTTAATCTTTCATTTGTTCTCTATTTCTTTTTTATCCTTCTTGAATTCTTTCTTTCTTTCTGCTTTTTGGCTGCTTCCTATTTCCTTCCTGTTTTTTCTTCTTTCCTTCCGTTTTTGCACCTTTATTTCTTTCCTTCTTTACTTTGTTCCTTTGCTTCTTAATTTCCCTACCTTTCTTACACTTTGCCTACTTTATTTTCTATATTTTTTTGTTTTCTCTCATTTTTCTTCAATTATTTCTGTCCTAGTTCTCTTTCATACTTTTCTTATCTATTTTTATTGCCTTTGCTCTTTTCTTGCATCCCTCCTTTTTCTTTATTTCCATTCCTTCCCTTTATTTTGTCTTCTTTTTTACTTCCTTCTTCCCCTGTATTCCTTTTTTACATTCCATCCTAACATACTTAACTTGTTTTTTACTTTATTGTTTTATAGCCTTCTTACTCAAAGGCGAGGCTAGCAACCAATGCCAGACCAATAGCTTTTTATGATCTGTGTCATTCACATTTTACTACCACACACTCCAGCATGCAAAAAGGCACACATTTAGCCGCCTTCAGGCATTGATTATGAGTTACAGCATGCTGCCTTGTCTCAAGGAGCACATTGACACACAAGATATCATGGTAATGTGTACTGTTTTTCTGACCAGAAAAAACCTTTAGCCATTTTTTAAAGATATTAATAAGGGCCTAGCAGCTTCTCGGACAATAAAGATTTACAAAAACTATGACGAATCAAGAATTGCCAAAAGACTGGCAGCCAATGCTTGTTTGCAAAGTGTGAAAAGCTGATGCAAATCTACAGCCTATTCTGCCTCCCATGCTGGATTTAAAAAAAAAAAAGTGTACTTTAGCACGGTGCAAAAATTTCTTTTTCCAAGTTCCCAGCAGGTGAGCTTGTGTGAGGGTGCCTGCCTGATCAAGCATCAAAGGGCATATTAAATTATAAGCCTGCAGAGGCAACAGTTATATGTGCTTCCTTTCTTTGCCCCTTGAGCATTTTGAAATTACAAAAAGAGATGTAGATGCTTTCAGGCCCGTCTTGTAGTACAGATTTCTCTTGAAAAGAAATTGGGTTATAAGTTGAGGTGGGGGGCATTTCTCACCCGAGAAATAAATACAATATTTGTAAGAGTGGACCACGAAAGTCACTAGATTAACCTCTGCTTAACCCGCTGGTAGCTTGGCACAGAAGCAGTCAGGCTTAACTTAAAGGCATCATGTAAAGAATGTTTGGAGTAATAAAGTGAAATAACACAAACCAAATCCCAAACCAATTAGGAAAAATCATAGTACGTTTTAATAAAACTGAAGTTATCACTTTTTAAGAGTAATAATTAATGTTATAATAGACTGCCAAACTTCATCAATATTATGTACAAAACACCAAAGGTATTAGAAAATGATATTGTTTTACCCCCACCCTGGTCAACTTTGCCCCATCAATAATCCCAGAAGATTAAACAAGCTAAATGTCTGCCAAGTTATGTGGCTTTATTGAAAAATGTCATATTTGTTAGCAAACATACTTTGACTTCTTCTTTAACCCCTTAGCTGCTGTAGGTTTTCCACAACCTGTTCTGAGCCCCTTTCATTTCTTTGATATATGAGGGTACTTTATGCTTACCCACCAAAACACTTTTTCCACATAAGGTATCCATGCCAAATTTGCACTCTTTTCTCCCAACTTCATAACTTTTTTAAAGGTACCATGGATTTGGGGACCAAGAAAAGAACTAAAATATTGCTACAAAAAAGAGATGCACAAGAAAGTGTGAGTCTCCTCCATCCCCTACAAAATTGCGTCAATGAAATGTTTGCTCTGCTAAAACTACCACCTTCCCTCTCTTTCAGGAGCAATCAGAGCTGTATAAACCTTTTTTTTACCATAGTTTGTCCATTTTTCTAAGGGTTATCCCATTTCCTCAAACTTGTATACTTTCAGCCTACTTCAAGTTTATGTTGGAAGCAGGTGTGAAACTCATGGGTGATACTGGAAAGCTATACATTTCTGAATTCAGCAAGGGATAATTTGCCTTAATTCCTCAAGGATTTACCAAATAAACTAACTGTTGAAATAAAAAAGGAGGAAAGAACAGCCACTTGTGACACATTTTCCTCTGTTATTGGGACAATGGCTGATTTTACAAAAGCATACATAGGTATGTCCATTATACTATTCTGGTTGCAGGTATATATAGGTTTTGTAGGTTCTACAGAAACCAAGGGCACCCACAGCCAACAACTGACTGCAACTCACAATGTGTTTTCATTGTCTACAGTCTACAGAGAAAATTATAAGGTAAAATATAAAGAGTCAAAAGGGGTAAGAAGGAAACTGATATATTTCTCCAATGTCAATGTTTAGTTTAGGAGCAGTGGTTATTTGTACATCTCTGAATTTGTGGGCACTCATGCTAGCAGGTGATTAAGCTGACATTTAGCAAATTGTTGTCTTTCTTGCACACTGGCTTACATTTAAAAGGCACAAATGCAAGGAAATAATTGGATAATAACAAATGTTCCACTATTTTGTGGTACCACAAGTCTCATGACCATCTCACCTGCAGTCCTAATACTGAGAGGATGCCAGGTGCACCCTTACTAAAGCCTCACTGTGGAAGGAGGTTTAGGCTCAGAAACACTTTCCTTTCGTGTACCTTCAGTGCACTCAATGCACTAATTTAAACTCCTTCCAGTTTGTGGAAGTAATTAGGGGGTTGAAAAGACGAGGCCCCAAGTGGTAAGTAAAAATCCAAGATTTATTGGAAGTGAGGCACAGTACAACCATAACCAAGCAATGCTAAAGCAGTAACTGACAACTCAAGAGCTCTGGAACATGGAACGTAAATTGTACAACGCAGGTACAGAGTTCCATGTTCCAGGCAAGGAAGGGGCGGGGAAGCAGGGAAAGGGGAAAGAGGATGCAACAGAGGTGTTTGGGGATTCCCATTTCTTAGACTGTGTGACCAAATGCACCTTTAAACGAGGGACTAAACATTCTGGGGAAGACTCAACTAAATTCTCTAAAGAGCACTTCTAGAAACACCAAAGGCCTTGGCGTTTTTTAGACAGTCAACGATTACCATTAAATGCATTTAATGAAATGCACTAATAAGATGGTGGGCAGAATATCTGCCATGTCCTGATAGGATGAAGGTGGCAAACAGGCCACAAGTATTAGATGCAGTGGGTACAGTGATCCATGAATCAATCCTTCTTTCTTCAACTGCCCCCTACCTGCATGAGATTCCTATGAGCAAAATCCTATGCTAACCTTTGGCTGCCTCTTCATGACTGTCTCTCACCTAGAGTCAAAAAAACATGAGGGTGACATGTTTATATTTCCTAACACAACCCTGCCCCCCACTCTCCAATGGTAGCCTGCTTAGGACGACTTCCTGTTCATACACTTTCAGCTCACCCACTGCACAAAATCCAATTGCCTTCCAGTTTGCACAATTACAATGGGGGTTTCTGAGGGGGCATTTGTGGCCCATTCCTTTGACAATGTCAGCAAATCTACCTTTGAAAATGGGACTTAACATTCTGCACAGACTCTACTGAATTCCCCAAAGAGCACTTCTTGAAAGACTAAGGGTCTTATGGTTTGGTGGACAGGGTATTCAGTCAAAACATGGTGCATATCCTGCTGACCGTTACATGAAATGTACTTGTAATATGGTGGACAAACATCTGTCATATTTTTGGAAGGGGTGAAGGTAGTAAGCAGCCGAAGCAAGACTAATGTGTCCCTCTCTACTGGAGTCAGTATATACGTGGTGGCTCAAATCTAAGATACAAAAAAAAATCTTGGAGTAGAGTTATTCTTTTAAAATTAGATGGACGCATTTCAAAGGCAACAGAGCTATTGAGGTAATGGCCCATGAACGGTATTTATTTACCACTCCTAATTTATGTGCTCCACATCTGTCTATATCCTCGCTTTAGTGTGATACAAAGTGATGCAAGTTGTTAAACACACTAAAATGGGCCCTGGGGTCAGTAAATTCTACTCTCCCGCTTCTTCCTTGCCAAGTCCAAACTCTGTATCGGCAACTCTTTTGATCTGTTGCAGCAATGAGGTCTGCAAAGTGCTGATCATGCAGCCTTGCAACGTCCTCCAAAGTATGGGCTACAGCTTCTTCAGCGGTTAGTCTCTCAATAACAGACAAATGAAAGTCTGGGAACGACATCAGTCTTCTTGTGGTGGTCTGCCAATAGACAACATAAACATTTAATGCTGTCCACTGAATCGGGTGAGTAGCCAACTATGTCCAAGTTTTATGCCTGGCATTATATGGTTAAATAACTTGGTCATTTCTATTCACTCCACCCATGTGCGGCAGAGGGAATCCTTTACCATGCTTTCTGATAGTACCACAAACCACATTTTCAGCTTTGTGCAGTTCACTGAAAGCTTGACTCCTACATAAAGGGTATGACCTCTGTGAAGATGAGATTGGGCAAGCTCCAATACAAACTACTTGTTAACTCCAAACAAGGAGGGACAACTCACAGGATTTATTGTGGAGTCTTTCCCTGTGTTTACTCTAAGGCTGTAAACCTAACCAGTAGACTTCTCGCACATCTTAATTTCAAAAGAGCTTTCTTACCAGGTATGTACTGCCTTAGCAGCAGTCTCCCTATTTGCAAGGTGAAGAACTCGTCAACTGCTACATTGTTTCCATGAGTATTCATCTCTGAAAACTTGACAGACACATTTCCACAACTATCCAAATTTTGAATAACCTGCCATGGTATAGGTGGGCCTGCAGCAGAATTGGCATTGAAATACAACATACTCTACAAAATCAAAAATCTGCCTCTGCTTGTGACTGATGCGAAACAGGTGGTTACCCAAACCGCAGGAGTAGAATTGTATGGTGTTTGTGGACTAATGCCATTGTTAGCATTAGGCCCAAAATCTTTGTCGGTGCCCCAAGTGAAACTGGGCCTGCTGTGAGTACCCTCTTTCCTTTTCTTAACCCTGTCCTGAGCAACATTACTACCCTGGCTGTCCAGTGCACATTCCAGCGGCCCTATCCAGGTGTTCCATACCATGAGGTCCTGAGGAGGTTCACCCCCCATTGCCCTTGGGGTTGAAACGTTGTTGACACATTCTACAAATGAACAACCTTTGAAGCCCTTTAGCATTGTACTAAAAGTCTGACTCTCTATCTAAACATATTGCAGTGTGGTCGTTTGTTATACATAGAAACGTTTTATACCACTCACTAACACTCCTTTTTTTTTTTTTTTAACTTGGGACACCGCGCACATGTTTGTTCGCAATAAAAAAAATAATCATCTACTCAGTAAGAGAGTCTTTTCATAACTCTACCCAGTGTATAATTCTGATTATTTTAGTGACATTCATTTCCAACAAAAATATATGCTATTGGGCGTTTTATTTATCAAGCATCTAATACATAGGCCACAAGAACCGCTGTTCCTGTTAAATGATTGATACCCTGGTTCCATGTGAGAAAGCTAAACCTTGTATTGGATACTTATAATAATTGGCAGCAATTTAGGAAGTGTATTCTTGTGGGAGTTTGGAAAGTTTCTTTCTGATCTAGCAGGGTGGGAGGGAGCAAAATTTTTTTCTTGTATAATAACTTTAGTCCAATTTAATGATTCTGTTGGAAATTTGGCAGACTGTTTACAAATTAAGTCTCGTGTTCGAATCCCAGCTTTTATACAGATCCAACAAGGGTGGGGCAATGTTATAAAGTGGAGTCAAAGGTAAAGAGTGTTTCTGATTTAGAGATGTGCAATGCTCAGCAGTCAATATTTTGCATTTAATGAAACTCTATCATGTGTTGCTCAGGTCAAGGGTGAAGATTAATTTGCTGCTAACTTTGACTCTCATAAACAAAAAATGTTTCTGTCGGGTTCTCATAGGTTACTTATCGGCGCACTAGTGTTGCATACAAAATGCACAAAGAATTTTTGGGGATGAATATCACACACGCCTGAACACAGATGTTCAGTTCAAAATAACGACCATGAAGCAGTGTGTGTGTGTATCTACTGTTCATATTTATCAGAATTAAATCATTCATGTATGTTCACTTCTGCAGTAGGTTAAAGCTGTTTACAATGGGTGAAATATTTAAATATACAAAGTGATGATGTGACATATGTGCTCAGTGATAAACAATTGTGCAGTATATACAAGGTGGTTCAGGACATTTGTACAGGGGAAAGGGAAAAGAACAGGTGGTCAGACATAGAACCAATGGCCCTGGTAGCTAATGGTGCTACTTTTGGTCCGCAGAGACTTGGTCAATCTGAGCCTTATTATTGTCGTTGACGTTTCAACCCATGTTGTGCTCCCTCTGTAGTCACTTAGGGTCTTCATCAGGACACAGTGGGGGAGGGGTAGTGCCAGTCTAAGGATTGAAAAGACATGTGAATGTCAGGCGTGTGGGTCGCTTGTTTATGAGCGATGCATAATTAGAGGCAGGGGGGTGGACAACTCACCTAGTGCAAACCAGATGGAGTCCTGGCTGCGTGTGCCTCTTAGTGGCACCTGGCGGTGTAATCAGGGTAGACCCGGGCATACCATTAAGTGGAAAATAGAAGGTTGTGTGGTTACCTAAGCGCCAGGGACGGACTTAAGTATCGTTGTGTGCATGGTGGCCACATAACTGGGCCTGTGCTAGTTAGATATTAGTGTTGTGTATGCTGTGGTGGGATAACATCCTGCCAGTTGAGGTACTCAGTTGGTCTATGGATCCTAATACTAAAATGCACAGATGGTTTAAAATGGGCATGCCGAAGGTATATGAGGCGCAGTGTGGTGCTCAAAGAAGCGCAATTAAAATAAAAGTTGAATACCGGCAAATCGTATCCTGCCAGTGGAGGTACTCTGTTGGTCTATGGATCCTAATAATAAAATGCACAGATGGTTGAAAGCGGGCGTGCCGAAGGTATACGAGACGCAGTGTGGTGCTCAAACAAGCACGATTAAAATAAAAGTTGAATACCGGCAAATCGTATCAAACAAGCGCGATAGCTAAAAAGGAACAAACTGATTTGTAGTGTAAGTGCTCAAGCACTGTTGGCGGTGGGTGCAAAGTCAACAATTCGTGCAAAAATTGCACAGCTGGCTTAACCAGATTGTGTCAACCAGGCGTGCCGAAAATATATGGGGCACAGCGTGGTGCTCAAAAGAATACTCCTCCGCTAGGTAATAAATTAAGTGCAACACTGGCTAATTATGTGCAACAAGCGCAATAGCTAAACATGAGCAAATTAAGCTCCTTGACAATTATGGTTCAAATTAGCATGCCACAGCTAACCCGCGGGGAATCAACACAGGAGTATTAGACCCAGCAGTAGCTTGGACTCAGTAAATACTGATCCGAGCAGCAGTGGCTCATCTTTGGTAGTTGTGAATGGCTCTGTCAAGCGGCGAAAGAGAAGAGGCCATCAGTCCTGCGTTGTCTCTGCGAATGAATCCGATCAAGTCCACGTAGACAATGGACCCTTAAATGCAGATCGGCTTGCTATACAGCGTGCACGTTGCGTGACTTCAATAGAAACATGGTTTCTAGGCAACGGGGGATGATCGATAGGAGATTGAGGATGTGTTCTGAGTGCTTCCACCTCCCCTCTGCTCTGCTCAGGATTACCTCAGATTAAACGTGTGTGTGCTGTTTGAGATTATTTAACACAATATTTGCGATGTGTGCCTGCATGGTCATGCAGATCGATTATTCATAAACATGTCTATGCATTGGATGTTAAGAAAGACATATACATACGGTAATTCATTACAAGTGGGGAAATTAGAATCATGTTAAGCACAACACAGTTATTCAGAGCGATAGTTGTTTACAAAACCTGATGTGTTACATACAGGGTTACAAAAACTTTGGTTTAGTGCATCTCACAATTTGTGTGCTGAGAGGAGGCCTGCACGTAATCATATGCGGTAGTCTTCCTGAACATAATGAAGTACAGTTTTGCTCATGCGAGGTACATCAACTGTGGTGGTGGGCCTCCGCAACGCCTACCAGTGCTAGGGGTTCGCCCTTCTCTGCACAAGTCCTCAGACCAATAGGATAGAAGTTGGCACAGAAACTGGAATAGGAAATACAAAGTTTATTAACTTCATGAGGTGGAACTACATTCACACAACACCCTTCGGCAATGTATGAAGTAGCACCCTGAATGGAACGAGCTTGGTCCTTTTATACCCACACAGGGGCTAAAAAGAAGGCGGTACAAGTACAAAAAGTAGGTTTTAGGTACATATAAGGGCATACAGAAAATGCACAGTCAACAAGTGGGAGGGGCTAACAGTTGCTAATTCTGGTGAACACATCCTGACATTTACAGACTAACAGCAGCTGCATGGACAGCTGTAAGCTCAACTGAGCATGTGCAAAGTGGAAGAGGCTAAATATAAGCTGTCTCCAGGCAGATTTCAAGAGCAGACAACAGCAAGGTAGAACAGAGCACATGGCACGCACGTTGTAGCACATGGCAAACAAAATGGCTGCCAGAAATACTAAATGGATTCCACAAAATGGACAAGATAGCCTCTAAATACAGGATGGCTTCTGCTAATGCTAACCCAATCGCTCCCAAATTACAACAAACTACCCTTTTACCATTAGCTGAAGACATTCGTTCATCTGGGGTAATCTAGATATTCATCCTGTACATTGATGCTCATCAGTTCAGTGACCTCTTTATTTAGCATTTGTTGGGCTTTCATTTCTGCAACATTTCTTTTAGCAGGTGTACAAGCAGTGATGCAAATAGTGCAAAGCATGGGACCACATTGTATGCATATACAGCATGTAAATAATATCACCAATAGTATACATAGCATAGTCAGTAGCTTCCAGCCCCAAGTAATAAAGAGTGTCCACAACCATTTAAAAAAAAACTCCATGTACCAGTCTCTGGATGTATCTCCGCAGCAATCTTATTTACTTTAGAGATTGCATCATATACTGAAGGCGAGTGATCCAGAATGAAAACACAACAGCTGCTGCCAATGATGCGACATGCAACACCTCGATCAGCCAAAATCACATCAAGTACCGTACGATTTTGGAGTGCTACAATCCTCGCCACTTGCAGCTCCTCTGTAATGTTCCCAAGTGCCATTGCTGTTTGATTGGTAACAGCTTCCACAACACGAGTCAATCGTCTTATCTTTCTGCTGATCAATGCAGCACCCACGAAGAAAAATAAGCCCAAGTTAAAGTCGACAAATTGTTGCAAAGTGGTGTCAGTTTGGTCAACTTCATCCATACTTATTATCCTCTTATTTCAGTTCTTGGAAATGTCATTGTATAATTTGAAGTCGAGGTGATATGACGCAAGTACCAAAAACACAGAGGGCAATAGAAAGGACACGTAGCAAACCCCTGACCACCCAACAGGTAGTTGATAATATCCCTTATTTCCGCACAAAAAGTAATTATTAAGTGAAGACGTAAAACTGCTGTTATTAGCACCTTCAATGGTTTGAATTTTTAGTACATTCTCTTCTCCCCACTGGAATTCTCCCAATACTACTAATACACAAGTCTGCTTTAGCTCTGGCAACAGAAATCGCAAATGGTTCATTTTATAGTCCTCGTATTTGTGAAAACATGTGGCATGGAAATATTGTCAGGTTGGTACTCCTCCCATTCCCATTTAGTTCCTCTAGCTTGAGGGTAACCATTCTCATCAGGAAAACATTCTTTATTAAGGTGATAATTGATTTGTCCCACTGTCATCTCTGTAATGTTGGGCCTTTCAGAGGCAAACAAAAGCACAAACCAGGCTTGACAAGAACCCTAATGTGAAAAAGGAAGAGGAATGAAAGGTGTTCCTCCTTTCTTTTGGTGTGCAGGTATCCCACACACCCAACAGTTGGTAATATTTATGGCATTATGAATATGATGCAACATCTGGATGAACGTATTGTTTAGGTAGGATTGTCGATGCTTCTGCTCATGATAGGGAAGCGTAAAGTAGTGGTGCTCAACTGGTACTGGAGTAGTGGCGATCAAAAGCTTTCGAAAAGGAGCCACTTTCTCAACATACCATGTAATTGCCGCCATAACCACCATAGCACCAACAAACCCTATAGCATAAAGGATTTTGTTATTGCAGATCTTAGCAACCTTTGATCTTTCAGCAGACAGGATCACTTTGTTGTAGTGGCGATCAAAAGCTCTTAAACAGAAGCCACTTTCTCAACATACCATGTAATTGCCGCCATAACCACCATAGCACCAACAAACCCTACAGCATAAAGGATTTTGTTATTGTACCCCAGTTTGGACCCAGTCATATGCAAATCAGTCTTGACTCTGTTCTTTGTTAGAACAGTCCAGCCCGAACTGCCAAGCCAAATCCTCCCTGGACCTGGATATTGTATGAGAGCCACTCCTTTAGGCAAAATGAAAGAATCAAGTTGTCTTTTCAATGCTTGACTGAAAATGCTAGGACTCTCAGTGTACCCTTGAGGAATTCTACAAAATCTACATGATTGATTATTCAAAGTGAAGCGAAACAAATATCAGCTATCAGGATGAATAGGAATCGAAAAGAAAGTGTTTTTCAGGTCAATCACAGAAAATGTAGTCGCTGTCGGGGGAACCAGAGTAAGAAGTGTCGTATTGTCAGAAACCACAGGGTATTGCGGCACAACAATCTTGTTAACTTCTCGCAAATCAATAATGAATCTTTAAATCCTAGTATCAGTGTCTTTTTTCAAAATTGGAAGAATCAGACTGTTGCAGACATTATAGGGAACTTCTTCCACAACCCCCACTTTAATCAAATCATGAACAATACGTATAAATGCTTCTTCGCCTTCTTGAGAAATTTGATATTGCGGCAATCGTGGCAATGAAGCACCCTCCTTGACACTAATATGCACTGGCAGAATAACCATTTGCCCTACATCGGTGTCTGAAGTAACCCACAAAGTACTAGGGAGTGAAGCTAATGCAGTATTCTCTTTCACAAGACAATATCTATCAATCACAGGGTAGTTGTCATTCAAAATAACACGTACTCCTTCAGGAGAACATCGTATCGTAGCCCTGAAATGCTTGAGCATATCAAGTCCCACAATATTGTCTGGTGTATTTGGAGAAAGCAAGAACGGACATGGAGTAGTGAACTTATCAACATAGAATGGAAGTGGTTGTGATAGCGGGCTAAGGGAAGGTGTTCCTTCGAAACCTATCGATGTAATGGTTAAGGCAGAGAGGGGAGCCCTTGGAACCAAGTGTTTAGATAAGGCGCTACGAGTAGCTCCTGTATCAACCAGAAACTGATCAGTAGAACCCAAAACATGTGCTGTAACATAGGGACCCTTCTGATCTAATGGAACTTCAACTGATTCCTTACCCCATCCTAGGCAATCCTATGCATAAGCAGAATCTTTCAAATCAGACGGCACATAATCAGACATTTGATATTGATTTTGTCTATCAAAAGTGTTAAACCCATCCTGTCCACGTGTATTAGCATCAAACCTTGCACAATCATCCGGGCTTCCTCTAGGCCCTAAATATCCTGAACGATTTCTCATTTGTCCCCGTCCACGTGGATACTGCTGAGCACGCAATGCTGGACAATCAGAAGCCCAATGTCCAAATTTCCTGCAGTACGCACGCTGGTCAACGGACAAATTTGAACGAGCATAAGAAGGAAAAGACGAACCATAAGACCCTCGTCCACCTCTATCACTACCTCTAAAAGGTGGACCATAAGCCTGAGCCAACATAACCTTAATTTTTAACTCCTTAGTCTTCTTATCCTCATTACCCTTCGCTTCTAATTCCTGCCGTTCATAATACTGAGCCATAGTCAAAAGAGAAATCGGAGAAGAGGTAGTCCATGAGCTCTCACTGGCCTTAAGGCGACTAGCTATTCCTGGCAACAGGTTTGTGCCATATTTATCGACAAACAGATGCCTGCCTGTGTCATCTGTCAATGACTGGCCACTAAAATTATGGAATGCCTCTTCAAAGCATGTGAAGAAGTCAGTAACCGATTCATCTGCCTTTTGCTTACACGATGCTAATACAGTCCAGTCTATCTTCTTAGGGGCAATAATCGTTTTTAATTTTACTATTATAGCTGCGGGAAGATCTAATATTAACTGATATGGTTTCTGCGCAGGTTCTCTTTCTCCATCTAATTGTTCTAAATCTTTCCATAATGCCCAAAAATTCAGGGGGTAATATCAAACCGAAAAACAGGTCAATATCGGGCAAAGTCATAGTACAAGAGCTAATAGCACCCTCTACTTCCTCAAACAATGCTGCTGGATTCTTTCGTGGATCAGGTAATGTTGTTTTAAGGGCCATGACATCCGCTCTATTCCAAGGAGTGTAATCCCAATTATAAACAAAATACCCCTTTGCATCAGTAGAATTCTTATCGTCGCTAGTTCCTGTATCTCTAGGAGGAACATACAAAGGTGCGGCTTCCCGCATAGGTCTCACATGAACTACAACAATCTTATCTGTTTCGGGAGTAGAAGCTCGTGCCATGTTAATCCAGGGTGTTTGTGCAGCTGCTTCTGCTGCCTTTTTCTCCTCTCGCAAACGGACGGCATCAGCACGCAGTTTAACCAAACGTCTAATTGTATCAGCCACCTGAGAGAAAACAAAATGACCATCACGCATTTGCTTACAGTCATTTGCTACATCATTGGGTTCCAATTCCTCAGACTATGTGGATGAAATTGAACAACAACTGGGAGTGAGAGAAAGCTATCTCCCCACGTCAAGAGATCCCAAGGGTGACATTAGGTTGCTTATTGAGAAACTGACTGATGAGAGACTGAAGGAAGGCTTCTTGAGTGAACCAGAGAAAGAGTTCTTGACTAACAAAGAATCCCCACAATATATATCCTCCCCAAGGTGCACAAATGCCTGGAGAAACCACCAGGGAGGCTGATCGTTTCTGACTGTGGTTCCGCTCTTGAAAACCTTAACCAATTCATTGATCACTTTTTCCAGCCCTGGGTGATAGAGACGAAATCGTACGTAAGAGATACAATGCACATTATCAAACTACTGGAAGGCCAGCAGTTTGACTTTCGAACCCAACTACTCGTGACACTTTACGTTTCCTCTCTGTATACGTCGATACCGCTGGCCAAGGCACTGGAGGTGGTACGATCAACCATTGTCAAATGCCCAAAACCACACTGGATTATAAAAGATTTTTGATTACCATGTTGGAAATCGCTATGAAGAGAAACTATTTCATATTCAGGAACCAGCACTTTTTTCAGTGCAAAGGCGTAGCAATGGGTGCTACATATGCTCCCAGCCTGGCTAACATTTTTATGGGCGACTATGAAGAAGAACACCTGTACAGCCGTGACAATCCATTCATCGATTTGATAGCAGTATGGAAACTCTACATAGATGATGTGATAATGATTTGGACTGGCACAGAGGAGGAACTCAAAGAATTTGAGCAGTGGCTCAACTGCAGAACATGGGATATCCAGTTCACCATGAACTTCAACAGTGAAGCCATCGACTTCCTGGACCTCACATTCCGAGTCGATGAAGGTCTTATATACTGTGACTTGTACCGCAAACCCGCAGAAAGGAACACACTCCTCAAATATGAGTGACGCCATCCACGCAATCTGAGAGACAACTTACCCTACGGGCAATACCAGAGACTGAGGAGGAATTGTACACGCAGGTAAGACTTTTTCAAGGAAACAGAAAACCTCAACAAACGGCTGAAAGAGCAGGGCTACCCAACAGGACTACTCAAGCGAGCAAGGAAGCGAGCATGGTACTGTCCCCAGGAACAACTACTGCAGCCCAAGGAGAAAAAGACCAAACGGAGAACATTGTCCGTGTCACCACGTTCAACTCCAAGAGCAACAACATAAACAAGCACTGGCGTTGCCAATAGGTCTCGCATTAGGAAAGTGTGGGCTATTGGTATTGTAAATGACAATTATTTTTTTAATATGTGTTGGCACTGAAAATATATAAATTAATAGCATTGTTATTTACAAAGCCAATAGCTTACACTTTCCTAATGAATTATGCAGATTATAAACATGTATAGCATTGCCCAAAGTAGGAGTGAAAGTTAACAGTGAAAACGAGAGATTGTTGATAAGCAGAGTGCTAAACACATGTAGAGAGCATTCCGTATATTTTGAAAGTAAATAAAAAACGCTGTAAACAGCAAAGAAGCTTGTCCTACAGCGTGGAAAACTAGATGTGCGGGCCGGCCAGCAGTGAATAATTAGGGGAGAGAGAGGGGAGGTGCTGGGGAACAGATGGCCGTAAAGCAGGGGGCACCCTTTGAAGTCACGGCCGTGAATAAGTGAGGGCGGGGGGCGGGGCAGCGGAAGCCTTTGATGAGGCAAATGCTGCTGGCAAAGCTGGCTGGGGAGGGGGAAAGTTTATGGCCCAAAAGCGCGTGCCTGTGGCCACGTGAACTCGAAGAAAACCGCATGGAAAAACCTGTGGTTTCACGAGTATTTTGAGCACTTGAATTCTCGCTCCCTCAATGCGCTTGCTCGCATTGATAGGTCGCGAGACCTAAAAAATCATCAAGAAGTACTGGAACCTGTTTGCGAATGACCTCAAATCACTGAGCATCCCCTCTTTGCCTTCAAGAAGGGCAGAAATATGAGAGACAATGTAGTCAAGGCGTATCTTGAGCCACCAAGGCCTCCCGACTTGAGGAGTCAATTGCGACTTCCACCGATAACCGGGAACCACAAATGTGGCTCTTGCAAAGCTTGTCCACTTACAGTTGAAGGCGCTACCTTCGCATACAATGGCCTAGCGCATAAGTTACCAGTGTTCACTAACTGCAACAGCGTCAATGTAGTGTATATCATTATATATCTGTGCAATTCACCATATGTAGGGCAAACTACGCAGAAGGTTAAGACATGTATGCTCCAGCACATGAGTAGAGTACGGTGCAAGGTTCAGGGAGCCCCGCTCATGGACACAATCACCCCCCGGAGAGCATTAGATGGCGGGTATTGGAGAAAATCTTCCCACACCCTAGAGAGGGGCCAGTAGCAGCTGCTCTGAACCTTAAGGAGTGCAGATGGATCCACTCCTTAAGCTCCGTGGCGGCTGGCCTCAATGAACATGAGGAGGCGGCGGCGAAGCAAATGGGTTTAGTGGCGGCTGGCCTCAATGAACATGAGGAGACGGCGAAGGAAATGGGTCAATTATAAACCGCACACCTCTTAAGATGCTTCTACATTGGAGAGTCCGGCAGGCACACACACCATGGTTAGTGGCTGTTGGCTTCCAGTACACACACTGTGACATGTACCACCACTATCTGTATGTCACATCTGCTTATCAGTATAAGCGTCTGTGTACTGCACATGATCACAACCGCACATCATTACTTGCAGGCATTCTATCAGTACACACATTGTGGCATGTACTACCATTGTTTTTGTATGTTGCAACCGTCTTTCAGTACAACTGTTTGTGTACTTATGCATGTTACAACCGCTTAATAGGACAACCATTGATGTACCTCGCATGAGCAAAACCGTAAATCATTATATTCAGGCAGACTATCCCATATGATTATGTGCAGGCCTCCTCTCAGCACACAAATTGTGAGATGCACTAAACCAAACATTTTGTAACCCTTTATGTAACGCATCAGGTTTTGCAAAAAACTGTCGCTCTGAATAACTGTTTGTGCTTAACATGATTCTAATTTCCCCATTTGTCATGAATTACCGTATGTATATGTCTTTCTTAATATCCAATGCATAGACATGTTTATGAATAATCGGTCTGCATGGGCATGCAGGCACACATCGCAAATATGGTGTTCATTAATCTCAAACAGCACACACCTGTTTAATCTGATGTAATCCTGAGCAGAGCTAAAGGGAGGTTGAAGCACTCAGAACACATCCTCAATCTCCTATTGATCATTCCTTGTTGCCTAGCAACCATATTTCCTTTGAAGTCACGCAGTGTGCATGCTGTATAGCACGCCGGTCTGCACTTAAGGGTCCATTTTCTACGTGGACTTGATCGGATTCATTTGCAGAGACAACGCAGGACTGATACCTGCTTCTCTTTCGCCGCTTGACATATCCATTCACAACTACCAAAAGTGAGCCACTGCCGACCGGATCAGTATTTACTGAGTCCACGCTACCGCTGGGTCTAATACTCCTGTGTTGATTCCCCGCGGGTTAGCTGTGGCATGCTATTTTTAACCATAATTGTCAAGGAGCTTGCTTTGCTCATGTTTAGCTATCGCGCTTGTTGTTCATGATTCACCGGTGTTTCAATTAATTTATTACCCGGCGGAGGCGTATTCTTTTGAGCACCACACTGCGCCCCATATATTTTCGGCACGCCCGGTTAACACAATCGGTTTAAATCAGCTGTGCAATTTTTGCACAAATTGTCGACTTTGCACCCACCGCCAACACCGCTTAAGGACATACACTACAAATCAGTTTGTTCCTTTTTAGCTATGGCGCTTGGTTGATACGATTTGCTGGTATTCAACTTTTATTATAATCACACTTGTTTGGGCACCACACTGCACCTCATATACCTTCGGCACGCCTACTTTCAACCATTTGTGCATTTTAGTATTAAGATCCATAGACCAACTGAGTACCTCCACTGGCAGGATATGATTTGCCGGTATTCAACTTTTATTTTAATCGCGCTTGTTTGAGCACCACACTGCGCCTCATATACCTTCGGCATGCTCATTTTAAACCATCTGTGCATTTTAGTATAAGGACCCATAGACCAACTGAGTACCTCCACTGGCAGGATGTTATCCGAGCAAAGCATACACAACACAAATATCTAACTAGCACGTGCCCAGTTATATGGCCGCCATGCACGCGACAACACTTACGTTTGTCCCTGGCACTTAGGTAACCTCACACCCTACTATTTTCCAGTTAATCGTACGCCACGTCCACCTTGATTTCACCACCAGGCACCACTAAGAGGCACATGAAGCCCGGACTCCATCTGGTTTGCACAAGGTGAGTTGTCCACACCCCTGTCTCTAATTATGGCTCGCTCATACACAAGCGACCCACAAGCCTGATATTCACATGTCTTTTCAATCCTTAGGCTGGCAGTACCCCTCCCCCACCCTGTCCTGATGAAAACCCTAAGTGACTACAGAAGGAAGCACAACATGGGTTGAAACGTCGACGACAATATGAGGCTCAGATTGACCCAGGCTCTGCAAACCAAAAGGAGCACCATTAGCTACCAGGGCCATTGGTTCTATTTCTGGCCACCTGTTCTTTTCCCTTTCCCCTGTACAAAAGTCCTGAACCACCTTGTACATACTGCACAATTGTTTATCACTAAACACATATGTCACATGATCACTTTGTATATGTAAATATTTCACCCATTGTAAACAGCCTTAATCTACTGCAGAAGTAAACATACATGAATGCTTTAATTCTGATAAACAGGAACAATAGAGACGTACACACTGCTTTTTGGTCATTATTTTGAACTGAATGTCTGTGTTCAGGCATGTGTGATATTCATCCCCAAAAATTATTTGTGTATTCCGTATGCGACACTTAGTGCGTTGATAAGTAACCTTTGAGAACCCGACAGAACCATTTTCTGTTTATGATTGTATACCCAGGTTGTGAGGGATACAGGGTCACCCCATTTTGTTATTTGGCTAACTTTGACTCTATCACTCGCGTCACAGTGGGCATGTGCGCAGGATGGCCCCCGGCCGTCCGAATCTCGCCCACTCTGTAAAACCCCTGCGCAGCACAAATATTTGCGCCGCATACAAGGGGTTAACAAATCTGCAGACTATTTGGCAGGATGTTAGCAAGTTAGGCCAAGTACAAGGATTTCAAGGTGATGTTATATAGGGAGTTAAAGTGGAAGGGGAATGTCATAATGCTTTGATTTGCTAGTGAATTTAGAGAAAGTACGTAGAGATGCACAAAATTTGGCGAGCATTTGGCATCTTTAAATTCTAATGCTGAGCTTCATGCAGATTTATCGAGTGGGATTGGCTGGGGGGTGGGTAGTAATTTACTGATAACTTTGGCAGCCTTTACCAAATACGCTCAACATTCATTAGAAAATTATATGATTCATTTTCTATTGGTATTTGAGGGTAAAGCTAGTCCAGAGCTCTAGTTACATGCAGGTCTGCCAATTATGAAAAAGATAATAGGGATTCAACAGCTTTGATTTGCAAATCACTTTGACACTGTTTAATGAATTTGCATGAACATTGTGATACCAGATTTGTGGTTACATGCAGCTTGTATGTGCAGCCGTTCGTTGGCCGCTTAGGAAGCTTGTTTGCCTACAGCAAACCACTGTTGCTCACACATTGAGCAGGCCAACCAGTGTCGCACACAACTGAAGGCCATGCAGAACTGGGGAATGCTGTAACGTGATACAGAGGCTTATCATTCACCATCATGCATACCACATATTTCCACCAAAACACTGGTAAAACTCTTCTTTTGTGAAACTATATTATGTTTGACCTTTGCAGAGTGTTTAGTTAGCTGAACAACTGATTGTCCTGAGGCTATAGTCGGTGATGTGTCCTGTCCATGCCTTTTAAATATTGCCTCTGCCTGCAAAAAATGTATGTAAAGTGACTGATCACAGACCTAAGCATATAGATTGTGTATATTCTTTTCATTTTATCTCTTCAGACACATGTACATCACACAGTTTTAGGCAGCATCCGTGGCTGATGGGATGGCAAGTCTCTTGCATGTCTCTAAAGAGAGTGCTCCCCCTGTCTTATGCTAATCTCTGGGCAACTCACTAAAAAGCTACTGTATGGTTTCTACATCCCTACCTCGGTGAGCATGACAATCTTACATGTCCACTGAGGGTCCTGCTGTTTACATGGATTGAGACCCTAGAGCTTGGCTCTGAGGTCGAGGGGGCATGCCTAGTGCCCCTCTTTTTTCAGAGAATGGCTACTGCCCTGTCTATACAGGCTGTGGTAGACTGACAGTGGTGGCAACAATACATCTACAGTCAGGAGGGTGAGTCCCTAGCCACCCTCCTGACCTAGTCTGTGCATTTTGCCATGCCTGTGGTCCTGTTGCCTTTCTCTACCTGCATTGTGTTTGAGAGCCCGTGGTTGTACTCGGGAAGAATGGTGAGCTGAGCCAGCTTGAGGAATGCGAGTTGTTCAGATGGACAACCTGGCTCCTCCCATGCCCCTCCTCATTTCCTTGGAAAGGCCTGGTGGGCTTGGGTAGACACTCCGCTCTTATCTGGGGTTAGCTGCAATAACTCTGCTAAGAGGACCCTCCCCCACTGGTCATGCCTCCTGGTCTAGAGTTAATTAAAATTCCTCTTTAGGGATTTGCACAGGCTGGTACCAGGAAACATGGAGGGTAATTGTGCCTGCTTTAGCCATGCATTGAAAATGCCATGAATGATTTGTGATTGGAGGTGTATTCAGGAAGAAAAGGTAGCAGACCCAGTGATTGGATGAGCCTATCAGTCAGAGGTAATAAAGGTCTGGCCTGTGTGGTCAGCTGTTGTTCAAGACTGGTTCTATGACTGAAGAGGCGGCCACACCAGGTCCGTCTGAAGATAGCCAGGTGCGACCCGCAGTGTGAAGTCAGGCAATAGGAAACTGCTCACTGCGTCTGGAACTTCAGGAAGTTTTCTCTATGACGGATGGAGTCTGCTGCCAAGAGTTCAATGAGAATCCTTGGCATCAACAGCATGGGAAAAGACCAGCTGTTTCTGTGAGACTTGTGGAGCGTGCGCTTTTGAAAAAGGAAATTGCAGACAGCTGCCCAATGTGTGGAAATGAAGCTTACAGCACATCGAGGGAGTTGTTGTTGAAAGGAAGCAAACAGCACGTCAAGGGAATTGGTATGGAAAGGAACCTTACAGTACATCAAGGGAGTTGGTGTGAAAAGGAAGCTTGCAGCACATCAAGGAGGCTGGTTTGAAAAGAAAGCTTGCAGCACATCAAGGAAGCTGGTGTGAAACGGAAGATTGCGGCACATCATGGAAGCTGGTGTGGAAAGGAAGCTTGCAGCACATCAAGGGAGTCAGAGAGGGGGAACCTTGATTTTAGTCCTTGAAAGTAAGATCAAATCCCCTATTAGCTCCTCCCCTGTGCTGTGGGAACCTGTACAAGCAGTAGCTGGGAATAGAGGCCAGTAAAACAGGCCCCCACCTTTCTTGTTGTGATCTCTGGGGGTATCAGGGTGAACTGGCACTCTGTCCAGCCACTACCCTCCAACAGCTAGCCAGTGGCTACTGGACTAGTGAGACTCCAGTAAACTGTGCTGTGCCAAGACATCAGGAACCTCTGGTCCGATCCCTGACCCCACTAGAGCAGTGTCTTCACTCAGGATGGGATGGCACTTCTGTTGCTTTGGGTGGGGGTTATGGGTCTGATCAAGAACCTTTAACTTCATATCATATGCTGAAACTAGATCCTTTCAATCCAAAGATTGGTATCAAGGCTCATAGCGAATTAGAGCTGCCCTGTGAAACATGATCTGCAATATGCAATGCTAATTGTGTGTTTTCATGTTAACTGTGTTTTACAGTGCTTGGCGTCTAGGCGCTATAATACTGTTTGGGGTCAGAACTCTGGCCCAGAGGGTTGTAGATACATCTGGTTTTCACTGTTTATCCCGTTTTTTTGTGTAGTATAATTATCTTGTGGGTATTAAAGTACTTTTATTTTATAAAATGTAAAGCACTGACTGAGCATTGAGTTTATCAGCTGGTAGTATGGTGTGCACTGTATTCTGAATGTCTAACCCCACCTCACCTCCTTGAGTAAGCCGAGGACTCCTCTGTCTCGCTACCCTGAGAGAGTCAACTGCTGGAGAGGAGTACTTGGTTATCCAACTTTGGGTCCACTAGTACTGAAGCCCCAGGACAACAGTGGGAGAGCACTCCAGTTGATGCAATTGAAGCGCAGTAACCCCTGAGTGCCCTGGTGCCCAGGAAACCGGGTCTAACAGTTGCATATCATTTACACATGTGAAAAACCATACAAAGTGTGGATTGAGACTGTCTGTCTCCTAGGAGATTCTGAATAGATGAGCAGCTTCCAACTCCCAGCCATCAAACCTTGTCTAAGGTTGCTGGGACTTTATATAGTCTGCTATTGGTTGGTACATGTGTGCACTGATTGGTGGTTGTATCTGTTGTCATTCTCATTGGTTGGGTATTTGAGGGTTCTGATTGTTTTATGGGTCTGTGACTCAATCAGTGTGGGGTTGGGGCTAGGGTTAGGATTTCTATTGAAAGTAGGGACTAGGACCTCTTGTGTGATTGGTCGCTGGGACTAGGGTTTGGACTAGGGCTTCTTTTGTAATTGGTTGCCGGATTCGGTGTTGGACTAAGGCTAGGGTTTGGCTTTTCATTGGAAGTAGGGACTAGAGTTACCTGTGTCATTGGTTGCTGGGATTAGGATTGGGACTACTGCTAGAGCTAGGGCCTCTATTGGACAAAGAGATTAGTTTTTTTTTACCCTGATTGAGTGCTTGGACTAGGGCTTAGATTGGCAGTAAGGTCCTGGTCTCCTATTGGTTTTAGATATTAGGGCTAGTGTTATGATTGGATAGTGTTAAGGCTAGTGTTTCCATTGGCTGAATGGGTCACCTGATTACTAGGGCTACAAAAAGCCAAGGTTTAGGGCGTTTCAGCCCGGGCGTCGAGGCTAAGGGTGGAGAGGACAAGGGCAGTTGCCTGTTTGAGCCTGTTCAGGACGAGGACCAGAAATACTGCCCATTTTCCCATTCAGGTATACCCAACCGACACCATCCACATCCACATACAGAGTAACACACTCACACCAAATGTACACTGTACACTTACCACAAACAAGTCCTCTACACATCAATGTACCAGCATACACTACAAAATCACATCTATACACCCTATCCCAGGTACCACACATTTTCACCATCACCTACAAAAAGTACACAACTCTATCCTATACCACTAACCAATCCAACCATCACTAACACAACCCCATTCCACACCATACATAACTGCAACCCATCCAGAGACACAATCCCCACTCTAATTACTCCTAACAGACCCCCTTTTATCATTAACAAACTCTAACTTAGCCTTCCATCATTCGTCCAGCCAACAACCTCCTCTTCCTTCTACCACAATCACACAACACAAAACTTACATGCCACATATTTTAACTCTTGCAGCAAACCGGTCTAAAGCAAACAGTCTTAAATCTACTTCATGCCCTCCTACACACAACATACACTCTACTCACAAACACAACAACGCCGACTTTATCTTACAACTTCCACTCACAAATAACTCCATCTGGTAAAACAAATACATCAGCACTTCTTTTGGCTACTCCTCAAAAACAAAACGTATCAAGCACATCAGCACAACAAAATATCTCAAACACAACACCTCATAATACTTAGTCACAAAATACAATCATCCACCCACCTTTCAAACTACACAAATGAATAAACTCCAGTGCCAAGCTTTCTCACTCCCACCACACTCACACACATACAACAACACAGCAACTCTCTTCCAACCGCTGGACAATTTAGAACCTTACTACATGACCCACATGCTGAGCCACCACCACTGACTCATACACCTTCCGCCCTAAACACACGCAAACAATATAAACAACTTGCCACACATCACAACATTGCTTCTCCATGTCTATTGCACAACAAGGTTGCACTACAAAAACAACACCGCACACCAACTCACTCTCAAACACCGTCCCCCCACCTACACATGCAGAATCATCAAAATGCCTTCTTCTCATTACAGAACAGCTACATGATTGCTATCCTCACACAGCTAATATCAGCACTAAAAAGACACCTGCTACTAACCCATACAATACTGATCACTCTTCTACAGAACAAAGTCTCACTGTCAGCAAAGCACATTCTATAAACTGTCTACTATTAAATGCTTGATCGCTCTCAAAAAACAAACATCACATCTACGACCTTCTCACCGATGCAAAACCAGACATACTGTCTATAACGAAATCATGGATGGGAGATGATATGGCTCTAGCCCTGCATGAAGCCATTCCTCTAGGCTATCAAACCATCACCCAAAATCATATAGGCAAAAACGGAGGTGGTCTAGCTGTTGTGTTCAAGCAAACATTACATATCACAAAAGTTGACGACATCTCCATAAAGAATTGTGAGGCTCTTCTAACAAGATGCAATCCTACACCATCTTCCTCCTGTAACTTCCTGCTCCTTTAGAGACCTCCACCTAGCAAGGCGACATTTCCAGACGCACTTCAGTTTCAAACCTGATAACAGTACACTCCAACCAATGCGTTCTGGATGACCTCAATATTTGTTTTGACAAACCACTATGACCCATCCAAAAACAATAATCACTGGCCTAGACACACTGAACCTGCATCAGATTGTCCACAAACCCAGACACATCGTTGGACATATCCTAGATGTAATTTTTGCTAATACCAAACTAGTTACCTTTCAAACTATAACTCCAGTCACATGGTCAGGCCACCATTTGTTTGCTTCCAAACCTAAAACAACACTAAGCAACTCACCTAAAACCACCTTACGTGTATCCATGTATTGACCGTGGAACAAATTCAATTTGGAACACTTAGAAACACGACTAACATCCAGTACAGATCTAGAAATAATACATTCTGTTAAACTAGGAGTGGCAACGGGAAGCTTTTGATATCCTAATACCACTCAAAACCACACAACGGAACAAAAGAAAACAAGCACCTTGGAGAAATACAGAGATAAAAGACATACAACCACAAATTAGGAAAGGAAAAGTACTATTCAGACAGATTTCAAAATGCTAAATGTGCAAATAAAGAATTCTATAAAATACTCAATGAATTTAATTTCATAAACCAAGTTGCCTAAATGGAGCTCATCCTGTTACTCAAGATTTCACTGACAAACTAGCAAATCATTACACGGACAAAGCAGACACGTTGGACTCATACTTAAAGCAGAGACAAAGCACAAGGACTAACCTTTTTACAAAGAATTCTATAACTTAGCCTCTCCATTCCTTCCAACACATTTCACACAATAAATTTATGGACCTGGTCAAAGCAAGCAGGTCTGCTGGCCGCCCGTCTGGCCATGTCCACCACAAACCTCCAAGAGTATTCTTCTAATAACCTCTGATGCCACTCCAGTAAGAAAAATCATCAACAATTCCTTAACAACCAGAATATTTCCAGAAGAGCTCAAAGTCCTATATACGCCCTTTCCTGAAGAAAACAAACTTGGACCCGCTGAACCCTGACAACTACAGACCCATTACAAATGGACCTTTCCTGGGCAAACTGATGGAGCAGCGTTCGCCCAGATGTCACAATTCATTGAAGAGAATGCCATGCTTTCAGACTTCCAATCAGGATTTCATCTGGGAAGAGGCACAGAATCTGCCCTACTTACCATCTGGGATGACCTGAAGAACAAAGTTGACAGCAACGGGGTTGCTGCACTACTCCTCTTGGACCTCTCGGCTGCCTTTTGCACGGTTGACCATGACATTCTAATACAAAAACTCTACGAAGCCGGCATAGATGGGACTGCTTTAGACTGGATCATGTCCTAGCTTCAGAAGAGAACTGATGTCATCCATAATGTCAAGTTTCTCGTCCTTACCATACTTCACAAAAGCTGGGGTACATCAAAGCTCTATCATCTCACCCATGCTTTTCAACATCCACATGAAGTCATTACCAGTATTGAGCAATCAATTTCAGCTCATGTGCTATAACTATTCAGATGACACACAAAAACCCCTTCAACTGGAATGCCCCAAACACATTGGAAACTCGTCAGTGTTCAGTTGTCTCAGAGCCGTGGATCAATGGATAATTTGTAGCCATCTCAAATTGAATTCTTCCGAAACGGAGATACTCGTGTGGCAATTGGAAACATTATGACCCGCTTGCTGCCTGGCCTGATGGACTGGGATCACCGCCTAAAGTATCGAAGGAAGTAAAGAACCTCGGATTGACCATGGACTCCAAGCTATAGATGAATGCCCAAGTGGACAAACTAGCAAGATCAAGCTTTGCTGCTATAAAAACTCTGCGACAAATCTTCCCCCATTTGGGATTCCCAAACAAGGTCCAAGCCACAATCTTACTTGTTCTGTTCAAACTCGATTACGCCAACTGCCTTTACCACGGATCACCTTTAACGATTATGAAAAGATTACAAGGGGTTCAGACTACTCTTGCATATCAAACCGCAAGACAACATCTCCTCTAACTTGAGCCCTGCATTGGTTACCAGTTGCCAGAAGATCCACATTCAAGCTGCTTTGCATCACCCACAAAGCCATACATGGAATGGGGCCGCTCTTCATCCGGAATAAAATCACCAAACACATTCATCATAGGAACCTTCGCTCTAGAGTGGCACCTTGCCTCAAAATCCCAAGATACAAGAAAAAAACATGTGTGGCACATCCTTCTCTGTTCAAGCAGCCAAAATATGGAACTCTTTACCCCACAGCACAAGAGCCACCGACAACCACCTTCTCTTCAGAAAACTACTCAAGAATTGGCTCTTCCCCACAAAACCAAACACAAACTGAAACGGAATATCCCTCTGTATATAAGCATACGTTTGTACTATGGATATGTACCTATACATGTGTATTGCTTTTTATTAACATGTAGAATAATAGTTTTCATTTTTTTTCTTTAAATTTAAGTACAGCACTTAAAAACCAGAGTTTATCGAATGCATCTTTAATCTATTTATACTTACTTCCTTTATGCATCCATATACCTTCCATGTACTTGGATCTATATATTTATTACTTTCTGCCACAAAAAAGTATTATATGCACTACCTCTATCAATATCTTTAATCTACATATACTTACTTCTAATTCAGCATATCCAATGCTCTACCCTATTTTCACCCTCTGAGCTCGGAGCTTCTGAGCGTGGTGTGACCAATTCGACCAGCACATTCAGACTTGATCGGCAGCAGGGCAGAGGAAGCATCGGAGCAGGAGCGGAGAACAACGGTGAGGCTATCGGCAGCGGTAGCGGTAGCAGGCTGGTTGCAGGCAAGCTCCCAAATCTGTGTTTGGGCACGGGCCGGTTTTCAAACGTTACGTCCCCAAGCGCCACGGGAGCCGTTCATATCTTCAGCTCCCCCGGCCTACCAGCCTCCTCTGCCTCTCAGCCTCCCCTGCCTATGCCTCCCTCCCTCCTCCTCGCCCCCTCTTAGCCCTTAGTCCCATCTGCCTCTTGCAGCATCATTCAAACTACCGTAGAGGTCACGGACTGCTGCGCTGACCGCGTTACAGGACACGCCTCACCATGATTCATCGGAAGGGCAAGCGCGGCTGCCTTTTAGAAAGCAGCCTCACCAAGTGAGAGCCCCTGGGTACCTGCTGAGGTGGCCTGTTAGATCAGGTCTGGCCAGAGTCTTCAGTAGCCTCGTGATCCCTGCTTGCCAAAACTCCACACGTGCATCCGCACCCGCATCTGAAGCTGTCTCAACAACCCTCAACTATCTAAACTACCTAAAAGCCTGGCAGCCTTACAGCTTTACAGCCCTTGCAATAGTTTTTAAAAACTGACAAGAACTAAGAATCAAGAACCATTACTTTGAAACACCTCATCACCCGAGCCACTTCAGCTCGCTGTTACACCCAAGTCTGGTCCTGGAGTCGGTGTGGTCCAGAGTTGACGCAGGCGCCCACTTCATCATCACCCGAGCCACTTCAGCTCGCTGTTACACCCAAGTCTGGTCCTGGAGTGGGTGTGGTCCAGAGTTGACGCGGGCGCCCACTTCATGTGCCCTGTGTCCCCCCGTGTGATCCTGCCTGTTTGAGCATCGGCATCGGGGGGTCCTTCACTTACCTTTCTTGTTCATACAGCCCTTGGTCCATTCAGCCCTCAGCCTTCATTCCCGTCTAACCCACTTTTCCCAGCCATTTGAATTGCCTCAAGTGAAAGACCGGCAGTTCCCGAGGCAGCTGAGAGGCGGAGGCAGAGGGGGGGTGGATTGGGCTCAGGAAGAGGCCTAAAATCAGGGGGGAACCTCCTGATTATTCCGACAAACACTATCAAATTGAGCCAAGGGACAGTCCTTCATTAATCAAACCTTCTGCCTTCAGCCTCACTCATAAGAATTACAGACCTACAGGACCACAGGCACAAAAAGGCACTAAACTACCTGAGAAAATGAGATCAGGCAGGGAGAGACGTTCTGTCACATCCATAATCAACAAAAGGAAAAAAAGAGCAAAAGCCTAACTGATATAGTTAGCAATGAGAGTCCAATGACGGCAGAAAAAAACATTTCAGGCTCTGGTTGATGTTGAGGGGCTGGAGCAGACTGCAAAAACTAAAACGGGCAGTCATCAACCGAAAATGTATACGAAATTTGCTTTTTTAAGGGATGCGGGGTCAGTCCTTTGCATAAAAAATGAGTGTCTCAACAACCTCCCATCCCCTTTGCGCCCACTAAAAACAGATCCTCGAGCACATGCTGTAGACACGATGGTTCTAAATAGTGGAGTCAGTGAAGTTAAAAATGAAAAAGATGCCATCAGAGGTGCAGAGCGATAAGTATCCCATATTTAGAAGGCCAGAAAGAGAGTACGGCACATAAAGAATCGCCCCCCCAAACCCCTCCAAGCAACTGACACGGTGCTAGGGATCTCTCCGACATTAACATCAGGAGAAGGATCCGTCCCAGCCAAGAACAAGTTTGACAAAGAACCACCTCTCAAACCCATTGTCACCATTCTTTCGGGAAACTTTAACTCCAACTATAACTCCATTTTTGATAATCAAGATTTCCATTCCAACATTTACCAATACACTGGAAAATCGCCTGTAACTGCTCTTGGCATAACTCCCTTATCTATCGCGCACGACGAGGTGTGCGTAAGAATTCCACCTAATCCAACGGGGTTAAAATCATCAAAAAATGAACCCATCTAATCTAAAAAAGAGAATCACCTAGATCGTGTGGCACTACAGCCCCAAACACCCACGGGTCCAATGAGCACAACTCACTCACGCCCAGAGATTGGTTTGAAAACCCACCATTACGGGGCTAGCCCTAGTAGGGTGGAGGGTGTAACGAGCATCAACATAAGTACATCAAAATGGGATAATCCAACCACTACTGACAGTCTAAACTCTGTCTCTTCTCCCACTCTTAACACACTAGCCACTGATTTTTCTCGTAGCTCCTACCAAACAACTGGAGAAAAAGTCCCCGGACCAGTAGACTGCCTAACGGACTTAGCTGGTAATCAAGTTCATATGACACTTAGCCAAGAACAGCAGGAGCTTTCCAACTCCTACCTATTTACAGACTTCTGGCAGGCAAAGGCCATTACCATTCCAAAAACCAGCTACAATGAGACTAATCAATTAGACTTAGACAAGCTCTGGGAATTCTTATTGGACACCATGCAGCTTTCTGTCAAGTCAATGCAGTATCACTCCGACAAGATGGATGCCCAACTTTCCATCCTCAACTCAGTGGCTACTCACATTTCAACATTGACAGTAGACTGGCAGACATGAACACCTTGATCAAAAGGGCCCAGGCAGATACGAATCAGGTCCCAACGCATTGCACCTGTTTTTCCATAGTCGATAAACTTTCCACTCTTCCAGTGGTCATTGAGGACATCCTAGTAGACATCCGGAAAATAGCAAAAAACCCCAGCAATCAATCTTAGGATGCTCAAATAAACAGCCCTTCAATGGGCGAATCCTACACTGAAAGAAAAGGTGAACACAGGATGGTAAAAGGGTCTACTAAATAGTTCACAAAAGGAAAAGCGATTAGGTAATCACTTAAATGACAAGCAGATAATCTCTACCAAAAAAGCAGAAGATCAAAAGAGCGAGGACTCTGGAAGTCATAATAAAAAAAGAACACATCAGGGGTGCCATGCACAGTAACGACCACCCTTTGGAGGGATCCTCACCAACAAATCCTGAATCAGAGGTTTCGGATAAGGTACACAGTCAAAATATCGAGTTGAAAATTTCGACCTACCAAAATATCGTGTTTTAAAATTTCGAAGGTACAGAATATCGATGTCAAGAATATCGTAGGACAGAATATCGACCCTGAGGTAAGTAATATCGAATTCATTTATATCGATGTAAGTAATATCGAAGTTAGTAATATCAATAGCATATTTATTTATTTATTTATTTATTTATTATTGACATTTATACAGCGCGGCGAATACCCGTGGACGTCTCGGCGCTAATTAAGGGCATAGATCAGCAAACTGGGTAATGAAGAAAAAAAGGCTATTGGTCAAATAACCACGTCTTTAGCTGTTTGCGAAATGTGAACAAGGAGGGACTTGCCCGGATGTGTGCAGGAAGGGTGTTCCAAAGTTTCGGGGCGGCGACAAGGAAACGCCTGTCGCCCCATGTGACTGTTCTAGTGCGAGGCACAGACAAAAGGTTCTGATATGAGGACCGAAGGGATCGGGTTGGAACATAATGAAGAAGATTCTGTTTGAGAAAATGGGGACCCTGATTATTGAGTGACTTATAGACGATACACAGCGATTTAAATTTAATACGACTGCGCATCGGGAGCCAATGGAGATCCCTGATGGTATTTGCGACTGGTGCAAACTTAGGGATCCCAGCCAACATTCGTGCAGCTGCATTTTGGATTGACTGCATCCTATTTATCACTCGGACTTGGGCCTTTAGTAATAAGGCGTTGCAATAGTCCATGGAGGACAGGACTAGTGAGCTGACCAGTGTTTTCCCGGCAGTGTTCGGTAAGAAAGGCAATATTTTCCTAATCAATCTCAATTTCATATGAGCTGTGGCCGCAGTTTTATTAGCATGTGCCATAAAATTGAGGCCAACATCAAAAGTGACGCCTAGATTTCTCACTTTGCTGGCTGGACTAGGCAGAGGACCGAAAGATGGTGGCCACCAGACAGGTGACCAGCCCGGAGAAAGGTGACCGAAGATGACCACTTCAGTCTTTTCTGAATTAAGTTTCAGACAGTTCGTGGCCATCCAGTCACCTATTACCGTCATTCCAGTCGTGAATCGATTGGCCACTTCCTCACCGTCCCCTTTGATAGCCAGTACCAGTTGGGTGTCATCAGCGTAGGAGGTCAGGCTCATCCCGAATGCTTTGATGACACTAGCAAGGTCCGACACGTAGATATTGAATAGTGTCGGACTCAGGGATGAGCCTTGAGGGACCCCACACGGCAGAGACACCTTCGATGATTGATAGGGTCCTAGAGATACTGCCTGTGATCTGTTGGCCAAGAACGATACGAGCAGGTCCAACGCAGTTTTCTGGACCCCCAGTCGTTCGACACGGTCGACTAAGATCTTATGGTCGACCGTGTTGAAGGCCGCCGAAAGATCCAGCAGTACCAAGACTGCTGTCCCCCCCCTGGTCTCGTATGGCTCTAATATCGTCCGCAGCCTTTAGGAGAGCAGTTTCCGTGCCATGACATTTGCGGAATCCGAACTGGGTGTTGTCGAGCAACTGGTGCTGCTCCACAAATTCCGACAGTTGCTGATTCATGGCTTTTTCTGTTACCTTAGCCAGAAAAGGAAGACTGGCTATCGGACGATAATTTTTCAGGTCATCTTTATTCAAGTTGACTTTCTTTAAAAGAGGTTTGACCAACGTATGTTTCAAAGACACCGGGAAAATTCCGGAGCTAAACATGGTATTGCAAACATGGGTTATGACCGGTATCAACGTGTCCATAACTGGCATAAGAACTTTAAGCGGACACGGATCCAGAGCTGAACCTGATTTAATCCTTAAGATAATGCTCCTTGTCTGATCCATAGTAAGATCGACAAAACGGGTCAGTGTGTTATCCCGTGAGGAGGAAGACAAGGATAGCGGAGTAGTGTCCGTGTTTGAAGAAAAAGCCTGATAGATGTCATTAACTTTTTTAAAGAAAAAATCAGATAAGGCGTCGCACAGATGTTGTGAGGGAGGTGGTGTAAGATCGTGCATGCCACCCGACAAGCGTTTAGTAATGTCGAATAACTCTTTACATGAGTTTTTGGCAGTCTCAATTTGAGCTGCATAATAGGCTTTTTTCGCCTCTGCGATCATCTGTTTGTACCGGGCCAGTGAATCTTTGTATGATGATTTGCTTTCTGGGTCGTAGCGCTTCCGCCAGAGTCTTTCTCTTTGTTTATTTAATTGTTTCTGTTGTTTGAGTTCATCTGAGAACCAAGGAGCACTAGGAGAGGCTCGATTCTGGGAGATAGATTTTACGGGCGCTAGCTCAAGTGTGGCCTGATTAAGCCAGTTATTGAACTGGTTTGTGGCGACAGTAGGGTCATCTGACAGCAGTGGCAATGTTCTAGCCAGGAATGTGTTCAGCGTCCCCACCTTTATGTCCTTCCATGCTCTCACCTGTTTGGGGCTATTGTTAACAGCCTTCCTCTTAGAGGCGTCAGGAATAGCTAAATGACTTATAATGGCGTGATGATCGGTCCATGCCAAGGGGAGGACATCTGCAATATGTAGCGTCTCAATATTGGTAAAAATGCCGTCGAGAGTGTGACCAGCATCATGGGTAGGGACAGAGATGCGTTGATAAAGACCTAGTATTTCCATGTCCGCTAGGAGACATGCAGTGTCTGTGTCACTGCTTGACTCAAGATGGAAATTAAAGTCGCCTAAAACTGCAAAATGGTCTTCCAGAGCTATGGATTCCAATATAGACCCAAGGCTGAGTAAGAAGGAGGCTCGTGCTCCCGGTGGGCGATATATCAGTACGCCTTTAAAATTGAAAAGGGGTGTGAGCTTAATACTGAATAGTAGAGCTTCGCAACATGTAGATGGTATCGGTGTGGTCCTGATTGGGAGGTGGTCTCAAACTATAATTGCTACCCCACCTCCCCGCTGACCTACTCTATCCTGTCTATGAATGGTGAAACCACTAGGGACTGCTATAACCAAGTCAGGGTCCGAGGCACCATCCGTCCATGTTTCCGTTATAAACAGGACGTCCAGGTGGGCGTCTATTATTAGGTCTGCAATTTCTTGCCTATGTTTGCACATATGCCTATGTTTGCACATATATCGATGTAACTAATTTCGATGTTACTAATATCGATATTTGTATTATTTTTTTGATTTTTTTATTATGTATGTGTTATATGTTTTTGTTAAGTATTTAAATTAATTTATATTATATGTGTATTATTTTTATATATTAATACATTTATTTTTAAGTAAATTATATGTTTTAGTACTGGAGCGGGTTGTGGGTTTATAGGGGAATAGGGTGGGAAGTAATTTAATTGTAATTAATACATTTTTTATTTAATTATTAATTGGCAATTAATTATTTTAATTGATAGATTAATTATTTAATTGGTAATTAATGTTAATTTTTATTAAATGTTATGTGTTAGTACCAGAGCGGGTTGTGGGTTTATAGGGGAATAGGGTGGGAAGTAATTTAATTGTAATTAATTAATTTTTATTTAAATTATTAATTGGAAATTAATTATTTTAATTGATAAATTAATTATTTAATTTGTAATTAATGTTAATTTGTATTAAACGTTATGTTTTAGTACCAGAGTGGGAAGTAATTGAATTGTAATTATTTACATTTTTTTATGTGTAATATATTTTGTAAATATTTATTAATTGTCAAATAATTATTTTAATTGATAAATTAACTATTTAATTGGTAATTAATGTTACTTTTTAATAAATGTAATGTTTTAGTACCGGAGCGTGTTGTGGGTTTATAGGCGTATTGGATGGGAAGTAATTTAATTGTCAATATTTAATTATTTATACATTTTTTGTTAAGGTATAAATGTATTAAATAATTATTAATTTGCAAATAATTTATTTAACATATAATTAATTTTTTTAATTGGCAATTAATATTTTTAATTCGTAGTTATTTTTTATTAACTAGAAAAATTCAATAATTAATTGTTAACAATTTTTTTATTTTATTATTTAGTATATTGTTTCTTAAATTTTAATTGTGATTTAAATTTACAAATAAATTTGTATTTATGATTTATTTATTTTAGTTATTATATGGTGAGTAATAATTAATTATTACTCATTTGTGTTTGTTGTTAGTTTATTGTTAATTAGTTCTGTGAAAAAAGGCTTTATTTCGATACGTAAATATCTTAAAAGCAATACATTACAAAATGCAATTTCAAGAATTAAAAAAATGACAAACAGTTATAATTTCATAAAACAGTCAAATAAAAATACAATAAATAATTAAAATAAGATTAAATTGAGATGGAAAGCCTTTTTGCTCGAATCATCCAAGCCCATTTTAGGAATTTGGAGACAGCGCAGACAATAAAAGGGGAAGTATCAGTTAATAAAATGCGTAGAGCCACCAAATGTTGTCTAGTGCCAAGGAGCCTGCATAGAGGTACCAGCCAGCGCTTCCTTGGGGCACGGTAGTCGGGACATTCAAAAAGGAAGTGTGCCACTGACTCAACCCTTGTAAGACACACCGCACAGAAAGCTGAGGGCTGAGCCGTTGGGGATCTCCACCTAGACACCAAGTCAGCCAGAGGTAAGGTGCCCACTCTGAGTTTAAAATAGAGGGCCCTATCCAGGGGAATGGAGATTAAGTCCAGGTAGGGCTCAAGTGCTACAACGTCTTTAATTCGTAGAAATGCAGCGGTTGAATTGCAATGGCGGGGATAGCAAATGAGTTTGTTGGTTACCCAGTCCCAATATATCTTTTTCAGGGTGGCTTTTGGAGGGGCAGAGCGGGTAACCCAGCAGTCTTCCAAGCCCAACTCCACCAGGAGGCTCTTGATGTCTCTTAACCATTTTATGCGATGCCATCCTTCCATTGCAATTACTTCAGACAGGCCAGCAGCGTAGGAGGCTAGCTCCGGTACCCTCCATAAACGGGCCCACAAGAGCAGAGGCCGCAATCGCGCCTGGTCCGTGATCGATTTGCAGCCCGTGTCGAGAAGCACTGGGACAGTAGGTGTGCTTGTTGGAAGTAGCAAAAGATCTTTCAAAAATTTGTTTTCTGCTTTACCCAGTGCCTCTAAGTTTGTGGAGCCCCACAACTCCGCCCCATACAAAGCCGCTGGAACCCCTCTGGCTTTCACAGAGTGTTAATTAGTTATTCAAATGTAATTGGTTTTATTAATTATTATTTGTTTATTATAGATGTTGATGTATTTAAAAAATCAATTATACATTATTTCAAATTTAAACAATATTTATAAGTATGTTAAAATAAAATCCTATGCTATTAAACGCTTTCCCTACTGTTGCACCCTTTGGAGTTGGAATAGTAATTTTTCTCCCTACGCTATCCAACACTTTCCCTACTGTTGCACTCTCTGGAGTGTGAATAGTAATTTTTCCCCCAACGCTATCCAAAGTTTACCGTACTGTTGCAACCTCTTGAGTTGGAATAGTAATTTTCCCACCTACGGTATCCAACGCTTTCAATACTGTTGCACCCTTTGGAGTTGGAATAGTAATTTTTACCCATACGCTATCCAACGCTTTCCCTACTGTTCCACTCACTGGAGTGGGAATAGTAATTTTTACTCTTACGCTATCCAACGCTTTCTCTAATGTTGCAGTTATTGGAGTGGGAATAGTCATTTTTACATACCCGCGATCCAACGCTTTCCCTACTGTTTCACTCACAGGAGTGGGAATAGTAATTTTTTCCTCTACGCTATCCAACGGTTTCCATACTATTGCACTCTCTGGAGTGGGAATAGTAATTTTTCCCTCTACGCTATCCACCGCTATCCCTACTGTTGCATCTTTTGGAGTTGGAATAGTAATTTTTCACTCTAGGCTATCCAAAGCTTTCCCTACTGTTGCACTCTTTGGAGTTGGAATAGTTATTTTTCCCCCTACGCTATCTAACCATTTCCCTACTGTTGCACCCTCTGGAGTTGGAATAGTAATTTTCACCCGTACGCTATCCAACGTTTTCACTACTGTTGCACCCTCTGGAGTTGTAATAGTAATTTATACCCGTACGCTATCCAACGCTTTCCCTACTGTAGCACTCACTGAAGTGGGAATAGTAATTTTCCCCCCTACGCTATCCAACGCTTTCCGTACTGTTGAAGTCTCTGAAGTGGGAATAGTAATCTTTCCCCCTACGCTAGCCAACACTTTCCCTACTGTTGCACCCTTTGGAGTTGGAATAGTAATTTTTACCCTTACGCTATCCAACACTTTCCCTAATGTTGCACTCATTGGAGTGGGAATAGTAATTTTTCTCCCTACGCTATCCAACACTTTCCCTACTGTTGCACTCTCTGGAGTAGGAATAGTAATTTTTCCACCTACGCTATCCAACGTTTTCCCTACTGTTGCACCCTCTGGAGTTGGAATAGTAATTTGCCAACCTACGCTATCCAATGCTTTCCATACTGTTGCACCCTTTGGAGTTGGAATATTAAATATTATTTTAACGCTATCCAACGCTTTTCTTACTGTTGCACCCTTTGGAGTTGGCATAATAATTTTTACCCATACGCTATCCAACGCTTTCCCCACTGTTCCACTCACTGGAGTGGGAATAGTAATTTTTACCCACCCGCTATCCAACGTTTTCCCTACTGTTGCACTCTCTGGAGTGGGAATAGTAATTTTTACTCTTACGCTATCCAACGCTTTCCCTAATGTTGCACTCATTGGAGTGGGAATAGTCATTTTTACATACCCGCTATCCAACGCTTTCCCTACTGTTCCACTCACTGGCGTTTGAATAGTAATTTTTACCCACCCGCTATTCAACGTTTTCCCTACTGTTGCACTCTCTGGAGTGGGAATAGTAATTTTTACTCTTACGCTATCCAACGCTTTCCCTAATGTTGCACACATTGGAGTGGGAATAGTCATTTTTACATACCCGCTATCCAATGCTTTCCCTACTGTTCCACTCACTGGAGTTGGAATAGTAATTTTTACCCACCCGCTATCCAACGCTTTCCCTACTGTTGCATTCTCTGGAGTGGGAATAGTAATTTTTACTCTTACACTATCCAACGTTTTCCCTAATGTTGTACTCATTGGAGTTGGAATAGTCATTTTTACATACCCGCGATCCAACGCTTTCCCTACTGTTGCACTCACTGGAGTTGGAATAGTAATTTTTACCCTTGCGCTATCCAACGCTTTATCTACTGTTGCACCCTCTGGAGTTTGAATAGTAATTTTTACCCTTATGCTATTCAATAATATTTATATTTATTTATGTATTTAAGATGTTACATAATGTTGTATTTAATTAATTTTAAAAATATAGACCTTATATTTAATTGTTGTTATTTATTAAATAGAATTATTTATGTTATTATTTTATGAGTGATGTATTTTTAAATTGTAGTATTTGTTAATATTTTATAATTATATTATAATTAATTAAGTATATATTATATATTTTATTAATTTTAATTAAATGTTTAATAGTCAATATGTATTATTCATTTTAAACATTATAACAAATTTTATCATAAGTTTAAATTATATATAAGTACTATTTACTTAATTTTACCTTTTTTTAAAAAAAAAAACAATATTTTTAATTACGATATTTATAACATCGATATTTTAGTTTCAATATTTTTGTACTTACCATGTTGTAGATAGGGTGTCGATATACTTGCCTTCGATATTCCAGCGTCGATATTTTGTCTGTCGATATTTTCAGCCATGATATTCTGTCAGAGATTCTTCGGATAAATCTGATGCTGGGGGGAACAAGGACCACCAACTCAGTCACAAACAGAGGAGAAAGGGAAGAAATAAGAAAAAGAATATAATGGAGTATTTTCGCAAAGGCAGCATAAAACTAGGGGCAAAAGAGTTCGCTACGAGTGGTTCAACGGAAGCACCGCACCCAGATGGAGACACAGCGAGTGTCCCGATGTCCCCAAAAGAAGAGGACTCAAAAGCGGATAAGAAAATGGACGAATTGACAGAGCTACCCTCAACAGAGTCAGGAGAATCCACAAAGAATGTAATTACCCGAGCTCCAGCACCTTCCATTAAGAACAGATCAACAGGGAACCCCATCACTAAGAAAACAACAGCAGAGAGGAATTCAAGCCCCCAATTATCCCACCATCAGGGTACCCAGAACTCAAACTGCATAAAACTGCGGGTGAACCATTAGCGCCACCTATAACAGCACAGAACGCGGACAGAAGTTGTGCATGTAGAGAACCAGTATATACCAGCATGGAAAGGCCCGGAGAGGCAGCCATTTTAAGGAAATCTTTTACCATAACCAGGCTGGCCCAAAGAGATCTTCAGCATACACACCCAAATGTGCACGCCGACGACGCGACAGCTATTCAGGCAGCTCCCGTAATGGCCAACCAGTCACAACCTAAAAATATTTCCATGCTGTTCATCCCCGTGGGGAGGCAGAGGGGACATCCTCAACAGAGGGAATATAATACAACTGATTCAAGCAATTGACAATTTGGCAGATATAAACACAAATGATCTCGAAAGAATTGCATTTAAATGTATAAAGGAAATTTCAGAAAGGTAATAACCAAGACATCCTGGATCTCAGAGGAAATAGCAAGGAGGATTTTAGCAGAAGAAACACAACTAAAAGTATGGGGGGTAAAAATACAACTTGAACAAAAGCCCGGCTACCCGCATCCATTAATTCCAAGTATAAGAGAGCAAGGGTACTTAGTTCCTACTTCGGCAGGCACACAACAGCAATCGTGCTGAAATGCGCCCGTAGCACGGTCGCTCAACAAGCTGAAAGGAAGGGCCAACAGCAAATACTCGACTCTGAAAACTGGTCATGGCTAGCTAAAACCATAAATCGTCAAGTCGAGAGAACTTGACTTAGGCCAAACAAAACACTGCCAGGGGACACTAACTTCCGAATTTGCTCTTGGAAAATAAACGGTCTGGGCAATAAAACATCGGACAAGGAGCTTTTGGATTATTTTCAAGGCTTTGACCTTATTCTACTCCAAGAGACATGGTTAGAAGAACCCTTTCATTTACTGGCTTTAAAACCCATCACAGCCAAGCAGAGAAACGTTCCAAATTTGGACATCCAAAGGGGGGTTTTATAATTTATTCTTCAATAAAGACGATAATATCGACTAAGGACATAGATACCTTCACATCCCCAACTAATGCAATTGAAGCACTTAGAGTGGACATAAGGGAAGGAAATATCAAACAACATCTATTACTCCTAAACATCTACATACACCCGCGCGACAACATTAAAGGAGCAAAAATAGTAAGGGCAGAATTAACTAGATTACTGGCAGAAGAATCCACGACAAATCTATTAATGTCGGGGGACTTTAACATGCATCTGATGGGACCACAGAAGAGGGACGAGCTCCTCGATGAGCAATACCTCGCCTGGTACATTCCTTGCCAGGAGCCGAGTGCCAAGAAGCGACAAACACCACACATTAAGAACCTTGTAAAAGAGCTGGAACATCTAAGCCTTGTGGCTCTAAATGGGCGCTTCCCCGGAGACCAGCCCCCGGTGGCAACATTCCACAGCGCAACTTCTAGCTCGTTGATAGATTACACTTTTGTATCCCTCTCATTCTTCAGCAGGATCACAGACTTCCAGATCAAGGCCCAAGATCAAAGCAATCACTTGCCACAAGAAATCTCTACAAGACTATCTAGAAAATAATTAGATATGCCAGTAGAGGACCCAGAGTCCATTTACACGGAAAATTTCAGGAGGCTAAAAATTAAAACTAATCATCCAGAGGAACCATTATCAACACCAAAGGCAATATGGGAGCAATGGGAACGGACAGATGTAAATGAAAATATGATAGCATACTGGGAACATCTAACCAAAACATTGGTAGCAGTGAATAGGAAAAACGCTACCCCTTCTTCATTTACAAACAGTTTGCCAGTCCGTCAGGAGAACCAATTTCTAAATTGCAAAACTCCAAACCTTCGTAAGCTCAAGAATTCAATAAATAAATTAATACGTAATCTTCGGCGTGCAGGCTATGATCCCCTTTTACAAAGGGAGTTATCGCAACTCAAAGGAAAAAAGAAATTTGGCAGGCAAAAAGAGAAAAGGGTGACAACCTGTGGGCGAAGAAGCCTGGGCCTTGCATCTGCACCTACACTTTAATGCTCCACGGAGGCAGATCTCCAACACTCTATGGGCATCCTATCCACATTTAAAAGCTCCAACTTTGAACGATCATCTTACATTCACAACTACACAGATCAAGAATAGGATAGCCAAGGGCAAGAGGGATGGCACCCCAGGCTGCAACGGGATTCCACCAATTCTATTCAAATTGGACCCGAAATACTGGGCCTCCACTCTACTGCCACTGTAAAGCCAAATAGCAGAAGGAGACATCATCCCGGACTCCTGGCGGGGCTCAATTATATCCCCATTATACAAGAAAGGGGGCAAGAACTCTGTAAAGAGTTACAGGCTTGTAGCCTTAATTGACATCGAGGCGAAATATTATGCTGGCCTCCTTCTGGATGACCTGACAGCCTGGATCGAAGGTCAATCAATTATACCAATCAACCAAACAGGCTTCTGCAAGGACATGGGGACAACTACTAATATTCTGGCATTATCCCTACTGATTGACAGGGCTAAGACAGAAAAACTACCTCTATTCATGTGCTTCATCGACTATTCATCAGCTTTTGACAAAGTCGATAGAAGTAAACTCTGGCACAAACTCAAGGAAATGAAAATACCATCTGCTCTCCCAAATCAGTTAATACTCCTTCATACAAATACTTGGGTCCAAGTAAAGCTAGGGGATGGAAAGTACTTGTCCAGGAAAATTCCAACAATCATGGGGCTTAACAGGGGTGCGTTCTGGCACCTACACTCTTCAACTTATTTATGTCTGACCTCTCATCAGAACTGGATACATGCATCTCTCATCCGCTAAAGCTGGGAGGGCTCTCACTTTCCAACCTCTTGTACGCATACGATCTCGTACTGGTCAGCCAGACCCCCATTGGTCTCCAACGCTTATTGGACACAACTAGTCGATATTCTACCTCTAATGGACTAACCATCAACCATGACAAAACGCAGGTTATGAGGATACATCCGAAAAAGGAAACCTCCAAATACTGCTGGCATATAGCAGACTCTCCAATCGAAGTGGTTGACCAGTCTAATGGGTCCATTAGGATGGCGGGCAGACATTGTCCGCCCGCCACCCAATCGTAGAACGGGACCGCCCGCCTGAAGGGCGGGGGTCCCGTGGGGGGAATTAGGATGTGCCCGCCACAGTGGCGGGCACATCCTGTAGTTTTAGCATTGTGGCGGGCGGTGCACTCTGCACCGCCCGCCACAATGCTAAAAATGCATTTTCCCATTTGCATATGCAAAGCGGCAGGCACCGCGCGGTGCCTGCCGCTTTGCATATGCAAATGTGGGGGGGTACCATAGGAACCCACCCTGTCCTCCCCCACCTCTGCCTACATCAGGGGGGCCCTCAGGGGGCCCCAACAGCACAGACCGCCTGCCTTTCCGTGGCGGCATTGCTGCCACGGAAAGGCTTGCCGAAATGCCTATCTTAATATGGCTGGCGGTGTCTGCTTGACACCGCCACCATATTAATCATTTTCCGCCCCGGCCGCAATGCGACCGGGGCGGAAAAGTGGCAGGCGGTGTTTTGCTCCGCCGTGGTCCCCCCGCCATTCTAATATGGCGGGGGGGAATACAGGGAAGGATGATGGGCGGATTGCCCCCGCCAGGCTGGCGGTGGCTACCGCCAGCCTTGCGGGGGCAATCCTCCCGTCATCCTAATGGACCCCTAAGTATCTAGGTGTGATCATGGATAATAAGGGGACTTTCAATCCGCAAAAAGAAGCAATTAAAAGAAGAGGGAACTTGATCACGGTAGCCATAAAATCGAAACAGAAAACGGCCAGCCCTAGCCTTATCCCACTGCTACAAGTCTGGCAAGCGAAACTCTTCCCGGCAATCACTTATGGGAGTGAGTGTCTGAGGGGAAGAGATGCATTGACTTTGGACAGAACTGTTTCTAGAGCTCCCAGAATAATATTTAATTTACCAAAGTACACTCGCCAGCCCAAATAAGGTTAGAATTTGGCATGCAATGTCAAGAAATAGCCCGTAAAGGATCCTATGCTAAGACCTGGTACAGGATACAAAAAACTGTAGTAGACACACTGAACTCACATTTATGGTATGAAATACATCTAAAGAGGGAGTGTGCAGCAAGGTCTTATTTGACAGCATCTATAGATTGTCTGGGACTCAAGGAACTCTGGGCCGCCTCAGGGTCCTATCCTATAAATTGTCAACAAAACAGTGAAAAAGCTATCACTAGTAGAAGACAAGGTGACACTCAAAGAAAGAACCCATGAATGGCTAGTGGTTCACAGCTATGATAAATCCTTTCCACAACCATACTTAGGCACTGGCTTCAATAGAAAGAGGAAAGACAAATATCTTCTTTCGTTTCGCATTTTACCATCTTTACCTCCTCTTCCCCCATGGAATCGACTTCAGGATCAGTCTATATGACGCCTTGTCTTGGATGCTAACGAAAGTGTATTACACCTACTATGTATATGCAGAAATCTACGGGCCAAACGGCGACAGTTATTAAAGCCGCTCTTTGTAAGTAAGCGGACAAGAACCTGCAGAAAAGCTGTGAAGGCATGTTTTGGAGATGGAGACTAGCATGTCGCGTTGTTCAATTCATGGAAGCGGCAGGGGCAAAAGCTCTTGCATCAAGTGACCAGACTGCTTCATCTTTGAGCCTCATGGCCCCTTAAAGCTAACAGCAAATTCTTTCTTCATACTGTCAACAACTAACTGATGATGGAACAGTCCCTCTCTTTCTCTTTGCGAATTGAGCCTTGCTTTTTTTAACTTACGGACTGTGTAAACATTTACTGACAACTTCCCTGTGCTTGTTAATATAATTTAAGAAAGTTTTATATGTTTTATCTAAATGATTTTAGAACATGAATTTCGCTGCCACTGTTCTGTGAATGTTAATATTACTCATGAAAGTTCTATATGTTCTATGTACATGGTTTTAGAAACATTAATTTTGCTGCTATTACGTTTTTTACATGGAAATTGTAAAGGTTTTAATTTACCAAACAATAAATATTACCTTACCTTACCTTACCTTACCCTATACCTCTCTCAATATATCTTCCACCTCAACTCTCTGACTTATCACAATCCTCTTTCTACTACTCTTTTCAATGCACTAGCCTATTTCTCACCCTATACCTCTATCAGTATATCCACTACCTCCAAACTCTCATTCATCCCAAACCCCATACCACTACTATGATCCCCAAAATAGCCCTTTCTAGACTCTCCCCTACTCCACCCCTCCTCGCACCACCTGGCACCTCTTTTACTATACTGATCCGCCTAAACAAGCTTTTTTAAACACTTCCCTCTGACTCTTCCCCTCCACATCCCTTTATACTCATCCCAACCCTCCCACTACTGTTATGACCTGGAAAAGAAAGTCTAAAGACTTCACTCTTCTATCCCTCCACTATCCTTTTCAATCGAAATAACAGACTAACATGTCCACTTCTCAAATTTTATATTTCACTGTCCTAATTCACCGCTAATCTTTTACGGGTACTGGAGTAGCATGCTACACGCTGAAAAAGCGATTCAACACCCCATTAGGGGAAACAAGTGCTATAGATATATATGCAAACCTTTGTCCTTCTGCTATCCTTCTCAATCCAAATAACTGACTATCATCCACCACTCAATTTACTTTCATATTTCACTATCATAATTCGACACTAATCCTTTAATGGGTTACAGAGTAGCGTGCTACTCGCCAAGAAAGTGCTTGAACACCCCATTAGGGGTAACAGGCGCGGCATAAATGGAAACCTTTTGTCCCTCACACATCCCTCCACTATCCTTCTCAATCCAAAGAACTGAGTAATATCCACCACTCAAACTACTTTCATATTTCACTATACTAATTCACCACTATTCCTTTATGGGTTCCGGAGTAGCGTGCTACTCACCAAGAGAGTGCTTTGACGCCTCCTCAGTGGTAGTAAGTGCTATATAAATGCAATTACAATACAAAGCCCTTGTTACCCTAAACTGTTGCTATTCAAATTGAAACATTTACTGCATCAAATAAACAAATATTATTCACCTGCCAGCATACTCAGAGCATAGTATGTGGTTAGGTATGACTCGGTATGCCACTGATTGACTGTGTTAGGCCATATGGGTTCCGTTGGTAGTGATAGAGTAAATTCTACACAAATATGTTTTGCAATAATTGGTAATCCATTTTTAACTGAAATAATGTGTCATGCATTTATAATAGGCATGTGTTAATTTTAAAGCTGACTTTAGTAAAGTATGCCATACTATAGATTGGCTCATTATATTACAAACAAATATATTCATGTTATTCTTTCACCCTTTGTTTTGTCATTATTAGAGGTAAATACATTAATTTGGAGTAATGTAGACTCTCACTAAATTAAAAAATGCATTTGGTGCTGTTTTTATTTTGTGTTTAGGAGTCATCAAGTCTCAATGTCCAGCTGTGTATTTTAATTAGCAGAGCAGAATATGTTCCTTATGATAAGAGACACTGTGTGTATTTTAGGGTGTGAACGTTAATGTTACACCTGCATTGAAATGAACATGTTTAGACTATACCAGACTGGTATGAGAGATCTTACTTACGGTAACTTTTGCTAAAGATGCTCATTGTGCAAACCATGGGAAGGAGGAGTATCCACAAGTGAAAAAGCTCAAATTGTATTGAATGTTCCATCCTGTGAACTGTGAGGGATGTATTTTTCATTTATTGAATTTGATGATTTAATTGTGTGTTCTGGTATTAGTTAGACACTTTACCTTAACCACCTTTGCAGGCAGCATTCCCTTTCTCTCTTGAGACCAAAATCTCCTTGTATTTCTACTTATAGAGTTACTTTCTAGAGCAGAGGTCTTCAAACTGTGATCTCAGGGGGAATGCCAGCCTCTGGCCAAAAGAAACATCATGCTGACAGCACTGCTTTGTTTTCAGCAGGGAAAAAAAATAGTAATGGGCCATTACTAACCTCTTTTGTCATGTTTATCTGGCTGGAAGAAGATGTCGAAAGGGAAGGGACTACAAATTATCTTCTGCACCCCCACCCCCATTTCTAATAATCATCCTATACATACTTTTACACATTAGTATGGCCTGCCTGACCATAATAGTATGTTTGGCAATCATGTGTTTGGTAGGGGGAAGGCCCAGCCCTATTTAGGTTCCAGGTGCAACTCATCCCTCCCATCTAAATGCAGATCTCTCTATTCACTACAGCCCTGTCACTCAGAAACCCAGACAAGGAATACACAACTCAGCAGAGGCAGGCCTGGATAGTTAGGCAAGAAAATACCTACATTCTAAAATGGGTATTTTCAAACACAGAATATTAAAACCAATTTTACTAAACAATGTATTTTATTATTCTGAGTTAAGGCATACTAAATTCGAATTTCTACCATGTTCCCAGAGTCAGTTAGGATTATAAGAATGTAATAATGTAACTGCTCATTCTGGCCTATGGAGAACAGGTAGCCTTCAATTGTGAAAAACGAAAAGGGCTTTAATTCACTAATAGAACACGCTACATACATCAGAGCATGTCCTACCTTATACTCACAATGCACCCTGCCCTTTGGCCTACCATAGGTGTGTCTAATTTGAAGCAAAGGGAAGGTTTAGGGACTGGCAAGTGGGTGGCCAAGTCGACATGGCAGTGCTAGACTGCACCCGGGCCATGCAATGGCAAGCCTGAGACACACTTTACAAGCTGCTTCTGTGGGTGGCACAACCAGTGCTGCAAGCCCACCAGCAGCATTTGATTTACAAGTCCTGGGCACACATGGAACACTGTACTAGGGGCTGACAGATAAATCATATAACCCAATCATGGAATCACCAATTAGTACATCAATTTAACATAAGGAGCACTTGCACTGTGGCTCTGATTAGCAGTGGCACAGTGCCCAAAGCATAACACCAGCAAAAACAAAACAGAGGAGGCAATCCGTCAAAATGGAAGGCAGACTCACGACAATGATTCCAGGTCTTACAACTCCTTTGTAAACTCAGCACTCAAGCATGTAAATATTGTGTAGATGAAACTTATTTATTATCCACAAATGTAAACAACCAGGTAAGCAATAAATCAAGATCTTGCCAAACAAGAAAAAAAACACTCATGATTTTTGATTGTCGATATACAAGATCTTTATTCTTTTTTCAATTCTTTAAATTTAGGATCGCTGGCGCGTTTCATCCTCATGTACTTCTTCAGGGCTCTGCTATACTTGAGAACTTTACTCGACTTGAAAATTCTTACGTATTATCAAATCGAAAGGCATGGCATGGCAAGATAGTATAGAAAGGGGAAAACGCAAGTATGTGAGAAAATGTTGCTCTTCTTGATCCAAAGTGATCTTGTTTTTGCTTGAATTTCTATTATAAAAATGAATGCGGGATATGTATCTCCCGTGCGCCGAGGTTTGGTCTGGCTCAGCAAACTCCTACTACTCGCTCACCAACTAACTTACTTGTTGAGGTAAACAGCCTTTAGTACACATTCAGAAATATGCAGCACCATTACAATGTGGGCAATACAACAAATGTGTTGCTACCACACTTTCCATTACCACACGTTCCTTTACCACATAAGTTGTTAAAACAACTTTCATTAGGGAACGTGTTTGTTGGATTTTAAATCCAACACCTCCCCTACTGTTGTACAGACTGGAGTTGGAATATTAATATACTATTCCAAAGTCTAGCGTTCCCTACAGCAAGTTGTTGTAACAACTTATATGGTAATAGAACACTTGGTGACAACTCCTTCGTTGGATTGCCCACGTTGTAAAAGCATGCATGATTGCGTCATATATCCACTTGTTAACAGTGCCCCACCAACAAGCAGACAGTACTCTCTTGTAAACTCATAAAACTCACCCACATGGTCACACAACAATTTAACTCCCTTTCTTAACCGCATCGATGCGGTGCATTTTCCCGTTGTGTGCTGGAAAATGCAAAAACACATGTTCCATGACGAGCTGGGCTCGTCATCAGCGTAGCAGGAGGCTACCTCATGACGAGCCCAGCTCGTCATCAGCGTCGAAGGGGTTAAACAAATGCTCATCTAAAGTATCCACTACTTGCTTACTTGCATTGTTCACTCTTCCATCGGCTCATTAATGGAGTAGCAACCCCCTAAAACATCTAAACCAATTAGCAATATGTTAACTTGCTGACCGCATTGTCTGCCTCCCATCCCAACACATACATCTCACTAACTCATGCACAAACTCACTTACTGAAAGTAGTCAGTAATCCGCAAGCTCACTTGCTGGCAGTGATCACTCCCTCATTAAGTCCTACCACTTACTTGGTATGACTCACTCATTCCCATTCCTCGGCAATACTACCTTGTTAATGTCTATTACTCAACTTCATTCAATAACTGTAAGTACCTATCACTAAGCTGACTCACTGGCAGCACTCACTAGATCTCAAAGTGTCAGTACTCCCTCTCTGGGTGACACAACCAGTCCTCAGACTCAATTGCTTTCATAACTTGTTCTTTTGACAACTTTTACTACTCACTCACCCCCAAGCTCACACCCCAAGAGTAGTCACTAACCCACAAGCTTAGCTACCGACACTGGAACCCACTTGCTATTATTCTGAACAAGCTCATTGATTAACAAAATGCGCTCTGTCACTTACTCACCCACAAGGTTACTTATTGATGATAATCTCCCACTTTCAATTTCACTCACTAATGGTACGCACCCCCCTCACATTGTTTATGCACTGTGGTCTTGATTTCACAAGCTCACTTCTTCATAGTACAGATTCCTCCCATTGGTAACCCAAGCCACTCACTCACCTAATGATGTGAGGCAACGTTCCCATATTAGGGCACTCCTAATTGACGAAGGGCGAGGCAGCTGCAGGCAGAGATTGCATGAGGTGTTTGTGTGTGGGGGCATGTCAGATGTTAACATATGTACTGGTTTGTATCAACTCTCAGTAACATTTACACCTTTAATGACCAATTTCAATGCCCAAGGTTTCGTATTTTTTTTCTACAACACCACTGCAGGTTTCCTGGATCCTAGGATACACCTTATAAAACAGGACACATCTTTAGCATTAGACATATGCTTGGCCATAAACTCACCCATGAGATAGTTCAAACCAGTCTTCCTCTATCATCTCTATATCATATTGTGTGGGTTATCTGCATTTTACAAGACCTGGGGCCAGATGTAGGTGGCTAAATACTGGTCGTTATCGCCGAAATTTGGTAAATTTTAGCGTTACCGACCAGTATTTAGCCATGTGCGATGTAGGTATTACCGAACGGCATCGGTAATAAGGAATAGGTAAAAATAAGGGAAACCAGTTACCGATTCCTTATTTACGATTGGTAGACAAAAGTACCGAATCGGTAAATAGGGAATCGGTAAAAAAACGCAAATGCAATGTACTAAAATCGATAATACCGAATTTGCTAAAAATTGTTATTTAAGAATCGGTAATTAGCACCGACTCAAAGCAGGTGGTAATCAGGTGCACTGAATATAAACAGCCCGAAAATGCAACAGTGTGAACACAATGGTGGCCCTCTATGTGATAACAAGGCGTCTACATTTGCGAGCAGCAGGACTGAGGATCTGGAGACGGGAGGAGCGCGTGTAGATACTGCGTGTTACACTGTTCCAACTGACTGAGGCTGGAATCCATGAGAGGTACAAGCTACATCCAAACAACATCCTGGACCTGATACGGGACCTGCCCCCATACCTGGAGCATCAGACACCAAGGGCGCACGCCATACCAACACATGTGCAGGTGCACTGTAGCCTGCACCTACTCGCATCAGGAAGTTACCAGGGTGTGATAGCTGCGGCAGGTGGTGTGTCACAGAGTTGCTTGTCTCGTTTCTTCAACTCCTTTTTGGGAGCCATGATGCAGAGAATGCATCACTACATATGCTTCCCCAGCACACAGGCGGAACTGCAGAAGACCAAGCTGGATTTCTACCAAAAGGCACAGTTCCCACAGGTAATAGGGTCCATTGATGGGACGCACATTCCAATCTGCCCACCTGCAGCTACAGAATACATATACCGCAATCGCAAATCCACGCATTCCATCAACGTGCAGGTGATATGTGATGCAGACTACATCATTACTGACATTGTGACCACATTTCCAGGGAGTACCCATGACTCTTACATATTCAGGAACAGTGGGATCTACACACGTCTGGCTGCTGGTGAATTCGGAGAAGGATACCTGCTAGGTAAATCAATGTGACACACCCTGACGTATAGCTTGGATGAATGTATTGGTGACTCAAATTAATGGCACTTTCTTTCCCATTTAGGTGACAGCCCATATGCTGTGCAGTCATTTATCCTAACTCCATATCTCAAACCATCCACCCCAAGTGAGAGGAGATACAATGTGGCAAATAAAAGCACATGCAACGTTGTGGAGCACACCTTTTGGACTACTAAGAAGCACGTTCCGTTGCCTCCACAAAAGTGGAGGTGCACGTCAGTACAGCCCCACCATCTGCTGCAAAATAATAGCAACATATGCAATGCTGCATAACCTTGCCACAAGGAAAGGAACAGCAGTGGAACTAACTGACTCCGAGGACAAGGGTGAGGACTGTCCACAGCCAGAGCACAGCGCAGCAGGTGTGACAGCAGCACCGGATGAGAGACACAAACGGGCTGAGATAACACACAACTATTTATGAGTAAGTAAGGAGACATAGCCAGTTACTGTAATTGAGTGATGGTGTTTAATGATCATAGCACACCACCAAGATCAAAAGCAATGTCCATACAAATATGGGTTACGTCACCCATTTGAGTACAACCATATCATGGCTGGCTCTACTTCTTGCGCCCATGCGCTGCACTGCCAGGTTCCTTTGCCACACTGTCCGCAATGCCAGCCTGTCCAGAGCCAGCGCTGTGGTGTTTGCTGCGCCTCCTGGACTCTGTGGGAGGGGGCGTAATGCTACTACGGCTAGTAGCCTCTTCACTTTCACCCCCATCACCTGTGGTGGCCACCTTGTCTGTTTGGAGCACTTCAAGTGCAGTGGTCACTGTGACCAGCCCCCTAGCCACATCACGACTGCAGTGTGCCATCTCCTCCTGCATGGCCACCGAGCGTCTGCACATGAGAGAGGTTGCAGTGGATAGGCGGTTCAATACCTTGGTGTAATTTTCAAGTTTCTACCTCTCCCTGTGCCTTGACAGACGGTCCTTGTCTAACTTGCTGCACAGCAGCCTCACAGCCTCGGCCACATCACTCATGCCCTCAGCCATGGTGGTGTTCATGGCACTGATGCCCTTCTCTATGCGGTGCATGTGGGCATTCATGTGTGCCATCTTCCGCTGCACTGACCTGGTTACTCATCTTTGCAGGTGCTGGACCTTCAGCATGTTACCTTCAAGCCCGGCAAACACACTGTCATCTTTGCCCTGGAAGTGAGAACTGGCTGCCCTTGCCCTGCAGCGTCTGGAAGTTGTGTGGGCACTCTCTGTGGAGGACTCTGATCCTTCCCTGTTAGCATCCTCAGCCACTGTGGACTGTTGGACCCCTGTGCTGTCCTCCTCGGACACCTCCATCTGCTGGGGGGTGGCCACTGAATGCCTCCTGCCTGTTGGTGGCGTTGATGGTGGCGTTTGTGATGGTGGTGGTGGTGGTGGTGGTGATGGTGGCGGTGCTGGTGGTGGGGTGGTGTGCCCGGCAGACGACTGGACCTCCTCCTCTTGTCTCCTCTCTGTCCTGGGTGCCTTCACTCTGCTTCCCTCAGCAGTCCTGCGAGATGGCTCGCCTGTGAAGACAGAATGTACATATGCTCACTATCTGGCAGCAGTTGCATTGTAATAAATGTAATGCCTGCCAATCACACTGACTGTCCTCTGCTTGCTAATGCTAATTGGTGTAACATGCCTTGGGTTTGATGGATTGACTGTTCTGACGAATGTATGACGTTACAACGCATGCTTTTACCACGCATGCTGTTACAACGCAGGTTTTACTACTCATACCATTACAACGCATTACACTTGGGGGTGCTGGATAGTGAATAGTTTAATTTACTATTCCAACTCCAGTCCCCGTGGACACTAGGTAAGGTGTTGGATAGTAAATTAAACTTATTCCCTATCCTAGAGCGCCCCCCCAGTGTAATGCATTGTAATGGTATGCGTAGTAAAACCTGCGTTGTAACAGCACTGCATGGTAAAAGTTGCGTTGTAAAAGATGTTTACCGTTCTGACATGTGTTACTTCTGACTACATCTCCCATAATGCATTGCAGGTTATGAGTAAAACATGTACTGGAGTGGGAGTTTCTATGCCTCTCTGGGGATTGGGGGTAGAGAGGGGGGTGCACAGCATGCTGTGAATGCATCTTATTTTGTTTTTTGGCAGCTCTGGCTGAGCTGTCTGCATCGCCAACCCCACTCACACTCTCCGACTGGAGGGTGGACTCAACCAGGAGATCCAGAACAGTTGGTGCAGGTGCTGTGTTCCTCCCTCCACCAGTTTTGTTGGCCTGCTTCTGCCTCTCTGCCATCCTCGCCTTAGCAGTCTTCCTCAAATCGTACCATCTTTTCTTCAGGTCCTCATTGGAGCGCTTGGTGACTCCGATGGCGTTGATTTAAGCTGTATTGCAAGCCAGATCTGCCTTTTTGAGACTCTGGCACGTGCAGGGACGGCTTTCCAAATAAACTATAATGGTCCTTGGTAACATCTTCAATGAGGACCTTTTTATTTCCACATCTGTTTCAGTTACTAGGATGTTTTGTGTATACAGTGACACTGTTTCTGTGAGAAAGCTCCTGCACTTTTGTAGGCATGGATGTTCTACCTATCTATAAATTATATATGCATCTAGAGAGCACATTCCTCGTTCTGAAATCAAATGAAAATTGCCTCACATTAAACTGGCTCCTGATTGGGACTCAACCCCATCCACAAGCTATGAAAGACCTGCAACACTTGAAATGAGAACGAGTTAGTTTTATCGTTCAATGCTAACTAATGTTGGTGCTGGAGTCTGCTTTCTATTTGTACTACCTCAGGCCATGAGTCTCATGAAGCTGTCACTGGTTTTATTCCTCCTATTGCTTCTTAAAGAGATCATTGTGAAAGGATTGCTCAGCTTGAGGTGAATTGGAACCTGCTTTTAAGCTGAACTAGTTTAAGAGCAGCAGGGACTGTGAGGCTTATCATCTTATCAGCTCTAATGACATAACCTGCCTGCATCCATCCACAAATCTTCCAATTTATCCAATCTTTTTTAGCATGCACTCATTCAACTATTTTCCCATCCATCCATGCACTCCCCCAAAATGTACTGGTATATACCATCACTCACGTATTCATCACTCCATGCAAACACTCTTCTATCCTTTCATTGAATCATTCACACATTCACCAGCAACAACATCCACACGCAAACTCACAAATCAATAATCACTTTTACAGATTAGCTAGAACTATTGGCCCTGCCAATGCCGGTATTAAATAGACATTTAGAATTAATTATATATTTATATGCAACCTTTATACTTGTATAATTTGCATTAGCCTTTTGTATACTGCTTATTAAAGGATTTCTTTATTTAAACTGTTAAATTACTAAAAAGTTCATAAAAATATTGATCAATTATTGCATATTCCTTTCTTGTAGTTCCTTTGTGGAAGACTAGCTGTCACAATCTACAGCAGCAATCATGGTAGGTCGCTCATTTGTCACTAAATGTTGTTACTGTTTTCAAACCATGGGACAACCAGCAATGAAATATGTAAAGCTTTCTATATCTGATCATCATGCAAAACGGAATTAGTATATGATTTATGCAATTAAACTTAGCAGGGTACAAATCTATAGAAACAGGGAGGGAGATGAAGATTAAGGTTTCAAAAATAAATGGGCAGCTTCATACACAACTGACTGGTGAGTTCAGTAATGTTCTCTTGATTCAAGTGACCAGAGGCAAATCCAGAACTCAACCAAGAGACTGGGGGAAACCGTCATAGGTGAGTAGACAATGTTTCACTGGACCATTTGATCTATTGTTGCAAAAATGACCATGAATTAAGTTTGACTAAGATTAAGTTTACTTCTTGAGCAATTTTAATATGGGTTGCAGAATCATCGAAGTGCAAGGTATAGATGTTCTTCTTTTATTGATGCTCAATATGTAACTCTGCGGTGTCTAAAGTTACCAGTTTAACATAATAGGCTATATGTGTTGATTGTTTGGTACATGTTGGGCCTCATAGCTTCTTGGAGTGGAACACTGAGTAGATGAATATTCTGCACTAGTTTGTTTGTGATGTTCGTGCAATTCTGAAGTACTGAGCAGTAGGGAAGTAGAGGCCTAGAATAGGTCATGGATGAGATGGTTGCACACTGCGGAAATAAGATAGCATTTTAACATCTATAGGATGCCTTCAGTGCATGGTTGTGTGGGTAATTTTCCCTTTCTGCAGGGTCACTGTGAATTTATTTGCCTTTTTGCTGAACCATATTTTTGCTGGCTAAATAACTCCGTGGACATTACTCCTGCTAATCAGGGGTAAAGTGCCTATGATCCTCCTTTCAACATGGTAAAATTGGTATACTCCTGATTGGCATAATTTTGCTTGCCTACAAGTTCCTAGTGTATGGTAACAAGGTATACCCGTGGCCTGTAAGTTAAATGTCACCAGTGGACTGCAGCATCCACTGTGTAATCCACTACAGTGACAACATAAACAATAGTACAGACCTACCACTAGTATCCTGGCTGTGAAGATTCTAACTGCAAATACATTCATCTTGTAAGAATAGCCCCTTTTGACAGGCTTAAACGTTCCTTTTGAATATGTTAAACTTGCCCCTAAGTATGCCTAAGTGCCTTATAAGAAGATGAAAGTGTTCTGAGCACACCTGTTTTTACTGGATATCGACCTTTTTTAGATTATTATGTATCGATCCGTGTGCCGCGCCTAACTGAGTATACCTTAATACTCAATTCAAATAATACGAAAAGTGGCTAGCTAGCTGAATCGCTAGCTTAGACTTAGGTGCGCACCTAAGTCTAAGCTAGCGATTCAGCTAGCTAGCCACTTTTCGTATTAGTGCCTTATAAGGCAGGATGCGTGGTATTTCGAAGTAGGACAGGTAAAGGTTTGATGTTAAACATGTCCCTGATACGAAATTGCCCTCAACTATTTTCTTTTTACAGAGTTGGCTGTTCCATAGGAAGGCATTGGGATACAATATTAAGCTTAATTAAGGTTATTTACATGTAGGAAAAAAGCTACAAATTGGTTTTTTTTTACTTTTAAAAATTTGTTGCACACTCAATTCACTGGTCGTGCTGGATTTGTAATAAATATTTTGGAATGGTTACTTTAAATAAGTCACCTTTGCCCTGCTTGAAACCCCGGAGATTACATTTGAATTTAGTTTTCCACTTTAACCTGCCAGTAGTTTTCATTTAAAGAAGTGTAATGAGATGTGAGCTTGCTCTGAGGAGCAAAACAGTAGGTTGGCCTGAATGATCTGAGACGAACCTTCTGAACCAGACAGATTCGTCAAGGTGTCTGGGTGAATCCTTTTGATGTTAGTGTCAATCCCGGATTAAAATTCACATCCTTTTTGAAAGGTCTGTTGGGGCTTTAAATATGACAAATGGAGCACGCTTCAAAGAGGGCTCTTTATTTACAAGCAAATGGTAGGTGACACGTGCGCAGGGGGCTTTTGTTGCCTTCTCAGCCATTCAGGCCTCAATCACTGTGGGCCTTTTATGGCATTACATTGTCACAAGTTGTTTGACTCGTCTGCTGGGTTTGCATATAACATTTGGGGCACACTTCAGAGGAGGGGAACAGAACAGCAAAACAGCTTGTGTGTATCCACTGTCTGGCTGCTTTGGTATACCAGATGTCTGTCTGAAGATTTTGTGGACTGCAACACACTGGATTTTGGTGTCAGATGAGGGAGGACACAGGGATTAATCTCCTCACCTCCCCAGCTGTTAGACCCTAAACTTGGTGCAACAGAAAACTTCATCCAGCTTGATAATACCCAAAGTGAGTAGGGCTATCCACGGGAACCTTAACCCCATTGGTTAGGGCATCCCCAATGGTCATTCTCACCCATTAACATGTGTCTGACATAAATGTACCACCTCCAGTTACCCACTTCAGAAAAAGTCCTGCACATGTGGCAGATCATAGGAATAAACCTGCTGTCTGAGACCTGAGTTGAGCACAACAGGTCTGGTCTTGTTCTCCCCTCTGCACCCAGGACAAACAAGTGCACTCAAAGGGTCATAAGGCTTGCCTGCTGTTACAGCTATTGGGGTATAACAAGCTGCAAGAGGCTTTTCCAGCAACTTTCCAACGTATCAGTAGCAATTGGACCTGGACTGGACTGTGCCCTGACACCCTGTGATTCTCCAAGTACCTCTTCTGAGGCCCTAGGGTTTTTTAGAAGTGTACTTCATTGGTGTATTAGGGACTACAGGACTAAACCCAGAAGGTAAAATCCTTAACACTGATAAACCTTGTTAGTGTATCTGAATCCTGTTCCTTCGCAGTCTTGGTCAAATTGCTCCTAGGTCCTGTGCTACTGTGACCATTGTCTATAATTAGCACTTAGCGCTTTGTGCTTTGTAGAGCTATTTGTACTAAAAACTTTGGAAAAACGTAACTCCACTTCTCCTTGTTGGAGTTTTGTCATCCTTGTATCATTTTAAATTGTACTCTAAATTTTTAATTCATTTTGAGATTTTCTTTGCTTTTGCATTTTGACTTTATTAGTGTTCAAAAACTACTAAATACTTTACACATCGCCTCAAAGTTAAGCCTGTCTGCTCTGTGCTGTAGCTACCATGTTTTGAGCTCATGCACATGTGATGACTCTAAGGGCCCCCTTAGGATGGTGGGCAGATCGCCCCAGCCGGGCCGGCGGTAGCAATCCGTCTGCCATCCTTCCAGCAAAGACCCCCGCCATATTACTATGGCTGGGGGGTCCGCGGCTGACGGAAAGACCGTCCGCTGGTTTTCCACCCGGTTGACAGGGCGGAAAAGGGTTCAATATGGTGGCGGTGTCTGTTAGACACCGCCAGGCATATTAATACGTGTGCTGGGACATGCTGGGACATGCGTAAAGGCATGCGGAGTCTGCCTGTGGGGGCCCGTTGCAGGCCCCCGGGGACTTCAAGGGGTGGGGGTGCACATGGGGGGGGTGCCTATGGTACCCCGCTGCAGTTCCATGCACAACATGGCAGGCACCGCGCGGTGCCTGCCATGTTGTGCATGGAAGTGCATGACATGCCTTCCTGGCATTGTGGTGGGCGGTGCTGAATGCACCGTCTGCCGCAATGTCCGCAATGCAGGATGCGCCCGCCACTGTGGCAGGAGCATCCTAATCTCTGCAACGCAACCCCTGCACCTATGGTGGGCGGTCCCATTCCACGGGAGGAAGGCGGGCGGACAAAGTCTGATAAGTGTTCTGCCTGATAATGATTGATTACCTCATCAACTAATAACCCAATGTCTTTACTAATCCCTCATAGATCCACTCTACAGTGCATTTTTCCAGGCAGCAGATCTAGTACTGTCATGTGAAAAGCCACTGTGAAGTGACTGACACCTCCTTTTTTTCATTGTTGCCATTGCGTGACTGTACCCAATTGAGCTGATATCCTGAATTTATTCATAATTGACTTAAATTTAAAATTTGAAGTAATTCCATTGAAATTTGTGTATCATCTTTTGATAATTATTGAAGTAATAATTGAATAAAACAGTTGTGTGAAGATTTGACAGAAGATCTGTAGCGTGAAAGCAATTGTCACATGATTTCATCATTGTAATTTTACTGGTAGTGTTGACCTAGGCACAGAGATAGGGCTGATCCAGAAATAAGTAATGTATTAGAAATACATGAAGTTCTGTGTGAAGCACTCTTAACCCTCTGGAGCCATCTAACATCTCAATGCTGGCAAACAAATATTACAGTATTCAATATTTTTTCAGATGTACTTCACTTTGGGCCATATCTATCAAGCACAAATGTGTTCGCAAACGCCGAAATTCGCAGAACGCATTTGTGCTAAATGGTATGTATGTTGCAAATGTGCGTGCAAAATAAGGAATCGCAAAATTTGCGATTCCTTATTTTGCGATTGCATTTAAGGAATCGCAAATTTTGCAATTCCTTAAATGCAATATAAAAAGCAACAAAAAAGTGCAATTAAGGAATCGCAAATTACCACCAACTTCAAGTTGGTGGTAATTTGCGATTTCTTTGAAAAATTCACTTTTTTGCATTTTTCAAAGTGCAATGTGAAGCACATACATCACCTTAAGGAATGTATGTGCGCCACATGTGCACCCATGCTTATTTCAGGGGAGCATCAGGGTGTCCTTTTGGCACCCCTGAAATTATTCTCAAATTGCGAATCGCAAATTGAGAATAACATCCCATTCATTCCTATGGGCCTTCTGGGCCATAGAAATGAATGGGAAAGTATTCCTTAATTGCGATTCGCAATTTGCTAATCGCAATTAAGGAATATTAAGAAATCGCCAAAAAATTGCGATTATTTTTTTTTTTTTTACATACATCCCTATTTGCAATTCTAAATTACCGATTTCTAAAACATCGCTATTTGAGAATCGCAAATTAGGATGTTGATACATATGGCCCCTTATTATTAGCTATACAAACAGGATGAATAGTTGTGTTATGGGTGGTAGGAATAGAATTAGGATTCCATTTTGAAGGATGTCAACATAATGGCTGAATCGAATATGTCATTTTCAAACTTAGTGAAGGATTGGTTACAGCCAACACCTATCTAGATGTGAGGCATAATATCTCATCAACCTCTCTCAAGTCTTTGAAATGAAATAGTACACTAGTGAGTCTCCAGTGCCATTGTGGGACTATTCTTAAAGTTAGATAAACCACTATCTCATTCACCAAAAACGAAAGAACTCTAGTGTGTGTTTGGGTCTCAGGTAGATGTGTTATGTTGAAATAAGAGGTAGAGTCACACTGGTGAACCTGGTTAGTGTATCTAAACCCTGCTCCCTCACAGTCTTTGTCAAATTGCTCCTAGGTCCTGTTCTACTGCAACCATTGACTATTGGGGAGGTGCATATAGAAATATGGCATGGGCTTATTGGATTTGAACAGTTTTAAGCAAAGATGGATTTTGATTCCTGCAGTCTCTTATGCTGTGTTTAGTCATGCATATTCATTTAACATGTTATTATACCATGTACACCTTTGGTCAATATTTAGCAACAGGTTAGAGGCATTTTGGAGTTGCATTACATTACATTTTATTACACTGGATAGAAACAAACCCTTTACAACAACCACAATAGTCCTGAAAATGTATATCATACCCAGAATAACAAAACCGTTAACTGAGGCTCCTCCATTAATGCTGCAGTTCTTACCATTCTCGTGCCCACCCCACCACACCACTGCATCACCGCCTTCTACTTCATTGTATATTGCATTGCATCTTCGACTCTTCAGCTCTTCATGTGCTTTACCTACACTCTCCCATTGTGGATTGAACCTCCTAAATCAATGTAGAGATCAAGGTTCTACTCATTTTAGATTAAGAGAATAATAGGATTAATAAATAAGTTGTAGATTGGAGAGCATTTATTGCAGCAGAGTAACACAGCAAGGCTTGAAACTTTGTGGTTCAGGGGAGTACTGCTACTATGATCACACAATGGGAGCACAGCAGGGTGTGTGGGTTTGCTCTCTGGTCATGGCTCTAAGGCCTGAAGTTCAAAGGTGCTGTGGTTACTTTAGTCTCAGGGTTTCCTGGGTTTCCTGGGCAGCCCCGTTAGTCATTTTGTCAGGCAATGATTGGGGTTCTGAAAGCTGAAAATTCTGAAAACCTTTGGTGCTTTTCCTGGATTCCTCGCAGTCCTCATCCTATGCAAAACAGGAAAGCTAGAGGTGTCTTGTGGAAGCAACACAGTAATGAAAATGTGAGTAATGCAGCTGGTGGTGGTAGACTGGTTTTTACAGTGGAAGGAAGCCAACTAGAGTTGTTGCTGTGCATATGGTTTATAGTGTCTATATAGCGCATCAGCTAGCTGCAAATATTTCTTTGTACACAGTTCAAATGAAACACCAGCTAGAGTATGATTACGTATTCTGTCTCATCCAGATGAGGGTGATCACAATCTAGTTCCACAAGCAAATGGGGAGGGAAAGGAGGACCTCCCCCATATGGATTTGGGGTGACTAGGAGTGGCATAACTTCTTTCTTGGTACATTGGAACATAGGAGTGAATATTCACATAAATCATGCACCAGCCAGAAAAGTGCAACTGTGTAGTGAGGGAGGCAGGGAACTGTGAGTGGTTGTGGTACCAGAGGTTTTGGTTTGTGTGCACTTTGTGGGTCAAGGACATTGAATACAGTGGGACTTTGTGGTTAAGGGATGGGTTATGCCTTAGGGGAAGATAGAAAGTTCACTAGAATTAAATTAAACCCCCAGTTAAGTCATCACAAAACTAAATTCCAACAGGGTTAAACTGGGAAGTAAGGAGATGCTTGTAAGAAGGAAAAGGCATGGGAGACATCCAAAGTTAAGAAAAGAAATCTCATTTGGAAAGGAAGGAGATAATCAGGTGTTGCACGTTAGGAGGAGTGATGATCTAGCGGTGGAGACCCCAGAATGAAAAGGGTAGCTTTGAATCTATCTCAATCCAAGATCCAGGAAAAAAGCGAGGCATGGTCAACTCATTCTGTAAGATCTTTAGCATCACTTAAACAGTGTTGGGTAATACCTCCTCACAAGCATCTGTACTGCTATGTAGTGGGCTATAATTCAATGGATGTCTATTTATGGAGGCAGCACTACTGGACCCTAGGATTACTTCTTCACCAAATGTATGGATTTTATCTCAAGGTATCCTAAATAAAAGGCAAGAAGAAGGGGAGATGGCCTACTAGCTAACGATATTATCGAAGGCCCAAATACCATGTGTTGGACCAGTCAGCCTTAGGGATTTCTTCCTACCTTTTTGCCTTTCTGCCTCCCATTTTTACCGTACCTTCTGTTGGACTTAGGACTCTGGGCGCATCACCACTGCTAAACAGTGCTGAGGTGCAGGTGCTGTCCTCTAAAACCTAGTGAGGCTGGCATATCTGACACAAGTCACTGCTACCGCAGTAAGGGTTAATCCTCCATAGGCTAACATTGGGAACCACCCCTTATGGGATAACTTCTGACAGGGACCTAATAAGTCTGCCATGTTTGGTCTTGTTGGACTCGGGGCGGGGAACCCTTTCCAATGATATATAGGGTTTGGGCATTACTACGCTAGGGATCCCACTTTTATAAAGGGGGCCTTTTCCTGCCTACACTTAGATTAGGCTCTGCAGACTTCCCCATCCCCTCTGCATACTGATAGCCTGCCTGGGTTGGGAGGTGGGAGTGGTGATTCACACCTTCTTCCCTGGGATGAGCTGTGATGGGCTGCCCACTGTAGCCTTAACGGCCTGTCTCTCGTCACTGTGACAGCTAGGTCAGGGAAGGCAGGGAACATACCAGAACTCCCTGGACTCTTCCAGAAGCCCCTGCCCCCAGACCCTTCCAGAGACTTCTACCACTTTCTCGCCCCTAGTCTAAAAGATATATAAAGGAGGGTCGGGACCTCTCTTCTTGTTACACCCTGGACTAAGAAGAATCTCTGCCGGATTGAGGAGTGCTGCGCCGGCAAGGATTGCCAGCCTGAAGGAGGCTGACTGCTCCAAGAAACTGCTGCCTCTACCTAATGAGCTGCCCTACTGCCTGCTGATCCTGACCTGCTAGGGAGACTGGGAATACCACCACCAGAGTGTCTCCACCACTTCCCTAAGAAACTACTTTTCTTTTGACAACCTTCAGAACGAATGCCTTTCTGGGACTGCACCACCTTTTGATTTAAAGAGAACTGTCCTTCTGGGGACGACATTGTCATAAGGACTGCCCTTCTGGGACAAACACCTTTCCAGGACTTGCCCTACAACTCAGAGCCTGTGTGCAGTCTCGTCGGCCCATCGACCTTTAAAGAAACTGCCCCAGCACCACAGCACGTGGAACTGCCTTATCCCATGGAGGGACGACCGTGTTTGTGTCTGGAAACTGCCCCAGTTGTCACCTCTGCCGGCGTGGGTGGTTCATGATTTAAATTGGCCCGCTTCACCCCCGCTGCCCGGGGGACAGGATTGCACTGGGAAGCACTGCACAAGGACTGAGCGCTGTTACCAAAGAGGCGCGTGTGCCTGGGAGATCACCGCTGTTGTCCGTAGTGTAGGTGCTCCCAAACCTAGTTTTGCAACTACCCCTGAAGTCACCACCGCTTGCCTGGGTTCGAGCGCATGCAGCCCTGCCCCCAGAATCACTGCGGCTGCCCGGGAACATCGGTAATCCTTAGCGCTGCACCGCTGATGTAAGCAAGGTGCCGCACTGTGGTTGGTGCAGGCGCGGGGGTTGCCTGGCAACCAGGACTATTCACTCGCCATCGCCAGCAAGGAGAAAAGGACTGCGCGTGCACCAGGGAAGGCTGGCCCACCCTGCATGCACCTTCACAGGAAGCTCAGGTGTCTGGGGAAGTCTTGAGTCAGCGCAACCCGGCCTCAGGCCACGGACAGCGAGTAAGGTGAGCTTTCGTGTGGGGAAGGTTGGCTAGGGCAGGCTGTGGGCTGCGGGGACTGCCCCCCTTGCAAGTGAGTGCCTGAGAAGGCACCAGTGGTGTTTGTGGATAGCTCTCCCTGTCTAATCTCAGCACTCGGCACATGCGCAGGGCATTGTGTGTGAGCCCTCACCCCCTTGCAGCACGCCGGTGCAGAAGTCCTACTGCCAGAACCGGGGACAGCCGTAGTTGAATCACGGGTGGACCGGGGACTCGTTGATCACATAGCGGACCCCCCGGGGACTATTGGACATTGCCCTGTTAGATAAACCACTGCCTGCTGCAATCCAGGGACTGCCCTACCCCGCGTTTCCTGCCCGAACCGGGTAGTCTGTCCGGCCCTATCCTCCTTTTGCCCTGCCTACAAAGTACTGTGCCATCCAAAGTGGAAAAGACTTGTGGGGGGCTGCAAGCAGTGCACAACTGACTACGTTTCAGGGATGGTCTTGCCCTAACGATTGTTAACTGGAAGTCAGACCCCACTAGGAACTGCGTATCAAACACCCCAAAGGGCATGTGACTGATGCCTCTGGATTACAGATGGTGCATTCTTACTAGTTTTGAACCTTGCATAATTTCTTGACCAAGATAACTTTACATCCTTTATCTGTAACTGGATTTACCTGCTTTTGGATATTGCACGATTCTTAGATAAAGATATTCTTATTTTTTTCTTAAAACCGTTGTGGTGTTCCTTTTGTGGGTATTTTTACTGTTTTACGGTTGTTGTGTGTTGCACAAATACTTTACACATTGCCTCTGAAGTTACGCCTTTGCTGCTCTGCGCCAAGCTACCAGGTCAGAAGCGGTGGTCCCTACTTGGCCTAGGGTGCATACCCCTGCCAACTAGAGACCCCGGTTCTAACATTGGTGATCGAGCGGTGGGATAAGACTTCTGCTTGTGTAACACCACGCAGCGACACAGTGTACACCACTACCCTACACCTAACTCTACTGAATTTTTGTCTACCCTCTCCAATTGGCATTTTTAATTTTTCTCAAAATTTCCCCTGACTGGCTGCTCCTTTTAAAAGTCCTTTTGCCTAAGTCCTATTTGATTTTCTCTACAAACGTCTGAGGCCCTACCTAGCAAGATGGAATTCGAGCTGGCCAACCTGGAAGCTTACACTGTGGCGCAACTCAAAGAATTCTGCGAGGAGAAAGGGGGGCCCTTCAAGCGAAGCGCCAAGAAGGCAGAGCTTCAGAAAGCCTTGAGAGCATGGGTAACAGCCCATCCAGAAGGAGATGGGGACGGGCAAGGACCAGAGCACGACGCCACAGAAAATCTTGACCTACTGCACTTGGTGGAAAAATGGTAATTTGTTATCCGGTACAAGGGTACCTTCCAGGGCCGGCAGTAGCGTGTCAGTGAAGAGCATGTCCTCAGAGGACCTGGAGGACAGGAGGGAGGAAAGACAGCTCAGGTTGGATCTTGCCAAGCTGGAGAAAGAGCGGGAAAGAGAAGTGTGGGCCATGGAGCAGGATCGCGAGAACAACGATTGGCTATGCGGGAAAAAGAACTTGCCCATGAGCCCAGCCTGAAGAAACTGGAAATCCGTCCCTAGAAGTAGGGGCCAACAGCAACAAGAATGGTGGCAGCGTACCTATGGAAGCTTCACGTGACACCAGGGTCTTTATGCCTAAAGATGTGATGGCCAGTTTTAAGGTGGGGGATAATATTGATAAGTGGTTAGCCGCCTATGAGGTGTCTTTAAGAGCCCATGGGGTCCCAGAGAGTTATTGGGGGGTGGTTTGTATAATTACCTACCTCCAGATGTTAGGGACACCCTCCTTTAGCTAGAGAAGGGAGACCAGACTAACTATTCTGTCTTGAAAGCCGCATTGCTTAAGATGTTCGGTCTTACTCCTGAGAGGTATAGGCAGAGGTTCAGGAATAGCCACAAACTTCCCACACAGAACTGGGTAGACTTCCTAGACTACGCTAGTAAATCTTTAGAGGGCTGGGTGCGGGGCAGCAATGTGCATGACTATGAAGGGTTGTATGACTTGTTTTTAAGACAGCACCTTCTAGAGAAATGTTTTCCAGAGCTGCGCCAACACCTGGTTGACCGCAAGTTGACCAATCCTAGGAAGCTTGCGGAGGAGGCGGACACCTGGGTCAGTACCAGGGTGTCCAACAGGGGTTCTGGAGGGTACTCCCAAAGGGGTGGTCAGGGTTCCCACCAGAGGAAAGAGGGGGGAGACAAAAAGAAAGAGTTCTCCAAAGGCCCCCAAAATAATTCACAAGGGAAAGGGTCTGGGTCCCAGCCCCATTCTGAAGCCCACTTATCCTGACAAAAGTCAGCAGCCCAGAATTGTGTGGTGCTATGAGTGTGGTGAACTTGGACACAACAAGGGGGATCCCAAGTGTCGCAAGAGAGCACCACAGCCCACTGGAGGTAAAAACCCCAGGTGGCTAGTGTAGCGCTTGGGGAGAAGCTGTCCTTAGATGATGGGAGTGAGGGGGCAGGGCTTGTCCTAGTGTCTCTGGGAGACAGTGAGATGGTTCCTAAGGTCCATGTGCCCTCCAATACTACTAAGTATAGTCAGTGGGTCACCCTCATTGGTCAGGGGCTGGAGGCCCTGAGGGACACAGATGCCAGCATGACTATGGTAAGGAGTCAGCTGGTGTCCCCAGAGCAAATAATTCCCGATGCATTCCATCCAGTTGTGATGGCTGACAACTGGGAGGGTCATTATCCCGTAGCACAGGTTCCATTTGAGTGGGGAGGGGTTTCAGGCCTTTTAAGAGTTGCTGTTAGCTTTTCCCAAGTAAATAAGTGCCTTGTTGTAGTCCGGGATTTTAGTTTGACCCAGTTCGGCCTCTTTAGGGAGTAGTAGCATTTCTTAGCGCGGGGACACACCGTCGCAGGTGTAACCAGGCGCTTTAAAAATGGTTTTATTATTATTATTATTATTATTGTGAGCCCTGCCATGCCATTGGACTGTCTGTTAGGGAATGACCTTGAGCACACTACCTGGAAGGAGGTAAAGCTCAAAGCGCATGTAGAGATGCTGGGGTTACCAGAGTGGATCTGTGCTACCACACGGTCCATGGCTGCGCGGAAAGGGAGTCAGCCAGGGCTGGAGCCTGGGAAAATGGCCCAGCCAGCTGCTAGAAAGGGAGGAACCCGAGGGCGTGGGAAGCCCGCCCCGGGGCGGTCTCCCTGTGAGATGGATGGGGCACCTGAGCAGGTCGCACTGGAGTCCACGGAAGGGGACGTTGTTCCCTTGGGGGACCTACCTACTCCTGCAGGGTGGCAGGTGGAAGGAGGGCCCACCAGGGAGGAGTTTTGCCGGGCACTGTAGGAGTACCCTACCCTTGAGGGCATGAGGTGACAGGCCGAAGCCTAAGCAGCAGCAATGCCTCCGCGAAGTATCACATTTACTGGGAGGATGGGCTCCTTTACAGTGAGCCCAAGGCTCCTGTGCATGGGTCATCAAGGGCCTTAGTGGTCCCCCAGTGCTACAGGGCCTTTCTTTTGGAATTGGCTCATGAGATCCTTTTGGCAGGACACTTGGGCCAAGACAAGACCTTTGCTAGGCTTGTCCCACATTTTTATTGGCAGCAGATGAGGGTCTACTCGGATACATTCTGCACGACCTGTCTGACCTTTCAAGCTAGTGGAAAAACAGGGGCTAAGCTGAAGGCTCCCCTGGAACCACTGCCTGTCATTAGCACCCCCTTTGAGAGGGTGGGCATCGACATTGTTGGGCCCACGGATCCACTAACTTCTTCTGGTCACAGGTTCATCCTGGTTCTGGTGGACCACACCACCCGGTACCCAGAGGCTATTCCTCTGAGAACCATCATTGCACCTGCAGTGGCCCGGGCCCTGATGGGGATTTTTATCAGAGTGGGTTTCCAAAAAGAGGTGGTGTCCGACAGGGGGACCAATTGTATGTCTGCCTACATGCAATCCATGTGGAAGGAGTGTGAGGTTACTTATAAGTTCTCCACTCCTTACCACCCACAGACTAATGGTCCCGTGGAGAGCTTTAACAAGACCCTAAAGGGCATGATCAGGAGTCTGCCTGAGGGCCTGAGGAAAAAGTGGGACGTCCTCTTGCCCTGTTTGTTGTTTTCCTACAGGGAGGTACCGCAGAAGGGGGTGGGTTTCAGCCCATTCGAGCTCTTGTATTGTTACCCTGTTAGGGGACCTCTCAGTTTAGTAAAAGATGGGTGGGAGAAGACTCCAAGGAGGCTTGCCCAAGATGTAGTGAGCTACATGCTGGCCTTCCGCAGCCAAATGGTTAAGTTGTGGAAGCAAGCTTCTGACAACTTAGAGGCCAGGCAGGCAGTGATGAAGGAATGGTACGACCAGAACTCTCACCCTGTGGAGCTAGAAACTGGACAGAACGTTCGGGTCATGGAGCCTGGGGAGCTTAGTGCCCTCCAGGATCGCTGAACAGGCCCTTATGAGATATTGGAGAAGAAGGGTAGGGCCACTTACCTGGTGGACCTTAAGACCCCCAGGCAGCCCCACAGGGTACTACACGCCAACCGCCTCAAACCCCACCATTAGAGGTCTGAGCTCACCTTACTGATGGTAACTGATGTGGCAGAGGAAGAGGAAAGTGAACCTCTCTTGGATCTCTTTGCTTCCCAAGAGAAGGATGGATCGGTGGAGGGAGTGGTCCTTTTCCCATCCTTAACTCCTGAGCAACAGAGGGACTGCCGCCATGTCCTGGGGCAGTTCTCCTCAGTGTTTACCCACCTGTGTACCCATGATGTGGACACAGGAGACAGCCCCCCTGTCAAGTCTAAGTCTTACAGGCTGTCAGATAAGGTGAAGGCCAGCAACCAGAGTGTAGTTACTAAGATGCTGAAGTTGGGGGTGATAGAGCCCACCAACAGCCCTTGGTCCAGTCCGGTGGTTCTGGTACCAAAAGCTGCCCCACCGGGCACCACCCCAGAACTTAGTTTCTGTGTGGATTACAGAGGACTGAACTCTGTGACCACGACTGACGCTCATCCTATCCCTAGGGCGGATGAGCTTATTGACCGACTGGGGGCTGCCCGATACCTGAGTACCTTTGACCTTACGTCAGGGTACTGGCAGATCGCCCTAACGGATGGAGCAAAAGAGAGGTCTGCCTTTTCCACCCCAGAGGGCCACTACCAGTTTAGAGTGATGCCCTTTGGATTGAAAAATGCTCCTGCCACCTTCCAGCGGCTAGTGAACCGGGTCATCTCCGGTCTAGAGGCCTTCTCTGATGCCTACCTGGACGACATAGCTGTCTTCAGTAGCAGCTGGGAGGACCATCTGGGTCACCTCCAGGAAGTGCTTCAGGCCCTGCAGCAGGCAGGCCTGACTATCAAAGCCAGCAAATGCCAGATAGGGCAGGGGTCGGTAGTCTACCTAGGACACTTGGTTGATGGGGGCAAGGGGAGCCCCTACAGGCCAAGATAGAAACCATCCTGGCCTGGGAGCCTCCCAAAACAGACTGAGGTCAGGGCATTCCTGGGCCTCACAGGGTACTACCAAAGATTTGTCAAGGGCTATGGCACCATTGTGGCCCCCTTGACTGAGCTAACCTCTAAGGAATACATAGGCTGTGGGGTTTTAGGTTTAAACCTATAATAACTGATAAATCCCCACTGAAAGAGAAATGGCTCTCACCAGTGAAAACATATAAACACTGAAAAAACACCTGCACAACCACAAACTAAATGTCATTCAATGAAAGGAAAAAGAGATTGAAAGAGTCATTTTTTTTCTTTCTTCCTAAAGGTCTTAGGTCTAAAGATGCAGGGTTTTGAAGTATGTTTTATGCCTCGTTTAATTATTTTATAAACTGTAGAGCATCAGGAAATATCAAAAGCATATTTGATATTTTGGCTGCGTTTAATTCTTTCACTGATAGGTAAAATGGCTGGTTTCATAAGAATCTTTCCTAATATGTGTCATATCATTTACCCAGAGACAATGGGTAAAAACCCTTAATACATCAGCCCACAGTTTCTAGTGGGTCAGTATTGATAATAGGTGAATTGCCAACACCTCAGGCTTTAAACATTCAATGCAATGTATAGTGACAAGTATATGTATAAAGAGCATTATCACCAAGCATCTGGGACAGTGGTGAAAACATGACACCAGACTTTTGGAAAACATGATACGCAGTGTCATTTGGAATACTCTGCAAAAAAAGCTCTTTCCAAGTTCAACAAAGGTTGGAGTAATATTGTTTGTATTTGCAGTGATTCAGCTACATATATAAAAAAACTGTGTGACGACCTGTCAAAATTGATACCCGAGCTGAACTGATTCCCTGTTGGATATCCTTGCCACTTGTTACATAGTATGCTGAAAGCATATTTACAATCTTCAGAATTAATGAGGGATGCTGTTTACTTTTTAGTCCATTCTGGTAGACTGTTTTCTTATGCACAGGAACTAAAATGCAAATATTTATCATTTCTTGTTTTGTGTGACATCAAAGAAAGAGTCAACCCAACTGCATCCTTTAGCTGACTGTTCTCAGTCCAAGGGGCTATGAATGCTATATTATTCATGTGGCAACCGTTTACAGAATTTTTGGTGAGTGATGAAGCCAAAGGCAAGAAATGTGAGGATCTTTGGTCGCATATTAATAGTGATGCGAAAAAAGTAAACTCTACAGCACTATTAGATTTTTACAGGAAAACATAACTGCTGTAGTGGACATAATAATAAAAATGGAGTCTGAAAAAACCCTTGTCTGCCAAGATTTCAGCATAATTTGTGTGGATGTGAAACATCCCCTTGAGAGTAGGCTGGGTGGCACCTTTAGTTACTTTGGCACTGCAACATGTTCCATGTTAGAGTGCTTGCCACTTGGTAAGCAAAGAAATGTTGAAGAGTAATTCAGGAACGTTTGTTTTACAGTGTATGAGAAATAGTTGCAATGATGCATATAAATGTCCCTTCACCACCAATGGCATTTGAAGTCAAATAAATCTCACTGTGGTACTCGGTACAAGTTCTAGATCCCTTCAGTTAAGGGGAATTTCCTCCGTAGTTTCAAAAGTGCTGCTTCAATAACTCTGAGGGCATAAGAGCCCAGCTCAATGCAAATGTTGCAGAACCTGCCATGAGAATAGCAATGTTCGAGTGCACCAGTATTGGCATGGAAAGCTATGTCAGTGGCCAGAGTTAATACATTGTGTACTGGCTGTTTTGGTGTTGCCCGTCTCAAGTGCCAATGTTGACAGGGCCTTTTCACAGAAGTTTACATGCGAAGGAAAGACCAAAGACTCACTGAAGAAGTATTGTATGGTGTACTACAATAAGTTTAATTTGCAAAAAGCTATTTGGACCTCATATACACTATACGTACATTGTCTATATACCATGTTCTATCAGTGCAGAAAGCAAGCAATAATAAAAGCGCTACTTGGGGGTTGTTGCTGCACTTACCTGCCTGTGCTCCCGTGCTGGGCTTGACCGGGTCTCCCTCCCGCCGCCGCCATCACCACCAGAGCGGCCGCCGAGTGGAGGGGACAGACTACATTCCCCAGACTCCTCAGCGGCTTCCTCACCAGCCGCCAATCTTGCGCCAGGAGGCATGATAAAAACACTGTTGAGCCCCGGTGGAGCGGGGGCTCTCCTGCGCTACTTGGGGGTTGTTGCTGCACTTACCTGCCTGTGCTCCCGTGCTGGGCTTGACCGGGTCTCCCTCCCGCCGCCGCCATCACCACCAGAGCGGCCGCCGAGTGGAGGGGACAGACTACATTCCCCAGACTCCTCAGCGGCTTCCTCACCAGCCGCCAATCTCGCGCCAGGAGGCATGATAAAAACACTGTTGAGCCCCGGTGGAGCGGGGGCTCTCCTGCGCTACTTGGGGGTTGTTGCTGCACTTACCTGCCTGTGCTCCCGTGCTGGGCTTGACCGGGTCTCCCTCCCACCGCCGCCATCACCACCAGAGTGGCCGCCGAGTGGAGGGGACAAACTACATTCCCCAGACTCCTCAGCGGCTTCCTCACCAGCCGCCAATCTCATGCCAGGAGGCGTGATAAAAACACTGTTGAGCCCCCGTGTCGCGGGACGCGCGCGGGCGACGCCGGGCTGAGCCCGGGCAGAGGGCGGGCCATCTGTGGCCATCAGGGATCAGCAGAGGTCGGGTCGGGCCACCCCTCCAACAACTGTCATGGGGAAGAGAAAACAGACATGTCGGGGCGACCAGGAAGGTAAGGTTGCCAAGATTCCTCGGAAATCTGAATCCATTATTTCATATTTGACTTTTGCGGTGGGGGTTTTGACCAAGGAAATAGCTCAGGCTGAAAAGGAACTTGGCCTTGAACCTATTAATAATATCTCTGTTACAGACCACGGACCCATCCCTGAACATGCTCAGTGCATACCATTGGAACCCACTATTGTCACCATAAACACCCCCTGTCCAGCAGCCCCGCTGATTGCCTCTCTAAGTCTTCCACCTCCACATCCTCTTAGAAAGGTTGCAACCCCGTTGGCCTCCTCGCTCATGACCATGCGTAGACGAAGATCTCATGCAAAGGGTGCCAAGAGGAAAATTGATCATGGGAAATCTACCCACCAAGCTGCTACCCTAAGGGACCATGTTTGCGACATTGTGGAAGAACTATTTCCAAAAAGACTTGAACCAGCTCTGGAAGCAGTAGCAAAGGACATAGTGGACACTTTAAATGAATGTGTAGCGGGTCTACTGGCTAAGTGCAAGAAAATTGATACCCTTCACAAACAATACTCAAGTCATAACGAGAAGCTGGTTAACCATCCACCTGGTAATACTAGCAACCCAGGTGGTAACACTGTAAACAATCACAGGGAAATTTTATGTGAGAATACCCAGGTTCAGGGGGGCACTGTGGAGGGGCACGGACACACTAGTTCTGGTTTACACATCAATAATCAAGAATCCAGTGGGGCTCTTTATAGAACAAAATGTTTGAAACTGCCCCCAGAGGCGGCTCCCTTGGTGGCTGTTTTTACAGGGATTTCACCAGTAAGGGCCGGTGAAAGGGAAACAAGTAATGATTTGATGGCTTTGGCAAGGGAATATCGCGCAGAGTTCAGTAGTGGAGGTACAGACATCACACGCACTGTTATCGCGGCAAGGAGAGTGAGTTGGGTGGGGTACCATCCAAAATCTATCCCAGGAGACTGCATTGTTGTAAATTTTAACAACTATGACAGCGCACATAGGTTGTTCTGGGATGCCTCAGATTTGTCAAATTATGGCATCAGACCCCTCCCTCTGGGCTTCTTTTATCCCCCGGGCAGGACAATAAGACCTTTTGGCAAACCTCCGGTGACTCGTCGGGAGGGGCCCGTCTGTGTCACCTCACACCGATCTTACCAGCAGCGCTTTAACATCGTACAACATAGATCTGGTCGAGAGCTGTCTGGCGGGGTGGGTAGAGATACTTCTAGCTCAGTTGGCCCTGTGTTACAGGATGGTTCCTACCCAGTAGCCACTAGTCTCACCAATCGTTTCTCCGCCTTGACCTCAATGGAGACGAACAATTGACTGCTCGATACTTTATTTGAGGATAGAGGGGAGCCTAGTTTACAGAGACCTCGATGTAAAATTCTCAATTGGAATGTGGCGGGAGTTAGTTCTAAAGCCTCTGATATTATCTGGCAGGAGTTTGTCAAACAGTATGATATACTGGCTTTCCAAGAGAGCTGGGATATATCGTCCAGTTTTTCATTGGATGGTTTTCTCAGCTTCTCTACCCCAGCAGTACCTGGAATAGTGGGAAGACCTAAAGGGGGTCTGCTCACTTTGTTTTCACTAAATCTGGTAGGGGTTTTTAAGAAAGTAGAATCTGCTCCTAGGAACTCCCTTATAATTGAATGGTCCATCTCGGACCACCAGAAATTTGTATTCATTAATTTTTATAATTCTAGGGAGGGTTACTCTGGGAATGAGCATTTGATTACCCTGGAACATTTCTTGTCAGTTTATAAACATGATTGCATTTCTGCCCCAGAGATGGTTCTCCTGGGAGATTTTAATATTCATCCCTGTTTGGGGGATTGTTACAATGACGGATATGGAGGGTCGCCTGTGGAGGGGATGCCTCATTTTGAGCATAGTAAGGAGGGAGATGCCCTCGAGAGCCTCCTCTCCAACTTAAATCTACTTGAACCAGGCTTAGGCAAATATGAGGTCAGAGCACCAACATTTATTATTAGGGGTGCAAACACCATTATCGATTATATTTTTTTATCTCCTGGGGTGTTGGCTAAAACTCTGGTGTATAGGGTAGTGACCGCAATTGTTAGTGACCACAACCCGGTTCTGTTGGTAGTGGAACTTGGTAGCTTTATGTCTGGGAGGAACCCAGGAGTTGAGGCACCAAGGCACCTGCTAACCAGGGATCAGGGTAGGCGGATTAAGTGGGAGAAGGTCATCCCAGAGGCCTTTTTTAAGAAACTCGCAGAGGATACTGAGGCTAAAATGGCCGTCTGCCTAGATGCTACTTCATCAGGGGTCGAGGTTGTGGCTGCTTATGTTGAGGTTTGCTTGCAGATTTCTAAGAATTTGGAGTCCGGTGACAGTGCACACCGTGGGAGGGTCTATAAATGGTTCGACAAAAAGTGTTCACTCGCCCATGGTGCCTTACTTAAAGCACTGAAACACAGACCAAGGAATAAAGCATTAGTGGCGAACCTCCGTAAGGAATATAAATCGGCACTTGCAACACGCAAGCACCAAATTAAGGAAGAGGCCTGGGATAGTCTGCAATACACAGATGTGTTAAGGGATAGCAAGAAATTCTGGGCCATTATTAATCAGTCGTGTTTTACAGAGGATGGAAAATCGGACATGGACTGTGTAATCGCTGATGAGAGCTGGCTTGAGCACTTTAAAAACATCTATGATACAGAGATTGGGGCCTTAACTCCCCCTGACACTGTTGTGGACCGAAACATTATGCCCATTAAGTTTAATACTTCTGAGGTGGAAAAGGCGATAAAAGACACAAGCAAACACAAGGCCCCAGGCCCTGATGGGGTCCCCGCAGACTTGTATATTCTGTACCCACAATTTTGGTCCAAAATTTTAACTAATGTTTTTAACGCAATACCCACCACAGGTGTTCCATCTTCCTGGTCATCCTCCATCATTGTTCCTATTTTTAAGAAGGGGAATAGAGGGGACTCCGCTTGCTATAGGCCGATCTCCCTGCTGGACTCTGCCGTTAAGATTCTGGGCAGAGTCATCCTACAGAGACTGGGGGATTGGCTGGAGGGGAGTGGGGTCCTCTCTGATCTCCAGTATGGTTTTAGAGCTCACAGGGGGACCATGGACCAATGCTTAAATCTGCACTTTATTATTAGTAAATACACAGTGGGGAAGGAGGGACTGTTATATTTGGGTTTCATGGACCTATCTTCTGCATTTGATTTAGTCAATCGTTCAAAACTTTGGTTTATTTTGTGGGATATGGGTCTAGACGCCTCCTTGGTTAATTTTTTAAGTGATCTCCATCAGAACCTGTCGGCTTCCGTTAGGGTAACAAGGGATGGCAGGTGTACTGAGCAATTTAGATCGGGAAGAGGGGTCAGACAAGGCTGCATTCTGGCCCCTCTTCTATTTACAATCTACATCAACGCCCTGGTCAAATCCCTGGACCTGGCCACCCTGGACGTTCCGCGTATGGGCGGGTCGGGCATCCCGGTCCTCCTGTACGCGGACGATGCCGTCCTACTTGCACGTACAGGTATGGGGATGCAGAGATTGTTAGACCACTTCGGCACTTTTATGGAAGCCCTGGACTTAAAAATTAATACCTCAAAATCCCATGTAATGGTGACCGGAATACGCAAAAAGAACATGAAGGTTACAGAAATTTCAAGGGTGCCTTTTTTTTGTTACTTGGGAGTTGTTTTTGACGAAAGGGGGAACTGGGGTCCCCAGTTGAAGCTTAAGAGCAATGTGGTTGCAAGATCTACCACAGCTCTCTTGAACTTCTCAAAGAGACTGGGAGCAAGACCCATGGAGGCTATGATTAGGATCTATAAGTCAAAGTGTATGGCAATTGCCTCATACGGGTCTGACATATGGGGCTATGTGCCATCACCCGGGATCCAAATCGTAGAAAATAAGTTTATCAGATCACTCCTGTCACTCCCACAATCATCCCCCACATTTTCGATTCACTGTGAAGTGGGCTTGGGGTATGTTTCTGACCATCTGAAAATGGCCCCTTTGTTACGATGGGTCAAAACCTGGTTGAATGAGGAGATTACGTTAAACCACCTGATACTCAAGGACTGTGTGGCCCTAGACAAAGCGGATAGAATACCCTGGCTCTCGTATGTTGGAGCGGCATGTGATAGGCTAGGGCGTCCGGAAATGTATCTATCACCACAGGGCCTAAGGAATGAGGACGTAGGGTGGATCTTTCGCAATTTGTTGGAGTTAGAGAGGGAGGAGGTTGAACTTAGGAAACCCACAGTGAGATCAATTTATGGTCTGGCAATCTCTCCAGTTATGGAACCGTACTTGAAGTATGTGACTAAGCCCTATCATCGCTTCCTTCTGGTTAGATTCATTCATTAATCTCATTCACCTTACGTTGGGCATTTACCCTAAATGGGGGACTCCAGAAGATACTCCACCATGTACCTGTGATAGTTTTTCCACACAGGACACGCTCCATCTAGTGATGTTCTGTGAGCATTACTCGGTGGCCCGAAAATTTTTCTTAAACCCAATCCTGAAGGAATTAATATTTGTTCAGGTGAGGCCTGCCCTCCTACACTTACAAATGCTTGATTCTGTCCAGGTCACCTATAGTGTAGCCAGCTTTTTGGTAGCGGCAGCGCGCCTAAACAAAATGAGACTCCCCTAGTTGATTTCACTTGTAGGGTGAAATCGCCTAAAAACCAAACTTATTTATTTAATAATGCATTGTGGACTGTCTGAAATTGCGGTTGGTCTATGGTCTTATGTTACCCATTTTATTCTGTCTTTGTATCAAATATTTTAATTATATTATTTTGAAACACTGAATTGTAATCATGTGCATAACTTTATATTTTAACATGTGTAGCAATGAATTTTGCATTGCTTTTATGGTTTCTTTAACCGAAATAAAGAAACTTGACTTGACTTGACTTGAAAGCAAAACGTTCCATAAACACCGGAAAAACACCTTTTCTGTTGTTTTCCAGTGGCGTGCACATGTGTATTCACTGATAACAACTGTTTTTTAAGGTATTGAAATCACGGAAAAAACCCCACCAGAATTTACCAAAAATAGAAACTGAAAACAGGAAATCCTAGAAATACCCTAGAAAAGTGATTTGGACAGAGGCTTGCCAAAAAAGCCTTTGACTCTCTAAAACAGGCCATGTGCACAGCTCCTGTGCTCAGGGCCCCTGACTTCTCCAAAGAGTTCATTGTCCAAACGGACGCCTCAGAGCATGGCATAGGGGCGGTACTTTCGCAACTCAATGAGGAGGGACGGGACCAACCAGTTGCTTTCATCTCCAGGAGGCTACTTCCCCGAGAACAGCGGTGGAGTGCGATAGAGAGCAAAGCCTTTGCGGTGGTCTGGGCTGTGAAGAAGCTGAGGCCATACTTGTTTTGCTCCCACTTCCTGATTCAGACTGACCACCGGCCCCTCAGGTGGCTCATGCAAATGAGGGGCGAGAATCCCAAATTGTTGAGGTGGTCCATTTCTCTACAGGGGATGGACTTCAGGGTGGAACACAGACCCGGAGAAGACCACGCCAATGCTGATGGTCTCTCTAGGTTTTTCTGCCTTAGTGATGAGAACTCCCTCGAGGTTGGGTAGTTCTCCCTACTTTCAGATGGGGGGCACACGTGTTGGACCGGTCAGCTTTAGGGTGGTCTTCCCCTACCTTTTTGCCTTTCTGCCTCCCAATTTTACCTTACCTTTTGTTGGACTTAGGACTCTGGGCGCCTCACCATTGCTAAACAGTGCTGAGGTGCAGGTGCTCTCCCCTAAAACCTTGTGAGGCTGGCATATCTGCCACAAGCCACTGCTACTGCAGTAAGGCTTAATTCTCCATAGGCTAACATTGGGAACCTCCCCTTCAGGGATAACTTCTGACAGGGACCTAATAAGTTGGTCATGTTAGACTCGGGGCGGGGAACCCTTTCCAATTATATATAGGGCTTGGGCATTACTACGCTAGGGATCCCACTTTTATTAAGCGGACCTTTTCCTGCCTACACTTAGATTAGGATCTGCAGACTCCCCCCTCCCCTCTGCATACTGATAGCCTGCCTGGGTTGGGAGGTGGGAGTGGTGATTCACACCTCCTTCCCTGGGATGAGCTGTGCTGGGCTGCCCACTGTAGCCTTAATGGCCTGTCTCTCGTCACTGTGACAGCTAGGTCAGGGAAGGCAGGGAACATACCAGAACTCCCTGGACTCTTCCAGAAGCCCCTGCCCCCAGACCCTTCCAGAGACTTCTACCACTTTCTAGCCCCTAGACTAAGAGATATATAAGGGAGGGTCCTGGCATCACTTCTTGTTACACCCTGGACTAAGAAGAATCTCTGCCGGAGTGAGGGCTGCTGCGCCGGGAAGGATTGTCAGTCTGAAGGAGGCTGACTGCTCCAAGGAACTGCTGCCTCCACCTACTGAGCTGCCCTACTGCCTGCTGATCCTGCCCTGCTAGGGAGACTGGGAATACCACCACCAGAGTGTCTCCACCACATCCCTAAGAAACTACTTTTCTTTTGACAACCTTCAGAAGAACTGCCTTTCTGGGACTGAACCCCCTTTTTGATTTAAAGAGAACTGTCCTTCTGGGGACGACATCGTCATAAGGACTGCCCTTCTGGGCCACCTTTCCAGGACTTGCACTACAACTCGTGTGCAGTCTCGTTGGCCCGTCGACCTTTAAAGAAACTGCCCCAGCACCACGGCACGTGGAACTGCCTCATCCCACGGAGGGACGGCTGTGTTTGTGCCTGGAAACTGCCCCTGTTGTCACCTCTTCCGGCGTGGGTGATTCATGATTTAAATTGGCCCGCTTCACCGCCGCCGCCCGGGGGACAGGATTGCACTGGGAAGCACTGCGCAAGGACTGAGCGTCGTCACCAAAGAGGCGCGTGTGCCTGTGAGATCACCGCTGTTGTCCGTGGTGTAGGCGCTCTCAAACCTAGTTTTGCAACTACCCCTGAAGTCACCACCGCTTGCCCGGGTTTGAGCACATGTAACCCTGCCCCCAGAATCACCGCGGCTGCCCAGGAACTTCGGGAACCCTAAGCGCTGCACCGCTGACGTAAGCAAGGTGCCGCCCTGTGGTTGGTGCAGGCGCGGGGGTTGCCTGGCAACCAGGTCTCTTAACTCGTCATAGCCAGCAAGGAGAAAAGGACTGCGCGTGCACCCGGGAAGGCTGGCCCGCCCGCCATGCACCGTCACAGGAAGCTCCGGTGTCTCTGGAAGTCCCGAGTCAGCACAACCCGGCCACGGACAGCGAGTAAGGTGAGCTGTCGTGTGGGGAAGGTTGGCCAGGGCGGGCTGTGGGCTGCGGGGAGTGCCCCCCTTGCAAGTGAGTGCCTGAGACTGCACCAGTAGTGTTTGTGGATAGCGCTCCCCGTCTAATCCCAGCACTTGGCACATGCGCAGGGTATTGTGTTTGAGCCCTCACCCCCTCGCAACACGCCGGTGCAGAAGTCCTACTGCCAGCACCGGGGACAGCCGTAGTTGAATCACGGGCAGACCGGGAACTTCTTGATCACATAGAGGACCCGCTGAGGACTATTGGACATTGCCCTGTTAGATAAACCACTGCCTGCCGCAATCCAGGGACTGCCCCACCCCGTGTTTCATGCCCGAACCGGGTAGTCTGTCCGGCCCTGTCCTCCTTTTGCCCTGGCTACAAAGTACTGTCCCATCCAAAGTGGAATAGACTTGTGGGGGGCTGCGAGCAGTGCACAACTGACTGCGCTTCAGGGATGGTCCTGCCCTAACGATTGTTAACTGGAAGTCAGGCCCCACTAGGAACTGCGTATCAAACACCCCAAAGGGCATGTGACTGATGCCTGTGGAATACAGATGGTGCATTCTTACTAGTTTTGAACCTTGCACAATTTCTTGACCAAGATAACTTTACTTCCTTTATCTGTAACTGGATTTACCTGCTTTTGGATCTTGCACGATTCTTAGATAAAGATATTCTTATTTTTTTCATAAAACCGATGTGGTGTTCTGTTTGTGGGTGTTTTTACTGTGTTACGGTTGTTGTGTGTTGCACAAATACTTTACACATTGCCTCTGAAGTTACGCCTTTGCTGCTCTGCGCCAAGCTACCAGGTCGGAAGCGGTGGCCCCTACTTGGACTAGGGTGCATACCCCTGCCAACTAGAGACCCCTGTTCTAACACCATGCCTCTGACATAAGTCAAAGGGAGAGGGAGACGAGGAAAGGCAGAAGTAAGGAGGTCACCCGTTCATTCATGTGCTAAATTCGTCAGTGGCTCAATTCATATTTTAACAGATACCTCTACCTGACCCTACTCATCCATGCTGGATATTATGTATTAATGCAGATAACACAAGATATTAGAACTGGGGACTGGCTACATTTTTAATTCTAGCAATGGAAATGGAGGAATTTAGTAATTCCTCAGTACTCCTGTAATGCCGAATTATTAATGAATACCATTCCATTAGCAGAATTAACAGCACACTTGTGACCCCCTTGTGGCACCATTATAAGCAGAAAGGTTCTTGGCAGCAGATCGGGTATAGAAGCTGCTGCGGCGTGCAGTTCTCTCAGACTAAGCTCGCCTTAAGGGTTTAGTGTTCGACATCTCAATACCGTGACCAAGAGCCTACGCGGTGTCTACCAACAGCGTAAAGTGGTGACTACAGACTGACCAAGACCGATAGGCTAATGCAAATGTCCTATTCGCTAAGGGGCTCAAGTCCGCCAATTGACTGCAATCTCTGGGGATGTGTGGTAGCGCACCATGCCTGTAAAGATACACAATTAATGGGTGTGAACAGCTAACACTGTTTTTCTGCCAATCCTAAATGGCGGCAGAATTTCTGAGACCACATAGCTTATAAGCAGCTACCAGGAGCTTCTCCAGCCTAACCCATGACAACAGCTCCTTCAGCAAACCGAAGGTCACCACCATTTTATTCTTTTAAAATTGTTTTTACCAACCTGATTTGTGGGTATCCACTGTGACCCTGCTTGTCGTAATTAATGGATGAAATTAATTTGTGAGAGGCGTGATTACGGATAGTGGAGCTCGGTTTGAAATGAACTCTCCAGGGACCCCTTAAGGCACACTGTCTTTGAGTGACAAACAGGGCATGAGCTTGTGCCTTGGACATGCAGAAGGGGCACCAGAAAGAGCAGGACACCTTGGCACAATCACTGTTGAAGATGCCATGGTCTCGCTTCTCAGCTTGGCTTCAGTGTATCTGTTATCTCTAGTGTTACGTTCAAGCTAGAGCTGGGACAGGCCATGGATCTGAGACTGATATTCTAAGGGAGAGGAAATAACTGAGTAATTATGAGAGGGCACCAACTTATCAAGCGGGCACTGCTAATTGGACAAGCGTTGGACACTCTTGTCTTATACAGTAGTTGCCATCCACAAAAAAGTCTGTAATTCATGGAGGGCTGGGAGTGCCCACAAGCCACACACAACCTGCTGTGTGACACCCACACCCGTGTGCAACGCTTGAACGTGACTGTTCAATGTCAACATTACAGCACTTTGAGGGACGGCTGTTCTTTAGGAGAAAGCTGGTCAGCAAGACTGCAAAAAAGGAAGGGAAGCAGAAAATTACCCTACACTACTCGGTTGGAAGAGAGAATAAAACCAATAGAACTGGTATAGAAATTATGGACCTCTAAGCAAATGGCCAGCGAAAAAAGAAGTGGAAAGCAAGGAAAGGCAGATACTCCTTCTGTACAAAAGAAAAAAGATGTTGGTGAGGAAGGGATGTTTGAAGGTGAAAAAAGTGTCACAATTGGGCAAGAGGGAACAGATACCAAAGGGGCCAATAGAGATGGGAGAGGAAAAGAGAGAGTTAAAAATCGGGGAAGGGTAACACAGACTTAAAAGGTCCTATGGAGGTCGGAAATCAAAATCAAAGAATAAGTGCTGAAAAAACGAGCATTGGCATAGCCAATAGGTCTCGCCTTTAGAACCTTATAATTGTTTAGCCATGCAACAGTTGATGTTGTTGCACCAAGGATATTGTGCTGGATAACTAAATACGTATAAGGTCCCAAAGGTGGGACCTATTGGCTATGACAATGCTTGTTAGAACTGTCGGTGCTGAGCACCGGCAGGACCCGGCCTACTTTAAGCCCAGGCTGGACATATGATATGTCAGTTATCTGATAACCCAGCAAGGGGCATAAAGCAGAATAAATTATCATATGTCTTGTAGCCTGGATGACAGAAAATGCTACCACAAGAAATAAACGATACTGTATAAATCAGTGACTTGGAGGCACCATGCCCAGCTCAATAGTAACACATCTCATCATCTAACAGTACTCGGAGGTGCACTGTGGTAATTTAGTGAATGGCGTGGCGACTCAGGAACATGCTTTTCACATCACTTCTTGGTTTCCAAAGAACTGAATAAATAACACTTGCAGTCCACATTAGACCATCTTTGCAGCCACCGCAATACCGTTCACTTCTTTGTGAAGGTCTAAACAAAATCGGTGCTCAAATGGAACTCTATACTCACAATCGTTCAGTACCTGTTGCTTGATATTGATAAGTGCTAGCAATCGCTTCTTATAAATATTACATTTGTGCCGGTAAGTGCTGGTGCGCTCCTTTTGCATTTAAAAGGGTGCACTGGCGGTAACTGGAAACATTTCATTGGGCGCAAGGAAGGACATTACGTCATAGTGCCTGGCGCATCACAGAATGGAAACTTGTTAGTGACTCACCTGCTGATGTAGTTGACAACCCAGTACTCGTTGCCCTCCATGCGGAAGCCCCTGTTGGAGAACAGGTTATAAAGCCCCCGCCGCCCAAGTGGCTGCTCACGAGGCTGCCCAGCTGCTCCTTGGGTTGCAGCTGCAGGTACTCGGGCTGCATGGCGAGCAGCTGCTTGAGGGGCAGCAGGGCCATCTTGCAGTTGCAGGTGGTGAGTGTGCGCAAGTCCCCGGACACGAAGCTCCGTAGCGGCGACCTAGCCATCCCAGCCCCGTCCGCAGCAGACATTCAGTCCTGCTGCTGAAACGAGGGACGGAAGCCGCGACTGCCCCGGGCCCAGCACAGGCAGCTCGACGCGACACACCTACAAATGTGAACAATTCAAGTGATGTCGGTGCCTCCTTGATTTGCTGCATCTTCGTTCACTTTTCAATTAGTTGCACTCTCTTTCCGAAATGATGGTTACTCAAAGTACACGTATTGCGAGGGGATTAATCATATGCACGCCCTCTGGAACCACTCCAGAGGAGGGGGAAAAAAAAGATGAGGTAGAGGAGGAGGCAGCAGGGGAGAGGAGGGAGGAGGGGGCTTGGGCCTGTTTCCCTTGCGGGAGCGAGCAGGAACCATGTGTTTATAATTAACACATGATTTGAAAGCTCGCTCCCACAAGGGAATCGCCAAACGTGCACCAGTTGCATTCAAAGCAATGCATTGCGTGCACATTTTTGGCAGCAAAGCTGAAGCGATTGCTAAAGGTCTTATCCTATGCAGCGCATGCACGCTGCATAGGAGAGATCTTAAAAGGAATAAATAAAACCTTTTTCCATATCAGGAGGTGTGGTGTGTTGTGTATTTATGGATATGTTAAAGAACAGGGAAACTATGGGCAAAACTGAAACCAATAAATAGGAGTTACCTCATCCTTGTGTATTTAGGACATGTACAAATCTTGAATCGGTTTCATCTGAGGATAGAGTTGGTTTTTGGACAAGAAGCAATGGAAGGGCAATATCAAAGGTATGTTGTGTACAATTGTAAGATTTAGTATCCAAAGAAGAACAAAAATTAAATAGGAAGGGCATTCAGTTCCTTCCATATGATGAAATAGAGTTGCCCCAGCTAGGAACCTTCGTCCAGTGTCTTACAGGATTATCGATAGAACAAATTGGGTAAGTATGGCAGATGGGTGGAGGGTTATGGAAGAATGAGGAGGAACTGGAAAAGTTACACAAAGGCATATAATAAGCAAACCTTACATATAAGGCAATCTGAACAATCCTTCTACGAGGTGAATGGAGTGGAGTGAAGGTAGTGTCTGTGATATAAACTAGGGAAAGTTTGCCTCCCCACACAACTCTGAGTAATAAGCTTAAATTGTCCATGGCTTAAAGAGATGATCTTAGAAGAAAATGATGTCATATGTATGCAAGCGTCCTGGCTGTTTGGGGAAGAGATACAAACATTTGAGCACTTCTTTCAAACGACTGTAGAGGCTGAAGAAAACAATCTAGGGTGCCCCTCAGGTGGATTGCTGACTCTAGTATCAGTAAAGATAGCAACAAATTGAAATCCCTGCCAGAGAAGTGGGAATGGGCGCAAATATGCACAGTTGATTTCCGCAGACATCGTTTACTTAATTATGGTAAATATCTATGTGCAAAGGGCAGATATGACATACAATAAAAACAAGCAGACAAACTTTATAGAGGACTTTGAGGAATGCATATTCGCCAATGGAAAGGGTTTGTTATTACTAACAGGCAAATTCAATGCATACCAAAAGTCAAAGAAACGGAAGCAAGGTTGGAATGAGTTGCTCTAAGCATATAATATATCTGAAGCAATCTTTGCAGAAGGAACATGTGTCAGTATGAATAAGAAGTGTTCTAGGGTGATGCACAAACAAGGGTTAACATGTTTAAATGGCCATTTTCCAAGTGATGTACCAGCATACCAAAAGATTTGTATTGGGTCACAGGTTAGCCCAATCAATTCTATTAATTTCTGCTAAAAAATGTATGTAATTAATAGTTAGTGTACTGGGTGTAGATGACGGTGAACACCTTCCTTTGAAAGCCAATTGTTAATTGATCTTAACAAGTAGGAAGGAAAGCGTTAACCAAAAATGGTTGAAATACAGAACACAGGAATAAGTGATATCAATGCCTATTAAAATCCAACTAGATCCCATACGACCTCAACAATACCCTGAGTTTTTTAAGAGGTATGCTGTGACAGTGAGTGAAGTTATTCATTGCGTACAAATAGAACTAGGTAAATTAAGGAAGAATGTAACTCAGGAAGGAACAATCAACGAATCAGAACCGGTCGCTTAAGGCAATTGTAATGCTGTGAGAAGAGATGATAGGAAAGGATGATGGCAGGTAAAATACGTAAGAAACAGTGAAAGAACAAGAATATAATACAAAAAGAGCATTCTTTAAGCCCAATTGAGAAGCGATGTTAGATGTAATTTCAGCCAAGGATGTAAGAAAATTATGGAGACTGCTTTATTCGGGTATGAAAAATCCACAAGTTACTATGGATCAAATGGTCCCAGAAGGAGCTTTGAGAAAACATATGGGAGATATAGATAGAAAGGGTTACTCGGAGCTTCCAACAGGAGAATGTGGTAGATAGTGAGTGACTGAATAGCGGGACAGTTAAAAAATAAAGAAATGTTTTTTAAACACCTTCTCTATTGAGAGCAGCTGGGCCAGATATTCTGCTGGCTCTAATGATAAAACTTGATGTAGGTTGGTGGAGTGAAATCCAGTTCAAAACCACAATTACGACTGGCATGGTGCCTGAAAGCTGGAAGAGGGCAATTATTAAACCTATACACAAAGGGACCTTTTTTAACCAAATAATAATTTTTATCAGTCTTATGGATATGAACGAGAGGTTTTTGTAAATTGATCCTAAGAAGACAGAGATTGGCAGATGAAGGGAGATTGATACCCATGGAACCAGAGGATTTAAAGCTGGTCGCTCAACCATTGCTACAGTCTATGGCCTATTGTGAGGAAGGCAATTGATTTAAGGGTAATTCTGTATTATTTCTTCCTAGGCCTTTGAACGTCTATGATTTGGTGAACTGTAAAATTCTTAGGGCTGATCTGTATAATTTAGTTTTGCCTATGGGGTTCTTGAGTATCCAGAATGAACTCCACCTGGCAAATTGGACTCCAGTGGAATATTACAAGGATGGAGCCTTATCTGTCAAGTTTGAAATTCAGAATAATTTACGGCAGGGGCGTGTGCTGACCCTGACTTTGTTCTCATTATATTGTGGGAATCTTCCTGAAACCATCATAGGATCTGCCTCCATCTCCCCCAGGATGACTGGGCATCAAATATCTTGTCTGCTTCATGCAGATTATTTAGTTATTATGGATATAACATAAATAGAGCTTGAGTGGAAATTAGTTGCCTTCCAAACATACTGTAAGACAAAAAATGTGAGGTTAATATGGAAAAAAGCAAAATATTTCTATTCTGTTAGAAGAAGAAAGAGTACACATGGTTTCTAGACAAGGCCCAGGTACAATAGCTTGAAATGTACTGATATTTGGGTTTGCAGTTTACATCCAATTTGAGATGGAAAATACACTGAAGCAGTTAAAACAAATGCTCTCAGTTGCGTAAAGATGAGATGTTGGGGAGTGAGAGGACCTGGACTGCAAACCTAAGGATTATCCTATCTTCAATAAAAGAGCTCTACTTATCGGGCTTATCCAGGGGAATGCACCTCTCCTTCCATCCTTACCCGTAAATCTTTTTTCATGATAGAAGTGTCCAGAGAAAGAGATTCTAGGTATATACATATGAAGAAATCTACGCAACAGTCTTTGGACTTGTGGCAAAACAATATGGTGTTTCCTTCTTTATTACCATTGCTAACCCCACAATAAGGCAAAAACTCATAAGGTTTTAAATAGAGATAAGTCTAGTGTATCGGGGTTTAAAATGTCCAACAGGCTAACATTAAAAGGCGGGTCTCTGCAAATGTGGATTGCAGATTAAATCTAACAATGAGCACTTTTTATTAGATTGTTTGTATAATAGGGGGAAATGGAGGACATATCTAAAACCAGTTTCAAGGAAAGAATGGAATAATTAACCATTGAGAATCTTTCACATTTTGTATGCAATTTTTATAGGTGATTTGCGTAATAGTTGTCTTTTTTTTTTAGCTAGCAGGAGCATTTCAGAATTTTTTAAAAAGAGGATGGGGTATCAACTTTTGGAAATATGGTTGATTGGTCCATTAAAGTCATGACATTTTACTAATAGGTATGAAGTTTAAGCTTGGAATCATGTTGAATTTTATTTTTGTATCTATTTTTAGAGATGTGTATTTAAAGCTGTGTTTTATGGAATAAGGTCAAAATAAACTTCACTGGAAACTGTTACCACAATGTATTAGTTTTAAGGATGCTAGAATTCTACTATGATAGCAATACCCTTTCAGTCAGAAACTTAATTTACAAGCATAACAATGTAAGAAATCTAATTTCTTAGGCTTAGAGCGGTGTGTGACTCTCTGTGCCAATCTTACTTCACTTGGTGGTGGTAAATTGTGGCAAAGGCTGAAGATGTTGTTCTGCATTAAAATGGTGACATACAGATCCAGCTTACAGGTAGACACAGATTCCAGCTCAACGACCATAACCCTTCTTTACCTGAACACCTTGCAGTAATTTCTGAATATCTGGCTTGTAGTATATTTTGTTTTAAAACATTATTTTTTTCCTGTAAGTGCATTTGTTAAACAGTTCAGATAATAAGAATAATACTGTTAGATCTGGGGGTCTCTAGTTGGCAATGGTATTCACCTTTGTCCAAATAGGGACCCTTACTTCTAAGTCAGGATAAGGTGATTACACTTCTTAATAACCCCCTGCTCACACCCTTGGTAGCTTGGCACGAGCAGACAGGCTTATCTCAGAGGCAGTGTGTTAAGCATTTGTGAATATACACAGTAATACAGTGAAAACACAACTCAGATTTTATAAAAATAAGTATTCTTTGTATAGATGTAACACAAGACCACAAATTACAAAAATCCACAATACTACACTTAAGATTTGCTTAAAGATGATAAAACGTTGCTTAGTTCAAGTTCATGATCAATGCGACAAAGTTCTCAACAAAGTACCTGGATGCGTAACGCAAAGTAAACAAAAGGCTCGCAAAAGGGGAGATGCGTTGGTTCTGTGATCCGGGTTAGATGATGCGTCGTGCCTCCATGCTTGTGCAGAGTAGAGGATGCGTCGTGATCCTTACCTGTGTGGAGGTGATGCGTAGAATCTCGGCCTGCAGGCCCGTTGTGGTGCACAATATGGCGCCTTGAGGTGATGTGATGGCGATGCGTAGAAGCCCTGGCGGACTTGCGACGACTCTGTGCTTTGGAGCTTCGACAGGCCCTGCGACACGCTTCTCCGGTAATGCGATGGCAACTCTCTCGATGACGTCATGCTTTTCCGGTGATGCGACAGCAGGCAACTTCGATGAACACACGCTTCCAGGGACATGCAGCGAAGGCTCGCTTCTCCGGCGTTGCGATGATCTTGGCTTCGGCGGCGACACGCTTCTTCTTGATGCGTCGCACTTCCAGCTCCCAGTGACACGCAAATGTCTGGAGTTGAGAATTCCCAGCAAAGAAATTCAGAGGGGAGCTGGAGGTGAAGTCTTTTGTCCCTGAGACTTCAACAGGAGGCAAGCACAGTTCAAGACCTCGGAGAATATTCTGTAAATGATGAAAGTCCTTAAAAGGTTCCTTCTCCTTTCCTTGGCAATGAAGCAACCACTGCAGGCCAACCCAGCAAACAGCACACTGGCAGAGGGGCAGTAAAACTCTTTCAGCTTCCTTGGTTCTTCTTCTTGGCAAAAGGTTTCTTGTTCCAGAAGTGATCAAATTTCTTGGGATCAGGGTCCCAATATTTATACCCCAAAATCTTTTGTTCCCTGGAGGCAGAGAGGCCTCTGCCTAGTCCAAACCAGTTCCTGAGCACTTTGTTTACATGACTCGCTTCTTCCTTTCACTCTGCAGGGCAGAGACATCAGCCGCCCCACAGGAGGTGGAGCCAGCACAGGGGAGGGAAGGTCCAGCCCTATTAAGGTCCACCACCGGACTGCCAGCCTATCTCCTGGAATCCCCTAGCCCTGTCACTCACAAACTCAGACAAGGAATACACAACCTAGCTGAGGCAGGCCTGGACAGTTAGGCAAGAAAATACCTACTTTCTAAAAGTGGTATTTTCAAACACAGAATATTGCAACCAACTTTACTAAAAGATGTATTTTTATCATTCTGAGTTCAGGCATATTAAATTCAAATTTCTACCATGTTCCCTGAGTAAGTTAGGATTATAAGAATGTTATTATCTAACTGCCCATTCTAGCCTATGGAGAACAGGTAGCCTTCAATAGTGAAAAATGAAAATGGCAGTAATTCACTATGAGGACATGCTACACACATCAGGGTATGTCCTACCTTATACTTACAATGCACCATGCCCTTGGGCCTACCATAGGAGTGTCTAATATGAAGCAACGGGAAGGTTTAGGGACTGGCACCCACTTGCCAAGTTGACATGGCAGTACTAGACTGCACACAGGCCTTGCAATGGCAGGCCCGAGACACACTTTACATGCTGCTTCTGTGAGTGGCACAACCAGTGCTTCAAGCCCACCAGCAGCATTCGATTTACAAACCCTGGGCACACATGGTGCACTGTACTAGGGGCTAACAAGTAAATAAAATAACCCAATCATGGACTAACCAATTAGTACATTAATTGAACATAGGGAGCACTTGCACTGTGGCTCTGATTAAATGTAAATGTAAATGCCAAGGTATGTGTGGCACTGATTAGCAGTGGCACAGTGCCCAAAGCATAAAACCAGCAAAAACATATCAAAACAGAGGAGGCAATCCATCAAAAATGGAAGGAAGACTCACGCCAATGATGCCAGGTCTAACAAATACACATTGTGGCCCACCTTTACACTCACAAATATAGGGTTTGTTTGTCATTACATAAGATTTTCTGATGACAAAAGAATGTTGTATTCCTGTTCAGGCCATACTAATCAGATTGCGCACTCAATGCTTTGGAGTTTGGTGGTGCAAGACAGCTGCTAAAAATGGTTGATGTTTTTGTGATATTTAGATAGCAGAGAGGTCCCAAAGCACTTTAAACAGGAAGGGTCAGACCTCTGCAATATTTTGTAAATAAGGCAATCTCTGTTTAAATGCTTAAACACCCTTGTGAGAAAGTGGATTATTAGTTGGGGTGTATGGAAGTCTACCACAAATAACAATGCCACTATCTTGTTGGGTCAGTAAATGTTTTAATAATTCAAACCTGAGCTCAGCCATAGGTAGCTGTGGCACAGAGCAGACAGGCTTAACCTTGGAAAAGTGTGGTCTGCATTTAGAAGTCTCAAAACAGTTTAAGTCGAAACAAAATAGAATTAAAAAAAAAACATGTTAGTTTATGAAAATATTGAATAATATACTAAACTAAATGATTCCCAAACTACAAAAATCAAATAACGAGAACTGGGCTATGAATTTTTAATAGTTTTATCTAAAAATAGCACCAAAGGCTATAAGTGCCAACTGATTTAAGTGGTTCAAATAGAATAGTTTAATTTTGGTGAAGCATGCATCTAATGCACCATTAAGATTTGATGTGGTCTTAGATTTCACCTCTGGACTTCGTCTTTTTTTTGGAAGTCAAAGTCCTTAAGCGGCACAAGGCAGCAGGTTCTATCTAAGAGGGCCTTCATGATGTTGGATATACATTGGACGAGGTCCTGGTGGAGCTACTGGTGTGGGTTCGAAAAACTTAAATTGGGACAATTCGAAATTTGACCCCAATGAAGTACTCTTGATGGGTGGATACTTTTGGCACCTTCTTCGAGTCAAGTTTTCTATATTCAAACGTAGTCATTTTTCTTATTGCTCAGATCCCTCTAGCAGAGCAAGACCAGATGCCTTCTCCATGAGATACTGCTGAAATAGATTTGCTAATGCTCAAAAGCTCTGAACTGGAGAATCCTGAATGTTCAGCTCAGCAGCAATGCAGCTTGTTTGAATTGACTAGGCATGTTTATTCTGGTCCTCTGGAGGTCTTGGAAGTCCAAGGATTTTCAGGACATTAGGAGGAGCACACTTCGACACAGCCAAGGGGCCTCGGGACTCAGGAACAGCACTTGGGATTCATGACTCAATCCAGCAGAAGTCATGACTCAATCCAGCAGAAGCCACCATTAGGGTCCAGGGCAGGTCCAAACGGGAGCTGTACAAATGGACTCCTCAGGTAGGAAAATTGACTCTTGAAACCAATTGCGTCCCATAGCTTAGCAGGAAAACAGCCAACTGACTGTCCATTAATTTGTCATGGACACAAAATGGATCAGATCCAGGTCTTCAATTCTTAATTAGCAAGTGCAGTCCTTCTACTGGTCCAGAGAGTTCTCTAGAGGAATCCCAGGCCAAGCAGTCTCCTATTTATACATAGTACTGTTCTGTGCTTGGGGGTGACTCATGACCCAACCCTAAGCAATAGGGATAAAGTTCCCGGGAATAATTCTACCCATGTTGGCAGCAGTTTGTGTGCCCTATTGCAAACAATCTCACAGTGTCAATCTCTGCCTAAATTCAAGAGGGGAATCTCTTTGTGCTCAATGCATGTGAGCCCACCCCAGAGATGTTGGTGATGAAATAAGCCAACCCTCCTCTATAGTAACTTCAAACCAATCCTGGGGGCAGTTCACTCACCACTGTGGCTGAAGCCTGTCTGACTGGGAAATTAAGGAAAGCTCTCCACATATGTCAGCTGATATTTGCCTGTGACAAGAGACTCCTCTTGGAAGTTAACCAAGTTCCTTGGCACTGCCGAATTTGGCCATTCTGCCAGAGGGCCAGAAATACTTTCTCAAGCCTTTGCCTCCTGCTCTGGGAGCAGTTTTCACATGTCATTCAGGGCTAAGCAATCAGATGGCTGCAGCTGGCTGCTAATGCAAATTAGCCTCCAACGCCTCTAGGCAGAGAAACGTTATGTTTCTAAAAGTACCCTTTCCTTAATATTTCTTAAAAATCCAACAAGTGAGTTGGGTTTTTAAGAAAAATTCTAAAGAGTCCAAACATGACTTTCTAGGTGTTAAATCCCAGTGTTTCTCGATGGAACAGCCAGCCTTGCTGCAATGAAAATATCTATTAAGTGCTGCTAATCATTGTAAGGTCATGTTTAATATTACCTTTATGCATGTCCTATTTTTAAATACCATTCACTTTGCCTTATGGGAGAAAATACCTATTTGGGGTGACTTAATAATATTTCAAAGGAAGGTTTAGACCTTTCTGAAGGGTTTATTTTAAAAGATCGAATTGTAGTTTTTAAACTGCAAAAGTCAGGCTACCATGGTAGGCCAGAAACCATATTTATACTGTCATTGTAGTGCATGGCACAATAGGTGCTGCCGTCCACTAGTGACATTTAAAATAGAGGCCTTTGGAACACTTTATACATGTAATAGGCACTTTATAGGTAATGTAACTTGTTGGACTGTTGTAGGGATCAGAGCACATGCGCTGAATCTCTAACCACTACCGGGTGCATGGAGTCCAAAAACCATCAGCTTTGGTTCATACAAAAAAGGAAGGATACTATGACCATATGCCTACAATCCCATATTTCGAATAAGATGACAATGTCACTAGAGTAGAACAAGTGGGTGAGGTATACAAGACTAGGTGTTCACTTGCAAAGGTGTTCTTACATTATCTCCACAAGCCTATTTGACCTCTCAAAGACAGTAGACTTAGTCACAAAAGAGAATTCCAAAATATGTTCATCACTAGTTTCACAAATGCACCTCCCAGTACCCCAATGTTGTTCTTGGTAATGTGCATAAGGTTTCAAAGTAGTAAATGATTTTAAAGGAGCAGGTTGCAAAGACTTACACTGCAATTCACTTGTACCTAATAACAAGATTATTAATTAACATAGGAAATCAAACCTACACTATAGCAAACACAACATCTTGGGAGTAGGCTGAACAGAGATTGAAGTAACCTTTGAGCAACTTAATGTTAATATATAAAATCGATGATGATCCTTGTCCGTACGTAGGAGACTGTCATGAATCAAGGCTGGTATTCGTTTTGCAGCAGTGGCAATATTTACTCTGCTCCCCATGTGCCCTGAGTGTGAAGGTTAATGCTGCTCGGGCGGGGGAGTTTGGGAGAGGGAGGAGAGGGCAAGGGGAGAGGAATGCAAAGACTATCATTCCAGCTAAACCTTTCAATAGGAAGGTTGTAGATTATTTACCCTGTTGAACTAACTTTATTTTAATCCTCCTATCTATAGCTTACCTTTCTACTTTGTAAAGCAATCTACCAGCCCCAGGGTCATGTCCACAATATGTAAAACCAATTATAGTAATGAGCAAAAAAATAATTTAAAGCAACTGCATATAACACAGAAGGCCTGGAAAGTAGCTTAGTTCAGGATCAGAGGTTAAGGAAATCAATATTTTCACAGGACAGGATAACGCAAGGATGAAGAAACAAATCACACTCTACAACTGTGAGTACCAGTATCAGAGTATTATGATAATCTAGGATATATCTTTCAAGTGGTTTATGAGAAATATCCCAGGTGAAAGCAGTAAAATCACTTGATGCCCATACTGATTTTAATTGAGAACCAGACTGATTTTTGTCATTACACCATGATAAACAAGTCGGTAGCCCAAATCTAACAATGGAGATTGTACCTAAGAACCTACAAGAAATAGGATCTCCAAACTTGAAAGAACTTGTTGTGAGATACACGCTTGTGCAAGAGCCACAATAAAGAAATCTTGTCAAGTATCTAATAAAAGTAAAACCAATTTCAGATGTATTATGAGGTAAACTTAAAATTCGATACAAAACGATTACCAAAATGGGTCAGTCTGCTAAGAGATAGTTTATAAAATAACGCATTGGCATGCTTGCTGGATAAACGGGTCTAGAAATGAATGCTTACACCTAAAGATACAGAGATTTTGTACAGTCTCCTAATAGAGCAAGTGTTGCTCACAAATTCTGAATTGCGGTAGGCATTGCAGCAGTCAGTTAAAAAGCGTTATCTTTTATCTTCCGTTCATAATGTGATTAGCAGTAATGATCCTCCTTGATGCTAAATTTGATAAATCTGTGTTAAGCAGGGCAAAATATGGCAACAAAAAATTAATTGGTAAAATAGTTTTTAATTCTAGAGACTTTGGGAGTTCAACCCTATTATGAACATCAAGTTCTTTGTAGTAAGTGTAACAGCACTGCAATAGTACTACTCACATTCTAAAAAAATCTATTCACAAACCTACATACAGTGAGCTATGCCTCCGCCTCTCCCATTTTTTCTATGCATTGTTCTCTGCCCATTGGCGGAGGTCAGCAGCGTAATATAAAATTCAACAATACCAATCATTCAGTGGGCCCCTCAGGCCTATGAGCCCCTGTGCCATGTCATCTGCTGCTCTAATGGAAGCTAGACCCCTGGAGGATGTCCGAGCACACGTAGTTATACATTTTAGTGGTAAATGTGTGAGGAACCTGAGGGAATGGATGGAGGATGGTATATGCTAACTACTAAATAGGAAAGAATTGGGTATGAGTAAGGAGGGGCATGCAAATACAACCACCCACAAAATAGTACCTTATTGGTATTACCAATCTTCACTATTAAATTAGAATAAATACATTTTAATACACGTTTGTAAATAAATATAAAAGTTATTGAAGGAGGGATTTTTAAGTGTTTTAAATAATATGTATAAAAGTAATGATATCTAATTTAATTATGTTTTAAATATTTAATTTGAATTAATGTGCTGTCATTTTGTAGTTCTAGGTCAATATCATTATGCGCTAACTTACATTTGTTATTGTATATTAAAACATTTTTAAAGCATTAATAAGCTTTTTTATTATCCTCATATGTTACCTTAGGGAGAGATCCAACCTGGTGATAGTGGCTCCCTGCCTACATGTGCAAAGTTACTAGTAATACATTTGCACTCATAAATTCAGTTCTAGCAGGCTCCGACTCCTGTTAAAGCAGGTGGCGACATGCAACCTAGCAGTACATTTATAATTTAAAATGGTGAATAGTAAAACTATTTAATTTTACTACTAGTTGTAGTAGTCAGTTAATGCATGAATAAATATACATGTGCAAATGCATCATTGTGAATAGAGGACATCATGTCCCTCTTTGCACTGATGGAAAACTGCACAAGTAATAATATGACATTTTTCTTTTTTTCACTTAATGTTTTATGTTGATTAGAAATGTGTTTTCTTGTCCTCCAAAGCACCAAGATGTAGTGGCAGGAATATGATGTACCACAAACTTGATTAGGTAAGACCGTCTTCACAATACAGCATATTCATTTCATATTTTTTTCAGTTTCAATTAGTCTTAATACTAGAAGATGTTAACAGAGGAACACAGCTACCAAACTATATAACACATCAAATAGCTGAATAATCTGCCACCAATTGTTTCGCCCAGAGATACAGATAACATCTGTTAAAAGGTGTAACTTAAACTTTCATATAATACACCCAATATATCCGGATGAAAGAACTTTTATAAGTCTATTAAAAAAATAAATACAAAAATGTTAAGTAGGAATGCATAGCATTAGTATGCTTGCCCAGCTATTAACTTAGAAAGTTTGTAATAAGTCAAATTTGTAAAAGTGGTCATTGAATGCCACTGGAAATGCGCGAAAACTGTGGCGTAACTCTGTGATTGTTTGTTTATTAAAAAATACATTTCTCGCTGGTATTTGCACAACTGTCTTATGCCGAAAAGGATAATTTGCTGACTGCAATCCTCCCAGATAGCTTTTTCACAGGCTTAAACCCAATCTAGCGTGGTTTGCTGACTGTAAAATACAAATGTTGGGATAGGAAACCTGGCTTAGCTCTTCATTCAGTAAATAACATTTGCTCATAGTTGTTTCTTAAGACAGTCCTAGTTAAACCATTTTTGATGAAGCCACATTTAAGGAGAACTCCAAATAGATCTAACCTCTGAATATGTGTGTCTTGCCAACATTTGATATCAGCCTTCAGATTTGCAACATTTCCAGGCAGTCCATTGATGCGGTTTCTGTGATTACAAATACAGGTATTAGTCTGAACCTTATCTATAGGTACTTCAAGGTTGTGTTTATCTACTCTTACTCACCCTCCATGACTCTTCCTCTTGATATGCTACATCACATGCAAGGTCATCCAAAAATGGCACATTTCCGGATCTGGCAAATAAATAAGTTTGAGTACATAGACCGTGCCATACCGGAAGTCAGGATTTTCCCAAACTTTAAACAAAAATCTGCAAGACAAACAACGCCAGAAGATGTTTTTTCCATCCAACCACACAAACCTGGACCATTGATGCCATCGATATCTGAATTTCCCCAGTCCTTCTGTAGTTCAAAAAGGAGTGAAAACCCAGTACTTCCGAGAACAGTACAATTTTACATTTTAACATTCATCATCCATGAACCCTGCTTTGTGTAATTCACCCTGCATCATAACTCAGCGGTCATGCACTTGATAATCACTCCATTGCTCTCGAACTATGTTCATACTCTACAAAAACATATACAATCTTAGATACACATCTTGCACCTATGTTAGGGACGATAATAAAGAGAATCAGCGACAATGGTGAAAATTGTTTAAGTAGTCCTAATATAACGTCAATAGGCAGATTAAGCAGGCGACTCCAGAGACTTTCCCCCTTATAAAGGGGGGGATCCAAAGTATCCTCAATGTTGCACTCTAAACCAGTCCCGCAGCGCTGTAGCTAATCTTCCAGGGGAGATTTCTCCATCCAAAGATTGAGCTATTAATATTTTAATCATAGGACCGATTCTCATTTGACTCCTTTAACCTCCCTTCTATGTTCTTACATTGTTTCCAAATTCTCCCAGAACCTAGGCCTAGATGTATCAAGCCTTTTGCGAATCGCAAACGGTCTATTTGCATGTTTTGACGTGCATCAAAAATTCGCAAATTAAGGAATCGGAAAAATTTGCGATTCCTTATTTTGCCATAGCATTTAAGGAATGACAATTTTGCGATTCCTTAAATGCCATGTATGTAACATTTTTGAATTGCGAATTTTGGTTAAGAAATTGCAAATTACCACCAACTGGTAGTTGATGGTAATTTGCGAATTCTTTAAAAAATGCACAATTTGGCATTTTTGAAGGTGGCATGTGACGCACACACATGCCCATAGGGCATGTATGTGCGCCATATGCACACACATGTACATTTCAGGGTTGCAGCAGGGTGTCCTTGAGCCACCCCTGCACCCTTGAAATTATTCTCAATTTGCGATTAGCAAATTGCGAATCGCAAATTGAGATTAATTTCACAATCATTCCTATGGTACTCCTGGCCCATAGGAATGAATGGGAAATTATTCCTTAAATGCGAAATCGCAAATTGCGATTTCGCAAATAAGGAAGATTAAGAAATCGCTAAAAAATAGCGATTTCTTACATACATCCCATTTTGGATTTCTAAATAGCGATTCCTTAAAAATCGCTATTTAGAAATCGCAAAGGGGAATGTTTACATCTGGCCCTTAGTCTTATTCTTCGGAGAACTCTTATGATCTGAGGTATTTACTCTCTGAATTCATGATAACCACTCCATTTTTGATGGGGGGGAAGACAGTACCCATTTTATACAAATCTCCCTCCTTGCCAGCAATAATACATAAACAGTAAGGATTTTTGTTTCTTGGATAGCTTAATCCTTCCCTCTTCAACCCCAATTTTTTCCATAGCTAGGCTTACCTTGATGCCTTTGCTTATTATCTCTTTAATCATCTTACCCATATCTCGCAAGAACGACTCTATCAGAGGTCAACGCAAAAACATGTGGACATGATTGGCTCCTTCTTACCCACATTTAGGGCATTTCTTCGCCTTTTATCTCCCCAGCTTGGATAGCTTCTTTCATGTCCAGTACACCCTGTGTACTGTGAAGAGATGATTTTTTTCGAAAGGTGCAGACTTCACGGTTGACAAAAAAGGTAGTAATCGATACTTGCCATAAATCTTCCAACGGCAAACTTGTTAGGTCCCTCTTCCAGATCTATCCCAGCGTAGAATAGGGTTCTTCCCCAGCCTCAGTCAACATACAGTACCATTTTGCAACCGCCTTCTTTTGAGGTGATTGTAATTGATGCTCCATCTCAAAATCCTTACTGCCTTACCCTATTCTCCTCAGAGCATTTACCCAGATTAGGAGCTGGTAGTATTTAAACTTAGAGAGGTGTCCGTCTGTCAAACTTACTAGTGTTTCCGTGGAGGTTAGTTCCTTTTCCTGCAAAAGTTGACGCCATATGTCTATTCCTGCTTGTTCTAATGGATCTGCCAATTTGTTTAGAAGACACATAGGTGTCTCTAGGGAATCTCAAATTGGAGCTGAAGCACAGTCATAGGTTATTGCCAAGGTCTGTCGATTCTGATACCATATGTTACACGCAGCCTTCAAGATCTTTAGTCTCACCTTTTTAAAATATTTAGGATGGCCCAATGTATATAGAAAAAAGTTTGTCTTTTCTATCTCTTTCATTGTTAAGGGCTTAAAGAGTGGGGTATAGAAAGCATTTTCCAAAAGAAGTGATCTAAAAGTTGTAAACTGGAAAGTGTGAAGTCGAAGCAATCCTTACCACTTTTTCTGCCCAGATAAAGATGCTCAATATTCCTTGCAGTTTCTTAAAGAGTCTACAATAAACTCCAGAGGGATTGTATTGAAGAAAAAAGTAAATTTAGGTAATATAGACCTGTTTAATAAGTTTGATCTTTCTAAAAAGGATAGAGGGAGAGTGTTCCAGCTCTTTAGGCGAGTAATAGTTTATTTATTTACTTTTGCAAAATTTATCCTCGCCAAGTCGATAAGGTTCTGTTCCACATGGCTCTCCAAATATCTCATCTCTTGCTTCACCAGGGGACTGAGGTAGTGGATATTCTACTCCATTATTTCATTCTGTTGCTGATTAGCCAGGTATGCTGATACTTTCCCGAATTATTTTAATGTTTTGAAAATCCCTGGAAGGGATTTCTCCATTTTACTGGTGGAAATGATCAGGTCATCTGCATAAAGTCCCACCTTCCTTTCCCAGCATCTGTACTTAAAGTGTTTTAGATTTGCTCTTATTTTTTTGCCAAAGGCTCAATTAACATAATAAATAGTAAGGGGGACAGAGGGCATCCCTGACAAGTCCCTTGTTTAATCTCTATCTGGTCTGTGAGATTCTCATTTACCTAGATTCTAGCAGTAGGGTTACTATAAATTACTGACACTGCTCTAGAGAACGTCTCCCCTACATCGTGTTGCCTGATTGCTGGCTGTAGAAGGACCAGCTAACCCTATCGAATGCTTTAGCAGCATCAAAAGTGAGGACTGTGATAGAAGTTTTACTTATTGTTTCGATCAACTCATAAGTTAAGTCATGCAATTGTCTGGGGGCATGGTCTTGTCGGCTGCAAGATGGCCGCACCTTCAGTGGGTCTGCCAGCCAAGTGCAAATATCCGAAAGAATCCTGGTGATACAGGGCAACTTCTGGGGTCGAAACACAAAAGTATTACAGCTGGTGCAGCTGAGACAGGGCTGGGACCTTGCTGGCCGTCCTTGACTGCTGCGGAGCCCGCTTACCGGACTGTGGCCTACCTGGCTGCCCAGACCGCTGGGAGAGGTCTGCGGATGTGATCAGGAGAGGCTGAACTGCACGGGACTGCTGTAGTGGGCCGGGAGGCTGTGTGGTGCCTGTGAAAGTGTGGGCACTGACTAGGCCTCCCTGCCCGACCTCTCTGCTGCTGAGACACCTGCTCTGCCTCTGGCATTCCTGGTATGTGGTCCATAGTGGAGGGCCCACTGCACAGTGCATCAGACCTGGGCCAAAATGCTGCTGGAAAGTAAGATTGATGACTGGGCTGCACAGTTTATCATGAGGCCTGAACTCGGAGCTTGAGAGGCCGGCTGCAGTGTGGACAGCTGAGGCTGCGGACTGGACTGGGCCTGCCCAGATCCGGGAGCCTTGTGCCCCGTACTGCAGCGGATGCTGACCGCGGATGCTGCCGGAGTCCGAGGGCCACCCGGAGGACATCCGAGGCCTGTTAGCACTGCAAGATCAGGTGAGGAGGTGCCGATTAGCCGGGGGGGAATACACATCACCAAGAAACCAATTGGTGTATGTAGGCTCTATAAGAAATTTTAAGATAACACCGTATCAGCTGGGCACTGATGTACTATTGCCCTTTCCCCTGTTCAGGCGAATTCAGCAGCCTTGAGGGAAATCTGCCCCTCCCCCCTTCCCCATATCCCCCCTGATATTGACTGCTGGAGGGGGTGTGTGGGTCCTGAGGGCTGCAATCTGCTGAGAAAGCTGCAGGGAGCTCGGGGAACAGGCACACTTGTGAGCACTTGTCCCCCAGTGGCTCCTTGTATGGCAGTGGCCCTGCATCTGTGAAGCAGTGACTGCATTGTTGCGTGGCCGTATTCAGGCATTTGGGGGGCATACTATAACCTGTGTGATTGAACACCTGCCGGGCACACTTTGGAGACTACTTGCTAAAAGCTGCTGTTGCTCGAGCTGCCTCCTTTACGAAACTATGGGAAAACACAATGGAAAGCAGCCCAAAATATAATTTGAGTCCAGACACCCGGGCCGGGCTAGTGAATTGCCAGTACTGGTGGAGGAGCAGCCCATGAGGGCCAAGAACCAAGCGCGGAAGAGGACGAGATCCGGTCACTGCAATTACTGCCCGGCTCCAGGCCAGGTGGTGGGGAACACAATACTCCTTGGTCTGTTCAAATTATTCCTAGATGTTAAGACAAGTCTGCATTCAGTAGATGGCAAGAACGATAACCTCATGGCCTGATTAGACAAGGTGCATCAGAAGGTTGAGATGCACGACAATAGAATAACACTGTTGGCATTTAGAGTGTCAGACTCTGAAGACGTGTTTGCCAGTGACCACCAAAGAATGTTAAAAATGGACTGAGTGTTGGAACAAATCTGCGTCAAGAATGAAGATTTGGAATTGCGTTATAGATGGAACAATATCCCAATCACTGGCATACCAGAGTCAACAGTGATTTAAAAAAATGGAGGACTACCTTGAGTCTTTGCTGCATGAACTGTTTGGCCCAGTACTGTCTGCGGTGTTTATTGTGGAGAGAGCTCACCGACTGCTGTGGGAGCTGCCTCCACCGGAGACCCCAGCAAGGCTAATACTTTCCCGAATATTGAACTATTGTGAGAGAGATGCGATCCTGCGCAGGGAATGGGAGAGGTCAGGCATCAGGGAGACACTTTGTCCTTTTACCCGGACTTCAGTCTGTCGGTCCAGGCCGCCAGAAAAGAATTCCTGCCTAGCAAATGTCTCCTTCAACAACTGGAGATCCCCTAGACTCTTCTTTACCCAGAAAACTCAGCGTCATCAGCGGAGGCAAGCATTAGTTCTACACTGATCCCAAGGCTTCACTCACATATGCAAAACAGATCATCAAGGACAGAAGAGATCTGCTGGCATGCCAGAGTGAAGGGAGGGAGCAGGATCCAGTGATAATGACTTATACCAAAACCTATGCTGTAGCATAGCGCTGGGATAAACTGCGAATAGAGAAGCAGCAGTCGAACTACGCTGGTGATGAGCCACCTAGGGGAAGTGATGGCCATGTGACACTACCACTCTTGTCCTGTTCACCTAGGTTACTTTAATACTCTGCCACCTTGGTGTTTAGTCGGAGGTGTCTGTCTGATGCGACCATGCCCTCATGGGATATGCTACTGGCACGATTTTCAGTTGGTATCTTCTAATGGGGGTGGGTCAATGTCTCTCCTGTTTGGGGGGTTGGAGTGGGTGGGAAGAAGGGATGGGGGAAGGGAGGATTTCCAGTTTGGTACTTCCCTATATACTCAGCTTGAAATAGCGCAGACTCCGGAAGGAGGGTCATATGTTGGGGTACATTTCATAATTGTTTCTTGTGTTTGATTGAAATTGTTGCCTGTATTCATGCATGTAGGACACTACCCTCTCTATTTTCAGACAGACAATACATGCTGAATTTCCCACTTTACAACACAATACATACTGATAGGATGACTCTTTACCCGTTAGCATGCCACTTATGATGTGCTAAACCTGAAACATAGGCAGTCTAAATGATCTTCGGAAATCTAGACTAGTACATGCATACCTTACCCTACATGGGGTGGACGTGTGTTTCCTACAGGAGATGCGCCTGGTCACTGCAATTACTGCCCGGCTGCAGGCCTGGTGGTGGGGAACACAATACTCCTTGGTCTATTCAAATTATGCTCAGGGTGTCCATCCTACTAAAAAGTGGGCTCCCTCGGTGCACACTACATTCGGTCATTGACAAGATGGGAAGTTGTGTTATATTAGTGGATACACTCTGTGCACAAAAACTGATCTTGGCTGCGGCCTATGGCCCCAATACAGACGACCGATATCTGGCAACAGGTGCTGGACTTCAGCCCTCACCCGATGGTGTGGGGAGGAGACTTAAATATGGCACTGGAGGAAACCCTTGATCGCTCCATCGGGCTACAGCACTCACGCTCAGCGGAATTTCTCAACACACTTAACGCTGAAAATGCAACAATTGACATATGGCTCCACACACACAACTCACAATGCGACGGAACATGCTTATCCTCCGTGCATGCATCATGGTCCCACATTGACTACTGGCTGGTGTTGAGACATCCTCACCTGGGCTAAAGGGGTGGAACACCTGCCACACATGCTGTCTGACCATGCGCCGGTCCAGTTGACACTGCAGATCCTGCAGACTCTCCTCCCGATGTTTCTGTGGAGGCTTCCCTTGCCCGCCTTGCGTGATGGGGTGTTCAGAGGGCAGATTGAGGTGGCCATCACCGAGTTTTTCAAATTTAATAATGGATCTGTCCTCTCACCTTTAAAGTGACCATTAGGGGAACTCGCATCACCAATCAAACGGGCGTCCTGAAGGCGATAAGGAGATCCCTAAGGAAATTAGAGTCCGAAAAAGGGGATCTGGAAGGAAATTATAGCTGCGATCCAAGACTGGAGCCGCTGGCTGACATCTGGGCCAAATTATCAGACTATCAGACTGAGGCCCACAGAGAGGTCAAATATCTTGGGTGAGAGACACAGGAGCGAGGATACGGGGAGGAGGACCATTCTGGCAAGACCCTAGCTGGGCTGCTGCACAAATCGCATGCTTCAGAGTATGATGCTGAGCTGCGAAATGATGCCTGATCACATCCCACGGAAAATTTCCTTCGGTTATATCCTTCTTCGGGAGCGACGAGTGATATGGAGTTGATGCAAAGCTACCTAGACTCCATTGAGCTGCTGTGTCTTGACCCTGCTTATCATGTATACCTGGATGCTCTGATTACACCGGAGGAGGTGGCACAAGTAATATCAGGCCTCCCAGGAGATAAAGTGCGTGATGCGGATGGACTAACGCTCGCATTTTATAAAGATTATGCAACAATACTTATTCCCCATCTCATAGAGATGTACCATGAATCGGTGTCAATAGGCACCCCCCACTCCCTCACCCTCCGTGAAGCCCTCATTATCACAATACTAAAACCAGATAAACTGTCAGAATTTTGTTACTCCTACTGACTCCTCTCCCTCCTCAACCTAGATAATAAAATCTATGCAAAGATTCTGGCCAATCGCCTGAACCCCTTGATGCCATTAATTGTAAGGCCCAACCAGTCTGGCTTTATAACGGGGAGAGCTGCATCCCATAACCTCCGGACTATTTTTACAGTCATGCACCACTCTAGCCCATCCCTGCCGGCAGTGGCGGCCCTGTTGGATGCCACAAAGGCATCTGACTCCCTTGAGTGGTAGTTTCCTTTCCCCCCCCTGCTGGGGCACCTGGGTTTCAGCGCTGGCTTCATACAGAAAATCTGGATATTATATAATCTTCCCTCAGCAAGATTGCGGCTTAATAAACATACATCAGGGGCCATTTGCCATTACTTGTGGAACTAGACAGGGCTGGTCACTCTATCCCTGTTGTTCTTGGTGGCCATGGAGCCACTCGCGGCTAGATTACGCCAACATCATGCTCAGAGAGGGTCTGGCTTCACCATGAGGGGACTGGTGGTATCGATCGATGCAGATGATATTGCTCTATATATTCGCGATCCGCGATAGAATCTCTCACCAATGACATGGGAGGTAATTTGCTTTGGTGGCTACTAGGGCATCCAGATGAAGTGCAGAAAATCCATATTATTTCCACTTACAGGCGGGACTACTCCATTCCTGACTGAGTACCTGTATAAGTGGGCCTCCGAACCGACTCAGTATTTGGGAGTGTGTCTGAGTAGGGATCTAGAAGACTTGAGGAAAATAAATTACGTAAAAAAAATCGCTCGAAACGTGATTCCAGATATGGCACAAATTACTGTGGTCTCTTACCGGACATATAGCCATAAAAAAAATGGTCATCCTGCCAAAACTGCTCTATTTATTCATCAATATCATGCTTCACTGCCTATGCACTTTTTTAAACATCTGCTCTCTAACCTGATCACTTTGATTTGGATGGGTCGCCAGCCCATGATTGCATTAGACATTCTCAAATTACCTCAGTCCGGGGTGGACTGGGAGCAGCAGACCTTCAGCTATACGCATACTGCACCCATGCGGAAATCAACACAATGGAATGTGTGCAATGGGTGTGGGGTGGTATTTATAGAAATATATATAAACATAAGGATTCTATCAATGTGTAGAGGTGAAAAAATATTTTATAATTTTCGTTTTTAATGTGAAATGGTGGGCTCTCTCTTAAACGTGGAAAGATGAGAGCACGTGTGCTTTGTTAAAATACCCCTCACACACTAAAAAAATCCGTTAGTGTCATGCTTCATCATAGGGGTCTTCCCGTCCCTATAACGGGGCGGGGCGTGCTACGACCAGACGGACTACGCGGGAGCACTATAGATGTGACAGAGCTATGTGTGGGTGCAATGGTGTCAGTGAAGTGTAGGGATCTAACTAGTGAATGCACAAAAATACAAAAAAGTTAAAAATTCCCTGGCTAGTAGAACAAATACATTTTATTGGTATCTCTGGCTGGAAATGTTAAAAAGGGGATAAAAGGTAGAGCAATTACTGACTACCAAGTCGACATGTTTCATAGGCAGTCCCCAGCTGCCTACCCATCAGGACCTTTCGGTGATCCCTACTAGGAAAGAGCTCAGTTCTACAGTGGTATGCCTACTGTCCTATAAATATATCAGCAAAAATAGGCTGAATATTTATGCTTCGGGGCATGAGCTGGCCCTAGTGAAGCAAGGCACCATTAATCAGTGCCAAAAAAGAGTGACCAGTGGTCTCTGTAAATGAAGAAGAGAAAAAGGGAGAGAAAGCACAAATATATTCGTATTCTCACTTATAATCATTCAATGTACATCAATGATATGAGGTTACATTCGCTACTAATTCAGCAGGATCTTGCTTATTGTACGCCAATTCTATTGCCACATTTGTTGTGCATTAGTCAATGTGCACCTCCTATTGATGGACACTATGCCCGACGTATTTATCCAAAAAACCGTCCAAATGGAAGCGGTTATTGATTAATTCATCATCCATACACACGTGACTCAACACATTCATACACCCAATCGCACTGGTAGGAAACAAGACCCATAAACTGTGTGTTTACAAGGTCAGTATTGTAAATAGCGGTATAGGTAAAGATGGTAATCGATACATTCGTTTTATACATACTTGTCCGTTAGTTTGATAGTGCCCCATGAGCTTGCAGGCGGAGGAAGTGTTTGCTCGGTCTACTGGAGAAATAGATAAATTGCCGCCCCCATTATCAGATGCGGTACATTCGAGTTCTGGCATTAAAATGGTGGCCCTGTGACCCGTTTATTAGAGACTCAGGGTCCGAGTCTATTACTTACGTTACCGGCATGGCAAATCGCCTCTCATCCCTACCGTGCAGCTCCGAGGACGCGCAGTCACTCGTCTGCTCCGTAGATATACTCTGGCAATTACCGTCCGTGTTGCTGCTTGCTTCCTGGAAACGCCCATAGAGGGAAAGCTAGAATGCTCACCTCAACAATGGCCGCCGCTATTTGGCACTGAGTGGGGAATATTAACGGAAGTCTTTCCTCACTGTCTCTGGCTAACCTGAGTGAAAGAAGAGACCTATGTAATGCGAGCAGATCGTACATTAAAAAAAGAGTGTTTTGGTTTTTATAATTAAGCTCATAGATTGCCCATTAATCCTGGATCCCAAAAAAACGAATGTTTCGATTTTTAGCTCATAGGTTCGGATATAATGTGATGGTGATCCTGGACAGTTGTTAGAGTTCTGCTCATAAGTTGATCCAGGCATTCACCAGGGAGTTTCCTCATATAGTTGGATCAGTTAGGGCAGAGTTTGGTAGTCTTACTAGAAGTGTGTTGGAAATGCGTTCGTGGGTCAGTCGGGTGTAACCCGGGGTTCTATCAGTCCAGTGTCATATCCTAAATATTGAATTACAGCACATTGTCATGGTGTTGCTATAAATAGGATGATTGTTCCTGGGACAGATAACATTACACTGGGGGTTCCCTATTCCAGGACCAGGTCAAGTCGTCCTTGTTGGCACCGTGGGGTTTATCAGGAGATACTCCCAAGTTAGACGCGGAGAAGATTCGTGTCATTGTATCTAGATTAATTGCAAATCAAATGACGGCAGTCAAAGAGTCACAGCTGTCCCCAAGGTATATCATCGTTCAGTCCCCTCTTGTGAGATTGGATACGGAACACCCATCTTTGTTCTTTCTCCAGAAGAAATCTCTCATTGTTTACTTGCTCTATCACAGTCCATGTTATTTCTTCCGGTCTATGGTTCATCTCTAGGAAGTGATTGGTGAGTTTCGTGCTGCTTTTTTTACATTTGATGGTGCTTTTGTGTTCTCCTATCCGGAGTTTCACTGCCCTACTCGTCATTCCCACATACTCCAATTTACAGGGGCATGTGATTAAGTAGACGACATTGGCACTGTTGCAATTGCTGAAGCTTCGTTGCTCCCAGCTGGTCCCATCACTGAAGGTTAGGTTGTTACTTTTCATCGTGAGACAATAAACTTTGCAATTCCCACATGGATGGTGGCCATGTACAAAGTTGGGATTTTGTTGCACAGTGCAGCTGGCTGCTTTTGGTCTTGTATGGACTAGGACATCCCTTATGCTCCGTGCTCTTTTGTGAGAGAACATCGGTTTAGGTTTTTGTAACCCACCACTGTTTAGAATCTTCCAATTCCTGTTAATGATCTTTATCACTTGATTGGAACAGGTGTTATAAGTGGTGATGCAGATTGGTCTTTTATCCTCATCCTTCGGCACTTTTTCTTCCAGAAGACTCTCTCGGCAGTTGTTCTTGGCCCGTTTGTATGCCTGATTGATGATCTTGTCTGGGTACATTCTAGCTACCAGCTTCTTTTCTAAGTCTTTGGACTGTAGTTTGAAGTCCTTAATCTCTGTACAATTCCTGCGTAGGCGCAGGAACTGCCCGTACGGTAGATTATCCCGCAGGTGTCTCGGGTGGAAGCTGTTGTACAACAATAGACAGTTCTTCGAAGTGTTTTTAAAATGGGTTGTGGTCATTAGTCTGCCTTCCTTGGGGAAAATGTTCAAATCTAAAAACACCAAATTGCAGTTGGAGGTAATGCTGGTGAATTTCAAATAGTCGTCTTGCAAATTCAGCCAGCTCAGGAATTGTTTGGAAGTCCTCTCATCTCCATCCCAGATGATCAGGATATCATCGATGTATCGTTTCCATATCTTGATGTTATCTCTGTAAGGGTTATTTGGATGCAGTATTTTATTCACTTCGAAGTGGTGCACGTATAGGCCCGCTATGCTGGGAGCAAATGTGCTTCCCATGCTACAGCCGTGTTTTTGTAGGTAAAGGGTACCTTTGTACTCGAAGTTCTCCTTAAGGGCCAGGGAACAGCATTCCATCACCACATTCCGTGGTGTTTGGTATTCCCAGAAGTCTTCAAACAGGACATCCTCTACAATCTCTAGCGTAGCCTGATGTGGCAAGCTGGTGTAGAGGCTCTCCACGTCACAGCTAATTAATAGCTGGTTGTTAGGATCAAAGGTGATGTCTTCTAATAGGTTCAGTACATCCTTTGTGTCCCTCAGGTACGTTGAGGTTTTCTGAACAATTGGCCTGAGGAAAGCGTCCGCAAATCTTGACAGGGGTTCCAATACTGATCCGATGCCGGAGACGATGGGTCGTCCCGGAGGGTTTTGTAAGTTCTTGTGTATTTTAGGAAGTGTGTACAGGTATGGGGTCCTGGGATTTTTTTGGCATAAGAAATCTCCCTCTTTCTTAGTGATCCAACCATGTGTCACTGCTTCCTCTACCATCGTACTGATTTTCGTTGCTATCCTATTCGTTGGATCAGTGTGAAGAACTTCATAGTTCCTTTCATCTTGGAGAAGTCTCATACATTCAATGTCATACTGGCTTGCATTCTGTATGACAGTTGCGCCGCCCTTGTCTGCCGGCTTTATCACTATACGTTTGTTGAGGCTCAACTCTCGTAGTGCTGGTCTTTCCTCCTTGTTAATATTCTGAAAGGTGCTTCTTTCCTGTGGATCTATGTCCTCCAGTTCCCTCATCACCGCCTTTTCGAAAGTAAGTAGTTCGATTGGTAGGGTGTTGTTCAACGGTGTGAACGTGGATTTAGGTCTGAGTTTGGTGTCTCCAATAACACTCATCATTTTTATCTTTGAAAAAGACTTGCAATTTCAGACGTCGCATGAATTCTTGGACTTCCTTGCATAAATGAAATTTGTCCATGTTGGCCGTAGGTACATAACCCAGGCCTTTCTCCAGTACTGCATTTTGTGCTTCTGTAAGTTCACAGTCTGAGAGGTTTACCACCAAGCTTACTTCTGGTTTTTCTTGGCGCCTGTCATACTTCTCGTGGCTACCCGTGGGGTCTCTTCCTCTCCTGCATTCCAGTGTACTGAGGTGCCCCTCCGGTTCCTTCCTCTGGTCTGTCCTTGGCGCGCCCCTAAAAAAGGCGCCGATTGGTCGAAATAGCCATAATCTTGTTGTTGATACCCCCACACGGAGAATGGACCTTGTGGATGTTGAAATGGGGGTTGTGGACCGTACTGTTGTTGTTGAGGATATATCATGTGGGGTTGGAAGGTGTTCCATCCTCTCGGACCACGGTAGTTTGGTCTGCGGAAGTTCCTCCTTCCACCTTGAGACCTTGGGCTCTTATTGTGACTGGAGTTGGACCCATTTGACCCAGTGTCCGATGATTCATCATCTGTATTGTCATTCACTGATTTGTAGTCGTCTTTTATGTAAGGGTAAACTCTCTCTTTTGACCAACGACTGTTGTCTTTTTTTAGTTTTTCATATTTATTGTTCTTCAGAGTAGTTTCGAAATCATTGAGGGATTGGTTCATTTCTTCAAGGAACTTTTTCAAATCAGCTGGGGATTCATGGCTTTTCAGACGAACTTCAATCGTTTGTATCTCAATTTTGAGTTCGCTTGCTAGTCTACTTGCAGTCTTTATGATTAACACGATCCAATCGCGGGTACACCTCCACGAGATTTTGGACCAGTCAATCTTGAATGTTTTGTCGTGTAAAAAGATGAAGGGTTCGTTTCGAACTACCAGGCCTGCTGGGGCTGTGTTGGCCTGAAGGTATTCAGTCATCAGTAGGCCATGGATAGCGGTCTTTATTTGAGTTCTTCTCAGTTCCTCCAATTCATCCCAGTCATTATTCCTTGTAGAGGGACCTGCGGTATTCAGACCCTCGAAGGTTCCCAGGGTGGCTATGAGGTTGGAGATTTCAAAAAGCAGCACGAAACTCACCAATCACTTCCTAGAGATGAACCATAGACCGGAAGAAGTAACATGGACTGTGATAGAGCAAGTAAACAATGAGAGATTTCTTCTGGAGAAAGAACAAAGATGGGTGTTCCGTATCCAATCTCACAAGAGGGGACTGAACGATGATATACCTTGGGGACAGCTGTGACTCTTTGACTGCCGTCATTTGATTTGCAATTAATCTAGATACAATGACACGAATCTTCTCCGCGTCTAACTTGGGAGTATCTCCTGATAAACCCCACGGTGCCAACAAGGACGACTTGACCTGGTCCTGGAATAGGGAACCCCCAGTGTAATGTTATCTGTCCCAGGAACAATCATCCTATTTATAGCAACACCATGACAATGTGCTGTAATTCAATATTTAGGATATGACACTGGACTGATAGAACCCCGGGTTACACCCGACTGACCCACGAACGCATTTCCAACATACTTCTAGTAAGACTACCAAACTCTTCCCTAACTGATCCAACTATATGAGGAAACTCCCTGGTGAATTCCTGGATCAACTTATGAGCAGAACTCTAACAACTGTCCAGGATCACCATCACATTATATCCGAACCTATGAGCTAAAAATCGAAACATTCGTTTTTTTGGGATCCAGGATTAATGGGCAATCTATGAGCTTAATTATAAAAACCAAAACACTCTTTTTTTAATGTACGATCTGCTTGCATTACATAGGTCTCTTCTTTCACTCAGGTTAGCCAGAGACAGTGAGGAAAGACTTCCGTTAATATTCCCCACTCAGTGCCAAATAGCGGCGGCCATTGTTGAGGTGAGCATTCTAGCTTTCCCTCTATGGGCGTTTCCAGGAAGCAAGCAGCAACATGGACGGTAATTGCCAGAGTATATCTACGGAGCAGACGAGTGACTGCGCGTCCTCGGAGCTGCACGGTAGGGATGAGAGGCGATTTGCCATGCCGGTAACGTAAGTAATAGACTCGGACCCTGAGTCTCTAATAAACGGGTCACAGGGCCACCATTTTAATGCCAGAACTCGAATGTACCGCATCTGATAATGGGGGCGGCAATTTATCTATTTCTCCAGTAGACCGAGCAAACACTTCCTCCGCCTGCAAGCTCATGGGGCACTATCAAACTAACGGACAAGTATGTATAAAACGAATGTATCGATTACCATCTTTACCTATACCGCTATTTACAATACTGACCTTGTAAACACACAGTTTATGGGTCTTGTTTCCTACCAGTGCGATTGGGTGTATGAATGTGTTGAGTCACGTGTGTATGGATGATGAATTAATCAATAACCGCTTCCATTTGGACGTTTTTTTGGATAAATACGTCGGGCATAGTGTCCATCAATAGGAGGTGCACATTGACTAATGCACAACAAATGTGGCAATAGAATTGGCGTACAATAAGCAAGATCCTGCTGAATTAGTAGCGAATGTAACCTCATATCATTGATGTACATTGAATGATTATAAGTGAGAATACGAATATATTTGTGCTTTCTCTCCCTTTTTCTCTTCTTCATTTACAGAGACCACTGGTCACTCTTTTTTGGCACTGATTAATGGTGCCTTGCTTCACTAGGGCCAGCTCATGCCCCGAAGCATAAATATTCAGCCTATTTTTGCTGATATATTTATAGGACAGTAGGCATACCACTGTAGAACTGAGCTCTTTCCTAGTAGGGATCACCGAAAGGTCCTGATGAGTAGGCAGCTGGGGACTGCCTATGAAACATGTCGACTTGGTAGTCAGTAATTGCTCTACCTTTTATCCCCTTTTTAACATTTCTAGCCAGAGATACCAATAAAATGTATTTGTTCTACTAGCCAGGGAATTTTCAACTTTTTTGTATTTTTGTGCATTCACTAGTTAGATCCCTACACTTCACTGACACCATTGCACCCACACATAGCTCTGTCACATCTATAGTGCTCCCGCGTAGTCCGTCTGGTCGTAGCACGCCCCGCCCCGTTATAGGGACGGGAAGACCCCTATGATGAAGCATGACACTAACGGATTTTTTTAGTGTGTGAGGGGTATTTTAACAAAGCACACGTGCTCTCATCTTTCCACGTTTAAGAGAGCCCACCATTTCACATTAAAAACGAAAATTATAAAATATTTTTTCACCTCTACACATTGATAGAATCCTTATGTTTATATGAATCGTTCAGGAGGGTGATTCTATCTCAACCTCTATGCTTCCTCTTTTTGATTTTTTGTGGTATTTATAGATACTGCAGAGCAGAAGGATTATAAGTGTCATGAGTACCAGTGGGTGAGAACCCGGTCTTTCTCCCTCTACAGGACAGAGGGACGGCGCACTGCACAGTTACTCTGGGGATACGCATGCTCGCTTATCTATACACTGGAGACTCCTTCCTCCCTCCATTTCCCGATACATGGGAGCAACCAATCACTTTCTCTGACACATTATTATCCTATCAGTTTAGAGCGACCTGCAAAGACCTACACTGGACATTGCTGACCCCCCCACTCGACCAACACTTCACTCGCATATACATCCACGACACTGCAAAGGCTCATAACATGCCTCTATCCTATGACTAAAGCTGCTTCCCAGCTTGACACTTTGGAAGAGCATAGGGCCTGGAAGGATGACATAGAACGGGTAATCGCTGAGGAAGACTGACTATACTGTTGCGGACAGACTGAATGCCTATCCCCTAACTACTGCCTTCGACTAATCCAATTTAAATACTTGCACAGACTTTACCGTACACCTGCACATCTTCACAAAATTGGATTTATGGGGGACGTGCGCTGCTCCGTTCGGCTGGCTACATTCGCCCACCTGACCTGGATGCGCCCTTTTCACTAAAACTTAAGTGCTGCCTGCTTGGCATTGTCAAGGACATACTAGAAGTACACCGTAGACTCATTGCAATGGTGCTGGCTAAGCACAGAGTGGCGATACATTGGAGTCGGAAGCCTGCACACACGGCGCGAGCACGGCTGAAGGATTCAGCGCTATGCCACGCACAATTATCTGCCTACTAGCACCGTATGACCCTTAGATGTTGCCCGGTAGATATGTGGGAACCCCTTGAGACCTATTTGAAACAGAATGATGGCCCTGCGACACCCACACTCATTGCTGGCCTGCTAGGCCCTGAGTCTGTCCCTGGGGGCTCACACTTTCAGGAGTAGGTAGCTGAATTCAGCTCTTGATGACTACATGCCAGTCGCCATGGGGATGCCCGGTGATAGCCCAGCTTACTATGATATCTTCCATACAGGTGTAGAGGCACGACTGTACTGGTAATTCCTGCCATGCTGGGGTTTGTTGTTTTTGATCTGTGTGACGAAAGTGTGCTGTGATGTTTGTAACATTACCATGACTTTCTTTACCTGTATGCAGACATTAAATTCAATAAAGGTTTTAAAGACATGCAATTGTCTCTCCTTAATAAAACCCTTTTGATCCGCATGTGCCAGCTGGCCAATAACTCTCTCACCTTTTTGCCAAGATCTGGGTGTATATTTTATAATCGGAATTTAAAAGAGAAATTTGTCTGTCTGACTCGCATATTTTAGTTGTTTTATTTGGTTTTAAAATGATACTAATTGTTGCTTCGTCCCAGGAGTGAAGTAATTCTCTTCCTTTCAAAATGGTGGCGTTTATCATTTTCCTGTATCATGGGGCCAACTCCTCTCTCAGAACACTATATAGCTCATTGGTGATACCATCAGAGCCTCCTGCTTTCCCTTTTTTCATTTTTCCCATTCTCAATATTTCCTCTTTTAAGCTTCTCTACACAAAGCACATCATGCGATGTAGGGAACAACTGTGGGTATATTAACTCCCTCAAAGTAGTCTTGTAACTGTACCCTAGATACAGCAGTATCTTCATTATAGAGGTCTTTAAAAAATTGCACAAAGGCCTCCTTCAATTCTTTATCTTCTTTATACAATCTAACAATGTGGGGTCTAAAATTTCTGTAATATTGTTCCTATTAAGTTCTGATGTATTTTCCATGCCAGCAGCTTCCCTCTGCCCTCCCCATACTTGTGGTGAGATATCTTACTGACCTCCCACTTTCTTATTATTTTTTCTTCTAGAAAACTTGACAAACTGTATTTAGCTTCTCGCAGGTATTTCTGTATTTGAGCAAGGTCGAATACATTCAGGGGGTTTTCTAGTTCCTTAGAGAGCTTAGCAATGTTACATTTAAATTTCTAAATTTTAGCTTTCCGCTACCTGCTTTGGCCTATAGGAAGGCTAATTAAACGTCCCCTTATAAAAGCTTTGTATGTTTCCCAGACTGTGTGCATCGCTGCCGAGCGCCTTTTAATCTGGTAAAAATAATTTGTTTCTTTCATTAAAATTAATGTTAATTAGTAGAACATGATTTAGTGTCTATCTCTTTGGCGTTAGCAGTTGAGTTAGATTAATCATCGAACTGACCGCCGAGTGATCTGATAAGTCTTCTACTATATATTCTACCTTTGATACTTTATTCCCAACCCTAATATTTACTAAAAAGAAATTGATTCTTGAGAAGTGACCATCATTTTTGTTTGTAACCGTGTATCTATTATCCTTGCTACCTATTTTTTTGTCACCCAAATATCCATCAAACCTAGGTCTTCTATCATATGTTTCATAACAGCTCTCGTTTTTGGAGTATTGACTGTAGCCCTAAAGGAATATTTGTATAAGATATGGGCAATCAAGACATTAAAACCACCACCCAATATAATGGGGATGTTTATATCCAGGAGAGAATAATAGAAGTCTTGAAGTTGTTCAGGATCATCAACATTGGGGCCGCAATATCCGGCAATTGTGAGCCAATTTTCGTACAGTTTAACTTTGGTTATAGCCCATCTCCTCCATTTATCTAGCATGCAATCCCTCAGGCACACCCTAATAGATTATTTTTGAAGGCTAGCCACCCCTTTTGTACAGCACTTCTGATCTATACACACATAGTGCTCAACCCATTTTTTTATTTTTAGAATCTTGCTCCATTCTTCTTTCAAAAAATGGGTTTACTTTATTATTATTTTTATCTCACTGTTTAATAACTTGCAGTATACCAGAATTTGTTTCTACCTACTAACAACCTTAAGACCATTGCAATTCCAAGTTAGGATGCCGATTGTCCTATCTTTGGTTATATTAGACTTTTCTAGTATTGGTGTGTATGGAAGAGAAGTAGAAAACTGCTATCTCCATGAAATCTGCCATTACTTTGTTAATGAGGACATTTTTCCCTAAATGTTCTCCCACCCTATGCTGAAAGTGAAGTAACCTGTGTTGTATGTATCTGGTTATTTACCATCTAGCTGCTGGTGTGAGAGTCTTGAATGGAATGTTTGGGTGCCTGGATGCTTGAGTGTGTCAGTTGGAGTATGGGCTGAGCAGCAGGAAGACTGCTCCTGGTGGGGCTTCACCTCTACAACTCAACTACCTGTAACTGAACTCATTAAATCTACATAATACTACATCTTGGCTACGGACTTCATCACTACAGAAAGTAACAAAGAAATGTATGGGTTATCGTGCCCACCCATTCCCTCCTTGGATAACCCTCCCATTTATCATCAGGTGACCTCTTGGAGTCACTCATTTAATTTTTGATCTCTTTCATACTTCTAGAATTGTTGAGCTAAATGGTATGCTTTCATTTGGTCAATCAGAATTGTAATTTCTTTTGGGTACCTAATTTTGTGTATTTTTTTTACCCCACATCACCCTTAGCGTAACTGGGAAACTCATCTGAACGGTAGCAGCTAGTAATCTTAACTCTTGCATCCATTTACCCAACTCCCACTGACTGTCCTGAGTTGCTTTAGAAATGTCTGATCCCATTTTAAAAGACCAAACCCCTTTGAGTTAGAGCCTGCTTTTATGGCCTTAGATAGTATCTTCTCTGTGTCTTCCTCTGTCCCTTCTTCTAGTGAGCTAATCAAGATTCGGGATAGATTTATTTAATAGACCTATCGTAGCTCTTTTTAAATTATTCCCCTAAATGCCTTCTGGGATGTTTAGGATCCTAATGTTTCTTCGAGCATTATTCTCGAATCTGGATCTTGGCTCCTAGGTTCTTTTTACCTGTACTATGGAAAGTGATTTCTCATTGATTTATTTTGACCTCCATATTTAGCTTCTCTTTTAATATATTTTGTATTTTTCAATTTGCGCACACTTTAAACATTATACATTTTTCATCATTAATTAAATTTCCATTAATTCATGTCAATCATGTCAATCACAGATATACAGTATCCAATACATTTCGCTATCTTGTTTATAATTATATACAGAAACCACCATACCCCTACCAAATTCACCTCCACATTCACCCTAATCCATCTTTCCATCTCCTTATAGGATCCCAAATTCTCAAGCCCATCATTTTCCCTCTCCTTCCTTTTCGGGCATATATATTCTTCTCCATATTGTATGATATTAATAAATTAGCCAACCAGCACTGCATTGTCGGTGGGTTCTTATCCAGCCAGGATCAAGCTATTATTAATCTGTATACCGCCATTGCCACAAATATAAACTCCCGCTGTACACCATCATTATCCCTGCCAACCCCTAATAAGATCCAAGATGGAGTAAGCTTAATTCGGATCCCTAGTGCTCTACCCAGAAACCCCTCAATGTCTCTGCGCAACGTATGGAGTTGCGGACAAGTGGCAAATATATGTATACTATCGGTAATTCCCGTGGTACCTCCCCATTGTGCTATCCTGGCTGGAGTAAAATAAAGTGAATATATAGTTTTGTAGTGCTGGGATTAAAGGGGGGATGCACAAAATATCGTTCAACCTAGATCTAATGATTCCTGAAACCAGCCCAATTCCCCACCTGTTTTCTCCGCCCACCTATTGCTGTATTTTTCCAAATCATCAGTTTTCTCCTTTACGAGGCTTGCATAAAAAGAGCGAATCGAGCAATCCCCTGCTATTCTTATTTTTTCCAAAATTTCATTCTTGTTAAATCCTGCTGGTCCTCCTTGTTTGTTAACTAGAAAGCTCCTGATCTGGAGATACTCTCTCTATTGCTCATATCATATTTATTTCTAAGATCTGTAAACTGCACCATCCCCTCCGGTTTCAGTACGTCTCCAATTTGTAGAATACCTCTTTCCGTCCAGTCCAGCATAATTTGAACTCCAAATATTTCCAGAGGGAATGACCTGTTTTTATACAGTCTGACATACCGATTATATCTCCCCAATTTGAACTTTTTCAGAAAAACATTCCATACTTTAACCGCAGCCAATATTGTCTTGAACCTCGTTCTTTTGAAATATCCATAGTCTATACAATTTTAAAAAACAATTTCCGACATCCAACCCTACTACCGCTGTATATACTTTCGTGGAGAAGCTATTGACTCTTGGATCACAATCGTTTCCGCCTATCAATCCCTGCATATATTGCAAGGCGGCTGCCATATAGTAAAGTCTAAAATCCGGGGCACCCCACCCGCCCCTCTCTCTTGGTAGAGACATAAATCTGTAAGCCCTGCGTGTCTTACCCTGTTCCCAGATAAATCTATTACAGATAGCCTCCAGAGAATTAAACCAGCTAGCCTAAAAAAATAAAGGGATTGATCTAAAAAAATAAAGAAACTTGGGTAGGGTTATCATCTTGATTACATTGGTACAACCCACCAACTACAGATGCAAATTATTCATCCTCTCCAAATCCGCTTTTACTTGCGTCATTAAGAGGGTCATATTGTTTCCCACCACCCGATCCAAATTTGCTGATATTGCCACCCCCAGGTATATTGCTGAATCAACAACCCTAACATCATTGCAGTTCAGGTAACTATTCTCGACGATCAGTGTTTTACATCTATTCAAACTATATCGGAAACATGTCCAAAGCGATGAGCCTCTGCTTCCATCGCCCTAATTGCATCAATGGGATTGGGTGTCAAAATAGCAACATCATCCGCATACGCCAGTGTTTTTACCCTACAGCCATTTATGCTCATTGCCGGTATGCCTGGATTTATTTCTAGTCTACGCAGATAGGGGTCCAGATATAGCGCGAATAGTAGGGGAGATGATGGACAGCCCTGCCTGGTTCCTCTGCTGATTCTAACAGCTGTAGAATGTCCCCTGTTAACTCTAATCCTAGCCGTTGGATTTTTATAAAGAGTTTGTATAGCTCTTATGAAGTCTTCCCCTACGCCACTCCACCTTATGACCGACCATAAGTACCCCCAGGAGACCCTATCAAACGCTTTCTCTGCGTCTAAAAACAGCGCTGCCATAGGGTCTCCTAAGGTACCTTCTGCATCAAACATAGTTATTACCTGTCTGATATGTTGTGTTGTCCCTTTTCCCAGGATGAATCCATGCTGGGAAGGGCAAACCAGACTTTCTATAACCCTTGATAGTCTTTTAGCAAGCATTTTGGAATATATCTTCACATCTGAATTCATCAGAGTGATTGGGCGGTATGAACCTGGAGCGGTCACTGGCTTCCCTCTCTTTGCAATTACTATAATGTCGGCCCCTCCCCAGGATTCGGGTACCGACTCAACCTTTTGTGCCAATAGCATGATATTAAAGATATCCCCCATAAGAATTGTTTGAAATGTCTTAAAAAACTCCAGCGGAATCTGGTCCGGACCTGCAGCCTTCCCCGAAGGTAGGCTGCCTAGTGCCGTAACAAACTCCACTAACTAAAATGTAGCTTCTAGTTGAGCCTTATCCTCCAGTGAGAGATTTGAAGGTAGTATCTCCCTCAAATATCCTTCTATGTCCATCGCACCCCCCCCATATTTAGCTTCTCTATGGCTTTCAAATCTTTCTATTAAAGAGTGCACCTTACTCTCCAGACTCTCACATACTTCATGTATCTTTCCCTGATTCTTTTCCAATATGCAGAGTCGCCCTTTTATTTCACTAAACAGTAAAGTTATCATCTTTTCGATCTCTGGGTGTGTGCCCTTTTCTAGTTGCGTGGGATGTTTGTGGTATTGGGAATGCTCAAGATGTGGTGTTGGACTCCTTTCCTGTAGTGTTTCTTTATCTGCCAAAACGTGAAATATGTTTGTAGTCTCTAGGTTTGCTTGTGTCTCCTTTACGCTCCCCACTGCCTCTGCCATAATGAGGTCTCTACTAGGTATTTATTTATTTATTTATTTATTTATTGAGTTTGTAAAGTGAGACAGCTACCCAAAAGGGTTACCCTGTGCTAATTGACCAAAACAACCTGACCCAAGACAAGAAAACTACTGATCAAAGAGCCAGGTCTTCACTGCCCTTCGAAAGCAAGCATGGCTGTCCTCCATACGAATGGCCAAAGGGAGGGAGTTCCAAAGTTTGGGTCCTAGAATAGAAAATGCACTACCACCCATTCAGGACAGTCTGAACTTGGGCACACAGAATAGGTGTTGAGAAAGGGAGCGAAGGGAGCGAGAAGGAATCTAGGGCTAAACAAGAGACTGAAGATAAAGGGGAGCTACACCCGCCTTAATCTTGTGCATGTAACTGAGAGCTTTAAACTTTACATGACTTTCAATGCGGAGCCAATGGAGTTCCCGCAGACGCTTCGTGATGTGGTCCGTTTTTCGACAATCACAGAGGAGCCGAGCAGCGGCATTCTGGACCAGTTGGAGCGGTGAGTAACCGCCTTGGTAGACCCCAGATAGAGCACGTTGCCATAGTCCAATCTGGAGGTCACCAAGGCGTTCACCACCGATCTCCGGGTGTCCGAGGGGAGAAGCCAGAAGATTTTTCTGAGCCACCGCAAGATGGTAAAGCAGGTGGATGCAACCTTATTGGCTTGGTCTTTCATGGATAACCCCTTATCGATGGTCACTCCGAGGTTACGCACACGTTCAGACGGAACCGGCAGGGCACCCATGGCAATGCCTCGGACTCCAAAGATCTGGTTTGTTGCCCAATACCAGGACCTCAGTTTTCCCGCCATTTAATTTCAGCAAGTTGCTGTTCATCCAGCAGGCTATGTCGCGGAGTCCTGTTTGCAGCTGGGATGGCGAGGTAGGGTCGACGTGGAAAAGGGAAAAAACTATTTGAGAATCATCAGCATAAGTGAATAAATTCAGACCAGACCTTTGAGCAATATAAGCTAGAGGGGTAACATAAAGATTAAACAAAAGAGGACTCAGAATGGAACCCTGGGGTACACCATGTGGGGAAGAATATGTTTTAGAAGTGGATGAGTGGGAAAAATTTTGAAAAGTCCGATCCTTCAAAAAGGACGAGAGCCAGTCCAAGGCTATACCCCCAATACTAATGTTTGCAAGAGCTCTGATGAGGATGTTGTGGGATACGGTATCTAATGCCGCACTGAGATCAAGCAATATCAGTGCGGCTTTCTCCCCTCGATCCAGAAGCAAGCGTAGATTTTCAGTCACGCCCAAGAGAGTGGTCTCGGTGGAAAATCCCGGGCGAAAACCGGACTGAGAGGGGTGCAATAAGTTGTTGAGCGCAACGTACTGAGGCAAGTGTACGTGAATGTGTCTCTCTAGGACTTTGGAAAAAATAGGCAATAAAGAGATGGTACGATAATTGGAGGAGACATTGGGATCGGCAGTGGGTTTTTTCAAAAGTGGGGTGACCATAGCATGCTTCCAGCAACTGGGGGCAGTAGCCAATATTTCAGGAATGATTAAGCAGCGTGCCTGATGGTAGAAAGCTGGGGGAATTCCAAGGAGCGGAGTATGGAAACAGGTACCGGATCCAAAGGCGAGCCAGACTTAACCTTGCTCAGGGTCTCCAAGAAGGTTAACGGAAGAAGAGCAGGCCAAGACAGGAGTGGAACCGATGATTGTATTGGGACCCCATCAATGACATGGAGCCGGTTGACTGAACTATTAATGATATTACTAGCTCCATGAGCGGCAATGTCCTGATGTATGTTTTCTATCTTTGAGATAAAGTACTGTGCAAGCTCGTCGCATTTATTATTAGATAGGGAGGGAAGGGTAGCTGTGGTCCTGGAGCCAGCAAGTTCCTTGACCACGCTAAACAAAGTTTTAGATTTATTACCCGCTTCAGAAATCATTTTATTCACATAGCTTGCCCTAGTCTGGGCACAGGCTTTGTGATAATGCTTCAGCTCAGTTTTATAAGCGAGGCAAGCGGAAGCGGTATAATCCCTTCTCCAGGCTCGTTCTCATTTTTATGCATCGAGATTTAACAGTTTGAAGAGACTCATTATACCAGGGGGCGGGAGTTTTGTGAGTGGAACTTTTCTTCAAAACTGAAGGAAGGCAAGTGTCAATGGCTTTACGAAGCCAGGCATTCACGGCACAAGCTTCTGTTTCAATGTCTGCTAGGTCTGGCCGACTAAATGGCAGGTGGTCAGCCAGAGCTTTATTGAGGGCACCTATGTCTAATTTTTTCCAGTCTCTCTTCTTTATGCTCTCAGCAGGTCTACTACTAGTCAATGCATCGGTACTGACCATAGAAAACTTAATTAGATAATGGTCAGACCAGAGAATCGGTATGGAAGGAGAACAAAATAACTGAGGAATATTGGAAAAGATGGGGTCAAGTAGATGACCGCCCCTATGGGTGGGACCATTAGTCTGAAGGGTAAGGTTCATAGCAGCCAGATCGGCAATGAGATTATTGCTCAAACTGTTAGTGGGGTCATCCAGATGAACATTAAGATCACCCACAACTAAAATGTTGCTGGACAAAGAAAGGACCGAACTTATGTGATCGATGAACGAGACCTGCCAGGCATTGGCCGGGCCAGGAGGTCGATATACTAGCAGGCCAGTGAGAGTGGTCTTAGGGTGCAAAGCAAGCTTAAAATGTGCGTCCTCACAACTGACTAGAGCAACAGGGTATAACTGACATTGGTAGGTATCTTTGAATATGATTGCCACGCCACCCCCAGTTTTCTTGGGGCGGTCACACCTAACAATGGCATACCCAGTGGGTAAAGCTTCTGCGACATCAGGACCAGAATAGTCGTGAAGCCAAGTTTCGGTGATGAAGAGTCTGTCAGGGGATTCGTCAGTGAGAAGATCGAAAATCTCACGCCTGTGTTTGGGCAGAGAGCGACAGTTAACACTAAAAAAAGTATAGCCCAAGGGGGAAGGAATGGGAGTCCTCCGAGTAAAGCGACTGCAAAGCTGCGGAACATCCAATGAAAAGGAACAGTGGGTGCAGAGTTGTGGAAGCTGGTCGAACTCTTCAAACGCGGCGACTGGATGATCGAGTATGGATCTCAAGGCATATAGTTGTTTCGCCTCATAAACAAGTCTGGGCGGCCTGATGAGGCATGGGGTTGTTAATGGAGGATGGTTAAGCTGAGACCTTCCCTGGGCCTGCACCTTAAAATAGGATAGCAAGGAAGGAATTATTTTAATTAGTTCAACTGGTTTTGAGCCTTTTATTCCTTCTTTCTTACCCAGTTCTCCGGACCTCTAACAGGTGGTCCAGGCTGTTTGAAGTTGGGAGAGAGCTAGGAGTGCCTAATGGTAACTGTGCCTTTAAAGCTAGATCTGGGACAACAGGGGTTTCTAAAATGTCATTTGCTTCTCAGAGCGCATCTTCTAACCAGCTCTTTTAAAGTCCCCTCCAACCTCTTTATATCTGTATTAAGTTTTACACCTGAGCCCCCTGTTTCTTCCCTGGTACCGAGGGGGTGGTAATAAGTCCTGCAGGTGTCCTTCTACTTTTCTTCCTTGTTGGTGTCAAATCTTTTTATATATTTTTGTGGCTCTAGAGTAATTTCGAACTGTTCTTCCCCTCTGCCACTGCCCAGCTTGCTCCCTGCCTGTATTGTGTTGCCTGGGGCTACCTAGAAACTAATTCTGGCTGAGGCTCGCCGTCCCAGGAATGCCCTGCGGCCGCCTCCGCCCACATTCCAGCACTGCTTTGGAGGGTTGAGGGGGGAGTACTCAGACATTTAAATTGCCTCCTGCCACTTATACCGTACACGGGAGGCAGAGCACTCCTCCACACGCCTTCACTCACCATGTGGAGAAAACCTACCGGTGTGCCTCACATGGCTGATCTCTTCCTCATTCCTCCTCCATGTCAGTGTCATAATGAAAGTTGAGAGGGCCCACCTGCCATGCACATGGAGGGGCACAACTCTAGATTTCATCCAGAGCTATACGGCCTGATTACAGTGCTGAGGGGGTCCCCTGCAGCTTGGGGGCCCCCGAGCTGCGGGGCCTGTGTTAAGCCCCTGCTCTGTGTTGGGGAGAGTTCTCACAAATGATCAATGCGTGCTCACTGTCCACACCTGCCATTGACATTAAGTGAACCCTGCTGGAAGAGGATCCGCTGGATGTTTTATTTGTCACAGAAATGTGGCTCCACAAAGCTCAGATCCTGATATATACCTCACCCTCCCGCTGGGCTAGCTGATCGGATCGGAAAAGTTGGGGGTGGAATTGCCATCATTCTAAAATCTGATTTTAGATGTGTTACCTCCTCCCTCTCCCTTTTGAATGTGAAAGCCTTCAGTTCCACATCACACTCTCCCCCTACAGACCTCTGGGTACTAGCTCCAAATTTTTGGAGGCAATCTCAGACATACTGGCCAGCCTTGTTCTACAAAAACCCACATGACTATTTTGGGTGACTTTAACCTGCACTTTGACATACAAGATGACCCGTCCGTCAAAAAGCTAAAAGCAGATCTTGAGGCATTACAACTAACCAAACTCGTACCAACGCCCCATACATGAGAAAGGGCATACTTTGGATCTCATTTTTTTCCAATGGCCCTCTGGTTACTCTTTCTAGAATAATCTCGGTACCCTGGTCCGATCATTGTCTTATTCTCTATGAACTTTCCAAACCTGCCCAACAGATCAAGGGAAGGACCCAGATGCCGGCCATTAGAAGATTTTTGAAGCAAGATTTTAGAACTTGGGAAACCATCCTGGAGGGTACAACTCCTAAGGTTGTAGGTAATCAAAGAGGATTATCAGCAATGGAAAAATTGGATCACCCAGTCACTAGATGCATGCATTCTCTAAACCTAAAAGCAAACAAAACAATAGACGACCTCTTTGCAAGAAAGAACCTGGAGAAAGCAATTTGACCTGGCACTTAAATTAAAATGTAAAGTTTCAATCAGATCCTTTCACAATGAAATAAAGAAAGCGCAGGCCAAATTAAATGAGAAAAATCACTTGGGCTTTGAACTTCCCAAAAGAACTATTTAGAATGGTTAAACCCCCATCAACTCCACTTGATAGTAACACTGTTCTCCAAGCCACAAAAAAAGATGTAACAACAAAGGGGTCAATTAGGATGACGGGCGGACTTTGCCCGCCCGTCATCCCATCGTAAAATCGGGACCGCCCGCCATAAGGGCGTGGGTGCCATTAGGATGTGCCTGCCACAGTGGCGGGCACATCCTGTATTTTCAGCATTATGGCCGGCGGTGCTCTCTGCACCGCCCTCCACAATGCTGAAAATGCACTTTAACATTGTCATTTGCAAAGCGGCAGGCACCGTGCGGTGCCTGCCGCTTTGCAAATGACAATGAAGGGGGGTACCGCAGGTACCCCCCCATGTGCACCCCCCACCTGTACTTCACTATGGGGGCCCGCAGGGGGCCCCCAGAGTGAAGACCGCATGCCTTTCCGTGGCAGCAGCGCCGGCGCAGAAAGGCACTGCACACTACACATCGTAATATGTCTGGCGGTGTCTATTAGACACCGCCACCATATTATTCCTTTTCCGCCCCGGCCGCAAGGCGACCGGGGCAGAAAAGTGGCGGGCGGTGTTTCCCTCCGTTGCGGTCCCCCCCGCCATTGTAATGTGGCGGGGGGAAAAGGGCGGCGGCCGGGCATTTATGTCGGGCGGATCGCCACCGCCACCATGGCGCTGGCGATCCGCCCGACATCGTAATGGAGCCCATAGTATCCTTCTTCCACAAAAAGTGACTGATATTTATGATCAATTCCGGATCAAACCCAAACCTGTGCTAGGGGTAGGGATCGGCCTCCGCCTCCAATTCTAGCAAAATTCCCTACGCTCGACAGAGAAACAATCCATAATCTTATAAAGGCAACCAAATCCAGCTCTCCATTAGATCCCGCTCCCCGCATACCTTATGCATAGTGGCAGAGGTCATATTACCAGCACTTATGGAGATTCTTAATTTCTCACTAGAGGTGGGCTTGGTCCCTAAGCAATGGAAGCATGCAGTAATTAGGCCACTATTGAAAAAACCTACGCTAGATCCAGAAATCCTTGTCAATCTAAGACCCATCTCATCACTTCCTTTTCTAGGAAAAGTACTAGAGAAAAATGTCAATTGGACATTAGCAAACTTTCTGGAAAATAATGCCATTCTTCATTCAAACCAGATTGCCTTCCATACCCACCATAGCATGGAAGAAGCACTTCCAGTGGTCACAGAGTAGGTCAAAGCTATACTGGAAAATGGCGGCTCAGCCAGCATCCTATTACTCGATTTAAGTGCGACACTCAGAACAGTGGATCACAAGATCTTAAGCTGCCACCTAAAGGTGAATGATGATAAGATGGAATTAATGATCCTTGGAATCCACGCCATACACAGACCTCTGATCAGCTGGCCTGGTGACATGCCCCCCACCCCATTCCCAAACTGGTGATAAACAATGTGGCAATCTGGTTGGACAATTTGCTAGCAATGGACCACAAAGCAAATAAACTGTCTGGTATCTGCTTCTCTTTACTCCGAATGCTCAGGAAGATACTGGTATTGATCCCAGGGCATCTCAGGAAAATGGTCATTCAATCTCCTAGTCTGGATTATGGCAACTCACTTTATGTGGGCGCACCGAAATACATAATAAAGAGACTTCAGACTGTGCAAAATACGGCAGCAAGCCTCCTTCTAAAGGTTCCTAGTTATGTCTCCGCAAGAGAACCCCTTAATCCATGCCTCAATTGGGAGCTAATGCAGCTGTTTAAGTTTAAATCCCTCTTTATGCCTCCTAGGGCCTGTTAGACCTGTCAGCCCTAGGGTGGTCTTTCCCTATTTTTTTAGCCCTTGCCTTATTTTTTCCTACCTTCTTTTTTTTGTTGGCCTTAGGTCTCCGAGCACTTTTCCATTGCTAACCAGTGCTAAGGTGCAGGTGCTCTCTACTTCAAACATGGCTGCCACTGGCCCCTGCTACTGCAGCGTGGTCTTTTTGTGTAGCACCCTAGTTGCCAGGAGCTGGCTGGGGTAAACAGTCAAAATATCGAGTACAAAATATCGAATGGACATAATATCGAGTTTAAAATATAGAATGGACAAAATATCGAATGGACAGAATATAGACATCAAAATATCGTTTTTAAGGTAAATAATGTAATATCAAATGTTAAAAATATAGAAAGTTAAAATATCGAAGTATATAATATAGGTTATTAAAATTATCACATTTTTAATAATATCGAATTTTTTTATAGTGTTTTTTATGTTATTATTTGTGTGAAACGTGTGTATTTATGTTATAATTAATTGTAATTAATGAATTTTGTTTTTTTAATTTTGTGTAATTTAATTCTGTAGCGGGGTGTGGGTTTATAGGGGAATAGGGTGGGAAGTAATTTAATTATGATTAATTAAAGAAGTAACTTTATTTATTGGTATTAATTTTTAATTAATTGTTAATTAATTTATATTTGGTAATTAATTAATGTTAATTGGCAATTAATATTAATTAATTGATTAATTGCTAATTCTGTTAATTTTACTAATTTATTTTCTGTAGCGGGTTGTGGGTTTATAGGGGAATTGGGTGGGAAGTAATTTATTTTTACTTAAATATGTAAAATTATTTATTGGTATTTATTTAGAATTAATTAATTTTTTATCGGTAGTTATTTTAATTTTAATTGCCAATTAATTTAATTTGATTGATTAATTGCTAATTATGTTAATTTTACTAATTTATTTTCTGTAGCGGGTTGTGGGTTTATAGGGGAATAGGGTGGGAAGTAATTTATTTATAATTAAATAATTCAATTTATTTAATTGTATTTAATTTGAATTGATTAATTAATTTTTAATTGTTAATTTGTAATTAATTTGTATTAATAGGTAACTAATTGTAGTAATTAATTTTAATTTGTCATTTTAATTTATTAATTATTATATTATATTAAAACGGTAATTAATTTTAATTATTTTTTTATAGATATTAATTTATATTTTTTTAAATAATATATGAAGTATTTACTTTCCCTACTGTTGCACTCTCTGGAGTGGGAATAGTAATTTTAACCCCTACGCTATCCAATGCTTTCCCTACTGTTGCACTCTTTGGAGTGGGAATAGTAATTTTGACCCTTACGGTATCCAACGCCTTCCCTACTGCTGCACTCTTTGGAGTGGGAATAGTAATTTTTACCGCTACGCTATCCAACGCTTTCCCTACTGTTGCACTCACTGGAGTGGGAATAGTCATTTTTACCCCTACGCTATCCAACGCTTTCCCTACTGTTGCACCCACTGGAGTGGGAATAGTAATTTTTACCTCTACGCTATCCAATGCTTTCCCTACTGTTGCACTCACTGGAGTGGGAATAGTAATTTTTACTCCTACGCTATCCAATGCTTTCCCTACTGTTGCACTATTTGGAGTGGGAATAGTAATTTTTACCCCTACGCTATCCAACGCTTTCCCTACTGTTGCACTCTTTGGAGTTGGAATAGTAATTGTTACCCCTACGCTATCCAATGCTTTCCCTACTGTTGCACCCACTGGAGTGAGAATAGTAATTTTAACCCCTATGCTATCCAACGCTTTCCCTACTGTTGCACTATTTGGAGTTTGAATAGTAATTTTTACACCTACGCTATCCAATGCTTTCCCTACTGTTGCACTCTTTGGAGTTGGAATAGTAATTTTTACCTCTACGCTATCCAACGCTTTCCCTACTGTTGCACTCACTGGAGTGAGAATAGTAATTTTTACCCCTACGCTATCCAACGCTTTCCCCACTGTTGCACTCACTGGAGTGGGAATAGAAATTTTTACCCCTACGCTATCCAACGCTTTCCCTACTGTTGCACCCACTGGAGTGGGAATAGTAATTTTTACCCCTACGCTATCCAACACTTTCCCTACTGTTGCACTCTTTGGAGTGGGAATAGTAATTTTAACCCCTACGCTATTCAACGCTTTCCCTACTGTTGCACCCACTGGAGTGGGAATAGTACGTTTTACCCCTATGCTATCCAACGCTTTCCCTACTGTTGTTCTCACTGGAGTGGGAATAGTAATTTTTATCCCTACGCTATCCAACGCTTTACCTACTGTTGCACTCTCTGGAGTGGGAATAGTAATTTTTACACTACCGCTATTGTACGGTAATAATATTGGATAATATTTAATTATATTATGTTACTATATATATATATATATATGTTTTAACAAATATGATTGTAAAAAATGTTTTTTATAACTTTCATTAATTATTTAATTATTATAAGTTAATTTAAGTATTTTTAAGTATATTTTAGTAATTAATTTGTAATATTTATTTAATTTAACATTGTTTTTAATAAAGTCGATATTTTTATAAACTATTTTTGTAAACGATATTTTTTACTCGATATTTTTGTACTTACCTGTTTGTAGATACAAACTCTATATTCTGTCTGTCGATATTTTGTCGCCGATAATTTTGATAGTTTATTTATTTTATTTATTTATGGGACTTTTAGTGCGCAACTAATACCCTAAGGTGTCTAGGCGCAGCAAATACTCAGGATTACAACACTAGTCAAAGCACGTTCTCATTGATTGAAAAGCCAAGTCTTCAGTGATTTGCGGAAATTAATAAGGGTGGGAGCAATTTTAATGTGCAAAGGAAGAGAATTCCAAAGCACGGGAACTGTTACCAAAAATCGTCTGTCACCCCAAGTAGCCGTTCTTGTCCGGGGGACAGTCAAAAGATGGCTGGCCGCTGATCTTAGATTCTTTTTGGGGATGTACATCTGGAAAGCTTCTTTTAAAAACTTCGGTCCGATCTGGTGAATGGCCTTATAGGCTATACAAAGAGCTTTAAATTTGATCCTGCTTTCAACCCTTAACCAATGGAGATGGCGAATAGCTGCAGAAGTGGACTGTCGCCTGGGGATGTTAAGCAGGATCCGTGCCGCCATATTTTGGATGGACTGAAGTTTGTTTAAGATATATTTGTGTGTGCCAAGAAAGAGAGCATTTCCATAATCTAATTTTGAAAATACTAGAGTGGTAACTAGCGTTTTTCCTGCAGATGCTGGTAGATACGGCAGGAGTTTTTTTATTTTCTTCAGTACAAAGAAAGCAGCTGAAACCACCTTATTAACATGGCATCCAAAAGATAACCTGTTATCAAAAGTCACTCCAAGATTTCTGACCTTAGTAACTGGCACCGGAGGAGGGCCCATCTGACTGGGCCACCATGTATTTGACCATTCTGGGGAAATTGTGCCAAAGGTCATAACCTCGGTCTTCTCCGTGTTAAATTTCAGGCAATTACTGTGCATCCATGATTGTACATCCAGTAGTCCCTCCTGAAACTTAGCTGCTACCACAGGGCCATTCTTGTGCACTGCCAACACAAGCTGGGTATCATCGGCGTAGGTAGTTACACGCATCCCATGAGATTTAATGACCCTCGCCAAGTCCGAAACATAAATGTTAAAAAGTGTAGGACTTAGCGAGGATCCTTGAGGAACCCCACAAGGCAATTCTGTGGTGGGCGAGTAATAATTGCCCAGCTTTACTGCCTGTCTACGGTTGGCTAAAAAAGAGGCTATAAGGTCTTTGGCCCGATGATTGATTCCAAGGGTCGCGACACGGTCAACCAAGATGGTGTGGTCGACCGTGTCAAAGGCCGCCGACAGGTCCAGTAATATAAGAACTGCAGCTCCTCCTGAGTCCATAATCTCTCTAATTTCGTCCGATGCTTTTATTAATGCTGTCTCAGTTTCGTGTTCCCTCCGGAACCCGAACTGAGTGTCATCTAAGAGTTTATGATGTTCAATAAACTCTGCGAGCTGTTTATTCATGATTGCCTCTATGACTTTGGACGTGAAGGGAAGACAGGCAATAGGCCTGTAATTGGACGAAATGGTGGGGTCTAAAGAAGGCTTTTTAATTAAAGGTTTAACAATGGCCTTCTTCCAGCTTACTGGGTAGACACCTGATTTAAATATGGAATTACATATTTCCATTAGCGGTTGTGTGATGACATTTTGTAATTTATTCATTATAGTAGGGGGGCAGGAATCAAGAGGAGAACCTGATTTGATCTTACAAATCAGTGTACTAATCTGATCTTCAGTGGCTGATTGAAACTGATCAAAAGAGGGATGATTAGGTACTGGATAAATGATGGGTAGGGCATCAGTTTTTCCTGCCTGTTCACTAGAAAAAGTAGAGTAGATGTCCACCACCTTAGTTTTAAAGAAAGTGGCTAATGAGTCACATAATTCCTGCGAGTTCTCGATCACCGGTCCACTTGGGTTAGAAAGAGAATTGACCACTTGAAAGAGCATCCTAGCTGAGTTGTGTGCTTGCTCAATTTGGGCAGTGTAAAAAAGATTCTTTTGCATGTTAATCGCTTTTTTGTAGATTGCTAGAGCGCTCTTATAATCTTGCTTAGCAGAGGAACTGTAGTGTTTCCGCCATCGTCTTTCAAGATTCCTACAGTGCTGGCGCTGGAGGCGCAGTTCCTCTGTGTACCATTGAGCAGATGGAGTAGCTCTATTGGGGCGATGACATTTTTCAGGTGCAACTTGGTTGGCTGCCTTTAAAATCCATTCCTGAAAAGTTGTGGACATAGTTTCAGTATCACCTATGTTTTCCGGAATAGATGATGTCGATAGATAGATAGTTGATATTATGTCCCTCGATATTATGTCAGTGATCCGCTGGCTGGACCCCAAACATTGTTGCAATACCACCCTCCCATTGCCTGCCCATAGTTAGAGTGGGGAAGCTCCTGGAACCTTCCAGAACAGAGGCGGAGCCTATTTTTGCCGCCTCAGAGAGTGGTCACCTGACCTGGGCCTATATAAAGAAGGGAGGGAAACTTTTTAGTCAGTTGGGGCTTCACTGACCTGGGGGACCCACGCAGGAGACTTAGGCGGTAGGGCCTAGTCAGGGACCTATGCCACTGGGAGTGACAGGGCTTAGGTGCTGCCTTCCAAGTAGAGTGAGGAACCCTGAACTAGCCCACTGATCTGGCCCAGGGAGAGGGGAACCCAGGGACCCCCTGAAGTGACCTGCTGACAAGCCTTCAACTCAAACTCCCCCCCCCCTCAAGAAACCAAGAATCTGCTTCACAAGGGCGCAAGAACCAACAAGCGCCGAGAAGACCCCCTTTCTGTGTCCCCAAGGACTACTGGGGATCAACCAGGTACAGGGCTGTTTCCACTCTGCGCCCTTTTCCTCAACCTTGGCCCCTGCGCTGTCCTGCTTAACTCCCCCTGACTGAACTGCCTGTATTGTTGTCCTGCCTGACCTTATCTGGCTACCCCACGCTAGCTCCCTGAGCTGTCTGAACTGCCTGTGGCCCGAGGCGCTGTGGTAATTGCCCCCCCCTGAGAAGCGCTGCAATCCGCTCCCTGCTGACAGACCCAAGCGCCGTGAAACCCCCGGCACTAGTCCCGTGGAGAAGCGCTGCGGACGTCAGAATTGCCGCGCCAGAAGTGTGCTGTGTTTTCTCTTCAAGCGCTCACCTGCCGCGTCCTGTGAGGCGCTGTGATTTGCCCCCAGGCGGCCCCCAGTGCCAGGAGAGGGCTGCCGCGGTGCCCGGAGGAGTGGGCGGAGAAGATGCCGTTTTTCGGCGTACCCAGGGGCCGCTGTCACCGTCGCAGCCCGGCCAGAGAGTGAAGAATTCCCACGGCGGACCCCGGAGCCTGAGGTAGGCCGCCGCGTCTGGTAGAACGCCTAGCTAGGCCCTGAGACTGCAATCTCGCCTCACGTGGGGGAATGCCCGGCCGTGTCATCGGCCACGCCCCCGCCATCAGTGCCCCGTGATTGGAGGAGAGGCTGCGTCGCCCCGCAGGCCGCACTGCTATTGGCGGCCGCTGGAGCGCCTCCCCTCCGCCTGCTGCGATTGGTCCTCGGGACCAGGGAAGGCTGTGAGAGGCCCGGGCCCGTCCTGCTGCTGCCACCATCGCTGCTGATCCCCAACTGGTTCTGAGGCTAGGGGAGGCCCGGGACCGGTCCCTCAAGCAGCGAGGAGACCGCAGGAGGGCCGCAACCTCCCCACCAGTCTATGGAACCGCCGCAAGGGCCTCGGAGGGCCGAAGATTAAAGGTAACCCCTGGGGGAGGAGGGAGGCCACGAGATCGCCCCTCCCCTCGGAGGGGAACTGTTGCTGGGCCCCGTTGGCCCTAATTGACAGCTGAAAAGTCAGGAAACCCCCAGGGAGGAGGCCGGAAGGCCCCGGGAGGCCCGGAGTTCGCCCCTCCCTGGGGAAAACTGGTGACTGGGCCCCGTTGGCCCTAATCTAGTCAAAGAAGGCCCCTGAACTGGGCAACAACATGGACCGAACCTTTAGTGACAGTTTGGGCCATAAAAGTTAGCCCCTGGCTGAGGGATTAGTTCATCGCAGGCTACTGCTAGGCCCTGATCAATTCCAAGATTACTCTTGCCTGAGGAATGGGTCATTATTGCTGAAAGAAATGTTTCTATTTACATAAGGGGATGTTTATTCCTGTCTGATTTGTAATGCACGTTATGTTTACGTGATGAAATGCTTATTCCTACTGGAAGTGATTCCTCAAATGTTGATTCTGGCCGGAAGGAATATTAGATTACCTGAAAAGGTGGTAGTTCTTGCCTAATGAATTGAACCAGTCTTACCGGATGAAATGTTGATGCATATCTACTGAAATGTTAGTTTTACAGGATTGACATGTTCCCTTTGCTCCCCTAATGAAATGCTTTAATGAGATAGGGATACATTGACTCTTGATTTCCCTGAACCTTGGTCTTAGATAAAGCTTATTGATTTTTGATCAGACTTACTGGTGTGGTCTCAGTCATTGCGTGTGCGTTTATTGTCTCGGTGGATGTGTGTGCTGTGTAGTCACTTAACATCTGAGCTTTCGGGTGCCTACCTGCTCGTGCCAGGCTACCCCCGGTGAACTGGTGGTCCCAGTTCTTACATGGCCATAAATAACAAGGGCCCTTCAAAGCTCAGAGTTGGTAACCACTTATGTTCCAACTAGACACCTGAGATCCTCACATCTTCGTTTCCTTAATACAACCAGGGTAAAAAGGATGAGGTGGGTAGGAAGATTGTTTGCAAGCGTAGTACTGAAGTTGTGGAAGGATATTCCACCAAGTCTCAGAGCACTGGAAAATATGCTTTTCTTCAGGAAGAAACATAAGACATAGCTGTTTACCCATTAATGTACCAGAGCCCTACTCTAAGCACAGTGCCCAGCAGCGCAAGGAAGCCTTCGGGTAGCCTTACGCTTTACAAAACAAACATTAAACCTAAACTGTTTTAGCTGCCTCCTGCTGAGTCGTCATTCACCACCACATATATCTCCACAAGGGAGGCAGAAACACTACCCACACTCCGCCTAACTCCGTTGTATACGCCATCTGGAGAAACTCTTCAGCTACATCCCACACCGTCGATATTGCCATTTAATTTCTGGAAGGCAAGAGAGCTCCTGACCTGCTTAACCACCGGCCGCCATGTTGCCCTTCCTCCCTATGTTTAATGGTGAAATTTTGAGGGCACACGAAGAAACCTTACCCAACATAATCTAAGAAAAGCAGCCTTGATTTTCATTTGGTGGTATAGGTTAGCAGTGATTTATCATATTCCTCAGTTGAAACTTGTGAGAAATTGAGTAACTGGTTGAGGGGGGAGTAAACCCTTGTCAAGCAGACACAACAATTATTCTGAGATTTTTCCAGAAGCATAGGACTACCCTGGTCTGGAATAAAAATTTTAAAGAGCGTAGCTCACTTACCATCTAGCTCCCCACTAATCCCCTTACATTTTGGCATAGGGAGGAAAGATTTTGAGAGCAAAGCAAGATTGTGGCCAATACTTTAACGGAGAAGGTTATGGTCTACCCCAGTGGTTGAAAATAATGCCCTATTGCAGGATGTCATCCAGTCTGACAGATTCAAGAAAGTCCCATGACTCATTAATATTAAAATGCTTCTAATTTCCCTGGGCTGGATCAATCTCTGGGTGACTCCATCTTGTGCATCCTTCCCCTCCAAAGTGGAGCTAAAAAAGCATTACTGGTCCTGGTAATTTCAGAACGATGTTGACAAGGCCACTAGATTCACATTGACAAATAATTTTTTGATTTTTAATTGCTTGAGGGTTTTAGAACACTACTGAGACATCATTGCAGTTACATTGGACAGGGAAACTTTAAATTCAATTTAGGATTGGCACCTTACCTTTGTGTACCGTACATGTACCTGCAAAGGGATGGCTACGGACTGTGTTATACCCCGACCCTGCCAGATGTGGCTTAAACCCTTATGTAAACAATTGGGCACACAAAGCCACTCTTCTGCTCTCAGAATCTTATGATCAGACTCTTTCCCATTGTTTGCTTCCTTAGTAGTATGGGCCAGAAGAGGGGCCATACTAACCGATCTCAACTATGTATGATTGTTTGCCTAAGCATTTAACTAAGTTCACCGGCCCAAGTATGCAATGTTTTTTATGGTTGATTTTATGTACTTCTGTGATGGGCTAATGTAAATTTTAGTTCTTTATGAATTTGCCCAATGTATTTTATTCTATGCTTTTATGGCATGCTTGCCAATAATATAATTATTTAAACTGAGCAAATCTCCTCAGCTTGAAGTCACAAGCAAACCTTATGTTAACATATGCTCAACCCTCTGGTCTCCTTGCAGAGAGCAGTCAGTCTTAACTCCGAGGCAAGGTGTAAAGTATTTGTGCGACACTTCAAACAACAAACCTGTGAAAACACATCACAATAGGACATTAAAAAAGAATTAGAAGAATAGAAAAGCTTTTTAATAAATGAAAATAGACCAAAATGAGAAAAATCAGGTAGTAGAACCAGAGATATTGATTTTTTTATTTTTTAGAGAAAATACCAGCAAGTGGCATGAAGCACCAACTGTGTATATCTGGTCCAGCCAGACTGGGACAAAGTCACAAGCTCAGGCTGACCACAGGGGAGCTCGGTTCGACTAAAAGGACCCATTAGCCACCTGAACAAAGTACCTTCGCTCCTGGTTTGAGGAGCATTGCGTGGATCTGCATCAAAGATGAAACATGCAGCCGAAGTTGTGTCTGTTCTGAGATGCTGCGATGCATGGCCTGCATTGTTATTGAGTATCCCATTACAGGGGCTTGCAATGTTAAGTCCAGCAACGAGGATGCATGTACAGTTGGGGTGATGTATCATTTCCGAGGAGCTGTGAGGCCGAGTTCATCGTCATCAGGGCTATTGTCGATAAGGGATGTGAGACCCTGCACTGAGGATGTGTCACGCAATGGTGGTTCCAGAGATGTTGTGGCAACAATGCGAGTCTTTGTGGTGGGACAATCCACTCAGCAACAGAGATGTGTTGGGTCTTCTCAGGGTTTTGCCACACAGCAGAGGAGACGCTTCTATTCTGCTAGGTCCACAGGGCACCTAAAGTCCACGTCCAAGAGTCCACATGGTAGGGTAGAATCACAGATGGCAGAGTCCAGGTGCAGATGGAAGGTTGTTCGAAGCCTGTTATGTCTGAGGCTTCAGATTAAGAGGCTACCCAGCTAGCCCTAGGAGTTCTCTGGGTTCAAGAGATACAGGTCCAGTCCTCACCCAGGCAAGAGGGCATCAGACAGCCGGTCAGCAAAGCAGGAGTCCAGCAGAGTGTCAGTCCTTCAGCTGCACTGCAGGTCTTCTTCCTCGCAGAGAATCAACAGGTCGCCCAGAAGTATACTCAAGTGGTAATGTCTGAGGTCCAGTATGTGTACCCAGGTGTGCCTGTGAAGTGTGGAGAAGCATCTAGAGGTTTCCCTTCGTAGTCTCCTGCCTCCCCTGCCTAGCTGCAGGCTAACTGCAGGGGGTAAGCACCACTTAGTGTGGAGGCAGCACACAGTCTATTCGGGTGTAAGTGGGGCTGTGCCCAGATCCTCTCTCCCATCCTGCTAGTGATGGCCTATCCAGGCACACCTAAACTCCCTTGATATGTGTGGCTGTCTTAGAGGAATACACAAAGCCCAACTATCACCTACACCCAGTCATGAGACAGGATACATGCATTAAGTGAATAAGGCAGGAAAAAGACAACTTAAGAACTGAAATTTAAAATCCAACTGCACCATAACTTAGGATTTAAAATAGTGATTCCCGTTGTTCACTTCCCATTTGGAAATTAAACTTACAAAATGCAATATGGCAAATCCAATGTTATTTAATGAGAGAGATCGGCCATTTAGTAGTGAAAATGTATTTAAGAGCTGTTCACTACAAGGATATGTAGATTTCAAAAGTACATGTCATACTTTTAAAATACAGGGCAGCCTGCTGCATGGGCTGTCCAAGGCCTACCAGAGGGGTGACTTATATGCAATAAAAAGGAAGGTTTGGGCCTGGCAAGAGGTTTATTTCTTCAGGTCAAAATGACAGTTTAAACTGCGTCATGGCAGGCCTAAGACTTGTTTAAAGAGCTACTCAAGTGGGTGGCACAATCAGTGCTGCAGGTCAGCTGGTAGCATTCAATTTACAGACTTTGGACACATCAAGTGCACTTTTCCAGGGACTTGTAAGTAATTTAAATATTCGAGTTGTGTATAAGCTAATGTACCATGTTTAGAGAAGAGAGCACAAGCACTTTAGCACTGGTTAGCAATGGTACAGAGTGAAGAATCCTAAGGCCATAAAAAATAAGGTCAATAAAAATGGAGATGGAAGGCAAAACTTTTTGGGGAAGACCACCCTTAGGCTGACTGGTCAAACCAAAGTGTAAGATAGAGTATTTCTCTGACTGTGTACCTTGTGAAATGAATGCCTCTGCAAATGAACATGTCAATAAAACCTTGATGTTAATTGCCATTAGATGAATCTGTGATATTGCAAGAGAGAAACACATAACCAGTTTTTGTTTCTGTTTGTAATTACCCATTTAAATGTATGACGTATCCACAACAATTCACATGAGCACATCATAACTTTTATATTGATACTATCTGTCAAGAAGCATGTCAAGAACTCTGGGCCAAATGATACAAAACTATTTTGTTATCTCAAAACCTGCAAATCGCAAAATCACATGTCTTGCAAGGGCAAAATAGCCATTTCCAATGAAGAAAACACATTTTGTGAGTTAGCAATTATTTCTGACATTAATTGACCTTTGCGACTCATACCAAATCACAATATGGAAGGGGATGTGAAAGGGGTGTTCTGTTCAAAATGTGATTTTGTATTGTATATGTATCTATTTACAACTGCAATTTCAGTCACACACCATTGACCAGTTACTAACTCCTCAGAGGAGGTTGTAACTGATTTGCAAATGGGAGGAGGTTTATTTGGGTCTCCTGCAAATCAGGTCGTTCATTCAACGGAACAGTGCAAGATCCCAGGGGACCAGTGCATGCTCCTTCAGAAGTTTTCTCAAACAGAAATGTATGTTTTTAAAGCAGAAATAATTTCTTGAAGGTATGTGGGCTCCCTAAAATAAAGTTAAAGTTTCCAGTTTGGAAATGAATTATAGGAATGTCTGCTGTCCCTGACAGGCCACATACCTTGTGTTTGTAGTTAATCACATGGGGTCTCAAATTGCCACCTGCCAAATGAATAAGACCCGCTACAAATGGTGATCTTGTGAAAAGACTTTAATGGTACACATGCTGATTTGCAAAATCAGATTGAATTCAGAAAAAGTCAATGAAGAATTTGCAACCACTTTTTTCAAATGGAATCTTTGTACATCTACCCCTGCCTTACAAATGAAATATTACCTGTGATTCAGCTACTGAATGCTTCTAAAAAGTTTTTCAGTTGCCAGTGGAGAATTATATATTCCTTCTAGAGTTTAACAATGTATATATTGACCCATGGAAGTAAAGTAATCTTCAAATCTACACTAAACCACAGAGGCATCCACTTTTCGTGGTAACATATTACCCAATTGTGTACCAAACCAATAATCCATCCTATGTCCCAGGTAACCATCTCTGTAGCATTCCTGGAGAATTGGATTGTCAGCGAAGTGGCCCCCAAAAGACTATCCACATTTTTTAGTATTGAGAGAGCCCATAGAGCGCTGGACCCGCTGCCTTGTCCAGAAGCACCCCTGAGAGCAATCATAGCCCGTTTTTTTAATTACAGGGACATTATCCTCCAGGCCACCAGAGCTAAGGGGGAACTAATGTACCAAGGTCACTCCATTGCGCTTTTTCCTGACTACACACAGCGGGTCCAGGAACAGAGGCGGACATTTCTGGCGGTGAAACGCTGGCTGTGTGAGGCCGGCCTGAAGTTTAGCTTACTCTACGCAGACAAGCTGCGGGTGGAGCACAAGGGAAAGTTGTGCTTCTTTCAGACACCGGATGTGGCGACGTCATGGCTAGATGAGACGAGCGTGTTGGACGAGAGCCTAGCGCTACAAGGTGGCTCGAACCGATCCTGGCAAGGGACTGGACACTCGAGGGATGGAAACTGGTTGGCTCGAAAGTCACAAGAAAAGCAAGACAACAGTCCAGGAACCCCAGCCAGGCCGCCGACAACCTCACGAAATGGATCAGCAACTGCGCGGACGAACTCGCCCCTCTGAGGACGCCGCCCAGCAGACCCGGCAGCAGAAAAGCCCCATGGTTCACCGACGAACTCAAGAGCTCCAAGAAGAACTGCCGAGCCCTCGAAAGTGTGGAGAAGGGAACCAACAAGGGACAACATGGCTACCCTCAAGCTCGCCACCCGGAAACACCACCAACTGATCCGCGCCACCAAGAAAAATGCATACAAGGACGCACACAACTGCAAGGAACTCTTCAGCATCGTAAAAGAGCTCTCCAACCCCAACGCCGGAAACAACGACATCACCCCGTCGCAAGACCTCTGCAACTCCCTCGCCTCCTTCTTCCACAACAAGATCGCGGACATACACAACAGCTTCAGCAGTCAACCATCGCACACAACGACCGCAGCAACGCCGCCCACCACCACTCTCCGCACCTGGACTCCGATCAGCACCGAAGACACCATCCGCACAATGAACTCCATCCACTCCGGATCTCCAACCGACCCCTGCCCTCACCACGTCTTCAACAAGGCCGACGCGGTCATCGCACCCCACCTGCGGGACATTATCAACACCTCCTTCGACACCGCCACCTTCCCGGAGAGCTGGAAGCACGCCGAACTCAGCGCTCTCCTCAAGAAACCCACAGCGGACCCCACCGAACTGAGGAACTACCGTCCCATCTCGCTCCTCCCGTTCCCAGCCAAAGTCATCGAAAAGACCGTCAACAAACAGCTGGCCGCCTTCCTCGAGACGAATGGATCCCTCGACCCCTCACAGTCTGGCTTCCGAGCCAACCACAGCACCGAGACCGCCCTCATCGCGGCCACCGACGACATCCGGACCCTGATGGACAACGGAGAAACAGCGGCCCTCATCCTCCTTGACCTCTCCGCGGCGTTCGACACTGTCTGCCACCGCACCCTAGTACAGCGCCTCGGCAACATCGGAATCCAGGAGAAGGCACTGGAATGGATCACCTCCTTCCTGGAGTAGTGGAGTAGTGTGGCTCACTGGTTAGAGGCGGCAGACCCGAGAGCAGAAGTCGGCCCGGGACCAGGGTTCGATTCCCGACGCGGCAGGGTCGTGGACCTTGGTCAGCGGACTCGATAATTCTCGCTTCGGTGCTTACTCTAATCAGGGATCACACTCGGCAACTCTGGGCATTAGCTTGCCTAATCTCCACAACGGCCCCACCAATTCCGGGGATGCCTGGCTCCACCTTGGGGACTCCCAGCAGGGACCATCCCACAGGGAAAGCCAGGACGGGTTCCCCAGAGTTATACAGCGCCGGGACGCCCCGTTGCTGGGGCAGCTGTGCGCTTTACAAGTATACTACATTTACATTCCTCGACGGAAGAACACAGAGAGTCCGCCTACCACCGTACAAGTCAGAGGCCACCGAAGTCATCTGCGGCGTCCCCCAAGGATCCTCGCTGAGTCCCACCCTCTTCAACGTCTACATGAGCCCCCTCGCGGCCATCGCACGCAAACACAGCCTCGGCATAATCTCCTACGCCGACGACACCCAGCTGATCCTCTCCCTGACCAACAACCCCGCCACCGCCAGAACCAACCTGCACGAAGGAATGAGAGACGTAGCCGAGTGGATGACGACCAGCCGCCTGAAACTGAACTCGGACAAGACGGAGGTCCTCATCCTGGGCTCCTCGCCCTCCGCCTGGGACGACTCCTGGTGGCCCCCCGCCCTGGGCACCGCACCCAAACCGACTGACCACGCACGGAACCTGGGCTTCATCCTGGACTCCTCCCTCTCCATGACCAGACAAGTCAACGCCGTCTCCTCATCATGCTTCAACATCCTACGCATGCTACGGAAGATCTTTTGGTGGATCCCCACCGAGACCAGGAAGACCGTCACCCAGGCCCTCGTCACCAGCCGACTGGACTACGGCAACGCTCTCTACGCCGGAACCACCGCCAAGCTCCAGAAGAGACTCCAGCGGGTCCAGAACGCCTCAGCCAGACTCATCCTCGACCTCCCACGAAACAGCCACATCTCCGGACATCTGAGAGACCTGCACTGGCTCCCCGTCAAGAAAAGAATCACATTCCGTCTCCTCACCCACGCACACAAAGCCCTACACGACCAAGGCCCGAGCTACCTCAACAACCGAATCAACTTCTACGCTCCCAAGCGCCACCTCAGATCAACCAGCCTCGCCCTCGCCGCAGTCCCCCGCATCCGAAGAGCGACAACAGGAGGAAGGTCCTTCTCCCACCTGGCCGCCAAGACCTGGAACTCCCTCCCGACGGACCTGCGCCTGACCCAAGACCACTTCGCCTTCAGGAAGAAGCTCAAGACCTGGCTGTTCGAGCAGTAACGCCCCCCCCCCCCCCCCCCCCCAGCGCCTTGAGACCCTACGGGTGAGTAGTGCGCTCTAAAAATGTCGTGATTGATTGATTGAGGATGAATCTGAGTACAGTCAGACTGTACTATACAGCTGGTGGCGGCTCAAGATTCAGAGGGAATAACACAGGATGCAGTGCCAGACGCAAGCTGAGAAGGGACAACGGAACTAAAAGACACGCAGTATCAGATAAGTGATTGAAAAGTGGGGAGTGGAAAGTATTTAATACAAGGGGATGGGTTGAGGGCAGCAACCAGCGGAAGGTCCTGTGCATGCCCCTCTAGGGACCAGGTCGTGATCTGGGAGCTTGAGGCATCGCTCGCACCTGACTGACTGTCCGGTCGCTTCTAGGTGTATCAGGGCGAAACTCTGGCTCTTGAAGTTAACAAGTTCAAGGTAGCTTGGGGTGGTGTTAAAGAACAGCTAGATCAATAATCATTGTTCAGTTGTAAACTGTTTTGATGGGGGTATGGGGTGACTAGGGCGAGCCCCGTCTTGCCGCACCAAGGAAGTTTAGTTGGTAGCTGGGTTGCCCAGTGGGTGGGGGGATGGGGAGAGTTACTTAGTTTCAGAAGTTGGGGAAAGTCGGATGTCCTTGAAGATACAGAGATTTCTGTTCAGGTTCGAGAGAATGTCTGGCCAAGACTACGCACAGTCGGAAAAAAGGGGGAGCGATGACACTGGGAAGAAAATTTGGTAAAATATCAAGGTGGAAATGGCATCTACGACTTTGAAGGTCTCACATGGAATGTTCGGGGGCTGGCTGCATTTGAGAAATGTAGAAGGGTATACGCTTATTTGAAAAGATTTAGGGGTCCATTAGGATGACGGCGGATTGCCCCCGCCAGGCTGGCGGTAGCCACCGCCAGCCTGGCGGGGGCAATCAGCCTGTTATCCTTCCCTGTATTCCCCCCCCCACCATATTAGAATGGCTGGGGGGGACAACGGCGGAGCCGGGGCGGAAAATGATTAATATGGTGGCGGTGTCAAGCAGACACCGCCAGCCATATTAAGATAGGCATTTCGGCAAGCCCCCTGAGGGCCCCGCTGATGTAGGCAGAGGTGGGGAGGATAGGGGGGGTACCTATGGTACCCCCCACATTTGCATATGCAAAGCGGCAGGCACTGCGCGGTGCCTGCCGCTTTGCATGTGCAAATGCGAAAAAGCAATTTTAGCATTGTGGCGGGCGGCGCAGAGTGCACCGCCCGCCACAATGCTAAAACTACAGGATGTGCCCGCCACAGTGGCGGGCACATCCTAATTCCCCCCACGGGACCTCCGCCCTTCAGGCGGGCGGTCCCGTTCTACGATAGGGTGGCGGGCGGACAATGTCCGCCCGCCATCCTAATGGACCCAATAGTGTCAATAGCATGTGTGGGGGAATGCACTTCCGTGTATGGAACATGGGAGGAGAGTTCAACTATACGGCACAACCTATTCACGTTTTGCTAGGGGCGTTCTGGTCTGGGTGGGGCCCGGAGTCCCATTCAAGTGTTTGAACCAGCTAGTGGACCCAGAAGGAAGATATGTGATTTTGCAAGGCACAATAGAGGGGAGGGACTTGTGCATCATATTCTTCACCTGTATCAGCACCATGCCTGATTCCTTTCTCAAGGTACTATCATCATAGTAAGCTTTTGTATCCCTTCCCATGAGTCCGTTCCCTCCCTAATGCCGCCTGTAGTCCTATGTGCCACTAATGAGGTCGTTAATCTGCGTACATACATTGATTGCATGCCAGTTGTGTGTTATTGTTTATAATGTATAAACTGAAAAATAAATTTAAAAAAAAAAACCATATGACTGCCACATTGATGGATGCAGTTAGGGAAATACAGTTCACAGACATATGGAGAGAACGCAACCCCACACAAAAAACATTCTCATGCAACACACCAGCAACTAACACATAGAGCCATCTAGATTACTGCTTTGTATCACCGCCGCTAGCCCGAGAGGTTAAGGGGGTATCATATCAAGCAAGATACATCTCGGACCACTCACCACTTTTATTGTGCATGAAGGCCATATACCAAGACAGGCTATCCCTACGTGGCGCCAGAGGGCAGAAGCATTGCTTGGACCTTCAATTCGAGAGGACGGCGCAACAGCGCCAAACAAATATTTTGAAGAAAACTGGGGGTTGACCTCTAACGGAGCCATGAAGGTGGTCCTCAGGGGGGTCTGCGTTCTCACAGCATATGGGTGCGGCAGCAATTAATAAAAGATATAGAGGAACAGGAACGTAGACTGGCCAGGCTTGAGGAGAGGTAACAAGAAACCCCGCAGAGGAGGGGGGAGTGGTGTGAGACCAGAGCTGCTTTGTTAGAGGCATGAAACTGGCTGGAAAAGCATCACTACACAGCCTACCAGCAGCGACTCCATCGTGAGGGAGATAAGTCGGGGGCCATGTTAGCCAGATTATTAAAAAGGGCACTGTCCCAGTAACCAATATTGTCGCTTCGAGATGGAACTGGGAAACTGGTGTATTCACAAATCAGAATCACTGACCTGTTTGCTGAGCATCTGTGGGAGGGGTACTGAGCCATCGAGTACTGCAATAGAGGAGTTTCTGGCATCAGTGGAATTGCCTCAACTGGCTAAGGGGATGGAAGAACCGCTAAGGGAAGCGACAGTGAGAAAAGAGATTCTTGGTGCTATTTAACGACTAAAATCAGGGAAATCCCCCGGCAAATTTTTACGAACAATGTGCACCAATATTAGTGGACAGATTAGTGGAGGTGTATAAGGAGGCATTGCAAGCGAAGAGGTTGCCAGACTGTATGTGGGAAGCCTTAGTGATAATGATCCCAAAACAAGACAGAGACCCACAACAACCCAATTCATACAGACCGATTTCGCTCCTCAATATATATGTGACAGTGCTGAGGGGTGTTCTCGCAAGCAGACTCCTCCCCAATATGTCGCATTTGATCCACCCAGATCAAGCGGGATGTATCCCATGGCGGAACACCATGCTTAACTTGAGACAATTGGCCCATGTATGGCACAACCTAAATTTATTACAGGGGGAACATGCCCTAGTCCTTCTAGATATTGAACAAGCGTTCAAATCGGTGGCTTGGGTATTTATAAGGGCAGTACTGCAAAAAATGGTAATGGAAAAATGGTAATGGAATTTCCAAGGCGTTCCAATTGGAGAGGGGCACACAACAGGGTTGTCCCCTCTTCCCTCTAATATTCACTATGGTTATGGAGCCCCTGCTGTGAGGGCTAAGGAATTGGTTAACTGAATGGGGTATTAAAGTGCAGAATACTAGACATGTAGTCTCATTTTATGCTGACGACACTCTGGTGTATTGTAGTCAGCCTACTGACTCAATTCCGGTTTTGCTGACTATTCTGAAGGAGTTCGGGAGGGTGTTGCACCTCTGAATGAACCCAAAGAAATTGAAACTGCTGGCACTGGGGTGTTTGGCGAGCCGGCCGGCGGACGCACTACCTGAAATGGGCTTGCCCTAGACGATGGACATCCCGGTATTTGGGGCTCAGACTGGCACAGTCGGCGGAGCGGTTCTTGTAACTCAATTTGGGCAGAGTGTTAGAAGGGATTCGTGGCTCGGTGCGTTTTTGGAGGGATTTGCCCCTATAATATATTATATAAAATTCCGCAAATCTTTAGAGAATTAGATATCCTGATGACGGGCCTGATGTGGGGTCCCAAACGCAAGTGTGTACGTTTTTCAATGCTACAGAGGTCCTGGCAGATGGGGGTAGGGGGATGGAGGTCTCATGTATGGAACACTACTTTATGACCGCACAATTACAGCATTCAGTCCACTGGTTGGATGACCAGCATAACTGGGGAAAAAAACCTGTTGGAGGGGTCTTACGGGGGAGGCAGTTTCTCTCACGGGAAAACACAGATATCTTCTTTTAGCTAGGTACTGGACAGTACCTACAATATGCAAAAATATCGCAGGTGGCCAGCGAGATATGGGCAACATTTCCAGAGGAATCGCCGGTAACAAGAACTCTAGAGGTGTGCTATATATGGCGCAAGGATGGCATATGACAACCCACCTCTACAAACTGATCTGCGAGGATCTACCAACGAAAACACTCCCAGTATAGGCGAGATGGAAAGAAGGGACAGGTGAACACGTAACAGAGAAAGACTGGGGTAGGATTCATGAAGGGGTAAAACAAGGGCGCTTCAACGCAGCTTTAAGTCAATACATTATTATAATTATGTCCATCAAGCCTATCTCACTCCGAAAATTCTCAGCAATATTTTGTTCCAATGTGTGCCCCAGATGCCGAGAACCAACAAGAAGCCGTCTTCCTTCACGTGGTATGGACATGTCCACTAGTGGCAGCGTTCAGGGCAGAGGTACTACAAAAAATAGGGGTTGCCTCGGGTTGTGAAGTCTCCAAAGAGGTGCAGACAGTAATACTGGGTCTTCTCCCAACACCAAAAAACAAAGTTGAGCAGGAAATGTGTGATTCTAGTCTAAATAATCGCAAAGAGACACATTGCAATTGAATGGCAAAAACCGACACCCTCGAAGCTTGACTGATGGCTGAAAGACGTGTGAATGGGCAATATAGCAAATGAGTGCTAGAGCTGAACGTTTCTATAGTATTTCCTTTTTTCAAATCATTAAACAAACCTGCTTTTACATGCAGAGACCTCCAGATTTGAGGACAGAAGACTCTTCTGTGATTATCCAGCCCTAGGTGAAATCGGTCCTCTGACTATGAACCACATCATTTTATAGCTCATATGACAAAAATGTGGTTCAATGCAATTTGTATTTCCCTCCACCGGTGCCTTTTTTTTATTTTAATCCACATCTTTTTGGTCTGAAGTGTATATGTGCTGAGTGAATCTAACTATTAAAAATGCAGGGATACCGGAGAAAATTCAAAGCTAATCATTTTGTTGTACTTTTCCTAGGAATCTACAAAGGTTGGATCATGGTAATTAAAGTTTTTTTTATCTTCTTCTCAGAGTTCTTGTTTGTGTTGTACCATATGAGATGTTTACCTCTGCATTTTGTGTCCATTAGTGCCCCCATTCGTTGGTCAAAGGAACTATCTGAAGGCGAGAAAGCTGCTACGAAAGGGAGAAAGAAGTTAATCGCAGACTGTCTTGGAAGACATTTCATTAAGTGTGATGCGGTATTGTCCCTATGAATCTTCTTCAAAGCAACCAGACAAAGTGAAAAATAGAAAGGGTGTGATGTTGAATTAAATGTGGACAGGTGAAAAAGTATGAGATAGGGTTACATATTAAGATATTTGCGAGTTAGAGTGATACTCATGGTAGCGCTAGGATTAGGTTATGTTGAGGGTTTGAGATGAGGGTAAGGACTGAAGGGTTCAGTTATGATTAAGATCAGAGTGATATATAAGGATTAGGCTAAATGTTAGACAGGGGGGAAAAAGGTAGAGTTGGTAAAATTCATTATTTATGCCACTACATTTCTGTAATTAACATAACATACATGCAAGAAACTTATATTTACCTCGGTTTGTATCTATACATTTGCGCCACAAAACTGTAACAGTCTATATATCATGAAATAATGTTCTATGAACACTTGATAGCAATTGGGAACATTAGAATATATTCGAATATATTTGAGAAAAACTACATCCTACAAATCAATTAGAGATGATAAGAGAAGTATCATGCAAAAAGGAGACCTAGGAAATAGAAAAAAGAAAACGCATATATGAATATTTACTATATTGTAGGTGATCTTATTGAATCAGTCGTTCTGGTACAATTGATTTCTCTATTGAAAAAGTGTTTATTTGAATGCAACTAATGTTGACCCCATTTGACTCATTTGCATGACACGTGAAGGTTTTCGAAATAGGTGTTTGGCCAACTTAAATGGTTCATGCAAAGATCGATTCAGATTGTTCAAGTGGTTAAAATATTTTAAGAAATGTAGAGGGTAGCATGAGTTTCCTATTCAAAATACCATGTGGCCATATGTGGGCAGACTGAGAACGTCCTATCATTTTAGAAGGCAATAAACAGCCCCGAGGATCCAAAGATGCCCTTCAAAAGAAAAGATAACCCAGATCTTTTGCTATGCAAACTTTGCAAAGTCTAATTTACCTGGTTAACAATGTAGATGGTATTTTGCTTATTTTTTAAAAGTGAAATTTTCAGACTTGTGTTACTGAATAGTCTCTAATGAGTTTTTAAAAGAAAACCATTCTCCGCCTGGAACTATGGCTATTGAACCAAAATCTGCAGAAGCCAAAGCCCCCTCCCTAATTACTCTCCTCAGTCATAAAATGGCAAGCATGGAACATTAGTCCTGGTTAGGAACTGGACAGGCAATAATACTCCCAACGATCCTGGAAGAAGAGGGGATACCAAGGTGAATGAACCCCAGCCTCCCCAATGCCATAGGGCTTGTCCATAGGATGAAGGACTGGTAACCGAGGTCATTGTTTCTCATAAAATAATTTTAGGTTTGCTGGCCCGGCACTCGTGTTTATGAGTGAAATTATTTTGGTCCTACTAATGCCCCTCTTACATCTAGATTGCATGATCTGAGGTTGGCCTGTGTTTTTCTTATCTTTCAGTGTGTAACTGATTGGGTAGGTGGTACCTTTTATGATCCACAGAATGTTACCTACCCTTTCTAATCTTCTTTTGTGAGGGTGGAATAGGTGGGAAAGCTGTAAGATGCCCTGGTGTGCAGCATCCTTCACACTTATGACTTCTCTGACATAGAGGCCAGTGAAGGTAAGAATAAGCCCATGTGAAGGCCGATGCTAAACAGCAAGGGACACAAAATTAATTGCTCTTAAAGGCCTGCCTTCCACCCAGACAAGAGATGGAAAATAAGACTCCTGAATATGGTCCTGTACTTTTCCACTATGCAGGGAAAATGGTTTGCCTAGGGGGGGGGCAGCAGCCTCTGTGTTGAATAAGCTACTGTTCCTCAGGCCTTTACTCTGTATCACTGTGAAGCTGCACAAGGATATTTATTATTTTTCTGTCATTCTAAGCCCCTGTTGTAGACTAAGGGGCCGATTAGGATGGCAGTTAATCTGCATCCCCCGGGCCGGCGGTAGCCACCGCCGGCCTGGAGGATGCAGATTAACCGCCGCAGCCACATACAACACCCACCGCCAGATTAGGATGGCAGTGGGATTGAGGTTGGACCAGCAGCGGACGGCAGGTCTGTCCGCCGCTGATCCGCGGTGTGGGGAGGGCCATTTGGTGACAGTGTCTGCAAGGCACCGTCAGCCAAATTAGGATGTTCACGGAGACATGCTTTTCCGCGGCGGCTTTTCCGCCGTGGAAAAGCATGTGGACTTTGGCTTTTGGGGGCCCGTTGCGGGCCCCCAGGGTGTCGGGGGTGGGGGTTGCACATGGGGGGTACCTATGGTACCCCCCGAACATTTACATGCACAAAGCGGCAGGCACCGCGCGGTGCCTGCCGCTTTGTGCATGTAAATGTAATTCATGCATTTCTAACATTGCGGCAGGTGCTGCTTGAAGCAGCACCCGCCGCAATGTTAAAAATACAGGATGTGACCGCCAGGGTGGCGGTCACATCCTAATTTGCACGGAGGGAGCGCCGCTGCCCCTGCGGACGGTCCCTCCACCTCTGGGGTGGCGGACAGACGAAGGTCCGTCCGCCATCCTAATCTGCCCCTAAATCTGGGAATCTAGCTATGGTCTTTCACTGTACTGTATTGCTCCTGACTTCATTACAAAGGATGCCAGTCAATGATGCTGGTGGTGGCAGTTTGGTTATTTCAGTAAAATACCCAATGTCTCCTAATATCTCACGAGTACTCTCTCTAAACCAAATCATATCTACTTGTTCTCAAATTTTCCACTTAAAGTATACATATGTCAACCTCAGCTGGCTGGACACTGCTTATGGCCATTAAAAATGAGATATCTAAGATACTCAATTTCCTGTATGCATGAATTATGAAGCACTACGTGATGTTCTGTGCAAGGAGCCCAAGGCTGAAGTCGACAAGCTGCAGCAAGGCAACTAGGATCCAGTGATTTGAGTAGGGCTTGGTCCCAGCTGAACATGGCACATGATGCCAGCAATCCAGTTTTACAGATTCTGACCCACGCCTCTGAGTATAAAAGCTGCTCAACGTAAGCAGTTGGGTGCACGCTGTAGTGGTGGTTTTTACATTTAACGGCCTAATCCAGATCCTGTGTTATCCTTTTTTTCAGTGCAGGCTCCCTGAAAGTGTGTAGCCATGGGCTAATCCCACCAGCAACTAACCAGAGTGAGTGGGAAATTAAACTCCTGGCCATTGAAACTTTTGTCCTTAGCCTTTTATTAATGTCTGTTTAATTCATGCCTGTCAATCTCAAAATGAGCGAGGTCACATCTGGGGTGCTAAACAAACCACACCCTTTCAGTGAGTCATGTGAATTTCAAACTTTGTCTCTGGGTAATATGAGGTGAAGTGAGAGCACATGTTACATGAGTGGTTCTGTTGCAATAAGAAATGTGCGCTGCCATCATCCTCATCATTTGCAAAGGCATATTACAATAAAAAATATGGTCTCCATGGTAATCCCTCAGTTTATTCTTTACAGGAGAAGGTTCCTTGTGTAGCTCTATTGGGATCTGGTGGAGCACTACGTGCAATGATTGCGCTCATGGGAACACTATCTGAACTTGGCAAAGAAGATCTACTGGACTCCATCATGCATCTCTGTGGAGTTTCTGGCTCAACATGGTAAGCCCTGATGAAAGCACGGGTAAACTTGAAGTCATCGATTTCTCTCTGTGGAATCTCATGTGTCCATTTGTCTTCTAAGGGGGTCTGGATCACAAGCCTTCAGTTTTTTTTAAAGATCTGTTTATTGCTTTTCTTTTCCGTACATGTAAATAACCATACAAGGTAGGCATTGAATAGTGATTATCAACATTGGGATTCCAATTGCAATCATCCTACTCTTTTCCAACTTGAGTACATCACATCTTTCAGTAGGCAATTGGATTAGCACTTGCTGCAGATCCTTCCACAATAGTTAACAATCAACATAATTATTTTTTAGAGAACCCCTTGGCTCCACAATTTCTAATGTTGTTGTTCACATTAGATATATTCCACTGGTGTACAGGGATATGGTCTAGGGGTGCTGAGTGTCCATAGTTTTGGTGGTAGGGCCTTAACCTCCTTTGATGGGTTTATTTCAGGGTTTTCAGAAACCCCTAGTGTGTGTCTTCATTCATCTGTGATTTGGTACATCCTACAGCCACTATGTTCTTCTTGCTTTAATGCTATATATTTACTCTGTGCTCATTGCGAAATGCCTCTCTTCCATCTCACAATATGTGGCAGCTAATCCGCTTTCCAGTGCATAGCTATACACCTCTTCACTAGTGTTATTGCCTGTGTTAGACATCTGAGGCTTGCTCTCCCAGTTATCTCTGAGTGTGTAAGCCCCAGTAAACAAACCTCAGGATTGCAGTGTATTGCCCTTCCCAGTACCTTGCCTAAGTGTTCAGCAGCCTCATTCCATAATTCATCTATTGCCACACACCCCCAAACCATGTGCATAAAGTTAGCTTCTGTGAGAACATATCTGGGGCAGCTGTGTATGGACCTAGTGGCTATTTGTGTGAATCTCTTGTTAAATATGTAGTATACAAATAATTAAACTGTATATATCGGAGCCTTTCATTCCTTGATTACTTCCGTGTATTTCCCAGAGCCCTGCCCCATTATTTATCTTTGAGATCTTTATGCATACTTGCTTCCCACTTGGCTCGCAGGGGGTGCCAGGGTTTTGTAAACGTGTGTTGCAGTATTACATACAAGACTGCTCCCATTACCTATTGTGAAGAGGAGTTGTAGTGGATCATGTTGGCTCCATATGTCCCCACATTTCTACTACTATTTCTTTAAGTTTACCATAAAGGAGAAAATAGGTAGCCTGGAGCTGTAGCTTGTTTGCCATTACTGTACTAGTAAGACATTTCCCATTTTTGTAACACTCTCCTATGGTGAATTCATCCAGCCCTTCCTATCTTTGTGGCATGGACACTGGGTCTTCAGGCCCTGTCAGTTATAGGTCTTTGAGTGGTTTTATAGGTGCGTACAGCTTTACCTCTCTGGTTCTATGACTACGTCTTTACCAGCATTTGAATGCTATGGCTCCTATATGAAGTAGTTTCTGCCCTCTCCTAATACCGCTGAGCAGTAGCAGCAGAAGGTTCGGTGCCAGTGTCCCACGCCACATGGCCAAAAGGTCTGTCAAGTTCCTACCCTCATCTATTTAGCTACCCATTGTAGCTGGGCAACTAGATAATGGGCTTCGAAGTCCGGGATACCCAGTCTCCCTCTGTTAGTGACTTCAATACTTTCCAGGCCTACCCTATGTCTCCCTGTTCCCCATACAAAGTCTTGGAGCAGTCTGTCCAGATCTAGAAACCAGTCAGGCCTCACCCAGATCATCAAGTATACAAAATAATTTAATAATCTAGGGAGTATGGTAATTTTTCTTAGTGCCACTCATCAAGTCAAAGATAGTGGTGGGATCTTCCAAAACTCTCTGCTTCCCTGTATGGTTCATCACAGAGTGTAGGTTACCTTCTCTCAGATCGTCGTCAGTATGGTAAACTTGTATTCCTAGGTATCAAAGTGCCATTGCACTAGTCGATGCCCTTGATTGCCAGTTCAATGCTGTCGTCCAGTAAGGGTATTGACTTATTCAGATCTTTCTGTCCATCTTAAAAGTATATTATATTGTCATCCACATAGCGGGAGGTGGAATGAGTGCCATCTACCAGTTCTATTCCCCACTGCATGTGATCCTTTCTAACCAATGCAGCAAATGGTTCCTCTACTAGTGAGAAAAGCACGAGTGCTAATGGGCAGCCTTGTTTTGTGCCCTGGAGAACGGCCTCTAGGTATTGCCAGCTCAGCATATTGAACAACCTTTCCAAGTCTGTTGAAGGCCATTGCTATCTTGCACTCTTCTGGGGTTTCTCTCAAAATATGAAAAAATCTTTGGATATTTTTGGTGGTGCCAGGACGTCAGCATAGGTTTTGTAAACTTTGTCTCGTAGTCCATCCAGACTTGGTGTCCTACCTGTCACCAAATCCTCTATTGCATTTTTAATGTCCATTTCCATGACTGGCTCACCTAACATGTCCCTTTGTTCAGCTGCCACTTGTGTCAATCTACAGCAGACCAATAAGTCTGCAATTTCCATGTCTGTTACCACTGTTCTTTCCCATAGAAGGTCAAATAATATTCCTAAAACACTCTGTCATGTTGGGAGGTCTACGTATTGCCATGTTTGTCTGTTATCTGCATAATGGGGTCTCCCCAAGTTTTGGAACTGGCGAGCCTCCTTGTGTAGCCGTGCTAGGTACCTTTTGAAATTCAGGCATCTGAGCCGTTCGACCTGGGTCACTTGTTTATTCCTCCCAGTGCCCAACAGTGCCTTACTTTCACGGTGTGAGACTACTTCTTACTCTAGTTTTTGTAGACTATAGTGTAGGACAATCAGTTCTCGGTCTAGTATTTCGTGAACCCCTACTACCACCTTTATGCACTATCCCCTCACCAACACCTTAAAGGATTCCCACTCCACCCCAGGGGAAGAGGCTGCACCTTAATTTTCTGCAAAATAATCATTTATAGCTTGCCATAGTTCCTCTCTAAATGTACCAACTTGCAACATTGCAGCCTGTAAGTGCCATGTAGGCACTGGAAGGTGGGACATACCCGACTGCACATGCACAAGGACTTGTGATCTGAGACTGTCCTGCCGAAGTACTTCACTTAGGTAACCATTGGAGTCAAGGGTATAGATACTAAAACCCTGTCCAAGCATACACGTAAGTCATGTGGTGCTGAATAAATGGAATATTCCTGTGTCTGTGCATTACTTATTCACCATACATCTCTAAGTTTTAATCATAAAAGCCTTTTTGCAAATGCTTGCGCCATTCTTGTCAACGGAGTAGTCTGCAATGGCGAATACAAGTGGTCTTTGGCAACGCTCAAAATGGAGTTAGTGTCTACTCCTTGTAAAATAGAGGGTTTCGGTTTCATGTCAAGTCAAAGTTGGTCGGTTGGTCTATATTGGGGTTGTACACGTAACCAAGTGCTCTTTACATCCATCCAATTTGGAGTATACTAGCATGTATCTGCCCTCTGGGTATCTATCTATGTTCACTATATTATCGGCCTGGAATGGTATCCCTGGCCTAATCCATATCAGTGCCTCTCTTGCCTATGAAGAGTAACTGCTGGCATATATCTGCCTTCTTCATCGTCTCTGTAGTTTTATCACTTGATGTGCTGTCAAGTGTTTTATGGAAAAATATTATTTGGGCTTCCTGTCTCCTCAATTATGCTTGGACCTTGTATTGTTAAATTGCAGAACCCAAACCTATATGTTTCTTGCCACAAATGTGTAGTTGGGCTTATTGTGAATTGTTTCTCTGCCCCCCACAGTCCTTCAGGTGGTGCCCAGTAGTGTTCTATTAGGCTGAGTGTGTATTTGCCCCTAGACTGCCTGGGGTAGTCACACAATTTAGTTTGACCAGTAGATTGTGGTTCGACAACTTTGATAAACTTCCCACAACTCCCCAGGACCTTCTGCAACTTCCAACCATCCATGACAAATATTTGTCTAAAGCTACACTGTTTGCAGAGAAGAGGGATGTAGACTTCACATTTGTGTGCTCCTCTTGACCTGGCCCAGCCCAGCATTAATTACATCTTTCCTTGTGGCTCCTCCATTAGCCTTTTCAGCGGTAGGGCCCTGACTCTGTGTGGTCATGAAATTACTGTGACTCCCTCATCATGAACTCTTTGGATCATTCTCTCATGTTAATGAAATGTCCCCAAAGTTTACAGAGTAAATTGGGTCTGCCATAGATTGTCTGTAGTGTGCTGTGTGAGATCGGGAGGTGAGGCCCACAGTCTTCCAGGGAGTCTTGCTCCTATCTTGAGTCTCCTCCTGATGCCTCCAGTGACGACTTGACTCCTGTTGTGCTTCTGTCTCTGCTCACCATTGCGGCCACAATGGCAACTTCCCAGTTTTTGGCTTTATGTACCTTGATGGGGGGGCTTAGTTCATTTTCAACATTACCTCTGTGCTCATTTGTGCTTGGGCCCCAATCTCTTTCATGTGTACTCTCCTTCGTTATCAGCTTTGAAGGACTCCAACCAGTCCAGAACTTCTGACCCTTCCATGAAAAATGTGGTTATGCCATTTAGAATTATTTTCAATTTTGCCGAGTATATTAAAGTGTCTTGAATGCTATTTTCATGTGATGCCCATTTCACAGCTGGGAAAGTCATCCTTTGCCTTTGCATAGCTGTAATATAGTCCGGAAATATGGACACCTTTTGATTCTCAATCAAGAGCAGACGTGCCTATCTCGCTTTCCACAAGATTATGTCCAGGTCCCTATAGTGCAGCAGTCTAGCCACCACTGGTCATGGTGGGGCTCCCTAAGAAGGCCAAAGTCAGTGGAGCCTGTGCACTCTGTCTAGTGTAAATAATTGTGTCCAGCCACATCATCTGTCATGCATTTTTCCAAATACCTGCCCATATTGGTTCCTTCCCAATTTTATGGTAGTCCTATTATCCTCATGTTGTTCTTGCATTTGTGCCCCTCTTTGTCATTCAATCTCTGTTCCATGGCATGTGCTTTTTGTGAAAAATCTGCAAGGGCCTTTTCATTTCCGGCACTTTGTCCACCAAAGTCCTTTGAACTTTATATAGGAGGCCTATGTTCGCCACTACAAAACTCTATTTTGGCCTCTACGGCTTCCCAGGTCTTTTCTATGGCAGCTAATAGTTTATTTAGATCTGCCTTCTCCTATTGCGGGTTCTCCGATGCTCTCCCATTTATCTCTAGGGATTTCTTGTAGTGCTTCTTGCGCCTGTGGGCCCATCTTGACAGGAGTGGCCCCTGTTGGCTCTCCTCTCTACTGCACAATTATTAGGACAGCAAGTGTCTGTGTAGTTTAAATCCTACATTTCTGTTCCCTGGTACCAGAGTCAGATTTTTCTGTAAACTGTGTTGGCGGGGACGGGGGTTGTGTAGTTAAATTTCATGTATATGATAGGGTTAGTGTTTTTTATTAAACATGGTTTGTTTAAAATTGAGAAGGATTAATAGTGCAGACTGCCCCGAGAGTTCTTGTGCTAGCTTGATTTTGAGTGTAACTTTTGTTAGAGATATGCTGAATATATGTTCGAAGCAGAAGATGCATTTGCGAAATGATGTGGGTATGCAATTTGCAAAAGGATTTGTGCTTTGAAAAGTGTCAATGGTTGTTTACCAAATGGAAAAAGTGTGCATATGGGTGGTAGGACTCTGGAGATCCTCTGGAGATCCTAGTTAGGGGATCGGCTGGCTGTCCGCAAGCAAACATTGACTATCCACAATGGGTGACAAACCTGGTGGTGGATCTTCGGGTCAAGTGTAGGCCTATTGTAAAGGATGGACTCAGCTCTTAGCATGGGTAGACAAGCTAGCTGTACTTCTCGAGGCAAGGGTAAGTACTGAGGAAAGGGGTCCCAGCAATGAATAAAAAGATTATTCAAACAATTGGATAATAATAAAGAGAAAACTTACTTAGCCTGCATTGTTGTTTATTCACAATGTAGGTGTATGCTAATTATCATCAGTTTGAGTACAAAATCACACATTGTTCATAGTGCCCCTGGTGGGAAGGGAAGTGAAATAGTGCAAGGTAGTGTAGGTAAGGGATAGTGACAATATAAAAAAAACAGCCAAACGGCCTCACTGTACTATGTATCAAAGTCCAAACATAGACACAACAAAAGACCATTGGTTCAATACATCATTAGGTTGAAATCATGCTACACATATCACAGTGAATGAACAAATCATGGAGTGAAGCTGAATAAACACAGAAAGCTGTCAAAGGCAAGGGTAGGCAGCCTAGCAACAACTACAAGGGGGGGAGAGGATGCTAGTTGCCAGTTAGATCTGATGGCCGCTTCCCGAAGAGTAAGATCAGAGCACCCACCTGCACAAAAAACTATTTTCACCACCGACACAAATTAGGCTTGTTATGAAGCTAGAAACCGAGGCAGAGTGCACCCCAATATGCCGATGGAGCAAGATAGTATGCACCCTCAGGGGCTCGGGTGCTGGTTCCATTCTTAGCACAGAAGCTAGGGAAGAGAGGTCACTATTACCTTGTATCAATTTACCTCCCAGTCTCATCCCGTATGTTACTATACTACCAGGTGTACCTGAGCTCAAAAAGGAGCAAAGGGAATCTCACCATGAACTAGGTAATAAGTGTTTGTTATGGCTGGGAAATCGGAGGCAATTTGCCTATAAAGATGCAGGCAAGATACTCTTGATACGTAGGGTTGGCTGGGTGGGCAATAGACCAAAAGATGTGCAAGGGGATTGTACTGTGATCAACTTTAAAAATTCAATGTTTGTTCAAGTCCTCTTAGGCAGGAACTTCAATAGACAGGAAGGGGGTATCAAGCCTTTATCATTGGGCTATTGTTACTCCCCATGCCAAGTTCCACTAACCAGAGAGAAAACAAGACATGAGATAGGGGGGTTGAACCAGAACTTTCAGCCAACCTGTTTGTGGTTACCGGGTAATATACCAACAGCAAACAGATATGGGGCCCTAGAGGCAGTTGATTGACTCAGTTCCCTGTGTTATCCGGAAGAGAAATTCTATCACCAGGGGAAGCCCAGGGAGAAGGCAAAGCCAATCAGGGAGTTCCATAATGTTAGCACGCTACCTTGGGTGGTGAAGGGAAGGCGCACCCAGGCGCAACAGAGGGAGGAGCTAATAAGGGACCGCCGCCCAAGGTCATAATAAATACATATCCGTGACATCCATCCAATTGGACAGCACAGGCCATCGATCCGTTTATCTTAGTGGCCCCAAGTTCCCCAACCTTAGTAGCTTGCAAAAATGATGCCAGTATTAGACCCAAGGTAAAAAGGGTGAATAGGGTCAGTGCTTCCCAGTTGGAAGCTGGTCCATCCATGATAGATACCCAGTCCCCAAGCCAAGGCAGTCATTCAGATCCACATAGGATGCGGGTATTATCATAGAATGTTGCAGGCCTCAGCTCCAAACTGGACAATCCTGACTGGGGGTTATTCATAGACCAATACGATGTTTGCATGTTCCAAGAAACTTGGGCCCAGGAGGATCTGCAATGGCTGGGATATGCGTCATTTAGAGCAGCTGCCACTTTTGGGGGAAAGGGCAGGCCTTCAGGGCGGGTATGTATCTATGTTGGTTATCACTTGAGCTGTACAGCAAAGCAGTTGGAGTCATCCTCCAATGGCATTCTATGTATTCTTCTCATCTTTCCATCAAGGGTCAGAATCGCTTTGGTCAACGTTTACTCTCGGTCAGTAAGTTATAGTCAAGAATCGCCAACCTTCGATTGCTGCCCACTTTTATATCCACCATTCCCAATCATTTCTCAATGATCATTGGTGTTGACTTCAGCTGTCAGTTTGCGCCCCTGGACGGCCTGAATGAAGGAAACCTCAGTGAAGAGGATGTACCTTGGGCAATCCCCTAGCCTAACATCCTGCCAACTAGGACCTGGACACCACTGGTGCTCCAGATTAAATCTTTCACTCTGAAACATTCCTTAAGGGTTTGCAATGGCTGTACCAAATCAGGTTCACCGGGGAACCATGCTTTTAATAGAATAGGGCATTCCTCCATCCTAGACTACATTTTCTTTGACATGAGGTTTTGGCACAGGGTGGTTGATTTCAAAATTGTGCCTCATCACACTAGGAATCATAATGCCCTGATCTTAGAGACAGCAATGCCAGCTGAGACTGCCGCCGATCTAAAATCCCCATCTGAAGACAGACTAATACTTTCTAACTGTAGGAGGAGAGTCTGATGGACAAATATACATCATTCTCTCAACAAGATGTCCACTTTATATGAATCCATCCTATTGTTTTTAACGGCCGCAGAACACTCTATCTTCATTAATGGCACACACCTCTCACTTAGACAAGTTGCTGAGACTCACAAAGCACTGACATCCACACTGGCCAATACCTTTTTTCCAAGCAGTAGAATACGTTAGCATAAAAAGGCCCGACACCCATGGTTCAGTGACAGCTGCCGGATGGCTAAGCTAGCCCTTATTGATGCAATTAAAGTTAAGGATTGAACCTAATCAGAGAAAAAGGGCGTTTTATAAAAGTACAATTGCTTATGTCAAAAAAAGGTGGCAGCATGATGAGTAGGATTCCCTGAGAAAGGCCTTAGCCAACCACGACATGAGGCTCTTCTGAAGTGTATTAAACACAGGCTGTTCTGAAGGAAAACAGCCTATAGAGCCTAATATCAGAGCAGATGTTTGGAAGACATACTTTGAGACCCTTTATTCGAGGTTAGAGGATGAGGGTGGCATCACAACTAAAGAACTCCCCCCCCCCCCCCTACAGATAAACTGTATCAAGGCCCCCAAATTAACTCTCAAAGAGATTTGGGTGATCTATTCAAGCATGGGCGGGTGGGTGCGTGGGAATATGTAGCGAGCGCTGATAATGCGCATTCAGCACTGACGAGAGTCCACTTTTTCAGAACCCGGCATGCTTTGCGGGTGATACTGGGGGAAGAGTTACAGGTGCACTTGGTCATCTCCCCCTATGACTGTTCTCTTGAGCGCTCAGACCCTGTGCAAGTCAATTTCCAAAGATATGCACCTCAACCCTGGTCACGAAGACTCCCTCTCTTAGCAGGCTTAGACAGGCCTGGCAGCTAGATATTGGCTGTTACGGAAGAAGTATGGTTCTTCTGTTGCAAAGTTACCCGTAAGATTTCTGTTAATGGTTGTCATCGGCTTGCCCACTGTGAGCGTTGTCATAGGCCCGCTCGTTTTTTTTAATCAGGCATGGCAGTGCCCACAGGTGGAACATTATTGGGGAAACATTTTTCAGAAAGTGAATGACATACTTGGGCTAACCCTCAATCCGGATCCCTTGTTAACGCTCCTAGGTTATACTAAACCACTTAAGAAAAATGTGTGTAAGTTGGTGGCATTCAGTCTTCTTCTTGCCAAGCGTCAGCTAGCGATGTGATGGATGAGGGGCCATGTGCTTACTGTGACAGAGTGGAAACACAATATGGTTTATTGCAATACCTAATCTGATGTCTATAATTAAATGCTCACTCCTTGTAACCGCCCAAAGTGTTTTTGGGGTCTGTTTGCTCAATATCAGGCTGGGCAGCGAGCCTCAGCAGATGCTCCTGAAGACTAAGATATGATTGTGGTCAAACTTTGTACAATCAATGCATTAGAATGTTACTGCAGATGATTTCCTGTGCTGTTCTTATGTCCATTTGCATTCTTAATAACAGTATTATGCCCGCCGTATCAATCACTTGTGGGTTTTTCTCTCCAGCTGTAATGTCACTCGCGCCCCATACTTGCCACCATGCTTTGTATTGACACTGTTAAGTCTCATATTTGTTTTCGATTTAAGTTGGTAGGACTTGTAGAAAGTACCGGGAGCCTTCTTGGTCCCCAAGGAACTTTAGCATCCAAGACAACTTTATTCCCCAACTAGAAGTGTGCCAGGAGATTTGTTTGCAGAAGGTGCAGAAAGGGGGTGTGGTAATTTAGTCAGCCTTTCCATGACAATCTCCAGGGACCTCATATGATCACATTCCTACGGGGGGTTCAGAGAGGGATTATAAATAAAGTGCACACAGTTTCTTACATGTAGAATGTAATTCTTAACAGTCTGGCACAGGGCAATACATTCATTTACGTAGCTCACCTGACTATGTCACCGTTTGCTCCTCCAACTCTCCTGCTTAGACTCTCAATTCAAGCTAATGGCGCATGAAGGTAGTCGAGCCAACAAGTTAACAGGACGAGCTGAGCCTACAGTCTGGCTTGACTATTAGAGCTCATACATGAGCTATGCCCTGAAAATGTTTGTTATATAGATCATACAGCAAACATCACATGAAATATGATGGTAGAGTACCCATTTAAAACGGTGTATTTCTTTTAGATTGGAAACCTTTCGCTTTAATATATTCATTATAACATTGCACTAAGAAGTACTTATTAAAAGTGATAGTTGTTAGAAATGAACTTAGAACCATAGTGCACCCACCCTGGCGAAAGTTACATTAGTGAACTGTAATACAAGTGTTTCCATGTCAACCCTTTATGTGACCCAGATTCTTGTGCTAGAACAATATAACAGCCTAATAAACACAATGGACCCGATTCACTCAAGTAATCTGAGAGAAAATCCTAACTTTAAAACTTTCGGTATTCACAGAAGGCATTTAGGAGTACTAAAGTTAGGACAAAATACTAGTTGTGAAGTTAGGATTTTGTCTTAAGTTTAACTTAAGACCAAAACTTCAGATTGACTGAGAAAACATCCTAACTTTAGTACTCCTAAATGCCTTCTGTGAACACCGAAAGTCGTAAAGTTAGGAGTTTGTCTCGGATTACTTTTGTTAATCGGGCCCAATGTTTGTGTACAGCTGGTATTTGGAAGTTGAAGCTGCTTTCAGTTGCAATAGTAAAGAAAAAGAAGCATTGGTAAAATTAAATCTTTGTTTAGGATCGCAAAATTTGGTCAATAAAGCTGTTTTTTTATTTAACTTTGTACATATTAGCCTATAGTAGGTACCTATTTGTGGCACTGTTTTGTTTTACCTATAGATTAATTTATTTGGTGTTTCTTTGTCAGCAACAAACACCAACATAATACCCATAGGTATGAAAGCAGAAATCATAGCACGTTACATCACAATTCTGGTGGGAAAGGAACATTTAAGGCTGTCAAAATATCTGTACGAGTCCAGGTAGGATGGTGGGGACAGATTTTGCAATATGTTGAGGATCTAACGTCCCCGTTTTTTGGAATAGTCATAAAATAGAAACTCGTGAAAAAGGTCGATACATCAGTCTGTCTCCAAAGTAAGCGGATAATATCATAGTGGTTGCCATATATTTTTGGGTCTAGAGGCTTTAGGTCACAGTTTTACGAACACATTGTCAATTGTTTAGTGATAGACCATGCTTTTCATCACAGCAGAGTCTTTGGGGCAGAGAGTAAAGCCTGGAGGAAAATAGACAGGACCATGACGTTACACCAAGTTAGAAAGCAGCAAAGGAAAACATTGCATTCCACACGTTATGGGGAGGCCAATTACGCATGCTGTGTGATGCTTACAAACATGTCTGAGACCAAAACCAGGTCAGAATCTCAAAGTGAATTGAATATGTATGGCGCGCTGGAAAACGCGCGTCCGATTTCATTGAAATGGGCCAAAGCAAAAGGAATGCATCTAGGCCTGGCTGCAACACTGTCTAATTCATAAAGAGACAAATGTTGTATATATTCAAATTACCTGCTTACCAACCTATTGACCAACCTGAGATCATTAAAGTGTCAAAAGAACAAAATCCTGTGGCGAATCAAGCAGGAGTCCACTGAACAAACTTGGGCCAAACTGCTGTATGATTCAAAAAACAACAGCGCAAGATTCTGGAAAACTATCAATATAATAGAGAATCCGAACGCCCGCGGCGTGAACTCCTACATCACTGAGGACACATGGGCAGATTTTCTCTTTAAACACTTCAATGATGAAGGCCAATGCAAAAACCAACAAAGCCCTAAATTCTGTCAAGCAAACCTGATGGCTCCAAAGCCTCTAGTCGAAGAGTCTAACTTCCCAGGCTCAATCGCCCAGTTAAAGGGTCGAATCGCGAAAGGTCGGAAGGAGGGAGCTCCAGGTCCAAATGGAATTCCTCCCATCCTCTATAAGCAAGATCCAACTTACTGGGCCGAACAATTGCTCCCCCTTTTTTTTGAAACCTGGAGGACCGAACAACTCCCATCCTCCTGGAGGGGTTCAATAATTGCCCCAATCTACAAAAAGGGCAACAAGAACGAGGCAATGAATTATAGGCTCATAGCCCTTATAGATATAGACGCTAAATACTTCTCTGGGCTTCTCTTGGAAGAACTAACAGCATGGGTGTTACGCAAAAAACTGATCCCCATCAATCAGACTGGCTTTCAAAAAAATCTGGGCACCACAACAAATATCTTAGCCCTTTCCTTGTTGACAGATGCTACTATCAAACAGAAAAAGCCACTATATGTTTGTTACATCGACTTTTTAGCTGCATTTGACAGCGTTGACAGAGGAAAACTATGGGCAAAACTCTCAAGGTGGGGAGTGGACCACAAATTGCTGAAACTACTGATGTTGCTACACACAGATACCTGGATCCAAGTAAAACTGGGGGCTGGCAACTGTCTGTCCAAAGAAATTCCAACTACTAAAGGGCTGAAACAGGGGTGCGTTCTCGCACCGACCCTGTTCAACCTTTTCATGTCCGACCTCTCCAAAGATCTGGATAACTGCAACCACCATGCCCCAAAGCTAGGGAGTTTTACGCTGTCCAACCTGCTATATGCAGACGACTTGATACTAATTAGTCAAACACCAGTAGGCTTGCAACAACTCATCAACACCACTAGCAAATTTGCCGGAAATAACGGGCTATGTGTAAACATGGAAAAATCGAAGGTGATGGTACTAAATCAAAAATCAAAAAAGCAAGTATTCCAATGGTCTCTTCAGGACAATAAAATGGAAATAGTTCAAGAATACAAGTATTTGGGCATAATTTTTGATTCAAATGACTCCTTCAAGCGACAAGAAACAGCAATAAGGAACAGAGGGATTTCACTGGCCATTGCATTAAAAAGCATCAAAAACAAAATAACGGGCCCAAACTTAACCCCCTTGCTAGACTTATTTCGTGCGAAACTGCTGCCGTCAATAACATATGGTAGTGAATGTATGAGAGGGAAGGACGAGATTATCTTAGACAATGTGGTCAGCAAAACATTGCGAATACTATTCACGCTCCCTCCATACACCTCCCCAGCACAGCTAAGGCTCGAGTTTGGCCTACAGAAGCAGCAAATTGCACGTAAAGGCGCTTACGTAAAATGCTGGTACAAAGTAAAGAACGCTGAAATAGACTCCCTGAATGCTCATCTCTGGAAAGAGATGGAAACAAACAAGGACTCCCCCGCAATGGTGTACCTCCAAGCAGCCATCAACTCCCTTGTGCTAAAAGATCTTTGGGTCTCGAGTTGCACACACAATTGCTTCAAGCGCCTTGTCAACAAATCTGTTAAAACAATCTCGTTGGAAGAGGACAAAGCAGCACGAACCAAGAGGTCCCATGGGTGGTTTGTAATTCAAGGCTACACCAGCGCCTCACCACAGCCATATCTCAGCACCGGCTTTTCAAGGAAAGCAAAGGAAGACTTTTTACGGTTGAGGATGGGGGTAATACCATCCAAAGTACATCTCCCCCCTTGGATGCGATTGGACTGTAACCCCAAGTGTAGGCTATGTGATAACGCAAAGGAGGACGTCCTGCACCTGCTGTGTAGCTGTAAAGCTCTAGATAGTGCCCGAAAACCTACTAACACAGCTTTGGAATCAAAGACGTGTGCGCACTTGCAGACAAGCTCTGCTGATGAGCTTCAAGGGAGAAGACATTCAATTAGCCAGCAGGCTAGTGCGCTTTATGAAAATAGCCAACATGGCCCTAAATCCAGAGGCCACTAACTAAACTTGAACTATTGTGACTTGTTTTCGCATTCTAAGACCATTTTCTTCTGATAACTAAAGTCACTACTGATTGCAAAGGACCTTTTCTATTAATGGACAGTATTGTACTAGCTGCATGGCTTCTTTTTTTTTTTCCTTTTTCTCTTTCTTTTTTCTTTTCTTATATTTTTTAATTTTTCCAAAAGTGTTTTTAATTGCTTGCAAAATTGTTATATTTATACTACTGCTTCCTTCTTGTTTTACTGAGTAATTGCAAAGATTTTAATTAATCATGCAATAAATATTATTATTACCTGCATTAGAAAATATACTGGCTGGAACTTTCAAGTTTCCTTCTTGCCTACAAATCAAACGGTGTATAAGCATTTTAGAATTCTGACTGCGCACCCAAGTAACATAAGCACTCTCCTAAGTAACAAGCATTGGCATAGCCAATAGGACTCGCCTTTGGGACCTTATACGTTTTTAGCCATAGCGAATGGTTTTGCCAAAGTCTTTAAACTAGGTTATAGAGCAGTGTGGCTGCTGTGCAGCTTGTTGAAATGTTATAATAAAAACTATTATAAGCACTTTTCTTACCTTATATATAACACGCACGCACACACAATAACTTGCTTGGCCAGGGAGGAAGTGAGAGCTTGCCAAAAAGATGTAAATCAGCTCAGACAAGTAGACTGGGTAAGAAAGCAGGCTCCCAAGGAAATAATGACCCCCCTATACAGGGGTTATACTGGGAGGCCAGAATTACGAAACCGATAGCTGTAGCGGTAATTGCATGCGTGCATGAAGAAAATATGAGGGCCCCACTTTCATTACGTGGAACATAACAAACATCTAAATAATTAGACTAAGAGTAAATCAGGAGTCTGGCAATTGTGAAAATAAAAGAAAACTCACTAGTTTGATCCGAAAAATATTGTCCATGCAATGGTGTTTTTTCTCTCTAAATATTGGGCAATCAGCAGTTAGCAGAAAGAAAACCGTACAGCTCGTTCTCAGGTGACAAATTCAATGCGCGGTAATGCGCATCTGGCACGAGCCTTCATTAATTATGAGACACCATCCTCTGGCAATTTGCATTCAACCTTTCAGCCGAAATGAGGAAACAAATGTGACTTCTGCAAGTGAACTGTAATAGAATTCACCGCCTCTCATCATGCATTTTGCGAGAAACCAACTCATTAATTGCTTGATGAAAAGTTACATTAGGAACGCATTGCTTTCTCCCCACCCCTAATATTAATCACCGTTGGAAACAGCCCCTACACGAAGGATTACGTTTTTACATCCTGTTGTCTGAGAGTGGAACATTATTGCTACCCCGAAAGGCCCACTCTGTTTTCTGTATCTGTGCTCTCTATCACTGTTCTGTGTCACCGTAGGTGTTACTGCCCTGTGTGCGGGTCTGTGTCTCTGTCCTGTCTCACTGCCCTGTGTGATCGTTCTGAGTTTCATGTCTATGTCCTGTGTCACTGCCCTCTATTACTGTCCTGTAAATGTAAATGTGTAAATGTAGTGGTACTTGTATAGTGCACAAATCACCCATGAGGCATCTCGGCGCTTGTACGAATACCGCTGAGGAACCCATCCTGGCCTTTCCCTGTGAATTGCCCACTCCTGGGCACCCCAAGGTGAAGCCAGGCATCCTAGCGTTGTTGGGGCCGTTGTGGTGATTAAGCAAGCCATTGCCCAGAGTTGCAGAGTGGGACCCATGATTAGAATAGGCACCGAGGCAAGAATTATCAGGTCCGAGGAAGTTGAGCCCAAGACCCGCCGAGGCGGGAATTGAACCCTGGTCCCAGGCTAGACCTCTGCATCAGGGTCTGCCGCTCTAACCATTGAGCCACACTTCTCCACTGTATCACCATACTGTGTCAACGACCTGTGTGTGTGCCCTCTGTCACTGCCCTGTGTCACCGTAGGTGTCACTGCCCTGTGTGAGGGCCTGTGTCTGTGTTCTGTATCGCTGCCCTCTATCACTGTCCTGTGTCACTGCCCTCTGTTACTGTCCTGTATCACCATCCTGTGTCACTGACCTGTGTCTGTGCCCTCTGTCACTGCCCTGTGTCACAGTAGGTGTCACTGCCCTGTGTGAGGGCCTCTGTCTGTGCTCTGTATCGCTGCCCTCTATCACTGTACTGTGTCTGTGTCCTGTGTCACTGCTCTGTTACAGGGGGTGTCGTGGACAGCTGCCTCCCCTCGCGGTTTTCTACCCACGGATGCCTACTAGAAAACGGGACCGGTTGCTGGATGGAGACACAACTTTTTTCTTCATAATTTAAAACATCCAGGGACACCTATCATAGTGTTCACCCGGCAATAGCGTATCACTTAACGACTCGGGACACCTATATATATTGCAGCGAGTTCAATCCGAAATTACATTTCAGCGCTAGGTTTACTTCATGCTTTGCGTACACTGGCATTCTTAATGTGAATAGGAAGTTTGTGGACTTCAGAACTTGTAGACAGTTTGAATTCTGCACCAATGAATCACGTGCGTTGTCCGTAGAGTACCTCACCGTTTTACCTTTGGCGTTACAAACAATTTGCCCTGAGGAAGCCCAATCTGGGCGAAACGCGTTGGCTGTCATTGTTTTCAAGATATTGTATGAAGACTGCAATAAAAAATATTGGAAGAACATCTTGAAGGACCACTACTCTTTTTGTGAACGAATATGAACATTCTTCCTGAAAAAAAACTTTGCTGATGTACTGTAATTTACCTGTTGCCTCTCTGTTCTCTATTTTTAAATGTGGGATAAGTAAAGGCGGCCGTCGCGCTTAGTTGTAGAAGTGAAGGCGGACTCAGACTTATTTTTTTAAAGTAGAGGCTGCCCTTACGCTGAATATTTAAAAGTGAAAGCGGGCACCGTGAGGAGTAATTTAACGTTACAAATCACCAGGTGCCCAATGCATGTGCCTTTTAAGCACGCTGTTTGAACACAGAGCTCGCTGTAGCAGCAGCAGCTTTCACAAGAGGAACAAGCCCAATCCGCCTTAGAACAAAGCCCAAAACTAACTACCATCCTACCAAAAAGAAGCCCAAATGCAGATAGCCTGCGAAGTAGTGCTCAGGAAACATGCAGTAAAGGGGCCAATAGCCGTGGAAGGAGACAAGGCCGTCATAAGGCGGGACTAGCAGCCTCTATACCAATCAGAAGGCAGCATTTAAACAGGATAAAGCCAAAAGCCAATGAAAAAGTGGGCAGGGGAGTGGGCGGGGCTACCTTCACCTATAGAGTATACTGCATGCCTCGCAAAGCGAGCAACGCATGCGCTGCACCAGTTAGCGAGCCCTAAAAATCTAAAAGACACGCACTGGCTCATAGCTCACTGCTGCTATGTAGGTACACCTCTGTGTGAGCGGAAACGACACGCAGAGCTGGTGTCAGCCGGGTTAAATAGAGTCATCAATCACGCATATCAGCGCCGAGCGTGCAGGCTCCAGATGCTTTCAGGTTGTGAAAGGAAACACGGGGGGCACTGAAAACAGACTATGGTCTGGAGATAAATGAATACTAATGGGGAATATTATTGTTGGCAACATATTCATTTTAAAGAAGATTAAAAAATCTTTAAAGATTATTAAGAAAACGGAGGGCCTGTGTAAACTGTGACATAGCAGGATTGTGGGTCACATTGGGTAAAGGTCTTGGAGTGTTGACATTGGCTGTGTTTGATTAACACTTCAAAGCCTGTATGTGCAAATTATTGATGGTATCATGCAGAATAGTAAAAGAGCAGATAGCAGGCTCAAACAATCATGCAGGCATATAGTTATGTTAGGTTATGTTAGGTTATCTTGTAAAGCGCATGGCTACCCCAGCAATGGGGCGTCCCAGTGCTGTAGACCACTGGGGAACCCGTCCTGGCTTTCCCTGTGAGATGGTCCCTGCTGGGTATCTGCAAGGTGAAACCAGGCATCCCCGGTGTATGTGGGGGGCCGTTGTGGAGATGAGGCAAGCTAATGCCCAGAGTTGCCGAGTGTGATCCCTGCTTAGAGTAGGCACCGAGGCGAGAATTATCGAGTCCGCTGACCCTGGTCCACGACCCTATAGTGTACATGGATTACATTTATTTTCTTGTCGATACTTTATCCAGATTTTTTCACCAAGTCACCTTGAACAAGAGAGATTTAGTACTGTGTTAATATTGGAAGCCATGGCTACAAAACATTTTTTGCTGTAAATTGTGATTAATATGTTTGAAGAATGAGCCACGCTTTCTAAGTGATATATTGTTTTGATGCACACTATACACTTGCAGTCACTACCCCACCCTCACCTGAATCACAAACCCCACCTTGCCTTCCCCCCTTATCCCCACCTAGGGACATCACTGTATATAATAATATGTGATCAATGTCAATAATAGACCAATGCTCAGTGTGAATTAAACACTAGGAGCAACGACTACCTTGTGTGTTAGTTTTGAATTTGTATTTATGTTGTGAATTTTTTAATGTATGATCGCTTTCTGGGACCACTGTTCCTATGTACTGTCCCCCAAGGTATGGCAGAGTTCCCACCATGCGCAGCTGGTGGTCGAAAGGGTTTGTATGTCCAATGGTTCCATAGGAATACCCTTCAACAGTATGAAAGACATCAGGAGTTCCCAGCTTGACCCCTCAGTGGCCTCACATAGACGATCCAGGTGTCCGTATTTTGCCAGTGGTATGCAAATTGGAATGGTGCAGTGAGGTAATATAACTGGGGATCAAGCACACCAAAGCCTCCTAGCTCATAAGGTACTACCAGCGTATCCCATCTAATGTGAGGTCTGCACCCAGCCCATATATGAGATGTAGCAAAAGGCCACATAGAGTGATAGAAAAATTCTGAGTTAGTGGAATCGGAATGTGAAGAAAAAGGAATAAGTAGTAAAGGAATAATATACTTTTTATGATCGCCACACATCCTGGAGAATCTGGTCCTTCTCCCTATGTAGATGAACACCCAAGTATTTGCTGGTTTCAGCATCCCAAGTCAGGGGATAGTCTAAGGTTACATGTTGCGTGCCGTCAGTGAGGGAAGAGCTCAGACTTAGCCCAGTCTAATATGTAAAGGCTAGAAAGGCCCCTAAACCATAATATTTTATAGATTAAAGGGGGTAAGATTGCCAGAGGGGCGACTAACAAATAAAAGTATGTTGTCCGCATACACGGGGACCAAGAGTGAATTACATGCCATGATACATATGTTTCTGTGGCAAACTATGGGGTCCATGGCAAAAAAATAAAGGATAGAGGGCATCCCTGTCTGGCCCACCTGGCTACTGGGAAAGGGTCAGTAAGAGTGCCATTCACTCACAGGCGATCCACTGGGCAAGGAGAATTATCAGGGACGTGTAGCAGTAAGGGAGGCCCAGTTTGTGCATTCTTGCTTTCAAAAAGTACCCTCATTAGGAATCAAATGCCTTTTTGACGTCTAAAAGGGCTACCACTGCAGGGATCGCTGGGGAGATCCTAATTAACACTGCTAAAATAATCAGAAGTTTTAGTGAGGTGTCTTTGTGGTTGGTGAAGCCCGTCTCAATGGGTGACAGTATTTGTTCCAGTCAGTACATCAGTCGGAATCTTTTACCGTCTTCCCTAAGAGCGTGACAACAGCTTCTTGCAATGTGGGCAAGAAATGGGTGTGGTACTTGTACGCTTTTTGGAATGCACCAGTGAGACTGTTGAGACTAGAGACCTCAGAACCCATTGAGACCATTAATGACTTGTACAATTTCTTCACAGGTGACTGGTGTAGTGTATTGGTTTCCGTCCTCGCGCTGGGATGCAGCACGAGGACGCTTCTTTACATGTTTGTATTGGTTTGAATGTCGTTCCAGGATCGGGCTCTGCCGAGGGCATTCCAGGGTTCTGACAACGTTTATTCAGTTGTCTGGAGTCCTGGTGTGCAGCGGGAGCGTCCGGTCGTGGGTCTTACAATTATCTTAGAATAAAGCTGAGAAACGTACAAATACAAGTCTCCGGAGTCAATTACTACATTTGGCAACGAGCGGACAACAAATCCACGGACAGCACCCACCGGTCAAGCGGTTTTGTATCGGCACCTCTTCATCTCCGTTTTCCCCTGCTCACTGGTCTTGATCCTGCCTTCATTCTTCACAATTCGACGTCGGATGTTCATCCCTTGTTTCTTCTTCAATTTGGTCGCATTTCCGGATTGCTTTGGGCTCCCTGCTTACTGGTCATAGAGTTTCGTCAGTGGCGTAGCAACTCCTTAGCAACTGAAATGTTCGTCATCGGAACGTCGAGGAAAACATCCTTAGCGTGAGTGTCATCACGCAATCGTCGAAGGCACGTCCTCAGTGTCATCACGTAAGCGTCAGACGGCCATTTTGAATTCCCTTTGGTTACCTGGCAACACCCCGCTTTACTGACGTTGATTTACCGGCGCTGTTCCTGCTGAAAGCTGTGCCTTCTTCCGTGCACTTTTATACTTCCTTTCTGCATATTAAGGTAGGATCTTGCCTAGTCTTTCACGGTGATAGGCACACCTTTTGAAACCTACTATAAAAGAATTTTCTTTACTCTGTTTGGTACTGGGGGCTCTACAGGGCACAACATTTTACTTATTTGGACTGTCCTCTTCTACGGTGACAGGCACCCTGCTTCACAAGTCACACCATTGTCTTCAATCACTCCATTTCTGAGTTGAATACTCTAGCATCTATAAATATTTATCTTTATTTTTTTATGTACCTTTAGTTTTTCCTCATCATTTTAACTTAAAATTGGCTCACAGTTATGGCTTCTTCGCAACAGTTTGCGCAACCTCCTCCATTCCTTCAACATCCTGGAAAACCTAGCATTCCATGGCGTCAGTGGGTAAAGGCATTTCAAAATCATATTGTTGCCATTGATGCTGTCAAGTTTACTCCTGAACGGAAGGTGGCAATTTTGTATGGTTGTCTAGGTGTTGCAGCACAACATGTATTTGAGAACTTACCTACGTTTCCAGCTCCCTCTGGAGAGGCTGGGGATGCTGATCATTGGGATTCATGTAAGGAAGCTTATCTCGTCTGGCATTGCATTATGATGAGGAATCAAACGTTATGCTAGAAAGACATAATTGTTTAAAAAGAAGACAACGTGAAGATGAGACTGTAGAAGAGTATATTGCTCAATTGAGAGTTTTGGCCTCAACATGCGAATTTGAGGCGAACCCTGAAATTTACATTCGTGATCAATTTGTTTTTGCCTGCCACTCAAGGAACATTCAAGAACGCTTACTTAGCTGTAGAAAACCTACTCTTCAAGAGACTATTGATATTGCTAAAAGTATCGAGAGATCTATTACTACTTCTAAAGTTCTCCAAAGTGATTTTCCTCATAATTCTTTCAAAACTCAGCCCCAGGAGGTTACAAATTCAGTCAATGTTGTTAGTGTTAACAAACCTTTTAAGCAAGTGTTTAAGAAAACTAATCCCGTTTGTTACAGATGTGGGTCAAAATCTCATTTAGGAAATAATACCACATGCCCTGCCATTGGTAAAAGATGTGTGTTATGCAAAACAGTTGGGCATTTTCAAGGTTCTTGTAGATCCGTTAAGAGACCTACCAGAATCAACAGTATTGAATATTCTGAAGCTGTTGAGGATTGTGTTGATCATTTTCAGAATATGGTTGTTTCAATTGAATGTAACTCTATTTTTACTCTACAGCTAGTTAAAGGTCCATTAGGTACTGCACTTTTTGGGAACATTGAAATACCCATCATGGCCAATTCTGGATCTCCGATTACGATTTTATCGGATGTTATGTTTGATAATAAGTGGCAAGGATCAATTTCTTTATTGCAAACAGATGTCAATACCAAAGCCTTTGGCAAATTTGATGTTGACATGCTGGGTTATATTAATTCTAGGTTTGACTGTTTAGGAAGTTCTATAATTACAAACGTTTATGTTGCGGTCAAAGGACGCAGTATCATTGGGTGGCAAGATCTTGCTAGGATGGGTCTTTATTTAATTCCAGGTTCCGATAATCCTATTGTTGTTGGTGAACCTCCCAAAGGCTAAACGCCAAAATTGTTTTCAAACAAACCTGGAACTGTCAAAGGGGTTTCAACATCAAATCAAACTTAAACCACAGGCTCAACCCGCTGTCCACAAAGTGCGAAAGATGAACTCAAATCTGTTCTCAAGTTCTTGTGTGACGATGGAGTTATTGCACCTTCTGACTCATCAGAATGGGTTTCTCCCATCGTTATTGTTAGAAAAAAATGGTGAGGTCAGGTTATGTGCGGATTTGCGCACATTAAATAAAAACATTCTTATTGACTGTCACCCCCTCCCTAAAATTCATGACCTTCTAGCTAACTAGGGTGGAGCAAAATATTTTTCGATCATTGGTTTACGCTCAGCCTACCATCAGGTACCCCTGACTAAGGATTCCCAAGAACTTACTACATTTATTACACCTTTTGGGGTTTACAAGTACCTAAAACTTCCCTTCGGCCTCGCCTCCGCAGCCAGTGTTTTCCAGAAGATCATGGATAATCTGTTTCAGAACATGCCTGGAGTCCAGGCCTACCAGGACAACATCTTGTTTTTTTCTGATGATTGGCAGTCACATCTGGTGAATCTGTCTTCTGTCTTGGCTAAACTTGATGAGGCTAGTATGACCATCAGAGCTGACAAGTGTAAATTTGGCACTCATTCACTGGAGTATTTGGGTCATACTTTGTCGTCGGAGCGCATTAAACCTAACATTTCCCTCATTAAAGCTATCAGTCATGCCACTCCACCAAGAGATAAAGATTCTCTTCGGTCATTCTTAGGCCTGGCTGAGTATTATGCTCGTTTTGTCAAAGGATATGCTCAAATAGTATAGCCGTTACGTGCTCTTTTACGTAAGGGTTCCAAGTTTGAATGGTCAGTGGAGACTGCATCTTCTTTTGATCAAGTCAAGAAACTGATTATTGAAGCACCGGCACTGCATCCCTTTCAGGACTCTGCTAGATGTTTTATAATGGTGGATGCCAGTCTTACAGAATTGGGGGCTGTTTTGGGTCAATGGGTCTCAGGAAAGGAGCATACTATAGCGTTTTCTTCAAGGATGCTTAAAACTTCAGAGACTCATTATCGCACCATTGAACGCGAGTCACTCGCCTGTGTTTGGGCTATTGATAAATTTAAAAATTATATATGGGGACGTGAGTTTGATTTGTTTACAGATCATAAACCTCTCATGCAGCTGCTCAATGGTAGTGGGCTTGGTAAAGCTTCAGCCAGACTTGTCCGACTTTTGTCTAAGTTACATGAATTCCACTTTTGTATTAAACCCATTTCAGGTGAGAAGAATTTCTGGGCGGACTGTCTTTCACGCATGGCACTTCAAGATTCTTCTGAAGATGAGGATGTTGAAGACATTGAGTGTGTGGTCGCTGCCCTTGATGCCACCAAATTGTGCCCTTGTATTTCTGAACAGTTGTGGTTTGATGCACAGAACAACGATGAAAGTTTGAAACTAGTAGCTGAATATATTGTCAAGGGTTGGCCAGAAAATAGAAAACTTTCTAATGAGCATTTGCCATGGTTTCTTCGGAATTATCCTTGGTTATTGATTTGATTGTGAGACATGAGTCATTTGTACCCCCTTCAGTATCAGAAATGACATTATTCACTTTGCTCACCAAGGCCATCTTGGAATTTCTAAAACTTCACAACTCATTAAATCTCACTATTGGTGGCCATCTCTTGAATCTCAAGTCAAGGTTTTCATTGACTCATGTCCAGAATGTCTTTTATCTGACAAAATAGTGGAAAGTCATGAACACACCCTTGAATCCTGTTGCTTTTCCTGAAAAGCCTTGGGAAAAAGTTGATTTAAAATTTTTCTGGACCTTATGAGATTCTTTCACACGATTTAAAATATCTAATTTTGTTAATTGAATATCATTCTAAATGGGTTTATCACATGTTCTGTGATTCAGCAAATTCCAGTAATGCTGTTAAGTTTAAAAAAAAGATATTTTTGGTAGAAGGTTCACCTTCCATTGTTGTTACGGAAAACGGAACACATTTCATTTCTGAAAAGTTTACTTCATTTTTGGCTGAGCATGAAGTCCTTCATTGTAAAGTTACTTTATATTCACCGACATCAAACGGTTTGGTCGAACAAGCAAATAGATTAGTTAAGGATGCCATTCAAGCAGTTATCTCTTCTCATCACGATGTACAAGAATTTCTTGAGGATAAATTATGGTCTTATAACATTTCTCCTCATTGCACCACAGGTGTTTCCCCATTTTCCCTTTTAAGAAACAGAGTTGCTCACACAAATTTATGTCCCAATTGGTTAATTCATAAGAACAATAAGAGAAATATTGAACATGCAAACGTGGCAACCACTGTTTTGCAAAAACAAGATCACATGAAATCTGTTCATGATTCTGAGAAAAGATTTCGCTTGCTCGACTTGGAAATTGGTTATTGGGTTCTCATTAAAAATCCCCAAAAATTCACCTAAGGTTTATCCAAATTTTCTCCTCCTGTACAAATTACCGGAGTCACCAGAGGATCGGCTTTACTTGGTTCCAGAGGTTGGTGGAACAAAAGATCTCTTGTACATCTTTCTGTTTCACAGGCCCGTTCATTACTCAATTTGACTAGAGAAGAATTAGAACACTGTGACTGGTCTTTTTGGGTAAAAAACCCAACTTTTGTTGTTGAAATTTCTTCTTCAGGTTATTTTACAGCAATGCATTCTAACATGTCTAATCCATCAACTTCCACTACTGTTCAGATGTCAAGTCCATCAACTTCTACTACTGTTGTCATGAATCCCAGCACATATTCTTCACCTCCGGATTGAGGAGTTCGCTGCAGAAAGTTACCTGCAAGACTGAATGATTATGTGCTTTCATGATTTGAATTGCATGTTGTTTAATTGTGAACTTTTCTTTTCTCCTTTGTAAAGGGGGAGAAGTTGTAGTGTATTGGTTTCCGTCCTCGCGCTGGGATGCAGCGCGGGGACGCTTCATTACATGTTTGTATTGGTTTGAATGTCGTTCCAGGATTGGGCTCTGCCGAGGGCATTCCAGGGTTCTGTCGACGTTTATTCAGTCGTCTGGAGTCCTGGTGTGCAGCGGGAGCGTCCGGTCGTGGGTGTTACAATTATCTTAGAATAATGCTGAGAAACTTACAATTACAAGTCTCCGGAGTCAATTACAACAACTGGTTTTCTTAAAAACAGTCATTGGACATCGGTGATCCATACAATCGCGATCTCAGTGAGGTAGGCTGCAATAGGTGGCGAGTCTCCTGACGTGTGGGAAGATTATAGTTGTTCATAATAGTGCAGATGTTCAATCATTAAGCCTGCATTATCCGAAATCTGCGCACCCATGGCAGATTGTGACATAGTGATGTACCATCTGAGATTATTTGGATGAACAAGCACACCAGGTTACGGCCGGAGTGTTACCCTTCTCTGTAAGGTCTGATGTGGTGCATTTCCCCAGATATGCTGTCCCTCTGTTTGTTTGCCGGGTCATGAAAGTAACACTGATTGTCAGTGCAACTGAAGAGTGATGTGAGGTGGAGTCCTCATGGTTGATGTCTTGCAGTTCTTCGTCTATATGAGCCAGTTGGGCGAGTATGTCCTGCAACACTCCTGCATGTTTGGAGATGCACACTCCATGAATATAGGATTTAAGAGCCTCCCGTAGGTCAGCCTGTATGAAGACCTAGACAGTACCAAGAGGGAAGTGCTCAATGATGTAGTCATGCAGTTCTGACTGAAAGACTGCTACATGTAGGGCATTACCCAGGAATCCCCAGGTGCTTTCTAGACCACCTCCATATGCCACACGCAGCACTAGTCTCACCGGAGAATAATTTGATGGTGTATGTGGCAGATGCGCCACATATGTTGTCCAATGAACAGCGTCCCCAAAAAGACCCCTGTAATCAAGCCTTGTTTATATTCCATTGGTTGCAGAATGAAGTGGTGACATAGGCGCAAGGTGTCGTGGAGGATGTACATTTCTGTGGCGTCACAGAGGACCTGTTGAGCTCATACCTTACTGCTCACATGCGTGCTAGTGGAGTCTGCTGAGGGGCCCTGAACCCTGTTGAGGCCCCCACCAGTAGTAATAAGATCTACCTCAACGCGATACATCAATGCGTTAAGGTCATGGTAGAACTTCAGTCAGAGCACAGACATTTATCAGTAGGACCAGTTTTGTCAGCCAAGACACCTGCAAATATGAAATATGAAATATCAGACACTGGAGTCAACGAAACTGGCTGTGCATGCAAAAGGCATACTTTTATCTTTGAGTATGCAAACGCCCTTGAGTAGGAACTGTTAAAAGAAAATAATTGTCCCCCCCAGGGGGATGTAAATGTGTGAGCTCTGTGGCAGAATATGTGTTTCTTGGAAAAAAAGCTATTTTGACACCATGATGTGTTAGATATGAAATAGCCAGTTTTCCTTGACATAGGTTGTTAAGACCACAGATGTTCTAACTTAGCAGGGTGAGTCCTGCCATCCTCTCCTGCTGTGTTGTCATCAGAGAGTTTAGGGTGGGAATGGTTGTGCAGCAATAGATTGAAATACGATGCATACAAGATGGGCAACAAAAAAACCCTAACATTATGCTCCAAGATACCTAAGGTTGAACGTGCACTTTACAAATACACGTTAAGTTATGCTATAATCGTACAAAATCAAAATGCCCCACCCCCCCACACTAGACAATAAAACATCCTGCGAATCCAAAGAACAATAAAGGAAAACACAAACATCCCTTCCACCTGCATTACAGTATATACCTCAGGTGAGAGGTAACGCCACGGCCAATGGGGCCCTAGTAACGCATGATACCTGGCAAAAAAATAAAAGAAGCATTAACACAGATCACGGGGAAACAGGTGATGACATCTAGAGCAATGAGCCTGAACACATAACAATGATAACGGGGGCAGCATAGGAGTATCCCACTGCAAATCAGTCTACAATTGGCTTAGTTGACAGGGGAGAAATGGATCCATCCATGTGTGGTTGTTCAGTAGTAATGGCAACCCGGGGAAGGTGGTGGGGAATCTTCCTGAATGTTCCTTTGGGATGCAGGATTATTCATATTATGCTGTATTGAAAAGTATGCTCCTCTGCTGAAGTGTCAAAGAAGAGAGGTTAACTGTTAACCTCAACCCGCAGACAAACAGGATGCAACATGGTGTACTTGAAGCCCATATTTACAGATGTCGTTCTTCACATCCTGGTGTTTGCGCTGTGCCTCCTGAACCGCCATGGTGAAATCAGGGAAGCGAGAAATAGTGGAGCCCTGGCATTGTAATGGGCCTTGTTCACGGCCCAGTCGAAGTGAAGTGTTTCTGAAGTTAAGCAGGTAAGAGCGGATTGTGTGTGGGGGAGCACCTGGAGGTGGTCTTGGGCTCCACCACAAAGGTTGAGCTAAAATGATGCTGATCAAAATGGCCCTCTGAGGAACTGCTCGAATTCAGCTGGGCTCCCCATATCTGGATTCTGCAATACCCATATTCTGAACGATATTCCCGCAGGAGCACGTTTTGATGTTTTTAGCTTCTATAGTCTTGAGTCTTTGCTCCATTCTCTTGTCCGGAGATACGCTCTTCGGCACCATCCATACTAGTGGCCTGCCAGTCCAGGCTTTCACTCATGTGATCGAGTCGATTGGTAAGAGCATCAAAGCAGGCATCAATTGAACACAACCCAGCGTGGAGTTCAGCCTTAATAGAGGCAATTCCACTCGCTGGATCTGGTCCAGCTTCCATGTCCAAAGATTCATCTGTGTCTGAGTGTCTCTGGTGACAGGTGGGTGTGGGTTACTCGAAGAGCATTTCACATTGTTTGTGATCTCCACAATCAATCAGGAAGGTTAAGGATCCGGTATGGAGGTGAACTGGTTAGTAGCAAGGCAGCACATGGGATGTAGCACCAACCAAGAGTGTAGGTGACTGTCTGTTATCCTCGGTCTAGGCTTGGTTGTAGTATTTATCTGGGAACATGGAGTGCTAGCTTGTGCTCAAGATGTAAAAGTGCTGTCAGACGAGGTCAATGGAATCGGCATGCCGCATGAGTCCTGACAAGAGGTAGCACAATGGACTGCCGGGTGTCTCAGCATCGTGACCTCCCCCCCCAACAGGTATGGGTGAGGAGGAGCTTGTAGCATCCAACAGCATCTAGTGATGACCTATGTGGGTGCTGTAGTATAGTAGTTTTAAGTGTATGCTACAACCTGCTATACCACAGCGCAACCAGAGGATAGAGCCCAGTCAAGTTGATTATGCCACTCACGCAGGGATGGCAAATGGTGGTGCTGTGTCATGCCAGTCAGAGTAAGTGGTCCAGTCTGTGCCGTGTTGCATAGGGGTGCAGCTGGTGAATAGTAAGTTGTGTAGCCCAGTAGAGTGAGTGTGCCACTTTATGAGGAGTAGCATAGCACCCTGCTGCTCTCAGTGCAGAGGTACCAACCCAATCAACAGTGAGGCAGTCAGTGCCATTTCATGAGGTTACTGTAGTGAGCCGCAGCCCTCTGCTGCCGAAGGGCTACATAGGTAGGTATGCCACACTAATGAGGACTATCAGTGGAGGTGCAGTGTGGAGGCAGTCAAGTCGAGTGAAGCCTGATCTCCCAGGCAGTGCCGCGTTCTATGGGAATGCGGCCGTCAGGTAAGATTTTGAGTAGCCCAGGAAGTGTGTTTGTGCTGCTATATATCACAATGCAGCAGTCCAGGCATCCCCAGCATTCTAAGCAGAAGTCAACGGTAAAGCAATTAATGCAACATCGGGAGTCTACGGTAGCCAGGTACAGCCCCGCCCACAGAAGTAGGGTGACCAGAATTTTAAAGCAAAAAACTGGGACAAAAATAGAAGGACTATGGGCCCGATTCACAGAACTAACTTAAGACAAAATCCTAAACTTACTACTTTTGGTATTCACAGAAGTTAGGATTTTGTCTTAAGACAGACTTAAGACAGACTTAACTTAGGATTTTGTCTTAAGTCCGTCTTAAGTCTGTCTTAAGACAAACTTAAGACAAAATCCTAACTTCTGTGAATACCAAAAGTAGTAAGTTTAGGATTTTGTCTTAAGTTAGTTCTGTGAATCGGGCCCTATAATTTTATGTCAAGCGAGCGCACAGAATGACAGCGCTCCTCAGCAGAGAATTACAAAACAGGCAGTAAGAACAGGGCTTTAAGTGGGAAAAAAAACCTGGTGGTGCTCTAAAAGGGGCGTAGCAAATTTCTTAAAGGGGTGTGGTCTATCCAAGTAGGGGCTTGGTCTAAATCAAGATAACTAGCATTGTGTGCTTATGAAAATCATGAAGTCGCATCCAGCAAATGATAATAAAATAGGCAAAAAGGTATATTTATTAAGTATAAGCCATAAAATACCAAACACTTTAAAACATGTAAAAATTATTTACATTACTTAGAAATCTATTGCAGGATTTCCTTGCCGTTATGGGAGGCTATGCAGGTAAACATGTTACACAGCATTCCCCATGTTATCCTATGGGCAAGATAGCCTTTCAATAGTGAAAAACGAAATTGGCAGTATTTCACTATCAAGACATGTTACCCACACTAGTAACACCAAAGAAAAACCGGGACGTCTGGAGATCCTACCTTTGACCTTTGAGGCCCAAAATAGAGCCCCTTAGGCCCCACCCTAAAAAAAACGAGGGGCCTCAGACCCCCACAGATCCCCCTCACTTAAAGGCCTGAGTAAGAACATACATAAAAATAAATTCAGTAGCTTGCCTTTGAATTAAATTGCTTTCTTGGAACAACTGCTAACTATCCCCGCTTTGTAAAACATAACACCCCCGCCCCCCCTGTTGTTACTCTACCCTCTCCAAAAACTGGGACATGAGCTACATTTCTCGAACGAAATCTGCCCGGACAGCTGGTGAAGAACGGGGACCGTCCTGGCAAACCTGGGATGCCTGTTCACCATACACAGAAGGGCCTTGTGAGTGGTGTCCATTGTGACTTCTGCTGATCGCGGCTGGTGAGGGCATAAGCACAACAAAAGTCCAATGTGTGTTGTCCACTGTGTAAGTAGGGAAGAGCATGCAGCACCAGCAAGACTCTATAGTCTCAGGCTCACTCATGGCACCTGTTGATATGGAGCCTCCTCCAAGATTTCAGTTCATTGGACCAGCCCGGTGGGGTCCTGGACTGCTATCTGCATCGCCCCTTCTTCCGAGATACAGTTTCGCCATCCGATGCTTTAAACCAGGTTGCCACAATATATATATATGCTTTAGTTGAAAAAGGAAACATTAAAGCAAAGTTATAGTTAGGATTGCAAGGTATGCTAATAATATCTTAGCTTGCGTTAAAGGAACACTAGTACTTTGCTGAAAGAAGAAACAAGTTTAAGGTGACGGTATAGTTAGGTGTCATAAAGGTAAATACTACTGCTTGAAAACAAGGAAAAAAACTCTGAAGTCAACGTGTTATACTTTGCTGATCTAACAATGTGAACTGCCACTGCACACCCATTAAGCACTAGTTATGGCCTTATATATTACATCACTCATTACACGTTAAATTACATTATTGATGACGACTAAAAACACTATAGTCATGTACATTACAGAGTCACTGAGTTTACGTGTTTGTCGATAGCATGGAAATGACATCAGCCTGGAGACAAGGGTAATTGTGCAGTTTAAAAATGATATGCTGCACAGTTTAGAAATTACTAAAGTTTGGGTTGATAGAAGCACTTTACATTAAACAAAAGACAGGTTTAGCGCATGTGGGTTGCGGAGGTTTATTTGAAAGTAGGTTGTGGCTTAAAGCTGAAGGCTGTTCGAAAAGATCTGGGAAAAAAGGCCAGCTCTCCTGTTGACAATAGAGTGCCCATGTTGAACGCTTTTAATACAATGGACACATTCTACAAAGTGTCTATATTTGTTTCCAGTAGGTCACAGCCGTGGTCGCCAACCATTGCTACATATTGTAAGGAATTATTGGAAAGAATGCCCTAAACCTGCCACTTCCAATGGTGAACCTATTTAGTGATAAAGTATCTGTTTACTGAATCACAGTGTGAATGTCTTGCATACCCCAAAGCTTTTTCGTGGTCACAAATGTAGAAAACTATGTTGGGAATCTGAGCTTTTGGATCACAAAACCTCAGCCTGAGACCCTTTCTTTCACAAGGTTTCATTTTAATGCCTTCAACTGTAGGCTACTTAAACTACTCAGTCACAAACAATATAAACACTTTCACTACCTCTCATTTTTCTATCCTTAGCACCTCACACAAGCAGTTTTCCCATCACAAAACATATTTCTGCTACATCTCAACCAGGGTTAATTTTCCTTCCTTGATGGTATCAATCTGAATAGGCTGGCCCCTACTTCAGGGTGATAGTTCAGTCAATGGTGAAACATCAAGAACATCTCTGGGCTATTGTCTGGGGCAAATTATCATATTCCTCCTTTTTCAAAAGTAATATAACAACTTAGTGCTGAAAATGTCATTAGTGGTGACCCCCTGTGCATCCCGAATGTACTGCCTACTCCATTAGTGGGTGCATGGTTGGCAACTCTTGTTCATTTTGTGTGCTTAGGGTTGCTACATGAATACATTCTGTTTGACACAGAAAGCCATTAGTAACCACTGGAGGCTTGGCAACCCTTGATCCTTGGAAACCCTCAGTCAGGAAAATCCTCTTAGATTAGTTCCTAGATTAAAAGGAACACTCAAAGGATATATCTGTTCCCCACATCCCCTGCCCAGCATGGTAATGGTCCTGCAGTGTTTGCCTGAGAATAGTTTGCAGCCAACCCAATTACCTCAAAGCTCAACATACTCTTACACTCTAATGGGGAAACATCCTTTACCACGCGGATTTTACTCCGCAAGGCTTTAACAACGCGTCCATTACAACGCAAGTCGTAACCACGACTTGTACTGGAGGGCGCTAGAGAATTAAGAATAGTATATTTACTATTCCAACACCTTCCCTAGTGTCCACGGGGACTGGTGTTAGAATAGTAAATGATACTATTCTCAATCCGCGCCCCCAACGCAAGTCGTGGTAACGACTTGCGTTGTAAGGGACGCGTTGTTAACCCCTTTAGTGCTAAGGTACCACATGATTTTTCAATGCAATTTCCATTGAAATCAATGGAAACTCCATGACGAGTTACCCTTGTCATTAGCATCCAAGTTTAAAGCACGCGTTGTGACGGTACGCGTCGTACCGTCATACATCCCTCTAATGTACACTCAACTAACCAATCAAGGAATAGTTGGTCGTGCAAGTCCTTCTAAATCTATTCCCTTAAGTATTTCTAGGGCATACAAAATCACCTTCCCATCAAGGACTCCAAACAAGTGGCTTTCCTAATGCTTAGCCAATGCAGCGGTGCTCCCAGCATACACATTTACACATACATGTAGAGGTACTGGGTCTAAACTGAGCAGAACCTTGTTCACCGAGTGGGGTTAAGGAGTTTGATGCTATTAAAAAGACTGTGAGACTCTTGTACAGTTACCCCCTGTCTATGATGGCAGTCTTCTATATGTTTGCTCTGCTTCCACTGAGCTGTGTTCTTTTTTCCTGGGCTAAATGCACTGAGCAGTTGATGAGGAATAATTAGCTTCAGTTCTAAACGTCAAAGACTGAGATTTATTTTGCCTACAAGGGGCACAAATATTTTTGCATTTTGTGGGTCCACTGCTCTACCCTTGGATAAAGTCAATCATTTTGGAGTCTGTAGAGAGATTACTTTCTCTCTGTACACTGTTACCTCTGCTACACAGAATTAAAATGCCTCTGGTCCCCATTAAACTTGTCAAAATTGGATTAAACTTGATTGACATAATGAAAGTTCCCATAAGGCAACAGGATATGGTGCAGAAATACACCCCAGGCATGATAAATTAAATGCCTTCTGTTGACCGCATCACACATTGGGCCATCTATTACAGTGACAGTTAAAACATGGTCTATGCTGTGTGGCTGGACAACAGCAGCTTGGACCTTGCTGTGCAGCCTTTGAAAATCACCCATGTGGCACCCTTTTTTACAAGTGGGAAAACCTGATTTAAATGTTAGATAAATCACCCCTAAAACACCTTGCAGTGCAAATAACATTTGAGAGTGGAAGATGTGTAAAATTCGATATGGCATATTACCTCGGTAGCCCAGAAAAAATTGCACTTATCAGGCTGAAACTGGTACATCGGAAATGTCAAAGTAAACATTATACACTTTGATCTATAACTTTTGACTCGTACCAGCTACAGGCTGCCTTCAAATACTTATTTAATATGTTTTTAGAAATTCAATCTACCAGCAAAGTCAAGATTTTTATAAAATATATTACAAATGTAATTTTTAAAAAGTTACCTTTATCCTGTCTGAAGTTTCAAGAGGCTAATTTGCATTAGCTCTTCAGGAACTCCTAGGCTGTACCTGACGTGGATGAGGTTCTAAAGAGGTGACAAAACTGCTTTTAGAGCAGAGACAATGACCTGGGTGTGGGCAGTGTTTTTCTTCCGCTTGCCAAAAGACCAGTTAGGATGAAAAAAGGAACTTCATTAACTTGAGAGGGCGTTTGCACTTTCACAAGTACATGGAAGAGAAGACCTGGAGGAAGTAGCCTTTTTCACCCTGGGCAGGTTAGCATCAAACCTGGTGGTTGGAAAGCTACCCCAAGAATTGGTTTATATGGGCATAGGAGAGGAGGCTGCTCATTATCCTGGTCACACCTCAGGGTTGGAATACAGGCATTGCACAAGGCAGAATGGGCTTCTCCATCTTGGATATTCATGGGAGGGGCACTGTAGAATGTTAGGACTAAGGCAAAGAGGAACTGCTGAAAAAGTGAGTAGTGTTGCCCCTGGAACCTTCACCTCTTGTTGGTTAGTGAGGAGGCCGGAGTCACCGCAACCCACTAGCTTGTGCCAACCATGAATGTAGCACTCTCCTTAGAACACTTAATGGACCTGAGGAAAATCAGAAGAGGACTGGGCCTGCTTTCTATGACCTGGGTGGAGCCCTGAAGGAATAGACCTGCTCGTATTCCACCAGGAGAAAGGCATAGACTCCATTGTTCTGTTGGATGACTTCAAATTGCACTAAGTACTGGTCTACCAGCTCTATAGATTATTAATGGTGCTTTTTGGAGCTATACTTGTATTTAAATCTTTAAACATTCTAATCTGTGGTTCCCCTTATTGCATGTTTGTCTTTGCAATGGCATTTTGTTTTACATTTAAAAATATATGTCTAACTAATTTTGTGACTTTTAATGTTTAGTGTTTTCACTTTATTACTTTTTAGGTACTGCATAAATACTTGCGTTTTAGCTACCAGGCAGTTGTGGTTGGTTTAATTTAGTGAAACTAACTGTTATTATTCCCTGAGGTGGGCAGTCGACCACCCCAAATAAAAATCTGCCTTAATTTAGTTTAGGTTTAGGATATAATTACTCATTCAACATTTTATTTATACAGGTGCATGTCTTTAATATATGAAGACATATATTGGTCCAAAAATATACAGGATCATGAAAATAAGCTGAAAGAGTACTGCACCAAGCCACCCCAAAACCCAATGAGCATGTGGGAGAAACTTAAGAATACTTTTGACGATGAAGTATATTCCCTGACTGCCCTTTGGAGTTACTTGGTTGCCAAACATATAATAAAACAAGTAAGTGAACCATGTTCTTTTTATTATCTTAGTACCTCCTTTAGAGGAGGGTGCATACAGCAAATATATGAAAAAAACTAATTGTCTCAACACACCACCATATTGCACCACCTCAGGGAATGCTCAATGTGCGAACAACCATGTGCAACTCGGGATGTGAATTTGAGATGCCACTTCTGTGTTAGTATATGGCACCACACATTGCCCTTTTACCCAGATCGAAACCAATCTTCATATTTGATATTATTAAGGATTTGACATTTTATGTCCACCCTGCCCCCCCCCCATCCCGCTAGAAATTGGTTACAAAGCCAGGAATCACCTGTTGAGGACAGCATGCCTCCATCCCCTCAATTGTATTCACAACAAGAAGACATGTTTTTAGAGCAGCTTGTGCTCATCAATGAAATTCCTTCTGCTTTTTCCTGTTTTAAAAAAGAGATCTGGGGTAGTGGGTCCGAACCACTGCCATATTCTCCCAAGGCTGCTAAACATAATTCACAAAAAGGAAGCTGTAACAGAGTCCCCTTTGAAAATCACTACTCCAGTTGCTGGTCTCAATTCTTTTAATACATGATTTTGCTATTCTTAAAATATGGGGTGGGAGGGGGTGGGGGGCGTTTTATACCCACTCCGATTTACAATTCAAAGAGGGACAAAAAAGCCCTATTTGCAATTTTGCAAATTGAAGGGTTTGTGACCGTAATATGGCTTTGAACAGTAGGCCCTGAACGTGTGGGAGACACCCTTAATCCCTAATGCATATCTATTTCCTGTGTAGTTTCTCTTGGATGGGCCACCCAATCTAGGGTGCCCTACTGGTACCATTTCCTATGGTGTCCTTTTGCCTCAAGACTGCACTTTTTTTTGATTTGGGGGATTGAAAGTTCTTTGTTTTGGGTATCATGTTCAATTTGGGCAATACAGTTGCGTTGAAAGGATGAAGGTGCAAAGATGTTTGCAGAAATGTGAGATGCATGGGAAAGAAACTGTGCTTGAAGACATGAAGTGAACAAATTTGAGAGAGGAGGCAAGAGTGTATAAGAGAGGATTGCGAGAGAGTGAGATAGACGAGTCGGAGGGGCACCTGCAGGGGAGGGGCAAGTGGTGGACTAGTGTATAGCGCAAGGAGGTACAGGAAGGTAGCCTGTATGAAAAGGGGCAGTGGAATTGTGAGATGATAGGGGTAGTGGGAAGGAGCGATGAGAGGGGCAGTGGGTAGGTGGGGGTGAGATGATAGAGTTGGAGGAAGTGTGCGGTTAAAATGTGTTGTATTGGAATTATTTGTTGTGGAAATGTGTGGTGTGCAGTTGGGGCTGTGGAGTTGTGTAGTGGAAATATATGGTATGTTTTGGAATTATGTGATTAGTTATTAAATGGTATTAACTGTAGTGGAATTATGAGGAGTGAGATTGTGTGTTACTGAGTTAATTATGTAGAATGGCACTGTGTTGTGAAGTGGCATGTTGTGGATTTGAATTGTGTAGTGCTGTTACATTTTGTGGCATGATGTGGAAATTTGTGGTGTGGATTGGAGGTATGTGGTGTGTTGTGGAATTGTGTTGTGTAGTTGAAATATGTTGTTTTGTATTGAATTATGTGGTGTGTATTGGAAATGTGTAGAGTTGAATTGTGCGGCGTGGAACTGTGTGGCGTTCCGTAAAAACATTCTTATTGGAATTGTTATGGTGTGCAGTGCATTTATGTGGATTGCTGGCATGTTGTATAGAATGCATTTATGTGGGGTGTTTTATGTTGTATTGAGATGAGTGTAATTATGTGGAGTTTAATTATGTGGCACCGAGTGGTATTATGGGCATGGCAATTTTGTTGTTGGAAGATGTGTTAAATTTGATATGGCATATTACCTCGGTAGCCCAAAAAAAATTGCACTTATCGGGCAGAAACTGGTACATCAGAAATGTCAAAGTAAACATTATACACTTTGATCTATAACCTTTGACTCGTACCAGCTACAGGCTGCCTTCAAAGACTTATTTTAAATGTTTTTAGAAATTCAATCTACCAGCAAAGTCAAGATTTTTATAAAATATATTACAAATGTAATTTTTTAAAAGTTACCATTATCCTGCCTGAAGTTGCAAGAGGCTAATTTGCATTAGCTCTTCAGGAACTCCTAGGCTGTACATGACATGGATGAGGTTTTAAAGAGGTAACAAAACTGCTTTTAGAGCAGAGACAAAGGCCTGGGTGTGGGCAGTGTTTTTCTTCCACTTGCCAAAAGACCAGTTAGGATGAAAAAAGGAACTTCATTAACTTGAAAGGGCGTTTGCACTTTCACAAGTACATGGAAGAGAAGACCTGGAAGAAGTAGCCTTTTTCACCCTGGGCAGGTTAGCATCACACCTGGTGGTAGGAAAGCTACCCCAAGAATTGGTTTATATGAGCATAGGAGAGGAGGCTGCTCATTATCCTGGTCACACCTCAGGGTTGGAATACAGGCATTGCACAAGACAGAATGGGCTTCTCCATCTTGGATATTCATGGGAGGGGCACTGTAGGATTTTAGGACTAAGGCAAAGAGGAATTGCAGAAAAAGTGAGTAGTGTTGCCCCTGTAACCTTCACCTCTCGTTGGTTAGTGAGGAGGCCGGAGTCACCGCAACCCACTAGCTTGTGCCAACCATGAAGGTAGCACTCTCCTTAGAACATGTTGTGGATTTGAATTGTGTAGTGCTGTTACATTTTGTGGCATGATGTGGAAATTTGTGGTGTGGATTGGAGGTATGTGGTGTGTTGTGGAATTGTGTTGTGTAGTTGAAACAGGTTGTTTTGTATTTAATTATGTGGTGTGTATTGGAAATGTGTAGAGTTGAATTGTGCGGCGTGGAACTGTGTGGCATTCCGTAAAATCATGCTCATTGGAATTGTTATGGTGTGCAGTGCATTTATGTGGATTGCTGGTATGTTGTATAGAATGCCTTTATGTGGGGTGTTTTATGTTGTATTGAGATGAGTGTAATTATGTGGAGTTTAATTATGTGGCACTGAGCGGTATAATGGGCATGGCAATTTTGTTGTGTAGTGCAGAATTGTGTGGCATTGAATTGTGTGGTGTTGTGTGGAATTATGTGGGATGGTTTGGAGTGGTATTATGTAGCATTGGGTGGAGTAGTATTATAAGGTGTGGAATTATGTGGCATGTTGCAAAGTTGAATTTTTGTTGTGGAGTGGAATTATGTGTTTTTGAATTTAGTAGAGATTTGTAGAGTGTAAATATCTGGTGTGAAATGTAGGTTGGAGTGTAATTGTGTAGTGAAAATATCTGGAGTTGAATTGTGTTGCGTGGAGTGTAATTTTCAAGGATAGTGGTAATATGTGAGGTGGAATGTTGTGGCATGGTGTGGAGTTGAATTGAGTGGAGTTTATTTGATTGTTTGTAATTATATGGAATGGAGTGGAATGATGGGAAACGGAAGTGTGTATAGTTGAATGTTTGTGGATTCCAGACTGATTCACCCTTCATAGTCATTTCCTTTGTCTTACAAACTGACCAACTTGAAAACATTTGGAACAGGCCTAACGCCACTGTTTAGCGATATACAGATAGACATCTGCATCTCCAACTCCCAGGGACATCCTTGGCGGTTGTGCATTTATTTATTTGTTAGCATTAAAATGAGAACTGTATTTTTGTATGAGCGGTGGGCTCTGCCACCGTTCTAAAAGATGAGCTTCTGATTAAGTTGTCTGAAAGTACTTAATATAAAGCAGGCAGAATGTGCTTTTTAACTTTATATCCCCAGTACAAAACTGGATGCTCATTCCTGCTAACACGTGCCAAGCGGGTTTGATTCCAGCATAGGTTCAGAGCTGCCTGCCAGCAATATCATGCACTGTAAACAAATGTGCCACTGGTGATATAAGGAAAGAGAAGAGTTTGCTCTGCCCTGTCCTGGTGGGCACATAGCTAATATGAATCACTGTTTTGTGTAGTGCTTAAACAAAACCATATGCAAGTGCAGCGATAATTTTACAATATTTATATAGACAGCATAACAGCCTAAAGTTCCCTCTTGGACCAGGTCACATACTGCTTTGCAGCAGGCATGCTAAGTCACCATGTTATCAGTAGTGAAAATGAATTACTTATCGTCTTACCTCTATATATTTTCAATCATTCACACATTCAACAAGATATTTTTCATAAATTTAGCTTGCACTAGTTCCTAAACTGTGTGCTTTGTGCATGCCACTTCTGGCTAGTTGTGACGGCGCACTATGGTGCAGTGATTCACAGATGGGGAAGCACTGCAGGGGGGGGTAGTGCTAATCATTTGCACCATGTTCTGGTCGCATGCCCCACAATTCCGTTGGTGGAGTGTAGGGATCCTAAAGGGGTATAGCTTTTATTTTGTTGCTGTAATTTGGAAACCAAAGAAAGAAAGCTGTATGAAAAATGTAGACTCGCGCTTCGATGCAGTTTCAGCAACGTAATCAGAATTTACCAAATTTAGATGCGGTGCTGAAGCTCTTTGGCAACAAGCTTATGTCATTCAAAAGCTTAAATGTAGGCCACGCATGTGCACAATGCTTGTTCTGATTGGAACAAAGTGGGGCCGTCCAAACATTTTCATATTGATGTTTTTCTACATTACATTACATTACATTTTGCTGTGCAGTTCACAAATACCCCAAAAACTATATATTTACTCGCATTGATTTACATCTATGTTTGGTGTAAATCTGCAAGAGGATAAACAACGGTGGGTGGGGTTAGAAAAGCACCATATAGTGTAGCAGCAGTGGTGGCGGCATGTTCAACCTCTTGGGGTCATAACGAAGTAAAGACGTTTTTTGTGAAAAATAAAACTTGACCTCAGGAAAAGGTCATAGAGGCACGAAATAAGGAGATGAAGGAGCCGGCACTCAAAAATATTGTGGTGAAGCTCGTGCTTCAGAGACTAAATGAGCCTTCTTTGACGAGAAGGTGGTCTGCGGATGGAGGTAACAACCGTGATAGAGGCAAGGGCAGAGATTGAGTAGAAGAGCAGGGTCCAGTCTAAGAAAGGCCCAGAGATTTGAATGATGCCTTCAGACTTTGAGGGAGTAATGCAAACATTGAACAAAGTCAAGAATGCTGGCATGGTTAGCAGGCAACAGGATATCATGGGAAACATAGTCTCACTGGCTCCAGAGGCTTTTACTCAATTTGAACAGCAGGAAATAAGTAACAAGAAAAAGACGCTAAATTTAAAAGTTAAACAAGGCAATCCTTTAAACATGTTTGGAGACGCTCAAAGTGATGGGTGCTTTGTAGTGCACCACTGAAGAAAATTAGTGACGGCGGACAGAAGCACAATTGTGGGAATACTATGAAAATGAAAAAAAGCAGGCGGGGCTCGCGGTTTCTTAAAAGCCCTGGATGACGCCCCACTTTACACTCCAACCCAACCGAGAAGTGGCTTGGCGCCCATACTTTCGTCCATTGCTGCTTCTTGTGCCCGAGACGCTTCGATGTTAGTTTGTTCACCCAGGAGGAGGAGGAGTAAGAAGATTCTGTGGTGAAGTCCTTACACACATGATAAATGCAACGAGTGCACTAATAAAAACTCGGACAAGGCGAGATTCTGTGCACCGATGGATGACTGCCAAAGTGACAGCAAAAGCTAAATTAAACAAGCATTGGCCACACGGCCGTGAAAGTAACATGGCCGCGAAAGTGAAAGTAATCTCGAGCGATGCGCTTAATGAGCCATGACGGAAAGCCAGATGGCGACTGTGCGCATAGCCGCAAGCATAACCGCAAGCTTTAGGCCACAAGCAAAAGTGTGTGGTCAGATTTTTAAAGCCCACTTACTAAAGCTCACCCAGAACAGTGCAGGCGCTGGCTCAGGCGAGACCTAAAAAGGTTCATTTAGTTCTTTGGGTGTGTTAAATTAAAGCGGAGTAAATGTTGCATCGTGAAAATCTCCGGAGTAATGACATATTCCACCTCTATTTCAACGAGAGAATGTCAAAATATCACAGAGAAAAAAAGACAAGACTACAATACCTTCACAGATCATGTAATCCCAAAAGAGGCAAAAAGAGGGTTTCCTTGCTAATTATTACCTTTCATAATGATGGCTGTCATGTAAATATCTGGCAGAGTCTGGGGCATTGTTTCAGTATTCTGCTTAACTGCCCTGAAGTTAGATCTTCACTTAAGGAGTATCTCTGTATAACCCACTCTGAGTTCTTGAAGCGAATCTAACATTTCTGAAACTTAAGCTTAACATGGTTCAGTACTACTGAATGTCAAATCAGACAATACATTAAACAGATGAATCCGTCTTGGAACAAACTCGATTACAAAGAGCGTATATTTTCATTTGATAGACCATCTACACTTGGTGACGCGGCAGAAGGGAGTTACATTAAAACACTCTAGAAGATTTTAAGGCTGTTTAATCCAAAGTATTAACAACTCTTCAACTGATGCCTTTGTCTAATTTGGCAGATTACCCCGAACTAGCTATCTTTTTGGCATCAGATAACGATGTTTCTGTACATTGTTTCCGTAAAAATAATAAAAAGATAAGGGTCAGTAAATGTGTTTCTTTACTTGGTTCTTCGCCTTCCACAACTTAACTTCCCTCCTCTTTGAAGAGGATTTTGTTAATAGCTTACTGGCTCAGATTTCCCCTTTCTACGCGAATACCCACATCTGAACCTTGTGGTCTGTGTGGAATATTGTAACTTGCAGGTCCTTAAATTTATTATTCTCATTTTATTCTTTCTAGCAGCAAGTGATATCGGAACGAATAGACGTTAGGATCATACATTGCTAGAATAGAACCATATTAAAAAGTATGCGTGAAATAGAAAACATCTAAATATGCTTGAATACTGCATTTCTAACTTTCAAAATTATTATGGGACACATGAGCCACTCACCAAGCATTCACATGGGAGATGACATATAGCAGTCCTCCTACTTAATCTCAGAGCAACTAATGAACAGCCAGATATAATGAACTACAAAATCAACCTTTTCTTTGCAAGGGCATGCTACTGAATAGGATCTTCTGGAACATCACTATCATATTTCTTCCTACTACGTGCACAGAACTGAGACTACCCTGTGTCATTTCACCCACTGTTCATGTTGTGTGTATTTATAGTAGATGCCTAAAAAGTATAACAGGAAATGCATTACACAGGGGCATTTACTGAATTATTATCTTTGTTATGTGCTAGAGGTGGAAAGCGGATTATTATTAGGGGTAAGTACGAACCTACCACTAGAAAAAAGGCTACCAAGTATAGGTCCGACAAGGTTTCAAAACATTAGTCCCTGGCTCAACCCTTGGCAGCCGGCTGTAAGTAGGTAAACTTAACTCAGGAGACAGGTATGTAAAGCATTTAAATACAGAAGAAAAAAGTTTATCCCTTCTGTGCGCGATAAATCAAGATAAAGCCTCCACTTATATTTCTGTACCCCAGTCTAGATGCACCAAACATATATCTACATCAATAATAAAGAAAACGAATTATTGCTTTGTCTCCTTGTTAAAAAATTCCACACATTTTTATTGTTATCACCAAAATTTGTCAAGCTGGATTTGCATGAGGTTCTCCATCTTGGTTCAGAGAAAGCTCCTGGTCAAATCCTTGAAGTCTTGAACTCTGGAACTTTTCAGTGGGGTGAACCAGAAATCCTGGCCGTGTTGGGGTTGACATTATTTGGCTTGACTCTCTTCGTCATGTCTGTCCACTTCTGGGGAATTTTTCAAAAGTTGTTCCAAACTGCTCCAAACTCCTGGAACGTCTTCCTGAAATTCCTCTTGAGGGATCAATGTGTTCAAAAACCGACACCAAGGGTCTAGAAACTCTGAGATGGTGCTTGGAAGTTTAGACCACAATTCCCGTGCACCTGGCCAAATTCTTAAAAGCCCACTGACTCACTCCGGGTTGGGTACTTCTTGTGGGAGACTGTGAAGGAAGCTCTGGTAATGTATTGCATTCAGGGTGTACACTCTTTGATCCGTTTTGAAGAAGGCAAAGTCCTCAGGGCTGTAGTTCCAAATGTGTAATAGGAGCAGTCCTTCGGGGAGCAATCCTATGTGACTTAAGGGGTCCAGCAGCGCTGTTCTTTTGTAGCTTAAAGCAGCAAATTGAAAATCAGAACTAAACTTTAAACTGAGTTGGTATGCAGCTTTCATGTATTTATTCAATGATTTGGGGCAACAAGTGGGGGGTACCCCTGTCCAATGGGGTGGAGGGTGCCATCCGGGACAATGATAGTATCCTCCAAAATTTGGCATATTTTTGGGCCTACAAAGAACTACACTTTAAAATTCAAGATTGTGATGTTCTCTCCTTTGGAGCAAGAGCTGACTAAACCATGCCACTGGAGTGGCTGATTTCCATTAACACCCGCCTGCAATCTGGCTGGGGCACAGGGAGAGATAGAGAGGGTAGGCCTGGCTTTCCTTCCTGTTGTTCTCTCTCTTTGAAGCCCAGTGGATGCATGTAAATGTGACAGCAGGAAGCACAGTAGTGCACACTTCAGTGCTGACAATCTAATGGGCCTCTAAATTCCCCTGCCCTACGATATACTAGTGACTTATAGGTAGTTTATATCCCTCTTGCCCTATTATATACTAGGGACTTGCAGTGTCTGTCCTTGCCAATTATAATTATTCCCAATTACCATTTACCTATTTCATCAGAGCACTGCCCTGGGCCTGATTAGCAGAGCCCAGGGCACAGTCAGTCAGTTACCACCAGCATCAGAATAAATGGGAGTGACCAAGCAAAAAGGATGATTTTTTTCACATAGCCCACTCCAAAATGAAATGTGATCGTAACTAACGTAGACCCTGTTAGTCCTCATCAGCAAAGTGGAAAAACTGAGAAAGGCCATCTGCATCGGCATTGGCACTTCCAGGTCTGTGTTCCACTGTAAAGTCCATTCCTCATAGAGAAACAGACCACACCAATAGCTTTGAATTCTCCCTCCTCATTTACATGATAAATCTGAGAGGTCTGTGGTCAGTTTGAACACATAAGTGAGTACCAAACAGGTGTGGTCTTGGCTTCTTGAAAGATCAAACCACAGGAAAGGCTTCCCTCTCAGTGGCACTCCACCTTTATTCTCTGGGTAGAAGTTGCCTGCTAATGAAGGCAACTGGTTGATCAAGCCCTCCTCATTTACCTTTGCCAACACTGATCTAATGCCTTGTTCTGAAGCATCTGTCAGAACCAAAAATTCCTTTGTGTAACCAGGAGCCAGTAACAGTGGTGTGAACACATAGCCTCTTCAAGAATGTCAAAGGCCTTCCGGCACTCTAGGGTTAGCATGACTTTCATTGACCTCTTTCTAGAAGTGGGTTATTTCAGGGGAGCCACAATGGTCCCATAGTTCTTAACAAACCGTCTAGAAAACCAAGAAATGCTTTGACCACTGTCTGGGTGATAGGAGTTGTCCATTCCAATATGGTTTGGATTATGGCCTGGAGAGGTTGTACATGGTCCCACACCTACAAGGTGACCCAGGTACACAACCTAACTCTGCCCTATTTGGCACAAACCAGCCTTAATAGTCAGGCCTGCCTGCTGTAGGACCTAACAAACCTCCTGCAGGTGACATCCCATTTGGAATTATACACAGCTATATCATCCAGATAAGCTACACTGAATTTCTCCAGCCCAGACTGAACCTTGTTCACCAACCTTTGGGAAGTGGCAGTGGCATTCTTTAATCGAAAGGACATTGCTTTAAACTTGTAATGTCCCTCTGGTGTGGAGAAAGCTGACCTCTCCTTTGCTCCTTCACTGTGGGCAATCTGCCAGTAGCATGAAGTCAAATTAAATGTACTCAGATACTTAGCAGCCCCTGACCTGTCTATAAACTTATCAGCTTTAGGTATAAGATGATTATCAGTCCCTGTGACTGCATTCAGTCCTCTGTAGACCACAAAAACCATTTATTTGTCCTGGGGACTGGCCCATGGACTGTCAGAGGGCTCAATTACCCCCAATTCAAAAATCTGTGCATCCTCGGCCTTTATGCTGGCCAACCTCTGTTGCTTTTTCTCGACAGGTAGGCTATCACCAGTGTCAATGTTGTGTATACATCAGCTGGTGGTACCTGGGATCAGACTGCAAACTGCTCCAGCACCTGCTTGCAGTCTCTGTGCTGTTGCAATTTGGGGGAGAGTACCACTCCCTCCACTTACCCATTATGCACATTGTTCAAGAGGAGATCATGCACTGGCTCAATCTCCTCTTCTCCTCCTTCTTCTGTGACCATCAACATTGTCATATCTGCCCTGTCTTGGTGGAGTTTCAACTTATTTACATGCAGGACCCGGTGAGTGTCCCTGAGGTTGTTTAAATCTACCAGGTAGGTTACCTCCCCTTTCTCCCTAGGACTGGATAGGGCTCAGTCCATCTGTTTTGCAGGGCCCTAGGAGCCACAAGAAATTGTCCTGGAGCATACTCAGTCAGGGTAGCCCTTTGGTAATGCCATTGCTTCATGTGTAAGGGTGGGTGAAAAATTCAGCTCTGCCAGAGGAGTTCACTGAGTTTTGCCAACTGTGTGTGGAGCACAGAAAAAACTCAGCAAAGTGACACAAGCAGAGTTGTTTTCTCTTTAACAACCCACCAACATTATTCTGGATAGCCGCTCACGAAAAAAAATCACTCACTGGACTGTCTATTGGTGAGATTTTTCAATATGGTCAGTGTGACAGGTCATAACTGCTCGCATTGATAAATCTGCCGCTTGCATTGAGAAAGCTGCTTCTGGAGTCGAATGTTTACTCGAGTGGCATAAAGCAGGAGCATCTTCTGGCGCGAACCTGATAGAACCGTTTGTAGTATTTTTGTAAAATCAGAGGAAACAGCAGACGGATGGCACAATTTCTCAGCATGACATAATTAAGCTGCATATTAACCCCTTCGATGCTCATGACGAGCTGAGCTCGTCATGCAGTACACTGGTCGTGTACTCATGACGAGCTGAGCTCGTCATGAAACAATGGAAATCTAGGTCCTGCAGCACAGCAGAATAATCTCCCTAGCAGCCAAGGTGTTAATAATGTCATGCTGAGAAATTGTGCTATCTGCAAGATCCATTTACAGTATTTTTGTTCAATGCCTAGGTTCTGAGGGACACAGGGTTACCCCATTATTATTAATGCGCTGATTTTACAGCATGCGACAAACTCCTGGCACAATAAATCAGTGAAAGCAAAGTGAATTAACAGACGTTGCCACTGGCAAAAAGTCAGAGCTGTACCGCCACTTCACAGAGTTCCACAAAGTGAAACTCTGCAAACTCTACTCAGTCCTATTCATGGCCTCCTGACTGGCCTCCAGTTTTCTGCTTGCCTTGAACATGTACTCAGCCATTTGAAATTGAAGGCCTAGAAAATAATCCAAAACATTTTCCTAGGCTTCTTTGAGAGGATTTTTTGAAGACTTTCTCACCAGGCACAATGGAACCCCAACAGGGTGCCCAAACAACTTAAGGGGACTAAAGCCAACCCCTTTTTGCGGGTCCTCCCTGTAGGCAGACAGTAGGCTTGGGATGAGAATATCCCATCTCCTCCTGAATTTGTCAGACAAACCATTCCTCAGGCCCTTCAGGGACTTATTGAACCTTTCCACCAGACCATTTGCCTGGGGGTGATATGGGGTTGTGAACTTGCAGGTAACACCACACTCTTCCCACATCACCTTCAGATAACTGTACATGAAATTTGTGCCCCTATCTGAAACAACCTCTTTTATGAAACCCACTCTGGTGATCACACCAAGTAGGCCCCTAGCCACTGTTGGTTCAGGGACTGTTTTGAGAGGTAGAGCCTCAGGATACTAGCTGGCATGGTCCACTACCACCAATATATATCTGCTCCCTAATGCTGTGGGTCGGTCTAGGGAACCAAACATGTCTACCCCCACCCATCAAAAGGTGTCCCAAACAATGGCAGTGGTGTCAAAGGTGTATTTGGCATGCCCCCTATCTTGCCACTGGCCAGACAGGTTGCACAGGAGCTGCAAATCTCTTTCACTTTGTCAGGCATGTGGGGCCAATAGAAATGGTTAACCAAATGGATCCAAGTCTTAGTCTGACCCAAATGACTTGCCAAGGAAATACCATGACACAAAGTCAGGAGGAACTCTCTGTACTTCTGGGAACCACTAACCTCTTTTTACCCCCTTTTTCCAGGTCTTTAGCCTCAGTGTAGAGAACACCATCCTCCCAGTAAACTTTGTGGAGTGACTGATATCACCCGTCTTTTGCCTGAAGTCTGTCTGCCTCAAGCTCTCAAGGTGGTACACTCTTTAACATGACAAATCTCTTCGCTGGAGGGTCCACCAGCTGCTGTCAGTCCTACCAAATCTGACCAACCTTGCAGATCTGGAATCCCTTCTACAGTGGGCAATTCCTCCGCCTCAGGGTCCGATAACTGCTGCACATCTGGAGTTCCATGGGCTGGCTCACCAGACCCAGTGCCCTTACCATTGTCATTGGATGCTTGACCCATTGTTCCAGGGCACACGTGTTGCGCATTTCCCTTTTGTGCAGGGTCACAACACACACCCACTCAGGGAGATCCAGCATCCTTTCATGGACCATTCTCTCCACCCCAACCAGTCATGCTTCAAAACCATTACCCAGTAGACAGTCTACTGGGAGAGCAGGGTACTCAACTGCATGCTTGGAGCCTGTCACATCTCCCCATTCCAAACTCACAATTGTCATGGGCTGGAGTTTGGCTCTGCTGTATGCATAGGTTACATGGTGATACACACCTGGTATGACCTACCTTGGGGAAACCAGTTTTTCAGTCACCATATTCACACTGGCTCCTGTGTCTCTCAAAGCCTCAACCTCAAGTCCATTGATTTTAGGCCTCTGCTATTTCTCTCCATGCTTGGAGGCATGATGGCCAGGATTGCATGTTCCACCCCGCACAAAGACACTAAGTTTGCCTATGTCAAGCCCTTCCACATCTATAGGACAATCTCCACCCAACACCTATGCTCACAATTTCCTGGGACTGCCTTCAAGTGGGGTCTTCTTTGTGCAGACCACATCTCCCTCCTTCTGTCCTACTGGATGACAATCAAAACACTGACTTGTTTTCATCAGATCACAGAACTTTCCTGTGTTTGCAGGGTTAAAGGACTTTCCCCAAATACCTCTTCTTCTTGAAAGTGGCTTGGCTTTGTGTCTCTCCCCCTGTGTACATTTTTAGATCAGTGATGACTCTTTCTTTTTTTGACCTTCTTTCCCATGGCCTTTCCCCTGTCCTCAATTCTAGCTAGCTAGTAGAATCTGAGTAAGGTTTTGCTCTTCCTATATTAAATTATGAAGCCCCTCATAATAGCTCACTTGGCTACCACAATTCAAGCCCTGTTGTGCCTTTCGCTAAGATGTGCACAAAGTCAACCCCGTACTGTGTATTAACTTTTAGGGTGTCCCTGAGCTTCACTCTGTACTACTTTGGGTTCAGAACAAATTTCCTGAGTAAACAATGCCTCATGTGGGAGAAAGATTTTGCCTCAACCCCCCCTGCAGGTTCAGGAACCTATCCGTCCCAGATACTGTGATCATTTTCTACAGGACTAAACCCCAGTGCTTAGTATGGACCCCTCTCATCTCACAGGCCCTATCAAATGCAGCCAGCCATTTCTCAAAATCCTCACCCTCAGGATATATGAGAACCATTCCAGTCTGGAGCCTGGGATTAAATCCACCACCCCTGGTTATCCCGGTATCTACTTCAATGTTGCTGTCACCTTCCTCCCTTGCCCACTTCTTCTCCAGGGCCAATATTCTCTTTTCCAAACACTAAGGCGCAAGCTCCCTCTCATTAATGGACATCAGTGGGCCCTGTACAGGGTACCCCGTCTTACCCCCTTTAGCTGTAAGTATAAAACTGGTGGTTGAAGAAATGGAAAGGTAATCATCATTCACTTCTTGGAGGTGGTTGGAGGGGTCTTCCTCCCCTTCCTCTTTCTCTGGAGCTGCCTGTGCCCAAGCCTTAAGGGACCTAATCAACTCGGCTTTCCTGATCGTGTTGCTATCATGTAGCCTCCTAGACCTACACTGAACCCTAAACTCAGCCACTGTGCGTTTGTTCAGTTTAGCCAGCTCCAGCTACATAGTACCCCTAGTTTTGGGTCACACGCACTTCACATATCAGCAAAAGAGCAATAGATTAAACATCAGTTTCGGTCCAAATTCAAAAATCAAATGTTTTGTTGGAAGTCAATTTAGTGGAATTTTAAAGGTATTAACTGATTTTACTGTATGGTGTAATTTAAACACAAGCCCACATACACATAGAAGGAATGTATGTTTCATATGTATTTTGGGCCTCTTATGTCTGCTAACTGAAAAAATAATCTCAAAGGTACGAGTAACTTGGGGATGAAATTCGTATGGAATACAGGTGGAGCTCTGAGATTCCCCTGTGAAATCTAAAATTCTATGTCATGTATCCCTGGTAAATATTAGTTTCTCCTCAGAGTTTCATGTGGACATTTGGGGTGCAGAAAGTAGCTGAAACCTTTGGAGGGCAGTGGAACCATAACTGAGTTGCTTCTTTGTACCTCATCATTCTGATGTGAATGGTAATGGATGCAGTTATTTCCTTTTAGAGGGTGAAAATTTGCTCAGATATTAGCTATTCCAGGCACTTGGAATGGAAATACCTACTGGAATCGGAGATTTCAGCCATCCATCCCATTCCAAATTCCAACCTAATTATAGAATATTTGCTTGCTGGTGAAATCCTGTACTGTGTGCAAAATCTTTAAAACATTGAAGAGTTATAAAGTGTATACACTATGCAAACATTCACTAGCAAAATGTCTGTCACATATTACCTTGATTTTGCACGTAATTGTTACTACATACAAAATCATTGCAAGGTTGCAGGAAATAAACAATTCGATAGTTTCTAACATTAGAACATTCTGTTTGAAATATTCTGAGCTATAACATTGTTCTATTCTGCATTATGCAAGTTGTTTATTTTTTTACCAACGTTTATTTTCTAGATTAATGAAAACACCCTCTCTAATCACAAAAAGGCATGTGAGAATGGTGCAAATCCATATCCCATCTACGCTGCAGTGGAAAAAAGTAACATCGTAAATGACAAAAAACACTCTCCTGGTAAGAAATTTAGTATACACATTGATTAAACTTTTGATGGAGATCCATTCCCTCAGCACAAAAAAATCTGAAGGACATATACACGAAAAGGTGCCCAAACCACTTTCTCTAAAGCAAAATCGGTGTACCACAGTCCAATTTAAAAGGTAATCCTGTTTTATGTGATCCTGAAAGCCTTTATACTATGCAAAATGTCCAGGGGTACTTTGATAAAATGTCCCTGGTACAGTCAAGCGATTTAGGGCCAGATGTACAATGTCTTTTTTGCATGCGCAAACGGGTTTGCGAACCCGTTTGCGCATGCAAAAACCAATAGGGGTATGTACCATTCCAAAATAGCGAGTCGCAATTTATTTATGACTCGCTATTTTGGAATTCCGAGTCTCTATTAGGAAGGGTTGTTCCCTTCCTAATTGCGAGCACAACCCCATGAACAAATGTTTTGCGACCTCTTAAAGAGGGTGGTAATGGGGTCGCAAAAGGCAGGGGGTCCCCACCTTCCCCTTTGCAAAAGCAGGGGGAAATATTTTTTAAGGGCAGGCAGTGGTTCTAGGGACCACTGCCTGCCCTTAAAAAATGAAACAAAAACGTTAATTGTTTTTAAATGCATCCCATTTTCCTTTAAGGAAAACAGGCTGCATTTAAAACAAAACATCTGCTTTATTAAAAAGCAGTCCCAGACATGGTGGTCTGCTGAGCCCAGCGAGAGGTCCATTAATATTAATGAGCCTCGTAATTTGCGACCCCATTGGTAATCGCAAAACAGTGTAATAGCACTGTTGTACATGCATAATAGAGAATCACAAATTGCGAATTGCAAAAGAATCGCAATTTACAAGGTGCTATTTTGTGCGTCGTACATCTGGCCCTTTCACAATGAACCCTGACAAGCTTAATAATCACAATGTTTTGATGTTTGTCTTATGGAAAAGATTTTTCTTCTTTTTAAACATAGTTAGCATAGTTGGAATCCTTTACAGCATAATTATCACCTGGTATTCCAAACGTTTTAGAAATCAAAATGTATAACCTAGATAAGTTGGTATCATGAAACCAGAAATTCAATATATCACAGGCAAACAACAGAGATGGGTTTATACAAAATTTCTTTCATTTAATTTATACAGGTGTTTTTCATGACAATTTCTGTCAGGACTGTGTGTACCCCTATTTCAGAACAAGTACGGATACGAAGATATTAACAAGAGTCGTAACGCAACACACTCCTTATCAGCATGCACGAGAACAGCTGGCACGTGTTTCGTCGCATCCAGTGACCTCCTCAAGGCTCTCGAAAATAACTTCAATAGTCGTATTAATGACCGACCATATTTCGTCTTAGACTGTACAGGACGCAGTTGTAGCATCAGGATCCAACAGTGTTCTAACATTTAAATATTGCCCATAGGATGATCACTTGTTGGGCAAGGAAAGTCCAAAAAATCAGGCTCAAATACAGCTACCAGTAAGCTTGCTGCAAGTCCATAATAAGTCAAATCAAGATGTATAGTATTAACAGGTGTTGTGTTTTCAATAGTATGGTCTGACAGTACGATGCGGTTTCAAAGTGCCAGAGAAGTAATCATACTAACCATATTCGAATGCCAGGGAAACTGTATACCCTTCAAAATGTGGTCGCGGAAATACACCAGTGATTACATGCCGATCAGGGCTATGATTGGCCCCTTGCATATAAATCAGCCATCCGCAGCCGTGGGATCCCAGTTTATTAGTCAGCAAAAAGCTGTTGTAGAGTATCAACAGTCTCAATGATAACAGGAACAACATGAATTTGAAGAATGATGATAATAGATTATTAAGGAGACAAGAAAGGAAGTGACTCCCTTATTGTATTTCCTAATTAAAAGGAAAAATCCTAAGCATTACCATAAATAGAATATGTACTAGCAAGAAATGTTTTCCAAAGCTGGATGAAAATTGCAACATTACCCTGCAATCTGTGAATTAGTAGCCCTCTTCGCATTTCATAGCATGATCAATGGAACCATCGGTGTGGCAGCTCTACTGTAGGCTAAGAGATCCCCAATAGGCAGGCTGGAATCTCTAGCTGAATGGCAATCCTCCACCAGGAATTGAAGGCCATGACCTCTGCTGTGCTGGTAGGCCATGGCCAAAGTAAATTACCTTCTACGTTTTTTGGTGATCTCAATGCAATAAATAGGGGTTAATATAGGGGATCATGGGAATTCCTTACGGTACTTGTGTGTTCTTATTTCTTATTAATGCGGATCACTCAGAGAAGTTAAAGGCAAATGTGTAACCACCTCGTAATACTGATTGCTGGGTCTGTCCCCTCGGCATAAAATAAATTGCACTATATCCATGTAGGTTAATGATGTCAGTACAGTGTTTAGATATCAGCTATTGATTGGGCCTCTGGATTTGGTTTTAGGAGGTATTGAACAAACATTGGGCACTGACCCAGACATGTTTTTGCTGTAGGTTCTAGTTACTGCGTACCCCCACTTTTAGGGCAGATGGCAGAAGGCTTTATTTCTGGAAACAAGACCCGGTTGCTCAGGCTGCTGAGAAATTTAATGGGATCATCCATTTACTCCCTAACATTTTCTTTAGGAGATTGTTCTAAGATATTTAGAATTGACTAGGGTCAAAAAGATGGCCGTAAACCAAATTCAACACAGTCTGTTACTTGGCACTGGCACATGTAGCGACTAAAGGAGGAATCAGTGCCAAATAACTCTAGATACATTTTAATAACTTTACCTGTCCAGCGGGTTAGATTTTGACTAAAAGGGAACCATGGACCCAAGTTCCATTGTATGCACAGATTCTGTCTTGATGCCTGACTACAAGAAGATCAATCGGTTTTATATTTTAACTCCGGCTTTTGCATTTCGAACTCCAGATTTATAACTATTGGAACTGAGGAGAGACAGAAATGGGTATATGAGAAAAGTCTGGTGGTTCACAGACCCGCCCAGTCTCCCTTCCTATCTTTAAAAACATGGATGGTCTAAAGGGAATACATGTAACTACTGTTGACACTCTGTATTCTTAGGGATGCAACTTCTAAGAGAGAATGCGGAGATACACAGTTACTCAGGAAATTGATGATTTTACATGAGTTAATCAAGAGCATGCACTCAGCAAGTTTAAGGTGGCTAAATGCTTATTTAAGCCTATGGGTGATAAAACAATGATGAACACAGGCCAGGAGGTAAAGACTGCAACAGGAGTTCAAAGTGTTGAGATTCTGGACTTCTGGGTCAGAAGAGTGAGCTAATTAATGTACCAGTGAACATAGACATTTGCACTCCTTTGATAACCAATGTCATCAAGACTACAATTGTAGACCCTTTGCTCCCGTTATGCAAGGAGGCAGATATTTTTGAAAAGAGAAACACAGACTTCCCAAGCTGCTATTGTCCGATTTCTCTATTGGACAGCACAGCTAAAATCCTACTGAGTTTATTATTGCAAAGGATGGAGGACTATGTAGAGCAGCATAAGATCCTCCCGATGTCCACTTTGGATTATGCGGGCTGGGTACTGGTGGAACAAAGTTAAATTTTTCGTCTGATCATTGGAAAATATGTCAGGGTGAGGAGAGGGGCCATTCATTTGGAATATATGGACCTCTCACAGACTTTTGACATGGTCCACCACTCTAAATTGTGGAACATAATGGAGAACTTGTTCTTTGAAAACACCTGATTGATATTCTCCTATGTTTGCACTGGCATACCTTGGCAAAGGTACAGTTTGGAACAAATGGCAAACTTACACCTAGTATCAACTCCACCTTAGGGGTTCGCCAAGGTTGTGTCATGGCCCTTTTCTTATTCCTCATTTATATTAACAGGCTGTCAAATTCCTGAGCGAGACAGGGAAAAATATGCCCAACTGGGCAATCTCACAGTCCCAGTAATTTTTTATGCAGACAACGCAGTTCTTATTTCCAAAGCTGCAACCTCGAAACACTGTTAGATGCCTTTGGCTTGGTATGACCAACTTTGGGCTACAGACAAACTCATCTGAATCCTTCATTTTGACTATGGACCCCAAACACATAAACTAAAACATTTCTGCAGGAAACGGTAATCTGCAGCAATATGTGCGGCTCCGCGTAGAGGTGAGGACGCACCGCACTCACTAGGAAATACCGAGGCCGCTGAAGAGAGGCACAGGAGGGCCTGAGGAGCGGATCGTGACAGTGCCGGTGGCAGCTGAATGCCGATGTGGGAGAGGTGAGCGGCAGCGCTAACAAGCAGAAGGACCTCCCCCCCCCCGGCATATGATCTGCTGCCTTGTGACCGCGAGCAGTGCTGCTGGGGGTGGTGTGGACAGCCTGAGACGCCCGGGGTCCCGAGATAGGCAGCAGACAGAGCCCGACATTTGCCTATCGGGCATCGCCGATGGAGGTGCCAAGAGCTCCATACCACTATTTCGACTGTGAGCGCCTGATTGGCGGGAATACCTGGGGAATACATCCCCCTCGCTTCGTGATCTCTTTTGCGCACCCGTTCTGGTGGAGGGGAAGAGCGGCCGCCATTTTGTTCTGCCGGGGCAGCTGCGCCCGAGGTTCGGCACTTGGAGCCCCGGCCCGCGGTTTGCCCGCGGACAGCAGCCGAACACAGCTCGATGCCATAGTGTGCTCCTGCCTTCCCCCTGCGACCATTGTGAGCTGTTAATGCACTTTGGCAGAGGAGACACCACCTCCGAAATTTGGTGGCCATTTTGCAATGAGAGTGCTGGTGCCATGCTGGCGGTGCCCTATGTTAGGAGGCACATACGAGTGCAAACTGGATGATTGGATGAACACTTTGCAAGCATATATCCCGGGGATCTCAATTGCTGGCGCCTGCTTCCCTGGGCTATTAGATTACATTGAGGTGCTGCCTGGGCAACAGCTGCTGTCATCCTGCTCTACCATCCTATGGGAACACCCTGAGCGGACACCTGCACCTAACTAAGGGAAGGACAGAATGGAAAACATTTTGAGTGCCTCAAGTGAGGAGATTGAGATGCAGGCCCTACTGGACTTCACCACACTGAACCTTGCATAAACATGGTTGTTGAGGCCGCACCGCGGGGCACTGCGCTAGACTGATTTACCAGGATCTTCTGAGGTAGCCTTGCCTGTGGTTGTTGCCTACCCTCCACTGGCTCGCAACATGGGGCGCACCGACGCCAAACAAACGAAGATTCCATTTGAGGCATGAAAAACACCTAGGTCGCAAAGTGCGGAACAAGCTGAGTCTGACGCTGCAAATGTGCCGGAAGAAGATTGGAAATCGATACTGCTTCGAATGAAGCAAAGTCTCACCTCTATAGACGCCAAAATGGACACGATGAACCTGAGAATGGAAGCTGTAGTTAATAAACTGGATCAACATGAGTCGTGGATTAAGGAAATGGAGACCAGAGTTTCGGACCTAGAGGATGGTGCAACCACTACTAAAGGTCAGGTCACGCAAATGGATAAGCTGCTCCGGATCATCGCTGAAAAGAACGAGAATTTGGAGACTCGCTCCAGAAGGAACAATGTGCACATACTAGGCCTTGCGGAATCCACCATTGTGGGCCGAATGGAGGATTTCATTGAACAACTGGAAATAAACCTGTTTGGCAGAGACTCATTATACACACATCTCACGGTGGAAAGATTGCATAGATCACTGGTGGCTTGCCCTCCTCTGGGTGCACCACCGAGACCGGTGATAGCCCGCTTCTTAAACTATCGAGAGAGAGATGCGGTGCTGCGCAGAGCTCGTGAAATGAAGCAGGTGCCTTACGAGAACACGACGCTGCCATTTTTCCCAGATTTCACCCAGTGGGTACAGGAGGCCAGACGGAAATTCTCTGCGGCCAATAAAAAAACTCCAAACACAGGACATCCCCAACGCCATGTTATATCCGGCGAAATTGAAGATTACTCATCAAGGAAAACAACACTACTTTTAGAACTCGCAACAGGTGAAGGACTATCTTAAGAAACACTGCAAGACCGCGACCGAAGAGTCAGGATCGCGAGTACGCTCTGGATCTCAATCCCCACTATCGGACCCGGACTGATTTGCTTTGATCCAGCAGGAACTTACAAAGGCTCCCCTTTACCCTCTGTCATTCATAGACTGGCTTATCATGGTGATGTATAACTGTATGCTCTGTATTGCCACGTGATCTGCTCGGTAACTTGCCTCCGTCCCGCCGACACTGCCTAACTCACGGCGTGGTAGTGGGTGGGTGTGAGTAAGGAGGATGAGGGGCAGGTCGTGTACCCCTGGTGTACCCCCTGTAAGGGCATACTCCCAATAGTTTTGTTGTAGAGGGACTGAGTAATAGTTGACATATGAAAGTATTTTGGGTGGGACGGTATTAAGTACCTGGCGAGTTGGGGATGCCAGTGTGGGAGAAGGGAATGTACCCCGAGTGTTTAGTTGCTCATTATTCACCTACTATTGATTCTTGACGTAAGGCTGAGCGTAAAGTATCGAACGTATAAAAAATGACAGATAATGTATGTGCTGCGACTAATGTCAAGGTAATGTCGTGGAATGTGCGGGGGCTAAATAATCAGAGGAAAAAAAGGCAGGTGCTGGATTACCTAGATAGACACCACATTACAGTGGTGTTACTGCAGGAAACACACTTGAGCCCTGAGCCCGCACCAATGTGTGCCTCAAGGTGGGCCTCACACCACTGCTTTGCATCATATTAGACCTATTCTCGTTGGGGTCGCCATTTTGGTTAAGAAGGGGCTCTCATTTGTACCCGGCGGAGTGGAGACGGATGCAGGGGGTCGGTTTTGCCTGCTCTGGGGAAGACTCCACTCTTATGATGTAACATTTGCAAACTATTATGGGACAAACACTGATGAACACCAGACTCTGGAACAAGATTCAAGAGATAGGGACTACATATGTGGTATGGGGGGAGACTTTAATACAGCATTGCAGCCCCGAATGGACAGGTCCCGTGCATTACCGTCACACTACACAAACACACTTTAGATACTGCACGATCTCATTCCTGACAATTCTATGATTGACTCCTGGAGGCACATGCACCCTACATCGATGGGGGGCAAACACTATTCAGCGGTTCATGCATCCTGGGCTAGACTTGACTATGTGTTTTTATCAATGGGAATGCTGGGTTGGCTGGGGAGCGTGACATACCTTGCCCGTACATACCACTCCCCTGTTGTAGTAGATATGAATATCCCTCATAAGCTGTCCCCGTATATTAACTGGCGCCTTAACCCTCTACACTTGCAGGACGCGGTCTTCAAAGCAGAGATGCAGCAGGATATACAAGCCTTTTTCGACCGCAATGTGGATTCCGTCCCGAGCATAACTGTAGTGTGGGAGGCGTTCAAAGTTACAGTGAGGGGTGGTGCATCCCCAAAAATATTACGCACTGACTTTGCAACATTAGAAAAGAAACTTAAGGCATTAGAATGCGAGCTTAGCGCTAACCCTGACGATCACACACTTCGAGCCAATATACGTACTGCACCGACGGAATGTTAGAACTGGCTATTTCTGGTGGGCTAAGGCTGACGCCAAAGCCAGGCAGAAACCACCATTCTAGTCAGGGCAAGGAAGTCACACGCCAAGATAACCCCTGCTCACCCCCTTCGTAGCTTGGCACGAGCAGTCCGGCTAAACTCGGAGGCGATGTGTAAAGCATTTGCGCCACCACACAACAGCAACAACATCCTAGGCACACCACAAAAGGAACTCCACACAAGGTTATATTAAAATAACTTTTGTATTGTAAAAACACATCAGATAAAAATCACACATGTACATTGTGCCAACTGGCACGGGCAACATTCATAAGGGATTATTTACAGGACAGGGCCACATGGGCCACTGTCAGAATCAACACTTTTAGAAATAGAAATACTGTCAGAAATTAGAATAAAAGGATATAAAATCACTGTAGCACAAAATAACAGTTATAAATCACATCCATTAACTACTGGGAACAGGTAAGTACCACCTACGCAACCCTAAACACCTTAGGAGCCTGTCACACAGGGGACCAGGACCTCACTAGGACCACCTAAGAATACAATACATTTAGGGGTATAAACAAGAACACATTACCCATGATGTATGAAACACATTCAGAGGAGTAGCAAAGGGAAACACATTATGCATAAACCTACACATTCAGCGGTGTTAAGAACAAAGCACATGATGCAATAAAAATACATTCAGAGGTACCAGAACAATACAATAGCGCAAAAATCACATGATGTCTAAAAACATTCAGAGGTGCAGGAATAACACATGATGCAAGAAATCACATTCAGAGGTGCAATAACCATACAATTGCGCAAACCCTACATAAGCCACCACCTGTGGCAGTCCCTAGGCCAACTGGCCTTGTTGGGGCTAAGACGCCCTGTGTCTCAATGTCAGGGGCCTAAACGGTGCAGGTGCCCACTACTTGCTGGGCACCTGTAGACAATCACAAGACCTAAACGGTGCAGCTGCCCACTAATTGCTGGGCAGCTGGGAGTTTCTAACTGCAACAGGGTCCTCACTGACCCTTAGGCGCGAACTGCGCCCACAGCTGGAGCCACGCAGGCTCTGAAAACACACGTTGGAGCCACACAGGCTCTTAAACAATTATGGCCCCGCCGTTGGAGCCACCTGGGCTCGGGAAACACACCTTCCCTCAGGGAGCCTCTCGGGGCTCTAGACAACATGCCCTCAGGGAGCCTTCTCAGGGCTCTACAACGTTGGGGCGACCCGCTGCCAATCGGGGCCGCCCTGGCTCTGTGCCTCTCAACCGGCACCCCTAGGCTTCCTCTGCTCCCACGGGGAGCGAAAACAGATATGCCCCTTCAGAGCCTCTCTGGGCTCTACCTCCACATTGGGGCGACCCTCTGCCAACCGGGGCCGCCCTACTGGCAGTATCTAGGCCCCCTTGAAGCCCTCGTGGCTTCATACACAAAATGGCCCTCGAGCCCTCTTAGGGCTTACAGACAAGTGGGGCCTCGCGGGGGCCTCTCAGCGCCCCCCGCAAGGACTCGGCACAACTGGAGGGAGGGCGGGCACCGGCAATGTGCCCCGAAGCCCTCCCCTCCTTCTGCAGGCACTCACCGGCTCTCTGGGCAGCGTGGGGCTCCTCTTCGGTCCCGGAGCCCCGCCGGTACCTCCAGCCGCCTCTTCTCTGGGTGCGGGGCTCTCCCAGCCTCACGGGAGCCCCGCGCCATCCTTCTCTCCTCACCTCGCGGCTGCCATTCCTCGGCACCCGGGCTGTGGGGGCGGGACTTCCGGCCTGTCGCGCTAGAATTGGCCGGCCGGCCAACCACTTCCAGGTCGCTGCGGGCAGCACAGCGGCCCCGCTTAGGCAGGCAGGCGGGGAATCACGATTCGAGGGGTAGCACCCTCGATAAAAACAATAAAAGTGCTACAAAGCGCTTGGGGAAAAACTAAAGCGCTCTCCGCGCTATAAATGAAATACAGCGCTTCTTGGCCAACATAAGGCGCTGGGGGAGAGATAAGGCGCTCCAAAGCGCTAGAGGCAACAATAAAGCAAATAAAAAGTCCTTCAGTAGTCCAGGAACTCAGCAGTCCAGGAATAAAAGAGGGAGCAGCATAGCCCCCAGCAGGAAAATCCTCCAGCATCCAGGAAAAGTCCATCAGGTGTCCAGGGGCTGGGCAGGGCCCAGGGATTCCCCTGAGCCCAAGCAGCAGCACGCCCCTGGCAGATTCAAGTTAGAAACAAGAACATTTTGGAAGGGGACACAGCCCCTTCTTATACACAGAAAAGTCTTTGAAGTCTTTGTGCAGGCAGTGTGAGAACCAGCTAGAACTGGTTATAGGGAAGTCCTGTTAGTATCAGGGACAGAGGTGACAGTCGCCCAGCAGGGAGGTGGAGCCAGCATTGTGGCAGGCAGGCACAGCCCTTCACTATCAGGTGCTATCTCCTCTCACTTCCCTCGCAGCAGATGCTGCCTTTCATCCACGGGCTGACTCAGACAACCTCCTGGGGGCTCTGCAGCCCCTGTCACACTCAAACCAGACAGTCAATCCACAAGCAGGCCCAGGCACTCCTGGGCCAGGCTCACCAGCTAATCACGTGCCAGCAGACTCACTACACAAATATGCCAACTTCTAAAAGTGGCACTTCTAGACTAGACACAACCATGCCGCATACACCATTACGCAGCATTCAATCTCACGAGTTCGCACATATCAAACTCGACCCTGCACTCCCCACACATCAGGAACTACCATGGGCATACATATTCCCCCTTCATTCCTATGGGAGGGCAGGTCACTCACCACATATACACAGAGAGCTCACGCACTTTACACTGTACCACAGTGAAAAAGTGCGCAGAGGCCTAAAATCCCCAACACCAGGTTCCAGAAACAGGCTAGGAAAAAAGCAAAACGTTTCGGGGTGAACCTGCCAAAAGGGCCAGGTCCAACACTGAACATGAAGAACTAGCTGATAGGGAGTGTAAACTGCGGGGTCAACCACACATGGCAAGAATATATGGAGAAGGATACAGACCAGGTAGAGCTCTTGCAACCGCGACTCGGCCTCCTAGATTCTCCAATTATGTGACGGAGATACATGACACGCAGGGTATCATACACAGAAACCTCCCGGAGCAACTCACTGTGTTCAGGGATTTTTATAGAGGCCTGTACTCTTCCAAGACGGGCTCCCCGCTTGACCTGGCGGGTTACCTGGATAACACTGCATTGGCCTGGTTGGGAGATGTCCAACGGAAATTACTTAACCTAGATTTAGAATTAGATGAGATCACCGAGGCTATTATGCAGATGAAGTCTGGACGAGCTCCCGGGTCTGACAGACTGCCGATAGTTCAGTAAAACATACACCTCAATTTTAGCCCCCATCCTGAAGGAAGTATTTTATTCGGCGCTGGAGGAGGGATGCCTGCCCGTAACCATGCGGGAAGACTTTATCACCTCCTTGCTAAAACCAGGGAAACCCCCAATGCACTGTGACTCGTATTGGCCCCTGTCGCTGCTAAACTGTGATACCAAGATACTCGCTAAGGTCCTGGCGACCAGACTAAATTTATCGATGCAGCAACTTGCACTGCCAGACCAGGCGGTATTTATCCCGAATCGAGCCACGTCGCACAATCTCAGAACCCTGGCTGTCGTTCTGCAGGATATTGACCCCAATTGTTCAGCAGTGGCAGTGTTCCTGGATGCTACCAAAGCGTTCAACTCCCTAGGGTGGGATTACCTGCTGGGAATATTGAATCGCATGGGAATACCTGCTGCCTTCCTCCAGTAAATACATCTATTGTACTCCCGACCAGTAGCATCTGTGCTCCTCAATGGCACTAGATCCCCCTCTTTTTCGGTTTCCATGGGGACACGCCAGGGCTGCCCCTTATCCCAAAATCTTATTCGCCTTGGCAATAGAACCGCTAGCCGCTAAATTGCGTCAGCATCATAAGGATAGGGCGCTGGCGTACCCCTCCAGGCAACTGCTTATTTCATTATACGCATGACGCTTTATGTCAAAAAACCGCAAGACAACCTCAACCCGGTACTGCGGGAAATCACTAAATTTGGGGCCATATCAGGAATCCAAATTAATTGGGCCAAGTCTGCGGTTTTCCCACTCACAGATAAGACCAAGCCTCACCAGTTAGATTACCCACTAGTTTGGGAATTGGAAGAGCTCAAATACCTGGGCATACATATTGTCAGAGACAGAGACGCATTAATGAAATCTAATTATGATACCACTATTGACAAGATTACGGATTCTATTACAAAATGGCTACGACTCCCCCTCGCCATGGTGGGGAGAATATCGCTGATCAAAATAGTGCTTTTACCAAAGTTGTTGTACCTCTTCATTAATATGCCATACCATCCCGGTCCCTTTTTTTTACCACACTTAATTTCCAACTCACTAGACTTATATAAGGAGGAAAGCAGGCACTAATTATGGTACCACTATTGACAAGATTACGGATTCTATTACAAAATGGCTACGACTCCCCCTCGCCATGGTGGGGAGAATATCGCTGATCAAAATAGTGCTTTTACCAAAGTTGTTGTACCTCTTCATTAATATGCCATACCATCCCGGTCCCTTTTTTTTACCACACTTAATTTCCAACTCACTAGACTTATATAAGGAGGAAAGCAGGCACGTCTGAATCTGCCTACTATGATGCTGCCCTACCATCGGGGAGGATATGATGTGCCTGATTTTGAATATTATTATTACTGTGCGCAGGCGCACTTTACGACGTATTGGTTCCACCCACCGCCTTTTATGCCCCACTTAGCAGTTGAGGATGGCTACATGGCCCGACACCCCCTGTGGCTTATGTTTTCACGACAGTGAAGGAGCGTGAGAGAGAACTGTCCACGATAGACTGTACCATTCCTAAATGGCACAAAATAGCCCATAAGCTTGAGTCCCACATGCTGTACTCTCCCAAGATGACCTTGCTGCGCAATCCCCTTTTGCAGGTTACGTGTGAGGGCATCTGCCGAAAGATGCTTGACAATTTTAATTACTCTACTTGGGGAGACCTCTTCATGGGAGGGCAATTTCGTACTAAAGAACAGTTTTTCACTACACGTCCACCAACCATAATGGATACATTTCTGTACACCCGGCTCCGACAGAGTGTGAAGGCTGTCACCCCTGCATTTCTGAGGAGCCAGCCACATTGGAGCCTCTATATGCTTTCTTACAGACAAGCCCACCCAAACATGCCATCTTTCTTCTGTATAAACACACACAAACTGCAGCCCCATCTCGCCCTATTAGAGCCAGGAAAGAATGGGATAAAGACCTGGACACCCCACTGACAGATGACAAATGGGAGCGCAGCTGCGGTCAGACGGTCTCTGTCACTTTGAATAGTAGATTGCGACTTATACACTTAAAATGTTTACATAGACTATACCAAACCACGGCCACACTCCACAGATTCCACCTCAGAGATGATGATCGATGCGCTTGCTGTGGCGGGAAGGCGCGGATTTCCTGCTTCTGGCGTGGAGTTGCCCCCTATGGGCGGAATATTGGACACAGGAGTTTGGTTGCCTCTCTGGCATGTTGGGGATACCGCTGACACCATGTATACTAGTAGCACTATTGGGTCTGTCTCACAACATCAACACATCCCACAAAAAATTCCTTGCTACGGGGCTCCTCCTGGCAAAACGGCATTTAGCATGCCGATGGGGGAGAGGGTGCGTGCCTAAATTCAAATGCTGGATACACACATTGTCTACTTGGTAAGAAAATATGAGCTACTATGCAGAACTATTGCCCACTGCATCACGCCCAAAAGACATTTGGGGCCCGCTCACCTCCTACTTGCTTGCGCATGAGGCGAAGCCCGAGGGAGAGGCAGAAATTGCAGGTTTGGACGCTGGAGACGAGTCTGGGCCGTGAGTGACACATCGGCCGCATAGATGGGACTGGCGAGTATAAGAAAAGCATAGTGTTGATGTCAAAGGGGGAAATTAATGTTGTTCTGGAATGTTGATGTATGCGGATGTCCTGGTGGGGACGTAAAGAGGGGCTGAAGAGGAAATTTATCAGGTTTACGTGCTTCTGGAACCTGGATTATCTGACCTTTGTATGGCGCCCGCCCTGATGTTGATTGCACTACACGACTCAATTATTTTTTCTATTACAGAATGGACTGCGATGCTAGAATGCTCGCCAACGTCAAGGACACTCGAAAGACGGGGGGCAGTTGATGTTTTGGATAGATTGATGCGGGAAGGTGCTAATCTCTATAGACTATGCTGGCCTTCACGAATTGCTGATTTATTATTGCACTGATGTACCGCACAATTTCTCAATAAAGGTTTTTTGAAAAAAAAAAAAAATGACAGTTAAGGGGCTAAGGCAGTGGTAGAAGTGGGCGGGGACGGGAGGGCACGGCGTGCCCCTACTTTTGAAATTCAATACAGTCCGTTCCCCTACTTGTTTATTTTAAAAATGCGTCCCGAGACGGCAGGGATGGTCTGAAGGTAAAAAGTATTGCGAGACGGTCCAGCCCTGTGTGATGAAGTTTGAGGAAGGCGCACGACGTCCTCCCCTTCCCCTCTGTATCTGGGGCCAGGAGCCGGCCCAACAACACTGTAGGAGAAGTGTTTCCCTGGAGGAGTAATCAATCAGCAGCGAAAACGGCTTCCTTTGATGGCCCGGCTCCTGCAGTGATTTACACCTCATTTAGTACCGGCCCCCCTGCCTGCCCCCACTGTGAACAATTCAATAGTCACATCAGACTGATGGCGCCACAAGGAAAGTCCAGGTGTGGAATTTGTGACAAACTGCCCAAACATTGGCGCTTTTAAAAAAAAACAAGCATTTGCAATGAAATAGGCCTCGCATTTGCGAGGGTTTAAGCTATTGCCATTATAAATGACAATGCCTTTTATTTATTTTTTAAAAACCAACACGTAAATAAAAGGCATTGCCATTTACAATGCAAATAGCTCAAACTCTCACAACTGGGAGACCTATTGCATTGCAAGTGCTTGTTTCAGTAGGGAAAGGTTTGAGGCAGTTTTCCATTTTACACCCTAATGATAGTAATAAACAAAACAGTGAGGACCGGAGCTATCATGTGGGCTATACCATACAATACTTTAGTAATTTCTCCACCCTACAGCTAAAGTTGTACGTGCTGCAGTCACACCCTCACAAAAATTAAAAGGCTTAACGCTAACCTGCCTAATCGGTGGATTAACCTGAAGCAGCGCTTCCCTAGTGCTCTGCAGTGGTAAAACGACGAGGGGCACCTAGTTCATTTTGTAAGATTAGGTAAATGGCGGTCCATTCAGTTCCACAAACCACACTAGCACAGGGTAAAAATGTGGCAAACCACATCACCTCAGGTGCACTGCTCCTAAAGGAGAAGAAGGGGTTAGTGCTCCATTTAACACATGTGCAAGATCGGATGCACCATGGCCATATATAGGATGCACTGCCCCTCTCTGTGCTGTGGTGTACCTTAACTAGGTACACCAGGCGCAGACGGCACACTGCGCCCTTACACATTCATTGCGGTGTTTGGAGTGCCGCCACTAATTCACACATGCATTGTGAACAGCACATTAGTGAAAGGCAGACCTGATATTTGAAGTTGCTGGTCTGTCTTTCATTGCAGGTGGGTGCCCAGTCTACATCTCAAAGGGGGCAGATATTCCTCTGCAGATGGAAGCACCGAAGCCACCTGCCTGCAATCTGGTGCCTGGGTGCCCTGAAACCTTCTTGACCCTCTCACAGGGGGGCGACTCTTTGCCTTTGTGCCTGTGGCTGTAACATGGCATTAGTGTTAAGGCAAAGGGTACCCTTAGTTACATCTGGGTGCGCCTTGTTGGGATCACTTTGGTTCACCTTTAGTGCTGGCAAGATTTAATTTACAAAGGAGGCGTGCAAGTGTCTGATTGTCGTTCAGTAATCAGAGATGGGCGAGCCACTAAAAGCTCGAGCCAGAAGTACTCCTTGACCCCAGATCCCAAAATGAGTTCTGAGCTTTGATTTTGCTTCTGTCTGCCACCACACTAACCTAAAGCGCCAAGAATGAAAGAAAAACACATTGACCTCAGAATAAGTACAGGAGGGGGAAATAGATGCCCATCTAGAGGATGAATGGCACAATGTGAAATCGGAAAACCAAGGAACTGTTTGATCCTAGTCAAATATTTTATTTGACAGTGCTTCTTTTTTCCCCATTGCATTTGAGAGCACTCTGAAATACAAGAATTCAGGTGTGTATTATACAAGTATCTTTTGTGTTTCATTTATATAAACCACAATGCTACTCAATGTAAGAATATATAACAGTAAGTGCGTTATCATTATTCGTATGCATGGATGTTCAATGCCTCAAAACATTTCTTTTACTACTAACAGCAAATAACTATCCTTAGCTTTAAAACTAAATAAAATAAGGTGAAATCGCTATACAACAATAAACACGCGGCCGCCATTGCCAAAGCCGGCCGGTGGAGCGCGAAACAACAACTGGCTTCGAAGCTGGCATCCCACAAATGTATTTAAAGTAAGTTTCAGGCATTGTGAAAGTGCGCATGGCGCGCGGCTGCAAATACAAACAAGAAGGGTGCCATTTCTATGCTCTCTGACCTGCCTGCTTCAGCAAGATGGGAATTAAGTAAAAAGTGCATCCAACTTCTTAATGAAAGGTAGAATGCAGGGGCACATGTAAGAGGTGATTTACCTGATGGTAGGTAACAACAGGAGACAGGGAGGTACTAAGGAGGGACTAATAAGCCTTTTAACAAATCAAATCCCAACATTTACAAAGAACAGTCCAAAAAAACAATACAAAATAGAGGCGGAGAGTGGATGCAGCTTCAAATCTATACCTCAATACAGCATGTCTTGAAGACGGCGCACGCGCTTCCTAGCCAAAACCTAAAAATAACTGTAAAAACATTTAATGTCTTATCAGCTGTTTTCCTTATTTTATAAAATGTTTTATGCTGCGCTGTCTGTGTTCAGGGATGTGGTCTTTTCAAAAATACTCTTTACCTTTTTTAAGGATATGAAATAAAAAGCAGCCCTAGATGTCCAGTTCTGTGACATCCGAGCACCTGAGCCACTTGTGTACCCCATCCTGGGTGGGACTGTGAAAACAAATAGGCCCAGGCACCAAGGCAAGACTGGCGTAATGGGCATCGGGTGGGAGGCAGGAGGAATGAGGGGTGAGATACTGGTTTTGTTACTGGGGGCTGCAAAACCGGCCCTCAGTAACAAAACTAGCAGGGCTGTCCAGCACAATGACTCACTTCTCACTCTCAAAAATTGAGTCACATCCAGGTGTTCATAACTGGGCAAAATTGGGTTGTAGCTGAAGTCAGTGCAAGTTTATCTCAGTGGGGCAGAAAGGTGTTGGGGGGGGGAGATGTAGCACTATGGCCAGAGCTACCAAATTTGAAACTGGGGATCCAGGATCAGGCTTCACGGCCAGACCACTCTCCTGAGGGAGCACATTCCCCTACTAGACCATAGAAGGCCTCCCTAGGCCATAGAAGCCCTAGTCTCTTAGCACCAGCAGGTGGACCTTTTCGGTGGCCAGGGTGGATTAACCTTGAAGCCCTGTCCACCATAATCCATACTGAAGTTCATCTCCAGTCTTGCAGGCAGGTCTGCGAACCAGCACACCCTAACTAAACAGAGACTTTGTCACTGAGGTTACAGGACCCTTGAGGCCAGTCCATCTCACCCATTGGTGCCTCCATTGGCTTTGTTCCAGCAATAGTAGTGAAACTCACCAGGGATCGACAATGCAGGATTTACACCCACATAAAACTAAGGGGCAAATTTACGAGGAACATGCATCATGGTAAATGCATGACACAAATCTCCAAGTCATATTTATGAAGCCCCTCATAGCAACTTTGCATGGAGTTGAATTGTTTCATAAATATGGAGTAATGCGACAAAGCGCAAATCACCGCTTTGTCTTCGTCTGCACAAGGGACGCATTGTGGTGGGTGTTCCCATGCAACTCCCATGGTTTTTAATGCATTCCTAGATTTACAAGGACTTGTAAACCTGGTAATGTATCAAAATCTTACGCCTCCCCAAGAGAGGCACAACAAGGAGTAATATCTTTATTTCTCCCTGTTTTTTTCTCTTTCCATATGTGCAGCACATTTAGAGAGAGGAAAAAAGCTCTTAGGATTGTTTTTGTGCGGGAAGGTGCCCCTTCCTGCACAAAAACAATCCTGCATGCAACAGGGTGCCTGCATTGGCGCTAGGCTGACGAAACAGCGCCAGTGCAGGGGCAAAAGACAGAAATTGACTATATTGGATAAATACGGTGCATTCTGCCCCCTCCCTGTGACGCAGGGCAGCACAGCAAAATAACTTTCTATGCTGCCCTGCGCCACCATTCCCGTTCATACGCCTCATCGTGCGCAAACTTCACTGTCTCTCTGCTTCTTGCACAATCACTTTTAACATGTGCTGCCTACTTTGGGGCCACTGCAATTATGCAGCAATGGAGTACAACATTATGTTGCAGTGCTGACTACATTATAAAGGCAAAGAAAGGCCGCAGAGTAATGTGTGGGACATTTTCGGATACTTTATTATTTTGACTTTTTTACACATACTAACAGTCTCTGCAAAGCTTTTGCCTCATTAATACCAGTTTAACATACAAGTGCAGCAGTGACAACAGTGACCAGTCAACCTTTGTAAAGGGCCTTCTACTTCACAGCAACACAAGTCACGCGTTTTGATTCGTTTGAGCTACAAACATTTTTTAGTTAGAACCATCAGATTATGCAACTGATGATGTATTATGCGGCAAATATGGCAGAGCTATAATTATTTGTAAAACATTTGCAAACTAGGATATTTTGCCAATCATGTTTGAACTTCCTCATGCAGTCTCTGTTGGGTGGTATTTCTAGACACCTACAGTGCTTGTGGAGAGACAAAGTATGAACTTGTCTAATAGTGATGGCAGAGAATATTAGTCTGAAGGGGAGAAAATAACTGATTGAGATAATCCGAGGTCCTCTACCTATTTCTGACTCTACCACTGTTTGAGTTTCATAATTTCAGAATTGATACATTTGCAATTCTCATTGCTAACTAACTTGAGTAGTAATTTCACAAACTACAAATATAATATTTGTTTCCCATTCATCTGATATTGCTAAAAGCATCTGCAAAACCAACAGGTCTGTTTTTTTTAGGTGTATATATTCATTTGTGAGTGCTATTTCTAGACACAATAACAGGAAACCAGGAGGCAACTAAAGCTGGCTTCATTACATGTTGCGTGAAGCACATAAAAAATGTAGGACTACAATTTTGCATTGACAGAGGGGCACAGAATGATGTAATCAACAGTACTCCCCAACACGTCGGGTCTCCTGTCATAGAATTTAAACCCAAATTTTATGTTCAGAAACGGTTACAAAAAGAGAGAAGTGCTGAGGAAAGACACTGAATGGCTCGGAGACAACTTGGGTCTGGTTCCACTTATAAGAGTATCTGGGACATTCTGTGATTGAAAAAGTATCCCACATTGTGAATGTATTTTAATGTCATTAACACATATATTAAACCTCAAATAAACGTGTATCCATTAGTTGTCATAAATAACGTTCGTTATAAGCTGTAACTGGTCAGTAAAATGCAAAACATACTAAAAGTTGGTATGTTTTGCTCTTTTTAGCCACACTTCTGACTCCGCCCCCTGACACAATCCTCTGTTATTCCCGCCTCCTGATGCTCCGCCCACAGTTCCCCTACTTTTTATCCCCCACTTCGACCACTGCCTAAGGTGACTAAAGTCCAAAATTTTATTTTCTAGGGCATCCCTTTGATGCCCCCACAAACTGGACATTTTTACTTAAGGGCTCAACAATTCCAAAGGTCAGTTGATAGCATTTTTTTTTGCTTTTCCTCCAGATTAGGGCACAGATCTGTGAGAGAGTTAGTGCACATTTTTAAAAGTACTTATCGGGCTTGGCCCTGGCAAAATGTCAACAAGAAGCGTTTACGAAGGGTTGAAAAACAGCTTCCTATGAAGGCTGCCATCTGTTCCTCAATTTGCTCCCGCCCGAATGTGTCAATCTGAGGTAGGCGTAGGATGTGTAGAGGAAAGTATTACATTTAAGCCCTTGATATGGTAGTCATGAGTCTTAAAAAGACCAACGACAACATTAACAAGATCCATTCTTTCTGATTGTCAGGCTCTAGACATCGTGTTTGCACTTCTGTGGTTAGCTTCCATAAAGCAAACTTTCACATCCTTAAGGGTCCCGGAGCTGTTCACTAACCCGGATCCTGTTAGCAACAACACGTGTGCTCTAGTAAAGCATTTATACCTCACTTTTCATCATAAAATTCATGCAAATGCTTTGCAGAACCCGTAGACACCTATTATCTGCTGACAATCATGCCTCTCTACGGCCCAACAATTTATTTGGTTGCCATTAATAATGCTTATCACAGTTTCCTCCTTACCCGTTTTTGACACTACTTTCCACTTCTTAATAGCATTTCCGACACAAGGACCATGGTTTTCATCTCTTCTCTGATTACCATGTAACAATGCATCCCCACTAAGCACCATTCAATGTATTCAGTTTTGCTGTCTGTGTATCTCGCATAGAAAACTCCTCTTGCATGTGAATCAAGCATTTGATATTACATAGCTGCCTATAACAGTTAGATAGTGTTCAAGTTTGCCACGCTGTTCTTAGATATATACGGAGTGCTCTAAGCACAAGAAAGGGGTATGGAACCTCTGTCTCGATTTAGCTGTATTTAAGAGCAGCCTAGATGTTTATTTCAAAAGAAACAATTGATGGACGGAATGCTGGACAAAGCAACTATTCACCCTCAGTCAAAAGGCTCTGGGTTAAATCCATCATTCTTTGCTCACCACACCACCCAGTTTGGACCCAGCCATATGCAAATCAGTCTTGACCCTGTCCCTTGTTTGAACAGTCCAGCCTGAACTGCCAAGCCAGGTCCTCCCTGGACCGGAAACAAGCATCCTGGGACCGGTTTCAGGGCATCACCCTTCATCAGCCAGGCTAGCTTGAATCCAGTGGTGTAGTGAGCCCGGGACCCATGTCTGGGCATACCCTTCCCACTTAGTGTGACATATGCAAAAGAAACAATTGATAGCCGCAATGCTGAACAATGCAAGCATTCACCCCAGTGACAACGATCCAGGTTAAATCCATCATTATTTTGCTCACCACACCACCCCAGTTTGGACCCAGCCATATGCAAATCAGTCTTGACCCTGTTCTTTTGTGAGAACAGTCTAGCCTGAGCTGCCTAGCCATGTCCTCCCTTGACCGTAAACAAGCATCCTGGGACCGGTTTCAGGGCATCACCCTTCATCAGCCAGGCTACCTTGAATATAGTGGTGTAGTGAGCACTGGACCCACGTCTGAGCATACCCTTCCCACTTAGGGCGACATATACAAAAGAAACAATTGATGAACAGAATGCTGGACAATGCAAACATTCATCCCCAGTCACAAGCATGAGGGTTAAATCCATCATTCTTTTGCTCCCCACACCACCCCAGTTTGGACTCAGCCATATGCAAATCAATCTTGAGCCTATTCCTTGTGGAAACAGTCCAGCCCAAACTGCCAAGCCAGGTCCTCTCTGGACCGGAAACAAGCATCCTGGGACCGGTTTCAGGGCATCACCCTTGATCAGCCAGGCGAGCGTGAATCCAGTGGTGTAGTGAGCCCGGGACCCATGTCTGGGCATACCCTTCCCACTTAGGGTGACATATGCAAAAGAAACAATTGATGGCCGTATTGCTGGACAATGCAAGCATTCACCCCAGTCACAACGATCTGGGTTAAATCCATCATTCTTTTGCTCACCACACCACCCCAGTTTGGACCCAGCCATATGCAAATCAGTCTTGACCCTGTTCTTTTGTGAGAACAGTCTAGCCTGAGCTGCCTAGCCAGGTCCTCCCTTGACCATAAACAAGCATCTGGGACCGGTTTCAGGGCATCACCCTTCATCAGCCAGGCTACCTTGAATCTAGTGGTGTAGTGAGCACTGGACCCACGTATGAGCATACCCTTCCCACTTTGGGCGACTTATGCAAAAGAAACAATTGATGAACGGAATGCTGGACAATGCAAACATTCATCCCCAGTCACAAGGAGGAGCGTCAAATCCATCCTTCTTTTGCTCCCCACACCACCCCAGTTTGGACTCAGCCATATGCAAATCAATCTTGAGCCCGTTCCTTGTGGGACCAGTCCAGCCCAAACTGCCAAGCCAGGTCCTTTCCGGACCTGAAACAAGCATCCTGGGACTGGTTTCAGGGTATCACCCTTCATCAGCCAGGCTAGCGTGAATCCAGTGGTGTAGTGAGCATGAGCCCCACGTCTGGGCATACCTTTCCCACTTAGGGTGACATATGCAAAATAAACAATTGATGGACGGAATGCTGGAACAATGCAAACATTCACCACCAGTCACAAGGATCTGGGTTAAATCTATCATTCTTTTGCTCACCACCCCAGTTTGGACCTTTGTACTCGGGTGAATGTAGGACATTGTCTTGCATTCTGTCCATCAATTGTTCTTTTTGCATTTGTCACCCCGAGTGGGACGGGTATGCCCAGATGTGGGACCCTTGCTCTCCATGCCACTGGAGTCAAGCTATCCTGGCTGATGAGGGCTGAAAGCCCTAGACTGGTCGTAGGATGCTTGTTTCCAGTCCAGGGAGGATCTGGCATGGCTGTTCGGGCTGGACTGTACCCACTGGGTGCAGGGTCAAGACTGATTTGCATATGGCTGGGTACAGACTGGAATGGCATGGTGAGCAAAAAAACAATAGATTGAGGCCCAGATCTCTGTACTGGGGTGAATGTATTACATTGTTCTGCATTCTGTCCATCAATTGTTCTTTTTGTATATGTTTATAGCCTTTTTTTTTATATATTTTAGTCTGGGTATATATTCATTCAATGTGAGTCTTGCATGATCTTACAATGGTTCTTATCAAGTTTTGTAGTTGTACCTGGACTTATGAAGTTGTATACACTTTTATGACTAGTTGAGACAAATAAGGATGACTTGACTGAATGACTGACTGATAATGCACCAGGCAAATATGTGTCAATCTTTCATTGCCCATAAAGTAAAACAAACCATTTATAATTGGGAACCAAGTTAAATACAATAACAGATTCTAAAATCAGACCAAACTAATGAGATTTGTTTCTCCTCCAGGTAAAATGTGCAGATGTACCAGTTTCCCCCCCTTGCACACTTTGTGGGCCAGCACATTGTCTTGTTCATTATTGGGACTTTTGTAATATGTTGAGTTGAACCTTTTAAGCCAGTAAGAAGACACAACAAAATACATGTTTCCATCTTTTCAACAAATGAATCTATTGGTAGTTTTGCATTTTAATAGTAATGATTGTGATATTTAAACCAAAGGTTGTACAGCGTTTTTTAAATGTAGCTATAGGGAGAGCAGTTTCTCTAGGAAGTAAAGATCACACTTTAAATCATGCTATGGATAACCTACATACCATATGTCTAGCCTCATCAACGTTTCAGTGGTATGAATTATTGAAGTAACATTGTAGCCCATCATTGCTGAGCTGTTTTGATAAAATGTCCTGACAACTGTAGCTGCTTTTGGGGCCTCATTTAAACTAGCAGAATCCATGCAGTGTTACAGTTGATTAACTCTATTCATGAAGCACTTGGCTGGAATGGGGCTTGAAAAAGTTGCCTTTGTTTATTGAAGGGGCATTTTTCAAAATTAGCAGACCAGAAGGCGTTACTTTAAAACTATTAATTTGGAAATAAATTGACCTGACTCATTGAGCTACATGAATACCCTTTTGAGAGATTCAAGCTGACAGGAGTCTGGAATAACGCTGCCATGAATGTTTAAGTTGTCGAAAGTACAAAAACATATGCAAGCACGGGATTGCAAGACAATTTCATTAGTTTAGTGTTCAGTCCTAATAATAGCTTTGGTAAGGTTTACTATGAAAAAACACAATTCATATCAATAATATCCTGTGATCTATCTTCATCTTTTTAAAAGATCGTGTGTGCTAACAGACCTTTTCTTCACTTTTTCCAACTAGTGTATGCTTTGACACAAATCATATGTTCCCAGATATCACTTCGATCTGGAACGCCTATTTTTCTAGTTTATAATCTATAGTTACACATAACTGCCAAACGGTGCTGATGTAACAACCACACGCATAATTTGGCATTGTATGCAGCTCGGTTATCTAATTGTCCACATTCCCCAGTGGAGAATAGCTGTGGAAAACAATGAGCTTCAAAACATTTTTCCCATATACTCCTAGGATCTCCTTCAGCTTCTTTCATTTGAAATAGTTCAATAGTGTTTGATTTCTTTTGAATGGAGAATATGTATTGTCTACTTTTTCAATTTGGCCAGTTGATATTAGTGTTTCATCTTGTAAAAATGTTACTTGTTCATCAACATTTATAATCTTATAATACATTTTATTCTGTACCAGGTATAATGCAGCTTTTCGAAATTTGTAAATATCTACAAATTCTTGCCATATTTTTTACTCTCTGTTGGTACACCATTTACACGAATAACTACTGGCTCATTTTCTTCTCTCTCTACACCAACATTTTCAATATTTGTCTTAAAATCTAAGGTAAGTACACACTCTTCCTTAGAGACCTTAAATCTGTTGGTAGCAGCGTACCTGTCTTAGGCTGGATACGAATTATGGCCTGGAATGGGTGTTCAGATTGGATAAGACTAGAGTCATATTTAAATCTGCTAGTTCCTGAGGAATAGGTACCAACTCTAAGTTGTTATATACTGCTCGAGCTGGCGGTGTGTTTTCTTCTAATTTGTTGTAACATTACTTACATATAACTTGATCACTGGACAATTCAAATTGTCCTTCTACAAACAAATAAAGAGCAAATTGCTGCCACTTATTATTTTTATTTTCTTTTTCACTTTTTAAATATGAATCAACATTCCTAGTTGGACTTCTATAGTGAGTACATTGACAACAAACATAGTTTAATTTTTCAGAGTAAACTGTGTTAAACTTTGTCATTTTTTCTGCAACATAATCAGTTCTAATCTCTTTATCCTGTTCAATTACACCTAAAGTTATCAAGTCCTCAGTTTCTTTGCACTCCTCTTCGGAACCAAAAAAACGAAACCGGACTTCATCACAAACATTCTGTACCTCTGCTGCACAACCATGCAAAAGAGCTGTATTCATTTCATTTAAACATAATGCAGGAGTTTTTACATAGTAATATCTCCGTACAAACTGCATTTTAGAGTGATGTACAGCTAACATACTTAAATGATAAAGTGCTTTGGCACACTTTTCTCAAACGACAAGCCAGAGAATGACCTTGCAACTTAGTATATTTTCTTATTTTGCATGAATCTAGTCCTTGCAACATCTTAATTTTCTGTTTAACACTTTTCTTTCCATATTTGTGTAAAACAAAATTGTAATATTATAATAGAGTCCTGTTGAATACTGCTACAATATGACATATATACAGGAGCTTGTGTACGCCTTCCTTGACTTTCTTCAGCTATCACTTCTTCTACGTTCCTAGGAACCATATTTTCTTTTGGGATGGGAGAACCATCTATTACCTCATGATATCGATCACTAATATCAGTTAGACCTCACAATGCCAGGCCTGCACCAAAATGAGAGGCTGACTCCTGTCATTCGCCCTTGTGAGTCTCAGCATTTTTCTAAACACCTTACAGGGGGCCCGATTCACAGAACTAACTTAAGACAAAATCTTAAACTTACTACCATTTTGGTATTCACAGAAGGCACTTACTGATTTCGGTATTCACAGAAGTTAGGACTCCTAAATGCCTTCTGTGAATACGGAAAGTCTGAAAATTAGGATTTTTCTCAGTTTAGTAGTAGTAAAGTTAGGACTCCTAACTTTAGTACTCCTAAATGCCTTGAATGAATACCAAAAGTCTTAAAATTAGGATTTTTCTCAGTTTAGGAGTAGAAAAGTTAGGAGTCCTAACTTTACTACTCCTAAACTGAGAAAAATCCTAATTTTAAGACTTTCGGTATTCACATTCGGCATTTAGGAGTCCTAAAGTTTGGATTCCTAACTTCTGTGAATACCGAAATGAGTAAGTGTCTTCTGTGAATACCAAAATGGTAGTAAACTTAGGGCCCGATTCATAGATCTAACTTAAGACTCAATCCTAAGTGTCTGTATGCCTTTTAGAGGTGAGACAACGTATGTAAAAAATCTTATAGGTGAATGCTACCTCAGTTTCACAAAGTATGCTTTCTATATATCCATACATAACTCTGCATGAATAACTTTCTAGTCATTACGGAGGGCAGCTACGTATGAAGGTATGAGTTCAACTGATTTCATGATCCCTGCCTAGCTAAGACCTATGTGCTTTTGGGACACACAGCTGAAGTAGATCTCACAAGATTTTTGCAGGGGTATGATAGCCTGTATAGCTTTTGAGTTAGGCTCATCAGCTGCCCTTGTGAGTCTCAGCATCTTTCTAAACATCTTACTAAGGGTCTGTATGCCTCAGTTTCAAACTGTATGCGTTCTAGATGTCTGTACATAACGCTGCATGAATCAGTTTCTACTCATTTTAGAGGGCAACTAGGTATAAAGGTATAAGTTCAACTGATTTTGTGATCCCAGTCTAGCTAAGTCATCTGTGCTTCTCGGACTCACAGCTTAAGTAGGTCTCCCAAGATTTGTGCAGGAGTATGATAGCCTGTATATGTTTCAAGTTAGGCTCATGAGCTGCACTACACATATCAAACTACATGTTGGAGTGCAGACATACCTGTTGCATGGTACAGGTCAGACATTCAAATGTGAAAGATTACGCTTTCACTTTAAAGTGCACACCACACTATCTACAACGTAATTGAAGTGATACTTTGCAGAGACTTTTATCATCCAGGATACTGAGTACTACATCTGCCAACATCTTTTAAACGTAGTGGGTTACGTTACAGAGTCAGAGCTCACAAAGACAGACCTACACCAAAATAAAAGGCTGACACCTGTCATGCACCCTTGTAACTCTCAGTAACTTTCTAAACACCCTACTAAGTGGCTGTATGCCTTTTACAGTTGAGACAATATATGTAAAGAAGCTTATAGGTGAAACTCTACCTCAGTTTCACACTATATGCTTTCTAAATGTCTGTACATAACGCTGCATGAATCTCTTTCTACTCATTACAGAAGGCAGCCAGGTATGAAGGTATGTGTGCAACTGATTTCATGATCCCTGCTGTTCGATCAGGGGGTCTCTAGTTGGCAATGGTATTCACCTTTGTCCAAATAGGCACCCTTACTTCAGAGTCAGGATAAGGGCATTACAGTCCTTAATAACCCCTGCTCACCCCCTTGGTAGCTTGGCACGAGCAGTGAGGCTTAACTCAGAGGCAGTGTGTTAAGCATTTGTAAATATACACAGTAATACAGTGAAAACACTACAGATGGACACAACAAAGGTTTTATAAAAATAAGTATTCTTTATATAGACATAAACCCAAGACAACAATTGACAAAAATCCACAATACTACACTTAAGATTATGTAAAAGATGAATAAAGTTGCTTAGTTCAAGTTGATGGTAAATGCGACAAAGTTCTCAACAAAGTACCTGGATGCATAATGCAAAGTAAACAAAAGTCTCGCAAAAGGGGAGATGCGTCGGTTCCGTGATCCGGGGGAGCGGTTGCGTCCTGCCTCAATGCTTGCGCTGAATAGGGGACTCGTCGTGAGCCTTACCGGTGGAGTTGATGCGTAGATTCCCGGACTGTGGGCCCGTTGCGCTGCGCAAGATGGTGCCTTGATGCGATGCGATGATCCGGTTGCCATGCGAGAAGATGGTGCCCTTGATGCGGCGATGCGATGGTGGTGCGATGACGCCCTGGCAGCCTTGCGACGACTCTGTACTTTGGAGATGCAACAGGCCCTGCAACACGCTTCTCCGGTGATGCGATGGCGACTCTCGCGATGGCGTCACGCTTCTCTGGTGATGCGGCAAAGGCTCGCTTCTCCGGCGTTGCGATGATTTCAGCAGCGGCGGCGACGCGCTCCTTCTCGATGCGTCGCGCTTCCAGCTTCCAGCGGCAGGCAAGTGTCTGTAGTCAGAATTCCCAGCAAGGAAATTCAGGAGGGAGCTGGAGGTGAAGTCTATTGTCCCTGAGACTTCAGCAGGAGGCAAGCACAGTTCAAGCCCTTGGAGAATATTCTGTAGATGAAAGTCCTTACAAAGTTCCTTCTCCTTTCCCTTGGCAATGAAGCAACCACTGCAGGCCAACCCAGCAAACAGCACACTGGCAGAGGGGCAGTCCAAACTCCTGCAGCTTCCTTGGTTCTTCTCCTTGGCAGAAAGGTTTCTTGTCCAGAAGTGATCTATTTTCGTGGGATCAGGGTCCCAATATTTATACCCCAAAATCCTTTGTTCTCTGAAGGCAGAGAGGCCTCTGCCTAGTCCAAACTAGTTCCTGAGCACTTTGTTTACACGACTCTCTTCTTCCTTTCACTGTGCAGGGCAGAGACATCAGCCGCCGCTCAGGAGGTGGAGCCAGCACAGGGGAGGGAAGATACAGCTCTGGAGCACTCTGTTGACATGATTCCTTCGCTCCTTTCACAGTGCAGGGCAGAGACATCAGACAAGCCGCAGGAGGCGGAGCCAGCATTATAGAGGGAGGGCCCAGCCCTATTCAGGTCCCAGGTGCAACTCCTCCCTCCCATCTAGATGCAGTTCCCTCTATTCACCTCTACCCCAGCCTGTCTCCTGGAATCCCCCAGCCCTGTCACTCACAAACCCAGACAATGAATACACAATCCAGCAGAGGCAGGCCTGGATTGTTAGGCAAGAAAATACCTACTTTCTATAAGTGGTATTTTCAAACACAAAATATTAAAACCAACTTTACTGAAAGATGTATTTTATTATTCTGAGTTCAGGCATACTAAATTCTAATTTCTACCATGTTCCCTGAGTTAAATAGGATTATAAGAATGAATGTAATAATCTAACTAACCATTCTAGCCTATGAGAACAGGTAGCCTTCAATAGTGAAAAACGAAAACGGCTGTAAATTCACTATTAGAACATGCTACACACATCAGGGCATGTCCTACCTTATACTTACAATGCACCCTGCCTTTGCGCCTACCATAGGGGTGTCTAATATGAAGCAAAGGGAAGGTTTAGGGACTGGCAAGTGAGTGCACCTGGCCAAGTCGACATGGCAGTGCTAGACTGCACACAGGCCTTGCAATGGCAGGCCTGAGACACACTTTACAAACTGGTTCTGTGGGTGGCACAACCAGTGCTGCAAGCCTGCCAGCAGTATTTGACTTACAAGCCCCGGGCACACATGGTGCACTGTACTAGGGGCTGATAGATAAATCAAATAACCCAATCATGAAATAACCAATTAGTACATCAATTTCACAAAGGGAGCACTTGCACTGAGGCACTGATTAGCAGTGGCACAGTGCCCAAAGCATGAATCCAGAAAGAATATATCAAAACAGAGGAGTCATTCCGTCAAAATGGAAGGGAGACTCACGCCAATGATGACAGGTCTAACACCTGCCTAGGTAAAATATCGGTGCTTTTGAGACTCACATCCGAAGTAATTCTCACAAGATTTGTGCAGGGGTATGATAGCCTGCTTAGCTTTTAAGTTATACAAAAGGGGGGTGGTGATGGACGGAGCATCTGAACCAATCAAACACTCACACCCAGTCAACAGATCTGGGTTTAATCCATCACCGTTCTTTAGCCCACTCTGCCACCCCAGTTCAGACATAGCCATATGCAAATCAGTCTAACCCTGTGCCTCATGGGAACAGTCCAGCCCGAACTGCCAAGCCATGCCTTCCGTGGACCGGAATCAAGCTTCCTAGGACCAGTTTCTGGCATTTCAGACGTCTTCAGCCAGGGTTGCTTGAATCCAGTGGCAAAGTGAGCAAGTGACTCACGTCTGAGCATACCCTGCCAACGTATGGCGAACAATGCGGTACAAAAGGGTTGGTGATGGACGGAGCATCTGAACCAATCAAACACTCACAGCCAGTCAACAGATCTGGGTTTAATCCATCACCGTTCTTTAGCCCACTCTGCCACCCCAGTTCAGACATGGCCATATGCAAATCAGTCTGACCTGTGCCTCATGGGAAAAGTCCAGCCCGAACTGCCAAGCCATGCCTTCCCTGGACCGGAAACAAGCTTCCTATGACCGGTTTCTGGCATTTCAGCCATCTTCAGCCAGGCTTGCTTGAATCCAGTGGCAAAGTGAGCACGGGACTCACGTCTGAGCATATCCTGCGAACTTATGGTGAAGAAAGTGGTACAAAAGGGGGTGGTGATGGACGGAGCATCTGAACCAATCAAACACCCACACCCAGTCAACAGATCTGGATTTAATCCAGCACCGTTCTTTAGCCCACTCTGCCACCCCAGTTCAGACATGGCCATATGTAAATCAGTCTGACCCTGTGCCTCATGGAAACAGTCCAGCCCTAACTGCCAAGCCATGCCTTCCCTGGACCGGAACCAAGCTTCCTAGGACCGGTTTCTGGCATTTCAGCCATCTTCAGCCAGGCTTGCTTGAATCCAGTGGCAAAGTGAGCAAGGGACACACGTCTGAGCATACCCTGCCAACTTATGGCGAACAAAGCAGTACAAAAGGGGGTGGTGATGGACGGAGCATCTGAACCAATCAAACACTCACACCCAGTCATGGCATGAAGGCCGGACACAAGCCCCCCAGCGTTTCTCATGCCCCCAGCATTTCTCACGCCGCCGGCGTGTCACGCCCCCAGCGTGTCACGCCCCCAGAGTGTCACGCCCCCAGCGTGCCCCTTGATGCTGCGCAGCAACGTAATTGGTGCGTGTATGTACGACTCACATGGCATGAAGGGCGGACACACGCCCCCACGATGTGATGGCCGTACCACATGCCCCCAGCGTTAGTCACGCCCCAGCTCACGCCCACAGCACAACACAGACACGCCCACAAGGGACTACTGTGCTGTCACGGTTCTTTTACCTTTTAAATGTATAGAGAAGTTGGCCTAACGGCTAAGGCACTCGACCTCGGATCTGGGTTCGAGTCTTGGTAACGACGCCAAACATCCTGTGATTCAGGGCAAATCACTTAATCTCCCTGTGCCTAACAAAAATGGATATGTGTCCTCATGTAACGTAACTGGTGCTTTGTTAAGCGCTCTGATACCTGATTCAGTTCGGGTCAAGTTTGCGCTATATAAAACTCTGCAAAAAAAAAAAGAATAAATAAATAAATATGGTGGCCGTCTGCATAGCCTATGTCCTTCTGCTACAACTGCCCTTTCCAACGCTGTATTGGGTGTTGTGATTGGTGCTGTGGTTACTGAGATTATCCGCCTCAAAGGTTTGGGCTTTCTCTTCATAATATTAGTATGGATTGTCTATCTGGCTCGGTAGACTGTATAGAATCTATTGCCTTCTATATTTACTCTTTGAATTTTGGCCTGATTCAATGGGTTTTCTCCCTATTCATATGTTAGTCCTACACATGAGCGTTTGGTCTCGCAGCGTTCTGATTAGTTAACTTGTACTCTTCCAATGCTGGTGTTGCTTGCATCAGGGAACTGCTTTTTTGGGTTGGAAATGACATCTTGGTGATATTTGGAAAGCTTCCTTGGGAATGCATTTGGCCCATGGATTGCCATTGGCTTTGTGGTTTGCAACTCACATTTGCTTGCTTTCTGTTTGCTTGCTCTATTTGTTTTAGGCTGCCCAGCTTGAATTTGTCCCTTCCCTTGCCCAAATACCTGTTTACAGAAATCCAGTACTGGTGGAAGAATACAGTGAACAGGTGTTGAAATATTGTTCTTATCTTGTCACATTTGTTGTGCATTCAAAGACAAAGATCAAATTTCGGGCTCTGTCTTCCAGGGAGGTTGGTGTTTGTTTACTTTTCTTTTTCTGACTTTGAAGTAAGAGCATTTATTTGACAATCATGCTGGATATTGGGGCGTGTTTGAGGAAGGCTGTACTACTTGCACACAACAACATTTAAATGTCTCTTAATGAACTATGCCAATATTTCAGAATATATCTGAACTGGAAAAGTATAAATGAAGCACAAATTGTGGCAATTCTGAAGTGTGGTGGAAAGAAATATTTGAATGCAATCAAAACAAATCAATACACTAGTTGATAACATTTCCACACATTATTGTTTTTGTGCAGTATATTTTAATAAGTAAAATTTATGTCTGGCCAAATATAATGGCCATTTCAATTTAAGGTGTGTTGTCTTTAATGATAGTGTGATACCACACCATCATATTCCCCTCTATGCCACTCCAATCTTCTCTGCTCCACTCCACCTCACCCCTCTCCACACTGCATCACAGCATTGTACAAATCCACTCTGCGCCACTCTAAAACACTGCACACTATCTCACTGCATCTACATCAATGCATTCTACTCTGTACCACTCCACACCAGTGCACTTTATACCATTCCACTCTGTGCAACTCAAATCTACTCTACATTCAACACCACTGTACTCCACACCACTGTACTCTTCTGTACACCCCACAACTACACTTTGAAACCATCTACACCACTGCGCTCAGCACCATCCCACTCGGCACCAGCCCACTCTACTCTGTGCCACTCCAGTCTAGTCTACTCTGAGCCCCTACTCTAATGCACTCTACACCACTTTACTCAAAACCATTGCTTTCTACGTGACTGCACTCTACGCGAATCTGCACTTCACCCCTATAATCTGCAGCAATTTATGCCACTGCACTCTATGCCATTGTACTCTGTGTTACTGCACTCTATTCTACTATGCACCAGTGTACTCGAAGCTGCTGCTCTCTTTGCCACTCTACTTTGCACCACTCTATGCCACTGCACTCCATTCTAATGCACTTTGCTCCACTCTGCCATACATCACTGCACCAATGCACTCCATGAGATACTATGCTGCAACACTGCACTCCTCCCCACTAAACTGTGCACCCCTGCCCTCTACACTGGGCTACTCTATGTCACTCTACTCTATACCCCTGCACTCTACGCCAATGCACTAGACACCACTTTAGTAAAAACCAAAGAACTCCATGCCACTGAAATCTATGCAATCTACTCAGCATCACTGCACTCTGAACCACAATGACCTACTGTAAAACCTGGCATCCTTTGTGTGGTTTCCCCTGACTTTTTGCCTTCGGATCTTCAGATTTTACATATTTTGCGACTTTAGCAAATTGGGAACTTTAACACTGCTAACCAGGTAACCTTGGCTTATCCACAATTGACATATTTAATGTATCTGTATCTATACATCACTAGTAAAGTGCACTATATGTGCCCAGATCCTTCAGTTTAATGCTAGTGGGCCAGCAACACTCATTGTGCCACACACTTATGTTGCAAATTTAACATGTCTCAGTCCTGCCACTGCAGAGCCTGTGTGAGCAGTTTTAAACTGCCATGTCGACCAGGAAAGTTAACCTATTTGCCAGACCCACACCTTCCTTTTTTATTAGATATAGGTCACCATTTAGGTAGGCCCTGGACAGCCCATGGGCAGTGTGCAGTGTATTAAAAAAGGTGCATGCACTTCTTAGTTTTACATGCCCTGGTAGTGAAATACTCTAAAGTTCATTTTTCACTGTTGCAAGGCTTATCTCTCCCATAGGATAACATTGGGTTGCCAATTTACATTTTGTATGTGGAATTTCTAATTGGGTAAGGCAAAAACACAACTTATGGTGATGATGGTTTTTAAATTTCAATTCTGAAAATGCCACTCTTAGGCTGTAACCATTGGGTATCTGTCTCTGGAATACAAATCTGGTGTTGGTGACAGCTGGATTCCTGAATTCCCTCTAGACGGTCACACATAAAGGAAGGGTAGGTGTGACTGAGTGGCCATCTGCATGCTAATAGGTGGATCCGTACCTCAACATCCCAGGGAGTAAGTATCTCCAAAAGCTTTTTGGCTTGAAATGCCTCAAATTTGTTGCACAGATCTGAATCAACACATTCCCACCATTGCGGGTAGCAGATCAACGCATTGCACTTGGAAACACCACATCCCATCTGGAACTACAGTATCGGAACCAACGCATCACTGCCATTGCCTGGAGAAGATCAGCACATCGCTTCTACATAATGAGGAAACCAATGCATCAGATTCTTGATTCAGATTCTTGCATCATTCTTGGAACTAGCACATCGCTCACAGAACCATTGCATCACCACCATTGCGTGGAGAAATCCGGCACATCACCCCAACTGCAAGGGGATCACTGATGCATCTCATTGCTGGCGACTAGGATCAAGGTACTTTTGCTCAGTGGGCCCTGTATAGATCCTGTATCCGGCCTGCGCCCCATCATGGTTGGTGCGAACTCTTATTTTTGTCCCAGTCCAGTGTGACCAATTAACACTTTCAGCGATTACTGCTTCTAAGTGATATTTTTGCATTTAATCTTAAATTATTCATATCTTGACTTCTACTGATTGGATTTTTGTCATTTTGGTCTAGTTCTATTTATAAAATATTCTCAATTTTTTCAAACTGTGGAGTCTTTTTGTGGTGTTTTCACTGTGTTGCATTTTGAAGTGTTGCACAAATACTCTACATATTGCCTCTTAAGTTAAGCATGACTGCTCTGCGCCAAGCTACCAGACAGTAAGCACAGGTTCATTTAAAGTGTGTAACTGACTACTCTGACTAAGATTCTGCTTCCTGCTTGAACAGGGTGCATACCTCTGCCAACCACAAAACCAATTTCTAACATCTACTCTGCAACACTTTATGCCACTTCACTCTCCATCACTGCATGCTATGCCACTCTCCTTTGCACCACTCTTCTCTGCCTCTCTCCTCTTGCCACTCTCCTTTGCTCCACTGCTATGTAGGCCACTGCACTCTACGTCAATGTACACCATTGTTCTCTATGTCTCTCCAATCTGTGGCACTCAACATCATTATGCTCTGTCACTGCACCTACTCCACTCTGCCACTGCTTTTTGCTCCACTGCACTCTGCTCCACTGCACTCTGCTCCATTGCACTCGGCTCCACTGTACTCTGCACCATTGCACTCTACGCCAATCTAGTCTGCACCCCTGTACTTTACACCACATTACTCTAGGCCACTCTATGACACTACTCTCTGCTATGCTCCACTCTATGGGTCTCTACTCCACTTTATACCACTCCACTCCACAACACTTGACTCTACTACACTCTACGCAACTCCCTCTATGCCATTCCGTGCCACTTTTCTCCACACTATTCCATGACCCACTACTCTACTCCACTCTGTGGCACTCCACTTTATGCCACTTCACTCTGACACCGCTCTATGACACTGTATGCCGCTCTACACCACATGACTCCACAACACTCTACTCCACTCTATGCTGTTCCTCTCCCCTACACTACTCCACTACATGGAATTCCATTCTAAAACAATCTACTCCGCTGTGCACCACTCTATAACACTCTATTCCAGTAGTTTTTAACCTATTAACTTTTGTGGAGCCCCACTTTATCGTTCCTTATATCCAGGCCCCCCACTGAATCCTTAATGGTATCTGGGGAACCCCCAATACTTCATTACAGGAATCTGGGGACCAACATATTTGTAAGAGTTTTTGATGATTTCAATCACAAAACAATACATTACAAATACAGAAATAAGCAGTCATTACACACATGCACACATGATCAAATATACACAAACAGATATTTAAAAAAATATATTTTAATGGGAAACTTAGAACTTTATTAAAATCAACTGAGCGCACTCATCGTCCACACTGTACTCTCTTTTATACACTTGCACTGCTCCCACAAATGAACCTGAGGATCACTCAAGGGGGGAGGGAAGGGGGTGAAGGGGGGTGTCGCAAAGGGAAAAAAAAGAGAGTTCAAATGCAATATGTTTTTCACACTTTCATGACTTCGGTACGAGCAATGTTATTCTTCTATTTTCTTTTTTTCTTTTTCTTTATCCTGCACAAATAATATCTCGCACTCGCCACTTTTGCCCATACAGATCATGATAAGATGACAAGATTCTTTAAGTATATTTGCTTATTTTGCACTAGAGGGGGCTTAATCCTTCAAGTCCGTGCTGCTATTTGTACTATCCTGCTGCTTAATTGCATATTTGCACAGACAATGGTATTCTATTTTTATCTGATGATATTTTATACTTATGCGGTCTATTTCTAAATTTTTATATAAGACAAAATTTCACAATGCGTTGTCTATCTGCATGTTTTGCATAACAAATGACAAGACTCCTCAAATAACATCACCTTACACTCTTGCTGCTCGCTTGCATATTTGCACATTGAAATTTAGATTCTTTTATGAATATCTCTATGAATATCTGCTGCTATTATATTATTATTCTATATTGTTATATATATATACTGGGCATGATCAGAACTATCCGGTTGCCAGGCATTTTCAGGAGAAACATCTAGGCATTCCTGACAAACTCCAATTCTTTTTAATTGATTGTGTCGAGCCATCGAGGAGGGGAGGTGACCGTGAGGCCAAACTCCGCCTCCTCGAGACGAGATACATCTTGGAGCTTAACACCAAGAATCCTAATGGCCTCAATGACAGGGAGGACCTTTATACCTGCCTTTAGGATTTAGGAGTTTATTCATAAGACCTGTCCGGATAATGTGATATTCGTTGTTCTAGGTTTGTTGTTTCCAAATTTCTGTAATTGTATATATTGATGAATGTATTCCTCTTCAATTTGTAAATATTTTGGTACGAATTTTAACATCAGAGAATTTTCAATCATATTGTTTGCACTTTATTGCTATATTTGCACTATTTCTTCATGCACTTTTCTTGGCTGTTCAGACATTTATTGTGACTTGCCCACTTGGGCTCTATTCTGATATCTATTGTCATATGGCTTTGGATTAACGCTGCTAACTCATATACTGAGCTATTTTCTTTTGGGCATAACATGATTATGAGATAATACCCATAGTGTACATAGATGATACTAATTGTCGTGTATATACTTTTGTTGGTTTTTCATCATGTTTTCTTTGCCCTACAAATATGCTCCTTTATCTAGGAAATCCGTTTACATGATTTCACGGATTGTGCTTTTTTCATTGAAAAAATTGCTTTATTTTTTGCATTCTTTGACTATTTGCACGTGGGCAGCGTTTCATTATATAGTATTTTTTCCATGCCTATGATTCATTTGATTGCACTGTCACTTTAAAAGCTTTGCTAATTATGTGTAGTTTGTCATGTGATCAAGCCTCCCTGGCGGCGAAACACGTCATGGCGGCAGCGCTGGCTTCACGTAATTAAAATCACCTTGCACCAGCACTTCTGGGTCGACTCTTTGTTGCTGGACACTGTTGGCAAACTGCTCTTTTGCCAAAGCGACAACTTTCGGAATATATATATATATATATATTATTTATTAGTTATATATGCTGCTGCTGCTGATTGTACATTTGCAAATTTGCACACTTGCACATTAGCTGAGGGTTACGTCCAATATCTTGAACATCAAATAACACGGTGACATTTATTTCTTTTAATGCTAATGGCCTGAATAACGTATGCAAAAGGAACGCTATTGAGTGCTGGTTGAAAAACCTTATACCAGACTTCATCTATTTGCAAGAAACTCATCACAAAGACCGGGCAGAGTCAGCTAAACTCTTTAAAAGCTGGGCGGGCTATAACATATCTGCTCCTGCCGGGATGGCTCGGAGAGGAGTTTCCATATTAATAGGGAGACATGTAGGTTTTAATCTTGAAGGGACGTGCATAGATTCCAGAGGTAGATGGGCAGTTGCACACGGTAAATTAAACAATGTCAACGTTATTCTTGCCACAATCTATGCACCAATTTTGGACGACCCTCAAGCTATTCTACAGGTAAAGCAGGCATTAACTGGTCTCTCTGGGCCAATAATTTGAGGGGGAGATTTTAATCTATTTCAAAACCCTTGATTGTCTCCCCACCGAGACAAGGAAGACGGTCACCCAGGCCCTCGTCACCAGCCGTCTGGACTACGGCAACGCCCTCTACGCCGGAACCACCGCCAAACTCCAGAAGAGACTCCAGCGGATCCAGAACGCCTCAGCACGACTCATCCTGGACATCCCCCGTCGCAACCACATCTCCAGACACCTGAGAGACCTGCACTGGCTCCCGGTCAACAAGAGAATCACCTTCCGCCTCCTCACCCACGCACACAAAGCCCTACACAACGAAGGCCCAGGATACCTCAACAACCGCCTCAACTTCTACGCTCCCAAACGCCAGCTTCGATCGACCGGCCACGCCCTCGCCACCGTCCCCCGCATCCGAAGAGCCACCACAGGGGGAAGGTCCTTCTCCTACCTCGCCGCCAAGACCTGGAACTCCCTCCCGGCCCACCTCCGCTTGACCCAGGACCACCTCGCCTTCAGGAAGCAGCTCAAGACCTGGCTGTTCGAGCAGTAGCGGACCCCCCCCCTAGCGCCTTGAGACCCCCGGGTGAGTAGTGCGCTATATAAATGCTTTGATTGATTGATTGATTGATTGGACTCCTCCAAGAAAGATCGCCGACAGAATAAACCCCAAGTTGCCTTAGCTGTCCAAAGTTGCAAAGTAGACCTTGATGTTATTGACCATTGGCGAAATTTAAATCCTATTAAGCGAGAGTATACATACCACTCAGCAAAATATAATTCTGCGTCAACTCTAGATTTTTTTCTATCATCGCATGACCTAGAATTATACAACCATGCCCATCTACCTAACGCTTTTTCAGACCACGCAGCTCTTTGCATGGAGGTCAAATTGGGGAATTATGAAGCAAGGCCTACAAGTAGATGGTCTTTTAATAAACTTAACCTCCTTGACCAACAATGGTGCACAGATATTAATGAAAAGATAGAATTTTTTTTTACACAGAATAGAGGTACAGCCCCATTAAATATAATTTGGGATGCATTTAAAGCCACTCTACGTGGAATAATTACATCTAAAGAAATTCCCAAGCTGAAGGCAAGAAGGGAGGAGAAAACCAAACTCCAAACTGAACTCTCACAGGCAACCCAAGAGCATTATAGGGTCAGATCTACGATCTCTGGTCACAAACTCCATGAGGCGAAGTGCAAGATGAAGGATTTTTATTATGATTTAGGCGAGACAAATAGCAACCTACATGCACAAAAGATATATGAGGAGAGTGAGTATACAGGAAAGCTGCTGGCCTGGCAATCTAAAGAAAAGCAGGTCCGCAATAGAATAGATCAGTTATTAGACCCATCACTAAAATACAAGTTAAGACCACCACTTCTATCGGTGAGCTGTTTTTAAAACACTATGAGGGGATATATCAAGCGACTGAGGGGGCTACACCTGACTCTATAATGGAATTTCTACAGCCACTTGAAATACCTAAAATAGATGCTGAGGGTAAGAACTATCTTACACACGACTTCACACTATTAGAATTAGATGAATTGATAGAGTCCTTCCCCAATGGCAAGGCCAATGGTGAGGATGGCCTTCCCATTGAATTTTTTAAAAAATCTGGGGGAACATTACGTAAAGAACTTCTGAAATTAGTTAATAACTTACTTCAAGGAAGTCCCCCACCGGACTCCTTTCATACAGCGGTGGTGGTCAGTATTTTAAAAAAAGGAAAGGACAAGGAAAATATAAATTCATACCGACCGATTAGCCTTCTAAATACAGATTACAAAATGTTTACAAAACTTTTAGCAAATCGATTAAATAAAATAGTAGGATCTCTGGTAGCCCACCATCAGTGTGGTTTTATTGCAGGCAGGCATCTCCATTCCAACACTACATTTTTATTGGAGGCACTAGATTATTTTAAAACTAATAAGGTGAAGGCTCAAATTTGGTTTTTAGATGCGGAGAAAGCCTTCGATCTAGTGTCTTGGGATTGCCTGTTTGCAATTTTACGTAGTTTTAATTTCCCAAATGTTTTTATCTCTCTTTTACGACAATTGTATATGAATTCTAGGGCACAAATTGTCGTCAATAATACTAATATTGGGTCTTGTAAGGTCACTAGAGGCACGCGACAAGGATACCCTTTGTCGCCAATTTTATTCGCATCATTTATTGAGGCTCTGGCGATCGCCATCAGGAATACTAAAGCTGACACTGCCCCGATATTAGGAATGACAAACATAAAATTATATGCGGATGATATTGCCCTTTACATAGACCCCAAACCCTCAAGTCAACTGAAGATTTTAAACAATTTCTCTGATTTTCAAAAACTAGGGGGTTATAAAATTAATGTAAACAAAACGGAAATTATTCTAGTTAACTGCACTATAGACACTTTAGCTCCAGAATTCAGGCGGACATATAACATGGATCCAAAGAGATATCTTGGAATATTTGTATCGGATAGCCTAGATGACCTTTTTCACTTAATTTTTTACCCTTATTAAAAAAGGTGGGCTCACTTTTCGATCGTTTGAATTTACTTACCCTGTCTCTTATGGGGCGGGCATAGTTAATTCGAATGTCGGTGTTACACCTTTTTAATTTCCTTTTTAGTGCAGCTCCCTGCGCAATCCAGGCCTCTTACTTTAAAAAAGTAGAAGCTTTGATCTCCTCTTTCTTATGGGCAAAAAAATCTCCCAGACTTGCACTGAGCACTTTATATTTATCATCCACACAAGGAGGGCTGTCCCTTCCAAATATTAGAGAATATTATTTTGCGTCTTTTGCACATTATAGTTACATGTTTTTTGATTTAGATTCTCATGAGACAGATGATTTTTCTATGAAAAGGATGTTGTTGGAGAAAAAAATCTATGATCCGGTCAGAACCACGCGAATATCCAAAAAAAGTACGATATAAATCCCTGCAGTGGATTTTTAAGGTGAAAACTCAGTTTTTAAAATGTTATGACTTACCTAATTTAAGTAATAAGACGAATTTAATAAATTTTAGCTTGGGAGATGCTGGCTGTATGGACAAAAATATATTAACTCTCTGGAAAGAGAATGGCTTTGAGAAAATTGAAGACTTCCTGTTGGGTAATAGGTGGAAACTTGGGATGAAATCTATAGCCAGTTAATCCACTCGCACTTTACGCTGAACTGGTCCTTTATCAGGATAAATCCAAAACCTGAAAAACTCAATATAGGAAATTTATTTAATAAAGAAAATATTTCCACTATCCTCAATAACAAAATACAAAAGAAAATGAGTATCTGGATTAAATTGTTAAAAGAAAGTAAAGAACAGGACTTTTACAGCAGGATTACTGAAAGATGGAAAAACAGGGAAGATATTACAATTAATCAACAGGTATGGGATAAAATAAATAAATTTAATAAAACCATTTTTCGAGGAGCAAATTTTAAACGTATGCAATTTTATAATAAATGGTTAATATATAGAACTCCGTCCTTTTTACATAATATTTTCCCCCAAGTAGCCGACAAATGCTTCCGATGTGAAGGAAAATGCACTTGGAAACACATTGTCTGGGAGTGTCCAAAAATCCAGGTATTATGGAAGGAAATAGAAAAATATCTCTCAATTGTCCTTAAAACTAATATTGTATTCGATGACCTAATTCCCCTCTTAGGCTGCTCTCCTATTCACACCCAACATGACGAGTCCCTTTTTATAGCTTCTTTAATAGCTAAATCCCTTATATTACAGTCCTGGAAAACAGATCTCGTTCCATCCTTCCAGGCATGGAAGGCAAAATTACTTTGAATCCAGGGTAGGGAAAGAAAATATGCTTTAAGATCAGGGGCTCTCAAAAAATATGATAAATATTGGATTGTCTTTGATTCTTAAATGTGTCTTGTTACTACTAAACCAGATCCATACTCTCCTGAAAATATTTTAGTCTATTATGATTGTCTCGACTCCGCAGGCTGCACTTTATAACTTAGCTATGAAATATTAACTGAGAAGACGCACATTGTATTTAACTGCTACGTACGGTTTTAATTCTAACAAAATCTTCTGAATATCAGTGACAGTCGATTGATTGTTTGCTCTTACACAACTCTGCACTTTATAATTTAAATGTTAAAATAACAAATTGCATGGATGTTTTTAATATTCTTCTTTCTCGTACTGTATTTTTGGATTTCAACTGTGTCTTGTTTCCTATATTGTATTGTTATATTTGAACTCTCAATAAAAAAATAATAAAAAAAAAATAAAAAATGAACCTGAGGACATCAGCATATATTATAACTTCAATTTCAAATGCGTTCCCGTTTACAAAATATTTTCAAATGTTCAATTTTACCTTTTGCTTTTTACTTATATACACTTTAGTAATCTGTTAACATTATTTCATTTTTCAAGCAGTCATAGCCCCCCTTAGTAGGGTGTGTGGACCCACATTGGTCCCCCGACCACAGGTTAAGAACCACTGCTCTACTCCACTCTATATGACACCCTCTACGTTACTCATCTCTGCGCCACTCCATGACACTCGATGCAACTCCACTCTACACCAGTTGCCAACACTCTGTGCCACCCCATTCAGCGACACACTACTCCAATCAACTCTACTCCACTCTACGCCCTTCCCTCTACAACGCTCTTCTCCCTACACCACTCCATGACACTCCACTTCACTTTACAACACCCCACACCACTCTCCTATGATGCACTAATTTTAAGCCATGCTGCATAACATACACACTGGTGTACAATATGGCTATTACATATTGGCAAAGCCAATAGCTCTTACATTGGTGAGACTTATTGGCGTTGCCAATGATTGCTTCTTTTACCTTCAGGACTTCTTTACTGAGGTTGTGGTTTCTTGCTCTGTCCTTTATTGGCAGCTTTCCCTTTCATGTCCCCCACTCCTCTTACTCTCTGTTCCTTCCTTCCCCAGCTCATCTGTTGCCCCCAAACGTCCCCATTAAGTTCCTACACCCCTCTCAATTTTTTGCTAGCACTCTGACTTCTCTCCTTCTGCCGCAAACTCTCTCTCACTTCCTTTTACTGATTTTTTTGCCACCGACCACACTATTGGAAGACTGCCATTTAGAAACGTTTTTTCACCATTTCAACATGGCCACTCTCCAGTGCACATGTGCTTCCACAGGTGGTGGGCACTAAGGAATGGGATTGTTACATTTTAACCCCTCATCAAAGATGGCCACGTTGCTTGCATTCAAAAAGTCGCCATGTAAAACTATCTGTGGGTGTTGAAGACATTTCCAAAAACTAGAGAAACCCATATTACAGTCATCACACAAATAAATATTTCTTTAGTAGTAAGTGTAATTTGTTGTTGGAAATAAGAGCAAATACTGAGTCTGTAAATTGGTGTTTTCAGAAGTCTTGAACTTTTCTTTTTGAAGCTGTAAAAGTCCATTTATAACAGTGAAACTACTTGTGAAAGGATGGCACACATTCGTACAAATATGAAACGAGTTTATAAATTAACTTACAGTACTTAAAGGTTTGGATGAAACTCTTCAGTTGTACAAACTTTCCTTGTTCCTTTTCCTGCAGGAACCTGGTTCGAGTTTACCCCCCATGATGCTGGATTCCCTGATTTTGGAGCATTTATCAGAACCGAAGTGGTTGGAAGCCAATTTAACAAGGGAGATTTAGCAACAATAAAAGCAGAGCAAACGATCTGCTACCTTCAAGGTACAACATGTTTTGACATGTACTTATTAATGTCTGACATAATTAAAGAAAATAGATATGTTATAAGCTCTCATTTGACGGCATAAGCACAATAGTTTAGATAAATTGGAAACAAATTTAGGAGGGTAACCTGCACGTAAAACGAATGCAATACATCTGGATATGAGCTAATAATATATGTTAAGAATTAGGACCAAGAAAATTATTTTCAGGAGCATGCTTTTGATGTAGACGTTGGCAGTAGAGGGACAGCGAATAAAAAAATGACAGCGATTTTGTGCACTAAGCGCTGCATTCCCTGCATCCAATAGGAGTGTGTTGTAAGCCTTCCTGATGGGGTTTGAATGCCTTTCCACTCAAATAAGTAATTGCACCAGGTACGAACAGCACAGGGAAATGAGGAAACTAAATTAGAGAGGAAGTGGGGATCATGATTGACCTGTCTATGATGAAGAGTAGGACATATCATGGAGTAAAGGCTTGTCAATGAGTACCTGAACAGGAAAGTGAGGACGTGAGACGACTCAAGCACAGACAGGACAGCATAAAACGGACAAAAACAGAGTAAAGACAAAAATCCCTAGTAGAAAACATTGAATACAACTTCTAATAAAAAAAGTCACTTACCTATTGAAAGAGAGAGAAATGGAGAAACTCAAACTAAAGTGCATGCAGGTGTCAGTAGTGCAGAAAATACCAAAGAGAACAAATCAAAAAGAAAAGAGGCACTTTTTAAGAAATAAAACAGGCTAATAGGTATACAATCATGTTAAACATTGTTCTAAAATACATTTTGATTTAAGGTTCCTTATCTGTGAAATGTAATCTAACTTGCAAATTAATTATGCCATTTTAAGTTTAAATTTAGGAAAGCCTTTATTCACATGCCTCTTCAACAGAAAATGTACATGGAGTTAAGGCACTTACTTTAGATCTTTTAAATGTTCTTAACGGAAATAGACCATATGTAAAAGCAGACTGGTAATGTGTGACGTATTAAAAGGAAGAGGGGGAGCAGAAACGTGGGGGTATGAGGTGAAGCAGAGGATGTGTCTGCTGGACCAACATATTCAAGTAACAGAGATGGGCTTCTACCTCTGTAAAACTCTTCAATGTATCATCATGGCCCACTTGACAGAACTCTACTCAATGAAAACGTCTCAAAAAGGATCAGTAGAGTAAGGGATGATGAAATGTATCGAAGAGTCAAAAGCTCAGTAAGTTTTAACTTGAATAAACACTAAGGGCCCGATTTATATCTTGGTGGTAAGCCTATATGGTATGCTTACCACCGAGGTAATGATCTACCCACTTGATTGAGATTAGATGGCGGTTTAATCACAATGGAGACTACTCGGTTTCCACCGTGATTAAACCCCTCTGACGGCCCTGTGAAGTAATAGCCGTCTGAGACAGACGTGTAATTCTGCACACCTGATTAAGAAGTTGTCACTGCCAGGAAACCACTAGATGTAAGGGCCAGTGAAAACTGCTAAATAGTTTTTTTTTATTTTCGAAAAAAGAAAATCCAGTTGAGAAAATCTTGTTTCAGGATTTTCTTTTTGAAAATAAAATAAAGAAAACTGGTGGAGAGCTCCATTAGGTTGACAGAGCCCTGCACCAAAATGCAAAATGCATTGACAGGAACCCCCATGAAGGCGGTTCCTGACTGCTTTATAAATAAATGCCAGCTTCCGGTAATTTATGATTCCGGCAAGTAGTCCCTCCACCAGGGCAATGAAGTAATTTACTTTGTCTTCATTGGGAAACAACATGCGGTCCATCCGAATTTAAATTGGCTGCGAAGTCTTCGATTGCCATGCATATTATCGACACTGATTGGTATGAGATGAATGGAAGACATCCAAGAGATGGTGAAGACGAGTCATCCGTTTCTTTTGATATTCCCCATCTACAGAACTATTTTTGGGTGGATGCAAATTAAACCCATACAGTAATCCAAATCTGAAGCTCAACCACCCCCAGTCCCATCTCTTTTTGAACAGAATGTGGTGTCTTGACTATCAAGATGTACATTTAATATAAATCTGTAAAATATCAATAATCAGCTAAATAACTTCTCGAATTTCGGGAAGTGAAAATATCAAACTCCCTATCGGAGACGATAATTAGAGAGCTGTACTGCAATCCGCAGCCTGAAAAAAGATTAGTTTTTGGTTGTGGTTTAATTTTTCCAGGGAAATTTGAAGGGAGGAAAAAGTAAAACTAGCACTTCAATCAAAGTCTTCTGAAAGAGGTGTCTGGTCTTTCTGCCACTCTGTTATGTTTTACATTCTATGGAAATCTCGCTAATTTTCAGTTATAGCTATGCACATTGGTTCTCCATTGTTCTGTTTGTGGTTTGAAAATATATACTCTTATCTTTTTTTAAGGAAATTGTTAATAGTTCAGATCAAATAGCCGTTCAATATGCTAGGAACTGTGGTGTTCAGACTTGCAGAATATCGCACTCAATATGCGAGTTTACATTTCATCAGAGTAGGAACTACTATTGGGATAACAGTGGACCTGAATAAGTGTCTCTTGCAGTTTGAATCTGCAGATCTATTAAGAAATGTTTTTCACTGATAACTGAGTAACACAATTTTGACATCAGTCATACTCTTGAACGTCAATGCAGAGCCTCAATAAATACTTATGAGGTCCACACCTGGCCACACTTTTGTTTTACCCCCTTACCTCCCAGCTTGTTTATTAGCTGTGCTCACTAAATACATCTTACCAATGTGCGCCAATGTCTAGTTTTCCCACAACACTTGAAGTGCATGGATGTCTTGTATGTTAATTCTGGGAATGTATGACATTTTAATTTGTATATCTGCTTTACTCGATTAATTTTAGGGCTGTGGGGCAGTGCACTGGCCGACAAGCAGAAAACGAAAGCCTACATCAAAGGTAATATTACAAGTTCTAAAAAGCTGCTTTTGTTACCTTGTGAAAATACTCATTGCTGCTGAATCTTTGCCGCTCAGCTGTGGAATAGAATTTGTCTGTATATTTGGTAGGATAATGCTTTACTTTCCACATGCAAAGCATATAGTTCACACACTGCGGTCTCTGGTCTACACACGATCTGAAAATTGATATGGAACGGCAGCACAGAGCAGCACTCCGAACCCAGACATAGTGGCTCTCTCATCAAAGGTTCTTTGAAGGTATAGTCTTTGCCATTTAAGTGGAGGTAAGAGTAGGAAAACTATGAAAACCTCAACTTGTCGACTACTACATTGGGGTCCTCTCTTGATTATGTTGTTTTCTCTTCTTGTCTCTTCCTTCTGAACATCAGTAAAGCAATCTGATACCCTTGTGCTAAATAAAACTCCATAAATAAAATAAATGGTGAGCAGTCCAGAGTATGTTGTGTGGCCCAGCATAATACAGAGCCAGGCCAATCATGCCAAAAATCTAATCATGGGTGGATACTTACTGGCAGAGCCTTAAATCAGCTACAACATATGGACTCTTGTTTGCCACGGATCACCTCTCATAATTTGTAATACCTAATCTCTCATTTTCTTTTTATTTCAGTAAGATATTGATGTTCCTTTCCCATAGCTAAAGCCTTGTTTGGTTTTGGACCACATCCTCTGGATTCTATAAAAATGGGGTATTTCAGATTTACAGTATCTAACCAGAATACTCTTTCCAGTAAACAGTTCTACACATTATTTCGCTTGGCCTATCCCTCCACGCTAAGACCTGCTCATCACTTCTGCCCTCTACTGATTTCTGATATTCGCTAGATTTTGTTTAATGTGCTCACTCTAAATGCAATGAAGGGGTAAGTGCATTACCTCAAGTGTAAATGCATCCCTGCATTTGGGCACACAATAATGGTTCGTTTGTCAAGAGACATTCAATTCCAACGGATAATTGGATGAGTTCAAGAAATCCACAGTTTATTCATCATATAATTCAAACTGATATGTTCTCAGTGATTCGGTAATCATATTAATTTTCCACTTTCAATGGTGACATTCAAGTTAAATGTACGAGCTCCGATGCATTTCGAGCCCATTGGCTCTTTGTCAAGGAGCACTGTAAAGAAAAAGCAAAATAACGTACTCATCGGTGTGTCCTAGATTACATCATGTCTTTAAATTACATCAAATTATAAACAAACATTGGAGTTTCATGCGTCCCGGGGTGTGCTGTGTCATGCTTGGGACCTCCTAGGTGCAGAAGTGTTAAATATGTGTAACAGCTAAGTCTGAAAAAACGAGGTGCACATAGTAGTTTGTCGTCAGGCATTAAGACGAGTGGAGGAGCATTGGTCACAAACAGAGGAATAAGTCCAAAGAAAAACCAGGTGTGTGGAAGATTACGATAGCATGCTCATGCGAAGGGTCATGGTCCGTGTGCAGTTCAAGACTCACGGTTAACGGTCGCGGTACATTCCTCCGATCAGGTGATCTGGAATGACAAGTGAAAGCACGGATGTTAGAGAAACGTGGTGCCGACGTAGGTGTAATTAATTCGAGGGAAGTGAAGGGAAGACTTACTGGGTGGATTAGAAGTGGTCGTGAGGAAGGCTGACGACGTTGCAGAGTCCGCAAAGGTTCCGTGTGGATCACTCGCGGGAAGGTTCGAAGTGCTCAGGTAACTCGGGTGGGTAGTGATAGAAATCGAAAGCGGACTAAGTGGTTGGTGCCCGACGGGCCGCCATCTTAGAGTGGTGAAGTTACATGTTAAGGATGTGCACAAAGTATATGCGGTGACAAATGGATAGGTCTAGGAGGTTGACAAACACATTGTGATAACAAGATGCATGTATAAACAGTGGCTTATGAAGGTGCAAGCGTTGGCAAACAGATCATTGTAGCAAAATGCGAATCAAGTACCCCAAGGGTACTATAGGTAACAGCTTAGTTCCAACCGGTCATTGAGGCCATGGGGCCTCATGGCTTGTAGTCTATAAATCCAAGAAGTTTCTCTCTGGAGCAGAGTTTTATTAATGTCCATTCCTTCTTTTTTAAATACCATCTCAAGGACAATGAATTTCAGCTGTGCAATGTTGTGGTTTGCCTTGCTGAAATGGACAGCAATGTTGGATTTAGGGTTTTTGGTCCTAATGTTTGACTTTTGTTCATTGATGCGGGTTTTTATTTTTCTGGTTGTTTTGCCCACATAAATCATGCCGCACGGGCATTTCAATAGGTAGATCAGGTTGCTTGAATCGCATGTTGCGTTAACTCTCAGTTTGATATCAAATCCCCTCATGGGGTGGGTGATGGTATTCCCTTTTATAATGTTATTGCAATTGTTGCAATGATGGCACGGACGTGTGCCGGTGTAAATGCATTGTTGTTCTATTTTGTTGGACAAGGTCTCTTTGATGTTCTTTGCCCGGGTGTATGCGAAGATCGGTGTTTCTTTGAAGAGATCGCCAAAATCTGGTTCTGAGGATAGGATGCGCCAATGTTTTATGATGATGCTTCTGTACATGTGGCTGGAAGTCGAGTATTTGCTAACAAGTACTGTTCTCTTGTTATCCTTCTTGATTGTCCCTTGTAGGGCTTGTGATCTTGAGATGGTGGATACATGGGTTATGGCTTCATCGATGGTGGCTTTCGGGTATCCACGCTTCAAAAATCTTTTGGCCATGGTTTCCATCTGCTGTGTGCTGATGTTGGGATCCGAAACGATGCGTTTGACCCTTAGTAATTGGCTGAAGTGGAGGTGTTTTTTCAGGGAGTTTTGGTGAAAGCTAGCAAAATGTAGTGTATTGTTACGATCTGTGTTTTTTCGGTATAGGTCGGTTTGTAAGCCTTGGGATGTTGATCTTATAAGCACATCAAGGAAGGTTATTTCCTCGCTGTTGATATTCCAGGTGAGTTCGATTCGATTGTCATAAGAGTTCAGTGTCATGAGAGCGGTTTCCAAACTTTCCCGTGTGTCTTTCCACACGAAAAATAGGTCATCTATGTACCGAGCATAGAATTTCAGATTGTCAGTCCAATTGCTGTCAGAGTAGATATAGTTAGATTCAAAGTCGCCCATGTAAATATTAGCATAGGAAGGTGCTGCACAATTTCCCATGGCCATTCCGGCCCCTGTAGATCCCATTTCTGTTCATGTGAGAAGTAGCTGTTGTAGAGGGTGAACATCATTAACTCCAAGATGAAAGTTTGAAGTGGTTCCGCTATGTTGCTGTTGAGTAGGGCTTTTTCTACTGCCTCAATGCCACCCCCATGGGGAATTGAGGTGTAAAGACTTTTGACATGGGCTGTACATAAAATGATTTGTTCATTTTCATGGACGGATATTGGAGACATTTTGATGAGAAAGTCAGTGGTGTCCTTGATATGACTTCTTAAGTTGGTCACAAGTGGTTGGAGATATCGATCAATAAATTTTCCAGTGGGTTCGTGTATTGATCCTCTTGTGGACACAATTGGGCGGAAAGGTGGGTCTCTCAAGTTTTTGTGAATCTTTGGTAGCATAGTTATGGTGGGGCTCCTGGGATGTTCTACAATGAGGAATTTTTTTGTTCTCTCATCTATGATCTCCTCATCGCAGGCTTTTGAAATCAATAACATCAGGTTAGTTTTAAATTCCATTGTGGGGTTCCCACTTAACAACATATATGTGTCTGGATCCTGAATATGTTCCATGATTCTTTGGTTGTAAAGACTTGTGTTCAAGATGACTAGAGCCCCTCCTTTATCGGCTTTCAGGCATTTTATTGAGGTGTTATTTGCGATCTTCTTTAAGGTGTCCTTATCTTTGATGGTTAGGTTTTGTTTACGTTTCTTGCGGAAATTTATTTTAGAGATGTCTTGTTTGACCAACGTCTCGAAGGTGTCGATGCTCTTGTGGCTACATGGAGGCATATACGTGCTGGGTGGTCTTAGACCTAATAGCAAGTCTGGTTTGATGTCCGTTGAGGGTTCCACTACTTTTTCAAAAAAGTATTTTAAACGGAGTTTACGGGTTAACTTAAATGTACTCACATCAAGTTCAAGTAGATTGGTATCATTGGTGGGAATGAATGACATGCCCTTATGGAGAACGTTGATCTCATGTTCCTTAAGTGCAGTGTCAGAGATGTTATTAACTAACGATTCTTCCTCGTTTTCGCTTTGACCTTTGTGGATTGTTGATTGTCTGTTTCTTTTTCCTGACTTTTTGCCCCGCCTGGGTCGTCGGTTGTGTTTGGGCCTGATTCTAAAAAAGGCCTCGGAATGCCCCAGACTGTTTCAGACGTGAGGATGATCCTTCAAAACTAGACTACACAAAGAATGATGTCGCCTTCTAATGATCATGAACCCGACACTGGCCTGAAAAAACAGTTTTGAGACCTTTTTCCTGTGTCTTCACTCAGCCTAATCCTTTTAATGTTATTATTACCCATATGGTGGCCCTTCTACAGTTATGTGGCTGCAAGAAATTGGGTTATAGTTGGGGGGGTTGAACCCCCCATTTAGGCAACAACCACAATCCTAGTCAGGGAGAACAACAGAAGTCAATAAATTATCCTGTGCTTAACCCGCTGGTACATTGGCACAAAAGCAGTCAGGCTCTACTTCGAGGCAATTTGCACAAGTTTTTATGCAGCACACAAACAGTAATAAAGTAAAAACACAACACAGGTAAAATCCCAAACCAATTTGTAAAAAAAAGCAAATATTTGAATAAATATCACCAAAAACCAAAACAAATTGAATCCAATCCTTAGAACTGGAGTTATGAATTTCTAAAACTTTTAGGAAAATCTGGCACCTAAAAGATCAAAGTGCCAACCACATAAACCTGGTTGTGTGAGACCAATACAAAGTCAAAAGTTAAGGTCGACCATGATCGAGCGCAGGTTGAATACTCAAGGTGGGTTGGGTCCATCTTGGAAGAAAAGTCCAGGAGAAGGTAGAGTTCAGCATGGTAAAGCAGTATGCTCTGTCGGAGCAGTCATCATCAATGAGTAGCACTGGAAGAAATATTGGTCTATTAGTCGATGACGTCAGGAAAAAGCTTTGAATGAGAAAGGCCATGTTTCCAGGTAAAGGAGGCCGTCATCGACTGTGGGGAGCCTGTTGTCATCAAGCCCATTGAACATTTTTACTTTCAGACCTAAACTTTGTGGAAGCTGAAAACCTCCAGTGGGATGAATCTGCAAGCTGGACCTGTAGAGGGCTCCATTAGGCTTCACAATATCTCCTAAGTAATTATGATGACTCACATCCAATGCATTTTTACCTGCTACGTTCATGAAGGGTTCGTTAACGGCCAGCTCGTCTGACAAAGAATTTTGCATGTTTTATGAATGCTGTAGTGGTTGACCATACTGTTGGTTACAGCATTGTTACATTGGTGTATTCACACTCTAGCAGATTTAGAGTACATTTCCATACATACCTTACGCCTGACATAGGGTTTTGTTGCCCCAAATGCATTGAGTGAACGTCATCATGGTTACTTCGTATGAATTGTGAATTTCGACATGTTACTGAAATAAGCCTGGATGGGCATTTCACATGGATTTGAAAATTGTATTCACGTTGCCGTTCTATCAATTTTGAAACCATTTAAGACAGAAGAATACAAAACTGAATACTAAGGGTTACTTGGATTAAATTGGACTCATTTTTTTTTTGTATTGGCCTACACCTGAAGGTTGTGCGTCTTGGGCCTGGTGCACTGATGTGCACCAGGTAGTTAAGAAAAGGATTATTTTGCTGGGTCGAATTGGCATTTTCAAATGAATTCATCAGGCCCAGTAGTAGTGTTGCTCAGTATCAAATCCCTTAAACAAAACAGAAGGCAAGAGGCTTTTGGCAAAACAGGACCAGTTTGTTTAATTAAACGTTTTGGCAGGGAGAACAATTACAGGCACAGTGTTGTAGGACTGCCTAAGTTTACATTCAGTTGCATCTTTCTTAACCCCTTCGACGCTCATGACGAGCCCAGCTCGTCATGGAGTTTCCATTGACTTCAATGGAAATTACATTGAAGAGCCAGAGGTGGCCTTAGCATCCAAGTGGTTAAATACAATTTTAAGCAGGTTGTAAAGTTCTTTGGTGAACCATATATGACGAGGAATGTTGGTTGCTGCCTTTGGAGTCATAAATTAATTGTATAATGGTTACCACTTGTGAGTATCGAACTTGTGTGGACACAGTGTAGCCAGATGATGAACGCGCCCAGATGTCCAGCATGGGGAACGCGTGATCACTATGTGCGCTAGACCATGATTGGTATGTGTTCCTAACTTTTGTTGCATCTGACTTTATGGTGTTTTTTAGAATGCACGTACCCCTTCATGCCATAAGTGCTTTATTGGGGCAATCTCATTTGACCCTTTGTCATGTTGCAGCGCCTCTCTGTGGGATGGATCACATTTTTATGGTCTGTGTTTGCCTGCCAGCTACACATCCTCCTACCTGTGACCCATCTATTGACAAAGCCAGGCCTCAGTCTGAAGACCTGTTTGACTATATATTTGCAAGTCGAGGTTTATGTGCAGCTCACCAGGGGTAAATCTATTAAAAAGGACGTGTTATCCTTTTTGTTGACAAATACATCCAATTCCATATTATAAGTAGCATTTAAAGTACATACTCTTGGGACATGTAGTACCAATGTAGGGACATTTAAGTAAACTAAACATGCCAATCAGGTATAGGCCAATTTCTCCATATTTTATGAAGAGAGCACTAGCACATTAGCGCTAGTTAGCAGTGGTAAAGAGGCCTAATGCCAACAAAAACGTATCCAGAAAACCGGAGAGGTGAAGGCAAAATGTTGAGGGAAGGTCACATCACTGATGTCAGGTCTAAAATGCTCCCCCTATGGCTGAAAGTAGGGAGAACTACTCACCCTCATGAGAGATCTGAACACTAAGGCAGAAGAACCTAGAAAAACCATCAGCATTGGAGTGGTCAGCCACAGGACAGTGTCTACCCTGTAAAGTTAATTCCTGTAGGGAGATGGACCACCTCAACAGTTTGAAGTTCTCACCCCTCATCTGCATTATCCATCTGAGGGGTCTGTGGTCTATTTGTCCCCAGATGTTAGTCCCAAAGGAGTATCATCACAACTTCTTCAGTGACCAGACCACAGCAAAAGCTTCCTACTCAATTGCACTGCCCTGTGTTCCCTGGGAAGTAGCATCCTCTTAATAAAGGTTGCTGGTTAGTCTAGATCCTCTTCAGTTACACTTTTTGAAGGAGTCAGGACATTGAGTACTTGTTCGGTTGACATGGCCTCCTTAAGGGTATCAAAGGCTTTTCTACAGACCTCCATCCAGACTACCTTCTTGGGATGCTTCTTAGAAGTCAGCTTAGTTTAGGGAACAATAATGGTGCATAGTCCTTGACAATCCTCCTGTAATATCCAGTGAGGCCTAGGAAGGCCCTCATCTCAGTCTGATTCCTGAGGGGTTCCCAACCCATGCTAGGCTGAACCTTCACTTGGAGGGGCTGTGCCTTGCCCCTGTCTACTTGGTGACCCAGGTAGACCAAAGATCCCTGTCCTATTTGGCACTTGCTGTCCTTGATAGTCCTGCCTGACTGCTGCAGGATCTGAAATACTTCATGTAGATGGTCCTCCCAACTGTAGCTGAAGACTACCATCCAGGTATGTGGCACTAAGCCTCTATCCAAGTCAGAAACTTGCTAAACCAACTTCTGGAAGGTAGAAGCGACATTCTTTAACCCAAAGGATTTTACCTCAAATTGGATGTGGCCCTCTGGGGTTAATTTACATCTCTTCTTATCCCGCTTTGTTAAAGCAATCTGCCTGTACCCAGATGTTAAATCAAAAGTACTTGGAAACTATGCAGCTCCCAACATATTTAATTTCAATTGGAAATTCCTAGTGACCGCCTAGTAGGAGCCTCCCGATGAGCTCCCGGTTTGGGGGATCACCAACTTGGTAGATATCCCTGTAAAAAATGTCTCACCGGCCTCTTCCCCCACCTGCCCTAAGACCGGACTGCACAGCCATACTGAAGAAAACGGAGAAAGTTGAATCTGACGTCCATTCTACCCGCTGGATCGGCGGCCGCTCCTGGTCCGGCCTGTGCATATGCTGCCCAGGGTCCGGTGCTGCTCGGCTGTTCTCCTGCTACATTGCTGTTCTGCCACGGGGGTGGGTTATACACTGCTGCGAGCCCTTGGTTCTGGGCCTGTTGGCTCCTCCAGTCCCGTGGCCCCCGTGCCTGCCTGCCTCCAGGGGATTGGGATCGCCGGATGCCGGTTGATGACCCTGTGTATGGGCACCATTTGCGGAGTCTCTCCCAATGACCAGAGGAGTCAGTGAGGCACCCCTGCCTGCCACGTCGTACCGTGTCCCTGAGGACCTGACTGAAGCCCGGCTGCCAGCACCTGGATGGTGGGTCCTCCTCCTCTGCCCCTGGAGGTCCGACGTCTCGCCTGATACCAGCAAGGCGGATGTCGATGGCAACGCCATTTGGATTCGGCGCCTTCTTGCAGTCTCCGGCGCTGCTGCCTCTCTGACCTGCCTGGGACCCGGCAGCGGCTATCAGCACCACCTGATCTCCAGCACTGGTCTTCGCAGCCTCTACCGCTGCTGCGCCTTGGTCCTGCCTGGAGTCCGGCTGCCAGATGGCTGATTGACTCCTCTGGTTCCGTGGATCCTGTGCCTGCCTGCCTTTAAGGGATTGGGCTTGCCTGAGGCCAGTTGATAACCCTGTGTGTGGGTGCCATTTAAGTAGTCTCTCCCGATGACCAGAGGAGTCGGCGGGTCATCCCTGCCTGCCGCCTTCGCTCCGTGTCCCTGAGGACCTGACAGGAGCCCGGCAGCCAGCACCTGGATGGTGGTTCCTCCTCCTCTGCCCCCCGGAGGTCTGACACTTCGCCTGATACCTTTTATGCGGCTGTGGATGCCAATGCCATTTGGTGTCGGCGCCATTTTGCCCCTCTCACCTGCCCGGGGCCTGACAGTTGCTTCAGGCGCCACCTGATCTTGGGCGCTGGTTTTTGCAGCCCCTACTGCTGCTGCGCCTCGGCCCTGCCCAGAGTTCGACTTTCTGATGTTGGCTCATCCAAGCCGGTGCCTGCCTGCTTTCAGAAGATCAAGTCCCTCGGGTGCCAGTGGGTGGCCCGGAGCCTGCCTGCATTTGGAGGATCAAGGCCCCCAGGTGCCCGTGGGTGACCCCAGACGCCAGCACCGCTTGCTGCGACCCTCCCCTTGGCCATCGTCTTCGGCTGCGGGTCCTGCCCTGCGGCTTAGCGTCCTGCGCCACCTGGGACCTGCCTGGAGACATTGGTCTGCAGCCCAGCAGCAGGAGCGGTGCCTGTTAATCCTCCCTCCGCCTCCGAGGGATCAACGCTTGCCTGGGGCTAGCAGGGGGGCTGTGTTTTCAGCTCATATTAAATCGTATTGAAATTAACCGTAAATACTCCACATAATGCACATGAGTAGGAAAGGCCATTGATCTGATGTTTCTCGCTTGTCACCTAGGAGACACATTCCCCCATTTTGACCTTTAACTTTTACTGTGCCTATCCTATCTAGGTTGCGTGATTAGGCTCAGAAACATTTCTGGAAAAACTTATTTTGGATATAATTGCCTAGTCCCTAATGTTGAGTGATGGGCTGGTCATTCTTTAGCTTCTCACTCACACTGCTGTTTCAGTCTTGATGAGGACCCTTTGACTCTTGGGGTCGAAACTCCGTCAGACCTTTGATCTGAATGTTTCTCTCTTGTCACTTAGGAGGCACGTTCCCCCATTTTGACCTTTGACTTTTACTGTGCCTATCCTGTCTAGGTTGCGTGATTAGGCTCAGAAACATTTCTGGAAAAACTTATTTTGGATATAATTGCCTAGTCCCTAATGTTGAGTGATGGGCTGGTCATTCTTTAGCTTCTCACTCGCACTACTATTTCAGTCTTGATGAGGACCCTTTGACTCCTGGGTTCAAAACTCCATCGGACCTTTACCGGCTTTCAGGAGCAGATGGATATGCATACGTTTTCCATTTATATTTACAGAGCATTTGTTTAAGCTGTAGACGGATTGCTATCTCTCTCTCCCAACAGCGGAGCCTCCGTAACGGTGATCACCTCCCCTAAGACACCCTTCTCTAACGCATTTGATCAGCTCCCTATCTCTTGGAACACACTGCTCGGTAGCGGACTTCCTGTTTAGGGCCCTGAGCGTTCTCCTCACTGCCGGAGCCTGGCACCTCTGCGGACCTTGCAGGCGGTCCCCCTGAGTAGGGATCAACGATGCTGCTACCACTCCTGCAACCTCCTTCAGCTCCTTCCTGGCCCCAAGCTTCCCCACTCTTGCCAACATGGCAGGGCTCTGCCTGACCACTTCTCGTGACAATTCCTACACTATGGCCTATCCTCCTAATCTCTCCAAAACCGCCACTAAATCCTTTAAACACTCCATCTTGAAAAATCCTCCCGAGACCCTGATCTCTGACCTATGGTTCAGCACAGACAAGGCACTGTCATCAATGACCTCATCTTCCACTCCAGAAAAACCTTGCTATGGGGCAAAGCCATCTCAAACCTACTTAACATACATGATATCCTGTACCGCACTAAGCTCATAATTGCACCATCCTAAAACCTGCGAGTCGACCGCACCATCACCTTATACAAAAACAGCATCGTCCTGATCCAAGCTCCACCCAAAGACCTTAATAAAATTGCGGACTTCTTCCTCCAAAAATATGTGCACAATCCTCATTCGTCTACACTCCCCTCGCGCCATCTCTTCACCTCTCTGCCAAGGGTGCCTAGCCATTCACAAACCACCCCTCCAAGGGCCGATGACTCAGGTCAGCCTAGCCCCACTACTATGCCTCCAGCGCATGTCAACAGGTTTGTGCCACACCACTGACCTCTGGCCTGCAAGCTCTTCCCACCTACCTACCTATTGAATCTCCTCTCAGGACTCACGACACTGGTAGAACAAGCACTTCTTCTACGCTTCCAGCCCATGCCAACAGAATCGTCTCTAAACTTTTGACCCACCTGGGTGCTGAATCTCCTCTAAGTGCTCACGTCACTGGTCGACCATGCCCTTCTTTCATGCTACCTAAGTATGGGCCAAAAATACGTTACGCTCGCAGATTTTCGGCAATTTCGCGATCAGCGAATCTCGCGAAATTGAAAAAAATTCGCAAATTCGCAAGCGGGTGGATTTTTCTTTTTTTTTTTTGGGCCAGTTCACTCAAGGGACCCCTGCGCCCTTCAGCGCGATGGCATAGCAACACACATGGTCACTAGAGACAACTCTTCTGGTACTTTACGCAGCTGTAGTTTAGGAAAAGTACTATACATTTAGCCAACGAGGTAGCACTTACTGATTAGCTAGTAGAAAGTACTCCAGGTGAGTAGAGGTATTGCACAATACTGTGGCGTCTTCTTGGATAAATATGAAGGGCAGGGTTCATTCTGGCACGATGCTCCTGTCACAAAAATTAAACCTCAACAGGAAGCACTTACAGCAGGTGCCCGAGTTGAAGCTCAAGGTCAGTAACGCATTCATCAGCCCAAAAACAATCGTGAACTTTGTCGAGGCAGGGCAGGTGTGCTTTCTTCCCATATCGTCAGTCGAAAATTAGCGGTGATGCTGGATAGAGGCCTTTGCATCCTTGACTTTCATGAGCGCAATCCCCGTGCAGTTCCCGTGACCAGGAGCTTCTTTCTGCTCATCTGCTGCTCTGATCGGTCACAGACATGTGAACTCGTATAGAAGGCCCTCCTGTTTGGCCCGCCCACACACTTGCTGTGTCTCCGTCTTCTCGCCATTTACCCACTATGATGGACAGCTCACTCAAGGGACCCCGGCACCCTTCGGTGCGATGGCATAGTACCACACACATGGTCACTAGAGACAACTCTTCTGGCACTTTACGCAGCTGTAGTGTTAGGAAAAGCACTATACATTTACCCAACAAGGTAGCACTTACTGATAAGCCAGAAAGTCCTCTACTCTAAAAATCCACGAGTTCATAGATTTTCCAGCGAACTCGCAGATTTTTTTGCCGATTTCGTGCGAATTTGCGGATCGCAGATCCGCAAAATTCACCCATACTTAATGCTACCACACATTCCAACAGAATTGTCCCCAAACCCGTGACCTCCTGCCCGCTAACTGTTCCCTCCCATTTGGATATTGAAACTCCTCCGAGGGTTCACGACACCGGTCGACCTTGCCTCACTACCTTGCTACTGCACATGTTATCAGAATCATTCCCAAACCATCGGCCTCATGCCCGCAAGAGTATCCCTCATATAGGGATATTGAAACTCTCCACCTCAGAGCAACTGAACTAACACAAAGCATCCATAACTTCATCTAGGAACTAAAGAGCCTCCTTCACCCCACCAAACGCTCCTTCTCGAATCTCAAGCTCCTGCAAGATTCTGCTCCCCTCCCATCCACCAAGCCGACTCCTTCACCCTCTACCGCCAACCATTGAGACACCTGCGTCCTCGCAAGCAGCCTTGCCTCCTCTCGGAGGAGGAAATTCTGGCCCTACTCCTTACCTACAAATCTGCCCCTGTAACTCCTAGTCCACTAGACTTCACGGAGGAAGAAGTTCTAGACCTCTTTATTAGCTACAAATCTGCCCTGGCAACCCCTTGTTCATTAGTCTTGTAGGACGAAAACGCTATCTGCATGGTTGCAAACAACCCCAACAGGCTAGCTGCCCTCTGCAATAGAGGAATCGTTGACAGCAACCGAGCGCAAGTACCTATCTCTGCCCCTTCTACCACACTCACTCCGAACTCCCACTATCCGGCCTCCTAATTAACTGCCGCTCTGCAGTAAAGTATGCTGCAGATGTTGCCGATCTCATCCTGAGCCTAAAATCAGACCTAGTGTTCCTGACCGAATACTGGCTCAATGAATCTTCATCGCCCTGCCTAGACCGCTTAGTCCCTTCCAACAATAACTTTGTTAGGCTGGACAGGCAGTCAAAAAAAAGGGGGGAGGTATTGCCTGCATCTTCCGCTCCCACCTCTCCGTTACTGAACTTATGGCAGATCCCACTGACTCCTATGAATACCATGTACTCTTCATTTGTAGCATCACCACCCTACTGTACAGACTGCACATCTTTTACCACCCCCAGGCATGAATGATCCTTCACTGACCACCTCATGGAAATCATCACAGCCAAGATTTCCCCCATCTCCAAAGACGTTTTCCTTGGCGACTTCAACCTGCACTGGAGCAACCCCAAGGACCCACAGGTCAACACAATTAGAGACTTCCTTGCTAAGCTAGTCCTTACCCAAGCCTGCACACTCCCAACTCACTCGAAAGGTGCTACTCTAGACTGGATCATCACTATGGAATCAGCGATCAAGCTCATCTCTATAGAGCCATGCGATTGGTCTAACCACCGTGCTTTCACCTTCCTTCTACCTGGCACCCACAGGACAAGAGCACCACAACCCGTGCCTATAATTGGAAGTATTGGTAGGCATGGGCACTTTGGCACCATCGCTTGGTCACCCAGAGACACTGGTATAACCTCTGCACTACTCCCCATGCTAACTGAGACAACCTTCTCACCAAGTGCTATATTAGTTATCTATGGTGTATGGCCCCCAGTGAGGGTTGCACCTTCTTAGGGCATTTGGTGTTTCCCTTGATGTGCCCGTACCTGTAGAACTCCTAGTCTTTGGGGTTGGACTTCCTTGAGGACTTCATGTCAGGGAAACCCATTCTTCTTTTGGCCAGGTAGGATTGGGAATCCTTTCCCTGGGACCTGTTTTTTGGCCTTTAGAGATCTCCTTATTTTCATTTTCGCTATCCTCTCTGGTACTCATTCCACCCTTTGGAAATACCCCCCAGATAACTATTTATGGACCCTGGTGCTGAACCAGTGGTTCACCTCCTTTGCAAGTTCTTTAGTGTCATTGAGTCCTCCATCCATTAAATGTTGGCACAGCTGTTCAAAACAATGACTAAACTTGCTCTTTGGCAATCAGATTGTACAGCCTTTTGAAATCAATTAAATCCATGCCTTGACCCAACCATCCAGTGCATTGCAATAGTAATCCACATAATCCACCCAGGGCATGTGGGGCAACTTCTGGCTGTCTATAAATATCTGCCTATACTTCTTAGGGGTGAGGCCACATATCCTGACAAGGCATTTCTTCATGAGTGATACCTCATTCTGTTCCACTTCCCCAGGCCCAGTAATGCCATTATCCTGGGAATGTGCCTCAAGAAATGGACTTCACAACCCTCCTTCAGCAGTGCAGTGCAACAGAGGAAGCAGAAGTAATAGTTGGAGCCTCAGAGACCAGAACAAAGAGTTGTAGTGCTGTGGCCAGAGCTTCAGTGACAAGCGGGCGAGGAGCAAAGCTGTCGCCTGATACGTGCTCGGTGCTTGCAAGGTACTCTCCCCCAATGCATCTGGAGGTCACTGGCTCAGTGCTGCGGGGGCACTCGAGGAGCAAGTGACTCGGGAGGTCGTTCGTTATTCACTTTTAGAAAATTTGCTGCAAATCATAAGCAAACAGTTTCAGTCCTTTATAAAGAGGTTATGGAGAACTCGATATACCTGGGAAAATAGCAGGTTCCACTCTTTACATTTTAATGTGACCGCCATCATACTGAAATCATCTGACAATGGACAGTCATGAACATCCCTTGAGCTGTGGTCTGTGGTGCTCACTGTGAAGTGTATGGAGTGTGGTCAAGTAAAAGCACAGGCACAGATAAAAGAATGATAATGTCATGTCGGTGACACTTTTAAAGGGGTCAACAAGTGGATTGATAGCTAGGATTTGAGATCTAATGTGACATTATTAACTAGACAGCCGTTTTGAAGAAGGTTAAGCCGCTTAATAAGGTCTGTTACTGTGTGCATTTTCTTTCAGACTTCATCTCGAGCTGGTTCAGAGGAGATAATGAAAATGAGGAAGACGATGAGTATGTAATGAGGCAATGTAAGTCTTTATACTTTACTTTTTGCTGTTGCAAAGTTATGAAAATGTTGAGGTTATGTTTTCCAGCACTAAATGCTTTTAGAAGATTGCATCTGTTAATTCCCATTGTTGGCATAAAAGAAGGTGCTAGGGCTACACTGGACCAAATTAAAATCCTAAGAGATGTAGAGAGGTGAAATGAGGAAAGGCAAACAATCTTGAAGTTGCTATATTTACCATTACATTACAATCTCTGCAACTATGGCTTAATATGAACCATTAACAGAACCCACATCTAAGTATGGGCGAAATTTGCGAATTCGCGGTCCACGAATTCGCGCGAAATTCAATTCGCAATCCGCAAAAGCCGCGAATTTGTGCGAATTTTTTGTTTTTTGCGTGTTCGCGGGGCTTTTTGCGTGTTCGCGGGCGGCTTGCATGGCGAAGTTACCCAAGGGGTCGTGTATGGGCACAGCACCCTCTGGTTCACCACTGCCACCCTCTGGTTCATCACTGCCACCCTCTGGTTCACCACTTCCACCCTCTGGTTCACCCCGGCCACCCTCTGGTTCACCGCTGCCACCCTCTGGTTCACCCCTGCCACCCTCTGGTTCACCACTGCCACCCTCTGGTTCACCACTGCCACCCTCTGGTTCAGCACTGCCACTCTCTGGTTCAGCACTGTCACCCTCTGGTTCACCACTGCCACCCTCTGGTTCACGACTGCCACCCTCAGGTTCATCACAGCACCTCCAGTTCACCACTGCCACCCTCTGGTTAACCACTGCCACCCTCTGGTTAACCACTGCCACCCTCTGGTTCACCCCTGCCACCCTCTGGTTCACCCCTGCCACCCTCTGGTTCACCCCTGCCACCCTCTGGTTCACCACTGCCACCCTCTGGTTCACCACTGCCACCCTCTGGTTAATCACAGCACCCTCTGGTTTACCCCTGCCACCCTCTGGTTCAGCACTGTCACCCTCTGGTTCACCACTGCCCCCCTCTGGTTCACGACTGCCACCCTCTGGTTCATCACAGCACCTCTGGTTCACCACTGCCACCCTCTGGTTAACCACTGTCATTCTCTAGTTCAGCACTGCCACCCTCTGGTTCACCACTGCCACTCTCTGGTTCAGCACTGCCACCCTCTGGTTCACCCATGCCACCCTCTGGTTCACCCCTGCCACCCTCTGGTTCAGCACTGCCACTCTCTGGTTCAGCACTGCCACTCTCTGGTTCAGCACTGCCACTCTCTGGTTCAGCACTGTCACCCTCTGGTTCACCCCTGTCACCCTCTGGTTCACCACTGCCACCCTCTACCGAGACCTTTTGTGACGCAGCGGCAGCACAAAAGATGCGCCATGGTGCTGGGTATTAACAATGTGTCGCATCTATAAGATTCTATAAGATTTCACTCAGTCACTTTTAGGCCAATGCTGCGTCAAAACCCTGCGCCTGCTTGAAGCAGGTGCAAGGCTTGATGCAGCATTGGGGAGATAGGGCCCCCAAGAGCATTGCTGGAGCTGCGTCGCAAGCTCGACGCAGCTCCAGCAATACGCTGCTTTTACGGCACAGATGCGTGACGCATCCGTGCCGTTCTTGCCACATGGTGCGCCGCATTGTAAATGCGGCGCACCATGGGTGGTGGAGCTGTGGCGCACAATAACTGGCGCATCCCTGGGGATGCGCCAGTTATTGTAAATCTGACCCTATAAATTTAGCCAACGAGGGAGCACTTAATGATTAGACAGTAGAAAGTACTCCAGTTGAGTAGAGGTATTGCACAAAAAGGTGGCATCTTCGTGGACAAACACGCAGGGCGGGATTCATTCTGCCCCCTGCTAGACTTGTTTTTTGTGCCCTTCTGCCCTCTGTTAGACTCGTTTTTCCCTTGTTCTTCTGCCCTTCTGCCCTCTGTTAGACTCGTTTTTTGTGCCCTTGTGCCCTCTGTTATTCCCTTGTTTTTGTGCCCTTCTGCCCTCTGTTAGACTCGTTTTTTGTGACCTTCTGCCCTCTGTTAGACTCGTTTTGTGCCTTTCTGCCCCGTTAGACTCATTTTTTGTGCCCTTCTGCCCTCTGTTAGACTCGTTTTTCCCTTGTTTTTCTGCCCTTCTGTCCTCTGTTAGACTGTTTTTTTTGTGCCCTTCTGCCCTCTGTTAGACTCGTTTTCCCTTGTTTTTCTGCCCTTCTGCCCTTTGTTAGACTGCTTTTTGTGCCTTTCTGCCCTCTGCATCACCACATCATCACTCAGCGCTACCCCAGCATCACTCAGCACCACCACATTATCACTCAGCACCACCACATTATCACTAAGCACCACCACAGCACCACTCAGCACCACCACAGCATCACTCAGCACCACCACAGCACCACTAAGTGCCACCACAGCATCACTCAGCACCACCACAGCATCACTCAGCACCACCACATTATCACTCAGCACCACCACAGCACCACTCAGCACCACCACAGCATCACTCAGCACCACCACAGCACCACTCAGCACCACCACAGCACCACTCAGCACCACCACAGCACCACTCAGTACCACCACAGCACCACTCAGCGCCACAACAGAATCACTCAGCGCCACCACATTATCACTCAGCACCACCACATTATCACTCAGCACCACCACAGCACCACTCAGCACCACCACAGCATCACTCAGCACCACTCAGCACCACCACATCACCAATCAGCACCACCACAGCATCACTCAGCGCCACCACAGCATCACTCAGCACCAGCACAGCATCACTCAGCACCACCACAGCACCACTCAGCACCACCATGGCACCACTCAGCACCACCACAGCATCACTCAGCACCACCACAGCACCACTCAGCACCACACCAGCATCACTCAGCACCATCCCAGTATCACTCAGCACCACCACAGCACCACTCAGCATCACCACAGCACCACTCAGCACCACCACAGCACCACTCAGCGCCACCCCTGCATCAATCTGCGCAACCATTCAACAACTGGTTCAAATATGTTCTCTCAATGTTTCAAACTTTATTACAAATGTCACAAAAAGATGTTAATATTTCACTTCTGTTCATGGATTTTCGTCACAATAAAATACACTGAACATAATCTTCACAAAAGTTATTTACAAAAGTTTAAGCTATTGCCATTATAAATTAAAATCATTTTTATTTAAGTATTAATTATTTAAAAAAATTAAAAGCCATTGTAATTTGTAATATCAATACAGCTAAGTCACGTAAATACAAAACATGTTGCATTACAAATGCTATAGGTGTCACATTTGCGAAAGTTATAACTATTGGCATTGTAAATGACAAAGCTATTAATTTACCTATTTTCAAAACCAACACATAAATAAAAAAAAATGTCATTTACAAGACCAATAGCTCAAACTTTCCTGATGGGAGACCTATTGCATTGCAAATGCTTGTTTTTATATCTGTCAGCGCTTCCTGTTGAGGTTTAATTTTCGTGACAGGCGCCTCATTGCCTACTTGTAACTGTTCTCTGACCCTGCTTCAAGGGTCAGAGCAGGGTCAGAGAATAGTTGCAAGTAGGCAAAGAGGCCCCAGGAAGCACTTACAGGCTTACAGCAGCAGTTGCCGAAGTTGAAGTTAATTTCTTTGTAACCCTTTTGTAAAAGGTTACAAAAAATTAGCTTCAACTTTTGCACCTGCTGCTGTAACCCTCTAAGTGCTTGGCTGAAAATTCGTCCCCGCTGATTCGCGTATTTTACCGCGATTTCGCGAGATTAAAATCCGCAAATTCCACGAGCGGAACAAATTTTCAGCCCATGCTTACCCACATCACTTGAAATTATACAGCTGCAAAAAATATAATATGAAAATGACATTGATACAGATTTTTAAACAAGGAAAATAATGATCCTGTCTACAATCAGTCAGTGCTAAAGATGGATCCTTACTTGCTGTTGGTTCCATGACAGATACCACTTTCAACTGTGCTCATACATGCAGATTCAATAGGTGGTGTCATGTGGCTCTGCACTTGGTCCATTCTGTCCCAGAATTGGCACTGGGACCATAATATTACTACCACCTCCTTGCGCCAATTTCTGTTCCTTTCTGTCCAAGCCTTTTCAGTGTGGATCTCTAGCTTGTTTCCTTGCTTCTATCACCTAACAGAAACCGTTTTCCAAATGTTATCCAGTGCGCAAGGGACAGGTCTCCCCCAAAATAGAGCCAGTAGTCATTTCAGACTTCAAAGATAACCCAAATCAACCTTGTTCAGAGTTGCACCCTGCTGACCTCCAGTCCACCCTCAATCTTATTCTTATATGCTTTCCTTACATTACAGATATGCAGAGGAACCACAAGGTGGCATGTTCACAAAGCATTATTGCTTAGATAGCCTCACCATATACAGCATTGTCATCAATTATGTTGCAGTGATGTTATTAGTAATGGTATAAGTGATGTAAGGTGGGAGGTAATTAGCACAGCACAGCATGGCAAGGGCACAAGTTGTAGTTACTTTAGAGCACAACTAGTAGTTATTTGTAGTAATGTTAACTGTTGAATTTCTGTGGTTTTCTTAGTTTAAAAAGTATGTTTTAACTAACATTTTCACCTAACTATATTGTCCCTCTAAACCTTGCTTTCTTTTTCAGTGAACATTTAAGGTGTTTTTATTTTAAAGTGAGATTAAATTACAATTCATTACTATAACATCATTCTAACCATTGGTTGTTCAAGTGAATTTCCTTGTTTTTTTAATGTAAAGTAAGATGTTTAAGGCCGTGTGAGACATGGGATTGGGTGCCCATCTCCCAGCTGTGCCTGCCTGACAATGTGATGTAACAATGCAAAGAGTGTAATTTGAAATAAAGTAGACCTCCTAGCTTTGTATATGTATATGTATATGTCATGCATTCACACATTGCGATGTTTTGGGGACGCTAGAGGGCGCACTGCAGAATGGCCGCCTAACGGTGAGGCTCCTGTAGCCTGGTACATAATCCGACATTTATCCTGGTCAACCGGTATCAGTTTCGGCTAAAACTGCGTACGATTGTGGAGTGTGCTAATCCCTGCTCTCGGTGAAAGTTTACTGCAGTTCTGACATCGGGAACTGGCACTTCGGACTCTCGGAGCTTGCCCCGGACAGGCGCTGGTGGTCGGCGGATGGTTGGTACCGGGGACGGCTGTCAGGAAAACACTGTGGCTGCACACGTGTGGTGCAGGCCGCACTGCCTTGCAGACGGACTTGGAGTGCGGGAGGAACTCTGCATTGTCAAGGGACTACGTGGCCCCGGGACGTACGATTACAGCTGTACCTGCCTAATGCCGGAATGTAATGTGCATTGCACTACTGACGCGACGACTGCCTGCAGAAAAGCTTCGTGCGGCTGTGATTTACACTAAGGCGCCATCTTCGGCTGCCGCGGTGGCGTGCGACCGTTGACTGAGCGCCCTGAGGAGTGAACGCTCGCTGGGTCCCGGTAAGATCGCGTATGATGCTGGCAGGTGTTAGCGGTGCATGTAGTGGCTGAGGAGGGCGACGATTGCTGCTGGATGTGGCGCATTGGACTGAGCACTGACCCCAGGCATAGTCTGCATAGGTGCATGGCGGACCGGCGTTACACGCATCGGGACCTGTACCTGCTATAGGGAATACCACATTGGTGGCGCAGACACTTACATACTGAACTAGATTGGAGGCACTGGTTGGCGGAGGAGAGAGGGCTGTAGTGTTTGATCACGAGGAGACATTACTGGCGACTTAACTGAGAGGACCTAAGCGCGGCTGCTGGTAGACGTCCCATTCTGAACTGACCGCTGTACGCTTGCACTCTGCAGCGGTGACTGCCCATAGCGAATACACAGAATAACTGGACAGGAGCACTGTGAGACGCTGCACGAGGTCCCCCCTCTACGATTTACACTGGAAAACCGCAAGGAGTGCCCTGTGACGTGCTGCTCTCTAATCAAAGAACGTACTGAAGTACCGGTGTGACGGTGGACAGTGGGAGTTGCGCCAAGGATCGGCGCTGGTGAGTGCACAGATATGGGGCGCCCAGATTCACGCCAACCGCAATTGAATTTCGATAATTCGAAAAAGGGTTCAACCTCTAGCCAGGACAATACACAGTCACGGGAGGCTAACCAGACGACAGGTGGCCCATCCATCGCGGAGATGAATAACCAGCAACTCCTGCATGAAATTAGGCAAGGATTTGCCACGGTGGTGGAAAAGGTGGATAAAATGCCGTCTCGAATGGATGCCATAGTACATAAAATGGACCAGCACGAAGAGCGCATTGTGGAGACGGAACGTCGGATCTCCGATAATGATGACATCACTGCGGGACATACGGCACAGCTACAGAGGATGGAGAACCTACTGCGGGTCATAGCGGCGAAGAACGAGGATTTGGAGGCCTGCAGTAGACGGAATAATATACGCATCACGGGTGTGCCGGAGTCCACAAACACTGGCCGCATGGAGGGGTATGTTGAGAAGATGCTGCTGTCCGCGGTTGGGGCTGACGCCGTCTCTACTCAATTTATTGTGGAACGAGCCCATCGCACTCTAGACCCGGTGCCGAAGCCTGGGACACCGCCTAGACCGATCATTGCCCGATTGCTAAATTACAGGGATCGCGATGTCGCATTGCGTGCGGCCCGGACTCACCAAACCCTAAATTATGATGGCGTGTCATTCTCCATATATCCGAACCTCACCCAGATGGTGCAGGAGGAACAACGCAAATTCTTAGAGGTGAAGAAAAAACTCAGGACTGCGCAAATTGACTATGCGTTATTATATCCGGCCAAACTCAGGATTACTCATCAAGGGAAACAAAGGTAGAAGATTATCTGCGTTCACTGAAGACGGCGCAGCGTGGACAGGCGGGGCGAGGCCTGGAGGGACGGGCACGCTCATCTGCGGATAGCGACGGCTCTTGAGCTCCTGCTTTGTGGCCGGGATGGGTCCCCATTGTGATCACCGGTTGCTGTCTAAAGGAGAATTGACTCTGTCGTGGAGAGCTGAGAACTTTGAAGTCCTATCCAGATCACTGAATCCAGCTGTACCGGTGGTAATGTAAACCAGGCCCTACTTCCCCTCCCTAATACAGCCCGGAGGCGCCCCTAATCGTAGGGCTTGGGGAGGGGGGGTGACTGTGTAGCCCGCTAGGACTGTCCCCCAACGGGTGCTCCCCTTTATTACGAACTATGGACTGGATGTTGATGATGTTGGGTAAGGGTATGTGGGGAGGGGGGGTACAGTCACTTGGCAAGTTGGGGTTGGCTAAGTGGGAGGGGGGGTGGAGGGGAGGGGGATGGATGGCAGTGTTGTGGGACACCACTGATTTGTGGTCTGTGGTTATCGCTGACTGGGAATGAATCGAAACTGTTTGAGGTGAGGGTGGGGATAGTGGGAGGTCGGTCTGACATGATTTGGTTTTGTCAGTGGGTGGGGGGTGGGTAGGGCGCAGGTTGTTTTGAAGTTGCACGGTTGCAGTTACAAGGTACCAGAAACGAGTATGAGATTGGTCTTAGGCAATTATTCAGCCCTAATGTGTACACCAACAATGGCAAATGATGATGGAGATGGGAGGCTGACGGTGATGTCCTGGAATGTGCGGGGCTTAAATGATGCTAGAAAATGCAGAAATGTATTGGCATACTTGGATAGGCATAAAGTGCACATAGCTATGCTGCAGGAGACACATATACACCCAAGCTCCAACCACACTTTCGCAGCTAGATGGGTCTCGGTTAGGAAATTCTCCTCATATTCCTCGTATGCCAGAGGTACAGCAGTGTTAGTAAAGAAGTCAGTCCAATTTCAGGTACTTGGTGATATACTAGATCCTGGTGGACGCTATGTGGTATTGTGGGGTAGACTTGGTACAGACACGGTTACAATTGTTAATTGTTACGCTCCAAATGTGGATACACCTGACTTTTTCACAACATTGTGGGGAAGGGTGGTCGGCATTGGTTCGATGCACATCATTTGGGGGGGTGATTTTAATGTGGCATTGCAACCGGGCATGGACAGGTCGGATGGCTGTGTGCAGTATAATAGGCAGGCCGGTGAGGCATTGAATGGAATTATTGAAGAGCGTGGATTGATAGACAGCTGACGTTTTACTCACCCTATTCACAAAGAAGGAACAAAATTCACGACATATGCTAATACGTGGGCTCGCTGGACTACTGTCTGTTGTCAAGGGGTCTGGTGTTGATACAGTTTAGTGTACCTGGTTATAACAGACCACGTCCCCCATCGTGTCTCATACCCACGGCACTGCTAGACACGGTTTTTAAAACTGAGCTTGGTGAGGAGATCGCGGCATTTTTCCCTAGGAACAAAGGTTCTGTTGCCAGTGTAGAAACGGGAGGCATTTAAAGTCACGGTTAGGGGATACTGTATATCTAAGAGTTTTGGGGTACTGAGAGACATAAGGGGTACTATTAGTAAATTGGAGCTAGAATTGAGAGGTTTGGAATTACGGATGGCGCAAAACACCGATGCACAGTTACACAAGGAGTTCAGAGATAAACTGTCGCAGTATGAGGAAGATTTTCAAAAAGGGGGTGGTGATGGACAGAGTATCTGAGTTAATCAGAACCCTTGCTCACTGCACCATCAGGATTCAAGCAAGCCGGGCCGAAGACGGCTGGAATGCCAGAAACCGGTCCCCGGAAGCTTGTTTCCTTTCCAGTGAAGAACTGGCTTGGTAGTTTGGTCTGCCCTGTTCCCATGATGCACTGGGCCAGGGTCAGACTAATTTGCATGTAGCCAGGTTCTGAACTGGGATGGTGCAGTGAGCTAAAAAACGGTGATGGATCAAGCCCTGATCTTTTGACTGGGTAGGAGTGTTCTGCTTAATTCAGATACTCTGTCCATCACCACCCCCTTTTGAATCGTTTTGGCCACCACAAGTGTGGAAGGGTATGCTCAGATGTGAGTCCCTTGCTCACTGCACCATCAGGATTCAAGCAAGCCGGGCCGAAGACGTCTGGAATGCCAGAAACCGGTCCCCGGAAGCTTGTTTCCTTTCCAGTAAAGAATTGGCTTGGTAGTTTGGTCTGCCCTGTTCCCATGATGCACTGGGCCAGGGTCAGACTAATTTGCATGTAGCCAGGTTCTGAACTGGGATGGTGCAGTGAGCTAAAAAACGGTGATGGATCAAGCCCTGATCTTTTGACTGGGTAGGAGTGTTCTGCTTAATTCAGATACTCTGTCCATCACCACCCCCTTTTGAATCGTTTTGGCCACCACAAGTGTGGAAGGGTATGCTCAGATGTGAGTCCCTTGCTCACTGCACCATCAGGATTCAAGCAAGCCGGGCCGAAGACGGCTGGAATGCCAGAAACCGGTCCCCGGAAGCTTGTTTCCTTTCCAGTAAAGAATTGGCTTGGTAGTTTGGTCTGCCCTGTTCCCATGATGCACTGGGCCAGGGTCAGACTAATTTGCATGTAGCCAGGTTCTGAACTGGGATGGTGCAGTGAGCTAAAAAACGGTGATGGATCAAGCCCTGATCTTTTGACTGGGTAGGAGTGTTCTGCTTAATTCAGATACTCTGTCCATCACCACCCCCTTTTGAATCGTTTTGGCCACCACAAGTGTGGAAGGGTATGCTCAGATGTGAGTCCCTTGCTCACTGCACCATCAGGATTCAAGCAAGCCGGGCCGAAGACGTCTGGAATGCCAGAAACCGGTCCCCGGAAGCTTGTTTCCTTTCCAGTAAAGAATTGGCTTGGTAGTTTGGTCTGCCCTGTTCCCATGATGCACTGGGCCAGGGTCAGACTAATTTGCATGTGGCCAGGTTCTGAACTGGGATGGGGCAGTGAGCTAAAAAACGGTGATGGATCAAGCCCTGATCTTTTGACTGGGTAGGACTGTTCTGCTTAATTCAGATACTCTGTCCATCACCACCCCCTTTTGAATCGTTTTGGCCACCACAAGTGTTGAAGGGTATGCTCAGATGTGAGTCCCTTGCTCACTGCACCATCAGGATTCAAGCAAGCCGGGCCGAAGACGGCTGGAATGCCAGAAACCGGTCCCCGGAAGCTTGTTTCCTTTCCAGTAAAGAATTGGCTTGGTAGTTTGGTCTGCCCTGTTCCCATGATGCACTGGGCCAGGGTCAGACTAACTTGCATGTAGCCAGGTTCTGAACTGGGATGGTGCAGTGAGCTAAAAAACTGTGATGGATCAAGCCCTGATCTTTTGACTGGGTAGGAGTGTTCTGCTTAATTCAGATACTCTGTCCATCACCACCCTCTTTTGAATCGTTTTGGCCACCACAAGTGTGGAAGGGTATGCTCAGATGTGAGTCCCTTGCTCACTGCACCATCAGGATTCAAGCAAGCCGGGCCAAAGACGGCTGGAATGCCAGAAACCGGTCCCCGTAAGCTTGTTTCCTTTCCAGTAAAGAATTGGCTTGGTAGTTTGGTCTGCCCTGTTCCCATGATGCACTGGGCCAGGGTCAGACTAATTTGCATGTAGCCAGGTTCTGAACTGGGATGGTGCAGTGAGCTAAAAAACAGTGATGGATCAAGCCCTGATCTTTTGACTGGGTAGGAGTGTTCTGCTTAATTCAGATACTCTGTCCATCACCACCCCCTTTTGAATCGTTTTGGCCACCACAAGTGTGGAAGGGTATGCTCAGATGTGAGTCCCTTGCTCACTGCACCATCAGGATTCAAGCAAGCCGGGCCGAAGACGGCTGGAATGCCAGAAACCGGTCCCCGGAAGCTTGTTTCCTTTCCAGTAAAGAATTGGCTTGGTAGTTTGGTCTGCCCTGTACCCATGATGCACTGGGCCAGGGTCAGACTAATTTGCATGTAGCCAGGTTCTGAACTGGGATGGTGCAGTGAGCTAAAAAACGGTGATGGATCAAGCCCTGATCTTTTGACTGGGTAGGAGTGTTCTGCTTAATTCAGATACTCTGTCCATCACCACCCCCTTTTGAATCGCAGTATGAGGAAGAGGCGGCCAGGGAAGCAAAGTTTAGGGGAAAACACTGGACTGCGAGGAAGTATTGTGAGGGGGGAGGCCGGGTAAGGTGTTAGCAACAATTACGAGGCATCAGCGATGTAATACACACATTTTGGAGGTCAATACTTCAGGCGGCGGAAGGGTTCAGGATGCTACAGGGATACAAGAACTCTTTTTGGCACACTATGGCACACTATACCCTACAACTAAAATAGAAGACATGGGATATGGGGATTTTTTAGATGATATAGCACTATGCTGGCTGAGCGATCATCACAGGGCTTTCCTTAGTGCTCCGCTTGAAGTGGATGAGATTAGGGATGCGATCATGTCACTGAACAACGGTAAAGCGACAGGCCTCGATGGGCTACCTGTCGAGTTTTACAAATGCTATATAGACATTATGGCGCCTGTTCTGAAGGAATTATTTGAAGAATCGTTAGGGATAGGTGTGTTACCAGGCTCAATGCGGGAGGTGGAGATAACCTCGCTTTTAAAACCTGGCAAGGACCCTGCGGAGTGTGATTCCTATCGACCACTCTCGCTCATTAATTGTGATGCCAAAATACTTGCCAAAGTTCTCGCGACGAGGCTGACCCTCATTATGCAGAAGATTGTGTTGCCGGATCAAGCCGGCTTTGTTCCTGGTAGGTCCACTAGTCATAACTTGCGCACTTTCTTCTCACTAATTCACACTATAGCTCCAGAACTCCCGGTAGCTGCGATATTCCTTGACGCTACTAAGGCGTTTGACTCAGTTGAGTGGAACTACCTCTTCGCCATATTGCATAGAATGGGCTTTCCCAGCATGTTTGTGGCATGGATAAAGCTGCTGTATACTCAGCCTGTGGCACGGGTTGTTATAAATGGAGGGTTGTCTGCACAGATGTCCATCACGAGAGGTACCAGACAAGGATGCCCTCTATCCCCGTTGCTCTTTGCTATAGCGATTGAGCCGTTGGCGTGTCGCATTCGGCAACTCCATAGGGAGAGTGCCTTTAAATGTTTTCAATGACAAATAGGACTGTCGCTATACGCGGATGATATAACCCTATATGTGGTGCACCCTCAAAATCATCTCAACCCTATCCTGCAGGAATTTTTGGTGTTCGGACACCTCTCAGGTATAAATATCAACTGGAAAAAATCGCAGTTCTTTCCTCTCACACTGGCGGTTGTGCGGTTTCCACTGGATTACTCGCTTTAATGGTGTGACTCAGACCTTCGCTACTTGGGTATCATGGTGTCGACTGACAGGGAAGAGACCCTCAGACTAAACTATGGCACGGCTGTTACCAAATTGACAGATAATGTTACCCGTTGGATGGAGTTGCCACTGTGTATGGCGGGTAGAGCATCTCTAATCAAGATGGTGATACTGCCGCGTTTTTTATATCTCTTTCAGAATATCCCTTATTTTCCGGGGGCCTATTTTTTTAAAAGGCTGAGGTCGGAACTTCTTCGTTTGTTTTGGTGCGGCGGACAGCCGCGGTTGAAATGGTCCATCATAATGCAGCCTTATTGTAAAGGTGGATTTGATGGTCCGGATTTTGAGATATATTATATGAGTGCCCAAGCGCAATATGCATATCACTGGATAAATCCGACACCATTCATGCCGCAACTTGCGGTTGAAGATTGGATAGCGAAGCCTCTTCCGCTGCGTGGCTTGATCCATGGCTCAGTAGATGTAATAGAAACCCTGTATACCACGGTGACCTGTACAATAGACCCCTGGAGGAGGGTGGTGAGGGTCTTAAACACTGTACTGCTGTATTCTCCACGAATGCCACTTGCCTATCATCCCTGAATTGTACTTTTACAGGAAACGGGCTTCCACTTAATGTGTAGGCGCCTTAAGATCACTACATGGGGAGACCTGTTTTTAAATGGGCAATTTCGCACACAGGAACAGATGTTCCAGAATGTCCGCCCCACACCTCTAGAGGTTTTTTATTACGTACGATTACGACAAGCACTGAAAGACATATTGCCGCAATACCCAGATGAGCCGGAAATTGTGTTACCACTGCACATTATGCTGACAACGTCGGAGGGATGCCACCTTGTTTCCAGGCTGTACAACGCCATTAGAAAGCAACGAACTGGCGTTGAGAGTATTGCTTGCAGGTTATGGAGTGCGGATATAGGTAGTGAAATCTCTGAGGAGCAGTGAGATTGCTGTAGTGGCATTACTGCCAATATATCATCTAGCTGTGGGCTCAAATTCCTGCAGAGGTTTTATTACACACCGGTCAGGAAATTACGGTTCCACCTTTCAGACAATGATAGATGCGAAAGATGTCATGCTGAGGGAGCGGGATTTATTCACTTAGCATGGGAATGTCCAGGGGTGTACGAATATTGGACCCAAGTACATGCAGCATTGCAAATCATGCTCGAAGGGGAGATAGACAGGAACCCACTCATCATGCTCCTTGGCTACACTTTGGCGACACCCAAACCCACCAGAAAGTTTCTTGATCTTGCCTTATTGCTTGCGAAGCGGAGAGTAGCATGCCGGTGGGGGAGGGGGAGAGCTCCGAAATTTAAAAATTGGCTGAAGGACGTTATTTATTGTCAGGATCAGAATGCTGTATATGCCGAATTACAACCAGTTCACAGTAGGCCCAAAGATATTTGGGGTCCGTTACAGGTGTATTTATCATCGCGTCCCGAGGGACACGAGAATGCAGAGATTGATGACAATGATGGGAGAATACGTGAATAGTACAGATTGAGTTAGACCTGTCATCTAGAGGGTATACAGAATGTTTCCCCCCCCCTTTTTCTTTTTTGTGACTGTCTTCCATGTTGGGAATGCTATGATCGCGCTGTTGATTAATGCGGGACTTTTGTATTGCTAATTAAGGGATGCCATGTGCACACTGTGTTTGAACTAATCACTGCATTTTATTTTCCTGAGGGACTGTGACTGACGGACCCCTGTCTCCCAGAATACTTCCATGTTGTATCTTGTAGCATGTAATACTGCAGATCTCCATATGTCGCTTTTCTCCGATTGATTGATGTTTCTGAGTACGCACCGATTACTGGTACCTGAATGCTGAGAGAATGTACTGGTTATGTTTCTTAACGTACAAAAGCAATAAATAAAGATTTGAAAAAAATAAAAAAAGGTTTACACATTGCGATGTTTAATATTAGTGATTATCTAAAATTAATTGTAAGAAAGCCTTTGTAATAAAAACATAAAACGTTTTTGTCATTTTTAACATTTTCGAAGCCACAAAGTGAATATATATATATTCACTGAAAAAAACAAAGGTTATAGGGACGTTATAGTTAGGAAATAAAATTTAAAAAAACTTAGAAATTCACTAAAAACAAAGGTCACAGGAATGTTATAGTTTGGCTGACGTTTGACTCATACAAAACCAGAGAAATTCAGCTGTTATAGTTAACTGAGCTAAGTATAACTTATGCCCCAGCAATGCACTGGGTGGTCAGTGTATCAACTAGGGGCTCAGGGTATTCCTGCTCTGTCCCTTTTTCTTTATTTACATTTTTTTTGTGGGATTCAGCTTCAAGCCCAGTCCCAAGAAGGCTGCAAACACTTCCTTGTTGGAGTGTTGCCAGCCAATCAAATTTCAATAGGATCCGTAAGTCCACTGAAAGGATTCGCGTCCCCCAATATCTTTATATTTTAAATGTAATATCTCTAAAACTAATGAACGGATTTACATCAAATCACAGAAAAGCATGCTTTCTGGACAAATATCTAGCTTTCTTCCGAAACTTGGTGTAATTCCCTTCAGGGGTTCGGGCTGTAATTGTATTCAAAATCCCTATGGGAAAATGAGTTTTGGGCCTCCCTTTTTTTCTCAGCCCCTGCTTGACCCCCAAAACACAGCACTCGAATCAACTGTAGCAAAAGTTTTGAAAATGTTGTGAAGATTCGTCAAGCGGCACCAAAGTTATTAGCAAAACAACAAACACTTTTCCAGTGGAAACCTGGTCCTAACAATAACTACCAGCTTGGGAGGATTTCCAGCTCCAGCTGGGAGAGGAAGCCATGTTTATTCCAATGTAAGCAGCAAGTTCAAGTTCAACCCCTACACCACTGCCATTTTACTATGCTTACAGCTGTGCGGGAACTCCAGAGAGTGAAACTCTGTGTTGCCGTCTGGGTGATTGTTTTATTATTTTATTATAATTGTGCCCCTGTTATTGTATGACTGCTTATTGCCCCTTTTGCTTCTGTACCTGTCCTGAGTGCTTGCATGTTCATTTTCCTTCCTGCTGCTGCTGCCCCTGCAGGCCCTGCCCACTGATCCAGCCCACTCCCGCCCCCTGCCTCTGATCCCGCCCCCCTTCTTATGGCAACCGCTGAGGGGGAGCGCATATGAGACCTAGACTCCTGTCCCGGCCAGCACTCTTCCCATCAGTACCGCCTCTACTCCTCGTTGCTCCAGCTTCCTAGACTCCGCTGACCAGGGTTCATGACTGCAGCTCACAAGCAGTTCCACCGTTTTTTCCCGATGCCGCCCTCCCGCATCCCCGCACTGTGTTACCTTCTGGGTGATTGTTTTATTCTTTTATTGTGATTGTGCCCCTGTTAATGTGTGACTGCTTGTTGCCCACTGTTTCTTCTGTACCCGCCCCTTCTACTGATCCCGCCCCTTCCCTTCTTATGGTGACTGTGTTCCTAAGGCAAGCCCGTATGCGCCAGTCAACGCCTGGACCTTGCCTAGACCAGAAACCTTGGCCCCCGTGAACACCACAATACCCGATGCCGAAACGACGCCAAAACAATATACACACTCAATGCCGGCCAATTCTCCACCTACTTCCAAGCTGCACTGAAATTCACACACGGACCCTTCACCTGCTGGAACTGCAGCTACACCAGCCAGCGCACACCAGGACAGCCTGCCTATCCAACCAAAGCAGGTCACAACAGTCTCAGATGCTTTCTACTTGACACCAGCTCAGCCCACAAGCATGCCATCGAACTATGGGACCTTCTCGATTCATCCTCCCAGGACGTCCCCTACCTGACAGAGACCTGGATGAACATCAACCTTAGAGGTACCCTCATCTACAGATCACCGGGGCCCAGCCCACAGTTCAGCGAATCCATTTCTGACCTCATCAGCACGGACGCCCTCGTCTCCACTGACTACATCCTCCTCGAGGACCTGAACTTCCACCTTGAGAATGCCAAAGACAACAACTCCACAACGCTGATCGGCAACCTCGCCAACCTTGGACTCCAAGAGCTCATCACGATACCCACCCACTCCGCCGGACACACGCTCGACCCCATCTTCTCTGCCAGCGACCACGTCACCTTAAGCCACACCACCAAACCTCCACTGGACCGACCAACACTGCATCCATTTCTCCATTGAGAAGCACAACGCACACAACCAACCGCAATGCATCCCACAAGGCAGCTGGAAAAGTCACCGAAGCCCAGCTCAACACCACTCTTGCCCGAGACCCTCCACTCGAGCCCTCCGAGACAAACACAGCAGCCCTCAACCTTAGACATTAGATCGATGACTGCGCCAGCACCATTTCCCCGATCAGGAAACCCTCCAACAGGCACACTGACACGAGGGTCATCTGGTTCGATGCCGACCTCCAGAACTCCAAGCACACCTGCCGAAGACTCGAGAAGCAGTGGCGCAATGACCAGACACCAAACAACCACGCAGCCCTCAAGAGCGCCAGAAGCAAACACCACCAACTCATCCGTCTCGCCAAAAGAACCTCCTTCAAGGAATGCTTCAACAGCAATGCACACAACAGCAAAGAACTCTTCAACATTGTGAAAGAGCTTGCCACCCCAGGCTCCATCAACAATGCCGTACCACCGTCACAAGAACTCTGCGACTCCCTGGCTACCTTCTTCCACCGCAAGATTGCGGACATACACAACAGCTTCGATACGAATACACCAACGATAGTCGCCAACACCCCCTACTCAACACCCACCGAACACACCGACCCTCTGCTTTCCTGGCACACCGTCAACGAAGAAGACACCATCAAAATCATGAACACCATCCACTCCGGCTCACCCTCTGACCCCTGCCTCCACCACATCTTCAACAAAGTTAGCTCTGCCATCCAACCCCAATTCCGAAAGATCATCATCAACAACTCCTTCAAGACCCCCACATTCCCAGGCAGCTGGAAACACGCAAAGAACAACGCCCTACTGAAAAAACCCAAGGTGGACCCAAAGGACCTCAAGAACGTCCGACCCATCTCCCTGCTCCCATTCCTGGCGAAAGTCATCGAGAAGACCGTCAACAGACATCTGACCCACTTCCTGGAGGAGAACAACACCTGGACCCCTCCTGAAGAGGCTTCCGCAGCAATCATAGCACCGAAACAGCCCTCGTCGCCGCCGACGACGATATCAGGACCTGATGGACAACGGCAAAACCACAGCCCTCATCCTCCTGCACCTCTCAGCCGCATTTGACACCGTCTGCCACCACATCCTGCTGTCTCGCCTCCACAATGCAGGGATCTGAGACAAAACCCTGGACTGGATCACCTCATTCCTCACCAGTAATACTCAGAAAGTCCACCTCCCCCCTTCCGATACGAAGCCACCACAATGACCTGTGAGGTACCCCAAGGCTCATCCCTCAGCCCAACCCTCATCAACATCTACATGGCATCACTCGCCAACATCGTCCGGGCGCACCATCTCAACATCGTCTCATACGCCGACAACACTAGCTGATCCTCTCCCTCACCAAGGATCTGGCCACCGCCAAATCCAACCTCCACGAAGGAATAAAAGCCGTAGCAGAATGGATGAGGACCAGCCTTCTGAAACTGAACTCCGACAAGACGGAGGTCCTCATCCTCGGCGCCACCCCCTCCACATGGTACGACTCCTGGTGGCCAACCATGTTGGGACCCACCCTGACACCCACCAACCACTCAGGCAACCTGGGCTTCATCCTGGACTCAACGCTCTCCATGACTCAGCAAGTCAACACTGTCTCCTCCTCCTGCTTCAACACCCTCCGCATGCACTGCAAGATCTACAGATGGATCCCCACCGAAACCAGAAGGACGGTGACTCAAGCCCTTGTCAGCAGCAGACTGAATTATGGCAACGCCCTCTACGCGGCAACCACGGCCAAACTCCATACAAAACGACTCCGCACGCCTCATCCTTGGAATCCCTCGCCACAGCCACATCACCGCCCACCTGAGAGACCTGCACTGGCTCCCGGTCAGCAAGAGGATTACCTTCAAGCTCCTCACCCATGCCCACAAAGCACTCCACAACGCCGGACCAGAATACCTCAACGAACGACTCACCTTCTACACACCGAAACGCCAGCTTCGCTCCACTGACCTCGCCCTCGCCACCATCCCACCCATCCTCCGACCACCGGCAGCAAAAGTGGAGTCTCAGTATAAATAACTAAAAAGTAACAAGGGACTTGCAAAGCTACCGTGAACAGGGATTGTTAAGATCGAAACGCGTAGGAATGCGAGATGTAAAGGATCAATAAACCTGCTTTTTGACAAACTAATCAGGAAGAGTGCGGCATACATTATTGCTATTGCTTGGACATATATATAATATATATATATATATATATATATATATATCCCAGCCAAGTTTTTGGCGCTAAGCTGTGTTGGCCCCTTACAGCGGCGGGCTTTGGACGGGATCGCCAGTCCCTAAATACTCCAACCTTTCGTCCACGCTTCAAAGAACGACGTCCAAGCCACAAATGTAATTCAAACTGGATTTATTTCACATCCCACTCGACGCGTTTCGGGAATGGCCTTCCCTTTGTCACGAGTACATACAAACCGTTTTCTTAGCATGAGCCTTAAACCCCTAAGGCCACTGTCAAGCAACTATACCGAGAGGTAAAAGCGACGCTGTGAATGAATTGGAGCGTTAGCTCAAGCGATAGCGCGAGCGCACAGCAATAAACAGTGAAGGCTTGACCAAGGGTTCGCAGCTCCTATTTGACTCGGGCGAACAGATAAATTATTTTTTGAAAAAACGGGTGTTTAAACAAATGTATTTAAACAGCGAACTAAACGTTATGATTGTTTTGTATTCCATGCTGTAACGAAACCGAGTGTCCTTCGGCATGAGCGTAATAAGGGGCAAACAGGCATCAGATGAAATGGTTTTAAAGTGCTTCGTGACAAACTTCCGTCCAGCTCATATCATGAACAATAATGATGGATAAAATGCATTTAAGAGTTGTATTATGATTTATACATACTAGAGCATAGTATTCTGAAAATAAGGCGCAGTCCATAGCTCCAGACATATGATTTGTTGGTAGTCTGTTGGCTATGTTTATCATGCAATTAAGTCATGTGATTTTCTTTAAATGAATGGATGTAACAGACCAATGTACTCGTGACAAAGGGAAGGCCATTCCCGAAACGCGTCGAGTGGGATGTGAAATAAATCCAGTTTGAATTACATTTGTGGCTTGGACGTCGTTCTTTGAAGCGTGGACGAAAGGTTGGAATATATATATATATATATATATATATATATATATATATATATATATATATTACCTACTGGCGGTCGCCAGTAGGTATATATAGTTAGGATTTTTTCCCTATGGGTTTTTTGAAAATTCTATGTCTAATAACTTTGGCGTTTGTGGACGGAATTGGCTGAAATTTTCTGGAAAATGGAACATTTTGTTTTTGAGCAGCCCCTGGAAATTTGGGGGGGGTTCGTCCAGGGGGGGCCGAGAAAAAAGGGGGGTCCCAAAACGTGTTTTTAACATTGAGTTTTCCATAGGGCGGTCTGTCGCACTTTTAGCCCGAACGGCTGAATGGATTTGCACGAAACTTGGCAAAATTGTAGAGACTGGTAGCCCGATGTGCCTTTTGTAGGTCTCAATATATGTGCTCCAGTGGATTTTGAGAAATTAACATTTAAAAAAAGATATATATCTGTAACAGCGGACTGGGCAGCTCCCGGTTCGCGGACCGGGGAGCGTACCAAAACTTCGCGTAGCGAAGCTGATTGGCTCTCCGGCGTCTGTAAACATTCCAAACAGTCCGGAGCGGCCGCCATCTTGTCTCTCGGTAGGATTGAGAGACAAGAGGAGGCCAAAACAAAAGGGGAAATAACCATAAGGGGGCATAGTAGATCCTCCCTGACCCCTTAGGTTTAATGTGGAGGCTTAAAAGGGCCCCGCGGGGCAAAAAAAAAAAAAAAATTTTTGTTTTTTTGCGTGGGTAGCGCCCGGTACGCGAACCGGGAAGCGTTCTGGGCAGCGTACTGCAATGAAAAATGAATGATAGACTTTTCAAATGCTGTATGTTAATTGATTGTTGTTTTTGTTGATTATTTTTTTTTTTTTTTTTTTTTAAGCATTTTTTATTGTGTTTCATAATTTATTAAACTTTCTAACATTTCATTGTCAGAAATTTCAACATTATCATGGAATATACTTTGTAGTCTCTGAGGTTGTAAAATGTCCTCATTTGCAAGGAGGTTATCTACTGCTTGTACACATTGCAGTAGTTCTTGGTCCCAAGTTTCATCCATAAATTCAATCTCATTTGGATCAATGATTTCTGTGTTGGACTCTGGAAGGACAATTTCAAATGACATTTTTTGTTCGCTTTCCATTTTCCCTGAAATTTGCATAAAAAAAATATATATTAGTAGAGGTAGGGCAATGTTGGGATTAATTTTAGATAGGCAGTTTTTAACAGTGAATTTATCTTTGGGCAGTGTATAGTATCAGAGTGATTGTATCTAAATTTATAAGTACTACAGAGGGATAGTATATAACTAACAGAAAAAGTTTGCCATATTAACTTAAAGTGCACAATATACTTCAGTTTTAAAAATAACAACTTACCTTTAAAAATAAGTTGAAGTTATTAATGAAAATCCTATTGAAATGTACACCAGGAAGTAGTAGTCAAAATGGCTGTGTTTCCTTCTCTTCCTTTATATATATTCGGGTACATAACCAATCAAATGTCAGGTAAAAAAAGTAGAAAATGAAAGTAACATTTTAATTGGTTGTGAATTCCAACACTTCAGATGTGTTTTGTGAAGTAATTTACCTCACGGTATTTAGAGAGGTCTACAGGCTAAATGGCTAAATGGAATTCCAATCAAATTTGTGAAAATGGTAGGGATTGGTATGTAGTATGAGCTAATCTATATTTGGTGAAATTATCTCAAGTGGCTTTTGTGTGAACTACTTTCCCACCTTTTTTGATGGTGCGCTTCCCAGGGAGCGACCCGGTACGCGAACCGTTGAGCGCCCCGGTTCGCGGACCTTAAGCGTTCCAGGAGTCCACCATTTTGTGTTTCGGTCGAATTAAGATACAAGATGGAGGGCAAATAATGTTCAGAATGGGTAGAAGGGGGCACGGTAGAGTTATCTTGACCCCCTAGGTTTTCTGAGGGTGGCTGAGGAGGCTTATATGTGCGAAAAAAAAACATTTTTTTAAAAAATTTCGCGAGGTTAGCTCCCTGTACGCGTACCGGGTAGCGGCCCCGGTAGCGTATTTTGTTGAAAATTAGTGAAAAATGTTAGAGTTAAATAATAATTGTGAGTGATCAGATGTAGGGTAGCTCTGAGAAGAGCTTTTGGGTTTATGGTACATTTAGGTACTTATAAGTAGGTACCAATGCACATTCTTAAATTCAGAGTGGGGGAAAAGGAATTGTTTTTAAAATCATGACAAGGACATAATGGTGTATGCTTCTTTATAAGGCAATTGACTGTCCCTGATGTTATTTTTCTCATTTTAGTGTAAGACCTTTCTCTGTGGCGCAAATTGCTTGTAAATATGCTTCCACGTGTGCATGGAAAATTTTGATTTTGAATTTTTGTGTTACATAGCCATGTTAAAAGTGACCCAACCATGCTCGAAAGGCAATCAAAAAACGCTTTCATGTGTTTTAATGACATTTTAAGTCATTTTCCCATGTGCAGTGTTTAGAAATTATGATTTGAAAAACGTTTTTGGGGAAAAGGAATTGTTTTTAAAATCATGACAAGGACATAATGGTGTATGCTTCTTTATAAGGCAATTGACTGTCCCTGATGTTATTTTTCTCATTTTAGTGTAAGACCTTTCTCTGTGGCGCAAATTGCTTGTAAATATGCTCCCACATGTGCATGGAAAATTTAGATTTTGAATGTTTGTGTTACATAGCCATGTTAAAAGTGACCCTACCATGCAGGAAAGCCAATCAAAAAACGCTTTTATGTGTCTTAAGGACAATTTAAGTAATTTTCTCATGTGTAGTGTTTTGAAGTTATGATTTGAAAATCGTTGTTGAGGTAAAGGAATGTTGTTAAAATTTATGTGCGCCATATGACCCCAAATTTCTTTTTCAGGGGTGCAGCAGGGTGTTCTTGAGATACCCCTGCACGCTTGAAAAAAATCCTATTTTGTGATGAGCTAATTGCTAATCACAAATTGCAACCTTCATTCCTATGAGCCTCCTAGCCCATGGAAATGAATGGTTAATTTGCAATTAGCAATTTGCTCATTGCAAATTAGGAATAGTAAAGAATTGCTATTTATTCCTTAAAATTTGCTATTTAGGAAATGCAAAATAGTTTGATGGTACATATGGTGGTTCATCTGTAACAAGATAAGAAGCTTAGGGATACATTTATGATGACTAGTGCAATAAAGTGCACATTACTTACTTCATTGGTAGGCCTTTACATGTATTATCTCCTCTGTATTCTTCATCAAGCGTAACTTTAATCTGCAATCCTGAGTAGGCCTCACCTTAAACAAACCTCTGGATAGGACACACTTTATTGTCATCCTGGATTAATCATTTAAAATGGTAGGGACAGATTTATGATAGGTGTATGCCTCTTTTGTGCCACTGTGCGTCACTTTTATGATGCAGCGGTGGTGCAAAAGATTTGCTATGAGGCGACAACATTACAAATTGATGCATTTAGGCAGATATGTCATGGTGTAAAAAAAAACGTACCACATAAAACCCAAGCAGCAGTGATGCAAAAGATGCACCATGCCGCAAGACAGGCCTCACTTGGGGCCATATGTATGAAGGTAATTAGCATTTGCAAAGATCAAAATTCTACAAATTTCAGCCTTTGTTAATGTTAATTAGACAAATGGTATGTATCAAACAAGTTTGATGCAAAATAAGGAGTAGCAAAATTTGCTATTCCTTATTTTGCAATTGTACTGAAGGATTTGCAAATTTTGTGATTCCTTAAATGCAATGTATCAAACAAAAAATATGTAAAAAATGACATTAAGGATTTGGAAACTATTGTGGTAAATTGGTGGTAATTTGTGAAATCTTTTCAAAAAGCTTTTTTTCAAAAAAACAAAAGGTGCTATATGACGCCAACACATGCCCTTAGGGCATGTATGTGTGCCATATGCCCCCAATTTTCTTTTTCAGGGGTGCAGCAGGGTGTTCTTGAGACACCCCTTCACCCTTGGAAAAATTCCTAATTTGTGATGAGCAAAATGGTAATCGCAAATTAAACCTTCATTCCTATGAGTCTCCTAGCCCATGGAAATGAATGGGTAACTTGCAATTAGCAATTTGCTCATCGCAAATTAGGAATGGTAAAGAATCGCTATTTATTCCTTAAAATTCGCTATTTAGGAAATGTAAAATATTTTGATGATACATATGGCAGTTCATCTCTAACAAGATAAGAAGCTTAGGGATACATTTATGATGACTGGCGCATCACCAGGGATGTGACAGTCATCCTGCGCCGCTGTTCCGCCACCCATGGTGTGCTGCATTTACAATGCGGCGCAGCATGGGGCAAAAATGGCACAGATGTGTGACGCATATGTGCCGTAAAGGTGGCGCATTGCTGGAGTTGTATTGCAAGTGCGATGCAGCTCCAGCAAGGCTCAGGGGTGCCGCATCTCCACAATGCTGCGTCAAGACCTATGCCAGCTTCAAGCAGGCGCAGGGTTTTGACGCAGCTTTCTCCTATCTGATTGTAAATGCGGCACACCATGGGTGGCAGAGCAGTGGTGCACGTTAACTGGTGCATGCCTGGGGATGTGCCATTTAATAGAAATCTGGCCCTTTACATTTAAGTATGTGCAGGGGACACAGAGTCGGTGAGGCTTATCCAAGGTTAAGAAGAGATGAGTCCTGTTCAGTGAATAATTAGACATAGGCTTCACCTGCTCAGCATTGCTGGACATGGCTAAATAATAGCTGCTAAATGTTAATCTTGTTAAACAATTTTACTAATATAATCTCTGAGATTTGTCTCTTACTCTGCAACATCTCATTGTTGTTATCTTTCTTTAAAGATAAAGACAACCTCAACATGAGCGACAATCTGCAATCAGTTGATTTTGACCTCATCATTGAACTTGTAATTGAAACATCAGTGGATGTTGATCCTTTGGATGATTTAAATCCTGAGGATGAAGAAGAGCGTGATGAGGATGCAGATTTGTTCGAACTATATGATATAGGATGGGAAGCTGACCTGCTTGAGCCTTTGGAAATATAAACATTTATTTTAAAAATTTATAATTAATAAAAAGTAAAAAGGTAAACCGTTTAATTTAAAAATAAAGATACCTTCAAAAACAGGTTATGTGTAGTGTCTTCAATAAAATATTAAAATATGTTCATAAAATTAGATCAGATTCACATATAAAATAGCATAGATTCTTTTCTGGTATTTTTGTATTGTAAGATTGCCAATGACTAAAAAATCTTCAAATTAAAATGTCAAGTAGTGTGTTAAGTTTTTGATCACTGTTACTGATTTACTGTTTGGTAATAATGTTTATTAACATTTTTTATTATATTTTTCCTCAGATTCAACTGCAGATCATTTCAAGATTTTACCATGCCTACAACACAAAGACAGATTAAGGCTGCAAAACGTGAAAGACAGCAGGTGAAAACAAAAACCCAGCAGTCCTCTAACAAAAAGATTTCTCAAGCCACGAAGAAAGCACCGGGTAAGAGCTCTAAATATTTCATAAGAAATATTTGTAATAAAAAAAATATTACTACAGAAAATGTTTCTGTCCATAACACGACAAGGAAATCAAATGGAAAGAAAAGGACAATGAAAAATGTTACTGCTAGAGCAAGAGATAAATCTGTGCATGATAGTAGAAGGAAACAACAGTTTAGGGAGATTCGTAAACGAATGTTCCGCAACAGGATAATTGGCAATTTGTTAAAAAATATTAAGAAAGGTCAACAGAAACTAGTTTTTTATAAGAGAAAAAAAATAGTTGAGAAAGTTATTGATCAGGCATTTGAAATTAAACGTAAGTTATTTATTTTGACAATCAATAGAATTAGGAAGCTAAACAAGGCAATTTTTGATTTCAAAAGAAATAGTAGATGGAAGAGAATAGTTAATCGTAGTAATTTTTGTGAAGTTTTTTCTGGAGAATGGATGCATAGTTCAAGCTCTGAGGCATTTTTTAATGAGGAGAGTTATTTCCAGGATAATGATTTGGTGCATGCAGTTGACACCAGTGGTCGTGCTTATGAAGTGAAAGATGGTTGTCCAGTTGAAAAAGAAAAACTTGTGACAACAGAGGCAGAAGAGGTGTTAGGTAATGAGGTTTTAGGAAGACGTGCTAAGGGTCCTGTGTACACCTGGAAGTGTAGTAGTATTTGCAGTGTGCGACAGGATTCCATCAATTTGCTTTGTGATTTTGTACGGTCATTTAACAAAAAAAGTTTGAAGCAGAAAATGATGTTGTTGCAAGAATTAGATCCTTGCAGAGTAAGAGAAGTGACAGGTTTGCATGGTCATTCACTGGCTTGTCTTTCCAGGAGAGTATGCCAGAGTGTTTTTCATCATTTCAGGATGCTAGCAGTGCATCATAACAAAGTGAGGAAATTAGTTAGAATGTTGTATTATGCTAAGAGTCCAGCAATTATGCTGAAACAATTATGCGCTGCTCTTTTGCATGGTTCTGAAATAGATGTGAAGAATATGTGTGAAGAAATTGAGTTTTGTTACTTTGGAAGTAAAGAGGAGAATGTTGAAATTGAGCAAGAAGTAGAGGGTCATGTGGAAGATAGTGTACAGGTTTCCAGTACAGATAATTTCCAGAGGGAAATTGCGACGTTTGAGGTGAAATCAAGTGAGAGGCCTAATTTCACTTGTGTGTGTTGTCGACGCACTTATTATAAGAATCAGACTAAGTTAGTGGATTTATATGCAAAAAGTGAAAGGGAAAATAATAGTGAATGGAAGGATTTTGCAACATACTTGATGGTAGAAAATTGTTTTGATTTGGGATTGGATCAACGTGTGTGTACTTATTGTTGTAACAAATTAAAACAAAACCAGATGCCTGCTAGAGCAGTTCATAATAATCTGGAATTGGTTGAGATTCCTTCTGAATTGAAGGACTTAAATACTTATGAATCTATTTTGATTCAAAGTATCCATCCCTTTCAGGCTATTGTAAGAATGGAGCCAAAGACAGGGAAATTGCCTCCATCAGATTTACAGAGAGGATTAAAGGGAAGAGTTGTTTATTTGCCTCTAGATTTCAAGAAAAACATTAACACAATTGGAGTAGAAAAAGTGGAAGAGGAACCTCTGGTTATCTTAGTTAATGGGGTTCCGACAAAGAATAAGAAAATATGGCAAGATTTAGTAGATGTTAGGAAAGTTAAAAAGGCAACATTGTATTTGAAAAAAAATAATAAATACTATAAGAATGTATATGTTGCAGAAGAGGAAGTAAGTGAGGAAGAGGATAGCGATTTGTGTGCTGGTCAAATTGAGAAAGTAGAACCCTCTACTAGTGAAGAAATATATGAACATTATAGTGTTCATCCTTTGCATTCCAAGGAAGTCATGGGGAATGCTATTGAGTTGTTTCAAATGAAACAAGCCAAAGGGAGTCCCATTAGTGTTTGGGAGGAAAGTTTGGAAGCTCGGTGTTTCCCACAGCTTTTTCCAACAGGTCAGGGAGGAAGATATGATGAGCGACCTCATCAAATTCCTGCTTCTGAATACCGGACTTTGCGATTGTATGCAGGAGATGCTAGGTTTCGACAATGCATTCCTTATTTGTTTCATCTCCTGTTTGAAAGCGATCTGTCTGGACTGTCATATGCAGTGAACCACATCTTGAAAAGTGGTATACACATGCAAAACATCTCGGCAAGTGACTTTATGGATAAAGTCAATGTCCAAGATAGTATTTTGGATTCTCACCTGATTAATCTCATGGCGTGTCAGCGTGGTACTAATGAGTACTGGTACCGTCGTCATGGTGATTTAAAATGTATGCTGAGGAACTTAGGTACTCCCACATGGTTCCTCACTCTGAGCTGTGCCGAGTATGGCTGGGAAGACTTACTTGAATTTCTACGAGAGGCAAATGCTAACGTAGATAACATCGAATTCAAGACACCCGGAGAACTGTGCTCTTTGGATCCAGTTAATGTATGTAGGTACTTCAATCATAGATTTGAAGCTATGATGTCTTTCATCATGAATAAGAAGAATCCACCTCTTGGAGAGGTGTTGGATTTCTTCTGGAGAAAGGAGTACCAAGCAAGAGGTGCTCCTCATATACATATGTTGCTGTGGATCAAGGATGCACCTAAATTTGGAACGGATCCAGATGACTCAGTGATGAGTTTCATCCAACAGTATTCTACGTGTGCTGTTCCAAACGCAAAGGAGAAGAAAAGCCTAAGAGAAAAAGTTCTGCGTTTCCAAAGCCATCGATGTGGAAAGTACTGCCGTCGTAAATTCCGAAACAAGGACAAGTTCTACACTAAATGTCGTTTCGGCTTTCCACGACCGGTGATTTCTAAAGGAAGAGTAAACAGTTTGATGTCTTCGCTGCGACACAATGTCATGAAGAAATCACCTAAAAACACTTACAATTTGAAGAGGAACGAAGAGTCCAAGTACATCAACGACTACAACCCGGTGATTTTGTCCATGTGGAATGCTAACATGGATATACAGTTTGTGGCTGATAACTGTATGGCTGTGGCTCGGTATGTGACGTCTTACATCACCAAAAAAGAGAAGACAGAATTGAAGGATATGTGGGAGGACATTTCCCATGAAAAGAGCCTCAGCAAGAAGTTGTACAGTTTCAGTCTGAAGATCTTGTCGCATCGAGAAATCGGAGCGTACGAATGTTCTGACCGGTTGTCTTCAGCAAGTCTCTATGCCAAGTCCAGGAGTATCGTTTGGGCGAGTCTTGGTCTTGCTGCAACACGTAATCGAGTTCTCAAACCTGTGCGCGAAATTGAGTATTTGGCGGAAAAGGAGCCAAACAGTACCGACATTTTGAAGACAAACATGTTGGATACATATTATCCAAATCGAAGCAGTCACCTCGAGAATGTTTGTCTGTATGAGGTTCTGCAAAATTACATATTCAAGAGGAACATCAAAGAAGATACTGAGAAAGGAGTGTATGCTGTAATAGGAAGTGAGGGATGTCTGGTCAAGCAAAGAAAATGCCACTTGATAAACCATCGAAAATTGAGTGGCGAATCTCCTGAAAAAAAGGAGTTTTTCTATTTAGCACTTTTGCAACTTTTCAAGCCTTGGCGTGCAGAAGAGGAACTGCTTGGAGATTTCCTCTGTTACGAAGACTCTTTCAATGCCGCCAAGGAGACCATAGAATGTCCTGCTTTTCCCAAATATGTAGAAATGTTGAATGTGGAAATTGAGCAGGAAGCAACAATTGCATCCGAGATTGCCAGAGACAGTTCTCAGGACAGTCAGAGTTCTGCTTCATTGAGTCAGGATCCACTAGGAGGACCTCTTATCGAAAATGAAGCTGCCACTGCTATGAATGAAGTGGAAAGAGCCATGGCACATGCTCAAGAGGATGCGGTTAACTTAGAAGAGTTGGAAAGGCAACTCAACGTTGAGCAGAGGAAAATATATGACGAAGTTACCATGCAAATTGATCATGGATTAAGTCATGATAAGAGAGTGCTCATGTACGTCGTTGAAGCCTGTCCGACTGTACGTGAGTGGAGAAGCGGGAACTGGAAAAAGTTTCCTTATTAAAGCAATTTCATGCTATTTGCAGGAAAAGACAGAGTCATCGCTGTCTTGTGTTGTCACTGCTCCAACTGGACTGGCAGCACATAATATTAAAGGGATTACTTTACATCGTTTACTGATGCTGCCAGTGGAGCATGACAACAAATTAGAATATCACAAGCTATCTGGAGATGCTTGTTTTGAAGTTTCAAGAATCTTGAGGAAAATGAAACTTCTTATCATTGACGAAGTAAGCATGGTTTCCAATGTCATGCTTGCCTTTGTGCATTTGAGGATGCAAGAAGTTCTCAAAACAGAGTATGATGTGTTATTTGGTGGCAAACACATCATTGTTTTCGGAGATCTTTTGCAGCTGACACCAGTGAAAGGGCAACCTGTGTTCAAAATGCTCACGCATGAAGATACCAGGAAGTGCCTAGGCAGCATTGGCAACGTCAATATATGGTTAAACTTCAATTATGCTGAACTGCATGAAAATATGCGTCAGGCGAAGGATGAAGTTTACAAGACTATTCTACAAGATGTTAGAATTGGAAAAGTGACCGAGCATGGGAAAGAAGCTTTACATGCACGATTACTGTCAAATTTATATCCAGAACAAGATGTTGTGCCTGAGAATATTTTTCAGAAAATTACTGAAAAGAAATCTGGAATATGTTTGATGCCAACTCTTGCAGAATGTGCCAAATTTAACAACAAAATGTTGCATTTAGAAAAGCAACAGATTGTGAAACTGGAAGCTATTGATAGAGTAGAGCATATGGGATCAACAATTATTTTGTCTGAGAATCTGAAAACAAAATTGGATTCATTAGAGAAGAGTATATCTAAAACTGCAGGTTTTGAAAAGACTCTGAATGTGTGCTTGAACTGCCGTATAATTTTAAGAAGGAATTTACATGTTGAAAGAGGTCTGGTAAATGGATCAATGGGTAATGTTGTTGATTTTGTGAAATACAGAAATAGAGATGGAATTGAATTTTTAAAAATTTAATTTGATGGCATTGAGGAAGTACAGCTAATTGCTCGTTGTTCTGCTAGATTTTTGCTTGTAAAAGACTTATATGTTCGCCGTAAGCAGTTTCCTGTTTGCTTGGCATATGCGGTGACAATCCATAAATCGCAAGGTTTAAGTGTAGACAGTGCATTGGTGAATATTGGCAGTTCTGTGTTCAAGGAGGGTATGGCATATGTGGCATTGTCACGAGTTAGAACTTTATCGGGATTGTACTTGATTGAGTGTGATGTCACAAACATTTGTGCAGATCTAGATTGTGTTAAGGAATACAATAGGTTAAGAAGAGAGTATGCGCCACATTTGCCTCAGTTTCCTTTGTTTGAGAAACGTCTGGTAGGCCGGAAACGAAGAAATGAGAACAATACTGGGGAGGTTATAGCAAAAAGACAAAAAGTGAATGAACCTAAAATTACAAGCAGAAACAAAAAGGATTCTGTTGAAGATGTTGTTGGTTTTCAGTTTGAAAACAGTTCTGGTGTCAACTGCTATGCTAATGTAGTAATAAATGTTTTGTTTTCTCTAAAAAATGTAAAAGAAGAGATTGTGGTCAATTCTGATCAAAGATTTTGCGGTTTGTTAAATTCTGTGTTAGAGAAATGTACCACTGATAGAAGAAACATAGAAAGTGTGTCTGAAATTCGAAATCTGTTAGACAGATGTTCAGGCCAAACACAATTCTCTCAAAATATTCAGCAAGATTGTCAGGAGTTTTTAATGTATATGCTTGATGTATTACATGCTGAAGGTGTAGATGTAGATCAGCTGTTTGGGCTTTCTTATCAATGGCAGCATGACTGCGAGAACTGTATGATATCAAGTACTACTAGTGTAGACTCAGAAAGATTTATATATTTAACTTTGCCAGACAGTAAATCAGTCTCCTTTAATAAGCTAGTAAAAGCTGCTAATCACAACATGGAGTGTAGCCAATGTAAATCTGAAATGATGTCCACATTATTTATACGAACATATGGCCAGTACGTCATTTTAATGTTCCAACGATGTAGGCCTGATGGAACAAAATTGACAACTTTAATAAAAAAAATTGTAGCTTCGCAGTTGTCAATATCAGGAAGGACTTTTGTAACTATAGCAATTATATATCATGACGGCCCTTCAATATCATCAGGACATTACACAGCTTATTTAAAGTCTAGAAATGGCTGGTCATTCTGCAATGATTCTGTTTTAATTTTCAAAAAAAAATTGCCGTATGACCTTAAAAACTCTTACCTGGTGTTTTTAAAACCAAAATTTTAGGGAAATAATCTCGGGATGTGCTCTGTGGAATTTCAAGAAGTTCTAATGGCTCCTACACAATTTGGCCTTGAGGATAAGTGTAGTTCAGAGACATAACTTCTAATCATAGGACTGGACATCATGGAGATATATGTGCACTTTGAATGAGTTCAGAAAAACTGTTTCTTTTTATAAGCTAATTGAAGCAGCCAATCAAAACATGGAGTAGAGGGAATGTAAGTCTGCAATGCTGTCTACTGTTTTACATTGCTGTGTGATTAAAAGTGATATAGAGAATTAAATAATTGTTGTAGTCATAGAGGTAGTGTAAGTCTGCTTCATATTAAGCAGTATCAGTGTCATAGGAAATGTAGAACATGACTGAGCAAGAAGGGGAAGATATTACTATTCCAGGATTGTGAAAATGATCTTCAACATTTTAATTCTGAAAGTTGCGGGAATGCCAAATGATGGGATTGGCTAACAAGAAATCCAAGAGTTATACATGGCTCTGACAAGATTTGGCCTTGTGGAATCTTGTGGTAGAGAGCAAGAAGTCATTTATTGTATGTAACATGTTTTTAAAAACGATGGAGATTTTCTTTCAGAAAGTGGTGGGCTGAAAGTAATAACAGCACAAAAGAGTGTAAGCTATTCATAGGACATCCTTGGACGTCATGGAAAGTAAGTTAACTTTAAGGAGTTCTGATTTTTGATTTCTGATGTTGTATGGGTTTTTTAAACACAATCATTTTGATTGTGTTTTTTTTTCCCCGCTGTTACATGATGAATACCTTCAAGTCACTGTTTTTAGTGAATTTTGATACATTCTGAGAACAGCAAAAATAAACCATTTAACATGTATAATTAATTCTGTACTGTTTGCATTTATGATGTATATGTAGAACTGTGTAGAAGGCATGGAGAAGGTGAGGCTTCTGTAAGTGTCAAAGTTGTTGCATGCAGTGCTGCACTTCTGCGTATTCTTTGATATGCTAGACTACATCTGCACAATGAGATACCTAAGCAAAGGAAACACAAGTGATGTGATTGTGAAATGAGCAAAATAAATTGCATGTATTTCAATTACATCACCTGTGTTTCCTATCATTACGAATCACATTGTGCAGATCAAGTTTAGGTCTGTCCAGGGAAACATAGGAGGTTTGGACTTTGTTGAAGATTGCAGTGGACATGACTCACTTCATTGGTAGACCTTCACATGTATTATGTCTTCTATTCTCTTCAACAACTCGAAATTTCATCTGCAACCCTGAGTAGGCCTCACCTGAAACAAAACTCTGGATAGTAGACATCTTATTGGCATCCTGAAGCAATTATTTTAAATTTTAGTGTCTTGCGACACTTTTCTGAGACAACAGCAATGCAAAAGATGCACCATGTTTTAAGATAGGCCTCACTTCATCTGCATCAAGATAGTGTTAGTTTAAAATGTATATCTTTAGGACTGTGTAGCTTCTGTAAGTGTCAAAGTTATTGAAAAACTGTTTGTCCTTCAATCTTTGCCCTTGTCTTTTGTAATTTTTTAATACATGTTTTTATATTTTTCAAATGTTTGTTCTCTCTTTCACAGATTGAAAGTATAAAAATAAAAAGTGAGGAATTTAACGACAATTATAAGGTAAGTATTTTGTACTCTTTTCGTTACATTTCTATCACATTGAACTACTATTAGTTCCACTGCTTCATTTCTTTAATCCTCAGTTTCCTGCCTTTGCTACTTCCCTCATTCCTTTCTCTATTAACTACTTACTCAACTCCTTCCACTCTTTTTCTCAGTCCCTCTCTTCTCATAGTTCCTCACTCTTGTTCACTCACTCCGTCTCTATTACTCTTAGTGTCTTTGACTGATCACTGTATCACTATTTGTTCATAATGCTTTCTCTGTGTAGTTGAAGCACACTAAGGGGATATTATGAATGCAGCCAATAAAATTATTGCTCTTTTTATTGGCAGAAAACTGGTGCAAAAGCGGCTTTAGCGGCAGTTTTCTGCCGCAAAAGCAGCTTTAGCGACACATTTCTGCCGATAAAAGCTGCAAAACTTTTATTGCCTATGTTGATAATATGCCCCTATGTTATTTACATTAGGGCTATATTGTCCAGTATAACAATCAAAATTGCTCTCCAAAGACACCAGGCAAAGCAGACGCTCCCTCAAACAGATCACCAAGTGCAATTTACCCTACTTACAATCTAGCCTGTTCTCTGTCGAGACTTTAGCAATCTTTAGACCACAAGATAAGATTTTTTTACATGGAAGAGCCATACGTATTGCAATTCTACTTAAGAAACAAGCATTGGCATAGACAATAGGTCTCGCCTTTGGGACTTTATACGTGTTTAGCCATGCAACAGTTGATGTTGCTGCACCAAGGATATTATGCTGCATAACTAAAGACTTAGAAGGTCCCAAAGTCGATACCTATTGGCTATGCCAATGCTTGTTTTTCTTTCACTTCGTTATCTATTTTGTTTTTCACAATTATACCCTCTTCTGTCTGTTCTTTGGTAAATAGATCTATTAAATAGTATCTCTTCTTTACTCCCTATAGCTGTCTTTCTTGAAACATCACTCTCTGTTTACTTTCCTTATACTTACTCTTTTTTAAAAAAAAAAAAAATTTTTGGGTTAGCTCCCGGTACGCGTACCGGGAAGCTAAACCGGAAGCGAACCAAAAGAAATAGAGCTTGCCAGAGTGCTAAACATTCTAGCAATTTTTTTGGAAAGGGAAGGTAGTTCTGAAAAGAACTTTTTTTTTTATATTTTTGTTGTTTTATATTTTTTTTGTATTTTTTGAACATTTTTTGTTTTTTTTGTATTTTTTGAACGATTTTATATTTTTTTTTGTTTTTTTTTGGGGGGGGAAACAACAAAAAACAGGCGTTGAAAAGGGCTCAACAGGAGCAAAAAAAAATTACTGGGGGCGGTTAGGGCAATCATGGTGTTCATACGCCAGGTTCAGTGCATTGATGCTCATGTTGCCACAAGCTAATAATCCACGACAGCGCATACATAAGTGTATCATGTTCCCAAAATTGGGCTGGATATTTGGCACAGTTTCCCGTGCCTCCTCTGGTGATAAAGAAACCGATGTTGCTGGTCTCGTCACAGGAGTTGGTCGAGGATTGTCCATCATATCCCTTAATTCCGCCCGGCTGTAATTTAAGGGATGTTTCCTCGTCATATGCCTATGCATGGTATGATTACCGTAGCTGTATTTTTTGTCCGTCCCTCTGGACAATTGTTCCTTGCATATGAGGCATGTTGCATACCTGGCATTGACCTTTTTTTGGCCACGAGGGATGGAAAAAAACTGCCAGATGAAACTGGGTTTCTTTCTTGAAACCCGGGGCAACTCTTCAAGAAATTGTGGTTGTTCTCCCTCCTCATCCATCTCTTCATCTTCCTCCTCAGTGTTGATAACCACCTGGGGAGGTGGTCCTCTCTTCCCATGAGGAGGTGGAGGTGGTGGTGGGGGTGCACCAGCTGAAGCAATCAGTGAAGCCATTTTCATACAATCAAAATAGGTCTTCCAAGAAGCAAAATAGGTCTTCCTCTCACAATAATGAAAGTCAGAGTGAGGAAAGAAGGAGTGTTTTTCATCATTTGGAAAAAACAATACTTCTCAACCAATGAAAAGTGTTATTTTTAGGTCACCTGACCTAGCCTTCCATAATTATGAAACTAAAAGTGAAATGAACCAATGAAAAGCTTTATTAACAAGTCACATGACCTCTAACTTTCATGTTACGCGCTGCGGAACGCTCCCCGGTTAGCTTCCGGTTCGCTGCGCTTCGCGCCTCGGTCCGCGCCCCGGGACACTTCCGGGTGCGCTAACGCAGTACGTCACAAGACGCATTTCGCGGCAACGCGATACGTCGCGCTTTCGCGCCGCGGATCGCTTCCGGGGAGTTGCGTTTCGCGCCTCGGTCCGCGCCCCGGGGCACTTCCGGGTGCGCTAACGCAGTACGTCATAAGACGCATTACGCGGCAACGCAATACCGTCACTATGTTGATTTGTTACCGGTTCGCGGACGGGATCGCGGAATCGAATTGAGCTAACTGGAAGCTTCCCGGTTAGCGGACCGGGAGCGAAACAAAAAAAATATTTAAAAAAAAATTATTAATAAACATATAAAATATATTTTTGGATTTAAAGAATAATACATTTTACTTCTGTAGATATTAGCTTTTAAAAAACCAATGAAATTCACTGAAAAAACCATAGGTTATAGACCATATATAGTTAGGAATTAGCATTTACAAAACCTTGAAAATTCACTGAAAAAACCATAGGTTATAGACCATATATAGTTAGGAATTAGCATTTAAAAAACCTTATTTTACTCACACAAAACCATTGAAATTCCATATATAGTTAGTTGTACTAACTATATATCGCGCACCCGCAATCCACTGCTGATGATGTCACATATTACATCATTCATGACATGGTCAGTGACATCACTGATGACATCACTGATGACATCTCAAATGACATCACTGATGACATCACTGATGACGTCATCCAGTGACTGTATAATTCTGTAAAGTTAAAATAGAATCCCGTCTCCACGGATAGGTCGATTGATCCAGTCGGCGGAACCCCATTCAAAGGATACAAGCACCGTCTTGAAGGAATTCGTCTGCCCCGGCGGTCCTCATGGCAGTGGGCTGACCGGTGTTGTCAGCGGAACCCCACCTGAAGAAACGAGCATCGCTTTTAAGGATTCCTTACACCCGGTCATTTCCCGAGGCAGTGGGTAAAATCGAGAAGGAACCCCACCCGAGATACATCCATTCGTGTATGAAAGCTAACAGCTAGCAAGATCCAGAGTGAGGGTCATCCCATCTGACAGGAATCGGGTTATCGCGGTGCACACTGATGGTCCCGGAGGCGGATTGAAAAACATCACCACTCAGAACTACAAAACCCTGCCACCGCTCATTTAATATTCGGGCGCTTTTTGTCTCAAGAACTCACAGGACAAATACCCGTGGAGACCTGTGAAGTATAAAAAGACATACACTCCTCTCCTTGTGCAGCAGCCCCATTATAGTCTCGTGGTTTTCTGCAAAATACATAAACCTACAGAGTTTATGCCTGTGTCCCTCCCAGTACACTGCCCCTAGCCCTGATGAAGGTGTGGCCTCATTGGCCTATCACCGAAACGCGCGTCGGCGCTTGTCCCCAGGAACACGGTTCCATGCCCTAAGAACTTCTGGAACCGCTGTAAAAGTCATCTGCCTGAAATAACACCCCGACTCATGGAACATAGTGAACATTGATGTGTTACATACGCTAGGATTAGTAGAATGAATGGAAGATTAAAAGTTGAATGATAGAATGAGATAGAGTGAGAAAACATAGGAGTGAATGTGTAAGTGTGATTGCAGTGTGGTCGTTACTGGGTAGGTCTCTATGTAGTGAGATTAATTCCTTTTTTGCACTTTATTATCAGATCTGGACCTGTTTTTTATGCTCCAAAGTATATCATGTGAAACCTAAGGATAATTTACCTCTCATCTTTTTATATTTTAAAAAAATTATTGTGTGATATCAATTACAAGAAAAATAAAAACATATATTTTCCTAATACATCTTTGGTGGAGCCTACTTGAATTGACCATGTTGCTTGCTGTGTAATGTGTTAGCCTTTAGTTTAATCACCCCAGTTCATATATCATTTGGACCCTCTAGCAAGGGCCATTATATCCCTAGGCAGGGTGTTCTCGTCTGTTCTAATTATGGTTTTTTTCCCCCCTATGGCCTGCCTATATCACTAAGGATCCCACGGGGAACCCCCTTCTTTTGTATATAGACCATATATAGTTAGGAATTAGCATTTAAAAAACCTTATTTTACTCACACAAAACCATTGAAATTCCATATATAGTTAGTTGTACTAACTATATATCGCGCACCCGCAATCCACTGCTGATGATGTCACATATTACATCATTCATGACATGGTCAGTGACATCACTGATGACATCACTGATGACATCTCAAATGACATCACTGATGACATCACTGATGACATCTCAAATGACATCACTGATGACATCACTGATGACATCTCAAATGACATCACTGATGACATCACTGATGACATCTCAAATGACATCGCTGATGACATCACTGATGACATCTCATTTGACATTACTGATGACATCACTGATGACATCATTCATGTGATTATACGATGAAGCTCTTCAGACTCTAATATAACCTTAGATACAGTAAGTGTAAACAGACACTCACAGACTGTCACTCATCCATAGAGTTACACACACACCTAGTCAGTCATGGAAAGAATCAATCACACATCCATTTTCTCAACTATACAGTTATACACACCTTACTTATTCAAAGATATACTAACACATATTTACTCTCTTATGCAATCCCTGATACAAGTTCACAATGATCCATACAGCCACTCACACATTCACTGGCTCTTATGCACAGTTATTTATATATGTCAACTCTCACATGTACTGTGTTTTACATATGTACTTACTTTTACATGCAGCACTGAGATATCCATTCACTCACCCATACACTCATGCACACAGTCAACCGCCCATACAGCTGTTTCCACATGCACTTTTGAACCCATACATCTAGTGAATCAACTGCTCACACATCTATGCACAGAGTCATACACCTCCCAGCCATCCATACACACTCTCAGTCTCCCATACAAATACGTAGGCAACCAATCAATAACGCATATAGTTAATCATATAGCTAATGATCAACACATGCAGCAGTTTATAGAACAACAAAGATAATGATGCACAAATTGAGACAGTTTAGTCACTAACCCATGCACTCAGTGAGACACATTTAACCACTCACTCATACAGTCAGTCATGCACCTAATAAATCCTTCATCCAGACATTTATACATCCACTAATTCTTAAATATGTAAGACATATTTTAACTTTACAGAATTATACAGTCACTGGATGACGTCATCAGTGATGTCATCAGTGATGTCATTTGAGATGTCATCAGTGATGTCATCAGTGATGTCACTGACCATGTCATGAATGATGTAATATGTGACATCATCAGCAGTGGATTGCGGGTGCGCGATATATAGTTAGTACAACTAACTATATATGGAATTTCAATGGTTTTGTGTGAGTAAAATAAGGTTTTTTAAATGCTAATTCCTAACTATATATGGTCTATAACCTATGGTTTTTTCAGTGAATTTTCAAGGTTTTGTAAATGCTAATTCCTAACTATATATGGTCTATAACCTATGGTTTTTTCAGTGAATATATATATATATATATATATATATATATATATATATATATATATATATATATATATATATATATATATATATATATATATATTACCTACTGGCGGCCGCCAGTAGGTAGGTATAGTTAGGACCTATTTTCCGTAGGACAATCGCAACATTCTATTCCCAATAACTTTGGGGCCAATTGATTAATCTTTGTGAAATTTTCAAAACATATGGCCCGCTCCGGTCCGCTCCTATCCTGACAGTTTCAGGGTGATTCAGCAAGCTGGGGCCGAGAAAAAAGGGGGGTCCCAAAATGTGTTTTCACCATGCAATTTTCCATATGAAAATTTATACACGAACTGCTGTCGGAATTACAACAAATTTGACAAAAAGGTAGCCCTTTGTAGTGTAAATGCGTTCAGTAGTTGCTGAGAAAATTGAAAATAAAAAAGTTTTGTTATCTGTGGCCGCGGAGGACCCGCGCACCCTACTGATCAGGATCCGCGCACCCTACAGATCAGGATCGGCGCACCATGCAGAGTACGATCCGCGCACCCTGCCGATTACGAGCTGCAATCTAATTGGCTGTGAACACTCAAAACCAGGAACAGTTGACAGCCATCTTGTGCCTAGGTAGAAGCGAGATGGCAGTAAACAAGGAGAGAGGGCAGGGTTGAAACATCCTGACCCCGTAGGTCTACTTAGGGGGTCCTACAAGGACTTCTAGGGCTAAAAAAAGCATTTCTTTTTTAAATAAGTGATGCGTGCAGGGTGTGCGGATCCAGCCGCGAAAATGAAAAAAAGAAGAGCGGGCTCCCGCTCTTTGTTTAATTAAAGCCCCCGGCTGGGCCAGGTCCCGGGGACATGTCAAAAAAAGTGTGTGGGGGGACACTGCCCTGGGGACCACCACCCCTGGGGCAAAGCATGAATATTTGCGGGGGCACACACCCTCCGCAGCCCCTGCCACCCCCGGCTTGATACTTTAGATTTGGGGGGCCCTGGGGACTGCCTCCCCCGGGGCTCTAATTAAATATTATTATGGGGGGCACACTGCCCCCCACAGCCCGGGGACGGCCACCCCAATGGCTTTTTAAAAACTCCCCAGGGACTGCCACCTCCCAGGGGCACTAAATATTTAAAATAGGGGTTCCGTTACAGACCCCCAAGTCCCGGGGACCACCACCCCCTGGGGCTTTGCATTGAGTGGGAGGAGGCCGTGCAGCCCTCCCTCCTGGAGCAAATTATGGCCCTGTGAACCTCCACCCCCAGGGCTGGCTACTGCAGTGTCTCGGGGTGCCCACCCCTGGGACACTGCTGTTTGGTATGGCAGGGCGGGAGCCTCGTGGCTCCCGCCCTGCCATACCAAACTTGGTTTGGATTTTGAAAGATGCAAACCAAATTGCTTTTCCACACAGGGAGCTGCATGATAACAGGTCACAATGTGGAAAACCATTTTAGATCTTGGGTGGCTCTAAAAAGAGCCCTTGTGTTTATTGGGAAATGTTGGTACCTACAAGTAAGTACCCATGCAGAGTCTAAAGTTGTTGAGAAAGACTGTTACCCTCATCTGTAAAATGTACACCATCTCTCCTATAGATGCCATCCATATTAAAGTGCAGCTTGTTGTTGTAAATGGACCGCATCGTATAATCTCTGAGATGAGCAGAAACAGCTTTATTGACATGTTTCCTAGCTTTCTCAATCTGTGGACAAAATTGATTGGACCAGTTCCATTTCTATCTCTGACATATGATGGGATAGACAAAGGCAGTTTGGGGGAAAAGTAACATCAATTCTTCAAAGGTGTCCTTCATGAGCATTTCCAGACCTACCCCAGTCAAAGTGCCTAGGTCATTACCACCACAGTGCACAATTATGAGGTATGGGTGTTGGAGATGCAAAAAGGATTAAACCAATGGTATCAATTGGTGCCACTTTAATCCTCTCTGTCCAATCCATTTAATATCTACATTTGGCAAAGCTAAATCTTTGTCAATATCTCTGCTTTCAGCATACCTTTTGCTCCAGACAATATAGCTTTGTTCCACAATCCACACTCTAAGCATCTTGAAGGGAGGTCTGGATGAACTCAACAGATGTCTGTATGTGAAGTGGGCAGTTTGAAAACTAAGATTTTTCTAAAATCGTGGATAAGATGCAGTTTTAAAAAAAAAGAGAAATGATTGGCTGTTTGAGAACATTATAGACTCAAAAATACAGTGCATGTTTCCGTGTTTAAAAAGCATATTTCTTATTGGTTAGTAAAAAGTGTTCGAAAGGAACATTAGATAGGATAAGCTGATATTTTGAAAAGTCAAGTACACTTGCTGTTTGATTTTGCAACATTCTGTACTGACCTTGTGACCTGTTTGTTCAGTTGAGTGTTCCATGAACTGTTACTATGGTAACAGGCATTAAGCAGAATGGGGGATGGGTTGAAAGTTATGTCAATTTGAAAGGGTTGAAAAGTGCAACCAATAGAAATGTGTGTTACCTTTTGAATTAATGTGGGAAGCAATGTGATTTGATATTTACATGAACATATGTGCAGAATGACAGGGAAAATTTGCCATTTTTTGGTTTTGCCAAGAGAAGTGTACTACAGACATTGTGTGCATAAGAAAATCTGGTGTGTGATTCAGATACGTCTTAATCTACAAATCAATTTGAAAGGTGAGTTACTAATTTGTGAGGTGTTGTATGTGGTGCCTTTGTTTTTAATTAGACTACTGTGTTTCTCCTGCTAAAGTCTAGGGAATAGTCTTGCTTGTCTAGAATCATACTGTAAGTCTGTGTGCACTTGCGCAACCATTGTGACAGAAGCATGTGGTTACTTCAAGTCTTTGCTGACAAATAACTGCTTAAAAAACTATCCGGTTGTGAAGTTTCAGTAGTATTAGAACCTAGTCATTGCTTATGCATTCGCAGAATGAGTCAGGCATTCACACTAGCAGTGATGTAGTGAAATGTGTAGAATGTATGCAGTCATCTAACCACTTCCAGACTAGTGAGTCTCTTCTGCTAAAGTCCAGGGAATAGTCTTGCTTGTGTAGAATCACATTGTGTCAGAAGCATGTGGTTACTTCATGTCTTTGGTGAGACATAACTGCTTAAAAACCTGACCTGTTGTCAAGTTTCAGTAGTCTAAGAACCCAGTCATTGCTTATGCATTCGCAGAATGAGTCAGGCATTCACACTAGCAGTGCTGTAGTGAAATGTGTAGAATGTATGCAGTCATCTAATCCCTTCCAGACTAGTGAGTCTTTGTAATTGCACTTCTCAAATCCGCCATCCAGCACCATGTACTCATCCATTCACTGCATCAAAACCCAAACACTTATAAATTTACCCAGGCACTGTCTCTGCAGTACTCTAATCAGTGAGTCAGTACCCAAGTAGTCATGCAGTGACCCAGGCCTTAACACATGTACTGCTACAAATCCCTGTCCACTATGCATGCAGTCTTCTAACCACCTACACACTTGTCTTTCACACCTTCAATTACTCGGGTAGTACCCATACACTCCAGAAAACACCCTGTCACTCCTTATGCTTTCCTCCAGTCAACGATCCAGCACCATGTGCTAATCCATTCACTGCGCCCAAACCCAACCACGTATAAATTCATCCCGGCACTCTCTCTGCAGTACTCTAATCATTCAGTCAGTACCCAAGTACTCATGCAGTGACCCAGGCCTTGACACATGGACTGCTATAAACCCCTCTCTAATACGCATGCAGTCTAGTAACCACCTACACACTTGTCCTTCACACCTTCAATTACTCAGGTAGTACCTATACACTTCAGCAATCACCTTGCCACTCCCCATGTACTCCTTCAATCAGCCATCTAGCACCATGTACTAATCCATTCACTGGGTCAAAACCCACACACTTATAAAATCATTCAGGCACTCTGCTTGTAGTACTCTAATCATTCAGTCACTACCCAGTATTCAAACAATGACCCAGGACTTAACACATGCACTGCTGCAAACTCCTGTCCACTATTCATGCAGTTCTCTAACTACCTACACACTTGTCTTTTACACCTTCAATTACCAAAGCAGTACCTATACACTCCAGCAATCATCGTGCCACTCTCCATACACTCCTCCAGTCAGCCATCCAGCAGCATGTATTAATTTAAACAATGTGCCAAAACCCAAATACTTATAAATTCCCCTAGGCACTTTCCTTGCAGTACTCTAATCATTGAGTCAGCACCCAAGTACGCATACAATGACCCAGGTCTTAGCACATAGACTGCTACAAACCCCCATCTACTACGTATGCAGTCCTCTAACCACCTACATACGTGTTCTTCACTCTTTCAATTCCCCAGGCAGTATCCATACACTCCGGCAAACACCCTGTTACTCCACATGCACTCATCCAGCCAGCCATCAAAAACCATGTAGTAATCCAAACACTGTGCCAAAACCCAAACACATATAGATGTACCCAGGCATTCTCCTTGTAGTACTGTAATCATTCTTTCAGTACCCAAGTACTCATGAAGTGACCCAGGCCTTAACGCATGGACTGTTACAAACCCCTTTTCAATATGCATATAGTCCTCCAACCACCTACACACTTTTCTTTCACACCTTCAATTCCCAGTCGGTATCCATACACTCAAGCAAACACTCTGTTACTCCCCTTGCACTCCTCCAGTGACCCATTCAGCACCATGTACTTATCCATTCACTGTGCCAAAACCCAAACACTTATAAATTCATCTAGGCACTCTCCTTACAGTACTCTAATCATTCAGTCAGTACCTAAGTACTCATGCAGTGACCCAGGCCTTGACACATGCACTGCTACAAACCCTTATCCACTACTCATGCAGTCCTCTAACCACATATATACTTGTCGTTCACACCTTCAATTACCCAGGCAGTACCTGTACACTCCAGTAAACACCTTGTTACTCCCCATGCACTACTCCAGTCAGCCATCCAGCACATATACTAATCCAACCACTACGCTAAAACCCAAACACTTATCACCTACATAAATGTCTTTCATACCTTCAATTCCCCTTCAGTACCCATACACCCGAGCAAACACCCTGTTACTCCCCTTGCACTCCTCTAGTAACCCATTCAGCACCATGTACTAATCCAATCACTACAAAAAAAAACAACCACCTATACTTTAACACATGGACTGCTACAAACCCCTCTCCTCTTCAATTCCCCAGGCTGTATTCACTTGGAGAATGAGTCAAGTTATTCAGAGAAGCAGTGGAACAGTCAAATGAGCACAATGTATGTAGTCGCCTAACTCCTTCCAGACTATTGAGTCTCTCCTACTATAGTCAAGGTGATAGTCTTGCCTTTTTGCAATCACACTGTGAGTCTGTGTCTAGTCTTAAATGCATCCTGCTCTTGGAGAATGAGTCAGCATGTAAATGTATTGCGACTTATCACCCAAAGGCATCAAGGCGCTTGCCTTGGGAACCCGTCCTGGCTTTTTCCCTGTGAGATAACCCCTACTGGGTATTCCCAGGGTGAAAGCCAGGCATCCCGCAGCAGGTGGGCCGCCGTAGTGGAGATTAAGCAACTATTGCCCGGAGTTGCAGCGTGGTACCCCATGATTAGAATAGGCACCGAGGCGAGATTTATCGAGTCCGTGGACATTTTTGGGCTCAGGACCCTGCCGCGTCGGGAATTGAACCCTGGTCCCAGACCAGACCTCTGCATCAGGGTCTGCCGCTCTAATCAGTGAGCCACACTCCTCCACAATGAGTCAGCATTCACACAAGCAATGGTATACTTTGCTATAAACAGTAGCAGTATTGGTACTCATTTACTGTGTATTCATTTGTAAAAAACGAATTCTTTATAATAATTATTCAATTAGTACTTGTATGGTTCAGTAAATTAATTATGATTACAAAAGGAGATGTTTGAATGGTTTTAATATACAATGTGTTTGTTTTATAATAGAAAGTATATTTTATAGATTTATTGAAATAATTTTGTATATATTTAATTTTTACAGATAGTGTTTATCATCATTAAAATAAACTCATCATGACAAAAAAATCAGAAAAGAGATAAGAACAGCAAAAGGACTATTTGAAGAAAATTCGACAACATGTATTGGATGACCAATAACATGTGGGGAAAAAGAATAAGTCTTCTGGTAAGAGAACAAAGCAATTTATCAAAAAACTTTCAAAGCCTACAAACTAATCTGTTGAAAGATGTGAAGAAATACAAAAAAGAGCACTATTTTATAAAAAGAAGAAGGAATTAGAAATTATTGTAGAGAAGGCTTTTGAATTAAAAAGGAAATTATTCATGTTAGTTTTAAACGGAATTTTATCACTAGATAAACCAATTCATTTTATGAAGGCCAAGAGTAAGAAGAAAAGAGTAGTTAACAGAACTAATTTTTGTGATTTTTTTTTGAGTGAATAAAAACACGGTTCAAGTTCAGGGCCTTTCTTTAATGAAGAGAGTTATTTTCAGACCATTCATTTATTGCATGCAGTTGATACCAGAGTTTGAGCTTATGAGCTTAGAAATGGTTGTCCAATTGAGAAAGAGAAGATTGTTCCCAGAAATGTAGAAGTGATAGATGACAAAGTTCTAGGGAGATGTCCTAAAGCCCCAGTGTATACTTGGGATTGCAGTAGTATTTGTAGTATACAACAGGAATCTATTGATATTTTACATATTTTTTTATGACAGTATAGTAAAAAAGTATTAAACAAAAGAATAAGATGTTGCAAGGACTAGATCTTTGCAGAGTGAGGAAAAATACTGGTTTGCAAGGTCATTCTCTGGCTTGTCTTTCTAGGAAAGTATTTCAAAGTGTTTTTCATCATTTCAAAATGCTAGCAGTACATCTTTCTGAAATGTGGAAGTTAATCCGAAGATTGCATTATGCATAAAGTCCAACACTAATGGTAAATGAGTTGAACAATGCTCTTTTTCGTGGGTCAGTATCAGATGTGAAGAAGGTTTGTGATGAAATTAAGTTTTGTTACTTTGGTCCTGAACAAGAGAGTGCAGAAACTGACACATTAATAGAAGAAAATGTTGAAGAGAATGTGCAACATACTAGTACAAAAAATTGTAAAGAACAAATCACAAAGTTTAAGCTGGTTTCAGGTGAAAAGCCAAATTATTCTTGTATTTGTTGCAACTTATTTGTTGGTAGAGAATTGTTTTGATTTGGGTTCTGATCAGCTTATTTGTAAATATTGTTATAACAAATTAGACGAGAATAAAATGCCTGCTAGTGGTGTCCATAATAATCTAGAGTTGGTAACTGTTCCTCCAGAACTAATAGATTTAAATACGTAGGAGTCTATTCTGATTCAATGTGTGCACCCATTTCAAGCTATTGTTTGTATGGAGCCTAAAACAGGTAAATTGCCTCCTACAGATTTACAGGGAGTATTGCAAGGAAGAGTTGTATATTTACCTCTAGATTTAAAGAAAAATATTGAAACTATTGGTGTAGAGAATGCAGAAAGTGAACCACTAGTTATTCTACTTAATGGTGTTCCTACTAAGAGTAAGAAAATGTGGCAAGAGTTAGTGGAAGGTAGGAAAGTGCAAAAGGCAACATTATATCTTATAAAAAACAATGAGTACTACGAAAAAGTGTATGTGGAAGAAATACTTTTAGGAGATGAAACTAAAACGTAAGCTGGTCAAATTGAAAAAGTGGACATGTCCAAAAGTGAAGAAATCTATGAACATTATAGTGTACATCCACTTTATTCAAAAGAAGTCATGGGGAATACTATTGAATTATTCCAAATAAAAAAGCAAAGGGGAGTCTCATGAGTGTATGGGAAAAAAGTTTGGAAGCTCATTGTTTTCCGCAGCTGTTCCCAACTGGAAAAAGTGGACGATATGATGAACGATCAGAGCAGATTCCTGCATCTGAATATCGGACAACAAGATTGTATGCAGAAGATCCAAGATTTCGTCAATGTTTCCCATATATATTTCATCTTTGGTTTGAGAGTGACTTGTCTGGACTTTCATATGCAGTCAACCACATATTAAAAACAGAAGTACATCTTCAAAATGTTTCTGTAAAGGAATTTATGGATAAAGTACATCAGAGAGACGATCATTTAGAATCTCAGTTGATTAATTTGAGGGCATGTCTGCGTGGTACTAATGAGTATTGGTACAGTCATCATGAAGAACTTAAACATATGCTAAGGAAATCAGGAACTTCTACGTGGTATCTTACCCTAAGCTGTGCTTAATACTCTTGTGTTGAATTACTTGAATTTCTTCGAGAGGCAATTTCAAATATAAAAAATATTGAATACAAGACACCTGGAGAATTCTGCTCTTTGGATCCAGTTAATGTATGCAGATATTTCAATCATGGGTTTGAAGCTATGATGTCTTTTATCTGCAATTAAAAGAATCCTCCTCTTGGAGAAGTAGTGAATTTCTTTTGGAGAAAGGAGTATCAAGCTAGAGGTGCTCCTCATATACATATGCTGGTATGGATCAAGGATGCACCCAAATTCGGAATTGATTCAGATGACACTGTTTTGTATTTTATTGAAGAATATGCCACATGTGCTATACCAAAAATAACAGAAGAAAACACCTTAAGGCAACAAGTCTTACCATTCCAAAGTCATCGATGTGGAAAATACTGTTAACGAAATTACAAGTCTAAGGAAAAGTTTTATACCAAATGTCGTTTTGGATTTCCACGTCCTGTAATATACAAAGGAAGAGTAAACAGTTTTATGTCAGCTGTGAGACATACCATAACTAGAAAATCTCCCAAAAATACATATAATTTGAGAAGAAGTGAAGAAACAAAATATATCAATGATTATAATCTAGTTAATCTCTCAATGTGGAATCCTAAAATGGATATTCAGTATGTTGCGGATAATTCCATTGCTGTTGCCTGATATGTGACATCTTATATAACAATTTAAAAGAAATGTGGGAAGAAATTTCTCATGAGAAGAGTCTTAGTAAAAAAGGTGTAAAGTTTCAGTTTGAAGATGTTATCCCATCGAGAAATTGGAGTGTATGAATGCTCTGATCGGTTATCATCTGCAAGTTTATACTCAAAATCTAGAAGAATCATTTGGACGAGACTAGGTCTTCCTGCAACGCGAAATCGAGTACTTAAATCTGTACTAGAAATTGAATATTTAGCCAAAAAAGATCCGGAAAGTAGAGATATTGTGAAAACAAACATGTTGGACACATATTATCCAAGTAGAAGTCATCATCTTGAGAACATATGTCTCTATGCAGTACTGCAATACTGCACTTTTAAAAGGAATACTACAGAAAACATAAATGAAGGAAAATATGCAGTCATTGGTTCCGAAGGATGTTTGGTGAAACAAAGGAAAGGAAATTTGATCACAGAAAACTGAGTTGCGATACATCAGATAAAAGGGAATTTTATTATTTAGCACTTTTGCAACTCTTTAAACCATGCCATACAGAATTGGAATTACTTGGAGATTTTCAGAGCTATGAAGATTCCTTCAATGCTTGTAAAGATACCATAGAATGTACAGTTTTTAAAAATTATCTCAAAATGTTGAACGATGAAATTGATCAAGAAGCTACTATTGCAGCTGAGATTGCTAGAGACAGTTCTCAAGACAGTCAAAGTTCTGCTGCACTGAGTCACGATCCACTAGGACAACCAATTCTTGAAAATGAAGGGGCAATCGCCATGAATGAAGTGGAAACAGAAATGCATCAAGCTCAAGAAGATATTATGGACTTAGGAAACTTGGAAGAACAACTAAATGTTGAACAGAAAGAAATATATCAGCAAGTGAGACAACAGATTGACCATGGATTCTTTCTAAGCATGGGCGGGTTTTGCGAATTGGCAATCCGCGAAATTGCGTATTTACGGATTCGCAATCCGCAAAATCTGCGAACTCTCGCGAATTTTTTGGATTCTTTTTTGTTTGTGTTCGCAAGTGTTTCTGAAATTTTGCAAGGGTTTTTTACCAGTTCGCAAACGCGAACTTACTTGTCGGGTAGCAACGGTCGCGACCATGTTGTTTCTACGTCTGGTTCATCACAGCACCCTCTGTTTCACCACTGCCACCCTCTGTTTCACCACTGCCACCCTCTGGCTCTCCCATGCCACCCTCTGGCTCACCCATGCCACCCTCTGGTTCATCACTGTAGATTATGGGTGGAAAAGCACACCTGCCCTGCCTCAACTGACATGAAAGAATTAGGGGCTGATTAATGTGTCTCTGAATTTGAACTTCCAGTCTGGCACCTGCTTCCTTATCTGTAATTGCTTTCTGTTGCAGTGTAATTTTTTTAACAGGACCTTTGTGGCATACTTGTAGCTATTCTCTGAGCCTGCTGTGAGGGTCAGAGCAGGGTCATAGAGTAGTTGCAAGTAGGCAACTGAACTCTGGAGGGGCCCCTCAGGAAGCACTACAGGGAATGGTTACTAATGATAAGATTAAACTTTTGCACCTGCTGAGTGCTTTCAGTTTTGCAAAAATCGTTATTCTGCACAATATATTTTAGTTAATGTTCTGAAAAAGTTCCAAAATTGTAGTTGCAGCAACTGTAATGCCCCAAACAAACTTACTTATGAAATTTCTAATCCAAAAGTGATCCAAAGAAAGTCAAAAAGGCCTCAAATCCAAATATCCAGCAGCATCCACAAAAAGTAATCCTTCCAGGTCAAGATCCAAATCAAAGTGACCAGGACATGAACAAAGCACTGGGAGGAGCCTGCTGGACAGGAACAGACTGTGGGGCACTTCCTTCCTCCCACCCCCCCAAAATGGACTCCTTGCAAAAAAAGTGAAGGCAAATGTCAACCTGAGGAGTTATTCTGATAAAAAATCATTTTCAGAAGGTTTATGCTGACTGCTGGTGGATTTCTTGTGCGAAATTGCAAATTTAGCAATTTCGCAATTGCGAGATTGTCGCTGCCCGCCGCATCTACGTGTTCGCAAGAGTTTATTCCTGCGATGCGAGATCACGGACCTTTATGACATACTCGCGTTGCCAAACTCTCGCTGTGCAAGGTGGCTAGCCGCGATGACGTAATAGCGGTCGACAAACTCCCGCGGGATCCCGCAGCAAGATCCAAAATGGCGTAGCACACGCCACGGAGAAAAACATGGAGAAAAACAACTCTTCAAACGCTGAATAAGTAAGTGAACGCTGCGCGCCGCAAAATTGTATATTATTCTATTTGGCAAGTGCGACCAAGCAAAAAATCCGCCTCGGGTGGATTTGCGAATTTTCGGCAAATTCGCGAGAGTTCGCGGATTGCAAATTTGCCGAAAATCCGCGAGCGGAACGGATTTTACCCCATGCTTAATTCTTTCATTAAAAGAAAGAATCCACATGCACATCATTTCAACCTATCCAAATGTATGTCTGTGGTCAAGCTGGAACAGGGGAAAGTTTCTTAAAGTATTGACCAGTAATCTACAGAAAACAACTGATTTGCTTTTGTCTTGTGTTGTAACTGCTCCAAGTGGGTTGGCAGCACACAACATTAAAGGAATCACATTACATTGTTTACTAATGCTACCTGTAGAGCATGAAAACAAATTGGAATAAAAATAATCTATCTGGAGAAGCTTGCAATGAAGTTTCAAGAGTGCTAAAGAAAATGAAACTTCTGATTATTGATGAGGTAAGCATGGTCTCAAACGTAATGCTTGCTTTTGTGCATTTAAGAATGCAGCACATTCTTAAAACCGAGTATGATGTCTTATTTGGAGGAAAACATGTAATAGTCTTTGGAGATCTACTGCAACTTACTCCCGTAAAAGGACAACCAGTATATAAAACCCTTGTGCATGAAGACACCAGAAAGTCTTTGGGAAGTGTTTGAAACGTTAACATTTGGTCATATTTTGAATACAAAGAACTCATTTCAAATATGCGACAGGCAAATGATGTTGATTATGGAACTATTCCTCAAGATATAAGAATTGGAGTACTGACAGAACATGACAAACAAATTTTGCAAAGTCGACTAATTACAAACTTGTTTCCAAATGAAAATATAGTTCCTGAAAAAGCCTATATGAAAATTACAGAAAATAAATCTATAACCCAGTCATTGCTTATGCATTCGCAGAATGAGTCAGCCATTCACACTAGCAGTGCTGTAGTGAAATGTGTAGAATGTATGCAGTCATCTAATTCCTTCCAAACTAGTGAGTCTCTTCTGCTAAAGTCCAGGGAATAGTCTTGCTTGTCTAGACTCACACTGTGAGTCTGGGTCCATTTGTGCAACCATTGTGACAGAAACATGTGGTTACTTCATGTCCTTGCTTACACATAACTGCTTAAAAACCTATCCTGCTGTCAAGTTTCAGTAGTATTAGAACCCAGTCATTGCTTATGCATTCGCAGAATGAGTCAGGCATTCACACTAGCAGTGCTATAGTGAAATGTGTAGAATGTATGCAGTCACCTAACGCCTTCCAGACTAGTGAGTCTTTGTAATTGCACTTCTTCAATCCGCCACCCAGCACCATGTACTAATCCATTCACTGCATCAAACCCCAAACACTTATAAATTCACCCAGGCACTGTCTGTGCAGTACTCTAATCATTGAGTCAGTACCCAAGTAGTCATGCAGTGACCAAGGCCTTAACACATGGACTGCTATAAACCCCTCTCCAATACGCATGCAGTCCTGTAACCACCTACACACTTGTCTTTCACACCTTCAATTACTCGGGTAGTACCCATACACTCCAGCAAACACCCTGTCACTCCCTATGCTTTCCTCCAGTCAACGATCCAGCACCATGTGCTAATCCATTCACTGCGCCAAAACCCAACCACGTAAACATTCATCCAGGCACTGTCTGTGCAGTACTCTAATCATTCAGTCAGTACCCAAGTACTAATGCAGTGACCCAGGCCTTAACACATGGACTGCTATAAACCCCTCTCCAATACGCATGCAGTCCTGTAACCACCTACACACTTGTCCTTCACACCTTCAATTACTCAGGTAGTACCTATATACTTCAGCAATCACCCTGTCACTCCCCATGCACTCCTCCAATCAGCCATCCAGCACCATGTACTAATCCATTCACTGGGTAAAAACCCATACACTTATAAATTCATCCAGGCACTCTGCTTGTAGGACTCTAATCATTCAGTCACTACCCAGTACTCAAGCAATGACCCAGGCCTTAACACATGCACTGCTGCAAACTCCTGTCCGTCATTCATGCAGTCCTCTAACTACCTACACACTTGTCTTTCACACTTTCAATTACCAGGACAGCACCTATACACTCCAGCAATCACCCTGTCACTCCCCAAGCACTCCTCCAGTCAGTCATCCAGCAGCATGTATTAATTTGAACACTGTGCCAAAACCCAAACACTTATAAATTCCCCTAGGCACTTTCCTTGCAGTAATCATTGAGTCAGCACCCAAGTACGCATACAATGACCCAGGTCTTAGCACATAGATTGCTACAAACCCCTATCTACTACGTATGCAGTCCTCTAACCACCTACATACGTGTCTTTCACTCTTGCAATTCCCCAGGCAGTATCCATACACTCCGGCAAACACCCTGTTACTCCACATGCACTCATCCAGTCAGCCATCCAACACCATGTAGTTATCCAAACACTGTGCCAAAACCCAAACACATATAGATGTACCCAGGCATTCTCCTTGTAGTACTGTAATCATTCTTTCAGTACCCAAGTACTCATACAGTGACCCAGGCCTTAACACATGGACTGTTACAACCCCTCTTCAATATGCATGTAGTCCTCTAACCACCTACACACTTTTCTTTCACACCTTCAATTCCCCGTCAGTATCCATACACTCAAGCGAACACTCTGTCACTCCCTTTGCACTCCTCTAGTGATCCATTCAGAACCATGTACTAATCCATTCACTGCGCAAAAACCCAACCACTTATAAATTCACCCAAGCACTCTCCTTGCAATACTCTAATCATTCAGTCAGTACCTAAGTACTCATGCAGTGACCCAGGCAGTACAAATCCCTGTCTAATACTGTCTAATACACAGGCAGTCCTCTAACCACCTACACACTTGTCTTTCACACCTTCAATTACTCAGGTATTAACCATACACTCCAGCAAACACCCTGTCACTCCCCATGTATTCCTCCAGTCAGCCACCCAGCACCATGTAGTACATGGTGCTGGGTGGCTGACTGGAGGAATACATGGGGAGCCAAACACTGAGCCAAAACCCAAACACTTATAAATTCACCCAGGCACTCTCGTTGCAGGTCTCTAATCATCCAGGCAGTACCTAAGTAGTCATGGAGGCCTTAACACATGCACTGCTATGAATTCCTGTAGTCTACGCATGCAGACCTCAAACCACCTTTGCACTTTTCTGTCACACCTTCAGTTCCCCAAGCAGTATCCATACACTTCAGCAAATACCCTGTCACTCCCCTTGCACCCCTACAGTGACCAATTCAGCAACATGCACTAATATATTCACTGTGCCAAAACTAAACCACTTAAAAATTCACCCAGGCACCGTCCTTGCAGTACTCTAATCATTCAGTCAGTCCCTAAGTACTCATTCAATGACCCAGACCTTAATACATGCAATGCTACAAACCCCAGTCCACTACGCATGAAGTGCTCAAATCACCTTCACACTTGTCTTTCACACCTTCAATTCACCAGGCAGTATCCATACACTCCAGCAAACATCCTGTCACCCCCCTTGCACTCCTCCAGTGACCCATTCAGCACCATGTACTAACCATTCACTGCGCCAAAACCCAACAACTTATAAATTCACCCAGGCACAATCCTTGCAGTACTCTAATTATTATTTCAGTACCCAAGTACTCATGCAGTGAAAATTCAACAACATGTATTGGATGACCAACAACATGTGGGGAAAAAGAATCAGGGGCCGATTAGGATGGAGGATTTTCCGCCTCCTCTGGGCCGGCGGAAGCCACCTCCGGCCCGGAGGAGGCGGAAAATCCTCTGCGGAGTCACCAAAGACCCACCGCCGCATTACGATGGCTGGTGGGTCTTGGTTTCTGTCCGCTGCTTTTCCGCCGCGGTCGGATTACAACCGCGGCGGAAAAGATCTCATTTGGCTGGCAGTGTCTATCAGACACCGCCAGCCAAATTAGGAAACATTTGTAAACATGCTTTTCCGCTGCGGTTTTTCCGCCGTGGAAAAGCATGTGTACTTTTGATTTTGGGGGCCCGTTGCGGGCCCCCAGGGTGTAGGCGGTGGGGGGTGCACATGAGGGGTACCTATGGTACCCCCCAGCATTTACATGCACAAAGCGGCAGGCACCGCGCGGTGCCTGCCGCTTTGTGCATGTAAATGTTTAACATGCACTTTTAACATTGCGGCGGGTGCTGCTTGAAGCAGCGCCCGCCGCAATGTTAAATATCCGGGATGTGACCGCCAGGGTGGCGGTCACATCCTAATTTGCAGGGAGGGACCGCCGCAGCCCATGCGGACGGTCCCTCCACCTCTGGGATGGCGGACGGACGCAAGTCCGTCCGCCATCCTAATCGGCCCCTAAGTCTTCTGGTAAGAGAACAAAGCAATTTATAAAAACACTTTCAAAGCCTACAAACAATGTGCACATTGATGAAAGTTCAAAGAATGCTTCAACAACAAAAAAAATATACTAAGAAAAGAAATGTGCATAAAAGAAAATCACATTCAAAAGACACAATGTATGGTAAAAGGAGGAAAAGTCAGTATGCAGAAATTAGAAAGAACATGTTTTACAATTGAGTTGTTTCTAATTTGTTGAAAGATGTGAAGAAATACAAAAAAGAGCACTATTGTATAAAAAGAAGAAGGAATTAGAAATTATTGTAAAGAAAGGCTTTTTAATTAAAAAGGAAATTATTCATTTTAGTTTTAAAGAGAATTTTATCACTAGATAAACCAATTCATTTTATGAAGGCCATTAGTAAGAATAAAATAGTAGTTAACAGAACAAATTTTTGTGATTTTTTTTTTCGGTGAATGAAAACATGGTTCAAGTTCAGGGCCTTTCTTTAATGAAGAGAGTTATTTTCAGACCAATTATTTACTGCATGCAGTTGATACCAGTGGTCGAGCTTATGAGCTTAGAAATGGTTGTCCAATTGAGAAAGAGAAGATTGTTCCCAGAAATGTAGAAGTGATAGCTGATGAAGTTCTAGGGAGATGTCCTAAAGCCCAGTGTATACTTGGGATTTCAGTAGTATTTGTAGTATACAACAGGAATCTATTGATATTTTACATATTTTTATGACCGTATAGTACAAAAGTATTAAACAAAAGATTAAGATGTTGCAAGGACTAGATCTTTGCAGAGAGAAAAAATACTGGTTTGCAAGATCATTCTCTGGCTTGTCTTTCTTGGAAAGTATTTCAAAGTGTTTTTCATCATTTCAAAATGTTAGCAGTACATCTTTTTCAAATGTGAAAGTTAGTCAGAAGATTGTATTATGCATATAATCCAACACTAATGTTAAATGAGTTGAACAATGTTCTTTTGCGTGGGTCAGTATCAGGTGTGAAGAAGGTTTGTGATGAAATTGAGTTTTGTTACTTTGGTCCTGAACAAGAGAGTGCAGAAACTGACACATTAATAGAAGAAAATGTTGCAGAGAATGTGCAACATACTAGTACAAAAAATTGTAAAGAACACATTACAAAGTTTAAGCTGATTTCAGGTGAAAAGCCAAATTAATACGCATGCAGTTCTCACCCCCCTTGCACTCCTCCAGTGACCCATTCAGCGCCATGTACTAACCATTCACTGCGCCAAAACCCAACTACATATAAATTCACCCAGGCACTCTCCTTGCAGTACTCTAATTATTCTTTCAGTACCCAAGTACTCATGCAGTGACCCAGGCCTTAACACATGCACTGCTACAAACCCCTGTCCACTACGCATGCAGTCCTCTAACCATCTACACACTTGTCTTTCACACCTTCATTTCCCCAGGCAGTATCCATACACTCCAGCAAACACTCTGTTACTCCTCTTGCACTCCTCCAGTGACCCATTCAGCACCATGTACTTATCCATTCACTGTGCCAAAACCCAACCACTTATAAATTCATCCAGGCACTCTCCTTACAGTACTCTAATCATTCAGTCAGTACCTAAGTACTCCTGCAATGACCTAGGCCTTGGCATATGCACTGTTACAAACCCTTATCCACTACTCATGCAGTCCTCTAACCACATATATACTTGTCGTTCACACCTTCAATTACCCAGGCAGTACCTGTACACTCCAGTAAACACCTTGTTACTCCCTATGCACTCCTCCAGTCAGCCATCCAGCACATATACTAATCCAAACACTACGCTAAAACCCAATCTTATCACCTACATACATGTCTTTCATACCTTCAATTCCCCTTCAGTACCTATACACTCGAGCAAACACCCTGTCACTCCCCTTGCACTCCTCTAGTAACTCATTCAGCACCATGTACTAATCCATTCACTACAAAAAAACTGCTAAAAACCCATCTCCTCTTCAATTCCAAAGGCTGTATTCACTTGGAGAATGAGTCAAGTTATTCAGAGAAGCATGGAACAGTCAAATGAGCACAATGTATGTAGTCGCCTAACTCCTTCCAGACTATTGAGTCTCTCCTACTATAGTCAAGGGGATAGTCTTGCCTTTTTGCAATCACACTGTGAGTCTGTGTCTAGTATTAATGCATCCTGCTCTTGGAGAATGAGTCAACATTCACACAAGCAATGGTATACTTTGCTATAAACAGTACCACTGTTGGTACTCATTTACTGTGTATTCATTTGTAAAAAACAAATTATTTATAATAATTATTCAATTAGTACCCGTCTGGTTCAGTAAATTAATTATGATTACAAAAGGAGAGGTTTGAATGGTTTTAATATACAATGTGTTTGTTTAGTAATAGAAAGTATATTTTATAGATTTATTGAAATATTTTGTATATATTTAATTTTTACAGATATTGTTTATCATCATTAAAATAAACTCATCATGATAAAAATATCAGAAAAGAGAAAAGAACAGCAAAAGGACTATTTGAATAAAATTCAACAACATGTATTGGATGACCAACAACATGTGGTGAAAGAATAAGTCTTCTGGTAAGAGAACAAAGCAATTTATCAAAAAACTTTCAAAGCCTACAAACAATGTGCACATTGATGAAAGTTCAAAGAATGCTTCAACAACAAAAAAAATATACTAGGAAAAGAATTGTGCATAAAAGAAAATCACATTCAAAAGTCACAATGTATGGTAAAAGGAGGAAATGTCAGTATGCAGAAATTAGAAAGAACATGTTTTACAATTGAGTTGTTTCTAATTTGTTGAAAGTTGTGAAGAAATACAAAAAAGAGCACTATTTTATAAAAAAAGAAGAAGGAATTAGAAATTATTGTAAAGAAAGGCTTTTGAATTAAAAAGGAAATTATTCATTTTAGTTTTAAACAGAATTTTATCACTAGATAAACCAATTCATTTTATGAAGGCCAAGAGTAAGAAGAAAAGGGTAGTTAACAGAACAAATTTTTTTTTTTTGGGGGTGAATGAAAACACGGTTCAAGTTCAGGGCCTTTCTTTAATGAAGAGAGTTATTTTCAGACCAATCATTTATTGCATGCAGTTGATACCAGTGGTCGAGCTTATGAGCTTAGAAATGGTTGTCGAATTGAGAAAGAGAAGATTGTTCCCAGAAATGTAGAAGTGATAGCTGATGAAGTTCTAGGGAGATGTCCTAAAGCCCCAGTGTATACTTGGGATTGCAGTAGTATTTGTAGTATACAACAGGAATCTATTGATATTTTACATATTTTTATGACAGTATAGTACAAAAGTATTAAACAAAAGATTAAGATGTTGCAAGGACTAGATCTTTGCAGAGAGAAAAAATACTGGTTTGCAAGATCATTCTCTGGCTTGTCTTTCTAGGAAAGTATTTCAAAGTGTTTTTCGTCATTTCTAAATGTTAGCAGTACATCTTTTTCAAATGTGAAGTTAGTCAGAAGATTGTATTATGCATAAAATCTAACACTAATGTTAAATGAGTTGAACAATGTTCTTTTGTGTGGGTCAGTATCAGATGTGAAGAAGGTTTGTGATGAAATTGAGTTTTGTTACTTTGGTCCTGAACAAGAGAATGCAGAAACTGACACATTAATAGAAGAAAATGTTGAAGAGAATGTGCAACATACTAGTACAAAAAATGGTAAAGAACAAATTACAAAGTTTAAGCTGATTTCAGGTGAAAAGCCAAATTATTCTTGTATTTGTTGCCAGCGAACTCACTATAAAAATTAGACTAGGAATATTGATCTGTATTTAAAAAGTTAAAGAGAAAATAATGATAAGTGGAAGGAATTTGCAACGTATATGTTGGTAGAGAATTGTTTTGATTTGGGTTCTGATCAGCTTATTTGTAAATATTGTTATAATAAATTAGACGAGAATAAAGTGCCTGCTAGTGATGCCCATAATAATCTAGAGTTGGTAACTATTCCTCCAGAACGAATAGATTTAAATACGTATGAGTCTATTCTGATTCAATGTGTGCACCCATTTCAAGCTATTGTTTGTATGGAGCCTAAAACAGGTAAATTGCCTACTACAGATTTACAGGGAGAATTACAAGGAAGAGTTGTATATTTACCTCTAGATTTCAAGAAAAATATTGAAACTATTGGTGTAGAGAATGCAGAAAGTGAACCACTAGTTATTCTACTTAATGGGGTTCCTACTAAGAGTAAGAAAATGTGGCAAGAGTTAGTGGTTGTTAGGAAAGTGCAAAAGGCAACTTTATATCTTTTAAAAAACAATGAGTACTACGAAAAAGTGTATGTGGAAAACATACTTTTAGGAGATGAAACTAAAACGTCAACTGGTCAAATTGAAAAAGTGGACATGTCCAAAAGTGAAGAAATCTATGAACATTATAGTGTTATTATTCAGAAGAAGTCATGGGGAATACTATTAAATTATTCCAAATGAAAAAAGCAAAGGGTAGTCCCATGAGTGTATGGGAAAAAATTTTGGAAGCTCGTTGTTTTCCGCAGCTGTTCCCAACTGGAAAAAGTGGACGATATGATGAAAGATCAGTGCAGATTCCTGCATCTGAATATCAGACAACAAGATTATATGCAGACGATCCAAGATTTCATCAATGTATCCCATATATATTTCATCTTTGGTTTGAGAGTGACTTGTCTGGACTTTCATATGCAGTCAACCACATATTAAAAACAGGAGTACATCTTCAAAATGTTTCTGCAAAGGAATTTATGGATAAAGTACATCAGAGAGACAATCATTTAGAATCTCAGTTGATTAATTTGATGGCATGTCTGCGTGGTACTAATAAGTATTGGTACAGTCATCATGGAGAACTTAAATATATGCTAAGGAAATCAGGAACTCCTATGTGGTATCTTACCCTAAGCTGTGCTTAATACTCTTGTGTTGAATTACTTGAATTTCTTCGAGAGACAAATTCAAATATAAAAAATATTGAATACAAGACACCTGGAGAATTGTGCTCTTTGGATCGAGTTAATGTATGCAGATATTTCAATCATGGGTTTGAAGCTATGATGTCTTTTATCTGCAATTAAAAGAATACTTCTCTTGGAGAAGTAGTGGATTTCTTTTGGAGAAAGGAGTATCAAGCTAGAGGTGCTCATCATATACATATGCTGGTATGGATCAAGGATGCACCCAAATTCGGAACTGATTCAGATGACACTGTTTTGTCTTGTATTGAAGAATATGCCACATGTGCTATACCAAAAAACACAGAAGAAAACACCTTAAGGCAACAAGTCTTACGATTCCAAAGTCATCGATGTGGAAAATACTGTTGACGGAAAAGTTTTATACCAAATGTCGTTTTGGATTTCCACGTCCTGTAATATCCAAAGGAAGACTAAACAGTTTTATGTCAGCTGTGAGACATACCATCACTAGAAAATCTCAAAAAAATACATACAATTTGAGAAGAAGTGAAGAAACAAAATATATCAATGATTATAATCTAGTTATTCTCTCAATGTGGAATCCTAATATGGATATTCAGTATGTTGCGGATAATTCCATTGCTATTGCCTGATAAGTGACATCTTATGTAAGAATTTAAAAGAAATGTGGGAAGAAATTTCTCATGAGAAGAGTCTTAGTAAAAAACGTGTACAGTTTCAGTTTGAAGATGTTATCCCATCGAGAAATTGGAGTGTATGAATGCTCTGATCGGTTTTCATCTGCAAGTTTATACTCAAAATCTAGAAGAATCATTTGGGTGAGTCTAGGTCTTCCAGCAACGCAAAATTGAGTACTTAAATCTGTACAAGAAATTGAATATTTAGCAGAAAAAGATCCGGAAAGTAGAGATATTGTGAAAACAAACATGTTGGACACATATTATCCAAATAGAAGTCATCATCTTGAGAACATATGTCTCTATGAAGTACTGTAATACTGCACTTTTAAAAGGAATACTACAGAAAACATAAATGAAGGAAAATATGCAGTCATTGGTTCTGAAGGATGTTTGGTCAAACAAAGGAAAGGAAATTTGATTAATTACAGAAAACTGAGTTGTGATACTTCCGATAAATGGGAATTTTATTATTTAGAAGTTTTGCAACACTTTAAACCATGGCATACAGAATTTGAATTACTTGGAGATTTTCAGAGCTTTGAAGATTCCTTCAATGCTTGTAAAGATACCATAGAATGTATAGTTTTCAAAATTATCTCAAAATGTTGAACGATGAAATTGATCAAGAAGCTACTATTGCAGCTGAGATTGCTAGAGACAGTTCTCGAGACAGTCAATGTTCTGCTCCACTGAGTTACGATCCACTAGGACAACCAATTCTTGAAAATGAAGGGGCACTCGCCATGAATGAAGTGGAAACAGCAATGCATCAAGCTCAAGAAGATAATATGGACTGAGGAAACTTGGAAGAACAACTAAATGTTGAACAGAAAGAAATATATCAGCAAGTGAGACAACAGATTGACTATGGATTCTTTCATTAAAAGAAAGAATCCACATGCACATCATTTCAACCTATCCGAATATATGTCTGTGGTCAAGCTGGAACAGGAGAAAGTTTCTTAATTAAAGTATTGACCAGTAATCTACAGAAAACAACTGATTTGCTTTTGTCTTGTGTTGTAACTGCTCCAAGTGGGTTGGCAGCACACAACATTAAAGGAATCACATTACATTGTTTACTAATGCTAGTTGTAGATCATGAAAACAAATTGGAATGAAAATAGTCTATCTGGAGAAGCTTGCTATGAAGTTTCAAGAGTGCTAAAGAAAATGAAACTTCTGAATATTGATGAGGTAAACATGGTCTCAAACTCAATGCTTGCTTTTTTGCATTTAAGAATGCAGCACATTCTTAAAACCGAGTATGATGTCTTATTTGGAGGAAAACATGTAATAGTTTTTGGAGATCTACTGCAACTTACTCCCGTAAAAGGACAACCAGTATTTAAAACACTTGTGCATGAAGACACCAGAAAGTCTTTGGGAAGTGTTGGAAACGTTAACATTTGGTCATATTTTGAATACAAAGAACACATTTCAAATATGCGACAGGCAAATGATGTTGATTATGGAACTATTCTTCAAGATATAAGAATTGGAGTACTGACAGAACATGACAAACAAACTTTGCAAAGTCGACTAATTACAAACTTGTTTCCAAATGAAATTATAGTTCCTGTAAAAGTCTATAGGAAAATTACAGAAAATAAATCTATAATCTGCTTAATGCCAACACTGCACGAGTGTTACTATATTCAATAAACAACTTTTGAAGCTAGAAAATGAACAAATAATAAAAATGGAAGCCATTGATAAAATAGAGCATGAAGGACTATTATTTTGACGGAAAAATTGAAAACAAAATTGGATTCTTTAGAAAAATCTATATCTAAATCTGCTGGTTTAGAAAAGACTATGTATGTGTAAACTGTCGGGTGATTGTACGGCATAGTTTGGATGTGGAAAAAGGTTTAATAAATAGAGCAATGGGTAAAGATGATTTTGTTAATTATCATAATAGAGATGGAATTTAATTTTTAAAAATCAGATTTGATCAAATTGAAGAAGTAAAACAAATTGGTCGTTGTTCAGTTAATTTTTTGCTTGTTAAAGATTTATATGTCCATAGAAAACAGTTTCCACTTTCTCTGGCATATGCGGTGACTATTCATAAATCTCAAGGTTTAAGTGTAGCCAGTGCTTTGGTGAACATTGGACGTACTGTGTGTAAAGAGGGTATGGCATATGTTACTTTGTCTCTAGTCAGAACTTCATCTGCAGTGTATTAGATTGATTTTGATGAGAGAAAAATTAGTGCAGATACAAATTGTGTAAAAGAGTATAATAGGTTAAGAAGAGCATATGCTCCCAATTTAGGTGAATATCCTGTATTAGAAAAGCGTGTAGTAGGTTGAAAAAGAAGATATGAGAATATCTGTAGTGAAGTTATAGAGAAGAAAAACAATGAAGATAAGTTTGCAACAACAAATTATGGAGAATTTTGAAAAAAGATTTTGTTCCTTGTTGCATTATATTTATGAAAAATTGACAACTGATAAAAGGAAAATACAAAGTGTTTCTTATATTTGTATTCTTTTGGATATATATTCTGGTTCTACACAATTTACGCAGAATATTCAGCAAGATGCTCAAGAGTGTCTAACGTATATGCTTGCAGTATTGGAAAATGAAGAAATAGAAATTGAAAATCTTTTTGGCCTTTGTTACAAATGGGAACATGAATGTGAAAATTGTACGTTTACATGTAGCACTAACATAGACACTGAGAGATTCATATATTTGACAATACCAGATGGTAAAACAGTGACTTTTTCAACAATCTAGTTAAAGCAGCAAAACCCATTGGAATGCATGGGGAGTTATTCCTTATTTGCGATTAGCAATTAGCTAATCGCAAATAAGATTACGATTTCAAGGGTGCCAGGGTGTCCAAAGGACACCCTGTAGCACCCCTGAAATGTAAATTTACACAGGTGTTGCGCACACACATATCCAAAGGACATGTGTGTGTGTAACATGCAATTGAGAAAAATGCACTAAAGTGCTTTTTTCTATTTTTTCGCTATTTACCTCGAAGTCAGACTTCGTTGTAAATAGCTACCAAAAATAGGGAATTCGCAATGTAGAAATGGTTAATGAATTGCATTTAAGGAATCTCAAATAGGGATTCCTTAAATGCATTCCCTCGCAAATGTGCGAATTCTTTATTAGCAAATTTTGCATTTGGGATGATGAATCCCAAATGCAAAAATTGCACTCGCAAAGGGCCAGATTCTCAGAATCCAGCCCTTTGCGAGCCTATTTTACATTGATGAATCTACCTGTATATCCCTAGAAGACAGGAGTGAAATGACTTCGCTTCCCACTTAAACATGGTTAAATTGGCTTACCACTGATTTACAAACTGAACTTACCTACACGCCCCAATATATGGAGTTGAAAATTCACTCTGGGCCTGGAAGAAAATTGCCAAATGTGGGCTGCAGCACCTAATGTGCCATCTACAAAGTAGGCCTGTAAAACATGTCTTCAACCGTACAATGTGTAGTCTGACTGCAGCAGCTTAAAAATCTTCTCACAAACCTTTTAAAATACCCCTTTCTAACAGGCGGGAAACCATGCTTTTTTAAGATTAATAGGTCACCACCGAGTACACCTTGTTGCCTACATTCAAGGTCAGGTGCCTGATATTTTAAAGTTGAAAAGATGCAAAATTAAGGATGTCACCTGTAGCAGGATCCTGGAAAATGTCTAAGTATAAATGATTCACTTTAATCAGTCATTTTTGACAGACAATCTTGCCTATTTATTTAACTCTTCCATTGGTGACATCTGACTCTTATGCTTGGTTAAGGCAGACAGCAGAAAGTATCAGGACAGGAAGCTCTAGACACACACAAGTGAGTCGGGTCTGGCAGGGTTTGGGGGGGCGGTAGTTTTTAGCAGTGGGTGGTTTTAGGGCTCAGGGTGTGTGGGGATAGCGGTGGATTTTTGGGAAGGGGACAGGGGTTTAGTGCTCAGGCGGGGAGGCTTGGTGTTGTTTCAAATGCTGGTGCTGGGTTGTAGGGCTCAGGGCAGGGGGAAAGGGCAGTTTTCAGTGAAGCTGGCAATTTTAGGGCTCAGGGCGGGTGGCTCAGGTCAGAGTAGGTTTTGGCAGGGGCAGGGTATAACCCCTCAGGGCAGGGGGAGGGGAAGGGGTGGTTTTAAGGGCAAGGAAGCAGCCAGTCTTAAGGTTCAGGGTGCGGGCAGGATTTTAGGGCTCAGGGCATGGGGGTTGGATTAGCTTTTGGGGCAGGGACCGAGTGTTAGGGCAGGCTCAAGTTGTTTAGCCATGCATGCTTCTGTCATTTAACCCTTCTAACAACCTTTATACCAAGTGATACTCCACTACTTAGTGCGTGATTCACCTAAGCCAATCCTGTCAAAATATGACCTAGAACAATTAACCATACTATATGCCTTATCTTGCTGTGCCAAATCTGACAAAAAATCAATATGTGAAATAAAGCTTCAAATGATGTACTCCCCATCCCATACACCAGGTTGGCCATTTAGCACATGCTGTCTTACATTTACTGTGTGTACTTGATACCCATGGTTCCTTAATCAGCTGATTTGCATGTTTTGAAAAGACACTGATTGAAATCCTCCATACTATTAGGGTCAATAGGATTTCCTCTATTAGGAGTTGCATTTCCCCTGCTGGTTTCACCAGTATGTGCCGTTTATAAGGTAATATTACTGGAGGCTTCAAAGAAAGTTTTAATAGATCCAGATACCACACTTTTGTTCAAACTGCCAATTTAGTTTGCTAGCAAACAGGTCTAGGTGACACTAACCTCCTCTTACATTACTCCAAATCTACTTTTTTGTGGTAAAAACCTGGCTATAGTCTGCAGTCACTAAAATCTCATACTCTAGGTAGAAGTGTTAAATCTCTTTTGACCGTACTGCCAACATTGTTGTTCCCCTTCCCCAGGTGGTTAATGTAGCAAAATGCTCAGCTGCACCTATGCTTTGTGAATTTCTTCACTGCTAAATATCCTGCCAACAACTTCTAACAGTGGATATGCAGACTAAAGGACTCCTGTCGATGCATGGCCCCAATGTGCTCCATAGTGTAGCTAATTGGTCTCTGAATCTTTCACTATCTGTAATTTCGTCCCAATCACTGCTCAACCATCAATCAACTCCATGTGAGATGAACTCCATTCCCATTCTAATCTGGCCTCTTCTGACCTGTGGACCATTTCTAGATATTTATGTAATCAAAAGGAGACTGAGAAACTAGAGTAGCTAGTTCGTTTCCAATATGAAGTAAACAAGAAGGACTAGCTACTGTGACTAAATATGTGTAGTGTCTGTACAAGGAAAACCAATTGGTTTTTTAGAAGGCCCTCACCCACCAACCTAGTTGGTGGCATGCTTCATCATCAGGCCCCACCCGAGGTACCAAGTGTACCTCAGGTGTGCTACGATGCCTGACTACAGCGGAGCAGGTTTTGTTACGTGAGTGTGGGTGCTAGGTTGGTGGGTGAGGCCTTCTAAAAAAACAATTGGTTTTCCTTGTACAGACACTACACATATTTAGTCGTAGTATCTAGTCCTTCTTGCTTACTTCATATTCCCCTAAGTAAGTGTGCAGAGTTTGGTCATGCTCGCGTTACTGCCACCAGTAGTGCTGCCACCGGCCGCTACTGTGTGTGCACCATTTACCGCTGGTAGCGCAGACCATGTACTAATGCTTTCACTTTGCTCTTTTTATCTCCTTCTCAATTCTAGTGCGCATATATGTCTCGGACCCCCAGCAGAGACGCTTGGAATTCTGTCCCCCGTAGTTAGGAGTAAGCATGAATCCTGTGTATAAAAACCTTCTCTTTCTCTTTTATCACAGCAAGTAGCTCACTCTCTCAGACCATAGCACTGTTACCGCATATGACCTATACTCGGCAAAATGCCACCAGTCACCATGACTGCTTGAGCACTGACAAATTTACCGTGATACACCTTAGGCACTTGACGCAACGTCACATATGCTGTGCCTTTGAGACCCACGGGTCCCTAACCATTTGTGTCTGTGTCTGTCCCCTCTTTTCCCTACAGGTACAAAACTGAGAGAAACCACCTCTTCCAAATACAGCACCTTAGCGAGTGCCACACATACAGGATACTGACTACACGTAAGACCCCTGTATCATCCTCACATACAAAATAGTCCTGAAGAAAGCCAGTTAAATAAAAAAAGGCCTGGGTGAAACTAGTAGACAACACTGGACGCGGGAGGCCATAAGCCTATCTCTGCACGTCCAAAAGCCTTTGTTTTTAACCCTGCCAGGGGCCCACCAATAAAATAACCATTTGGGACCCCTTGGACAGAATTGTAAAACCTCACTCAATGCACTAGCACCCACACTCACGTAAAAAATAACTGCTCCGCTGTATTTAGGCGTCGTAGCACACCTGAGGTACACTCAGTACCTCGGGTGCGGCCCGATGATGAAGCATGCCACCAATTAAGTTGGTGGGTGAGGGCCTTCTAAAAAAAACTATTGGTTTTGCTTGTACAGACACTACACATATTTAGTCGTAGTAGCTAGTCATTCTTGTTTACTTCATTTCCATTTCTAGATACGACAGACCCCTCTTCAAATGCATCCTCGTGGGTTGTTGCAATGCCTGATATTGAAATGGCCCAGGAAAGGCTACCAAAATTGAAGCCAGCAAGCTTCCCACTATCCTAGATAGATTCCACAATGATATTTTTGTTTGTGCTAACAGTTTACATATGTTCTTTTTTCAGTTGTTTTCTTCCCTGAAAGCTGCAAAAGACGTGTGCAGTCTATCATGAACCCCATAAAATTAAAATACAGATATGACATCAACATCTCTGTTTTGATTTATCACAATTCCCAGATTCTACAAATGAGAAATTGCCATTAACATCTGAGACCATAGCATCTCTGTCTTGTGCCATGAATGTCCATCACTGTTGTGTTTGCAATTACCGCTCTAAGTGTACTGGGGATGCTCAGACGTGAGTCCCAGGCACTCCACACCACTGGAGTCAAGCTAGCCGGGCTGATGAGAGGTGTTACCTCGAAACCGGGCCGGTCCTCGGATGCTTGATTCCGTTCTGGGAAGGACATGGCTTTTGTAGTTTGGACTGGACTGTTCCCATGGGGCACAGGGTCAGCGCTGATTTGCATATCGCCATTGTCTAACCCAGGGTGGTGTGGAGTGGAAAAACGATGGATTTGGGCCCAGATCTTTGGACTGGGGTGAATGTGTGACATTGATCCACATTCTGTCCATCACTGTTGTGTTTGCAATTACCGCTCTAAGTGTACTGGGGATGCTCAGACGTGAGTCCCAGGCACTCCACACCACTGGAGTCAAGCTAGCCGGGCTGATGAGAGGTGTTACCTCGAAACCGGGCCGGTCCTCGGATGCTTGATTCCGTTCTGGGAAGGACATGGCTTTTGTAGTTCGGACTGGACTGTTCCCATGGGGCACAGGGTCAGCGCTGATTTGCATATCGCCATTGTCTAGCCCAGGGTGGTGTGGAGTGGAAAAACGATGGATTTGGGCCCAGATCTTTGGACTGGGGTGAATGTGTGACATTGATCCACATTCTGTCCATCACTGTTGTGTTTGCAATTACCGCTCTAAGTGTACTGGGGATGCTCAGACGTGAGTCCCAGGCACTCCACACCACTGGAGTCAAGCTAGCCGGGCTGATGAGAGGTGTTACCTCGAAACCGGGCCGGTCCTCGGATGCTTGATTCCGTTCTGGGAAGGACATGGCTTTTGTAGTTCGGACTGGACTGTTCCCATGGGGCACAGGGTCAGCGCTGATTTGCATATCGCCATTGTCTAACCCAGGGTGGTGTGGAGTGGAAAAACGATGGATTTGGGCCCAGATCTTTGGACTGGGGTGAATGTGTGACATTGATCCACATTCTGTCCATCACTGTTGTGTTTGCAATGAATAACGTATTATGCAGATATATAAACATTCTGATACCTCTGGTCTTCTGGAATGCTGCTATCAGTTTGAGGAGCTTTGTAAAGCATCACAGGCCGAAGATAAATGAAATATCAAACTAGAAAATTCACAGGTCTGACCATTCCACTGAAAATGCAGAAACCACCTGAGAGGAGTGCAATTTGGCAGTGTCAAATAGGCATTTTTATGTCGAGCCTAGACAGTGCATGCACTGTCACAAGACCTAAAGTATTCAATAAATTGAGGTAGCTCCCACCTGCTGCTTCCCATTTGTTCCGGGCAGTGTTGGTCTTCTTTTCTGCTGTGTAATTAGTGTAGGCAGCCAACGTAATTTCCGTCTTTCTCCAGTGCAGCACCGACCAAGTACATGTTTGTTACACTCAGGCAGGCACCACAACTTCATGTATATTAGCTCATGAGTGCCGCAATGGAGGAGACGGACATGTTTATTGTTTATGTATGCTTTACCTTTATTTAACATCGGCGCCCGAGCACTTATTGGCAGCACTTCGCCATTGCCCGCTTTTCCTACGTGACCACAGCTGTTGCGTTGCCTGGATGTAGGTAGCACTGACATCCCTGGAGCCTCTGCACACATCACGGACAGAGGCAGATTTATTTACTTTAGCTGAACCTATCATCAGAACCTCTCTCTCAAAGCGTGTTAGTCATGTTTGGGATTCCTTGTGGCAGCTTAAATGGATTGTCTGTCAGGCCATCTCTCTTATCCGTAGCAGTGCTTTTCGCTTTAACCACTATGAACCTTCTGTTTCTTAGCCATTGCAATACATTCCTGGGCAAAATTGCTTGTGTAAAAAAAGAAATGCTTTGGCAAAACAGTTTTGAATAGGCACAGCGTATGCACCTCTGCATTAGAATGGGCACTGGGTGCACACCTCTGCACTACTACGGCACAGGGTGCACACCTCGGTGGACTTGCAGGACCCCCCTTGAACACCCGTGGACTTCCAGCCTCGAGGGAAGCAATCCTTTGGAAATTCACAATTAAGTTTTAAGGAATGAGCGCAAGTCAGATTTTAAGGTCCTCTGCTCCCTGCTCGAAACCTCCAGAAATTACATGGATTGTGTTTGTGAATGTTCGTATTACTGTTGAAGTGACAGCACTAGTTCATAGCAAGAATTAATAAAAACAACAAGCAAGTCCCTGGAGTCCGTCAGGTTTTTACCAATACACGACTTTTAAATGTATTCATGTTAAGTTGTTTTGCCTAAAATAGCAGGGAATGTTTGAGAGCTGTGCTTGGGAAGGGAGGAGCTCAGGTGGAGGGGGGGTCACTGATAACAGCAGAGGAATGCTTGGCAAAAATGAGGCATCAGTGTAGCAGTGATATCAGAAGTGCCTCGGGTAAGGGGGCATGTCTGAGAAAGCCCCCCACTCCCCACTCCTTACAAGCACAGGCTGTTTCCACAGACCCCTCGGCAGCTCTGGCACCCTTTATTTCTTCCTGCAGCACACCCAGAGGAGGTCAGACGCAGGTACTATGCTGAGCTCTGTTTATTCATGCTTTTTGGGTGTAGCGCTGTATACCACGCGGGAATTTCATAGCACTGATCTCAGGTGCCACTGTGTTTCAACGAAGCATAATAATATTTCATATTTGTAATGCACACATCAAAACTAATCTGTCCTTACCTGCCCGAACAAAAGGTCTTAGAATTATGAAACCCGCTGGCCCTAATTTATCCACCCCTTAATGGATTCGAACCTGTGATTAGGAGCTTACAGCTCTTCATCAACAATAGTCGGTGCCTAAAAATGGACCTGAGGATACCATGTTATTACGTGAACCTGGACACAGTCTCTCACCGCACCCTAATACGCAGACTCCACGATGCAGGGATCCAAGACCAGGCCTTCGACTGGATCTGCTCCTTCCTCTCTGGAAGATCGCAGTGGGTCAGACTCCTCCCTTTCCTCTCAGACCGACACCTATCACCTGCGGATTCCCCCAGGGGTCCTCCCTCAGCCCTACGCTCTTCAACATCTACATGGCTCCGCTCGCCCCTATCGTCAGCACATACAAACTCCACATTGTGTCATACGCATACGACACCCAACTCATCCTCTCCCTATCCGAAAAACCCAACACCGCCAGACACAACTTTCGAAAAAGGCATGGGAGCCGTCGCCAAATGGATGAAAACCAGCTGCCTACAACTAAACACAAACAAAACGGAAGCACTCATCATGGGCCCAAACCCAGACACCTGGAACGACACCTGGTGGCCCCCCGCCCTCGGAGGCCCGCCCACCCCCAAGGGCCATGCATTCAACCTGGGAATCATCCTGGACTCAGAGCTCAAAATGGACCGCCAGATCAACTCCGTCTCGTCCTCAAATGGATCCCCTTCGAGCACACATAGACCATCACTCACGCCCTGGTCACCAGCAGGCTAGACTACAGCAACGCACTCTGTGCTGGAATAAACAAAAACCTCACCCACAAGCTACCGAACATCCAAAACACTGCCGCAAGACCGGTCACAACCTGCCAAGCCACTGCCACATCTCCCAGCACCTGCGCACACTCCACTGGCTTCCCATCGAAGTTAGTCACCTTAAAGATGCTAACCCATGTTTACAAAGCCCTCCACGACACCGGACCAGCATACCTGAACAGCCGACTCAAATTCCACACACCCCAAAACCCTACGATCAGCCCAGCTCTTCTATGCCGTGGTCCACCGCACCACAAAGACCAGATCGGGAGGCCGCTCCTTCTCCTTCCGCACGGCCAGTGCCTGGAATGACATTCCACTCCACCTCAGACAGATAACATCACTCCCCATGTTCGCAAGAAACCTCAAAACCTGGCTGTTCGACAGACCCCCTTCTTGATAGACTGGAACCTGCAAACCCCCCCACAACCCAAGCGCCTTGAGACCCTTAGGTGTGAGTAGTCGTGCTTAACAAACACCTGATTTGTTTTGAATTTGACCTTTCTCCTCACCTTGACTTGCCCTCAGCACCGCTCTAATCAAATCCTGCTTTGTGTGATCTTGTCTCTAAAGTACCTCAGGCACCTGCCTGTTCTATAAAGAGCCCCACGTACTCCAGGTGATCATGTGCACTAAGCATGTTGTGTGTAAAACACTGCCCTGTCTGTTACGGAATGTTCAGGGGTGCAGCACATAGATCAATTAACAAGTATTTTAAATGTTATAGGTCTCGCATTTGTGAGTGTGTGAGCCATTGGTATTGTAAATGGCAATGCCTTTAATTTTAGTATTTTAAAAACCTGCAGGCAGTGCGAAAACATGCACTTTGTACTTATAGTAATTCCTTAGGAGACACAAGGCTGGCTGTAAAAGAGGCGCAGTTACTTCCAGCCTTACTTCTCATAAGCAACAACTATAACTACAAAGTGCATGTTTTCGCACTGTCTGCAGATTTTCAAAACACTTAAAAAGGCATTGCCATTTATAATGCTAATAGCTCAAAGTCACGCAAATGCGAGACCTATTGCATTGCAAATGCTTGTTAAATCTAGCCTTTCCATCGAGTCTTCTTCTTGTCTCAAAATCTCAGAGGCAGTGAATTCCCTCCATCTTGACATGGTGATAATGTAACCTCCGATTCAGCTCCTTGAATGTATTACTGGTTGCATCTCCATTATATGATTTTTGACCACCAGAAACTGGTTGGCAAAAAAACTCTCCACCATGGTGTCCACCTTCACAATGGTTCTACCTACCAAAAAACTTCAGATCCAAAACATTACTCAGGAACATTTGTGTAATAGCCAGCTCAGTATACGTAAACACAATCTCTTATTTTATAAATTGGTCTCCAAACAGTTGATCTTGTGCCATATTACCAGCCCTTTTTGCTGATAGATCTCCAAATGTAGGTTTGACTATCAAAAGGGAGCCCTTTCTTCTTTCTACTTCTAATGCGGAGGGTCCATTGACTGAAAAACAAACTGCTTTCCAAGGCCACGGTCCTGATTATCTGTGGAAGTGACATCGATCCTCCACATCCCACGCAAAATTGACTCAGCCACTTGGTATCTTCTTGCCTTCTTACTGGGACATCTGATCAAGGGGGTGGGGTAGGCGTTGGAATATTCTCTACAGTGGAGATGTCTTGCTAGAAACCTTAGTTCTTATGTTTTATTCTTTCTCTTTTCAGTCACTTCTCTCCGGGTCTTATATCGCCAAATTCTTTTCTAACAGTAATTAAACTGCTTCTATTTATGATAAAGATCAATGTCATTCCCCTGTGTTCATCATAGATCAGGAACTCCACCTTTCCATAGTTTCCAAAAAATACAGTTTAAACTTCATTTCAGCAGATTGACAAAAACAATAGGAACATGGGCTAATGTGAGACTCAGCATAATACTGACGAACATAGTGCAACATATCTTGCGGAAGGACCCATAAATAGCTCCCCATTTCTCAAAGACAGTGCATAGACTCTGACCACCCTGGGAATATGGATCATGCATTCAATATAACACCTTTCACATTTAAGAAATTTCGAGCCCGCCTATCACATTCAGTGAGCCTCCTGGCAGACTAATTCAAAACAAAATAAAAACAAAAATCGCTTCCAAATTATTTTAAGATGTTGCGGCATGAATGAGATGTATTTAGAAAGTACTGCGCAAATTTTCCCAAAAACACGATCAAGAGAAGAAAAAATAGATGACAGTCTATAGACCAGCAGTGTCCCGATGGACGCCGCCATTTTGGATCAGCTCTCTAGTCTTTTTTCAGAGGCAATCATGACTAGGCTTTTTTCCGGCATAAGAACACAAGCCGAGGCAGGACTCCGGTCACATCCACGGAGCTGCTGAAGGGTATGGAATAAATCCAGATTAGGCATGCGGTCACGTAAGTGAGACCCTGACCATGGGTCTTTAAAAACTTGGTCTTGTGATAGCGGAGGGGTGCGTCTCTGACCGTGAGATTCTGCCGCCCAAAAACAGCGTGAGTGACTATGTTTAAACTTTCCTCCTTAGTAACCAGTCAACTAATCACCCTAAGACGCAAGCTCATGAGGTCCTATCACCACGCTTCAAATGTTTGTATCAATTGTAGCATGCTTGCACATTTGGAGGCATTTGCCATCATTTGATTTCGTTCGTCTTTACAATCAATATTTCAACCAGCATGTTTGACTACGGCGCATTTGGGAGCTTATTAGGCTGATGTCTGGGAGGCATTAAGCCACCATTTGCCTTTTTATTCACGAATAATACATCAACCGGCATGTGTGATAAATGACCCACTTATTAGTATGATGAGTGGATGTTTTGATGTCATGCCGCTAGTGAGACGTTTTTTCTTGATTAGACACTTGTCCTGGAACTGCAAGGCCCACACCCTTGCTTGTTTAAAAACCCACCACCAGATGGGTCGTTTTGGATTGTGAATATGTGTTTGTGTTTGAAGTGTGTATCACGCTTTGTGTTGAAGTTTTCCAGGGGTTCATACCCTTTGGCCACGATGGCGAAAGGCAGTTCATCAGGTCATATATATAATTAATGCTGAGAATACTTTGGGATACTAAGCCACATTGTGACTCACGCAAAAATGAGCCATGTATGAATTGTGCTTGACAAATTGTAATTCTACAATCATGTACCCTTTTTCTCCCTTTTGTCTTTCCACAGAGACCATATTAGGTCATTTTTCATGACAATTTTTCATGATAATGCCTCACTAAGGGCCAACTCAAGCCCAGAGGCTAAACCTAGCAGCCGATTTTTGCTGTTAAGTTTTAGGACCATAGGCATTTAACATTTAGTTTAGAATTGAGTATTTTTGTAGGGATCAACAGAGGTCCTGATGAGTAGGCAGGAGGGGTCTGCCTATGAAACATGTCATGTCGACAAAGTAGACTACACTTGTAATTCTACTTACTAACCCCTTTTTAATGTTCCCAGCATGCGAAGCCATTACAATTAATTTTTTCGACTAGCCAGGGAATTTTTACCTTTTTTTACACCACCATTCACGTAAACAGGTCCCTACACTCCCCAACACATACCACTATCCTCATCACATCACATAGCCTATTGTCAAAAAATAGAAGTGCTCCCGCGTCACTCGTAGGTTGAAGCACGCCCCGCCCCGTAGAGGGACGGGGATACCCCAATGATGGGAGAATGACACTATGGGATTCATAGTGTGTGAGGGGTATTTTAAAAACACACAGTGCCCTCATTCTGCCACCCGCAGAGAGGCCTAATTTTCACATTGTAGTTTTTCACAAGTTTAGAGAATATCATATTAAATTAGTCACCACTCACATTGATAGAATCCCATTGTTTACAAGTCTAGTTCAGGAGGGTGATTCTATCATCTCCTCTACACTTCCCCAATTGATTTTTTAAACTTCATTACCTTCTCTTTTTCATTTAAATGCTCGGTCTTGTCACTACTTCAGATTTAATTCTCATTGCCTCGTATTAGACCTGGCACCATTGGCGTGGGTCTCCCATCCATTTTTGCTGTTGCCTCATGTGTTTTTCTGGTGTTAGATGCTTTGGGCACTGTGCCACTGCTGTCCAGTGCCACAGTGCGAGTGCTCCCTACTGTAAATTGATGTATTGATTATTGGTTCCATGATTGGATATGTGGGTTACTTGTCAGACCCTTGTACAGTGCACTGAGTGTGCGCAGGGCGTGTAAATCCAAATGCTGCTAGTGGGCTTGCAGCACTGATTGTGCCCTCCACAGAAGAGGCCTTGTAAAATGTGTCTAAGGCCTGCTATTGCAGAGCCTGCATGCAGACTGGTACTGTCATGCTGACTGGGCAAGTGCACCCACTTGCCAGTCCCTAAACCTTCCATTTTCTTCATATTAGTCACCCCTTTGGTAGGCCCAAGGGCAGGGTGCATTGTAAGTATAAGGTAAGACAAGCCCTGATGTGTGTGGCATTTCCTAATAGTGAATTACAGCCATTTTCGTTTTTCACTATTGCAAGGGTACCTGTTCTCCATAGGCTAGAATGGGCTGCTGGATTGTTACATGTTTATAATCCTAGCAGACTCAGAGAACATGGTAGAAATTTGAGTTTAGTATGCCTGGATTCAGAATAATAAAATACATCTTTTAGTAAAGTTTATTTTAATATTCTGTGTTTGCAAATTCCACTTTTAGAAAGTAGGTATTTGCTTGCCTAACCATTTGAGCCCGCCTCTGCTAGGTTGTGTATTCCTTGTCTGGGTTTGTGTATGACAGGACTGGGTAATTCCAGGAGACAGGCTGGGGCAGCCCGGTGGTGAATAGGGAGATCTGCAACCAGATGGGAGGGAGGAGTTGTACCTGGGACCTGAATAGGACTGTGCCCGCCCCCCACAGTGCTGGCTCCACCCCCTGTGGTGCGTCTGATGTCTCTGCCCTGCACACTGAAAGAGGAGAAGGAAGACTGTCAACAAAGTGCTCCAGGGCGGTACTTGCCTTCCACAATGCTGGCTCCACCTCCTGTAGGGCGTCTGATGTTCCTGCCCTGCACTGTGAAAGGAAAGGAGAAGTCTGGTAAACAGAGTGCGTCAGAACTGGTTTGGACTAGGCACATGCCCCTCTCCCCTCAGAGAACAAAGGATTTTTGGGGTATAAATGTTGGGACCCTGATCCCATGAAATTAGATCAGTCCTGGAACTGACAAGAAGAAACCTCTGCTGAGGAGAAGGAACCTGAAGAAACTGAGGAGAGACTATTCCCAAGCTGAAGTGCTGCTTGGGGGATTGGCCTGCAGTGTTTGCCTGGCTGCCTAGAGAGGAGAAAGGACTTTGTGGATTTTACCTCTGCTTTTCAACTTGTGCTAAAAAAAAGATCTCCAAGGGCTTGGAAGAGAGCTTGCCCCCCTGACCAAAGTCCCAGGGCCAGTGGACTTCACCAGCCTTTGTGAATTGCTACTGAAAACCAGTGGCTACAGTGGTAGGGAGCTGTGAGTGACTCTCCCCCCCCCCGGACCGGTGTCCTGTTGGCACTGCACTGAACAACGTCCGCCTCGAACAACGCAAGCTCTGCGCTCACCGATGCCGTCAACGAGCCGTAGCCTGCACCGTGACTGGAAGGACACCGCAACGTGCAACGCCTCGCTACACCGAATCGAACTGGTCTGAGCGACGCGGTCACTGCTGCTGACTTCGAGTCCTGGGACCGCACCAGAGTTGGGCACCGCCTCACATGCTTCGCGACGCACCGCCCGACTTGTACCGCTGTCCGGACTGACCGATGCCAGCTCCCGAACTCCGGCTCAAACGGCGCACCATAAAGCTGAAAGCACCGCAATGAGCAACGTCCGCCCTAAACAACGCAAGCTCTGAGCTCACTGACGCAGTCAACGAGCCGTAGCCTGCAAGGCGATGGAAGGGACCCCGTGACCTGCAACGCTTTCTTTTCCTGCACCGCGAAGATCACCGGAACCAGCTCGCACATCCGTGCCGGCCGCCCCAAGGAAAAGGTACTGAGTTTGAGTCTGTCCACATTTGAGTGGGCCCGGACCGCCGCGGTCCGCTGGATTTGTTAGACTCTGTTATTTCAGCACGCTGTAGCCGGACAAGGCTACCGACTCGTTTATTGGTCTTGTGGTAACTCTATATAAAGTATAACTTATTTTTTATACAAAACCTTGTGTGGTGTCCATTTGTAGTGTTGTCACTGGGTTACTGTATGTAGTCACAAATGCTTAACTTACATCGCCTCTGAACTAGCCTTGACTGCCCACGCCACACCGCCTAGAGGGTAAGCAGGGGTTATTTTAAGAGGGTAATTCCCTTGCCCTGACTAGAGGAGAGGGTCCCTGCTTGGCACAAGTACCTACCTGCACCAACCAGAGACCCCCAATTCTTACACCTCATAACCGAATATAATCCTGAGTGGTGCTGCTAAAATCATCATGAATTCTTATGCATTTCTGCACTGACTGAATGCTCCGAGTCTGGGGCTCGTTGTCTCCGAAATCGCAGGAATAGGACATAAATGCAACAAGAAAAGCAGTGCTCAGCTGTCAGCTGGACTTCAACCAGAAAGTCAAGCACGGGCTTGGAGCTGGGTGTGACTGACATAGAGCCACACCTAAAAGGATATTTAGTGTTGTTTATTTTCTTTAAGTTGGGCGGGTAGAAAGAAAGCAATAAATACCTGACTGTCGTAACCTTTAATAACTGATCGTATGTCTGTTTAGTAAAATACTGTCTTGTCATTGACAATAAAAATATTTTTTAGGCATGTTCATGACTCGCATTTTCTTAACATAGCACACAGATATAAAAGTACATTGCTTCTTTCACCAAAGCTAATATTTTATCCAACGGTCTACTGACGTCCAGAAAAGGTCCTGGCATTTCTTCCCAGCTCTATTAATATCCTTATTTGTTTCCTTTATGATCATGGACAAATAAGTTGTCAGTGTGTGTCCACTTCTGAGGTTGTAAACACCTTTTTCGGAATCCATTTGAGGTTGCTGATACCTTTTTCTCAATCTCAGGTCTGTGGCACTTAGCCCTTAATTTTTTGCGCACTTCCGTGTCCAGGGGATTTTGGAGCCACTTTGCAAAATAGATGACTACTTAAGCCAAGGGTTGCCAATCCAATTACCTGGGGTGAATAATTATCTCTGGCAACAAGTCCACTTTGTCATCCAATTTTGGACTTCTAATTCTAGGGTTCACCTGCCCTGGACTTGATGTTAAAGTTACACATCCACTTTGAGGGTTCAGGGACCTGTTGAAATCGGAATCAGTGTCTGTGTCAGATTAATGCAAAAAAGAACAATTGATGGGCAGAATGCTAATCAATGTCAAACATTCACCCCAGTATAGAGAAGTGGGCTTCAATCCATCGTGTTTTGCTCTCCATGGACCTGAAACAATAATCCTGGGACCAGTTTCAGGCCATCACCCCTCATCAGCTAGGCTAGCCTGATCTCTGTGGTATGGAGAGCACAGGATCCACGTCTGGGCATTCCTGTCCAACTCAGGATGTCAAATGCAAAAAGAACAATTGATGCTGATCAATGTTAAACATTCACCCCAGTACAGACATCTGGTCCTAAACTCATCATTTTTCAGCTCCCCTGCCATTCCATTTTAAACCCAGCCATATGCAAATTAGTCTTGACCCTGTTTCCCATGGGTACAGTCCAGCCCGAACTGCAAGGCCAGATACTACCTAGACGTGAAACAATCATCCTGGGACCGGTTTTGAGGCATCACCCCATATCAGCCAGGCTAGCTTGACTCCAGTTGCATGGAGAGCACGGGTCCCATCATGACCATCGGAACCTTCTTGGGAAGACACATCTCCCTCATCCACCACCTGCTGCTGTTTCCCACCACCCATTAGGAAGCACCATGTGCGCTTCTGAGCAGCTCCCAGAAAATTGCCAGCTAATAAAATAGATCTCTCGCAGTGGTGAGGTCTTCCTTTGTCTCTCCTTTCTCTGTGTCTCTGGCCACTCTGTTTCTCTTCAACTGTATCATCTCTTCCTCTACACATATCCCACTCTTTAGCTTTTTACTCTGGGGATCTGGCTTTTCATGAGCATGTCTGCTGTCTTACATTTTCCCGCTTTATCAGACCATGGCCCTCCCAGGTGGACTCTTTTATAAGGCTAGATAACACTTCTAGGGTGGCCTTATTTGGCTGTAGCACTTCGGAACTAGCACACTGCTGATGCCCCCATTACATATTTAAAACGTTTGCAAGACAGGAATTATCTTCTTCATATTCTCCTTCCTGGGAGTGATAATATGGGATCCTCTATTCTGGAGGATTTTCTTTCCTTCTGGAAATTTTCTGGCTTTGCCCTCAATGTAGCCACCACCGCCTTGATATGTGTAATGTCCTTGTTAGGCTTTGCCTCACCACGTTGGACTGGTGAATCCACTTGCATGTCACTAAATACCTCTGCTCTGTCTACTGGGCAAAAGGTCAATTTTAAACTGTCATCCATGGAAAAAGTGGTTTACAAAAGGCTTTCATTAGAGACTATTTGATTACATAGAAAGCTCCCCTTAGTGGTTGCACCACGGGCTCCTAAGTAAAGAAAGCATTAATTATGTTTGGTGGAGTGCACCCAGCGTTCCTTTCCATGCTGGGCTGTTGCTTCTCTGAGGTCCTAGAAACAGAGGCCCGTCCACCTACCTCTCATGCTGCTCTTTCTGTTTGAAGCGAGATGTGTGTGTGTGTGCACATGTGTGTGTGTTTGCGTGTGTGTGTGTGTGTGTGTGTGTGTGTACCCATCATATCATGTACATTATCATGGGAAACTACCTTTACTACGCGGTTTTTACACCGCAATACTATAATGTTACAATGACCACATTGTGACCATGCAGTGCCATTACAACACAAGTTGTTACAACAACTTGCACAAATTGACGCTCTAGACTAAGGAATAGTATGATTTACTATTCCGATTCCTTCCCTAGTGTTGCACACACTGGAGTTGGAATGGTAAATCATACTATTCCTAAGTCCAGTGCAGCATCTAGCGCAAGTCGCTGTAACGACTTGCGTTGTGATGCCATTGCATGGTCACAACGCGGTCGTTGTAACGTCCACGTTGTGATTGTATTGTGGTGTAAAAATCTCGTTGTAAAAGTATATATTCCGTTATCATACATCCAATTGGTCAGAATTGTTCCAAGACAGGAAAACTAGTACTTGACAAGAGGTGGCACCCAAGGAAAGTCTGCCAATAATACTGCGTTTAATTTCCCTTCTCAAGAATTGATAGACAAAGGTGGTAGAGGTGGCCACAGCAATTGGAACCACAATTGGAACCTTCTTTTTCCACTAGCAACAGGAAACAGGGCTTAAGGGCGATTGGCCAATCACTTATTTGCAAAGGTAATGGGGGTGGGGGAGGAAGAGGAATATAATAATTCTGAAGCTTATAAAGCGCATGCAAAAATGAGCTGGGAGTGCTTGTTTATCTCAGACTCAATCAGAAATTTTAATCTTCAAAAGAAACATACATCAATTTACAGTTCAAAAATATAGTTTATTCTTGATGTTCAGTTCAAAAATATAGTTTATTCTTGATGTTCGGCTGCTGAACATCAAGAATAAACTATATTTTTGAACTGAACATCAAGAATAAACTATATTTTTGAACTGTAAATTGATGTATGTTTCTTTTGAAGATTAAAATTTCTGATTGAGTCTGAGATAAACAAGCACTCCCAGCTCATTTTTGCATTTGTTCAGTTTAATCTGGGGTTAGGATGATGCCCCAGTAGTTGGTGGAGTGTTATCACTAATTTGATGTACTATCCCTAGTGCACCTATTATACCCTACGTCGTCCAAAAATCTTTCTGCACAAACCCTTATAAAGCGCATGGTTACACTTACCAGTGTGTCCCCGCGCTGATTAAACCGCTGAGGAACCCGTCCTGGCCTGTTCCTGTGAGGCGCCCAACTCCTGGGCACCCCCCTGGTGAAGCCAGGCATCCTTAGCGATTAGGGCCGGTGTGGAGACTAAGCAAGCTATTGCCCAGAGTTGCAGCGTGGGACCCCATGATTAGAGTAGGCACCGTGCCGAGAATTATCGGGTCCGCGGACATTTGAGCTCAAGACCCTGCCGCGACGGGAATTGAACCCTGGTCCCAGACCAGACCTCTGCATCAGGGTCTGCCGCTCTAATCAGTGAGCCACACTCCTCCAACAATAGTTCAAACAGTTCAGGAAACAAGATGACAAGCCTGTATCTGAAGGACCTGTGTAAAAGGGGATCGTCCCATTTGTCCCTCTACAGCATCAACATCATAGAGTGTACAGCGCAAGCCAGTTGTGATACTGATTCATCACAACTGCAGTCCATGAGTGAATGCAGAAGCTCAATCCACTTGAGGAGCAGACGTTCTTGCTTTGGTTCTGATGGGCTAGGCCGCTTGGTCCTTATGGTTTCTGAATGTCTCATGACCTCTGCGTGACTGCCATATAGGCTTTAGAATGTGGGACGTTACCCTTATCCTCCTGGCCAAGTACCAACCATACTCGCTGTTGGGCACTGTGACAGACACTCAACAGAGGCCTATCCCTGTTCCCATCATGCAGAAGATACTCTGTATTTTTTGTTGGAAAGACCTTCAGACATCGCTGGCAAACATCAAATAAATAGCTCTCTTCAGTTGTTAATCTAAACAAGTCATTGGAATTTCAGCTACGTACAATCTTTATTCATCATATAGCATGCTAAAGGAGCTTAGATGTGCACCCTCAATGGCATAACTTTGTGCTCTACTGGTAGAGCTGTGTATATCATAGTACAACCATATTTAGTTTGGCTGATTTTACACTAACAGAAAAACACAAGGAGGGCAGAAAACAAATTCATTTACTGTTCAAGCGATTGGGTCTCTTCATATTAGACGTTTGCTTTTGTAATACCGGAATGTTTTCCTCCTTTAAAAGAAAAAAGTTGAGAGCATATTAAATACCTAAATACATTAAATAAGTTAATAAAAACTGATTCTTGAGAATGTTTTAATGGAGCACTCACTATTAACTCAGTGATTTTAATTTGTCATTCTCTGTGACATCATCTATCACGGTGACATTGTACTTTTTGTTTGTTTCATTCCTTATTTTATCATATTTTTCAGCTGAACAGAAGTGTTCATGTGACTGCTGCCTTGCTGCTGAGTTCCTAATGGGTCTGTCTGTTGAAGAGCTGGAGAGTGAGGTTGGCCAGAATGCGTTGGTGAGATTGGAGGGGTTACTGGAAGGTAAAGCATCTGACCATCCACATATTTACTGGAAAAAATTAACCCTAAAAAGCATGATTTGCTATGCTCCGCAGCACAAATCATGGTATTTATCTGATACATCAAATTACTGTCAGAGGGTCAATACGGTGGAAGACAAACACATGGTTAAATAAGCAAGATAATAGATATGCTTGAATCAGAGCATTTCAGGTGTGTTTCTGAAAGTATTATAGAATCATAGGCCCATTACAAGCAAAATATGCTTCTTTTCTCATCTTATTTGTTGTCAATTGGTCATCAGGGGAGTGCAACATGAAAAGCAAGTGATTGAACAGAGCTCTTGGGGTGGGGTACAAGGCACGCTAAACCTGGGGTCTTGACCGAGAGGGTTCCAGGTCTGTCTTCGGCCATATTTCAAATGGGCTTTGAAGGCGTTCAGTTTCTGATTTAGTTTGAGGCTTCTGATGGTTCAATATTAGGTGATCCGAGTGGATGTTCAGAGTCATAAGGTTCTTCCATAACAACTCTAAGGAAAGTAAATATCGGTACATTAATATGGTATGCCATGCAATTAACGTCCTGTAGTTTTAATGTATTATATCTATAAGTTATAGCTACTTCTGACCTACTCATTCTGATTGTCCAATTCTTGGGTAAGGGTTCCTGTACCGTGTTGTGACGGTTGTTTACAGTAGTATAGGTAGGACATTATTAATTCTATTATTCAGCAACACCACCTTGGGAGGGGCACTACTCTTTCGACCTCATGGACTGACATCTAATTGCTTAAACACCATCATGGAACTTATTGCCACAGTTGTCCTCGATTCCAGCTTCTTCGTCCCCCTTTTTTGATCTCAGCTTCCACCTGGAGGACCTCACCATCCTAAACACCAGCAACCATCTGGAAGTTTTGAACAGAAACAAATTCACCCAGTGAGGGAAGGATGCCACCCACTCTGCTAAACATCTCCTCAACCATGTTTTCTCTAACTTTCCTGACTATACAGTCAACTGGTCCACCCCCTCACCTGGACCAGCCATTCAGTTGTCCACATTGACATACACCTACCCTACCAACACAGAACAGCAGGCACAGAACTCCACAACCACCGTCCTCCACACCTAGACTATCCTCTCTGATCAACACCTCCAAAAGTCCCTGCCCAATTACAGACCAATCTCCTGGCTAAAGTCCTGGAAAAACTTGCCATTAAACAGCTGGCAGTCTACCTCAATTATAACCATCTGCTGGGCATTTCACACTCTTTATTCAGGCCCAATCACTGCACAGAGTCTTTCCGCATCACTGCCACTAACAGTTTTTGCCTTATGGACAATGGAGACATAATGACCCTCATACTTCTCGATTTTTTCACCTCATTCAATAATCTCTCACCTCATCCTCAATTAACTGCCCGACAAAACTGTCATAAGCAGACTCACCCTCCAATAGCTCAGATACTTCCTCACCAGATGAATTAATTCTGTCATTCTGGATCTACAACCTCATCTGCTTCCAGCAGAATCCCCCAAGGATACTCTCTTAGCCCCATGCTCTTCAATGTTACCATGGCACAGCACGCCAACATTGTCTGTGTCCACAGCCCGTGCATCGTCTTGTATGCCTGACAACACCCAGTTAATCCTCTCTTTCTCCGGTGTCACCTCCAACACCAGACACAATTCACCACCTGCAAGCCTGAAATTGTCAACTGGCTTAAGCTCAATTTAGACAAAACAGAGGTGATAATCCAGGTAAATTCACCTTGTTGTGAACTGCGCTTTGGTGGTCCCCTGAACTACGGATGACCCCCAACTTATCCAAGCAAGCCAGGAACCTAGAGATAGCAATTGACATTGACATATCAATGTTTAACGAGGTCATCTTGGTCATATCTTCCTGCTTCCACACTCTCAAGCTCCTTAGAAAAATCTTCACATAGCTCCTGCTCAGCTAGCCCCAGCAGAACCATCACACAGACCCTAATCACCAGCAAGCAGGACTATGGTAATGCACTCTACTTCAGTATCACCACATAGCTCACCAAGAGAATCTGGGTCATATAAAAGGCAGCAACTATCACGTATACACACATTTCCATGCATCCTAAAAACCTCCACTGGCTCCCAAGTCACAATTGCACACTCTTCAAACTCCTCACACACACTTAAAAAAGCCCTTCCCACTTTAGGCCTGCACACCTGAACGGCTGCCTCAGCTTCCACATGCCAATCAGAATCCTCTTCTTGGCCTCCAGCTCAACCTCGTTCCATGCATCTTAAGGCCAGAGATGATGGCTGCGCAATTTCATACTTGGGCTCCTTAAGAAACTAAGAACCTCTCTTTTCTAACAGCCCCTAGTCAGGACATCGCCATAATTCTTTAGGGAATAGTATACCTTCTTGGGTGATATGCATTCCATACAGATGCTCAAAACATAATATACCATAACGCCCAGACTTGTGGGCTTACAAGGCACACAATAGTGCCACTTAGCTAGTATATAAAAGTACATTTTCCACAACACAATATATTTCTTCTTGCCCTGTGTAAAGGAAGTACCTTTCAACTTCAATGGAGCCATAACACAATAGTGCCCTCAGGAGGCATGCTTTTGTGCCAAATGTGTGTAGTATAAATGCACATTGCGGCTTACACATCACATTTAACTTCCATGCTAACGTTTCAATTACTGAACCAACTTACAATTGCATTATTGGAGAGTGAAACCTATTTGGTGAAATCAATTTTACATTACAGTTTTAGGGACAAAGCAAATATACTGTGTTTCTGAATGACAGTGACATAGTGCGGAGTCATAATACCAGCAACAATAGGTGTTATAACAAGCTAAAAATTAGTTGACAATACAGAAAAAGCTAATTGTATACAATAACTTGATTGTCCATGTCCCAGATCCAGTCTCTAGTCACATATTCTGCTTGATTTGTGCATAAATCGGTAATGCTTGTTTGTACTGCTGAATTACATGAACCAGTGAGTCTTCTGCATTGAACAGTAAAAACAGAGACGATCCATGGAGAAATTAACTTGTTGACATCTGCTCATAAATTACGAAGGACTTATGCCAGCGGTGGCTCCTCCGCTAAGGTCAAGGACCATCACCCCACTACTCTCTGAGCAGTGCAAGGGAAAAATAAAATGATAACACAACGGCTTTCATCAGAAGGCGGAAGAGTGGTGAGCACTAAGTGTACATGCCTTTTTGCTGCTCATCCTAGGCTGGCCAAACCATCATGTCAAACAGGCTGCTCAGACCAACCACGATGCACCTATCATGCTGGTGACAGCAGCATTGTGATTGGCTTACGGAAGCCTGTTTGCTCCCGGGAGCCATGAAGAGAAGAGGATGGAGGAGAGTGACCAGCAGGTAAGTCGTCATTTTTATTTCTATCCCCTGCCTTCCCTCCTCCCCCACTGCCTTTCAGTCGCAGCTGCCACTGACCTATACAGATATGTTGATGTAAGGGTAGTCAAGTTAATATTTGTATTGCACTTTAGTATTTTAATTGCACTTCTAAATGTAAATGTTGCCTGAATTAATATTCTGTGTTGTTTGTAAGAACTGTGCTTTAATTCTGTACCACAGTTTTGCATTTTATTTGAGCATTTGGTTTCTGTGTGTTTCTTTTTGGCTGCCCAAGGTGTAAGGTAGGAGCCATCCTGCATTCCGGACCAGTTATTGGTGGATGAATCATTAGTACTTTCGAATCTCTCTAAAGTCAATTCTGGTCATATGCTCACCCAGACCACACTAACTATATCTTGCCCCGGCTCAGAAAATTTGGTGAAAATGCCCATCCGGTGCATCAGTGATCCATCTGAACTTGTACAAGACCCCCCTCTATGGCCAGCGCCAGGACCATTATCATATTCACTATTCTAGGGACAACTAAATGTATTCAAGACCTTCCGCTGTATCCAATCCAGCATTTGATTTCTCTGGCTCTACCCTGTTGGGTCCTATTTCCTCGAAATCCTGACCGCTAACAGAAACACTCGACCCTGTGGAAAGCAAAAAGTTTGAGAATGTTGCCTTTTCTTGTCTCCTCCTTTACACACGCTCAGCTGATCGCACAGTTGAAGTCCTCCATACTATTATGGTATCTATAGAGCTGAAATTCGTATCTGATGCATGAATAAACAATACCTCCAGACTGACCTGTGACCATCCCATCAATCTATAAAATCCTGCACCTGTGAACATATTTCCTCTTGGAGTAAAGTTACTTCTTCTGTCTCTTTTGCAGGTAGCTCGGCTTATCACCCACCCCCGTGTCCTGTTTAAATTTATGACTTAGTTTAGTAACTTTCTAGGCACTGATATTGCTTCATAGCTGTAATGATGCTGTTTTGAGAAATTCCAGAATGTTACTCGGGTAACCAAGCCATTTATAATCCGATTCCTTAATAGACACAAAAATCATTCTCAATCTTATTAAATTGGCATCCCTTCCTTAACACACTGCAGGCCATACATTTGTTTTCTTTTCTGTGACCGACCTCTTAGTTAGGCAACTACCCACTGAGGTTCAAGTAAAATGGTGTGTGTCTTGATGCAATCATCAGCGCCCACTAATTATTAGCAGTGTTTTAGCCAGGTCAAGGGGGATCTAACGGTCTATGGGGTGTACAGCAATTGCCCAATAGATTCTAGCACTCTATTGAAGAAACACATACCAAATGTTTTAGAGCTACCTTTGAAAGAGAAACACTAATGTCAAGCCCAGTATTTTTATAATGTACATGAAAGTAAAATAATAAAAAATCTCTAGACTAAAATCATTAATTAAACTACATAGAAAAGTCCCTGAAACAATACCTGTTTATATGTTAGTCATATTACCTAATACTTCTGTGGCTTGTGCAAGTGACCTAATTCCATATTTTAAAATGGGGCACATTACGATAGAGGATTTTCCGCATCCTGCAGGCCGGCGGAAGCCACCGCCGGCCCGGCGGATGCGGAAAATCCTCTGAGGACCCTCCAAAGACCCACCGCCACATTAGGATGGCTGGTGGGTCCTGGTTTCAGACCGCCGCTTTTCCGCCGCGGTTGGCTTACAACCGCGGCGGAAAAAGTCTAATGTGGTGGCGATGTCTCTCAGACACCGCCAGACATATTAGGATGGCTGGGAAAAAATGCTTTTCCGCGGCGGATTCTCCTCTGTCGCCATCAAGGCTACGGCTTCCACCAATCCGATTACGAAAACACAGTTGTTCTGGCGGTCCCCTTGCGGTGGTTCTCTGACAGCTGTAGCGTGGTAGCAAAAGATTAGAACAGTGCCAATGGGATTTGGAACAACAACAACCAGACCATCGACATCTGTGGCAGCCACAGGAAGGGAGGCCCTGCTAGAGGAACAAAAGCCTGCACACACCACTGTCTCTGCAGCAGGGGATCCCATTTGCACTACCGGGTGGGGACATCCACGAAAAAATTCCAGGATGTTAAGACATCCACCACTGCCAGCAGGAAACATCAACCCTATATCTGGACACTTTTCCCTTTCTGATGGGAGTAGTATTTTGGACTTCAAACAATTTGGCCCCTACAACCGTGGTTTCATTCACCATGACTGACTACTTCACTTTTTATGTTTGTTTTTGTACAATGTGTCTCTTCACTTTTTCCACTTCAATAACTACGCAAGTCACAAACTTATTGTCTGCTGGGGCAAAGTTACTGTGGCGATACACAACTGATGCACAGGGTAATCTCCCTGTAGACCTGCAGATCCTTAGATGCTCACAAAATGAGTTTTATGAACCAATAATAGCTGATTGCTTTTACATGGATTACATGTGTAATGGTGACTGAGGTAGGACCTGATACTTCTTTCCATTGAACCACATTGTGAATGTGTGACATTTACTAATGACAAGCCCCTTATTCCCACAGTTCTTTTGTCCCTTTTCCATAAGTTGTGCATGCCCCGTACAGACCTATTGCACATGTGACACATTTACAGTGCTGATACATGGTTACTTCTGAAGAGATTTTGATACATGAATCACCAGCTTTGTTACATTCAACCAATCAAATAAGACATTCAAGGGCATGTTAAAAGTCATCACTGTAACAGTGCCTAATATGGTAAAAGGTGTGTCCTATGATGACAGTACATACCACATAAACTCAATCAGACATAGTATGATATCCCCTTAAGTAATCCACACGTCCACACATCCCCAGAGAGGAAGTTGTCAGTGACACACAGGTCAGCCCTTTCATTTTGACTTAGGAAGTAGTCTATACTATGAAACCAGCCTGTACGGACCATATGCATCAAATCATTAGGCCTGGCTGTAAAGGTGTCTAATCAGTCATGCACAAGCAGTTTGCCCTTCAGACTGTCACCATGGTGTGTTGTGTCTCATAGTAACTCACATCACAGTACATGTAGGATGGCCCTGGGAGGTCGTGACATGAGTTGATGATAATGTGCATTTTATGTGGAGTTTTATATAGCGTGATCTTGACCAGAAGTTATCAGAGTGCTTTACATGAGCACCAGTTGCGTTACAGACTGGCACATTCATTTTTCAGGTATGGGGAAATTCAGTGAGTTGCCCACGCAGGCATTTTCCCATGAATATTGGGGGTGGCCCATGTGCAAATCACAAGAAGAGTTATTCTTTGCGTCGTCCTGGTAGTAGGTGCATGCTGATGTGCTTTACCTGTTGTCTTTATGAGTAGGAACACAGCAGGGTCCAGTCTGCTACAAATTTACTGGCTTGAGCAGACACATGACTGAGTACAGTTATTAATCAGCTCATGTTGTTTGATGTTGTTGATTTTTGTACCAAACAGGCCACATGTCTTCAGTGTGTCAGGAGTGATGCTCCCTCACTGCTGTGTTTCATGTGATGGTGGCCCTCTTACATGTGACATAGCATCCAGTTCACATTGGATGCAGTCACTGGGCAGTACTTCCTCTTGGTAAGTGGGGAATGTACAGTAACATGAGATAGCAAACATCACTGGTGCCGTCAGTATTAGTACCTATATGTTGGCATGTGACACTTTTCCTGTAGTAGTATCATCTGCACTATTGTTTTATAAATGATCTATGTGTCTTTTCAGGTTGACATATGATCCCATCACAAATGTTTGTGTTGACCAGTCTGTATTTGAAAATAGTTATTTTAATGTGTATATCATGTGCTACTACAGGCAGAAGTGTGTAGACATTAGTGGGTAGGTCACATATACCCTAAGCCATTACTCAATGTCATAAGCCGGGTCCAATTGATGTAGGAATGAAGGACATGATAGGTAGGTTTATAGTAATTTCTCACAATCTGAATTGTCATGCCATTGATGTGGTAGTATTCAGTTACGTGAATTTCACATGTTCATTTGTAAAAGTTCATTCACTGACTGGTGACATGCATCAGGCAGTGAGATGCACAAATATAAAGAACATATGTGAGTGTTTACACTCAGTAATACAATGTAATTTGTATTTGCGAGACAAAAAGGTACTGTGATGCGCTTTCCCATTACGAAAAAAAGGTTTACCAACCTCTTCATGTAATGGAGATTCCCTGAGTCTCAACTGTATTCAATGGTCCATTGGCTTTTAGGTATGCAATATAAGAATAATGTTCTCACCAGTACCAATCTGGACTGGGGATATCGCTTGGCCTAGCTGATTTATTATGCTGTGGATATTTGTAGACCAAATATTTGGGCCATATTGTCGCCAGTCTACTTTTCTGTGCTACATGTGACACATAGCAAACCTAATTAATTAAAGATTTCTTGAGACTATTCTGAAAGTGAACATATAAGGAAGTTACTATTAGGAAGTGTCAACAGTGTGAAATGAGTATTTCAATGTCAGCTTCTTCCTACTACTGCACATATCGCAGAAACATAGCTGTAATGACCATCATTTGGCATTTGCTGATTGCAGGTCTTTGTGAAGAATCTGTAGGAATGAATGGCAATGCCATCTATTATATTTCATAAGGTTACTTGGTTATACTACAAGAGCAAAACTATACAAGGTGATCAAGTATCTTACTCAATACATGAGGATGGAGATCAGACAGCTTCGCACATGCAATTGGAGCTGTCTGTGGTTATGACTTTATTGTGAGCAACTGTTTACAGATCATGTAGGATGCATGCATGTGCTCATAATAATGTTGAAGCCACCATGATGGACCTTGTAGCTAGAGCCTTCGGTACACTTTATTCATGTTCTGTGATCAAAGCTGTTGGTTAAGTGTCTTTTGGCACATGCAGTAAACCTATTTGAAATGTCATTTCAGCATCCTCCAATGCAATTGGAGAAGACCAGGCCAACATCACTGGGGAAGCAGCAGGCCACAGTGACTCTGGTTGTGATACAACAGGGTCTGGGGAGTGCCACGTAAGACACAGACTCAACATCATCTTATTCAGAGTCAACCTCCACTGGCCACTCCCTAGTAGTGGCGGAACAGAGGAGACCAATACCCACACCATCCTTGTCCACCACCCCCTAGCTCCACTCTCCCTATTGCTCCCCACCCACTTTGTTGGGTCCGCTCCCCTTCCTCGTTCCATGCACCTCAGCCCCCGTCCGGTTTCGACTGCTGCCCTGATTGAGGAGGCTATTGACCTCCTGAAAAACATCTCTTTGGATCAGACAGCACTACTGAATGCATTCCAGGGGCTAGTCAGCCATCTGCAACAGACCGTGGCCTACCTAGAAGGCATCCACATTGCTATGTCTGGCCAACAGGGATATTCTCAGACTCTGGCCTCCTCCCTCATGCCAGCCTTCCAACTATACCAAACTTCTACCCTACCTTCTGCGTTTTCCTGATCCAAATTCCCCATTCACATACCTGTCCCAAGCACACTCCAACATACACACTTACAAACTTCAACAGGCCCAAGCAGAACCCACAAAGAGAAACACCAGAAAACACACAAGCATGCAGCCACTCAACAGGTGCTCACCCCCCTCACCACCACCCCAGTATACCGCCAGACATCACACCCAGACCAAGAGACCCATACCCACCACCCAGGATTCCCCAAGACGCCGCAACCACAGTCCAAAGACATACCTTTGCATTCCATGCGTTACACCGCATGCCTTTACAATGCGGTCATTACAACGGCTGTGTTGTTACAACGCAAACTATTACATCGCAAGTCATTTCAACGTCTTGCTGTAGGGGGCTTGCTGGACTTAGGATTGTAAATTGAACACCAGTACCCCCCTACAGCAAGTCATTGAAATGACTTGCGATGTAATTGCTTGCGTTCTAACAATGCATCATTTTTTAAAGACCACGTTGTAAAAGCATGCGAAATAATTCATGCAATGTTATGGCTGTTTCCTCCACAGACCCATCCAGTACATCCAGCATAACCCCAGAAACCACACCCATACCACCATATCCATCCACCACTGCAGTTTCACCCCATACATCACATCCACACCCTCAGATCAATCCACCACCCCAGCATTAACCCATACACCACACTTAAACCACTGTATCCATCAACCATCCCAGCATACCCAGCACCTCCACATCATGCACCATCAAAAAATGCAAATGCCCAAGCTCACCCACACAGCAAACACCTAAAAAGCACAAACATACATCAGACACACAGAACCTGCAGCAGCAACAAAGCCATCAACACCTGACACTTCCGCTCCCTCCCCCTCCCAAGCCCTACTCGCTTCCAAACATCCTATGCATTTTCCCCATGAATGCCTCATGTTTGTCCTTACCCCAGTCAAAGATGACCCCCTACCAGGGCCAAAATGATCTCTTCCACACCACAACCCATACCTTCTACATCCCAGCCAAACCCATAGATCCTGATCCCCAACCACTAAGCAACCCCTAAGGAGAAAAAAACTCTAAAAACCAGAGATACCCCTTTCACAGTCAGGACCACCCATCCTAATACTGACCCTACCCCTCCCAAGTGACATCATTGTCCACTAGATACCCTTTCATGGAGAGGTTCCCTGGCCGTGTCATGAGAAACAAGTTTAGTGCCACAGCAGTGTGTTGGACCACACATTTTGTTAATGGAACGAACATTGGCCTTTGCTTTCTCCAGGTGTTTATTTTGGAGAATTAAAAAACTTTGCTTGTTTTAGTATATATTAGTCCTGCCATTTCTTTTCTACTTACCTGTTTGATATTCAATGGCTGGATATGTGGGATGAATTCTAATTATGGCTGACATTGCATTGGGTAGTATTTCATATGGTAAGCTTGCACTTCTCCCAATGATGTGGGTTGGATATGTGTTTGATGTGTACAAGTTAGATATTTGTTTATCCACGCATGAAGAGTGTTAAATTGTCATACCTTTGTAGACATTTTTATGGACATGTGTCTATTTACGTGTGTGTACCGTACACCTACTTTGGCTAAATGTGTGGCAAATCTGTTACTGCTGTGTTTGCTTTCATGACTTGCACTTATACATTTTGCTGCATTCCCACTTACGATTGCACTTATTTATGCTATAGGTCCTCCATGATATACTTCAAGCGACAGTGCAGCCTGCAAGTCCAGGTCCTGTGGAAATAGATGTTTTGAGGAATGTGCAAAGTGTACTGGAGCACAGGGCCCCAGCCTCTCAGGGGTCCCCGGGTAGAGGCATACCTATTCTGCAATCTTCGTGTTGTGACCTTTGAATGATACTCACACTGATTATTTGGAATCCCATTTATCAGATATTAACTTTTAATGTGAGTGATGTGTAAGAGTCCATTATAGACGGTGTGTTTCAGTATCATGACACATCCATATAGATTTATCTTTGATAGCACAACAGGACCTAGCATGTTAGCAATGTGAAGGTGTTAGAGATTAATAGGTGTGGTATTGTTGAGGAGATGGTGTTGGTTGACACAATTTAATGAAAACATCACCATCCCTTATTATGAGGTTTTAACACGTCGACTTTTGTGGTGTGTGCCTGTGCAGTGTCAATGACCTAGCCAAAGAAGACATCATAGTGCTGTAATTGGATCATACACTGAGAACAATTATGAAAAGGGGCCCACTAAAAACTCCCTTAATAGACCAATGCCAGGGCACTTTTTTGCTTTATAGTCAATGGATACAAGAGTATAGCTTACAGTTGGTTGCGTCCATATCAGTGTAAGTTTTGGACATCATCAAGCAGCAACAGCAGCAGCAGGACATGTACAATTTGCTCCATGGTGGCACAGGATGTGTGAAGCTGAGTACAGGCGAGTTTCAGCCTCATATCCCTTACTTTCTGCCAGAGTTTTAGCCTTACATCCCTCCCTTTCTACCAGCTCAGAAGTGGTGATTGGATCACCACACTCATGTTGGCAGGAAGGCACATCTCATCGCCCGCTGAGATTTTAAGTTGGGTGTGGCGTACCATGATGGTCTTTCATCAATGAAACGCATGCATTATAATAAGGGGGGCAGACCATCTATAGTGCGACAGTGATTTCAATACAGTTTCGATGGTGGTCCCATGACCGGCAAACTCATAACTAGGCTCTAAATCTTGGAAGTTTGTAATATTTCTTAATATTTCTGAGTAGCTAAAAGTTTAGTATCAAATTCTTTAACCCCTGCTAGGCACAAAGGCAAGAGCTTTCCCCTTCGTGAATCAAAGACATTTTCGGCTCTTCTTTTGGCTATGAGATTCCATTCACATAGCCTATGTTCCCTTTCTTAATACTGGAAGTATTCCTCATTGAGACATCCAATGGCTTTTTTTATACATAAACACTTCTAGTCATTATAAAAATGTTGGATTCTGCTATGTGGACTGCAGAAAACTAAATCAAGATTATTTTCCCTTCCTCTGCCTTCAAACCCTAACACCTCCATAAAGACATCTGAACTATATCAGCCCTTTGTATGTTTTGCCTATGTTCACTCCAACTAATAAGACTTTTAAACGTTATGCATATATATTGATATTGATCACCAGTTTCTAATTTTGTACAATTTATCCACCAGACAATGTATACCATTTCTTCTGACATCTTTGTACCTTATTTTGCTCAGAAATAAATTCCAATATGTTCTCAATATAATACTTTTGCAAAGCCTCAATCTTACGATTCTGTTGTGTTGGAGTCAAATCTAGCATAACTAGATCATCTGCATACCATAGGGATCCGATTTACATATGAACTACTTGGGGTTAAAACAAGAGATGGTAGAAGCAAACTTTCTGTAAATTGCATGCAAGTCAGCAAAATAAGGCAGGGATGAATAGAAACATTTCTGAATATAACTTTCCTTTCAGTGATAATTTGAACTCAAACCAATATTAAAAGTAGTGAACAGATTTCATTATTGACAGTAATCATTTTGTAATCTGGTTTAAATCTAGCTTTCGCCATAGTGTTGACAAGTCTTCTGAATCATAGGCTGCCCGGAAGTCCACAAAGTAACAGTATATAGCAACTTTCTACACCATGGTTCTGAGGGCTGTTTCGCATATTAAAGGTATTCCTTTAAGGTTGACTAATACTTCGGAAAATTGGTCGACCTGGATAATTTTTATTAAAAATATTTATAAAAGGTTTCATATTTGTCAATAACAGGAAATGTATTATTATATAGTTCATCAATTAGAAGGCAAAGCTTCATGCCTACCACATGGTATTGATATCAAAGAAACTGCTCGGTAGACTATCCAAGCCTGACTGTATGAGCTAAGTTGATTGGAGTGAATTATTTGTTTATATATATATATATATATATATATATATGTTTCAATGTTATTGAGGGCATATCCCATGCATATTATAATTAGTTGTATAACCATGTCTAGAAGATCCTCCGAAAAACAGGATAAATACTTTGCCCATACATCTTCTGCAATCATATAATGTGGACCAACATCATCCATTGACAATATGGTTTGACCTAATATCCAAAAACTGTGATCATTTCTAGAACATATAACTTGCAGCTTTCTTGCCTATTATCCATTAAATAGCTTTGTGTTTTCTACTTTATTCTATTTTATATCAAGACTTGATTTTTGTAAATGTTCATGAGCGTTTACCTTTTCTCTAGGTGCACTTTAAAATATTGGTTTTAATCAGAGGAATAGCTGAAATATGATCTGATTTTAAAATGATATTTTCATAACAAATCTAGTTGTAGCCAAGTCAAATATTAGTAATACACATTTCTTCCATTTGAGGCACTTTTGGCTGATCAACAGCCACCCTGAATGGTGTGTATGTAGATTCTGTAGAAATTCAGTTTGCAAGTTTCAAACATATTCAACTCTACTAGAGGTCACAATTTCATAGCGAAATAAAGAAAAGTAATCTGTGTCAGACCAAGAGATTGTTTGAATTCATACACATCCAAGCTTAGATTATGGAGTAAAAATATATTGTTTAGATGTAGTCACAGTTCCATATTCAAATGGCTTAGAAGCTCGATACTCTTCTTTTATATGCCCATTAAATTATATCAATTGATGCTCCGGGGGATTTCTCCAATGTTTATTGCTTATTTAGACAGTTTGAAAGGGAATTTTTCCATGAGGCATATTTTGTTTTAGTTTAAAATATTCTACCCAAACACAATTGCCATCAAAATCCAGTCACATCTGTGAATATAATTCACAACTCATTCAGATTATCACAAACATTTGTAAAATTTCTCGCTCAGTTTTGATATTAAAAGAATTTCTATTAATTTTGCCATAGACTGCCTTATAACTCAACCCTATCTTCGTTTACTTCTATTAGGACTACTTGAATCCAACAGCAATTTCGAAAATACATTTAAGTCGGTGGAAACATAGACTAACTTGCCCTCATAAAGGGTGTACTCCTTTCCCCACTTGGATGATTGCTAAAAGCAAAAAATTCAAGTACCACAGCAAGATTTATTCTTCAATCAACTTCAATTTTCCTGCAAAAAATGAAAATGTATTATCATTTATTTGACAAAAACTTTATAAAATGAAGGGCCACATCATTAAAAGAGGACAAAAATAGAGAGTAAAATAAAGGTCTTATTAGGAACATGTTTCAATATACCATGAGACTGTAACTTAAAATAGAATGACAACTTTAATATTGTCACTTGATACTTTATTATTAAATCCATGCTCAGATTCATGATTGTACAAATGCTCTTGGAACGATGCTTGACTATCATTAAAAGCACAGATCCTTCACTATTTATTCTGGCAAGTCAGCAATCTATTAAGCAAAAATGCCTCCCTTCTCATAGGAAAGGGTTTGTTAAGGGGCATATAGGTTCCTTTGGCACTTATTGTAACTCTACTGAGAGTAAGTGTTTTCTTGCCAGAAAGTTTTATTTATAATTAATTGTGAGTGAAAAACAATTTTAGTTATTTCTTGGTCCTCCTTGTTTTTGGAAGCCTAATAATTAATATCAGAACAGGGTTTATATCTTTCACTGCTGAAATAACCTGATTCCACATTTTCTGTTAATCAGTTTTAGTTTACTATCCCTTTGTACTTTCCTTATATTAGCTAGAAAAAGTTATAGCCTGTCTAACCGTTGAACATGATGTCTCTTCAAACCCTTTTCTTGGGATTCAACTCATGAGTTCATTATGCTGTGTTTAATTGATTTACCCACTTGTTTATCGTATGATGGGGAGAAAAAAAAACTTTTATATGATACCCTTCCTTATTGTTAAATGGGTTCTTGCATTTTTTTAATGCTGAATTTCCTTTCCTTGTTTTATTCTGGGCAGGCCATTTCTTTAATTTGCATTCCAACCACGGCCTCAATAGCGGTGCAGTGAGCTCAATCTCTAAGTATTATTAATACTACATGCAAGTGACTTTGATATGAAAAAGTGACACAGTCTTTTTTTGGGGTAGTATCCTGGAGAGAACTAATAATCAAGTAGATGCCCTTGATTTTCTGATCTGTTTACAAGAGAAAAGTCTTCACTGTCAAAAATTAAATTTGTGAATATGTGGGTACACTACCTACAAACAATGATAGTTAATAATGGAAAGCAGTGTCGTAATCCCCTTACACATTTTTTTTACATTATCTTAATACAGTGTAAACTTGAAGTTGTACTTTATGAATCTGCATGCTTATGTTGGCTTCCTATGGATCCAAAAAAGTAAACTATTCTTCAAAACACAATACCTCTTTTCGCAGGCTATTTTTACCATCTTTGGGTGATAGTGGCTAGTATTTTGTGTGGGTTTGATTTGCTCAGTTCAGTTCGGAGGTGACACTTTAGCATTTAAACATGTAGCAACACATTTCTTTTACAAATTTTAATCAAGCACGCCTCTCCAAAATGCCTATCCGATGCTGAAAGAGACAAAGGGCTTTCCATGTTTAAATGAAGGTCCGCCCATCTGATATGCAGATGTGCTTAGCTTAAGTACTTCATTGATGCAGACTATTCCGTCTCTGTCACTGACCTACTACTCTGATGGCCCAGCATAGGAAAGGCCATTGCAGTTTTGTCATTTGTTTTTATATTTTCAAAAACAAAATCCTGCTTTAGGATTTTGTTTTTGAAAATGTAAAAAGATGTTTAGAGTTTGACAGATGTTATCATCATTTTGACAAAACTGTCCATCATACTTTTAATACATTGACTGGAATCTCAGTGACTGTGTTTCCAACAAAATGCTAAGAGGTGTCTGTGGGCTTGTGGACCTCTCAAAATTCAGAGTACAGTTATTCCATCAGGTTAATGGGTGTTTTAACTCGATCGCCCTGACAGAGTACAAACATACTATAATATCTAAATTAGGACCTAAGTAAGCTGATGCCACTGGTTCAGTCTACTGCACCCAATGCGCTCATATCTACGTTTCTACTACTAAGCTTTTAATGGCAAGATATTACATTTCCATGCGGTTGAGCTTCATTATGTCGGTTCAGCTGCAACATGCTTGGCATGCTTTGCGTTCGGGCAAGTATGCTGGCACCCCACAACAGATTACATAAAGCCATAGAAGCTGATCAGTCTGTGTATGGTGAACAGGGGTAGGTGGTCAATTTTGTTGAAGGGCAGGGAGAAGGTAGATCAATACTAAGTCCACATAGACACCACCATAAGTAGAGGACTCCTCAAGGCAAAGTATAAAACCTAATCATGAAGAGAAGAGAAGCGTTCTGTAGCACCATTTCCATCAGCAGTGTTCTCAGTGCAGTAACAATCTGAGAAACAGAGGAGGTAAGCCAAGAAATTATTGATACGCCTCTAAGCTTTTTCTATTTGGTCTCTTATTTCTGTTTTGGATTACTGTTCTCTAGTGCAATACTCCTTGCCTTAATCCCAGGTACATTTTGGCCATCACTACTTTGTTTTACACTTCTTAGTGGAACTCCTTAGGTTATTATTTTTGTTTACTTCTAAATATCCCTTTGACAATTTGTCCCGGTGATGGTCCTGTTCAAGTCTACCATAAGGGCTGGATCATCAAATTATGATGTATAACGAGGACTGGATTATCTGATTGAATAATTTGTCATATCATTGAATCATTTCAAATGATTTTATTATTTTTAAATCAACATTTTTTTAATTGCAGCCTGTTCTCTTGAATTTCATAACAGTTTTTGATCGCACCACAAGTCCTTGATCTGTAGTTGTCCCCAGATTAGCATTTATGCATTCATGGAAAACCGGTATCCCATGTTTCCCTCAAATTCATTACATGACCATAACCAAGGGGCACAGAAAGGCAGCACTCCAGAAAGTAAGCCTGCACCAGATCGTAGCTCCTATTAAAATCTTTTTAGATTTTCTTATTTTGGCATTGTTTTCTTCAGTTTCATGTGGAAAGTGCGGTCAGTGCATTAGAGAACAAATGACCTACGCATTTCGGCCAGAGGCCTTTGTACGGGTCACTAAATGTAAAGCGTGAAGTGTATTTAAAGAGGTAGGAAAACCCCTCCCTCCACCTTGAAAAAAGGGAACTTTTTGGTTGTTAAAGGAACAGTACCATATATTGCATGACATTTTTGTAAGGACTGAATGACTAGCTGATATGCGACACTATACCATAATGTAATGAGTAACATAGTTTAAAATTTGTGCCATTAAGGAATAACCTGTCTCAATCGGGACTAAGATCCACACAAGGTACATCCAATATAAACTAAGAAGTAACTTTAAAACCTGGTGAGCGCAAAGGAACTACAAACCAAATTTGTGTAAATGACAAAGTGATTGTACCTGGGATTATCGAATTGTGTAACATATGTAGTCACACAACATTCACTTAACATCACTCACACACTTAACAAATGTTAAATTGTTTAATGATTTTGAACATATTATCACTACAATTACTTTGGATATATATATATATATATGTGATCAAGGCAGGGATCTGCCGAAACGCGTCGTGATGGCTGGTGACGTTTTGAAATAAACTAGGCAGCACTAAACAGGGTCTACCTCGTTTTTTACTTGCAAGTCCGTGTGGAAGTTGTGGTGGAAGCGAGCCTTTGGAGCATATATATATATATATATATATATATTCACAAAAAAACCATAGGTTTTACATACGTTATAGTTAGTTGGACATTTGACTCATATAAAACCAGAGAATTTTGCCTGTTATAGTTAGTTGAGCTAACTATTACTCGTGCACCCGCAATGCACTGCTGATTATGTCACATATTACATCACTCATGACATGGTCAGTGACATCCCTGATGACATTACTGATGACATCATCCAGTGAATGTGTGTTTCTGTAAACTTTGCATATTTTTCATATATACCTATGCCAAGGTGTATTGAAGAATGAGTGGATTTACAATTGCCTGAATGGATTATTTAGTAGGTGCGTGACTAACTGTATAAGTGAGTGATTGAACATGGCTTTCTGAATGCATGGCATAAGTAGCTACATTGTGTGAAAGGCTGGATTACTCTCTCAGTTGGTATGTAAGCGGCTGCATGGGTTGTTCAGTAGCTACATGAGTGTCTATATAGGTTGCTGATTTGTTTTCTGAGTATCTGTATAGGTGCCTGAGTGTCTGTGTGGATCGGTGGATTGGGCTGTAACTCTGTGCACAGATGTCTGAGTGGGTGATTCACTGGTTGTATGGATTAAAAAGTGAATCTGGGAAGGGCTGTATGGGTGAGTTAGTGTGTCTATGGGTGTGTTGGTGAGTGAATAAATGTTTATATCTATATCTGTACTAACTACATATGTTTTAAGGCACTATATGTGAGTGTTGGAGTATATAAATGACTATACGTGAGACTAAGTTATTTGAAGAGTTTGTGTTTAAATTAGTGTCTGCTTCTATCAGTCATTGTATAAGACAGTAAATATGTGTTAGTATCTGTATAAATAAGTGATGTGGTATGTCTATAAATAACGGAGTTGGTCTGTATAACTGTATACATGAGTAAATGGGTATGTGATTGATTCTTTGCATTACTGACCAGGTGTGTAAGTAACTCTATGGATGAGTGGGAGAGTGTAACTTCATGTATACATGTACGAGTGCATATTATAGTCCTGTATTGATAAGTAACTACATGTATAAATGAATGGATGTGTGTATAGACCTAGGAAATAGTGAGTGGTATGTAGTATATGGCAACCTTCTGTGTATGGTTTAAAAAATAGTAACCTGCATTTTAGAATGGGTGTATCAAAGTTTATATTAAGGCATGAGTATGTGCATCAGATTATCATGTGGATGATGTCATCAGTGATGTCATCAGTGATGTCATCAGTGATATCACTGACCATGTCATGAGTGATGTAATGTATGAAATCATCAGCAGTGTATAGCGGGCTCACGAGTTATAGTTAGCTCAACTAACTTTAACAGGCGAATTTCTCTGATTTTATATGAATCAAATGTCCAACTAACTATAACGTCCCTGAAAGCTATGGTTTTTTCAAAGAATTTTAAAGGTTTTTTAAATATCGAACTACTATTGTGTATTTGTCATTAGTAGTGTTTTTTCTAACTTTTCTACTACATAAAACAAACTGCAAAAGTGCTATGTAACATAATACATTTTACAAATTACAATGAGTTTTTAAATAATACAAAACAATTTAACATTCAGATAACAATTGTTCTCCCATTTTTTGCTGTCATCAGCTACTACTTAACTTCACTATTCACAGTGATGTCGGTGTAGTTTCATCATAAACAGTAGGGGGAAAAAACAATCAACTAGATTGTTAAAAAAAAACAACCCTAATTCTCCCAAATATAATACAAAGTCAACACAAATAACACATCCAATACGACTTCAAATGTTCAAATCTTACCTGTACTTCGTAGTTTCTCCGCACATTTTCCCAAAACACCAGATAACCAATCAAAAAATTTGCTTTGAAAGCATCCAGTATGAATTCCTTAAAGATCTTACGTAGTTTCTCTGCACATTTTCCCAATAAGCCACATAATGTATCAAAGATTTCGCTTTGAAAGCATCCAGTATGAATTCCTTAAAGATCTTACTTAGTTTCTCTGCACATTTTCCCAATATGCCAAATATTGTATCAAAAATGTCGCTTTGAAAGCATCCAGTATGAATTCCTTAAAGATTCTACGTAGTTTCTGTGCACATTTTCCCAATATGCCGGATAATGTATTAAAAATGTTGCTTTCAAAGCATCCAGTATGAATTCCTTAAAGATCTTACGAAGTTTCTCTGCACGTTTTCCCAAAACACCAGATAAGGTTTCCAAAATTTTGCTTTGAAAGCATCCTGTATGAATTCCTTAAAGATCTATACACCTTCCCATTAGAGCCGAAAGGTGTACCTAAAATCTTTGTTTCAGAAAAATTAAGTTTGATTTGGGTAATTCATAAGGCAATCTCGGTTTCATTTCCAAGTGTGTATCATTGCAGTGACTCCATCCATTATTACACTTTAAATAAACTGTATAATGTCCAATTATAGTAGTACTTCCAGCATGGAAAACAATTGAAACTGTTGCAAAAGTTCTTCCAGAAATAGATCCTTGATTAGCAACAACATTTTTAATTTTGGTTTCCACTTTTCTTCCATTTGGTTGACAGCGTTTCAGCATTATAATCAAAGATTTTCCATATCTTTGTAGGCATAATGTAGATAGCATTCTTGATTTACAAGAGAACACATCATCTCATGATCCGCTTCTTTTACTAATTAAAAAATGGTACAGATTGCAGTCAGGTATTGTTAAATATAAAAATTGTTCTCTGTCAACGATAGTCCTTGAAGATAATAAACACTCTTCACATTTATGTTCCCATTTGTAACTGAGTCCAAATAAACTCTCAATCTGAATTCCTTCATCTTTTAGTACTCCAAGCATAACCATCAGAAATTAATGTGTGTCTTGCTGTATGTTAGCACTGAATGTTAAAGATCCAGTACTTGTATCCAACAGTTGGCGAATACAAGAAGCAGAATGGATCTTACTTCTATTAGTTCTCAATTCTTGAAATGAAGTGTTAAGTGCAGACAATAAAGTTTTTTCCTGACTTTCCATAATTTCACCACAAACATCTTCAAGATAAAATATAACATTTAGAATAACATTACCATAGCAGTTGACACCAGAAGCATTTTCTAATTGGTATCAAACAACATCATCACTTGTTTGTATGTTCTGCTTCTTTACATCTGTTCTTTTCTTTTGTTTTTCTTTCTGCTTTTCAACAATAGTTAACTCTTCAACATGTTTGTGTTTTGAACACACAACACGTTTCTCATAAATAGGATATTCACCTAAATGGGGAGCATTAAGCCATCTCAAAAGATTATATTCTCTTACACAATTAACATCAGCACTATCCTTGTTCTCATGAAAATCAAATAAATACAAATCAGACAACGTTCTAACTAGAGATAATGCAACATATACCATTCCCTCTTTAAACACAGGTCTTTCAACATTTACCAAAGCATTAATTACACTTAAACCTTGTGATATTGCATATGCTAAACAGAAGGGAAGCTATTTTCTATGAACATACAAGTCTTTTACAAGCAAAACGTGCAGAAGAACGTGCAATCTGTCTTACCTCTGCAATCTAATCAAATTTAACTTTCAAAAATGCAATTCCATTTCTATTTTGATGTTTCACAAAATCAACAACTTTTCCCATTGCTCCATTCACTAAACCACCTTCTACATTCAGATTACGCTTGAAAATTACCCGGCAGCCTAAATTTTTTTCTAAGCCCGCAGTTTTTGATACAGTCTTTTCCAAAGAATCCAATTTAGTCTGCAGTTTTACTAAAAGAACAATTATTTCTTGTTGCTTGATTTTATCAATAGCTTTAATGTGAACTATTCCTTGATTTTCCAATTTCATAAACTCTCTATTAAATGTGTAAAACTCTTCCACTGTAGGCATTAAACAAACTGTAGACTTTTTTTCTTTAATTTTCTTGTACACTACTTCTGGTGGTGTATTTTCATTTCTAAACATGTTCTTTAGTATACTACTTTGAAAAGCTTGTTTACCATGTTTGCTTAGAACACCAACACTTAAATCTTTTAGACTATTTGCATAATCTTCATCTCTTGCTTGTTGTATATTCTGAGTGCGTTCTTTATATTCAAAAAGGTAACCACAGATTCACATTTCTAATACTTCCCAAAGATTTCGTAGTATCTTCATGTAGAAGAGTTTTAAACACTGGTTCTCATTTTACAGGAGTTAGTTGTAGCAGATCTAGAATTACATGTTTTCCCCCCAAAGAGAACGTTGTAATCTGTTCTTAATACCTGTTGCATTCTTAAGTGTACAAAAGCAAGCATTAAGTTTGAGACCATGCTCGCCTCATCAATAATTAAAAGTTTCATTTTCTTCAGCACTCTTGACACTTCATAAGAAGCTTCTCCAGACAACTTCTGATATTCTAATTTATTGTCATGCTCCACTGGTAACATCAATAATCTATGCAAAGTAACTCCTTTCACATTGTGTGCAGCTAATCCAGTTGGAGCTGTTACCACACAACATAAATGTGAACCAGTAGTTTTTTGAAGATAACTTTAATTAAAAAACGTTTACCTGTCCAAGCTCGACCACTGATGTACATCAAAAGAGGTTTTTCAGATGAACACAGACATTTTGTTTTCATGCAACAAACCATGTTCCATTCGTTCTCTCACTATCACATATATTTCTTTCTGTTCAACATTTAATTGTTCTAACTGTTCCAATGTAATATTCTCCTTGTGTGCTTGTTGCATTGCAATTTCCACTTCATACATTGCAATAGCTGCTTCATTTTCCAGCATTGGTTGTCCAAGAGGATCTTAACTACATGGACCACTACTTTGACTATCTTGAGAACTTTCATGAGCTAATTCAGCTATAATACTCTTTTCCTGTTCAACTTCATCATTCAACATTCTTTAATATGTAGGGAAAATTGGACATCCAATGCTATCTTTACAAGCATTAAAATAATCTTTGTAGCAGTCAAACTCTCCAAGTAATTCACTTTCACTACGCCATGGTTTAAACAGTTGCAGAAGTGCTAAATAGTAAAATTCACGCTTATCTGGAGTTTCCAACTAAGTTTCTTGTGTTTTATCAGATTACCCTTTGCATGTGTTACTAAACAAGTATGACATCCAACTACTGCAAACTTTCCTTCTTTTAAATTCTGTTTTACATTTCTTTTGAAACTGTAATGTTGAAGTACTTCATAAAGACATAGCTGTTCCAGATGTCCACTCCTTTTCAGATAGTATGTGTCCAACATATTAATTTTAAGAATGTCTGTACTGTCTGGCTCATTTGCTGCTTATTGTTACATTTCTTCCAATAATTTCAGCACTCTATTTCGTTTGCAGGCAAGACCTAAACTTACCCAAATGATTCCTCGTGTCTCTGAATATAAACTTGAAAAGCACAAGCTGTGTGAACATTCATACGATCCAATTTCTCAGTGGTAAAGCATTTTCAAATTAAAGCTGTACAATTATTTGCTAAGGCTATTCTCTTGTGCAATATCATCCCACACTTGTTTCATCTCTGATTTTTCAGATTTTGTTATGTACGATGTAACATAACGTGTAAGAGCAATTGAGTTATCTGCAACATACTGGATGTCAATGTTTGCATTCCACATTTTTAAAATGACTGGATTGTAGTCATTGATATACTTTGACACTTCTGTTCTTTTTAAGTTGTAGGTATTCTTTGGAGATTTCAGAGTTATTGTGTGCCTTCCAGAAGAAAAAAAAAAGAATTTACTCTTCCCTTAGAAATGACTGGACGGGGAAAACCAAACCGACATTTGGTGTAAAATGTTCCTTTACACTTGTATGTTCTTCTGCAATACGTTCCACAACAATGACTTTGGAAAAAAAAAAGAATTTACTCTTCCCTTAGAAATGACTGGACGGGGAAAACCAAACCGACATTTGGTGTAAAATGTTCCTTTACACTTGTATGTTCTTCTGCAATACGTTCCACAACAATGACTTTGGAAACGTAAAACTTGCTGTCTCAAGCTTTGATCTCCTCCTTCTCTTGGAATCTCACATGGCACATACTGTTCAATAAAAGACAATACTGTTTACTCAGAATCATTTCCAACTTTAGGTGCATCCTTGATCCATAGTAGCATATGTATATGAGGTGCACTTCTTGCTTGATACTCCTTTCTCCAAAAGAAATCAGTAATTTTTCCAAGAGGTGGATTCTTTTTATTACAGATAAAAGACCTCATAGCTTAAAACTTATGATTAAAATATCTGCACAGATTTACAGGATCCAATTAACACAGTTCACCAGGAGTCTTTATTTCAACATTTTTTATACTGGAATTTGCTTCTCTTAAAAACTCAAGCAAATCTTCCCATGCATACTCTGCTCAGCTAAGTGTGACAAAACATGTTGGTGTACCTAACTTCTGTAACATACATTTGAGTTCTCCATGACGATGATACCAATACTCATTTGTTCCACGTTGACATGCCATCAAATGAATTAACTGTGCTTCTAAATTTTCATCCGTTTCTTGAACTTTCTCCACAAATTCTTTTGCAGAAAGTAGAGATTGATGAACTCCAGTTTTAAGTATATGTTTCACTGCATACGACAGAGAAGACAAATCACTTTCAAACAAAAGGTGAAATACGTATGGAATGCACTGTCGAAATCTAGGATCTTCAGAATATTATCTTGTTGACCGATATTCTGAAGCTGGAATCTGTACAGGTCGGTCATTATATCGTCCACCTTCTCCAGTAGGAAACAACTGTGGAAAACAACGAGCTTTCAAGCTTTTCTCCCATACACTCATTGGAGTTCCCTATGCTTTGTTCATTTGAAATAACTCAATGCTACTTCCTATCGCATCTTTTGGATGCAAAGGACATATTGTGTAGTGTTCATAAATATCTTCAGTCCTTGACTTGTCTACTTTCTCTATTTGACCACTTGAAATTTCAGATTCATCCTCCAAACGTATTACCTGTTCATCCACATTTACATTTTTTTAAATAAATATTGTTTTCTATAAGATATAAGGTAGCCTTTTCAACTTTATTAACATCCACAAATTCTTGCCATTTTTTCTGACTCTTTGTCATTACTAAACTAACTACTGCCTCATTTTCCTCTTTCTCTCCAGCAATAGTTTCAATGTTTTTCTTAAAATCCAAAGGTAAGTATACCACTCTCCCTTTCAGCCCTTTGCAAGTCTGTTGGTGGCAGTTTACCTGTTTTAGGCTTCATCCGAATTATAGGTTGAAAAGGATGAACAGATTGAATTAGAACCAGTTCATATGTATTCAATTTAGCCAGCTCCTCCGGAATAGCTAATTTCAAGTTATTATGTACTGCTCTAGCAGGCATTTTGTTCTCTTCTAATTTGTTGTAACAATATTTACAAATACGTTGATCACTACCTAACTCAAATCTACCTTCAACAAACAAGTAAGTTGCCAATTCTTCCCACTTACCATTGTTCTCCTTTTCTCTTTTCAAATACAAATCAACATTCCTACTTTGACTTTTATAATGAGTATGTAGACAACAATTACAAACATAGTTTGGTATTTCAGAGCACACTACATTAAACTTTCCAATTTCTTCTTCAAACTGATCAGTGATAATCACTTTCTCATCCCCCCAACATGTGTAATTGTCAAACTTTCACTTTCTATGTACTGCTTTTCTGAACCAAAATATCGCATTTCAATATCATCACACTCTTTTTAAACATCTGATAAAGAACCATAAGAAAGACTTGTATTCAGTTCACTTAAACTTAATGCAGGACTTTTTACATAGTACAGTCCCTTTACAAATTTCCGCATTTCTGAATAGTGTACTGCTAACATCCTCAAATGATGAAAAACACTTTTACAAACTTTTCTTGAAAGACAAGCCAGAGAATGCCCATACTTCTCAGTATATTTCCTTCAATTAATACACACCTTTCCTAGTACAGTAAAAATTTCATAAAACATACATCATCTTTTTTGATGTATGTTTTATGAAATTTTTACTGTACTAGGAAAGTTATGTATTAATTGTCTTTCAGAAAAAACTGTTTTTTCTGAAATTTTAATTTCTTTGTGTGTTCCTTATGTTAAGGATAATACCCTGTCAAGTGAGGTAAAAGATTTTTTAATAAAGAAAACATATATACGTTACATTTTAGTCGGTGGCTAGAATTCTTTTTGAATAATGTGTTTGTGTCATAGTTAAATGTTATTTGGGATGCAAAAGCATTCTCCATAAAGTTAGTCCAGGGAAATTCCCTTTGACTTTGATTGTCGGTGGTACCCTGTTCCCTGGAACAAGTGGGGTCTTCTCTCTTTTATTAACTATTTTCTTACATTACATGGATCTAGTCCTTGTAACAGCTTAATCTTCTGTTTTATACTTTTCTGAGTATATTCTTGTAGCAAATTCCGCATTATTACAATGGATTCCTGTTGAATACTACAAATACTAATCCAACTCCACTGATACACAGGAGCTTGTCAACGTTTCCCTTGCACTTCTTCAGCTATTAACTCTTCTGCACTTTTACCAACCATTTCCTCCTTTGGAAGAGGAAACCATCCTGAACTTCATAGCAACGACCTCCAATATCAACTGCAAATGATAAACTTTTTTCCTGGAAGTCACTTTCCTCATTAAAAAAAGGCTCAGTAGTAGAAGTATGTCTCCAATGTCTACTAAAGATTTTACAAAACTTGGTTCTGTTCACAAGTCTCTTTTTTCTACTTTTGTCTTTCAATACTTTGACTATTTTATCCAATAGTTTCATTCTCTTTAAAATCAAAATGAATAACTTCTGTTTTAAATTGAAAGCAGTATCCACTATACTTTCAATATGCTGCTTCTCTTTGAACTGCAAGATTTTTCTTTTGTATTTGCAGCATGTTTTCATTAAATTCTGAATCACTCTAGATCGAAAAAGTCTCTGACGAGTTTCTTGAAATTGCTTTTGTCTCCGAGTAGCAGATACTATTTCTTTATCATGTTTTCTTTTCCTCGTATTTCCTCGTATTTGAAATTTAACTCTGCTTCACCTTACTTGAAAAATTCTTCTTTTTGCTTTGTGTGATGTTTTTCTAATTAAATGTTTGTAATTTTTTTTTGAAAAATTGTCTTTTGCTTTTATTCGAACAAACTTTCCTTTTCGTCAAATATATATTTTTCTTCTCTTTTTTTCACTTCTTCTAGGCATTTCCAAATTTCAATCCAATGAAATAATTTTCTGAAAAACAAAAAATAGATTCAATTATTTTTCACATTTGTTCACTATGTTAAAATAATAACATACAATTACAAAACTTCCACTAACAACTTCCGGACCCAGTGCTGCAACGTGATGGAGCACGACAGACAAGAACTAAGATGATAAGTATGCAATAGAACATAAAGCAAGTATTTATTTAATTATTTACATACTCCTTTACAATGTATATATAACTGCACTACCTCATACTTTTCATCTCTCCACCACACCCCACAGCAGTTTCTCTGCAACCCACCTCAAACAACTTTATAAATAGTATTTTTAATATTGTTTATCTATGTACTTAGGATGATATTATCAACAAACAGCACACGCAATGATTTACATTATTACCTAAATATTTATCTACAACTACGCAAACATAATGCTGCACCCAGGGCTGGAAATGGAGGGGGTGTCTTGGGGATGTGACCACCAGCAGTTTATTTTTGGGGGCCTCGAAACGGGTCTTAATAGGGCTCTATTTTCCGCCCTCACAAACGTAATCCGTTTTTTTTCTTTATTGCACTGCAGTGACACTTTGAGAGCACGCACATTGCTCACTACTTAGAAGTGCAGACATCATGCCAAGTGACTCACATTGTAGGAAAAGGGAAATCTCTTAAAGAGAGCCATTTTCTCTCAGGATTTCCCTTCTCTTTTTGCAACGCAGGCGCAACATCATCGTGGGTGATTAGCAGACACACCACCAGGCGCGCAACACCCATTGCCCCAGACTCTCTGACACAGCTTCCCAGGCGCACACACAGAGCCGCACCTGAGTTTTTTGTAAAGGAGACTCTGTTCTTTTTCACCCCTTTTTACAGCCCCAACACCCCCTCTCCCTATTATCTGAAAGAATTAGGCTCCAGCGAACTTTCCCTCTGGTTGTGCCTCTGCAAACGACCACAAGCAGGCAACTCCAGCACGAACCTGCTCTCACCTCACACACTTGTTTTAATGCTACAAAAACACACACTTTGCCTGCCTCACTAAATTCTCACACCCCCCTCTATAATATGAACATAAAAGCTTTCCAATTACTTTTATGTTCCTATACTGTACTTCACATGGAAATATAGAACTCAAGGTTCTCAAACCCCCAAATTAGTTCTCTGGTATACTTTCTCAACTATAAGAAGCACATGTATTCAGTATCTGTCAGTCACAGCCACTTTAAAACAGTGTACCTATAAACCACACGACAAAACATTATGGGCCATATGTAGGTAAATTGAGAATACCGAATCCTTAATACCGAATTTTACCGAATCGGTATTAAGGATTCGGTATACGCGATGTAGATAAAATTTCGTTAAAGTTTACCGATTCGTTATGAATCGGTATTAAATACCGATTTCGGACAAATCGGTAAAAAATAAGAATGAAATACCGAATCGGTTTTACCGAATCCATTACCGAATCGGAAATACCGATTCGGTAATTCAAAAATTCGTAATTTGTTGAATCAGCCAATCCTGATTCACCCAATTACCTCCCAAACAGGAAGTGGCTACACCCAGCCAGGTGCACAGGACCTGGAGCTCACAGTGAGGCAGGCAGGCAGACAGCCTGGTGAGCTGAGGATCCAGCAGCAACACAGCCACAAGCAGGACTGCAAAACAACAACAAGCATTGAAATGGTAAGCCAAGACAGGGAGAAGGAGGGAGGTGACAGAAAGAGAAAACTCAAGTTTAGTGACAAGGAGCTGGAGGTCCTGATCCAGGATGTCAGTCAAGAGCACCACAAGCTCTTTGGAGCCCAGTCCCACCAAGTGCCAGAGTCACTGAAGAGGCAAATCTGGAGTGGCATCAGGGACAAGATCAATGCCATAGGTGTGACCCAGCGCACCATAGAGGACATCAGGAAGAGGTGGTACGACCTCAGGAAGACAGCCAAACTGAGGATGGCAGAGAGACTGAGGCAGGCTGGAAAAACAGGAGAAGGGAAAAACAGAGCCCCAGTACCAACACCACTTGAACAGATGGTTGAATCCACCATCCAGCAGGAGAGTGTAATTGGCGTGGGAGACGCCGACAGCTCCGCCAGAGCAGCTAGAAAACAAGGTAAGAAGCATGCCCAGCATGCTGTGCTACCCCCTCCCCAACCCCAATCCCCATAGTGGCAAAGGGGCTCCCACTCCACCCCATGTCTTACTGGATACCTGCAATGCATTATGGGTGATGTAGTCAGAGGGAACATATGAATAGGACAGTCAGGCTAGCAAACACAATAGCATGGTAAAGTAATAGGCAATGTCAGGACAACCACTGTGCTCTGTAGGCATGTTGTTTAATGAAATCACATGGCAGACAGAGCAGTGAGTATATGTACATTTGTGTCTTTACAGGCGAGTCATCTCGCAGTGCAGCAGAGAGCAGCCGAGATAAGTCAGCCAGGCCGGAGGGGAGGCAAAATGAAGACGCCAGCAGGCCTGCAGGGACCACAAGCTCTGCGTCATCACGGCCATCTATTTCACCACCACAGCCATCACCACAGCGCCAGGGAAGTCCACAATCCCCTCTCACACAGTCCCCACTGCGAAGATCACCAACACCCCCACCCCCACAGTCAGGCAGGAGGCATGCCGTGGCCACCCTCCAGCAGATGGAGGAGTCAGATGAGGAGGGCAGAGGGGGCAAACAAAGTCCCATAGGGGAAAGATCCAACAGGGAGAGGTGTAGGTCTGCATCCGAGGGTGCCCACATCTCATCCAGACGCCGCAGGGCAAGGCCGGACAGTCCAGAGGCAGCCGAGCTGGGTGACAGTGTGTTCGCTGGACTGGAAGGCAACATGCTGAAGGTCCAGCGCCTGCAATGGAAAGAACTGAAGTCAATGCACAGGGAGGTGGCACACATGAACAAGCATATGCACAGGATGGAGAAGGGCATCAGTGCTATGGGGGAGAACATGAGTGCAGGAATGGAAAGAGTGGCTACTTCGGTGGACAACCTCTGCAGCCAGCTTGAGCAGGACCGTCTAGCCAGGCGCAGGGAGAGAGAGGCTCCAGGCCTATACCAAGTCGGTGAACCGGCTCGCCACTTCAACATCACTGATGTGTCGCAGGTCCATCGCCATGCAGGAGGAGATGGCGCATTGCAGCAGGGATGTGGCCAGGGGGATGGTGTCCTTGACCTCAGTGCTAGAGCAAATGCAGAATGCTAAGGCTGCCACAATGGAAGGGGGGGGGACAGTGAGGAGGCCACCAGCCGTGGTAGCATCACGCCCTCACCCACCGAGTTCAGAAGGCGTAGTGAACGTAACGTGCCTTCACATGAACAGTCCGACACACCGGACAGTGTTGATAGGGAACGGTCACGGGCAGCACGTGGCCGCAAGAAGTAAGGACCTATGGCTGTTGCCAAGCATGAGTTGGGTGATGTAACCCATGTCCAATTGGACATAGCTCACATTACTGGGGGTGTGCCTAATAAACACCTTGAAATGTAACTGGAACTGGCTCTGTGTCGTTACTCACTCAGAAGTAGTTTGCCGTTATCTCTGCCCGTCTCTGTCTCCCATCATGTTCAATAGCAACACCTGCTGCGCTGGGCTCTGGCTGAGGGTTGTCCTCGTCCTCGTCATCTGAGTCAGTCAGTTCCACTGCTGTTCCTTTTTTGATGGCCAGATTGTGTAGCATTGCACATGTAGCAATAATCTTGCAACATTTGATGGGGCTGTAGAGACGTGCACCTCCAGTTTTGTGGAGGCAACGGAATCTGCTTTTGAGCAATCCAAACGTGCGCTCCACCACGTTGCGTGTGCTCCTATGTGCCACATTGTATCTCCTCTCCCTCGGGGTGGTTGGGTTGAGATATGGTGTGAGTAGATACGGCCGGAGGGCATATGCGCTGTCACCTATGTACAGATGTAAGTGGCATTATGTTGTGTGATCAATAGCTTTAGCCAGGGTGTACATCTGAGTGTGTCACATTTACTTACCTAGTATGTATCCGTCTCCAAATTCACCTGCAAGCAGACGGGTATGGATGCCACTGTTCCGGAAGATGTACGCGTCGTGGCTACTCCCGGGGAATTTGGCCACGATGTCAGTAATTACGAACTTGGCATCACATATCACCTGTACATTGATGGAGTGGGTGGATTTGCGGTTCCTGTAAATGTATTCACTAGCTGCAGGTGGGCAGATGGGTATATGGGTCCCATCTATGCAGCCGATGACGTGTGGAAAGTGTGCCATTTGGTAGAACTCCAGCTTGGTCCTCTGCAGCTCCGCCTGTGTACTGGGGAAGGAAATGTAGTGTTCCATTCTGTCCATCATGGCATCTAGGAAAGTGTTGAAAAAACGGGACAGACAGCTCTGTGACACTCCACCCACTGCAGCTATCACACCCTGGAAACTTCCTGATGCAAGGAGGTGCAGGCAGCAGAGTACCTGGACATGGGTGGGGACAGCGTGGGCCCTTGGTGTCTGATGCTCCAGATAGGGTTTTAGGTCCCGTATTAGCTCCAGGATGGTATCAGGGTGCAGTCTGTATCTTTCATGTATTTCTGCTTCTGTCAATTGGAACAATGTGATGCGCAATCTGTACACCTGCTCCTCCCGTCTCCAGATCCTTAGTCCTGCTGCTCTCAAGCGTAGCCGCCTTGCAATGAGGTAGAGTTCCGCCATTGTGTTCCCACTGATGCATTTTGGGCCTGTTTTTATGCACTCCACCTGATTACCACATGCTCCTGAAAAGTGGTAAATACCGAATCGTTATTACCGAATCCGGTCAATTTCGGTAATACAGAGGTTTGCTACATAGCATTTTTGGGGATTGTTCCGATTCGTTATTTCCGATTAGGTAATATTTGTTTCGGTAAATTGTAACCGTTAATAACGAATCGGTAATTTATTACCGATTCGTTATTAACGATTCCATTCGGTTTTACGTACATCTCACATGGCTAATTACCGGTCGGTAACAACGAAAACTGGCCTTTTTCGGTGTTACCGACCGGTATTCGGCCACCTACATATGGCCCTATGTGTCTAAATTAACGTATAACACTTAAAAGCTTCTTTACATTTCTTTCGCTATATGTACCTTTGTTTAAAACACCACCAGAGAAGGGTGTTGAAGTATGCTCCACAAAGAGCAACTGAAAGCTTATTCTTTATTAAAAAATCTGCCTGTCAATGCTTTTCGCACGCCTTTTCAGCGCCTTCAGAGAGTAGCTGGATGAGTATAATACGTCGTATTTAGAATCGGGGGCGGATGATGCACGGAAATAAGAACGTATAGTTGAATAAAGGGCAAGTGGATACATGGCCAGATGCATCAATGCATCGATGCATAGATCAATGTACCAATGTATGGATGGAAGGATGAATGAATGCAGAGACCAGTACTTACGATAGACGGGTGGGCTGATAAATGCTTAGGATTGATTCTGGGACAGATATATCTATGCATATATAGGCGTATCGCTGCATGAATGGCACAGTGCTTATTATAGGCGAGTGTGCTCATTGATGCTTAAGATAAGCGGACAAACAGATTTATGTTTATATATAGGAAGGAATATATGCATCAGTTAAAATATGGTTGAATGGCGCAGTGCTTAGGATGTATGGATACTGCGCTTTAATTGGGCCAGGTCTGTGGACCGGCACTTATTTTCCGGCAGGCTCCAAACGACTCTCAACCAGGCTCTATTTTCGGCCCTCTCAAAGATAGGACATTTTTTGATTACACTGCAGTGACAGCATGCACATCGATGTACGCATGCTTATTTTGCTCACTACTGAGAACTGGAGACATCACGCTAGGTTACCCACATTGTAGAGGAAAGGGAAATCCATTAAAGAATGTTTTTTTCCGAACCTACGATAATTAGAGAGGATTTTCCAAAGCACGCAATGATACTTATCTTGATTTAGACCACACCCCAACTTGCATAGCCCACACCCCTTTAAGAGCTTGCCCCCCCCTTTTAGAGCACCGCCACTTTGTTTCTCCCACTTGGAACCCTAACTACACCATAGTAACAAACAGTGTAACCTTCAATTGAGACCAGGTTTCATAATTTTCCATCAACGCTATCAGCCTTCTACCACAGTACAAGAGTGTCTATCAGCACGAAGATGTCTTATCCACAGAAATGTTGTGTAATTTGTGTACCTGTCTGCTGAAACACTCATCACCAAAACGTATTAAAACATGTTAGTTTGCCAGAAAAACATATACCATACCATAAAGCGATTCATAAATTGGCACACTGCCACTGCACCACCCTCTTCCCCATCCTTCCTTAACTTTACAAAATTAAGGAAAGAGCCACACTAAACCTAGTAAACACGCTATAGCAATACAAGAACTTAATTTCAACAACCGTCTACCGAAAACGCTCATGAGCAAAGCATATTAAAATATGCAAATTTGTGACTAAAACATATCCCATGCCATACAGCGCTTTTAACTGCTCCCAGTGATACTATATCTCCTAAAGTAGCTCGACATCTGCACATTACTAAATTCTGTTTTCAATCAGCAACATACCCACCTCCACCACAACCACCCCCGCCCTTCCTTAACCGTACGAAATCCAACAGAAACCCCCACCATTCCTACTAACGCCACTATACCCATACACAGGGTTAATTTTAACAGGTGTGTGCCGGAACACATATCAACAAAAAGTATTCAAACATGCAAATTAGATGAAAAAAGATGAACCATCCCATAGCACGGTTAATAAATGGGCCCAGTGAAACTAAATTACCTTTACTAACTACACATACCCACGTTACAAATGTCCATCTTATAAGCAGCAACATACTCTCCTCCCAAACCCAAGCTTAACCTAACAAAATCAAACATCGAGCCCCAGCACTCCTGTTACCCCCCCTATAGCAATACATAGACTTAATGTCAACAGGTGTCTACCGGAACGCTCATCATCAAAAGCTACTAAAACCTGCAATTTTGCAACTCTAACATACACCATACCATAAGACGGTTTATAAACAGTCACAGTACCACCTCAACACCCGCCCTTACTTAACTTTACGCAATGAAAGAAAGAGCCCAAGCAAACGTGGAAGCACCACTATAGTCATACAGAGGCTTAATTTCAACAGATATCACCCAAAAAGCTAATCAGCAAAACATGCAAATTTTCAGGTAAAACATATACCATGCCATAGGGCACTCCACATCTCCACGTTACTATATTCTCTATTTCAAACAGCAGCATAACTACCTCCCCACACCCACCGCCGCCTTGGTTAACTGTACAAAATCAGACAGAAACCCCCACCATTCCTGGTAGCGCCACTAAAACACAGGGTTAATTTTAACAGGTGTCTACCGGCACACTTATCAGCAAAAACTATTCAAACATACAAATTGGCAGGTAAAACGTAAACCATCCCATAGCACGGTTTATAAATGGGCCCAGTCAATCTACACCACCTTTACTAGCTAGACATCTATATGTTACGAAAGTCCTTTAAACACTCTGTAGAGTGTATAGCAGGGGATGGGGAGAGTAAACAGAGTTCTAATTCCCAAACTTTTGATATACCGTCCCTTTACTGTATCTATATTAAAGATATTAAATGGAATGAATAAATTGATGAGTATCTCAAAAGGGATAGTGAAGCTCAGCAACAGTAAAACACGGACCACTTCAACACCTACATATATCCACCACAGCAACATAGCCTAAAATATAGTAGCTCTTAAAATCACATGTAGTTCTCTAATGTCAACAAAGTCATACAGAAAATATACCGCACATATTCATTTTTTTCTCTCACTTTTATAAAACATCTTTTCTAAAGAAGCACTCCCCAAACACTTCTATTCCATAAGAACAGACAATAAGTAATACGTTTACTACAATATATTTTAGTAAATCTACCTTTTCATTAATCGCTAGTAAGAAACTACAAAAACTAATAACTATACCCAAATGCAAACCAGAAACCATGTTCATATTATATCTAAACGTATGATCATATGATTCAAACTATGCGTACATATAAAAGGAACGTATCACTTTTCCTATCTCTATCCCCTCTCCATGTAATCTCCAAACACTGTAGACGACCCCACTGTACAACAACCTACCTTGACTTACATTCAAATCTACCTCTCAGTGTCAACAATGAGAACACAACATGCCCAAATAACATTTCTGGATTTAGTTTTCTCACTTTTACCTTAATAACACATACATCTCCTACCCCACCCCACCCCAATATTTCCACAAAAAGTATCAGTTGCAAATGTGCAACATTTATTTAATCTCCCCGAATACATTACAAACCCAAATTAACGTTGTACCTCATTTTTAAAACCATACAGTCCTGTAAAGATGAAAAACTAAATTCCTAAACATATATAAAGTACTTATATAACAACAGCTCACATTTTATGCATATTTTATAACCAATATCAAACACCACACTTTACTAACACTATTACTTTGAAATAAAAAATACTTTCAAAATTAAAATACCCTCAAATACTTAATCACTACTATAAAACACATAACACACCTTGTTCATTTCTAACTTACCTTTGTAGTTGTAATCCAGATTTTAAATGACAGACGCATACAATTATTTTTCTGTAACTTAGTACATGTAAAGCTCCTACTTCATCAAGAATGAAATTAGAAATGGCACAATTTCTCTGTCCCTCCACACATAAATACATGTAAAGAACAAATCAGAATGCTTCATTCCTTCAACGGCATTCCAAAACTTACCTCCATTGGTTAATTTTGAATTTTCCATTTGAAAAGGTACCTAATATTCCGTGCCACATACAGGTTCATCCTACACTTTCCGGAACCTTCTACGAAACTTGCAGGTTAAAAGTTCATCATTTCTTTTGTAACCTAACAATATAGTTTTGAAACATTTTATCAAACATTGTGCAGGTTAAATGTTCACACTAGGGGTCAGTAGTTCATCAGCCTTATTCCCAACTCCAACAGCACCTCACCTTAGGCTGCCAGCGCCATCAGACCTGTAGGAGTCAGTGCTTTCCACTTTCCAAATACCAAATTCATTTCAAACACACAAATTTACCTTCGCACTCCCTATATAACACCCTCTAAGCACCATAAACAAGTTACAATGTTCGAAAATAAAGTTCCTCCGAGTAGCTATAACTACATGCTGACAGAACTTGGACAGATGTGGCACAGCGGCAAGAGCACTTGACTTCACAGCATATGACACACAGTTTGGGCTCACGCTTTCATCCCCGAGTCCGGCAGCAGCTCAGCTTAGCAACATGAGACTCTACACACTACCTCACATATTTTCTATACCCCAGGACTTTCAGACCAGTACGGGTCATTAGTTAATCCTAGTAGTTATAAACACATGCTGACACTACTTCCACAGCTGTACTGCAGCATCCATGGCACATGACTTCACAGCATAAGACAAACAATTGGGGCTCACGCTCTAATCCCCGAGTCACGCACCACCTCACCTTAGCAGCATCACACTCTAGTAAATACTTCACTTAATTTTCGTAGCCTAGCACTTTCACACCGGTAGGTATGATTAGTTCACTTTGCACCCCCTCTATAGCACACCCTAAAACCCCACAAAGGTTACAGTGCTCCTACCCACATCTTTCCCACATTTGTTGCCCTTTTTCCCACTTACTCGCTTCAACGGAATCACAAAATGGCGGCCAACACTTTCGAGTGACAAATGCTTGCAGCGCTCGCAGCAGCAAGCCTGTGGTCGTAACGCCTCAGCCAATCAGATGGCAGAATTCCCAAATATCGATATCTGTAAATTTCGGTATTTCTCAAAAACTACTGAACAGATATATACCAAATAAACAAAAGAGTGCTTTCTAAACCAAGAACCTTCTCCCTGCCAAATTTGGGATAATTCCGTTCACCCGTTCGACCCGTAGCCTTATCTAAAATTTCCTACGGAAATTAACATCGAAAAACATGTTTTGGGACCCCCCCTTTTTTCTCAGCCCCCCCCTTGACGAATCACCCCCGAACTTTTAACATAGGAGCTGAACTCAACAAAGAATTAGTGTTGGAAATTTCACGAAGATTCATCAATCGGCGCCAAAGTTATTGCCAATAGAATGTTGCCATTTTCCTATGGTAACTAGGTCGTAACTATAACTACCTACTGGCGACTGTCAGTAGGTAATATATATATATATGTATAGATATATATATATGTGTATATATGTGTGTGTGTGTGTGTGTGTGTATATATATTGGCATTCCTTCTCAGTTTCTCTAATTTTAACTCTCCCAAGTGAGCGAATTTTTTTATATATTAACTATCCGAATTTGAGGAAACTCGAATAGAGGAATTTAGAAAATAGAGGTCCAGATTTAATTTCTGGTGGACAGCCCATCCTCCACCATAGTGAAGGAGTAAATTACTCTATCACCATGTTGGAGGTACAACCTGCCGAATTTTGAAATGTCTACTGACTCACTGGACATTTCAAGCATGGACCGGAATCATTGTGTTGGTGGTTCCTGTCAATGGATTGTAAGTTTGGCAATTCTACTGTGCCCTCTTGCCATGGGAGTTTTGCTCCCATGGCGAGGAGTGCATTGAGTATTTTTACTGTGCCTTGCTTCTAGGTTGTTCCTACCTCTAGCTGGCAGTGAAAAATGGCAGTGTTACTGCCCATCTATATCAGGTGGGCGCACATACAGTCAATCCTCTAACGGCACTTACTTTTTTGAGCCAGTTGGAGTAGTCTCTGGTATTATCATACTATGGTTAGTCCGAAATTAAGTCGAGCGAGTGGACCATCATGTTGGCACCGAGGCAACTCCATCGCCATGTCAACAGAGTTCTCTCTCTGACAACATATAAATCTGGCCCGACTCTGGTCCACATCAGCTCAGAAACACAGGACTTACCAGGGTTTCTGTGAAATAGGATATTTTCTGTCTCTAACAGTATCTGTGTTTGTGATTGGAAGATGGGAGGTGGTAATTTCCCTTTGTGTTCTCAATGACAATAATGTCCTTCTATGAAAGGGTTACCTGGCATTATTGAGACAAAGTGATCTGCTTTCCACCTTGCTGGCTCCTTGAGGAAGCTGGTGTTGAGGACTGAGTGCCTGTCAAGCAGTGTGAACTTCCCCATGGTGAGCAACAAAACGAGGGATTTAGTCCCACATCTATGTACTGGGGTGAATGTATGACATTGTTCTGCATTCTGTCCATCAATTGTTCTTTTTGCATTTGTCACCCCGAGTGGGATGTGTATGCTCAGACGTGAGTCCCGTGCTCTCCATGCCACTGGAGTCAAGCTATCCTGGCTAATGAGGCTGAAAGCCCGAAACCGGTCCTAGGATGCTTGTTTCCAGTCCAAGGAGGACCTGGCCTGGCAGTTCGGGCTGGACTGTTCCCCTTGGGAACAGGGTCACGGCTTATTTGGTCCAAACTGGAATAGCATGGTGAGCAAAAAAACAATGGATTTAGGCCCAGATCTATGTACTGGGGTGAATGTATAACATTGTTCTGCATTCTGTCCATCAATTGTTCTTTTTGCATTTGTCACCCTGAATGGGAAGGGTACGCTCAGATGTGAGTCCCGTGCTCTCCATACCACTGGAATCAAGTTATCCTGGGTGATGAGGGCTGAAAGCCTGACACCGGTCCTAGGATACTTGTTTCCAGTCCAGGGAGGACCTGGCTGGCAGTTTGGGCTGGACTGTTCCCATTGGGTGCAGGTTCAAGGCTCATTTGTATATGGCTGGGTCCAAACTCGAATGGCATGGTGAGCAAAAAAATGATGGATTTAGGCCCAGATCTATGTACTGGGGTGAATGTATGACATTGTTCTGCATTCTATCCATCAATTGTTCTTTTTGCAATTGGCACCCCTAGTGGGACGGGTATGCTCAGAAGTGAGACCCATGCTGTCCATGCCACTGGAGTCAAGCTATCCTGGCTAATGAAGGCTGAAAGCCTGAAACCGGTCCTGGGATGCTTGTTTCCAGTCCAGGGAGGACCTGGCCTGGCAGTTCGGGTTGGGCTGTTCGCATTGGGCGCAGGGTCAAGGCAAATTTGCATATGGCTGGGTCCAAACTTGAATGGCATGGTGAGCAAAGAAACGAAGGATTTAGGCCCAGATCTCTGTACTGGGGTGGATGTATGACATTGTTCTGTATTATGTCCATCAATTGTTCTTTTTGAGGTCTAAATAGAGGCCTTCATACATAACTTCACTTTTAACTTCACTGAGGAAATTGTGTATGTTCTGAAGCTGTTGCATTAATTACAGGGACGTTGATGAATGATGTAGGTCTACTAAACATAACATGTTTTACTACTGGTGCACCACCAACAATACCAACTCTAGATAATTGGTTCTTTAAATATTTTGTTACTCAATCTCATGTTATGAGTTATGTTTTACATTTTAGAATGTAAGGAGATTGGAAGTCATCACATGCCACCAGAACAGTCCGCTCGAATGATGGAGGTTGCACGTGGTTTCCTTGTTCCTTCCAGTAAGTGATAAATGTTTTGCATTTTTACCTTTCACAATGCTTTATGATATAAGGGTGATCAAACCATTTCTATCTTTCTTTTCCAGTTTTATTCATTCTCTCCTTCTTTCCAGCTTCCTTTTTTCCTTCTTTCTTTTAATTCATTATTTTAGTCTTTTCTTTTACTTTTACTTCTTTCCTTTTATTACAGTTGAATATTTAGTTTGCCTGGTCTTACAAAAAAGCACATCGGCCAATCAAAGAGGTGCAATTTTATTGAATATTTATATCAATGCTGTTTCTAGAAATCCACCAAGATACCATTAGACCTACATGATTATCCACAAACAACACTCATAAAATAGTTCATGTTTAATAACATAAATTGGCATTACAACAGAATGTGTTTTCCCATCAGTCCCTATTATAATTTAAGACAAACAATTACTTCATGAAAAGAAGCAATAACAGAGGGTTGAGGCAAAAAGTACCGCACCTGACACGTAATGTTGCTCAGTAGTTGGGTGATGGTGCTTGACAACCAGAAAGTGCACCCCTCTACACTTCCCATTGGGACAGAGTCCCAAAAAACATGAACAAAAGAATGGAATCAGCACACATCAAATCACATATATTATTTCTCAATTAGATTAAACACAAATTGTACTCGACGACTTCAAAGAAACGTGTCTGGTTCAAGTTGTTCTTTACAAAAATACTTGTCATTTTATTGAAAGATAGACAAAATCATTTGAATCAAATTTTCATAAAATCCATTACACCATTTACCCAATGCGGCTCTAGTTATTAATGATCTGCGTATCTAAGAATCCAATGCTATACTTCTTTCTACATGCAAAACATTTTTTTAACATTTCTCAACATCGATTATGGCTTGGAAGTGTTGGTCTCGAAAAGATAAAAAGTGCCTTTTTCTCTACACGAGCGTCGTTGAGTCTTGCTGCCCACCCTGTCGTTTTTTGATGATGTCACTTGAACCATCATCTTTTTAAGATTACTCACAAGTTACCTTTTTGCGCTCCTGATTACCATTGGTTCCTTAGAAGCAATGTTTTATCTTTTGGTGCATTCTAAGTTGTAAATTAAGTCCCCTTGATTACTGAGGGTCCCTGGGAGCCAACTATCCCACCAGGTACCTCCGGTAAGTGCCACACAGCTCGATTGCAGAGAGGTGGTTTCGAGGCCACACCCCTGTTTACTCCACTCTGCAGACACGCCTCTTGGCGAACTGCTGGTGGGTCAATGAGGTCCACTTGTGCCATGAGGACCACAGGACACAAGTGGACTTCATCCCTGGAGCAGCAGTGCTCCTGGAGCAGTGTTTGCAGTGTGGTATGAAAGGGGGCATGCACTCGGACCACTCTCAGAAATTAAGGAGTATGGCGCTTACTGGAGGTACCTGGTGGGCTGGTTGGCCCCCAGGAACCCTTAGGAATGAAGGGGACTTTATAACCCAACTTAAAACGCGCCTGGAGGCGCTTTTGCAGAGTGATGGGGAAAGGGGACATGGCCTTTGTACCCCTCTCATAAATCCTACCATGTGGGGCTTACAGGAGGTAATAGGAGGGTTAGTTGCCCCCCACAGATGTCCTTGGGGGCTAACTACCCCTCTCATTACCTCCAGTAAGTCCCACAAAGTGGGATTGCTAAGACGTCTTCGGAGCCCCCTTTCCCCACCACTCTGCAAACGCGCCTCCTGGCAGACTACGGGTGTGGATGAAACCCAGTTAACTCCAGAGGTACTTTGGGGGCCAAGAAGCCCTCATGGTAACTCCTGTAAGTCCTAGGCAGTGGAATTCCTGAGCGCTGGTCTGAGGCCCAGCATCCTTTCTCCACCACTCTGCAAACAGGACTACTAGTTAAAGAAGTGTTTGCAATGTAATAGGCTTTGCATTTGCGAGAATTAGAGCTATTGGCATTTTACTAATGTTTTTGGTAGTGGAGTGGATATACGTTGTGTGTAGTGGAATTATGTGGTATGTTGTGCAGTGAAATTATGTGGATAGAAAGTAAGTGGTATTTAGTGTACAGGAATTATGTAGAGTGCGATTATGTGTTATAGAGAGTACTTAAGTGGTATGGTAGCCTGTGTTGTGAAATGGAGTGGTAACCTCAGGTTTAGTCTTTCTCGTTTCCATAGATGCTCAACTATGAACTCAGTGAGACAAAAAAAAAGGAATCACTGTGAAGCACTTGTGGACCTTGTCAGAGGTATGAGCAGGGCCATTGGAATTAAGTGACTGTTTGGCTGCACCGACTTTCGCACAATTATACATTTTCTGCATTCACCACATAACCTATCATCTGTCCTAATCTGCAGATTTTAACAAAATAAGCCTTGTTTCTAGCTCAAACTGCTCAAATGTTAACAAAAATGCACTGTCAAGTGTTACAACGTGTTGGAAGGCCCTTTGCAAACCTAGAATAGTCACCTGTCACTTATTGCTAAATGTGGGTGTTAAATTGGTGCTAATGGTGTAAAAGCAACTCTTTCTTCCCTCTGCGCCTTCTGCATTTCTGTTGCTTCTTTCCGCCCGTTTCTTTTTCTGTGCTTCTCTTGTCCCTTGTACTTTCTGCACCTCTCTTCCCTCTTTCTGCTCATCTGTTGTCTCTTTCTGCACCTCATTTGCTTCTTTCTTTACCCCTCTTACAGCTTTCTGCAACTTTGTGCTTCTTTCTGCACCTCTATTCATTCTTTCTGCACTTCTTTTGTTTCTTTCTGCACCTGCCTTGCTTCTTTCTGCATCCCTTTTGCCTCTCTCTCTCTACCCGTCTTCCCTCTTTCTGCATTTATATTGCTTCTTTCTGCACCTCACTTGCCTCATTCTGCACCTCTATTGCCTCTTCCTGCAGTTCTCTCCTCTTTCTGCACTCCACTTGCCTCTTTGTGCACCTCTCTTGTGTCTTTCTGCACCTGCCTTGCTTCTTTCTGTACCCCTTTTTCCTGTTTCTACAACCTTCTTCCCTCTTTGTGTAACTCTCTTGCCTCTTTCTACATCTTTCTTCCCTCTTTATGCACCTTCCGTGCCCCTTTCAGCACCTCTGTTGCTTCTTTATAATGTTCTCTTCATCTTTCTGTACCCCTCCTTCCCCTTTCTGCACCCCTCTTGCATTTTTTCCACCTCTGTTGCTTTGTTCTGTACTTCGTTTGCCTCTTTCTGTACCCCTCTTGCCTCTTTCTGCACTTCTGTTGGTTCTTTATGCACTGCTCTGACTTCTTCCTGCACCTCTGTTCTAAATTTCTGCATCCCTGTTGCCTTTTTCTGTATCCCTTTTTCCTCTTTCTGCAGTTATCGCGCCTCCTTCTGTACCTCACTTGCCCCTTTATGCACCTCTGTTGGTTCTTTTGCACTGCTCTTGTTCTTTCTGCACCTCCCTTGCAAATTTCTGCACCCCTCTTGCTCTTTTTGCACCCCTTTTACATGTTTCTGCACCTCTCGTGCCTCTGTCTGCACCTCTGTTCCCTCTTTCTGTACCTCTTTTGGCTGTTTCTGCAACTCTCTTGCCTATTTCTGCAATTCTCTTGCCTCCTTCAGTTGTTTTTTCTTAACGTTTTTTTCTCTTTCTGCATCCCTGTTGCTTCATTCTGCACTTTTCATGCTTCTTTCTACACCCCTCTTCCTTCTTTCTGCACCCCTTGTGCCTCCTTCTGCACCTCTGTTGGTTCTTTCTGCACTGCTTTTGCTTCTTTCTGCACCTCACTTGCCTCTTTATGCACTTCTCTTGTTTCTTTGTACATCTCTGTTTCTTCTTTCAGCAATTATCTTGCCTCTTTCTGTACTTCTCTTCCTTTTTTGCACCCCTCCTGAATATTTCTGTACCTCTCTTGCCTATTTGCACACCTCTCCTACCTCTTTCTGAGCCCCTCTTGACTCTTTGTGTACCTCTTTTGGTTCTTTCTGCACTGCTCCTGCTTCTTTCTGGACCCCTCACTTGCCTCGTTCTACACTTCACTTGCTTCTTTCTACACCTCTGTTGCTTCTTTCAGCATTTCTCTTACCTCTTTCTGCACTTCTCTTCCTTCTTTCTGCACCCCTCCTATGTTTTTTCTGCACCTCTCTTGTCTCTTTTTGCACCTCTGTTGCTTCTTTCTGCACTCTTTCTACTTCTTTCTGCATCCCTGTTCCCTTACCCCCTGTTCCCTGTTTCTGTACCTTTCCTGCCTGTTTATGCACATCTCTTGTCTCTTTCTGCACTCTTTCTACTTCTTTCTGCACCTCACTTGCTTCTTTCTGCATCCCTGTTCCCTTACCCCTGTTCCCTGTTTCTGTACCTTTCCTGCCTGTTTATGTACATCTCTTGTCTCTTTCTGCACCACTTACTTATAGTTTTAATCACCCTGCCCTATTATGTACTAGGGCCTTACAGGGATGTTCATGCCAATCAAAGGGGTACCTCAACCCATAGGGTACCCTAGTGTATGTAGCTGTTTTCACTGTATTTTAAGTGTCTTTTAGAATAGCACTTGCTCTGGGCCTGGTTAATCAGAATCAGTTACCACCAGTACCAGTCAGTAGAAAGTTGGGGGCACAGGATGACTTTGCAACAAGGCCTTTTTCTGCACCTCTGTTGGTTCTTTCTTCATATCTCTTGCTTCTTTCTGCACTTTTCTTCATCTTTCTGGAATTCTGTTGCCTCTTTCTGCATTTTCCATGCTTCTTTCTGTGCCTTACTTCATCTTTCTTCACATGTCCTACCTCTGTAGGCATAGATAGAAATTATCATTTAAAAAAAACCTTTGCAATTCACTGAAAAAACATAGGTTTTAGGGACATTATAGTTAGAAATTAGCATTTAAAAAATCTATGAAATTCACCAAAACTACCATAGGTTTCAGGGAAGTTATGGTTAAAAATTAGCATTTAAAAAAACATAGAAATTCAGGGGAAAAAACATAGGTTTCAGGGACGTTATAGTTAGTTGGACATTTCACTCGTACAAAACCAGAGAAATTTGGCTGTTATAGTTAGTTGAGCTAACTATAACAAGTGCCCCCACAATGCACTGCTGATGATATCACATATTACATCATTCATGACATGGTCAGTGACATCACTGATGACATCTCAAATGATTTCACTGATGACATTACTGATGACATCATCCATCTGAACATTTAATGCACCTCCTCACACCCTAATATAACCTTTGATACACCCTGTCTAAAATACAGACTACCATTTTCAGACCAAAGACACACCAATACCAGTTATTATATGCACACTCACTGATTCCTAGGTCTGCACACATATCTACTCATTCGCCCTTATAGTCATTCATGCATGCAGTCACTCCTCAATACAACAGTATCATATGTACTCATACAACTATACAGACACTTGCACACCGCTACTGATCCAGTTACACAAACACCTTTTCACTCATGCAAAGAATCAATCACACTTCCATTTACTCACCTATACAGTTATACACACACCACCTCACTTATTCATACAGATACTAATGCATACTTACTCTCTTATACAATTACTGATACAAGTACATACTCATCCATACAGCCACTCTAACAAGCACTGACTCATGTATAGTCATTTATATACTCCAACTCTCACCTACACTTCCTTTTACATATTTAGTAACTTGGACATGACCACCGAGACATTTGGTCACTCACCAACATAACCATACACACACTCACCCACCCATACAGCTGTTTCCACATGGACTCTAGAACCCATTTACCCAGTGAATCAACCACTCACACCATGAAACCTATGGTGTTTTCAGTGAATGTATATATATATAAATATATATATATATATGTATACATTCACTGAAAACACCATAGGTTTCAGGGACGTTATAGTTAATTGGATATTTCACTCGTACAATACCATCGAAATTCCCCCGTTATAGTTAGTTGAACTAACTATAACTCGCGCCCCGCCATGTCCTGCTGATGACGTTACATATTACATGATTTGTGACATGGTCAGTGACATCACTGATGACATCTCAAATGACATCACTGATGACATCATCCATGTGAAAATCTGATCCACCTCCTCACACTGTAATACAACCTTTGATACACCCACTGTACTAGTTGCTACTTACACACTCACTGATTCCTTAGTCTACATACACAGCCACTCATTCACCCATTAAATCACTGAGAGATGTAGTCACTCATCAATACAACACTATCATAAGCACTCATACATGCATTAAGATACTCACATACCACCACTCAGCCAGACTTACTCACACACCTAGTCAGTCATGCAAAACATCAATCACACTCCCATTTACTGACCTATGCAGTTATACACACACCACATCAGTTATTCAAACGGAAACAAATCCATACTTAACTCTTTTCTACAATCACTGATACAAGTACACACTCATCCATGCAGTGACTCTCACAATCACTGATTCTCATGTATAGTTACTTATATACTTCAACTTTTACATACACAGCCTTTTATATATGTAGTTACTTGGACATGTAACATTAAGACATCCGTACTCTCACCAACACACCATACAGACTGTGATTAGCATGACCTCCTCTGTAAGGCCCTAGTACATAATAGGGCAGGGGGATTAAACCTACCTCTAAGACAGAGGGCTGAAATATTTCAACTAGTAGTCGCGTTTGCCGAGTGGTGGACAAAGGGTGCTGGGCTTCCAACCAATGCTCAGGAATACCGCTGCGTAGGACTTAATGGAGGTACCAGTAGGGATTCTTCGCTCCTAAACTCCCTCAGGACTAAATTGGACTTAATCCCCCATCACATAGTCTGCCACAAGGCACGTTTGCCAAATGGTAGAGAAAGGGGGCCATGGCCTCCGAAGACGTCATAGCAATCCCACTGTGTGGAAATTACTGGAGGTAACAAGAGGGATAGTTGGCCCCAAGGACATCCTTGGGGTCCAACTTCCCAAACTATTACCTCCAGTCAGTCTCACACAACAGCATTGGCAAGTACTCATACCAGGCCATGCCCACTTTGCCCACCACTCTACAAACACGCTCTCTGGCACACTCTTGCATGGGGATTGAAGTCCCCTTCACTGCTGGGGGTCCTTTAGGGGCCAACTAGCCTACTTTTTACTTCCAGTAAGCTCCACGCAGTGGCATTGGTAAGAGGTAGACAAAGGCAATGCCCCCTTTCTCCACCACTCAGCAAACGCGCCCCCTGGCGTGTTGTAAGTGGGGGTATTAAGTGCCCTTGAATCTTGAGGGTCCCTTGGGTCCAACTAGCCCACCAGGTACCTCTTTTAAGAGCTTCAGAGCTGTGTTGCAGAGAGGTGTAAAAAGGGGTGTGGCCTAGACCTCCTCTCTGCAACCCAGGTCTGTGGCGCTTACTGGAGGTACCTGGTGGGCTAGTTGGCCCCCAGGGGCCCTCAGGATTGAAGGGGAATTAATTCCCCAACCTAAAACGCGCCACAGGGTGTGTTTGCAAACATGTCACCTCAGGCCCCGCCCCCTCCCTTTACCACTGTGCAAACGTGCCCCGTGGTGCTTTTTAAGTTGGAGGATTAAGTCCTCTTGAATCCTGAGGGTCCCTGAGGTCCAACTAGCCCACCAGGTGCCTCCAGTAAGCGCCACAGAGCTGCATTGCAGAGAGGTGTAAAAAGGGGCATGGTCTTGGCCACCTCTTTGCAACACAGCACAGTGGTGCTTACTAGAGGTACCTGGTGGGCTAGTTGGCCCCCAGAGACCCTCAGGATTGAAGAGGAATTAATTGCCCAACTTAAAACGCACCACAGGGCATGTTTGCACACATGTCACCTGAGGCCCCGCCCCCTCCCTTCACCACTGCACAAACGCGGCCCGTGACGTGTTTTAATTTGGGGGATTAAGCCCCCTTGAATTCTGAGGGTCCCTGTGGTCCAATTAGCCCACCAGGTACCTCCAGTAAGCGCCACAGAGCTGCTTTGCGGAGAGGTGTAAAAAGGGGTGTGGCCTCTGAACACCTCTCTGCAGCGCAGCTCCATGGCGCATACTAGAGGTACCTGGTGGGCTAGTTGGCCCACAGAGACCCTCAGTATTCAAGGGGAATTAATTCCCCAACTTTGCTGAGTACTGCAGGGAGGGGGTGGGGCCTAGCCGAGATGCGTCTATTTTTGTATTATTTTTTAAGAAGGGGGCTGTGTGGCCCCCTCCTCTTTCCTTTTTTTGGGCCCTTGGGACCCCATCCCCCAGGGCATTGCCCCTTAAAAAAAAAAATTTAAACGGGAAGGGGGCCGCGTGACCCCCCTCTCGAGGCCAATTTCGGCCCCGGGGACTGCAGGCCATAATTTTATTTTTATTCATATTGTTATTTAAATCTAGGAGGGGGCTGCGTGGCCACCCGCCAGGGGCTTCTGTTATTAGCCCCCGGGACCTCATCCCCGGGACTGTGCCTCCTATTTTTTTATTTGATGGAGTGAGGCCACGGGGCCTGGCCTCTTTGTTGGGGACTGTGGGGGGAGCCCCAATGACCCCACAGTCCCTGATGGCTCCCTGTGACCTGTAGGAGCCGGCATTGCTTTTCCACATGAGGATCTGCTGACATGCAGCTCCCCATGTGGAAATGCAATGTGGTTTGATTTTTTAAAGCGAGAGCAGGTTCAAAACCCAAACCACAGTTTGCTATGGTGGGGCAGGAGCCGCATGGCTCCCACTCTGCCATAGCAAACAGCAGTTTTCTGGGGGTGGGCACCCTGGTACACTGCAGGAGCTGGGCTCCTGGAGGGGGGCCTTGCGGCCCACCTCCCTTCAATTACAAAGCTCCGGGGAGGTGGTGGTCCCCTGGGGTAGAAGGTCCGTAATGGATGTTAGTGCCCCGGGGAGGTGGTGGTCCCTGGGGCATGTGGAGGGGGCTCAAGCCCCCCTACCCAGGTATATTGTTTTGTTAAAAAAAAAAACCCGGGTGGTGGCACTTCCCGGGGAAGCGGGTCTGTGTGCTCCGCAAAATAATCAATAAAAGGGTGGTGGTCCCCAGGGCTTGGGGGCCTTGGAGGCCCCCCACCCATTTAAAAAGAAGCCCGTGTGGGTGGCAGTCCCGCGGGCTGCGGGGGGCTACGTGCCCCCTCAACACTTTAATCAAGCGTGGCAGTCCCCGTGGAGGTGGCAGTCCCCGGGGCAGTGTGGGAGCAGATTGGGGCCCCCCCACACATTCTCTTCACTGCCCGGGGACCTGGCCCACCCAGGGGCTTCAATACAAGGAAGCGCAGGAGGCCAAGCTTTCTTATTTTTAATTTTCATTCCCGAATTCACGCAGCTAGCGCGAATACGGCCAATTAAAAGAAAATGCTTTTTTGGGCCTGGGGGTCCTTGTGGGACCCCCTGATCAGGCCTAGGGGTCAGGGTGTTTCTACCCTGCCCCCTTGTTTTTCACATTTGTTTTATCTTTTACCGAGTACTACCAAGTCACAAGATGGCTACCAAAACTTCCTGGTTCGGATTGTTAACAGCCAATTAGAATAAAGCTCGTGGTCGGGAGGGTCCATGGATCCAGCACGCCTCTATATATCAAAACTTTTATTTTTTTATTTTCATAGTAACTACTGAACGGATTTGCACCATTGAAAAGTCAAACGCCGACGCGTTTCGGGCTCCTGCCCTTTGTCTGAGGATGACTTGTAAACTTCATCTGTGAGGCAACTCATTTTTGTTGGATATTTAGCGGCTTGCCTGGACGCGATGTACCCACCTGGGCCGGTACTTATTGAAACAGGTGCTCGTTTATGGTGTTTGCTGAAGTTTACAAGTCAGCCTTAGACAAAGGGCAGGAGCCCGAAACGCGTTGGTATTTGACTTAACAAAAAACGTTGTGCCTCTGGTGGTGCATTCTCTGTGTGCAGTCGCAAATAAAAGAATGCAGAAGACTTCACCCGTGTGGGCTCCATCTGTGAGGCAACTCATTTTCGTTGGATGTTTAAAGGCTCGCCTGGCCGTGATGAGAGCCCTGCTGCTGCTGTGGAGCCGAGCGATGCCAATGCTGTTATCGCCATTTGGGACGAGGTGCTGCTTTTTGTGACTGATTAAGCTCACACAGTGAATTACATCGTGCAGTGAGCTACCCACTGGGGAATGTTATTTATTTAAATGAACTTGGGCTGCACCACCTCACTTGAGGAACACTTTATGTTGCACTACTAGTACCAGGATGCTGCAGGAGCAGCCATGCCCACCTGGGCCGGTACTTATTGAAACAGGTGCTCGTATATGGTGTTTGCTGAAGTTTACAAGTCCGCCTTAGATGAAGGGCAGGAGCCCGAAACGCGTTGGTGTTTGACTTTACAAAAAACGTTGTGCTGCTGGCGGTGCATTCTCTGTGTGCCGTCGCAAATACAAGAATGCAGAATACTTCACCCGTGTGGGCTCCATCTGTGAGGCAACTCATTTTCGTTGGATATTTAGCGGCTTGCCTGGCCGCGATGAGAGCCCTGCTGCTGCTGTGGACCCGAGCGATGCCAAGGCTGTGATCGCCATTTGGGACGAGGTGCTGCTTTTTGTGACTGATTAAGCTCACACAGTGAATTACATCGTGCAGTGAGCTACCCACTGAGGAATATTATTTATTTAAATGAACTTGGGCTTCGCCACCTCACTTGAGGAACACTTTATTTTGCACTAATAGTACCAGGATACTGCAGGAGCAGCCACGCCCACCTGGGCCATTACTTATTGAAACAGGTGCTCGTTTATGGTGTTTGCTGAAGTTTACAAGTCAGCCTTAGACGAAGGGCAGGAGCCCGAAACGCGTGGGCATTTGACTTTGCAAAAAATGTTGTGCTGCTGGCGGTGCATTCTCTGTGTGCAGTTGCAAATAAAAGAATGCAGAAGACTCCACCCGTGTGGGCTCCATCTGTGAGGCAACTCATTTTCTTTGGATATTTAGCTGCTTGCCTGGCCGCGATGAGAGCCCTGCTGCTGCTGTGGACCCGAGCGATGCCACTGCTGTGATCGCCATTTGGGACGAGGTGCTGCTTTTTGTGAGTGATTAAGCTCACACAGTGAATTACATCGTGCAGTGAGCTACCCACTGAGGAATGTTATTTATTTAAATGAACTTGGGCTGCGCCACTTCACTTGAGGAAAACTTTATGTTGCACTACTAGTACCAGGATGCTGCAGGAGCAGCCACGCCCACCTGGGCCGGTACTTATTGAAACAGGTGCTCGTTCATGGTGTTTGCTGAAGTTTACAAGTCAGCCTTAGACGTAGGGCGGGAGCCCGAAACGCGTCAGCGTTTGACTTTACAAAAAACTTTGTGCTGCTGGCGGTGCATTCTCTGTGTGCAGTTGCAAATAAAAGAATGCAGAAGACTTGACCCGTGTGGGCTCCATATGTGTGGCAACTCATTTTCGTTGGATATTTAGCGCCTTGCCTGGCCGCGATGAGAGCCCTGCTGCTGCTGTGGACCCGAGCGATGCCAATGCAGTGATCGCCATTTGGGACGAGGTGCTGCTTTTTGTGAGTGATTAAGCTCACACAGTGAATTACATCGTGCAGTGAGCTACCCACTGAGGAATGTTATTTATTTAAATGAACTTGGGCTGCGCCACTTCACTTGAGGAAAACTTTATGTTGCACTACTAGTACCAGGATGCTGCAGGAGCAGCCACGCCCACCTGGGCCGGTACTTATTGAAACAGGTGCTCGTTCATGGTGTTTGCTGAAGTTTACAAGTCAGCCTTAGACGTAGGGCGGGAGCCCGAAACGCGTCAGCGTTTGACTTTACAAAAAACTTTGTGCTGCTGGCGGTGCATTCTCTGTGTGCAGTTGCAAATAAAAGAATGCAGAAGACTTGACCCGTGTGGGCTCCATATGTGTGGCAACTCATTTTCGTTGGATATTTAGCGCCTTGCCTGGCCGCGATGAGAGCCCTGCTGCTGCTGTGGACCCGAGCGATGCCAATGCAGTGATCACCATTTGGGACGAGGTGCTGCTTTTTGTGACTGATTAAGCTCACACAGTGACTTACATCGTGCAGTGAGCTACCCACTGAGGAATATTATTTATTTAAATGAACTTGGGCTGCGCCACCTCACTTGAGGAACACTTTATGTTGCACTACTAGTACCAGGATGCTGCAGGAGCAGCCACACCCACCTGGGCCGGTAGTTATTGAAACAGGTGCTTGTTTATAATGTTTGCTGAAGTTTACATGTCAGCCTTAGATGAAGGGCAGGTGCCCGAAACGCGTCGCCGTTTGACTTTACAAAAAACTTTGTGCTGCTGGCAGTGCATTCTCTGTGTGCAGACGCAAATAAAAGAAAGCAGAAGACTTCACCCGTATGGGCTCCATCTGTGAGGCAACTCATTTTCGTTGGATATTTAGCGGCTTGCCTGGCCGCGATGAGAGCACTGCTGCAGCTGTGGACCCGAGCAATGCCAATGCTGTGATTGCCATTTGGGACGAGGTGCTGCTTTTTGTGACTGATTAAGCTCACACAGTGAATTACATCATGCAGTGAGCTACCCACGGAGGAATGTTATTTATTTAAATGAACTTGGGCTGCGCCACCTCACTTGAGGAACACTTTATGTTACACTACTACTACCAGGATGCTGCAGGAGCAGCCACGCCCACCTGGGCCGGTACTTATTGAAACAGGTGTTCGTTTATGGTGTTTGCTGAAGTTTACAAGTCAGCCTTAGACGAAGGGTAGGAGCCCGAAACGAGGCGGCGTTTGACTTTACAAAAAACGTTGTGCTGCTGGCGGTGCATTCTCTGTGTGCAGTTGCAAATAAAAGAATGCAGAAGACTTCACCCGTGTGGGCTCCATCTGTGAGGCAACTCATTTTTGTTGGATTTATATATAAATATATATATATATATATATATATATATATATATATATATATATATATATATATATATATATATACATACATATATACATACACAGAGTTTCTCCTAACTTGGCGATTGAAAGAAAAATATATATATGTGTGTTTGTGTGTGTCTATGTATATATAGATATATTCACTGGAAAAAGTTTCCGGGACGTTATAGTTAGGCTGACATTTTCACTCGTACAAAACCATAGAAATTTAGCCATTCTAGTTAGATGAGCTAACCATAACTCATGCCACCGCAATGCACTGCAGATGATGTCACATATTACATCACTCATAACAGGTCAGTGACATCACTGATGACATCTCAAAATGACATCACTGATGACATCATCCAGTGAGTTTAAATATTTATAAAAAGTTTAGGAATGTTATATATAAGTACGCCAATGTGTACTGAAGAATAAATGGGTGTATGAGTGTCTGTATGGCTGATTTAGTTGAGTGTGTGACTGGCTGTGTAAATGAGTGATTATATGTATCTCAGGGAATGGATAGGGGACTGACTAATCTGTGTGAATATCTGTATCAGTAGGTCAGCTGGTAAGAGGCTGCATGGGTTGGTGAGTAGCTACATGAGTGTCTATATGGGTTATTGGTTGGTTGTCTGAGTACTTGTATGGGTGCCTGACTGGCTGTATGAGTGGGTGAGTGGGTGTGGGAGTCTCTGCATGGATCTGTGAGTGGGTTATTTACTAGCTGTATGGAATCATTACTGCATCTGCAAGAGGCTATATGGGTGAGTGAGTGTGTTTATGACTCTTGTTGAGTGAATGGATGTCTCTGTTGTATATGGGTGAGTAACTGCATATGTGTAAGGCAGTATGTGTGAGTGTTAGCGTTTATAAGTGACCGATTGTGAGAGTGAGTGATTGTGAGAGCACTTGTATGGTTGAGTGTGTACTTGTGTTAGTGATTGTATAAGAGAATAAGTATGTTTTAGTATCTCTATGAATAAATGAGGTGGTATGTGTATAACTGTATAAGTGAGTAAATGGAAGTGTGATTAACTCTCTGGGTGAGTGACTAGGTGTGTGAGTGACTCTATGGGTGAGTGGCAGTGTTTGAGAGTCTGTATGGGTGTATGAGTGCATATATCAGTGGCTGTATTGATGAGTGACTCTGTTTATGAGTGACTGTATGGGTGAGTGAGTGGATGTGAGGGGAGAGGAGTTGTTCCAATGGCTAGGGCAGTGGACCTCGAATCTGGGGAACTGGGTTTAAGTCTCGATACTGACGCTGAACATCCTGTGATTCTGGATAAATCACTTAATCTCCCCGTGCCTAACAAAAAATGAATGTGCCCTCATGTAACGCAACTGGTGCTATGTTAAGTCCTCTGACACCCGATTTGGGTCAAGTTTGCGCTATATAAAACTCCGTAAAATAAAATGTGTGTATAGACCTATAAACCTTCGAGTGGGTATGTACTAACTGGTATTGGTGTGTCATGTCATGAGTGATGTAATATGTGATGCCATCAGTAGTGCATTGCGGGGACATGAGTTATAGTTAGCTAGGCTTAATGTAATTGCTGAATTTCTATGGTTTTGTACAAGTGAAATATCAGCCTAACTATAACGCCCCTGAAACCTGTGGCTGTTTTCAGTGAACTTCTAAGGTCTTTTAAATGCTAATTCTTAACTATAAAATCCCTGTAAAGAGACAAATGTAGTGCAGAAAGATGAAAGGTACAGAAAGAGGCATGAGAAGTTCATAAAGAGGCAAGTAAAGTGCAAAAAGAGAAAGGGGGTACATAAAGAAGCAGGAGACGTGCAGAAAGAAGCAAAAGAGGTGCAGAAAGAGGCAAGCATGTTGCATAAAGAAGCAAGAGAGTTGCAGAAAGAGGTAAGAGAGGTGCAGAAAGAAGCACGAGAAGTGCAGAAAGAGGCATGAGAGGTACAGTTAGAGGCACGAGAGGTGCAGAAAAAAAGAGAGTGAGGTGCAGAAATAGGCAAGAAAAGTGCAGAAAGAGGGGCAGAAAGAAGCAAGAGAAGTGTAGAGAGAAGCAAGGTAGATACAAAAAGAAGCAGAAGAAGCACAAAAAGAGTCAAGAGGTGCAGAAAGGGGTAAGAGTGGTGCAGAAAGACCCAACTGAGTTGCAGAAAGAGGCAAGAGAGGTGCAGAAGGAGGCTAGAGAGATACGGAAAGAAGCAAGTGAGGTGCAGAAATAAGCAAGTGGGGTGCAGAAGGAGGCAAGAGAGGTGCGGAAAGAAGCAAGTGAGATGCAGAAAAGCTAGAGAGATGCAGAAAGAGGCAAGAGAGGTGCAGAAAAAGGAAAATGAAGTATAGAAAGAGGAAGAAAGGTGCCAAAAGAAGTAAGAGAAGTACAGAAAGAAGCAAGAGAGGTACAGAAAGAGGACAAATGGTGCAGAAAGAAGAAAGGTGCAGAAAGAGGAAGAAACGTACAGAAAGAAGCAAGAAAAGTGAAGAAAGAGGCAAGAGATACAGGCAGAGGAAAGAGAGGGGCAGAAAGAAGCAAGAGAAGTGTAGAAAGAAGCAAGGTAGATACAAAAAGAAGTAAAAGAAGTACAAAAAGAGTCAAGTGGTGCAGAAAGAGGTAAGAGTGGTGTGGAAAGATCCAACTGAGTTGCAGAAAGAGGCAAGAGAGGTGCAGAAAGAAGCAAATGAGGTACAGAAAGAAGCAAGTGAAGTGCAGAAAGAGGCTAAAGAGGTGCAGAAAGAAGCAAGTGAGATACAGAAAGAGGCTGGAGGGATGCAGAAAGAGGCAAGAGAGGAAAATTAAGTTTAGAAAGAGGAGGAAAGATGCCGAAAGAAGTAAGAGAAGAACAGAAAGAAGCAAGAGAGGTGCAGAAAGAGGACAAAAGGTGCAGAAAGAAGAAAGGTGCAGAAAGAAGAGAGTGAGGGGCAGAGAGAGGCAGGTGAGGTGCAAGCAGAGGCAAGAGACGTACGGAAAAGAAGCATGAGAGATGCAGCAGGAGGAAGAAAGGTTCAAAAAGAAGAAAAAAGATGCTGAAAGATGCAAGAGCGATACAGAAAGAGGCAAGAGAAGGGTATAAAGAAGAGATTGAGGTACAGAAAGGGAAGAGAGTGCAGAGAGAACCAAGAGGCAAGAGAAGTACAGACAGAGGAAGAAAGGTGCAGAAAGAAGCAAGAGATGTATAGCAAGAAGAGGTGCAGAATGAAGAGAGTGAGGTACCGAAAGAGTCGAGAGAGGTACAGAGAGAATTGCAGAAAGAAGCAGGAGAAGCTCAGAAAAAAAGCTAGAGAAGTGATGAAAGAGGCAAGAGAGGTGCAGAAAGAAGCAAGAGAGGTGAAGGAAGATAGAAGAGGTACAGAAAAAAGCAAGAGAGGTACAGACGGAGGCAAGAGGAGTGCAGAAAGAGGCAAGAAAGGTGCAGAAAGAGACAAGAGGTGCAGTAAGAGCCAAGAGAGGTACAGACATAAATAAGAAAACTGAAGAAGTGTACACAGAACTGCAGAAAGAGAATGAAAGGTGCAGAAAGAGGAAGAAAGGTACAGGAAAAAAACAAGAGAAGTGCAGAAAGAAGCAACAGAAGTGCAGAAAGAAGCAAGAGAAGTACATAAAGAAGCAAGAGAGTTGCAGAAAGAAGCAAGCAAGGTGCAGAAAGAAGAGAGTGAGGCACAGAAACAGCCAAGAAAGGTACAGAGGCAAGAGAGATGCAGAAAGAGGTAAGAGATGCAAAAAGAGGAAAGAGAAGTGCAGAAAGAAGCAAGAGAAGTGCAGAGAGAAGAGAGAGATACAGAAAAAAGCAAGAGAGGCGCAAATAGAGGTGAGAGGTGCAAAATAGGATATGGGAAGTGCAGAAAGAGCCAACTGAGTTGCAGAAAGAAGCAAGTGAGCTGCAGAAAGAGGCAGGAGAAGTACAGAAAGAGGAAGAAAGGTAAAGAAAGAAGCAAGAGAATTTCAGAAAAAGCAAAAGAGGTGCAGAAAGAAGACAGAGAGAGGCAAGAGAGATACAGAAAGAGGTGAGAGATTATTAGAAAGAAGTAGGAGGTGCAGAAAGAAGAAAGTGAGGTGTAGAAAGAGTCGAGAGAGGTACAGAAAGAGGTAATAAAGCTGCAGAAAGCTCAAGAAGAAACAAGAGAAATGAGGCGAGGCAAGAGAGGTGCAGAAAGAGGCATGAGAGATACAGAAAGATGCAAGAGAGGTGCAGAAGGAGGAAAGAGAAGATCAGAAAGAGGCACAAAAGTTGCAGAATGAGACAAGAGAGGTGGAGAAAGAGCTAAGAGAGTTACGGAAATCAGCAAGAGAACTGAAGAAAGAGGACAGAGAACGAAAGTAAGAGAAAAAAAGGTACAGAAAGAGTTAGAAGGGTTCAGAAAAAAGCAAGAAAAGTACATAAAGAAGCAAGAGAGTTGCAGAAAGAAGCAAGCGAGGTACAGAAAGAAGAGAGTGAGGTGCAGAAAGAGGCAAGAAAGGTGCAGAAAAAGATGCGGAAGGAGGCAAGAGATGCAGAAAGAAGCAAGAGGAGTGCAGAAAGAAGCAAGAGAGATACAACAAAGCAAGAGAGGCAAAAATAGAGGCAATAGGTGCAGAAAGGGGCAAGAGAGGTGCAGAAAGAGCCAACTGAGTGACAGAAAGAAGCAAGTGAGGTACAGATAGAGACAAGAGATGTGCAGAAAGAGGCAAGAGAAATGCATAATGTGACAAGAGAAATACAGAAAATGGAGGAAAGATGCAGAAAGAAGCCAGAGAAGTGCAGAAAGAAAGAGAAGTACATAAGGAAGCAATAGAGTTGCAGAAAGAAGCAAGTGAGGTGCAGAAAGAAGACAGAGAGGTGCAGAAAGAGGCAAGAAAGGTGCAGAAAGAGGCAAGAGAGATGCAGAAAGAGGTGCAGAAAGAAGCACGAGAAGTGCAGAAAGAAGCAAGAGCGAAACAAAAAAGCAAGAGAGGTGCACATAGAGGCAAGAGGTGCAGAGAGGGGCAAGAGAGGTACAGAAGAGCCAACTGAGTTACAGATAGAAGCAAGTGAGGTACATAAAGAGACAAAAGAGGTACAGAAAGAGGCAAAAGAGTACAGAAAGAAACAAGAGAAATGCATAAAGAGGATAGAGAAATACAGAAAATGGAAGAAAGGTTTGGAAAGAAGCAAAAGAATTGCAGAATGAAGCAAGAGAGGTGCAGAAAGCAGAGAGTGAGGTTCAGAAAGAGGAAAGGAAGATACAGAAAGAGGCAAGAGAGGTACGGAAAGAAACAAGAGATGGGCAAAAAGAAGCAAAAGAAGAGATGAAAGAGACACAAGGAATGCAGAAAAAGCAAGAGAGGTGCAGAAAGAAGCAAGAGAGGTACAGAAAGAGGCAAGAGAAGTGCAGAAAAAGGATTCAATGTGCAGAAAGAGGCTAGAAAGGTACAGAAAGAAGCAAGAGAGGTGCAGAAAGAGGCAACAGAAGTTCAGCAAGAAGAAAAAGCTGCAGAAAGAGTCAAGATGGATGCAGAAAGAGGCAAGAGAGGTACAGAAAGAGCCAACTGAGTGACAGAAAGAAGCAAGTGAGATGCAGAGGGATGCAGAAAGGATACAGAAAGAAGAAAGAGAGGTACAGAAAGAGACAAGAGGGGTGTAGAAAGAAGAAAAATACAGAAAGAATCAAGAGAAAGGCAGAAAAAACAAGAGGTGCAAAGAGAAACAAAAGATATACAGAAAAAAGCAAGAGAAGTGAAGAAAGAGCACAAAAGGTGTTCTGAGAAGCAAGAGAGATGTAGCAACAGGCAAGAGAGGTGCAGAAAGAAACAAGAGAGGCACAGAAAGAAGCAAGAGTGGTGCAAAAATGGCAAGAGTGTTGTATAAATAGGCAAGAGATGTGTAGAAAGAGGAAAAAGGGAGCAGAAAGGGGCAAGAAAAGTACAGAAAGAGGAAAGAGAGGTACAGAAAACAAAAGCAAGAAAGGTGCAGAAACAAGCAAGAGAGGTGCAGAAAAAAGAGACCAAGGTACAGGGAGAAGCAAGTGAGGCGCAGAAGGATTCAAGAGAGGTGCTGAAAAGAATCACTAAAGGTGCAGAAAAGAAGCACGAGAGGTGCAGAAAGAGAAAGAAAGGTACAGAAAGAGGAAGAAAGAGGAAGAAAGGTGCTGAAAGAAGCAAGAGAGGTACCAAAAGCAGCAGAATGAGTACAGAAAGAAGAGTGGGGTACAGAAAGAGGCAAGAGAGCTGCAGAAAGAGACACGAGAGTACAGAAAGAAACAAGAGTAGTGCATGAAGAGGAAGAAAGGTACAGAAAGAAGCAAGAGGACTGCAGAAAGAAGAGAGTGAGGGTCAGAAAGCGGCAAGAGAGGGACAGAAAGAGGCAAGAGAGTGTCGCGATTGAAAGCAGCGCAAGAACACGCACGCGCCACTAACCTTACTCGGAGGGCCAGCAGAGACGATAAGATGACAGTCCTCACGACTTCTCCCCACAAACACCAAACAATGGGGATTCCACCACGGTCTGCGTGTGTGAGGAAAGAGGTCGCGAGGTGGATGGGCAAAAGGACTTCTGGGGTTTCTCGAGAATCTCTGGTGAAAGGCTACACAGGAATTCACTGGTACTGCAGCACTGCAATTGGAGGAGAAGACAGAGGACAGGCTATTAGTACCACCAGTCGTTGTCACTTGTTCTCCAATCCCCCCTGTCGCTGCACTCACCGTTTTCCCCTTCTTCTAATGCCGTGAAGGACTCCGGAAGTCTAGGTAGGAGAGGATAGTCTAAAGGTATGAGAAGTTGACTCCACTTCTCAATATCAACATCCACCTCTTTCTGGATAATGATGTAGTAGCGGTTTATCCGACTACGAGACGTTAATACGTCACGTTTAGTAGTAACCGCAATACTCCTTGCGGTAAATTAGAATTTCAAGGTTATTAGTCCTGAACGTATACGCCACTTATTAGGCGGAAAGAAAGACCTGCGAGACCCCGAGCAAGCCACAAAGTAAATACATTACAGAACGGTCGGAATGCAAAACGACCAAGCAAGAAAGAACAAGAGACAAGTTTAGGAGGCGAGCCCGCACTCCTCTAAAATACTTGCAGTTACAGGACACGACTTGTATCGGCAGATCCACACCAACACTGACTGCGCAGGCTCTTCGTCGACGGGCTGGACACACAGTCTCTGACCGCGCAGGCTCTTCGTCGACGGCTGGAAACACAAACACTGACCACGCAGGCTCTTCGTCGACGGCTGGAAACACTCAGAGGGCAAAAAACTGGAAACAAGTAAAGTGCTCAGAATCAACATTGACAAGCACCGTTCTGGGAAATGGGAGGGGGCTATATAGATTCCGCCCACTTCCATGATCTCTGGCGCCGCACGGCCTTCTGGTATATGTAGTGCTTCCGTGAGGGACGCCCAACAAGGATTCTCTTTCTCATCATTGCGCCTGCATGCGCGATCGCTACAGAGAGGTGCAAAAAGAAGCAAGAGAGGTACGGAAAGAGGCACAAAAGTTGCAGAATGAGACAAGAGAGGTGGAGAAAGAGGTAAGAGAGTTACGGAAATCAGCAAGAGAACTGAAGAAAGAGAAAAAAAGGTACAGAAAGAGTTAGAAAGGTACAGAAAAAAGCAAGAAAAGTGCAGAAAGAAGAAAGAGAAGTACATAAAGAAGCAAGAGAGTTGCAGAAAGAAGCAAGCGAGGTACAGAGAGAAGAGAGTGAGGTGCAGAAAGAGGCAAGAAAGGTGCAGAAAAAGATGTGGAAGGAGGCAAGAGATGCAGAAAGAGGAAAGAGATGCAGAAAGAAGCAAGAGGAGTGCAGAAAATAGCAAAAGAGATACAAAAAAGCAAGAGAGGCACAAATAGAGGCAATAGGTGCAGAAAGGGGCAAGAGAGGTGCAGAAAGAGCCAACTGAGTGACAGAAAGAAGCAAGTGAGCTGCAGAAAGAAGCAAAAGAGCTGCAGAAAGAAGGGAGTGAGTGTCAGAAAGCGGCAAGATAGGGACAGAAAGAGGCAAGAGAGGTGCAGAAAGAAGCAAGAGAGGTACGGAAAGAGGCACAAATGTTGCAGAATGAGACAAGAGAGGTGGAGAAAGAGCTTAGAGAGTTACGGAAATCAGCAAGAGAACTGAAGAAAGAGGACAGAGAACGGCAGTAAGAGAAAAAAAGGTACAGAAAGAGTTAGAAGGGTACAGAAAAAAGAAAGAAAAGTGCAGAAAGAAGAAAGAGAAGTACATAAAGAAGCAAGAGAGTTGCAGAAAGAAGCAAGCGAGGTACAGAGAGAAGAGAGTGAGGTGCAGAAAGAGGCAAGAAAGGTGCATAAAAAGATGCGGAAGGAGGCAAGAGATCCATAAAGAAGCAAGAGGAGTGCAGAAAGAAGCAATAGAGATACAAAAAAGCAAGAGAGGCACAAATAGAGGCAATAGGTGCAGAAAGGGGCAAGAGAGGTGCAGAAAGAGCCAACTGAGTGACAGAAAGAAGCAAGTGAGGTACAGATAGAGACAAGAGATGTGCAGAAAGAGGCAAGAGAAATGCATAAAGTGGCAAGAGAAATACAGAAAATGGAGGAAAGATGCAGAAAGAAGCCAGAGAAGTGCAGAAAGAAAGAGAAGTACATAAGGAAGCAATAGAGTTGCAGAAAGAAGCAAATGAGGTGCAGAAAGAAGACAGAGAGGTGCAGAAAGAGGCAAGAAAGGTGCAGAAAGAGGCAAGAGAGATGCAGAAAGAGGTGCAGAAAGAAGCACGAGAAGTGCAGAAAGAAGCAAGAGCGAAACAAAAAAGCAAGAGAGGTGCACATAGAGGCAAGAGGTGCAAAGAGGGGCAAGAGAGGTACAGAAGAGCCAACTGAGTTACAGATAGAAGCAAGTGAGGTACATAAAGAGACAAAATAGGTACAGAAAGAGGCAAAAGAGTACAGAAAGAAACAAGAGAAATGCATAAAGAGGATAGAGAAATACAGAAAATGGAAGAAAGGTTTAGAAAGAAGCAAAAGAATTGCAGAATGAAGCAAGAGAGGTGCAGAAAGCAGAGAGTGAGGTTCAGAAAGAGGAAAGGAAGATACAGAAAGAGGCAAGAGAGGTACAGAAAGAAACAAGAGATGGGCAGAAAGAAGCAAAAGAAGAGATGACAGAGACACAAGGAATGCAGAAAAAGCAAGAGAGGTGCAGAAAGAAGCAAGAGAGGTACAGAAAGAGGCAAGAGAAGTGCAGAAAAAGTATTCAATGTGCAGAAAGAGGCTAGAAAGGTACAGAAAGAAGCACGAGAGGTGCAGAAAGAGGCAACAGAAGTTCAGCAAGAAGAAAAAGCTGCAGAAAGAGTCAAGATGGATGCAGAAAGAGGCAAGAGAGGTACAGAAAGAGCCAACTGAGTGACAGAAAGAAGCAAGTGAGATGCAGAGGGATGCAGAAGAGATACAGAAAGAAGAAAGAGAGGTACAGAAAGAGACAAGAGGGGTATAGAAAGAAGAAAAATACAGAAAGAATCAAGAGAAATGCAGAAAAAACAAGAGAGGTACAAACAGAAGCAAAAGATATACAGAAAAAAGCAAGAGAAGTGAAGAAAGAGCACAAAAGGTGTCTGAGAAGCAAGAGAGATGTAGCAACAGGCAAGAGAGGTGCAGAAAGAAACAAGAGAGGCACAGAAAGAAGCAAGAGTGGTGCAAAAAGGGGCAAGAGTGTTGTATAAATAGGCAAGAGATGTGTAGAAAGAGGAAAAAAGGAGCAGAAAGGGGCAAGAAAAGTACAGAAAGAGGAAAGAGAGGTACAGAAAACAAAAGCAAGAAAGGTGCAGAAACAAGCAAGAGAGGTGCAGAAAAAAGAGACCAAGGTACAGGGAGAAGCAAGTGAGGCGCAGAAGGATTCAAGAGAGGTGCTGAAAAGAATCACTAAAGGTGCAGAAAAGAAGCACGAGAGGTGCAGAAAGAGAAAGAAAGGTACAGAAAGAGGAAGAAAGGTGCTGAAAGAAGCAAGAGAGGTACCAAAAGCAGCAGAATGAGTACAGAAAGAAGAGTGAGGTACAGAAAGAGGCAAGAGAGCTGCAGAAAGAGACACGAGAGTACAGAAAGAAACAAGAGTAGTGCATGAAGAGGAAGAAAGGTACAGAAAGAAGCAAGAGAACTGCAGAAAGAAGCAAAAGAGCTGCAGAAAGAAGAGAGTGAGGGTCAGAAAGCGGCAAGAGAGGGACAGAAAGAGGCAAGAGAGGTGCAGAAAGAAGCAAGAGAGGTACGGAAAGAGGCCCAAAAGTTGCAGAATGAGACAAGAGAGGTGGAGAAAGAGGTAAGAGAGTTACGGAAATCAGCAAGAGAACTGAAGAAAGAGAAAAAAGGTACAGAAAGAGTTAGAAGGGTACAGAAAAAAGCAAGAAAAGTGCAGAAAGAAGAAAGAGAAGTACATAAAGAAGCAAGAGAGTTGCAGAAAGAAGCAAGCGAGGTACAGAGAGAAGAGAGTGAGGTGCAGAAAGAGGCAAGAAAGGTGCAGAAAAAGATGCGGAAGGAGGCAAGAGATGCAGAAAGAAGCAAGAGGAGTGCAGAAAATAGAAAGAGAGATACAAAAAAGCAAGAGAGGCACAAATAGAGGCAATAGGTGCAGAAAGGAGCAAGAGAGGTGCAGAAAGAGCCAACTGAGTGACAGAAAGAAGCAAGTAAGGTACAGATAGAGACAAGAGATGTGCAGAAAGAGGCAAGAGAAATGCATAAAGTGGCAAGAGAAATACAGAAAATGGAGGAAAGGAGCAGAAAGAAGCCAGAGAAGTGCAGAAAGAAAGAGAAGTACATAAGGAAGCAATAGAGTTGCAGAAAGAAGCAAGTGAGGTGCAGAAAGAAGACAGAGAGGTGCAGAAAGAGGCAAGAAAGGTGCAGAAAGAGGCAAGAGAGATGCAGAAAGAGGTGCAGAAAAAAGGAACGAGAAGTGCAGAAAGAAGCAAGAGCGAAACAAAAAAGCAAGAGAGGTGCACATAGAGGCAAGAGGTGCAGAGAGGGGCAAGCGAGGTACAGAAGAGCCAACTGAGTTTCAGATAGAAGCAAGTGAGGTACATAAAGAGACAAAAGAGGTACAGAAAGAGGCAAAAGAGTACAGAAAGAAACAAGACAAAAGCATGAAGAGGATAGAGAAATACAAAAAATGGAAGAAAGGTTTAGAAAGAAGCAAAAGAATTGCAGAATGAAGCAAGAGAGGTGCAGAAAGCAGGGAGTGAGGTTCAGAAAGAGGAAAGGAAGATACAGTAAGAGGCAAGAGAGGTACAGAAAGAAACAAGAGATGGGCAAAAAGAAGCAAAAGAAGAGATGAAAGAGACACAAGGAATGCAGAAAAAGCAAGAGAGGTGCAAAAAGAAGCAAGAGAGGTACAGAAAGAGGCAAGAGAAGTGCAGAAAAAGGATTCAATGTGCAGAAAGAGGCTAGAGAGGTACAGAAAGAAGCAAGAGAGGTGTAGAAAGAGGCAACAGAAGTTCAGCAAGAAGAGAAAGCTGCAGAAAGAGTCAAGATGAATGCAGAAAGAGGCAAGAGAGGTACAGAAAGAGGCAACTGAGTGACAGAAAGAAGCAAGTGAGGTGAAGAGGGATGCAGAAAAGATACAGAGAGAAGAAAGAGAGGTACAGAAAGAGACTAGAGGGGTGTAGAAAGAAGACAAATACAGAAAGAATCAAGAGAAAGGCAGAAGAAACAAGAGCAGTACAAAGAGAAGCAAAAGATATGCAGAAAAAAGCAAGAGAAGTGAAGAAAGAGCACAAAAGGTGTTCTGAGAAGCAAGAGAGATGTAGCAACAGGCAAGAGAGGTGCAGAAAGAAACAAGAGAGGCACAGAAAGAAGCAAGAATGGTGCAAAAAGGGGCAAGAGTGTTGTATAAATAGGCAAGAGATGTGTAGAAAGAGGAAAAAGGAGCAGAAAGGGGCAAGAAAAGTACAGAAATAGGAAAGAGAGGTACAGAAAACAAAAGCAAGAAAGGTGCAGAAACAAGCAAGAGAGGTGCAGATAGAAGCAAGAGAGGTGCAGAAAAAAGAGACCAAGGTACAGGGAGAAGCAAGTGAGGCGCAGAAGGATTCAAGAGAGGTGCTGAAAAGAATCACTAAAGGTGCAGAAAAGAAGCACGAGAGGTGCAGAAAGAGAAAGAACGGTACAGAAAGAGGAAGAAAGGTGCTGAAAGAAGCAAGAGAGGTACCAAAAGCAGCAGAATGAGTACAGAAAGAAGAGTGAGGTACAGAAAGAGGCAAGAGAGCTGCACAAAGAGACACGAGAGTACAGAAAGAAACAAGAGTAGTGCATGAAGAGGAAGAAAGGTACAGAAAGAAGCAAGAGAACTGCAGAAAGAAGCAAAAGAGCTGCAGAAAGAAGAGAGTGAGTGTCAGAAAGCGGCAAGAGAGGGACAGAAAGAGGCAAGAGAGGTGCAGAAAGAAGCAAGAGAGGTACGGAAAGAGGCACAAAAGTTGCAGAATGAGACAAGAGAGGTGGAGAAAGAGCTAAGAGAGTTACGGAAATCAGCAAGAGAACTGAAGAAAGAGGACAGAGAACTGCAGTAAGAGAAAAAAGGTACAGAAAGAGTTAGAAGGGTACAGAAAAAAGAAAGAAAAGTGCAGAAAGAAGAAAGAGAAGTACATAAAGAAGCAAGAGAGTTGCAGAAAGAAGCAATCGAAGTACAGAGAGAAGAGAGTAAGGTGCAGAAAGAGGCAAGAAAGGAGCAGAAAAAGATGCGGAAGGAGGCAAGAGATGCAGAAAGAGGAAAGAGATGCAGAAAGAAGCAAGAGGAGTGCAGAAAATAGCAAGAGATATACAAAAAAGCAAGAGAGGCACAAATAGATGAATGGGTGCAGAAAGGGGCCAGAGAGGTGCAGAAAGAGCCAACTGAGTGACAGAAAGAAGCAAGTGAGGTACAGATAGAGACAAGAGATGTGCAGAAAGAGGCAAGAGAAATGCATAAAGTGGCAAGAGAAATACAGAAAATGGAGGAAAGGAGCAGAAAGAAGCCAGAGAAGTGCAGAAAGAAAAAGAAGTAGATAAGGAAGCAATAGAGTTGCAGAAAGAAGCAAGTGAGGTGCAGAAAGAAGACAGAGAGGTGCAGAAAGAGGCAAGAAAGGTGCAGAAAGAGGCAAGAGAGATGCAGAAAGAGGTGCAGAAAGAAGCACGAGAAGTGCAGAAAGAAGCAAGAGCGAAACAAAAAAGCAAGAGAGGTGCACATAGAGGCAAGAGGTGCAGAGAGGGGCAAGAGAGGTACAGAAGAGCCAACTAAGTTACAGATAGAAGCAAGTGAGGTACATAAAGAGACAAAAGAGGTACAGAAAGAGGCAAAAGAGTACAGAAAGAAACAAGAGAAATGCATAAAGAGGATCGAGAAATACAGAAAATGGAAGAAAGGTTTAGAAAGAAGCAAAAGAATTGCAGAATGAAGCAAGAGAGGTGCAGAAAGCCGAGAGTGAGGTTCAGAAAGAGGAAAGGAAGATACAGTAAGAGGCAAGAGAGGTACAGAAAGAAACAAGAGATGGGCAAAAAGAAGCAAAAGAAGAGATGAAAGAGACACAAGGAATGCAGAAAAAGCAAGAGAGGTGCAGAAAGAAGCAAGAGAGGTACAGAAAGAGGCAAGAGAAGTGCAGAAAAGGGATTCAATGTGCAGAAAGAGGATAGAGAGGTACAGAAAGAAGCAAGAGAGGTGCAGAAAGAAGCAACAGAAGTTCAGCAAGAAGAGAAAGCTGCAGAAAGAGTCAAGATGGATGCAGAAAGAGGCAAGAGAGGTACAGAAAGAGGCAACTGAGTGACCGAAAGAAGCAAGTGAGGTGCAGAGGGATGCAGAAGAGATACAGAAAGAAGAAAGAGAGGTACAGAGAGAGACAAGAGGGGTGTAGAAAGAAGAAAAATACAGTAAGAAGCAAGAGAAAGGCAGAAAAAACAAGAGAGGTGCAAAGAGAAGCAAAAGATATACAGAAAAAAGCAAGAGAAGTGAAGAAAGAGCACAAAAGGTGTTCTGAGAAGCAAGAGAGATGTAGCAACAGGCAAGAGAGGTGCAGAAAGAAACAAGAGAGGCACAGAAAGAAGCAAGAGTGGTGCAAAAATGGGCAAGAGTGTTGTATAAATAGGCAAGAGATGTGTAGAAAGAGGAAAAAAGGAGCAGAAAGGGGCAAGAAAAGTACAGAAATAGGAAAGAGAGGTACAGAAAACAAAAGCAAGAAAGGTGCAGAAACAAGCAAGAGAGGTGCAGATAGAAGCAAGAGAGGTGCAGAAAAAAGAGACCAAGGTACAGGGAGAAGCAAGTGAGGCGCAGAAGGATTCAAGAGAGGTGCTGAAAAGAATCACTAAAGGTGCAGAAAAGAAGCACGAGAGTTGCAGAAAGAGAAAGAAAGGTACAGAAAGAGGAAGAAAGGTGCTGAAAGAAGCAAGAGAGGTACCAAAAGCAGCAGAATGAGTACAGAAAGAAGAGTGAGGTACAGAAAGAGGCAAGAGAGCTGCAGAAAGAAGCAAAAGAGCTGCAGAAAGAAGAGAGTGAGGGTCAGAAAGGGGCAAGAGAGGGACAGAAAGAGGCAAGAGAGGTGCAGAAAGAAGCAAGAGAGGTACGGAAAGAAGCAAGAGAAGTGATGAAAGAAGAAAGAGCTTTAGAAAGAGTCAAGATGGATGCAGAAAGAAGCAAGAGAGGTGCAGAAAGAAGCAAGAGACGTGATAAATGAGACGAGAGGTGCAGAAATAATCAAGAGAGGTGCAGAGAAAAGCAAAAGCGGTACAGAAATAGTATGAAATATGCAAAAAGAGGCAGGGGAGGTGCAGAAAGAAGCAAGAGGTGCAGAAAGAAGCATGAGAGATACAAAAAAGCAAGAGAGGTGCAAATAGAGGCAATAGGTACAGAAAGGGGCAAGAGAGGGATGTATGACGTTACAAAGCATACTTTTACAACGCCTACCTTTACATCACAAGTTTTACAATGCATTCCATTACAACGCATAGTGCTTTTAGGAGCTGGATAGTGAATAGTTTAATTTACTATTCCAACTCCAGTCCCCGTGGATAGTAGGGAAGGTGTTGGATAGTACATTAAACCTATTCCCTATTCTAGAGCGCCCCCCAGCGCAATGCGTTGTAATGGTTTGCGTTGTAAAAGTTGCGTCGTAAAGGCACTGCGTGGTAAAAGTTGCATTGTAAAGGATGTTTACCGCAGGAGAGGTGCAGAAAGAGCCAACTGAGTTACAGAAAGAAGCACGTGAGGCACAAGAGTGGTGCAGAAAGAGGCAAGAGAAATACAGAAAATGGAAGAAAGGTGCAGAAAGAAGCAAGATAAGTGCAGAAAGAAGAAAGAGAAGTATATAAAGAAACACAAGAGTTGCAGAAAAAAGCGAAGTGTAGAAAGGAGAGGTGCAGAAAACGATGCAGATAGAGGAAAGAGAGGTGCAGAAAGAAGCTAGATAAATGCAAAAAGAAGCAAGAGAGATACAAAAAAGCAAGAGAGGTACACATAGAGGCAGGAGGTGCAGAAAGGGGCAAGAGAGTTACAGAAAGAGCCAACTGAGTTACAGAAAGAAGCAAGTGAGGTACAGAAAGAGTCAAGAGAGGTGCAGAAAGAGGCAAGAGAAATACAGAAAATGGAAGAAAGGTGCAGAAAGAAGTAAGATAAGTGCAGAAAGAAGAAAGAGAAGTATATAAAGAAACACGTGAGTTGCAGAAAAAAGCAAGAGAGGTGAAGAAAGAGCATGAAAGGTGCTCAGAGAAGCAAGAGAGATGCAGCAACAGGCAAGAGAGGTACAGAAAGAAGCAAGAGAGTCACAGAAAGAAGCAAGAGTAGTGCAAAAAGGGGCAAGAGTGTTGTATGAATAGGCAAGAGATGTGTAGAAAGAGGGAAAAAGGAGCAGAAAGTGGCAAGAAAAGTACAGAAAGAGGCAAGAGAGATACAGAAAACAGAAGCAAGAAAGGTACAAAAACAAGCAAGAGAGATGCAGATAGAAGCAAGAGAGGTGCTTAAAAAAGATACCAGGGTACAGAGAGAAGCAAACGAGGTGCAGAAAGATTCAGGAGAGGTGCAGACAAGAAGCACTAAAGGTGCAGAAAAGAAGCACAAGAGGTGCAGAAAGAGACAGAAAGGTGCATAAAGAGGAAGAAATGAGCTGGAAGAAGCAAGAGATGTACAGAAAGGAGCAGGATGGGTGCAGAAAGAAGAGCGTGAGGTACAGAAAGATGCAAGAGAGGTGCAGAAAGAGAAGAGAGTACAGAAAGAAATAAGAGAAGTGCATGGAGACGAAGAAAGGTACAGAAAGAAGCAAGAGAATTGCAGAAAGAAGCAAAAGAGTTGCAGAAAGAAGAGTGAGGTTCAGAAAGCGGCAATTGAGGTACAGAAAGAGGCAAGAGAGGTGCGGACAGAAGCAAGAAAGGTGTGGAAAGAAGCAAGAGAAGTGATGAAAGAAGAAATCTGCAGAAAGAAGCAAGAGAAGTGCAGAAAGAAGCAAGAGAAGTGATTAATGAGACAAGAGAGGTGCAGAAATAAGCAAGAGAGGTGACGAGAAAAGCAAAAGCGGTACAGAAAGAGGCAAGAGGCAAGGGAGGTTCAAAAAGAAGCAAGAAAAGTGAAGAAAGAAGCCAGAGAGGTGCAGGAAGAAGAGAGTGAGGGGCAGAGAGAGGCAAGTGAGGTGCAAAAAGAGGCAAAAGAGGTATGAAAAGAAGCACAAGAGGTACAAAAAGAAGCAAGATAGGTGCAGATAGAGTAAGAAAGGTGCAGAAAGAGGAAAGAAATGCTGAAAGATGCGAGAAGTGCAGAAAGAAGCAAGAGAGATACAAAAAAAGCAAGGGAGGCGCAAATTGAGGCAAGAGGTGCAGGACGAGACAAGAGAGGTGCAGAAAGAGGCAACTGAGTACAGAAAGAAGCAAGAGAAATACAGAAAGCGGAAGAAATGTGTAGAAAGAAGCAAGAGAATTACAGAAAGAAGCAAGAGAGGTGCAGAAAGAAGAGTGACGTTCAGAAAGAGGAAAGGGAGCTACAGAAAGAGGCAAGAGAGATACACAAAGAAGCAAGAGAGGTACAGAAAGAAGCTAGAGAGGGGCAAAAAGAAGCAATAGAAGTGATGAAAGAGACAAGAGAGTTGCAGAAAAAAGCAAGAGAGATGCAGAAAGAAGCAAGAGAGGTACAGAAAGAGGCAAGAGAAGTGCAGAATCGGGATGCAATGAGCAGAAAGAGGAAAGAGGTGAAGAAAGAAGCAAGAGAGGTGCAGAAAGAGGCAACAGAACTGCCGCTAGAAGAAAGTGCAGAAGGAAGCTGGAGAGGCACAGAAAGAAGCCAGAGAGGTACAGAAAGTGGCAAGAGAGGTATAGATAGAAGAAGAAATATACAGAAAGAAGCAAGAGAAAGGTAGAACAAGGCAAGAGAGGTACAGAAAGATGTTAGAGAAGTACAGGAAGAAGCAAGAGAGATGCAAAAAAAGTAGGTGCAGAGAGAAGCAAAAGATATACATAAAAAAGCAAGAAAGGTGAAGAAAGAGCATTAAAGGTGCTCAAAGAAGCAAGAGAGATGCCGCAACAGGCAAGAAAGGTACATAAAGAAGGGGGGCGTGGCCAACTAGCCAACTAGCCAACTTGGCGGACGTGTCTTACTAGAGCTCCGTCGCCTGAGACCCCTTGTTATCCTGCATGCCAGCCTGTTAGAGCGTTTTTTCGCCTTAGACCTGCCGTGAGAGTGTGGGAAAAGGTGTGAAACCTGCGCAGACCTGCGGTACAAAAAACGGAACTGCAGCGGGAAGGATTGTGGAGTGCAACCGAGACGCGGCCTGCCTGCAGTTAGGCGCGAAACTCCTCCCGGGGCCTGGTGACCGTTGGAGGGACCGGAGCCGCTGCCGAGGTACTGGGCGATATCTCTCCCTGGGCGCCCGCTCCAACTGGCGGCAAAGCGGCGCTTGCTCGTCTGGCTGGCCCGGAGATCTGCTGGCGTGGGCGGCCACTAGAGGACTACGGGCCCGTACTGGGGCCTGACATGGAGCTGCAGCGGAGGTGACGGAGTAACAAACAATCCAGGCCGGCGCCCACCGGCGGTCGTCCTGCAGGTGAAGAGACCCGGAGCCCTGACTCGTCGACCTCTGCCATCCGGGGCTTGCGAGACCCCGGGAGATCGTCTGCTCAAGCTGTTGCTGGCAGCAGAGGACTGGAGGGCCCCACGGTGACCTGGTGCGGAGCGGGGCCCGGACATACTGGGTAGGCCCTGAGACAAAGCTGATCCGAGCCGGCCTGGATCCCTGAAATACCGCCCCTTCACGTCTGAGGCTTGCGGGACACGGAGGACTGCTGCTGAAAACAGAAGCCTGTGAGGCAGCTTGGAAGACCGGTGAGGAGTGGGACCCGGACCCGGGGCGGACTGGGGAGGCCCCTAGGCGGTGCAGAGGATGTTGTTGCAGCCCAGGAGAGCCTGGAGCGGCTGAGGAGGAGCCGGGTGCTCTCTAGTGGTGAGGCAGAAGGGAGTGCCACGCTGCTGAACCCCTGTGGCCCCAGCTGCTACTAGACACTACAGACCTATAGTGGCTACCAGCGCTGGGCCCCTGCATTGGAGGGGTCGCCTTGCTAGGACTGTACGCGCTGCCGGCAGGGAGGTTCCAGAGGCCACGTGAACATCAGGGAACTGGGGCTGTGACACGCACGGGGGCCCCTAAGTGCACAGACAAGACGATTGGGGTGCCGCCCTTGGGTCTGTGGAAAACTGGGCGCCATCCTAGGATACAGATCACCGTCTCCACCTTTATAGCTAGCCTCCCCACCTTGAAAAGCAGCCCATGTTGACCACAAGAGACTCACTAGGAGCTTGAGGCCTGGCCCGGCTCCTCACGTGTGAGTTTGTGGGGCCACACACCGCGCCGACACTTGCATGGACAGCGCACAACTTAAAGCCCTGGAGCCATTACTGGGGTGGTCATAGAAATGAAAGCCAAGGGAGTCCCTCTGCATGCCAAGGAGGTGAAACAGAGCTGATGCGAGTGTGACAACCGTCGGGCAGACAAGCGACACCAGCAAACCACGCTCCGCTATTGCGACGCCTAGCGAGGATCGGGGCATCGCACCGCGATCGGAGCTCTGTCGAGTCGAGTGGGGAGGCCTGCTTCCCGGCCCTTACGCAGGGTCCTGTCACAAACGGTACAACCATTAGTGCGTAGGGCTTAGTGCGGATGCCTACGGCGCAACAACTGGCAATGGGCAGACTTCGAGACAAATCCCAGCAACGACAGCACGCGGCTGAGGATCCTGGCTGGCCTGGCGGACATCAGAGCGGGAGCATGGGACCGACTGCAGTCCTGCCCGCCAAAATGGATACTGTGCTGGCGGCGGTGGAGCGCATCGGAAACACACTGGAGCAAACCAAATCGTCACTGGAGCCTCGGATCGATAAGGTCACATCAGACTTTACCCTCCTACACGCTGACCACCGCAAACTGTCGGAGTCGGTTGCCACGCAGCGCCAGTCACTTCAGGAGTTGAAGCCGGTGGTACAAACACATGCCGCAGCACTTCAGGATGTCATGGACAGGCTGCATACACTGGAAGATCGCATCGAGGACGCGGAAGGGCGCTCCTGACGCAACAACGTACGGGTGGTGGGTCTGCCGGAGGGAGAAGAAGGGAAAGATCCGGAGCGCTTTTATCGAGAACTGGTTGCAGGAAATCCTACCCCCAGGAGTGCTGTCCCCACATTTTGCAATCAAACGAGCTCACAGGGTACCAACGCAGGTGCTGAGGCCGGGGGCCCGACCCCGCCCGTTCCTCTTCAAGCTCCTCAACTACCGGGACCGCGAAGTGGTACTGCGCGAGACTAGGAAACTGGAAGACCTTGCATTGCGGAACAGCCATGTGATGCTCTTTCCAGATTACACTGCAGCGGTGCAGAAACGGAGGAACACATATATGGCGGTGAAAAAGAAACTCGAGTTGCCTTACTCTTTGCTATTCCCCTCCCGCCTTAGCGTGATCTTGAAAGATGGCGCCAGATTCTTCGACACCCCTTCGGACGTCTGGGACTAGCTGGAGGAGACTGGTCAGTCGGTGGGAGCGCGCCCCACAGACTCGGAAGCCGGTGGATGGCAGGAGCAGCAATCGCAGAAGCGGAGGAGGGGGGCCGCCGAGGCCCGGGCCCTGCTGCGCCAAGCCCATAGAAACGGAGAATGGAAAGGCAAGACGCTCTTAATGCGGTGGCGACACTGGGAGTGGTGAATGCCGCTGGCCACATAGACTCCCAGCCACACAGGGAACTGTATACCAGTGGCTCCTCGTCCCCATCTACAGTGATTTCTGAAGATTTTAACATGCCGGTGGTGACGCCCCAAACGGCAAACCAACTCATGTGACAAACTGCTGGTCCCGGTAGACTCATCGGGGACCCCACCCCTGAATACACAGTTCATTGTATCCTTTCTGTATAAGTGCTGTACCTGATGCTGTATCTGCTGGGGGAAGGGGAGTTACCTGATATATACGCGCATGCGGCTCCGCGCTGATCAGTGAGTACTGCTGTTAACCTGTAGTGGAGGCACTAGACACCTGCTTAGCCTCCGGTCTCCGTTCCAATTGACCCGCGTGGGCCATACGCGCCTACCCACACTAGGTCCCTTCTGCGCTTTTACTTGATAGATCAGGGGTCTGCGGCTGGGGCGGGTGCTAATTGGGTCGTTGGCAACACAATCACCCAGACAGCCACTGCGCTGACTTCCCACCTTCCTACAGGGTGAATCTTGTTAAAGTTTGGACGTACGCCCGCAGGGGCCTCGCCCTTATAGTTCAAATGTTATTTACAAATGTTTACTGTTTAGAATGCGGCACATTGACCTCCTCCTACATCCAGACATTGTCCGTTGCCCCCCGGGAGGTGCTCCCCCGGCAACGTGAGGATACGTCTTACGCAGACACATGACATACACTAATATACTGACATGGAATATCCGCGGTATGCACACACCGGCGCGGCACTATTCAATCTTCTCCTACCTACAGAGACACGAGGCGGGGATTGCCCTTCTCCAGGAGACACATATGACGCAACACGAGCTTGATAAGCTCCGGAGGCGCTGGTGGGGACAAATTCATGGTACCACCTTCTCTGCACATGCGTGTGACACGTTGATATAGGTGAGAGCAGGCGTCCCATTCATCTGCAAAGACGTAAGGGTAGACCCAGAGGGGAGGTATTGCCTACTGCAGGGAGCATTAAATGGCCAGGAAATCCTGTTAGGGTCGCTCTATGCCCCAAATTTGGACCAGGCCTCCTTCCTAGAGTCACTGAATCAGGTCCTGCCCCTTATGCTGGTCTCCCCTGGCTGTTAGGTGGGGACTTCAATATGGTATTAGACGTGCGATTAGACCGCTCCTTTCCCCCACTCCGAGCCACAACAGTGGCGTCCAATGCGCAGGCGTACAGGGACTGGCTTGCACACTGGGAGGTGCAAGACTTATGGCGTGTGCAGCACCCCACAGACAAAGTATATTCTTATTACTCCTCAGTGCATGACCTGCATGTCAGATTAGACGGGATCATTGGCACCCAGTCGCTGCTCCCCCTAATTACTGAGTCGGAATACTTGGGGAGAACACATTCTGATCATAACCCACTGCGGTTCTGTTTGGGCCGGGAGACGGGTCTCTCGCCGGTGCCCACACGGAGGCTGCAGCCTGCCGCACTCGAGGACCCTGAGTTTCCCTCTTCGCTGGGCACTGCCGTCCTTGACTATTTTGAGATTAATGTGGGGTCTGCGAGCAGTGCCGCGGTGGAATGGGACGTGCACAAGGTAGCCATTCGGGGACACTGCTTAGGAGCCACATGGAACTTACGCAAAACACTGTCCACCACACTCACAAGCCTGGAAAATGATCTCATACAGTATGGAGGGCGAAGGGACTGGAGACCATGCGCATGTGCTAGGAGGCCTGCGTGCTAAACATGCAACTCTTATGGAGCAGCAGAGGTGTCATAACTACACGGCGCACACAGCCCGAACGCACGCCAGGGTGGATAGGGCTGGCAGACTCCTGGCCTGGTTAATACAAAGAGAAGGACGGGGTGCCCCAATAGATGCTCTTCGCACGGCGGAGGGAGCGATGGTATACACACAGCACGAGATACACGGTGCCCTGGTTGGTCATTACACGCAACTATATAAGGCTCGCGGAGTTGGTCCTCGGCATGCGTTAGAACGTTTTCTGGACTCGGTCATCTTGCCCGAGGTCTCGGAGGAACACCAGAGTGTCCTCAACGCGCCCCTCATGCTGGAAGAAGTAGGAGATGCGATCCGGTCCCTGGCGACTGGGAAGACGCCGGGACCTGGCGGCCTGCCTGCCGAATACTATAAGGCCTACGGGATACCCTGGCGCCCCTGCTCCTTAACCTCTACAATGAAGCAATTGATGAGGGATCGCTACCACTGTCCATGCGGGAGGCCTTCCTGGTCTCATTACCTAAACCAGATAGAGACCCAACAAATCACGGCTTCTATAGACCATTGGCAATGCTCAATGTTGATTACAAGATCCTAGCGAAGCTTACTGCCGACAGGCTAGCTCTGGTGGTCCCGCATCTTGTGCACACAGATCAAAATGGGTTTGTGCCGTCCACATCCTTGAACCTTAGACTTTTCTTTCGTATAGCGGCGGAGGCAACGGAGAAATGGCCCAGAGCGGGATGCCTAATACTTGACTTAGAAAAGGCTTTTGACTGCCTGGAATGGGGGAACTTGGCCGAGGTCCTGCTGAGATTTGACCTGCATACCGAAACAGCTAGCTCAATTACTGAACCAGTTCGCAGAAATCTCTGGGCTTGGGGTAAATGTGGCCAAGTCCTGCCTATACGCGTTCGAGGGCGTAGTGGCAGATCCGGAGTACTGTCTGGGAGACACGAGAGTGCAATGGAAGGCTGACACCTTTAAGTATCTGGGGATCCAGATTCACCATCAACCAGCTAACCTATTTGACAGTAACCTAGGCCGGGCGGTGACAGCGCTCAGATCTCAGATGAACTTTTGGTCCACACTTCTGTTGACAATCACTGGCAGAGTAGCCCTTGCCAAAATGGTCATGCTTCCCCGGCTCCTCTACTACTCCGTCAATCTGCCATTATTTATCCCGGCCCCCTTCTTCTCCAAGCTTGACGTGCTCCTACGGGATCTCATTTGGGGCGCGTCCCGACACCGACTGGCACTGACGAAACTGTTTCTGCCAAAAGACAGGGGAGGACTGGCGGCCCCTTGCTTTGAGCACTACTACCTGGCTGCACAGTTACAATGGATTGCCCGTTGGCTGGCTGATAAAGGAAGGGAAGACACTGCTACGATTGAGCCGCCGTACTCCTTGGGCCGGCTCACCAGGCTTTTTCACCCGCTGACGGCACCTGAGAAACCCACCCCGCCACTGCTGGCGGTGGCGTACAAATGTTTCCGCAGAGCTTTAGTCCTCACCCGAAAGGTGGTGCCTTACGTGCCAGCTATACCCTTGGAGGGCTCTCCAGGGAGTGGGGAGGCTGTCACGCACCCCATGCAGGAGCACTGGAGCGATGCGGACATCCGAACACTGGGTGACCTCTTTAGAGATGGAGCGCGAGTGGCCTATGAAACGCTGGTAACTGAGGACGGGCTACCTCCTGGGGGGTTCCTGCTGCATCGCACACTTGTAGCGAAAATGGCTGCCAAATGGGGGGACATGGTGGCAGAGCCTGACAGCACCTAACCGTACAATATCTGCACGTTATGGGGAGGGGCAGGCACTTGGTCCGTTGGTTTGCTGCATCGCTCAGAGCCCACACGGAGATGACCTTGACTCCACTTAGAGGCAAGTGGGAACGTGATATGGGGGCTGACGGATAAGGAATGGGAAAGAGATCTTAAAAGCCCGGTGCGCATTCCCCGAAATATGCGCTTCCACCAGATACAGCTCTTCATTGTCCATAGAGCCTACCTCACTCCGGAGCTAATCAATAGATACTTCCACCGTTCAGATGCGGCCTGTCCTAGGTGCGATGAGCTGGACGCAGGCCTTGTCCACATATTGTAGAGCTGCCCTACACTGGGTGTTTACTGGAATACGATTAGTGATATACTTGGGATATGCACGGGACAACACATTCCCTTTTACTGGCCCGAATATGTCTTGCATCACTTTAAGAGATCACCCAAAGATAAGGCATCTTCCAGTTTTTTGGATTTAGGTTTAGTGGTGGCTAAGCGCCTTCTCACGAAGAAGTGGAAGGCGCGCAAACCTCCTGCTGTGCATGCATGGGTCTTTTCTCTTCAGGCATTGGCCCGGACGGAATGGATAGCAATACGGAGGGAGGAAACGACGGGGCTCCGGAAAGAACCTATGGCGGAACATTGGGGACACATGCTCAATACCCTACAGCTGCCGGGAGGGAATAGAACCTCTGCTGCTACAGAGGCTTAAGTAGATAGACGGAGAGGCTCGGGCACGCTGTGAGATACTTCCATGTCCAGATAACATACTATGCAACATCACAGCCTTTAGATACATGGGTCTGAGACGCATAATCGTTCACTGAAACAGGAGCAGGAGAGGGGGGGCTGCCGAATACAGAGGGGGATTTGGGGACGGGGGAGGAGAATCAGCATGAATGAATGCGAGTATTTTGCCGCTACTGTTTGAGTATTGTTAAACGTTATCTTATTGTCCAAAGTTTAGATAACTTTCATTTCTAGATGCATGTTTATAGCGAAGTGTTCCACCACAGAAGTGCACTATTGTGCTGGAATGAACTAGAGACTGTCATGAACACTTGTAGAAGACGTAGGACTGAGTCTCATGAGTACTTGTCAGACCTATGCACACAGACCCCGCCTTAGTGGTGCTGTCAGCATGGAAACATCATCCCATTTCGTATTGTTTTGAGATGTTTGTTTGTTAGAAAGGTGGGAATGAAATGTCATGTTGAACTAATCATCCTTCAATAATGTACATTGTAAAACATAAAATGCTAATAAACAGATTTGACAAAGAAAGAGAGGTACAGAAAGAAGCAAGAGAGGCCCAGAAAGACGCAAGAGAGGTGCAAAAATGGCAAGAGTGGTGCATAAATAGGCAAGAGAGATGTATAAAGAGGAAGAAAGGAGCAGAAACAGGCAAGAGAGGTGCAGAAAACAGAAGCAAGAGAGGTGCAGAAAGAAACAAGGGAGGGGAAGAAAAAAGAGACCACAATGCAGAGAGAAGCAAGTGAGGTGCAGAAAGATTCAAGAGAGGTGCAGAAAAGAAGCACTAAGGGTGCAGAAAAGAAGCATAAGAGGTGCAGAAAGAGAAAGGTAGGTGCAGAAAGAGTAAGAAAGGTGCTGAAAGAAGCAAGAGAGGTACAAAAAGAGGCAGGAGGAGTGCAGAAAGAAGACAGTGAGGTACAGAAAGAGGCAAGAGGGGTGCAAAAAGAGACAAGAGAGTACAGAAAAACAAGAGAAGTGCATGATGAGGAAGTAAGGTACAGAAAGAAGCAAAGAATTGCAAAACGAAGCAAAAGAGTTGGAGAAAAAAGAGAGTGAGGTTCAGAAAGAGACAAGAGAGGTACAGAAAGAGGCAAGAGAGATGCAGAAAGAAGCAAGGAATGTACAGACCAAAGCAAGAGAAGTGATGAAAGAGAAAAGAGCTGCAGAAAGAGTCAAGATAGATGCACAAAGAGGCAAGAGAGGTGCAGAATGAAACAAGAGAAAATATGAAAGAGATGAGAGGTGCAGAAAGAAGCAAGAGAGGTGCCAAAAAAAGCAAGAGCTGTACAGAAAGAGGATGACATACGCAAAAAGAGGCAAGGGAGGTGCAGAAAGAAACAAGAGGCACAGACAGAAAAAAGACCTACAGAAAGAGGCAAGATGGATGCAGGCAGAAGTAAAGATGAGATGCAGAAAAAGGTGCAGATAGAAATAAGATAGGTACAGAAAGATATCAAATATATGCAGAATGAAGCAAGAGAGGTGCAGAAAAAAACAAGAGAAATGGAGAAAAAGACCAGAGCGGTGCAGAAAGAAGCAAGAGAGGTCCAGAAAGAAGCAAGAGAAGTGCAAGAGAAGAGAGCTACAGAAAGAGTCAATATGGATGCAGAAAGAGGCAAGAGAGGTGCAGAAAGAAGCAAGAGAGGTGCAGAAAGAAGCAAGAGAGGTGCAGAAAGAAGCAAGAGAGGTTCACAAAGAAGCAAGAAAGGCAAAGAAAGAAGTGAGAGAGGTGTTGAAAGAAGCAAGAAATGTGCACAGAGAGGAAGGAGAAATGCAGACTAAAGCATGAGAGGCACAGACAGAAGCAAGGGAGGTGCAGAAAGAAGTAAGTGAGGTACAGAAAGAGGATGAAATGTATAGAAAAAGGCAAGAGAAGTACAGAAAGAGGCAAGAGAAACACGGGTAGAAGAAAGAGCTGTAGAAAGAGTCAAGATGGATGCAGAAAGAGACACAAGAGGTACAGAAAGAAGAAGAAAGGTGTAGAAAGAAGCAAGAAAGGTGCAGAAAGAAGCAAGAGAGGTGCATCAGAAAGCAAGAGAAGTGCAGATAAAATCAAAAGAGGTATAGGAAAAGGAAGAAATGTGCAGAACGAGGCAAGTGAGGTACAGAGGGAAGCATGAGAGGTACAGAAAGAAGAAAGAGAGGTACAGAAAGAGGTAAGAGAGGTGCAGAAAAAAGAGGAAATGTACAGTTAGCAAGAGAAAGGCAGAAAAAGGCAAGAGAGGTGCAGTACGATGTTAGAGAGGTGCGTAAAGAAACAAGAGAAGTGCAGAAAAAAGCAAGAGAGGTGCAGAGAGAAGCAAAAGATGTACAGTAAGAAGAAAGAGTGGTGAAGAAAGAGGACGGAAGATGCTTAAAGAAGCAAGAGAGATGCTGCAAAGGGAAAGAGAGGCACAGAGAGACGCAAGAGAGGTACAGAAAGAAGAAAGAGATGTACAAAAAGTGGCAAGAGTGGTACATAAAGAGGCAAAAGAGGTATAGAAAGAGGAAGAAATATGCAGAAATGGCAAGAAAAGTGCAGAAATAAGCAAGAGAGATGCAGAAGAAAGAAGCAAGAGAGGTGCAGAAAAAAGCGAGAGTGATGCAGAAAAAAGAGACTTAGGTGCAGAGAGAAGCAAGTGAGTTGAAGAAAGATTCAGGAGAGGTGCAGCAAAGAAGTTCTAAAGATGCAGAAAAGAAGCACAAGAGGTGCAGAAAGAGAAAGAAAGGTTCAGAAGGGAAAAGAAAGGTGCTGAAAAAGCAAGAGGGGTACAGAAAGAGGCAAGAGGAGTGCATAAAGAAGAGAGTGAGGTACAGAAAGAAGCAAGAGAGGTGCAGAAAGAGGCAAGTGAGTACAAAAAGGAGCAAGAGAAGTGCATAGAGAAGCAAGGGAAGTGACAAAAGAGGAAGAAAGGTGTAGAAAGAAGCAAGAGAATTGCAGGAAGAAGAAAAAGAGGTGCAGAAAGAAGATAGTGAGGATCAGCATGAGGCAAGAGATGTGCAGAAAGAAGCAAGAGAGGTACGGAAAAAAGCAAGAGAAGTGATCAAAGAAGAACGAGCTACAGAAAGAGTCAAGATGGAGGTAGAAAGAAGCAAGAGAGGTGCAGAAAGAAGCAATAGATGTGATGAAAGAGACAAGACAGGCCAAAATAATCCAGAGAGGTGCCAAAAAAGCAAGAGCGGTACAGAAAGAGGAAGAAATATGCAGAAAGAGGCAAGGGAGGTACAGAAAGAAGCAAAAGAGGTACAGAAAGAAGTGAGAGAGGTGCAGAAAGAGGGAAGAGAAGTGCATAAATATGAAAGTGCTGCAGAAAGAGGCAAGATGGATGCAGGAAGAAGTAAGAGAGGTGCGGAAAGGTAAGAGGTGCCGATAAAAGTAAGAGTACAGCAAGAAGCAAAATATATGCAGAAAGGAGCAAGAGAGGTACAGAAAGAAGAAAGAGAAATGCAGAAAAAGGGAAGAGGTGTGCAGAAAGAAGCAAGAGAGGTGCAGAAAGAAGCAAGAGAGGATCAGAAAGAAGCAAGAGAAGTGCAGAAAGAAGTAAGAGCTACAGAAGGAGTCAAAATGGATCCAGAAAGAGCCTAGAGATGCAGAAAAAAGCAAGAAAACTGCTGAAGGAAACAGGAAATTTGCAGACAGAGGCAAGAGAGGTACAGAAGGAAACATTGGTGGTGCAGAATGAGGAAGAAAGGTACAGAAAGAAGTAAGTGAGGTACAAAAAGAGGATGAAATGTATAAAAAGAGGCAAGAGAAGTGTAGATAGAAGCAAGAGGAGTTCAGATCGAGAAAGAGAAGTGCAGACATAAGAAAGAGCAAGAGAGGTCAGAAAGAAGCGAGAGGTGCATAAAAAAGCAAGAGAGGTGCAGAAAGAATTAAAAAGTGTTCAGAAAGAGGTAAGGGAGGTACACAGGGAAGCAAGCAAGGTACAGAAAGAACCAAGAAAGGTACAGAAAGAAGCAAGAGAAGTGCAGAAAAAGGCTAGAGAGGGGACCAAAAACACAAGAGAGGTGCAGAAAGATGCAAGAGAGGTGAAGAAAGAGGCAAGAGAGTTGCAGAAAAAAGCAAGAGAGGTGCAGAGAGAAGCAAAAGATGTACAAAAAGAAGCAAGAGAGGTGACGGAAGTGGATGAAAGGTGCTTAAAGATGCAGAAACGGGCGAGAGAGGGCCAGAAAGAAGTAAGAGAGGTATATAAAGAAGCAAGAGACTTGCGAAAAGTAGCAAGAATAGTGCATAAATAGGCAAGTGAGGTTCAGAAAGAGGAAGAAAGGTACAGAAAAAGGCAAGAAAAGTGCAGAAAGAGGCAAGAGAGGTGCAGAAGAAAGAAACAAGAGATGTGCAGAAAGAAGAAAGAGAGTTTTGCGCACCATTAGTACCAAGTGAATACCCACATTTAGCAATAAGTAACAGGAGACTATTCCAGCTTTGCAAAGGGCCTTCCGCCGTGCTGTAGCATGTGTCGCTGCATTTTTGGTAACGTTCGAGACGTTTGAGTTAGAAACAAGGTTGTTTTTTGTTCAAATCTACAGAATAAGCAGCAGATGATGGAGTATGTGGTAAAGGCAGAAAATGTATAATTATGCGAAAATCGGCGCTACCAAACAATATCATAATTCCAGTGACCCTGCTAATACCTGTAAATAGGTCCAGAAGGGCTCCTCTGTGGTTGCTTATTTTGTGTGTCTCATTGAGTTCATAGTTTAGCTTCTATGGAAATTAGGAAGACTAAACCTACGGTTACCCCGCCACAACACAGAGTACCACACCATATAATTACTCTCAATAACACATAATCCCCCTCCACATATTTCCTATACACTAAATACCACATACTTTCTATCCACATAATTTCACTGCACAGCATACCATATAATTCTACTACACACAATGCACATCCACTCCACTTCAAAAGACATTAGTAAAAATCTTTTACATTTTCAACACCAATAGCTCTAGCTCTCGCAAATGTGAGACCTATTGCATTGCAAATGCTTGTTTAACTAGTAGTTGTGGTGGAGAAAGGGGGCTATGCCTCCAACCAGCTATCAGGAATTCTTCTGTGTAGGATTTACATGAGTTACCAGGAGGGCTTCTTGGCCCCCAAAGTCCCTCAGTAGTAAAGTGGACTTCATCCCCCAACCAGTAGTGTTCCAGGAGGCGCGTTTGCAGAGTGGTGGAGAAAGGTGGGAATGGCCTCTGAAGACCTCTTCGCAAGCCCACTCTGTGGGACGTACTGGAGGTAACAGGGGGAAACTGCCCTTTATTTTACTTTATTAAAATGTTTGGAGGGGGGCTGTGCACACCTCTCCTGAGGCTCTTCTTGACCCGACGACCTCATACTCCGGAGCATGGCCACATCCTATTTTTGTTTATCAAAATTGGGTAGGGGGAGTCTGCGCGGCCTCCCCTACCCTGGCCATTTTCAGTCGTGGGGAACCCATCCCTTAGGGCCCGACCATTTTTTTATATAGCTATATATACATATATATATATATATATATATATATATATATATATATATATATATATATATAATATATTTGGATTGTTTTCTTAGAATTATATGAAGATTGGCACCTCATCACTTTTATTTTATCCTGTGTGTTATCAAGTATTGATATTTGATTTAATTAACCTATGTTATAACTGAACATTCATTAAGAAAGTTATAGAAAAACATCTTGGCAAATGAAAATACTGAATTATTACCTAATGTAATGAATCTCTCTGCATTGCAATTATACCTCCTTTGAACAGGAACATCATCGTTATATGAGAAGACTGTGATGATAGTCAAACTTATGAAGTGTCTAATTTCCTGGCAGTGGGGGACCACCCATAACTACCTTTACAAGAGCAGCATAAAAGGTAAGTAAATGTATATTTGTGTTAAGTTGACATTCCATTAAAATATTAAAAGGGGTGGTAAAGAATACTTTCATTGAATTCTGTCATTTTCATCTGAGCAGTCATAGAGTTGCCTTTTAAAAAATGGGCTGGAAAGATTGACATGAATCCTATACAATCAATTGAAAATGGTGGTATCCTAATCTCTGCATTAAGATGTCAGCACCTGTATTATTAAGACTCTCTCTAGTCTTCTTAGCCGGGGTTATTTTATTGAGTACTTAGAAACTATTGGTAATAGGAAACCCTGTCTTTAAACCTGAGTGTGCTTGAAGACTTCAAACACCCTCTCTATACATTCTTGAGAAAACAGCATTTATACACCACAAAGAGAGTGTCGCAACTTCCTAACTGGTTATATGCTTTTGCTTCATCCATTAAGAGAAGGTTCAGGCCACTCCTCTCAGTAACCATGGTGCCACCCTACAAGTAAAAGATGTCAGGTGATAACTGGAGAAAGACCAAATTAAGAGAGAAAATCCACGAAAGGCAGAAAAATCATCCTTGGTGATATTGACAGTGCTTGATAGCAGAAGATAAATAACACAGAAGTTGATAAATAAGGCACCAGAACCACACAGAATAGGGGTTAAGAACCCAGTGTAAGTTTCCAGAACAGTGAATTCCAGAAATGATCCAGCTGTAGAAGAAGTAGAGTGAAAACATGCACAAAAAGGTGGTTAAGTGGGAAAAGAATGCAATTAAAATTTAAGGAAATGTACTTGTTGCAATATAATCTTCTCTAAACTGAGCCTTTTCAGATATAATCTAGGCCGGAATTACATCACAGGAAAAAAGCTTAGTGCCATCTTAGGTTGGGAACTTTAGGTAAGAAACATGGGAAAAGGAACCATTTTTGAATGACATATGTAAAACAAGTCACATCCACGTCTTGAGGGATAGAGCATCTCTCAAGAACAAGAACCATCTATTTGACATTGATCCTCTATTATAAGCTACAATCTGACTGCCACCCATTCAGGGATGTATGATGCGACATCGCAAACGTTTACATCGCATCCCTTTACATCGGCGTCTTTACATTGCATGCACATGTACCATGCAATCATTCACCATGCAAACCATTACTTAGTTTACGCATTCAAACACATGAAAAACACATTTACAATGCACACAAACATGCATGGTTTAACATCGCATTTGTTTGTCAAATACCCCCTACATAACACACACTAGCCGAAAACCCTAAAAAGTACCCTACACTTCCCTAAACCCTAAGCCCTAATCTCCAGACACTGCCCAAAACCCTAAACACTGCACTGTCAGCACCATCCCCACCTCCCCTAACCCCTAAACACTACACTGTCAGCACAATCCCCAACCACTGCCCTAAACCCTAAACACTAATCTCCAAACACTGCCCTAAACCCTAAACACTACACTGACAGCACAATCCCCAGCCACTGCCCTAAACCCTAAACACTACACTGTCTGCAAAATTTCCAGACACTGCCCTAAACACTAATCTCCAGACACTGCCCTAAACCCTAATCTCCAGACACTTCCCTAAACCCTAATTTTCACACACTGCCCTGTACTCTAAACACTAAATTTGAAGCCCCCTTACCTCTTGCTCCTTGCATCGTCCCAGTGCTCCTCCGTCTTTTCCCCGGTGCTTGTCCGTGCAGCCCGCCTCGCGTCCCTTACACCACATACGATCTAAAAGCATAATCGTGTTAAATGCGCATGCAATGTAATGGTGCGCGGCATAATGGTCTGCATCCTTTTTTTTTTTTTTTTTTTATTATACCAGGCGTAAGAAAACAGGATGCATTTACAATAATACAATAATGTTACAAAATATAAAACAAATCAGATAAGATAATACAGCAGTACTAATAAATCACAGGTTTTTCAGATTCAAAGAATGATTCCAGGAAACAAAGAAGATAACTTCAAAAAATAAGGTTGTAACGCAATGCAAATAGACCCAAAAAATCGTTTGTAGGTATTTCCAGCAATCAACCAATACCACTGGGGATAATACAATTTTTCCATTCAGTTATTGGTAGCCAAAGTGTATCTCCACGTAGCTTAGATTGTATCCCTCTTGTTTCAAATATTGCAATTTCATATCTATAAGCTGCCAAAAAGCGTGCTAGCCACATCTGGAAGCTTGGAGGATCTACGTCTTTCCATCTTGCGGATAGAAGTATCCTAAATACAGCCATGCCAATAAAAACTAATCTTTCTTCAGTTTTTTTCAAATTTAAAGTATGGTCATGGCCAAGTAAAAATAAAGTTTCCGATTCTGGTATTTTGTGCCTAAAAATTTCTTCCCAAAAGGAGTTTATCATGTTTTTAATTAAGGTCAAATCAGGACAAGTGTAAAACATGTGGGTGAGAGTTGCCGGCCCTTGAGTGTACCTAGGACATAAGTCGTTCTCGCGTTTACCCCATGCAAATAATTTAGCAGGGGTAAAAAATAGGTCAAAAGCAGTCTTTTAAAGTTGTGCTTTGAGATTACTCGCCATCAGTAGCTTTTGACTCATGTTTAATACTTTGTTGATATCTACATTCGGATTATTCAATTTTAGTGCCCACTTTCTTTCTGTTTTATCAAGATCGTCATTCTTCATACTTAAAAGAATCTTATATAAAGTTCCAATTCTAGTGTTTGATCTAGATATTGCATCCATAATTTCAAGTTTATATAAGCAAATTAGTGATTCTTTAGCTTTTAGTGTAGCAAATATCTGTGCAAACTTCAGAAAATCTCCGTTAGGTAAATTGTATTTGGCTTTTAAAGCTAGGAAGGTTGTATCATAGTCATTTATTAGAAGGTCGCCTATTGTCCTAATTCCTAGTTTTGCCCATTGTTTTAAAAAGCCAGCTAAATCCTGTCCCTGAATAGCATTAGAGTGCAAAAGTGGTGTATATCGATTAATTTTCTCAATTTGGGTATATTTAGCAATTTTATTCCAAGTTTTCCAAGCATTCATCATAATTTCTCCTTTAAAATCTTTATAATTTCTTGTCTCGGTCTTTCGCAGTAGTAAACCTTTTGCCTCCTGACCTACCAAAAGTTCATATATTGAGGGCATTTCAGCAGAGTCCTCTACATTCTCTAGATTATATCCTTTAATCATAGGCGTAAGTTGTTTTATCTGTGCTGCCCAGTAATATAATATCATGTTGGGTATGGTAAGACCACCTTTATCAACAGGAAGAGATAATAACTCCAGAGATCTTCTAATCTTTCCATTCTGCCACACAAACTTAGATATGAGTGAGTTGATTAGCATTAATATTTCTTGTTTAATAGCTAATGGTATTGCTCGAAACAGGTAGAGGCATCTAGGTAACGTATTCATTTTAACATAGTTGACTCTCCCTATAATGGAAAGATGAAGGCTATTGACCCTTTCAAAATCCTTCTTAATTTTTTTTACTAATGGGTCAAAGTTGATTTTTGGGATTAGCTTAGTATTTGCACAAATTTCAATGCCCAGATATGTGGCTTTTTCAGTTCTTCGTGGGTCCATGCAAACTGTGTTAGCTGTGCTTATAATAATCGTCTTTCCCTTATTGAGAGAATATCCGGAATAAGGCCCAAATTCAGAAGTAATTTCCTCTATTTCACAGATAGCTTCTGTCGGTTCAGATGTGATAATCGCGATGTCATCAGCGTAAGCCAGCATTTTTGTTTCGAAGTGATGGCTAACAACAGGTTTAATATTAGTGCTTTCTAGTAGTTTTAGAATGAGAGGATTAATGTATAATGCAAATAGTAAAGGCGAGCATGGGCAGCCTTGTCTAGTACCTCTTGTTATGTTGATATATCCAGAAAAAAGTCCGGCTGCCAAGACTTTTTCTTTGGGACGGTGATACATTGATTTAATTGAATTAATAAATTTGGGGCCAAAATTATTCCGCATCATAACTTCCCAGAGAAAATTCCAGGTAACACGATCAAAAGCCTTCTCAGCATCAAGTAGGATCATCGACATTCGTTCCCCCCTGGCAGTCATGGCATCGAATAGGGCAATTGCCCTGCGGATGTGATCTGTAGTTCCCTTCCCAGGAATGAAGCCATGCTGCCAAGGGGAAGCGAGCTGTTCAACGACCCCACTGAGTCTGAGCGCTAAGATTTTTGCATATAATTTAGAGTCCGAATTGATAAGAGATATAGGGCGATACGAGGTAAGCTGTTCAGGAGATTTTCCCTTTTTAGGAAAGACGATTATATTAGCTTCCTCCCAAGACATTGGAGGTATACCATTAAATTGTATCCCAAGAAACAAATCATGTAGAATAGGTGTTAATTGATGACTAAGTAGCTTAAATAACTCAATCGGTATCTTATCGGGACCTGCTGCTTTGCCAGATGCCAGTAATGATAATGCGGCGCTGACTTCCGTGAGTGTGATTTCTTTTTCAAGATCCTCCTTTGTATCGTCATCTAATAATTTCGTGGCCTCGGGATTACTAAGAAAGTGTTTTAAGTAGATTTTTGTATCCTCCTCAGAACTTATAGTATCCTCAGTATACAACTTCTGATAATACCTCTGAAACTGAGAATTAATTTTGGTCGCTTGAGTAAAGGTCTGCCCGTTTTCAACTATATTAACGATATCTCTCCTTGCAGTTTTTTGCCGTGTATTAAGTGCCAGTTGTCTGCCCACTTTCTCTCCACTTTCATATACTTGTTTTCTATGTGACTGATATGTCTGGGCAGCTTTCTGGCTGAGTTTGGAATTCAGCTCTGATTTCAGTATTGCTACCTGCATCATCACATGACTTGTATCTTGTCTTTGCCTAATTTTGAGGATATGTTCTTCCTCAGCTTTAGCTAAAGCTGCTATTTTTGTTTCATATTCTTTTTTCCCTATTCCTAATTTTAGATTGATAATTAATAGTTTCCCCCCCTTAAAGCAGCTTTATAAGTATCCCAAACAATATTTCTTGATGCACTGAATCGATTCATATTGAAGAACTCCTCAGTCCAAACCTTAATATGATCAATGTATTCTTTGTTGCATAGTAGTTTCCTATCAAAGGACCATGTTGTTTTTTTAATACAATTAGTATCATAATCAATTAGCAGTATTAAGGAATTATGATCTGATATTGTTTTTGGGAGTTTGTTTATACACGAAGAAGATGTTAAATCCTTAGAAATAAAGATGTAATCTATTCGTACATATTTTTGGTGGGGATGCGAGTAGTATGTATAGCCAGGGTCTATTGGATTGTTCTGCACCCAAATATCGGTTAGCCCAAGGCTACTTATTAGGCTATTAATAGCGCGATAAACCTTCGGTTTCCGGCCTATATACTTAGGTTTAGTTGTACATGGTAACAAGGGTGGCATTAAGGAGATGTTAAAATCGCCACAAAAAATTAACGGACCTCGCCACATGGCTAGTTCTATTTCCAAAGTTTCAAAAATTATGGGGTCGTCCTGATTTGATCCATAAACAGTGCATATCGTAATTCCATTTGCCAGTTTGGCGATTGCCCACCTTCCATGTGCATCAGATGAAAAACGTGTTCCTTGCCCATGACAATTCTTAACCAATATTGCAACCCCCCTAATATTTGTTGTTTGAGATGATGTCACTATTAGATTATATCCTTTAAATCTTAGTAGCGCTCTTTTACTCCAGGGGATATGAGTCTCTTGCAGGCACAGAATGTCTACAGGGTATAGTTTAAGTAATTCCTCCAGTCGTGACCGTTTATCTCTAGCCAACAGACCTCCTCAAATTTCCCTAGTTTGTATACTAAGCTTACCCATTGTTAATGTAGTGGTTTTGGCTATTAACATTGCTCAAATAGTGCTCCATATGCATGTACTGCTGTATCTTTTCCACAATTGATCTTGTTCCTGTTATTACACCTGTTTTTTTTCCATTTTCTGCTTCCCCCCTTCTTCCTGCCCCCCACTCCCTCTTCGTTGTCCCCCAACCAGAGTCTGTGTGATGAGGTTGCTGCTCTTCTACTGAACTACCTTACCATAAATAGAGAAAGAGAATCACAGAAAAAGAAAAAGAAAAAGAAAAAGAAAGAAAAAGAAAGGATTCTATATCACATATCATTTCATATCATGACATATATCATAACTGTATTCATCCTATCGTAGTACATCTCTAATCTATGCCTAGGCGCACTAATCAGTCTTTCAGTTCAATCGAACAAAACACATTCTTAAAGCATCGAGAGAAATGGTGAGAAATAAAAACATATCTGATCCTATCCTTTAGCTGCGCCCTCATAGTTCTTGTAGAATGTAAGTTATTATTGTGGTCATCATCAAGACTTATGTCCCAAATGAAGGAGATTCTATCTAAGATATTTCATCCAGATATGCTTTTGCTTTTATCTCCGACTGAAAAAACTTTGTATGACCTCGATGGACAATCTTAAGGCTAGCAGGGTTATTCAAAAACGCCAAAGCACCCTTCTCTTGAAAAGATTTGATCATCATTCGCAACCTCCAGCGTCTTTCAACGGTTGCGTGGCAGAAGTCAGGTCTTGAGAAGAAGGAAAATCCATTGCAAGTTATTTTGCGATCTGGTCTCGCTTTCTCTGCCACCACTTGTCTAAGTAGAAAATTGCCAAAATATACTAAGACAGCATGTGGATATATCCCTGGTTTCGGTGGTGGATTAAAGGGGACTCGATGAGCCCGTTGGATTTCAACTTCCCAGTTCCAGTTCTGTATTTCAGGCATAGCCTCACTGAAAAGTTTAATAATGAAAGCTCGCATATTCTCCTCCTCAACTTTCTCTGGTACCCCCAAGATGCGAAGATTATTACGACGCTGCCTATTTTCAAAATTTTCAAGCTTCCATTTGATATCCGTCAATTCTGTTTCCTGAAGCTTAATTTTCTCATGATTTTCGGAAGAGTCTTTCTCTGCTGCCATCACCCTTAGTTCCATTTCATTTACTCGTTCACCAATATGTGTACATGTCTTAGATAGTTTTTTGACAACCCCCTGCATTTTGCGCATAGCTGCGTGAGATCTTCTGCTATCCTGGGCCGTCTCTTCCCTATGGGCTGCTATAGCTTGTAGAATAGTTTCCACTGCGGTGGGGGTTAGCTCTGAGTTATCAGGTATGTCTGAGATAGTGCCTTGATTATATTCAAGATGATCTTTAGCTATTTTCTTCTGTGTGGTTCTAGCACTACTTTTAGGCTTAGTCTTTACAGTATTAGGCTTCTGTCTCCCCTCACCATAACTGTCTTCTGAGGAATATATATGTGTTTCTGATTCCTTGTCCTCATCCTCACACTCCGTAGATTCGAAACTCTCAGACCACTCCCCTACTACTTCTACTTCGACCTCTCCGGTTTCATCAGAAAAGGAGTAGAACTCAGTGAGGTCTTTTTCCCCCTCTGGTTGTTGTCCAGTTTGTTCAGTTTGTAGTAAGGCAATACTTAGTAGCGAGTCATTAACCCCCTCGCTTGTTGTAATTTGCTTAGAGATTAAATGTAGGGATGTCCCTGGTGACCCTGGTGCCTCCTCCGAGGCTGTTGAGTCTACTAAACCTGGGGTTGGTGCAGGTGTTCTAGGCTAATTCTGATTGGTGACCGACGTGGGTGGCGTTGCTTCTGATATAGAATTAGTCTGATCGTCTTGAACGCCCAATATATTGCCCCCAGGGCCCGAAAAAGACATTGCCCGGCCCTCCTCGAGTTGCATCTCCTCATTCCCCACTCTCCCTGTTGACACATCAGTTAGTCCAATTTTTAAGACCTCGACAGTTGTAGTGCTATTGATGTTGGAGGTTCTCACATTTGGAACTTCAGCTGCAATCGTTGAGTTATCAGGGGCGATAAGGGGGTCAAATACCCTCTCCTCTAAGTCTAGAGTTTTATTTAATTGTTCCACAGTTAAACTATTCTGTTCAGCATTCATTAAGGGGGTAGATACAGGCTCAGGCTGTAGATTAATTTGATTTGGGGTTTTTTTAAGCAGTAAATCAAGCACAGTCCTCCCCCCTGCACTGCTTAACCTTCTTCGAGATGCTAAGATTTCCTGCCTTGAGGTGCCAATGGGGGGCGCAGTTGCAATTGCTTGCTTCTTGGCTCTTGCTGACGCTGCTTTTACCTGTAGTTGATCTTCACCGTCCATTAAACCTTCACGTTGTTGTCTCTCTGCTTCCTTGCAAAGCACCCTTGCTGCCCTCGCAATCCTGGCTCTAGTAGCAGCAGCCGAGGCACTCTTTGGTGGCATTGCTGTTCTGTTTTCTCTCTTCGGCGCTTCCCTTCTCAGAAGTTGCTCTGCTCGCCAAACAAACCCACAAACCGAGGAGCCAGCGTTTTGCCGCGCGGTTTTTCGCGACGGAGACGCCCCGGCTAGCGCTGCTGATTGTGTTGATCCTGTCTCCTTGGAGACGCCGTGTGAGGAAGCCGGATTCCACCAAAGCGTGAGTGTATCCAAGCGTCGAAGGATTTTTAAGAGATTATAGCTGTATCGCATTGTCTCAGCCAAGGAATCTGCTGCTGTATCTCATGTCGGGAAAGAGATGTCAGTTACAAAGGCGACCCGCGAAGTCGTAGTCACTCGCGTTCAGTGCTTCCCTGGTGGCGCGGGATGTCAGCGTGTCTCTCCGAGGGCTCCGGGCTAAACAATCAAGGTTTCTCTCTGTCACTCTTCGTATTTTATTTTATGAGCTTTCTGTGTTCTACATTTCAAAGCGCCAAAGACGTAGTCTGCAAATTTCACTTTTCAAAAGTAGAATCCGCTCAAAAAGTCAGTCCGGTTGTTCACTCCATCGGAGCTCAGTAGAGTGCTGCAATCGGCCTAACGTTCAGGCCGCCATCTTGCCTCCCTCCCTAATGGTCTGCATTCTAACGTCGCTTGTGTTGTAACGCTTGCGACGTAAATGCATGTGACCTAACGCATGCGTTGTAATGGATGTAACCCCCCATTCAGGTCAATGCTCCCCACAAACTGTTGAACACCCCTTTGAGTGGCCACATAAATAGCAACACTAAGAGAGCAACACCATAGAAGACACTTCCTCGTGCACAAAGAACTAAGACGCACTGTCTTGTTGCATGTTCAGAGATTAGACACAAATATGGTGGACTGCCTTTACTGGACACAGAATCCATTTAATACACTGTTGCGTCTGGTAAGGTCCCCTTTTAGATGTAGCTTCCCTATCTATTATTTCTGTTGAGATATGATTGAGCCTGCCTTTTTGTAATAGTTATAAGGCATGTCTAATCTTCATTTCATATTGGGATTTGTTGTCTATTTATTCAGTCTATTAGCCACACATATCTATACTCTTTTAGCACCGATTACATAGACTCATATTGTTTTGGAATTTGATTGTTTTAGCCCCTTTTGGTATTAGGGTAATTGAGACCTGAATAGATAAGCCTAGCAAATGTCTCCTTGCACATGAGGTTTTAAATTCAGTAACAAAGGTGTCAGTTTCTGAAAGGCTTACAGATTGAGAATCAAGTTCTTATGCCTCTGAATCCTTATTTTTCAGAAAATGTTTGATGACCTATACTAATTAGCATTTCCACGGCAAATGACTGCCTCTTGATATCATTGAGGTTTAATATTTGTTATCTACAATGCAATTTACTTCAGGATGCCCTCGTACATTGCTGATAAACTATATTTGTCAAAGGGATCCAGACATTTGGATTGCAATGATTACAACCACCTTAATAATAATAATTCCACATTTGCAAAGTGCAAACTTATCACCCCTAAGCGTATCCAGGTCCTGGTGGGGGGCATCTGGGAGATTAAGCAAGCTATTAGCCAAAGTCACATGATGCTGAGCTGAGGATTGCGATCAAGCCATGAACCCCGGGCTCTGGAGTCGGCCACTGTGCCACACCTCTCCCTCAACACCACTGCAGTTAAGAAATTAAACTTCCAAACAAGGTTTCATATGCAATGTCTCCAAAGCATAGAACTCCCTTTCTTATTTTTTTTTATATTTTCTTACCTATTTTCTTTCAAAAGTTAAAAAGGAATACTACATAACCCCTGCACTAAGATGAAATCTGCTGTTGTAAACCTATGCCATCACTTTCTGTTTCTGAACTAGTTTGTTGAGTTCTAGTTTGCCTTTAGAACAAGATGTGGTACTTGCTTATCTTGAATAAAATAAAATTAATCTTCAGCATCCAATTTCAAGATAGGAATTATTCACATACCTCCAGCTGTCTTTTGCATACCAATTATCCCTTCATCAGATTTCAGAGATATATAGACATTAGTAACTATACAAAGTTCTTGTCTCTGTTCTGCTCCCACATTATACTTTTGTAGTCTATTCGTACAATTCCTATCCATGTCCATAGCTTACTCTTGGTTTGCTAACAGAGGCCCATCATATCATTGTGGCATAAACTAAAGTCCTATATCTCTATTTAATCTACATTTTAGTTTCTGATTCATGCAGTTTCACCATAAGACCAGTTCTGTTTAACCTGCCATATGTCATTGCTATTTTTTTCATAATTTTAGTTTTAGCACTGAAGTTGCTTTAATTATAAAAGCAATTGCATATTGTTGTTGAAGTAAAGCTATTGGATCTCTCGATGCAGAATTTAAACTGTCTCACAATGGATTCTGCTAAATAATATATTTATTAATTCAATCTGACGTTTGGTACCAATTTGGATATTATATGCTTTGCCTACTTTTCTAGCTGAGAATAGATTCTAAAGGAACTCATCGACTTAACTTTTTGTCAGAAGTGGGAAATCGAACCCATGCCTCCGGGAGATATGACAGCCTTAAAGCAGCACCTTAAACTACTCAGCCATCCTGACCACATGGGGTAGCTAACCTGCATATGTAATGTGTCCTGCAATTCAATATCCAGGATCCACACTTTGGAATTCTTCTGCAATGTCCCTATAAGAGGTTCTAGGTTGATTGGTCATTGAGTGCATTTGGTTCCAAGTTGAACACCTAAGCTGTACAAAGAATATGCTATACATTGAGAGGAAAATGTTCTGAGATATGAACAGTCTATATACACAATAAAACACTAGCCAGAACGTAGTGCCTAGACAATATAAAGGTCTTTAAAAGTTTAGAGTTTAGCTATTAATGTGTTCAAGTGCTCTTTGGATTTGGATTGATCAGTACCAGAATTGTAGAAACAAGTTAGTGGATTTTCAACACTACAATACCAAGTCAACTGATATACCTATCCATAATAATCGATAGTCTACAGGGCAACAAGGTGTATATACATGATAACAATATACACATATCTGTAATGTCAAAATAAATTAGGACTCTGCATGGACATAATCAACAAACTCCTTCACCTTTTCATGTCTTACATCATCCATCTCAATAGGATGCAGCAGAAGATCCCTGTTAAGATCAAGCTGCACTGTGCACTATGATACTTTACCACTTGGTCTCTGCTCCAAGTCCCCAGAGGTATTTGCACCATTAATCATCCATCTGCAATACAATATAGAAAGTCATATATGTGATCAAACCCTGTGAGGCACCCATGTACCACCTTTTGGTGGATGTGCAATAATAACAGAAGGACATAACGGCTTCACACTCACCATGGGGGCCATCAACTGCTTACAGTTGCAATCAAAAATTGGCAACAGATGTTACTCCATTTACAACTACTTGCACACAACATTGCATAATTATGATAGAACCCCCAGAGCTATTTAGAAAATGCCATCTCCTGATGCAATGATATAGATACGGACTGTATGTAATACCTTGATGAGATATACACAGTCACACATTACACCTTTCCTCAACACACTGTTCTACTTTTTCATGATTCTCTCTCCCACCCCCATCCACTCAGGCGACAGTGTATATCTTTGAAAACATTGCTGATAAGAGTCAAAACATGACAAACCCATCAGTGAATGTGCAAAATGTGTTAGGGCACACTCACTATGCACCATTGAGAGAAATATATTGGAGCTCAAGCACTAATACTTATGAAATCATAAGAGATTATGATGACTACAGGCATATCCACTGAAGCAATAGGTTTGACTCTTGGTCCAAGTCATGGTGTCATCAACAGATATTCATCCAGCATGGATCACCTGCGACAATATCTACAAGGGGAAAGGGTAAACTACACTCACATGTGATGGTCACACTTCTAGATCATTGCAGCTACAAGTGGGTCTGTGCCAGGCAAAGAAGTCCAAGACACTCTTATAGTTTGAAAAGTCTTTATTTCCAATGAATATTTTCCAAATGTTAATGACACATTAGGCTTAGCCATCGCGTTTTATTCTCTCACTGTGAACTTCATCAGGGCTTATATAAAGCAAAGCAACAGTTCAACAATAACAAATCGGTGTGGTCCAGTATGAGCGCTCCAGTGTGATAAACTGGACACAAGGGAATTCCCAGGTCTAGGTAATGCCCGACAACGAATATCCAAAGCCAAAGAATGAATACAAGCGCAACGGTCCGTGTGCTGCAATTTTCAGGATGTGGGACACAGAGGCATCATGTAACGGCTGAGGCCGGGGTTTCAGTGCACAGGAGGTTTGGATATGGGAAGCTGGCGTGATGTGCAGGACCACTAGTCTGCCGTTTAAACTTTGTTCTTTGCATTTACTTCTAGATCATTGCCCTTGAACAGTCACTGAACAAGGGATTACAATTATAGACTGCTGGCAATTTTGCTGGAATATACACATGTAAAAATTACAAAGGACAATACAATTGAATAGAAAAGCAAAGAGGACTCGGGCTCTCCTTCAGCCTCCTATGAGTGCAACAAAGATGCACATATGCATCTCACCCCATGCATTGAATGCACTAAAGATGTCTGATCGGCCCCATACACAGGTGCAAAAATATAAATTGTGCATTTGCTCAAAGCAGAACCTCTATTCCTATCCCAAAATAGCTCTCCGAGGATGCATGGCTTAAGCACTGAACCAGCAGGTTAGCTTAGTGGAGAACTTCCTTTGAGACCGGCTCACTTAGAGCAATATCCTACCATCAAGGCCTGCCCAGTCCCCTTGGAAGGCAGTTGAGTACAAGGGAGCTGGTTTTTGAAGCTGCAACAATAATGTGTAACCACGCTGCAGTTCAAAAACTGACTTGCATGTCCTCGGAATAGAGCCCGCCTCCTCCAGAGTATGTGGACACCATTAGAGATGTCACTGAGGTGCCCAAATATGAAGGGTGCAGCAAACGGATTAATGCATGCAGTACTGTCCCGGTTCAAGGAGGGGATAGCAGGGTTAGATGCACGCCCTCTGGTGTCTGCTCTAGTGTTTGAATTGGTTGGCCCAGCACAGCCAAAGATTCTAAGGTGCTGGGATGGCCAGCTGAGTGCAGAGCGCTAGTGATTCCAGGCCTCCATTTCAGGCAGAAGGTCGGTAGTGGAATATGTACTCTCCCAGGGGGAGGGGTAAATAACAGAAAACCAACCACCAAGACTCTGAGGATATTTGATAACCCAACCCCTCAAGCTGGGACAACTCTCATCAGGATCCAGCCATTTGAATACGTTGCGACCATCTACACAAAATTAGAACCATCAAGTGGGAGGAACTCTGTACCCACTCCCCACGTCAGGAAAGATTTGCACTGGAGGCGATTGACTTGGTGGGATGGTAGCTGGCCTCATGAGGTGCATGTAAGACACCCACAAAAAACCCAATTTTGGAATTGATCATCCAGAGGGCTTGAATTGGAACAGGACTGCCATGCTTGACTTAATAATTGACTTCCCTCCTCTACAACAGAATATATGCACAGGTTCTCCTGTAATTCCTCTGATGACAATGGGTTGGGAGCAAAAGCCCACATAACTCGCTAGTGGCAAGAATGATCAATATTTCTTCCAAAATATCATCACCAGAACCAATACTGATGAACCGAACCACAAATCTCCACTTAAAGATCTAGTGCAATCATTCCAAAATATGTGATCCTCTAGAAGGCAAACTTGACTTGTGGCCCTATAGTTTAAGCTGATAAGTGTTGATTTCACCAGTGTGCCTGCCACAGAAATAAAACTTAAGGAACAATCAGATTCATTGAAAATACTCTATTAAAAGGTCCAGTATATCAAAGAGACTATTTACAGACCGCATGCTAGAGCCGAGAATGGCGGAAGGAAGATCCTGCTGTAATGAAATCTGACTGGTGGGCCTGCCGTCAACACTAAGAAGGAAGGGACTCAAACTCTTCCTAGAGGACACTTTGAAGAACACAATATGGCCGAATAATCTCTCCTCCCATTTTGTGATTAAGAATGCACACAGGGTGCCCAGGGAACCCACCTTAACTGGCAGTCCGGCCCAGGCCTTTCCTAGCTAAAATTCAAAACTATTGCAACTGGAACATAATCCTTAAATCAGCTTGGAAAATGAACCCCTGTATTGTGAAAACCAGGGTCAATGGAATTCCTTTTCATAAAGGCAAGGCCGCAAGTTAGAATTTGGAAAGTGTAATATACAATACATTGTGTTCTTACCATCAAAACTACAGACTGTTTCAGAGGGACAGTTGTGGTTCTTCATAGTCCCAAAAGCAGTGTTGGATTGGCTCATTGGGTGGAGATCAGTTGAGCATAGGAAAAACAGAAATGATCAGATTAGGCCACAGACCGGTGCTGCGTGACAAGATGGGAGAGTCGACAATGGTAGAGCAGGAGGCTGAGGAGACGAAGCTTCTGGAGGAACAAAGTTGTTGGAACCAGAGATTCTGGAACATTGGCCAGAAAATGTTGTACCAGTGGGTGCATGGAAGAGGGGTAATGGAAGACCACAGACTCACCCTCACCACAGGAAGTGGAAACATACAGTAACTTGATGTGGATATAATCAAAGTTTAAGGTTTAATGATGTTCACGGGGGAGGACACACCTCAAGAATTGGGGTGGTGATTAGTTTTAAGGCTGCAGCAAGAAGCAATAGTGTGGGGTGAATAAGTAATGGGATCTTCTGGATTTACTAGGTTCACATCCTGCAATTCAGAGAGTTGGATGAGGAGAGAAAGGGATGGGAAAAATTGATAAGAATTACCAGGACAAAGTGATAACATATGCTTGGGTTCCAAATCCTTGCATGGAACATTATGCCCTGGGAAATAAGATGAAGAGAGAAATAGTGACCTCTCAAGACATGACCCATATATGAGTCTCCTCCAGGAGACCCGCAGACGGGGACTAGGTATTGTTTTCATGGCATTGACTAGTACATACTTCTGGTCCATTCAGGGTTCACGTGTGACTCGCAGATGACTAGCATTCTAGCACATTGGACTATTCGAGTAGTGGTGAATCACCATTTGGTAAATCCAAGAGGGTGCAGCCATCAGTGGGGGAAAGAAACAGAAAAGTTTGTATTAATATCATTATACCTCCCTCTGGGTCTGCAGTCTGTGGGACCTGAGCATCTGGAATCACAGCCACAGGTCTGCCAGGTAGGTATGACAACAAAGTTCACAGTTTAACAAATGTGACCTTTTGGAGACAATCACACCTCAAAACAAGCCAATACTCTTAAGCCAACAATGGGTTAAACTCTCTTTCTAGACTTGATTTATTTTCTGATTTTAAACTCCCAGTAGAAGAGATATGGGAATACACATTACTTACCACAGGAGATCTCCGACCACCCCTAACCAGGACTGTTCTATGCATGCAGGTGTGGTGCTGGGTCCAGAGTGTAAACCTGGTCTGTGCTTCCTATGTGTCTTAAAGACCAAAAAGCAGATAACACACACCACTGACCTATATGTTAAAGAGAATATGGGGTCACTGCCAGCCAAATAAATAATACAGGATGCCTATGAATCAGTGGAAAAGATATACATTTGTGGATATTGCCTTTAGTGAGAGTAAGAAAATGTTTCAGAAATTGCAAGACCCAGAGGCATGACTATGTCTTCAGCAGGCACACTATATACAGAATCTGGGGGTGGTCAAAATGCATGGAATGCAACTTAGCGGGGAAAAATATTGGGAGGCTCTTTAGGGGGAAGTGCAGGCATGTATTGGGTCAAACAAAGGCAACAGGAAGTAGATAGGAGGCAGGTAAACTACTCACCTGGCTGGGTCAGAGAGATAAGAGCCAGAGATGGATAAGAAGAGTCATGGATGAGCAGGGGTTTTCTGGTGAACACTGCCATTAATATAGGTCAGTGTTTTGCGACATACCATGATCACCTTTACAGATACATGGCAGATGGCTCCAGGGAAGAACTGAAGAAATGTATGAGTAATTTTCCAATGTATTGTGGTAGCAGACACCTAGATAGGTAGGAGGCGGTGCTGGAAGTAATGGGATGGAGGAACTCTTAGAACTGCCTTACGCACACTAAAATGGAGTCATTACAAGGGGGCATTGAAGTTGTATTTCAGGACATATGAATTGCACATAATTAATGATTGTGCTTTTGCAGACCAGTGTGAGTCATGCCTGAGGACAGACAGATGGGCAATGTTTAGGAGGGGTATCTTAGGGACCTATACAGTTGGGACTGACTTGAGGGTAGGTCCCCAGATTCAGTGACAGCCATGAGAATATGTAGCATTCCCAACAAAGCACTGGGTTGGTGGGATAGGCTCACGTTCAATTCTCCCATCTGGGACTTGACCATCCTGAGAGATTTGAGTAAGTTGGACGGATTCTGCAGCCGCGGGCCGTGGAGGGAGTTACGGTGGGGCAGGGAGGCGGGGATGGGGAGGGGGGGGTGGAGGGTGCTAAAAACCGGCATATGGATAATTGCAGGTAAGTAAACAATTTAATTAATAAAACGAATTTGGTAGTGCGCCTTGCATCGCAAAATGCGATGCAGTGCGCGCTACGAAATTCTGTGGTGCCATCTCATCCATTGTGGCCCTTTCCTTTGGGCATTTCTTTAACCCCTTGAGTAGTGTGAGGGCAATCGATGAGGCTAAGCAATGGTTGGTTCCTACTCATCCTGCTTGCCCGCAGTCTGCCAGTCAGATGGTGACATACAACACACCGCTATTTAATAGATATACCCCCCCTTGGAAATGCTGGACTCCTGCAATTGACTCATGGGGTCGGAATCAATAAAGCCCCCACCCTCTCACCCAAATAAGACATTGGGGCCTTGAATTAGGTTAGGGGATGCCAAGGCCTGCAAATTTGTATCATGGAACATAGCTGGCTAGCGAGCAAGTTCACCAACTCAAGCTGGAGTGCTTTAATAAAAGGTTTTGACATGATATGTCTTCAGGAGACATGGTCCAATACTAATCGCTTTTTCTAGAGGAATATAAGACCTTCTTTGTGCCTGCCATCCCATCCAGAGCTGGCCGATCCAAGGGGGGGCTTGTAATTTATGTCTCTTTAGCAGTACGCTGTCGCTTGACAGTGCTGCCTACCACTAATCCTTGTTTACAGGCGAGTGACAGTTTGTTGGTAGTAAACTTTTACAACGCCAGCGTTGTTTCTCCAGATGTCTGTAATATCTTGAGGATGGCATTCTTTTTAAGAAATATGCCCCTAATGTCCTTCAAAATGCCCATCTTATGATTGCAGAAGATTCCAATCTTCACTTATGTGGGGACCCAACCATGCCATACCTCTCTGACATAGGTTGCCCGCATTTAATGGTCATGCATGTAGAACATAACAAGCAGGGTGACATTCTCAATAACCTAGCCAATGAGTTTGATCTGACCATGGCAATGTGCCTGCTGGATCAAGGCAGGACACCTATCACTCCCACTTCAACAGGGAGTTAAAGAGCATCTATCATGGACTTTATTTTTGTTTCACATCCTTTTTATTCCTCTTTGTTGAAAGTTTCTATTGGAGATAGCATTCAAAGTGGCTACAATCCGTTATGTGTTATGACAAGCTGACCCCCTTTAGGAAAATCTAAGAAGACTGTAGTCAGGAGGACTTTCAAGGCATCAGATCAGGGTAGAAGGTTTAGGTGGGTACATATAACCCCAGAACTTTTTTATGAGTCGTTCCTGGCTAGGTGCAACAGGGAACTAGATATCTGTACAAAGGGGCAGGTAGGGTTGGGAAGAATTCTCAAGTCCTTATTAGTCATCTCACACACCATTGGGGAATTATTGAGAGCCCAATCCAAGTATTGGATAGATCAAGGCCCGAGATTACTTGATTGGGATTACTCTAGAGCAGCTAGGAAACTGAGGGGGGCACTGGGAACCAAACCAATGGATCCCGCTTTGGTTAAACCCTTTAGAGTTTAAAGTATAAAGTGGAATTAGCTAGGCATAAGGCTGAGCTGAGGGATGAGATATGGAGCAGGCTCTCTGAAGCTAGCACTCGAAAAAACACCCCAAAATTCTGGAGCTTCGTTAACAGCCCACTTTGGTAGGTGATGCTGCACAGGTCCTGGATGCACACTTCACAGAAGAAGAGTGGGTGGGTCATTTCAAGTAAATGTTTAGAAGCCTGATAGTAGCTAGCATAGTTGATAGTAAAGGAGAAGGAAAATCGTCCCTTGTTATCACAGCTGACAAAGTTAGAAATGGTTTTAAGGGGCTCTCCAGAAATAAGGCTCCTGGACCTGATGGTATTCCCTCTACCTCTATATATTCAGTCCTCAGCTGTGGGTACCAGTTCTCACCTCAATTATTAATGCAGTCATAAGAGACAACCCACCCAGCACTTGGGTATAACCACCATCCTCCTGGTTTTAGGAAAAAAGCCAACAGGGACAGTACCCTTTGTTACAGACCAATATTAATGCTGGACTCTATGGTCAAGGTGGTGGGACGCATTCTTCTGGACAAGCTAACTTCATGGGCAGATGACAACATCTTAGCAGACATATGATATGGCTTTCATCCTGGGAGTTAAAAACAGTAGACCAATTTCTGAATTTGTATCAGCTTTTAAACAGGTACACTGTTACCCATCCTCATACGATTTATTTGGTCTTTGCGGACCTGTCCGCCGCTTTTTATCGGGTAAAAAGAAGCAAGTTTTGGGAGGCCCTACTTTTTATGGGGGTAGATAAAAATATTTTCCTCTTTTTACAAGAACTTCACAAGGATACCAGGAAGGAGGTACATTATGCCAATGATTGTAAGGTGACCAGTCCAGTTCCTATCCAGAGAGGGGTGCGACAGGGCTGTATGTTGGGCCCATTTTTATTTAATTTATGAATTAACAACATGGAGAAGGAATTGATAGCTACTCAAGCTGATTTTCCCCAGGTGGGACACGTGGTGTGCCCGCTTTACTGTTGCGGATGAAGCGGTCCTCATGGCTAGAACTGCGAGGGGGTTGCAAACTCTTCTTGACTCCTTTGTGATGTTAATAGAGGACCGGGACCTATGAGTGATTAACTCCAAGTCTTATGTGATGAGCCTGGGACATAGCTAAAGAAAGTCCTTTAACTTTAAGGTTGAGTCTTCTCCAGTTCATAAGACTAGTGTATTTTCCTATCTGGGGGTCATGCAGGATGCCAACTTAAACTGGGGTCCAATAAAAAAAAGTAAGCAGGGGGGATTCCTCCGGGCCAACGCATCCATTTTTTTCATTTGGCTTCCCGCAGGGCAAAAAGCTTATAGGTACACGCGCGTAAAAGCTGATAGGTGCACGTCTGCAGATTTATAAAGCCAAGTGTATAGCACAGTGAGCATATGGTATCAAACTCTGGGGCTACATCTTTCCTGACGAGCGCCAAAGAATTGAAAACCGGTTCCTGAGACGTCTTTTATGTGTACCTCAGGGAACCTCAACCTTTATGATACTTAGAAGAATTGGGCCTGTCCTTCATGTCAGACCTGTTGTCTTCTCGCTCCCTATGCTATGGGATTATCGTATGGTTAAGTAATAGGACTGTATCAAATAAAGAGATCCTAAGGGTTTGCCTGGCCCAAGAGCTTGTTCATTATATTCCATGGTGTAAAAAAATACAGTGAGGATTTAGCAGTCTAGGAAGAGTGGATCTCTTTAGCAACCTGAAGTGACCACCAATACAATATGTTGAAGGTGAAGTCGTCTTTATTACTGTTCATCTCACCAGCTTCCAGGGAATAAAACAAACAGCCCTCAAGGCTTCAAGCATACACATTCCATCACCAAAGAGGTGACAGAACATTCAGTATGTCATGTTAGAATGACTATCAATACTACAATATCTCCCTTTCTCACAGAAGCATAATAAATAGCTAAGCATAAGAAAAAGAGAAGATGAGGAAATACACAAAATAAGTACAATAAAATGCAAAAACATAAAGTATAATAATGAGAGAAATAAAAATAACATATAACAAGTAAAGAATATGACTACTTCTAATTTTACAGATCCATACGTTTGGGAATAAATCTCCTGCGACGACTACTCCTCAACAATGGAGAAGACATATCTGGAGATGTTCCATCACAAATAGGACTTCTTTTGTTCTTGTCAGAGTCCAAACCATTAAGAGTTGATTTATTGGAAGAAGAAACAGGATTAGATTTCAAACCCATTTGATGTGCAACTTTGTCAGGAATTCTATAAATCCTGGATATGTTCCACCAATTTTTCCCATTGACTCTTACAGCATAACGTGAAACTGAATCAACACACACAGGTTGACTGAATTTTGAGAGACCTTTGGGTACATTATGAGGAATCCTTATTTTTACCCAATCTCCCACATTGATATTATGAGTCCACACTTCTTTGTGAGATCTCGCTCCTGCATGACATAAAGTGTTTTCTTTAGCATTCACTTTATTATATACAGGAAAGTGTGCCTCATCATTAACGCTCACTTCCGAAGATGACATGGAAGTTTTGGAAAATAATCCCCACTGCCTCATCCAAGCTGGACACATACAAAGCAAAGCAACTCTCCAATATGTCATTGTCCTCCCATACAGCATTAATATTCCTCCTAGAGGTACAAACTTTAGCAAAATGACCTTGCTTACCACAATTTATACATGAAGCATTCGTAGCAGGACAAATACGTGAATTTGGAAAATGGGAAGGGAAACCAAATGTGGAACACACATTTTTCTTTTGAAAATACACTTGAAATGAATGAAATGAAAATGAGTCTTATAAAGCGCACATAGCTGCCCGGAGGCGTCCAAGCGCTGACTGCTGATCATGTGTTGTCAGCTGAAATAGTGAACAGAACGAAAACAACTATTTATTGAACAAAAAAGTTTTCAACTGTTTCCTGAAAGAAGTGAGGTTCGAATTAGATCGGAGATGAAAAGGTAGACTGTTCCATAGTTTGGCCACATTCAGGGAGAAAGAGCAACCTCCTGATCTAGACCTATTTACCCTTGGCACAACAGCGCGTAAGGCTTTAGTTGATCGTACCTGTCTGCCAAGAAGGTAAGGGGTGATTAGAGGGCGACTGATCACTGGTCCAGTGTCCCAAAACGACTGGTGTGCCACACAAAGAGATTTAAAGCTGATCCTGTCTTTCACCGGGACCCAGTGCAATCTTGCCGATCCCGGCTTCACAGAGGTCCTGCGGGGAATCTGCAGCAAGGTTCTGGCGGCGCAGTTTTGAATCACCTGCAACTTTTTTAATGTGAGTTCTGGGGCCCCAAGGTACAGTGCGTTTCCAAAGTCCAAACTGGAAAGAATCAGTCCTTGAACCACTATTTGTCTTGCCTCAAAAGGTAGCAAAGGTAGAAACCTCCTCAGCATTCTAATGAGGTCAAAACAAGTGGCAGATAGTATAACCGCCTGATGGTCGAACGTCAAGGACTTATCCAGCCAGATCCCCAAGCTCTTGATGGACTCCTTGGGGACTGGGGTGGTTCCCAAGCAGGCTGGCCAGATCTGGTTGATAGTAGTGGGTGCCGAGTGACCCAGCACCATGACCTCTGTCTTGTCCCCATTTAATTTGAGACAAGACAGGGTCATCCAGCTCTTAACTTCACTCAAACAGCCCGCCAGATCCACTGAGCCAGCAGGGTTTTCAGCCCGCGCCAATGAGACCACCAGCTGTGTATCGTCCGCATAGGTCACGATCTTAATACCATAAGGGCGGACGATCCCAGCCAGCGGCCTCATGTAGACATTAAACAGCGTCGGGCTGAGTGAAGAACCTTGCGGGACGCCACACTCCAGGGGCCTGCTAGTGGAGGTGATGTTACCCTCAAAGACTTGGAAGTTTCTGTTGGTTAGGAATGAACAAATCCATTCCAACGCTCCTCCTTGAATCCCAATGTCCCGGAGACGCTGTAGTAAGATGGTATGATTTACAGTGTCAAAGGCGGCACTTAGATCGAGGAGGATGACTGCCACCGATCCTCCCCGATCCAAGATGCCCCTTGTTTCCTCCATGACTGCCAACAAGGCCGACTCCGTCACATGCTTGGGATGGAAGCCGGTCTGCGAGGGGTCTAGGAGGCTGTTATTCTCCAGGAAATTGGTCAGGAGGCTGTTAATATACTTTTCCAGTAATTTGCTGGCCCATGGGAGCAGGGAGATTGGACGGTAATTGCTGAAGTTGTTACTATTCATGTTGGGCCTTTTGGGGAGGGCCTTTACCCTAGCCTCTTTCCACCTAGATGGTACTGTATTGGTGGAAATGGATGCATTGAGTAACTTTAGTACAACCGGAAGGATGGTTTGACCAACGGTCCTTAGGAAGCTCGGAGGGGCAGGGTCGCTTGGAGAGCCAGATTTTACCTGGGTCACCAAAGTAGCTAATAAGTCCAAGCGCAGCAATGGAAATGTATCCAGCACTGGTGGCATATTGTCTGACGCCCTATTTGTGACATGTCCGGCAATGACTGCTGGAGTATATGGTTGATTATTTGGGAAGGCAGAGTATATAAGATCTATTTTGTTAAAGAAATAGTCTGCCAGCTCATTACACCGGACTTGTAAGTTATCACTGTTTAAGGGGGTCTGGGGAAGAACTGTGAGGTTTTTTACTATTCTATAGATCTCCTTGGAGTTGGATCTGGCATCAGTTATCTTTTTTGTGTAGTATAGAGATTGGGCGTTCTTAATTTCCTGCTTATATTCTCTGATGGAACTTCTATATATAGCTTTGTCTGGATCTGTATAGTCCAGACTCCATTTCCTCTCCAGCCTTTTACACTTCCTGTTTTTCTCCCTAAGCTCAGTTGTGTACCAAGGGGCAGAGATCCTAGCCCTTTTAGCCCGAGTTGTTTTCACTGGAAGAATAGAATCCAATGACTGAATTATCCAGTTGTTAAAGGTGTCATTGGCAACCGTCGGGTCTGCAGTCATGGAAGGTATAGTGGCTTGAAGTTCATGGACCCACTTGTCTATAGACAGTTTGGGCCAATTACGGGCTTCTCGTAGTCCTGTGGAGAGCACAGGCAATTTAGGGGCATACCAGGTTAACGGGACAAGTCGATGGTCTGTCCATGGGAGTGCAATAGGGGGCTCTATCACTAGGTCCGGACAGTTGCTAAACACCGGGTCCAGCAAATGTCCTTTCACATGTGTAAATGAAGGGACTAATTGGGTCAACTGCAATGCAGATAGGTCAGCGATTAGTTCTTGGGCAGCATGGTCAGCTATATCTTCAATATGCATATTTACATCACACAGCAAGGTGAAATTAGCTGAGATGGTGGCCAGATCTGCAACTGCAGGGGGCACAGAGTCCAGGAATTGTCTAACCGAGCCGGGCGGACGGTAGATCAGTACTCTGGAAAAATTTAAATTTGGAGACAGTTCCAGGCTGAATGAGGTGCTTTCACAACCCACCATAGAGGTAGAAATGCAACGACATGTGAACCTATCTTTAAATACTATGGCCAAACCTCCTCCCTTCCCCGTCATGCGATCCGTCCTAACTACCTGATAGCCCTGTGGTAATGCCTGTATGAGGTCAGGCGCAGAAGACGACGTGAGCCATGTCTCCGTAAAAAAGACTGCATCCGGGTTGTAAGTTTCAAGCAATAGGGCTATTTCTAATTGATGCTTGGGCAAGGACCTACAGTTTAGGAGATACATCTTAAAAAAGTTCCGGTGTTCAGAAGTTGTAGTGCTTCTTAGGAGGGTATCGCAATGTTGACAATGGGAGGGCACATTCAAAGGATGATACAGATGGTGACAATCTCTTTTTGGCGCGGGTCTCAAGCTAAGTAAGTCATTAGCGGTATATCCTGTATGAGGGTAGATAAAATGGGCAGGGGTTGTGGCCCCTGGCCCCGTCCGGTCACGGACGGGCGCAGACGGGCTTGCCTTTGGCTTGCACTTGTTTCTTATCATGTCTATACTTCTAATAAATCTCCTGCGACTACTCCTCCTCAACAAGTCGTCTTTATTACTGTTCATCTCACCAGCTTCCAGGGAATAAAACAAACAGCCCTCAAGGCTTCAAGCATAAACATTCCATCACCAAGGACGTGACAGAACATTCAATATGTCATGTTAGAATGACTATCAATACTACACAACCCAGATACAATTAGTGGGAAAGACCTTCTCTGGGCCAAAAAGTCTTTTTTAGACAGCGGGTGGGGACAGGTAAGGTTGCTAGCTAAGGAAGCCCAGTGTATGTATATTTATTATATTTTAAACTGTACAATCTTCGGAACCCTATATCCTAGTGCTTCCTAGCTCATATGATCATTGTTTTACTCACTAGATTACGCCCATCCACGAGGGAGTAACAAAGGTGATACTCTGCTCCCTGTGCCTGTGACGGGAAATCTCCACAGCACAACCTCCATTTTTTTAATATTCAGTAGTAGTTACGTGCTGAGAAAGACTTACTTAATTCCAATTTTAAAGATAGAGAATTTTAATCAAGTATGCCCTGCTTTTACCTTTTTATCAGTGCTTTCAGGGACCAAGGTATGGTATGTACTTAGCTTCCTAAAGGCCACAGTCCGGCTCAGATAAGCTGTGATTAAGTAATGAGGGTCAGAATATAAGTGTAGACATGGTCATCCAGTGACACCACACTTTCAAATTATGCTTGACAAGTCTGTTGGGCCACATGTAGCACTTGGGGCACATTTGAAATTGAGAGAAAAACATACCAAGACTATTTTTGTGCATCCCTTTGTAGTTGGTGAAGGATTCCCCTGATTGTGTGCTGTTAGACTTCTGTCTCTGGGTTTGTTGTGGGTATTGTGCCTGCTGGATTTTAGTGTTACTTGAGAGAGAACGCTGATGATTTCCTTATCACACACTTGCACATGCACTTAGCCCCCAGAGCTCAAGTTTAGTGTGGCCAAAAACTTTTGCCATTTTGAAAATGCCCTATCACAAGGCATTTGTAGGGTAGGGTTGGCCCTGGGATCTTTTACTTCATTGGTTAGGAAGTTCCTAGAAGTAACCCCCAATCACTAGCTGGAGACAGGTATGTATATACCTTCTTACGGCACAAGGCAGGACATTTACTGAACCTGGAGAAATCCAGACTGGACCTGCTGTCTGAGACCTGAGAAGAGCCATGAATGTCTGGCCCTGTTTCTCATGTACCTAGAACAAAGATATTTGCTCCAAAAGTCAGGCTTCAAAAACGCCTTTTCCTGCAAGTGGCCATCTGACCAGTGGCACTTGGACTAAACCAAGTTGTTCACCCCTGCCTGATCCCCTGTGAGTCTCTACACCCTGCAGGACCTCATGGGAGGCACTTAGAAGTGTTCTCCTGTGGTTGTTTGTGCACCAGAGGAAATGTTGGATACCTTCGCATAATTTTCCTCTGGACCAGTGGGACTCAGACACTTTTTCAAACTTAGTGTGTCCAACTCAGGCTCCATCTAGGTCAGCCTGAAATTTCAGATTGGTTCTGGTCTACCACGATCATTAACTACCATTGTTGCTTTACTTTTTGTTGCATCTGTTTCTATTTAAAACTTCAAAAAATATATTTTCTGTTTTTATCATTGTATTTTTGCTGTTTTGGTATTATTTTCCAAATGACATTTTACTTTGTTTTTCTAATGTTGATATTTGTATTGCTTGGTGTTCTGATCAGTGGCATAACTATCAGGGATTTTAGCTTAGATTAATAAAGTTACTTTAAGGGTTCCCCCTGGTAAGAGCTGTTATTATTTCTTAAGGTGGGCAGTTTCTAACATGCACAGCATAGACATCCATGGTACACCACAGGAGATGGGGCTTTGACTCAGAGGTACACATAGGAAAAAAGATGGCATGTGTCCTAGATGATAAGAAGTAACTAAACCATTGAAGTGGGTGTGACTTGCATCTAGTCCGATCTAATCTCTTCAGAATGCTAGTGTGAATAGCTGTATCAAAAACTGCTGACTGGTCTAATGAGAGCAGAGCAATAGTATTGCCATTGTGTGCATCATGTCAAAGATCATCCAAAGCGGAAAAGTCGTCGAATTCAGTTCAATTCAATGCTTTTCCTGGCACAAAACTCCACTTGAAAGTGATGTAGTAATTTGTTACGCTTCACAAATGTCTGCAGTTGATGGTTATTTAGTTTCTCTAGCACCTTAGCCAGAAATTGAAATTGGTTTGAAATTGCTATAATGATGATAGCCAAGGTTTTTAATAGTATTTAAGCATAGCTACTTTCCATTCCCTGGGTACTATAGCCTCTTTCAGTGAGAGATTAAATAGAGCAATCATATCTTGGAATGGAAGCTGAGTAATTTGTTTCATAATATAGGATGTACAAGAGTGGGCTGGAAATCCAGGGGTCATGGCGCTATCAGATGCCACCAATCCCTCATTTTGTGATAATTATTCAGCCTGAGAAAATCTTTCATCACCACTCATTCCCTTGGAGTTACCTTGTAATTCTGTTGGTATTTTGCCACATTTGCTTTTCTGATGTCAGACACTTTTTCAGTATATGATAAGTCACAAAGATTTTGGGAAGAAACTAATCCTTTCTGGGAGATCCAGGGATTAGAGAGCCATTTTACTACCCGAAAAAACTTCTATGGGACACTAACCGCTTTTTCTGTCATGTCTGATGAAAAAAGCTATTTGGTCCCTCTCACCACCCATGCTCTGCATGTCTAGTTCTCAATTTTAAAGTTTGCAATTTGGTAGAGAAACACTGATTCTTTCTTTGGATGCTCGTAACTAGCCATGATTTAGTAATCCTTATGGGCAAGGTCTCTTTGAGTATTTGTTCGTATTTGGTTTTAAAAAGTCCATGTACATGGTCTCTCTTCCCATTCATTTAAGTTGGTTCCTAAGAACCATGTAGTGCTCACCAATGACTTGAAAACATAGTAGTTTGTAAGTTTTTTTGCATCGTTTGAATTGACAGAATTGACAGTGGGCAGAGGTATTGCCAATATTCTGTTACTTGCAGAATTTGATAACAAAAGTGAAAGATCAATAGTCTGTCTATGCAAGTAACACATTGGAAAAACACCGATATAGCACCTCCTGAAAGGTAAAAATAGCTTTCAAAATATGACCAATATCTTGTATGGGAATTGATTCAGCTGCGATACATTAAATATCCCCATATCCTTGAGGAAATTAGGGACTTTCAGTGGTCTTGCCTATGGTGATAATGTGCATTCCAAAGATGGTTGCCTCCAATGCAGAGAGACCCAAGCTTTGATTGCGGAGGATGGCATACATACCATCAAACACTGTCTTCTGGAAGGCCATACCCATTTCTGATGGTCATCAGGGCTGCTAAAACTCTGTCTATACCCTACTCTAGATGCCAGCAGGTGAGTGGTGATCCAATTAATCAAGTCAGAAAAAGACTAAGTACACCACCAGGGAAACAGCCTGTTTTGCAATTCAACAGCAACAGCCTCCAGCTGGATAAGAAGGTTAGCTTTGTCACAAGACCGAGTGGGCATTAAGACGTTGATCATCACAACAGAATTGGAGTCCACTCTGGTCACTCTGAGGTTTTGGTGTAGTGTGGTTTGGGATGTAGAGCCATAGCAAGGAGAGCTAGGCATGCAGTGTCTATGGCAACAAATGTCCTCAGCTGTCCAGTGTGATTATCGATGATCTATAATAAAGAAACAATAATGGATGGGATGTGGGTAGGTGTATAGGTGAGATGCAAATCCACAGGGGAGACTCCCAGTCAGCACAATAATTTCTTAAGAGATGGGGTAGCTCACTCCCCTATGCTGCGATCTTGTGTTATACCTTCTTGATTGCCTCCTTCATCTCTTTGCAGTCTCTGACACTGTGTACCACAACAAATGTTTAGACACCTTAAAGCCATGCACATGTTAACATCTCTGGATATGTTATGAAGTATGGCTCATCTTATCTCAAAGATGACAGACTCAAATCAAGTGAGTAAGACATGCTCACCTTTCTCTCCCCTGCCTCAAATCAAAATGTGCAGGGTTCAGAGTTACTACCTTTGCACTTTAACCTACATATTAAATCCCTTTTCTCATTTTACATTAACTCAGCATTTCACTTAATCAAAAATCACTTTTAACCTGTGTATCCTAAATCAAAATATGGATAACTCAGCATATTTTGAGATTAAGCCCCCAAAGGCAATATTTAATGTTGGTCACCACAGTCAATTTTCTATTCAAAATTGACTTTTCCCACTGCATGTCACTACAATCTACCCTACTATTAAATATTGTGCTAATCCACAAGTGAACCTGGATTCCAGGCATAAAATCATGGTTCATCAGAAACCAGCCAGTGAATATACAAGAATTGCCCTGCCATCCTGTTTTCTTCCAGTCAAGTGCTCCTCTGTGTTATATATAAACACTAGGAGTTCTGCCAAGAAGGATTTGACACTCCAGCATGATCTAACACTATAATGTCTAAAATGATTCTCACAGCCCCCACTATTCAAATCCTGGTTGGTACAGAGGAGTCCTCTCTGCCCATTCAGGTCAGCTTCTCGTTTACTTCTCGTATCTGGGAGGCATTTCACACCTACACAAGTGCTAATCACTGGCTCGGAAATGTTTGAGAGCAAATACAAATTAGCATCCAGGAACTTCAGGCAGGCAAAAAGTGAACTTTCTAAAAGTTACTTTTCCAAAAACAATTAATACCCAGACTTCACCATTGAATTCGATTTTTCAATATCCATTAAAACATTTATTGTTATACCTAGTTCCAGCAAGTCCTATTCCTGAGAAGCAGGATTTTAATCTGTACTTTGCTTTCCTACATAGGAAGCTTCTACATATCCTACTTTCAAAAACATGTACCCTTCCTTATGGAATACTAGGCCTTCATTGGGGTGACCTATCAACTTTTAAAAGTGAATTTTTCAACTTCTCAAAATGAGTTATTTTGATAGGCTGAATTGCTCTTTTTTACATTTCCACAGTAATGCTACAGTGGCAGGCCTTTAGCTATGTGTTTGCGTTGTCACTGTACTAAATTGCATGATAGGTGCTGAAGGGAACTAATGACATGAGTATACTTTGTACCGTATACTTGAGACTTTTGCTTAAGTTAAATACGGCAATTAGTGATATACTAATGTTTGTAAGATATGTGGCTGCAGATACACATGCTCTGTATCCTCCTGTCATCTAGCAATAGGCTTGGACGTTTGTAAGTTATTTTTCCTCTAATACTTTGAAATCTCAAGGTCTCGGTGGACTCCTTCTCTAGCCATGGATGTGCATGAGCAATGCCTCTGTTGTATTGTTTTTTCTTCAAACAGGTTCAGACATGGAATAGCATTGCTCCTGGTCTTGATTAGTTTGTCAGTTCCCACCATAGCCTAAGAGTGTGTTACCTTCCATCCCTTTGTGACAAGACTCTTCGAGGCTCTCCTTCCAGAACCTGTTTTGGTCCTCGATTTCATCATCGTTGAGCGACTAAGCCACTCAGAACCTGATGCCTTCGGGGTAACCTTGTGGTCAATTCTAACTTCTGAGAATGAGGATGCTCTCAAAGTGATGTAATGGATGCCCTACAAAAGATGCCCAAAGTGCCATTTTACCTGCCCTTGGGCCAATTTCCATGCCACCTGCAATCTTTACCTCTCGCTGAAACACAAGATGAGCTAGTGTGACTCCTGTTCGGAGTTCTGCCTCAAGAAGACTGTCATCAGCAACGGGATAGATGGTGGTCTCATAGCAGAATATCAAGACTCCATGAACATGCCTGACATCTTCCATGAGGCTGAATCTCTCGGAGCCAGAGGCGAAGTAATTTCTCAAAGAAGAGGCAGCACAGGATTCTCCATCCACCTCAATAGGCTCCAGTCTTTATCTGAAGGATGCCTCATGTGAGTAGTGTTGATCCTCAAGCACTCCTCAAAGCTCAGTAATGATTGCACTGTGCCACCGAGCTCTGCAATTCCAGGGGATGGGTGTTGAATCCTATACCAAAGCTGTTGCCACCTTTTGGTGTGCAAGCCCTTTGAGCACTAGTTCACATCAAAGTAAGGCCTGGAAGCTGAGGAAAGACCCTTGCAGGGGCCTCCACCGTCATTCATCCTTGAGTTCAAGGATGCCCTTCAGTACAAAAAAACTCTTAACAGGCTCCACCCTCGAGACCAAAAGCACTACTGGCACCGAAGCAGCTGCCATTGACTTCAAACCACCATCAACTTTGATTCCCTCTGATCACAACATTGAGGCAAGCCTGAACGTCAAGACTGCTGCAGGAGCTGGATGAAAGCCATCCACTTGCACACAGGCCAAATCTCTGCCTGAGAGAAGACTCTGCCAAAAAAGAACAGACTTGCTTTTGAGGAAGCCACGTCATCAGACTCGTCTGTGCTGCTCTTCCCACACAAACCCTAAAAAACAAGAGTCTGCTCTTCCTTCTCCTCCTCCTCCTTCTCCTTCACCACCTCCACCATGACCTTCAACTCCCATGACTTCTCCTTGTGGGGTCTCTGAAGTTATACTCCAGCACTGGCAGTCCTAGACCCTACTTTCCAGCTGAGGACTTCACCCTAGTCTACCCTAGCCCCTAAGAAGACCCTTGGGAAGATTATGATGAAGATCCTCAGACAGCCCCGAATCTAGAAGACATCCCAGTGAGTGCCTCACTGCCTGATTGCACTATGGCGTGCCACTGCATCATTCAATGGGCAGCTGCCTACCATATAGTGGAGCCCTACGTCAAACCCGAGGATGATGATTTCTTGGTCGATATGCCTTCAAATACAATGCATTCTGTTCAATACCTTCCCATGCTCAATTGTATATTAAAATTTGCCCCAGAGATTTTCAAGCACCCTGTTAAGTGTTGAGTAGCCCTCTACCTCAAACCTGCTTTACTCCTGGGGTCATGTTCCTCCATATTCCCTAGTTATCACCACTGCTAGGAAAAATCCAGTAGCCCAGGCTATGAGTGATGCTCCACCTCCTATCTAGTTGATCAAAGGAGGTTGATTCTACAGGGAAGAGAGTAGCAGTGGATTGGGCTGCGCATTGATGCATCAGCAATTCTGTGGGCTCCCTCTCCCATTACAAAAGGGCTTACTTTAGTAGATGTAGGGACTTCTACAGCACCTCCCTGAACAATATCATGAAAGGGGTGCAAACTCGTTAAAGAAGAGAAAGCCATTCTCATTGCTTCTATTATGTAAGCCTTAGATTTGGCTGATAGAGCAGCCTGAGGAGTGAACGCCTCTATCATTCTACAGTGCTATTCCTTTCTCTGTGTCTGATCTACAGCCAGATGTGAAACAGCAACTTGTCAAATTGCTGTTGGACAGGGAGCACCTGTTCAAACCGCAGGTAGACGCCGTACTTGAGAGAATCACAAAGGACATAGTAACACTAAAGCAATGGGTGCGTTTCAGGTTCTTTCTAGCCAGGGCTGGCTCCTTTTGGAAGCAGCAGGCTAGAGGTAGACCCAAGACCTCTTCCCCAGAGCCATTCCAGCCCTAGCAGGAGCAGGGTTATCACAAACAGGGTGACAGACGCTTCTCACATTGTTCCTTTAGAAGCAATATAGCCAAAGGCTGAAGCAGAGGTAATCCCAGTAAGGCAGCCTCTACCTCTAAGAACTGATTTGCACGGCATCCACCCCAATTACACAATACGGATGGGACATATCCAGCCGTGAGCACAGCCAGTGCCTACAGCTCATCACAGTCCCATCCAATATTCCACTTGCAGCAACACCCTCAGCCCAGAACATCTCATGTTACTACAAGAGGCACCCTTGCTCAGTGGAAACATAGAGCCATTGTTCCATCAGTACCAGTTCAAAGGAGTGTAATCCCTATACTTGCTTTTTCCCAAGAAGGACGTATCTCTCAGATCATTCCTCGACCTGTGCCCTCTCAACCAATCCAACCTGACAGAACATTTCCACATGTTCACTCGACCAGATGTCATCCCACTGCTGCAGCAAGGTGAATTCATGGCTATTCTGGACCCAGAGGAGGCCTGTTTTCACATTCCCTTTGATCCAGCTCATCGGCGCTATCTTTATTTCAAGGTAAGTGGTCAGCACTAACAATTTAATGTGTTGCCCTTTGATGTACCCAAGGCCCCAAGGGTCTTCACCAAGTGTTGAGTGGTTGTACCCGGTAAAGTCTGGAGAGGATGAACTCTTGTGATTCCTCTCCTAAATATCTGGCTGGTCAAGAGTGAAAGCAAACAGGAATGTCTACCCCCGACCCAGGGTGCCATCTCCCTTCTACATAACTCAGACTTCACTGTGAATGCCACAAAATCTCACTTTTGACAACACTCCCTAGGGTCAGTCATGGACAAAGCTTTCCCCAGTCTCCAAGGGGTCCAATCATTCTAACAGCTTCTACCTCTTTTTAAGCCATTTTGCTCATTTCAAGTCTGCACATTTATGGGCTGTGAGGAAGAAACAACCTTATACCCCGAAAATGACCCAACATCCCAAAGAATCCCAACCGAATACACATAACAGCCCCTCACTTACCTCTTCATCATCAGCTGGGTGTGCTGCTCCGACAGCCCACGTCCTGCAACCAAGAGAAAGAAAGGGTTAGTCTGAACAATGGAGAAACGCTGTCAAAAGAGGAAGGTGAATCCAAAGAGGGGGATGAGCAGTCAGCAATGCTGAAGGACCAGGAAGTAGCAAGGCTTGGAGCAGAGGTCAAAGGCAGATTGCGGCACTTAGAGGACATCAGAAAAGAAGAGAAGAGGAAAAGACCAGAGAGACAGAGAATAGAGGGACAGAGAGGCCGATTCAGGAATCGGAGTGACACATCCAGCTACCTAAACCGAGAAGTGGAAGCAAGAAGACGACGGCACTCCAGACACGTGTAGTGAAGAGTGGTGGTCGCCTTGGGAGGCTAAACTTCCCCTGCCACAACTCAGGAGAGTTGCGGCATTTCCTGGTAAGTGCAGGGAGGGAAAAGGGAGGAAAGCAGGGAGCTCAGGAGTACAGGGAAGATAGGGAAAATAAATGAAAACAATGATTTGGGGGAGATAATACGGAGAAGAGGAAGGGGAGAATACGGAAGGAGTCTAACTCCCTGCCCAGATACAAAAGAAAAAATATGTAAAGAAGGGAACCTATTAAAATACGTCCAAGACTAAGACTAAAACTTTTATTTGAAAAATATCATTTGTACATTTACTAACCAGGAAATAAAAGGAAGGAAAGGCGAAGCCTGCCTAAGATATTTTGTGAGGTTGTGATTGTTGCTAGATGACTATTGTTGGGGTAGTATACATAAATATAGAAAACGGCTCTCTAATAAAAACCCCTAGAAAAGGACGGTCCCGATAAAAGTATGAGGAAATTCCCAAAATGAATCACAGAGAAGTAAGAAGTGCCTAGTCAGATCACTAAAGGCCTCTATAGTGATTGCCAGAAAACTAAAGAGGTCCTTGATCCCTACACACCTTGCTGAGGTATGAACTTTCTCTCAGAGCTAGGACTAAAACCTTGGGTGTGGGGCGGTGTTCTGTTTCTATGGCAGGAGGAGTATCTGGGCTGTTTCCAGGAACCCAATTAACTTCAAAGAGGCCTACCCTATCACAGCCAAATGTTAGCTGACATGGGGCAGGGAATTGTTTGTCTACCTAGTCAGCCAGTCACCAATCCCAGTGGGTGCAGAGCTGTCTCCAGAACTGAATTAGTGACCTGATGGGGAGTGGTTGCTCATTTCCATTGTCATACCTCTAGGATGAGCACAGGTGATCTACACAGGGGAAGAACAATTCTACCATGTTGGTTTTAGGTACAGTGTGGCACTGTGGGATTGTTTGCAGTAGGGCCCACAGGAAATGCTGCAAAGGTTGGTAGGGTTACCAATGGGGACATTCTCCCTTCTGATCAGGAAGGAGGAAGGATTCCCCCAAATCAACAGACAAATGCCAAAGATAAATGTTGCACTCCTGTGTAAGAGAGAAGGACTGCACCTGCTGTTCAGACCTAAGAGGAGACCTTAAAGGCTGGGCCTGTCCCCACTTGTATCCAGGCCAAAGAAATGAGTAGGCCAACTTTCTGTTAAGCTACAATAACACGACCAGCTACTAAAAGCATGTTTTTACTCCAAATATGCCCAGGGGATCAGGACAAACCTGCCAAGTCAATTAGACAAAGATGAATCGCTGCTAGGCTAAAGATTCAGGTAGTTTCACTCTGAGCTTTTATGTAGCTGCAAATCTGTTTCAGAGGGATGGTACACAGTTGGTATCTGGCCTTGTGGATCCCTCTTCAGCTGGCGAGAGACCTGCACTGGGGGCATATTATTATTTTCTCCTGCTCTGAGCCAAAATCAACAGCTTCCCCGGGACTTCGTCTGATGGCTATCTAGCTTCATGGAATCCTTCCTGGCCACATCCCTCTGCCTTGCCCAGCTTATGATTTTTTACTGCAATTTCAGAAACTAAGTCAGAAGGTATAACTTGTGACTGGGTCAAAATTATTTTCTGTATCCCATCCAACTCCATTTCAGTCTGCCTTAAATCACTCATAAGGACCAGTCAAGCACAACTTTTTGGTACTCTTTTCAATATTTCCGGTTCCTCTTATTGGATTTGTGTCATTTTGGTATAATTTTGTTCATTAAATTAGTCTCTATTTTCTGAAATTGAAGTAGGCTTTTTACCATGGTGTGTTTTTGACTCTTTAACTTATTTATTACATTTAAATGCTATTTAATTTATTAAGTTAAGTCTGTTCAGGTGAGCTCAGATTTAAATAACTAAAAACTTTACTGGACCTCATAGGAATAGAGGCATATATTGCTTACGCTGAACTACCATCCACCCCAGCTAACACTCTACTTTCACCCCGAGGCTTTTTTCCAAATTCTTGCAGCTGGGCAAGTTTCACAGCTAATGATAGTCAGTACATACATCAGATTCAAAGCCTCCCATGAATCATCCTGGTTCGCAGTCATCTAAGAGGGGGGTCTTGAATGTCCTACAAATAACCCAATGTATACTTTGATAAGAGTCTAGGACAATAAAGCTCATCAGATGAAGAGAGGAAATGTCCATGTCTGGAGAACATGCAGCCCTGCCATTGATTTTCCACAGCAATCCTCTGATGGACATTGGAATTCTGGCCTCCACACAAACAGTGATGTGTGTGTGCTGGAAGTCATCTATAACAGAATGCATCCCAGAACTGAGCTATGATGTCTGGAGAGGCATGTCATGCCCATCCCTTTTATTGAGAGTGTCTTCCACAACCCAATGAGCTGATGGTTGTTAGACAGGTGCGGTAGCAACAAATCATAGTGTCCGTAAATACTTTTTACCTGCAAGACTAAGTTGACTACTGCTCTCCCCTGTTCCTAGCTTGGTTAATCAGTCACCTTTAACTGGATCATGTGTTTCATTCATGTGAGACATGGCTAATTTGTACATTTATATCCTACTGGTCGGATGTGAATGGAGTGTGGTTACTATATGACAGGGGCATCCAGGCAATTTTTTTATTTACCTTGCATGCATGTAAGATGAAGATTGCAGAGAGCCTGACAGGTAGAACTGTAACTTACTAGCCTCTGCCAAAGCATTCCAAAGCAATCCTGAGTTCCACACTCTAGGGAATAGAAAGTAGGAGGTGATCATACATTTCAAGTGAATTGATAGTTCTTACTTCTTTCCTGCTCAATTCTTTTCTAAAAGTGTTACCCAAAAGACAGAGTAAGTTAAATGGGAAAGCTTCTGTTTAGTGCTTTTGTTTTTGGTCTCCTGTCAGTGAGCTCCCAACTCTACTTCATTTTCCTGCTGACACTAGAGGAAAAAGGCCAGTCTTGAAGGAATGCACATAAGCATACAACTCGCTGAAACTCCCTTGAGCTGTTCCTGTGGAAAACACAAACTCTGTAAGCCAAGGGTAAATATTGGGTGAAAACCAACAGCCTGTTCAACAGGATTTCTCATCTAAGACTACGAGGGTCCCATACTACTAGAGACCATGATACCATGGTGGGCTCCAAGGTTGGGGTCACTGGCTGGTGAATACCCTTTTCCACGTTTGGACAGAATCCTGGATGTTCTGCATCAGCCTTGAGCCTACCTTGAGGAAAGGAGCTAATCGGCTGGTGAGAAAGGGTACTGAGGTGCACTTCCATAAAGGATATGAGGAGCAATGGTAGGAAGAACTGGAAGCAGTCAGCCGAAGCCAAGAGAAGGATCTGTACCATGAAGTCAAGTGGTAAGGCTTTGTGAACTTTGTGTCCCTACTGCATGCCCAGAAGTTGAAATGCGTGTGACAGTATCAAACGCTATTCTCACATCCCATCTTTTCCTCCAGAAAAGAAGTGTCTGTCATGGCTTGATGTTTGGAGTCACTATGGCATTCAGTGTTCTTAACAGAAGAAGCCTTATGAGGCTTGATGCTAATCTCAGTTTTACTCACCACAGTCAATGGTTACATCACCCGGTGCTTGTATTGCTGCTGCATCACTGTGTGGCCTCTCTGCTTTGTTTGGGGTGTAGGATTGTGTTTGTAACCCTTGAAGATTCACAGTGAAAATCCTTTTTAACTGTGAAATAATACAGCTTCCCTCTTTGGTGACTGTTCTGTCCCACAATTTGCCATCTTGGTGTCTTTGTGTGGTGCACAGTGGCATCAAAGAGACTAGAACTTGTAGTTCAGTGGGCATATGTGGTAATCACATTAGGCCCTCCCAGTGAGCTATATAGACAGTCCTGGGGTCGTGCAAAGCCAGCCCCACCCAGCAGTAGCAGGCCCTGCCTGCGGAAAGCTAAACAGACAATTGTAGATAGAACTGTACATTTGGGAATGTCATGCTCTCTCTAATCACAGTCATTTGGGACACCTAGATCCTAGGAGGGTGTCAAAAGAGCATTACCCATCACTCTTCTACCTCAATGGGGGTGTTTTGTGTCCTTCATTGATTATATCTATACTTTACCCATTACAGCTGCCTAACCCACTAACTGCTGTGTACTTCTTGCAGTTATTATTGCATTAATAACTGTATGCCATATTAATTCCCTGTAGCATCTATGTGATGCTTTGTGTTGGATGTTGTTATGTTATGTTATGTTAAATTTAGCTTATAAAGCGCACGTACGCCCGTAGGCTTCATGGCGCTGTAGGAAGTTTTCATAAGCACAACACAACAACAGGAAGACAGTTTAGAACATCTAAGGATAGGCTTCCCTAAAAAGCCAGGTCTTAAAAGCTAGTCTAAAGGCTAGGATATCCTCGTGTGACCTTAAAGAAGCTGGCAAGGAGTTCCAGAGGGAGGCAGCAAGAAAATGAAAGGAGCTGCCGCCCTGACGTAGTTTCCTAACAACCGGCACCGTGAGCAAGCTTTTGTGACCAGAACGGAGGTTGCGAGAGGGGATGTATCTGGCAAGCAGGTTAATGATAAATTTAGGGCCCTTGCCTTGTAGTGCCCTAAAGATAATGCAGCCGGTTTTAAAGGCCGCCCTCTGGGCTACCGGCAGCCAATGCAGATCTGCCAGGCCTAGCCTGATGGACTGCCATTTAGGAAGCCCACAGATCAGCCTGGCCGCCTGATTTTGAACCAGCTGCAGCCTCTTGAGCTGCCCGGCTGGAAGGCCCAAATATAAACTGTTTGAGTAGTCCAGCCTAGACAGCACAAGGGCGATGGTCACCTGTATCAGGGCAGAATGGGTAAGGAAATGAGCAATCTTTCTAATCTTGCGCAGCTGAAAGAAGCATGCGGAGACAACTGACCCTACCTGACTTTTCAAGGAGAGGTCTTCACTAAAGGTGACTCCAAGGCTCTTGACCGTGCGGGATTTGGAGGGGGGATTTCCCATCTCCGGAGGCCAAAATTGAGGTCCCCAGCTGAGTTCGCTCTTCCCAGGCAAGATCAGTTCAGTCTTGCCTGGGTTAAGTTTTAGGTGGTTGAGGCCCATCCATCTCTGGATATGAGCCATGGCCTCCCTAAACTCAGTGACGGCATCTGGCGACCCTAGGGGGAAGATCAATTGCAGATCATCTGCGTAGTTAAAGATCCACACTTTGAACTTCCTCAAGGAATACAAGAGGGGACGCAAGTATAAATTAAATAAAAGGGGAGACAGGGAGGAACCCTGCGGGACGCCACAGTCGTTCTTAATTCTAGGGGCTGTGAAAGTGCCCAGTCTCACTGCTTGAGTTCGGTCAGACAAAAATGATTCCACCCAGCTCAGGGCAGTACCTCTGAGGCCTGCCTGCCCGACACGGCCGACCAAAATAGTGTGATCGACCGTGTCGAATGCAGCAGACAGGTCAAGAAGCACCAGTGCCTGGTGGACGTCCCTGTCTGCATTACACCGAAGTGTATTCTGGACTGCCAGGGTTACCGTCTCGGTCGAATGGCCTGGACGGAACCCAGCTTGATTTGGCTCCAGAAACCCAGTGGTTTCCACAAAGTTGGAAAGGCAATTGGAGACATGAGCCTCCAATATCTTGGATAAGAACGGCAACAGGGATATGGGACGATAATTTGATGAGTCCCGGGGGTCCAGACCTGGTTTTTTTATTAGAGGGATAAGCAGGGTGTGTTTAAAGCCAGTAGGTACCTTGCCCTGAACCAGTGATTTATTTAATAGGGGTAAAATACCCTGAGGGATGGTCTGACCGATTTCCGAGAAGATATGGGGGGGGCAGATGTCATTGGGGGATCCGGACTTTACCCTCGTCAGAAGTGAAGAAAAGGTTTTATCATCAATGGCCGGGAAAGCATCTAGTACAGAGGGATTATAAAAGACGTCATCCAAAGGAAGTGACGTTGGGGAACTGGCGATACTCGATTTAATAGTGACAATTTTTTCTCTGAAAAAATTATTCAGGGAATCACATAGCTGCTGCGTAGGGGCTATTGAAGGGGCTGTCCTGTCGTTGTCACAGAGTTCGTTGACTATATTAAAAATATCTTTGGACTTGTTAGATGAAGATAACATTTTTGTGGAAAAGTAATTGAGTTTGTGTTGACTTAAAATGTTTTGATATTTTTTCCTAGTAACACAGAAGGTTTCCCTGTCCTGTGAGGAGTAGGTGGCTCTCCACTGTCTTTCTTTCTGTCGTACCCCTAATTTAAGTGCTCTAAGTTCCTGGGTGAACCATTTGTGGGCATCATTGCCTCTAATGTTAGATAAGTATACAGAGGGGGCGAACAGATCTGCTGCGTGGAGAAGCCAGGAGGACAGTGCCCTCTCATCAACCTCCAGGTCTTCGCCTAATGGGGGAAGGGTGTTGTTCAACGTGTCCATGAACCCAAGGTGGTCCATGGATTTCCATTTACGGAACTCTTTTCCCATAGGAGGTTTGGCCTTATGCTGCCCTTGGATTTCTAGCGGGAACTGGATGAGATAATGGTCTGACCAAATACAAGGGCTTATAATAGGGGAAAATGGTGGTAAGTTATATGTCCAAATTTGGTCCAGGCTATGACCCTTCTGGTGAGTAGGAAAGTGAATATGTTGGACCAGGTTTAGATCTGTAAGCAGATCCTTCAGTTCTCCAGCCTGGGTGTCTGTCTCTGTTCTATCGAACCAATAATTTAAATCCCCGACTAGGACAGTTTTAGAGTACTTTATTACATGGGAGGCCAGTTGTTCTGCCAAAAGTACTGGATAATTGGCCATGTATTGGGGAGGGCGGTATAACAGAATTAGAGTAAGGGCCCCACTCTCTGAGTCTAGTGTAATTACCAAGTTTTCGGTGTTGGGGAGAGTGAGAGAAGGTAATTCCCGGAAATGAAAAGATTTCAAAATGATTGCTGCTACCCCACCTCCAGCCTTCCCTTGTGCACGATTGGCAGTCAAAATATAATAGTCTGAGGGAAGTGATGCCAGAATGTCCGGCAAGGAATGAGGATTGGTCCATGTTTCGGTCAACAACAGAAGATCTGGTTTTTCTTCCGTCAGGAAAAGAAAGATGTTGACCTGGTTCTTAATTAGGGACCTTGTATTGAGGTAGTAGCATCTCATATTATGTGTTAATAAAGGAGCCGATCGAGGTTCATTCGGCAGTGGTGGAATAGACTGAATATCATCAGCCAGCAGGGGAAGGCGGGAGAGCCCCAGTGTTTGAATACGTGAGCAGGTGTGCGAGGGGAGTGAAGAGAGGGCTATTCCTGAGGGGGAGCTAGGTTGTAATGATAATAGATCAAAAGAGGAGTACTTCAAAAAATGGCCAGGGGGTGTGGGCCCGGGTCCCGGTCGGCCGCGGACGGGCGCAGACGGGCTTAACTCAGGCGCGACTCCGGCGCGCCTTCGTCGCGCCCGCTGCGCTCGTCCGCTGCGCTAACACATATGGACCGTTTAAGTAGGGGCGGGACTCGGGGGTGTGGCGGTGATGTCACTGGCCTCGCCTCCCACCTCACCCGAGCAACCCGGCCCAAGATGGCGGCCCCTGCCGCTGAAAGTCCGCTGAAGCGATCAACGCTCAGCCGAGCGCCGGTGCACTCAGGAGGAGTGATCAGGTAGGTGTCCTGGAGTCCGGGGGAGAGACTAGGATCGCGAGTTGGTTCCAAAGTTAAAAAGCGCTCCTCTGCGCTAAATGCGGCGAAGTGTAGATAAAATGATCCAACAATGTCTTTCCGAGTTATGGATGCTGCTGCTAACCTCCTTAGCTGCAGGCGGAGACCCCCTGCCACAGGGTCGTCAGCCTGTGAATGCCAAGGGTAGATTCCAGTCAGCCCTCCTAAGTAGGGGCGGGACTCGGGGGTGTGGCGGTGATGTCACTGGCCTCGCCTCCCACCTCACCCGAGCAACCCGGCCCAAGATGGCGGCCCCTGCCGCTGAAAGTCCGCTGAAGCGATCAACGCTCAGCCGAGCGCCGGTGCACTCAGGAGGAGTGATCAGGTAGGTGTCCTGGAGTCCGGGGGAGAGACTAGGATCGCGAGTTGGTTCCAAAGTTAAAAAGCGCTCCTCTGCGCTAAATGCGGCGAAGTGTAGATAAAATGATCCAACAATGTCTTTCCGAGTTATGGATGCTGCTGCTAACCTCCTTAGCTGCAGGCGGAGACCCCCTGCCACAGAGTCGTCAGCCTGTGAATGCCAAGGGTAGATTCCAGTCAGCCCTCCTAAGTAGGGGCGGGACTCGGGGGTGTGGCGGTGATGTCACTGGCCTCGCCTCCCACCTCACCCGAGCAACCCGGCCCAAGATGGCGGCCCCTGCCGCTGAAAGTCCGCTGAAGCGATCAACGCTCAGCCGAGCGCCGGTGCACTCAGGAGGAGTGATCAGGTAGGTGTCCTGGAGTCCGGGGGAGAGACTAGGATCGCGAGTTGGTTCCAAAGTTAAAAAGCGCTCCTCTGCGCTAAATGCGGCGAAGTGTAGATAAAATGATCCAACAATGTCTTTCCGAGTTATGGATGCTGCTGCTAACCTCCTTAGCTGCAGGCGGAGACCCCCTGCCACAGGGTCGTCAGCCTGTGAATGCCCTGTTGAAAGTGACGTAGCATATTTTAAGCACTAGCCCTGAGTGGAAAAAGATGTATTGGAGGATATTTTATGTCTCATTGATTTCTGAGTTTCTTCTCAACTCCAGTTAGCAGAGTGAGCCTTGTGCCAGCCAACTTGTATCCCTAGGGTGTAGTGCTAAAGAGTTACACTTTGTGCTCAGTAATGGGCTCAAAAGTAGGGTAAATGTCCTTGTACAGAAAATGTAGAAAGCTCTTGTTAGCACCATCTCAGCCAGTAACCTCTGTTTTCCCAGGTACTCCTAAAAGAAGTTCCCACAAAAGCGCAATGGGGAATGGGGTTGTGCTATTTGGGCAGCAGCAGTTCTCTATTCTTCATCAAAATGTGCACAAAACTAAATATTTCCCTTCATCTCTTCATCTACGGGTAAACCCGAGGGCAGTTAGTAGTGGTCATGAATCATTATTCATGTACATAGTTTCTTATGATGGTGATTAATTATTGCAAAAACAAATGCAAATAGTGCTTGTGAAATATTCTAAAAATAAAAAAACAACTTAGACAAAATGGCCATGTCTGGGCCAAACACACAGGGTTAATTTACATGCATGTAAGAATGTCTCTTTGGTGCACCAGTGACCTGTTTGGATTACAAATTAGGGAGACTATATGAATGCATCCCATTTCAGAATGGGTGCAGGTCATTAGCATGCTTACCTTTTACTGTGCATGTTTTACAATTAGGTTATCGTTACAGTGTGTTTATTAAATTGTTGTATTTTTACTGCTTCCTTGACATCAGCTCTCACAATTAAGCTCATAAATAGGAAGCTTTCCATATGTAATGACTGCCGGTTTTGGCAAAACAATTTGTATTTGGACAAGAAGGGAAATGTTTTTGTATTAAGTTTGTTTTTCGTTTTCTGTTGAAATTTCATTTATTAGCAAGTGTAGGTAGGAACCTACCACTAGTACTAAGGCCAGAATCACAATATAAGGTTCGGTCTCGGTCTCAAATTATTCCCTTGCTCAATCCTCGATAGCTAGCTATGAGTAGGCAAGCTTTGCTTAGGAGACAGGTGTGTATGGCAGTTAAAATACTTATACATTAAATAAGTAAGACGCAACAAACAATATAAATTAAACACCAATCTATAACAATAGGAAATATTTTTATAATTAAAATGACACCATTGTTGCAAGGATCCTGCTCATACACAGAACTGTGCACAGACACCTAGGACATCAGTAAATTGTGGTGTACCAGAAACTCACCTCAGTACCTAGAAAAACCCCAACCAGCTAGCATCAGTGTCACATTAGCTCTTCGTCCTATAGCAAAGTAACCAATGATTAGACAACCTAGAACATGCGACTTAAGACCATCTCAGGAATGGTGGGAAGTGAGAACACTCTTGTGTTATACTCTCATACCAGTCCACAACAGGAGTAAATAAGAGACACTGTAGAGTTAAAATGTTTATATTAGCGACGTTAATCTCATGTGCAGTATCTTAGCCAACATAAGCAGACATATGATTTAAAATAATATGGTCAGCGTGGTTACAATTCCATAAAATACAAATGGAGAAATCATATTACAATGATGGTGACAACAGGTCCTATAGCGCCTAGTTTTAACACACTCCCTGTATAGGAACTATGCATTATAAACTTAAGAAGGTCTCTTAGGCTTGGTTTGGGGTACCCCATTACCTTTCCACTCAGTAAGAGTAAATTACATCTGGATCAGCATAGGCTCTCTGCATCACTGGAAAAGGAAATCTTCCAAGTGTGTGAAATCATGGCAAGTGTGGAACAATAAAGGCGCCAGAATCTTACTTGGGTCACACCTGCCAAAATGTTGTGTCAACAAAGCGTTACACGAACATGTCGAAAAACAGCTAACATGTTTTGAAAACCTTGACGGCTTAGCACTCACTGTTGAGACTAGGGGCACGATGTAAGTCTAGAGTTGTCAAAAACAAACCTTTTCTCATGTGTAGACCTTCGTGAAGGCTAACGTACAAAAACATCTATGCAGTGTTGTGTGCAAAAGCAGCAAAAGGTAAAATGGCGTTTAAACATCTAATAAGCCATGCTAACATAATGTGCACAAAGCAGGCCTTAACCCATGCTACACCCTTCCTTGTTCGGGGAAGGCACAATAAAGGGGGCAAGATTCCTAGAACGCATAGTTCAAGTTCGAATGAGACAGAACCAAGTTCAAGCATTTTGCCAAACTTGAGAATTCGGAGTAAAAATACGGATTAAAAAGTAACCAAGTCAGTGAAAACAATCACGGGTGGCCATGGCGTGAAAAAAGATCTCAAACATTTAGAAAAACATTAAGACATTAGAGGAAAAAAATATCCACGAGTTCAGTATGTGTTTATGAAGCAGAAAAAAAATCAGACTTCAATCCAACAGTGTATCAGCACCATACGTTGCAACTGCCTCCAATAGGAAGTTGTTATCATCCATGAACATTTCAGCCATCCAATTAAGTAATGGAAATGAGCATACATGTTCTTCAATTGCCGGAGCCTCTAACTCCAACAGAGGACAACTCTGGCTTACTTCAAGATAACTGCACGCCAAAAAGTCATTGGCCGCAGCGCAAGTGTTCCAATTTCCTAGTACCCCATGAGCCGCTGCGCAGGCCATAATCCCGAAACTAGAACAGTGTATTTCAAGAGCAACTAAGGGACTCATTAGTAGATTAAAATCCAGGTCAGGAGACACCATGTTGCAGAGACACAAATCCAGGGCACATTCAAATCCACAATCCAGGCAATGGAAAACAGACTGCATGCAAGTGAAGAATGAGAACCGGAAAGATAAACCATACGCTGCACTCAGAGTCGCCAGAGGCAGCAATCCATAGTATTCTAGCATCCGTTTACGAAGCTGGAGCAGCCGGGGCAGAGCGTCGTGGGGCACAGACTGTGCATCCATTTTAGAATAAACAAATTAACAGCAGTATGCCAGCTCCTAACACGAGAAGTAATGGGAAACCCCTGAAGACACTCCAAAAAATCGAATGAAAAAATGCAGTGATCACACCAAATATAGTTTGGAATGAGGTCACAAGACCAGAACATAGTACATAAAAAAAGTGTGCTAGGCCCGTGGTCGACGAGGCATTAAAGATTGTGTGAATCAAAGCACCAAAATGCAGGGGCTGATCTGTGTTTAAAAAGGCATTTACCTCAGTACGAGTATTTGCAAAGTGAAGGACGAATGTCTCACGTGCAGATGTAAGGGGGACTTCCTTTTGGGACAAAAGAGCTCTCAGTCGACTCATCTTGTTGAACTCTGCTTTCCAGGTTGGGATAGAAGGCCAGATGGAAACATTGAGCCTCCCATGTGGAGGAGGAAATAAGACATTCTTACAGCAAACTACATGCTGGGAAACCCTAACAATATAAGGAATACCAGCAAGCATACCACAGCAATCTTCATTATTTAATAACAAATAACTGCCGTTTGCAAGCAATCTGAAAGTTGGTGTAATAGCCAGGGCGGGAGTGCCTTTCAAAACACAGGCATGGTTTGGTGCAAGTACATTACAAGAACCGTGCAATTGCAGATTTCTACAGACTTAATAGTGATCTGGTGTGGTTGTGCAATCTTCACCTTTGAAATAAACTTCATTTCCTTCCCTCAAGCACCTATACGTGAACAGGAGATTCCAAACTTCATGAAGATAAGCACTACCTAAAGGCTCAAATCTACCTACGGCATAGTGTTTCAGGCAGAACTCAAATTTAAACAGAGGGAAAGTTAGAGTTATTAATCCATGGATGAGCCAAACTGCCAAATTCGACCCGGCCACTGAAAATGGTAATGGTTCCAGTTGTTCAATATGCAATAGTGAAAACGTGGCATCCTTCATTGACATAAATTGTTGTTTAGCAGTCAAATTAAAAGGTAATAATAACAAACTCGTGTTCATGTAATCCCAAGGCACCTTCGCAGTCCAAGCAAACTGCATAACAGAAAGCAAATGATTCTGCCCATGGTACAGTACTGCAACATTTTCTTGCACAATAGAATAGAAGCAGCTTCAATCTGGTGCAGTTTCCAAACCTCGTTGTCAGCAGCATATATCCATCTTTTTGACATGCCTGCTGCAGGACCTTTAACATAGTCCTTTAAGTAAACGGTGTCAGTGAGTTTTGATAAATGCAGCTTAACAGACGCCAAGGATGAATGTCCAAGCCAACTCTGGCATAATTTGCCTACAGAATAGGTGGTGACTGAATGCTGAGTCTGAAAACGGGGATCTACTCTAACCTCTGTATAGCCAGGGGTCGGACCCAGAAAACGGAATTGGCAAGAATCTGCACTTTTTTGCCATAGCAAACCAGCCTTCTGGATTAATGCTGGAAACATTAAAAGAGAAATTTCTTCACAGGGCTTGTAAGACACTTAGGGAAGTACTGGTGTAAAATTCCAATGGGAAAATCACCCAAATCAGGAAACGAAGGAGCATTTAATTTTTTAGAAGTAGCCAATCCAAAGCAGGTGGTTTGTGAAATAGTGGCCTTCAGAAACCAATCAATCAATCAATCATTACATTTCTAAAGCACGCTACATACCCGTGAGGGTCTCAAGGCGCTGGGGGCGTGCTACTGATCGAAGAGCCAGGTCTTGAGGAGTCTTCTGAAGGCCGGTAAGTCCTGAGTCTGTCGTAGGTTGGTTGGGAGACCGTTCCAGGTCTTGGCGATGAGGTAGGAGAAGGATCTTCCACCGGCTGTGGTTTTCTGGATACGAGGGACTGAGGCGAGGGTGAGGTTGGCTGAGCGGAGGCTTCGGGTGGGGGTGTGGAAGATGAGTCGGTTGTTGAGGTAGGCAGGTCCGGTGTTGTGGAGTGCCTTGTGTGCGTGGATGAGGAGCTTAAAGGTGATCCTCTTGTTGACGGGGAGCCAGTGCAGGCCTCTCAGGTGGGGTTTGATGTGGCTGCGGTGGGGAACGTCGAGGATTAGTCGAGCTGAGGCGTTCTGGACTCGTTGTAGTCGATTCAGGAGCTTGTTTGTTGTTCCTGAGTAGAGGGCGTTCCCGTAGTCGAGTCGGCTGGTGACGAGGGCCTGGGTGACTGTATTTCTCTTGTCGATAGGGATACATTTGAAGATTCTGCGGAGCATTCGGAGGTTGTTGAAGTAGGACACGGAGACGGCGTTGACTTGCCTGGTAATGGAGAGGGTGGAGTCGAGGATGACCCCCAGGTTGCGTGCGTGGTCCGTGGGTTCTGGGGCTGTGCCTAGTGATGTGGGCCACCAGGAGTCGTCCCAAGCTGATGGGGCGGGTCCGAGGATGAGGACCTCCGTCTTGTCTGAGTTCAGCTTCAGTCTGCTGTCCTTCATCCAGTCGGCTACGGCCCTCATTCCTCTGTGGAGGTTGGCTTTGGCGGTGTGGGGGTCTTCGGTGAGGGATATGATTAGCTGGGTGTCGTCGGCGTAGGAGATGATGTTGAGGTTATGTTGTCGTGCGACGTGGGCAAGAGGAGCCATGTAGATATTGAACAGCGTCGGGCTGAGGGAGGATCCCTGTGGGACGCCGCAGATGATCTCTGTGGTTTTTGAGCGAAAGGGTGGGAGGCGGACGCTCTGGGTTCTGCCGGAGAGGAAGGATGTGGTCCAGGCCAGGGACTTCTCTTGAATGCCGGCATCCTGGAGGCGTGTTGATAGGGTGCGGCGGCAGACTGTATTGAAGGCTGCTGATAGGTCCAGGAGGATGAGGGCGGCTGTTTCTCCTTTGTCCATCAAGGTCCTGATGTCGTCAGTGGCGGCGATGAGGGCGGTCTCAGTGCTGTGGTTGCTGCTAAAACCGGATTGGGAGGGGTCCAGGATATTGTTGTCTTCAAGGTAGCTGGTTAGCTGTTTGTTGACGGTCTTCTCTATTACTTTTTCCGGGAATGGGAGCAGGTAGATGGGCCGGAAGTTCTTGAGGTCCTTGGGGTCCACTTTGGGCTTCTTTAGAAGGGCTTTGATCTCGGCATGCTTCCAGATTTCCGGGAAGGTGGCTGTCTCGAAGGAGCAGTTGATGGTTTTCCGGAGGTGGGGTGCGATGGTGGTGCTGGTCTTGTTGAAGACGTGGTGAGGGCAGGGGCCCGATGGGGATCCGGAGTGGATGGAGTTCATGGTTTTGACGGTGTCTTTGTCGCTGATGCTGGACCAAGTGGTCAGGCGGCTGGTGCGGGTGGTAGTCGCAGGGGCGGTGGACTGTGGTGGGTGCGGGGGGGTCGGAGTTGAGGCTGTCGTGGATGTCGGTGATCTTGCGGTGAAAGAAGGTGGCCAGGGAGTCGCACAGGTCTTGTGATGTTGGGATGTCGTTGGTGTTGGAGCTGGGGTTGGAGAATTTTTTCACGATGTTGAAGAGTTCTTCGGTGTTGTGTGAGTTGTTGTCTAGGCGGTCCTTCAAGGTGGTCCTCTTGGCGGTCCCGGTGAGTTGGTGGTGTCTGCGGGTGGCACTCTTAAGGGCTGTGTGGTTGTCTGGTGTTCGGTCGTGGAGCCATTTCTTCTCCAGCTTCCGACAGGTGTGCTTGGAGGTCCGGAGGTCTTCGGTGAACCAGGTGGCTTTCTTGTTGGTGTGGTTGGTTGTGGAGGTCTTGAGAGGGGCGAGGGTGTTGGCGCAGTCGTTGATCCACTGTGTGAGGTTCGATGTGGCGGTGTCTGGGTCAGTGCGGTCGGCGGGTGGTCTCCGGGCAAGGGTGGTCGTCAGTTGGTCTTCGGTGACCTTGCACCAGCAGCGGCGTGGCAGCTGTTGGGTGCGGTGGTGCGTGGTGGGTTTCCTGAAGCTGAAGTGGACGCATCTGTGGTCGGTCCAGTGGGGTTCGGTGGTGTGGTTAAAGGAGATGTGGGGGCTTGCGGAGAAGATGGGGTCCAGTGTGTATCCGGCGGCGTGGGTGGGTGTCATCACGAGCTGTTTGAGTCCGAGGTTGGCGAGGTTGTCGATCAGGGCGGTGGAGTTGGCGTTGTTGTTCTCGAGGTGGAAGTTCAGATCCCCGAGGAGGATGTAGTCTGTGGAGGCAAGGGCATGGGTGCTGATGAGGTCGGCGATGGTGTCGCTGAACTGTGGTCGGGGTCCGGGAGGTCTGTAGATGAGTGTTCCTCTGAGGGTCGTGTTGGGGTCGGTGTGGATCTGGAAGTGCATGTGCTCGGCGGTGGTGTGGGTGTCGTCAGTGTTAGTTGAGATTCTGATGGAGTCTTTGTGGACGATCGCGATTCCACCTCCTACTCCGTTGTCACGGTCTCTGCAGGAGATCTTGTAGCCCTGTGGGATGGCTATGTCAATGTCTGGGGCCAAGGTGGCGTTCAGCCAGGTCTCATTCAGAAAGGCGACGTCGGGCCGGTGGTGTCTAGGAGGTCCCAGAGTTCTATGGCGTGCTTGCTAGCGAAGCGTGTGTTGAGGAGAATGCAGCGGAGTTGGTTGGGTTCTTTGGCTGGTGCTTTTGTGGGCTGGATGCTGGTGTAGCTGCAGTTGCAGCAGGTGAAGGGTCCTTGGGTGCGTCTCGGGGTGGCTCTGTAGCAGGTGTGGGTTCGTCCGCCGTTGAGTGCACGGAGGGTGCTGGAGTCGTAGTGCAGTCTGGCGTGGCGGGGGCGCGGGATCCAGGGGTTCTGACACTGGGCGCGGTCCAGGCATGGACGGGCGCAGACGGGCGTGCCGCTGGCAAGACTTCGGCGCGCCAGCGGCGCGCCCACTGCACGGGTCTGCTGCGCATCCTGGCGGTGTGCTCCATAAGAGACGAGGAGGGAGGGGGGAGCAGCTGGGAGGCAGGAGCAAGCCGGCGAATGGGAGGGAAACATAAGGCAAGTGGGCGGGGCCGCAGGGGGGAAACGGCGGGAATCGGGAACAACGGCGGAAGGGCGCTGGGGAGCCCAACAGGGGGGTGAGCAGGGGAGTGCAGAGGCAGAAGCCTAACTCAGTACAGAATGCAGGGGATATACAAGAAGCTAGCAAAATACAAATAAACCATCAGAAAGCAATCAGACAGTCACCGGGAGCTGCGAACTCGCGGCGGCAGCAGCAGCAGGGGGCGGGGGTCATGAGCACACTGGAGGAGCCGTGCAGCGTGCGGAGTGTCTGGACCGGGGTGAAACAACATATGGTTTGGGATGAGACCTGCACGATGCAAAGCCTCAGTTCCTTGCACTTGCCAACTTTTAGAACCCCAAACAGATTTAAGATTAAAGTTATCTCTCCACAGTTCATAGCCCCCAACAGCCAACTGGTCAATAAAGGACTTCGAATACAGTAATTTTGTGTGGGTAAGTCTAACCTTGGAAGAGGACTTCTCAGTCATCTTAAATGCATTAGGGTTTGATTGATCAAAATCAGTAAAATAGGAAAACTTTTTCAAAAGCATTTTTGAGCTGCCTTCTACAGGTGCGGGACAGTGTTCCCACTGTGTGTATTTAACCACATTTCTTAATGAATTTGTCTTATGCAGAAAGTAATTGCCGAAATGCTAGTAAGAGTACAAATCACCATAGTTTGCAGACTCTAAGTATAAATATTTAGCATTGAAAGCAGCATAGTGTTTCAAATCCGAAAATAAAGCCTCTATGGCTTGGATGTCCCAATCATCAGAGCGAGTATTTTGTTTAACCACATCCCCCGTGGAAACACGGGGTCCGCCCTCCCAAAGACCTTCTAGGGAGATAATTTAGTGCATGTTGAATGCCATTGAGGTGGATTAGCCAGTCTCTGCCAGCACCTAATACTTTCGCTGTCAAGGATTGCTTTAAGTCATGGTTCATCCGCTCCACAACACTGTTACCCTCAGGTCTGTAAGGAGATGAAAATTTGACTTGGAGCCCCAAAGAACTCATGGCATCCTTGTATGCCTTAGAGGCAAACCCTGGACTGAATGAAAGGTGCTACACGCAAAAACTTCCCACAAAGACACGCAAATCCCTTACGACAGTTATGGAATCAGCCCTCCCTTGAGGCTACACCCACACAAAGTGCGTGCAAGAGTCAACTGCTACTAAGATGTACTTATACGCAGTATAAGATGAGAAAGGACCGTAGTGATCTAAATGAACACACACAATTGGATTATTAGATATGTACAACTGAGTTTGGGGCGGGCGTGCAGCAGTAGAAGGTTTAATTTGCTGACAAATGTCAAATTGAAGGACATATTTCACGCATTTGTTTGTACAAACCCTGCCACCAATACCGTTGCTGGAGAAGAGAAACAGTAGCTGATACGCCGGCATGCGATGAAGCCATCCCAGCATGGGCTGTTGTAATCAAAGTCTGTCTCCAGTCCGCTTTGGGTATCAACCTGTCACCAACGTTGTTAATTCTCACATAGGGAACTTTATCAGGACTTAAATGATAAGAGTATTTAGAAGGGAAACTTCTAGGGTACTTACCTCCCTTCTCTGTTGTAGCAATAGCTGCCAAGATGTCATCATCAATCTTACTTTTGGAACATGTAACCGCTGCTACTGCAAATGATGCAACTGCTGTCATTGCGGCCTCATCCACCAGACAGTTGCCAACAGCGTGAACTCCAACACACTGGTGACCCAGAGTATGAATTACAAAGACAAGTGGCAGCCGTTCGTTAAGCTCAGCCACTCGAAGCCAGATCATCTTATGTTTTATTGTGCGACCCTTGGAGTCATGATAATCATTTTGAGTCCAAAAGGGTAGATTGTCATTGTATGACCGAACACAGTAGTAAGAGTCACTTACAATAAGAGTAGTCACACTGGGATCGGCGTACTCCAATGCAAGCATCAGAACACGAAGTTCTGCCAACTGGGAGCTACAGTCCCCTAATTTCTGTGTATGCACGGCATCTGACTTGAATTCACCATCCACCATAGTACCAACCACAATTGCGCAGGCCGAAGAATATGCGTGCTTTGAACCTGTAGCCGCTTGTGCGCTTCCGTCAGTGTAAATGATACAACGGAAATCCTCAAGTGGGCGCATATTCAGAGGGGCACGAAGAACAAATTCATACTGCATGAACTCCTGAGTCTGCAAAGAGGAATCAAAAATGAATGTGACATCCGGGGATGTCAAGGATGTGGCCCATTGTATCCACTGAGGGTGCAAAGCTTTGGAATTTGGTACACTGGCATTCGTCACTGCCTCCAAGGCAGTATACGGAGTAACAACCAAAATGCGTTTCCCCTGCAACAGTGCACGTTCCTTAAGAATCGCCATTTGCAGTGCTGTCAAAACTTTTTCTACAGTGGAAAACCGCAACTCAGCTGAAGTGTACAAGTGTGACTTGAAAGCGATAGGGACTGTGTTACCCTCATTAAAAGTGAGGCACGTGAAACCCACTGCCCCTGGCATGATTCTTATCACCAGGTTGGTGTGGTTATCACGAGTCGACAAGAATTTAAATTCTAGAAGATCAGCCTGCAAAGATTGCAAGATGGCTGAATGTTCAGGCAGCCAGCACGATTTGGAAAAAGAAGGTTATATCAACGCGTAAAGCGGCTTGATACGCTGGGCATATTCGGGAATGTAGGTATACCCGAAATTCAAAAAGCCCAGTTAAGACTGTAGCTTTTTCAGTGTTGTGGTAACTCACAAAAGTACGCATTTCTCCAGGAAGTGAGGAGCTAAACCTCGTCCTTCATTGTTGAGCTTGTAGCCCAGGAACAACACTGTGTACTCTGCATGTGTGATTTAGCAAAGTTAAGTTTATAGCTTATATCCGCAAATTGGCAAAGTATGGGGTCTACATGGAACAGATGCGGTTATATTTAGGCGTCTGTGAGATAAATGTCATCCACATACGAACATGCCTCTGCGTTGAGTCTCTCCAAGAGAGAGACAATGCGTGAGGCAAAGACGGCTGGACTATTCTTGTAGCCCATAGCCAAACAGAGGAATTGGCGCTGTTTGCCACCACTGGTAAAAGCTGTCCAAAAACCATTGGATATGTCAAGTGTGGTTTTGAACCTTTTACGTACGAGACTATCCACAAGAGCAGAACTGTGAGTATTCTGCACCGCACATGTATGACAATGTGAGTTTAAGAGACAGTAATCCAGTTCCAAACGGTACAAGCTATCTGGCTTGGTCACAGTAAAAAGAGGGTTATTCATCGGAGACACAGACGTTTCAATTACACCTTGATATTCCAATTGTTCAAGGATTTCTCCAATGGAAGCATTCGCTTTTTGCCGTTTGGGGTACTGGGGTTGAAGCTGTGGCATCGACCGCAAAGGAATCTCATGTCCAGGGCAAACTTTGTCCCATCCACAGTGAGTACGGTACAACACCGGCGCAAGCGCTTTAGCCCAATCTTCTGCAAATTGCAGCGCCTACTCCTTCGGCACTGTGTGTGCGAAAGCAGGGAGGATCACCTCCTCCCCTTGTGGAGCAGCTAAGACAGTGGGGGGCAGTCGACCTCCGCCAACAAAATATCATAGGTAGTAGTTAGATTTTCCCAAAATACCCCTTTCATGGTACGTGCTATGTCACCTTCAATTATGAGGTCAATTTCATAAAGTCTGCCAGGGGGAGCCACTCTAGTGTCAGCTGTCTCAACTACAACAAAGGTGTCAGTCGCTGTCACCTTCAGTAGTAGACGCAACGCCTCTCGAATAGGGGTAATCTCCGCCGCACTGTCCAGCAGCGTCAGCGCCCATGTCAGATTCCGAAGCTGCGTTCTCACTATCTGTGGCATATCTCACTGTTATGGCAGCAACTTTCTTCTTTTGAACCTGGGGCCTTTGACGCGGTGACTCGTCCTGCTTGCCTTTTCCGTCTGCCTTGCGTGGCTGCTCACGGCTCTATTGGGCACCTTGTCCTCTGCCGCCGCCTCCTCCACCGGTGGGTGTTACCGTTGTTTCCTGCAAAGAGTGAGGAGAATGTTGTTCAGGGATCTGAAATCTATCTGGAGACTTAATTGTAGTTCAGTCGCTCAACTCATATGTACGCTCAGTAGAGGCTTGTGTAGGTGAAGCAGGACGGGACCCCTGTTTCTGTTACTGTTTCCCCTGTTTTTTGTTCTTACTCCAATTTTGTTTCGGAACTTTCGGGCGGTCATCTTTATCAGATGACGCCTGCTGAGTTTGCTGCTGTTTGTTTTTTAGCAAAAGGCTTAACACCCAAACTATTACGGCCAACGTCTTATAAGCCTCTGTAATAATTATCAGTAACTGACGGGGTTTCTCGGCCTCAGGAATTTTGCATAAAGCATTATAGACTTGGCAACTTACCGCATCTCCCTTGACATTAGCAAGGACGAGATCGCGAACCATGTCAAAATCTCCCATGAGTCGCATTCCCAATTCCACAGCCGCCTCTCGCCCCTGTTCATCCTGAGCATGCTTAATGACGGAGGACAAGACAGCCATTGACGGGGTGCCGAAGCACCTAGTATAGACTGCCGCAAAAATCACACCCCAAATGGTACAGTCATTTATGTCTGGCACTAAGTCTTTCTGCAAACTAATAGTAAGGATCCTGTGCTTCTCCACAGGTGGTCAAATTTCTTGGCAAGCCAAAAAGGCATCTCATCCTTATCTTGGGGACGCTTGCCCATGACCGCATTACCATAACGGGACTACGCTTCAGTCCGTTAGGGCCCTACTGGATTAGCTGCACCCCCGGGACCCCACACAAGAGGTTGCGGGAAATGTAATGAACCAGACCCCATATTACTGACACTGCAGAGTCATAAAGCGGTCTTAGTTGCGGAGCTGTTAACTGCCCCGCCTGAGGATGCGGAGTGTAAGCAGCCAAAACAGGCCATGTAGAGCCTGGGATTGACAACGGCCCTTGTCTGACCACCATTATAACGTGTGGGAGGGCGCCATTAAACCAAATGGCATGCTGCCAAGCAGAAATCGGAACTTCTCGTGTCCTGTATGGAGCGTAATCTGCAGGCGCGGCAGCCGGGGTGTAAGTATGAAATACACCAGTCACTACATCTACTGCAGGAAATGTGACCCATGAGTAAAACCGCTCAAACGGGTATGTTGCGTCAGCCGATACAACTAAAACAACTGCCAGTCCCTGCAATGAAACAAGGAAATCCTGCAAATGATTCCGCTTAGCCAAACAACTGTGTGCTGGGATATCAACCTCAGCCATATCGACACAGTGAAAGATACGTACAATGCAATACAAAAAGGCACAACTGGGGAGTAATTCAATGGAAAACTGTTTTATATTATCAAGCTTGAAAAGACCAATGTAACTATAGGTAGGTTTTATCAGTCACTACTGTCAACCGGAAACAATAGTGAGGGGTCGTGGACTGATTCAAGCACTACTCAAGTGTCTCACAATAAGACCAAACTCGTTGGTGGCGCCATGTTGGAAGGATCCTGCTCATACACAGAACTGTGCATAGATACCTAGGACATCAGTGCATTGTGGTGTACCAGAAACTCACCTCAGTACCTAGAGAAACCCCAACCAGCTAGCATCAGTGTCACATTAGCTCTTCATCCTATAGCAAAGTAACCAATGATTAGACAACCTAGCACATTACTTAGGACCATCTCAGAAATGGTGGGAAGTGAGAACACTCTTTTGTTATACTCTCATACCAGTCCACAACAGGAGTAAATAAGATACACGGTAAGGGTAAAATCTTTTTTTTAACAACGTGATCTCATGTGCAGTATCCTAGGCAACATTAGCAGACATATGATTAAAAATAATATGGTCAGCATGGTTACATTTCCATAAAATACAAAAGGAGAAATCATATTACAATGATGCTGAAAACAGGTCCTATAGCGCCTAGTTTTAACACCCTCCCTATATAGGAACTATGTATTATAAACTAAAGAAGGTCTCTTAGGCTTGGTTTAGGGGACCCCATTAACTTTCCGCTCAGTAGGAGTAAATTACATCTGGATCAGCATAGGCTCTCTGCATCCCTGGAAACGGAAATCTTCCAAGTGTGTGAAATAATGGCAAGTGTGGAATAATAAAGGTGCCAGAATCTTACTTGGCTCACAGCTGCCAGAATGTTGTGTCTAGAAAGCGTTACACGGACATGTCGAAAAACAGCTAACATGTTTTGATAACCTTGATGGCTAAGCGCTCACTGTTGAGACTAGGGGCACGATGTAAGTCTAGAGATGTCGAAAACAAACCTTTTCTCATGTGTAGACCTTCATGAAGGCTAACGTACAAAAACATCTATGCAATGTTACCTTGACCCTGCTCGCAGGGCCGGTCGCTCCACGCACCGCATCGCACGGCTCCTTGTATGTTTCCAGGACTTCACCGCTGCGTCTGTGAGTTTGCCGCTGCTCCTGCGCCCTAAGTATTTTGTGTTTTGCTGTTCTGTGCCCCTTTGCATTTGTTTGTGCCCACTGTTGTTCTGCCTGTATCTTTATTCATTTTTGCTCTGCCCATATTGTTTTTTCCCGCTTTGTGCCTCCCCGCTCCATCCATCGCACGAAAACACATCAACATCATCTCCTACGCCGACGACACCCAGCTGATACTCTCCCTCACCAAGGACCCAGCCACCGCCAAAACCAACAGCCGGCTCAAGCTCAACTCAGACAAGAGGGAGGTCCTCATACTCGGACAATCCCCATCTGCCTGGGACGACTCATGGTGGACCTCAGCGCTGGGAACCGCACCAACACCCACGGAGCATGCATGCAATTTGGGTTTCATCCTGGACTCCTCCCACACGATGACCAAACAAGTCAACGCCGTCTCCTGCTTCAACACCCTGCGAATGCTCCGAAAGATCTTCTGATGGATCCCCACTGAAACCAGAAGAACAGTCACCGAGGCCCTCGTCACCAGTCGACTGGACTATGGGAACACCCTATACGCAGGAACCCCCGCCAAACTTCAGACTCAGCTCCAGCGCATACAAAACACCTCTGCACGTCTCATCCTCAACATCCCTCATCACAGCTACATATCCACCCACCTAAGAAACCTCCACTGGCTCCCCGTCAACAAAAGGATCACGTTCAGACTGCTCACCCATGCACACAAAGCGCTCCACAACATGGGCCCTGACTACCTCAACAGCCGACTCTCGTTCTACATCCCCACCCGCCAGCTTCGCTCCACCAGCCTCGCCCTCGCCATCGTCCCACGAACTCGCAGAGCCACCTCCGGAGAAAGATCATTCTCCTAACTGGCAGCGAAGACCTGGAACTCCCTCCCCACTTACCTACGACTGACCCAGGACCATCTCGGCTTCAGGAAGCACCTCAGGACCTGGCTCTTCGAGCAGTAGCAGCGACCCCCCTCGCGCCTTGAGACCCTCACGGGTGAGTAGCGTGCTCTATAAATGATTGATTGATTGATTGATTGAATGTTGTGTGCAAAAGCAGCAAAATGGTAAAATGGCGTTTAAACTTCTAATAAGCCATGCTAATCTAACATGCGGGCAAAAGCAGGCCTTAAACCATACTACACCATGCTAACAAAAATCCAATGTAGGGAACCAGAGATATTAATAAAAAATAAATAAACACTTTCTGGTACCAGAATGCAAAAAGTTCCACTTTGGAACATCTTGTTGACTCGGACAAAGTAAAAGTTTGAGGCTGACCACAATGGAGCAGGGGTTGGGTACAGTTAGCGGTAGAGCCCAGTTAAGTTTCTACTTTCTGATGTAGTCCCTTTTTTGGAGCTTTTACTCTTGACGTTGAGCGAGGCTCTTTGTTAGGCCAACTTTGAATTTGACGATGGCAGCTTGACTCAGCATGATTCCCTGGTCAACTCCTGAAAGTCTCATCTCTGATGAAAAGCCCTTGAGCTTCAGCGGGGCAAACGGGAATCTGAAGCCGGTCGTGGTTTGACATCGCCGGCTTGACTCTCATCGACAGGTAGGTCATCTTATGGAGCTTTTTACAAAACAATACTCCAATCTTCTGGATCTTCTTCCAGAAGGTCTTTTTGGGATGAAACTCTGAGTTGCTCCTTGGGATGCTAGGACTACATCTCCCACAATGCACCTGGCCACATCCGTTTAAGTCCTGCTGAAGGTGATCAGCCGTTCTCTTCTTGCTTGAGGTGATGCAGATGGGGTACCCCTGACCAATGGAGTGCAGGGTAACACTCTCAGGTATCAACACTTCCTCCAATAGGTGCATAGTTGTGTCCCAGAAAGCACTATTCCTTAAATAGGCAGAATGGAGAAACTCTCTCCCGGAGATTAAGATCTGGCTAAGACAGCCAACCAATTGGTGTGGCTAAGTTTCTCTATTACTCCCCTTCCAGCCCCTCTGCTAATTTAATTAGTGGGTTTCCTATAATGGTGGTGCAGGAAGTGGGGGTGAGCCTGTGTCTTGTCTTAATAGTAATTCCTTCTTTGAAGACTAGTATGGCTACCCGCCCCCCTATCTGCCTTGTTTTGCAGCTGGCCGATCTTCTTTCACTAGATGTCCTTTGTCTCTATGCAGACCACTTAATAGATCATCGGAGCAGTTTGACTCAGCCTGCCAAAGGCAGGCCAATCACGAGAGGGTACTGAAAGGATGGGTTTTAGATAGCCAGGAAAAGTTATATAACTTCTTTTCTGTGATAGTTATAATAAATATAACCCTGCAAAGCTTTGGGGTTTATACTAACTATCATTGTAATACTTTAAAGTATATTTTGGGTTCTGTCAATATTTATACTTTATTCGAGTAGTCCTATGATAGCCTATGGAGCCAGTGTGCGACAATGGGGAAAATGAAACTGGAAGTTTTTATCTCACCTTTGCATATAAACTATCTTGTATAATGTCCCTGCTTATAGTTACAAGGAACGCTCCCACTGGGGCACCTAGGGGAGATCTTAGGACTGAAATATATGTACAAATAAGGCAGTATAAGACTTTAGAACTACCTTAAATTCTAAAGTCAAATTTGCTTATAATTTACTCTTAAAAGCAACCTGCCAAGCAGGGCTTTCTTTAAAATGACAGCATGCAACAAATCAGTGCACAACTAAGTGCATTCATGCTAGGCCTCTAACCCACCATGCCATACCATGTACTATGGGTTTACATGTTGGTTGTCATGCCAATTGTAATTACACATAATTACCATATAACTTTCACACAGAGCACCGGAAGTGGGTCAGGTCAGCAGAGCCCAGGGCACAATCAGAGTCAATTATCACCAGTATCAGTCAACAAATGGGGGTGAGCAGTGAAAAAGAAAGATTTTCTTATACTTCCAGACCTGATGGATGAAAATCAGCCACAAATGAGTTTTTTTTGTCAAATGTGCTTCTGCTGTTGATACTGCTAGTAAGTGCTTCCCTGGGTAATTTCAAAGCAATATCAATTTATTCCAGTATGAGTAGCAGAGGATGGCCTTGCATTTGAGATTATCTAGAAATCTTTTGTGGATATTCTTTATAAGTGTCCTCATTGCTGTTGAAGCTCTGATTTATAGTGTTTGACTGTAGATAATGCTGAGTTTAGTGTGGAGTGTTTGAGGTAAATTCCAGTTTAGATACACATGAGCTACTGTAGGCTCGTTGTATAGATCAGTTACACTTTTCTGTGGTAAACCAAGAAGAGCACATCCAGAATAGGGAGAAGATGTTTGAGTTCAGTATTGCTGCCATTGAATGTGATGGTAGGGTTATCTAATCTGTAAATGCTTTCTATTTTCTTCTTCCTTAATTTCATACTATAAACATGTATCAACTATATGGTGCTTTAGTTTTATCAGGAAGATATTTGCATAGAATGGAGCCATCTGGGTGCCCATGGAAGTTCTCTGTATCTGCCACTCAGCAAGCAATCTTGTACTATCTGAAGAAGGCGGAATCGGAAATGTTGTATTGAAAATAAACTCATTTTTAAAATGTTTAAAAAGAATATCTTTCCAGCATGGTAAAGTACCTAAAAAGGACCTATGTGGTAAAGCTAGCAGAGTAAGGGTGTTGAGTAGTAATGGCTGCATGGTAAACATACCAAAATATGCTAGAAAATACAAAAGGATGTCCTGATGGGCCACCAAACCTACAGGAATAGGTTAACGAGGGATTTATAATGCCATAAAGACAAAAACCAAAATAGCAAGGAATCATGGAGATACAACAAAGAGTAACAGGGGTGGCCTGACATCTGTTGTAATTTTGTACATTCTTCCCTACAAAGAACATGAGTATCCCTCATTTACATGACAAACTATGCAGTCTTAGGTGGCATTGTTTTCATGTTTTTCCAGATACTGCTGTACCTAAGGATCTTGCTGAGAAGGAATACATCAACTTGATCGATGCAGGTTTGGCAATAAACTCAGGATATCCCTTGGTCCTTCGCCCCGAGAGGAATGTGAATCTGATTATCTCCTTCGATTTCAGTGCTGGAGACTCCTTTGAGGTGATGTTTACAAGTTGAGTTCTGTAGGCTGGGTAAAGCAAATATGTGCTTAATTTTTATGTAACTCTATAGTAATTAAAATATGTCCCTTAATCAGTTAAGTTCGAATATGGTGGTGTTCATGCGTACAGAGACATTTTCAGTCCCTTTGTAAGCCACTATTGACATACCTAATTAAACGTCTGGCAATTAACTGTTGTGAATCTTTGATTATTTGATCAGTGCATCAGCTAGAGATGCCATACCACTTAAGGCCATTTTTCTATAAAGGGCACTAAAGAGGCTAGACGCAGAAGCCACTGTATAGGGTCAAGCTGATGATTCTGATGGTACTGTAGGGTAATCCTTGAGCCAATACTATTTTTGCAACAAACAAAATAACTCATGGTCAAAATGCTTGAATTCAACTAAACTACTGGAAACTACTTGGGGGCACATTCCAGTCCATTGACATCTCAAATGACATCACTGATGACTTCACTGATGACATCATCCAGTGAATGTGTGTTTCTGTAAAGTTTAAATGTTTTTCATATATATCTATGACAAAGTCTATTGAAGAATTAGTGGATGTACAAGTGCCTGAATGGATTATTTACTAGAAGCATGACTGACTCTATAAGTCACTGATCGAACGTATATTACTCAATGCATGGGTTAGTGACTAAACTGTGCTAATGTCTCTATTAGTCTCTCAGATCTTGTGTAAGCAGGTGCATGGGTTGGTGAGAGCTACATCAGTGTCTATGTGGGTGTTTGAGTGTCTATGTGGATAGGTGGGGGTGTCTGACTCTGTGCATACATGTCTGAATGACTGATTCACTGGTTCTATAAATTCAAAACTGTTTCTCGGAATGGCTGCATGTGTAGCTGACTGTGTAGAGGTGTGCTGATTGGTGAATTGATGTCTCAGTTGTATATATGTGAGTAACTATATATGTTTTTAGACAGTATATGTGAGTGTTGGGGTGTATAATTGACTATACATGAGAGAGAGTGATTGCAACAGTGTCTACATACACAAATGTGTACTTGTATTAATGATTGTATAAGAGAGTAAATATGTGATAGTATCTATATAAATAAGGGAAGTGCTGTGTGTATAAATTAGTCAGGTGGTGTGTATATATCTGCATAGGTGAGTACATTTGTGTGATTGATTTTTGGCATGACTGAGTAGATGTGTGAGTAACTCTATGGATCAGTAGCACTCTGTGAATACATGTATAGGTGTATGAGTGGATATTATACTGATTAACCCTGGGCGTAGTACGCGTAGTCGCGATACGCGAAGCTACGCAAAGACGTTCTCGCACTACATGAGCTTCGCGAGCGTGCGTAGTAGCTTGCTGGACCCATTCGCGAGCTATTTTTCTTGCTCGGGAGCGCATTGTGCGTGTTCGGGCGCTGTCTGCGTGCTCGGGGGATTGTAGCGTGCGACCTTACCCATGCAGTGGGCTATGGACGCGACCATCTTGTTTTTTCAATTGTCCCGCCCGCTCGCGTCCCCTATTTCCTCTTCCGGGTCGCGCATAACGTGTTTGCGTTGTGCACATCATGTTCGGGAACACAACTACTTGTTCACGCTGACAAAAGTGCGTGTTCGCGTGAAATCGCACGTGAACTTACCTACGTGGTCGCGATGGGCGCGACCATCTTGTTTTTCACACTCTATGCTATGGTTCTGGGCCTAGTTTTCTATCCACCTTTTATATTTGCAATCTTTACTTATTTTCACAGTTTTTCTTACTTTTTTTACTTATCATCTATCTCTCTCTGTCCCTAAGTTTATATTTTGCATTTTATTTCTACTTTTCCACCTTTTTTTTTTACTTTTCTACTGTTTTATTTTACTTCTTTATTTAAGCTCCCACTTCTTCCCTCTAACTTTTTTTCCTTTTGTTCTAACTTTTCTTTTCCACCTCCACCCCAGAAGCATGGCAAAGGGGAGCAGCAGAACCGGCTCGAAGGGCAAGGCGCCTGCGCCCAAGAGCCGGCTGCCTTGCGGCAGAATGCGACCTGCAGGGGTGCAGGCTCGGAAACTTTTCGGGGAGGCGGAGGTGGCCGCCCTGGTTTTTTTCATCCAGCGCCACCTCCCCATGACCTTGGCAGCAGGCGGAAGGCCAGGCTCCGGTTACCTTCCAGAGGAGCGTCACCGCCGGTGGGCGAAGGTGCGCCGGGCAGTCTTCCGCCGCTCGGATATCCGGCGCACCCACCAGCAGCTGGCCCACTGGTGGGCAGACATTCTGGACAGGGAGCAGGACCTGTTGGACCTGCTAGGTGTCGAGGTTGTGGGGCTTGGTGAGTAGCTAGTAATATTTATATATATATATATATATATATATATATATATATTAGTATAAGTATTGTGTATAATTCTTGGACGAATAAGTAACAAGATTACTGGTGCGCTTAGTTACATTGCAGGTCAATTCCGTCTCAAAATATTCTGTTATTGTATGACACAGGTGCTGCTCGCCACTTCTCTTACTGGTTTGTAACTTTGCGCTAGCTTGGGATGGTGATTATTGAAGTTAGAGTTTACTTTAGAGAACTGAAGTTAGTTAATGCTATTGCTAGAGTCTAGTCCTTACATTGCCCTTTAGTGAAATAGTGGTGGATGGATAGTATTAGTTAATTTTTTTTTTACGGTCTGCATGACGCCTCCTCTGTCACTGAATGCTTAGTTATTTCTTATTTATCCCACCCCTCCATAGAACCAGTTTGAAGTTTGTTTACTGAGTGGTAGGCTTAGCAGCAATAGCATTGTCACATCAGTCAGTAGCAGTTCATATGACGCAAGCAACCAACAATTTCATGTATGCACAAATTAATGCATCTGTCCTCCATCTCATCTATGCATGTTTGCGGGCAAAAATAAAATGGAAATGCTGACTTACTGAACAATTGGCCCGTCTGGATTCTGGAATAGGTGGTGTAGGTCAGGTGGTACTGGCTTCGTTAGTATATTCCGCAATGAGAATGTTTATGGAACATTTGATTAATGTTCTATAAGTAGACGGTCTGTGAATCCTGCAAGCCTGTAGTCATTTAGACTTCGAAGTCAATTTTATTGCAATTGTTGTTTCCTAAAATGTTTGAGAGGATTTTTGAATGATGTATTTGTTTCACAGCACTCAATGTTTCTCTTTCTTTATTATTTCTTACATGATCAACACCACCCAGGGGCAAGAAGACGGGGTCCGAGTCGCGCTCCTCTACCGAGGATCCTGCTGCTGGCCTCAGTAAGTCCTACAGTGCTTATATTATTAACAATTATATTTCCCTAACTTTTTAATGCACCTTATTTTTTCCTACCTATTACCTCCTTCCTAATTCAATGTTAGCAAAACCTTCTTTGGTCTTCAATTTGTTTTCCAAATTTTGGGTATCCAATGCCATCCCTGACTTTCAGTTCCTTCAAACTGCCTCTGCCCGATGACTCTCTGTGCTACTACTATTAGACTGTCTGTAGCTAAGCTTGCCCTGTTGGCCACTCTTTAGTTAAGGTATTCTTTTGAATAAAGCTCTGATAGAATAGCTGTAGCCACTGGGTCCACTCCTGTCTTTTGCGTTGTCCTCTGTAATCTGTTGGTGATAGGGAGGTTGGACCTTACTTACACCCTAGTCACAGAACTCAGTCAGATGAACCCACAATTCAATGACCATCTACCTACCTAAGTGTCTCAGTCATAGTCATTTGTCCCACTCCCGACCCTCACACGAAGATAGTTAGGTATACCCAATGATTTTATTACACAACCCAGAACAGAAGAACACCCTTTCGCTCATTCACTCGTTTAAGTCCACAACACCCTAGACACTCAAAATATACCACAGAGTGTATGTGCATGTTCAAAAACTTTATTTTTTTTAATAACAAGCTTTGTATTGTTGTTACTTGTAAGTTGTTCCATGAAAAACATCCAGCTCCACCATGCAAAATAAAGATTAAATACTATACATTTTGTACAACTACTGCACGATAGAGAACTGTGGGAATTGTGGGAGACCCCTCACCGTTGAACGTATACTGGTTACACATGCATCTTTCGAAAGCTCTGCAAATCTCTGGTTCGTAGAAGGCAATCTCTCATCTGCCTATGAGAAAAATGTTGCACGTTAGACAGTGAATGCAACTATGCCAGTTTTTAGCAGTAATGCTAAAAAGTGTAACATTATGGATAAGCAAAAGGGACTAACAATACTGGTTTGTCAACCTCTTAGTTGTATGCAATACTCATGTGGCCATAAAGGTGTCTTTCTTACTGTGCAACAAGCTGCGAGGTAACATGGGCAAAACAGTAGACCCGGATCTAAAATGGTTACATGGCTCAGGCTAACTTTCCAAAGACTAGAGTAGGAGTAGAGATTAGATGACCCTAGGGTCCATCTAATAAATTAAAACTAAACTCTGTCGAATGACTGCTGTACAGTAGTACACAATTTGGCATAGTTACAACGATTTATGTTGTACTTAACTGGTTTTTTTTTCAATCTTCCTTCCTGGTGAAAAAAGTACAACTAGTAAAATAGGGGGAGGTGTGCAGGCATCTAAAAAGGTGTACTTTTTTATAGGTGCACAATCCCTACCAACCACCAGTGCCGACGGGGCCAGCGGCGATGCTAATGCCATCCAGGAGGGGACGGTGGCTGCGGCACCTTCAGGATCACCAGTGGGGGAGGAAACTTCAGCGGTGGGCGGTGGTAAGTTATATTCATTAGTTATTTGCATTACTAGGTGGCAGGGGAACATTTCCCTCACTGTGCTATGAGACTTAAGAAAGTATGAATTTGAAGTTATACTGGACGATATACAATGGTTGAAGAAGCCACCCTTTGCAGCATTACCAGCGTGAGTTGCCTAAACAAGGCCTCTTCTATCAGACTCCAACTCAGCAGTGAGAGTTATGGAGAAGACTAAAAGTCAGATCAGATGACCTTGAGGGATGTGTTGAACAAAAAGGGAAAGAAGTGAACTAGGGTGGAAGGAGGAAGGACAAAAGAGATGTAATAAGACTACCATAGAAGGATACTTTGGAAGGTTCATGCACGTGCCTGATATGTATCCAATGCATGGGTTGTTGAAGGATGGGTAGAACTGGAAGGTGAAAGAAGATGCATGCCTGGTTGCGCAAAACAATATGGGTGCATGGATGAAGTGGATAGGAAGAATCATGAGCGGAGTTTGTGTCAATGAAACCCAAGGAAAGGAAGGAGTGGACGCATGGGTGGTTGTTGGTGAAAGTGAAACCAGCTAAGGCGATAATAAAGAATGATAGACATTTACTTTTAATGGGTGGATGCCCCCTAAAGGTATTGTATTCATCATAGGTGGAGACTGTCACTGGAAGCAGAGTCTTACTTTGAAAATATAAAACGAGATAAAAAAAAGACTGGTGTTCTTCTGTGTACTAAAGTCCACCCATAGTACTAGGGCAAGTATAATGCCGGAAAAAACTTCAACAAATGTTACAGGCAGGGGAAGCAGGAGAATAGATTAGATAGATACTAAAAGTTGCCACCAATTGTATGTACTGCACTTGGTGGTGCTACTATGCCACTATGTGTTGAATTAATTTGGAAGAGTTTCAGTTACAATTCTGTTTTTTTTTTATAGATACTCATACTCCTTCCCAAAAACCATCACGGAAGGAGTTGGCAGCCATGGCCCGGCAAAGGAAACTGCAGGCCATTGTGGAGGAGTACCGCCGGCTGGTGGCTAAGGCCGAGGAGGAGGAGGAAGAGGCGGCGGCAGCAGCTGCTGCCTTTTCTAATGCCCCAGGCCCCAGCCAGGCCCAACCTGCAGGAGTACGGCGTCGTGGTCAGGCAGCCGCTCACCGCCGGCATTTCACAACATCTGTCACCCCCGCACATCATGGATGCAAATGTAGGTGCCGTGCATTTCGGCAACAGATTCTCCTCCGGGTGTCAAAGCTGGAGGATCAATTAGAGGAGCGTGTCAAGATATTGGTGGACAAACACCTTAAAGCCCACCGATTGTAATGGACCCTGTTCATTTGCCCCTTTTTTAATACTTTTGTTGGTGGGTGGGAATTGGGTGGTGGGGTTACTTTAGTGGGACATTCTTTGGACTTGGACATTGGTTAGGGTTAGGGTGGGGATAGGACTAGGAGGATATTTTTTATGTACATGAATAAATGTTATTTATTTTTAACGTACACATATGATGTTGTTTTGTGGTGGGGTTACTGTTGTACGTCACAAGGTTTACTCTACATGCAGGGCAGCGGTCAGTGTTTGATTGAAATAATGTATTAATTGACCACATGTGTAACAACATCATGCAAACAGATAGATGTGGTACCCCTCACTGATTTATATTTGTCCTATTTGTACTACCAGTCTCTCCTCCATTATACCTCCCAGCAAACTTCTCTTCTTACCTGTGATTGATGATGATTAAGTTTGGCACTGCAAGGGCTGCATGGTTTCCCAAGACAACGGAGAATATGCCGTGGTTGTGTGATGGTAGTAGTAGACTAGACACTGGCACTAGCATTGGAAAACAAAAACAAAGAGACAGTCATTTGCCTGAGACAGAATGTGGGAGAAGTAGAAAAATACAGTACATAAGACTGACCAAAAAAAATACAAACAATATTGCAACTGCTAGTGCTAAACTCAAAGAAATCAATGGTGTTGGGGACTGCTAAGTACAAGAAGATAACTGTAGTTTTGTGTTGAAGGAGTCAGTAAAACACAATCCAATTCGTAAACTTAAATGCTGTAAAATTAAATTCCAACAATGCCACCAATTATTTAGATATATTTGTTTGGTCACTTTGGGAAATTAATTGCCTTGTACACTAGTACATACAGTGAGCTTGGGTGGGCAAGCAGAAGAGGATCCTCGCCCTGCCTAGTTGACATTTGATTTAATTAGTTTTGCTTTCACCGCATCTGCCCCAGCAAGCGTGTGATCAATTGGTGTAGATTTAATGTAGTAACATCACACCTCAATATAAAACCACTCAGCCCAGGGGAAGAGGGTTAGGGTTTGATGAATGGATGGGAACGGGGGTTTGGGGAAAGGTTTGACAAAGAAAAACAGTACGTGTTAGAAGCGGCTGTCTCTAGTTGGCAGAGGTATAAACTTCTGACAAATAGGGACACACCTTTTCTAGTCAGGGCAAGGGGATCACACACTTAGATAACCCCTGCTCACCCCCTTGGTAGCTTGGCAAAGCAGACAGGCTTATCTCAGAGGCAGTGCGTTAAGCATTTATGACCCCATACAGTAATAAAGTGAATACACTACAAATGGACACGACACAGTACTATTATAAAAATAAGGATGTTTATATAAGGCTTAGCACAAGACCAAATAACGACAAAAATATGCCAAATCTTAATAAATACTCTTGGAAGGAAAAATAATAGTTCAAGCGTAGTTTCTTCTTAGCACAAAGTCTTTAGTAACAAAAGCAACTCTTCTTCTTTAAAACACAGTTCTTGGCAATAATGTGACCCACACGGGAGTCACGCGACATCGAGGCAAAGTTAATCCAAAGGTTCGGCGTCGACCGCGAGGAGCGCTACGTCGAGCCCAGAGTCGCACAGACCCCCACAACACAGTACCTTAGAAAAGCGAAGCACACGATGATCAGCGGCGTCGAGATGTCCGGCGTCTCATCTTCGGCGTCGATCGGGCCTCAGAGTCGGGGCGATCTGCAGCGTCTTCGACAGATGTCAGGCAGGAGCAGCGCTCCTGAGGTGAAGCAGGATACGGCGTCGTCGTCGATATCTATGATGTTGCAAGAGTGAGCAGCGCTCACGGCGTCGAGAGGGTTTGGTGTCGAGGCGTCGGCAACGGCGTCGCTACTAGCGTTGATCGGGCCCGGCGGCCGGCGGCGAAGATGCGGGACACGGGAGCTGCACTCACGATGTCGAGCTGGATTCGGCGGCGTCCGTCGGCGGCGAGATTGCAGGATTCTTCAAAGGTGCTGGACTTTCAGGTTCCAGCAACAAGCACTTTCAGCAAATGATGAAGTCCTTTAACCCTGTGACTTCAACAGGAGGCTGGCACTCTTCCAGCCCTTGGAGATTTCCTTGGCAAAGCTTGAGAGTACACACTCAGTTCCTCTCTCCTGGTTCCTTGGCAAAAATAAAGAAGTAACTGCAGGATTCCCCCAACAAACGCACACTGGAAGAAGGGGTAGGCAAGTCCTTGGATCAGCAGGCTTCTTGTCCTTGGTTCAGGTTTCCTTGTCAGAAGTGATCTCAATTCTTGGTTCAGGGGTCCTTCTCTTATACCCCTTTTTGGCTTTGATACCTTTGTCCATGTAGGGGAATTTCCCCCCATCTTGGGTTTGTTGTGGGTGTTGCCAGGCCGAGGCACCTGGCCTATTCACTGTGCAGGGCAGAGTCTTCAGCCGCCCTGCAGGAAGTGGAGCCAGAATTGTCACTGGCAGGGGCAGGGCCATGGCCATCAGTCGCCAGGTAGGAGGTGGGGCCAGGATCGTCCCTGGCAGGCACAGAGTCATCAGTCGCCTGGCAGGAGGTGGAGCCAGCATTGTGTCAGGCAGGGCAGGCTATCAGGAGCTACTCTTCCCCTACTCTCAATGCAAATGCCTCACTCACCCCACACTGACTCATTCAGACCTCTGGAGCGACCCAGCTCCTGTCACACGCACACCAAACCAGCAGAGACCAGTAGACAGTCAGACAAGAAAATAGCCACTTTCTAAAAGTGCTATTTTCAAACACAGAGTCCAAAAACCATCCACCCAAACGGATGCGTTATTAAACCCTGAGTTCAGGGATAGCAAACTCGACATTGCACCATGCTCCCCGAGCCCGCTAGGATTATACCAATAATAATCCTGGCTGCCCATTCTAACTGATGGAGAGCAGGTACCCTTACAATAGTGAAAAATTAAAATGGCTGTAATTCACTATTAGGACATGGCAACCTTGTCAGGCTTGTCCTACCTTATGCTTACAATGCACCCTGCCCTTGGGCCTACCATAGGGGTGACTAACATGAAGTTAAGGGAAGGTTTAGGGACAGGCAAGTAGGTGTACTTGCGCAGTCCGCCTGACAGTACCAGACTGCACGTACGTCTAGCAATGGCAGACCTTTAGACATATTTTACCAGGCCGCTTTTTTGGGTGGTACAACACGTGCTGCAAGCCCACTAGCAGCATTTGTATTTACAAGCCCTGGCACTCCTGGTGCACTCTACTAGGGACTGAGAGTAAACCAAATAAGCCAAACATGGAATTCAATCAATACAGCAATTTTACATAGGGAGCACTTGCACTGTGGCACTGGTCAGCAGTGGCACAGTGCCCAAAGCAATATACCAGCAAAAACATTGTAAACAGAGGAGGCAAATAGACAAAAATGGAGGAGAGACTCATGCCAATGATGCCAGGTCTAACAGTACGCATGGAGACAACAAAAGCAAAACAATGAAGACGATGATTGATGATCCACTACTACCCAATACATCTAAAGTTAAGTAAGAAAAATGAAATGCATGCATGATGAAGATAAGTTATAACTTGATGGTTAATAATAAGTGATACTTACTTAACTACTACTACACAATTCAAAGAAAGTATTTGTTATATATGATATGGATATGACTTTTGCCTAGGCTGTATGCCCTCTGAGAAACCGTAATACCTGCTGTAGTGGGCTGAAAGCTAGCAAAGAAAATTAAGAAATAGTTTAAGTGAACAATCAATTACCAAACACAAGCATAAAATAAATGAAGAGGAAAAAGGAATAAAACAAAATAACGAAAATGATACTAAAGTTAATGTATTATCCAGGGCCAAATGTGTAGTTGTATCTCGTCATTCATCTTTGTCCTCCCTTCCATGGACACTGTGACTGAATATCATTCTTGGGCGCCTCTGGCTGGATGATGAGGAGGATTGGTAAGGTAAGTGTGAGTTGTTGCTCCACGTATAATAGCGCTGGGTGAAAGGCCGACCTGTAAGTGTTGATGAAAGGAGAAATCGGGTATTACAAAATAAGTTAACTGAATGAAAACAGAAAAATCAATTACGGTGTAGTGCAAAAAAGACAAGACTCGTGAGCGAGAAGATTTTCAGACTGAGGCTGCTTGGATACATTGATTAACTCTACTCTTATAGTTGCACAGCAGTCATCGAAAAAAACAACAAGATAGGAGCCAACACAGAACAGTTACAGGACCACACCACAACACCGGGCCGTGAGTCTGTGGCCCAAACTCCATTTACCTAAATTTTTCACAGTTCCAGACAAAAGGCATATTCAGAAACCTAGCATTTTCCAAAACAAGTGATTAATTCAATGCGCCATTGTCAGTCAATCATATCACTATTCTATTCCACCACTGCACACACATGTAGCCTAGGTCTGCTGTGGTTCTTGTTGATTGGTTGTGTTTACCTTGTATTCCACTTCCTGAACATATTCCATAAATCATCTCAGATCAAACTGACTGACAGCGTGCAAAGATGGTATGGTGGTCATCATCATCCGGTGTGGCACGTGTACGTGTTGTCCAACAGACCACCAACAGCAACTCAGTCTGTAGTGAGTGACTACGATTAAGTCCAGACTGCACCTGCAGTAGTACGAGTACAATTGGATACATATTATTAAACAACATGGAAACATTGACCATCACTTGAGACACAAGTACTTTGTTATTATATTAAACTACTAGTATAGTTCTACTTCATGCACATTTGCTCAGAGTCAGCAAGCATCTAATGCAATATATGGCATCATTCATTTCATATACCTGTCTTTCTCTTCTTTGTGGCTGTCAGATCACAGATGCAGCAGAGCCTTCTGAAAGTGATGACGAGTTTACTTTAAGTTTGAAGCCCTGCTCAAGGTCTGACATTGAAGAGTTGTGTATGCCTGCAGACAGAGGTGGTAGCCTTAAGACAGTGATGCGTTTCAGATTGGAAACAAAACAGAAGATGGCTATAGTCACATACGTTTCACTTGTTATGGAGGGACTGTTAGAGGCTACATTATTGTACTATTCTCCATCTCCATCCAATGTATGGCAAGATGGAAATGTATTTAGGGTGAGTCAGGAAGATGGAGCAGGACTCTGAGGAGTGGAGTGCACAGTTAAATGCACAGATGTGCAACTCCAATAGGTAATTAAAAGTAAGAGAAAGGTTGGTGTTGGTTTTGAAGTTTGAACCAGAAAGTCAGATACACACAAATAAAGGAAGGGAGAATGTAACAATTTAAAAGCCTAGTTGTCAGGGAAGAGGAGCTCGTCCTCAAACCCTGGTGGTTCTTCTGACAGAAGTAGGTCATGTAACCCACTAGTTATGTCTTCCGACTCGCTCTCCTCTTCCAGCTGTGATTCACGTATTTTGTAGTCTGGTGGCATGAAGTGCTGATTCATTTTGATCATGGTTAACCTCTCCACGCTTTTGGGCGAGAGATTGGTCCTTTTCACAGTTACAATGGCACCAGCAGCACTGAAAACACGCTCAGAAGAGACACTTGCAACAGGGCAAGCTAGATACTTTATCGCCTGTAACGACCGGCTTCTCCGTATGTTTTGGTGCTTCTGTCAGTCACCAGGTCATTACTTACCACATCCGTTCTCAGGTTCCAGAAAGACACCACATTTCATAATACTTACCCAAGAAAGGAATAAACACTGACAACATATAAGACCATTGCTGAGGAGCTCTCAAATAACAACAAGTCACAACACCTCCCAATCCAAGAGGGTACGCAGAAATTCACAACACCTCCTAATCTAAGAGGGTACACAGCACATGCTCCTCCTAGCAATGTAATTTAGACATCCCTAATGGGAGTCATTTTCCCTTCCGTATCAACAATTACCCATTAGAGGGGAATCACCCATCCCTCTGTAAGTACTTGGTAAAAAAAAAAGGGGTGCAAACCTTCCCTCACAAGGAATACAAACAAATGATATGCTCTAGGGTTTCTTTATTACATGATAATAGGATGACAAAAGAAAGAAATAACTAAACATCACAGTCAACACATACATATACATAGAGCCTGTAAATAAAAGCATAGTTAGATAAAGTTAGATATACATAGAACACCTCACCATAATCTTAGGCATCTTTTCATCTGAAGAAGGGTCCGTCTCTCTTTCCCTCTCTCTCTGGTTGGTTCCGGACTCTCTGTTGCACAAACATGTCTGCACGTCTGCACCGTGATGTATCATCAGACCGCCAAAACACCAGACCAGCATCTCAGCATTTCTCCAGCTCTCAGCATCTCAGAATCTCTCTGCCTCTCAGAAAACTCTGAATCTCTCTCGGACCCCCTTTCTCTAATATAGAATGCAGCTCTCCATCGAAGTTTCTAGCTAACTCCGCCCACAGTTCTCACTGGATTCCTGTACCACCGCGTACCAAGAGCACAGCAAGCAGCTGGCCAAGCGTTTTGCTCTGACTCGTCACGAAGAGAGCACATTCCACCCGATAAGAACCGGTCCTGTCTGGTTCACTACTGGTGGACAACACATGTAATCTAAAATATAACCTCTCACCCACAGAGGCCCCGAAGATGGCTGCAGTTTAGAATATGGAGTTGCTCAAGCATAGGCCTCTACTACTTGGAAAGCAGAATGATATTAGACCACGTCAAAGCCAATAGGCTAAAGTCATCATTCACCTAACTCAAATAACACTATGCCCTTAATCCCTCAGTATCCCCTATGGAGCACATGTGTGCACCATCACCAACAACTCTGCACCTCGACATCCCATACCTTCTGTTCTTTGGCAAGATTATTGTAATGCAAGACCATCCTACATTAAGGCTAAAGTAACATAGCACACTAAAATCAGTACACAATGGTGGTGATCGAGGGTCATCACAGATCATCAGACCACTAAAGTGGCTCATTCACTACATTACACCCCTTGACCCTTGAACATCACCATTCACATATATCAAAAATAAAATCACTGAACTAAAGACACAGCTATCACTGCATCTTTTAACTGAAAAATAGGCATGATTGCAAAGTAACTAGAAAAACAAAACTATCATTGGGACACTGTATCTGTGAACTGTAAAAGTAGTATCAATGTATAATAATCAGCAACCAAATAAAACCTAACTGAAGATTTGAGTGTCATTGAAACATTACATATCTCATTTAAAAGCAAAACTGTAACACGCAAGACTGTAGGCCATATTTGAAAGAGTACCTACAAGTGAAAAACTGCATTTCAGAATCAAAAACACAACTGTTAAAAAGCATATTTGAACCAGCAACTCTCGTGCTGAAGTGACTACTCAAAAACATTGAATTCAAAGCAGATCATAATGATCTGTTTTTTCTCTGCTTGTTCTTTTTAAACTTCATAACTCAGGTGAAATATCTAAAAATAATTCAGCTTGTGTCATTTGAACCTCTAATAATGAAACTGCAAATTCTACTGCCAAGGCAGCCAGCTGTAGCTCAGAAAATATCTACTCCAAGTGCAGCACAGTGTCTCTATGGGAAAAAGTGTTCTTTTCTGTGAAAAAAGCAAAACAAAAAACACCACTGTCTCTTGTCAGGGTGCACACACAGTTCTCCTGTGCGAAAGACACACAGCTCTCATTCTTTTAAAGTCAGCTTCACTCGAAGGGGACAGTTCCAATTGCAGAACACTCTGCCGAACCCTTCTTCGCTTAGAAAGAGGCAGTCCTTCTATGTAGATGACAGCTCTTTGGCATCCAACTTCCTCAGTATCCCCTCGACAAGGAAGAACCCCATCTGATCTGGTTCTCCATAGATCATCAGCTCCCGTCTGCCATCAGCCACAGGACATCACTGTCCGCTCCGGTCTGGCTCCAGGCTTGGGAGAGTTCCACTTTCAAACATAATAAACTAAAATAACAAAATAAAAATAAAAAAGACAAAAAAACAAACAGGGCGGGGTGGGGCAAGGTATCACTCGCACCCCCAGCAGCACATCCCAGCAACCTGAAACGATAAACACGTATCACTCATCTTACAAAAAAAGTTTAAATTCAAAAGCACATAATTTTCTTTTTACATCTCCCCAAGTCCAATATTTTAACTTCTTTCTGCAAAGCTCATCTCTAGATCTGGGGAATAGCTTAAGAATGCTACCTGCATTATATTCTCTAAGTTTATTTGGGCCAAATCTAATTTTTTCTTGCACAGGCAGAAGGGCTGGGGCAGTCAACTGTACGCTCTTCTCACTCCTTGCTAACATACCCCTCCCTTCCAGCGATGTCTGCGTCTCAGGGCTGGCTCAATTTCAACCATAACAGAGACTGCTCTCTGCCTCGCAACCTCACATGCCAAGAGCGAAGCGCCTGCCAATTTCTGTCTGTCCTGCCTACCTCCTCATAAGGATGGGGCATGATGGTGATGAAGCCTGCACCTTTGTGCAAGCCTCCCTATCTTTCCAATTAAAGGAAGCTCCACAGTCTGAAGAGTGGAATCCGCGAAAAGAATTGGGTGCTTGCCAAACATAACAAGCAGCGAGGACTGCTCCTGCGATCGCACCCCTCCCCTACAAAGAGCCCGGGAAAGAGGAGACTCTGTGGAATGCATGTTATCTCCTCAAGGTCAAAGCATGGCCGTTCCCAGCCGTTCACAATCCAAAAGCTGTGAAATTTTCCATTCTTAAATGGAACAGCATGATGTCAAAAAACCCTTACTTTCGTCTAAGACAAAAAACAGACTCAACCTCTTTTGACTCCCATCAAAATCCTGCGTTCTATTTCTAAATGCTCTGCTCTTCTGTTTAGCTAATTCAGGCAAATTTAAACTACCATGTATAAAACATTGAAAACCTTAAAAATTCGCATAACAACATCACATTACATTTCTGTAATATCTGGGGTAGCATCAGTCAAAGAAGGTCTAGGTTTGTTTAATTTGTAACAGTCAACTATCATGGGCAAAGAATTATCACATTTGCGCACCAGCTACATAAAATCATTTTAAACATTAGTTGTTGGGGTCACCAACCCTGCTTCTGAGAAATCCTACCCAACTGCTATTCTGTCTATATGGGCCATTTTACCATTAGTGCGACCTCTCATAAGCAAATCACATTTTCCCTCACGCTGTTCTGTCCAGTATATTTTAGTGTGCCAAAGCACATAGTCATGGGCCTTTGTGCAGCATCTGAATTTAAAAGTCCCTGCACTCCACTGTAGCTAAAATAGGCACATTGCTTTTGGTTAAAATCACAAAATAAATTTTTAAAACCTGGAAGTAGCCAGTCATACTCAATTCGCTGTTGTACACTTTCAAAATCATATGCCTGCATTTTTCTTATAAAGCAAAATGTATCGTGCACTGTTAGGTCTGATTTATTTCCACCACTGGTGATCATTAATTCTAAAACACGGGTCTTCTTATCTGACTGAAAACTCTCTTCGGAAGAATTGATTAAAACAGCCTGTGCAATTGGCAAGCTGACTAGATTTTCTGTAACATTTTTCACATGTAAATCATGCATGTTTAAGTCTGTTGTCAAAGGAATATTTTCACACTGGGCATCAATTAACATTTCCTTCAGCTCTTTCTGCTTTCATGAAAAAGTATCTCAGTCAGAAATTAATTTGTTTGGGCATCTGATAAGGACACAGATGGCTCTCGACCTCGAAAAGAGCTAGAGTGGGCAGTGTTTGTGTCCAGATGTCCACATTAGCTGAGTGTTCCTATCTACATCTGGTATCTAGCTTTGTTTTATTTTTGGGAAACTTGTGGCTTTGGCCAAATGTGTTTTATTGGGGCCAATTTTCTCGGACTTGTTTGTGCTGCAACTGTCTGTGGGATCGATCAGAGATCTTTCTGGGCATGGGTTTGTCTTTGGGTTAAGAGAGACCCCACCTGTGACCTGTCATTCAATAGGCATGGGTTCGAGTCGTAGGACCTGCCTGACCACATATCTCTGACTCAGGATTTATGAGGAGGTCACCTAGGCTGAATCTGACAGCAATGATACAAGTTCATTTGAACTCCTGAAAATAATATGGCAGTCACTGGTATTTCTTTGGACATTCTCAACATTGTGTGTACAGCTGTAACAGCATGCATCAATTGTTGTAGACACATCTAGGACTCTAGTTAATAATCCCGATTTATGCCCTTATGTGGTTATATCAAATCATATCCTTATATAGGCATAAGAATCATACCCATATTAAGACATAGCCAATGCAGTCCAAATACAGCAAGGCTACTGCCATAGACTCCTAGAAAGCACAACGCGTTCTTAGATAAACCAAGCCTCCAGCAGCCCGGGAATTCCCCCTGCTTCTGTATTGATTTGTCCTAGAACTCCTGGAGTCCTGAAAGAACTGCGAGTTCTTAGTGACGTCTTATGTCCAGCCTTACGTCAAACTCGGCACCTTCCGGGTATAAATATATCAGCATCTGTCCTAGCAAAACACACGGTGGTTTGGAGCAGATTGACTATCCACTTGCCCGACACCCTGTAGCAAGTGCCCAAGGAAGCCAACCCTCCCGCTGACGCACTGAGAGAGACGCTGTCTTTTCTCCTGCCGAGAAATCCAGCTCCAGTGTTTCCCTGCTACCCTTGCGGGTGGTTGCTGGGAGATCGAGTCCTGAGAGAGAGATACAAGACCTCCTTCATTCTATAACCAAGGTACGGAGCTGATTAGACCCTTAGAGAATTCTTGATTTAGATTCTTGGCAGAAACTATTTAAACTCAAACTACATCTCACTTACTCCTTCCCATGTACTAGGCTTAGGTTAGGTACACCGGGGTAGGCGTATCTTAGAAGCACCAGTTGAGTACGTTTAGTCATTATTTTATCATTGTATGTATTTTATCCATTTTAAGTATCTTATGGCTTAGAAACCATATAATGCTTCTACAGTATTATTTCATAATACTCTTTTTACTGTACGCACTTTACTTTATGACAAGTATTGCGATTATAGCAATTCACTTCTCTTGCATGAGAAAGAAGACTGCTCAATAAAAAGCCTCTTTTATTGAAAATGCCCGTCTCTCTGTTTCCCTGCTCTTCTGGTGAAACTAAGCATGCACGATTGACTGAGTAAAATAGATATCTATTATTTCCGCGACTCTGAAGATATACTCCTTATTCTTGGGGGAGCAAAGTTGTCATGTTTATGCGGTTGTCAGAAACTAATCCCTTCTTGTGAATTCGAGAAAGTTTCTAGTGACCTCTGAGCTAGCTGGCATTCATAATTAAGTCTAACATATTCAATAGAGACCTAGTCGACCTAAGTCCTACGTCTAAACTATCGTTTATGTTATTCCAATGCGCAGAGCCTATTGGGAATATAGGAACTACACTACACAATACTGTTGTTTACTAAAATTGACAGTTGTGTGCCTTGATCATGGCGTAGATCGACTTTTGTTTTACTGGTAACAACAGTGTCATTCATACATGGATTATGGAATGCATTGACATCGTTATTGTTGGTATCAACACGGTTATGTGGGAATAGATTATTACATACATTGACATTGCATTTATAGGTATTGAGATTGTTATGTGGGCACAGGTTGTGACATACTTTGATATTACATTTATTGGTATTGCCATAGTCGGGCCTGCACACATCATGGTATGCATTCAGATCGTATTCCCATTCCAACATATTTTGGACTATGCAATGTGTTTTTCAGTTATCATCTATATCTTGTGTTCCCAGTGCCTATCAATATGACTATTTCCAATCCCATTCAGGATTAACTAAGAAGTATGCTTTTTTGGTCCACAATTACTTCAAGTTTAGCTGTGAATATAAGTCCATATTGTAGTTGATGTTCCTGGAGTTTGTTCTTGAAAGACCGGAATCAAGCGTGTTGCTCTTGAACACCAAGGGTGAAGTGCAGAAAGATCAATACTTTCTAGTTTTCCACCATAGCTTTTCTGACTTCCTCACTTCTTGCAAGATGATGTCCCTGTCTTTACTGTGGGATAAGCTTTGCAACAACTAGCCTGAGGGCAACACCTGGAGGGGGCATTTTGCCATGACCCTATGTGCTCTTTTAAAGGAGAATTGTGTAAAACTCTGTATTGCTAATATGCTGAATAGCATTGTTCCAAGTAGACGACCATGTTGCTGGCCTCTATTTCTTCAGTTAGACTAAAAATACGACTTTTATGATACGAGTGCCCTTCAGCGTTTTTGGTTCAGCCTTCTAAGTATCCTATTTAGCAATTCAGTGATGTCAATTTCTGCTATAAGTCCTCCACTGTGAAACAAAGTTCTTGTAGTGAGAGTTCAGATTATTTTGCTCAATTTTCTTTAACATTTGCTTTAATTTTCATGCAATAATCCCACCTCAATGTCAACTGAATTGCATTTGTTTTCCAGCATGTGCTTGATTTTTGATTTGTTCACCAGTATATATTAAGTTTTCTAACTGTTGTAGATGACACTATAGTAATCTTGGCCTGCCCTGGCATTGTACCGGCACACAACTTCCAGTCCTCCGATAGCCACGGAGCCCCACTGTCATTTGTGGATATCATGATAGCTTTCAGCTTCCCCACTTCCAGGGTAGGTGGCCATATCTTGCTACCCCTGATGAGAGCACATACTATGGCATACCATAGCAGCTTACTCTTCGCAAATGTTTTCCATTTCTCACAGCCACAGCTATATATTATTGTTATGTTTAATTATTAGACCACTTAGTTAAGGTCTTGTTTTACATTTTGTTAAAATAGTTTGCTGCAGCCGTCTTCAAAACATAATTATTTGTATTTCATAAATATTACAAATGTTCTACAATATACTATTATATGTGAGAGATAGCTTATTATGTGGCAGTTTTCAGAGTGTGTGGTGCAGCAGACTTTATTCAGTCAGGGGTGGTGAAGTGAGATGAAGAATGATAATGGATTTAACACAGATCAGTGACTGGGGCCGAGTGTCTGAAACATTTCAGTGCTCCATCCATCATCTCCTTGTGTTTGCTTTATTCAGTCAGGCACCTCACATTTCAACATTAAGGAACTCATTACGATGTCGGTCTGTAACCCTCTGACTGCTCATTGGAGGCTTACCGACTGACACCAAAGATTTGCAGTCTGACTGCTGAATTTCAATGTGGGTGGGCAGAGTGTAAACCAGCCGGTTAATCCGACTGTGTTCCCTCAGGCTCACGGAGGCCGCCGGCTGGTCGGATACCTAGCATAATCCTTCACAGAAAGCATTTCCAATGTTGGTATTATGATGTTACTTTCAGACAGCCTTTCCGTGTCAGGCCTTCTGATAAACCCTGCACCATGTGGCAGGCACAATGAGATGCCTGCACATTGTACAGGGATTTACACTTTACTCCCATTTCTCTATGGGAGCTTGTGCTTCAGGCGATTTCCATGTGCGCTCGCATTGTAATCCGGTGTTATGAACCACTAACCTACGTTCAGTCGGTTCCCACACCAAGACATGTCGATCAGGGACCGACATCATAATAGGAACATTAGAAAATAATGGGGTGACCCATACTAGTCCATGGACCTGAGTAATGCTCGGTATAGAAAACAATGGTCCTAGACTAATTACTTTAGGAAGGTGTTCATTATGTCAAAATCTATGAACATGGTACACAGTTATTCTAGCGGATTATCTGTTATAATAACTGTGAGATTAAACAGTCACTATTGAAGCTATTTATGGTGCTTGTGTGTCTCTTTGAGGATATACTCAATTGAACTGAGAAACTACTGAGTTACACTAATAATAAGACTTGAGTTCTATGTGTACCATGTTCATAGATGTTGCCTTAATGAACACCTTCCTAATGAAATTAGTCTAGGAGCATTGTTTTTGACATCGTAATAAGGCCCCAAATGTCTCCTCCTCTGTAACACCTATTTAATTAGCTCCTTTAGAACACACAGCCTAGGTCATGGTCCTGAGAATGTCACCTAATGGTCCAAAATGCTAGCATGAGGTTATGATGTACAGATTGGTGTATTCTGTAATGTGTTTGATCAAGAAGAAATGAAATCCAGATTGTTGTAGGTTCTTCTAAGGCGGAATCCATGAGTAATGGGTCGATGGCTGTTTTTGGCTTTTAAATTGAAATGGTCCCATGAACGGGATAGGAGTGGTAAGTGATGACTAACTTCTGTGGTGAATAGGCAGAAAAAATAACCAGAGCGGGGAAATGGAAGATGCTGGCTTAGTTAAGGCAATGCGGATGAGAGAGGGCTAGAGCAAAGGGTTATACCACACATATCAGCAGTTGGATTTGTGAGCCTACAGGGAAAACTGAGAGCACCATATTTGTGGTAAATTGGGTCAGAAAGAGGAGGAGTAGAATCTGGGCTTGGTATTGCAATAGACAACGTTCTTGGTTGGAGTCCCTGTGTGTGGATAGAGTACACTGATGTTGGCAGACTCTATGGCCTAGCTGTGGGCTATGGGAAAGTTTATAAATGTTAATAAGAATTCCACCATCGATGTTACGAGCTCCCTAGTTTGAGCAATATAGTTTTTCTGGAGTATAAATCAAAAATTTGGATAAGTGTGACCAACATTTGATATTGCATGTTTAATAATAAAAAACAATAGCCTAAACTTTCTTTTGAACTTATTGTTTAGACTCTTCGACTAACTGCTGATTACTGCAAAGCCAACAATATTCCATTCCCAGATGTCACTCTCCATGAGCATGAAGAAAAGGAACCCTCTGGATGCTACATCTTCAAAGGGTTGAATGTCCCCACAGTGATGCACATCCCACTTTTCAACAAAGAGAACTGTGCAGGTCAGCAGCAGTTCATTATTAAGAAAGGTTGTTGACTCAGTGTTTTACATGTCTGTCATATTCACTATTTATGTAAAAAATTCCTTCTTGCAAATACTGATGCAAAAAAATAATCAGCAAAGACCTGATTTTTAGCATAGCATAACATCAGCATAGATCATCATTTTTCTTGCTCCCATTCTCAGCTAAGGTACTGGAAAACAAAATCAACATTCAACTCATGAGACATGTGGAGCAGAATCAGGTACTCAACGCCTCCCAGTTCGGCTTCCGCAGCAATTACAGCATGGAAACCACCCATTTTGCAGCCAACAACGACATCAGAACCCTTCTTTACTAAGGAGAAACAGCAGGTTTCATCCTCCTTTACCTCTCTGCAGCCTTTCACATCATATTCCACCACACACTGATCGAAAGACTCCAACACATTGGCATCCAAGTGGATGAGATCAGATTGATCCCCTCCTTCCTTACCAGAGGCTCCACCTCCCACCTTTCACGTCTGAAACTAAGATAATCTGCGGTGGTCCTAGACTAATTTTCTTAGGAAGGTGTTCATTAAGTCTAAATCTATGAACATGGTACACAGTTATTATAACAGATTATCTGTTATAATAACTGTGAGATTAAACAGTCACTATTGAAGCTCTGTATGGTGCTTGTGTGTCTCTTAGAGGATATACTCAATTGAATTGAGAAACTACTGAGGTGCACTTATGATGTGACTTGAGATCTATGTGTTAGCAGCAAGTGTCAACATGAACACTTGACCCTACCTGCACTGCCTTTGCAAACAGATAGTTTGCTGAAATTAATTCCACAGTTTCATGTCCTAATACATTTCAATATGGTTTTCTGAATGTATTTAACAAAACAATTTCAAAACTTAGAATACATTTTTTTTATTTTTCGAGTTCATACTTGTTCTTCGTTTCATGTATTGACTATTATGACGTCAAACAAAACAACTCACATAAATTTATAAAGTACAAAAATATGAAAATATACAAATATCAGTTCCGTCATCAATCCCAATGCATTTCAGGATCTGAAGATCCCTTCTTCAGGGGAACTGTAAGAAAACATGTAAAACAAGTTGTTTGTAAATCCAAGCGTTCACTACGCAAAGTGGTGCAGGTCATTATTTGAATTTACTTGTGCATGAAAAACTGTCTGTATCGCTATTACGTGATACCCATACAATGAGAAAAGAAAACCATCACCAAGTGAGACCGTGAAACAAAAAAGTCCAAATTTGTGCTTGAGTGACTGTGAAGATCACATAGAGTGATCCACTTACCAAGGAAAAACATTTTTTGATCAACGGTGAGGTGTAGCTCTGACGCAATGAGAGTAGACTATAATCGCAGAACCTGCAAATGTGCGTACACAAATAGAAAACTATGAATATTTATGCTAGTGTGTGCATGTGTCCTCCACATACACATGACTTAGCGGAATATCTTACTTTAATAAAGACCTTATTCTGTTCTGCTAGGTATGAAAACAGTCTATTGCGCTTGGAGCCCTACGAAAATATCTTGTGGAAGTACCTGGTCAATTCAGATGATAAGCACAATGAAGGAATGTCCAAGCCTGCCCGATGTACTCTTTGAATAGACCTAATAAAAATCAAAGAACAAAGGATAAGTGTTCCAAGTGCTGACTAACTGTTGAGAAACAATGCTGCCTGTAAATAACTCTTGCTACCTGACAAATGCCAAAGTTTACATCAACTGGTTCGTCTGTAGCAAATAAGCTGATAATCAAATTGAGTAGACGGCGAGACCTGTGATATAACGAAAATGTAGACTCAATCAAAAATTCCTGCTGCCATATAAAGTGGCTCGCAGTTTGATACCTGAGATTGCACAGTACCTGGAAAAGGTACTATCTGTACCGAGCTCCGACAGCGTTTCCAAGACGTCAAATCAATCCACTTTAATATATCAACCTATGAATAAAAAACAACCCAATCACCCGTCTGCTAGAACTCTCCTAATCTCGTTGTCAGCGATTCTCCCTTGAATAACTCTCTGAAATTATCAACCTGTGAATCAACAATTAACTTCGTAAGCACTCTGCTGTAAATCTACCAAACTGATAAAATGGTAATGGTCACAAGTATGAACTCGAAAAATAAAAATTGATTTTAAGTTTTGAAATTATTTTGTTAAATAAATTCAGAAAACCATATTGAAATGTATTAGGACATGAAACTGTGGAATTAATTTCAGCAAACTATCAGTTTGCAAAGGCAGTGCAGGTAGGGTCAAGTGTTCATGTTGACACTTACTGCTAATACTTTGTTCACACACCGGAGGTTAGCTTCCTCCATCCCGCCTGGCACGCCCTGTTTAAACAAGGTTTACAATCAAAAGTATTTACATTACAGTTTAAACTACATGTGGGCAGTACAACCCAACACAAAGTGAGATCTATGTGTGCCATGTTCACAGAGTTTGACTTAATGAACACCTTCCTAAGGGTATTAGTCTAGGACCATTGTTTTCGACATCCTAAAAGGGCCCTAAATGTATCCTCCTCTGTAACGCTTATTTAAGCAGCTCCTTTACAACACACAGCCTAGGTTATGGTCCTGGAAATGTCACCTAATGGTCTAAGAGGCTTGCAGGAGATCACATTATTATTATTAACAGAAAGGCCAATCATTGGGTTTTACCTCTGGTGCATGTGCACAGGAATCCTTGTTCATAAATACAGTAAACTGAAAATGGAGAAACAGTATGATCTGTTTGCACATCATCAGAGGGGACTACATCTCACGGTTTTGGGGGCAGATTTCCTTATGCAAACATTTGTTTTTTGATTCAAAAGAGTTGCTAATAGTGCAAACACGATCCAGGGGTATTAGAGCGCTTTACAAGGCAGCTATTTACAACATACACAATGTTCACTTATAGATCAATCAAATCACTCAATCAATATTAAACTTTTTTTGGCTCAAGAGCCATAAAAGTGAACAACACAAATATAACAATAACTATATATATTAAAACTATGAGCCAATACAAGCATTCATAAATTCAAACAAGATGCCCCAGGGCACAAGAGCAATTTAAATCAAAACATCAACTTGAGTATTAAACAAACAGAGGATATTTGAAAAGCCCAAGACATAAAAACTGATAAAAATGCAGATAGGAGTTTCACTAAGAACAAATGCAAATTCATAATCAGTGTGCATAACATAGAATCATCTCATCAACCAAGCAGCCTATTCCTGATCCTACGAAACTAGCTACTTTAAAACAAATGAGGGGGCTTGTCAACATGTGTAAGTAAACCAAGACTGGTCTCACGTGCTCAAAATGTTGATCCTTAAATAAAGGCAGTAGATCAAAGTCAAGAGCAGACAGTATTGAGACATAAAAAAGCAGCAACAAACAGTTGGATTGGGTGGTAAAATACCGATTGTTAAAGCCCTGTGGCACTCTGACATGTGCCAGCTACATCTGCATTTACAGAATCGGTATTTTACCGAGTCTGTATTTACCGATTCGGTAATTTTACCGAATCGGTAAATACAGAATCGGTAAAATACCGATTCTGTAAATGCATGCCCTACATCTGAAAACCCTAATACCGGTCGGAAACGGACAAAATCGGCCGTTTCCGACCGGTATTAGGGCTCCTACATCTGGCCCAAAATCCCCTGAATGGAGCAGTAGTCTAAAAAAATGCTGAGGAGGAGTCTAACCAAAATTTATCCTGTAGCCATCGGAGATCACTTCATTGGCCCATGCATCAGAAATGGAAAAGACCAAATGGCCTGAAGGAAGTGACGACATCCCCCACATGACCGAATCTGGAACGGCTCTGCCTCTGGAAACAGGATGAACAGAATAACCAGATTGTGATTCTCTGCAGAATCTTTAATCAAGTACTTCAAATCACTGCCAAACACTTTAGACCCCGTAAAGGGTTGTTTAAGAAGAACCACATTATGAGTAGCATCAACCCTACAAACGTTGCGCCGGGCGGCGATTGCTGTGCTAGAAACAGCTGCTGAAGCACAGAGGTTAACAAAGGTGTAATCTGAGAAGTAGCACACTAGTTTGTCTATCACAGCTAATAATGCCAAAAGATCTGTACCCTCCTGCACCTTTCTGGACAAAGAATAGATGTCCTTCACGAGTGACTGAATGGCGTAAGTAGAGTAGGCATTGTCCTGAAAAGCAAAGCTTAGAACCACGTAGGAGTGCTTCACAGCCCCTTTTATGTTCCTTTCTGACACATCTTAAGGCAAAGCATCCTCGGACACCACCACCCCCTCAGAGGCCAACCCAGCCATGATGTTCTCAATCTTGACCGAGGAGGGAAACTCTTACCCAAAATTATACAAGGGATAATGTTTCAGCAAAAATAGAGGAAAAGCCTGCTTCTCCACATCCTTCTATTCATTTGCTTGTGCCTGGTAAAGGAGAGCATGTAAGGGTAAAGAGTCCAGCTCAGTCTGCTAATATTGGGGGGGAAAAGTCTTCCTTAGCTGGAATAGGAGTGCCCACAAAAAAGCTCAAATTCTCCTGCACGTGTTGCAGACTTTTGGCCAGGTCCATGCCATGCACAAAATAGCCCTTTCATCATCCTAATCTACCTTGAGGGAAGGCTCAATCCTAGGCACTTTGGCGAGAAGAACTTCCTTATGAGCCCGAAAACCAGCTTCCACAACTGCCACAATAATGACTTGGAGGAGGAGGACACTGAAACCCCTAAAGATTACCCAACCACCACCAGGGTGTCCTCTAAATCACTCATGATCAGGCCAGCAAAATATCCCCAGGTACAGCCAGAAGAGGCATGGTATCCAGGAATCTGGTGTAATGAACCCAGCACAGAGTCAGACCAAAGATGCAACTGCATTGAAAATACCTGCACCGGAAAACAAAAACAAAAAACGGGAACCCAGGTAAGACTGACCAGCCCGTAACGAGGGTCGGACAGAAGTGCAGGGATGCCAGCAACATAACTCAGGTGGTGCCATTTTGAAATCCGGTTGGCATCGCGCGCCCTCGCATTCCAGAGTTTAACAGCCAAATTAGCCCGAACAGATGCCGCAGGGATGCCCCGCCACCTGGAATCATTGGGGCATAGAGGAAACACTTAAAAACACAGTGAAGCTCATAAAAAAAAGAAAGCTCACCAATATCCTATGGGGCTGCCACTGGATGTCCAGCACAACACTGGTGCCTTCCGTGATCTCACATGCCCTGTACATAAGCGTGATCACTAAAAAATGACAGGACCGCTAAATCTGGCCTAAGGGAAAGAAACAAAAAGGAAAAAACTAAAATACACACACTTGAAGCCCAGATGGCAAAAACAAGAATTCCTTCTGAGGAAGTTAGGTGCTTATAGTCATGGTTACAGGGGCCACCTTAGTTGGTTAGGTTCTGCATGAATGGAATAAATGCTGAAGTGAGGACTGTGAGAGGAAGACAAACGAGGGGGTAATGCCAGAGTTTCTTGACCTGGTATATCTTTGTTGGAGCCAGAAATTCAGAGTCAGAGTAATTTGTCCAAAAAATCTGTTTGACTCTGTCCTTGACTGTGATATCAGATGGATTGGTGCAGACGTGACGTAGGATGAAGTACCAGATTCTCGGAGTTGTGCCAGAGAAAGTGCAGATGTAGGTCTTTTTTATCTTAAATCTCTGTAGCTTCAGTTGGAGTGAGTTGGGTTTGCGAGTGGAGAGATGATAGAGAGGGCTACACTTCATCAAAGCATCTCATCCTGGTGATACAAACAGAGAAGGTCTAAAATGATTGCGGCATCACTTGGTACACATCTTCCTGTATGAAGACTGGCCATTGACTTTTAGCGAAGTCTGCTTTTAGTATTTGTACACCATGTCCACTTGAACGATGAGGTGTGTTGTTCAGAGTACTAACGTAACTATTTATGTGGTCAAAAATGTAAAACACTTACCAAACTTGCGAAACTGTTCTCTGAACCATTGGCCCTCAGATAGATGGTGTTTGGCTTTGTCAGCCTACGATCAATAAAAGGAATTCTCTGGTCCATATATTGTGGACTTTAAATGCCCACCTACCCCACACAAAGTCACACCCTCAACTCTACTTATGAATTTTAGTTTTGCTTTGGAACAGGGATTTTTATCCATATGCCAGATGATTGCAGCAGTCCCATATTGACTGACACATTTAGTTAGTACCTAATACTGTACCTCTTGTGTTACAAAGCAACCGGGAGAGTAAATAATGGCATAAGACCGCTGCAGCTAGGATTATAGATGGCCCAATAATAGGCACACATCTGCTCTTGTTAGTGGCATTGAGCAAAACTCACAAGTTGGGGCATTAAGATGTTGAATAACTCCACAGGCCTTGTTCATCTTAATTTAATGACCATGGCTTTCATGTGTTCTATGGAGGCACAGTATTCTTTGAGTGTCCTCATGGCACCAGTAGGGTAATTATCAATAGAAAGTGGATGGATACATCAATTTACATTGTTCGGACAGAGAGTGCCACGGTGCAAAATGACATCTCTCTGAAACAGCTCTGAGAGTGTTGCACAATTTATGCTGGTTAAAGGACATTTGGAGGCAACAGAATGGCTCTTGTCAGAGAATACATGCCTCGTGACTGCCAGCCACTGCCTACCAATACACCAGAGAAAGGTGCAAATGGGAGAAGCGCCTGCCATATCAGTGTGTTGGTGCACAGGAGACTTAGGCCTTGTCAATATGTCTGAACCACATTCAGTGAAAAAAACAGAAATGAGATGTTGCTGGGAACGCTGGTGTTGCTATTTTGTGTGGGGACTACATTGCCCACAATTGCAGAGCCATCAGAGGAGAAGAGGGGCTCCAACGAGATTTGAGCTACTTGAGCGCTAAAACCTTGCAGAATGTGTGCTGTCCAGGCCCTTGCCTGAGCAAAGGGCAGGTCCCGTCATACCCTTTGGAGCTCAAAGGAGGCTGGGCTGGCACCCTCTCTAACAGTCTTGACCACTATAATCACCAAAAGGGTTTTCATTTTCATTTGATAACTTTATTTCGGTCCTTGACCTTAAAAGTGCAGATAAAATACATACAAGCACAATAATAAAATCCATAAATACGAGCAGTTAAAAAGTTATTAAACAGAAAGTTATAAAAAAAAACAAATGGGAATTACCCCAGTTAGATCCTTGCCCGAAAGGTGGTCCTTCTGCGCCACATGCCATATAGGAAGCGGGAAACCGAGACAACAATAGGAGGGGAGGTATCATATGTTAAAACTCTACAAGCCTGTGCACATTGTCTGAGTACCAAGCTTCTGCACAGTGGAGACAGCCAGCATTTCCGTATTTTGCTATACACCGGGCAGAAAAACAGGACATGCACAATATCTTCTGTGCTATTATTGCAGGCTGCACAGGTTCCCTCATTTGAATTAGTCCATTTAGAGGTCAGCACCCTAATGGGCAAGCAACCATGTCGCAGTTGTGTATATAGTTTTCTCGCAAGAGAAGGCTGCACTAGATCTAGAAATTCCTCCCTCTTGGGTGCAATTTTCATTTTTTTTACTCCCTGCTGAATGGCCATTGGCACTCTCTACTTTGGCTAGGCATGCAATAGAATCATTTTCGCTGCTCAGGAACAAGGTTCTGCATTGTGCCCATCTCAAAATCGACTTCCTTATTTGAAACATCCAGGATATTTTGATAGCAGAGTAGGATGGGTGGGCCCGCTAAAGAAATCCTTAAAGGGAAACTTTTTGCTGATCAGTTTCAGGCACCCAGGGCTCATGCATAACTTGCTTCTCAAGCATAAGCAAGTAGACAAGTGTGAGTGTGACATAACGTTATTTCCTTTGGGTTAATTGTATTGTCGCCTCCAGAATATGCCAATGAACAATCCCTAAACCAAAACTTTTAAGCCAGTCTATTTCCAAATTCCCACTGTTAATTGCTTCATGGCTCTCTAGCTTAACTGAGAATAATGTATTGTCCTTTGATGAGAGAAATCGGTCCTTAGTCAACAATTGTCCAAAGAGCTATCTGGTGGGAGGTAGCGCCAACTTCCAAAAATGGCTAGTATCCGGAGTTAGGGCAATTTCTCCCCTGCTTTACCCACCTGGCAATCAGATGTTAATATACCTAGTGCATTATATGAGAGAGTTAATCCTCCTGGTGTTCAGATGGTCTCCACTCTGCTCCCCATGTTAGTCTCAAATTTTAAAGAGACTGTAAGGGCCTTCCTTAACCTCACTCTAGCCCCCAACCTGCCTCTCTCTCAGCTACAGTAACATCCCCCGACTGCTTGACAACTGCCAACTGCCAAGTACTGATATTGTTACTTAATTGGAATGTAGCAGGAATTAAATCAATATTATGGGACAACAAGGTCAGTAAATTCATTGATGATCATGAGGTTTGTATCTTTCAAGAGACGTGGGAAGTGGAAAATGTTTATAGGAATGGCTATAAAAGTTTTGTTCCTGCAATACGTTTCCCTGCAGGGAGGGACCCTCAGTAGGCTTATTACACGGAATGAACATTACATTTGATTGCACTATTCTAGAGCTGTCATTACCTTAGCCGGATTTCCAGGGGCGTGGTATTGGTGATAGCGCGCGGGACCACTAGTTCAATTTTACCATGCTCACCTGGGCCCATAAACATTTACACTTTGAACTAGTAGTCCTGCCTTTTACTACAAATCGCTTATCAGTACTTTGAGTCCTTTTAGGATTTATACCTGTAAATCATGACTTCCCAATCCTTGTCACCCTTACTATAAGCCCTAGCGATCTAATAGGGAGTTAGAATAAACAGGCAGTATTTTAACAATTTTACCTTTCCTGTAATAACCACAGACTCTGGGAAAGTTTAAATGCTTTATCTATGCAAGTTTAAGTGAGTCTTCATCCAAATTACAGAGACCATAAATGTCATTAGTAAAAATATGATTAATAAGATATATAGCTTGCAAGAAATCACAGTAAGACCTCTAAACATTGATACCTGGGAAGAGTGAGAAAGGGAAATAGTATAAGGACATACCACATGGATTTATATTTACCTAGAATGGTGCAGGGACTAATCCGGACCACAGGCTGGGGCAAAGGACAAGGCTCCCGACTAATCAGGTGCCCACGGGGCAAGACAGGTGCAGTTCAGGACAGGTGACCTCCGCTAAGTGCCACGCCAGCGTCACACCCCTCTCTCTCTCAGTAAGCCAACTCAAAGTACCTCCGCCAGCACCTCTTCTCTCGATCTCCTATAGTGTGTCTAGGGTCAGTGACAGGTCAGCTATTCGGACAAGTCGGACAATTTTCTAAGTAAACCTACCTTAGTTATACCTTTTCCAGGGCAATGTACCACCCCTAAATGTTGCAAATCTATGTGTTCTCCTTCAGTGATTGGTCAGAAAGACAAGGAGAAGTCATCACACCATACTAAGATGAGATCAATGTTCATTAGGCTGTATTGATCAAGTTCCCGCACATAATTTATTTTCTCATGATTTTATTCCACCCAGCAATGTTGACATACAAATTATATACATTTTATTTGTTTTAGTCTTCTTGCTTCCTCTTTAGAGTTCAGTTGAGCAGGTTCCCAGAAATCATCATGGGTAAGAAGGGTGTTGGCAGTCATTCATTGATAATGACTGCATGACTTTCAAGGATTCTTTGCGCAGGCGCAGCTTCTCAATATGGAGTTTTCGTCTCATTTAAGGCCCGAAAAAACAAGCTAGTAACAAAGTTAAAGAAAGACACATTAGAATAAAAAAATAAATGCATGCACTCTATACCACTTATCTCTACTCTAACCCCATTACTTTATTTTCACTTTTGCATTAATCTATTGATAAACATCTACAACAGAAGCACTGGCAGGCAGGAATAATCAAGAACCCTCATTTAACTGTCGAGACAAATAGCATTTCACAAGATCTGTGTGTCAACTAGGATGTGATTTGGAGTGATCTTAGAGCCAATAACGCCTCCTAGAAGTAACATACCAAGGGCTGCTCTACAAATTGTGGATCTTTCGTTGACAGAAGGTCAACATGCATGCAGGTCCTCTCTGCTTCAGATCTAAACCCTGGTTCAACCTTCCACAGAGGTAACTACTTAAACCATCTAGATTACATCATCTTAGATGTACACATTTGGGGGCCCATTGTGGACATGGTGCTTATTAGAAGAGAGGAGAGTGACCATGACCCCTTAATTTTAACTGTCTGTAACCTAATGATCCAGTGAGCTGTGGATGCTCAATGTCTAATGGTAACTTACTGGCTTTGGCCAACAATTAGAGAAAAGTGGAATGCAGTTTGTTACTCTGAGGTTGTGATTTCTATCTTCTATAATAATGTGGCTCCCTACATGGGTAGGGTGCTAGGCTACTAGCATTCACCAGACTCCATCCTCGTGATCCTTTATCCCTATTCTTGAACCTTGCAGAATATTTCACAAATGGATTCAAGCAGGATGTTAAAATTCTGATACACTTAGAGTGGTTTTCACCCCTTTGTCAGAAAGGCAAGGAGGAACCTATTAATCTCCTTAAAGTAGAGCTCTTCAAAAATGTTTTTGCTCTGAGCCCCCCTACCCAAAATTTTTTGAAGTTGGGCCCCCCCTAGGGCTGAGCACGGGTGGGGCTTATGAGATAATATAAGGAGCACTTTTTCAGTAGCTCATATTCCACACTAAATGTGAGACGTATTAATGAGCAAACACATAAATAATTAGAATGGGCAAAAGACACTACTCCAATCAATAGAGGTCCTCATGCTCTTGGGTCCCAATGCAATTGCACCTTCTGTACTAATGATAGCAGCAGCCCTAAATAGTAGACTATGCCCTCTGCCTTTCACCCCTTTCCCACCACATCTATTCTTGAAACAGATTGTCTGTCCCTTTCAGTAAAAATAAGCGCCCACATGTCTCCCACCTCATCCCTAATGCTCTCCGCATATCTTATAGTAAACTATAAGACAGTCTTAATTGTGATGCAGTAGACCCTTCACATTCCTTGGCCCCACTGCACTTCGCTTGTGTCACTAATGAGACCTACTGCCTTGCAAAGCGGCAAGTCTTCTCAGCCCATTGTTAAAGTCCTCCTCCCATCCTCCTTTCTGTCAACTCCCTGAAGCCTAATGCTAAGGTGTCTCCTCTTCTCCAATAATTTCCGCACTTGGGCCATTAGTCCGATGCCGAAAACAAAACAAGCACAGCAAGAGTGCACTGAGCCCTAATGCAAGAAAGGAATGAGTCAGGCATCCATAATAGGGGTTTATTTGGGCCCTCACACCCCTGGGTCCTAGTGCCAACTGCATCTGCCCATTCCACTTGCCATTATTGCTAGATCCGAGATCTTAAGCAGACTGTCTGCCTCTTTATTTCGAAAATAAGGGGGGAAATATCCACATTGCCCACACCTCTGGTTACTTGTTCTCTGGGCCCCAATGTTAACAAGGAAAATGGCTTCCCACCGTTTTGTGCTAGTGTCACACCAATTATTAGGATGCAGTGACCCCTCACACCATTGTCCCAGTGCCAATGCACTGCCTGTACTAATAGTAGTGATGGCCTTTAGAAACAAAATGAGCCCACATTTCTCAACACCTCTTTTGGGTATCTCTCTGAGGAAGGGGGGAAGCTGTCTCATTTATACATGAAAAATGTAAATACAACTTGGTGTCACCACCCCTAGGCCATTTCGTTGACGCTATCCATGGATTTCACCCCTTTACACTTTCTTCTGGGCCATTAACCAAAAAACCCAAGGGTCTTGATGATCAGGCCTCTGAATATGCCTTTCTGGCCTTTGGCCTTTGGTAGATACCCTCTCAACTGACCTGAAAGGACATCTGCATGTAAATAGAGGTATACATTGGCAGGGTGCATACGGACTATGGTGCCCATGTATTTATTTTTACAAAAACCGTTCCCATACATTTTGTTCAAAACAATCACTCCAGATTTGTTAATGGAGACATGGAGGTACCTCTGCATGAGAGTTAAAGGAGGGGGTCTGAAGTGATTTAATTTATGGAGTCACTTGAAGCATCAGGATATCAAAAATGAATTATTTTTTACACGAAATGTAAGGATGCTGAGTTTTGGAAAGTGTCCTCTTATGCCCGCACTAGGTACCATCTGGATAGCTATTACTAATATGTATTCTTTGAAAGCACTTGTTTTATCTTATACAGGGCCACTGGAATTATGAAATTCTGCTGCTGCAGCCTTTTTTGCATAGTTATGGATTTGCCACATAATTCACCACCTGCAGTGTAATATGCAGATGATAGCAAAAAACAATGTTGTTTCTAGCACAAACAGATATAAAGTTACTAAAACATGGTGATGTGGTTAAATGCAGTGGAAGGCCTTCGCAAAGGATAACTGGTCATCTTTCAGTATCTTATTTCTATATTTGGCTGTTAAATTGGTACTAATAAGGTGAAATATTTGCACAAACAGTACTGCCATGTGATTTTTTTAAAAATAATTAAGTAATACTAGCAAACAATGTGCCGCAGTATACAGTACTTCATAATTTACCTTTTCTTGCCACATAATTCAGTAAACCCTACCGAACAATTTGGTGCTACCCTGCTGCATAATTCCAATGACTCTGTTCACATACACGAATCCATTGTGTGGCAGCCTATCCTACACAGTGTTTAATACCATTGTAGAATAATGCCTTACATATTCACATTGCTTTCTGTTACGTGCTGGGACCTAATAACACTATAAATTCACAAGTCACTACTATGTTCTGCCACAACCAGGATTCAGCTCTGTGACTCTGTGGTCTCACATAGTGACATCTGCAGTTATCACATTAACCAAGTTTTCATAATGTGAAGGAGTGCTTTTCACATTAATTAGTTTAACTTGTATTTTATTTATTTTACACCTCATTTTACACTTGTGGGTGTGTGCATAATTGTAAATGCAGTTGCCATAAACATGTACATTCAACAAAACACTTATAGAATATTTTGTTGTTTTAGCCAATCCTTTGACCTTGCCACCCTAGGGCTCTGAATCATAGTTGCCTTACTCTTTTGACACTTACTGTCAAGAAAATGAAGACGGCCTGGAAACGCGAAAAATAAGCAAAGTTTAGCTTCCAGTCCATCTTCATTCACAAGTACTCTATTAGGTATTTGCGCCCCCCTTGGAACGCCGCCAAAGACCGCCAGGGGGGCTCGCCCCCCAGTTTGAAGAACTCTGCCTTAAAGCAAGGTTACAGGTCATTTATCGGGGAGTCAAGAGCAGTACACATTGAAACAATTAAGTAAAATAAGTATTGGAAAGTAGTCTCTGCTTTTATGGTTTCCCCCACTTTTTGCCTGATGCTATGCTATTTCTGACTTGTCTAATTGAGATCCTGCTAATCAGGACCCCAGTCTCTGTGCTTTCTCCCCTGAATTGGTTATGGTAAGTGCGTAGGTACTGCCCAGATTAGATACTGGTGTACCCTATAAGTCTCCTGTGTATGGTACTGAGGTACCCAGGGCATATGTACAGCAGGGTTCCCCCATGGCCTAAAGCATGTATTATGCCCACCTATGGGAAACTACTCAAATTGTAGTTACAGGCCTTCCATTGCAGCAGTGTAAGCTGGTGCTAACAAACTTATGACAGAGATAGGTTTCCTATATCTAAGGTAACTGAACCTAAAACCTATAAGTCACCCCTAATGCAGGCCTTTCAATCCTGAAGGCAGGCTGTTCAGTTGTAAGTTTGAGGGTGCCCCTGCAAAAGATGGACACTGCTACAACCTTCAGAGTCCATTCTCCCGGATTGTAAGTGCATCAGGCATTACGATACAGAGTGGCCATGTGTCATTATGCGATGACCATCTCTGAACTAACAGTAACGAACCCTGTCATGTTTGGTATCAAACATGTTAGAATCATACCCCCACACTGTAAACGGTTTGGGAGGTATGATACCATGCACTGTAAAGCTCCTCCGGGGGGGGCCTCAGTACTCTCAGTAACTGTCTTCTAGACCCGGACAGCACAATATGGCTGCTGCCAACCGGAGACATGATTCTGCACTCCTGCTGCTGAGCCAAGCTTGAGCAGGGGAAGGCAGAACAAGAAGTATCCTGTCACAGGAAGGTGTGAGCACCTCCCAGACAGGGTTTAGTGTATTTGGGCTGGGTGAGAGTGCTTGCTGGCACCAGTCTGTCTGCTTGAGGGGCACATTTGGTGCCCTCCTTGCATAGTCCAATTCAAACCAGCTCAGGAAACTGATGGCTCCCACTCTGGTGCAAAGCTGGACAAAGGAGAAGGGAGTACCCTCCCCACTCTCCGCCCCCTCTCCTTGGAGGGAACCCTGAATCATCCCATCTCTTTCCTTAGGGTACTTAAGGGCTTACTTGTGAGTGGGTCCCGCGATTTGTCGTGGGAAAAGATTCATATCAAGACACCACTTCTTCTTCGATCATCTGGGCATTTTGGACTTTGCTGGACTTCACTCTGGGTCTCAAGACTGCGACTGGGAAGACTCCTGCTGCTCCTGGTCTCATCTCCCTGCTAGTCTGTGTCTGTGCTCGTGCTCCATACAGGAACCTTCCAAGGCCTGTGGACATTCAAGACTCCTGAAGGAATCTCCCTTGAAGTAAAGGAGTCACTTCTCTACATCTGAAGACACCGCAACAAAGCTGATTTGTCTGCTGATCCTGGGCTCCCACGGACTCTGAAAGGCTCAGCAAGATAGGTGGTGGTACTTCACATACATTCAGGCCTCCCCTGTCCTCTCACCAAGTTGGAGGCCAGTATCCCTTGTTGGAGCTCCAGGAACCAAACCCCTGTGCATTGCAATGGCCTACTGCTGCAAAGGCTTGTTGGCTTCCTTCCAAGAAGATCTCTGGGCTCCAAGTACCCCCAACCTCAATCATCTCCTGTGACGAAGATCTTTGTCCTCACTACATCACTTGCTTCGTGGGCCTGCATTCTTGGTGAGCTGCTCGAGGTTATCTTTCGACTCAGTATCTCTGGCCTGTGGGTCCTCTTGAGGGTCTTCTTTGAATTCAGTGGGCCCCCCTGATTGCTCAGGGCCTGCTCTTACTCCCCTATTTGTGGTGAGTCGCCAGGACCTTTCTGGTCCCGACATTGCACCTTTTTCACTTTCACAGTTAGTTGCAGTTGCCAAGGCTTGTTGGTGCTCCCGACTGACACTGACTCCTCAACTATTGACATCCGATGTGGGACAGCGTGTGAATGGCTCCTGGCCTTCCACAACATCGCCCTGTCCACACAGCTGCAGCTCCAAAATCATTGTCAGCTATCCTGCAACACCGGACATCGGTGGGCATTTGTCTTCCGTGCCTCCTGGTCACTCCTGAGTGTCGTAAACTATGTCCCCTCTGCATGCAGATATTTCTCATCCTGAATGCACCTTTAGGTTCCACCGAACACTTTCACATTTTCCAGCAGCTGCATCTTCCTGCCGTCCTCCATTGAGTTTGACGTCAGTTTCTGACGCCACCTTACACCTATTTACCCAGTTTCCCTGGTGTATGTATCCTGGTTCCTAGGGTATTCAAGAGTGGGGTGTTTCTCCAACCTTCTGTCTTCTACAGGATTTCTTCAGTGTCCACTGGGAAGGGCCCTTCTTTGGCAGAACTGCCACTGCGAGTTACCCATTGACTTATATTTCCCACTCGGCACATGGCCTCCCTGGGGTTCCTGGTTACTTTAACTGTAACTATAGGCCTTTAGGATACTCATGGACAGATGAAAGACTGGGAAAAAACAGAGGCAGTATGCTCTGTCACTTTTAATGATCTACGAGTGGCATTTCATTTGTTTCCTACTGGAAAACTATGGTTGGTTCTAGCCGACATTAAGATCCCGGAAAATATGCTGAACATCATCATGCAACTGCACGAGAGAAACTATACCAGGATTCAGTGGCGTCTAAAGGGGGAACCAACTGACAAGATTTATGTATCCAAAGGAAAATGTCAAGGCTGTGTTTGTCCCCTATCCTGTTTCTATTGTTTATGAACTGTGCTGATTATTTATCCAGTTGTCTTAATGACTCCCACCTCCCGGGCAAACAAACATGTGCCGACTCTGTCATTTCTTGATGACACCTTGCTGCTTTTTAAGGGTCTGCCAAAGGTATGTGCAGAATTTTGGTCACTCCATGTTACTCTGTAACCCTGTGGTCCAGTCAAATTCTGCCAATCACCACTTGGCGGAATTTTACTTACATGAGGCTTCAGAAAATGTAAGGTGAAGAATGCAGGTGAGATTCAGCATCCCCTAGTGCAGTTTCCAAATGCGGGCAGTTGCTGGTAGTTGTAATCAGAGGGCCCGCGCTTGAGTTGATTTGCTGCAGCTGGAGTAGATTTACTACTTGAGTTGCAGCAATATCAACTCGAATGGCCATGCACTTCCGGGGGCAGCAGATGGTGCAGTTCATGCTGATCTTTCAGCACAGATCGCACTCCTGGCACTAAATTGCAGAGTGGTAATGCAAGCTGCATAGTTTCTACCCATTGGAAGAACTCCACAGAATCTCGCTGAGCTTTTATGTATGTTTTGCCCTCCATTAAATATTTTGTGACACCCATGGGCTAAAGATGAATGTTCAAAAGACTAAGTCCATGGTTGACTTTAACAAAAGGCTTGATAGTAGATGGTATCATAGTAGAGAAAGTAAAGGAATCTGTTTAACTCATTATCCGACTATTGAGTAATGAGTCACGTGCCCTCACATCCAAAAGACCTGTTCCTTATTTAACCATAGAGCTTCTGTGAGGTTCCCCAAAAGGACCCCATCCCCCCCGATTTACCCTGTGATCAAGATTTACAATTCCCAGGTTAAGAGCACTGCAATGTATTGAGCCGAGTTGTGAGGTCATTCTTCTCTATTTGGCGAGTGTGAAATCAATTTCTTAAGGGCTATTGTCTGCTTGGGGCTCAGAACTCCTCTCCTGCCACCGAGGTTGGATATCGCCTTTAAGCCCATTACAGAAGAGGCAAGATTACTCCCCTTGATATATTTGAGTGTGGTTCATTGAGGATTTTGAACCCCAAAGAGAAGCCGTATGTGAGATTTTAGTTTTGCAGAACTCTCCCAAGATACCCTGGCTAGTGTATACCAAACATACTTTTATCGACTTGGAGTTTGAAATCTTCTGTAAGAATCTTTCAGATATAAGTAGCATTGCTAATGGTATTACCAAAGGTGATTATTTGGCGAATTTCGCCACATGTAGTGGGACCTTTGCCTCTATAGCCTTCAAGACTAAATAGTTCCTTATTTTGTGTACATACTCCCTTTATTTTGCAGTTCCGAAATGGTGTTTTCCCTTTGACAACTCCTACGTGGTCCTGGTACATGTTGAGAGACAAGTCGAAGCTCTATCCAGCTTCTTGTTTAACAGATGAATCAGAGGAACATGTTTAGGTTTTTTTGTAGAGAATACTCCAGACCGAGATCTAGGTGGATTGTACCTATGTGTAGGTCCTTAGGGCTGTTTGACCACGTCATCTTATGAAAATATGCAAAAGTGAAACCAGGGCAATTGTGGTGTTCGCAGTACCAAAATGTATGATGTCTGCATGGTTGATGAATCCGAGGATTATGGTTTTAGCTAAGACCCTTGACCCTAGGTCGCAGTGAATGTTGGACGCGTTTTAGCATCCATTGCTGAAATGTATCTATGGTTGATGTCTGATGAATATTGCTGCTTGTAACTTTTAATATTTTACCCTTTTCAAATCTTGTATTTTAGATTAGTTACTGATGTGTTAGTGATGTAGCTTACTCTATAAAAAAAAGTTATACCTTTTGTTAGAATTGGGGGTCTCTGGTTGGCGCAAGTAGGTACTTGTGACAAGCAGGGACCCTCTCCTCTAAGTCAGGGCAAAGGATGACCCTTCAGAATTACCCTTGCTCACCCTCTAGGTGCGTGGCGTGAGCAGCCAAGGCGATTCTCCAGGCGTTAGTCAGTTAAGCATTTGTAGACACACACACAGTAAAATATACCAATCCCCCCACAAATGGACACCAGGCTGTGAGTATATAAAAATACGCTTCTTTATGTAAAATATATATATCTCTTAGGTCAGACTTATCACAAGATCAAATAACGTTTTTGGTGTGCCCACAGGTTGTAAATAGGCAAGCTTTCTTCGTTGTAGTTCAAAAATGTACTTTCAGTCTTTAAGATGGATGTTTTCCTGCAGTGGACCTTTCAGGATGGCTCTCTTAGTTCCTGGGGGGTATTGAGGGTCACACTGTTCCTTCCCAACTTGTTGCAGCCAGCCCAGGGGCTCCGGGATGCTTTCTGCCCGTTCCGGGCCGAGATCGGGGCCCGACCGCCCAAAGCTCACGCTTCCCGCGTGGGACGCGTTCGGCCCTGCCGGGGCTGTCGATGCGGGCGGCCCCCACAGGTCTGGGGGGCTCAGGCAGGGGTGAGTGCTGGCCTCAGAGCGGCCCACGGAAGGCAAGGGCCAAAGGACCTGGGGCCGCTCCTGTCACTGTGGCCGGGGCGCTGGATGCAGCCTGTGATTTCCCTCGCCCGCCTGGATCGGATTCCAGCGGGAGGGGCTGAGGCGCTCGCACAGAGCGGAGCGGCGCCGCGAGCAGGGACAGAGAGCGGTGCGAGTCAGCTGCGAAAGGCGGCTCGCACCACAGCTGATCTGGAGGCCGGGGGCACTCGTAGGCAGGGCGGCTGGCACAACAAAAAGGGGGAAAACAAACGTTGCGGGCCCCGAGCCCGTTGACGGTCTCGGTGGCGGCTTTCCTCCGGGGACAAAGGCGAGGTGCCCAGCAGCTCGGTCAGAGCGAGGCTGGCACCCGAGGCGTCCGTCCAAGTCGGAGGTCTGTCCCCTGGGTCTGTTTTGCGTCCGGTAGGGATTTCTGGCGGGAGGGTGAGGCACAGCAGCGGGCCCTCTTAGGCGGTTGACACAGCGATCCCCTCAGCGGGGGAAGAGCGGCTCAACGGAGCGGGGCTCTTCCTCGGCGGGGACGAGGAGACACAGTCGGTCACGGCCTCAGGGAGGGGCTGGGGGGCACCACAGCAGCGAGCCTTCCAGGCGGTCAACACAGCGATCTCCTCAGCGGGGGAAGAGCGGCTCAACGGAGCGGAGCTCTTCCTCGGCGGGGACGAGGAGACACAGTCGGTCACGGCCTCAGAGAGGGGCTGGGGGGCACCAAGGTCACAGCTCCGGCAGTAGTAGATATCCCGGTTAATTACCGGCAGACGAGCAGAGGCAGGTTGAGCCAGATGGTCCTGTGGCTCAGGTCAGGGGGCAAGCTCAGTCAAGCCCTTGGAGAATGTTTAAGCACAAAGCAGCAAAGTCTTTTCTCATCAAGTCTTTTCCTCTCCTTTCTCAGTAAGGCAAGCAGCAGGCCAGTTCTCCCAGCGTCTCTTCTCCTTCTAGTCGGGCAGAGGTCCTTCGTGGTGAAACAGGATTCTAATTTACAAGGAGCAGGGCTCCTACTTTTATACACAGTTTCTTTTGTTCTCACTGGCCAGGGGGGCCTCTGCATAACTGCTTCAGTCTCTGAGTACTTGTTGTGGGTACTTATGACTTCTGTATTCAGTGTGAGGGCAGGCACATCAGCCGCTCCCCAGGGGGGCGGAGCCGGCATTGAGAGGGCAGGAGTGGCCTGAGTACTTTGTTGACAAGCTTCGGTCCTTCCTGGGCCAGGTGCAGGCTGAGTCATCAGTCGCTCCCCAGGAGGGCGGAGCCAGCATTGTGGTGGCAGAGCACAGCCTGATGCATCATTCAGGGGAACTCCCACCACCCACTAAGGTGTCATCTGGCTATTCACTACCTGTCAACTCCCAGCCCTGTCACTCACACACACCAGACAGTCAGATCCACATCCAAGCAGAGGCGGGCTGAAATGGTTAGGCAAGCAAATGCTAACTTTCTAAAAGTAGCATTTGCAAACACAGGATATTAAAATAAACTTTACTAAAAGAAGTATTTTATTATTCTGAGTTCAGGCATACTAAACATTAATTTCTACCATGTTCCCTGAGCCTGCTGGGATTATAGAGTGTAATAATTCCAGCAGCCCATCTGGCCTAGAAGGGAACTGGTAGCCTTACAATAGTGAAAAACGAATTTGGCAGTAATTCACTATTAGACCATGCCACACACATCAGGGCATGTTCTACCTTACACTTACAATGCACCCTGCCCTCAGGCCTACCATAGGGGTGACTAATATGAAGTTAAGGGAAGGTTTAGGGGCTGGCAAGTGTGTGCACTTGCCCAGCCAGGGTGACAGTACCAGACTGCACGCAGGTTCTGCAATGGCAGACCCTAGACACATTTTAAGGGGCTGCTTCTGTGGGTGGCGCAATCAGCGCTGCAGGCCCACTAGCAGTATTGGCATTCACAAGCCCTGGCACTCCTGGTGCACTTTACTAGGGACTGACAGTAAATCCAATGAACCAATCATGGACATCAATCACATATATACTTTTCACAGGGAGAGCATATGCACTTTAGCACTGGTCAGCAGTGGTAAAAGTGCCCAGAGTCATTAAACCAACAAAAACAGGTCAGAGAGAGTATTGGAGGAAGGCAAAAAGTTTAGGGATGACCCTGCCAAGAGGCCCAGGTCCAACACCTTTTATATTATGGAGTGTGTTTTTAACGTTTGCATTTGTTGATGAATTATCATAATCGAACTGACAATAAAATTGATTGAGGTGTCCTTCTTTCCTACCCGAGGTGAGCAGGGTTAATACAGACTGGAGAAGTCACCACGCATATGGCAAACTGACTGTGGGTAGTTCTGCTGCTGCATATTGATCAGCTCTGTGTAAGCCACTCCCTTTGCCAAGATACAGCCACCTCCCTCCTTGAGAACTACCTCAGGGGAATAGTAGGTGATTGCTGACTGTACGAGGTGTTCACTCGTGACTTGTCTTGTCCTGTGCGAAGCAGACAGTACTTGAGGCCTAAGCAGCAGCCATCTTGCTCTAGGGAAACAGAACTGCCAGTTTACTTCTATCTCCATGTTTTTTTCACCACTTGCTGACCAAATCTTACACTGTTTATCTGACCATTACGTACTTTAGTACACTAATGTCATTTACTGGATTGGATGGCTACAACTTCGCTGATTTTCATTTTTAATTTTCAGTTTTGGAACATGCAAACAGATTTAATTGCAAGGCCCTCATAGTAATTACCAATGGTTGTATTAAAAACTTCCAGCCAATGCTTTTCAGAAGCCATACGTAGAAGAAAACCTCCACAAGAGGGAGAGTCAAATAACACCACTGCCATGTTGTAAACCGTAATGACAGAAGTCAAATCAATGACAGCAACTGAGGATTCAACGATGGTAACAAATTCAGATTTTAAATCACTAAGGGTCATATGTATCAAACCAAATTGACTTCGCAAACGCCGAAATTCGCAGAATTTCGGCGTTTGCGAATGCAATCTGAACAAATGGTATGCATCAAGGAAATCTGCTTGCAAAATAAGGAATCGCCAAATATGCGATTCCTTATCTTGCGATTGCATTTAAGGAATCGCAACTTTTGCGATTCCTTAAATGCAATGTAAGAAGCTAAAAAAATAGCAAATTGGCCTTAAGGAATCGCAAGTTACCACCAACTTCTAGTTGGTGGTAAGTTGCGTATTCCTTTCAAAATGCATATTTTTTCATTTTTCAAAGTGCCAGTGCCTCAGGGCATGTATATGCGCCATATGTGCACAAATGCAGATTTCAGGGGTGCAACAGGGTGTCCTTTGGACACCCATGCACCCTTGAAAATATTCTCAATTTGCGATTTAGCAAATTGCGAATCGCACATTTCCCCTTCATTCCTATGGGCCTCCTGGCCCATAGAAATGAATGGGAAATTATTCCTTAATTGTGATTAGCAATTTGCCAATCGCAATTAAGGAATTTTAAGAAATCGCTAAAAAGAAGCGAATTTCTACATACATACCATTTTGCGATTTCTAAATAGCGATTCCTTAAAAATCGCAATTTAGGAATCGCAAAAAGGAATGTTGATACATATGGCCCTAAAAGAGGAACTGATCGCAGCCAGAACAAGACATTTTGACACTAATAAGAGAATACATGCATTGGAAAAGACAATCCGACAATCTCCATACCTGAATAATAAGTAGTGGACAATGAAAATGGGTTACCATTCTCCTGTTCCCTGATTAGGGAGGCTTGAATATGTTGAGTTTCATAAACATTTTCGTTGACATGCTCCTTAAAATAGACGACACCGTCATTGGAGTTTCAGAGGATGCGTTGTTTGAGGAGAAACACACGTCAACCACCATACCAATCATAGTATCGCCAGACACTAACATACATGTTTGACTTTACAAACGGCTAAATATTAGGGCCATATGATCACAAGGGAAACAAGATAACATTTGCAGCAGGCTTCTCATAGGAAACTAATGTGATCAGATAGACATTTGTAGCCCTGCGCCAGAGACTTAAAGTGAGAAATACTTGATATGGACTGCTAAATCCGCCCACTATGCTCATCCCCATAGATGGCCAAACTACGTAATTTTAAGACCCAGATGAACTAGAAAGACTACCTGAATCCCTGGACCCTATTCCATGGAAGTGTCTGGGAGTAACGAAATTCTCATCCCCCCACAAAGAACTCATGTCACACCACACCTCCGGGAGCTCTACTGGTGCCCGATACAGAAATGCGCTCCTTTCAAACTCCTCACACACATTTTAGATCCTCCACAACTTATCCCACACCTACCTATTCATTTCAGTCCACAAACCATCCAGCTGTCTCTGCTTTTGATTATGCCTCAGAAAATATCTCTTGCTATGCAGAGCATCAGAGATCTGGTAACCTGGCCTCTGAATGTTAATGCCAATGATGTACCTCTCCACTATGAAAGCAGTAATCACACTACTTCAGGAGACCCACATGTTCCAATAAGACTCTGAAAAACTTAAGAGACAATGGGTGGGCAAGGTGAAAGCAGCATCTGGTTGGATGACTTTAAAGATCCAGCGCATTTACACTCTTCAATACCTTGAAAAAATAGCGTTACCATTCTGATACATAAAATTATAGCGGTGCAAGTACATAAAAATTGAACGAACCTGATTGGACAATGTGCTTTTTCTAAACTCATATTGCACGATTGTTACAATCTTAGGTGTTATTATTCTGTACATCTATTTACAATGTGTTCACCTTGGTATGTTCCAGCCACCCCCATGAGGATAGGGCACTTGGTAGTTTCCTGTGAAGCTGCCCTTAGAATGTTCATATGAGGCGAGAGTTATTGCTGGAGAGCGGAGCAGAGAATAAAGGCAGTTTCTTATCAGACGCCTCAGTCTTTCATCTTTTAACCCCTTCGACGCTGATGACGAGCTGGGCTCGTCATGAGGTAGCCTCCTGCTACGCTGATGACGAGCCCAGCTCGTCACGTAACATGCGCTTTTAAATATCTCAGCGTGCGAGCGGAATTCCGCCCGCACGCATGCGGTTAACAGTGGCGACGATCTGTGGAAGGGGACAGATGTCTCTGCTCCTCCCCTTTTGATTGCACTCTGGCAGCAAGCACAAGGAAATGAAGAACCTCTTTTAAGAGCATCGTACTGTCTCCTGGAGTGAACCTTCTCAGAGATTTCCCACAGACGACTTATCTGGTGAGGTCTTGTTTACATAAATTAACGGGATAATGCCTTGCAAATGATCGTAAGGAACAGCTGACAGCTGCTGGAAGAGAATCAAGCGTAAAATAAACTGAAATCGATTCATCCACCATTTGAGGGCGCTAGAGAAGGAACTATTCAGGGAGACATGCCAAGTTATTTTCAGTAAAATAAGAGAGTGTAATGTGGGACGCGGGAGGCATTCAGAGAACGACACGCCTTTGCTAAGTAGATCCGTCCTGCGCTGACTGAATCTAAACATCTTCGTGTCAAGAGTGTAAATAAAATTGAACATTAACTCTCTCTGCGTTAGCCGAGCATGAAGGGAGGCTAGTGCTGGGAGCGCCTGCAGTTGGGGATCTATTACAATCTCCGTGTTGAGCAAGACGGAAATTGTCTCGTTTGACAGGGCAATACATTTGGAATGAATGTTATCGCATATAGTATCTGAGCGCGAAGGGAGGCACATTATTAAAGCGACTGAGGGGTGTAATCCATAAAAAGAAATAACGCCAAGTGTGAGCTTTGCCTTGCTTCTCTGGAGGCGCCACGTACTGTCACTCGAGAGGGAAGTTCCAGTCAGCTGCTGTCTCCTCAGCTGAAGCGTGTGCTATCACGCGTTCCTGGCGCAAGAGGGCGGTGCGCTTTTGTTATCGTTCGCACAATGCTTCACTATAGACTCATTGCAAACACAACAGTGATGGACAGAATGTGGATCAATGTCACACATTCACCCCAGTCCAAAGATCTGGGCCCAAATCCATCGTTTTTCCACTCCACACCACCCTGGGTTAGACAATGGCGATATGCAAATCAGCGCTGACCCTGTGCCCCATGGGAACAGTCCAGTCCGAACTACAAAAGCCATGTCCTTCCCAGAACGGAATCAAGCATCCGAGGACCAGCACGGTTTCGAGGTAACACCTCTCATCAGCCCGGCTAGCTTGACTCCAGTGGTGTGGAGTGCCTGGGACTCACGTCTGAGCATCCCCAGTACACTTAGAGCGGTGATTGCAAACACAACAGTGATGGACAGAATGTGGATCAATGTCACACATTCACCCCAGTCCAAAGATCTGGGCCCAAATCCATCGTTTTTCCACTCCACACCACCCTGGGTTAGACAATGGCGATATGCAAATCAGCGCTGACCCTGTGCCCCATGGGAACAGTCCAGTCCGAACTACAAAAGCCATGTCCTTCCCAGAACGGAATCAAGCATCCGAGGACCGGCCCGGTTTCGAGGTAACACCTCTCATCAGCCCGGCTAGCTTGACTCCAGTGGTGTGGAGTGCCTGGGACTCACGTCTGAGCATCCCCAGTACACTTAGAGCGGTAATTGCAAACACAACAGTGATGGACAGAATGTGGATCAATGTCACACATTCACCCCAGTCCAAAGATCTGGGCCCAAATCCATCGTTTTTCCACTCCACACCACCCTGGGTTAGACAATGGCGATATGCAAATCAGCGCTGACCCTGTGCCCCATGGGAACAGTCCAGTCCGAACTACAAAAGCCATGTCCTTCCCAGAACGGAATCAAGCATCCGAGGACCGGACCGGTTTCGAGGTAACACCTCTCATCAGCCCGGCTAGCTTGACTCCAGTGGTGTGGAGTGCCTGGGACTCACGTCTGAGCATCCCTGTTGTGTTTGCAGTTACCTCACTATAGACTCATGGCTTGAAAGCAAACCGTAATTTAGTGTTTTTGTTTAACATTTGACATTCAAGAATTAGAGGATTGCTGTGCCTGCGCTTTACTCGCTGACAGGCTCAGCCTTTTCAATTAAAACAAGCCGGTCTGATGAATATAAGTAATAGGAAGCTTGCACTCCTTTCCGTGTGTGTCATAGAAGGCATTGAATCTCCCCACGGTGACAAGCACACCAAACTGGTTATAAGGCAAGCGTCGGAGATACGCACTCCTGTGTGTGTCATATTTTGGGGGAAAATTGAATCGTCCCACGGTGACACACACACCACTTCTAGCGAACAATTACATTAAAAGACTGAATACCCGTCATTGAGCCTTAGATGGTGAAAAGCTGGTTTTGAAGTACAGTAAGCAAGTTAAGGGAGAAGGTTTGCAATTAAAGTTTTGCTTAGTCTAGGTCATTTAGCACAAAGCATAATACAAATTTTAAAGCGTTGTAAGTATTAATGAACCATTTACATGTTAGTGAGTGTGGTTTAGTATAACTTTAATTATAATTTTTAGGAATTCACAGGTCATTCACAGGTACACTCTGACACAGAGACCACTTCTACCTATTCGGTTAGTTCATCATGGCAGCTGCAAGTATGACACAACCTGCATCGTTCTTGAATGAATGTGGGGAACCCAACATGCCTTGGGAAGAATGGGAAAAAGTTTTTGAGTCCTATCTGGTGGCAATAGGTGGAGAGAAATTCAGTGAGTTTAGGAAGCAACATATTTTATTGCACAACTTGGGCCCCACAGGAAGAAAGGTATTTGAATCACTTCCAGAGCTGGAAGAGGAAGATGATGATGAGGAAGTCTACAACATCGCACTGATGAAACTAAAAGCTCATTTTGGCGATAAAATAAACATAGTCTTAGAGAGGCACAAATTCTTCAGCCGCGTACAAGGAAAGCAGGAGAGTGTTTCAACATATGTAGCTATACTAAGGGGTCTCAGCAAATTGTGTGACTTCAGGGACTTAAATGACTCCTTAATCAGAGACCAGCTAGTACGTTGTACAAATAACAAAGAAATACAGAAGAAGCTTTTGCATAAACAACCAGACCTACAGGAGGCAATTAAAATTGCTAAGTCAATTGAACATACCTACGTGTGTATAAAAGAAATGAGCAACACAGAGAACAAAGTAGCGGAAATAAACAACACAGAGGAAGAAAATGAAGTATGCTAAATTAAGGGTAATACTCACAAACCACAAAACAAGAAAGATATTGGACAAAGCCATACAAGTGATCCAGAAGGTTCAAAATTAAAATGCTACCGCTGTGGAAGCAACAACCACTTAGCAAATGACCCCAATTGTCAAGCAAAGTTGGCGCGGTGCAGGAAGAAAGGGCACCTGGCAAGGTTGTGTGGATGATTTCCAAAGAAAACGTGGAGCAATAAAGGAGAAGACAAGGCCCAAGTGAAGAAAATAATTCTACAAGTCAATGAAGTGGGGTAGGAGAAACAATAATATCCGGAATGTGAAGTCAACATTGATGAAAAGAAGATTAAAATGTTTGCGGACTCTTGCTCCCCATACACCCAAGTGAATTACTCTGATTTCATAGCCATAATGGGCCAAGAACAAAAGAAACTAGCAAAAGCAGACGTTAATCCTAGTGGATATAATAAAGACCCTATTCCAATGAAGGGAATGCTCAAATCCATAATTGCCTTCAAGGACCGCACCATGGTAGGCAAAGTTTACATTGTGGAAAAGGGATGAATTTATTAGGGTGGCGACACCAGAAAGAATTGGGAATTAAATTAGACCCCAATCATCCGGAACAAGTACTGTGCACCAACCCTGGAAATGACTATGAGCATATCATTAAAGAATTCCCGGAAGTCATCTCGGAAAAGTTAGGGTTGCTTAAAGACTATCAACATAAAATCAAGTTGAAACACAATGCTAAACCGGTAGTGCACAAAACTAGACCCATTCCCCACTTGATGTGGGAACCTCTAAGGAAAGAATTAAACAGACTAGAAGAATTGAAGATCATTGAACCAGTGGATTGCACAGAATGGGTGGCACCCATTGTTATCACCAGGAAGAGTAATAGTCAGGATATTAGGATGTGCATTGACCTGCGAGATCTGAATAACAGCATCCTAGTTGAAAGTCATCCCGTGCCACGCATCCATGAAATGTTAAGCACCATGGGGAAGGCCGCTCATTTCAGCGTGTTGGACCTATCCATGGCGTATCATCAGGTGGAGCTACATCAAGAATCCAGGAGACTAACGGCGTTCACCACTCCTTTGGGGACCTTCATGTTCTCCCGTATGCCGTTTGGGCTAGCATCGGGGGCTGCCGTATTTAAAAAAATTATGCAGCGCATTCTGGATGGTATACCTAAGACACTTTGCTTTCAGGATGATGTCCTAATCTATGGTGCCAACGAAGAGGAGCATGACCATAACCTAAGACAAGTTCTTTCGAAATTCAAGGACGCGGGACTCACCCTCAAACAAGAAAAGTGCAAACTGGAAGTGGAATCGGTGGAATATCTGGGACATTGTATCTCAAGAGATGGGTTCAAACCAAAGTTCTGCCTAGTCGAGGCCGTAAAGGATGCCCCTGCACCGACCAATAAGGAAGAACTAAAATCTTTTCTAGGTCTGGCAGAATACATGGCAAACTATGTTAATCATTTTGCAGAAATCACTGCTAACCTAAGGGATCTAACTAAAAGGAATGTACCATATCAATGGTTGGAAGAACACCAACGCGCATTTTCAGAAGTAAAAGAGAACATTATTTCCGCCCCAAATCTGTGCAATTTTGAGCAGAAAAACCATCCTCACCACAGACGCAAGCGGAAAAGGGTTGGGGGCAACTTTGTCACAAGTGATTGATGGCAAAGAGAGAATTCTGGCATTTGCTTCACGTACCCTAAGCAAAGCGGAATTGAACTACTCAGTGGTGGAGAGAGAAACTTTGGCTTGTTTTTGGGGGGTAAAACACTTTAAATTCTTCACGTGGGGCATACAATTTTGTATTCGAACTGATCATAAGCCCTTGGTCTTCATGTTCAATCCCAAGAACAACTCTTGTAACACCCCTCGAATTGCTAAGTGGATTTTGGGGTTGGAAGGGTTTTGCTTCAAAATAGAATAAGTGCCAGGTACACAAAACTCTGCAGCAGACTTCCTTTCTAGAAGCCCACTCAAGAGGGAAGAGCAATTTGAGGTAGGCAAATACCCCATCCTTCAGATTGAGCTATCAACCATTACTTCAAAAGAATGGTTGGACCACATAAGCTCTGATAGCACAATGACACAACTCAAGTCATACACGTTACAGGGATGGCCCGAGTCTCAAGAACAATTGAACACTGACACAAGGAAATTTTGGGAGGTTCGCCTTGAACTTTGCATAGACAAAGAATTGTTATTTAGAAAGGACAAATTAATCCCACCTGAAGCGTTAAGAAGCAAGATTATAGACCTAGTACATGAAGGTCATTTGGGGAGAAGCTTAACTAGGGCGAGGTTACGTGAAAGCTACTGGTTCCCCAACATGGACACTCTAGTAGAAGAGAAAGTAAAGCTTTGCGTAGCATGCAGTAGTAGTGATAAGTCAAAGATACCTAGGAAGGTCCCAATTTTCCCGCTTCCCGTCCCAAGTAAACCATGGGAAAAGATTGCTCTCGACATAATTGGTCCACTTAATCTACCGAGAGTGGTTAAGAAATTTGCCATAGTCCTTACAGACTACCACTCGCATTGGACGGTGGTTAAAATGGTCAACCAGATAACCACCGCAACAGTCATTCAGTTTCTGAAGGACACCTTTGCCACGGAAGGCATACCTGCATCCATAGTCACTGACAACAGGGTCCAGTTTGTTTCCCTTAGCATGACAGAGTTTCTCAACAGTCTAAACATTAAACACATCACCTCACCACTGTACTGTCCCAGGGCTAACGGGTTGGTAGAAAGGATGAACCGCATGGTTAAAGGTGGAATTCAATTAGCCAGTAACAACAACATTCCCATTGAGCAAGGTCTTCAGGAAATGTTATGGGCCTACCACACCACACCCAACCAAATTACAGGTGTCTCTCCTTTCTCAGCATTAAGAGGGAGAAAACCCTGTACCAAGTTCTTGCCAAATTGGTTAGGGGGAGGAACCCTCATCACTAGGGACATGAGTGTTTTCACTGGCAGAGTCCAAGACCATCAAAACAAATACAAAGTGCGTTATGACTCCAAACATGGTACTAAGAACCCAAAATGGAAGGTGGGTGAGTGGGTTTGCATAAAAAATCCAAGTTGTAGTAATCCTGAAAGCAAGTTTTCAAAACCAAAGTGCATAACAGCAGTCAAAAGAAACACGGTCATTTTAGATGATGACCAAATGTGGAGCATGGATAGACTAGTAAGGGCTCAACAAGAACAAAATAGACAGACCCAAAACCTTCCCAGTTCTGAACACCTATCTGACATTACCCCTATCCAAAGAACACGCAAGACACCTGGTTGGCATAAAGACTTTATTTTATACAAATGAACCTCCTCCGGGAGACATGTTATGTTAGACTGTATCGATGGAAGTTATTTATTGCAATGGTTCTAAGGGGGGAAGATGTGTTACAATCTTAGGTGTTACTATTCTGTACATCTATTTACAATGTGTTCACCTCCAGCCAACCCCATGTGGATAGGGCACTTGGTAGTTTCCTGTGAAGCTGCCCTTAGAATGTTCATGTGAGGCGAGAGTTATTGCTGGAGAGCGTGCAGTGAATAAAGGCAGTTTCTTATCAGACGCCTCAGTCTTTCATCTTTTAACAACGATGTCACGTATTTTACTGGATCAATATACGCCCCAACTACCTCTAAACATTACATTTTTGCAACTTTGAATAGACTGTTTATGGAGTTTGGTCACTCAAAGCTAATAATAAGTGGTGACTGGAACACTGCCATTGACCCTTTCTGGGTACGTCTGCCAGCCTTGTTTTAAGAATGGTGCTAATTTATGCAACTCAGAGCCCTAACATCAGGGCACACTTTAATGGATCCCTGAAAACCCCACACATCCCGGAAACATGGAATATATCAATATCGCAGGACCATACCGGGTGGAAACCTAATCGACTTTTTCTTACTCAATAACCACTTGCTACCAAAGATGTGTAAATGTGGCATAAATATTTGGGAGCTGTGCATTGACAAGAACCTCATCCATTACCGATCACTGGAATTGAAAAACTCACGCTAGGCTATGGAGGACATGCTGAAATCTTTTAATGACCGGAAGACAGGATTCAAGCTGAGTGACAATGAATTTTGAAGATATCTGCATCTCATTCGCTAGATGGCCCTGCACTTTCAGGTCCAAAACAATGCCAACTACATAACTACCTGATAAAGCAAAGCCAGAAACTTGTATTGGGAGTATACAATCTATAGATAACAGAGTCTTAAACCCTCTGCACAAGACCTGAAGCAGAAATGACGGACTAGGTTGATTAAGACACACACAGAGGAAGAGCGGTCTGAACCAATGAGTACACATTACCGAGGAATGAGAAAAGACCAACATTTTGTTATTTTTTAAATTTTACAGGAGTGGCACTGGTCTGCTATATAAGGCCAAAGTGACTCCCACACATTGTGTTTGAGATACAAGAGCCCATGTATTAATATAACCCACATCTTTTATGTTAGAAATGGGATTCCTGGATGGTGGAGGTATGCACCCAGGCCAGGCAGGGAACCACCACTCCAGTCAGGGTAAGTAAAACACACAATAAAAGTTTACCTGTGCTCACCCTCTGGTAACTTGGCATAGAGCAATCAAGCTAAACTAAAGAGGTGATGTGTAAAGTATATGTGCGACACACACAAAGTAGGAAATTCAGTACAATACAAAAAGACTCTACACAGATTTATAAAAATGGATTGTTATTTTATAAACAAAATAAGACCTCAAAGACAAAAATCAAAAATATAGTAAACCACTTTGAAGCAAGTAGAGCTAAAAAAGTTGTTTAAGATCACTCTGGACTGAGGCAAAGTCAAAGTTCAGGCCCACCACAATGGAGTGCCGGCCAGCAATAGGACCCACGGGGCCCGAATGAATAAAGTACCGTTCCTTCCAGAGAGAAGCAATGATGTTGAGTCCCACAGTCGCAGGATGCGTCAATCCTCTCCAAGCAGTGAAGGCGATGTGTCAATTCCAAAGACAGATGCCAGAGTTGAGAGGGTTTGAGTGATGCATCAGATTCTACCATGCAGTCGAGGGGATATGTCGATCTCGGAAGCTGCAGCAGCCGCAATATGCTGTCCAAGCATCGATCTCCAGAGGCAAAGTGCTGGTTCTGATGCAATGCACCAATTTTACTCCCAAAACTGGGTTGATGCGCTGGTTTTGCTACAAGCAGAGAGGAGATGCATCAAACTCCACATTGCAAGAATCAGGGGTAGAGACTTTGATATCCCTGAGTCCCAAGCAACAGTAGGCAAGCCAACAAGCCCTTGGACACCACTTGGAGTGAATGCAGAGTCCAGCTCTCCTTCAGAAGAGTCAGAGAACAGCAGGCATCAGGGCAACACAAGAGAAAAGTAGGGCTTCCAAGTTTGCAGTCAAAAGATGAGTCCTTTAAGCAGCACAGCAGTCCTTCTGCCAAAAGCACCATTCAACAAGTCCAGTAGTGTCTGAATTTAGGGGGTTGAAGACCCAGTACTTGTGCCCAAAAGTTCCTTTGATGTGTGGGTGACCAGTAAGGAGGATTTATCTTACCTTTCCAAAGATATGCAACATGAAAAAGTTACTCTTCTCTCATGAGAAATTACAGCTTAAAAGTGTATTAACCCCTTCGACGCGCGTGACAAGGTCAGCTCGTCATGGGCATTACCTGCGCTGCGCGTGTGACGAGCTGACCTTGTCACGTAACGCGGGATTTACAAAATCGCAGCGCGCAGCGGGAAAACCGCTAGCGCGCATGCGGTTAAGTAATTCCAATGCTAACCTATGAGAGGAGTAGCGCTCACAGTAGTGAAAAACAAAATAGACTGCTTGTCACTACCAGGACGTACAAAACATAAAAGTTCATGTCTTACCTTTTTCTTGCACAGCACCATGTGCTTAGGGCTACCTAGGGCCTCCCTTAGGTGTGACATTTATAATAAAAGAGGGGTTTGAGGCTTGGCAAGTAGTTTTAAATGCAAAGGTGAAGTGGCAGTAAACTGCTCACACTGGCACTGCAGTGGCAGGCCTGAGACAGGTTTGAAAGACTACTTCTGTGAGTGGAACAATCAGTGTTCCTGCCTACTAGAGTGTTTAACTTACAGACCCTGGGCATGTGGTATACCACCTTACAAGGGATTTACAAGTAAACAAAATATTTCAATCGGATATACACCAATTACACACATGTTCAAGGAAGAAGCACATGCGCCTTAGCACTGATTATCAGTGGTAAAGTGCTCAGTACCTAAGGTCAACAAAAAGAATTGAGCAAAAAGAGAAAGGGTACAAGTTTGGGGTGAACCTTCAGAGAGGGCCATTTTTCCAATAAAACCCACCTCCAGCCTTAAGGCAGGGTAGCCTAATCAATACCTTGATGGACTTCCCTGCTGAAGGCGATTCAACCTGGCCCACTACTGCAGGTGCACTTGCCAGTTCTACTCCTCTCTGAACCCAGTTAGATCCCTCTGTCTGCGCTCTCAGTGGCCACTGGGCTAACCCATGGGGAATCTTTCTCCTTTCATCTGAACCATATCCGTGCAGTTTTAACTTGCTCACAGAGCCTCCCAGTAGACAGATAGTACCACCATGGCCAACAGTGATGTGGCCCAATCCATCCCTTGGGTCGGACTTCTGTCCCCAACCCAAGGAAAACTCTGTCTACAAAGACAGCAACCGACAGAGGCCAGTAACATCAGTCAGTGTCAACAGCCAGGCTCCAGGCCATTTAGGGATATCTGTCCTCTGTGTTTCTTCAGGGGGGGAGGCGTAGCAACAGCTGCCTTGTATCCTTTCTTCAGTCTATCTCCCACCAGTTCTGTTGTAGTATCTTGCAACTGGTCTTTCAACCCAGGGTCTGTACCTTTCAGGTTGAACAGGAGTCAGGGTTGACTCCTTTCTCTCCCAACCCCTCCTTCTGGGGTTCTGTAACCTCTTTCTGGGAGTGGCACCCACAGAAAACAAAACCTTTGGGGGCTCTTATGCCAGTCACCCCTCCCACCAGTTAAGGGGTGATAACCTGAACCTGGCCCTTCAACCCAGGGTTTACACCCATAGGGTGAACATGTGCCTGGCAAATCAGGACTTCCAGGGGAGTACAAAGCCTCCCCAAGGGAAACACACTCTGCATCAATCAGTCTTGGTTAAGCACGACTACTCACCCCAAAGAGTCTCAAGGGGTAGGGTGGGAGCTGCATATCCTGCTGGTTTCTGAGGTTCAGTCAAAGAGCCAGGTCTTGAGATCCACCCTGAATTGGGTCAGCAACAGGGATAGCCTGAGGTGGAGAGACAGGGTGTTCTAGGTTTTGGCGGCGAGGCAGAAAAAGGATCTTCCTCCGGTCCTGGTCTTGCAGATCTGAGGGATAGTGCCAAGGGCCAGTTTGGCGGAGTGGAGGTGTGTGGTGGGTATGTGGAATGAGAGACAGTGCTTCTGGTATACTGTTGAGAGGGCTTTGTAGGCATGTGTGAGGAGCTTGAACATGACTCTTGTTGACTAGGAGGTGCTGGAGTTCTAATAGGTGTTCGTAGATGTGGCCGTGGCAGGGGTTGTTAAGGACCAGTCTGGCTGTGGGGTTCTGAATGTTCTGTAATTTCCTGAAGAGTTTGGAAGCATGATGAGGAGACTGCATTCATCTGGCAGTTCATCACAAGCGAGGAGTTCAGTATGATGCTGAGGTTTCATGCTTATGTGTTGCACAAGAGTCTGCTTGGTCCCTGTGACAGTGCATGGAGCCCCACAAGCCAGAAGTGGTCTCACTAGGGTCGGTTTTGGGGTGCTCTGATCTCAGGGCTGGCAACCCCTGATCCTCTCGTCCTCCCACTGTGGACTGTTTCCATCTCTTACTCCTCCATCTGGAATTCTGGACCCTCCTCTGTGGAGTGATTCTGCCAGAATCCAGAACTGGTTGAGTGCTTGTGGCAGTCACCGCCCCCCAACCCCACCCCAAGTTGTCCCGACACTGTGGGGCTTCGTCAGTGGATGGTCTCTTGGTACAGACTAGGTTCCTCTGCTGGTGCTTCCTAAGCAAGCAATCAAAGCTCTGGGGCAAGAATAGGAAATCATGGGTCGCTGCTTACCCCCATCTCCCCTCCTACTCTATCAAGGGACATGGGACCCTTTACCCCTCCACTATACTGCGACCTGTCTGGGTTACTGTGAAACTCCCCCGCCCTTAGTTGAAGCGAACCTGAGCCAATCCCCTTAGGAGCACTCCCAAATGCCTTTTCAAACTCTCTGGAACTCACTCAGACCTCTGACTCCTTTTCAAGTTCCCTGAAGTCAGAGAAGTTAACACTCAACCAGGTGTTGGCATAGCCATGGAAAATAATCTGCTCTCTGGCAATCAAATTGTACAGCCCTTTAAGTGTTTACCATGCTACCCTTCATCCAACCACCCGGTGCTCTGCAAAAGTACCTCGGAAAATCCTCCCAAGAATGGTGGGACCGTTTCCGACTGCCCCTGGATCTCAACCTATAATCTTCTGGGGTGAATTCCCACTTGTTAACGGAGGTGTACCTCAACCTGTAATCTTCTTCTAGTGCCAGTAGGGCCTTTAATCCCACCACCAGGTATATGACTTCATGTGACAGCGCCCCATTCCTCCTCAGTTTCAAGTTTCTTTATCTTTGCATAGTTAACTAAAACCATTGCAATATTATCACTTAAAAGAATACACTTTTTTTGTAAACAGACATTCCTCCTCAGGGATTCTGTGCACCTCTAGAGCTACCTCATATGCCTGAAATGTATAGTGTAAATCATCCCCCTCCTTGAAGTTAGGCATCAAGTCTCTGAGTATGTAGACTTTATCTTTAGCACTGGATACATTAGTTTTGCTACCACAACTGGACTGTACTTGCTTTTTCCAGTTCCTTCAAACTAAGCTTATGGGCTAATGTCTTCTCCTCAAGAGCAGGTTTTTCCCTGGCTAAGGGCCTTTTAGCCTCAGCCATCCTTTCCCCAGTCAGGGCTTTGCAAGACTGAGCTCTTCTCTCTTCTGCAGCCAGATAGAGCAGCTGAAGCCTCAGGTCCCTCTCAGCCTGTCTGTCCATGACCCGCCTCAGGGGATAGGGCTTGGGAGGAGACACTGCTTCCTGCAATAGATCCAGCAGGGAACTCCAACTCTGTGGGATCCTCTCGATCCTCTGGAGCCTTTGCCCAGTCATTTTTCTCTCTTCTTTCTCAGGGCCACTGTCCCCTTGGGCCACTGGTTTGGGATTCTCAAGCCTTTACCAGGGCTTTGTATTATTTTGAATTCCAAAGGGGTCCTCCTCAGAGTCCTCCCCAGAATTCTCTGTTGCTGCTGTATCCCTGCAGATGAGCTCAGATGCAGGTGATTTTGAAACTTGTAATGGACTTTGTATAGAGTTATGGTGAATACTGAATTACTATAGGTATTTCACAAACACAAGTTCTATACTCACTACTTATCACCAGTGTTAGAAATGGGATTCCTGTTTGGCGGTGGTATGCACCCAGGACAGGAAGGATCCACCACTCTAGTACAGGTAAGTAAGATACACACTGAATGTTTACCTCTGCTCACCCTTTGGTAGCATGACATAGAGCAGTCAAGCTAAACCAAAGAGGCAATGTGTAATGTATTTTTGCAATGCACACTCACAGTAACACAATTGATACACCAGACAAAACACCGCACACAGGTTTATAAAAATAGAGTATCATATTATATACAAAACAAGACCTAAATGAGACAAATCCAATATATAGCAGGTGAGATATTGAATTTGAAAGCGATAAATTCAGTAAAGTGTAAGGTTACTTTAGGTTGCACTGCAATGAGGCAAAGGGGAGACCACAATGGAGCTCCAGCTGGCAACAGGACCCATGCAGGCCCTGTTGAACAAAGTACCCTTCCTGGTCACAAACAGCAAGATGCGTTGATGTTAAGTCCCACATGCGCAGGATGCATCGATCTTCCCCACACAGGGAAGGCGATGCATCAGTTCCAAAGATGGGTGTCAGAGTCAAGAGGCATTGCGTGATTTGCGGGATTCTGCCACACAGTCGAGGGGATGTGTTGATATGACCAAGCAGCAGCGGCGATATGCTGTCCAATGCGGCAATCTCTGGAGGTAAAACGATGATTCCGAGGCGATGTGCCAATTTTAAGGCCATGAGAATGCAGATGTATATAGCTGGGTACTCAGACACACCTATCCTTCTTGTCTTGTGGCTGTTTAGAGGGAATGCACAAAATGTAGCTATCACCCACCCGAGATGTGTATTCGAGACAGTCTGTCAGGCACACAGAGCAGTAAGTGCAGAGAAATGTCCACTTCCTAAAAGTGGTATTTCTAAAATAATAATGTTGAATCCAACTTCACAGGGAAGGAGATTTATCATTACCATTCCAAAGAGATGAAATATGAAAAAGCTGCTCCTGTCTGATCTGGAATTACAGCTTAAATGTGTATTAAGTAAGTCACAATGATAACCTGTAGGAGGAGTAGGCCTCACATTAGTGAAAAACAGAATACACGGTCACTTCCTTCCTTACGGGTGACCTAATAAATGGGCGTTTAAGGCTTGGCAACTCGTTTTAAATGCCAAGTTGAAGCGGCAGTAAACTGCACACTCAGGCACTGCAGTGGCAAGCCATAGACAAGTTTGTCGTCTGTGGGTTGCACAATTGTTAATAGCATTTAACTTACAGGCCCTGAGTTACAAAGGACTTACAAGTAAATTAAATATGTAAATCAGGTACACACATGCGTAGGGAAGAAGCACATGCACCTTAGCACTGCATAGCAGTGTTCTAAGGCCAATAAACAGAGTTCAGTAAAAAGAGGAGGAAGGCAAAATGTTCAGGATGACCCTTCAGAGAGGGCCATTTTCCACCAATTTAGCATTGCCCAGTAATACTGTTATTGGCAGAAGGTGTGGAGAGATTTGTGAACTAACAGGCCATTGCAAATCACTCAGTCACCTGGATTTGGCCAGGTCGCTCCCCACGCTGCACAGCTCCTCCTGTGTGTGAGTGCCTTCCCCCCCTCGCTGCCGCTCAATCAATCAATCAATCATTGCATTTGTATAGCGCACTACTCACCCGGAGGGTCTCAAGGCGCTTGGGGGAAGGGGGGGTCTGCTATTGCTCGAACAGCCAGGTCTTGAGTTGTCTAATGAAGGCAAGATGGTCCTGGGTCAGCCGGAGGTGGGTGGGGAGGGAGTTCCATGTCTTGGCCGCCAGGTAGGAGAAGGATCTTCCTCCGCGGTGGCTCTTCGGATGCGTGGTACGGTGGCGAGGGCGAGGCTTGTCGAACGTAGCTGGCGGGTGGGCGTGTAGAAGGTCAATCGGTCGTTGAGAAATAAATATCTGACCACAACATACGCAACTGTTGTTTTCCTTACCCGTGGTTAGTGAGAATGTGTCTATAAAAAGTATAATGCTAGTTTTCCCTTTCCATTACGCGGTGCTGAGTAACACCCTAGCCTATGATGTATTTTCCTGCTAAATAAACTGATGGGTGTTTTTCCAGAGATCTTTATTTCTTGAGACGCTTAACCCCACATTGCCAGGGTCCTGGCTGAACAAAGTGTCTGGTGCGGTTGTGTTTGTTATAGGCCTGTCAAGTGTTAGGCATTGATTGTGGACCTAGCATCACAAGGGCTCCGATGCTTTTAGGCACACTGACGCATTTATTGGCACTATCAGAGTCTTTTAGGGTCTGCTAGAGTTCATAACCGAGGGCATGCGTGCAAGGGGTCCAGGTAGGCGACTGTAATGGGGACCTGGATCGCGCAAACAATGGAAGGCCCTGAGTGAGGATACTTGGTGTCACACCCGGTGTGGTCCAATGGTCCTTTAATTCTACCAGGGACTTGCCAAGGTGACGTGCGTGCATGCCGGTGTTATGGTTACAGGAGGTTCAGGGTGGTACTCTACATCCCTGCCCAAATTGGATGCTTCGTGGGCTCAAACAATATCAGGTCCCCTTCTGGTCACTATATAATACGCTAGTGGCGCTCTCTCTTCACACCTGGGGTGCTCTTGTGGCATGTGCCACAGCTGAAGAAGACAAGGATGGGTTGAACTTTGTTAGAGTAGGCTCCCCTGACCATGGGCCATACTCAAAAGGCATTCTAGACTTCCCTCCAAAATGCTGATGTCTTACAAGCACTCTGTCACCCACAATCAACGTGGCTGCTGTGTGTGTCTCTTTCGGCTGGCATGGTTGTTGTTTCACAGTCGGCTTTGTTGATTGGTATGATGGTCCGGGTGAGGTGGCTCCTAGTGAGACACTACTAGAATAGAGTCCTTGACAACACCGGCGGCTCCTCCACTAAAGCGGAGGATCATCGTCCCACTGCTTCAAGAGCAGTGCAGAGGAAAAATAAAATGATAATAACAGAACATTAATACCTGTTTTTTTTTCCGTTCTTAGGTGCGGGGAGGGGCGGGGCAGGCACGAGCAGGGGCCAGCAGGAGGAGTGGTGAGCACACTCAAAGTGCCCATGACTGTTTTACCGGCCGTCTAAGACCGGCCAAACAGTCTTGCGCACTTTCAATGTTCCCCACCGGCTGCATCACACAGTCTGGTGGGGAACATGCAGAGGCTCCCTGTCCTCGTCTGCGCGCCAAACCCTGGTGCTCAGACCAGTCACAATGCTGCATCGCAGCACTGTCATTGGCTTAGGGGAACTAATCACAGCGTTGCATTGCAGCGTTGTCATTGCCTTAGGGAGCCTGGAAGCCCAGGTACTTCCCGCCTCCCCCTATCCCCCTGCCACCATTCCCTACCAGCCGTCACCTCCCTGACAACTAGACCAAACATTAGGTCTGCAGTCAGTGGTTATGTACGGAGTACATGTGTAGTAATGTAAAATGCAGTGGAGTGCCCACTCACAAGCTTCTTTCTGTTGAGCACTGATCCTAAGTATTTTATTCAGCATAAATCTCTTGACTTTTTCATTTGCCACCACAGTATTCTTTTCTGATGTTGAGTTTGTAGACTCTCTAAATAATAAACAAGGGCACATTACCTGTCTTGAGTGACTGAGCTAAGTCATAGGTAGCAAATATCTTCTCTTGTTTGGGATGTACACTGTCAAATTATGTAGATGGCACCATTCCCACTGCCGGGTATTGGGAATATTGATCTGTCATCAAAAGCTGGTATCGTACATCAAGCAAATTGTACTTACCTCTAACCAGAATATGTTGCTGTTTTCTTTAGTGATGATGATGAGAGCTGGTCTGATCATACAGCAATCTGCAACAGACTTAATGTCTGACCCTCCAAAGGCCAGACAAAGTGGCCTGACTTGACGTCATTTTTTATTTTATGCTAGTTGGCTTATGCAATCATCTGTAGGCAGTCTTATTCCTTGACAGCTGCTAATATATCTTCCTTGCAGATGGCCTTTGGATATGCAAACTGATGTATTAGTTATGCACAGTCTTCTGTGGTACACACAAAGGAATCATCTGTGTTGGTCGCAACATTGGGATGCCTTGGCAAGTCATCTACCGGATTATTGACACTTGGCCTTTAAGCAATTGAAAATCTACATTGTTGAAGATGTGGTGACCATTTTTCAGTTCTCAGTGCTCATTGAGAAGGTGTGGCCTCAAGTAAAGAGATCAGAGGTTTGGGATCAGTCACCATTCTGACTTTATTACCATAGGTGACAGGTGGAAAAGCACACATCCTTGCCTGGTTGTCCATCCCTCACGTTCATTTTGAGACTCCTCTCCTACAGTGCAAGAATTACAAACAAGATGGAGCCCACATGTTCTTTTTTTCTTTGAGCGCGTCTGCCCCAACCCAACCCTGTTTGCATCCAGTTCCCACTCTGCATTTTAGGTCACGCCTAGGCAGCGTGCATGCGCTGTCTGCAAGACCTGTTGTTATCTCCTCTATCAGCTTTTGGCATGCCCATGAATTGACATTGTTTGTTGTTATGCCATTTAGAAATACAGGGTTTTTATTGGTGCATTGGGTCTGATTTTCCGACCTTTGCATGCTTGGACCACGCCCAGGCGATTTCACTAATTGTTTGCTTGCGTTGGCCATCTCAGTACATCTGTGGCTCCTCCTGGTCATCCTGATCTGCCTTTTTATTTTGTAGGTTATCAACATTGTTTTAGGATTTTAGGCCGTTTCACAGAGCAATGCTCTGTTCGCCACCTGCAAAATGGCAATTTCTGTCAGATAGCTGTTGAGCTATGAAAATAGCTTGACCTAAAAAAAATGCGACACCTATTGCATTTCTAATGCTTGTTTCTTCTGTACCCCGCGGCCTGTTCCCGCTGCTGCTCCCCTTTGGGCCTGCCCCCTCGCCATCCATTTGCCGCTCGGCTCCCGCCTCCCAGCTGTTCCTCCCTCCCGCCTTAAATGCCGGCCGCTGAGTGGTAGTGAGAGTGACCCCTGACCCTGCCTGCAGGCCAGGTCGGTCCACACGCCGCACAGTTCCTCCTGTGTGTGAGTGCCTTCCCCCCCTCGCTGCCGTTCAGTCCGTGAGTTCGATCCTGCTGTTTGTGTTCCACTGTATTTGTGCATTTTCTAGTTCTGTGCCCCATTGATTGTGCTCTACTGTACCCACTGTCTTATGTATAGTTATCCTTGTTTTGCCCTTGCGCCCTTGTCTCTCCCCCTCCCCCCTTTTTTCTTCTGTACCCCGCTGCCTGTTCCCGCCGCTGCTCCCCTACAGCCCGACCCCTTGCCATCCATTAGCCGCCCCGCTCCCCAGCTGCTCCCCTCCCTCCTCACCTTAAATGCCAGCCGCGCAGCGGATGCGCGCAGTAGGCGCACCGCTGGCGCGCCAGAGGCAAGCCAGTCTGCACCCATCCACACCTGGACCACGCCCAGCTCCTGAATCCCTGGCCCCCGCGAACACCACGACGCCAGACTCCGCTACGATGCCAGTACCATCCACGCACTCAACGCCGGTCGAGACCACACCTGCTTCCAGGCTGCCCCAAAACGCACCCATGGGCCTTTCTCCTGCCGCAACTGCAGCCTCACCTGCGACAGAGCCGCCAAACCACCAAGGACTGGACACAACCTCCGCTGCATACTCCTGAACACCCGCTCCGCACGCAAACACGCCGTCAAGCTCTGGGACCTGCTTGACACCTCCGCCCCAGACGTTGCCTTCCCGACCGAGACCTGGTGGAACGACTCCTCGGCACCCGACATTGCCATAGCCATCTCCGGATGGCTACAAGATTTCCCGCAGAGACCGCACCAACAGAAATGGAGGGGGAATGGCCATCGTCCACAAATCCTCCCTCAAGGTCTCCGCCCACTCAGACGACGATGCCCTCAGCACCGCTGAACACCTGCACTTCCGGATCCACACCGAACCCAACACCACCCTCAGAGGAACCCTTGTCTACAGACCCCCGGGACCCCGAGCACAGTTCAGCGACTCCATCACTGACCTCGTCAGCACCCACGCTCTTGCCTCCACGGACTACATCCTGCTCGGGGGCCTGAACTTCCACCTCGAGAACAACAACACCAACTCCGCCACCCTGATCGACAACCTCACCAACCTTGGCCTCAGACACCTCATCACCACATCCACCCACGCCGCCGGCCACACGCTTGACGCCATCTTCTCTGCAAGCCCCCACGTCTCCTTCGACCACAGCACCAAACTCCACTGGACTGACCACCACTGCATCCACTTCACCTACAAGAAGCCCACCATGCACCACCGCACCCAACAGCTGCCCCGCCGCAACTGGAGCAAAATCACAGCAGACCAGCTGGTCACCACCCTCGCTCAGTACCCACCCACCGACCCCACCGACCCAGACACCACCGCCCGCAACTTCAGACAATGGATCAACGACTGCGCCAACGCCCCGCCCCGCTCAAGAAGCCATCCAACAACTGCACCAGCAAGAAAGCCACCAGGTTCACCGAAGAGCTCCAAACCTCCAAGAGAGCATGCCGGAACCTGGAGAAGAACTGGCTACACGAACGAACACCGGAGAGCCACACAGCCCACAAGGACGCCACCCGCAGACATTACCACCTCATCAAATTAGCCAAGAGATCATGCTTCACAAACCGCCTGGACAACAACGAACACGACAGCAAAGAGCTCTTCAGCATTGTGAAGGAACTATCCAACCCCAGCGCCAATACCAACGACATACCCCCTCACAAGAACTGTGCGACTTGCTGGCCACCTTCTTCCACCGCAAGATCACTGATATTCACGACAGCCTCAACACCACGACCGCCGCAACAGCGCAAGACTCCTCCAACCCTGCGAACACTTCCCGCACCAACCGCCTGCCCTCCTGGGCCAACGTCAAATGACGACGAAACACGCAAGATCATGAACTCCATCCATTCAGGATCTCCATCAGAACCCTGCCCACACCACATACTCAACAGGGCAGATGCAGCCATCGCACCCCAACTACAGAAAGTAATCAACCACTCCCTCGAGACAGACACATTTCTGGAAATCTGGAAGCACGCCGAGATCAACGCCCTTCTCAAGAAACCCAAGGCGGACCCCAAGGACCTCAAGAACTTCCGGCCCATCTCCCAGCTCCTGTTCCCGGCAAAGCTCATAGAGAAAACCATCCACACGCAACTGACCCCCTACATCGAGGACAACAACATCCTTGACTCATCCCAGTCTGGATTCCGAAGAAACCACAGCACCGAGACAGCCCTCATCGCTGCCACGGTTGACATCAGAATCCAACCAGACAACAGTGAAACATCAGCCCTCTTCCTCCTGGACCTGTCAGCTGCCTTCAACATGGTCTGCCACCGCACACTAAAGACACGCCTCCAAGAAGCTGGAATTCAAGAGAAGGCGCTGGAGTGGACAACCTCCTCCCTCTCCGGCAGAACCCAGAGCGTCCGCCTCCCCCCTTCCGCTCCAAAGCCACAGACATCATCTGCAGTGTTCCCCGGGGCTCATCCCTCAGCCCGACACTGTTCAACGTCTACATGCCCCCCTTGCCCACGTCACCCGCCAGCACAATCTCAACATCATATCATACGCAGGCGACACCCAGCGGACTAAAGACCCGCACACCGCCAAAACCAACCTCCACGAGGGAATGAAGGCCGTCGCCGAATGGATGAAGAACACCTGACTGAAGCTAAACTCAGACAAAGTGGGGGTCCTCATCCTCGGATCCACCCCCTCAGCCTGGGACAACTCCTGGTGGCCAACCGCACTGGGAACAGCACCAACACCCACCGACCACGCACGCAACCTGGGAATCATCCTCGACTCCTCCCTCTCCATGTCGAAGCAGATTAATGTTGTCTCGTCCTCCTGCTACAACACCCACCACATGCTCTGCAGAATCTACAAGTGGATCCCCACCGAAACAAGAAAAACGGTAACCCAGGCCCTCGTCAGCAGCAGGCTGGACTACGGCAACGCACTCTACGCAGGTATCCCGGTGATTGCAACGCATTCAAAACGCATCTGCCCGACTGAACCTCAACGTCCCTCGCCACAGCCACATCACCCCCCCCTGAAAAACCTCCACTGGCTCCCCGTCTAAAAGAGGATCACCTTCAAGCTACTCAACCACGCACACAAAGCCCTCCACAACACCGGACCTGCCTCAACCTCAGCTTCTATACCCCCACCCGACAGCTCCGCTACGCCAGCCTCGCCCTCGCCCCCGTCCCCCACATCCAGCATATAACCTCCGGCGGGGCCAGATCCTTCTCCTTCCTCGCCGCCAAGACCTGGAACACCCTCCCCACCCACCTACGACTGACCCAGGACCTGCTCATCTTCAGGAGACTCCTCATGACCTGGCTCTTCGAGCAGTAGCAGTCCTCCCCCCCCCCCCCCCACAGCGCCTTGAGCCCTCACAGGTCAGCAGTGTGCTCTATAAGTACTATGATTGATTGATTGATTTGCACTGATCCATGACACAATGGACATACCACAGCTTACCACTAATCAGATGAGATGTTGGACACAGCTTTGGCAGGCAAACCCGGGAGGTGAGGGACAGTAACATGCAAACAATGCTCCCCCTGCCATGAGAGATGACTACCATGGATAGAGCAACATTACTTGTTTCTTTTATAAAAAGAAAGTCAAGTGCTTTTTTTTAAATTAAAAAGAATGTTATTTGCTACAGGGCTGCGTCCTACTGGTGCTGGTCTGTAGCCAAGAGTAAAATGCATTTACGTGATGGCTTATCCTGACAATGCATTTATGAATGACCCCTTGCTTGGCGGTCATTTACAAATTATGCAGGAGGTTCTTCCTTCATAGAAATGGAGTAATGCAACTCCGTCCCCATGGAAGAAAGTCTGGCTATCTGTCCATCTCTAAAACAGGACCTTAGTCTGTCCTTCGGAACATAAGGGTCAGGCTTGGAAACCCCGACTTCTAAAAGAAGAGAACAATTTCCCAAGAAGCCTGCAGAATACAATGTTAAATCCCATTCAGCAGCATACAGAACAGAGCTGGGGGTTGGGATGTTCTCATATGAAGTTAAAATGAAATGTCACTCCTGTTTAGTTGGCTCTTTATCAGCACAAATAAAAATAAACAGCTCATAAACAAGTCTAATTACAAGAAACCTGAGTATTTGAAGGATTGTGGAGAAGGCAATGGCCAGGAACATATTAGGTACTTTGTCTGTAATCTTTATCTTTGTAATACATATTTATTATTGCTGGATAAAAGGAATGTAAAGGACTGCAACTTATTAGGAATAACAGAGAAACGAGAAAAGTAGAGCTTTAAATATTATTCCTTCGAACAGTGTTTCCCAAACCCACTGGTGGGGTATGGTGAGTTGCAAAAGTCAAAGCAATAAATAAAGAAGTCTTTCATTTCTGTATTTATCTGGTCACATTTGCTGAGCTTCAATGTAAAAGATCAAATGCAAGGCTATGTCTTCTGGAACGATAGTAAACACTATCCTCATTGTAATACAATGAGCAGCAAATTCCTCTCACCTTGCACTCAGAAATAGAAAAGTAAAGTGAATTATGTGAATATTGGTGGAGTACAGGGTGAGTAAAGGAAAGGGTCATGGATGCCATTTTTTGTAATACTTGAAATGTAAATACCTGTAAAATGTGAACTGTGCATATTCAGCAATTAGGAAAGCAAAAATTAAGGACAGTGTTTTGTAATTCCGAAGTGTATGAAAACAGAGATTTTAATAGGATCAAAGCAAATCAAAGCATTTGACTTGTTGATGCAAAAAATCATAAATTTTAACTAACCCCCAATTAACACACATTATCGTTTGTGTGCAATATAGTTTTACACGGTCAAAATTTGGCTTTGCAAGTTTAATCGACATTTTAACACATAATGTTGTGCTTGTCAGTGACAGTGAGGTACCACATGATGCTTTAGTTACACACAAAAATGGCCCGCCTCATACTTACTAAAGCTAGGTGGATCTCAAACGTTTATGGTTCTAGAAATTGGGTCTTGGGTCTAAAAAGCTTCAGAAGGACTACTCTACATAATTCTCAATTAGGTAAACGGATCTGTATCATTAACTCAGATCAGGTGAATTCTGAGAGTGTCTTAGAGATTCTTACCAACATGCAGCATATAACTTGCCAATGCGTGAAATTAAACATTGAAACATCTAATTTTAATTTACCTTAATAACAACTCGTAGCACAGTAAATGGATTGACATTCTTAACTCCCATAGTATAATATCAGTTCATATGTTGTGCCAGAGCAGAAACAACACATATAGGGTATGGCTTAAGGGCTAGGACGGGAGACTTTGAAGCAGTGGAATCAGGGTTCTCATTATGATGGCGGGCGGACATCCGTCCACAGTTCATCATAACAGTGATGGAACCGCCGCCAAACGTGCGGTGGTCCCCCCAGTGCAATTAGGATGCACCTGCCATACTGGTGGGCGCATCCTGGCCTTTTACCATTGCGGATCGTGCTGCTGGCTGCAGCACCGTCCGCAATGGTAAAAGAGCAGGCACAGCATTTCCCTGCAGGACATGGCAGACACCATGCGGTGCCAGCCACTTGGTACAGGGAACTGCTGGGGGTACCATGGGTACCCCCATTGCACAACGCCCCCACAGAGGGGGCCCACAACTCGCCCCCAAAGCCAATATCTGCCTGCCTTTCCATGGCGGCATTGACGCCATGGAAAGGCCTCTACAACACCCACATCCTAATATGGCGGACGGTGCCTGCTAGGCACTGCCACCATATTAGTGGCCCAGCTCCGCCTGGCAGGCAATTTTAACTTTTGGAAAAGCGGTGAACTGACTTTGCATCTGCTGCGATACCCACCGCCATCCTAATATGGCAGTTGGTAATTCTCATTACGATCGCCACTGCCAGCCCGGCGGTGGTGATCGTTCTGCTATCGTAATGAGCCCCCAGGATTGAGTCTGGCGGGAGGCTCAAACACTGTGATTCTGGTCAAATCACTTAATCTCCCCGTGGCTAAAAATAAATGTGACCAGCAGTGACAAAGCGTGCCCATGATGGTTCCTGTGTATGCCACCCTATGGCAGCATTGAAGACCGGGGGTGGGCTGCTGGCACGATGCGGGCCAGATTACTAACCCACAATGGCTCTTTGTGGGAGGGGGAGTTGATTGCCCCCTGAGACGGCAGATAAAAGCGAGAGGTGGCCGCAGCCCTTAAAATTCATGCCGCCCGAAGCGGACCGCCCCTCTTGCAACCCCCTTGCTACATCACTGGTGCCAGACTGTAATGCAACTGGTGCTCATGTAAATCTCTGATACCTTCGGGTGGAATTTGTGCTAGATAAAACTGCAACAACAAAAAAACAACACGCGGGTGCAGCTTACAATATCGGAGTGTTTATGGGAGACAGATAAATAATCATATCTGCTACATCTATGTTGCATATAGAGGTAAAACGCATTCATACCTCTCTATGTTCATTAATATTATCTGTAAAGTTAACTCATATCAAAGCTTTGCCTGTACGTGTATGGTTTTAAATCTGAGAACTGTATCTGATATTGAAGTATTTTTTTAAGAAGGCATTGTATTTAACATTAGAATCGGTACACCTCTAAGCAAGGTAAAGACAATGAAGTTAAGAGAATATCATAAAAATGAACGTTTTATTTGTTGTCTAATGCATTTCCCTCCCCTCACTTTTGGTCCGAAGATAAGGGCACATGGGAACAATTAACTTGTGGCACATCCAAGAATTATCTGGGGCATTGGCACCCATCACGCAACCCTGTTGTGTCTGTCAGATTAATGTCTCTGCTGTGCACGTCTTGGAATGCATGCATACATTGGTTATAGATTTCTGATAACCCTTCTGATTGGTTGAGTCAACCAAATCATCGTGTGGATAGAGTTAATTAATGATTGTGCTTTTTCACTTTCTTTCTTAGGTGAAATACAGAAGTACAAAGACACTTTCTCCACATTCCAGACTTCTTATGGCGAGGATAATATAGCGGATCTCCTGAGGGTGTCCAAAATAAATGTACAAAAGAACAAAAGCAAAATCCTTGAAGAACTCGCAAATGCGGTTCATGACAATCTGGTTCCTGTCTGAGGAAAGCCGAAGCAGAAAGAAATACTATAAATTATAAAAGTTTCATTTTAGCTTTACAATTGCTGATTTTTCACTTTTTAGCACTGAGCTGCAAGAAACTTAAGTCTTCACATCCTGTCCATACCTCCTAAATTAAACTAACCTTCACAGTCAGTAAACATAATCTATGCCTAATTCTGATTGAGATCTAAACGCACAATGAATTCTGAAGGAATTATTCAACACGTACCAGTAGGCTATTAATTTATTCAGCTACAGAACAATTGCTTGAAGTCCCCGCTTCTAATTTAAGTGAAGTCGTCTGCATTATTCAGCCTGTATAAGTGAGTTCCAATATGATGACTAGTTACTACCCATTACAATAGCTGTGCTGTATATGTGGGATTTTAGGTCTTTGATGAACACTCCGTCCTGAAGATGATTTCATGTAGAGTTTGTTGACACTAAAGACCAAAACGTCGACATCTCTCCACCGCAGCTCTACTTTGATGGACTTAATGGAATATAACTAACAACCTATTGATTCTAAATTACTTACGACTTTCATAGAGACTGGATGGATTCCTAAACTGACCTCCGGCACTAATACATTGTGAAGTGAGTTGGTAACTGTTGGGTCAGTGGTATTGTGTCTTTCAGATGTCCCATGACACACTATTTATTATGATAATTAAAAATAAAGTATTGTGTTAAGAAAGCTGTTATGATGAATTAAATACTGTGGATTGTGTATGCATTGAATGTGTCTCTTTGTGATCCTCAAATGATTGATTCATAATAAATAACCAAAAAAGAAGGGGATTTGATCTTCCTTATTGGATACTGTGGGTACCACTCACCTTAGGTATTCAAATGTGTTGGTGCTAAACAAATATATTACATTTTCGGGTAGTGAGTAGCTGTGAAAGAGGAACCCTCAGACTCCCAAATTCAGACAAGTAACTCCACAGAGGAGGGTTAACCATTTCTGTCATGATTCCTTTATACCAAAAGATCAGTTGCGGGGTCCTAACATATCATAGGGTAATAGTGGGATCCACACCCAGGTACATTAGTGGGAGTGTCGCATTTTTTAGACATTTTATTAGAATCCTTACCCACAGATAGCACCTCTGGGTGAGGATCTTACTACTTTATTGGATCCTCACCCACTCCACCCAGTGTGAATGGGTGGACTCAACACAGCTTGTAAGGGGAGCTCTTGACTAAGAATAAGGAATTTTGAGTGCTAATTAAAAATGCTGTGTCTTCACTCCTTTATACTTTGCTGTCCTTTGGCAGAGTTAAAAACAGAAAGATGTTTTGGGGTATTATGACCCATAACATCAGTGAGTCGACATGTTTAAGCCTTCTGTGTGCCACTCAATGTCAGCAGACTTGCTTCAGAACCAAAAGTTATGTTAATCCCTACAGTTCATAGTTTGTATTTCCAGCACTTTAGCAATTATATTGAACATACAACATGAAGCTTGCACGCAACATACAGACCATAATGGACCTTTCCATCTTTTTATTCTATGTAGCATGTAATAGCTAGGTTTCATAAGGCAGTTGGGGTGGGCAATCCCTGTAGTCACACATTGTATTGTATTGTAATTGCATTTATATAGCGCTTACTACCGCTGGTGAGGCGTCAAAGCACTTTTTCGGTGAGTAGCATGCTACTCCGGGACCCATAGAGGATTAGTGTTGAATTAATAAAGTGAAACATGCAAGTACATTTTAAGTGGTGGATAGGTTAGTCAGTTATTTGGATTTGGAATGATAGCAGAAGGATAGAGGAGGACAAAGGTTTGTATTTATATAGTGCTTGTTGACGCACACTATTCAGGAAGCCTACAAAGGATTAGTGGTGAATTAATATGGTGAAATATGAAGTAATTTCAGTGGTGGATATTAGTCTCTTACTTGGAGTGAGAAGGATAGCGGAGGGATAAAAAGGGGAAGAAAGATTTGCATTCATATGGCACTTGTTACCCCTGTTGGGTGTTGAATCACTTTTCTGGCGAGTAGCACGCCACTCCGGAACCCATAAAGGATTACTGTTGAAAATTAGTATAGTAAAAAAATATGAAGTAATTTGAATAGTGGATATGTTATTCAGTTATTTGGGTAGTATATTAGTATAGTTTAATATGGAATTTGAGAAGTGAACATGTTAGTCTGTTAATTTCGATTGAAAAGGATAGTGGAGGGATAAAAGAGTAAAAGATTTTTTCTTTTTTTTTTTAAGTCTTAGCAATAGGAGGAGACTTTTGGATGAGTGAAAAGGAGTTTTGGGTATTGCTAAAAGAGAAAAAGAACAGCATTTCTGGCCCTAGTCCCGACCAGTCTCGAACAGGCTCAAACAGGCAACTACCCTTATCCTCTCCGCCCTTAGCCTCGACGCCTGGGCTGAGACGTCCTAAGTCTGGCCCTTTTTTATAGCCCTAGTAATCAGGTGACCCCTTCAGCCAATGGGAACCATATCCCTAACACTATCCAATCACAACACTAGCCCTAAAATCTAGAACCAATAGGAGACCAGGACCTTACTGCCAATCTTAGCCCTAGTCCAAGCACCCAATCAGTTCAAAAACCCTGATCTCTAAGTCCAATAAAGGCCTTAGCCCTACCAGTATTCCCAACCCAAGTCCAAGCAGCCAATGGTACAGGTAGCCCTAGTCCCTACTTCCAATAGAAAGCCTAACCCTACTCTTAGTCCCACAACTATTCCAACAACCAATCAAGCCAGAAGCCCTAAATAGCTACTTCCAATTAAAGGTCTAACCCTAGCCCTAGTCCCACCCTACTCCCAACAACCAATAACATAGGAAGCACTAGTCCATACTTCCAATAGAAATGCTAACCCTAGCCCTAGTCCCAACCCTACAATGATTGAATCAGACCCAAACCAAGCAGAACCCTCAAATACCCAACCAATGAGGACATTAACCCTAACCCAATAGAAACACTACAGACAACCACCAATCAGTGTACACATGTGCCAACCACTAGCAGACCACATAATGTCCCAGCGACCTCAGACAAGGTTTGCTGGCCAGGGAGTTGGAAGCTGCTTCTCCTGTTCAGAATCTCCTAGGAGACAGACAGGCTCAATCCACACTTTGGACTTCTGCAGGTAAAGGCTTCACTAACTCGAAATCTAACAATACTGTTTGAATATAACTTTACTCCCCCTGCTGGCCAAAAAACGAAGTGCACAGGCCCCAGTAGATACAGTTTAAACAGCTCGCAGAAGCACCCTCTGATGTAGAATATCCCTGAATATCCCTTTGCTCCCGGCACGCCTTTAAGGTGACTACAGGGATCGCCTGTCCCCAATGCCTTAAGAAGCCTAACTAATATAAGTGATACTGACTATTCCTTATAATACATTACCCTTCCCAGAAAAAACTAAAATCCCTGGTGTGGTGCAGGATGTTTGTGAACAGAAAAATAAAACCTGTAGTGCACAAATAAATACACCAAAAGAAGCCTGATACTTGTTGCCAAAAGTTATTGGAATCGTTTTAGCACAAGTCAGATACATTTTTTTAATAAAGTGTTGTAACTCAAAGTGTACAAACAAGTAGAGAAAATCTACCTTGCCTATAATTTCTAAAGCAAGTAAAAAATAAATATGTTGCCATAAATTTATCTTTTTTGCTTATCACTGTTCATCATCAAAATGAAGCAGTAGTAAGTAAGTAAGATGTACTATTTCCATGAAACACATCTTATGGAAATATACATGCATAGCTCCATGTTTTTTATTGCAATATTAAAATACATACTTAGATTTAAAAAAGTTTGAATGCATTACAAATTACAGAAACTACGAATGTATCAATGATTTCCTTTATTAGCTTACCCTGAATGATTTAAAAATAATACAACATATCCTTATATGAAATAATATTTTCTACATAATACACTAAAATCCCTAAACTGTATTTAAAACACCCATGTAAGAATAAGCGGACTATGCCTAGAAAGTGTAATGTCAAATGAAATATTAGCAAATTGACTGGCCTGTTATCTTGCCCCGTCATTCTTAAGAAACAGATGGGATATCCTTTTCCTTCCACCAAGGAACATAGTGCAATCTAACAATAAATGAAGTACAGAATACTTCATTTTTAGATAGCAAAAACAGTGGGCGTTATTTTCCATAACCCTCCATTTGTAGCCAGAAATTCTCTATCTGTGATCAATACTGGTACTAAGTTGGAGATAGAATGCTTCACCCACTGATCTGTGCTATGTAGGGAAAGGTCACACATGTTCCAAGCTACTCCAGAGCCTTTTGAAGCAGGATATTGTTTGTCTTCCACTGTTTGGTGGGGGATCTTTGTTCCTTTGAGTGTTCTCTTCAACATACATATTGTCATAGTATTATCTGCCTCAAAGATATGAAATCATGCATCCATTTATTTCACTCAGGATAGTGGAGATTGCTAGAAATAACTTGTAGGCATCATTATGTCCGATATCATCTTGTAGGAAAGTTACAGCCGTGAATAATGCCATAGGCAAACTTTAATATATAGGGTCTAGCAAGCAGGGTACATAAATCAAGGGCTAATTAAAGCCTGCAGCATTGAACTCTCTGGGAGACCCTGGAGTGCCTTTAAACTGATGCTCTCCTGAGATTTCCATTTTATACACTGGTCCAAGACTAATAGTTTCACTTCAAATAGGGCCTGTGGAATTAGTGTTCCTGCTACTGCCTTTATAGTGCCGTGAATAGATAGACCCCCAATACGACTGGTCAGATCTTTCCAGAGCATTTATTGTCCTTAAGAGTAAAATCTGATAGAAATATCTAGCCACAGATTCCTACCTTAGAATATGTCCCAGTGATTTGATACCCTCACGGGTGACAAGAAGCGCTCTTCAAATCTACTGAGTCATTGATTTATTGAGAGTGGATCTGGAAAATCTCTGTTTTGTGCCCGTTGTTTGTGCCAGAGGTGATGTACCAGTGCTATATATGCACCACCCCAGTGTGCTGCCATTAGTTCCTTTATTTCAGCGATAGTACCGGAAAGCTACCTCTTCATTTTTTTCAAAGTTTTGTCGACTCTTTCAAGCATTTGGATCAAAGCGTGCCTTAGGGATTTCCCATACAAAACCAATGGGTTTTAAACCCTGTGAGGCATGTCGCTACCCACATTCAGACTATTGGCAGTCCTCCTGCATTTGCAAGGGTTTACAATCAACATGGAGACCTGACACCTGACTAGTTCTTAGATGACCCTTTCAGCAGAGCCATTCTGGACAAGGTGCAATTCTGAACCTGCCCACCGGATCGGAGTGTCCAGGTCTATTGGGCTATGATCCCTATGCTTCAACCTCAGACCTGGATCTCAGTGAGACTGACTCTGAGACTGCTAGGCCTGATAGCCTGCTGCATCCTGCTAGTGAAACACATTAGGTGGCACATGCAGGTTCTGTAGTAGGATTTGAAGTACCAATGGAGACAGCACCAAGGAACCCTCTCGAATCCAGCCCAGATATCAGTGGAGACCACATAAGAGCTGCAGTGGTGGTTGCTGAACCTAGATTGAGTTAGTGGCAGACCCTCTCCCTTCTTCACCCAGAGCTGACAGTGCTGACTGATGCATCGCTCCTAGCCTGGAGCGGCAATCAGGGAGAGGTTGAGATAAGAGGTCTCTGACATCCGGCCTCTGACGGAGACCCGAGCTGATTTACTTGGCATTTAAAGTTTTCTTGCCTTCCATCAAAGGGAAGTAAGTTCAGGTATTGCCAAACAACATTACCATAATGTGGTTGTGCAGAAGATCTGAACAGCAGGGAGGACAAACTCAGACCTCAATGTCTTGTGGACCAAAAGTAGCCTCTGCATCCAGAGGAGGCTGAAGGTCTCTTTCAGGACTGGAAAAAACCTTGGCTACATCTATTCACCACCACTGAGAACTTACCCTGGGCGAAGTACTACGCTACGCTTGCGTAGTTTGCGAAGTTTGAGTTACTTCGCACTACACAAATTGCACGTAGCACAGTGCAAACAAGCGTAGCGTAGCAGTCATTTTTTGCTTGCTCGCGTTCCTCAACATCGAGTTGGTGACCGCGAGCGAGGAAAATGACATCACGGCAAGACTTTTTCCTCATTCGCGATCAGCAACATGAAGTTGCCGATTGTGAACGTAGAAAATAAACCTCCCAGCGAGATACTCAACGCGGTTAGGTCAGGTTTCTCATTGGGAGTGGTCGCTTATGCTCATGACCGCTCGCAATGAGAAACTACCAGTCCACGTTGAGAAAGCTGATGCTCGAGTAGAAATCTACTCGAGCAGCAGAAAACAACTGTTTGCACTGTGCAAGATGTGGTTTGCACTGATTGCACAGTGCGGACAAATATCCGGCACTGTGCAGTCAGTGCGAAAAGCATTTTGCACAGGGCACTATACAGTTCGCGTAGCTCATGTAGTGCGAAGTGCACTTCACGGAGCTACGCGTAGCGCTACTATGCGAACTACGCCCAGGGTTACTGAGAACGTACCAGGTCAGCACTTCTGGGAACTGGAGTTTCTAAAGCATCTCTCGCTCGGAGATGCATTTCAACTAGACTGGAATATGGGACTCCTATACACCTTCCTGTGATACCTCTCATCCCTGAGTTTGAAAAACATTCCTCTCCCAATCCAAAGCCACCATGATGACTTGGACCCAGATGGTTTGAGAGTGTGGTATCTAGAACTTGTGGGCATGAGCATCAGTCCTTCGATCAAGCTGTCCTACCAGGATGATCTCAACAACAAAGGAGGGTTCTGCACCCAAATATGTGCACTCTCCACCATCATGCTTTGAGATTGAGCAGCGACAGTGGAGGGTCTTCGACCTTCCTCCTGAAATCTGTGAGGTCTCCTTAGTAGCTATGCATCCATCAACAAGAACTGTATACGCCTGTCGTTGGAACAAGTTTGTTGCTTGGTGCCACTGAGAAACACATTGGCACACTTTCTGCACTCTTGTCCAAAGTGCTGTTTGCTTGTTTTGTTCTTAGCATGGCAAAGCCTTGCTTCATGAAATGTTCAGGGATAACATTAAGCCATCTCGTCTTTTTTGTGGGTGCCAAAAGTACCCTTCCTGTTTAAGTCATCAGTTGTGACAAGTTTTCTGAAAGGCCTTCAGCGTAAGTTTCCTCCCAAACCTTTTGTTATGCCCCAATGGAATCTTAATTTGGTATTAACCTATTTGATGTGTACACCCCTTTAAATCCATGCATACCTGCACTCTAACAGCCTGATTCATCAAGCCGAAATCGGCTCGCAAAGGGCCAGATTCTGAGAATCTGGCCCTTTGCGAGCGCTATTTTTGCATTTGGGATTCATCATCCCAAATGCAAAAATCGGTAATAGCGATTTCGCTATTTTGCGAGGAATTACATTTAAGGAATCTCTATTTGAGATTCCTTAAATGCAATTCATCATCCATTTAAAAATTGCGAATTCGCAATTTCGGCCCGCTATTTACCGCGAGGTCAAACCTCGTGGTAAATAGCGAAAACTTAGAAAAATGCTTTTAAAAGCATTTTTCTAAGTTGCATGTTGCACACACACATGTCCTTTGGACATGTGTGTGCGCAACACCTGTTTCAATTTGCATTTAAGGGGTGCTACAGGGTGTCCTTTGGACACCCCTGGCACCCTTTAAATCGCTATCTTATTTGCGAGTAGCAAATTGCTAATTTTGGCCCATAGGAATGAATGGGGAGTATTCCTTATTTGCGATTAGCAATTTGCTACTCGCAAATAAGGATTGTGTAGGAATCGCTATTTATTTAGCAATTCCTACATGAATCCCGTTTTGCAAGTCCTTAATAGCGATTCCTTATGAATCGCTGTTAGGGGCTCGCAAAACGGGAGATTGATGAATCAGGCTGTAAGACTACTGATGATCAAGACAGTAATATTGGTGGCATCATGTCAGCCTGGAGGGTCCTTTAGTTACAGGCTCTTTCAGTTCACCCTGGATACACTAGCCTTTTGCCAGACAAATTGGTTCTTCAAACCTCTTTTCTGCTGAAGGTGGTGACAACACTTTTCTGTGTCATGTAAAACATCACACCACTGTGGTACTGAAAATTCTGGACCCGTGTCATAAACATCGTCGTATCATGACGATTTTGATATCAGCAGACCGAGAATGACTAGTAGACTATGCACAAGCATTTTCGTCGACGAAATCACCCTGTAATCATAGTTTTCGTCCAGAACCCTCGGGTTCCATTTTGTGAACGGCAGCCATTTTGTGATTGCCCTCACATAGGCCGATGACTAAGGCCAAAAACGAATCTGAAGGACACGTACACCTTTGCTGACTTCCCTGTGACCTGGGCAAGCTGACTCCACTGCCTAAAACCAAACCTGTTCGGTCAGTTCATTTCCCAGTGGCTGAACGAGATAGTATCAAGGCACAACATGCCATAAACCTTTCATCGCACACAAACCATGCCTAATCTTACACACACCTGTCCCTGTTTCTTTCTTTATGACTTACTTTACGAGGAGGAAGTGCCCGTTTTTATTGGGGGTTCGTCGATATCTGATGAAAATACTGGGCCTCGCCGGGAAATTGATTGTGGGCAGGACGAACTGAAATATGGGCTTGTCATCGTGACTCTGCTTTTTCTTTGTAGTGAAAATATGTGAATGGTCAACTGTAAAATAAGGAATGTTTGCCTAAAGCATAATATTTTGTATAAAAAGAGAAGGCTGGCTTTGTAAGATTGAGCAGTCTCCTGAGAATATACACCGTGTTGTACTTCTAGGATACACTGTTACTGGCTGCAGCCAATAAATTCGATCTTTGATTTCATCAAGAAGACTCTGTGTTTCTGTAGTCTAAAACAGGAAGGACTCAAAGTCTTAGGGTGTTGTCCCTGGCACCGCTGGGTTACCGGTTCTGAAAAAACCCAGTACTTCAGTTGGCGCCCATCGTGGGGCGATATCAGCGGTACCGGTCCAAGCCAGAGGTTCGTGAGGAGCTTCGTGTGAAAATTCTGGAGGAAGGCCGCCACTTCATCGACCCCTGCATGTCGATGTGGTCCGAAAGTCTTTGCTGCGAGGTTCCCCGCTTCCCGACGGCTACGAAGGACTGCTGCTCTGACTATCGCCCTGTTTTGGACCCTTGATGATTGGTAGAGCGAAACAATAGACGAGTCTTCTGGTGACGTCATCGATACCTCAGTTAAGTATAAGTGGAGCGTCTCCCAGTCCTTAGTTTGGTTCTTAGTTTGGGTATCCCCTTGGGATCTTTGATTTGGAACTTGCAAGTACCAAAGCAGAGGGACTTGTGTATTCACGAGATTATCGTGTTCGATATTCCCTTGAAGTTTGAAGCTAGACTAGTAAGCGAAGATGCTTGGTCTTAGCAGACTTGGAAAGTTGTTTTGTTGTGGTCAGAATAGGGATTCCCGACTGGAGGACTCATGTCCGGTTCCTCTGATTGGAACTCTGACCTATGAATTGTATGTGAAACATGGAGTGGGCCCCATCACATATAATGAAGTATGGATCCGATACACCAGAAAAGATGGGGTTTTAAAATGGCCCCAATACGGTAGTTTTGACATGGAAATACTAGATAATCTGGAGGTTAAACTCTTTAAGAAGAAAGCCCGGCCGGCGATGTTTGACTCTTTCCGCCTATGGCGTAAGGAAGCCAAACAGAAGGAAATTAAATTAGCGAAGAAAAATAAGAGAGAAAGGGGGATCTCGATAAGGCAATCTGCTACGCAGTTTAAAGATAATGAAGAAGAACAGGCAAGTGAGCAGTTGCACAGGCAACGTAAAATGGCGATCGATAAATGTTATCCAGTTTTGCCGCCTCTTCAGCAAGATGCAGCAAAAGAACTTGAAAAAGATCCTTTAATGTCACACTTATTGAGTTCGCCACCCCTTATGCGCAGAGTGCTACGGCACCTCCGCAACCTTTAGTTGCGCAACCTCCGGTTTTGTTGCCTCCTGCTCCTCCACAACCGCCTGCTCCTCTTCAGGTGGCTCCTACTCCTGTGGTCCTGCCTCCTCAAGGGCCACTGACTTTGCTACCTGCTTCGTTACCTGCTCAGACTTTACCTCCTGTAACTTTTTTGCCTGTTCTTGCTACCTCTTTCACTACTGCTCCTACGTTGCCTTTTTCTCAGTCTGCTTTTTCTCCCGTTCTGTCGACTTCTCCTTCTGTTCGACAGAGAATGACTGATACTGTTGCTAGTCTTATATTTCCCCTCTTTGGGTCAGCTGGTGTAACCCCTAGTTCGGAACGTAAACAGTCACGCAGCCAACTGCCTGAGTCTCGAGAGAGAAAAATGTTTGATCGTATGGCACGTAGATGGGTTACTCGCCCTTTAGGATATGATTTAGAATCTGGTATGGATGTCTTCCATCAATGGGATGTACCAAAGCAGAGATATGTTTTTGAGAAAATGTGTGTTTTTCTTTGTGAGGAATTGTAGTGTAGTTCCTATTATCCCAATAGGTTCTGCGCATTGGAATAATATCTTCAATAGTATAGACGTAGTACAGAGGTTAACTAGGTCTACTACTGACGATATTAGACTTAAAGTTTTGTGTGCCAGCTAGCGCAGAGTTCACTAGAAACTTTCTCGAATAGGCAAGGAGGAGTTTAACCTCCTTGGATAGACAAGAAGGGATTTAGTTTCTGACAACCATAGAACATGACAACTTTGCTCCCCCTAATCAAGAGTATATCTCTAGAGTCGTGTGAAAACAAAAGACAACTATTTTACTCAGTCAATACATGCATACTTAGTTTCACCAGATTGTAGGAAAAAGAAGAGACGGGCGTGTTCAATAAAAAGGTGTTATTTATTGATCAGTCTCTTTTCTCATACAAGAGAAATGAATCGCTACAATTGCAATACTTATGGTTAAGTAAAGTGCATGCAGTAAAAGTAGGATTATAGAATAATACTGTAAAAGCATTGATATGGTTTCTTAGCCATATGATACTTTAAAATGGATAAAAGATATACATACACATATACATTGACTAATCATACTCAACTGGTGCTTCTAACTACGCCTACCCCGGTGTACCTGACCTGAGTCTAATACGTGGGAGGGAGTAAGTAAGTAGCAGTTTAAGTTAAGTTTGTTTTGCCAAGAATCTGACTCAAGAATTCTCTGTAAGGGGTTAGTCAGTTCAGTACCTGGGATTTAGAAGGCAGGAGGGCTGGTATCTCTGTCTCAGGACTCGGTATCCCAGTTACCCGCGAGGGCAAGCTGGAAACGCCGGAGGCTGGATTTCTCGGCAGGAGAAAAGACAGCGTCTCTCTCAGCGCGTCAAAAGGGAGGGGCAGCGTCCGTGGGCTTCCTGCATCAGCTGGGCTCTCCGGCAAGTAGCGCTGCTCCAAGCTCATCACCACCGTGTCTTTGCTTAGGGCAGCGTCGGTATATTTATACCTGAAAGGTGCCGAGTTTGACGTAAGGATGGACATAATAAGTCAGTAAGGATGTCATAAGAACTGGTCGTTCTTACATTCTTTACAGGAGTTCTCGAACAAAATCAAAACAATAGCTGCGGGGGATTTCCCAGGTCTGCTGGAGGTTTGGTTTGTTTTGAGAACTCGGTGTGCTTTCTAGGGGGCTGGAGGAATAGTGCTTGCCTAATGTGATAGCATGCGCTATGACTTAATCTGAAAACGGGTTTCTGTGCCGCTGTCTGGCCATTAGTAATTTATTAACCGAACAAGGGTCAGAAATAGGAGTATCGATACAGGTCCCTATATAAACACACTACAGAATTGGAGGAAAATGATTTGGAATCCAATCCGCCTGAGTTGTGCCGTGTATGGTTCGAGTTTGCAAAAGGCACAATTGTGGGTTCCGATGTTGAGAAAGCAGTTGCGACATTATTATCGTTTAGAAGCGAGGAAGGTACTTCTCGGTCGTTGTTTGAGCCTGATTCTTCTGTTAAGAAAAAAGTGCGACAGTATCCAATGAGAGAAGTTCCTCCGGTATGGAAGGAAGCAGTGCAGGCTGATGTAGGTCTTGGTATTGTAGCTGCACCAGCTCATTTTCAGCGTGTTTGGGTGCATGTTCCATGGAAACGAGCTGAAGTATTGGCCCTTAAACAGACACTGCCTGATCCCCGTAAGAATCCTGCAGGGTATTACAAGGAATTATCACAGACTGCAGGCTCATGCATTATGAATTTAGCTGATATAGACATGTTGTTTGGAAATGTTGTTCCACAGCCTTTATGGGGAAAGATTTGTCATGCGGATCATGATCAGGAGTTAGGTGACTCATGGGCTAATATTAGTGCTGCAAATGATAGACAAGTTGGTGGTGCTAAACCCGAGCCTTTAGTAGCAGACCTTCCTGGTAGGATAATTACTTACATGAAGACTTTAATGCCTGCGATGCATGTGAATTGGAATAAGTTGTCTGCATGTAAGCAGAAGAAAGAGAAGACAGTGTCTGATTTCTTCACCAGGTTTGAAGAAACGTTTATCGACCACAGTGGTCAAGATATGAGTACAGAAGATGGTCAATGGTTGTTCGTTGACAAGTTTGTGCATAATTTGCTTCCTGAGTTATGTAAGAAGTTAAAGGATTCAGAAAGTTCTTGGGCCGTTTCCTCTTCAGCACAGATATTGGCTACTGCACAGTATTATGAAAATCGGGATAAAGATGAGAAGGATAGAGCAGACAAGAAAACAAAAGAGTTAAAGACGAAGGTTCTTTTACAGCAGGCGTACCCGCCACGTGGTGGCCAGAGTAACTATAAGCAACCTCAACAGTATCAGAGAAACTCGCAAAGGTTCGAGTTTTCTCAACCACGTGTTCCTATAGGTCCCAATCAGTGTTCATATTGTAAAGAAGAGGGTCATTTTAAGTATAGTTGTCCTATTTTGTTACAGCGTACGAATGGTGCTTCTGGTGCAAGAGGTCGAGGTGTTCAACAAACTCCTAGAGGTAGAGGACGTGGAAATTTCCCCCAGAACACGCGTCTCTTTCCGCCTCAAAATTCAATGAATAGTTTTGATCAGCAGAATAACGCGTCTGGTAGGACGGCTCAGTACTATGCTGATGACTACTATGCAGAAGATGAGAATATGGAAGGTAATGATTGCTAGGACAGCCATAGACAAAGAGAGGGAGTTGTTTCAGTTCCAGTAGATCAGAGTGGACCTTATGTTGAGGTGATTACATCAGGTGTGTCAGAGCCTTTTCTGTTGGATACTGGTGCTACAAAGAGTTCTATTATGCACTCAAAACTCCCTGGCGCACCTTTGTCTGGTGAAATGAATGTTTCATAGGTTTTTCTGGTGCCCCGGTTAGGAACCCGGGGGCATATTATCAAGGGGGTTTATCTCCACTTTTTTGGCTTTAAAAGCCAAGAAAGAGGAGATAAAATTATCTCCCTATTACCTAGCTGTCGCTAACACCAGTTAGTGACAGCTAGTAGGAGATAGCGACCATCTTGGGCCCCACTTTGCATGTCAGTGATATTTATCACTAATGACATGCAAAGTGGGCGTGCCAAGATGTTAGCGACTGGAAACAGTTGCTAACATCGCTATCTCCTATTACCAACTTTTGGAGATATTCGCGCTAAGTGCGAATATCTCCAAAAGCTAACACCTGCCCTGAGCAGTTCTTAGCCATGTTATCCAATGGGAGGTGGATAACATGGCTAAGAGCATTAGCTCGGTAAAGCATGAATATCGCTGACTTTTCAGCGATATTCATGCATTGTGGCCGTTTTTTATCGCATTTGCGATAAACCTTGGTAATACCAAGGTTTATCTGCGATAAAAATCCCCGCTGCTTAGCGGTAAAATTTTGTCTATAACCAAGCAATAGCGATAATTATCGCTATTGCTTGGTAATATGCCCCCTGATTTCTAGTCCTATGTCCCTTTCTGTTGGACCTTGCGAATTCGAAGCACCCCTTATTCTGACGACAGGTTGTGGTGAGAACTTTTTGGGATTGGATCTGTTGAAAAGATTGTATGCGACATTGTATTGTTCTCCTTCGGGAGTGCAACTTACACTGGGTAAGAAATTGATCTCTCCAATGTATTTGTCGAAGGACAAACTGCCGACAGAATTGTCATTTCTTCCTGATATTCTCTGGGCTACTGGTCCTAATGATGTGGGTCTTTTGGAAATACCGCCATATGTTGTGACATTGAAAGCCAATGTTAAAATGACACGAATTCCCCAATATAAGATCCCTAATGAAGGTGAAAAGGCATTGCTAGCGATCATTTACGACTTGATTGAAAAAGATGTAATTGAAGAGACAAGAGGTAACGTTTGCAATAGCCCTGTTCTGCCTGTTTTGAAGCGTACTGACCCTTCTCAGCCACCTGTTTACAGGTTTGTGATTGACCTTAGAGAGGTGAATAAGATTGTTGTGCCACAATTTCCAGTTGTTCCTGATATCACTGCCCTATTGACTATGATTCCAGCGTCTGCGACCTGGTTTTCGGTGATTGACTTGAAGAATGCTTTCTTTAGCATCCCGATAGCCGAGGAGAGTAGGGATATTTTCGGCTTCAGTTTAGGAGGCTGAAGCTTCCGCTTCAAACGCGCTCCCCAGGGCTACTGTGAAAGCCCATCGATATACAGTCAGGCTTTAAAGACACAGCTTGATACGATTGTTTTACCTGATGGCGCTACACTTATTCAGTACGTTGACGATTTGCTCGTCGCTGCAGATACTGAGGAGATTTGTAAAGAAGCCACGTTGTCGTTGTTGCGTCATTTGTCTGATTTGCATCACAAAGTGTCTCTTTCAAAATTGCAATATTGTCGACAAGAAGTGACCTACTTAGGTCATCTCTTATCGAAGGAGGGAAGGAAACTGACCCCAGAAAGAATTCAGGCGATTGCGAAATTGATTGTGCCAAGGACACAGAGAGAAGTGCATGCTTGCCTAGGTATTACATCATACTGCAGACAATGGATACCAAATTTTTCTTTGCTGGCCAAACCCTTGGTGGCATTAACTTGTAAAGGTACACCGAATCCCATTCCGTGGTCTGAAGAGTGTCAGAAAAGTTTTTCCGAATTGCGCAATGCGTTATGTTCGGCTCCTGTGTTGGGTACCCCCGACTACAGTAAGCCCTTTACATTGTATGTCCATGAGAAAGAAGGTTGTACATTGTCAGTGTTGACACAGTTGTTCGGAGACAAGCAGCGTCCATGTGCGTATTTTTCGTCGACTTTGGATCCGGTAGCTAAAGCATTGCCAAGTTGTCTGAGAGCCACAGCGGCAGCAGCTGTTTCCATTCGGCAGTCTGCTGGTTTAGTGATGAATAATACATTGATTGTGATGGTTCTACATGCAGTAGACACGTTGTTAAACAGGACCAAGACACAGCACTTAACTAGTGCTCGATTGTCAGGTTACGAGTTGACACTGTTAGCGAGTCATGTACACATAAAAAGATGCAACACATTGAATCCAGCTACGTTGTTGCCGATTGTAGCGGAGACAGATGTTTCAGAACAGCATGATTGTTTTCTCAGGACAGAAGAAGAAACGAAAGGGAGAGTAGACCTAAAAGATACTCCTCTTGTGAAGTGTGATGGTACCTTATGGGTGGATGGTTCATGCTTCAAGCTTCCGAATGGTGATACGACTGCAGCATATGCTGTCACGACTTTGCATACGATTGTTGAAGCTGCACATATCCCACATAACTCAGCTCAAGCAGCAAAGTTGATTGCACTTACAAGAGAGTGTGTGTTGTCAAAAGGAAAGAAAGTGACCATCTATACTGACAGCCAGTATGCATTTGGTGTGGCTCATAGTTTTCGACGATTGTGGAAAGAACGTGGGTTTCTGACTTCGCATGGAGCTAAGATACAGCATGGTCAGTTGGTGAATGAGCTTCTTGAGTCACTTACTTTGCCGTTGCAAGTTGCGATTGTGAAATACAGTGCACACATAAAGGTTACTGATGATGTTGGTCGTGGCAATGCATTTGCTGACGAAGTCGCAAAAGAAACAGCAAGGGATGTGATGAGTCGAATGTATGTTGCAGGCCCTGCAAGATGGGTTGGTGATGTTGGAATGTGTGAAGATACTATAGAGAGTGTGAAGTCTATTCAAGCTGAAGCTACAGAGAAAGAGTTGAGTGTGTGGAGAGAGAGTACGGGTAAGATGGATGCAAATGGTTGTTGGATTGAATATTCAGAGCATCAGCGATGGTTGCTACCCGATGCGTATGTGCTTGCAGTGGTTACGATGGCCCATGGAATGGCTCATATCAGTGTGAAAGGGATTTGTAAGTTGTTGGCTCCAGTATGGCAAAATGCTGGAATTCCTAAGTGTGGAGAGAATGTGGTCAAGAATTGTATGGTGTGTCTGAAATACAATCCTGGTAGGGGAACCCCAACTCCAGCTGGTCATTTTGCTCCTCCTACGTATCCGTTCGAGGTTTTGCAGCTAGATTTCATCCACATGGAAAGGTGCAACAATTTGAAATACGTACTCGTTGTTGTTTGTGCCTTTTCGAGATGGGTAGAAGCATATCCCCTGAAAGACAACACTGCCTTATCTACAGCTAAAGCCCTTGTCAAAGAATTTTTCCCTAGATTTGGAATGCCGAGAATGGTCTGGAGTGACAATGGGAGTGAATTCGTGGGTCGAGTGATGAAGAAAGTATGTGAAGGGCTAGGCATCCAACAGAAATTCCACGCTGCAAATCTCCCCCAATCAGCTGGACTAGTAGAATGCTACAATGGCACACTAAAACTGAAATTGGCCAAGATTCAAGCGAGCACTGGTCTTAAATGGCCTGACGCTCTGCCCTTAGCACTCCTATCAACAAGAATCACTGTGCATTCGCAAGTGGGACTTAGTCCCTATGAAATCGTGTTCGGCCGTTCGGCCAACATATGGGGAGTGCCAAGGCCGACAAAATTCAGTGAGATCGAACACCCTGTACTACTTGATTAATTGTACGAATTGACTGCTAAATTGCGTGTTTTACACCAACAGGTTCACGATACTCTGCCTCAGGTCTCTGAAGCTCCAGGACATCCGATCGATCCTGGAACATGGGTGCTGGTGAAGAATTTCCAGCGGACAAAGAATGATCAGCCCCGCTGGACCGGCCCCCACCTAGTTCTTTTGTCAACGAGATCAGCCGTTCGAGTGGAAGGAAAGAATAACTGGATCCACGGCGTGCATTGCAAGAGGGTCCCTTTGCCTCTGCCGTACAAACAGTGGGTCCAGGAGGGTGTCGCTGACTCAGAGACTGAAACTGTGCCTCGTTTTCTGCCTTTCAGTGATGCACGTGTAAAAGGAACAATTTCTGAACAAGAAAGTGACAATCTTTTGCAAGAAGCTGTGCCGCCGTCAATTCGTTTGGACACTACAGAACCTGATCTCTTGTTTCAAGACCAGACATTACCTGGAAAAAGACGCTATAATCTGAGGCCGAGAACTATGGACTAATAAAAAAAACATTCCTTTTCCTTATTTTTTTTTCAAAGTGCAGCTCTCTCATCTGAGAAACGTTTGTATTTTTGTTTTTCGAACCACCATCCGGGTTCAGCTGTAGGGTCGCGGTTGCCAAAGTCTTTGGGGTGCAGCTGAAGACGTTAGGTCGACAGTTCTGGTTGGTCTAAGGGAGTTGCCCTGGACTGACAGAAGCATTCCTTAGCATAGAACACCCTACCATCGCGAGCAGCAATTAGAGAGGATGGAGTTTTTCGAGATGGAGAGACCTGCCAAATAAACGAACTCTAAGGATAAAATTTGTAGAATGATGACCAAGAAACGCTTTTTGATATTATGCATTTTCATGTTGTTCAGTGTAATGATGTTTTAAATAGGATATGTTTTATTCTCTTTTCGAGTGTCATTTGCACCCACTACACCGTCTATACCTCCTTCTACTGTTTCCTCAGATTCTTTTCACCCTCTTCCTGAACATGAATCCGCTAGGAGATTAGAGTTTATCAATAACTCCTTTGTTCAGCTTTTACACCAACACCAATTGGTAGTGAACACAACTAACTGCTGGGTGTGTGGTCTTATGCCCCATACTACCGATAAAGGTATCCCTTACCTGGTCCTGCCTTTCAGCCATAATGGTTCTGTGTGGGCATACAGAACGATGTTCATCTACGCACATGAAGTCTACCCCCTACGTTCTGTGAAAGATAATCCTAAGAGTAGTGCTCTAGTTAAGGGTATAGTAGATATGATTAGGGAAGATATTTCCTATGAGACTATCCCGAGAGATGAGACACTAGTATATATAGGATGGAACGTGACCGGATATGGAGTTACTCTGAGTGAGAAACAGCAAGCTAAGAGATCTTCCCCGATTTGGATTGTACCCCATCAGGGTCACCTATGTCTGCAAGGTAATGGCAAGAATCCCAGACCTCAGTTAGGGAAGAGTACCTGCACTGAAACGTATGTTTTTGCGTCTCAGACTTCCCCTTCGTTCCTAGCAGCTAAGGGTACCTATTTTATCTGCCATGATAGAGCCTATACATGGTTGCCCCCTGACTTTTCGGGCACATGTTTTGTTTCGTTCCTGTTGCCTCCCACCTACACAGCTACGGCAGATTACCATAAGATAAGGATAGTTAGAGGTGTCTTCAGTAAAGAAGACACTACTGGACAAGAATTTGGAGACCTCGTGAAGGGTTTTCTGCTGTTTTGGGGACCCATGGTTAACAGCAGGAACATTAGGCAATTGACGAGGGTGGTTGAATCCACCGTAGTTGAAACTGCTGGTGCTCTTAGTAACTTGACTGCTGAGCTCCAGTCGGATCGTCTTATGACCCTTCAGAATAGGGTCGCGTTAGATGTCATACTTGCATACCGAGGTGGGGTATGTAAAGTGATCCAATCGAGTTGCTGTGTTTTCATTCCAGATAACGCTCCAACAGTGTACCAGGCCATTTCCAAACTGCATAAGATTTCCGAATCTATTCATGTGGATAAAGGAGATTGGTCGTTGATGGGATGGTTCTGGGAACTGATATCCGCCTGGGGATGGATAATTCTGATGGTCATTGGGATGATCTTAGCCATTCTTTTCCTGTTCTGTCTGTGCGTACAGTGTGCTCCTGCAATATGTGGCCTCTGTGCTACATTATGTGTAAGGAAACCTGTATCAAGAGACGAGCTAAGTAATAGGATGATGCTACAGCAACATCTCAAAGACTTTATGAATATAGACCTGGACTCAGATTAGCATGAGTATAGGTTATTGCCTATGTAAGAGCAAAAGGAGAGTCTGTGGTACTGAAAATTCTGGACCCGTGTCATAAACATCGTCGTATCATGACGATTTTGATATCAGCAGACCGAGAATGACTAGTAGACTATGCACAAGCATTTTTGTCATATTCGAGTGACGAAATCACCCTGTAATCATAGTTTTCGTCCTGAACCCTTGAGTTCCATTTTGTGAACGGCAGCCATTTTGTGATTGCCCTCACATAGGCCGATGACTAAGGCCAAAAACGAATCTGAAGGACACGTACACCTTTGCTGACTTCCCTGTGACCTGGGCAAGCTGACTCCACTGTCTAAAACCAAACCTGTTCGGTCAGTTCCTTTCCCAGTGGCCGAACGAGATAGTATCAAGGCACAACATGCCATAAACCTTTCATCGCACACAAACCATGCCTAATCTTACACACACCTGTCCCTGTTTCTTTCTTTATGACTTACTTTACGAGGAGGAGGTGCCCGTTTTTATTGGGGGTTCGTCGATATCTGATGAAAATACTGGGCCTTGCCGGGAAATTGATTGTGGGCAGGACGAACTGAAATATGGGCTTGTCATCATGACTCTGTTTTTTCTTTGTAGTGAAAATATGTGAATGGTCAACTGTAAAATAAGGAATGTTTGCCTAAAGCATAATATTTTGTATAAAAAGAGAAGGCTGGCTTTGTAAGATTGAGCAGTCTCCTGAGAATATACACTGTGTTGTACTTCTAGGATACACTGTTACTGGCTGCAGCCAATAAATTCGATCTTTGACTTCACCAAGAAGACTCTGTGTTTCTGTAGTCTAAAACAGGAAGGACTCGAACTCTTAGGGTGTTGTCCCTGGCACCGCTGGGTTACCGGTTCTGAAAAAACCCAGTACTTCACCACTGATTTTCTTTTCTCCACCTCACCCCTCCAAGGAGGAAGAGAGACTCCACTGTCCGTACACTAAAATAGCACTGTCATTCTATATCTGACATACCAAAGAATACTGGTTTGATGATCAGCTCTTTGAATGGTTCACTGAAATGAAGAAGGGGAAAGCAATGAAGATACAGACCATCTCCAGGTAGATTGTACTCTGCATCAAGATGTGCTAAACATTAGCCAAGAAGTACCCCCGAGGGCTTGTAGGCTCATTCCACCAGAGCGAAATCTGCATATACTGCTTTAGCTCAAGGAGTCACTGTCCTGGACATCTGTCAGACAACTATGTGGGCATCCTTGCACATGATAACCAAACACTACTGCCTTGACAGTCAAGTCCACTGTGAAGGGCACTTTGCCCATTCAGGCCTACTTTTTGTCTGAGACAGTTCGCAGACCAACCCCGAGAGGGTATTGCTCTGTTATCTATTCTAAAGTAAGGAATCTGCGGCTAGACGTCAGTCAAGTGAACAAGTTACTTACATTCTGTAAAACCTTATATGATAGAGATTCTATCTTGCCACAGAGTACTCATTAACCCTATCATCCTCCCTCTTTAAGAACTTGACTTGTCCACTGAAAAAGAATCTGCACACTGGTCCAAAAACGTATTACGTGGCTCTGTGCTTCTGGAATTGGAAATAGTCCAGAAAGAATCTGATGTCAGTGTACTGGGATGTTGCCTATATAGGTTTAGTGCATGTCACATCTAGCATGGATGACGCCTACAATGCAGATGCTGAGCTTTTCAATGCCATCTACAGGTGTACAGAGGTAGTGCTTAAGATTTTCCAGATCAAGTCTGCGCCCTGGGGATATTCTAAGGTAAGACATTTGCTGCTAGATAGTGTCCCTATCAGATAAGGCATTACTTAAGGTAAGTAACTTGATTGTGTTAACATTTCTCATATGCCTATCCCATTTTAAATTCCAAAAGAAAGTACCTCCCAGGTATCTTAACTCATTGACCTGCTCTAAAGATTTTAATTTTAATACCAAGAATATTTCTTCGGCCTATTGGAGAAAATCCTAGTCTTAGTTTTATCAACATATATAAGGAGAGTTTGTCTAACATGATGAATTTAGAGCTTGTAATTTAAATTTGCTTCTATTACGGTGTAATGCATTAATACTAGGCCATTGACATACATAAGACAATGTATATGTACTCTACCTATCTTTGGTGAGAAGGGGTTAGTATTCCTGAAAGCTTCTAAGAGATCAGAGACAAAGAGTATAAAGAGAATATTCAGCAAGGACACATCCCTGTCTTACTTAGTCCATTATCACCAGTATTTTATCCATTAGAATTCCTATCCCATTCAGATATACCGGTACACAGTTGTTTTCATGTAGTTGTAGTACCATAAACAACAGATCCTACAGAATATTCCATCTGGCTAATTTCTTCCATAAAATACCATACCTTGGGAAAAGGTGCCACTGCCTGAAAGAATTGACGCGCCTGATGCCATTTGTTTTTAAAATACTTTAGAATGAATGCACTTTGAATTTGAGCACTTGAAAATTGTGATAGTTTTAAAATCTGTTCGAACTAAAATTGTCCTTACTGCGGGCTCACCCACTTCCTGGTAGACAAGCCACCGCAGAGCGCCAATCAGGAAAGAGGGGGGTGGAGCCAAGGCTGACTACGGCTACTAATGCTGGTAGCAGCGCAGGAGAAAGCACTTGGGAAAATGTGCCGCTGCCTGAAAGAATTGCGGCACCTTATGCCATTTGTTTTTAATATACTTTAGAATGAATGCACTTTGATATTCAGCACTTGAAAATTGCGATAGTTTTAAAATCAGTTTGAACTAAAATTGTACTTACTGCGGGCTCACCCACTTCCTGGTAGACACGCCACTGCAGAGCACCAATCAGGAAAGAGGGGAGTTTTGCCAAGGCTGACTACGGCTACTAATGCCGGGAGAGCAGCGGATGAGCTTTTGGATCTCTCTGCCACCTTTGACATGGTCGATCAAAACATCTTGATCGACTGTGTCAGGGATGCAGGTGTTGAAGGACCTGCCCTTGAATGGATTACATCATTCCTCACTAACCGATCCCAGTCAGTTCATCTTTGTGGCTTTACGACCCCCGTGATTAAGACTACTTGTGGAGTCCCTCAGGGATACTCACTTTCACCTCACGTATTTAATCTCTACCTTCTCCCCTTGGTCCACGCTTTAAAAGAAAGGAACATTCAAACCTTCAAATATGTGGACGACTTCCAGTTAGTATTTCATTTCAGTCACTGCGCCTGTCCGGGGCCGACAGGGCCAAGGGGCAAGCTACTATGCCCACATTACAAAGTACTCCACAGCTACCCTTAAAAAAACTTCACTCAAAGGAGTCAACAGTTAATAATGTTACACTAGCCAGATTAAGCAGTAACGGCATAAGGAAATTAAGATCTTAATTGCCCGAATTTAACCCTAAGACTACTATGGTACACACCGAGCCCAAGGCTATGAAGGAAGAAAAAGCACTCTCAATCATTTATTTAAATATCTGCCCCTTGCCCAACCACCAACTTGATATATATAATTTGCTGGCGTCAGAAAAAACAGACATACTTTTACTTACAGAAACCTGGTAAACACAGGACTCTGCCCCAGACATTCTAGCAGCACTACCTAATGAATTCTATATAATGAATTCTATATCATTCAAGCTAGCCGTCCACAGGGGAAAAAGGGAGGGGGAGTAGCAGCCATTGTGCATCGAAACCTTAAATTTATGGCACTCACTCCCCTAGACCGACCTCAGTCACAATTTAATACAATTTAGTACTCAAACTGGCATCTAACACCACTCCCTTGGTCTGTGTGTTACTCTACAGACCACCACAGAACATGCCGCAGTTCCCAAAGTCACTGAGCGAACAAATGTCTCACCTAGTGACCAATCATGCAAAGATACTGTTAGTCAGTGACTTCAACTACTGGGCCAACGACTCAGCAGGGAGACCTCACTCAGCCGAATTAATTGATCTACTCACAGGGCTTAACCTAAAACAGTGTAGTTCCACAGCAACACATATCAAATAGCATACATTAGATCAGGTATGGTCCAACAACCTGCCTTTAACCAATGTAGAAGTCACACCGTGCACATGGTCTGACCACCATCTCATTAAATTCACTATAAATATTTCCACTCACCCTAAAACAACTAATCATTACCCTGGCTCACGGAGAAGCTGGAGCACTATTAATAAAGATACATTTTTAGAGTAGTTGATTAACACTAGCCCTACACTAGCCAGATTAAGCAGTAACGGCATAAGGAAATTAAGATCTTCATTCCCCGAATTTAACCCTAAGACTACTATGGTACACACCGAGCCCAAGGCTATGAAGGAAGAAAAAGCACTCTCAATCATTTATTTAAATATCTGCCCCTTGCCCAAACACCAACTTGATATATATAATTTGTTGGCGTCAGAAAAAACAGACATACTTTTACTTACAGAAACCTGGTTAACACGGACTCTGCCCCAGACATTCTAGCAGCACTACCTAATGAATTCTATATAATGAATTCTATATCATTCAAGCTAGCCGTCCACAGGGGAAAAAGGGAGGGGGAGTAGCAGCCATTGTGCATCGAAACCTTAAATTTATGGCACTCTCTCCCCTAGACCGACCTCAGTCACAATTTAGTACAATTTAGTACTCAAACTGGCATCTAACACCACTCCCTTGGTCTGTGTGTTACTCTACAGACCACCACAGAACATGCCGCAGTTCCCAAAGTCACTGAGCGAACAAATGTCTCACCTAGTTACCAATCATGCAAAGATACTGTTAGTCAGTGACTTCAACTACTGGGCCAACGACTCAGCAGGGAGACCTCACTCAGCCGAATTAACTGATCTACTCGCAGGGTTTAACCTAAAACAGTGTAGTTCCACAGCAACACATATCAAATAGCATACATTAGATCAGGTATGGTCCAACAACCTGCCTTTAACCAATGTAGAAGTCACACCGTGCACATGGTCTGACCACCATCTCATTAAATTCACTATAAATATTTCCACTCACCCTAAAACAACTAATCATTACCCTGGCTCACAGAGAAGCTGGAGCACTATTAATAAAGATACATTTTTAGAGTCGTTGATTAACACTAGCCCTACAGGCTGTTAATCAATGTGAGAAAGATCTATCAAACTGGCTGATGACTACCAACAATAAACATGCCCCCCTCAAGAAACTACACCGGGCTCGTCGGCACGAAGCCCATAGATGGTTAAAAAAATGTAAACATGACCTACGTCAAGCAGAGAGAAAGTGGAGAAATAAATACTCTCCAGAAGACAAAAGCATGTTTTTACAAGCATGTGGTACTTAGGCGATAATGACTATCAAGGCCAAATACTGCTCGTCTAAAATTATCAATTCTACAATCGACTCTAACGATATCTTCTCAATCATTACCAAACTATCAAACCAGGACAGAATTACAGTGAAACCAAATCCCTCTCAATCATTAATGTGATTCCTTAAATCATTTTTTCATTGAAAAAATCAACATAATTAAAAAGAGCATTCCTAGCTGTCCGAGCCCGGCGTATCACAGGAAACCTAAGAACCAAGGAATGTTGACACAAATTCCACTAATAAACCAATAAATCTTTACAGACCTACTAGTCAAAGTAAAATCAGGGTCACCAAGGGACTGCTGTCCCCCTTGTATCCTTAATGAAATATTTACTGCCTGCCCAAGCCCAGCTGTGACTCTCCTAAATGAGTCACTGCTCCAGGGCCAGGTACCGGAGTCTTTTAAAAAAGCCATAATCAACCCCTTGTTAAAAAAAACAGGAGCTGATCCTAAAACTTTAACGAATTTCCGACCGATATCACTGCTTCCCTATCTAGCTAAACTACTTGAAGCCCATGTAGCTAAATGTCTATCTGCTTTCCTGGAGCAATCTGAATACCTGGACGCACATCAGGCAGGTTTCCGTTCAGCTCACTCGACAGAGTCAGTGATTCTGTTAGCATTGGACACTCTGAGCGACAAGGCAGACCGGGGTCTTCCTCAAGCCTTGGAGCTTTTGGATCTCTCTGCCGCCTTTGACACGGTCGATCATAACATCTTTATCGACCGTGTCAGGGATGCAGGTGTTGAAGGATCTGCCCTTGAATGGATTACATCATTCCTCACTAACCGATCCCAGTCAGTTCATCTTTGTGGCTTTACGACCCCTGTGATTAAGACTACTTGTGGAGTCCCTCAGGGATCCTCACTTTCACCTCACTTATTTAATCTCTACCTTCTCCCCTTGGTCCACGCTTTAAAAGAAAGGAACATTCAAACCTTCAGTTAGTATTTCATTTCAGTCACTCCTTGACCTCCACTCATGAATTTCAATCGAAAATGCTTTTCATCCGGGAGTGGATGAACAGTAATCAATTGAAACTGAACCCGGATAAAACAGAAATAATCCTCATGGGAGACCTACTCAACTCCTGGAGCTCCCATTTCTGGCCCAAAGAACTAGGATAACCCCTGACTCCATCCAAATGCGCCAAAACCCTGGGAGTGGAGGTCAACTGTGATCTCACCATGAAAACTCAAATTGGATCTGTCATTTCCACCTGCTTCTTCTAATTAAGGAAAATAAAGAAAATCAGCAGGTTCTTAACTCACGAAGCTAAACTTCAGGCAGTCCTCGCCATGGTGATATCACACATTGACTATGTCAACTCAGTATACTATGGCATCCCGGCATATCTCACTCACCGTCTCCAACCGGTACAGAACCAGGCGGCCAGACTGATCCTGCAGGAAAACAAACGCCAACATGTCTCCCCCCTTCTGGAATAACGTCACTGGCTTCCTATATCACAGAGATGCGCCTTTAAACTGGGATGCATCATTTTCAAATCCTTGAATGGCAGAAATCCCAAATTCATTGACAGCATGATCAAAAGATACAATCCAACCCGTAATCTGAGATCTGCCCATTTGCATCTTTTGACAACTCCTTCCTTCAAACAGAAGCGATTTGGAGGATCCAGATTCTCTACACTGGCCCCAAGATACTGGAATTCCATGCCGCTAGAGATTAGATCCTGCACTGACCTCATGACCTTCCGTAAGCTTCAAAAACATGGCTCTTTAAACAGGCATACAAGTAATTCTCGAACAAATTCACCACCCTTCACCTTTCCTAGTAGTGCCAAGAAACCAATCTGGTGTACGAGCGCTTTACAAATCAACTATACCATAACATACCCCTCCAAGGTGTCTACTATAATTTCTCTTCAAAGTACAAAAACAATTGTCAATCATGGAATACTTTGGCCGAAAACCACCTTGTTCTTTGGGAATTATTCCACACCCGAAGGCCCAAGCGTTAAAAGATTTAACTAAGGTTTGGGCATATACATATATTTTCTACTTAAAACATTTACAAATGAAACTGGCCACTAGTTTGCTGGGTCATCACATGATCTTTTCTTGTGAATGAGCTTGAATACTGCCCCTTGCCACAAATCTAGGATTATCCCTGTGATCGTATTCATTTAAAAAACTGGGCTTAAGCACAGGCTCACCACATTGGGTTTTATTTTTAAAGGACTGCTGGAAGCCCATCAGGCCCTCCGTCCTTGATGGTTTCAGTTTTGACATTGTATCTGATATTATACCAGACTCCTGTACTTCTGTTAAATTGGTGTGCTCTGCTTGATGGATACCAGAATATTGTACACCATTAACGTCAGGCATTGTGTATAGCTGGGTATTCCATCTTTATATATATAAAAAGGAAAGTATATCCGTTTGTCCTTTAGGCAGTACTATACCATTTATCCGATCGCCATAAAAATTTGGGAAGTTGTTGAGTACACTCCCACGAAGGTTTCTGGCAAAAAAAAAACTTTTAAAAGTTGTTGAGTACACTCCCGCGAATGTTTCTGGCAATTTTTTTTTTTAAATATCAGCCCCCGGACCCCCAGGGCCCTCACAATCTTTCCAATACTGAACGTTTACAGTTTCCGGTGCGACTTGCTTTTGCAATGACCATCAACAAAGCACAAGGACAATCGGACAATCGCTGCTAGTGTGTGGACTAGATTTGGAGAATCCGTGCTTCTCACATGGACAACTGTATGTGGCCAGCTCACGCATCGGAAAACCTTCTGATTTATTTGTGTACGCACCAGACGGAAAAACAAAAAATACTGTATATCCACAAGCAATCGAATAAATAAACAGAATTAAAACAACACTTTAAAATGTTTTTCATATTACAATGAATAAGTTTCAATAAAAATGACACAATGTAAATTGAATGTTATAATAACAAGTTTCCTTAAATTTCCTTTCTTCTGAGATCGCAGCAACGCGCGACGGGTAAGCTAGTTGAAAATGAAAATCTGGGATTTGCGCTTCCAAATTAGAAGGCGATATTAAATAGTCTTTATTTACCAGATGCCAGAAGAGTTTTGAATTGTTATTGGTGATGGCATCCTGCATTTCAGTCCAATTTGCCTCATATGAACTTTTCCTTTATTAATAGGTATGGCTTAATATGCTTTTATGTAAGTCTAAATTCTTGAATATGTCACCTTCATTAGAAATTATGTTTTGCCTCAGTCTATTTAATTCTCTCCGTATGACCTGGCATTCAGCATAACACCATACAATTGTCTATCTGCCTAACGTTCTTTTTCAGATGGTCTTTTTTCAAGAGCACCTGAACTTCATTTATCAGCCTGTACTATTCTATCTAATTACCTTTAACAGTTGAAAGGTCTCCTCAATATTTATCTTTGATAATTGACTCAATTTATCCTCCGTAATTGAGACCCTAATTCTGTGATTATAAATGAGTGGTAAGTCACCCTTCAATTCCTGTTTAAGATTAGATTTTTGCATGAACATAAGCACCAAGGAAAGAAGGCCACTCTCTCCCAGATCTCTTACCAATAAGTGTTAAACTACTCCAAAGTGTTCTGCAGAGATATGTGTGTAATCAAAAGGAGTTTCGTTTCGTTCATATCTAAATGTCGCTGCAACCGAACTATCGCTCAGATAAAGACAATGGAAAGTAATACAATTATGTGGCACTGGGGTTATTGCCTTCTAGTTTGCTTTGTTAGACAGTTTGAAGGCCAAACACTACACAGTATGAATTTAATCACAGAGCTATATATCCTATAAACAGTCGTCAACTGTACAAAGAGACATTTTAGATTACAATCTGCTGCTAATACTAACGGCGGGCCAAACACACCGCAATAGCTGGAAATTACAGGACGGTGATGCCAAACCAAACGGTACGGAGCACTCGACCAGATTAATAATACACGGCAAAGGCTCCTAATATAACGAAGACATTTTGGTCTCCCACCTACAAGAAACGAGACCCACCGCAAATAAAACCATTTTTTGGAGGCACATAATAGCTAAGCATAGTCCCTTTTTTCCTCTACTGATACAAGGCAGAGATATATGGTCCTGATGAGAACTCCCCCTAATAAGGGTGTTCGAAACGAGTAGACCGGCCCTTCATACAGCCTTAGGAATCTCCACAGAGTGTTTAATTTACCTAACTAGAAAAAGTAATCCCAAGGCTGCCTTTAATTCTTAACAATTTTTTGTACAAATTAATGTAAAAATGTTTATTGTGTAAAAAGAAAGTGTGGTTGACTCTAGTGAGTCTGAGTGAATCTTGGTATGGAATGTGTGAGAGGGTAGAAAAAATGTTTGTTTGATATTGTAGGTTGTGATAAAAAAAAGCAAACGTCAAGAAATGTATATAAATGTTGTGATCCTTTAAAAATAACAAACATGTTGTTTTGAGAAATGAGAATAAAAATATAAAGATTCAAGTCAGACAGAAAAAGAAGTCTTGGGAACATGGTGTTTTGTTTCACTATGTCATCATACTTGTTCTAATGTTGAATTGCAGTACTGGTACTTGTTTTGTCATATAGCTAATACTAACAGAGCAGATGAGAAATGTCAGCAAAGGTTGGTTAAGCAGATCATGATTCAACTTTGCCAATTCTTTTTCAAACCAATTGTAATTAGGCGGTATGTAAACATTTAGACAAATTAAGAGATCACTTGCTCTGCACTGGTTGTTAGTCAGACCATGCAAGCTAACAGCCAATTTAACAGTGTCTCCTAGAGAGGAAATTTTTTTGCATTACTATATGATACTAGTGTCAACTAACCTCCAGAGGCCCGCCCTGTCCTACTGAAGGGCTCTCCCGCAGCCAAGTCTCTGGAAACATTACAATCGAGTACTTGTCTAAAAAAAGAGAGAACGTGGGTGATTTACTAAGTGCTTTAAAACTTTGTGTATTCCAGACCAGAATTGTACTCGCTACGGGTTGCCCAAACACCCAATTATGATAGTGTTCTCCTCCTCTAGTACTGTGATTTCCCGCCTTTATACATCTCGATTACGCCATTGCCATGACTCATACTAAGTTTTTTTCCCTTCCTGCTTCATCATTTGTAATTTTAGATGTAGATTGATCTTCAAAGGATGATACCTTGCCAAATGGGAAAATGTATTTGAGTGGAGACGAAACCCAAATTATTTTTTAAAAGGGGAAAGTGTGCTGTATTGGCATGTATATTTGTGGCACTCACAGCATAGTGGAGAAGTGTGGCTCACTGGTTAGAAGCGGCAGACCCTGAAGCAGAGGTCAGGCCCGGGACCAGGGTTCAATTCCTGACGCGGCAGGGTCTAGGGCTCAATGTCTGCGGACTCGATAATTCTCACCTCGGTGCCTACTCTAATCATGGGTGCAACTCTGGGCAATAGCTTGCTTAATCTCCACAACGGCCCCATCAGCGCTGGGCTGCCTGGCATCACCTTGGGGGTGCCCTGGAGGGGGCATCTCACAGGGAAAGCCAGGAAGGGTTCCACAGCAGTATACAGCGCCAGGATGCCCCGAGATGGGGCGGCAGTGCGCTTTACAAGTATACACACATTTACAGTGTGCTTTGTATCATCTAGTGTACCTGGACTATCATGAAGCTCTATGCTGTGTTCTGCTAGTTCTACCTGCTTCTCAACTACATAAGATGCCACTATTTTGGAGCAGAAATCAACCTTGGTTATTTTATCCCCTTTGAATGTATGGAAACCCACAGGACCTAAAGCACCAGAATCTATTTCTCACAATGCTGAAATGAATTTGAAGGTAGCAAGAAACTCAGACTGATTTAGGGGTGTCATTTAGATTTTCTCATCCCCTTCTTTTGCAATTTGAAGAAGATGGTTTTAATAGACTGACCTCTTGCACATTATATAATCCAAGAATTCCAAAATGATTGAGAAATGAAAATAACTTGAAATGAGAAAAAATGGGAGAAAAGAGGGTAGGGGGGTGCCCTCGAGCGCAAACCTAACCAGCAGCTATGCCAGCCACTTCCCTTGCTCTGCCTGAGACTTATCCCACTGCTGCCGGTTTCTAGCTCCTGCAGCTTACCCTCATCCCTCCTAACCAGAACTGCTGTTGCTGTGGGGCAGCGCGACAGGCCAGAAACAATGCTTGAGAGCAGGAACCAGTCTTTAGTCTCCAGGAGTCCAAGAGACCAAATGGCCGTGGTAATGGCCGTGGTCCATACATCTGTAGTATCCTTAACAGTTTTATGTCACAAGTTCATGAGTCAAGCCTGCGGGCCCCTGGGAGAGCTCCTGTGAGAATACACCAAGGACTCGATCAGGGGCCACAGATAAACCTCTGCAATCCAAGCATACCAACGGTCGAACAGCAAGCACACTGCTATTACTCGCTGTAATTTTGCATGGAGCATGGCGTTCATGCCTTCTCTTACGCTTCTCTGCACAGCTCCACCTCTGATTTCTATGCTGCTCGGCCACTCCACACTTCCATTTATCCTTGTTTTGTCCACAACAAACAGGCCTATATTTTTCTAATCCTAATGAAAATTAATTAACTGCTTTACAAATGACTGAGAAGACCTAATACCCTAAACAGTAGTAATACCTTTGCTGGTGACAGGAGCCAGAGAACAATCTTGCTATGTGGAGCGGATGAAGAAAATACAGCATTTCGTTTACATTTTTAGGTCAAGCATAGGTAGAATGCATGCTCTGCCTTTGGACATGCTGTATTCACTCTATGATTTCAAAAAGGGGGTGGTGATGGACAGAGTATCTGAGTTAATCAGAACACTCCTACCCAGTCAACAGATCAGGGCTTGATCCATCACCGTTTTTTAGCTCACTGCACCATCCCAGTTCAGAACCTGGCCATATGCAAATTAGTCTGTCCCTGGCCCAGTGCATCATGGGAACAGGGCAGACCAAACTACCAAGCCAATTCTTCACTGGAAAGGAAACAAGCTTCCGGGGACCGGTTTCTGGCATTACAGCCGTCGTCGGCCCGGCTTGCTTGAATCCTGATGGTGCAGTGAGCAAGGGACTCATGTCTGAGCATACCCTTCCACACTTGTGGTGGCCAAAATAATTTCAAAAAGGGGGTGGTGATGGACAGAGTATCTGAGTTATTCAGAACACTCCTACCCAGTCAACAGATCAGGGCTTGATCCATCACCGTTTTTTAGCTCACTGCACCATCCCAGTTCAGAACCTGGCCATATGCAAATTAGTATTTTTTAGCTCACTGCACCATCCCAGTTCAGAACCTGGCCACATGCAAATTAGTGTTTTTTAGCTCACTGCACCATCCCAGTTCAGAACCTGGCCATATGCAAATTAGTCGTTTTTTAGCTCACTGCACCATCCCAGTTCAGAACCTGGCCATATGCAAATTAGTCGTTTTTTAGCTCACTGCACCATCCCAGTTCAGAACCTGGCCATATGCAAATTAGTTTTTTTAGCTCACTGCACCATCCCAGTTCAGAAACTGTTTTTTTAGCTCACTGCACCATCCCAGTTCAGAACCTGGTTTTTTAGCTCACTGCACCATCCCAGTTCAGAACCTGGTTTTTTAGCTCACTGCACCATCCCAGTTCAGAACCTGGAACTCTATGGGCTTTGGCCACGTCCTTGTTGCCAATTGATAAAAAACTGTGTTATTCCAAAAATGCCAATTGGTTAAAATTTGTGGCGTTCCAAAAAGCTTCCTTCTCAATGATTTCTTGTGGTTATAAGCTCCACCTTCTCATGTGTTGCACCTCCCCTGGAGTATTGACTTGGTACATGTCCCCCTACTCTTTTAATTCTGGTTTGTTGGTGCACTCTTTTTTCTTTGTTGATCCGATCATATGTATGCATCCGAACGGTCTTGTGTAGTGCAAACTACAACCCCCAACAACCCAGCTCGCCACTTTAACAACCTTGTGTAACACTTAATGTGCTTGTGGTCATACGTGAAAACAAAAAAAATTTGTTTCTAACTTAAATTCAACACGGCGCCCAATTCATGGGCACCGTGCTTAAATGTAATCGAGCACTTCTCTCGTTGCACACACTTAACGGAGGCAATGTTCATTTAATTTATGCACAATATTATTTTTATTTATTTAAACATTTTTGAGGTGCTCAGTGTGGTGCCCGCTTTACGGCGCCATGCCTCCTTTGCTGTTTTGGCCCCTTGCTCAGCGCTGAATGCCTCTGAGTCTCCATATTCAGCACCCAGACTCAGGAGCCCAGGGTGGGGCACCAGGATACTGGTTTCATGGGGCCAGCTGCCAGAGGCCGCCACTCATGTGGCCCTCTTCCTTGTTCTGAAGTCGTTCTGCTGATAATGTGACAGGCTGACTGATGGGAATGCCCTGTTTATTTGAGGAGCTTGTGGAGGTGGGCGGGTACACATAAAGGGACAACAGAGAGGCTTGCCTCACCAGTCTGTTTCTCAGGAGTTACTTTGATGGAGCTGTCTAGCTGGGCAGCAGGAAGGACCAATTTGTCTTGCCTGTGGGGCTTCATAAATCACCAGACCAACAGATACAAGATTGCAAAGGAGCTGCATAGGCGAGTGGAGCCACATTTTCTCATGGATTTTGTGCAGAATTGTGTTCATTTGCATAAAAGGACCTCCCAAATGAAAGTAAACTGTAATCGCTCTGATGGCCTGGCTGCTACTGCTCCGCAATGAATTATTGACTCAAAAGATGAATGAATTATAGGGTAGCACTTGGAGTTAGTAGGCGGACCCTAGCTGCATCTTTTCAGCCAATGCTATTCACATAGTCGTTTTATTCTGCAATCATCATACATTTGACCAAGCTGAAAGCGCATACCGGGGCTCAGGTGGGATTTTGTGTGTTTTTTTTCACCGGTTTTCAATATATGAGGTTTATATGAGTACTTCATGTTTGCATCCGTTGCTGCACCAGCCATGTTTTACACAATTATCCACATCGCTGTTGCACGCTGATGGCTAATTTTCCATGGCAATGCATCGTGATATTTTAGTCAAATTACATCGCGGAGATCTACTGTTTTCCACACATTCTCACTTTTTGGTGTGCATTTGAGAACAACAATTTGCCACAATAGGACACCATCAGACTGCAGGCTAAGAAGTAGAAAAAAGGAAAAAGCAAGACAGCAGGCCTTTTCCATCTATGCACCCTGGATCTCGAGCAACATCTGTGCCTACCAGGACTGCCCCAACTCTGCTCCAATTTAGGAAAGAATTGAAGAATGATCTCTTTAAAGAAGGCTACATCGCACTTCAGTGCTCCTACGTAATTCCGCAAGTCATAGCACGCCTCAGTCCGTAGAGGACTGGGATAGCCCCAATGATGAAGCATGTCACCGTGGGGAAACCCTGGTGAGTAAGGGGACTCAAGAAAGAATTTTTTTTATTTCCGACACTTAACTATTCCAACTCCAGCGAGTGTTGTGAATACCAGTCATCCAAGGGCTAGGTTCTTGATCCCTAGATTCAGGGATTTACAGGTCTACATCACAATGCATGTCATCTTTAACCCAGCTACTCATACTCGTTGACCTTATGCATGTCTTTGACCATGTACAGTGCTCCGCTGCCTTTTGGCCAGGTTTGCATTGTAGAAATACCATATACATCGTTACATAAAACAGAGCAGTGGGAGTGCCCTACTCCACTGCCTACCAAACACTACAATGACCTCCCTTAATGGCATCCTTCATGCAACCTTATTCCTTATATAACTCCAACACCCCCCCCCCCCACTCCCGCCAGACCCACATCTTCAAACCCAGCTACATCATTTTCAAAGCCATCCTGACCAATGCTTATCTTGTAGGCTTGCTCAACTTTCAGGTAGTTCTCACTACACCCACAGCCAGGACACCATAGGATTACAGACTAAGAAGTATGAACGTTCAAAAACAACGCTAACAACATTTTACATCAGTGAACAGAGAATCTAGAACAACATCGTTGTACCCATCAGAACTGCACCAACATTGCGCCAATTTAAGGAAAAGTTGAAAAGTCACCTCATTAAAATACACCACATCACAATGCATTAGGCACTCCCCATCCAACTACCTCTCCTATCACTTGCTGACATTATGCTTTTCATTGACCTTGTACAGTGCTCTGCTACCTTTGTCTAGGTTTGTACTATAGATATGTCAAACACATTTAAACAATGTGGATAGGAAAAGGGTGGAATAGGTAGGAAGAGTGATATATTGGGGAGGGTAAGGAGAAGGGAGAAAGAGAGGAAGAGAGAGAGACATGCAGAGCAAAAGTTAGGGGATAAAGGAGCAAGAATGGGTTAGGTTAGAATGGGGGCTCAGAGTAGATTGAAAGTTGATGGTAGATAAAGAGAAGAGACAGCATATAAACTCAAGTAACTAATTTATAAAGTAGGATAAAGGGGACAGAGAGAGTATGGGCACCAGCAACTGCATTACCGCTGAGCCAATGAGTCAGATACAGTCTCAAGAGATGAGTCTTTAGAAGGTGGACTGAAGAATTGGCCCTGATGCCCTTAGAAAGGGAGTTCCAGAGAAGGATGTCTGTTTGAATGATTGATGCAAGACTGATGCAGAAGGCTGTTTTTGCTCCTGGGGCCTCTTGCTACATGATGGCTTGAGGAGATGAGCCATGAACAAAGGAGAGATCGAGTAGAATTCTGTGTAGATTCTGGCTTTGATGGTAAACCATGTAGTTCAACCAGGGCTGGATTTATGTGATGTGGTGTGATGGATATGGTCACATTTTCCTAATGAAGGGAGACGTTTGGTTGTGGCATCCAAAACAGATTTAAAAGGTCTAAGTTAGCCTGGGAGGCTGCTGCCAACACAGAATTGCTGAAGTACAGGTGTGATAGAATTAGTTCATAAGCTGCAGTTTTTAGAGAGCAAGAGGCAATAGTGGTTTTATTTTTCCAAAACGTGAAGGTGAAATGTAAATATTTTGGCTATTTATTTCACATTGGAACCAAAGATACGGAAGTGTCCCGTATGATTCCAAATAATGAGACAGTAGTTATAAGAGAAGGAAAAAACAAACTCTGCAATGTTTGGTTTGGTTCAGCAGGTCTGGTTGAATGAGTTTTTGTAGTTTAAAGACAACAAAATAAACTCCTTGATACTATTACTGATGTGATAAATCTGTTTGTCTATACTCATTGAAAATGTTGGCAGGAATGAGCAGCATCCCGATCATAAAGTGGAACTAACTCCACTTTTAGAAGCTAGGAAAAAATCAAAACAAATTCAGATTTATGAAAGGACCTTTCTAGGGACTTCTAATTGGATGGAAATTAATCCCATGCTACGATGGTGGAATTAACAACTTCTTCCAAAGCCATAGCTAGAGTTTGGATTTCACAGATTGATGGTCCCATCATATCCTAGGAAACAGTATACAAATGAAAGAGGCAGTTTTGTATATTTCTCTGGACAGTTTTTCTACTGCAGGAACTTACTAGGAGCATGACATATCATGGGGATGATGTAAGAAGGAAAACAGCATAGAAAGACGTCCTTGGGTAGCACAGTAATAGTTTGGTTAACTTAAATGAAGTAAGTGCCAGGTTGCTCTTGAGAGTGGCTGTAGGAATAAAGGGGCATATTATCAAGGGGGTTTATCTCTGCTTTTTTGGCTTTAAAAGCCAAGAAAGCGGAGATAAAATTATCTCCCTATTACCTAGCTGTCGCTAACACCAGTTAGCGACAGCTAGTGGGAGATAGCGACCATCTTGGGCCCCACTTTGTATGTCAGTGATATTTATCACTAATAACATGCAAAGTGGGCGTGCCAAGATGTTAGCGACTGGAAACAGTCGCTAACATCGCTATCTCCTATTACCAACTTTTTGGAGATATTCGCGCTAAGCGCGAATATCTCCAAAAGCTAACACCTGCCCTGAGCAGTTCTTAGCCATGTTATCCAATGGGAGGTGGATAACATGGCTAAGAGCATTAGCTCGGTAATGCATGAATATCGCTGACTTTTCAGCGATATTCATGCATTGCGGCCGTTTTTTATCGCATTTGCGATAAACCTTGGTAATACCAAGGTTTATCTGCGATAAAAATTGCCGCAGCTCAGCGGTAAATTTTTGTCTCTAACCAAGCAATAACGATAATTATCGCTATTGCTTGGTAATATGCCCCCTAGTACTCCTGCTCACGGTTGCAACCCCCCCCCCCCTCCCGCCCCACCATAGGCTCTACCATTCTGCATGTTGTGTTATCTAGGTGAATAGCGAGTATAATAATGTCTTATTTAGAATAATGTAAGTCATTGACCTTTAGTGGAGCAGGGACAGTAGCGGCTGGTGGATGGGAAAAATGGGTGGGCGGAAAGTAACAACCCAAGTAGAACATGCGAATGAGCAAGAACTGAAAGAAGAGGGTGTGGTGTGCAGAGCGGTGAAAGATGCATTTCACAGCATACATTTATAGAAAACGTAATACGAAATTAAACATACGTAGGTCAAATGGTGAATTTTACAGCCAAAACATGCCTTCGCCATAATTCCCAATCTTCTAAATGCCCTCCAAACCCCAAGTCGAGCTCAAACCTACACAAACAAGCTACCTGAAAAGCCTGCCTTGCCCATTCAGATTAGGTTGATCTACATTCAGTCACAGATTGTCACAGTGATCTTCTTTGAGGAACACAGGGGGCATATTATCAAGGGGGTTTATCTCCGCTTCTTTGGCTTTAAAAGCCAAGAAAGCGGAGATAAAATTATCTCCCTATTACCTAGCTGTCGCTAACACCAGTTAGCGACAGCTAGTAGGAGATAGCGACCATCTTGGGCCCCACATGCATGTCAGTGATATTTATAACTAATGACATGCAAAGGGGGCGTGCCAAGATGTTAGCGACTGGAAACAGTCGCTAACATCGCTATCTCCTATTACCAACTTTTGGAGATATTCGCGCTAAGCCCGAATATCTCCAAAAGCTAACACCTGCCCTGAGCAGTTCTTAGCCAATGTTATCCAATGGGAGGTGGATAACATGGCTAAGAGCATTAGCTCGGTAATGCATGAATATCGCGGACTTTTCCGCGATATTCATGCATTGCGGCCGTTTTTTATCGCATTTGCGATATCTGCGATAAAAGTCGCCGCAGCTCAGCGGTAAATTTTTGTCTCTAACCAAGCAATAGCGATAATTATCGCTATTGCTTGGTAATATGCCCCACAGTGTTGTAATGTCGCACCAAAAGCTATCGCTGCACCTTAAGGCCAGACCACTTATTTTAGGAGGAGTAGACAGCTACACTATCATACCCTGCTGACCCATTCAGACACAGGCGGCAAATATAATTCCTGGAGTTCAATTCTGCCCGCCATACTGCAGATAAATCCCCTCATAACTTCATGTAATGCGCCCCTGGGATCCCCCTCCTGTGGTGTGCTACTTGAAGGCTCCCACATTACCTAGGAAGAATGCCATGACAGAGTGCTGCTTTTGTTTTATATAGCATGACGTGGCAGCATGCAGAAGTAAAACATAACATTTTTCGACCTGGGTTTTCATCGGCACAAGTTCTGCACTTTCAGGTGGTATATTCTTTCCTGCTTCAGTCACTGTCTTCCCTCTATTCAGCTACGCAACTTTCTAGATGCTGCGCCCTGCTGCTACCTCTGGTTCGAAATATGGAGAAAAGTGGTTCCACAGTGCTACGAAGGATAAGGCCTGTGAGAGTCCCTAGTGACGTGCAAAAGGACAGAAATATGACCAGAGTCACAAGAAATACATCTGATAAGAAGCTGCAATATGGATTTTCAGACATGAAAGAGGCCTGAACTTGCTCTCTTGACATTTGCAATATACTCCAATCAATCATTGAAAGGTGTACAGGCATAGACGTTTTAAGGCATGGGAAAAGTGGTCTCTGGCCCATGGCCCAATCCTTTCAGCCCCCCCCCCCCCCCTGAAAGAGCCTTCTCTGTTCTGCAAGTCTTGCCCTGATGACCTTGAATAATTATTAAACAGATTGTAATAGACTCTCATACATCACCCATTTTCAAGATAAATGAAAGGAAAATGGGATTTGCAACAGACATTTTGCAGACAAATGTTGCATTTATGTTTCATTCTTTCAGATCAAAGCAGGACCTCACATATTCATATGTCAACATAGATTATTTGCAGTAATATTAGTGAGCTGCTGCCTTGTTACAATATTGAAAACACATAGCACTATCCCCAAATATTAGATGTAAACACATTTATAATACGGACTAGTGTGCCTGTGCACTGTCAGAGACCTGGCCTAACATGGCATGAAAGAGCTGCAACTGGATTATAAATTTAAATCTGTTCAGAACAGGGGCCCCAAAATACGTTTGGCCCAGGGCCCCCAAAATCCTTAAGATGTCCCTGTGTACAGGGGTGACACTCTGCAGAGGAAGTTGCCGGGAGGGGGTTTGAGGGTGAGTAAAACAAGTATGACGTTCAGCCTCTATCAGCAAAAGGTCATCACTTCTCCCCAAAACAACTGTTACTGTTGTTGTTCACGCAACTTTGAATGTTGGTGCAAAGCCAAAAAGTGTTGTCGAAAAATACTAGCGCGCCCACAAACATAGACGAGATAATTGATTGTTGAGTGGCTGCTAGAGAAATATGTCGCAAATATGCTAATTTTTGTGCAGCCCTGCATGCACATTAACAGCACGGTCCTCTGTAGTGTTGAAAATTTGTCACATTAACTTTCATGCGGTACCGTCTCTATAGGTGAGGCATAATTTGCATCTTGCTAAGGATATTTTGTATGAGCAGTGGTGGTGTGAGATGTGATCAGTCGCTGCCGGCAACATCGTTGTACCCATCAGAACTGCACCAACATTGCGCCAATTTAAGGAAAAGTTGAAAAGTCACCTCATTAAAATACACCACATCACAATGCATTAGGCACTCACCATCCAACTACCTCTCCTATCACTTGCTGACATTATGCTTTTCATTGACCTTGTACAGTGCTCTGCTACCTTTGTCTAGGTTTGTACTATAGATATGTCAAACACATTTAAACAATGTGGATAGGAAAAGGGTGGAATAGGTAGGAAGAGTGATATATTGGGGAGGGTAAGGAGAAGGGAGAAAGAGAGGAAGAGAGAGAGACATGCAGAGCAAAAGTTAGGGGATAAAGGAGCAAGAATGGGTTAGGTTAGAATGGGGGCTCAGAGTAGATTGAAAGTTGATGGTAGATAAAGAGAAGAGACAGCATATAAACTCAAGTAACTAATTTATAAAGTAGGATAAAGGGGACAGAGAGAGTATGGGCACCAGCAACTGCATTACCGCTGAGCCAATGAGTCAGATACAGTCTCAAGAGATGAGTCTTTAGAAGGTGGACTGAAGAATTGGCCCTGATGCCCTTAGAAAGGGAGTTCCAGAGAAGGATGTCTGTTTGAATGATTGATGCAAGACTGATGCAGAAGGCTGTTTTTGCTCCTGGGGCCTCTTGCTACATGATGGCTTGAGGAGATGAGCCATGAACAAAGGAGAGATCGAGTAGAATTCTGTGTAGATTCTGGCTTTGATGGTAAACCATGTAGTTCAACCAGGGCTGGATTTATGTGATGTGGTGTGATGGATATGGTCACATTTTCCTAATGAAGGGAGACGTTTGGTTGTGGCATCCAAAACAGATTTAAAAGGTCTAAGTTAGCCTGGGAGGCTGCTGCCAACACAGAATTGCTGAAGTACAGGTGTGATAGAATTAGTTCATAAGCTGCAGTTTTTAGAGAGCAAGAGGCAATAGTGGTTTTATTTTTCCAAAACGTGAAGGTGAAAGGTAAATATTTTGGCTATTTATTTCACATTGGAACCAAAGATACGGAAGTGTCCCGTATGATTCCAAATAATGAGACAGTAGTTATAAGAGAAGGAAAAAACAAACTCTGCAATGTTTGGTTTGGTTCAGCAGGTCTGGTTGAATGAGTTTTTGTAGTTTAAAGACAACAAAATAAACTCCTTGATACTATTACTGATGTGATAAATCTGTTTGTCTGTACTCATTGAAAATGTTGGCAGGAATGAGCAGCATCCCGATCATAAAGTGGAACTAACTCCACTTTTAGAAGCTAGGAAAAAATCAAAACAAATTCAGATTTATGAAAGGACCTTTCTAGGGACTTCTAATTGGATGGAAATTAATCCCATGCTACGATGGTGGAATTAACAACTTCTTCCAAAGCCATAGCTAGAGTCTGGATTGTCTGGATTTCACAGATTGATGGTCCCATCATATCCTAGGAAACAGTATACAAATGAAAGAGGCAGTTTTGTATATTTCTCTGGACAGTTTTTCTACTGCAGGAACTTACTAGGAGCATGACATATCATGGGGATGATGTAAGAAGGAAAACAGCATAGAAAGACGTCCATGGGTAGCACAGTAATAGTTTGGTTAACTTAAATGAAGTAAGTGCCAGGTTGCTCTTGAGAGTGGCTGTAGGAATAAAGGGGCATATTATCAAGGAAGTTTTTCTCTGCTTTTTTGGCTTTAAAAGCCAAGAAAGCGGAGATAAAATTATCTCCCTATTACCTAGCTGTCGCTAACACCAGTTAGCGACAGCTAGTAGGAGATAGCGACCATCTTGGGCCCCACTTTGTATGTCAGTGATATTTATCACTAATAACATGCAAAGTGGGCGTGCCAAGATGTTAGCGACTGGAAACAGTCGCTAACATCGCTATCTCCTATTACCAACTTTTGGAGATATTCGCGCTAAGCGCGAATATCTCCAAAAGCTAACACCTGCCCTGAGCAGTACTTAGCCATGTTATCCAATGGGAGGTGGATAGCATGGCTAAGAGCATTAGCTCGGTAATGCATGAATATCGCTGACTTTTCAGCGATATTCATGCATTGCGGCCGTTTTTTATCGCATTTGCGATAAACCTTGGTAATACCAAGGTTTATCTGCGATAAAAATCGCCGCAGCTCAGCGGTAAATTTTTGTCTCTAACCAAGCAATAACGATAATTATCGCTATTGCTTGGTAATATGCCCCTTAGTACTCCTGCTCACGGTTGCAAACCCCCCCCACCCCCCCTCCAGCCCCACAATAGGCTCTACCATTCTGCATGTTGTGTCATCTAGGTGAATAGCGAGTATAATAATGTCTTATTTAGAATAATGTAAGTCATTGACCTTTAGTGGAGCAGGGACAGTAGCGGCTGGTGGATGGGAAAAATGGGTGGGCGGAAAGTAACAACCCAAGTAGAACATGCGAATGAGCAGGAACTGAAAGAAGAGGGTGTGGTGTGCAGAGCGGTGAAAGATGCATTTCACAGCATACATTTATAGAAAACGTAATACGAAATTAAACATAAGGAGGTCAAATGGTGAATTTTACAGCCAAAACATGCCTTCACCATAATCCCCAATCTTCTAAATGCCCTCCAAACCCCAAGTCGAGCTCAAACCTACACAAACAAGCTACCTGAAAAGCCTGCCTTGCCCATTCAGATTAGGTTGATCTACATTCAGTCACAGATTGTCACAGTGATCTTCTTTGAGGAACACAGGGGGCATATTATCAAGGGGGTTTATCTCCGCTTCTTTGGCTTTAAAAGCCAAGAAAGCGGAGATAAAATTATCTCCCTATTACCTAGCTGTCGCTAACACCAGTTAGCGACAGCTAGTAGGAGATAGCGACCATCTTGGGCCCCACATGCATGTCAGTGATATTTATAACTAATGACATGCAAAGTGGGCGTGCCAAGATGTTAGCGACTGGAAACAGTCGCTAACATCGCTATCTCCTATTACCAACTTTTGGAGATATTCGCGCTAAGCCCGAATATCTCCAAAAGCTAACACCTGCCCTGAGAAGTTCTTAGCCAATGTTATCCAATGGGAGGTGGATAACATGGCTAAGAGCATTAGCTCGGTAATGCATGAATATCTCGGACTTTTCCGCGATATTCATGCATTGCGGCCGTTTTTTATCGCATTTGCGATAAACCTTGGTAATACCAAGGTTTATCTGCGATAAAAGTCGCCGCAGCTCAGCGGTAAATTTTTGTCTCTAACCAAGCAATAGCGATAATTATCACTATTGCTTGGTAATATGCCCCACAGTGTTGTAATGTCGCACCAAAAGCTATCGCTGCACCTTAAGGCCAGACCACTTATTTTAGGAGGAGTAGACAGCTACACTATCATACCCTGCTGACCCATTCAGACACAGGCTGCAAATATAGGGGCATATTATCAAGGGGCTTTATCTCCGCTTTTTTGGCTTTAAAAGCCAAGAAAGCGGAGATAAAATTATCTCCCTATTACCAAGCTGTCGCTAACACCAGTTAGCGACAGCTAATAGGAGATAGTGACCATCTTGGGCCTCCCTTTGCATGTCAGTGATATTTATCACTAATGACATGCAAAGTGGGCGTGCCAAGATGTTAGCGACTGAAAACAGTCGCTAACATCGCTATCTCCTATTACCAACTTTTGGAGATATTCGCGCTAAGCGCGAATATCTCCAAAAGCTAACACCTGCCCTGAGCAGTTCTTAGCCATGTTAACCAATGGGAGGTGGATAACATGGCTAAGAGCATTTGCTCGATAATGCATGAATATCGCTGACTTTTCAGTGATATTCATGCATTGCGGCCGTTTTTTATCGCATTTGCGATAAACCTTGCTAATAGCAAGGTTTATCTGCGATAAAAATCGCCGATGTGCGGCGATAATTTTTGTCTCTAAACAAGTTAGAGACAAAAATTATCTCTATTGGTTGGTAATATGCCCCATAATTCCTGGAGTTTAATTCTACCCGCCATACTGCAGATAAATCCCCTCATAACTTCATGTAATGCGCCCCTGGGATCCCCCTCCTGTGGTGTGCTACTTGAAGGCTCCCACATTACCTAGGAAGAATGCCATGACAGAGTGCTGCTTTTGTTTTATATAGCATGACGTGGCAGCATGCAGAAGTAAAACATAACATTTTTCGACCTGGGTTTTCATCGGCACAAGTTCTGCACTTTCAGGTGGTATATTCTTTCCTGCTTCAGTCACTGTCTTCCCTCTATTCAGCTACGCAACTTTCTAGATGCTGCGCCCTGCTGCTACCTCTGGTTCGAAATATGGAGAAAAGTGGTTCCACAGTGCTACGAAGGATAAGGCCTGTGAGAGTCCCTAGTGACGTGCAAAAGGACAGAAATATGACCAGAGTCACAAGAAATACATCTGATAAGAAGCTGCAATATGGATTTTCAGACATGAAAGAGGCCTGAACTTGCTCTCTTGACATTTGCAATATACTCCAATCAATCATTGAAAGGTGTACAGGCATAGACGTTTTAAGGCATGGGAAAAGTGGTCTCTGGCCCATGGCCCAATCCTTTCAGCCCCCCCCCCCCCTGAAAGAGCCTTCTCTGTTCTGCAAGTCTTGCCCTGATGACCTTGAATAATTATTAAACAGATTGTAATAGACTCTCATACATCACCCATTTTCAAGATAAATGAAAGGAAAATGGGATTTGCAACAGACATTTTGCAGACAAATGTTGCATTTATGTTTCATTCTTTCAGATCAAAGCAGGACCTCACATATTCATATGTCAACATAGATTATTTGCAGTAATATTAGTGAGCTGCTGCCTTGTTACAATATTGAAAACACATAGCACTATCCCCAAATATTAGATGTAAACACATTTATAATACGGACTAGTGTGCCTGTGCACTGTCAGAGACCTGGCCTAACATGGCATGAAAGAGCTGCAACTGGATTATAAATTTAAATCTGTTCAGAACAGGGGCCCCAAAATACGTTTGGCCCAGGGCCCCCAAAATCCTTAAGATGTCCCTGTGTACAGGGGTGACACTCTGCAGAGGAAGTTGCCGGGAGGGGGTTTGAGGGTGAGTAAAACAAGTATGACGTTCAGCCTCTATCAGCAAAAGGTCATCACTTCTCCCCAAAACAACTGTTACTGTTGTTGTTCACGCAACTTTGAATATTGGTGCAAAGCCAAAAAGTGTTGTCGAAAAATACTAGCGCGCCCACAAACATAGACAAGATCATTGATTGTTGAGTGGCTGCTAGAGAAATATGTCGCAAATATGCTAATTTTTGTGCAGCCCTGCATGCACATTAACAGCACGGTCCTCTGTAGTGTTGAAAATTTGTCACATTAACTTTCATGCGGTACCGTCCCTATAGGTGAGGCATAATTTGCATCTTGCTAAGGATATTTTGTATGAGCAGTGGTGGTGTGAGATGTGATCAGTTGCTGCCGGTGTTGTGTAATATGTGGTATCCCCACGATAGCCTGTATCCCCTGCTCTTCGGCACTTTTCGGAAATGAAACTCAGCCCGGGCAGGTTCAGACAGAAGCAGTTGATCACTGCTCGGGCTGAGTGCAGGGATAAACGATTCAACAGGAAGCCAAACTCGGCTCTGGCAATAAATAATCAGAAACTTTTACACGAAGAGAGACAGACAGAAATAAATAGAATGAACCGTAATGGAAATGGCAATTAAGTTAATAAATGTGAACGCAAAGAAACTATTGCTGAAGCACATCGAATTGTAACGAAATAACACGAGAGGAAGAGAATAAAAACTGGCAGAGGTTCAAATAAGGGGAAAAATAATATCAAAACGAGCGAAAGATTAAAGGGTAAAGGTAAAAAAAAGGCAATGAAAAAAGCAAAGTATCAAAGTATGGCAAAGAAAACGGTTTAGCCTAATGGCTAAGGCGCTCGACCTGGGGATCTGGGTTCGAGTCTCGGTTTTGGGCAAATCCCTTGATCTCCCCGTGCCTAAAAATGAAAGTGTGTGTCCTCATGTAAAAAAAAAACGTAACTTGTGCTGTGTAAAGCGCTCTGAAAAAAGTGTTTTGATTTTCATATAATGAATATGTCAGAAGGTGTTAATGACAAACATAACGTGCACAATAAGTTAAATAACAGTGCATGTTTAGTTTGACTCATACAACATAATTGGCATTTTACCAGCTGCTCTATCTTTTTGTGTCCATGCTAATTAAACAAGCATTGGCAACACAATCGGTCTCATACTTTTGTGAAAGTTAGAGCTAATGGCATTGTAAATGGCAATGTTTTTTACTTATTTTTTAGGATGAGCCTGAGCAGCAGCGCATGCGCTACTCTGTGGCATGATGTATTGGAGCATGGAATAGAAGCCGCGCCCACTCTCCTCTCGTATTTGCCATTAGCTTTTGTCATTGTCCTTCGTATTGGCTTGTGTCATTGTCCTTCGTAAATGGTGGCTTCTGATTCGTTATTAGGCTTGTAAGTCCCTCCTTAGCACCGCCTTGTCTTCATTTGTAAACTCCCATGAGGACTGGCCCTTTTACTTCAGTTGTTACACGCTACGTCTTTTTTAGTCTTGAAGCTCTATTTTCTTTAATGAGTTTCCCCTACGTCAGGCACAACACGCTTTCCTGCTACATTCAGTGCGCCATGCATGTTTTCACTTTCCGAGCAGCCAGGGATAATGGGGACGGCTTCTTTGAATAGGTCTTGCATTTACAAGAGTTTGAACTATTGGCATTGTAAATGACGATGCCTTTTATTTATGTGTTAATTAGCAAAACAGATAGATAAAAGTTATTTTCATTTACAATGCCATCAGCTTAAACTCTGGCAAATGCGACACCTACTGCATTGCAAATGCTTGTCATACATGGTTCCTGGTGCACACTGGTGGCACACATTCTGATATTCGTTTCTCACCTTGCTGGTTTTCTAACCCAGATACTGGCGTACGCTCGTGTCTCAGGCTACACAGCACATATTCTGGGACTAGTTCCCCTACTGTCTTTGTTTGTACACGGATCCTGGTGCATGCTGGGGGCTCACAGCATCAATTCTGGTGCCAGCTACCTACGTGGCAGGTTTTTGTACAGGAATTCTGGTTCACGCTCATGTCACTCACTGCACAGCACATTCTAATGCTGGTTTTCCACATAGCACGGCAGGTTTTCCTACACAAATCCATGTGCGCGCTTGTGTTGCATGCTGCACAGCACACTCTAATGCTACTTTTCCACATGTCTGGTTTTTATGCACAGATTCTGGTGCACGCTCATGTCTCATGCTGCACAGTACACACTAATGCTGGTTTTCCACAGGGGTATTTTTGCATGCACTTATCATGGTGCATGCTCGTGTCTCATGTAGCACTGCACATATTTTGATGCTGGCTTTCATACACGGATCCTGGTGCACGCTTGTGTCTCGCGCATCACAGCACATTCTAATGCAGGTTTCTCACATGGCTGGCTTTCGCGCACGGATCCTGGTGCACGCTCGTATCTCACGTTGCACAGCACACACTAATGCTGGTTTTTCATACAGCCAGTTTTAATGCAAGGGTCCTGGTGAACGCTCATGTCTCGTGCTGCACAGCAAACTCTAATAATAGTTTCCCACATGGCTGGGTTTTGCATACGGAGACTGGCGCATGCTCATGCACAGCACATTCTAATGCTGGTTTTCCACATAGCACGGCAGGTTTTCCTACACAAATCCATGTGCGCGCTTGTGTTGCATGCTGCACAGCACACTCTAATGCTACTTTTCCACATGTCTGGTTTTTATGCACAGATTCTGGTGCACGCTCATGTCTCATGCTGCACAGTACACACTAATGCTGGTTTTCCACAGGGGTATTTTTGCATGCACTTATCATGGTGCATGCTCGTGTCTCATGTAGCACTGCACATATTTTGATGCTGGCTTTCATACACGGATCCTGGTGCACGCTTGTGTCTCGCGCATCACAGCACATTCTAATGCAGGTTTCTCACATGGCTGGCTTTCGCGCACGGATCCTGGTGCACGCTCGTATCTCACGTTGCACAGCACACACTAATGCTGGTTTTTCATTCAGCCAGTTTTAATGCAAGGGTCCTGGTGAACGCTCATGTCTCGTGCTGCACAGCAAACTCTAATAATAGTTTCCCACATGGCTGGGTTTTGCATACGGAGACTGGCGCATGCTCATGCACAGCACATTCTAATGCTGGTTTTCCACATAGCACGGCAGGTTTTCCTACACAAATCCATGTGCGCGCTTGTGTTGCATGCTGCACAGCACACTCTAATGCTACTTTTCCACATGTCTGGTTTTTATGCACAGATTCTGGTGCACGCTCATGTCTCATGCTGCACAGTACACACTAATGCTGGTTTTCCACAGGGGTATTTTTGCATGCACTTATCATGGTGCATGCTCGTGTCTCATGTAGCACTGCACATATTTTGATGCTGGCTTTCATACACGGATCCTGGTGCACGCTTGTGTCTCGCGCATCACAGCACATTCTAATGCAGGTTTCTCACATGGCTGGCTTTCGCGCACGGATCCTGGTGCACGCTCGTATCTCACGTTGCACAGCACACACTAATGCTGGTTTTTCATACAGCCAGTTTTAATGCAAGGGTCCTGGTGAACGCTCATGTCTCGTGCTGCACAGCAAACTTTAATAATAGTTTCCCACATGGCTGGGTTTTGCATACGGAGACTGGCGCATGCTCATGCCTCACGCTGCATAGCACACTCTAATGCTGGTTTCCCACACAGCTGGTTTTCGTGCACAGATCCTGGTGCACGCTCATGCCTCACGCTGCACAGCACACTCTAATGCTAGTTTCCCACATGGCTGGTTTTCGCACATGGATCCTTGTGCACTCTCATGCCTCACGCTGCAAAGCACACACTAATGAACGTTTTCATACATGGACCCTGGTGCACGCTCGTGTCTCATGCGGCACAGCACACTCTAATGTTGGTTTTCCATAATGCTGTTTTAAGGCACAGGTCCTTGTGCACACCTTAATGCTGGTTTCCCACATGGCTTTTTTTCATGCACGGAACCTGGTGCGCGCTTATGCCTCATGCTGCACAGCACAATCTAATGCTGGTTTTCAAATGAGTTTCTCCTACCGCAGACAGAACAGGCTTTCCTGCAACATTCAGCGCGCCATGGGTGCTTTCACTTTCCAAGCAGCCCGGGACAATGGCGGCTGATTCTTTGCAAGGGAATAGGTCTCGTATTTACAAGAGTTTGAGCTATTAGCATTGTAAATTACAATATTTTTTTATTTTTATGTGTTAATTACAAAACAGATAAAGAAAAGGCATTTTCATTTACAATGCCGATAGCTTAAACTCTCGCAAATGCGAGACCTATGGCATTGCAAATGCTTGTTTTTGTTTGCAGTGGAGTGATCACTTGGAAAAAGAGAGTTAGAGCTATTGGCATTGTAAATGTAAATATTTATGTGTTATAGAGTAAAGTCAGTGTATATGGTTTGTAGTGGAATTATGTAGCTACCATCCAGGTAATGTGAGCATTTACGAAGCAGAGGTGCAGTTAGGATAGATGGGTTGGTGGAATTATGGCTATTTGTATAAATGCTTGGATGGATGGACAGCTGTATGAGTACATGCATGGATGTCTGGGTGATCAGTTGAATGAAAAGATGGTAGGTGATGCATGGGTAGGAAAGTTAAAGATGATTGGTATGGAAAGAAAAAGATGGATACATATAGAAAATATTTATAAAAAGGAAAGTTTTGTACATTATTGGACCTTTGGTCAAGACTGTATGATATATCAGGCTACATTGTGGCCAAGATCTCATTAAACATAAAATCCCATTTACAATTCAGAAGTTGGTGGTGTTTTGGTGCCGTGACGCCGAAACTATGCTTCATTGTCAGCTTCTTGGATGCCTGCTTAATCTGCAGTCTTCCAACACAGTATTACATTTGGACGCTGGTTTAACCCATTCAAATCTTAAATGCTGTGTTCCATCAAACCTTACAAGAGACAGTTACTAATTATGACTGATAAAGTAAAAGTCCGATGACTGGTCCCATTGATAGAACTTGCATGTGGTGTTCTGCAAGTTGCAAGGACACATTGACAATGCCCTGTTGATGAACACAATTATGCCACTCTGTGGCATTGAGACTGCTAAATATAGGCCTATATGTAAACTCTCAGGTGCATGTCATACACACAAAAGGCATGCTACATGTTTCCGGAGCCTTGCAACTTGTACCCGTGTGAGGCCAAAGAAGGGATGGCATGACTGGCACAGCAGGGGCAGCATTACAGTCTTTTTGTTCTGAGGACTGCAACATTTCCGAGTGAGCCTTCACAGCAGCAGCTTCTCAGTATCTCTGTTGCTTACTCGATTGTAAGACCAAACAAAAGATATCATATTCCGGGGCCGCATTACAGATGACTGCGCCAGCACTAATTGTCACTGTGCGCCAGATTATGCTCCCAACGGCCTTACAGAGGATCAGTCTGTGGGGGGTGTGGCTGGACGCCGATGGAGAGGGGAGCCTGAACCGGAGCTCCTGCGACTGATCCCCCATCACAGCCCTTCCTGCCCGATATAGAGGGGCCCTTCACCTAACAAAGTCATCCCCGGACAAGTGAAGATCGGGGGAGCAGGCAGGAATCGAAAATGGGGGCGCAACAGCTCACCTTCACTGTGAAATGAGCTGAAAGGAGGTGACGCGGGATAGCCCAGTTGGCGCTCGCTCTTCGAGCTACAACTCTGAGGGAGCAATGGGTGACCGTCTCCCGCACAATGGAGATTCGAGGGGCGATCTGAGCTGGTGGAGCGCTGGATGAGCAGGACTTCGCGGTCTCCAGAATGAAGAGGTGGGAGCTGGGCTTAGGTGGAGAGGGAGAAGCGGCCAGAGAAAATGACACCGAGGACCTGGGGGTGACCTCAGTTGCGAAGCCAGGTACCGAACGGATAACCGGCGCCAGTTTGGAGCGGGGGCCGCTGTGACTAATGCACGTGCTGGGGGCTCCGGACAGTGAAGAAGCAAGGAGGGGAGGCAGAGGTGCCATGAGCCATTGAGGGTCCGTGTGTGGAGTACTGCGGGGCAGCCGACTGAGAGCGGAGGCCCACCTACCAGGGTCTAGGTGCCCGGGATACTCAGTGGAGCTGGTGGAACTGGCTGCATATCTGGGTGCCGGCAGTGTCGCTAGTGGAGGGAGCACACCTCCTAAGCCTGGGACTGAGAGGTGGGTCGGACCGCCTCAGCTGAAATCACAACCCCCACCATTCAAGCGACTTGACAGATGGAGAGCAGGGGGCTGCTGCGCATGGAGCTGTGAGGAGAGGTGGCAGCGGGAGGTCTAGAGGATATTGGAGTGGCGAGGAGGGCCGGGACACTGTGACTTTGAACTTCTGGTGGAGGTGCTCTACGACTGCAGCAGGTGACGAGCTAACACCCACACCGATGCGGGCTGAGTGAGGGGAGTAGGCCCAAGAGAGACAGGGACCGGGGTTGGGGGCTTTGCCCATACCGACATACTGAGCAGCCACATGACCTCCGGCCATATTGATCGAATGCCACTTGTGTGGAGAGTGGGGAACAGGTGCCGGGTTAGATTGTTCCCTTTTCGGGAACTCCTTGGGGCATCGCTTCTGCGCTGCCCCCGTGCATCGCATTTGGGCTCCACACCCCACGTGCTTGGACTCGACTGCCCTTGCCGCAGGAGAGGACTATATAAACCCGAAGTGGGTACCCGCTGGTGCCTTTACTGATTGGCCTGCTCCACACTGTTCCAGGTATGGGGAGAGTCAACAAAATACGTACGTGAGGTGGAGCAGCGAGAATCAGTGGGCGAAGACAATTGGGAGTCGTGCATCGCCAGTCCACTGGATAAGGATTGGGAGAAATTACTCGAACATGCAGCCAAAGTCTCCAGAAATGCCCGCTATGACCTGATTAGCTTTTATACATTCCACCATGCTTATCTCCATTAAATCGGGCTCCTTCACCGACCCTTGTCCTCCAGCTGTACTTTTACCAGACATTGAACAGGTTGCACCTGTTCTATCTAGCATCTGTAATGCTATGTTTATTTCAGGTATATACCCCGCAACCTAGAAGAAAATCATAATAAATCTGTTGCTAAAAAAAACAAACCTAGATCCATCTGACACTAAGAATTACAGGCCAATAGCCAGCCTGCCTTTCCCAGCCAAAATCTTTGAAAAGGTGATGAATACTCAACTCTCTAAGTACATTGAAGATCATCATCTGCTAGACGACACTCAATTTGGTTTCCGTAGGGACCACGGAACCGAGACTGCACTTATCAAAGCGTCTGAAGATATCAGAATCACTCTTGATGAGGGAGGTGCGGCCGTTCTCATGCTACTGGACCTCTCAGCAGCATTTGACACGGTCTATCACACCATCCTGATCGACCGTGTCACCAAAATGGGCATCCAACATAATGCAAGAGCCCGACTGAATTCTTTCCTCATCAACCGCACCCAGTCGGTAAACCTTGGCACTTTTTACTCTGCCCAATTGTCCCTCCCGTGTGGGGTGCCGCAAGGATCATCCCTAAGCCTGACATTTTTCAACATACATGTGTCTGACTTAGTCAGAGTCATCAAGGCACACGGGATGGGCCTAACATCGTATGCTGATGATGCGCAACTGGTGCTGTCTATATACAATGATGGTGGTAAGGTAAGGTAGCAGCCAACTTTCAACAGGGCATGCTGGCCATTAGCAGTTGGATGTCCAGCAATTGCCTTAAGTTGAACTCTGATAAAACAGAGGTTATGACTTTCGGCAAGTTGTTCCCCATCTGGTCCTCTGCCTGGTGGCCGTCCTCACAGGATCCCCTCCTCTTCCAGTCACCAAGGTCAGGAATCTGGGCGTCATATTTGATGACAGGCTGACATTTGCTCCTCATGCTAATTCGGTGGTCTCAGCCTCATTCCATAAACTGTGAATGATCAAAAAGATTCTACAATTTTCCCCCTTTACCGAGGGTTTAACTTTGGTCAGTACACTTGTTATGTCCACCATCAATTACTGTAATGGGCTACTTGTGAATGCCCAAAACAAGGTCATTCACAAACTACAATCAGTCCAGAACGTAGCAGCCAGAATGCTCTCAGGAACCCACAAATATAAGCCCATCTCCCAAGTCATTCAGAAGTATCATTGGCTCCCTGTGAAAAATCGCATAAAGTTCAAGGCCTTGTGCATTGCGTACAAGGCTATACGTAACATTGGACCTCAGTTTTTAATCGAGAAGCTAGCTACTTATATTCCTAATAGGGCCCTTCACTCCTCTAATGCATTTCTGCTTAGGGTGCCACGTACCAAAACTGCCTCATGGGGCGACAAACGCTTCATCGTCACCACTGCAAAACTCTGGAACTTCCTTCCATTAAATATCAGATCATGACAGTCTTTACTAGCATTCAGGAAAATGACAAAAACCTGGCTGTTTAATCAATAATCCCCTCCGCTCTGGTAGATGCTGCTGTCCTCAGCACCGAGACACTCACGGGTATTTGCGCGCTTTATAAGTCTCATAAATCACTAAATAAATATCTAACCCCAGAACGTATTAACAGATATTTTGCAAGGGAGGACACCCGATGCCCGAGATGTACTACAGTGGGAGCGACCTACATCCACATGATGTGGAGCTGTACTTCTTTAACACATTATTGGCAGGAAGTGACACAGGATACGGCTATGATCACGGAGAGGGTAATCCCATGCTCACCTACACATGTACTGTTGAGTTTGTTTTCACACACAGCCAAAACTAGGACCACAGACGGGTTCCAAGGCCTCGCCTTTGTCCTGGTGCAGGGGGAAATCACTTGTAACTGGAATGACCCGAGAGGCCCCAGTGTGCAAGGTTGGAAACGGGAGCTAGTAACCTGGGCATGATGCGAGAGCAGGGTCCTCTTGAGAAATGCGAGGCAAGGGATAGGCAAGGAGGAGATAGCCAGGGCTTGGGAGACGATGATTGGCGACATGCAGTGAGACGGACGGGAGTCTGACGCTTCTACCCCTGAGAGACCACCACAATAGGAGCATCCCTAGTGACCAAGGCAGGATGAGAGGGCACAGGGGGATCCCAGACATTGAGGGATATATAAATTTCCATCACAGGGGAGGGTACATACAGAACAGAGGGCACCCGCGAAGGGCTTCCACAGACGGTCAGACACGAGAGAGGTAACCTTCAGAGCTCTAGGGATACAATGGGGAGACAGCAGTGCGGGGCATCTAGTTCACTGTGTTTGATTGGTTGGGTGTGGGGGGGACCACGGGGCCACCGCAACATTATTCCCACAGAAAATGAGAGTAGACAAGGACACATCCATTACAAACTGCAGTGGAATGCAGGATGGGGTGGGGGATATGTTGCCAACAACTATGGCCATAATATTTTTGGATCAGGATATGTGGATAACCAGACTGATAATAAATGGCAATGAAGTGTGTTTAAAAAAACTAAAAAACAGAGGATCCGTGTATAATGCACCATGATGTTGTTGAAGACTTTGAACTCTGTGTTTATAAGTGTTTGCGTCTGTGCGCATATTGTATTAGCGCACAGACGCAAATGCACAGACATACTCTGGCGCACAGCGACCGCTGGCGCACTCATCTGTAGTACAGTCCCAGAATGTTTAATGTACTGCTATTGTTGATGGGCTAGGTGAAAGTCCTTATTCTCTCATCAAAAGCCTGACCCATACATTCACTGAAGCACTACGAAGAAGAAATAAGGCTGCACTGCGCTCTGAAAAAACAATAGTCTAGCCTCTTAAATCAGAAGTATAACTATACCCAAAGCACGCTCCAGAAACATTTTGTATGCCTTGCAAAGATGCAGATAACAGTTTCAGGTGTTCAGCATGTATTGTATTAAAAAACACTCCTACCAAACGTGTGATACTGTACCTGCCCGGACAGCCCACCACCCCTGCCCTACCTGAACAAATGCAGCTCCAAGGCTATGCACATTGCCTGCTCCAGCTTCGCCAGGCCCAGTTTCACCTGCTGCTGCTGCAGCAGCGTGGACCCCATGGGCTCTTTGCTGCCTTCAGGGGCCTTCAGCAGCTCAGCAAGCACCGGAGACAGAAGGAAGGCAAAAACTGGCTTATTTTGACCAGAGCAGCACACGAACATTGTCCCCCTAAGGGCGCCATATTAGTTAAGATACTATCAAAGCTGAAGATAATCAGGTTAGGATGCAGCATCTTTATTAAGGGATCGCAAACTGCGTAATCATGGTTGAGGGGTTGCAAATCTAATGCAGCGGCAGCAACACAAAACAAGTACTAGCGAAAGAAGCAAGACAGCTCTTAGCAGAGGAACTTTCACACAGAGGGCAGACTTCATGCACTTAAGTTGAAAGCATCCAGGTGAGCCTCCACTATTTTATTCTCACCACTGACTGTTGAGAGAAATGGGGGGTTGTGGGCTGGGAATGAGAGAAATGCAGGGGTGGGCGTCTGTACATACGAGCTGGGCTTTACATTTGTTGCACAGTGATAAAGCATGGCGTGCTGCGCTGCAAGAATAAGAAAGAATAGTTCTCCCCAACAACAGATTAAGAATGCAAGCAGAAAGAAACTGTATTTAGGAGGTATATTTCTACTGTTCTACTTTAATAGACCATGCACACTGCCTTGTGGGCTATACGGCCTACACAGGAGTGACTTTTTGATATTTAAACAAAATGATTTTACCTAACAAAAAACGTTTTGTTGAATGAATGCACAGTAGATTTTTACAGTGAAGCAGTCAGGAATACACAGGGTAGGCCTGAAGCCATATTTGCCCTGCCGCTGTAGTTGATGGCACCATAGGCACTGCAGTCCTCTAATGCCATTACATTTCTGGATCCTGTTCACTTTCTACATCATATAGTAGGGACAGCCAATGAGGAATAAGCCAAATTAACCATATCTAAGAGGGGACACAGGCACTCTACTAGAAGGGGTAAATTCCACAGAGTTGTAAAGCCAGCAAAGCAGATATAGGGAAAATCTGGAGGGACGCCACACAAAATATGGTCATTTTCTACAATGATTATTAAAAGGAAGCGTAATTGTTACAAATGAATATAGGGCATTTTACACAAATACCTATTAATGTGTAAACACTGTTTCGGAATAGTAAACATAACCAAATGATATTTGTTTCAGGTGCAGCCCCAGTGTCAAGTCTCTCTTTATTATGAGAGATGTCAATTTTCTCTTTTTAATCTACATAGACATTCTGGGCCTTTTAGTTTCTCTTTTAAGATTGACAGTATGGCTGAAAAATTTCAGCATACAAAGTGCTTTTGTAGTTTAAAAGAGAAGACTGACTGGCTTGGGAACACTAAAAGTGCTTTGTGGCAATGAATAGTGTTATGGTCAACAACCCAAAGAGAATCCAGACGTTCAAATACCTGCAGTGCAAGCTTCAGTTTAACACATAAAAGTTACAGTCAGAGTTTATAAGTGTGTTGCTTCAGGTGAAAAGGGAAGGGCAGGCCAATTTCAAGGGGAAATATTGCAAATTAAAAAAAAACTGAAAGCTATAAAATATCCTTAGCCTTAATATGTTATTTGGTTTTAGGTGGTGGATACTCCCTATACTTAGTCTGGTTAGTGACTAGCAGCCAATCTTGGGTGCTACTGGTTACAGCACACTCTCCCTTTGCTCTATAGCATTTTGTATTTCACATTTAGAAAACATTTGAAATGGGTAAGTAACTAGACAGTTCCATATTGGTTAAGTGAACACAATATTTTTTTCTAACAATGCGTACCAATCTTTGTGTTTTCCAATATCGTTTTGTATGGGGGTAGCAAACAAAATTGCTCATGCATTAGTATATCTTTGTCCCCACTTTTCAAAGGTTTCTTTTTAGACACTGACCAGTGACCTTTTATTTGTTAGATGCCTACAGTCTTGATTTAATTTCACAGCTTTCACATCTGGTTCATTTGGATTATACCAAATATAATGGCCTGTACAGCCTAAAATATTTGGTAGCCCCTATTTTTATGAAGATTGAACTTGCCAGGATACAATTTGACATAGCCTTATGTAGGCTCCACGAACACATTACTTTTTCTACCAGATAGAATCTTTGCTTGAGTTTTCCAATATCTTTTCCGGAAGTGATACCACATATTACAGCTCATGCATTTCTGTAAAATTTATTTCCCCTACTTTTCAACTCAAGTTGCCTTTTATTTGATAGCAGACTGAAGTACCTTTTCATAATTTGTCTTTTCATACCGTAAGCTTTCACATCAGGGTTCTTCTGGGGATATTAAATATAATGCTTTACAAGGGCTGTAATATTTGGTGTTCCCTCTGTTTCTCGGGTTAGAGCTTACCAGGACTCAATTTGACATGGCATATTTTGGGCTAGAAGAACACAGTATATTGCTGCCAAATACCACCCTTTACTGTGTTTTCCAACAACTTTTACTCTGTGGATATCACATATTACTGCTCCTGCATTGCTGTAATTTCTGATATTCCCTACTTTTCAACAGGTTAGCTTTTAGCCACTGACCAATTCAAGTTACCTTTTATATGATAGTAGATTACGATAATTCTTTGCATTTTTCATTTGATTCCACAAGCTTTCACATCTGGTTCCTTTCGGGAATACCAAATATAATGCCTTGTTTGGGCTATAATATTTGGTATCCCTTATATTTCTTGGGGTAGAGCTTACCAGGATTGCATTTGACATGGCATTCTGTGGACAAAGTATTTTCCTGCCAAATAGCACCATTCCCTGTGTTTTCCATAATATTTTACCGTGGGGATACCGCATATTACATCTTCTGCAGTGCTGTATTATCTAGAATCCCCAACTTTTCAACCATTACCTGTTAGCCACATATTAACTTAAGTTGCTCTTTATTTGCTAGCAGACTGCTACATCTTTTCACATTTTTGATTTCATTGTGCAAGCTTTCACATCTGGTTCCTTTGGAGGATACCAAATATAATGTCTCATAAGGGCTATATAATATTTGGTATCCCCTATGTTTCTCGGGATAGACCTTACCAGAATTCAATTGGACATGACATTCTGTTGTCTGGGTGAACAAAGTTTTCTCCTGCCAAATGTCATCCTTCCCTCTGTTTTCCATATAATTGTACTATGGGGATGCCACATATTACAGCTTCGGCATTGCTGTAATATCTGGTACCATATATAATGGACTCTACCGCCTATAACATTTGGTATTCCTTGTGTTTCTCGGGTAAGAACTTACAAAGATTCAATTTGATGTGGTCTAATGTTGAATGGCTTAGCACAGTATTCGTTTGCCAATAAGCACCCTTCCTTTTTCTTCAAAACATCATTTACTAAGGGGGTACCAAATATTTGGGCTCAAGCCATGCTGTAATGTCTCGCATCCCCTACATTCCATGGGGTACCCTTTAGCCATTTACCACTTGAAATTGCCTTTTATTAGATAGCAGATTACAGTATCTTTTCCCATTTTGTACATCATTCCGTAGGAATTGACATCCAGTACGCTTAGGGTATACCAAATATAATAGCCTATGCAGCCTATAATATATGGTATCCCCAGTGTTTCTCGTGTTAGAATTTATCAGGATTCCGTTTGACATTGCCTTATGTTGGCTGGGAGAGCACAGCATTTCTATACAAAATAACATCCTTCCTTTTGCTTTCCAACATCATTTACTAAGGGGATACTAAATATTATGGGTTACACATTGCCATAATATCTTGTATCCCCTATGTGTCAAGGGTTACCCTTAAGGCATTGACCAATTGAATTTGCCTTGTATTGGATAGCAGACTACAGTATCTTTTCAAATTTTGTACATCATTCCACAAGATTTTGCATCCGTGCCCTTAGGGGATACCACTTATAATAGCCTATACAGCCTAATGCTGTGGCGCTAGGGGCCCCTGTACCAAAGTCGTGGCAAGGGGCTGTTATAATTCCTGTGCACAAGAAAGGCGACAAAACATTGCCTGGGAACTATAGGCCTATTAGCCTAATAGACACGGTACAAAAGATGATAGGGAAAATGACCCAGGACAAAATAATGATCTGGGTCGAAGAAGAAAAGATCCTGTCTCCTTTTCAAGCAGGCTTTCGTAAGCTAACTAGCACCACAGATCAGATATTTCGCTTCACTTTACTTCATTGGAAGACGGTCCTGCTAGGGAAAGGTAGCCTCTATGCTGCTTTTATCGATTTACGAGCAGCATTTGACTTAGTTCCTCGGTCCCAGCTGTGGGAAGTCTTAAGCCAGATGGGTATGCCGCTGGAAATTTTATCATTAGTGATGAGGTTGCATGAGTCAAACCACGCAAAAATCCAGTGGGGGGGGGCACGGGCAGGTCACTACCGAATTCCCAGTTGTGCGCAGAGTCCGGCAGGGATGCGCCATGGCCCCCACACTCTTCTCTCTGTATATCAACGGGGTTGTGGAGCGTATGCTGTTAGGATCTGTAGATGCCCCCACCCTGGCTGGAGTGAAGATCGATCCTATTATTTGCAGACGATACGCTTATAGTTTCCAAAACCCCTAGTGGCCTACAGAGTGCTCTGAAGATTTTCAAGGGTTTTTGTAATGACCGCGGGCTTGAAGTTAATGTAACAAAGACAACGCTCATGGTCTTTAATCCCCATCCCAGCTTTAAAGGGAACTTTTTTATGGATGGCCAAAAGGTGGAAATGGTGTCGGACTTTGTCTACTTGGGCATGCATATAGCAAAGGTGGTTAATTGGGAGAAGCACATAGAAATGGCAGCTCTTAAATTCCGCCAAAATGCAGGTGCTATAACTGTTGAGCATAGGAAATCTTTGACAAAGCCAATACAGCCAGCACTCCAAGTGTACGAGGCAAAAGCCCTCAGCTCAGCTCTTTACGGAGCTGAAATCTGGGGCTATGACAACTTAGTCTCATTAACACTTGTTGAAAATAAATTTCTGCGAAATCTTGTCGGTCTCCCCAAAAGTACACCCATGAAGCCTTTGCGCTATGAATTAGGTAGGAAAGCACTTTCGGACATGGCCAGATTACGACCTATATTATACTGGCGTCATATCTGGGTCACCCCCGAACTTGAGCACTATGCCCAGGGTTTCGTGGATGTAATTAAAACCGACACATTTCATAAGATCAGCTGGTTGAAGGAGTTGTCCAAAACACTGGTTATAATGGGCATGAAGGGGCTGTGGGAGAACCCCGAGACATCCCAGTTCCCATCCAAAGAGGTTCTAAAAGCCAAGTACTGGGAAATGGTAGCCTATCAGAAATGGAATGATGCTGATCCTTCCTCTATGGAAGGTCGTTACCTGGAAGTGAAAGTCTCTCCCAGTTTGGAGTCCTACTGGGATGACATTACAAAGCCTGGGGATCAGAAACTTTATTTCCAGCTCAGAGTGGGGTCACTCCCAATTAGATCATTACCAGGCAGATGGGCTGAAGCCAATTCCAATGTTTGTCCGACGTGTAAAAATGGTCCCGAGACCATTGCCCATCTTCTTTTTGTCTGTAGGGCCTACTCAATGCCACGAAGAGTTTGGTTAAGAGCAATGTGCAAACTGCTAGGCACTAGGGACAGCAAGGTGGCCCAAAGATTAATTTGCACTAGCACTTTGCCGGTCAATTCAGTGGCAGCTGCCAAATTCTTGGGGTGGGCATGGGCAATTAGAAGGAAATTTGTATCCTGAGCTGTGACCAATTTTATTTATGTTCTTATGAGAGTCATTTTGCGATTTTATGTGTCTTGCTTGTTTTATTGCTGTTTTTTAATAGTCTATCAAAATGCTTTGTACATCTATTTTTAGAAAAATTGCTCTTTTTTTTTACTTTTAAATTGAGCCATATCTATTGTAGCTTGCAAATGTATTGTACATAGAACAAATCTGTTGTGCTTTTATGAGTTTTTATCTCGAATAAAGCAAATTTGACTGACTGGCCTATACAGCCTATAATATTAGGTATCCCCAGCGTTTCTTGGGTTAGAAGTTACCAGGATTCAATTTCACATCCCCTTATGTTGGGTGGAGGAGCACAGTATTTCTATACCAAATGGCACCCTTCCTTTTGCTTTCCAACATCGTTTACTATGAGTATACCAAATATTATGGCTTACTCATTGCTTTAATATCTCGTATCCCCTGTTTCATGTGTTAACTTTTGAGCCATTGAATATTTGAAATTACCTTTTGTTTGATAGCAGACTACAGTATGTTTTCATATTTTGTACATCATTCCACAAGATTTTGCATCCGTACCCTTAGGGGATACCTACTATAATAGCCTATACGACCTATAATATTTGGTATCCCCAGCGTTTCTCTGGTTAGAACTTACCGGGATTCAATTTGACTTTGCCGTATGTTGGATGGGGAAGCACAGTATTCCTATACCAAATAGCACCCTTCCTTTTGCTTTCCAACATCATTTACTAATGGGATACCAAATATTATGGGTCACACATTGCCATAATATCTTGTATCCCATGTAAGCCATTGACCAATTGAATTTGCCTTTTATTTGATAGCAGACTACAGTATTTTTTAAAATTTTGTACATCATTCCACAAGATTTTGCATCCATACCCTTAGGGGATACCAACTATAATAGCATGTACGACCTGTAATATTTGGTAACCCCAGCGTTTCTCGGGTTAGAAGTTACCAGGATTCAATTTGATCTCGCCTTGTGTTTGATGGAGGAGCACAGTGTTTTCATACCAAATAGCACCCTACCTTTTGCTTTCCAAAATCATTTTCTATGGGGATACCAAATATTATGGCTCACCCATTGTGTAATATATTGTATCCCATATGTTTCATGGGTTACCCTTTAGCCATTGACCAATTGAATTAGCCTTTTATTTGATGGCAGACTACAGTATCTTTTCATATTTGTACATCATTCCACAAGATTTTGCATCCGTACCTTTAGGTGATACCAAATTTAATAGCATATACAGTCTATAATATTTGGTATCCCCAGTGTTTCTCAGGTTGGAAGTTACCAGGATTCAATTTGACTTCGCCTTTTGTTGGATGGGGGAATCACAGTGTACTGATACCAAGGAGCACCCTTCCTTTTGCTTTCCAACACCATTTACTATAGGGATACCAAATATTATGGTTCACGCATTGCTGTAAAATCTAGTATCCCATTTGTTTCATGGGTTACCCTTGAGCCATTGAATAGTCGAAAGTGCCTTTTGTTTGATAGCAGACAACAGTAGGTTTTCACATTTTTTACATCATTCCACAAGAGTTTGCATCCGTACCCATAGGGGAAACCAACTATAATAGCCTATACGGCCTATAATATTTGGTATCCCCAGTGTTTCTCGGGTTAGAACTTACCAGGATTCAATTTGACTCCGACGTATGTGGGATGGGGAAGCACAGTATTCCAATACCAAATAGCACCCTTCCTTTTGCTTTCCAACATCATTTACTAGGGAGATACTAAATATTATGGGTCACACATTGCCATATCTTGTATCCCCTATGTGTCATGGGTTACCCTTAAGCCATTGACCGATTGAATTTGCCTTCTATTTGATAGCAGACTACAGTATCTTTTCAAATTTTGTACATCATTCTACAAGATTTTGCATCCGTACCCTTAGGGGATACCAACTATAATAGCCTATACTACCTATAATATTTGGTATCCCCAGCGTTTCTCGGGTTAGAAGTTACCAGGATTCAATTTGATCTCGCCTTATGTTAGATGGAGGAGCACAGTGTTTTCATACCAAATAGCACCCTTCCTTTTGCTTTCCAAAATCATTTTCTATGGGGATACCAAATATTATGGCTCACCCACTGTGTAATATATTGTATCCTATATGTTTCATGGGTTACCCTTTAGCCATTGACCAATTGAATTAGCCTTTTATTTGATAGCAGACTACAGTATCTTTTCATATTTGTACATCATTCCACAAGATTTTGCATCCGTACCTTTAGGTGATACCAAATGTAATAGCGAATACAGCCTATAATATTTGGTATCCCCAGTGTTTCTCGAGTTGGAAGTTACCAGGATTCAAATTGACTTCGCCTTTTGTTGCATGGGGGATAACAGTGTACTGATACCAAGGAGCACCCTTCCTTTTGCTTTCCAACACCATTTACTATAGGGATACCAAATATTATGGCTCACGCATTGCTGTAATATCTAGTATCCCATTTGTTTCATGGGTTACCCTTGAGCCATTGAATAGTTGAAAGTGCCTTTTGTTTGATAGCAGACTACAGTAGGTTTTCACATTTTGTACATCATTCCACAAGATTTTGCATCCATACCCGTAGGGGAAACCAACTATAATAGCCTATACGGCCTATAATATTTGGTAACCCCAGTGTTTCTCGGGTTAGAACTAACCAGGATTCAATTTCACTTCGCCGTATGTAGGATGGGGAAGCACAGTATTCCTATACCAAATAGCACCCATCCTTTTGCTTTTCAACATCATTTACTAAGGGGATACCGAATATTATGGGTCACACATTGCCATAATATCTTGTATTCCCTATGTGTCATGGGTTACCCTTAAGCCATTGACCAATTGAATTTTCCTTTTATTTGATAGCAGACTACAGTATCTTTTAAAATTTTGTACATCATTCCACAAGATTTTGCATCCATACCCTTAGGGGATACCAACTATAATAGCCTGTACGCCCTGTAATATTTGGTAACCCCAGCGTTTCTCGGGTTAGAAGTTACCAGGAGTCAATTTGATCTCACCTTGTGTTTGATGGAGGAGCACAGTGTTTTCATACCAAATAGCACCCTTCCTTTTGCTTTCCAAAATCATTTTCTATGGGGATACCAAATATTATGGCTCACCCATTGTGTAATATATTGTATCCCAAATGTTTCATGGGTTACCCTTTAGCCATTGACCAATTGAATTAGCCTTTTATTTGATAGCAGACTATAGGATCTTTTCATATTTGTACATCATTCCACAAGATTTTATGTCCGTACCTTTAGGTGATACCAAATTTAATAGCATATACAGCCTATAATATTTGGTATCCCCAATGTTTCTCGCTTGGAAGTTACCAGGATTCAATTTGACTTCGCCTTTTGTTGGATGGGGGAGCACAGTGTACTGATACCAAGGAGCACCCTTTCTTTTGATTTCCAACACCATTTACTATGGGGATACCAAATATTACGGCTCACGCATTGCTGTAATATCTAGTAACCCATTTGTTTCATGGGTTACCCTTGCGCCATTGAATAGTTGAAAGTGCCTTTTGTTTGATAGCTGACTACAGTATGTTTTCACAATTTTTACATCATTCCACAAGATTTTGCATCCGTACCCTTGGGGAAAACCAACTATAATAGCCTATACGGCCTATAATATTTGGTATCCCCAGTGTTTCTCGGGTTAGAAATTACCAGGATTCAATTTGACTTCGGCGTATTTCGGATGGAAAGTACAGTATTCCTATACCAAATAGGACCCTTCCTTTTGCTTTCCAACATCATTTACTAAGGGGATACCAAATATTATGGGTCACATATTGCCATAATATTTTGGACCCCCTATGTGCCATGGGTTACCCTTAAGCCATTGAACAATTGAATTAGCCTTTTATTTGATAGCAGACTATAGTATCTTTTCACAATTTGTACATCATTCCACAATATTTTGCATCTGATACCCTTAAGGGACACCAAATATAATATCCTGTGGGGCCTATAATATTTGGTATCCCCAGCATTTCTCTGGTTAGAAGTTACCATGATTCAATTTGCCATTGACTTATGTTGGCTGGAGGAGCACAATATTTCTAGACCTAATAGCACCCTTTCTTATGCTTTCCAACATCATTTACTATAGGGATACCAAATATTATGGCTCATCCTTTGTTGTAATATGTTGTATCCTCGATGTTTCATGTGTTACGTTTTGAGCCATTGAATATTTGAAATTACCTTTTGTTTGATAGCAGACAACAGTATGTTTTCACATTTTGCACATCATTTCACAAGATTGTGCATCCGTACCCTTAGGAGACACCAACTATAATAGCTTATACGACCTATAATATTTGGTAACCCCAGCGTTTCTCGGGTTAGAAGTTACCAGGATTCTATTTGACCTCGCCTTATGTTGGATGGAGGAGCACAGTATTTTCATACCAAATAACACCCTTCCTTTTGCTTTCCAAAATCATTTTCTAAGGGGATACCAAATATTATGGCTCACCCACTGTGTAATATATTGTATCCCATATGTTTCATGGGTTACCCTTTAGCCATTGACCAATTGAATTAGCCTTTTATTTGATAGCAGACTACAGTATCTTTTCATATTTGTACATCATTCCACAAGATTTTGCATCCGTACCTTTAGGTGATACCAAATGTAATAGCAAATACAGCCTATAAAATTTGGTATCCCCAGTGTTTCTCGAGTTGGAAGTTACCAGGATTCAATTTGACTTCGCCTTTTGTTGGATGGGGGATAACAGTGTACTGATACCAAGGAGCACCCTTCCTTTTGCTTTCCAACACCATTTACTATAGGGATACCAAATATTATGGCTTACGCATTGCTGTAATATCCTGTATCCCCTATTTTTCATGGGTTTCCCTTTAGCCATTGACTAGTTGAATTTGCCTTTTGTTTGATAGCAGACTACAGTATCTTTTCACATGTTGTACATAATTCCACAAGATTTTGCATCTGTACCCTAAGGGTATACCAACTACAAAAGTTTCTATGGCCTATAATAGTTGGTATCCACAGTGTTTCCCAGGTTAGAAGTTACCAGGATTCAATTTTACTTCGCCTTATGTTGGATGAAGGAGCTCAGTATTTCTATACCAAATAGCACCCTTCCTTTTGATTTCCAACATCATTTACTAAGGGGATACCAAATATTATGTCTCATGGATTGCCTTAATGTCTTGTATCCCCCATGTTTCATAGGTTACCCTTTAGCAATGACCTATTGACTTTGCCTTTTATTTGATAGCAGGCTATAGTACCTTTTCATATTTTGTACATCATTCTTCAAGATTTTGCCTCCGGTACCCTTAGGGGATACCAATTATAATAGCTATTACGGTCTATAATATTTAGTATCCCAAACGTTTCTTGGGTTAGAAGTTACCAGGATTCAATTTGACATCGCATTATGTTGGATGGAGGAGCACAGTATTTGTATACCAAATAGCACCCTTAATTTTGCTTTCCAACATCGTTTCCCATGGGGATACAAAATATTATGGCTCACGCATTGCTGGAATATCTTGTATCCCCTATGTTTCATGGGTTACCCTTTAGTTATTGACTAACTGAAATTGCCTTTAGTTTAATAGCAGACTACAGTATATTTTCACATTATGTACATCATTCCATAAGATTTTGCCTCCGGTACCCTGAGGAGATACCACTTATAATAGCCTATACAGCCAATAATACTTGGTATTCCCAGCGTTTCTCGGGTTTGAAGTTATCAGGATTCAATTTGACATCGCCTTATGTTGGATGGCGGAGCACAGTATTTCTATACCAAATGGCACCCTTCCGTTTGCTTTCCAACATCATTTACTATGGGGATACCAAATATTATGGCTCACGCATTGCTGTAATATCCTGTATCCCCTATATTTCATGGGTTACCCTTTAGCCATTGACTGGTTGAATTTGCCTTTTGTTTGATAGCAGACTACAGTATCTTTTCACATGTTGTACATAATTCCACAAGATTTTGCATCTGTACCCTAAGGGGATACCAACTACAAAAGTTTGTATGGCCTATAAAGATGGTATCCCCAGTATTTCCCAAGTTAGAAGTTACCAGGATTCAATTTGACATCGCCTTATGTTGGATGGCGGAGCACAGTATTTCTATACCAAATGTCACCCTTCCGTTTGCTTTCCAACATCATTTACTAAGGGGATACCAAATGTTATGGCTCTCGCATTGCCATAATATATCGTATCCCCTATATTTCATGGGATACCCTTTAGTCATTGACTAGTTGAAATGGCCTTTTGTTTGATAGCAGACTACAGTATCTTATCACATTTTGTACATCAGTCGACAAGATTTTGCATCTGTACCCTTAGGGGATACCAACTATAATAGTTTGTATGGCCTATAATAGTTAGTATCCCCAGTGTTTCCCAGGTTAGAAGTTACCAGGATTCAATTTTACTTTGCCTCATGTTGGATGCAGGAGCACAGTATTTCTATGGCAAATAGCACTCTTCCTTTTGATTTCCAACATCATTTACTAAGGGGATACCAAATATTATGTCTCACGCATTGCCGTAATTCTGGTATCCCCTATATTTGATAGGTTACCCTTTAGCAATTGACCAATTAACTTTGCCTTTTACTTGATAGCGGACTATAGTATCTTTTTGCATTTTGTACATCATTCTTCAAGATTTTGCCTCCGGTACACTTAGGGGATACCAATTATAATAGCTATTACGGCCTATAATATTTGGTATCCCCAGTGTCTCTCGGGTTAGAAGTTACCAGGATTCAATTTGACTTTGCCTTATGTTGGATGCAGGAGCACAGTATTTCCAAAGCAAATAGCACCCTTCCTTTTGCTTTCCAACATCATTTAAGGGGATACCAAATGTTATGGCTCTCACATTGCCATAATATCTCGTATCCCCTATATTTCATGGGTTACCCTTTAGCCATTGACTAGTTGAAATGGCCTTTTGTTTGATAGCAGACTACAGTATCTTATCACATTTTGTACATCAGTCCACAAGATTTTGCATCCGTACCCTTAGAGGATACCAACTATAATAGTTTATATGGCCTATAATAGTTGGTATCCCCAGTGTTTTTCAGGTTAGAAGTTACCAGGACTCAATTTGACTTCACCTTATGTTGGATGCGGGAGCAAGGTATTTCTATGCCAAACGGCACCCTTCCTTTTGCTTTCCAACATCATTTACTAGGGGATACCAAATATTACAACTCACGCATTGCTGTAATATCTCGTATCCCCTATATTTCATGGGTTACCCTTTAGCCATTGACTAGTTGAATTTGCCTTTTGTTTGATAGCAGACTACAGTATCTTTTCACATTTTGTACATAATTCCACAAGGTTTTGCATCTGTACCCTTAAGGGATACTAACTATAATAGTTTGTATGGCCTATAATAGTTGGTATCCCCAGTGTTTCCCAGGTTAGAAGTTACCGGGATTCACTTTTACTTCACCTTATGTTGGATACGAGAGCAAGGTATTTGTATACCAAACGGCACCCTTCCTTTTGCTTTCCAAGATCATTTACTAGGGGATACCAAATATTACGGCTCACGCATTGCTCTAATATCACGTATCCCCTATATTTCATGGGTTACCCTTTAGCCATTGACTAGTTGAATTTGCCTTTTGTTTGATAGCAGACTACAGTATCTTTTCACATGTTGTACATAATTCCACAAGATTTTGCATCTGTACCCTAAGGGTATACCAACTACAAAAGTTTCTATGGCCTATAATAGTTGGTATCCACAGTGTTTCCCAGGTTAGAAGTTACCAGGATTCAATTTTACTTCGCCTTATGTTGGATGAAGGAGCTCAGTATTTCTATACCAAATAGCACCCTTCCTTTTGATTTCCAACATCATTTACTAAGGGGATACCAAATATTATGTCTCATGGATTGCCTTAATGTCTTGTATCCCCCATGTTTCATAGGTTACCCTTTAGCAATTGACCTATTGACTTTGCCTTTTATTTGATAGCAGGCTATAGTACCTTTTCATATTTTGTACATCATTCTTCAAGATTTTGCCTCCGGTACCCTTAGGGGATACCAATTATAATAGCTATTACGGTCTATAATATTTAGTATCCCAAACGTTTCTTGGGTTAGAAGTTACCAGGATTCAATTTGACATCGCATTATGTTGGATGGAGGAGCACAGTATTTGTATACCAAATAGCACCCTTAATTTTGCTTTCCAACATCGTTTCCCATGGGGATACAAAATATTATGGCTCACGCATTGCTGGAATATCTTGTATCCCCTATGTTTCATGGGTTACCCTTTAGTTATTGACTAACTGAAATTGCCTTTAGTTTAATAGCAGACTACAGTATATTTTCACATTATGTACATCATTCCATAAGATTTTGCCTCCGGTACCCTGAGGAGATACCACTTATAATAGCCTATACAGCCAATAATACTTGGTATTCCCAGCGTTTCTCGGGTTTGAAGTTATCAGGATTCAATTTGACATCGCCTTATGTTGGATGGCGGAGCACAGTATTTCTATACCAAATGGCACCCTTCCGTTTGCTTTCCAACATCATTTACTATGGGGATACCAAATATTATGGCTCACGCATTGCTGTAATATCCTGTATCCCCTATATTTCATGGGTTACCCTTTAGCCATTGACTGGTTGAATTTGCCTTTTGTTTGATAGCAGACTACAGTATCTTTTCACATGTTGTACATAATTCCACAAGATTTTGCATCTGTACCCTAAGGGGATACCAACTACAAAAGTTTGTATGGCCTATAAAGATGGTATCCCCAGTATTTCCCAAGTTAGAAGTTACCAGGATTCAATTTGACATCGCCTTATGTTGGATGGCGGAGCACAGTATTTCTATACCAAATGTCACCCTTCCGTTTGCTTTCCAACATCATTTACTAAGGGGATACCAAATGTTATGGCTCTCGCATTGCCATAATATATCGTATCCCCTATATTTCATGGGATACCCTTTAGTCATTGACTAGTTGAAATGGCCTTTTGTTTGATAGCAGACTACAGTATCTTATCACATTTTGTACATCAGTCGACAAGATTTTGCATCTGTACCCTTAGGGGATACCAACTATAATAGTTTGTATGGCCTATAATAGTTAGTATCCCCAGTGTTTCCCAGGTTAGAAGTTACCAGGATTCAATTTTACTTTGCCTCATGTTGGATGCAGGAGCACAGTATTTCTATGGCAAATAGCACTCTTCCTTTTGATTTCCAACATCATTTACTAAGGGGATACCAAATATTATGTCTCACGCATTGCCGTAATTCTGGTATCCCCTATATTTGATAGGTTACCCTTTAGCAATTGACCAATTAACTTTGCCTTTTACTTGATAGCGGACTATAGTATCTTTTTGCATTTTGTACATCATTCTTCAAGATTTTGCCTCCGGTACACTTAGGGGATACCAATTATAATAGCTATTACGGCCTATAATATTTGGTATCCCCAGTGTCTCTCGGGTTAGAAGTTACCAGGATTCAATTTGACTTTGCCTTATGTTGGATGCAGGAGCACAGTATTTCCAAAGCAAATAGCACCCTTCCTTTTGCTTTCCAACATCATTTAAGGGGATACCAAATGTTATGGCTCTCACATTGCCATAATATCTCGTATCCCCTATATTTCATGGGTTACCCTTTAGCCATTGACTAGTTGAAATGGCCTTTTGTTTGATAGCAGACTACAGTATCTTATCACATTTTGTACATCAGTCCACAAGATTTTGCATCCGTACCCTTAGAGGATACCAACTATAATAGTTTATATGGCCTATAATAGTTGGTATCCCCAGTGTTTTTCAGGTTAGAAGTTACCAGGACTCAATTTGACTTCACCTTATGTTGGATGCGGGAGCAAGGTATTTCTATGCCAAACGGCACCCTTCCTTTTGCTTTCCAACATCATTTACTAGGGGATACCAAATATTACAACTCACGCATTGCTGTAATATCTCGTATCCCCTATATTTCATGGGTTACCCTTTAGCCATTGACTAGTTGAATTTGCCTTTTGTTTGATAGCAGACTACAGTATCTTTTCACATTTTGTACATAATTCCACAAGGTTTTGCATCTGTACCCTTAAGGGATACTAACTATAATAGTTTGTATGGCCTATAATAGTTGGTATCCCCAGTGTTTCCCAGGTTAGAAGTTACCGGGATTCACTTTTACTTCACCTTATGTTGGATACGAGAGCAAGGTATTTGTATACCAAACGGCACCCTTCCTTTTGCTTTCCAAGATCATTTACTAGGGGATACCAAATATTACGGCTCACGCATTGCTCTAATATCACGTATCCCCTATATTTCATGGGTTACCCTTTAGCCATTGACTAGTTGAATGTGCCTTTTGTTTGATAGCAGACTACAGTATCTTTTCACATTTTGTACATTATTCCACAAGATTTTGCATCTGTACCCTTAGGGGATACTAACTATAATAGTTTGTATGGCCTATAATAGTTGGTATCCCCAGTGTTTACCAGGTTAGAAGTTACCAGGATTCACTTTTACTTCACCTTATGTTGGATGCGAGAGCAAGGTATTTCTATACCAAACGGCACCCTTCCTTTTGCTTTCCAACATCATTTACTAGGGGATACCAAATATTACGGCTCACGCATTGCTGTAATATCTCGTATCCCCTATATTTCATGGGTTACCCTTTAGCCATTGACTAGTTGAATTTGCCTTTTGTTTGATAGTAGACTACAGTATCTTTTCACATTTTGTACATAATTCCACAAGATTTTGCATCTGTACCCTTAGGGGATACTAACTATAATAGTTTGTATGGCCTATAATAGTTGGTATCCCCAGTGTTTCCCAGGTTAGAAGTTACCAGGATTCAATTTTACTTCGCCTTATGTTGGATGCAGGAGCACAGTATTTATATACCAAATAGCACTCTTTCTTTTGATTTCCAACATCATTTACTAAGGGGATACCAAATATTATGTCTCACGCATTGCCGTAATATCTTGTATCCCCTATGTTTCATAGGTTACCCTTTAGCAATTGACCAATTGACTTTGCCTTTTATTTGATAGCGGACTATAGTATCTTTTCACATTTTGTACTTCATTCTTCAAGATTTTGCCTCTGGTACCCTTAGGGGATACCAATTATAATAGCTATTATGGCCTATAATATTTGGTATCCCCAGCGTTTCTTGGGTTAGAAGTTACCAGGATTCAATTTGACATCGCCTTATGTTGGATGCAGGAGCACAGTATTTGTATACCAAATAGCACCCTTAATTTTGCTTTCCAACATCGTTTCCCATGGGGATACAAAATATTATAGCCCACGCATTGCTGTAATATCTTGTATCCCCTATGTTCCATGGGTTACCCTTTAGTTATTGACTAACTGAAATTGCCTTTAGTTTAGCCGCTCGCAGCCTCTGGGGAAAAATCCTGTGGAACTTTGCTTCTTTTTAATCGTTTTTAGCCTGCTTTTAGCCTGCTGGTTGGCTCCCTGCTTCCTGACCGACGAGGACCCGGGACACAAGCGGACGCTGCCGGGGCCGGGACTGCGAGACCCAGGGTGCCCAGCGCTTGAAGATCTCAGCGCACCTGGTGTCTCTTCCCGCCCCCAACCCTCCTATTTTAACGTAGTGGTGAGCGCGCACGCGGGACGCGCGCGGGACATAGCCCGGGTCTAAGCCCGGGCAAAGGGCGGGCCCTCTGAGGCCCTCCGAGGACCGAAAGGACTGGACTGGCCGCAACTCCTTGCAAGTTTTATTATTTGTCTATTGTTATTTTCATTCACATGCCCTATTTTCGTATGGGATGTTATTGGTTAGTTTTTAGCATCACCAAGTATACCAGTTTTTTCTAGTAATACTTAACTTTACAGGGGTTGTTTACTAAACATTTGTCCTTCTACTTTTTCACTAGAGTACCCCTTGAAAGTTACTTGCTGGTGAATATAATGTCATCACGTAAAACCCGAAGTCAGGCGGTGGCGGGGATAAAAAATATAAAAACTAAAAAACTTACAAATACTCTGGATAGTTTTATCCTACGCACTAACACCCTAATTGATGAGGGTATTATATTGATGGAACGGAGGGTCTCTCAAGATTTGCTCCAGGCCAAAAGATCGTCATTGGCTAATATAGCCTTGGCTTGTACTCCTAATAAACATTTGAATTTATCAGATACGCCCCGATCGTCAACCACTCATGTGACCCCTATATCAGTGGTGGCCCAGTCTCAATTTATAAATATACTTCCGGTACCCATACTACCTGTACCTGTACCCTCAATTGAGTCCGCCACTATTACTACTCCAATAGTTACCTCTGCTATTATACACACAGACCCTTCACAGGCAGAAGGGCTGCCTGTAGAAGGTTCAACATCCTCCCCAAAATCATTTGCCATAGAGGTGCCTAGTGATACTGTAGCAAATCAGATTACTTTGCCTTGTATGGGGAATTCAGTTTGTGTGGGAAATGGTTTTCAGGAGGGAGGGATAAGTGTGGATGCCCCAGTTGACAATGTTAGGCCACATCGTGTATCCCACCCCCTGCCCCTAGAGTTACCTGACGTAACTGTATCTGATACAAGCTTGGCTAGCATTCTTGATAATGGTAGCCCTGATGAATCTGTAGAGAGTGAAGAGGATGAGGATGCCCCCTTTTTTGATTCCCTAGCGGCCCTTATTAGGTCCTTGCTTTTGCCCTTGGAAACTAGACTCCAGGGTATTGAACATCAACTCGGAATTATATCCAAGGACCTGAATTGTAAGGGGGAAAAAGCAACTCTAGTAATCCAGAAGAATACCCCCGGCACATCGGGAACCCCACTGCCATTGGTTAAGAACCTTTTACCAACACCTAACCAGCAAACTAAGACCCGTCCAACCGTTCCAACTGTGCAGAAGGTTGGTAAAGTGGTCACTAAACAAGTTTCTGCAGATGTCAAAAAGCCCTTGGGAAAAGCTGGTTCTACCGCCGTAAGCGCTGTCCCTCCTTCACCCCCTGTGAAGACACCAAGGGTACGGCGGAATATTAGTTTACCATCAGACGCCTGCCCATTTGTGATAGTGTTAACGGGTGTTCCCGAGCTTACACCAGACATCACCGAATCATTTTGGGGTCTTAAAAACAAAGTTTGTCACTGGTTGGATAGGAATTTCCCACCCCCTCCCAATATCAATAAAAATATCCTAATGGTAGAGAGAGCACCATGGGTAGGAGAGAAAAAGAAACATCTCAAAGGTGACTGTGTGGTGATCACATTTGAAGACCCTTGCATAGTAGAGTTTATTTGCTCTGGGCATTGTCGTAACAATGACTCGGAGATTCTTGTTAAACCCCTGTCATACTTCTATATGCCTGCGGGGAACCATGATAATAGATGGAGTTGGCTAAGGGCTACCACACACGAAAATGGTTGGAGGAGACTTGAAACCCATGGGAATCAACGCTCCAATAATTGGGGAGGGGCTGCAAATGGAGACTGGCAAGAAGTCCGAAGAGGGAGAGGTAGACCATATAATGGTGGAAATAGGTTTAAGGAAGGTTGGTTGGGCCCACAGTTGGATTACCCCATCCAATGCTACAATCGTTTCAATGGCCTGGAGGAAGTCGATTGACTCACTAACAGGCCCATTGAGCGATTGGATAGTTGGGTGGTGCAGGTTTCACCTGGAGATCAAGTAAATCCGCCTGTAGATAGAGTGGCCACTGCAGGTTCCTCCAGTAAAGGTACAGATATTATTGAACCCATGGTTGTGGTCGGTAATTGTACGCTAGATATAGCTTCCATGGGACACATGGAATCAAAGGCATCGGGCCCCTCTATCAATATTTTATCATGGAATATTGCAGGTTTAAAGAGAAATTTAGCAAACCCTGATTGGAACGTTTTTATTAACAACTTTGAAATTTGTATGTTTCAAGAGACGTGGTGCCCAACCCCCGAATACATGAATGGTTATTCTACCTTTTATGTTCCAGCTGTTTCATTGGGGAGAGGACGCCCCTCGGGCGGGTTACATATCTGGGTGAAAATATCCCTGAACTGTAGTGTTATCACTAACAAGTATGTTTCTAATGACATATTACACATTACTTTAAAGAATTGTGCAGGGGGCTATAGTTTTGAAATCTTCTGTATTTATGCCAGAGGCCTCCAGGGAGGGCTCGCTTCCCCAATATTGGAGTTGTTGGATGTGAAGCTGTCAAACCTCCCGACCAGATCCAAAATACTGGTCGGGGGGGATTTTAACTGCACATTCGAACCCTTGGATGTAGAAGAAGCATTGGGGCCCAATATAGTGGAAGGTAGACAGATCATACCACCATTAAATCTTAGCCCAATTAAGAAATGGTCACCGAGAGTTATTCAGTTGAATGCCCTAGTGTTAGATCATAATTTATGGGCTCTGAATGGCCGTACAAAATCAGATCGCGAAGGAGCGATGACCTTTAATAGATTCGTAGACTCGTATCGACTACATCCTCTTAGATGAACATTCCTGGTCCGATGTAATTGATATGGAGGTCAGGGAGTCTTCTTACAGCGACCACAACCCCTTATGTCTGCAATTTAAGTGGGTAAGTGGCCGCGATCTCAGTCGGGAAACAGAGATGATAACTAAAGAAGTTTTCCCTGCAAATAATAACCGGAAGTTAAAATGGAATGTGGTCAAATGTGATGAGGGGAAGCTCCAAAATATTAAAGATTTGGTATCTAAAGAAATCAGTAGATTGACAGCTCTAGTCCCCTTGTCAGTTAATCCAGTCGATTCCAGCTTGTCGGTCTCTTATAACAATTTAATAAGTAAATTGGGTGCCCACTTTTGTAAGAAGCCAACGGCAAAACCCCGTTCTAATGGTACTAATCCCAATAGTAACCCCTGGTACACGATTAATTGTAGAACCAAAAGGAAAGCAATTACAAAAGCAATACGAAGTAAGGATTCTGTGGCCGTCCGGTTGGCCAGGAAAGAGTATTTAAGTAGTATAAAATCTGCTAAGAGAGATTGGGAGGAAGAGCATTGGCAGCAACTAAAGGAGGCAGCATGTGGGAAAAATACTGTTATATTCTGGAAACTAATTAATGTTCTAGATAGAAAGGGAGCAGGACCTATTTTAAATCATATTACTGAACAGGAATGGTATTCCCATTTTTTAAAATTGTATTGTGAGGATAGTTTGGACAGCTCGATATCACTATCAGCTACCATCCCCGAAAGTATGTTTTGTGGAAACTTGATCCCCAACACAGACTTATTTTCCCAGAGTGAAGTATTAGATGCTATCTCTAAATTACTGCCCGGGAAGGCCCCAGGCCAAGATGGTCTTCCAGGGGATATGTTAAAGTATGAACCAAATGTGTGGGCTAAGTATATTTCATGTCTGATGAATCTGATTCAGGCTGGCCATTCTGTTCCTGAGTCCTGGAAAGGTGCTGAGGTGATAACCATTTATAAAAAGGGCGAAAGGGATGACCCCGCCAATTACAGACCGATAAGTCTGATAGACATTATTCAGAAGGTGGTTGGTAGGGTGATCATAAATCGTACCGAGTCTTGGCTCGTGGATAAAGGTATTTTGTCCCATTTTCAGGCCGGGTTTAGATGCAATATAGGTGCTATAGATCAGGTCTTCAGATTTTGTGCAGTCTGTTGGAAGTCAGTGTTAATTACTAAGGGCAGTCTATACCTGGCTTTCATAGACTTGAAGACAGCATTTGACGTCATTCCACGGGTTAAGCTTTGGTCGGTCCTATCCAATATGGGTTTTCCTAGTTACCTTCTACAATTCATTATTAAACTCCATGAAGGGAATTATGCTAGGATCCGTTGGGGAACACAGGGCCAACTGACTGAGAAGATTCCGGTAAATAGGGGAGTGAGACAAGGGTGTGTGATGGCTCCAACTCTGTTCTCCCTCTTTATTAATGGGGTGGTAGACCATTTGAGGGAGGACCCTGCTGATGCCCCCGTCCTTGCAGGAGAAAAACACCCACCCTCCTCTTTGCCGATGACACCCTTCTCATGTCAAAATCCCCCATGGGTTTACAAAAACTGCTTGATCGTTTTTGCAGTTTTTGTAAAGATAGGGGGTTGTCAATAAATACTTCGAAAACAAAGTTGATGGTGCTGTCAGCCAAAAAGAAACACAGGAGGGTAAACCTCTTGTTGAATGGCACTTCGTTGGAGGTGGTAGAAGAATTTGATTACCTCGGAGTGAGACTTTGTAATAATTTGAGTTGGTCTGCCCATATCGCTAAAATGGTTTTAAATCTCAAAAGGGTATCAGGAGGAATCTCTAAGAACCAGCCGCGATCCATTAGTAGACCCATAGCCCCTACCCTGGCAGTTTATGAAGGGAAAGCATTGGCAGCGGCAGTTTATGGTTCAGAACTTTGGGGGGCGGAAAATACAAAAGCTTTAGTAGTGGCGGAAAATAAATTTATTAGAGATATGGTTTCGCTACCCTTATCGTCCCCTTTGAAACCTTTATTTTTAGACTTGGGTAAAAAATCGATTTCTGATCTGGTGCAAATTCGCCCTTTGTTATTTTGGGTTCGTCTCAGAAGGACCCCTGAGCTTTTTAACTATGCCCAGGTTTTGGATGAGCTGATTAGTTTGAATGTAGCCAATAAAATTAAATGGCTCAACAATTTAAAGAGGCTGGTGAAATCTATAGGTCTGGAGGAGAGTTGGATTTCTCAAATGCCACCCGCAAAATCAATTGTTAAAAAACTTTACTGGGATTGGGTTGTTGCAAAAGAACTTAGGAATCCAAACTGGGGTCATTTAACTAGTACCTTCCTTGACCACAAGCCTCTTAGAAAGTTAGAGCCTTTTATGGATTTCATCCAGGTCCCTCGCGATAGAACACTGTTTCTGAAATTCAGATATGGTATTTTACCCCTTAATTCATTCAAAGTAGGATGGAAGGGATATAGAGGAACAGAGCTTAAATGCCCAGGATGTTCCTGCCCGAAAGAAACACTGGGACACTTCCTTTTTGCATGTGCAGCTTACAAACAACCAAGAGGAAGGTGGCTGAAACCTGTTTGTAGGAATTTAGGGGTGAGGGACCATAGAATAGCCATGCGTATCATTCTAACTAATGTCATTTCACTGCATATGGTTTGCGGGGTGGCTAAATATGTGGCGAATGCTTGGTTAATCAGGTCAAAACTTTTACCCGATGTCTGAATTGTTTTTATGTACAGCTTATTTTTGCCTTATATTTGCGGGTTGGAACACGTTAAATGTATTTTGGATACTGTATATTGCATTCTTATGAAATCTGTTTCAATCGTATAATATAATTTGGATTAATTTAAGTATGGTTTTAATATTGTAACTATGTACTTTTATGATTCACATGAATCGAATAAAGTTTTTTCAAGGTTACCCTTTAGTTATTGAATAACTGAAATTGCCTTTAGTTTGATAGCAGACTACAGTATCTTTTCCCAATATGTACATCATTCCACAAGATTTTGCCTACGGTACCCTGAGGTGATACCACTTATAATAGCCTATACAGCCAATAATACTTGGTATTCCAGGCGTTTCTTGGGTTTGAAGTTACCATGATTCAATTTCACATCGCCTTATGTTGGATGGCAGAGCACAGTATTTCTCTACCAAATGGCACCCTTCTTTTTGGTTTCCAACATCATTTACTGCCGTAATATCTCGCATCCCCTATATTTCATGGGTTGCCCATGAGCCATTGAATAGTTGAAATTGCCTTTTCTTTGATAGCAGACTACAGTATCTTTTCACATTTGGTACATCATTCCATAAGGTTTTGCATCCGTATCTTTAGGGGATACCAACTATAATACCATATAAGGCTTATAATAATTGGTATTCCCAATGTTTCTCGGCTTAGAATTTACAAAGATTCATTTTGACTTTGCCTTATGTTAGATGCGGTACCACAGTATTTCTATACAAAATAGAACCCTTTCTTTTGCTTTCCAACATCATTTACTATGGGGATACCAAATATTATGGCTCTTGCATTGCTGTAATATCTCGTATCCCCTATGTTTCATTTGTTACCCTTTACCCTCTACCCATTGACCAGTTGAAATGCCTTTTGTTTGATTGCAGACTACACTATCTTTTCACATTTTGTAGATCATTCCACAAGATTTTGCATCTTGTACTCTTAGGGGATACCAAATGTAATAGCCTATATGGCCTATAATATTTGGTATCCCCTAGGTTTCTAGGGTTATAACTTACCAGGATTCAATTGGGCATGGGTTTTATTTTGGCTTGGTGAGTACAGTATTTTTCTGCCAACTATCACCCTTCTTATTGCTTTCCAACATAGTTTATTTTGGGGGTACCAAATATTATGGTTCATGCACTGCTGTAATATCTTTCATCCCCTATGTTTCATGGGTTAGCCTATAGTCACGGACCCATTGAAGGTGCCTTTTATTTGATAGCAGACTACAGTATGTTTTCACATTTTAAATCATTGCACAAGATTTTACATCCGGTAGCCTTGGGAGGTACCAAATATAATGTCCTCTACCACCTATAATATTTTGTATTCCCTGTGTTTCTGGACTTAGAAATTACCAGGATTCAATTTGACATAATCTGATGTTGGATGTGTGAGCACAGTATTGTTCTTCCAACTGGCACCCTTCCTTGAGTTTTCCAACACCTTTTACTTCTGGGATACACAGATTACGGCATATGCGTTGCTGTATTATCTTGTATCCCCTACTTATCAAGGGTTACCTTTTAGCCATTGACCAACTGGAGTTGCCTTTTATTTGATACCAGATTGCAGTCACTTTTTGCAATCATGATTTCATTTCACAATCTTTCAAATGTGTTTCCTTTACGGATACCAAATATAATGGCCTATACAGACTATAGTACTTGGTATTCCCTATGTTTCTCTGGTTAGAACATATCAAGATTCATTTTGACATGGTCTTATATTGGCCGTGTGAGCACAGTATTTTTCTGCTAACTGACATCGTTCTTTGAGTTTTCCAACATCTCTTACTATGAGGATACTGAATATCATGGCTTATACAAGGCTGTAATATTTGTATGCCCTACTTTTTATGGGTTACCCTTTATCTATTGAATAACTGAGATTTTTCAAGCCAACTGGCACCCTTCCTTGAGTTTTCTAACTACCTGTTGCTATGGGGATACAACATATTAAAGCTCATACATTGCTGTAATATCTTGTATCCCCTAATATTCAAGGCTTACCTTTTAGCCATTGACCAACTGGAGTTGCCTTTTGGGTGATACAGATTATTTCATTCCACAAACTTTCACATCCGGTTCCTTTGGGGATACTAGATATAATGGCCCATACGGACTATAATATTTGTTATCCCCTAGGTTTTTAGGGTTATAAATTACAAGGATTCAATTGGGCATGGGTTTTATGTTGGCCTGTGAGTACAGGATTTTTCTGCCAACTAGCACCCTTTCTTGAATTTTGTAACATCTGTTAGTATGGGGATTCCAAATATTGCAGCTTTTGCATGGGCAATCATATATTGTATCCCATTACTCTTTAGCCATTGAATAACTAAAGTTGTGAGAAGCCGGGTCAATACATGGTGCTCACTAATGTAAGTGTAGCACCCTGTACTAACCTGGGCGACCCTTATGTTGATTTTAGGGGTTTAGATAACCATATAAAGCTCTCTAAGTGGTAGCTGTGGAGAGCAGCCTTCAGGCTTAATCTAGGAGGAGTGCAACACAGCTTGGCTCACCAGTATCTAATAGTTTAGTATAGGCTAAATGAAAAAGAACCACACTGTGTACTTATAAAAATAGATATTTATTAAATCACTCACTAACAGGTTACACTATCTCCCACCCAAAGAATTTAATGCACACAATACTTTGGACATAGAATAGCAGTTAGCACCAACACACAGTGGACCCCAGAAGGGTGACAGACCATATATCAAATTAATGGGAAGTGAACCACGACCTAAGGTGAGACTGGACCCAAGAGACGTAGAAGAGTCAGGGACCCAAGGAACCACCTCAGGTGAGAGTTGAGGAACCCCCCCAACGGTCAGGTAAGAAGGAATACTTGACCATACACTCTATACTGATCAGCGTACGTCACGGTTGCAGTCTTACCACAAAAGGACGAAAGAGTCTGTTGGAACTCAGAAGTTAGTTCTAAACGAAGAGTACCTGAAAGCATAGGGGACAGAGTCTAGGCCACACCGGGACATCCAAAAGGCACGGAAGAAGGCCACTCGAGTTCAAGAAAGCAAAAGGTGAATGAAGAGGCTTCAAGCTTGTGTACACTGAAGCGATAGCTTTGACTGAGCCACAGCGTCCAACCAACTGCGTCAGCATGGGTCACTTATAGCGGGGACAGATCGTCAACAGGACCTCTCAATGTGTACGACTCTGTTTGGCACAAGTCAGTTAGGGTACCCGGTGATTGAAGCGATGTAGAAACACTGTGCACAGGGGTTTGGTTCCGGGAAGTTCTACGAAGGATACTGGTGTCAACTCGACGGATCGTACAGCTCAGGCCTCGAGGAATGCAGAATCACCGCCTGTGTTGTAGAGCCTCTTGGAGTCCATGGGAGCCCACGTTCTTGATGCAGTGCCTGGGAAATTCCTTTGGATCTCTTTAGATGTCCACAGGCCCAGGACAGCACCTGTATGGAGCACGGACACTGATGTTGTAGCGATTAAGCAGGATGATGAGGCCAGAAGTTGACAGAGTCTTCTCCGTTGCAATCTTTGTCCGGAAGCAGAAGGACAATGCGATCAGTTCGGAACAGTCAGCACGACTCGGCCAAGATGTCCAGACGGTCAAAGAAGAAGTGGATTTGAATCTGAATCGAATCCCACAACGAATCTAGGTGCCCTCACACAGGTAAGCCCTTAAGTACCCTAAGGTGAGGGTTAGGATGATTTCAGAGTCCCTCCCCAAGAAGGGGTCAGGCAGTGGGGAGGATACTCCCATGTCCTTTGTCCAGTTTTGCGCCAGAGCGAGTAGCCAACTGTTGCTTGATCTTGTTTGAACTGGAGTATGCAAGGAGGGCCCCAAATGTTGCCTTCTAGCAGACTATGTGACGCTGGCAAGAGCTTCCGCCCCGGCCCAATACACAAAGTCCTGTCTGGGAGGTGGTCACACCTCCTTGCAACAGGAAACCTATTGTCCTACCTTCCCGTGTCCCCTCAGCAGGAGGGCAGAATCATGTCTGTGGTCGGCAGCAGCCCTAGGTTGCTGTCGGGCTCTGTTAGATCAGTCCTGGGAGAATAGAGGGCCTACCGGAGGGGCCCTACTGTGGATGTAATCATACCTCCAACACTACCGTGTTGGGCTATGATTCCAACCTGTTTGATACCAAACATGGCAGGTTCGTTCCAGCCAGTTTAGAGAAGGTCATTGCGCAATGACGCAATGCCCCTCTATATGTTATATGCAATTACAACCTGGGAGAATGGACTCCATATGGCGCCGGGGTGTCCTGCTCATGCGGGGCACCCTCACACTTAGAACCAAGCACCCTGCCCTCAGGACTGAAATGCCTGCTAGAGGGGTGACTTATGGGTCTCAAGTGCAATGAGCTAGAGATATAACGAAACTTACATCTCTCGTGAGTGGTGCATGCACCAGCTCACACAGGCTGCAATGGCCGGCCTGTAGTGGTGGTTTGGAGGGTCCCCTCTGGGTGGCATAATAGATGCTGCAGCCCATAGGGGACCTTTGGGGTACCCATGCCCAAGACACCTTAGTACCATATACTAGGAACTTACAAGGGTGGCCCAATAGCCAAATAGGGATGTACCGAGGTACTTACCATAACCATTTTGGGGAGATAGCACAGTGATTGGGGTCCTGATTACCTGGATCACAGTCAGACTAGTCAGGAAACAGTTGAACACCAGCAAAAAGGGGAGTGACCATGAAAGCAGATCCTACTTTCCTACAGCAGTTTATAGAATTAAATAAAATATTGATAACATTACACAAGCTTTCACATTCATTTCTTTTGAGGGGGCCCGGCGACACCACATGCAACTCCAGCACTGCACTGCACACACCAGCAGCCGAACCTTGTAGAGAGTCTGGGGTGACGGTGCACTGTCTAGCTTTCACTTGGGGTTGATACCAATGCTACCATGGTTGTGAAGCAGAAAACTGCTAATATCCCCAGCCCAGGCATTGAGGATGCAGCGGACCTTTCCGCCGCCCCCTGATGATGGAGGTGGCACTCTGAACCACTCTCCACAGTCACTCTGTCCAATTTGAATAGATATTGCACGCAATTCTGGACACATAAGCTGCTCTGAAAACCAAGGTCGATGCAGTCTCCTTGGATGTGAACCTGCTCTGTATGGATCACAGGAAACTGGTGGACTATGTGGATATGTCAACATTAAACATGATGCAAACCCAACTAAAGGACATGAGGGCTGAGGTGGCCTTTCTACATCGGAGGATACAGAGGGCTGCTCGAGGCATACTAATGTCCACTTCTTGGGATTTCTGGAGTGCTTGGAGAGCCTGAGTATGGAACTCATCCTTGAAAAGTGGTGGATGACCAAAGTGCTGACAGGCAATATACCCACGTTCTTGTCTGTGTAGAAAGCACATTGTCAACCTGGGAGGTCGCCGCCACCAGGGACCCAGCCAAGTCTTGTAATTGCGAAACTACTTAAGTAGAGGGACAGAGACTTGATGCTGCCTATGTTTTGGATGAAAGGTAACTGACACTTTAAGGGCAGCCTCATCACTGCTTACCCAGATTTTACTGTGGAGTTGCAGCATCTTTGCAACTCACATATGATGGTCATGCAACACTTCTGGAAGCTAGGCCTGAAGTATGCTCTTCTTTATCCTGATAAACTTAAGGTGATCGATGATGAGTGAGCCCATTCTTTCTTGACTCCTGGATATGCATATACCTGTTGCATGCTAAGGGAATTGTGAAACCTACAACCGATGACCGGAACTCTGGTAAATAGCTGACGTTGCAGCTGATGCATAGGAGGAGCGGGGAACCCAGAGCTGCCCCTTCATGGCATAGGCAGCCAGGGAAAGAGCACAGGCAGGGGAAGTGGTGCTGCAATATGGCCAATCAATCAATCAATCAATCGGGCAATTTATAAAGCGCGCTACATACCCGCGAGGGTCTCAAGGCGCTGGGGGGGGGGGGGCTGCAGCTAGTTGTCGAAGAGTCAGGTCTTGAGTAGTCTTCTGAAGGTCTGAGGATCTTCTGTCTGCCGTAGGAGGAGACCGAGGGAATTCCATGTCTTGGCGGCACGGTAGGAGAAGGACCTGCCTCCGGAGGTGGTTCTGTGGATGCGGGGGACGGTGGCTAGAGAGAGATCGGCGGAACGGAGTGTCCTGGTTGGTGCGTAGAATGACAGTCGGTTGTTGAGGTATACTGGGCCTGTGTTGTGAAGTGCCTTGTGTGCGTGGGTCAGGAGCTTGAAGCTGATTCTTCTGTCGATGGGGAGCCAGTGCAGGTTTCTCAGGTAGGGGGTGATGTGGCCTCGGCGAGGAACGTCGAGGATCAGGCGTGCAGAGGCATTCTGGATTCTTTGGAGTCTGCTGAGGAGTTTAGATGGGGCTCCAGCGTAGAGGGCGTTGCCGTAGTCGAGCCTGCTGCTGATGAGGGCGTGGGTGATGGTTTTTTATGTGTCGGTGGGGATCCATCTGTAGATATTGCGGAGCATGCGGAGGGTGTGGAAGCAGGTTGAGGAGACTGCGTTGATCTGGTTCGTCATGGTGAGCTTCGAGTCAAGGATGACTCCCAGGTTGCGTGCGTGGTTGGTTGGTGTAGGGGCGGTGCCCAGGGAAGTGGGCCACCAGGAGTTGTCCCAGGCTGAGGGGTTGGGTCCTAGGATGTGGATCTTTGTCTTGTCCGTGTTGAGTTTGAGCTGGCTTTCTTCCATCCAGTCGGCGACTGCCTTCATACCGTGGTGGAGGTTGGCTTTGGCAGTGAGGGGGTCGTTGGTGAGGGAGAGGATCAGCTGGGTGTCGTCGGTGTGGTAGATGATGTTGAGGTCATGGAGTCTGGCGATGCGTGCAAGTGGAGCCATGTAGATGTTGAAGAGCGTCGGGCTGAGGGATGATCCTTGTGGGACACCGCAGATCGTCCTGGTGACTTTGGATTGGAACGGAGGGAGGCAGACTCTTTGGGTTCTGTCGGAGAGGAAGGAGGTGATACAGTCCAGGGCCTTGTCGCGGGTCCCTGCGTCGTAGAGGCATGTGTGTAGTGTGTGATGGCAGACGGTGTTGAAGGCGGCGGAGAGGTCCAGGAGGATGAGGGCTGCTGTCTCATCTTTGTCAAGTAGGAGTCTAATGTCGTCTGTGGCGGCGATGAGGGCGGTCTCGGTGCTGCGGTGTTTGCGGAAGCCTGACTGGGAGGGGTCGAGGATGTTGTTGTCTTCTAGGTATCGGGTGAGCTGGGTGTTGGCGATCTTTTCGATGACCTTCGCAGGAAGATGGGCCGGAAGTTCTTTAGGTCGCTCGGGTCCGCCTTGGGTTTCTTCAGTAGGGAGTTAATCTCGGCGTGTTTCCAGCTCTCAGGGAAGGTCACGGTCTTGAATGAGAGGTTGATGATGTTGCACAAGTGGGATGCAATGGAGCTGTCGGCCTTGTTGATGATGTAGTGGGGAAGAGGGTTGGTCGGGGCGCCTGAGTGGATGGTACTCATTGTTTTGATTGTGTCCTCAGTAGTGACGCTGGTCTAAGCGGTGAGGCGGTCGTGGTCGGTGGGTATCGATGGGGCCGTGGTGGGGTTGGCGGGGTTCGTCTGAGGGTTGAAGCTGTCGTGAATGTCGGTAATCTTGCGGTGGAAGAAGGCAGCGAGGGCGTCGCACAGGGCTTGTGACGGGGGATGTCGTTGGTGCAGGAGCTGGGGTTGGAGAGGTCCTTCACGATGTTGAAGAGCTCCTTGCTGTTGTGTGCGTTGTTGTCGAGGCGGTTCATGAAGGCGGCCTTCTTGGTGGTCCTGGATGGCGGTTTTGAGAACTGCGTGGTTGTCGGGAGTTTTCTCGTTTTGCCAGGTTTTTTCCAGTCTCCGACAGGTGCGTTTGGAGTCTAGGAGCTCCGGGGTGAACCAGCTGGCTCTCTGTCTGTTATCTCTGTGGGCGTGTTGTGTTGTAGGGGCTAAGGTGTTGGCGCAGTCTTCCATCCAGAGTCTGAGGGTGCGGGCTCCCTCCTCGAGGTCGGTGGGGTTGGTCGGGGGTTGAGTGCGAGGTGTGTTTGCAGTAGTTCCTTGGTGATTTTGCCCCAGCGGTTCCCACCGATCTGTAGGGTGCGGTGATGTGCGACGGGTTTCTGGAAGGTGAAGTGGACGCAGCGGTGGTTGGTCCAGGTGAGTTCGGAGGCGTGGCTGAAGACAATGTGGGGACTGGAGGAGAAGATAGCATCGAGCGTGTGGCCGGCGGTGTGGGTAGGTGTCGTGACGATCTGTGTCAGTCCGAGGGTGGTGAGGTTGTCAATCAGGGTGGAGGAGTTCCTGTCGCTGTTGTTTTCCAGGTGGTAGTTCAGGTCGCCGAGAAGGATGTAGTCGGTGGAGGTCAGGGCGTGCGTGCTGATGAAGTCACCGATGGAGTTGCAGAATTAGGGGCGGGGTCCTGGTGGTCTATAGATGAGGGTGCCTCTCAGGGTGGTCTTGGGGTCCGTGTGGATCTGGAAGTGCATGTGTTCGGCGGCGTTGAGGGTGTCGGCGGTGTTAGAGGAGACCCTGATGGCGTTCTTGTGGAGGATGGCGATTCCTCCGCCAACTCCGTTGGTACAGTCTCTGCGGGTGATCTTGTATCCATCGGGGATGGCCACTGGGATGTCTGGGGCGGAGGCTTCGTTCATCCAGGTCTCGGTCAGGAAGGCGATGTCAGGTGATGTGGAGTCGAGCAGGTCCTAGAGCTCGACGGCGTGTTTGTGAGTGGAGCGTGTTTTAAGCAGGATGCAGCGGAGCTGGTTGGGTTCCGTTGTGGCGGTCGTCTCGGCGTCTACGATGCAGGAGAAGCTGCAGTTCTGACAGGTGAAGGGGCCATGGGTGCGCTTGGGAGTGGCCTTGTGGCAGCTGGAGGGTGATCCAGGGGTCGTGGCGCTGGGCGCGGTCCAGGCCCGGACGGCACAGACGGGCTTGCCTTAGGCGCGCTTTCGGCACGTCAGCGGCACGCCCGCTGCGCGTGGCCGCCATATATGGCGCGGTGGGGAGGGAGGCTCAGCTGGGAGGCAGGGGAGGAGGAAAGGGACGACGAATGAGGAGCAGGGGGGCGGGACCGCAGGGGAGCAGCGGCGGGAAGCCTGGAGGCCGGGGAGGGAGGGGAACAGCGGGGAAAGGAGAGGTGGAGCACTGGGGAAGCGGAGCTGGCAGAACGGCAGGGGAAAAGGCCGCAGGCGGTCAGGCAGTCACACAGCAGTCAGGGATATAGAAGAGAAGAGGGGCTGGTCACGAGTAGGCAGGCAGGCAATTAGGCAATCCGGCGGAGAAGCGCAGGCAAGAGCAGAGGTCACAGGAGACAACGGCGGAGCTGCAGAGGGAGGGGAGCGACCTACCAGAGGATCAAGGGTCGCAGAACTCTTTTGAGGGGTTGCAGTCAAACCGTGTCTCTGACAGTCGGATACTAGTGGCTCCATGGCCTCTGCTGGGGCGGGCTCCCAGGAGCCTGAGTTGACGCCATGGCTGGTGGATGATCTGCTATGAGGGGTAGGGTCTTGTTCTTCGCTGTGGGATGGAGGTTTGTTCTTTGCAGTGTGATAAGTGGTGTGGACTGCTCACTGGTGACTAAGATTGGTCCCCAGAGCAGTAACACAATATATATATCTCTGTTTTATACAAGCAAATTCCTGATCGTAAGTCCATGAGAAATTTAAAAATTGATGACATCAAGTGTTGCAGTCTTTATTCTCGTATTCTGTTATGCTCAAGAAGACTTGTTTACACACAAATTCCGTTCTCTGACAATTTGTGTGTTAACAAGTCTTCTTGAGAACAACAGTATACAAGAATAATGACTGCGCAATAACACTTGATATCATCAATTTTTCAATATTTCAATTTCTCATGGACTTACGATCAGGAATTTGACTGTATAATACAGAGATATATATATTGTGTTACCGCTCAGGGAACCAATCTTTGTCTTTCTTTAGCAATTGCCTGCAATTGTGAATTAACAGCATGGGGTGGTGGCTGTTTTGAGTTCCCTTTTGATGCAACTTTTGTGAATCTGGTCTTAGATATTGAAACCATCAGACTGTGTGCATCAGAGACCTCACTGCTTACTGGTGACTATTGGAAACACCTTGGGGCCTCATGAGAGAGGGTTGGGCAGCCAGCTCATTGGAGACGGCCCATGTGTCCAGGAGCCCTGAACTCTCCAAAGAGGACATGTATTTTATTACACATTTCTCTGTGGTTGTTGTTAATTCGTTCAATGTTTATGGCTGGTCACTCAGAGGAGTCCTGGTCAGGGAGGTGGGGTTACAAATCTTGTGTTTTTTTTTGACACAGAGATGAAGTTTCCTATATATAATTCAGTGGTATGGCCCTGTACTGTACTGGTGTCCTGATTGTCGATGGGGCATTTGTCGGGACCCGCACACTGGAGTTGTGGGAAATGGGAATCATGCAATACGATGCAGAACTACTTACCACCATACCCGATGGGCACACCTACAGGCCATATGACCGCACACTATATCTTGCTGAACTGGAATGTGAAGGGCATGGCCACTACCAAAGAGATGTACTGGGTGCATACATATCTTAAGCGGTGTTGCACACATATAGCTTTTTGCCGGAGATGCATTCGACACAGGCAGACTTATAAAAAGTCCATGCAAAATGGAGGGGGCAGGTGTATAGCACTACGGCATCCCATACGCAAAGGGGTTTATGAGATAGATTGCCCCGGGGGTACCAATTGTGAAAGACATGCACAGAGTTGACACTGAGGATAGGTAGTAGGTGGTGGAAGGACAAATGGATGGTGCTCCCCTCATGCTGGTGGTTGTTTATGCCCCAACACTATTCACTCTACTTTTTTAGGGCTCTTCACCCCAGCTATTTTCCGGGACCCACACAATCCAAACACATCAGGCAGCAACTTTAATTGTGTTCCAGATGTTGCCCAGGGCTGCTCCACCCCTTCGCTGAGCGGCACTATGTGTGTCAGAGTGCCACAATACTTTCAGGACTCGATTGTTAACAAGAGCGTGTTCGATATGTGGCGCTTGCACCATCTGGACACCAGTGGCTTGTTTTATTGCCTGGTCCATGACCTCCAAACTAAACTTGATCTTTTTCTCTGCAACGAACCATTGGGCACGAAGATAACTGTGATGGAGTCCTTGGTGCGCACCCTCTCAGATCACTGCCCACTGCTGATGACATTACAGCTCTGGGTATTCCAGACCAAGGTACTTCAGAAGCCCCCTTCAGGGAGGCCTTTTCAATACTAATTACACAATATTTCGAACTTAACACAGGCACCACCCCCTCCAGGGTGCTGAAGTGGGATTTCCACAAGGTGGTCATCAGAAGGCCATGCATTGCCACTACGTCAGGGGGTACGTAAGGCCCTGCACACGAAGCTTCTGGACATGGAGCGGGAGTTGACACTACTTGAGACCAAGGTGTCATGGTGGGCCGATAGAACGGAAAGACACAAGCAGCTGAGAAAGAGTCACAGGGATCTAGATGCGCAGTAGGGGAAACATGACTATTGCCCTTCTCCATGCGAAAGGGAGCGTTCGGACAGGCTATTGGCATGGCTTGTTAAGAGTGCCAGGCATACCCATCAGTAGGAGCAATCAAGTTGGGGGGGGTGGCATGGTGGTTAATACACAAGTGGCCATTATTGCCGCTTTTGCAAAGTACTATCACTCCCTGTATGCAGCTGTAGACAGCCCTCGTTAACCGAATGAAAGGGTTTCTTCATGGGCTACTGTTACCCTGATTGATTCCACTCTAATGAGCTGAACTGGATGAACCCCTTCAGATTTATATGATACGTGTGGCTATAACCCAAATTGCATGAAATAAAACTCTATGTACGGATGGAGTTACGCTAGAATATTATGCCACCTTCAGTGCACACCTTTCCCAGATTCTCTTTGAAGTTTTTGAATAAGCTAGAAAGAAGGGTCAGCTCCCAGACTCGCTCCGTAAGGTGCTGATAGAAGTGTCAAAACCAGTCCAGGATCCCCCCCCCCGAAGTCCCCTGATATTGGCCGTTCTCCCTATTAAATGTAGACTATAAGATATTAGGGAAGGGCCTTGCTAATTGGCTGTTTCTAACACCCTAGCGTAAGTAGATCAATGTGGGTTTATTCCAGAATGCAATTCTTTTCGCAACATACGATGACCACTTCATCATATGAAATCTGCCTTAAGTGAGGCGGGGGAATAGTTGGTGGTGTCGCTTAGATAAGGAGTATGACATACTGGGGTGGGATTACCTTCTGGCAACTCTGGAGGAAATCGGCTTCAGGTCGGTGTACCTTAATTAGATATGCACCCTCTATAAGAACCCGATAGTACAGTTGATATCTGACAGCTTTGACATACATAGCTGCACCAGTGAGGGTTGCCACCTATCCCTGTTGATTGATTTGTATCCTGACCATGGAGCCCCAGGCCTGCTGCTAGAGCTTGCAAGTGCAGCTTTGGGGTCTCCAAGTACGTGACAAGCACCATCTCATCTCTTTATAAGCACATGATGACCCTATCTATCTGTATGATGCCACTGTCACACTTACAGCCCTCATGGAGACCCTGGAGGAATTTGGAATAGTATCAGGCTTAAGATTGCATTGGTCTAAGTCTTGCCTGTTCCGCCTCTCTCCAGTTCATGAGTATAACAGGAAGGCCCTGCTACGGTTTGGGCTGGAATAGCACCTTGACATGCTGAAGTACTTAGGTGTACAGATCTACCATTTGGATAATGACTTGTGGAGGGCAACGTTAACATGGGTAGGGTCCCCAACTACATCTGTAAATCCCTCCCTTATGGTTGTCCTTGCAGCTGTCCCCGCTGGGCTGGCGGGTAATCGTCAAAATGCTTATCTTATCATGACTCCTGTATTCTTTGCAGCGTTACCACTTTCCCTCACCAAGCGCTTCATTCAGGACCTCCATGGTCTCCTGCTGGAGCTGATATGGAGCTCAGGCAGGAGACAGGTGGTGCTCTTCATACTCTAGTGCCTGCTTCATGAGGGTGGTTTAAATTATGAGTTGTACTATGCAGCAGCTCAGCTGCAGTGGCCGATGTGCTGGCTGGGCACAGCCCCTTGACCGGAGAGAGCAACTATTTACAGGCTCCTTAGTTGGACACATATATATGTGGCTGTTGGACCCCAGGGCTCGCCCACCACATGAGACGCATCAAATAAAGATAGGCCATGTGTGCTGGCATGCATACGAGCAAGGCAACGGGTCCCATCCTTCATACTCCCCACTGATCCCACTTTGACAGTTGTTGGCACTCCAGGAGGTGACCCAACAACACCATAACATGTCGCCTTGGAGAGAGGCAGAGATTGACCAAATGGGTGACTTTTTCATTGTGACTGCACTAATCCCCTTTTGGAGATTATGGACATGTATGGCATTGTGGCAGGCCATTTCCTGATATATCATGGCAGACAGCATGCGATCACTACACTACACCAACACTGCACCGAATCCTGTCCCAAAGAAAAATATTATGGCCCTTAATGTTGCATTGCACTCGTCCCATTGTGAGTCGTATGACAGGGCTAAAGACCGATCAATGGCGGACCTCGAGATGCAATTCACAGACAGTCTCTGGACCCAGGTGTTACAACATGTAAAGGGGGTTTCACGTAATCCACACTTCTATTACACACAATTTAACTATTTGCATCAGGGACACCTCACACCGAAACGCATCAAGCACCTGTTTCCTGCAGCATCCTCTGCATGCCCTAGATGTAGAGCAGATGAGGAAGGTTTTTGACCACATGGTCTGGGAGCACCGGGTGATGGAGCGGCCCGGAGAGAAGTCACAGAATTACTTCCACTTTGCTAGAGCACTTGGTCCTGCTGATCCTGGAATCATGCCTACTAGATCTTAGACCCAAGACTAAGAGAGATAAGTACTTTCATTGATTCCTTGACCTAGCCATAATACTCTTCAAACGGCAAATCATCATGTCCTGGAAGGCTCATACAGCCACCGATACACCCTGTTGGCTCTCCACATTGCTCAAATGGGCAAAAGCTGACCTAGATGTCCTTACATTGGCACGTAGACATGGAGGGGGGATTCTAGAGATGGGTGCTGGGATACCCATATCAGAAACTTAGAGGCAAAAAAGTACGCACGTCCACCCTGAACCCTGACCACTACCCTAGGTCCTTCTGTCCCATCCTACAACTCATACGATGAGCCATGCCAGCACATGAGATAGCGGGACCATGCCCCTATAAGGACTCCGCATAGGTAATACAGCCACACCAACACTGCCCCTTACAACCGTGGGTGTGGTTCTCAGGCCCCCCAGAATTGTTGTCCTGGCTCGGAGTGACCACTGGCACTGGCCTGCAGGATCTTATATCTCCATGTGTGGATTATCCTGTACTGGCGCGTACACGTTCCTGGGTGTCCTTCCAAATCATGTTGTACCCCCAGGGACTATTGCCACGATACACCATACTGCCACCCATGTCAATACAGGGGCCTTCTTCATTATGACATGCTACCACACCTGAGATTGGAGGTGTGACATGTCTAGGCTATTATGACAAACACAAGGAAATGACTAATGAGCATGGAACATTTTCAGACACTCACTTCCAGTCACAGATCTGGGTTGAATTCATCATCGTTCTTTAGCTCATTTTCCCACCTCAGTTCAGACCCAGGCATGTGCAAATCAGTCTTGACCCTGTTCCTCCTGGGAACAGTCCAGCCCGAACTGCCAAGCCGGGTCTTTCCTGGACCGGAAGCAAGCATCCTGGGACTGGTTTTGTGGTAGGAACTGGGGTGGCGAAGTTAGCTAAAGAACGATGATAGATTCAACCCAGATCTGTGACTGGGAGTGAGTGTCTGAAAAGGTTCAGCGCTCAGTCTATCATCTCCTTATGTTTGCTTTAGGCTATTGTGACTCCACCGTTTACATTTGTTAATTTTGTTTGATGTGATATCGTTTGTGAGTGGCACTTTGGAATTGTCACCATTATGTTTTTTTGTTTCTTGTTCTACTTGTGCTAAGACCAATAAATAAATTTGTAAAAACAAAAAAAAGGTTATGTTCTCAGTGAGTCCTTGAAGTCCCACAATCTTGCCACTTGGTGGATCAGTCCTTAAAGAGGACCATCAAATCACTTCAATAACTTAAGTCTTGTTTCCATTTTTTAGGGGTAGGTGTAGGTGTTGGACCTTTCATCTATCACACTGCAGTTTCACACTTTGCCAGCACTCAACTTGGTGTTCCACCTTTCTCCAGTCTATTGCCCTGAGTTTTGGGAGTGTGCTGTATCCTAAAATCTTACACTACAAAAACACTCCCACTGATTGTGTGGATTGGAAATGCTGTTCAAATGCAGCTAATCTCATTTATATGCCTAACGTCATTGCAGTGAAGGCTCTCTTTAATAGAACAATACATAGTAATAGGCAAAATACATAAAAGAACAAGTTCCAAATATGCAGGAAAATCAGTAAGAACTCAGACAGCATCACTAGTAGCATAGGAAAGACTTCTGACTCACCCCCAAAATCGGGCATTTATGTATGAAATCGCCTCATGGAACAGTATGAAAACTGCTGAATCATGGTGCGAGGAAGACAATACACGTTCAACAAATCAGAATACAGGCTTTAAAAACATCGTACAGCCTGACTACCTAAGCACTAACCTACTATGTGAATAATGAATACTCCCTAACCCTGCCTATTGTCATCCGGAGGTGTCAGAACAAACTAGTTACTGAAACAACAGTAACCATTGTGAATAAATGCAAGCTAGTATTGAAAATCAATTGAGGCCTAGTTAGCCCGGATGCCACACTCTAACAGGTCATATCAAATAGTTTCAAATGCAATAGCATCAGGTCAGTGTAAATGTGTAAATTTGAGTGCTGATTAATATTATCCAGATTGTTAATAATGCACAATTATTTATTAATACACGATTCCTCAGCTTGCTTGCTAAGAATCTCCTTTCGTGCTCTGCAACCTCCATGTAATTGCTTAATGGTTCATTCAATCAGTAAAGTGTGGCATAATTATGATCCTGTGTTTAATCTTTTCCAGCTACCTATGATAATTTTTAAGTCATGTTAATCATTATCACAGCAATTTCAATGTCTTCGCTTCCTTTGCTAAGCCCTTACCTACAACATACACTTTAAAGGCCTACCAAAATGTAGTTATCCGCAGCACAGAGACCAGGTTGAGGTCCGAGTGTTCAGTGATTGCTTAATGCTGTTCATTTCTGAAAGAGACATCTAATTAGAATTCTGGTTTAGATCTCCATGTTCCAGTATGTCAGGTACCTTGCTTACAGTCCTGTAATTAGGGAGTTTTCTGATAAGGATCTGCGTGGAATGCAAGGGAGCCCAATCTAGGACATCAGGCCCATAAACATCAGCCGATAGTCTATTCTTCAGTTTGCATCGTGCACTGTAGGTTAATAATTATATTGTACTGTGGTTGGATGCTGTGGTAACTAGAGATCCAAAAAGTCACTGTGTTAGACCTTGCATCTTTTGGCGTGTTTCCCCAGGGTTTTTGCTTTCTGACCTCCCAGTTTTGACTCTGTTTTTGCTGGTTTTATGTCTCTGGGCACTTTCTCCCTTCTGTTCAGTGTTAAAGTGCAATTGCTCCTGTTGTAAAATGTGTTATATATTGGTGTTTCCATGATTGGCATATTTTGTTCACTAGTATGTCCGTAGTAAAGTGTACTAAGAGTACCAAGGCCTGTAAATCAAATGCTGCTAGTGGGCCTTCAGCACTGATTGTGCCACCCACCGAAGCAGCCCTGAAAGGGGGTCTCAGACCTGCCACTCAGTTGTCTGCACGCTGTTTTTAACTGATATGTTGACATGGCAAGTGCACCAACTTGCCAGGCCCTAATCTTCCCTTTTCATACATGTATGTCACCCCTAAGGTAGGCCCAAGGTACCCCTGTGAGCAGGGTGCTGTGTATGTTAAAGGTAGGACATGTACTGGTGTGTGTGACATGTCCTGGTGGTGGATAACAGTGTGTTTCGTTTTTCCCCGCTGCAAGGCTATCTGTCCCATAGGAAAGAATGGGAGTTTTACTTATAACATCCTATAAGCATAACTTGCCATTAAGAAAAGATAGGGAAATGGAGTTTAGTATGCCTGGACTCAGAGTGTAAAAACACATCTTTTAGTAAAGATTTTTATGTTCTGTGTTTGAAACTACCACTTTTAGAAAGTAAGTATTTTCTTGCTTAGCCATCATATGTGCCTCTGCTGGGTTAGTGGATTGACTGTCTGGCTTTGGAGTGACAGGGGCTGGGGATGTGCATTCTCTTCAGACAGCTACTGGGGAGTCAAGAGGTGTCCTGCCTTTCCTGGATGAGTTTGGGCTGGGCTGAATAGACCTGGGCTGCTTTTAAAGTAGTGGGAAGAGATTCCCTTGCACCTCAGTGGGCCTGGTCTTCTTTAGACAATGCTGTCTACGCCTCCTGATGGGAAGCTGGGCCAGAGAGGACCAAACTGGTTTGGACTAGGCCCAGATACTCTCTGCCTGAGAGAGCAAAGGAATTTTGAGTACAAATACTGGGGTCCAGACTTTAGAACTCACTGGAATCAAGGAGCCTGCCAGGAAGAAGAGCTGGAAGAGCTGCCATGAGGAGTACTGCCTCTTTGCAGTGTTGTTGCTTTGTTGGGTTGGCCTGCAGTTGCTGCCTCTGCCTTGGGCAGTGAAAGGACTGGACAGGACTTTCTTTACTTGTGCTCAGTATCTCCAAGGGCTTGAAGTAGAGCTTGCCTTCTGTTCTGAAGTCTCAGGGACTGCAAAGACTTCACCGACCTTGGGGTACCGCTTCTGTACCAGTTGACACAGAGAAGGGAAAAGCAACTCACTCCATCGCTGGCTCCGTGTCCTTAAAGCACTACAGAAGGCACTGCCGCATCTCGCACCGCAACACTGGTCTTACTGAGGATTACACCACCAAGCTGCTCCTTTCACCATGAATTGTGGGCACCGCCCTCCACACCGCCTCACTTTACTTCGCCGCCCTTGCTGCCTCCTGACTTCTAAACCGTGAATGTATCGTGGCTGGGGGCACCGCTCGTAAAAAGTAGACTCATTATTGTTTTTTCAGTGTCACGATGTCAGAACTGAAGCATTTGCAATGTTATCTACAACGAAGGTGTAGTTGGTGCTTATTTATCATATGCAAATAAGAACCATTGACAAAGTCAAACGTCCTGGCTTGTTGTAGGTGTAATGTTACTTGTTGTATTAGAGGGATCTGAATTTTCTCTAGTGGAAGTTTGAAGGTGAAGCAAAGGGTAATATGCCTGCTGCATAGAATGTGTACCACGCAGATCACAAAGTGCATAGAATGAAAATTGGTTAGCGGGTTACTACTTTTGTCAGAGAGGTAATTTTGTTACTTGCAGTTTATACATTAAAATCCTTATATAGAACAGTAAACTATTAACTGTCATCAAAGAACTTCATGCACACTGCAAGGTATAGATTATAGCGCTATGATTTTTTTCCCCAGCCATTCATTATCCTAATGTTGGAAATACGGTTAATTTGGGTATAAAGCAATTCTTATTAAAGAGAAATCCTAACCATGATGTTACATTTTAAATTCTGGGCTTGTGCTTCTCCAGACAAAGCACTCTTAAACTATGCTGCCTATGAGTATGAATGACATGTTACTCCTATACCTGGCAGTCCTCAGTCATATGTAACATTTATTATACACTGATTTGGAGACCTATGATTCATTGTCTCTGTTCAATATGTGTGCAATGTAAAGTACACCCTACACTGGTATGAGAGGCGCTATAAATCAAATTAAATACATCTCAGAGAGAGTGGTAATGAAGACCTTGAGGGACACTGTTAAGGAGTAATTGTGAGGGAATCGCTGGCAGGGTTGCCATTCGGGGCGCCAACAAACATTGTCACACGGGGCACCAGCAGCGCTAAGGCTGGGTTACTGGTGCACATAGCCTTTTCTGCAGCACACAGAGACCTTACAGTGCCACACACAGAGGAAAAAAGTTAGAGGGAACATTGATTGCAAGATGTAGTTTCTGTGGCCGTTACATATCAAAGTGGTCCCTTGAATTACCTGGTTCATTTACTGATGGGATGGCTGGCAATCTGAAAGAGCTTTTACTCAAGGTTGTCGAGTTCCTTCTTAATTCAAGGTTGACAACATTACTTAGGTAGATCCTGTCAATCAGTTTTTCACTTATATTTTTAGATTAAGTGTCATACTCCAAGGAACTTAAATTACTCCTATTCCACAGAAATTGGCCCACTGGTAGATTTTTGCAAGTGCCCAAGGATGGAAAGAGAGACAGTAAAGTAAGACATTCCTGAATTTTTGAAATGTAAAGTGGTTTGCAAGACTCAATCTTCTGGTTTGATTACTAGGTCAATAAGTGTTGCATATGTGTTACTGTGCGACAATGTCAAGTTTAAGTCTCTTGAGGACAGGAATTTATCTGGTCTGGTTTCATGCAAGAACTCCTCTGATTTTTTTATGACACCTTTGGGGGAGTTTAGAAGTTTTTCAAACCGTTTTCTCTGAGCAGGCAGACTGAACAAGTGGAATACTTATGTTCACAAATTGGCTACATTTTTGCTCACCCCCAGTCATGGTACCAGTAGCCATATCCACCCAACTGGATATTTCCAGGGAGCAGGGACTACCCTAGCAAGTAAGGCTAAGAGCAGAAGATGCACTTTATAAACTGTCTCTATGTGTAGCTCCTGCTTTGTTCTTTGATGGGATGCCACACAAACAAAAAGCATTTTACTTCAGCATAGTGGATTGTTGACTAGTGGGTTGCACCCGAATCAAAGATCCCAGGTCTACGTTTTTCATAATAGCATGCACCATTAAACATAGTATGTGCTATGTGCATCGGCAAGCTCTTCCCTGACTTTGTGTGACTTAGCATATTTCAGCCTCTTTCTCACCACCGAGGCCCACGTTGCCACATGAGGACCTTGTTTTACATCAACAGCATCACTGATAGACCCACTCTATCACTGTGTCAGGAGGTGCCGGCAAGCACAACTTGGTTGTCTCAACCTCAGTCCTTTGTACCATATCCTTGCTTGCTGTTCCACCTACTGGAATCTAGAATTTCTTTTCCACACACAATTTGTTTGAAAGTCAATAGAAAACTTCACAAAGTTGCACAATTGGATGCTTTCTAGAGGTTTGCATGCAAAATCTGTTATGGTATGTGGATTTGTATGGTGCAACTAATCACTCATGAGGGTCTCCAGGTGCTTGAGCAGGCATGTAGGCATTAGACTAATGGTGTTGGGTGTTCGGCCAACAGAATTTGTTGATGAGTCAGGCTTCATGTGTAATTCAAGGAGCTCCTAATGTTTTAAGGGAGATCCTGAATGCGATATAGTAAAATGCTCGGCCTCCTGTTCTGCTTTTGTTGATGTGGGGTATGTGTGTGAGTTACAGTGATGCTAAGCATATGTGTCTGGTGTTTTGGTGGAAATAAATGTGGTTGTTCCGGTATGTTAGTCTAGTGTTGTGCAGTGCCTTGTATGCGTGCATGAGAAGTTTGAAATGACTGCATATGCGGCTGGAGAGCCAGTGGAGCCCTCCAAGATGTGGTGAAATGTGGATGTGTCGTGGGAGGTCAATAATGAGTCTTGTTGCAGTGTTCTATATAGTCTAGAGTCAGTGGAGGAGATTGTTAGAGAGCCTGGTGTAGAGTGCATTGCTGTAGTCTAATCTGCTTGTCATGAGGGCTTGCGTGACGGTGTGTTTGGTATGCAGGGCCATTTGGAGATCTTGTGGAGCATGTGGAGAATAAGGAAGAAGGAGCTGACTGTGTTGGCATGTGCTGTCATGTTGAGCTTGTTGTACAGATAAATTCCCAAGTTTCTGGTGTGGTAGGTTGGTGCAGGTCTGAGCTATGATGGGTACCAGGTGGAGTCTCAAGGAGAGTTTTTGTTTCAGTAGTTCAGCACTTCCGTCTTGTCGCAGTTGAGTTTCAGGCAGTTGGATGCCACCTAGTGTGCTACGTTGATCACGCAGTAGAAGATGTTGGCACTGATGGACTTTTCTGTCAGAGAAAGGATGAGTTGGGTGTCATCAGTGTAGGATATGAGGGAGATGCCTTGTGATCTGATGATGTTGGAGAGTGGTGTCATGTAGATTATCAACAGGGTTGGGCTAAGGGATGAGCCCTGATGGTGCAGATCAGGTTCTTGGATTCTGATGTGTAGGGTGGTAGTCTGACCCACTATATTCTTCTAGTGAGGAAAGAGCTTATCCAGTTGGGGGCCGGTCATTTTTGCCTCCATTGTGCGGTTTTCTGATGAAGGTATGGTGGGACACTGTATCAAAGGCAGCAGATGTGTTGAGTAAGATGAGGGCTGTGGTCACTCCATTGTCCAGTGTGATGCAAATCTGGCCTGTAGCCATGATGAGTGGCATTCCTGTGCTGTGGTTGCTACAGAATGCTGATTGGGTGTGGTCCAGTAGGTCGTGGAGTTCAAGATAGTTGGCCAATGGTTTTTTGAGGAGGGCTTGGCCGCCCAATGTTTCCAGTCTTCTGGGAAGGTGGCAATTTGATGGAGGTGTTGATGATGTGGGTGAGGGTGTTGATGATTGGGGGTCCTCCCACGCTGTAGATGTGATGGGAGTATGGGTCCGTTTGGGCACCTAAGTGTACTTTTTTTATGATCGCTGTGGTATCTTCTTCAGTGATTGTTTTCCATTCATTCAGGTGTTTGTCTCAGTTGGTGGTGTTCCGGTTGACAATGAGATCTTTGAGGTCTGATTGTTGTTCAAAGTTTCTGTAGATCTTTTCTATTTTGCTGTAGAAGAAGTTCAAATGGTTGTTGCAGTATTTCTTTGATGTTGTGATGGTGTGGGTTATGACCAGGGCGGTGGTGAATTCTTTGACAATTGAGAAGATCTCCTTTCAGCTGTTGGAGCTAGCCTCTATGCAAATCAAATCAAATCAGTCTTTATTTCGATTTTTTCATTCATTAAAGACACAACAAATCAGTACAGTGCAAACCTACACAAATGCATATAATATATTTGCAAAGTGCTAAAAAGTACTTTTTTTAAGTTCATAAATTGCTAAAATATTAAAACCAGTAACAAAGGATAGATTAAAAATGTTTTAATTATGGTTGTGTGTCACAGACTTTTCCACAGTGATATATTGTGAGTGACCTGGGTGATACACATTTCCAAATGCTCATTTCCATGATTGAGTGAACTAGAAGACGGCATCTTTTCCAACAATGCCGGTTTGGATATGCTGGAAGTGCTACCCCTCTCATGGTCTGATCATGCGGCCATTCTTTTCTCTCTCCGCCTAGGATCCGGGAATCCTGCTGCAGTTATACCAAGGGAAAAGATTGCTGTCAGGGTCTCGAAAAATATAAATGGGGAGGAGATGGGGAAGTTCTTGACATCAAATGTACCCAAATTTTCAGCAAATGTTGATAAGGCAGAGGAATTGTACACAAGGTGGATTGAGAACGCCTGTGATAAATTTGCGCCGATAAAATCTTTTACTCCCAGGAGAGCGTAGCCTTTGGCACCTTGGTATTCCGACCTTCTGCAAAAACATAAAACAGAGTGTAAGAGGCTTGAGAGGATCTGGAGAAGGGGTTATTGTCCAACCAACAAAGAAAAATACAAAGGAAGTCTTATTCTCTATAAGCAACAGATTCTGGAGGCAAAAAGGCCTATTTTGTTGAGCAAATGAGAGGGCGAATTCCTCTTCTAGAGAACTCTTCAGGATCATTACGAGACTGACAATTCCAACTAAGCCCTGCACGCATAGCAGTGCAGCTCTGTGTGAGTCTCTGGCCTCGTCCTTCAGGAATAAGGTTGAAGGGATTTTCTCCTCCTTTTCCAAAACCCACGGAGAGGCGGTGGTAGCAGCAACCAGTATTGGACAAAAAACTAGGGAGCTCCAGGATAGTCTAGATCGGTTTAATCCTTTACAATGCTCAGAGGTTTTAAACCTACTGTGTACAGTTCAGTCTGGCTCTCCCAATGATCCTTGTCCACCTGCAGTTCTTAAAATCTGCCCCGAGGTTATCACCTCCACTCTTATACCCATGCTCAACATGATCATGGACTTGAGTGAGTACCCCAGGAAGTGGAAATCCGCTTCGATACTCCCCCTTTTAAAAAAAAACCAGCCTGGATGCTAAGGATCCCAATAGTTATAGACCAATATCCCGTCTTCCATTTACGGTTAAGATACTAGAGAAGGCCATCAATCAACAACTTAGCTTGTTCTTTCAGAAGACAAATGCCCTAGACCCTACGCAATTTGGGTTTCGTGCAGGTCACAGCACGGAACTAGCCCTTATCAAGGTCACGGAAAAGGTCAGAGCAGCACTGGACCAGGGAGGGGCTGCTGTGCTGATTCTGTTGGATTTGTCGGCAGCCTTCGACACGGTCCATCATGGAGTGTTGATGGACCGGTTGGCGGGGCAGGGCTTGGAGTCTCCTTAAGTCCTTTTTGACCGACAGAACTCAGACAGTAGACCTGGGGGTGGATAAATCAAAGCCTTTTGTCCTTCCCTGTGGTGTGCCGCAGGGGTCCTCCCTGAGCCCCACGCTCTTTAATATTTATGTCAGCCCTCTGGCGGCCTTGATAAGATCTTTCGGTCTGCAACTTACATCGTATGCAGACGATACTCAAATTGTGCTATCACTACAACGAGGGTCTCGAGTGGATATGACAGCGAGATGCCATGACAGTCTAAAGTGCGTGGCGGAATGGATGGCTTCCAACTGTCTTAATTTAAACGCCGGGAAGACTGAGTTTATTTTGTTCAGAAACAATCCCAACATTTGGACCCCTGATATGTGACCAGAGGCACTGGGAAGTCCACCTATCCCTACTGGGAAGGCCAGAAATCTGGGTGTGATTATTGACTAAAATTTGGACTATGGAGACCAGGTTAGTGGAGTAGTGCCGTCCTGTTTTCATATCCTTAGGATATTAAAGAAAAGAAAATGCTTCTTTCCAGTGGAGGGATTCAGGACGGCTGTCACTGCCCTTACACTGTCGCGTTTGGACTACTGTAATAGTCTGTATCTTAATTTGAGAAAGAAGCATGAATACAGATTGCAGTTGGTTCAAAATGCGGCAGCAAGACTTCTGCTCTGGATCCCCAGATATGTTTCAGTACGTGAGGGGCTTAGGCAACTACACTGGCTGCCGGTACCAAGGCGTGCTCAGTTCAAGGCTCTGTGCACAGTCTTTAAAGTGTTGCAGGGCACAGGCCTAGAGTTTTTGAGCAGTGGTATAAAATGGTATGTGCCGGGCAGAGCGCTTCAATCAGCCGACGGCGGATTGGTTGCGGTGCCACGTGTAAAAAAGGCCAGATGGGGAGGAAACAGTTTCCTCCTCAGTGCTGCAAAAGCCTGGAACAACTTGCTGGGACATCTCAGAAATGCCTCAGAGCAACTTTCATTCCGAAAGGGGCTTAAGACCTGGTTATTTATGGAATAGTCCCCCCCGTTATAGCTCCGGAGTCAGTAGGCAGCACCGGGACGCCTTTGGGCATTAGTGCGCTTTATAAGCTCATAAATAAATATATAAATAAATAGAACACATCCCTATTACACATCAACAGATAACCATAAAATGGTATAAGTTGTATGCATAAAACATTTCTGTTATGTGTGATTGCCACTCGTTGCACCTTGTTTCTTCAAATTGTTTGATTGTGTCCCCCACGACCAGCTCAGGAACTTGCCTGTAGCTATTACTATGTGTTCATGCGTGTTGGTCTTGAGAATACGAAATGCATGTATGCTGGATCTACTGCCCAGGTTTTGGCAGATCGGCTTAAGCCATTTGTCTCTAGGGCATTTGTACGCTGGACATGTGAACAGGATATGAGGGATTGACTCAACAGTCATTTGACATGTTGGACATATAATATCCGTTGTGTTTTGCCATTTTGTAGTAAATGGTTTTATTGCAAGCAAGCCAACCCTAAACTGATTGCACAATTTCCTGTCACATGGTTTGGTTATAAAGTTCCAGTAGGCCTTGAACTGAGTGCTATGCTTATGCTTCAAGAATGTTTGCGAGAGGGAAGTATTCTGGACGGGTAACATACACTTTAATTTAGCCATATTCCTATAGATCTCCTTAAAGGTTTTTTTTATGGAAATGTGCTGCCTCCTGGATCCTCCCACAAGTGGCTGAAACCCATGCCCACCAATGTACCCTTGATTTTGTGTAGCCATGTAATTTTACAATATGTGTTGGCTTCTCTTACATGGTTTAATTCATTTGCATAGGGTAGCAGCTCCGGAGTAGTCCAGAGCCTTCTCCAGTATGCTATGGGCCGGCAGGGACTGTGGTTCAGTGTTGCCCCTGAGGTAATCAGTTTCAGGGACAGTTCTGTTTACATTTCACGTTTAACTAAATATTGTATTACCTTGAATGCGGACAGCAGCTTTCACGTGGCCTGGGCTTCAGTCTGGCACTTAAATCAACATTATCTTTACACAAAAGGAGTATTCCCGCCCATTGCCCAAAGCTCTAATAAATGACACTAAATATAGAAAAGAGTAATGACAAACTCAGACAAGCATCAGTCGAAGAGAGGTGAGGCGCGAGAGTGTAAATATGGGAACAAGGCTAGTGATCCTTACTTCCTACAGTGTTTATTATTTTATTTTACCCCAACAAACACGACTGAAGGAACTATGAATGATGTCACTATTACACGTAAGGTTGGCATTTAAACTACGGGAAAGTTCTTGTTTAGGTTATCGAGGGCTGTATTGTGATAACTTACACCAGTGCAAAAACAACACAGTGTAGGAGAGTAGGATATGCTCACTATGGTTACCCCCACTTTTTGCTGGTGTTTCACTGTTTTTTTTAATTTAGTCTGGCTGAGGCCCTGCTAACCAGGACCCCAGCCTAGCAGCTTCCTCTCTAAAGTGATTGCATGTACATTAAATACACTGCAGATTGGTTACTGGGTTACCCTTGTGAGTCCCGAGTATATGGTATCTTAGGTACCAAGGGCATAGGTACCCCAGAGGCCACCAGGGGCTGAAGCATGTATTATGCCACCCCTGGGAAGTCTTCCAAAATGGCACCATAGGTCTGCTACTACAGCCTGGGTAAGGTGGTGCATGCACCCCTTACTAAGATATAGGTTACCTGTATCTACCTTTAATCACTGACACATATAAACCTATAAGTCACTCCTATGGCAGGCCTTATCATTCCTGAAGGCAGAGTGCTTGGTTTTGTGTGAGAGGGTGCCCATGCATGAGCAGGACCCCTCTGCAACTTTCGGAATCTATTCTCTGAGGCCGTTCTGTGATGCAGCCAGACCATATACTCTTAAGTGCATTATAACCTCCCAGACAGGCTTTCGTGTGGAGGGAAAAGACACGTATACTCTTACCTAACCGGTAATAGTTTAAAAAAGTCCCAGCATCACAAAATGAATGCTGCAGCCACAGACATAAGTCTGACCTCCTGCTGCTGGATGAAACTCCGGCAGGGGAGGCCTGAACAATAGCTTTCCTGTCACAGGGAGGTGTAACCACCTCCCAGACAGGCTTTAGTGTATTGGGGCTGGGTGGGTGCCTTCATAGAATGCTTTTCAGACAGTGCTGGGGCACACTTGGTGTCCCTGTGCATACCCCAGTTCAAACCAGTTGTAGGGGCACAGCCCATGCTCTGGCATGAAACTGGACAAAGGGAAAGGGGTGTAACCACCCCCCTCCCTGGAACCTCCCATAGGTGGGTCCCTAGAGTATGCCCAACCCCCTAACTTAGTATAAGTATGGGATCCCAGTCCTTAGGACAAAACTCTGCAACATATATCCTGGAACTTTGACATTCTACATCGACTAAAAGATGGAAAAATCTCCCTTGGGGTCAAGGAGTGACTCCCCTGTTCACACAGGCACCAAAGAAGCATCTTGCCAGTCTGCATTTCCAAGGCTCCTGCCAGAACCCGATGGATTTGCGACTCAGGACATAGACTTCCAGACTTCTCAGAGGCTGACACGAGATCCCAGCAAAGCTGAGACCCACTGCCCTCAAGAGTGACGTGGGACTGGAACTCCTGGACCGGCGCATATTTGCAAGTGCATCAACTTCCCAAGCTTTCCAGAAGCAGTGCATTGGACTACTTGTAGTCCAAGCCCCGAGCACCATTTGCACCAAAGATTGTAGGTCTACACTCCACAAGTCTTCCACGAGCCTGCTTCTAGCATTTCTGCTTGAGGCCCCTTCGCGATCCCTGGTCCTTCGACTGGTTGGTCCCCAGGAAGGTAGCTCTTCTGTTTCTTTGGCTTCCCTGGTTTCTTCAGATGTTCCCTGACTCCCCTCCAACGGGTGAGTCCTTCAGACCTTGATGGTCTGCACCGAAGCCAATCTTTGCTTTCTGCATGGGTTGCTGTTGCCAAGGCTTGTTGGGTCTAATCCGGAAACCGATTCTGCAGCACTCAACATCCTTTGTGGTACAGCTCGAATCCAGCTCCTGGTTGTCCTCGACGCCTCCTGGTCCTTGTGGATGAAGAGTCAAGCTTCACCTTCTTCACCTGACATCACCCAACATCGGTGGGCATCTGTTCATCGCCTTCCTGGTCACTGGCTAGTGACTCAGACTCTGTCCCCTCTGCTTCCAGCTTCCGGTGCTCCCGTGGGTGTTGACTTTAGAACCTCCTAGTTCTAAAGGGGTTTGCTCCAAGTCCTCTTCTAAGTGTTCTTAATCTGTAATTTCACAACCGCGACTTTCCCCCTAGAAGTTAATGGTGATTCGCTGCTGTGTTTAGACACTACACGCGTCCCCCGTGGGTCCCCTGTGTTACTACCTTGGGTGGTTCCTGGTGGCCCCAGCGGTTCTCAAGGCCTTGTATCTATGTCAGTCGTGGTTCTTATACCACTTTCTTAGTATATTTTTCTATTTTAAAAATAACTTTTAAATCTTGTGCTCTACTGCGCGCTTGCGCTGATAAATCTAGCGCTAGGCGCATTTCTTCGTTCCAGCCTGTTCTGGGGGGTTACTCTCAGCATAGTTTCTTATCTGCACTATAATTGTGTCCCCATCCCCACTTGAGGGAATTAGAGCGCTTCAGGGGCTTCTTGGGCTCTTGGGGAGGTTGCGCTGCGGTGTTTGGAGCCGCCATTTTGGGTGAGGGTACCAGGGTGTGCCGAATAGCAGGCGCCATCTTGGTTGGGGGGCTAGTGGTTTGACTGCAGGACTCGTCTGCCTGGAAAGGGCATAAAAACGGAACTTCCTTCACTATCAGGTCAGACTTACTTGACCTTTGCGCGCTGAGGCATTTGCTGCTCTATTTTGCTATTTTAAAAATAACTTTTAAATCTTGTGCTCTACTGCGCGCTTGCGCTGATAAATCTAGCGCTAGGCGCATTTCTTCGTTCCAGCCTGTTCTGGGGGGTTACTCTCAGCATAGTTTCTTACCTGCACTATAATTGTGTCCCCATCCCCACTTGAGGGAATTAGAGCGCTTCAGGGGCTTCTTGGGCTCTTGGGGAGGTCGCGCTGCGGTGTTTGGAGCCGCCATTTTGGGTGAGGGTACCAGGGTGTGCCGAATAGCAGGCGCCATCTTGGTTGGGGGGCTAGTGGTTTGACTGCAGGACTCGTGTGCTTACGGCAATTTAAGATGGTAGACTCTAAGGCGCGCAGCGGGCTCGCAGGCGGATCGCCGGAGGTTCGCCAGAGGTAAGCCCGTTTGTGCCCGTTCGCGCACAGGACGCGCCGGACGCCGGACTTTCTGCCTGCCAGGAGCGTACTGCCCCATATACTCCCGTGACGATCTCATACGCCTGAACACTGGCACTCTTTTAAACCGTGGGCATAGATCCATCGGTAGGCACCCAGATTCTATAACCTGCGGCCTGTTGAATGTGAGATCGCTCATTAAGCACTGTGAAGAGATTGCACTACTCATAGAGACCTATGATCTAGACGCACTCTTCATGACTGAGACCTGGACCACATCGGCTAGTGCGGTGGAATTGGGAACAGCCTGTACCCCGGGTTTTAAAATAATACACAATCCCAGAGTAGGGGCTAGAGGAGGCGGAACTGGACTAATCCTTAGAGAGACATTAAACTTCTCTCAGCCGAACATCAAGGCCATCGTTGGATGTGAGGTATTCGGCCTTTCCATCAAGGGTCCAGGAGGTGTGTTATACACGGGGCTGCTATGCTACAGACCCCCAGCAGGGACGCTATCCGCTGTGCCTGAGCTTATAGATTTAATCTACGACCTGTCTCATTCCCATACTAGGCTGGTGGTGCTAGGAGATTTTAATCTTTGGCCAAATGGTCCGACTAATTCCGCCTTTGTAGAGCTGGTCCAAGCCTGTCGTAATATTAAGCTTTCACAGCTAGTACTCTCGCAAACCCACTCCAAGGGTCATATCCTTGACCTGCTTCTTGCCGACGCAGGTCAAGTGTCTGTGCAGGACGTCATACCTCAGGGCTGGACTGACCATGCTCTCGTCCTTTTCTCCCTCCCCTGTCCAGTTGTCACGGCGGCGAAGGGCAGTTTGGGTGGTACTAGAATGGGTAGACAATGGTCTAGACTTCTTATGCAGCCCGCCCTGCCTAGTCTGCTGCCTGAAGGCTTCGCATTGGGAGAAACGGTGGACAGGAGTTATGAGACGTTTTGTCAGCAAATCTCGACCTCTCTGGACTCTCTGGCGCCGATGCGTAAAATCAGAGCTAGGACCAATCTGGCTATGCCATGGTACTCAGAGGAACTCCGACAGCTCAAGCTTCAGTGTAAACAGGCTGAGCGTGCTTGGAGGAAACGGTATCTGGAACCATGTAGAGCTCATTTTAAACAAGCTCTGGCGACCTATAAGGCCCAGATTAAGCTGGCCAAGGCCAGACACCTGGAAGAACTATTGCTGGCAGCTGCAAACAAGTGTACTAACTGTTTAGCGGATAGATGCACAGCTTTTGATTAAAAAAGTTGAAATGAGGATCAAAAGTCTCTTGTGGTTTTTATAGGTGCTCACCAAGGTGGCGTCGAGGGCCCAACGACGTCAGACTAGATACTGAAACGTGAGGCCAGAGGGTCTCTGGTCTCATCCCTTAGTTGGCACACAAACTGTTGTCCCTCCTTGAAAACAAGAAAGTGACTTCCATTCAATGTTCATTATAGTTCATATTTATTCCATATTGAAGTTCTTTTTTTTGCAAAACTCATTGATGGTTTTAAACAATCATTTGCAGCGTTAAACTTTTAAGCACTGTCTTTCAAGGCGTGTCCAATGCATTTCGGGCATTTTTGCTATGCCCTTCATCAGGGAATTGACACTAAAAACAACAATATACATATATATTAGAATCGTAATAAATGATATGTCAAGCATCATGTAAAATTAAACTTTCTACAAAACATATTGGTCGATGTCTATGAGTGATTAAAGGAAAGGATAAATCAAACGAACGATAAGCCATCTTATAACAATGCGTGTCCAAAAACATTCTACATGGCTACCTATATACATGGAGGTTTGGAAAACGACGTCTCACTTACGTGCTTCTTGTAAGCAATATGTGAAAATCTAAAAAGGAAAAGTACACGAAACGGTATTACACTCCGTGGTATAAAAAACCACGTTCTACTGTGTGCAGTGTATCGGGACGGTAAAAACTAACCTGAGCGGATACGTCAATGTGCTTAGGTCCGATGATTGTTTCTGAAAAAACGCCGGCGGAAAACCTTCGTTTGCCGCGTTTCTTAAATTCAAATGGGAGAGTGTCACAGGTGTGCTCGCGGTCTCATGAACAGAGTAAAGAGACTAGACTTAACAGTTTAAGCTGTTCGTAGCGGGGTTTTAGGTTAGAAGCTTCAAACCATTGTATTAACATTACCAAAAAACATGGTAATGTAGTGTATAAGATGCTAACGAAATATAAAATGTAATGTAAGTTTCAAAAAAAATTTAAAAGAACAATGAAAAAAATTTGGGCCATGTAAATCTAAACCTAACGTGGGATCGAACCCAGGTCTGTAAGGATGTAAGCGCAAACAACTAACCAGATGGCTACGTTAAACGGTGTTAAGAGTATGCTGTTTTTAGACAGTGTCAACATGCTAATGAACGGGAATACACACAATAACATCACAAACAGGTATTTAGAGCAATTAAATCATAAGTAACAGGAAAATTCAATTCTTTCATTGAGGCCCATTGGCTTCTGGGTCGATAATTTGTAAATCCAATAGTTCTCTCTTCGAAGCAGAAATTTGTTATTGTCTCTTCCTTCTTGTTTTGTGACTGTCTCAAGAATGATAAACTTGATTTGAGATACATTATGTTGAGCTTCAACGAAATGCGATGATAGAGCTGACTTGGAATTTTTGAGTCTGATATTAGACTTATGTTCCGTGAGTCGAACCTTCATGCGGCGCTCGGTTTTCCCCACGTAGAGCTTCCCACATGGGCATTTGATTCCGTATATTAAATTACTGGAGTCACAGGTGGCATTAACATGTAGTTTGATGGAGTTGCCATATCTCGGATGTTGGATTGAATTACCTTTTATAATATTATTGCAATTGCCGCAATTTAAACAGGGTCTAGTTCCATGGAATAAAGTGTTCTCTTTAGGTTTAAGTTGTACCATTTCACCTAAATTTTTGGCCCTAGTGTAGGCAAATATTGGTGATTGGTTAAAAGAGTTCCCAAAGTCTGGTTCTAAGTTCAGGATTGACCAATGTTTCATGATACTTTGTTTGAATTTCCTGCTTGAAGTCGAGTATTTAGAGACTACTACCGTCCGTGTTTGTTCAGGTTTGTAGGTTGGTGTTAATAACTTGTCTCTATCAGTCTCCACAATCCTCTTTTTCGTATCTTCTATTAAAGATTTGGGATAACCTCTGTTGGTGAACTTTTTGGACATTTCATTAAGTCTCACTGTCAAGGTAGTTGAATCTGACGAAATTCTTTTAACTCTCGCCATCTGAGAGTACGGTAAGTTCCGTATAAGGTTAGGTTCATGGAAGCTAGAATGTAATAGCATATTATTCCTGTCTGTAGGCTTCACGTACAGATCAGTGATGAAGCCTTGTGGAGTTGCACTAACTTTCACATCAAGAAAGTTAACCGAGGTATCTGAGATCTCCCAGGTTAATTGAAGTCGTTGATCAATGGTATTGAATTTGTTAAGTTGCAATCTTAGTGACTCTTCAGTGTCAGTCCAGACGATGAAGTAATCATCGATGTATCGAGTTATCATTTTGAGGTGTTTAGTCCAATCATTATTATTGAGAATGTGTTGTGTTTCATACCATTGCATAAAGATGTTCGCATATACAGGGGCTGCTGAATTGCCCATTGCCATCCCTGTAAGTTGTTGGTACCATTCGTCTTTCACTCTAAAATAGCTGTGGTACAAGGTGAAGTACATCAGTTCCATGAGGAACAGTTGAAAGTCTTGATCTAGATCGGTCTTCAAGAGAGCTGCTTCTATTGCTTCAATCCCCATGTCGTGTGGGATGCTGGTATACAGACTACAGACGTCTGCCGTACATAATATCAATTTCTCAGTTGGATCCACTGGTAATTTACGTAATTTAAGTAAAAAATCGGTTGTATCCTTGATATATGTTTGCATTTTTTGTACTGAGGGTTGTAAATATTTATCAATCAGTTGTCCTATGGGTTGATGCAAGCTGCCTATAGTGGAGACTATGGGTCTCATGGGTGGGTTTTTCAAATCCTTGTGTATCTTGGGTAGCATTCTTAAGGATGGACTTTTGGGGTTGACGGTCGTGAGAAAGTTTTTAGTTCTTTCTGTGATTGTACCATGTCGCAATGCTCGTTCAATGATGTTCCTCAAGGTAGTTGAATATTCCATGGTGGGGTTACAAGTTAGTTTGCTGTAAGTATTCAGGTCGCTGACGTGTTCCATTACTTTGGCATCATACATGTTAGTGTTCATGATAACGATTGCTCCCCCCTTGTCCGCTTTAGTACAAATGATTTGATCATTCTCTGCAAGTTTTTTCAAAGTATCAAGGTCTTTTTGGGTAATGTTTCTGGATTTTGGTTTGGTGTGTTTGAGTTTATTAAGATCTTGTTTAACTAAATTCTCAAATAAATCCAATGTCTTATGGCTCATTGGTGCTTGAAATGAGCTCTGTGGACGTAAGCCCAACAGTTGATCCTTATCTTGTAATGGACGTTCAGGTACGACGTTGTCGAAGAAATGTCTGAGTCTCAGTTTTCGCATGAGCTTGAAGAAGCTCACTTCAAGTTCCAGATGGTCCGTGGAAGTTGTGGGTACGAATGACGTACCTTTCTGTAATAATTCCAATTCGTAAACGTTAAGATTTTGGTCGCTAATGTTGATGACAAGTTGTTCTGAGGTTAAGTCTTTTTGGGTTTCTTCTCCTTCTCCTTGGTTGTGGCAGTCGTGCTGCGAGTATTTGGAGGATCCCTTTCCTTCTCTTTTTCCTTTTCTCTTCCCTCGCCGGGGTCTCCTCTTTGCGATTGGCCCTGTTCTAAAAAAGGGCTACTGTCGGGAGTCTTACTGGTAGTGGGTTCCACTGTGGAGGTTTGCTCTTGTGGTGTGCGTGTTGGTTGTTGCTTTCGTGAGTTTTGACTGAATTCACTCTCGGTGGATGAGGTGTCAGTATTCGAGTTGTAAGGACGATTTCTGCGTTTTTGAGCATAGATGTCAGCCCACGAATAGACCTCTCCCAGTCTGTAATCCAAGGTGTCCCGCTTGAACTTACGTATTTTTCGTTCATTGATCTCTCTAGAATGGCGGTCTAATTGCGTTTTGATATCCTCTAAGGTCGTTTTGAGATCATCTTCAGACATCAATGTGGAAAGTTCTGTGGACACTTCCTGAATTTCCGCCGACAATTCATCCAATATTGTGGACAATTCTTGGATGATAAGGAGAATTAAATCTAAAGAACACTTGTTCAAGATCTCATACCAGCGTTCTTGGAATTTTTTTGAGTGCTTGCATAGAGATGGTTTTAGTGCTATTCTTAGGCCATAGGCTTATCGTTCGTTTGATTTATCCTTTCCTTTAATCACTCATAGACATCGACCAATATGTTTTGTAGAAAGTTTAATTTTACATGATGCTTGACATATCATTTATTACGATTCTAATATATATGTATATTGTTGTTTTTAGTGTCAATTCCCTGATGAAGGGCATAGCAAAAATGCCCGAAATGCATTGGACACGCCTTGAAAGACAGTGCTTAAAAGTTTAACGCTGCAAATGATTGTTTAAAACCATCAATGAGTTTTGCAAAAAAAAGAACTTAAATATGGAATAAATATGAACTATAATGAACATTGAATGGAAGTCACTTTCTTGTTTTCAAGGAGGGACAACAGTTTGTGTGCCAACTAAGGGATGAGACCAGAGACCCTCTGGCCTCACGTTTCAGTAGCTGCAAACAAGTCTCAGGCCCTATTTAGGATCGTAAAAGATCTGGCCCATCCAGCTTGTACTAAAAACAACATACCTGCCTCCCAAGCTCTCTGTGACTCGTTGGCACAGGCCTTTGAGGACAAGATTGTTACCATCTTAAATAATCTTGCCTTGCCATCTGGTCAGACTGTGCATTATTCCAACTGTGCTGACAGTGTGGAGGAGGGCGCCAGGCTAGCGGAAGTGAACATCCTGCCCTTACCATCGTTCGAGGATTTCTGTGCATTGGCCGACGGTATATCTTCAGGCTCACCGTCTGACCCACTCCCACCAAAATTCTAGAAGTTGTTTCGGGAAGAGCTTTTTCCACCTCTTTTTTCCATCTGCTGCCAGTCCCTTAGTTCGGCGCGGGTCCCAGATAGCTGGAAACTGGCGGTTGTCTCTCCATTACTCAAGAAGGAAAATCTGGACCCCGCCTGTCCAGCTAACTACAGACCCATTTCTCTGTTGCCATTTCCTATTAAGATTCTTGAGAAATGGGCCACTAAACACCTCTCCAACTTTCTCGAGGTTAACAACTGCTTGGATTTGGCCCAGTTTGGCTTCAGACCAGCGCACGGGACAGAAGCGGCTTTGGTGACCGTTCTTGATGACCTGCGAACGCGGGCCGACCAGGGTCGAGCAGCCTTTCTAGTGCTGCTCGACATGTCGGCCGCGTTCGACACGGTCAGCCATACAATACTGATCAGGAGACTGGCGGAGGTCGGAGTATCTGGGTTGGCCCTTGAATGGCTGGTGTTGTATCTAGATCATAGACACCAGCTAGTGGCCATACCACCCTTTAAATCAAACACCAGAAGGGTTGGTCAGGGCGTACCTCAAGGGTCAGCCATCAGTCCCATTCTTTTCAATCTCTACCTCCGCCCCCTGATCATGTTGATTAAATCCTTTGGCATAACGGTCACCAACTACGCTGACGACACCCAGCTCATCTTTTGCCTCGAGGGCAAGGATGGGGTGTCTCAGGAGGCCTTTCATTGCTGTATGAACACCACGGCTGAATAGCTGGGCAATAACTCCCTGCAGTTCAACAGTGCAAAAACTGAGGTGCTGCACTGCTCCCTGGACCGTATCCCCAGACCACTTCCGCTGGATATCTGGCCCCCCGATTTCCGGGGCGCTAGTCTGCCCGCAAACTCGGTCCGTAATTTGGGGGTAATGTTCAGCGCTAGCCTGCAGCTTGATGCATCGGTGAATCGAACGGTGGCCACCTGTATGGCGTTGCTCTGCTCGCTGCGTAAGATTTTGCCCTTGCTCCCGACACAGGTAAGACCAGAGGTAGTGCGGAGCATAATTTTAAGTCGCATTGACTACTGCAACGCACTACTCTTGGGAGCTCCGGCTAATCTAGTCAGTAAACTACAGCGGGTGCAGAATTTTGCCGCCAAACTGGCCCTCTCACGTCGACGCCTGGATTCCTCTGCTAAGGCACTTAGGGACCTCCACTGGCTATCAGTTTCCCAGAGGATTGATTTTAAAGCACTGTGCCTGGTATTTAGGGCCCTACATGGGCAGGGTCCGCTCCCTTTGCGGGACCTCTTTTCTTGGTACACCCCTTCTAGACTGCTACGTTCAGCCTCATCTCATTTGGTGGTCGTACCTAAGATTCTGAGGTCCCGAACTGGCAGCCGGTCCTTTAGATTTACGGTTGCAAGATTGTGGAACTCCCTTCCTCTAGGTCTGAGGGGTCTGGAAAACTTTTATTCTTTTAAAAAAGCCCTGAAAACCCATTTGTTTCCTAGGGCAACGTAAATGTATCTGCTGCTGGAAAACATCATGTATGTGTAAGTGTCAGGACAGTCTAAGCGCCAGGATGCCCGTCCGGTGACAGAAATCGCGCTATATAAGTACATCTATACATACATACATACATACATATGGTTTGGTACGCCCCTAGGGCTCCACATATATTGTGCTAATTTACTGTGTGCTAGATAAGTTTACTGAATGTACTTTTGCCTCTAGCCTCTTAAAGAGACTAGGGGGATGTGTTTAGAATAAATACATATATTTTATATATATACCTGGTGTGGTCCTCCTTTCATTTGGCCATTCATGAGATTATAGACTGGTAAAACAAGCAGCTTTACATTCCTTCAAGACTTAGCCTGAAGGCTGCTCTCCACAGCTACCATTACGATAGCTTTCTGTATAGGTTGTCTTTAAACCTACCATCAATAAGGGTGGTTTGGACTGGTGCAAGGTGCCCACTAGAATAGTGGACAGCCTATGCTAAGCCAACTTCTCACACACGGCATATCCATTTCCACCACTGGCAAAAAGCATGTGCACGAATGCCCTTCTGGAGCTGCCATACTGCCCTAAAAGTCTGTCCGACCCTGGCACCCCAGAGAAAAGCAAAGTATTATTTGATGGCGACCACAATCTTTAATATGTTACAAGTTCCGTTTGCATATCTTACCTGCCTGTTGCCGCAAAAAATGTCTGCTTCGTATGAGTGCACGTAAATCAGAGCCACTTCTCCCAGCTTTGTACGTAGAGGCAGCATTTCCTCCTCCAATCACCTTCTCTCTGTAATAGAGCAGCTTCCTACGAGCTGCTAAGCTGTATGAGCTGTGTGTTTTTTCTTGTGTACTTCGCATGTATCACTTGTGTTGCACAAAATATTACTTTTGATAAGCGGGCTGAATGTAATAATTGAGTAGACACTACTATAGTGCAATATTTTTGATAGCTTACAAAGCGATGGAAACAGAATCTAAGCAAACAGTGGACTTCTTGAACTAGCTTTGTAATAATAATGTTCACGAATTAGGTAAAAATTATTTAAAGGGGACAAAACCTTCGAGTTTGAGTAAGAATGCAAATGAACACAGGCACAGGGAATTAGTAGAAGTGTTTAATTGTAATGCATTTAGGGTGGCAGGCCGTAGAGCCTTTGCATAATAGCTTCCACTCAGCCGTTGCCCGTGGAGGGAGTTGCGGTGGGGCAGAGAGGCGGGGCGGGGGAGGGGCAGGGTGAGGGGTGCTAAAAACCAGAATATGGATAATTGGAGGTAAGTAAACAATTTAATTAATAAAACGAATTTTGTAGTGCGCGCTGCATCGTATTTTGCGATGCAGGACACGCTACGAAATTCGTTTTATTTATTAAATTGTTTACTTACCTCCAATTATCCTTATGCGGGTTTTTAGCACCCCTCACCCTGCCCCTCGGCTGCTTCAACTCAACATTCCAAACAAAAGCTGGCATACAAATTGGCCTTTTAGACAATTGTGCACGACTGTGCTTATCACTCTGGTACTGTTTCTCACACAATAAAAGTTTATAATTCCCTCTTGTATGTAAGTTCTTCTTTGTGACTGTTCCTAGACCTGTGCGTTTTTGCTTGCATCACTATGCTACTATCACTGAAATTGTGATAGTTGGGTATTGTCACTGGACGTCATAATTTAATGTCTGTCAGGGGGCCGTAGAGGTTCTCGCTGCTCAAATGGGAGTAATTTCTGAAATGTACATGTTTTTCATGTCTTCATTGCTTAACTTTGCGCGCCAAAACGTGTCCCTCATTGTCATTGAAGTGCTGCTCATTAATTACACTAAAATTATGAAAATGTCACACATAGCAATCTGAAACCTTGCCAGCTATGTGCTTGAACTAAAGTAAGTAGATATACAAGCACAGCTCACGATGTAAGTGGCACAAAGGCATACATGGTTTTTCTCAGACACACAATAATATGCTCACATACCACAGACATATTAGCGAACATAAACTTGAAAAACATTTCAATGAAGATTTTACTGTAGATCACTTTGTAATCGTGCTTCTTAAAAAAAAACTCTGCATTCGGGAACGTAATAAGCAGTTGGAGATGGCCAAGAAAAGAATTGTAATACGAGCTAATTTCAACACCGTGAATTATTTCCTCTTCTGTCTCCAAGACGTAAATTAGCGAACATAAACTTGAAAAACATTTCAATGAAGATTTTACTGTAAATCACTTTGTAATCGTGCTTCTTAAAAAAAACTCTGCATTCGGGAACGTAATAAGCAGTTGGAGATGGCCAAGAAAAGAATTGTAATACGAGCTAATTTCAACACCGTGAATTATTTCCTCTTCTGTCTCCAAGACGTAAGGGATTCAATGGCTGTATGCGTGCATTTACATCAGCAGCTCTGCTCGGCGCACTGCTCGTTTTGCCTGCCTGAGCCGAGATTCGTCTCTCCTGGGGTGGGCGGGGCTACTGGGGGCTCGTCCGAGCTCTCCAATAGGCAGGACGTCCGGAAACTGCCGAAGAGAAGGGGATACTCGATCCCGAGGGGATACCAGATATTACACAACACCGGCAAGCAAGGTGTGGGGGGAAGGGTCGAGCGGGCGGAGGGGGAGACAGTATTAAAATAAAAAACGTACCTTCCTCTACCTCTGGATCAGCAGCCCCGCCACCTCTGCTCCTGCCTGCCGCTGCTCCTGGCCGTGTTTTTCCTCGGCAGCCTCCCTCCTCTCCCTTCAGCCTCCCCTCAGGAAATCACAATGCTGCAATGGCAGCGTTGTGATTGGTGAGGCACAGCACCGAGCGCCCCAGCCAGGCCATTTTCTCTTTGTAAGCTGCATAATGCAGCCTACATAGAGAAAAAGGGGGAGTGCGCATGACTGTTTTGTTCGGCCCTGGGGCCGACCAAACAGTCAGCACCCACAACAGTGGGCTAGCCACTCCCCCCTGCCCGCGAGCAGCACTGCCCACCCGCCCTCCCACAACCAGGCACTCCAGGCACTTCTGCGTTCTCGCAGTGCGAGAAGCAGAAACATAAAATGGTAGATTTACCATTTTATGTTCATGCATTCTCTCACTGCAAAAAAGCAGTGGGCCGACACCCCCATGGAGGAGCCGCCACTGCCACTTCCTCTGAGTAAACCAAAAAATTTAAAAACAATGATCCAATTTGAGTTTTAAATTTCACTGAACAATTCACTTGGATAAAAAAGCTAACACAACGTTACTTTAATTTAATCTATCAATGTCAGCATTAAAGAAATGAAGCTTGGTCATGTTTTTTTTTTTTTTTTTTTTGCAGAGTTTTATATAGCGCGAACTGACCCGAACCGAATCAGGTATCAGAGCGCTTCACATATTTTTCTAGTTCCGTTACATTTTTACGTTTTCCAGTTACTTTCATTTTAGGCACGGTGAGATTCAGTGATCTGCCCAGAATCACAGGAGGTTTTGGCGTCGTTACCGAGACTCGAAGCCAGGTCCTCCAGGTCCGAGGTCGAGCGCCCTGCCCTAGCCGTTAGGCCAACTCCTCCCCTTGTTGCTGCATGTTTATCCCTGAACAGGCATCTCAATTTGTGTGAGGTCGCTTAATGGCATAATCTTAGTTTTAAAGTATATTTTTTATTACATGACATTTCTGAGAATATGCCAAATTACATCGGTGTAACGAAAATTACACTCATGGCAAATGGTTACCATATACCTTCAGAGTAGCCCGTAGTTTTGGGCTCCTCTTGATGCAATGGGATTTCCTCACATCAACTGGAATCTCAATTAAAAATGGTAACTATGTCAAAGTGTTACTTGATGTTCTTATGCTATATTTCAAAATACAAAGCAATAAAAATCCCTAAGTGAATTAAAAAAATAGTTCCATTTAAAAAACAAAATCCAATTGGAGGATCCAGCGATATACATGTTTAAAGTTTAAATAGAAATGGCCTACTCTGTCTAAATCATTGCTATACTCCTCCGATGGCCCAACAGGGTATGAGCCATCTGAGGTTAGCTAGCTCACTACACACCAAATTGAGAGTGCGTGATCAGATGGCTTTATTTTGTTTTGCTGTCAGTCACCTCCAGGTAAAGGCTGGTGGCAAGGGACAATAAAAAACATTGTAATGGTCCCCACATCATGGGAGAAAACTCCTATAGTGCAGGGGTCATTAGGTTTTCCTTTCTCAAATGCAAATTCCTGCTCTGAGAGTACGTTTCCCAGTTAGATTAAAGCCTACCCATGCTCCTATACTGAAAAAACTTACAGTTGCAATAAGGGTGTTTGGGAATTTTGTTCCTAGGTTAGGGTTTAACTGTCGAATGGAAGTGAGAAAGGCACTCACTCTGAGTCCACTGCAATGGAAGAGCTGTTCAAGGTTCTAGGGATCAAACACTTCCACAGTACTTAGCACCCTAATTCTTCAAGGTAAGTAGGGCATTGAAACTTCGTTCTGGAAAACAAATTGCTAAGATTTGTGCTGAAACAGGTCTCAGACCCTTCCTTTATCGTGGTGGTCATTCAGAGCCACCTTAGCCAAGAGACATATGTAATTGTAGATAGCCATCTTGTGCTGTTTTTGTCAAATACCGTCTCACCTGCATCCTTGAGTCTACATCATTGAAAGCACTGTATGCATTGTCTCTACAGTTTATGTTCTCAGGTCCACATTGTCTTATTACTTGTCTCTCCGACTGAAGCGTGTCACAATCTGGAATAAGGAAATTCAGTCAATATGTAAGTCTCCCAATTGAAATGTACCCGTCAGCCCCTTGACATGATCTTTTACAAATCTCACTCATCAAGGAAACTTCTTGAAAGAGCTGTGGAATGCAAGTCTGGACGTAAGTCAACCACTGCAATACAACTACCAATCTCAAAAATTCCAATCCTATTGCTGCCTCTGAGTGTCAGGTCCCAGTGGGGGGTGAAGGTTTCTGCCCCAAGATTTCGTTGTCAGATCAAATCTGGTTCCAACCACTTGCTCTCTGCTTGCTTGTGGAGGCAGATGGTTGCTCAATCGAGATGCAGAAATACCCTTCCTGATGGTGCCACGGACGATGGGCTTTAACGTTCTAGTCTTCTGTTGCGGCCATTTTGTGCGCTCGTGCCTTTTCCTCAGCGCACTTCAACTGTCGTATTCCTGCGGAATGGACGCATCCGTGAGAGCGCGTCTTTTCGAGTTTAGTTTTCTGTCTGCTCACAGTCAGGTTTAGTCTTATTCCATCCCTCAGAAGTTCGTGCGCTATTCTAATGAGCGCTTCCCTGCCCTCCCGTTCCAGATATCCCGCTTCTGCAGTGACGCAGTTTTCTCGCCACAAGGTTCTGGTAGGACGCTTCTTCTTTTGGTACTGTTCTTAGTTGGAGGGAGGTAAGAATTTGATTCTGCGTTGTATTCCTAATCTGAATCCTGTACTAAGCCTTCGGTGCGAGAGTCATTCCTGGCGCACTGAACTATTGTGAATTGGTGAATCTCCTGAGGCACATGATTGACAGCATAGACTTCTGAACTATCCAGTGTCTGTCAGTCAGCTGCATACTAAAGATATAAGACTTATGAACTAGAGACTCAGTGAGGAGTTGTGCAAGCAGCTATTGTTCTTCATCCTTCCGGAGCCTAGAAGACAACAAGTATAGTGTTGTATATGTTGATATGCATATTAATTATACATAGTTATACCACCGTGAAATGACAGCAATTGTTGAAAACTACCAGAACAGTCTGACGAACTCAATCTGGATTTATTTCTTTTCATCTGGATTTCTAAACCTTCCAGACTCGTTTATAGAGAGAGGCAATTGTCCACACACATTCAGGTACTAAAGATTAGATTTATGGGAGAGAGAGTCAGGAGATAGTGCCCGAGTGTAGTGGGAAACTGTATTAATGTTTTGCTTACTTTTACAGGAGATGCCTTTCCTGAAGTAGAAGTAACCGAAGACCTTTGTGTGGTAGTCTCTCTGTGCGTTATCCACTTCCCCTTTCCCTTTCATTCCTGGGCTCAGAGTTCTCTGGGTACAGGGGTGTAGGGGAGCTGGGAAATTATCCTCTAGCAAGAACCCTCTGGCCACCTGCTCCCACGGATTCGAAGGATTACAGGTACGCTCTCTGACAGATTGAAGTGCCTCAAAACATTTCTTTCCGTCTGGGCAGGATGGCAGAGGGTTTAGATGTGAAGGCTTTGGCAACCATCCTTCAGGATTTGCAAAAGCAGCTTAGTGAAACTCAGGAAGAGGTTAGGAAGTCCAATCGGGAGGCTAACTATCTTAGGCAGCGGGTAGAAGAGCTTTCAGTGAGTCCCAGTCCTAATTTTGGAGGGTTAAAGTCTCCAACCTTTGCTCCAACCTCTTCGTCATCTTCTGCGTTAACCACGCAGGTTGTCCATGCAATGTCCCCAACCATTCCCTTGGCCCCTCCAGAAAGATTTCAAGGGGATCCACATAAGGCTCAAATCTTTTTGACCCAGTGTTCCTTGCATTTCCTCTGTAAGCCCATTTTATTTAAAGAGGATCAGTCAAAAGTGGCGTTTGTGCTGTCCTATCTTAGTGGAGATGCTGCTGCTTGGTCATTGCCATTGGTCTCCTCTAATGATCCGGTGTTATATAAATTTGAAGATTTCAAGGCAGAGTTTCTTCGAATTTTTGATCGTCGAACTATTTCACAGACTACAGATAATGAATTATTGGATCTGAAACAGGGAAACAGAGAATTGGTGGCGTATTTGGCACAATACAATAAGTTAATTGTGGAAACAAGCTGGCCTGCAGAAAAAAGAGCGGCAATCTTTTATAGAGGTTTAAGGGATGAGTTAAAGGATGGGCTGTCTCAAATTCCAAGAAGACCTACAGATGTCTCTGAATTAATCGACTTGGTCCTTCAAATTGATCAAAGGCAAGCTGAACGTCGGAGTGAGAAGCGAAGGGATGTAAAACCCTTTCCACCGCGTTTTGATCGAGTTCGTTCTGAATCCACAAAGAATAGTGAAGTTCCAACCATTGAAGAACCCATGCAGATTGGGGCGGTTCGTGGCCCTTTGTCTCCTGAGGAGTGAGAAAAAAGACGCCTCGGAAAATTGTGCATGTACTGTGGTCAGTCAGGTCACTTTGTCAAAGAATGCATGAAGAAACCAAAGACCAATTCATGGGTAAAAGACAAGCTCCACCAGTAGACGGAGTTGCACTGGTGGGAGCAGCCCCTGAGACAACTCCCAAGACTCAGCTACTAGCAAATGAATGGCAGGCGGTGGCGCCACATTTGATCTTGTCATGTACGATTTGGTTTGGAAAGAGACGGAAGGAAAAAGTGTCTGTAATGTTGGATTCCGGTGCCACTGGAAATTTTTGTGATTTACAATTCGCGAAACAGGTGGGAATCCAGTTTGAGAAGAAACTAAAGCCAGAACCAGTGCGAGCTGTGGATGGCACAGAGTTATCATCAGGTCCTATCGTGTTTGATACCGAGGTCATTACAGTCGTAGGTCCCGAGGAACATCGGAGTTTGGTCAGCTTCAACCTCATTGACGCTCCTCAGTTTCAAATGATTTTGGGGCTGCCCTGGCTCACTGAGCATAATCCAAGGATCGATTGGGCCAAACGCACTGTAGCGATGACTTCCGAATTTTGTACAGAGCATTGTTTTCATGCTCCAGTGGAGACTTCGCTGACTACAATGTCGTCAAATTTGGCCAATCATATGCCAATGGTTTGTGTGGTGGAAACTCCAGAGATCCCGGAGGTATATCTCGACTTGAAGGAGGTCTTCAACGAAAAAGAAGCTAAGAAATTACCTCCTCATCGGGAATATGATTGCCGTATTGAGTTGGAGCCTGGAGCAACTTTACCATGTAGTCGCATCTATGCATTATCAGAACCCGAGAATCAACATCTCAAGGAGTATATTGAACATAATTTGGAGAGTGGTTTTATTCGACCCTCTCAGTCGCCAGTTTCTTCCCCCCTCTTTTTCATTCCTAAGAAGGATGGAACGTTGAGGACTTGCATTGACTATCGTGCTTTAAATTTGGTCACCAAAAAGAATCGCTATCCATTGCCTCTCATTTCGGAGCTTCTAGATCAAGTAAAGAGTGCCAGAATCTACACCAAATTGGATTTAAGGGGAGCGTACCATTTGGTACGAATGGCGGAAGGTGAGGAATGGAAGACGGCGTTTCGCACTCGTTTGGGTCTGTTTGAGTATCAAGTCATGCCCTTTGGATTATGCAACGCTCCGGCAGCCTTCCAGCATTTTGTAAATGATCTTTTGAGAGAGTTTTTGGATCGCTTTGCAGTGGTCTATATTGATGACATACTCATTTTTTCAAACAATCTTGAAGAACATGTAAAACATGTTCGTGTCATCTTAGAACGTCTGCTGAAGAATCAGTTGTATGTGAAACTGGAGAAATGTGTTTTTCATTCAGCAAAGGTGGAATTTTTGGGTTTCATCCTTTCTCCCGAAGGTGTCAACATGGATAATTCAAAATTGGAAGCTATTAGGGCCTGGCCTGCTCCTCGCTCTATCAAAGAAATGCAGAGTTTTTTGGGATTCGCCAATTTTTATCGGCGTTTCATTCAGAACTTCTCTGAGAAGGTCAGCCCAATTACTCGACTTTTAAAGAAGAATGAGCGTTTCGTTTAAGGAAAAGAACCTGAAGAGGCCTTTCAACAGCTAAAGGAAGCCTTTGTATCAGCACCCATTTTGCAACACCCCGATTTGAAGGAACCCTTTTATGTGGAAGCGGATGCTTCCAATTTTGCTATTGGGGGAATTTTATCTCAGCGTCAGAAACAAACGGGTCAATTACATCCAGTGGCCTATCACTCTCGGAAGCTTTCGACTGCTGAAATAAATTACCCCATTTCTGACAAAGAACTTCTGGCAGTCAAAGAAGCCTTTAAGATTTGGAGACATTACCTGCTTGGAGCGCAACATGTCTTTACTGTGTTCACTGATCATCGCAATTTGCAATTTTTAAAGTCTGTCAGAACCCTCTCCCCTCGTCAGTTGAGATGGTCCCTGTTTTTCGCAGACTTTGACTTTGTGCTGACATACAAGCCGGGATCAGCCAACGGAAAGGCAGATGCCCTTTCTCGTCTAAGTCTGGGAGATGTCACCGACAAGCAAGAGGAAGGCTTTATCATTCCACAGAATAAGATTGTAGCTGTTATTGCGGAGGATGAGTTGGAAAAGCAGGTGCGAGAGGCTTTCCAAGAAAAAGAATTCGCCAATTGGATATCAGAAGGTCCTGAAAGAGAACTTAAGGATGGGAAACCATACTTTCAAGGGAAACTGTTTGTTCCAGTTGAAAACTTGCAGTTAGTAATCATCCAACAGTTTCATGACCATCCACTGGCCGGTCATAAAGGAGCAGCCAAGACGCTGGAACTGGTGAAGAGGAGTTATTTTTGGCCAGGCATGGAGGCACAGGTTAGGCAGCACATCGCCACTTGTGAACAGTGTATTAAGGGGAAGAGTTCTAGACAGCCACCTCAAGGGTTACTTAGGCCCCTGCCCGTAGCACCTTCTCCCTGGCATACCATTTCCATGGATTTTATTGTGGAGTTACCTTCTAGTCAAGGTTATTCTGTAATCTGGGTGGTCGTTGACCTGTTCACTAAAATGAGTCACTTTGTTCCTCTAAAAGGTCTTCCAACAGCTTCCCAACTGGCAGAATTGTTGGTTCAACATATTGTGCGCCTGCATGGAATCCCTAAGATAGTGAATTCTGATCGGGGTCCACAGTTTGTTTCCCGATTTTGGAGATCTTTTTTGAAAGGTTTGGGTGTGGATTCTCGTCTGTCCACCAGTTTCCATCCTGAGACAGATGGACAGACAGAGAGGGTGAACCAGGATTTGGAACAGTATCTTCGTTTGTATTTGATGGATCAAGAGGGAGAATGGCCCTCTCTATTAAGTACGGCGGAGTTTGCTTACAATAATTCAGTCCATTCTGCCACCGGTTACTCCCCATTCTTCCTAAATTCTGATAGACATCCAAACATGTTAGTGGGTAGAGTTGAGGTAGAGGTTCCAGCGGCAGAAGAGGTAATCCAAGATTTACATAAGGCCTTTCAGTCAGCATCTGAGAATCTAGTTAAGGCAAAACAGAGCTATAAGAAGCAAGCAGACAAAAAGCGTAGGGAGAGTCCAGAATTTGAGGCAGGAGATTTGGTTTGGGTTTCCACTCGACATATGCGGTTGAGGGGGAACAGGAAGTTTCAGCCTCGATTTGTGGGTCCTTATCCAGTTGTGGACATGGTCAATCCAGTCAGTGTTAGGTTGGCCCTTCCTAAGTCAATGAAGATTCATCCTACCTTCCATGTTTCTTTGATTAAGCGAAATCCCCCAAATTTTCGATGTTCCCATCCTCCTGCTTCAATCCAAATTGATTCTGCCGAGGAGTTTGAGGTCAAGAGAATTTTGGACTCCAAACTGAGAAAAAACACTTTGTTCTACCTTGTAGATTGGAAGGGTTTCGGACCTGAAGATCGTTCATGGGAACCAAGCAAGAATGTTCACGCCCCGCGGTTGGTAGCTGAGTTTCACAAGACTCACCCTCAAAAGCCTAGAGAGGGGGCTTTAGTGGGGGGTACTGTCAGGTCCCAGTGGGGGGTGAAGGTTTCTGCCCCAAGATTTCGTTGTCAGATCAAATCTGGTTCCAACCACTTGCTCTCTGCTTGCTTGTGGAGGCAGATGGTTGCTCAATCGAGATGCAGAAATACCCTTCCTGATGGTGCCACGGACGATGGGCTTTAACGTTCTAGTCTTCTGTTGCGGCCATTTTGTGCGCTCGTGCCTTTTCCTCAGCGCACTTCAACGGTCGTATTCCTGCGGAATGGACGCATCCGTGAGAGCGCGTCTTTTCGAGTTTAGTTTTCTGTCTGCTCACAGTCAGGTTTAGTCTTATTCCATCCCTCAGAAGTTCGTGCGCTATTCTAATGAGCGCTTCCCTGCCCTCCCGTTCCAGATATCCCGCTTCTGCAGTGACGCAGTTTTCTCGCCACAAGGTCCTGGTAGGACGCTTCTTCTTTTGGAACTGTTCTTAGTTGGAGGGAGGTAAGAATTTGATTCTGCGTTGTATTCCTAATCTGAATCCTGTACTAAGCCTTCGGTGCGAGAGTCATTCCTGGCGCACTGAACTATTGTGAATTGGTGAATCTCCTGAGGCACATGATTGACAGCATAGACTTCTGAACTATCCAGTGTCTGTCAGTCAGCTGCATACTAAAGATATAAGACTTATGAACTAGAGACTCAGTGAGGAGTTGTGCAAGCAGCTATTGTTCTTCATCCTTCCGGAGCCTAGAAGACAACAAGTATAGTGTTGTATATGTTGATATGCATATTAATTATACATAGTTATACCACCGTGAAATGACAGCAATTGTTGAAAACTACCAGAACAGTCTGACGAACTCAATCTGGATTTATTTCTTTTCATCTGGATTTCTAAACCTTCCAGACTCGTTTATAGAGAGAGGCAATTGTCCACACACATTCAGGTACTAAAGATTAGATTTATGGGAGAGAGAGTCAGGAGATAGTGCCCGAGTGTAGTGGGGAACTGTATTAATGTTTTGCTTACTTTTACAGGAGATGCCTTTCCTGAAGTAGAAGTAACCGAAGACCTTTGTGTGGTAGTCTCTCTGTGCGTTATCCACTTCCCCTTTCCCTTTCATTCCTGGGCTCAGAGTTCTCTGGGTACAGGGGTGTAGGGGAGCTGGGAAAATATCCTCTAGCAAGAACCCTCTGGCCACCTGCTCCCACGGATTCGAAGGATTACAGGTACGCTCTCTGACACTGAGCTTGTTAATCAAGTCTCTCCAGTGCATCGTGTTCCTGCTCAAATAAACCATTGTACTTCATCAGCTCAGGAAGGAGCGTCTGCTGCTAACTTTCCTCATCCTTACAAGAGAATGCAGTCCTTTTCCTTACCCTGATACCACCTCTGGGCTAGGTAGTTGGAAGCCACCTAGTTACTTGATTCCTCAACGGTTCTAGCATGCCTTCTTTGCAGCAAGCATTGTTGTCTGGTTTACTCGGTGGGCCTGCTTAGTGACACCAGTTGGTGGGCACCTGGAAAGCAACAGTATGTTTTCTGCCACCCACACTTGAAATCAACAATCTTTGTACAGAGAGAAAAACATTTTGCAATTTCGAGAGCAATACTGGCAACTGCGGTAATCCTTCTTTTTGATGTATTTGGCCCCATCGGCTCTCTAATGTTCTAGGGACACGTGATTGGTCTCAGTTCACTTTGCTCAAGAAGAACATTGCATCCAATACCCCTACAGAAGCAGTTCAATGTAGAACGTGAAAATTCTTTTATGCCTGCTCAGTGGCGGCTCCTTCATGGGAGTGTGGGGGTGTCGCCCCACTGCTTTTTCACAATGGGAGAAGGCAGAAACATAAAATGGTAAAACTACCATTTTATGTTTCTGCTTTTCACACTCTGAGAAAGCAGAAGTGCCTGAGTGCCTGGTTGCTGCAGGGCGGGTGGTCAGTGCTGCTCGTAGGTGGGGGGGAGTGGCTTGCCCACTGTTGTGGGTGCTGACTGTTTGGTCAGCCCCAGGGCCGAACAAAGCAGTCATGCGCAGTCCCCCTGTTTCTCTATGTAGTCTGCATGATGCAGCCTACAAAGAGAAAATGGCGATACAAAAGGGGATGATGGATGGAGCGTTTGAACAAATCAAACAACACTCACCCCCAGTCAACTGATCTGGGTTTAATCCATCACCATTCTTTAGTTCACTCAGCCACCCCAATTCAGACATGGCTATATGCAAATCAGTCTGACCCTGTGCCTCATGGGAACAGTCCAGCCCGAACTGCCAAGCCATGTCTTCCCTGGACCGGAAACAAGCATAGCATAGGTTAAAAAACGTATCTTTTTACTCGGGAGAACAAGGGGAACGCTGGGTGGTAGGACATTTTTGCCGGCATGGAGATCCCACGCAAAAAAGTTTGGAAAAGTGATATTATTAACTAATTTTAAGGTTTGCAAGGAATTCTGGGTAGGAAAACATTGGGGGACCCACACATGCCATACCTCCCTGGACTCCCCCAGGTGTCTAGTTTTCTGAACTGTTTGGGTTTGGTAGTTTCCTAAGATGGCCGCCGAGCCCCGGGCCAAAAACTCAGGTGCCCCCCCCAAAAATCAATGTAGTTTTACTATAGGGTATTTTAAATTCTCCACCGTACGATTTGGACCTTTTCCTGTTGCAGGTACTATGCCTACCCACGCAAGTGAGGTACCATTTTTTGGGGAAAACCTGGGGGAACGCTGGGTGGGTGGAAACTTGTTGATCCACGCAGATTCCGGAACTTTCCACCACAGAAATGTGAGGAAAATGAATTTTTTTGTCAATTTCTTAGCTTTGCAAGGGATTCTGGGTAACAGAACCTGGTGGTAGGCAGTCGAGTCAGCCCATCCTGAATTCCCTGGGTGTCTAGTTTTCAAAAATGTATAGGTTTCCTAGGTTTCCCTAGGTGCCGGCGGAGCTAGGGTTCAAAAACAAAAGGTAGTCTATTTCCCCAAAAAGGGCACGATTTCACTGCGAAATTGAGGTGCGACCACGTTGCGTTTTGCGCTGTTTCCTGATGCAGGCACTAGGCAGACCCAGGCAAGTGAGGTACCATTTTTTTTGGGAGACCCGGGGGAACGCTGGGTGGGTGGAAATTTGTTGATCCATGCAGATTCCAGAACTTTCCACCACAGAAGTGTGAGGAAAATGCATTTTTTTTGTCAATTACTTAGATTTGCAAGGGATTCTGGGTAACAGAACCTGGTGGTAGGCAGTCACGTCACCCCATCCTAAATTCCCCTGGGTGTCTACTTTTCAAAAATGTATAGGTTTGCTAGGTTTCCCTAGGTGCCGGCAGAGCTAGGGTCCAAAAACTACAGCTAGGCACTTTGCCATTAAAGGGTCACTTTGTAACTGCAAAATTGAGGTGTGACCATGTTGCATTTTGTGCCGTTTCCTGTCGCAGGCACAAGGCCGACCCACACAAGTGAGGTACCGTTTTTATCGGGAGACTTAGGGTAATTCAGATTTGTAAATCAACTGTTATTACCAATTGAGTTTTCATGCATTTCTCCCTTCCCAATGAAAGACATTGTGTAAAAAAAAATCTTTTTAAAAAATGACCAATAATTTTCATGCTAGTATGAGTATTCCCAATTTTGAAAATGTGCAATTATATACTATTTCTAAACTCTATAATTTGTACCCAATTCATAAATACATTGGTGTCTTTCATACAGATTTTTCCATGTATACATTTTCCATGACAAAGTGCTCTATACCCAGTAAATAAAAAAATACCATTGCAAGTTGCTGCTCAGTTTTTGGATCTGAGTTCGTCGGGTTCTTGGTGAAACTACAAGTCCTATATATCCCCACTACCAGGAAGGTCTAACGGATGTAACAGTATATTGCTTTCCAAGAGCTGTCAAAATTACAAATAGTTATAGGTGAAAACGTTGAGACAAAAGGCTGTTTTTTTCAACAAATGTTCAATTATTCCAATATTTAACTGTTAGTTTCTATAAAGAAACCTTCATGGATTTAGACAAATAACCCCTTTCTGAATTCAGAATTTTGTCTACTTTTCGAAAATGTATAGCTGTCTAGGATCCATTATTGCTTTCAAACTCATTTCTACCATTAACTGGAAGGAGTTGGAAAGCTCTAAAAATAGCAAAAATAGGCTATGTCCCAGAAAAATGCCAAAACTGTGTGAAAAATGTTGGTTCTCTGACAAAAGACTGTCATTACCTAAAAGCTGAGAAAATTGAGATTTCAGCCCCATAAACCCTTTTTTGATAACATTTTCAGGGAAAAACCCAGAGGCTTTCATTTGCAGCCCGTTTTTCCCATTTTTCTGAAAAAAAACATTTCACTATATTTTGGTTAATTTCTGGGACCCCTCCAATGGAATCCACAAACCCTGGACACCTTTAGAATCCACATGATGTTGGAAGAAAAGGATGCAAATTTGGGGTGGATACCTTATGTGGTCAAAAAGTTACAGGGGCCTAAGCGCGCACTACCCCAAATTGCCAATAAAAGGTTTAGCACAGGAGGGGAAAAGGCCTAGCAGCGAAGGGGTTAAACACCGTTTGTTTTTTTTAGTTTGTTTCCTGCTCATGTTCTGAACTCTGCTTGCACTCTATATGCCTGTCGACTGTATTATTTTCCTACAAGCTCTAATGTTTTGTTGTATTACTTTCCTGCTTGTTTTGCAAGTTGTGTTTCATATTTTGTACTATGGCACTCACGCTTCCTATTTCACCATCATGCCGCATGCCTTTCTTTTCTTCAGCAACGCACCCTCTCGTTTTTTACCTCCTATCAGTGCTTGCACCGCCCCTGCCAGCCCCAATGATCTTGTTGCCTCTTCCTGGGTCCCACTTTGAGATCGCGCTGGTGAAATGAAACTCAGGCACCAGTTGAAGTCAAGAATGTCTTTATTCTTCTAATGTTGATCCCTATCTGCTGTTACTCCCCGGCTCCTCCCCTTCTTCTTCCTGCCATGCCTGACCCTGACATCACAGGCGGGTCAGGAACGGCGATACAACATCTCCCCCATTTTTATTTTAAGTGTCCCAAGTTGACTTTTTTTGGAGTTCTCCAATGAGCTGGGTGGGTCTCCAGATAATTCTCTGTGGTCGGCGAGAGAGGTGCCCCTCACCATGCATCGGGGTTCTTCTTCATCGTCCACCTCTTGGCTTGATTCAACCATGTCCCAATCAGGTTTTTCTGCTTGAGTGTAAACTGGCAAATTACATTTCTTGAAGTGTGACATGTTTCTTGTTTTATCCTCTTAGTTCCAGAAGTGACTGTGATTATAGTTCCTTTCCGCCTCGTTGCTTGTAACGGGTGAGCAAAGTATCGACTGTCGGCCTTGGTTTTTCGCTCCTGCCTTACTAGCCCCCAGTCTCCTTCTTGGATGTCAGATGTCTTGGCATGTTGACGGTTATCAGCATACTCTTTCATCTTTGATTTCTTGGTCCTGTCAAGATTGACTGGTGTCTCAGGGTCCGGGGATCTGGACTGCAAAGGCAGCGTCTGCAGTTGGTATCCTGGTGAATGGGGTTCTTCCGAGCATCAAAGTGGTGGGGCATCTATTGGTGGTGCTGTGTGGTCCTGTACACTTGTCAGACCCTCCAGCATTTCGCGATTTCGCGATTCACGAAAAAATCGCCAAATCTGCTGGCAATCGCGATGGCCGCGATATTTACCAAACCGGCCGCAAAAAAAGGTCTCCCGGCAGGTCAAAAAAAATCAAGCATTTTTATTGGCTGTAAGCGCCTACATCACCAGTCCAAAACATTCCCACAGTAGGCATCAGGCAAAGTCTGAGTGGTTGTCACACGCCTCCCAGCTTTCCCACACACAGACCTTTGTATCCAAGCAGTTAGCACTGCACACACATTTGTGCACCTGTTAGTTGGATGAATTGGAAAGGAATAGAGAAAAGTTGTGAAAGAATGTTTGGGAGTTCACTAGTCCAAAAGGTTTGGGATGATTCAGGATGGGAGCGAAAGGTAGAGGTGGAAGCTTTAAAATAAATATATATTTTTTAAATAAACCATACATTCGTTTTTACAGGTATGGATACATCTAAACATATACATATATGTATACATATGTTAATATATGTATATACACCTATATCTGCTATACATAGTATTGCATTTGTATTTATATAGCTCTTGCCATAACCCTCGTCAGGCCTAAAGCACTTTCTGGGTGGCTAGATGACTGAAACCAGAGAGTGAAGTGTGCTGCATGACTTAAACCAGAGAGTGAAGGGAGCTGTGTGACTGAAACCAGGGAGTGGTGAAAGTGGTGCCCCGCCAGGGAAGCATACATGGGTGCTAGAACATCCCAGGGAGAAATATGGCCTGCTCCCACGAGGTTAGTAGATTTGAGCTGTGCTTCTGCAGAAATGCAGAAACTAAATATGCCTATTTCAAAGTGGAATACTATGCTAAAACAGGTTCCATTTTAGGGCTGAAAAGGATTGATTACGAGTAAAATAAAGTGCCGCAATAATGCCGCTAAATTTTCTTTTTTATGCCGCTAAATTTAAATTTTTGTGCCGCTAAATTTGCAAATTTGTGCCGAAATATCCTGGGGGGTCTGACTTGTAGTACTTCATTGAATGGTGGTTGGATGTCTTGTTGAGTCAGTTCAGCTTGCTGCATCATTTTCTTTATGGTGGTCACGAATCCTTTAACCATCCCATTGGCCTGGGGCCACAGGGGAGGGATCTTTCTGTGTTTAAAGTTCAGGTGACTCTCAAACTCTGCAAATTCATGCCCGTTGAATGGTGGCCTGTCTTCACTACCGTGGGGATTCCCCATGCCACAAACGCTTCGTCGATGACGTGTATGACAGCGACTGCACTTGTAGATAAGATTTGTCGCGCAATAGGGAATCAGGAATATTCATCCATGATGACGGTGATGTATTTCCCAGACTTCAGCGGACCAAAGAAGTTGACAGGTACTTGCTGCCACATGCTGTCTGGGAGGTCAGCCATTTTCAATGGCGAGTGTGGTTCGTCCCGCCCTACTAGTTGACATTGTGGGCAGTCTTGGAGTGTAGCTTCTACCACCTGGTCGAGGGGCGGGAACCAAACTCGCTTTCGCAGCGCTTTCTTCGTGGCCACTACACCTCTGTGACCTTTGTGTGCTAGGTTGACAGTTCCTTGTCTCAATTGTTGAGGAATGACAATTCTCCTGTCTCTCAATTGTAATCTATTGGTGCTGATCGTGAGATCATCCTTGACATGTCTGAATGATATGAGTTCCTGCATGTTGATGATGTCATTGTGCTGCGTATCCTCCAGATGTCTCCAAGAGTCTATGCGAATTCGCTGCATGATGATCTGGAGCGTGGCATCTTTGATAGTGGGTTCTATAATGGCGTCCATTGGGATGGCAGGTGGTCCTGCCTGATCAATACCAAAATTGAGCTATTCGTCGACTAGCGAGCCGCTTGTCCGCGTCAAGGCCTGGGGATGTCGCGATATATAATCCACCGGGTTTTGCGCCGTCCCCGGTTTGTGAATGATGGTGTATGAGTAGTCTTGAAGGCAAATGCCCCACCGTTCAATCAGTGGAGGCACTTTGCTCGGGGGTTTCCGGAGATAATTATTAGGGACTGTTGATCAGTGATGAGCAGGAAGTGCTTCCCATAGACTAGCAGATGGAAATGTTCACTCACCCACACAACCGCCAGGCTTTCCTTTTCAGGCTGTGAGTACACTTTCTCTTTGTCAGTGAGGCTGCGACTGGCGTATGCCATGATGTGGCATTGTTCTTCTTCGTCGTCATACTGAGCTAGAATGGCGCCAAGTCCGTCAGGGCTAGTGTTCCCTGTAATCTCTGTCTTTCTCCTATGGTTGAAGTATGCTATGATGATGCAGAGCTCACATCTGTTTTGATTTTATTGAAAGCATGCTCGCATTTAGCTGACCAGTTGAAACTTTGGCCTTGTCTTGTGAGTTTTCGCAGCGGATAACTTAGCTAGCCATGCCTACGAAAGATCGAATGTCACTGATGTCTTGGGGTTGTGGCGTATCAGATAGCGCCAAGATTTTTTCAGGATGGGGTCTTATGCCGTCTTTGGAGAAGATGTGACCATAGAATTTTAGAGTTGACTTGTGAAACTCACATTTGTCTTGGTTGAGCATGAGGTTAGCATTGAGAAGGGCATGACATACGCAATCAAGTGCTTTGTTGGGATCTTTGCGGATTTCACTGAACACTAGGATGTCATCGCTGTAATTAAATGAGTTTGGGATATGCTGGATTATGGGCCTTACTGCCTCTTGAAAGATCTCTGCTGCCAAAGAGATTCCAAAATTGAGGCGCTTGAATCTGAAGAGCCTTTGGTGTGTGGTGAACGTGATAATGTACCTAGACTTCTTGTGAAGTTCGAACTGGTGGTACCCCTTGTTGAGGTCCAATTTCGAGAAGGCTGTTGCTCCATTTAGGCGAGTGATCATGTCGCTGATATGGGGTCCTGGATGCTGCTCCAGCTCAATGGCTGTGTTCAGGGCTTGCATGTCCGCACACAGGTGTACCCTATTTTCTTCCTCGTCCTCGTTTGGGCACAATGACTACCGGCAACACCCATGGAGTAGGCCCTGTTGACCTTTCTATGATGTCTTCTCTCAGCAGGTCTTGGACATCATCGCACTGAGGGTAATCTAGGTCTGGTCTTATTTTGGAGTGGAGTGGTGTGGCTCACTGGTTAGAGGCGGCAGACCCGTAAGCAGAGAACGGCCAGGGACCAGGGTTCAATTCCCGACGCTGCAGGGTCATGGACCAGGGTCAAAACGGACTAGATAATTCTCGCCTTGGTGCCTACTCTAACCAGGGAACACACTCTGCAACTCTGGGCATTAAGCTTGCCTCATCTCTACAACGGCCCCCCACAGACGCCGGGGATGCCTGGTTTCACCTTGGAGATACCCAGAAAGGGACCATCTCACAGGGAAAACCAGGACGGGTTCCCCAGCGGTCTTCAGCGCCAGGATACTCCATGGAGTCGCAGTGCGCTTTACAAGTACACCCACGTTTACGTTCACGTTTTCTTTTAGATCATGGCCTCTAACTATGATGGAAATGTTTGGATCCACAATAATGTCTTTTGGGCCTAGTCCATGTAGGAAATGGATCTTCTGGCTTCCCTCTTCAGTATCGGGTCTACATAGGTGAGCGATCGAGTTTTCCCCTTACATCTCCCCTGTCAGTATTTTGTGTTAGAATAATACCCGCATTTGCCTCTTTTTTGGTAACTTGGAGTTTTTTCTTCAGGGATTTGGTATTAGTGATAGACAGCGAGATGTTATAGCCTAGATTACCCTCAGTGTGTGCATAGGACATCTACTCTTGTAGTTACTCTTCGCGACTATTCCTTGGTTGCCAAAGTCTCACATATTTTTTATCCTTCGGCTTTATATACCCAGGTACTGCTGCCCCACGTAGGATATTTATTCTTGGGACTTTCACTGCCTAAAGGGACCTCAATATTTTCCTGCAGACTTTTGAGGTTTGTACTGTTGGTTGCTGGTACCAGACTATTGAAATCTTTTTCTTCGGGCACGTTTCTGGTCGGGGGTGTAAGGAAATGGTAATTGATGTTCGAGTCACTTTTATTTATTTCTGTATAAATGTGGTATGTGTTTTTTGTGACTGTCTTGCTCAATGCTTGACCGCCATTTGTGCTTCTCTTTAATTGAGAAAAACATTGTACTTTCTTTCGCCCACAGATATGCTTCGTCTTCCCTGATGTTCACATTGGTTCATATTTCAATTCTATGATGACTGAATCCTGGGTCACTAATGATTTATGAAACATAATATGTGCGCCCTGATGAAGCAATTTTTTATAATATGTCCTTGGTACTTTCCGAAACGCGCGTTGGCGCTTTTCTTCTGTGTTTGTTAAAGTTGTTCACTGTTTTATTTATTGTTGCTTGTATTGTCTTATGTTTTTGAATGTATTTCTGGACTAAGTGGCCGTTTTTTATGTGATTGTTTCTTGGCTGCTGAACCTTATTAGTGTGAACTTTTACTTATTTACTTTTGAATACTTTCATTTATGGGCTGTTTTCTCTTCTTATATGTTTTATGAAATGCTATAGGGTATTTAAATGAGATTAGGTCACTGTGATGTTTTTTATAAATGAATTTACTTAAGTGATCTGTTTTATATCTTTCCCACTTCGTTTCTAAAAAAGAGAATTTTCCAATGAAAAACAAAATGAAAAATAAATAATGAAACTCAATTAAGCTGTATTGTGGGTGTAATTTTCTACATTTTGGAACTTTTGTCCTATCATCATGTATATATTGGAGGCAGCCTTTTCCTGTAATTTAGGGCCTTGGAGGTTAATTTTCTGTGGTAGAGGGAACCGCAGCATGCGCTCACATTGATGGTGAAAATTCAGGGGCATATGATCAAGGGGGTTTATCTCTGCTTTTTTGGCTTTAAAAGCCAAGAAAGCGGAGATAAAATTATCTCCCTATTACCTAGCTGTCGCTAACACTAGTTAGCGACAGCTAGTAGGAGATAGCGACCATCTTGGGCCCCGCTTTGCATGTCAGTGAAATTTATCACTAATGACATGCAAAGTGGGCGTGCCAAGATGTTAGCGACTGGAAACAGTCGCTAACATCGCTATCTCCTATTACCAACTTTTGGAGATATTGGCGCTAAGCGCGAATATCTCCAAAAGCTAACACCTGTCCCTGAGCAGTTCTTAGCCATGTCATCCAATGGTAGGTGGATAACACGGCTAAGAGCATTAGCTCGGTAATGCATGAATATCGCTCACTTTTAAGCGATATTCATGCATTTCGGCCGATTTTTATCGCTTAGGAGATAAACCTTGATAATAGCAAAGTTCCTAAGCAATAAAAATCGCCGCAGCACGGCGATAAAAAAATTGCCGCTAAGCCAACATAGCGATAATTATCGCTAGTTGTTGGTAATATGCCCCTCAGTTTACTGTGCACACTGCAGCGCTCTGTTGGGCGGATGCTGAGGTTCCATGATGAAATATCGATTACTAAAACATCGACCTCCAAAAATATCGCCACAAATACATCGTCTACAAAAATATCGTCACCATATACTTAAACAAGGATTTACACAAATATCGATATTTTTTTATCGACTACTCTAATATCGTTAACAATTATATCAACTACATAAATATCGACTACTACATTATCGACAATATTTAAAATAACAATACCTTCTACACTAATATCGACAACACTAATATGGACTACCTTTCTACTTATATTAATATAAAAAAAATATCGTCATTTTCTTTATAACCTTATATACACATTACCTTTCTGTTATTCACTTTTTCATAGTTATTTAAATTCAAAAAAGCTTTTCTAACATATATGTATATACAATATGTATTATTTATTTATATATAATAAGAAAAAATACATTAGTAATATAAAGGATGTATGACGTTACAACGCATACTTTTACAACACATACCTTTACAACGAAATTTTTACAACGCAAAAACCATTACAACGCATGTATTTACAACGCATGTTTTTACAACACAGGTACTTTTACAACGCATACCATTACAACGTAAGTATTAGTAAGTATATATTAATTTCTTTAATATAAATTAATTAAAATGAATAGATTTTAATTAATTTTTATTTAATTTAATTTCATTTCATTTCATTTATTTAATTAATATATATATATATATTTTTTTACCCTGTACCACTGTACCCCAAAAACACAAAACTGAGCCTGAACCCTAAAAATACCCCTTTACCCAAAAACTAAAAACTGACCCTGATCCCTTAAAATACCCCTGTACCCAAAAACTAAAAACTGACCCTGAACGCTAAAAATACCCCTTTACCCAAAAACTGAAAACTGACCCTGAACCCTAAAAATACCCCTCTACCCAAAAACTGAAAACTGACCTTGAACCCTAAAAATTCCCCTTTAACCAAAAACTGAAACTGACCCTGAACGCTAAAAATACCCCTTTACCCAAAAACTGAAAACTGACCCTGAACCCTAAAAATACCCCTCTACCCAAAAACTGAAAACTGACCCTGAACTCTAAAAATACCCCTTTACCCAAAAACTGAAAACTGACCCTGAACCCTAAAAATACCCCTCTACCCAAAAACTGAAAACTGACCTTGAACCCTAAAAATTCCCCTTTAACCAAAAACTGAAACTGACCCTGAACGCTAAAAATACCCCTTTACCCAAAAACTGAAAACTGACCCTGAACCCTAAAAATACCCCTCTACCCAAAAACTGAAAACTGACCCTGAACTCTAAAAATACCCCTTTACCCAAAAACTGAAAACTGACCCTGAACCCTAAAAATACCCCTTTACCCAAAAACTGAAAACTGAACTCTAAAAATACCCCTTTACCCAAAAACTAAAAACTGACCCTGAACCCTAAAAATACCCCTTTACCCAAAAACGTAAAACTGACCCTGAACCCTAAAAATACCCCTTTACCCAAAAACTGAAAACTGACTGAACCCTAAAAATACTCCTTTACCCAAAAACTGAAAACTGACCCTGAACCCTAAAAATACCCCTATACCCAAAAACTGAAAACTTACCCTGAACCCTAAAAATACCCCTATACCCAAAAACTGAAAACGGACCCTGAACCCTAAAAATACCCCTTTTCCCAAAAACACAAAACTGACCCTGAACTCTAAAAATACCCCTTTACCCTAAAAGCCAAAACTGACCCTGAACACTAAAAATATCCCTTACAAAACTCCAAACATATTACATTTTAAATATAATTATATACTTACCAATACTTACATTTTAATGATATGCGTTGTAAAGGTACCTACGTTGTAAAAACATGCCTTGTAAATACATGCATTGTAATGGTTTTTGCATTGTAAAAGTTTGGTTGTAATGGTAGTGCGTTGTAAAAGTTGCGTTGTAAAGGTTGTATACCAATATAAACATTACCAAACACTATCATACACTTATCGGATTACTTTAAATCACATTTCACTAATTTTAACATTGTAATAAATATTTACCATTAAAATAAAACACATATAATTCATTTGGTAATAAAAATTGAAAACAATTATTGATGCTACAAACTCTTTACAAAATAACAGCTTTCAAATTCAAACTAATGTTGTCAGCCAATGAATTTAAAATATATTTAATTGAACCAATCAAATATAACCATTAATTAACTCACTACTATAAATACAATTACAAACTTAACTTAAATTACCATTTTTTGGCCAAACTTGGAGGAAAACGGGTACCTTGCTGAAAAGAAGAGAATACACACCTACTACAATGACTACAACACAGCATACTACAACTCAAGTAAGTCAAGTCCCCTTTCATTTATCATACAAACCTGTCGAAAAGTAGCTAAACTCCCTAAACTAAAAACATGGTCTTTATATTTGTTTAAATATAACTACAACATCCTATCAACAACCACCACAAGATAATAATTAAATGAAATTATGAACTGCCTTATCCATTTCTACTTAGAAAGCTTTTAAATAATTTTAAAAAGTTGCAAAGTAAAGTTGCTAAAGACTTGATATGTTATTACCTACTAATATATCCTAATACAATAAATAACACAAATTAACTTTCTTTTACAGAATATACAAACTTCATCTACCAATCTACAACTAAACTAACAACATCTTCTACTACATTAAGTAAGTATACCCACTGTGTCTATTAATAATCAGAAAGAAAAAATAAACAACTATAAAACTAAATCATTTTTTTGTATTATTCTTTACCACAACTACAGAACATTAAAGAGTGAAAATCTACATATAAGAACAGAAAACATACAATTAGCAGGAAAACAATATTGTAAGTAAGTTTTTGCACTTTTTCCTTTTAACGTACACATCTCAAGAAATGTTTATCATTTTTACTAAAAAAACATATATATGTCTTCACAGATCTACCTTAGACATGGCAACAGGAGCAACTTTTATTACTTCTCAAAAAGGGAAAATAATGCTAAGCTACATGGGTTACACCTACACCCAAGAAAGAATAAAAGGGAATAAAACTTATTGGAAATGTAGTAAATATTACTCAACTGCATGCTATGGTAGAGCAAAGACTGTTGATAACAATGTTGTACATGTACATGAGCATAACCACCCACCCAATGTAACAGAAGTCGAAGTAAGAGAAGCACTAGAGACATTGAGAGAAGCTAGTACAGGCTCACAAGAAACAAGCACCACTATTTTGAAAAATGTTTTAAGCAAGGTGCCAGAACATGTGACAGGACAGTTACCTTCAATACCCAACTTGAAAAGATTAATTGCTAAAACAAAACGAGATTCTGATCCAACTCCACCAGCACCTGAAACTTTTCAAGACATTAAAATATATCCTGAATATACTATTACACACAATGAAGATAAATTCTTAATGTATGATAACCACAGTCATGATAAAAGAATTTTACTTTTTGCAACAAATAGCAATTTGCAAAAACTAAAATCGTGTGAAACCTGGATGATGGACGGAACTTTTAAAGTATGTCCCAAACCTTTCTATCAACTTTACACCATCCATGGTGAATACCAAGAAACAAATATCCCTTTAATTTATACACTGCTGCCAAATAAAACAAATGCTACCTACGTAGAAATGTTAACAACTATCAAAGATTTTACTGATAATTACTATCCACAAAGAATAATAATAGACTTTGAAATAGCCATGATTCAAGCTATACTTAAAATATATCCTCACACATCTATACAAGGGTGTTATTATCACTACAACCAAAGTATATGGAGGCACTTACAAAAATCTACTTTAAGCATTGAATATTCAACAAACAGTAACTTTGCTTATCAGATTAAAAAGTTAATTGCATTGGCATTTGCACCAACAACAGAAGTTGCTAACTATTACAATTTACTACTTGACAGCCCTTTCTACCGCACCAATGAGAAAAAATTAACTCCCTTCTTAGACTATTTTGAAGATACCTGGGTGGGAAGATTACATCGTTCTGGCCACCGCAGACAACCTAAATTCCAAATTCCATGGAGGAATATGTATGCTAGTACTATGGCACAGAAAGCCAAAACTAACAACGCGGTCGAAGGATGGCATAATGTCTTCCAAGCCACAATAGGAAGAACACAACCCACACTTCATAAACTAATCCAAAGCATCAAAAAAGAGCAAAGCTACCAAGAACTAAGAATAGAGCAATCTCTATCTAAAATCGGCCCTAAACTAAGTAAACAAACATTAAATATGTACGAATACCTACAGCAAAAAATAAGAATGTACCCAAGTATCGAAGGTCTTGAATACTTAGAACTAATAGCTAAATCTATCCTTTAACAAGCAACACATAAAAACATTTCAAACAGTAAATAAAACAAACTTTTTTTTTAATGTAGTTAAACTATGTCATGTAAAAATAAATGTAATCTATTATTACAAGACATAATAAAACGAAATTGAAAAAAATTGCACAATATAGCACAATCCACGGCAAACAAAAATATAATAATAACTTAACTGTTCTGCAGCTGTAGAATGTGTTCCAAGAAGATGGTTTCAAGACGAATAGAACCAAAATCAATCCACATGTTTTAAAAAAATCCCCACAAAATGCAAAAAATACAACTGTTTTATAAGGGTCCCACGTAGCACTCCTCTGGAGAACGGAACCTTAAAAAACCCGAAAAATAATCACGATAAAAACGCTCCAAAATCCCGAAAAATCAAGAAATGTTGTGAAACATTTACCTGTATTTTACAAAAAATAGGAGATAAAATCCATCTGCTCACCAAAACGAACACCTGTAAATAAATACAAACAAAACCCAGCCACAATAAATACGAAAGCCACAAAGCCTAAACATAACATATAAAACATAGGAAAACACCTGAACTAATTCATTTACACAATACATAAACCTTAATTTCATAAGAAATATCTAAGAAAGTACGTTATCAATAACGACCTTAAATAACACGTATTTTTCACATAAACTGTAAAGTACAACACATAGCAACACGTACACACTACAACTAGCTCTATAATGTCTTAAAATGTTGTTAAAATTAATGTAAAATAAACTTACATTCACCAACACGAAGCAGCTCCCAACCGCGAGGTTCCGTTTTCTGAAATGACCCAAACAACGATGTAGATAGACTAAAAAGTGAAATTCAAAAAACAAAATGGCAGCACAATAAAAATAAAAATAGGACTAAATCCCCATTATAAAAAATAAACAATAGAGATGAATAGCAATTTATTTTCCATGTTTTGTAATAATTTACTTATTGTTTGTAAATAAACATATGATTAATGTAAAATATACAATAATATCTTTAATATATTTATATATTAATTAATTATTGTATATTAAAAATATGTTTTTGATTGTTAAAAATTTTTTTTATATGTATAAAACTGAGCACTATTTTATGTACATACTTTAGAAAAATACAATCAAATGTAAATTAATTAACATATTAAATTTAAAAAAAGAAAAATTAAACTGTAATATAGTAATTAATGTAATATAACAATGTATATATGACTAAAATTGAAATGTAAAATGTAAACAAATAATTGAAAAAGGTGTATTAAAAGTATGTAAATGTTTGCATCAACCAATGAAAGTATGAATAAAAAAATATGTACAAAACTATATTACAATGTACTTAATACATGTTGACACTTGTGATATGTATGTAAAAATGTTGTAAATATTCATATTTGTTTATTTATAAAAATGATATTACAACATTATATATAATAATAATTCAATTTTTTTTAAAAAAAAATAATATTTAAAAACAATTTTTATAAATAAAAAAATATAAAACATAACTCATAGAAAATACTTAACAGTAAGCAACAATAAATAACTATTTTAACTCCAATCATACATAAGTCAGATAAAGTGCTGGACAGGAAACCATAATAAATAACTATTCTAACTCCAATCCAACATAAGTCAGGGAAACTGCTGTACAGTAACCATAATATTTGTGATATTATAACACATAAACATCACTTTATATATATTAATAACGACTCTTATCTATTATACTACAAAATAGACTATTAAATTACAATCACACAATATTTTTTTTTAATATAACAATAACACATTTTTTAACCAAAATTTAAATTTAAAATGTAAAATTTTTTATAATTTTTTACATAATTTTCACAATTTTATAATTTTTAACCCAAACTTTGTTTTTTGTGTTTTCGAATCATTCTTAGCATATATTATAAGAAATACACAAACATAAAATATTACAAACTTGACTTATTTTAATATAATTTAAAAATTAATTTTGTAATTTCAAATGTCAAATTTCAAATTTAAATATTGAAATTTCAAATTTCAAATTTTTTATAAATTTTTACATAATTTTCACAATTTTATAATTTTTAACCCAAACTTTGTTTTTTTGTTTTTCGATTCATTCATACCATATATAATAACAAATACACAAACATAAAATATTACAAACTTGACTTATTTTAATATAATTTAAAAATTAATTTTCTAATTTCAAATTTCAATTTTCAAATTTAAATATTGAAATTTCAAATTTCGAATTTTTTATAAATTTTTACATAATTTTCACAATTTTATAATTTTTAACCCAAACTTAGTTTTTTTGTTTTTCGAATCATTCTTACCATATATTATAACAAATACACAAACATAAAATATTACACACTTGACTTATTTTAATATAATTTAAAAATCAATTTACTAATTTCAAATTTCAAATTTCAAATTTAAATATTGAAATTTCAAATTTCGTATTTTTTATAGCAATTTTATTTTTTATTAAACATTATATAAATAAAACCCACACTTAATTACAAAATTATTATATAATACATTCAATTTCAATTAAATATAATATTTTTTCATATTTCAATTTATAATTTTTAATTAAATTTAAATTAGATTAAACATATTTTAATATACTACCCACCCTTATCCCCTATATCACCAACAACCCGCTACTAAATATTTTTAAAAACCCATTAAATAAATAATTCTGTTATTTAAATTAAATTTCAAATTTCGCCATTCAAAATAAAAAATAAATTAAAATTTTCTAATTTTTTACCATTCAATACATATTATTTACACTACTTTTTAAAATTACTACCCACCCTTATCCCCTATAATACCAATAACCCGCTCCTAAAATATTTACAAACATTTAATTTTTTTTACATTTTGATCCCTATAATAATACAAATAGACATTTAATTAATAATATTTAAACATAAAACAAATTTTTCTACACTTATATAACACATTCAATTATTTTGTCGATATTATATTCAACGATATTTCTCTAAACGATATTCTATACAACAATATTTTATTTTGACGATATTTTTGTCATTATACAAAATCGATATTTACAACAACGATATTTACTTCAACGATATTTTTTAAATTCGATATTCTTACCTCGATATTTATGCTAGTCGATATTATTCCGTCGATATTCCTGCTTTATACCGTATGCTGAGTGTGCCATTTAGAGGGGGCGTCTCCACATCCCACCCTCGTCGCCAGATTTCAGATCACGTTGGTGAAATGAAACTCAGGTATCAGTTGAGGTCTAGCACTTCTTTATTCTTCTATTGCTGATCCCTATCTGCCGCTACTCCCCCGCTCCTTTCCTTCTGACCATGTCTGACCCTGACATTACAGGCAGATCAGGCACGGCAATACGACACCCACTTGGTTGCTTGTTTTTAAATGCAACACTAGCGAATGTTGTGCTCCTGGCGTAGCATGCATCGGCTTTGTGTTGTCATTTTATTTCATTATAATTCTAAAAGAGCACTCGATCAGTGCACGCTTTATGGACGCCATGCTTTATCTTTCAGCCTAGCAGCCCAGTGCCTTTCTTTTCTTCCCAAGGCACCTGCTTGTTTTAGCACTATTACTAGTGTTGGAAATTGAAGTGTGGTTAATGGTAGACCAACTCACTCTGAAAAGTGGTTTAGCTGCTTTTAGGAGAATAAATGCGTCGATGTTGGCCTGCATTATTTTTCATTGCATTCTGTTTCCATGTCTTCCCTCGCAGGACTGCTGTGTGCTTCTGTGAACACCCTACCCAAATCCTTATCGCCCTCTCTTACCCCCTGCCACTTCCTATTCTTCCTCATTTTTCGTATTTCTCCTTTTTTTCACCTCCTATTTTTGCCGTCTCGCCCCCTTTCTCTCTGCATCCTACCTTTTTCTCCCGACCGTTTTTTTAATGTACATTGGTAAAGCGCAAAGTAGGTATCAGAGCACTTTACAGGAACATCAGTTGCATTACAAAAGGTCATATTTATTTTGTATCACAAACCACAAATGGGGATACTCGGTCATAGGTATGTGTTTGCACAAAATCTAAGGGAAAATGAGACTATATACTATACATAGCGAGTCATATCTGGCTGAGAAATTCCCATCAGACCACCCTTATTGGCGGAGTATCGTCATATGGGAGTTGGTACATAATCCAAATACTGCCCAAACCATCAGGCGACGGTGCGGATATGGATCTTTAAAGAGACTCTAGCCAAGATAATGCTCAAAGAGTGGAAAAGATGAGGTGCAGTGCTCTAGTGAAAGTGAAGCTAAAATTGACTACTTAAACAAAAAATATGCTTAATGGAAATTGTCTAAGTGTCAAAATTAAAACGACGCCCTGTAGTGGAAATTAATAACTACAAAGTGGCGCTGTGCAGGACGGTCAACATGTTTCAGCCAGTTGGAATGATTATCCGGCTTTCTTCAGGACCCAACGGTGGAACAGCTACTGCAATTATACATAGTGTAGTGAAAAAAAGAAGAAGAAATTGATACTTTACAAAACAGGAGTCTCACTGGACCTTGAAGCCCCAATGTATCCTGGAGAACTAACTTTTCTTTTCATGTTATAACATGAAAGAAAAACTTTCAACATACATGTATATATATATGTATATATAGCCACCTAAAACACAAATAAATTGTACAAACAACACACAAGCATTAGTACTTTTTACTTAGCAAAAATATAAGAGTATTAAATCTCTCTCACAGGGAGGTATTGGCCTCCACTGAGATACTCACCCAGCTTTATGTGGGAGAAGACCTCACCTCACCCGGCAACCTACTCGGGAAATTGAGGCCCGCTCTAATTTGCAAAAAAAAAAAAAAAGGGAGACATAATTTTTAATCATACAATATGTCTAGCTCACTGCCTTTGCATAAAAACCTAATTTCCAAAGTAATGGACATCACCCATCAGACCATGATCCGACTAAGTACAGGATCGGCTAATGTCGCATTTATTACTAAAAAACGAGTTGTCAAACCATTTTGCCAGAGTATGGTTAATTTATGGTTAATTTATGGCAAAAAATGGCAACCCCTCTTTATCCTCCTTCAGCTCACCAGGTGAAAGATAGTGAATATCCGAGGGGGGAAGGGCAACTCGATGTTGAAATGCCAAGATGAAACGTAGAACCTGGGGGTACTACAACTGATGTAGAAACTTGTTCTTTACATCAAAGAAGTGCCTAAAGACGACCTAAATGGGCTCAAAAACTCACCTGTCCGTCGGTACCTCTCGCGATCATCCAAGAGGAAGTGGAGGTACCGACAGGACAGCCTATTCCGTTTATATACCGTCACTAATTGGTCAAAATTGCCTATTCCAAGCGGCCAATAGATATCTAAATTGCCGCTTTTCCTTCCCTCGGATATTCACTATCTTTCACCTGGTGAGCTGAAGGAGGATAAAGAGGGGTTGCCATTTTTTGCCATAAATTAACCATAAATTAACCATACTCTGGAAAAATGGTTTGACAACTCGTTTTTTAGTAATAAATGCGACATTAGCCGATCCTGTACTTAGTCGGTTCACGGTCTGATGGTCTGATGTCCATTACTTTGGAAATTAGGTTTTTATGCAAAGCCAGTGAGCTAGACATATTGTATGATTAAAAATTATGTCTCCCTTTTTTTTTTTTTTTTTTGCAAATTAGAGCGGGGCCTTAATTTACCGAGTAGGTTGCCGGGTGAGGTGAGGTCTTCTCCCACATAAAGCTGGGTGAGTATCTCAGTGGAGGCCAATACCTCCCTGTGAGAGAGATTTAATACTCTTATATTTTTGCTAAGTAAAAAGTACTAATGCTTGTGTGTTGTTTGTACAGTTTCTTTGTGTTTTAGGTGGCTATATATAGATATATATACATGTATGTTGAAAGTTTTTCTTTCATGTTATAACAGGAAAAGAAAAGTTACATTGGGGCTCCAAGGTCCAGTGAGACTCCTGTTTTGTAAAGTATCAATTTATTCTTCTTTTTTTCACTACACTATGTATAATTGCAGTAGCTGTTCCACCGTTGGGTCCTGAAGAAAGCCGGATAATCATTCCAACTGGCTGAAACATGTTGACCGTCCTGCACAGCGCCACTTTGTAGTTATTAATTTCCACTACAGGGCGTGGTTTTAATTTTGACACTTAGACAATTTCCATTAAACATATTTTTTGTTTAAGTAGTCAATTTTAGCTTCACTTTCACTAGAGCACTGCACCTCATCTTTTCCACTCTTTGAGCATTATCTTGGCTAGAGTCTCTTTAAAGATCCATATCCGCACCGTCACCTGATGGTTTGGGCGGTATTTGGATTATGTACCAACTCCCATATGACTATACTCCGCCAATAAGGGTGGTCTGATGGGAATTTCTCAGCCAGATATGACTCGCTATGTATAGTATATAGTCTCGTTTTTCCTTAGTTTTTGTGCAAACACACACCTATGACCGAGTATCCCCATTTGTGGTTTGTGATGTCAAGTAGGGGAATGGGATACTAGGTCGGTAAATATTCCCCTTGACCCCCTTTATATAGTATTATTTGCATATTTATTTTGTATACACAGGGAGATGAAGTCCTTTTTTATATTAGGTTAGGTGGTCGACTTTCGAGTAATTTTGTTATCTGCATCCGCATCTTTAAAAAAATTATATTAGTCCGGCTAAGCTTTTCATTGATGTTGGATATTTTTAAGTTTAACTACTCCTTTAAGAATTACTTAGAGGCGCCACATCAATGCACTTCGCTGCTGACTAACAGGTTTTGTTACCTCTGGGCAGGCGTGTGTGTTTTTAAAGTAAAATGCGTGAGACTTCTCTTGTTTGGCCGTGAATTGTTTCATTCGTGTTTCTCTAGGCATCCTGGTGACTGGGCTCAGTCCATCCTCCATTCTGTGTATAAAAGGGAATCTGAGATGAAAGGCTCTAATCCGGTTACGGATTCCTGATGATTGCCTGGCTCGCGTTTTGCTATTCACTCAAAGTCCATTAGTGGCTTTCATTAATGGAGTTCTCCGTCAGCAGCGAGGTGCATTCATAACAAATGCTGCTCTCGCCTTTACTTTTCCAAACATATTTTCAACATTTGATCCCGTGTTTGTTTAAAAACAAACGATTTCCCATCTGCATTTTTTTTACTTAATTATGTTCAGGATGCTGTGGGACCAATCGTTTTTTAATTCTTCAACGATGCAGAGAGAACTTTTAAGAAAACTAATTCAGTAAGACATTTCCATACATACCAGCATGCATTGTTTACTTCCTGTCCAGATCCCTCTTCTCGCTCTTTCTCCCTCCCTAACACCCCACCCACCCCTTATAAAATAAACCAAATCATGCCATCCTGTAACATATTTCTGCCTCTTTTATCTTCCTTTTATATTGCAAATTAAAACATGACAACTTTTTGAAATGTTGGTTGTTGCGAGGGGGCCGCAGCCCTCTGGTACCTAGGTAAGGTTAATATCGTTTTAGTGTGGCCCTGTGTGAGAAAGGCAGTTAAGCTCCTTTACCCCCTTCCTCCAGGCTCTTCCTCCCACCACCACCCCTGGATGCGGATGGCCTTGTTTCCCTTTTCTTTTTTTCATAAGTCCATACATTTTGTCCCTTTTTGGCAGTTCACTCCAGGGGGTGGCATGTGTTCTGATTGAGGGAAAAAAACAATTTAACAGCAGTATGAAGGAGGTCCTTTCACAGAAGCTAACCAATGAATTTGGCAGGACAATTACATTTGATGTACAAGAGCGCAGACTGATTACAGTCTCAGTTGTAAATTGGAACAGCTACAAAAAAAATGGTTTAATGCAACAAGCTTTAAAAAGCAAGAGGTGCACAAGTAACCACAGTAAAACTGTCTGTCATGATGCAAGCTCGATTTTTTGCTCGCCTGTCGACTTACAGGGTTGCTTAAGGCTTATTCAAAGTGACCATCCCCTGTCACCAACCACCTCCAAATCTGTTCCTCTACGTAATGCAGCCTATCGTCCAAGAAGCACGTCCGGTCTCACACCCAATGAAATCGACAATATGCTCAAATCTTACTCGTCCAATGCGGTCCTTAACATAAGCCCAAATGAATAATCCATACCATTCATTCTAACCCTAACAGAGAATCCTACCTCAACTGCAGATTCATAAATAATGATAACCTCAAGCAAGTCAATATCTCACAGACCCCTCCCCCCCATAATACAGCTCCACTCAAATGCATACTACTAAATTGTAGGTCTGCTAGCAAGCAAGCCTCCGAGATCTTCAACCTCATTCAACAGAATGAGATAGACATCATTTTCCTCACAGAAATATGGCTTAACCCTTCGTCCACTCCAATTCGCGACCTCTTGGTACCCCCCACCCATGACATAATTCGCCGTGACAGAGACAAGAAGCAGGGTGGTGGCCTAGCCTGTAAACACCAGAGTACGCTTGTGGTCTCCCTTTCAGAGTCATCTTCGCCGGTAACATGCGAATACCTTTGTCTCAGCATCTCCTTTCACAATCATCTGGTTTGCAAACTACACTCATTCTACCACCCCCCAGGCGACAATCTCCCCTTCATTGAACAATTAATGGAAATCATCTCTGGCAATGTGGACTGAGCCCAGTCTCACATCTACCTGGGAGATTTTAACCTTCACTGGTCTAAAACTAATGATCATGCAGTCGCATGCCTAAAATCCTTCTTACACAACCACGATTTGATTCAACATTGTGACCAGCCTGCTCACACTAAAGGGGAAACCTTAGACCTCATCATCTCCAAAGGTCAATCCATCTCAGTTGATTCCATCATACCATGTGATTGGTCGGACCATCACATAATTTCCTTCCATATCAACTCGGAGGTTCATCGGAGTAAGACACAAAAAAACAAACCAAAGATCTGGAAAAGAGACCTCAGAGATTTCAATACAGCTGAACTAGCAACCCGCTGTAATCAGGCCCTCTCTACACATTCGGACTTATCTGAAGTCCATGCTCTCACCGACTTCTACAACTCTTCCATTTCCAACATCATGGATTCTATGGCCCCACTCCAACAAAAAAGTGTACCTGCAAATATTTCCAAATCATGGCTCAATGGCAACCTCCGAATGGAGTAATCTAAGGGCCATTGAACGGTCCTGGAGAACCACCCCATCTGCTGACAATCTAAAAAACTTTAGAGCAGAAAGAAGTGCATATAACAAACAAATCAAGACAGCCAAGGCGGAGTACTTCAGATCCCAACTTAACCAAGCTGCAAAGCGACCCAAGAAACTATTCAAACTGGTTAAACAGCAATCGGTAGCTGCCCCTAATCAGTCAGCTTCAGGCATTAGACCTCCCTCCTGTGTTGATTTGGCTGCCTTTTTTACGAAGAAAACTAGGCTTATCAACATTGATCTGGAAGCCAGGAAGGCACTATTCCCATCCAATGAACCCTCACCCCTACTGGCCGTTCTTGACAAGACAACACCAATTAGCTGGGGTATCAAGAACAACGCTTCCTGGGACACCTTTACCCCCCTCAATGAAAATGAATTCAAAAAGGTACTGCGGATTATCAACCCGTCTAATCACTTCAATGACCCGTTACCACCTAACATCTTCAAATTAGTTAAGGACAAAATCACCCCCTTCTGGACAAAGATAGTCAATGCAACCTTGTCACAAGGCTTGATCCCAGAATGCCTAAAAGAGGCACAGGTAATGCCTATATTAAAAAAAAAACACAGCCGATAGTACAGATCTTAAGAACTTCCAACCTATCTCCAGTATAACTACCCTTGCCAAACTCCTGGAAAAATGCGTCCAGTCACAACTATGTGCACACATTGAAAATTACCACCTCCTGGACCAACACCACTCTGGATTTCGTAGTGGACATAGCACTGAATCGGCCCTCACTCACGTGATAGATGATATCTTAACAATGCTTGATCGAAATGAATCCTGCCTCCTTATCCTACTTGACCTTTCTTCCGTATTTGACACTGTCAATCATGACAACCTCCTATTCATTCTGGAGCATAGGATGGGCCTTTCAGGTCAGGTGCTGCATTGGTTTGCGTCCTTCTTGCAACATAGAACCCAAAGAGTTAAAGCGAACCACTCACTCCCAGCCATCCCCAGTAAGCATGGGGGTTCCCCAAGGATCCTTCTTATCTCCCATTCTCTTCAATCTGTTCCTGGAACCATTAGCTAACGTTCTAAATTCCTTGGACATTAGGTTCCATATGTATGCAGATGATACCCAATTCTATCTGAAAATCTCCTCTCCGGAGGACATCACTTCACTCAACTCTACCCTCCTGACTACCCAAAATTGGTTGACTAAGAACCACCTCCTGCTAAACATCTCCAAAACAGAATTCCTCCTCATTTCTCCTCCGAAATATACTTCTGAAATCGAACTATGGATGAACCATCTAAGTGCCTTCAACTGCTCCCCCCGCATCATAAACTCAGCTAAATCCCTAGGAATTACTCTGGACAAGCATCTGAATATGAAGTCTCACATCAGCGACGTGTGCAAGGGAACTAACCACCCTCTAAGAAGAATCTGAAACCTTTCCTACCACAAACAGATTTCAAGCAAGTGGTCCAAGCGCTTGTCCTACCGAGACTTGACTACGGCAATGCCACACTATGTTGACTCCCTAAATACTCTTTGGCCGCCCTAAAGGCCTCCCTGAACGCAGCAGCCAGATTGGTCACGGGCACCAAGCAAACTACACACATCGCTCCGGTTTTAAAATCACTAAATTGGCTACCCTACGAAGCTAGAATTAATCTGAAGATTGCCTGCCTTTCACACAAAGCCCTCCACTTCAAAACCCCTACCTACCTCGAACAAAAACTAGAACTATCTGGAGGAGGTAGATCGTCAAGGAGTGCCAATTCCCTCCTCTTGAAACCACAGATCGTCTGCAAAAAAATAACTTACCACTGAGCTTTCTCTAGATCTGATCCTATAATCTGGAACTCTCTTCCACCTGAAATTCTGAGGATCTCCTCCAAGGCCGCTTTCAAATTGGAAGCACAAAAATTCCTCATGCACAAGTTCTTACCTTAATAGGAGAGGCAATATATATACCTTTCTTGTACAATATTTTCTGCCTGAAATACATTCGATATTGTATAGTTTGATTAATTCCTGTATATGATTATTATTTGGTAGTGATTATTATTCCTGTACATGATTATTGTTTTTGCTCCCCTTAAATCATTATGTTACATCATCTTGCCCATCCCCCGATCACCCACGTCTGTAAATGTTCTATTAGATGTTCAACACTTGATCCAATGCTTAGTAGAAGCCCCATATCATTCATGTTTAGATTTTATTATGGTATTGACTATTATTCCTATATATGATTATTCAATTACTACCCTTATATCACTACGCTACATCATATAGCCCCCTCCTTGTCCACTCTGGACTTATAATTGAATTGTTATGTGTGAACTATTTGATCTTATGATAATTTTACTACCCATGGTTGATTCATGTTCTAATTGTTACCTTTCCCTATAACTGTAAAGTGCTCTGATATCCTTTGGGATCTAGTCTTCGCTATATAAAACTTTATAAATAAAATAAATAAATAAATAAATAAAATTCATTCTTTCTGAAGCAATATTCAGCTTGTACTTGGAACTTCAGCAAAATAAATACAGTTTTGTAATGCTGGTGGATACTAAAATTCAACAGAAAATCGCAATCAGAAAAAGTAAATACCTAATGTGGAGGTAGCTCCTTGGTGGATTCCTAAATTTATTTGTATTTATTTATTTTTATTTTTGGAGTTTTCTATAGCGCTAGCCAGACTCGGAGGTATCGGAGCGCTTTACAACATTGTTATAGACAGATTACATTGTTAAAAAACAGATTATTGCACCAAGAGTGCCCAGGTAAATAGTGAGTCCAAGGTCAAGGAGGTTCGTTAATCCGCTTTGACGTAGTTTCTGGGTCTTTTGTCTTGTGGTCGGGAGTTGAAGGGGATCCGTTTTTACTTTGTGAGGATTTGAATGAGGAAGAGCGTTATGAGCTGGCTCTTGAAGGCTCTGTAGGAGGAGTTTGTCCTAATATGTATGGGAATGGCATTCCAGATTTTGGGTGCATTTCCGGTGAAGGACCTAGATAGAATCTTTTGTTTGCAGGTTTTCGGAGGGATGAGAAGCAGAGAGTTAGTGCTTCTGAGGTTTCTTGTCTGTCCCGCTTTCTTGAGTTTGGCAGCTTGATAGGTGGGTTTGCCAGTGTGTAGAGCTTTGTGTGTGAGGCAGGCGGTTCTGAAATTAGCTCGCATTTCTACTGGGAGCCATTTGAGTTCAGTTAGCGCGGGAGTGATATGTTCATATTTCTTTACTCCCGACACCATTCTGGCTGCTGCATTTAGTGTTGTTCTAAGTGGAGCCAAGTGTAGTTTAGCCATACCTGTGAGGGTGGCGATCCCGTAGTCTAATCTGGATAGGACAAGGGACTGCATGGCTTGTTTGAGGTCCGTTGGTGGGATGAAGGGTTTGATTTTACTTAATAGCTTTAGGTTGAAGAAGGCACCTTTTGCGGTGCTCTTGATATGTTTAATCATATCCAAGTTAGGGTCCAGAGTGATACTGATTCAGCGCCCTTATAGAAAATATGCCATAAGCAACGCTACCCAACTCCACAATACTCACTATCAATTATAAATCACTCACAAGGCCCATAACTAACATGACATATTTTTGAGCAATTGAATCATGTGACCTAATTAACCTATTCACAAAATATATACATTTATATACAACTGCAGTAGAATAAATTCATCACACTTTAACAAACCCTATGATTAATTAAGCCACTGAGGCAAATAGATCTGCTAATGGTAACCTAAATACATGAAATAACAAGTCCAGCTTGTTTTTCTAAAGATAATATTTATTAACTATTTATTCATAGAAAGTGCATTAGAATCTTTTTATTCAAGCATTATTATTAAGGTTTTAGCAAGAAGTAATGCCAGTTTCAAACATAAATCAAAAAGCATAATTCAAAATGGAAAACAGTTTGGCATCATCTAAACCCTAAGGGCCCGATTCACAGAACTAACTTAAGACAAAATCCTAAACTTACTACCATTTTGGTATTCACAGAAGGCACTTACTCATTTTGGTATTCACAGAATGCACGTACTCATTTCGGTAATCACAGAAGTTAGGAGTCCTAACTTTAGGACTCTTAAATGCCTTCTGTGAATACCGAAAGTCTTAAAGTTAGGATTTTTCTCAATTTAGTAGTAGTAAAGTTAGGACTCCTAACGTTAGGACTCCTAAATGCCTTCTGTGAATACCGAAAGTCTTAAAATTAGGATTTTTCTCAATTTAGTAGTAGTAAAGTTAGGACTCCTAACTTTTGGACTGCTAAATGCCTTCTGTGAATACCGAAAGTCTTAAAATGGGGTTTTTTCTCAGTTTAGTAGTAGTAAAGTTCGGATTCCTTACTTTAGAACTCCTAAATGCCTGCTGTGAATACTGAAAGTCTTAAAATTAGGATTTTTCTCAATTTAGTAGTAGAAAAGTTAGGACTCCTAACTTTTGGACTCCTAAATGCCTTCTGTGAATACCGAAAGTTTTAAAATTGGGTTTTTTCACAGTTTAGTAGTAGTAAAGTTAGGACTCCTTACTTTAGAACTCCTAAATGCCTGCTGTGAATACCGAAAGTCTTAAAATTAGGATTTTTCTCAATTTAGTAGTAGTAAAGTTAGGACTCCTAACTTTTGGACTCCTAAATGCCTTCTGTGAATACCGAAAGTCTTAAAATGGGGTTTTTTCTCAGTTTAGTAGTAGTAACGTTCGGACTCCTTACTTTAGAACTCCTAAATGCCTGCTGTGAATACTGAAAGTCTTAAAATTAGGATTTTTCTCAATTTAGTAGTAGTAAAGCTAAATTGAGAAAAATCCTAATTTTAAGACTTTCAGTATTCACAGCAGGCATTTAGGAGTTCTAAAGTAAGGAGTCCGAACTTTACTACTACTAAACTGAGAAAAAACCCCATTTTAAGACTTTCGGTATTCACAGAAGGCATTTAGGAGTCCAAAAGTTAGGAGTCCTAACTTTACTACTACTAAATTTGAGAAAAATCCTACTTTTAAGACTTTCGGTATTCACAGCAGGCATTTAGGAGTTCTAAAGTAAGGAGTCCTAACTTTACTACTACTAAACAGTGAAAAAAAACAATTTTAAAACTTTCGGTATTCACAGAAGGCATTTAGGAGTCCTAAAGTTAGGAGTCCTAACTTTACTACTACTAAATTGAGAAAAATCCTAACTTTAAGACTTTCGGTATTCACAGAAGGCATTTAAGAGTCCTAAAGTTAGGACTACTAACTTCTGTGAATACCGAAATGAGTAAGTGCATTCTGTGAATACCAAAATGAGTAAGTGCCTTCTGTGAATACCAAAATGGTAGTAAGTTTAGGATTTTGTCTTACGTTAGTTCTGTGAATTGGGCCCTAAGTCCCTAGCTACACTTGCTCCATTAAAGAATAAGGGAAAAAGTCTTTAGGCCCTAAAAGATCTTACGTGCTCCAAGTAAAGTCCGACAGCACGATACACCCATCTGGTAGACAGCAAGCAGCAGCCGGTCTCCCTCCCAGGGGGAGAGTTTTTATACCTTTCTAACTTACTAATCTAAGAAAACTAAATACTTTTCAGCTCAATCTGTGTTTCAATTGGTTGTCAAATGACAGACCATAATGTCATCACATTCTTTAGAGCCCAGTTCCGACTCTTTCTTAGAGTCTATTGTCCTTTATTTTCGAGTCACGAAGCTTCCTCCAGTTTGTAACAATTATACAATTTGTTCACGACTTCCTTAGCTTGACAATCTTTCTGCCGGTTCCTGGCCTTGGCCACGCTGACCAAAAGTACAGTCAGTTCATCTCGTTTATTTTTCTCCATTTAAAACTTGGCAGAGATTTTTTCCACACCGGACTCTTGCTTTCACTGAGCAGAACTTTGCCAACTGCATGTTAGGAATGCACTAGGCTTCAAACCTCTTTCTCGTTAACTAGTGTATAAACAAACACAAAAGAATAATTAATGCAAGAAATAAAGTGTGTTCTGTTACCCACCCACCTTTGCTAATCATTAACCCATTAATCTATGTTACCTAGCAGAAGCAGAATAAAGCAACAAACAGATTCATGCAACATTTAAGACAGAAAAACAAAAACATGAGCACATAGAAATAAGCACATGCCATTAATAAACAGCCGCATTTAGTTTTGACATGACAATAGACAAGATGAATTCATTATTTTCACACACATGCAAATGCAACATAATGCACGTTTATGAGCACACATATTAGTTTCCCGCGTGTTTATGAAAATGCAACTTTTATTCTAGGTTGGTTTGTTTTCTCACTGTACACATTATTAATAATATTATTTTAATTATGGAAGTTTAACTTCAAGAGCTGAAATGAATACATCTCGCTCCATCAACTCCCTCATCTGGTGATTTCCAAATCACCAAACCACACCCAAAAATTTAACAAAATTTTATCTAAAGATGAACATGATTCGATTTCACTGTGTTAGTATTTCTAAAGACTTGTCTCAGCTGTCTGTCTGCGACTATCATATTGAGCTTTACGAAACTCCTCCAACTCTATCTCCCTCTCTTGTTCCTTTCTAATTTTGTAAATTCTCTTCTTTTCCCTCAAATACTTCTTTCTCTTGTGTAACATGCATCTGATCTTTAACAAAATTATCACAAAAATTATTACAAATAAAGGTGTTAGAATCTTGCCAAGAACTGAACCACCAATTTCTTGAAACCAGGTTTTGATAGCCTGAAATCTTTTAGAAAGACGTTCTGAAAAATCATCCTCTTCTAAGGGAACAATTTCTGAGTGCATCTCTGTAATATTTTTGATGTACATTTCAATATTTCTACTCTCATCAGGGATATACGTACAACAGTGTTGGACATGTAAAATGCCACAGACTCCTCCCTCTTTTGCAAGGTGTGTGTCCAGGGCAAGACGGTTTTGCATTACCATCGACTTAATTGCGATAACCTCGGTATCCACTAATTGGAAACCACCAGCTGTATCAGTTGACAATCTGTCAACTATTGTAGACAATTTTCTGATTCTTCCTGCATTCAGGGTTATATCCACTCAAGGTATTACTGCCTCAAAAATGTCTCCCAAAATTTATGAGAAACTTTCTCTTTTGAACCTATTTACATGATTACTGATTTCAAATGAGCCTTCTGCATTTCTGTCGACATAAAATATTTTCGGAAAAACAAGACCAACAAAACACGTCCCATACCAATGGTCTGGGAGATTATAATAGGCTTTGTCTCCACAAACAAAATAGATTCCAGGAAAAATTGGGTCTCTACCACCTTTGAATCCCCAACCCCCCATGATTTGGTAAGTGTCCTCACAATTGCTAGCTCCCACAAAATAATTATCAAAAAGTGTGTTATCTCTTCTAATACAAAGCTTGCCACTATTTGGCTTATCTATGTGAATTGCAACATTGTCAAAAGATTTGCCATTGAATTTGTCATCCTCCTTCTGCCAGAACTTTGATTTGGTCTGCTTGACCATCTCATTTCTTTTATAGATTGCCCTTCTCTCCTCAACAAGGTTCAGGAAAGTCTTTTCCTCAGCTCTCAATTTGCAAGTTAGATTATTTCTAAAAGCATACTCATAGGTGAGTTTGTTAGTTACTATGAAGAATTCCCTCATCTGTTTCGCTTGCTTGTGTTTATTTAAAGCCTTCTCAATTTTTAGGTTTGCAAAAGTCTCATCGTAATTAGAGTAATAATACTCTAAACGACCAGTCTGATAAAATAAGCTAGCTATCACACTGCAGGTTATGCCATAAGTAAGATGAAGCATATTATATGTCACTCCCTCTGAAACAGAAGCAGGCAACTTTACACAGATATAGCAGTCTTTGACTTCCATAACCTTTACATATTCAGCCAGGAGTCTTGAAAATGTATTGCTAGAAAAATCACCAACAGTCCTATCTTGATGAGCCTCTGGTCTGTGATCAATAACTTTGTTAGCTTTGCCTGTTGCACTATGTTTGTCTTGACTAACTGAAGCTTTGCTTGTCATATTGACCTTGTACATCTCCTTATCGATCCCGAAAGGAAAGATGACAACTAAAACTAACCAGAGCAGAAATATTAAGAGCATACATATCTGAGACATCTTACAACATCTCTTAAGAATGGAGCATCTTGAGGTGTTATTTACAAAAACATAAGGCATTTTCACTAACCTTGTTACAGAAAAAGAAAACACATATTTAAAATATCTCCAAAAATGTCTAAAATATCTAAATACATTTTAACACCCCCCTTTTTCATTTTTTTTCTTTTTTTTTACAACTTCAACCCTCTAACAGCTTTTCTTCGACCTTGCGTCACAAGTTATTTTCCAGCTAACACAATTTCTTCGACCTTGTGTCACCTAACATAATTTCTTCAGCCTTTTGCCAAAAACAGGGAAACCTACATTTTAACAAGTGAGTACTTCAATCATTGTCACTATTGTCTTCAATTTCTTCCTGACTGCTACTATTAATCTCAACTACAGGTGGAATTATAATGTACGTCCACTCAGGTGACTTATATTTTTGGTTAGACTTTAGCGTTCTCTTTGTTTTTCTAGAAATAACTTCTATTTTCTTTCCTGCCTCACTTTTCTTATCAGGATCTTTCTGACTAGTTATCTCATTAACCTGTTCCTTGGATTTCTTTATCAATCTGAATTTCAGCCCTTCGTTTTCACTTGGCCAGTTATCACCTTTTCTTGGTAATTTCTTCTTTGGCTCAGTCACATTACATTCTGTTCTCCAAGCTCTTTTTCTGAATTTTCTTATTTGAGAATCTTCATCTCTCTCATCAGTATCAGTGTCAGAAATTTCAACTCTAGACTCAGGTTCTTCTCTACTCGGCAGCCTCACTCCGTTAGGAACATCATCTCTATAACTGGTACTTGGCAATTCGTCTTCCTCCTCTTCTTCAATTACCTTTAACTTCCCAGTTTCGGATTTCTTGTCCCTGCTTTCAGAGCTTCTTTTCTGCTTTTCAATACTCTCCTGGTCTTTATTCTGAGCTTGATTAGACTCTTCTACTGTTTCTTTTTCTAGCAGGTCTTCATCATTTTCAGAGTCTACAACTATGATTTTCAAACCCTTGTCACTCAAATTTTCATTCGCAGATGAATTCTCCAGATGTCGACCTGCCTGTCGATCTTCAGAATCTGGATTTCCTTCAGGTTCTTCCTCTGAATCTGAATCAGCTGTTGTATCATTTTCTTCATCATAGTTTTCAGGTATAGGCACACGAATAGTATGACTGGCATGTATTCACCTCTTTATGCCTCTGCACTTCACTGCATTCGTTGTTACAAGAATTACTTGTCTTGCTTTCTGCCACCTTGGTACCAAACAGTTTCTTCTTCGGTGAACTTTTGTTCTCACCCAGTCACCCGGTGACAGATCATGTGCTTGCTCTTTATCTCTTGACTGTACTTCAGTTCCCACCTGATTAGACACAGAAGTCACGACATCAGATAGCTTCCTGCAATACTCTAAAATTGCACCATCATTAATGCTCAACAGTTTTCCTACTGGTATGAATGCCTGTCTCATGACTCTGCCCATGAGAATATCATGTGGGCTTAAACCTGTCTTTTTATCTGGTGTACTTCTTAAAGTCATCAAAACAAGTGGAAGAGCATCTGTCCACTTTATACCTGTAGCTAAACACATTTTAGCAATCCTATTTTTAATGGTTCCATTAATTTGCTCCACAACTCCAGATGCCTCTGGTCTGTATGCACAATGCAACTTCTGCTCAATGTGTAAGGCTTCACAAATGAATTTTAACAGTCTGTTTTCAAAATGACTTCCTCTATCACTCTCCACAGTCACTGGGAAACCGTACCTTGGTATAATATGTATAATATCCCTCAAAAGCAACTTTGCAACAGTAATTGCATCGTTGTGACGTGTGGGAAATGCTTCAACCCATCTTGAAAACAAACAGACAAACACCAAAACATAGTGCAGTTTATTATGTTCCGGCATCTCAATGAAATCCATCTGGATCTGCCGCTCGTGAGAGGAGTTTCCCTGCTTCATTGCTGCATCGCGCTACAGGAGTAGCTTGCCCATAGACTGTTTCCAGCACCTTTGCCATCGTGAGGAGGGAGGCGTGAGGCCGCAGAGGAGGTGAGAGGCGCGGCCCCGGGACTGCGAGGAACAGCCTCTAACAACAACAGCTGTGTCCTCTTCCCACGGGAGCCGCGCCCCCTCCCAGTGCCCGCCCCCCTCTGAGTGCTCTTCACTCCTCGCGGCCCCCGCTTCGCGGGAGCCGCTCGTGAGAGGAGTTTCCCTGCTTCATTGCTGCATCGCGCTACAGGAGTAGCTTGCCCATAGACTGTTTCCAGCACCTTTGCCATCGTGAGGAGGGAGGCGTGAGGCCGCAGAGGAGGTGAGAGGCGCGGCCCCGGGACTGCGAGGAACAGCCTCTAACAACAACAGCTGTGTCCTCTTCCCGCGGGAGCCGCGCCCCCTCCCAGTGCCCGCCCCCCTCTGAGTGCTCTTCACTCCTCGCGGCCCCCGCTTCGCGGGAGCCGCTCGTGAGAGGAGTTTCCCTGCTTCATTGCTGCATCGCGCTACAGGAGTAGCTTGCCCATAGACTGTTTCCAGCACCTTTGCCATCGTGAGGAGGGAGGCGTGAGGCCGCAGAGGAGGTGAGAGGCGCGGCCCCGGGACTGCGAGGAACAGCCTCTAACAACAACAGCTGTGTCCTCTTCCCGCGGGAGCCGCGCCCCCTCCCAGTGCCCGCCCCCTTCTGAGTGCTCTTCACTCCTCGCGGCCCCCGCTTCGCGGGAGCCGCTCGTGAGAGGAGTTTCCCTGCTTCATTGCTGCATCGCGCTACAGGAGTAGCTTGCCCATAGACTGTTTCCAGCACCTTTGCCATCGTGAGGAGGGAGGCGTGAGGCCGCAGAGGAGGTGAGAGGCGCGGCCCCGGGACTGCGAGGAACAGCCTCTAACAACAACAGCTGTGTCCTCTTCCCGCGGGAGCCGCGCCCCCTCCCAGTGCCCGCCCCCCTCTGAGTGCTCTTCACTCCTCGCGGCCCCCGCTTCGCGGGAGCCGCTCGTGAGAGGAGTTTCCCTGCTTCATTGCTGCATAGCGCTACAGGAGTAGCTTGCCCATAGACTGTTTCCAGCACCTTTGCCATCGTGAGGAGGGAGGCGTGAGGCCGCAGAGGAGGTGAGAGGCGCAGCCCCGGGACTGCGAGGAACAGCCTCTAACAACAACAGCTGTGTCCTCTTCCCGCGGGAGCCGCGCCCCCTCCCAGTGCCACGCCCCCTTGGAAGCCTTTTCTATATCAGTAGGGACTGGACCGCGTACCGCGGGACGCGCGCGGGACGCAGCCCGGGGCTAAGCCCGGGCAAAGGGCGGGCCCTCTGTGGCCCTCCGGGGACCGAGGGAGCCGGGCCGGGGCCATATACCCTGACAAGTTCTTTCCTTATCTACCATCAGTGCAAGTACTATGATATATCAAACGGACACTGTTCTGGAAATATCATTCACGTTTGTCTATCTAAGTTTCTAAGCATACCCCATAATGCCCTCTAAATTGGTCACCATGGACAATTTCCTAATTAAAAAGGTTGCCCAAATTAACAGTAATAGAAGGGCGTCTCTGGGGTTGGACCTCTCTTCTACCTCTACAGCTACTCTGGAGCAACCACTTATTCCTATAGAGACTTCCCTGTTAGAGGAACCCCCTGTCCCTGTACGCAAGACTATCACTGCTTTTGCTCTAATACATGCGGGCCAGAATGATGAGGATCCTACTGGCCCAGCATCTTTAGGGACAGGTATAGGCTCTCTTGGATTACATGAGCCTGCAGTAAAGGAATCTCCACGCAGATTCAAAAAAGCTCGAGTGAGGCGCAGGGGGAAGCAAGGGAAAATGAGTTCTAAACACCCAGAAGGAGGGGGGGTTGCGTCCGTATCCTCATCAGTTTCTATAGGAAATAGATTAGCTGCTTTTGGTGAGACAGGAGACACTACTGTGCCTAAACGACTCGGTGTTTCTTGCCTCCTGATTGATTTTTCAGAGACAGGGGCTGTTGCCAATGGCGAAAGTGCTGCCAATGGACCTGATATGACTAACAACCAGCCATTGTCCAGTACACCTACTAGTGTATCTGTACTGGACCTACTCACTGGGAACGATAGTATTAGGCTGTCAGGTTCTCCTAAACTCCCTATTGAGTCACCTCCCATGTCCCCTACACCCCCCTTCAACAGGCTAAGAAATGAAAATAGGGAGGGGAAGTCATTGGGAAGTCAAGCACACAAAACACGGGAAGAAGTCGAGATTGTTTCCCTATTAGAAACTGGCGAAACCCCCGGTTGTCAGGAAGCTATGATGGCCAAAATTGTAGATCTTATTAGGGGAATGATGCAACCTCTCCTTGACAGGACTTCTACGATGTGTGCACATCTAGATCAAATTGAAAAAAAGGTTGTACAAAATTCCCTCCTCCTATTAGATCTGCAAAAGGGGATAGGAAACCCTAAGGAAACCCCATTACCAAAAGCGAATCTACCTGTGAAACCGTCAGTAATAGGTCCCCCCTCACCGCAAGTAATAATGACACCAGCACAAATAATATCAAAGTCTAAGCAAAAACCAGTGAAAGAGGGAGGAAGTTCGGCCAGCCCGGTGATTAGATTAATCACCCCGACCCCACTGATAGCCACACCACAATCGGCGGCTCCAGTAGCTAAGGAGCAACCGTCTAAGGCAGGGGGAGGTCAAATTAAAGATGTTAGTAAGGACATGGTAATTACCAAGGCGAAGATAGCTAATAATAATCCCACTGTCCCCCAAAAAACTAAAATTAAAGCTAACCATAACATAGACCTAACCCCTGACTCAGCCCCTTATGTTATTGTATTGGCAGGGGTACCGGAACTGCCTGCAGGTAAATGGGAAGACCACGGAGCGTTAAGGAATAAGGTGGTGTTCTGGCTCCGTGATAATAGACCGTTACCTGCCTCAATAAACGGTGAAATTCTAAGTCTAAGGCGCGCTAACTGGGTAGGAGTGAGGCCAAAGGATAAGATTGGTGATGTAATAATCATCAATTTTAAGGATCACAGGGCTGTGAGGCATATCGGGGACTGGTTTGATGTTAGTAGTAGTGATTCAATTTCTAAACATCTCCTTTCCTACTTTTATCCCTGTGTACCCCCGAAAAGCGCTAACAACTGGGGTAGGGATAGGCAACTTATTAGGAAGCCTGCTCAACAACATCGCAGGTTCGGAAATGCAAGATTATGGGATATGGCTGAGTTGGAGGGAGTACCGCCACCGTTGGGTAATCATGGTTATGTAAATGGTCAAGGTTCCTCCCTCTACACCCAGAGACCAGAGGATTATTATCTCAGAAATGGGTATCTATCCTATCAACACCCCCCTCTCAGTGACCATTATCCATTGCATCTGGAACCCAACCGTTACCAACCTAGATTAGGGAACCACAGAGAATTACTACCAAACATGTACAATTTACCAATCCAAAATCGATACCAGATTTTTTCTGGTTTGGATTGGGTAGATTGACAACAAGCCCAGTTCCCTATTGAATCTTTGGATGGGAATAAGCCCCTGTCTCCAGCTCCAGAAGTGTGCACTAAGGATGGAGTTTCTTTCCCTAATATCATTTCTAATGGTATAGATGCCCCCACCGAATTTTCACAAGCATCTTCCATATTAAACAGGACCTGCGCCTCCGATGGGCTGACACCTTGTGACAATGTACGTCTGGATCAGGTGCATTCCCCCGTAGGTGTTAATAATAATGGGAGTAGGGGAAAGATAAGTACTGGTCAAGGGCAGGCGAAGAGTACTTTTTGTGAACTGCTGTTTTGGAATGTAGCTGGGCTGAAGCAAAAAATTATTAACCCAGCCTGGGAGTCCGTAATAGGAGGCAAGGATATAGTGGCCCTACAAGAAACATGGACCCAGGACCCAATCCATATAAATGGCTATAGAACCTTTTTTACCCCCGCAGTTGGAGGCCATTTTGGTAGGGCAAAAGGTTGTTTGACTACTTATGTTTCTAACCACCTCAAAATAAAACAGGCCCAATGTCACTTAAACTCCAAATACTTCCAGTTAATAATTCTTAGAGACCTTAAAAGAGCAAAGGTGATTATTATTAATTTTTACAATAATGTCCCGAGGGATGAAATCGTGGTTGCGATTAAGCAACTTAAGGAGGAAGTTCAATTAGAGGTAGACAAAAATGATAAAGAATTAGTAATTTTATGGGGGGGGGATTTTAACTGTTCACTCTGTACCAAAGGGAGTCAGGGCCTATGCGGCCTAATGACCGAGAGAGATGTGAATCTGACCCACTTCAATCACACTCTAATGGGGGATTTGTTGAATGAGATATTGTTTATGTTTGACTTAGGGTTTGCCAATGAATTAGCATTAAAACCTACACCCTTTGTCCCGACATTTGTTGGTAGAGGTTTGTCCACTATTGATTTTATCATCGCCTCCAGTAACCTTGGCAATAGAGTCGCGACGGTTACTAACATTCAATTGCCCATAAGTGATCATCTTCCCCAATGCCTTAAGATTGTAGATCTCTTCCATGACCCATCTACGGCCGCGCCACCTGTCGAGGCAGCGGTTGATGTGGTTCTTGGGAGACAAAATGGCTATTCACTTAACTGGAGTAAAGTAATCCCCTCGACTTTTTTCAAGAAACTCTGGGAGGCGTGCTCTACTAGTTTTTCGATCTGTCTGGGGCATAACTCAAGTGGTGAACAAATAATTGACCACTTTGGCATAATAGCCGAAAACATAAAAAGCAGTTTAAGGGTGGAGTCGAAGCGTAGAGGTAAGGGCCCTAGGAGTTGGTTTGATAATGCATGCACCAGGGCTCTGACAAATCTAAAATACGCAGTGCATAGAAGCCCCAGGGATACTGGCGAAATTAGATCATGCAGGTTGGCATACAATCAGGCCCTTAAAGCAAGGAAATCTGCATTAAACAAGGAGGCCATTGACTCACTCTGTGAGGCTTCAAAGTCAAAAAACTCCGCTGCATTTTGGAAAGTAATCAACACCCCTTTTCCCTATGAAACCCATAAGGCGCGATTGGAGATCGCTATTACTGAAGACAATTGGGTGGACCATTTCTCTAATCTTTACAAAGCACAGGTTGACCCTCATAGTAGCGATTTACAGATTAGCGGGGCCTTGGAACCAGGTATAAACCTGGTTGTCTCACTTGACGAGGTAATGCTTGCTTTAAGAGCTACTAAACGAGGAAAGGCACCAGGACCTGACGGGATCCCCGCGGATATATTCAAAGAAAACCCTGAAATCTGGGGTCCTTTGCTGGTACAACTTTTTAATGCGACACTATCAAGGGGGCCAAAGGAGTCTTGGTTTACTTCAGTCATTGTTCCCATTTATAAGAAGGGCGACAGAAACAGTTGCGCCTGTTATAGGCCCATCTCCCTTCTTGATTCTTCAATCAAAATCTTGGGTCGAATAGTGCTGGCAAGACTCCAAAGCTGGGCGGAGGAAAACGAAATTATGAGTGACCTTCAATTTGGTTTCCAAAAAGGGATTGGCACAATCGAACAAGGCTTAAATTTGATGCTACTGCAACACAAATATATAAGGATTAAGTCGGAACGCTTGTATTTTACTTTTGTGGACCTTTCATCAGCGTTCGACTGTGTGTCGCACACCAAACTATGGGCAGTTATGAAAACCTTGGGGGTGGACACGATTATCATCTCTTTCCTGAGGGAATTGTACAGTGGAGCCACAGCTTCTGTTCGCTACGGCAGGGGGGGCGAATGCTCCAGACAATTTAGTGTGGGCCGTGGAGTGCGCCAAGGATGCGTTTTAGCACCATTTCTATTCCTGCTTTACATTAATGGGCTTGAGCATCACCTGCTGCATGAGTGTGGGGATATGCCTAGAGTGGGGAGGAGGGCAATCCCCGCACTAATGTATGCGGATGATGCCGTGCTTATGGCACGCACTCCCCGGGCTCTGCAAAAACTAGTAGTAAGCTTCGAGAATTTTATGCTTAATCTAGACCTGCTAGTTAATTGTAGCAAAACTTTCACAATGAACTGTGGTCCCAAATCAGGTAAACCGATGAAACAAATGATTTTAAACAACGTTCCACTAGACAATACCCCAACTTTTTCGTATTTAGGTATTTTATTCCATGAGTCAGGTTCCTGGACAAGTGCCATCAAGGCGAGAACCCTTTTATTTATGAAAACTATCATGGCTTTAAAGAATTTTGTAAGAAAAATGGGCAGGAAGCCAATAAAAGAAATGATAACCATTTACAAAGCAACATGCGTGTCGGTGGCTATGTACGGCTCAGGATTGTGGGGGTACTCAAATGTTGATCCAATTCAGGTTGTGGAAAACAAATTCTTGAGGGAAGTCCTTGCTGTTCCACAGTGTGTGGCCACTTTTAATTGTCACGCTGAACTTGCCCTGTCTCACATAACTGACATTATTAAAATTCAACCCATCCTGTTGTGGCACAGGGTATGGACCACAAATGAATGTGTTATGAACCGGGCTCTATTACAGGACACCCTCAATTTGGATCATGCGGAGAGATCACAATGGTTGGGCTATGTTAAGAGCTTTTTGACTGAGATTGGGTGCTATTCTTATTATTCGGATCCATCAACAATGGATAGCACCTCAAGGCGCTCACTGAAGGCCCGCTGCCTGGTTCATCTTGAAGCTAAAAGGAGGAGAGTTCAATCCCTAAAACATTCAGTACAGTCACATCTCCTGACCTTATGCGAGGTTAAGTCTGTACAGCCATATCTATCCCTGCCCATGACAAACTATGATCGTTTTCTTTTAACTCGATTCAGATTTTGTATATTTTTTAGATTGGTGTCACTTCCAAAAATGAACTCATGGACACGTACTTTGCCTTTCTGCCCATGCGATGTCACCTCACAACAATCGGACATCCATATCCTTTTCTTTTGCAGATTCTATAGTGCCTTACGCAGAGAAATCATAATCCCCTTTTTAAAAGAAATGAACTTTACCAGATGTCGCCCAGCCTTTTTAGAACTCCAGAGAATGGACACGGTTTTATCTGTATCTGTGGTTTTAAAATTTTTAAAGAGTGTTTTTAAATTACGGAAATATATGATAACAGAGATCTGATAAATGTCTAGTTCTCTTTCCGTTTTTAGTATCTGTCTTTTTGGTCCTCGTTATTTGAACTTACTCTAAGAGCTGCAATTATTGTAATTTGTTTTGATGTTTGTTTCTTTCTTGGTTATCTGTTTTTAACCGAATAAAGATCATTGAATCTGAATCTGAATCTGTAACCTGGTGAATGGACCACCCTCCCGTCCTATGGTTCCCATTCCCACAACAGTTTTCCTAATTGGGTTCATTTGTTGGCAGATTAATCACCTTTGACAAAGAGATTCCGCCATCGTGGAGAAGTGTGGCTCACTGGTTAGAGGAGGCAGACCTGGAAGCAGAGGTCAGCCCGGGACCAGGGTTCAATTCCCGGCTCGACGGGGTCTTGAGTCCTAAAATGTCCATGGACTCGACAATTCTCGCTCCGGTGCCTACTCGATTCACGGGTTCACACTCTGCGACTCTGGGCAATAGCTTGCTTAATCTCCACAACGGCCCCTCGCGGCGGGATGCCTGGCTTTCACCTTGCGGATAGCCTGCCGGGGTTATCTCACAGGGGGATACCAGGATGGGTTCCCTAAGCAAGCGCTTAGAAACCGCTCGGTGATTTGCGCTATATAAATTCCTGTACATTTACATTTACTTCGTTCTGAACTTGGTATTAAACCAAGTTTCTTTGAAAAGCCTAATCATCGAATCTCTTCCAATATGTCCTAGGCTATGATACACCTTGGCCATGTCAGCAATCATGCAGTTTGGTAAAACTACCCTGCCATCTTTGTAAGTCCAAACTCCATCCTCATATCGCTGCCTACATTCTGCTTTCAGCCATGTGTTTTTCTCTTCATCATCAGCTTCATCTTGTAAATCTTTGACTTCCTGCCATGTCTCAACTATTGATGTTAGCATTAGTGCACTCAAAGCATGTTCATCATTCTTTTCCCGATTAATTGCAAAATCATTTCTTGCACAATACTTCGCAATCTCGTCTGCGTAAGCATTTCCCTTGGTAATGTAGTCGTCCCCTTTGTTATGTGCCGCACATTTTACTACGGCAATCTTCTCTGGTAACTGTATGCCATCAATTAGTCTTTTAATTAATTTTGCGTTTCTGATTGGTGAACCTGCTGATGTCAAATAGCCTCTCTGAGACCAGAGCTGTCCATAATCATGCACAACTCCATACCCATACTGACTATCAGTTATTATAGTGATTTTCAGATTTATTGCTCTTTCACATGCACAAATTAAAGCAATCAATTCTGCTACTTGAGCTGAACGAATTCCTTCAAGACATGATGCTTCCACAACATCTGCAACTGTGCAGACTGAATAGGCTGCTCTTAAAAAGCCCTCCTCTGTTCTCAGACAAGAACCATCAACAAATTAACGTGATCTGAAACAGGCAATGGTACATCTTTAATGTCCTGCCTTGGCTTGGTACAATATTCCAAAACATCCAAGCACTCATGATCAACATCGTTTTCATTTCTGATTTCTGTTACAGTACCATCAGGCAATACCGTGGAAAGATTTAGATTCACACATCTTGCTATTGAAACATTATCTGATCCCAGAATAATCATTTCATACTTGGTGAGTCTATTACTTGTTAAGTGCTGCGATTTGCTCCTGGTAAGGAGAATTTCAACTGAATGGGGAACATAGACTTTTACAGGAAATCCCATTATGATTCCTTCACTTTGCTCACACTTGTTGCTACAACTGCTTTTAAGCAGCCTGGTAATGCTTTCGCAACTGGATCAAGCACTGCTGAGAAGTATGCAATTGTTTTTCTCAATTTTCCATGTCTCTGTATTAGCACAGACAATGCACAACCTTCTCTTTCACTGCAATACAGCTCAAAATCTTTCTCATAGTCTGGCATGCCCAGAGCTGGAGCTTCACACAAGCTTCTTTTAAGTTTTTCAAAAGCTTCCATCTCAATTTCTGTAAGGACAATTGGGTCTTTTATATCTGATTTTGTCAGTCTCTGCAGTGGTTTCGCAATTACCGAAAATCCACTAATCCATTGACGACAATAGCCAACCATTCCTAGAAACATTCTGACCTGTCTCTGTGTTCTTGGAGGTTGCATTCCCTGAATCATTTTAATTCTTTCATTCGTCACTTGTCTCGTTCCTTTTGCAATTCTGTGACCAATATATTTTACTTCTTGTTTACAAAACTGCAATTTCGCAGGTGACACTTTATGTCCCTCATCTGCCAGGTGATTCAAAAGAGCAATCGTATCTGTAACACAGTTATCTCTTGTTTTTGCTGCAACTAGAAGGTCATCAATGTACTGAACCAATGTTGATCTACCAGGTAAATTTAGATCCTCCAAAGATTTTTTTAACAACTCATTAAAGATAGAATGACTCTCTGTATACCCCTGAGGAATACGACACCATGCTAGTGTACGACCTTGGAAACTGAACGCAAAGATTTCCTGACTCTCTGGATGCAATGGAACAGTAAAGAACGCATTGCAAAGGTCAATGACAGTGTACCATTCTGCATCATGCGGAATCTAGTAAAGAATGACTGCTGGGTTTGGAACAACTGGACAACAAGGAACAACTATCTTGTTAACCTTTCTCAAATCCTGAACTATTCTGTACGTTCCATTTGGCTTTTTGATCCCCATAATCGGTGAATTACAAGGACTGCTCTCCATTTCTTTTAAAACACCTTGCTTTATGAATTTCTCAATCACAGGAATGACACCCTCAATTGTTTCAGCTTTCATTTTATACTGTGGAATATTTGGAAACTCTGTTCCCTGCTTTACTGTAATTTTGACTGGATCAACATGTTTCATCAAACCCATCTCACTTCCAGTTAAATCCCAAATTTCAGCATTGACTGCCTTTTTTAGTTCTTCAGGTAAATTTTCTTTATCAAATACAGGAAATAATTTGGTTTTCTCTGCTTCAACCATTAACATTGTTAATTTATACAGCCCATCTTCCTCCATGGTTTGTAGCTCAATACCCTCCGGTGAGCAATATATTTTGCAGTTCATCTTGCATAGGATATCTCTTCCCAGCAAGTTTACAGGACTGCTGTTACAAACTAAAAATCTATGTTTGGCTTTGAATTTGCCAATTTCTATTTTCACAGGTTCTGTTAAATCTGTTTTAATTTGCTGATTAGCTACACCAACTACTTGGATGGTATCCCCAGAGAGAGGCAGGTTTTCAATTTCCACTGATCTAACAGTAGAACGGGTAGCACCAGTGTCCACAAGAAAAGTGATTTCTACATCATTCACTTTACCATTTACATATGGACCAGACTGGTCAACCTCAAGAGTGGCTCCAATACAAACTCTTCCCCCTTTCTCAGGCACCGTCATAAGCAGTCATTAGAATCACTCCCTTGGTTTTCTGTCAATACAAATTGTCCAGAAGCATTTGACACATTTGCTCTTTGTGTTCCAATTACCTGATCACCTCCGCAGAATCCTGACTCTGAGTTAAACCTTTGAACACCTCCACAGTTTGGGAGAGGAGGCTGTGGAATTTGGCTCTGCTGATTCGCTAATTGTCGCTGTAGCTGTTGCTGAAGACTCAATTCATTCAGCTGACGCTGTAGCTGTTGCTGCAGATTTACATTGTTCTGCATCTGTGGATTTAATGATGCATTTTTAAAATTTCTGGGTGGGTTTTTACACTCATGCTTCCAGTGTCCAATCTCGCCACAATTAAAACAAGGCAATTTCTGCTTTAACTCCTCAATGTTAATATTACATTTTGGCTTGTTAAAGTTGCCTTTAAACTTTCCCTGACCCTGATTCTGGTTAAAATTCACATTTTTATTTTCTAGGTTTGCAATTTGATGTTCAGCTACTTTCACCTGTGCCCACATTGCTTTCTCTTTTAATTTCTTCTGTTTGGCGTCTAATTCATCACTACAGTATTTTGCTATCCTCAGAATGTCATCAACTGAATTTGATTGCCATCCGACAATATTATTCCTAATCATTTCACCGATTTCAGGTCTAAGACCATAAACAAATCTGTAAATGAAGTGGCTCGTGTCCTTTTCATTTAATTTTTCATACCCAATGAACTGCTTGAAAACCAGAAATAACCTTTCATAGAATGAATGAACTGATTCTTTTGGCTCTTGATTTGTTCTATCTATTTTTACCCAATCTACTTCTTTTGGGGGAATCTTTTGTTTTAGCCAGTAAATCACTTTGTCATAGAGTCCCATGACTTCTGATGCTGGAGCACCTGTCTCTTTGTCTCGATCTGGTTCTACCTTAGGCTAACTCACAGCAATTTTACATTCTGTCCAAAGATCTGATGGGACAACAATATCAAAGAATCAATCTAGATCAATCCACAGAACCTTTGATACTTTGATGAATCTGTCTACCTGTCGATACCATTCCACAGGTTTCTCTCTCAGCCGAGGGAAATCATTTGTAAATAACAAAATGTCCTGTTTTGACCAGGGAACATGTACATAACCACCACCTGCAATTTCTCTCATTGGGAACTGTTTTGCTAACCTTTCTTGCCTTTCCTCTTTCTTATTTTTGGTCCATTTCACTCTCCATTTACACAAGTCACCCAACTTTTTGATGTATACAATCAAATCCTTTATATGCATAATTCTTCCCATCGTATTGAAATTCCCAATATCCTTCTCTGTGAATTCTAACCTGTAATGTTTTGTCAAATTTTTCTGTTTGTTCAAATCAATTTCTAATTCTGTAGCCAATTCTTCCAATTGATCATATTTATTCTTAGTTTTCCATTGTATGCTTTTACAAATAAACAGCAGTTCTTCATCATGATAATGCTTCAAACTGTCAGGACCAATTGTGCCAATTATTAATTCTTCTAAATCTGCTTTTAGTCTCGCAACATCAATCTTTGAAATAGAATCTGTTTTGTCAACACTCTTTTCTGGAGATTCAGTATCTGATTCTGCACCCATTGGTGTTCTGCATAATGAACCTGGATTAAAAGTTAAATCAGGCATCATCGCTTTTTCTCGATGTATCTCAGTTAATTCTGAATAACATTTTTCAGCTACTTTTTGAATTTCTGCATTTAATGGAATTGTCAAACCTGGTTGTTTAATTTCTCCTTGATCAAAAACAGGCTGAACAGGACCAATCATTACTGGAACTGTCACTGCTTCCATGCCCTTAGTTAACTGTCAAATTAATTCCTCTTTTGATCGTAAATACTCTGAAGTATTTGCAACTTCCTCATCTCTAGGAACTTCTCTTCTCATTGGGGTTTCAGGAAAATTTCTGCTTTCGTTATAAGCACTAGAATTTGTTCTGGTTTCTAATCTCTCAGGAGTTTCAAAAGATTCAGAATTATTCGGGTACAATCTGGGTGATCCTTCATTTAATGGAGGTGCACTTGGTGTGGTTCCTGTAGAAACCATCGGGGTAGACCATGAACAAGCTGGTTTTAAAGGAGTCTGTTTTTTATTAGTCATATAAATTTCTTCTAAGACTGCATCTTCCGTTTCCACTTTCTACAACAGTATTATTTTTCTTTTGGGTATTCTTTTGACCCCCTTTATTTGAGTAATCATCTCGCTTACTAAATAAAGACCATCACACATGTCTGCCTGTCTCCACTGACGCATTCTATCCTCATGCGTTTCTCGTTTTTAAATTGATGATTTAGGAGGTCTTATTAAACCATTTGCTTCCCGCTGAAGTTGCAACATCTCGTCCTCCCATTCAACTAAAGCCTCAAATTGTGTTGGTCTAGGCTTCGGTACAAAAGCTGTCATTTTTTCTCTTAAATTTTTCAAAATCCTCATGTTAAATGAACCATCTTCCGGCCAGGCTAAAACACCATCGTCTTTAGTATAATGCATCCAAACATCAAACCATAGGCAAGTATGATAACCATATTCACCTTCCATATACGCTGCAGGTGTTTTGTACTTATGAAGTAACTTTCCACCTCGCGTTTCAATTTTCTTATCGGGTGAAATAACATTTTTAAATCTCTGAAGCAATGTAAGCTTTTTCTCTTCTTTCTTGTAATAATAACTCATTTTTAAATCAAATCCGCTTAATTGGAAATGATCGTAAATATTTCCTGGATGTTCCGCAAAACTAGCCAATCCGTGCGCGAAACACACCAACAAGCCAATCAGGTTTGAGCCACGTCACCACCTTGCTCAACCAATAGAAATGGTGCTTTCCAAAAGAGCCAATCAGCTTACAGCTCGTCAAAGTCACAAGAGCCAATCAGTGTACAAGCTGTGACGGATGTTAACCAATCACAGCGCAGACCGTGTGACGTACACAGCTGCTGCGGCTTCTCGCGTCTCACTCCCAGAGCTCACCCCTCTTTCACAAAAACTTTTCACAGCGCCATTTTAAGAACGCTTTTTCAATGAAACTCAATTAATAACGACAAAAAGAACAAACCATTTGTCTGTTTCGCTAAAATAAAGTGACAGTTTTTACAGTCATGCAAGTATTCTTTGCGCGGAATAGACAACGCTACTCTCACAGAATATACACTCATCGATAAAGTAAACTTTTACTCTACCCTTCAAACAGGTAATAACGAACTTGTTTCCCTCTGAATGCACATAAAGTAGCAATTCAAAGTTTGACTTGAACGGAATTACAAAATCATTTACGCACTTACAAACAGAAAGTTACCCTAACCACACATACATGAAATCCTGGCAGGACTCTAACCAGCCACAGAAATCCTGAATCGCCAGTAAAATAAACGACGTTACCTTACCCTTCACTCAAGCTTGAATATATTCTATTACTCTTTTTGCAGTGAGTTTTAGAACGGGCTCTTTGTCCCTATACTCAAAGCTACGATTTCATAGACAATCCTCATTATACATACATTCTATCTAGCACACCTATATACCTAACTCGTGTTGTACAACCACAACACTTGTGATATATAATAATACCACTATTCTGAAACAGATCAAATGCACTGTGTAACTTCACTCATGTCACACCACTCTGTACCGGTACAACTAGGATTTTTCACACTGCAGGAAAAACCCTTTCGACTACATATAACAAGTGAACAAAACTCAACATATGTTAGACATCGATCCTATGTAACTACCATGTAGCATGTTGGTTACCATAGCAACCATCCTCTGCTACCAGATAATTGATCCAGCGCCCCTATAGAAAATATGCCATAAGCCACGCTACCCAACTCCGCAATACTCACTATCAATTATAAATCACTCACAAGGCCCATAACTAACATGACATATTTTTGAGCAATTGATTCATGTGACCTAATTAACCTATTCACAAAATATATACATTTATATACAACTGCAGTAGAATAAATTCATCACACTTTAACAAACCCTATGATTAATTAAGCCACTGAGGCAAATAGATCTGCTAATGGTTACCTAAATACATGAAATAACAAGTCCAGCTTGTTTTTCAAAAGATAATATTTATTAACTATTTATTCATAGAAAGTGCATTAGAATCTTTTTATTCAAGCATTATTATTAAGGTTTTAGCAAGAAGTAATGACAGTTTCAAACATAAATCAAAAAGCATAATTCAAAATGGAAAACAGTTTGGCATCATCTAAACCCTAAGTCCCTAGCTACACTTGCTCCATTAAAGAATAAGGGAAAAAGTCTTTAAGCCCTAAAAGATCTTACGTGCTCCAAGTAAAGTCCGACAGCACGATACACCCATCTGGTAAACAGCAAGCAGCAGCCGGTCTCCCGCCCAGGGGGAGAGTTTTTATACCTTTCTAACTTACTAATCTAAGAAAACTAAATACTTTTCAGCTCAATCTGTGTTTCAATTGGTTGTCAAATTACAGACCATAATGTCATCACATTCTTTAGAGCCCAGTTCCGACTCTTTCTTAGAGTCCATTGTCCTTTATTTTCGAGTCACGAAGCTTCCTCCAGTTTGTAACAATTATACAATTTGTTCACGACTTCCTTAGCTTGACAATCCTTCTGCCGGTTCCTGGCCTTGGCCACGCTGACCAAAAGTACAGTCAGTTCATCTCGTTTATTTTTCTCCATTTAAAACTTGGCAGAGATTTTTCCACACCGGACTCTTGCTTTCACTGAGCAGAACTTTGCCAACTGCATGTTAGGACTGCACTAGGCCTCAAACCTCTTTCTCGTTAACTAGTGTATAAACAAACACAAAAGAATAATTATTACAAGAAATAAAGTTTGTTCTGTTACCCACCCACCTTTGCTAATCATTAACCCATTAATCTATGTTACCTAGCAGAAGCAGAATAAAGCAACAAACAGATTCATGCAACATTTAAGACAGAAAAACAAAACATGAGCACATAGAAATAAGCACATGCCATTAATAAACAGCCGCATTTAGTTTTGAAATGACAATAGACAAGATGAATTCATTATTTTCACACACATGCAAATGCAACATAATGCACGTTTATGAGCATACATATTAGTTTCCCGCGTGTTTATGAAAATGCAACTTTTATTCTAGGTTGGTTAGTTTTCTCACTGCACACATTATTAATAATATTATTTTAATTATGGAAATTTAACTTCACGAGCTGAAATGAATACATTTCTAAATCTCGCTCCATCAATACCCAATGACTTCACAGAGTTTGCTGGGATGAGAGTGCAGTCTAGAGCATCAATAGCCTTTAGCCATTCTGTGATTTGCGGGGTCTTTTCCTTGCTGGCTAGGAGAAGAATTTCCGTTTTGTTTTGATTTAGTTTCAGATGGTTGCGGGATAGCCACTCTTGTACTTCTCTTAGGGTGATGTTTAGTCTTTGCATGTCTGCTAGGGAGGAGGTTTCAAGGTATATCGGGGTGTCGTCAGCATAGAGATGGAAGGGAATGTTGGCTTGTTTGAGGATGATGGTGAGTGTCTCCATGTAGATGTTGAATAATGCGGGTGATAGCACTGACCCTTGGGGGACACCTCTAGTTATAGGGTGTGGGTCGGACGTGAAGTTTCCAATTTTTATTCTTTGAGATCGGTTTTGTAGGAAGGAGGTGAACCACTGTGCAACCATCCCGTTGGCACCTACCCTATTTGTGAGAGTGTTGATGAGTAGTTTGTGGTCGACCGTGTCAAAGGCCGCCGAAAGGTCCAGGATTATGAGTAGACAGCAGCGGTTCTTGTCCAGTGATTAGTGCATATCATCTATGACATTTAGGATGGTAGTCTCTGTGATACATCCTTTCCTGAAGCCTGATTGGTGTGGGTCGAGGAGGTTGTTGATGTCCATGTGGTGGGAGAGTTGACGGAGAACACATTTTTCTAGTAATTTTGTTAGGAAAGGAAGATTGGATACAGGTCTGTAGTTGCTAAGATCGTTGGGGTCAGCACCAGCCTTTTTTATTAGTGGTGTTACCTGGCCTATTTTGAGGCAGTCAGGTATGCTTCCTGTTTCCAGGGAGCTGTTAATGATCCTAGTCCAGGTGGGGGCTAAGGAGTTTTTGAGTTGTTTTGCCATTTGTGCGGGGATGGGGTCTTCAAGGTGCGATGAGGGTTTGGATCTGGTGGTTAGTTCAATAATTTCAGTTACAGTGGTGGGAGTGAAGGTTAGCCAGTTGTAGGTAGGTTGGCTGGGTGGGTTTGCATCATCATTACTGAGTATCGGGCCGGTCTTTGATGGAGGTGGATGTGCCGTCAGTGAGAGCTCAATCTTTAGAATTTTATCGCTGTAGAAATTAGCAAATTTGTTGCATAGCTCTTTAGAGGCCGGGATAGCAGCCGGAGTTGGTTTAGATGTTTGTTGTCTGATAATGTTGAAGAGTTCTTTGGGGCGGTTTTTTGCATTGTTCAGTGTGTCGCAAAAGAAAGAGGATTTTTTGTGCGCGATGTGCTTGTTTTACATCCTACGTTTTGTTTTGAGTAGTTCGAGGTGGCTTGACGAGGGGTTATTGTGCCAGAGTCTTGCAGTTGCTCTTAGCTGTCTTCTTTCCACGTTTAGTTCAGATTTGAACCACGATCTCGATGGAAGCGTTTTGCTCTTCTTTTGTTTCATGGGTGCTAATTTGTCCAAAATGTCAGTTAGGGCCTCGTTATATTGGGTGGTAAGTTCCATAGTGGACCTTTCGTCTTCATTGGGGTGGAAGAGTGAGTTCAGACTTTCTTCTAGTTCTTCCAAGGGGATCTGTCTCAGGTTTCTTGTCCAGTGGAAGTGAGCGTTCCTGTTAGGAATTTGATGCATTTTTGATTGATGTGGAAGAGGATGAGATGATGGTCTGACCAGTCGACTGGGAGGGTGCGAATGATGGTGATTTTATCCTCCTGGGCTATGATGGCATCTAGGATTGAGCCTTTGTTGTGGGTTTGTTCAGTGCAGTGTTGAATCAAGTTATTGTTGTGAAGGAGATCGTTTAATGTTTGCATTAGAGGGTTGTTTGTCTCATTCCAGTGAAGGTTTTGGTCTCCTATCAGGTTGTTCTCATTTGAGAGTGAGCAGTGTGAGATCAGGTCGGCCAGCTGTTCACCAAAAATAGTATTGTTTCCTGGTGGTCTATAGATGAGGTGACAGTGAAGTCTTTTGTTGTCCGACATTTTGATGTTGACTGACAGGTATTCCAGATTATGATATTTGAGGGAGTCGATTTCTGTTATAGAGATGTTCTTTTTAAATATGCTTGCCGTCCCTCCGCCTCTTTGGTTGTTTCTGTCCTTGTTGAGGATAGAGAATCCTGAGGGTACAAGCATGTCGAAGATAGGTGGGGAGGTTTCATTTAGCCAGGTTTCAGTGATGAACAGGATGTCTAAGTCATGTGTTAAGATGGTTTCTGCCAGTTCAGTTGCGTGTTTATTCACAGATCTGCAGTTGATGAGCATGCAGTTGGCCATTTTCTTGTTGTTTAGCTCTAAGATTGGGGGGGCCCTAGGAATGTTTATGAGGTGCGCTGGAGGTCTCACTAATTTTGAGGTTGTGGTTTCTCTCCCAAGACCGATAATTACTGGGATCCTAGCACTTGTGGTGGAGGTTGGCTTTGCTTTGTAGGCTTCAGCAAGGTCCCTCGCTTCTTGCATGGACATTGCAGCGCTCGTTCTCTTGGGTTTGTGTGGATGGTTACTGTGGGGGGTTGTCTTCCAACTCAGTCGTGAATTTATGTGGTGGAGTCTAAGTTTGTTGAGGTGGCCAGGGAGTGAGAGGGGTAGGCCTTGAGTAAAGGGAATGTTAAATTTAGATAAGATTCTGTTAATATTTTGGGTCGCTATTCCTAGTTGGAGTTCTAGTCGAGCAAATCTTTGGGTTATGCTCAAGGAAGGAGGGGGGGGTATGGGGCTTTGTGTGTCCCGCAACCGATCCTTGGTTGTTGGAAGGAGATTTGGTATGGTAGGTGGAGAAAGCGAATCTGTGTGGGAGTTCCTCTCTCTGTCTGTGATCTTATTGTGGTTTATGGGGGTAATCACAGGTATTGGTGGGGTTACTGGGTTTAGAGTGGGCAGGGCATTCAGGACAGTTAGCAGTGGGTCGGTTTCTTTGGTTACTGGGTGGGGGTAGGGGGAGACCATTGTGCTAGAGAGGGGTTGGGTTGTGTTGTCTGGTGAGAGTCTAGAGATGGGTGAGCATAAGCGGGATGAATATTGCGGGCTCAGGAAGGCGTTGAGGTGAATGATGGAGCTAGGGGGCGGAAGGTTGGCGGTACCCACGGGTGGGGGTTGAGTGGGTGCAAGGGTTGGGAGGTTTTCGTCTTGTGTGTGGTTTGAGGCTACGGAGTCTTTTGCGTTGGTCTGAGCTGGATGGGTGAGGGCAAGGCGTAATGTGGGGAAGAGTGATTCAAAGGCCTCTAGGTTGTTGTTGTTGGCTTGGATCAGGATCGTGCCATTTTTGTATATGGTCACAAAGGAGTTTTCACAGCGAGTGCGGAGGTTGGGGATTAGCAACATTAGTTTGCAGCTTGCAGGGGTGGTGGTCGTTTTATATATGTGGAGGTGGGATCTGAGGATGGAGTTCCACCCCCTGGGATTCTGTGTGTGGAAGATGAGATCCATTTTCCGTAATCCTTTTGTGGCACAGTGGTATAGGTCTGCAATTAGGCATTCTTTATGTTGTCTTAGCAGCCTTTGCTTAAAATTTCTTTTCGCATTGTGCGATAGGTTGGGGGGGTATATGATGGAGAAGGAGTTTCTGCCATGGGGTTTTAAGCCATGTGCTGAGTTTGTTTGGGGGAGAGTCAGTCTGACCTGCGGTCCCTTAATTCTGTTCTGTGGGTGCATTATGGATCGCAGGGGGGCTGGAGAATAGGGAGTGTTGTAGTCAACTGTGTCGGAGGATAGGTTAAGGTTTCACCGAATAATTTATGAGATTTTTTTCAAGGTAATAGGCAAAACATATATCACTCAGTAGGAAGGCCTAACATACTTTGAACCATATGTTTTATTGTGGGATTTTGTACCTGAGTTGATACACTGCAGGGCTCCCATATGGGCATGTAGCATATGTGCTGAGCCAATACCGTCAAAAGGCATATACTGTTAAGTGATGCATAAACAATTGCACATGAATATATTCCAGGTTTAGGCCATATTATAACCCAAATGTCTTTCTTTTGTAACACAGACTACTATGTAAATACGAAAAATCTGTGTACTATTGCCAGGTAGCTAGTCTGCAGCGTAAATCAAACAGAATGAAGTAAAGCTGTCCCACAACACACCGCTGTTCTGGCAGTAGCGCTGCTTTCCGCCTCTTGGTGGTGTAGGACATTGTAAAGGCATGGTGTCTGAGAAGCCACCACAAAATTCCACATTATCCCACACAATTCAACAGCACACCACATTATTACTACATACCACTCCACAACACAAAATATCAATTCACATAATTGCACTCCATGACACACAATCCTACTCCACATAATTCCATACACTCAATACCACATACTTGCTTTACACATAATTCCAAAGCACCCCATGCCACATAATTCCACAACACAAATAGACACCACACAATGCCACCCCACACAATTAAACAACTAACAAAGTCCAGTACAACCCACATAATTCCACTCCTCAGCCACATGCATCCACTACACTCCAAACCAAAACACAAAAGTAAAAGACATTCTCATTTACAATGCCTGTAGTTCCTACTCTTGCAAATGCGAATCCTATTGCATTGCAAATGCTTGTTCTCTTCTGTTCCTCCCACGCAAGAGGGACTAATGACTGGCTCATTGTGCAATGGTTCATCATTTGTTCATTGGAGGACAATTTTTTTCTTGTTTTCCTGCTCTGTTACTGTTTACCTGTGTTCAGCTATGGTGGCATAGCTGTTTAGCTTTAACAATAGATTTTCTCCCTCACACCTTCTCTTAATGCTACAGTTGGGTCAATGCTGCGTCCTACGCAGTGGCTCCTGCTCCATTGGTTGTATTTTTTAACCTATTTGTAATTTTCCATGTTGAGCGGCAGTTAGACTTGTGTTTGGTAGGATATGACTTTGTATGGTCTTCTTACGGGTGGTGGGTTTGTGTTGATTCCCTTAACTCAATTTAGTAATACACAAAACACTATCTATATGCTTTAACAAAAAAACGTATATTTGGGCATTGTTCGTCCTCTTTTGAACTATTGCAGCAGGCTTGGTGCTCAGTGTGAACATGGTAAAGTCCTGCTCGGCTTTCAGGTGTGGGAACTGGTACAACAAAAAAATGCCCATCTTTTACTACAATATTTACAACAAGGGGTGGTGATGGACAGAGTCTCTGAATTAAGCAGAATACTCTCACCCAGTCAAGAGATCAGGGCTAAATCCAACACCGTTTTTTAGATCATTGCACCATCCCAGTTTCAGAACCTGGCTGTATGCAAATTAGTCTGTCCCTGGCCCAGTGCATCATGGGAACAGGGCAGACCAGACTACAAAAGCCAATTCTTACACTGGGAAGGAAACAAGCTTCCGGGGACCGGTTTCTGGCATTTCAGCCGTCTTCGGCCCGGCTTGCTTGAATCCTGATGGTGCAATGAGCAAGGGACTCACATCTGAGTATACCCTTCCACGCTTAGGGTGGACAAAAATATTTACAACAAGGGGTGGTGATGGACAGAGTCTCTGAATTAAGCAGAATACTCTCACCCAGTCAAGAGATCAGGGCTAAATCCAACACCATTTTTTAGCTCATTGCACCATCCCAGTTTCAGAACCTGGCTGTATGCAAATTAGTCTGTCCCTGGCCCAGTGCATCATGGGAACAGGGCAGACCAGACTACAAAAGCCAATTCTTACACTGGGAAGGAAACAAGCTTCCGGGGACCGGTTTCTGGCATTTCAGCCGTCTTCGGCCCGGCTTGCTTGAATCCTGATGGTGCAATGAGCAAGGGACTCACATCTGAGTATACCCTTCCACGCTTAGGGTGGACAAAAATATTTACAACAAGGGGTGGTGATGGACAGAGTCTCTGAATTAAGCAGAATACTCTCACCCAGTCAAGAGATCAGGGCTAAATCCAACACCGTTTTTTAGCTCATTGCACCATCCCAGTTTCAGAACCTGGCTGTATGCAAATTAGTCTGTCCCTGGCCCAGTGCATCATGGGAACAGGGCAGACCAGACTACAAAAGCCAATTCTTACACTGGGAAGGAAACAAGCTTCCGGGGACCGGTTTCTGGCATTTCAGCCGTCTTCGGCCCGGCTTGCTTGAATCCTGATGGTGCAATGAGCAAGGGACTCACATCTGAGTATACCCTTCCACGCTTTTACTACAAGCAAGAAAATATTCTTGCTCATGCGCTTTGAGTGCAGCACTGTTTACTGTCTGTATTGTCATGTCTTAAAATATGATTTCCGCCTATTTTTCTGCCTTATTCTAGCCCACTCGAACATGGCCGCCCATGTTCATGTTCTTTCCTTTCCTTTTTTTTCACCCTGCACGCATGTGCTGTAATTTTACTAATCACCTTTGCCTCTTATACTTTAACAGACTCTGGTGTTCGTCTTCAGGACAAGACGCTCACTGGCAAGTAATGCCCCTCCCTCTACATTGAAAGTCTCTGTGAGGGTTCTTCTTGCAATTAATCACAAACCCCTGTTTTCCAGTTGGTGAGTTTATCTTCTTTTTATATCAGCTGTATAAAGTGATGGAATGGTTCAAGTGGAAAATTACACTCTCTCTTGGTGTAAGCAGGAATGCAGATGTTTCATTCCCTGTTTTCTTTAATGACAGTATTTCTTCAGCACTTTTCATGCAATTTGCTCTAACAGGAAATTATACAGAACATGAAAAATATCAAAGTCTGGGTCACTTGTCTGCCATTGCCGCGTTTCATGTACCTGTTTGCCTGTTTGCCATTGCCGTGTTTACTTTACCTCGTTACTTTGTTAACATAGCCATAGCTGTACTGTACAATTGCTATAAAAGCTTATAATATTGTATGGTGAGCACTTTTGTCTTTAAATATTTACTCCACTGCAAAAAAAAAAATAAACAACATTGTCATTTACAATGCCAATAGTTCCAAATCCAGCAAATGCAAAATCTTTTTTATTTAGATTTTGGAGGCTAAGCATGACATTTCCTTTGTTTGCAGTCTCTGCTGCATCATCCACACTTGTCAGTTGGAACCTTCACTTTTTTGGAAAATCAATTAAGTTCAGTGTAATTGTTTGCAGAATATTTGTGTTGGTAGGCACTACTATTTGGTTCTCTTTTGATAATATCTTTTTCTTTTTTCCTTGTTGATGATTACCTAGAGTTTAGGTAAGAAAGAGTGCAGGAAGGTTTCAAACCTGGAGCATGAAGTACTGGGTTTTTCAGAACCGGTACCGAACCGGTAACCCATCGGTGCCAGGGATAACACCCAAAGACTTCGGGTACTTCCTGTTTCAGACTACAGAAACTCAGAGTCTTCTAGGTGAAGTCAAAGATCGAATTTATTGGCTGTAACCAAGTAACAGGTATCCTAGAAGTACAACACGGTGTATATTCTCGGGAGACTGCTCAATCTTACAAAGCCAGGCTTCTCTTTTTATACAAAATATTAAGCTTTAGGCAAACATTCTTGGCATTACTGTTGACCATTCACATATTTCCACTACAAAGAAAAAGCAGAGTCATGATGACAAGCCCATGTTTCAGTTTGTTCAGCCCACAATAAATTATCCGGCAAGGCCCAGTATTTTCATCAGATATCGACGGACCCCCAATAAAAACGGGCACCTCCTCATCGTAAAGCAAGTAAGAGAGAAAGAACAAGGACGGGTGTGAGCAAGATTTAGGCAGGGTGTGTGTGTGATGAAAAGGTTTATGGTAGGCTGTGCCTTGATGCTATCTCGCTCGGCCACTGGGAAAGGAACTGGCTGGGCAGGTTTGGCCTGGGGCAATGGTTCCAGCTTGCCCAGGTCGCAGAGAAGTCAACTAAGGTGTACGTGTCATTTGGAATCGAATTTGGCTTTAATCATCTGCCTATGTGAGGGCAACTCACAGAATGGCTGCCGTACACAAAATGGAAGCCGAGGGTTCAGGACGAAAACTACGATTTCAGAGTGAAATCGTCACTCGAACATAGCGAAAATGCTTGTGCATAGTGTACTAGCCATTCTCGGTCTTCTGATATCAAATTCGTCATGCTACGATGATGTTCATAACAGGGTTCCAGTATTTTCCGTACCACAAGCACTGAACTGTTTTTGGTTGCTTGATCTTGTGTGAGTCAATCAATCAATCAGGGGTTTGTTAAAGCGCGACTACTCACCCGTAAGGGTCTCAAGGCGCGAGGGGTGGGGGGGTGCAGGTTCCATTCCATCAAGGAGGGGGTCTGTCGAAGAGCCAGGTTTTGAGGGTTCTTGTGAAGTTGGGGAGCGATGTTGTCTCTCTGAGGTGGAGCGGAAGGGCGTTCCATGCTTTGGCAGCGAGGAAGGAGAAGGAGCGGCCTCCTGATCTGGTCTTTCTGGTGCGGGGGACCACGGCGTAGGAGAGCTGGGCTGATCGTAGGGTCCTTTGGGGTGCGTGGAATTTGAGTCGGCTGTTCAGGTATGCTGGTCCAGTGCCATGGAGGGCCTTGTGGACGTGGGTGAGCATCTTAAAGGTGATTCTCGCCTCGACGGGGAGCCAGTGGAGTGTGCGCAGGTGCTGGGAGATGTGGCAGTGTTTTGGCAGGTTAAGGACCAGTCATGCGGCGGTGTTCTGGATGTTCTGTAGCTTGCGGATGAGGTTTTTGTTTATTCTGGCGTAGAGTGCGTTGCCGTAGTCGAGTCTGCTGGTGACCAGGGCGTGAGTGACTGTCTTTCGGTGTTCGAGGGGGATACATTTGAAGGTCTTACGAAGGAGGCGGAGGGTGTGGAAGCAGGAAGATGAGACAGAGTTGATCTGGCGGTCCATTTTGAGCTCGGAGTCCAGGTTGATTCCCAGGTTGCGTGCGTGGTCTGTGGGGGTTGGCGGGTTTCCGAGGGCAGTGGGCCACCAGGTGTCTCTCCAGGCATCGGGGTTTGGGCCCATGATGAGTACTTCTGTTTTGTTGGTGTTTAGTTGTAGGCAGCTGTTTTTCATCCATTTGGCGACGGCTTCCATGCCTTCTCGAAAGTTGTGTCTGGCGGTGTTGGGTTCCTTGGATAGGGAGAGGATGAGCTGGGTGTCGTCTGCGTATGACACGATGTTGAGTCCGTAGCTTCTGACGATGGGGGCAAGTGGAGCCATGTAGACGTTGAAGAGCGTCGGGCTGAGGGAGGAGCCCTGGGGGACTCCGCAGGTGGTAGGTGTGGGGTCCGAGAGGAATGGGGGGAGTCTGACCCGCTGCGTCCTGCCGGAGAGGAAGGAGCAGATCCAGTCAAGGGCCTTGTCCTGGATTCCTGCGTCATAGAGTCTGCGTATTAGGGTGCGGTGGGAGACTGTGTCGAACGCCGCTGATAGGTCGAGGAGGATGAGGGCTACTGTTTCTCCTTTGTCCAGTAGGGTGCGGATGTCGTCTGTTGCGGCGAGGAGGGCGGTCTCCGTACTGTGGTTTTTTCTGAAGCCGGATTGGGAGGAGTCGAGGATGTTGTGTTCTTCAATGAATGTGGCGAGTTGGCTGTTGATGACTTTCTCGATGACTTTCGCTGGGAACGAGAGCAGGGAGATGGGTCTGTAGTTTCGAGGTCGGTGGGGTCCGCTGAGGGTTTCTTGAGGAGGGAGTTCACCTCGGCGTGTTTCCAGTCATCGGGGAACGAGGCAGTCGCCAGGGAGCGGTTGATGGTGTGGCGGAGCATGGGTGCGATGGTGTCGGCGGCTCTGTTGAAGATGTGGTGGGGGCAGGGGTCCATGGGGGGCCCCTGAGTGGATTGACTTCATTGTCTTCAGTGTGTCTTCGGTGGTGAGGGCTGTCCAGTAATCAATCGCTGGTTTCCGGGTGTCGGGGGTGGTTGGTGAGGGTTCAGTGTGTTGGTTGTCTTCGTCGAAGTTGTCGTAGATGCTCTTGATTTTGTGGTGGAAAAAGGTGCTGAGTTTGTCGCAGAGGTCTTGTGAGGGAGGGATGTCGGTAGACTCGCTGGTGGGTTGGGCGAACTCCTTGATGATGCTGAAGAGTTCCTTGCTGTTGTGTGCGTGGGTGGAGATTCTGTCTTCAATCGCTTTTTTCCTAGTTTCTCTGATGAGTTGATGGTGGGCGTTGGTGGCGGCTCTGAAGTTGTTGTGGGCTTCTGTGGATTTGGTGTTTCTCCAGGCCTTTAGGAGGCGGCGGCATGTGCGCCTGGATTCTCGAAGTTCGGTGGTAACCCATCTGGCTTTCTTGGCACGGGTATTGTTGTTTTTCTTGAGGGGGGCTATGGTGTTGGTGCTGTCCGAGATCCATCTATGCAGGGTTCGGGCTGCGGTGTTGGGGTCGTCGTTTTCCGGGTTGGTTGGGGTGGAGTTGTTGAGTGAGGAGGTGAGCTGGTCGTCGGTGATTTTGGTCCAGTTTCTTTGTGGAAGCAGGTGCTGGTGTCTGTGGATGGTGGGTGTTCTGAAGGTGAAGTGGACGCAACGATGGTCGGTCCATGGGAGTTCGGTGGTGTGGCTGAAGGTGATGGAGTTTCCTGTAGTGAAGAGGGGGTCGAGGGTGTGTCCTGCTGAGTGCGTGGGCTCGGTCACGATCTTGTGGAGTCCAATGTTGTGGAGGTTGTCCAGGAGGCATGTGGTGTTGGGGTCCAGTTGATTGTCGAGGTGGAAGTTGAGGTCTCCCAGCAGGGTGTAGTTGGTGGATGCGATGGCCTGCGGGGAGATAATGTCCGTGATGGAGTTGGGGAAGGGTCCGCGGGGTCCAGGGGGTCGGTAGATGAGGGTTCCTCGGAGGGCGGCGGTGGGGCTGGCCAGTATGTTGAAGTGAAGGTGTTCCATCAGTTCTGTGGACTCGTCAGGGAGTGTGCTCAGGCGGAGGCTGGATTTGTGGACGATGGCGATTCCTCCTCCTGGGTGGGTGGGGTGGTCCTTCCTGGAGATCTTGTATCCTTGGGGGATGGCGATGGCGATGTCCGGGCGCCAACTGAAGTACTGGGTTTTTCAGAACCGGTACCGAACCGGTAACCTAGCGGTGCCAGGGATAACACCCAAAGACTTCGGGTACTTCCTGTTTCAGACTACAGAAACTCAGAGTCTTCTAGGTGAAGTCAAAGATCGAATTTATTGGCTGCAACCAAGTAACAGGTATCCTAGAAGTACAACACGGTGTATATTCTCGGGAGACTGCTCAATCTTACAAAGCCAGGCTTCTCTTTTTATACAAAATATTAAGCTTTAGGCAAACATTCTTGGCATTACTGTTGACCATTCACATATTTCCACTACAAAGAAAAAGCAGAGTCATGATGACAAGCCCATGTTTCAGTTTGTTCAGCCCACAATAAATTATCCGGCAAGGCCCATCAGATATCGACGGACCCCCAATAAAAACGGGCACCTCCTCATCGTAAAGCAAGTAAGAGAGAAAGAACAAGGACAGGTGTGAGCAAGATTTAGGCAGGGTGTGTGTGTGATGAAAAGGTTTATGGTAGGCTGTGCCTTGATGCTATCTCGCTCGGCCACTGGGAAAGGAACTGGCTGGGCAGGTTTGGCCTGGGGCAATGGTTCCAGCTTGCCCAGGTCGCAGAGAAGTCAACTAAGGTGTACGTGTCATTTGGAATCGAATTTGGCTTTAATCATCTGCCTATGTGAGGGCAACTCACAGAATGGCTGCCGTACACAAAATGGAAGCCGAGGGTTCAGGACGAAAACTACGATTTCAGAGTGAAATCGTCACTCGAACATAGCGAAAATGCTTGTGCATAGTGTACTAGCCATTCTCGGTCTTCTGATATCAAATTCGTCATGCTACGATGATGTTCATAACAGGGTTCCAGTATTTTCAGTACCACAAGCACTGAACTGTTTTTGGTTGCTTGATCTTGTGTGAGTCAATCAATCAATCAGGGGTTTGTTAAAGCGCGACTACTCACCCGTAAGGGTCTCAAGGCGCGAGGGGTGGGGGGGTGCAGGTTCCATTCCATCAAGGAGGGGGTCTGTCGAAGAGCCAGGTTTTGAGGGTTCTTGTGAAGTTGGGGAGCGATGTTGTCTCTCTGAGGTGGAGCGGAAGGGCGTTCCATGCTTTGGCAGCGAGGAAGGAGAAGGAGCGGCCTCCCGATCTGGTCTTTCTGGTGCGGGGGACCACGGCGTAGGAGAGCTGGGCTGATCGTAGGGTCCTTTGGGGTGCGTGGAATTTGAGTCGGCTGTTCAGGTATGCTGGTCCAGTGCCATGGAGGGCCTTGTGGACGTGGGTGAGCATCTTAAAGGTGATTCTCGCTTCAACGGGGAGCCAGTGGAGTGTGCGCAGGTGCTGGGAGATGTGGCAGTGTTTTGGCAGGTTAAGGACCAGTCATGCGGCGGCGTTCTGGATGTTCTGTAGCTTGCGGATGAGGTTTTTGTTTATTCTGGCGTAGAGTGCGTTGCCGTAGTCGAGTCTGCTGGTGACCAGGGCGTGAGTGACTGTCTTTCGGTGTTCGAGGGGGATACATTTGAAGGTCTTACGAAGGAGGCGGAGGGTGTGGAAGCAGGAAGATGATACAGAGTTGATCTGGCGGTCCATTTTGAGCTCGGAGTCCAGGTTGATTCCCAGGTTGTGTGCGTGGTCTGTGGGGGTTGGCGGGTTTCCGAGGGCAGTGGGCCACCAGGTGTCTCTCCAGGCGTCGGGGTTTGGGCCCATGATGAGTACTTCTGTTTTGTTGGTGTTTAGTTGTAGGCAGCTGTTTTTCATCCATTTGGCGACGGCTTCCATGCCTTCTCGAAAGTTGTGTCTGGCGGTGTTGGGCTCCTTGGATAGGGAGAGGATGAGCTGGGTGTCATCTGCGTATGACACGATGTTGAGTCCTTAGCTTCTGACGATGGGGGCAAGTGGAGCCATGTAGACGTTGAAGAGCGTCGGGCTGAGGGAGGAGCCCTGGGGGACTCCGCAGGTGGTAGGTGTGGGGTCCGAGAGGAATGGGGGGAGTCTGACCAGCTGCGTCCTGCCGGAGAGGAAGGAGCAGATCCAGTCAAGGGCCTTGTCCTGGATTCCTGCGTCATAGAGTCTGCGTATTAGGGTGCGGTGGGAGACTGTGTCAAACGCCGCTGATAGGTCGAGGAGGATGAGGGCTACTGTTTCTCCTTTGTCCAGTAGGGTGCGGATGTCATCTGTTGCGGCGAGGAGGGCGGTCTCCGTACTGTGTTTTTTTCTGAAGCTGGATTGGGAGGAGTCGAGGATGTTGTGTTCTTCAATGAATGTGGCGAGTTGGCTGTTGATGACTTTCTCGATGACTTTCGCTGGGAACGAGAGCAGAGAGATGGGTCTGTAGTTTTGAGGTCAGTGGGGTCCGCTGAGGGTTTCTTGAGGAGGGAGTTCACCTCGGCGTGTTTCCAGTCGTCGGGGAACGAGGCAGTCGCCAGGGAGCGGCTGATGGTGTGGCGGAGCATGGGTGCGATGGTGTCGGCGGCTCTGTTGAAGATGTGGTGGGGGCAGGGGTCCGTGGGGGCCCCTGAGTGGATTGACTTCATTGTCTTCAGTGTGTCTTCAGTGGTGAGGGCTGTCCAGTCATCAATCGCTGGTTTCCGGGTGTCGGGGGTGGTTGGTGAGGGTTCAGTGTGTTGGTTGTCTTCGTCGAAGTTGTCGTAAATGCTCTTGATTTTGTGGTGGAAAAAGGTGCTGAGTTTGTCGCAGAGGTCTTGTGAGGAAGGGATGTCGGTAGACTCGCTGGTGGGTTGGGCGAACTCCTTGATGATGCTGAAGAGTTCCTTGCTGTTGTGTGCGTGGGTGGAGATTCTGTCTTCAATCGCTTTTTTCCTAGTTTCTCTGATGAGTTGATGGTGGGCGTTGGTGGCGGCTCTGAAGTTGTTGTGGGATTCTGTGGATTTGGTTTTTCTCCAGGCCTTTAGGAGGCGGCGGCATGTGCGCCTGGATTCTCGAAGTTCGGTGGTAACCCATCTGGCTTTCTTGGCACGGATATTGTTGTTTTTCTTGAGGGGGGCTATGGTGTTGGTGCTGTCCGAGATCCATCTATGCAGGGTTCGGGCTGGGGTGTTGGGGGTCGTCGTTTTCCGCGATGGTTGGGGTGGAGTTGTTGAGTGAGGAGGTGAGCTGGTCGTCGGTGATTTTGGTCCAGTTTCTTTGTGGAAGCAGGTGCTGGTGTCTGTGGATGGTGGGTGTTCTGAAGGTGAAGTGGACGCAACGATGGTCGGTCCATGGGAGTTCGGTGGTGTGGCTGAAGGTGATGGAGTTTCCTGTAGTGAAGAGGGGGTCGAGGGTGTGTCCTGCTGAGTGCGTGGGCTTGGTCACGATCTTGCGGAGTCCAATGTTGTGGAGGTTGTCCAGGAGGCATGTGGTGTTGGGGTCCAGTTCATTGTCGAGGTGGAAGTTGAGGTCTCCCAGCAGGGTGTAGTTGGTGGATGCGATGGCCTGCGGGGAGATAATGTCCGTGATGGAGTTGGGGAAGGGTCCGCGGGGTCCAGGGGGTCGGTAGATGAGCGTTCCTCGGAGGGCGGCGGTGGGGCTGGCCAGTATCTTGAAGTGAAGGTGTTCCATCAGTTCTGTGGACTCGTCAGGGAGTGTGCTCAGGCGGAGGCTGGATTTGTGGACGATGGCGATTCCTCCTTCTGGGTGGGTGGGGCGGTCCTTCCTGGAGATCTTGTATCCTTGGGGGATGGCGATGGCGATGTCCTGTCCCGAGGTGGTGTTGGTGCAGGTTTCGGTGAAGAGTGCTACGTCCGGGGTGGTGCTGTCAAGTAGGTCACAGATTTCTGTGGCGTGTTTGTGGAGGGATCGGACGTTGAGGAGGATGCATTGCAGGGTCTTCGGTTCGGTTGTGTTCTTGTGGGCGGGAAGTGCTGGATCCGTGTTCTTGGCGGTGCTGCAGGTGTGACGGCAGCGGTGACAGCTGAAGGGTCCATGGGTGTCGGCTGGTGATGCTAGCTTGCAGTTGTTGTTGCAGCCTGGGTTGAGTGCGTGGAGTGCTGCTGGGTCTTAGCGTTGGCAGGGCGGAGGTCCAGGGTTCCTGGTGCTGGTCGCGGACGGGTCACAGATGGGCGCAGACGTGCTTGCCTTTGACGCGCCTTTGGTGCACCAGCGGCGCGCCCGCAGCCCGCATTGGCCGCCATTTAGTAGCAGAAAAGAGCAGAAAGGTGAAAGATAGAAAGGGTAGTAAAACGAGTGAAGGAGCAGAGGGAGAGAAAGGGAAAATGGCAGAAATAAGGCACAAAAGAGCAGAGGTGCAGAAAGGTGAAAGATAGAAACAGTTGAAAAACGAGAGAAAACGAGTGTAGGAGCAGAGGGAGAGAATGGGAAAATGGGCAGAAATAAGGCACAAAAGAGCAGAGATGCAGAAAGGTGCAGAAAGGTGAAAGATAGAAAGAGTAGAAAACCGAGTGAAGGAGCAGAGTGAGAGAAAGGAGACAGAGGTCCACTGGACCACCAGGGATGAGGCGCAGGGAAACCTGCGGGTGGAGGAGGGCCTCGATCACCAACACTCAAGAGTGCAGGGGCAGGGGCACCTCACTTAATGGTGGAGCTGCGAGGGTGGGAGAACAATTTCACTGACAATGAGTCAGTGGTCTTGCTCGCCTGTCCCCGCAGTGGCCGCCATTAAGTAGGGGTCGGGGAGGGCTGGACAGCTGGGAAGCGGGAGCGGGGAGGTGAGCCGGATTGGGCTGGTCGCGCTGGGGGGTGAGGGGCTGCGGGGGCAGCAGCGGCGGGGAAAGGTAAAGGGAGGAAAGAAGGGATCAAGAAAAAGGGAAAATAAGCAGAAATAAGGAACAAAAGAGCAGAGATGCAGAAAAGAGCAGAAAGGTGAAAGATAGAAAGGGTAGAAAAACGAGTGAAGGAGCAGAGGGAGAGAAAGGGAAAATGGGCAGAAATAAGGCACAAAAGAGCAGAGGTGCAGAAAGGTGAAAGATAGAAAGGGTAGAAAAACGAGAGAAAACGAGTGAAGGAGCAGAAGGAGAGAAAGGGAAAATGGGCAGAAATAAGGCACAAAAGAGCAGAGATGCAGAAAGGTGCAGAAAGGTGAAAGATAGAAAGAGTAGAAAACCGAGTGAAGAAGCAAAGTGAGAGAAAGGAGACAGAGGTCCACTGGACCACCAGGGATGAGGCGCAGGGAAACCTGCGGGTGGAGGAGGGCCTCGATCACCAACACTCAAGAGTGCAGGGGCAGGGGCACCTCACTTAATGGTGGAGCTGCGAGCGTGGGAGAGCAATTTCACTGCCAATGAGTCAGTGGTCTTGCTGAGTGGACTGTATTCCAGAGCAGTGAGCTCCCAATTACTCATACAGATTTCCTTCATCCACTACAGGTATCACTTTACACAGTAGATGCAGGAACAGTTGGCAGGATAAAGAGGAATGCAAATAGAGAGAGAGCGTTCTTCTGTACCACTTACGAATGCAGGTTGGTTTGACTTCATAGCTGCCTTTTTGTCCAGGTCAGCAATTGTTAGTTTATGGTTATTTTCCTACACAACATTCTTATGGTTCGCTCACGAACTTCAGTCCCCTTAACTTGAATCTTCTCTTTACCCCCTTACAACATTTGACACAGAAGGTGATTTTCCATGTATAGATGTTTCTAAGGAAAAATACACTCATTGCAATCACTCAACAACAAGGATATTCAATTAGTCTGATTCCCTATAACCTTCCTTCTGTGAAACAGTTTAACATATCTGGTACAGCTTGTTTAAGGGCCTGACTGGGCCCTCTTTTCTCAGTGTGTTACTGAATATCAAGCATGTGCCCCAGCATAGGTGCAACTTAAATAGGCTACTGACCTAAGTTGGCATTGAACTCTTGCGAGACTTACCAGTGTGAATGTCATTGGTGTTAAAATGGAATCATACTGTTCAAGCCCCTCTGGATTATTATTATTTAACTTAGCTCAGGATAGATTTAACCCAAGAAAATGACTTCTTGGGCATCACTCATCACCCTTTCATAGTGTTGTGGGGAAGTGCACTCCCACACCAGAGTATGGAGTAGTTTACCTTCTATTTATTCAGGAGTTGAGCGTAGGTCCATGTGAGATTTAGGGATAATGAGCAATTGGTGGATAGTAGAGACTTAGGGTTAATAATATACCCTCACTTTCTTTGAAATTTTGTGAATTATGTCCAGATTTATGTTCATATTGTGGTGCGTTCTACTTTTTGGGGTCTAGCCTGATGTCGACCTTGGATTTAGAATTGTTATTGCATTTTTAAGAGTATCACTACTTCTGTGCTAGAGATATCTGCTAATATTTGAGGGCTTTGTGGATGGTCTTTTGTGAATGGCAGTTAGGTTATGTGTTGGCTGTATGTGCCTGTTGGCTAATGGGGTTAGGCTGTCTCCTTGACGCTAAGCCCACCTAGACTGACATTTTGCTTTGTTGTTTCTAATGTACTTGCTCATCATGTGTGTGGTAGTATGAGATGGTTGGTAACTTGTTTTTCTTAACCTTTTAAGAGGATTTCTCAGGTAATGATTGCCCTGTGCTGTGTGTGTGTGGGGGGACATTTTAAAAGTTTATTTTAATCTCTTCTCACTGTTTCCGTTTTACTATTTATATTTACATATTGTTTTTAATCTTGGTTACCTTTTTGATTACATTACTATTGTTGTGCTACTGATGGTGTATTAAGACCCACGAATAGGTCCAGTCACATTTTGAGTGTATATTATGCAATCCTTTCCTTGCAACCCTTTTTGTTGGTGAAGTGGGAGGAAGGAGCTCCTGCCAGGATAGGGCAGCCATATTCTTTTTGATTCTAATGACTCTTCCATTGCTGGCCATGTGTTGACCACCACATTTTGGAGCCAGTGTGTTTGTCTGCCATAGGCGGGAAGTTTGTCTTTGTTCAATATGCCTACTTCATTGCTGACAATGTGGGTACCACCTTTTTGTGAAGGTAGTTTCTGTTTCTGATTATTAATACTTTTTTTGTTTAAGAAATTTTTATTACGTTTTTTAAATACATAAGATAAAAGAGAAAATGGAAACAGTAAAATGGGGAAGGGGTAGAAGCCATAATGAAACATACATAAAATAATTAAAATAAAACAATCAGGCAAATAACATATGATGAAATATAAATATTCCAGTTAAAGAGTGAGAAGAAGGAAAGGAAAGTAGGAAAGAGAAAGATAGGAAGAAGAAAAGAGAGACAGAGAGAAAGAAAGGAGAGGCAGAACCAAAATGGTGTGAGATAATATTATAGAGAAAGAGAGAAAAAGAATTAATGTATAGGAAAGTGAGAAGAAAGATATGTAGTGAAAGGAAGCCAAAGAAGATCAGATTTAATTTTTTGAGAAAGAGAGGAGGAGGAAACAGTAGCAATCCTGTGTTCATCACAAATAAAATTCCACCAAGTTAGTAAAGATATTTTAGAATTGTCTTTCCAGGATGACAGAATAACTTTAAAAGCTAATGCTATAAAAAGATCAAATAATCTGGAAACAGAAGATAAAACATCCACATCAGGTGATAAGGAACCTAGAAAAACATTCTTTAGTGTTAAAGTAGAATTGAATTCAAACATTGACATGCAAATATTCCAAACAGAGTTCCAAAAGGATAAAACATTAGAACACTCATAAAGTTGATGTTTTAACGTACCCGTTTCAGTGGAACATGACCAACATAATGGAGAAGGGGTTGGTGAAAATGTACAAATACTAACAGGAGTAATAATAGCTCTATGGTAAATAAAATACAAAGATTGGGTTATAAGAGCAGCAGCAGAACTTTTAAGTAGCTTAGACCACAGTTTATCCCAGGTTGTTATAGGAAAAGAAACGGACAAATCAGTTTCCCATGCAATCTCAATATGGGACTTAAGTCTTTCAATAACATTTGATAACAATAACCTATATACAAGAGTGGCTTTAGGTCTGTGAGTTGAGGGTAACATCCTTTACAACGCAACTTTTACCACGCAGTGCCTTTACGACGCAACTTTTACAACACAAACCATTACAACGCATTGCGCTGGGGGGGCGCTCTAGGATAGGGAATAGGTTTAATTTACTATCCAACACCTTCCCTTCTATCCACGGGGACTGGATTTGGAATAGTAAATTAAACTATTCACTATCCAGCGGCCCAAAGGACTATGTGTTGTAAAGGCATGCGTTGTAAAAACAGCGTTGTAAAGACATGTGTGGTAAAAGCATGCGTTGTAATGTCATACATCCGTGAGTTGAAAATAAGGGGTATGGAGGAGTAGAAGGGGATATAGACGGTGTGTGAGGTGGAAGGGGAAAAGTGGTTAGATGAGATTGTACGGCATTAACAATAATATTATTTTCATTGAGAAAAGAGTCAGGTAATTGATAGCGTGTTTGTAAGGCATGAAAGGGTACAATAGAGTAGTTGTGAAGTAACTGATGAACAAAAATAATACCCTTTTCTTTCAAGTATTTGTAGTAAAATGATTTGCCTTTATATTTAAGAAATGTATTATACCATACAGTGGAGGATAAAAAAACATTGAAGTGGAGTAAAATCCTTAGAAAATGTGTTATATAATAAAGTTTGGGAGTATTTTAAATCAGGGTTAGTGGACAAAAAGGTACATTTTGACATAAAGATTACATGTTGAAAAGAAAAATCTTTTAATAAGGAGCGTTTAAAAAGGATCCATCTGGGGACAGGAATGTCCACAAAATCATAAGCTAATGCAAAAGATTGTTTAATCAAAAAAGCTGAATGATAAGCTTTGAAATTTGGGAAAGACACACCACCTTCATCCTTAGGACGAATGAGTTTTGTTTAGAGCAATTTGTGGGTCTTTATTGTTCCATAAAAATTTTGTACACGCAGAGTTAATTCAAGAAAAATATACATTGGGAATTCTGATAGGAAGCATAGACATTGTATATAAAACATGAGGTACAATCATCATTTTAATGGTATCTAACCTGCCCCACCAGGAAAGATACAGGGGGGACCAAGTAAGGAGGAGTGATTGGATTTTATTTATTAATGCGGTAAACGTGAATTTAATTGTATCATTTAGGGATGACGAAAATCAAATGTCTAGGTATTTAATTTTTGAAGGACACCAAGCAGAATTAGTATCACTAAACATAAATTGATAGCATATAGAGTGTAAAGGCAAGACTTCTGTCTTTGTGAGGTTGAGTTTGTAACCAGAAATACTGGAGTATAATCGAACTTCATTCATAAAATGAGGGAGAGATTCAACTGGATTAGACATATAAATCAGTATAAGCAGATATTTTAGTTTCTACAGACTTATGTTTGAAGCCAACGATCTGAGAATTAGTATGAATACGCTCTAGGAATGGTTCACGGCATAGGATAAATAATAAAGGGGAAAGAGGACATCCCTGCCTTGTGCCTCTGGACAGAGAAAAAAATTGGAGAAATGCTTATTAACAAAAATACTGGCTCGAGGACAAGAGTATAAAAGTTTAATATAAGAAATAAAAGATGGCCCAAAATAAACCATTGGAGAGTTTGAAACATGAATTGCCAATTAATACGGTCAAATGCCTTTTCCGCATCTAAAGACAAGTCTGCAAGGGGCGATTTGCATTTTTTGCCATATGAAATGATATTAGCAAAAACATCCGAGCATTATCAGATGCCAAACAGCCTTTCACAAATCCAACTTGATCAGTTTTGATCACAAGAGGAATGATAGTTTCAAGTTGGGATGTGAGAATTTTGGCAAAAATGTTACAATTATAATTAATTAACGATGTAGGAGAGTAAATTTTACAATATGAGTGGTCTTTATCAGGTTTAGGTATTATAACAATTAAGGCATCCATAAAAGAACCGGATGCTTTGGCGTGAGCAATAAAGGAGTTAAAGAGTTGGAGGAGCTTGGGGACAAAAATTGAATTCAAGGTGTTGTAAAACTCTACAGATAAACCACCGGGTCCTGGGGCTTTTGACTTTTTTTAGAGATTTGATAGCATTGGTTACCTCTTGAATAGTGATGTCTTTCTCTAATGTGTTAAATTCATCAGGGAAAGATGGTGGGGAAGGGAGACCTGAGAAGAAGGTGTTTACATTTTGATTAGTGGGAAAAGTATCATCAGAGTAAAGAGATTTATAATATTCATGAAAGACCTCAGCAATGTACTCATCTGATGAGACTAGTTTTGTAGTAGATTCTAAGATTAAGAATAGGGCCAAAATTATTACGTTCAGATTTAATTTTTAAATAATTAGCTAACATCTTTCTAGCTTTATGCTGACCTCCGTGGTATTTAGATTTAATTTTAAGCAAAATATGACATGCTTCAATCGTTAATTTGTTAAGTTTAGCTTTTGCTTCAATCAAATCATGAAGGGCAGTAGAAGTAAAATATGTATGTTCTAAACCTTTGAGTTTTTGTAGCTGGTCTTCATATTTCTTCCTTGTGGTTTTCTTTTTTTTCGATACATAAGAAATGGTGAAGGCACGAAAAGCAGCCTTAAAAGCATCCCAGTTATTAGGAACAGAAGTATCCAATGTGTTATTGATACTAAAAAATTAATTATTAAAAGTGGTAGCTTCATTGATAAAAATCTTGTCTGATAATAAAAAAGTATTATGTTTCCATCAGCTAAATTGAGAGGAGGTAAGTGAAAGGTCCAGAAGAGCGTGAACAGGGGCATGGTCCGATATAAAAATGGATCCAAATTAAGATTTTTAGATAGAAGGAAGCAAGGACCAAAAATTAATCAATCCTAGAACGGGTGTGAAATACATTGGAAAAAAAGGTAGATTCAAGTAAGTCAGGATTACAAGTCTTCCAAACATCATACAATGAACGAGAAGCAATGGCCGATTGAAAAGCTTTATTAGATTTATCAGGATGAAATTTACAATTGGACAATCTATCGGAAAAAGGGTCTAACCATTGGTTGAAGTCGCCAGCAACAATAATATTAGAGCAGTCAATTGAAGAAAGTAGAATTTTAATATCATTCCAAAATGTAGGATCTGGCTTAACAGGACCATAAATATTTAACAAGACTAACGTTTTGTACCACAATCTTTGCCATTACCCATCGTCCATCATCATCATTCTGTGTGGATAAAATTTGTACTGCCAAAGCTTTATGAAACAATATAGCAACACCCCCCTTTTTGTTGGGTGCAGGAGAAAAAACAACTTGACCCACCCATTGCCTTTTCAACTTAAGAGACTCCACATCAGTACAATGAGTTTCTGAAGAAAAGAAATCTGAGAATTTAGTTTTGATAAATGAGACAGTAACTTTTGCCTTTTGACTGGACTCCCAAGACCAAAGACGTTCCACGTGACAAAGTTACACATAATGGAGGAAAGGGAGAGTACAACACGGTTGGAGCTGATACACTTGAAGGATATAACTACAAGAGAAAACACACCACAAGAAAAATTTACATATGGAAAATACTACAGAAAAACCCACATTACCAAGGTACATTAACAATAAATAAATGATAAAGGACAATGTTAAACAAATAGAGATAATTTGAAGAAAAAAGCATGTAGAAAAGGATAGAGAGGAAGATGAAAGAAGAGATAGAAAGAGAGGAGGAAGGAAGAAAAAGGAGAAAAGAGACAGAAGGAAAGAACATGTAAACAGATCAAGAAAAACATCCAGACCTGTAAAAAGAAAAAAAGTCGAGAAGTGAAGAGCATAGTGACGCCAGAGGGCACGGACCTCAGAAGAAAGACAAAGAAGATGAGAAGAAAAGAGCCTCATGAAAATGAGTGCAAAACAAATAAACTATGAGCAACGAGTAAAAATGAAAGAGAAATTCAAAGTGACGCTACTAAAACCACAAAAGAGATTAGGTTTTAGTATCCATTCCATGTGATGTCAGATCCTCAAGATAGAGTCTGAGTTTTTCAGGATCATCAAAGAACGTGACCGACCATTATGAGTAATCTTGCAGAGACAAGGGTGGAGGATTCCATATTGGATGTTGAGGTGTCTCATCTGAGGACGTAATGCAAGAAATTCTTTACGACGTGCATTTGTTGCAGTAGAAATATCCTGAGAGATGAAGAGTTTATCACCAGACCAAATGAGGCGACATTTGAGTTTTACAGCTTTCAAAACCCGCATCAGTTCAGCGAATTCAAGGAAAAGCATGATGATACCATGTGGTTTAGAAGCATTAGGATTTAGACGACCCAGACGATGTGCTATTTGTATGTTGAGAAGATTTGGGGAAACCTGGGGATCAAGGATTTCTGGAAAGAGTTTTAGTAGAAAAGATACCATATCAGGGTCTTCAATATTTTCTGGTAGACCATACAGGCGTAAATTATTTCTCAGATTGTGATTTTCAAGGTCCTCAGCATGGATTTTTAGCTTCTGAATTTCCTGTTCAAATAATGGTATCTTAGTAGAAACAGCTTGAAGGTCGCTAACACGTTGTTCCAATTGTAATACTTTGCCCTCCATAACAATCCATCTCTCATCAATCTGTTTAAGTTTTTCATTGGTCATTGACATAAAAGGTTGGAGACCACGGACTTCATCCAATATAGAGTCCAAGATCGGATTCTGAGATGAATGTATGGGAGAAGGTGGGTCATTTTTATGCCTCTTTGGTTTTGTACGAGAAACAGAAGATCTAGCAAAATGAAGATCATTAGCCATAGTTATATAAAAATGAAATACCAAAAAATGAAGAAAAATATGGTATTTGCAACAATTGTAGTAGAAGGACCACAATATGATACAATATAATAGCAGAGCAGACAGAGTTAGCTGAAAAATAAGAAAACACAATCCAAGTTCCTCAAAAAGGTTGGTTTTGGTAAATAGTAAAGCTGCTCTAAATCCTCGATATAGTGGTCACAACAGGAAAAAAAGTTGGAAATAATCAAATTGTATAGAGCCAGTAATTGTTCTTATCATTTATGCAGTAGGAGAAAAAGAGTGAAACCCCTGAGGTCAGATTGTTTTGTTCAAAGGATATCTTGAGGAATGATGTACAACACTTTACATTTGAATATAGCTGCTGTGGTGGCTCTGAATGCGTAGTTGGACGCGACCTGATAGTGATATGACTTAAACGCTGACTCTGTTGGTATAAAAAATCATTGTAAACACCACCAATAAAATAATCCTTTCCTCACAGCAAGTTATAAGAACAAAAATAGCATTGTAAATGATGCTGACACATGTTCAGGAGCGCTTAGATAGGAGAGCCATTGGTAATAATTGAAAACAATGACAACAGAAGGTGAAATTCTGTGAAATTATGGCATTGCACTATGAGGAGCGGTATGCCTCAGTAGGTTTAGAAAATGCGAGCTCAGCGACCTGGACAGGCGGCCACTCGCGTAGTAACCTGAGAAATGTACCGCATCGCACTTATATAATAAACAAACGCACTGGTATGTGGCTGTAGTGGTAAGGAAACAAGTCATTTGGTTGAATCAATAGGTGAAATGAATAGGACAATATCTTCCACAATGCAATGATCACCAAAAAAAGAAAAAAAATTGGTGAATAAATCTTCAGCAGAGATGCAGGCCACAACGCTTCCTCAGTATGTTGGGAGAAACTTGAGGAGATACTGTAGTTAAAAACCTGAAGTAGAGCCAAAAGAGGGTCCAGTATATTTAATATAGATGAACATCACTTCAGTGTTGAAACAAAACTCAAATTCTACTGCAAAGCGGCATGATATTATAATGTAGTTGTATGCTGCCATGTGGTGAAGTACATAGCAGATATCACAAGCATTTATGCAATGACTTTATCTCCAGATGTGAAGAAAATTATTCAGAGACTGGTAAGGTTCTTTGCACCATTCATGCCTCAGTAACTTCTGCAGCAAGTAAAAAATCATAAAGGACCATGCGGCTACTGTAGAAATATGACATTGCAAGTTGTAGTAAACAACTCCGTGACACAAAAGTTGTTATGTTGAAAGGTATTTATTCAGCACAGGTGCCAGCAGCAACCGGCAGGGAAAAGGATCTGAGGGCAACTGCCTCAGAGAGAACCAGTCACGCACAACATTCCAAAACAGAACAGAATCCACATGCACGTGATTATCCTCCTCCTTGTACAGTGAATACAAAACAAAACAAAAACATTAAAATAAAAAATAAAATAAAAAACAAGCATTTCAAAAATCACAAGAGTAATAGGAAAGAACAATGAATTAGTTAAAAATAACTAGAGCAATTTTGCAGGAACAAAACGCTGCCTGTTGCTCCTACGTAGAGCAGTAGAAGTATCCCTATGAGGAGAAGAAGACTGTGAAGAAGAGATGTCATCATCACACAATGAACCACTTTTTTGCACATTAACACATGAATTTCTAACAATCCTAGAAACATTCCACAATTGTTTATTGCTCATTCTAACTGCATTTCCTTGAACCTTGTCATTAACCATGGGAGAAGAGAATTTACAACAACCGTTCTTCTTATGAACTGGAAATTTTACACGAACTAAATCCCCAACAACAAAAGAATGAGGAGTTGTGCGATAGAACCACAGCATTGAACGTACTGCATTTTGTACATTAAATTTACCCGCTAAAGCCCACTGTACACAGGTGTTAAGAACATGATTCATGCGTTCAACTAATCCATTTGTTTGCGGGTGATAAAGTGAACTCTTTGAATGACTAATACCACACTGTCCCAAAAATTGTTCCAATTCTCTGCTCACAAACTGTACACCATTATCGCTGACAATGGTGGAAGGAAAACCCTCACGTAAAAAGACATCCTTTAAAAAGTCAATAACATTTTGAGAATTAGGTTCACCAATGAATCGAACTTCTGGCCATTTTGAGTAATAATCAATTGCCACTATGGCAAACTTAGAAGAAGATGGAAGAACATTGAATGGTCCAACAAGATCAATACCAATTTTCTGCCAATTTTGTGAGAGTCTTTCCCAAATGCCCCTCATGCGCACCTTTCATTAAACGCAACCTGAGAACATCAGGAGGAATTAGCCTATCACTTCGTACAAGTAATCCATTTTCGACAGAAAGTTCATCAGAAACCTTAATAGGTCTGCAGTGTCAAAGGAGCACTTTTCTCCTTTGGCCACCCTTGCTTAACATGCTTAATGACACAAGAAAGAAGATTGTCTTTCGCAAGTTCCTCTCGCCATTCCTTCTCAGTAACAGCATACATGTCATCCAAAACAAGACTGGCAGTAAAACACTCATCCTCATCTCCCAAATCCAACTCACTTCCATCATCAACCGGAAATCTAGAAAAATAATCAGCTCTCCCATTCTTATTTCCAGGAATAAAAGAAACATCAAAATCATATTGAAGCAATTTTGTGGATAAGCGAGCTATTCTCGGAGTGTGCTCTTTAAGTTTTTCACCTGACAAAATGGAAACAAGTGGACTGTGGTCAGTACGTAATTGAAAATGTCTTCCCCAAATATAGGAATTAAACTTCCTCACAGCCCACCAACATGCCAAAAGTTCTCTTTCAATGACAGCAAAACTTAATTCAGTACCCCGCAAGACTCTTGAGGCAAAACCTGGAGTGTTCTCAACACCGCCAACAGATTGGGTAAGGACAGCGCCAAGACCCAACCCTCTGGCATCCACGGTTATAGTTCACATTGCACTGGGATCAAAAGGTTTTAGAACATTTGGACAAGTCAACTGTGTCTTAATCCACTCAAACGTCTTTTGAGCATTCGAGTCCCAATGGAAAGGAACACTTTTTTTTAGCATGTTGGTGAGAGGTTGAGCTTTTGAAGCATAATCCGGTACAAAACGTGAATAAAATTCACATAAACCTATGAATGGTTTAAGCCCAATTTTGTCCATAGGGGCTGGACTGTCAACAATCGCCTTGATAAGAGCGGACCTGGGCTCTATTCCCTGTTCAGATAGAACATGACCAAGGTATTCTATTTTCTTAACTTTGAAAACACACTTCTCCTGTTTGAGAACAACACCACTGTCTTGCATAACCTCAAGTACATTGAAAAGAGTTTCATCATGCGCATCACTTGAATCACCATATATTAACACATCGTCTTGAAAGACGACTACACCTTTAATGTGTTTCAATATACCTGACATAATCCTTTGAAAAACAGCCGCCGCTAAAGCCAACCCAAATGGCATACAGCAATACTGGGAAGAACCACAAGATGACACAAAAGCCGTAAGATATCTCGAAGAGGGATCTAGTACAACTTGGTGGTATGCTGAAGCCAAATCTAGTTTTGAAAACCATTTAGAACCACGAACCAAACTTAGCATGTCGGAAATCTTTGGAAGAGGATGTGAATCAACCCAAATGTTTTTGTTTAAGCTGCGAAGATCAACACAAACGCGAAGATCACAATTTTTTTTCTTCGCGACCACTAAGGGGGACAACCACAATGAAGATTCAATTGGTTCTATGATTCCCTTACTACACAAATCATGAAGTTCCTTCTCTAATTGGTCCCTGACACTAAAAGGAACATGCCTCAATTTGTGCTTTACGGGAATGGTACCCTCCTTAACTTTGATGACATGGGTAAATCCTTTTATTTCACCCAATTTATTGCTAAAAACTAAAGGATAGTGTTCAGTCAATTTTACAGAAAAATCATCTAACCCAACAACAGAGACTTGATCTTTGGTTCCTGGTCGCAAAACCATTTTAAACAATCCTTGGTGGTACCAACCTAGAATTAGCAAACCTTTTATGGCCACATACATTTTACCATGAATCACTCTTCCTCTGAACTCCAACAAATCTTCAAAGAACCCAACCAACTCAATCCTTCTCCCTTCATACGAGACAGGAGCTCTATCCGGAGGCATCAAAGAATGAGAACCCCAGAGCTCAGCAAATAGTTCTTGAGTAAGCATCGTAATCCTTGCCCCTGAATCAACTAACAAATTAACAATCTTCCCTCCAATGTTAATATCCACATACGGGTCAACACATTCTTCTGTTTCACAAGATGAATTACTCACAACCACAACCATGTCTTTCAAATCATCTTGAACATTGCTAAGATTAACATCATTACCTTCCATAGTGGAGACATTGGCAACAGGAGAAGGAACATTTTTAACATCCGAAAAAACAGGTTTGCCAGTTTGACAAATTTTTGCCAAATGCCCAATTCTCCCACATATTCTACAAACGACATTCTTTGCAGGGCATGGTCGACCAGATTTAAAATGTGAAAGATTTCCACAACGATAACATATATTGCTTTGTTTGAACTGCTTGTTCTCAACACGTGTGGGATTACTACTCTTAACATCTTTAGCTTTAACAACAGCAACTGTCTCACTTGAAACTACTTTTTCACCAAATTCTTTTACAGAAATCTTAGAAAGCTCAATGCTCTTGGCTGTGCATATGGTTTCTTCAAGGGTTGGATTACCCATAGATAACAATTTTTGCTAAATGTTTTTATCCAAACACTTGCAGATGTATTGATCACAAATCAATTGTTCATTGAACCCCTCAAACTGACAATCTGCACTCAATTCACGCAAAGCAGAAATGAAAGTTTCTACATCTTTGCCAGACCTTTGTTCCCTTTAAAAAACTTGTGCCTAAGCACAATGATACTGGGTTGAATGTCAAAGCGAATCTCCAACTTTTTTACTGCTTCATTATACTCGTCAAGCTCCGCTTCATTTCCTGCACGTACTAGTTCTGGAAGATGCTTATAGACAGACCTACCCTCAAATCCCAGAGAATTCAGAAGAAGATATTTCCTTCGCTCAGCCCTGAAACGTGAAGCACCAATAGCACCAATATATGTCACAAATGCATCATACCATTTTCTCCAAGATATTGGTGGATTACCAGGAGACTCCAGAAAAGGAGGTGGTGGAGATACAGATTGCATTTTTAAATAAAACTTAGCAATACTCTTGTGACTCTACAATGAACTTTCTCAAAATTACCGAAAATGTATAATATAGTGAAAAAAAAACTATGTATTCAGACGTAATTCTCAGGTTTATAGTTCAATGTCACCATACGTCTACAGAAGTGTGCATATCACTGTGTTCTGTAGCTTGAGAAGCACTTTTTACTACAAGTGTGCATATCACAGTAAATAAGTGTGCGTGTCACATGAAAATCGTAACTTGACACGCATAAGTAAGTGTGCGTGTCACTGTCGTTCCACCCACAATATCTTCTTTGAGTGTGCGTATCACTTTAACTAGACACGCATAAGCAAGTGTGCGTGTCACTGTCGCTCCATCCTCAAAAGTTAATGAGCATGCTTGTATCACTTGCTAAACCAGGAGTTGTATACAGTCATTTCACAATTAGCTACTCTTCCTTCAATTAACTCGACCTTAGATGAATTTTCCCTCTTTAATTACTGGATCCTTATTTTTTATTGTCAATGTATAATATCTGATGTTGCTAAACGTTGTTTTTAAAAAAAAAAAAAACTTAAAAGCTAAACGCATACGATATAAAAAGTGATAAACTTCTTTTCCACACGTTTTAATCCAAAACGACGTGCAGACAATATTATTTACTTCATGAAAAACGTAGATTAGTTTTAAACAACGCTTTCTTAAATGCGTGTACACTTTAAGATGGCTACCTCAACGTCGCCTTCCGAAACAACCAGATATCACAAAATAGCCGAACCGTGAATCTCGGATTGAAACTGACTGCATTCCACATGCGTTTTACTGACGTCAGCCGCGCTGCGTAGCGCACTGTCACTTCGTTTATTTTCCCAAATATGTCCGCGCTGCTAACTTTGCCGATTTTAAACACAGTACCTCCAAGACTTGACGCTGGTCGAAATTAAGAAGTTCACCTCGTTATAGATTCAATAAGGTAGGCAGAACTTATTCTTCATCCACGCTCAAATTTCTTCACGACCTTACTTGAATGACGCATGGGTTCTTCTTGCACCTGTACATCGTCGCCACAATATTCTGTAGTAAACAACTCCGTGACACAAAAGTTGTTATGTTGAAAGGTATTTATTCAGCACAGGTGCCATCAGCAACCGGCAGGGAAAAGGATCTGAGGGCAACTGCCTTAGAGAGAACCAGTCACGCACAACATTCCAAAACAGAACAGAATCCACATGCACGTGGAAAGTGATAAGACCATTATACAAGTCATGCGGTAAAAAATGTCTGAGGAAACTGGGCACGAATGCTGTGGCCTAGAATGGCGGCCACTCGCATCCAAAGTGGAAACAACCACCGCAACCTGGCCGAAAATGCAAATGACAAGTGCGACTTGAGCCACCTTCATATAAAGAACAGGATAGTACGTGCAGCGCAGCAATTCCACAAAAGAGGAGCATACTATTATTCGAGAGCCAGCATCTGAGGAAGGCACGGCAACTCGAAATGGCGGCCGCCCGCGTCTCAAACAAGGCAAAATTACCGGTAGCCAGAAGTTGCTCGCAGAGGACAGGAACACCTCCGAAACTGTATCATCGGGTGCACCGCATCTTCAGAGGCGGGAGCTGATGCTTCATTGCTCCGCAAATGAGAAATGATCTTGATACCAGAAGAAGAGTCCAGCGGCACTGCAGAGCTCACACAGGGTCCGCCATCACTCCTTGGCGCGCAAGACACACCCTCTGATTATTAATACTTTTATTTGACTTAAACAACTGTTTTCGAGGAGCATTGATATTAAAATAAGCTCATGTCATTTTTGTTAATTTTTTGTTCTTTCTAAAAAAAAAATTCCCAGGTACATTTATTTGTGCTTGTGGCTGACTGTGGAGGTCTATAGCACACATTTGTTACTTTTAATAATTTATTTGATTTTTAAATATGCCTTGGAGGGACACCAGGAGTCTTGATACAGACACTGTATAGTTTAATTCCACTGCAAGGCTTACATGGTCAATGAGGGAATTTCTCAAATCATCCTTACAACCTCTTTGAATGCAAATACATACATAGGAGGCCCAAGAGAACACAAGGGGAAAAGCAGAATGGAGTTGATAGATAAAAGGGCCAGTAGGAGAAATATTGCTGGTTCTACTGCACCTTTTGTTGTAATTCTATCTAGGACCCTAATTCGATATTCCCGATGTATGCCCTTATGTGGTTATAACAAATAATATCCTTATAAAGGCATAAGAATCATATCCATATTTAGTAATAGCCAAACCGGTCCGAATACGGCAAGGCTACTCCCATAGACTCCTAGAAAGTACAACGCGTTCTTTAAACAAACCAAGCCTCCAGCAGCCCGGGAAATCCCCCTGCTTTTGTTTTGATTTGCACAAGAACTCCTGGAGTCCAGAAAGAACTGTTAGTTCTTAGTGACGTCTTATGTCCAACCTTACGTCAAACCCGGCACCTTTCAGGTATAAATATACCAACGTTGCCTTAAGCAAACACACAGTGGTTTGGAGCAGAGCAACTATCTACTTGCCCAAAGCCCAGCTGATGCGAAAGCCGAAGGAAGCCGACCCTCCCATTTGACGCACTGAGAGAGACGCTGTCTTTTTCTCCAGCCGAGAAAATCCAGCTCTGGTGTTTCCAGTCACCCTTGCGGGTTGCTGGGAGATCGAGTCCTGAGAGAGAGAGACAAGACCTCCTTCATTCTAGAACCAAGGTACGGAGCTGACTAAACCCTTAAGAGAATTCTTGATTCAGATTCCTTGGCAAAAACCAACTTAACTTAAACTGCAACTTACTTACTCCTTCCCAAGTATTAGGCTTAGGTCAGGTACACCGGGGTAGGCGTATCTTAGAAGCACCAGTTGAGTACGTTAGTCAATGTTTTTATGTATGTATATATTTTATCCATTTTAAAGTATCATATGGCTAAGAAACCATATCAATGCTTTTACAGTATTATTTTATAATACTCCTTTTACGCACTTTACTTCATGATAAGTATTGCAATTGTGGCAATTCATTTCTCTTGCATGAGAAAGAAGACTGCTCAATAAATAACAACTTTTATTGAAAACGCCCATCTCTATTTCTCTGCACTCTGGTGAAACTAAGTACGCACGATTGACTGAGTGAAATAGCTGTCTATTGTTTTCACACAACTCTAGAGATATACTCTTTATTCTGAGGTAGCAAAGTTGTCATGTTTATGTGGTTGTCAGAAACTAATCCCTTCTTGTCTAAATCAGGAGAGTTAACTCCTTCCTGAACATGCTAGCTGGCAAAACTAATTAAGTCTAACATAGTCAGTAGAGACCTAGATGACCTCAGTCCTACGTCTAAACTGCTGTTTATGTTATTCCAATGCGCAGAGCCTATTGGGAAAATAGGAACTACACTACATGGTGCCCAACTTTTGGTAAGGCGATAATCTAGCGCAAGACATTAGAGTAACTCAGTCATGCTTTTCACACAGACCCCTTTTCCCATAAAGCTCCAAAAGACGTCTGGAGTGGGTAAAAGGTTAAAATCCGCCGGAACGTAGTAGGAAGAGATTCCTACATATAGTTTTTGGTTTAGTCAACGTTAAAGGATACAGTGTTCCAAAATATTGTGCACCTTATCTTTGTTTCCTTGAAACTTGCTCTGCAACAAAAAACTTTCTGTCAGTAAAATGCCGGAAGGCGATGAAGAAAGAGATGTTTTAGCGTCTCAACTGTTGTTAGATGACACAACTCTCCAACAGAATGACCCGAATGTTACAATCATTCCGGTCAATGTAAGAAGAACTATAACTAAAAAACGTATAGAAAATGGAGTATCATCACGAGGTGTTACAGTCATATTCGTGGTAGAGGCTCATGAATATCGGCAGACAGAGGTATTCTATTCATGGATACAATTTCCAGCAGCACATGCTGTGACACACGAATTCCACTATTACAAAATAGAGGAATCTCCGGATGAATACGCTCCTTTCGAGGATGTTGAAATCCCACTAACTTACCAAGAGCACATGCTCTGGTTTAAAGGCGCCCTAAAACATCAAAATCACATCACCAGGTAGACCAGGAGCCACGTGGCCGGTTCTAGCCAGCTACACACCAGAATCCGACATAGAAAAAATGTCAAGCGAAGAACTTTTAGCTAAACTAAAAGAATTAACAAAGGCATATAGAGAATTAGTTCAATTGGCAATGGACGATATAACGTACCTGCAGAAATTGAAAGAAACAGATATAGCAGAACAACCTTTTGAACTTACCAGAATCATAGAAAAATTCTATGAAGAACTAGGAGGAGATAGTTTGGGTGGGAAACCAATAAAACCCCAACTAACTGAAAATCCCGAAAAGACCTTTATTAAAAATAATCTAAACACTCCAAAAAAGAGGATGGTAATAAACAATCCATTCCCAGAGAAAAACGGTTCCAGTCCAGAGGAAGGTCTCCTCAACGGAGAGATAGATCTCCAGACCGAGGAGACACGTCTCCCTAGAGCAGTGTTCTTCAATCTGTGGGCCGCGCCCCCTGGGGGGGGCGTGACACCTTCCCAGGGGGGGCGCGCACTCCACTACAATCTGAGCTTTGTTCCGTCCTCCGTGCAAATCTCCCAGGAGGGGGTTAATGCACGGAGGTGACAGCTTCAAATGCAGTGTGAGGCAAGGAGTCTCCTCTGCTAAAAATGAAAGCAAACAGACACGCTTTCGGTTTTAGCAGAGGAGACCCCTTGCGTCCCACTGCAGCTGAAGCATTTCAGCGCTGTGAATGAACCCCCTCCTGGGAAAGTTAGCTCTCCCCAGAAGGGAGACAAAGTTTCCAGAGTTCGAGTCTCGGCATTGAAGCTGAACATCCTGTGATTTTGGGCAAATCACTTAATCTCCCCGTGCCTAACGAAGAAAATGAATATGTCCTCATGTAATGCAACTGGTGCTATGTAAAGCGCTCTGATACATGATTCAGGTCAAGTTCGCGCTATATAAAGCTCAGTAAAAAAAAAAAAGTGGGCTCTGGCCCCGGGCGCTAGTGTGGTAGCGGTCTAGTGTTCCAGATAGCGGAACAGGAAGCCGGTGAGGCAGGAAGCGGAAGGCGGCCATGTTGTATCATTGGCGCCGACCGCTGAGGCAGTCAAGCAGTCCCGGCGTTCCGGAATAAAGTTTAAATAACTTACCCTACGGCGTCTGTGAGTCATTCCACTTCAATATTACAATGGCGACGAGGGATGGTTGTTAGACCCGCGCATGCGCGCAGACGCCACTACGCACCCGACAGTGAAAACCACCGTCGATATTCCGGAGCGTGGCAGAGGTGCCGTATCGGAGCCCAAGGTCGTGAGGGGTGAAGGGCCCACATTCCTGGCCACGGTGAGCTATTGCTCGCAATCCACACCACAAGGGTTGGCCTGGCAGCATCACGAAGCAGGCACATCACAGGGGAGTGCGAGGTGCTGCAGCACTGGACAGGGTTGGCACAAATTGACCCAGTGACCTTTGAGAACTACCCATCAGTGACAGCTGCAGTGGGGTGCCCGGCAACCTGGCGGAACAGCAGACAGCAGAGGAAGTAGCAGGCTCACCGGTCCAACTCGAAGGGGAAAGCCGGCCGGCCCTACCTGAGCCCAGAGTCGAGGAAGAGGAGGAAGGTAGCGACAGTGATCACAGAGAAGGAATCACAGAAGAGCAGCGGACGCCGGGGAGCCCACCTAGTCGGTCAATCCCGATATCCACCGACAGGAGAAGAGTACCCAAAATGGCGGCGCACTCATCGTCCCTCACCCAACTAGTGCCGTTCCTGACCAAGTGCGGAGAACCAGAGATGAAATGGGAAGACTGGAAAAGGTACTTCCTCAACTATCTAGACGCCTTAGAGGAAGAAGGCGACACTCCGTTTACAAGCAAGAGGAGGAAGAAGATACTGTTGCATAACTTAGGTCCGGAAGGGATCAGAGTGTACGACACCATAGTAAAAGAAGAGAGAGTCGCCACGGACACCGATGGCTTCAGTCATGTCATTGCAGAACTTGACGCCCATTACAGACCGATAGTGTGTGTCGCGATCGACAGATACAACTTCTTTCAGAGGAAGCAGAAGAGCGGAGAGACAGTAGACGAATATGTCGTGGCGTTGAGGAAACTGGCCCTCACGTGCAAGTTCGGCACGCTGCACGACGAGTTGATCAGGGACCAAATTATCATGCACACGTCAAGTGCCCACATCCAGGAGAAACTGTGGGTAAACGGAGACGCCCCACTCAAAGAAATATGGGCCATGGTCAAGAAAGCGGAGTTATCAAAACGTTGTGCGCAGGCAGCCAAAAAGGAGGCAGGAGAGGCACAAACAGTATGCAAAATTATGACGACTCCTAGGAGTGAACGACCTAGACAGAGGGATGCACAGAGGAGTCAAGAAAGCAGGAGACCGACTAACAACCACTACCACCAGATGGAAAATAGAACGAGTAAAGGAGGAAAGCCGAGCTGCTACAGGTGTGGAAGTAACACTCATCTAGGTAATGACAAGGCGTGCCCCGCGTTTAGGGCGAAATGCTCATATTGCAACATCTTCGGGCACTACGAGAAAGTGTGCCGCCGGAAGCCCAAGAGCGCGGCAGTCCGCTATGTGGACCAAGAGCAAGGAAATGAAGTAAGTGACCGAGAAGAAGACGGAGATGTAGAAGAACTCCTGTTTATTGATGTCCAAGTGTTGGAAATGGAAGGGACAAACACAGACAAACCGAGGTTGGACATGCACATCGGCGGGGTACCAGTGGAGATGATTGCGGACAGTGGAGCGCCCATTTCCATCGTACAAAGGAAGGTGTGGGAGGACAAGTTCGCACCAGTGATAAAGGAGAAACTGCACCCCATGGATCTGAGGCCGGTCACGTATACAGGTCAGCGCATTCCCATGCTGGGATATTGCCCCCTCCGATTCGAGTTTAGGGACCGTCATGCGTACTGTAAACTATACATCGCGGAGAAAGGCCCCTCAGTGTTGAGCTGGAAAGACCAAGGAGCGTTGGGCATCCAACTCAACCCAGGAGGAATTGAGAAAATACTACTAATGGACCAGAAGGAGATAGATGACGTAGAGCTCTGGAAGAAGGCATACCCCAAAGTGTTCAACGGACAAGTGGGAGTGCTGGAAAAATATAAGCACCTCATCAAACTCAAGATAGATAGAGGAGAAGCAGGAGGACGGTCGAAAAGAATGGAACAGGAAGGAGCAGGCAACGAAGCGGTGAGAACAAGAGCGGGAAGGAGTGTAAAGGTACCAGAGAAGTTCAAGGACTATGACATGGACTGGAAATAAGGACTTTGTTACATTTTGTTGGATATTGCATAAAGGGGGGAGATATGTGGTAGCGGTCTAGTGTTCCAGATAGCGGAACAGGAAGCCGGTGAGGCAGGAAGCGGAAGGCGGCCATGTTGTATCATTGGCGCCGACCGCTGAGGCAGTCAAGCAGTCCCGGCACTCCGGAATAAAGTTTAAATAACTTACCCTACGGCGTCTGTGAGTCATTCCACTTCAATATTACACCTAGCCTTTCAAAGGGGGTGGGAATGTGTGTGTGGGGGGTGGTGGTGGGGGGGGGTGAAAGAGCCAGCACTATTCTACAGTCTTGCCCTCATGAGCTTGAATCATTTTAAAACACAATGTTGTAAATAGCATTTTTAAATTATTCATTTTCAATTTATATAAGTCTATTACAGACATTTTTCAGACAAAATGTGTTTATGCGTCATGCGACATCCATATAAAAAGTGTATTTTAGATCAATACATGACCTCACATATGAGAAATAGAAGGGTGTGACAGATTACTTGCAGTAATATTAGTGAACCGCTGTTGTGTTACATACTGAAAACACACATCACTATCCCTGAATATCCGATGTACACACATTTAGTATTTGACCAAAGAAGGCATGAAAGAGCTGAGACTAGATCATAAAATCAAAGCTGGTCTGAACAGGGACCCCAAAAATACATTTGGCCCACAGGCCACAAAATCCATAAAACGTCCCTGAAAGTTTCTTTTAAAATTACACAGGCAGGCGCGCAAAATACCAGCCAGCCATGTGTTGTTTAAACAGCTTGCAAATTGCTAAATATAGTTGTAAATAAGTATGTATTCATTTGTAATGTTACCGAGCTCCAGGTCCCCCCTTCTTTTTGTCGATTCATTTGTAATGTGACTTTTTTATCTTTGCTCCCTTTTATTATCAGTCATTGATCATTCAGACAGCCCTAGAAAACAATTAAAAGTTCTTTCTATTTAAATTTGCTGTTCAAAGTATGCACGGACAAGTGCTGAAAATACAGCTTTAGGTGACTGCTTATTTTTTATACCATCTGTGACATCAAAATAATGAGCTGGCAACCCTAATCATAAGACTGGAAGTTTGTTGAGGGATCAGCACATTATTTTTTTACTCCACCCTGATTCCTGGTTACTGCCAAAATATCAATAGTTTAACACTTTTGAAACCCTACGCTGCCGTATATAACATGCTGAGTTACTTCAAGTGCCTGGAAATGCACCCTGCATTCAGACCACTCACTCCTCATTCTCGTCCTTCACTTCCACTCTCACCCAGCACTCACAATGACCCTGATGCACTCACGCCATTCACCCACTTACAGTGATCACTCTGCACTCACTGCGATCACAATGCACTCACACTGATCACCATGCACTCACACCATTCACCCGCTCACCCTGTACTCACACTGATCACCATGTTCTCACACCATTCACCCACTTACCCCCACTCACAGTGATCAATCTGCACTCACAATGCACTTGTGCTTTTCACCCTGTACCTCAACCTGCAGTCACACAAGCACATTAGTCAACCTGCACTCGTAACACTTCACTCACCTGTCCCCCTCACTGTTCAATCTGCAATCTCACTCCAATAAGCCCACCACTAACAATACATTCATTCGTCCCACTCTGCACTAACATGCACACCCAAATTCATATTGTCGCCTCACTCACCCCTGTACACAAGTATGGGCATGTCATGCCCAGTTAAGGTTTTCGTCCTAAATTACAAAAGGAGACATCTAAATGCATTTCAATCCAGCCTTCCAGGGGCCCCTTGATAGAGACACTTCTGTTTTTGCCCTGATGGACTGGAATAATTCCTAAACCGATTCTTGCAAATACCGTTTTGTTTAATTTCTTTTTAATGTAATTGATGTGAGGGAGTCTATTACTATTTGTAAAGAAATGTGTTTGTTTTATGCAACAAACATAAAAAAGTTAACCATAAAAAAGTTAGATCCAAGCGGTACCTCACATACGAGAAATTGGAGGATATCACAGATATTATTCACTGTAAAATTAGTGGGCGGCTGCTTTGTTACAACAGTGAAAACGCATCACTATCTCTGATTAGCTGTAAACTATTTTAGAATTTTGACTACAGTGCCTGTGCACCGTTAGTAGCCTGGCTAAATAGGGTATGGCAGAGCTGAAAATAAATCATTTAAACTCAAACCTGTACTGAACAGGGGCCCCCAAAATAGTTTTGGCCCAGGGCACCCAAAATCCCTAACATATCTCTGCCATCACAAAGTCTGTCAGACAACAATACTCTGAAGTAAACTAGACAACATCATTAATTTATTATTAGTTCTATTTTTTCAAACATAAGCCTGACGTGTCCAAACCCCCACTGCTTCAGGCAAGCAACTTATCGTACCACTAAGGAATTCTCAATGAGGGGTTTGTTCAGCGCCTTCTCTGTGGACTTTCAACTGTCTTCAGATCCATAACTGGTTGGTGGGCAATTATCCCATTATATTGCTGCTTAAAACGTTTATTAATGATATTTAGAGAAGATTTGTTTCTCGTGTACCAGCTCTGAGCTAGGGAGTTCTCGAAACATCTGACAACACTGTCTCCCCTTACAGTCCCTGTCTTGGCTGAAAATGTCTGCAGAATATTCAGCTTTGGGAGAAGCTGCTATCAAAACTCTCTTGCCTTTCAGCTCGTCCTATGTATGTGAGATTGGGTTCTCAGCACTTGCGGTATTAAAGACTAAGTTTGTTCAAGCCTGGATGTGGAGCACAACCTGAGGATGGCAGTAGCAAAAATCCATCCACAGACTGACCGTCTCTGAAAAACAGGCAAACCTGTCACATTTATGTTGGTGGTGTTATTATCAATCCATGTCATATGTAAAACAAAGCATCCTCGTAAAAAGAATTTGCACACATTTTATCTTGGAAAGGGGTGTTTTGAGCTGTGTAATAAGCCTCTGTCATTTCACCACACCCACCCACTCACAAACCTGCAGTTTACTAAACAATCTTATTGTATTGAATGTTATTCGCTGAATATGCCCGGAACGTGCGTGTGGCGGTCGAGTCCAGAAATTTCTGTCAGGTGGTGGGGGGGGGGCCAACATCTTAAAAAATTCAGCTAGGGGGGCTTAACCTACAAAAGTTTGAAGACCTCTGCCCTAGAGGGAGCCCTCTGAGAAAAGATACAACCTTAGAGATAGGGATAAATAAGAAAACCGGATAGATATCAAGATATTGATACACGTCCCTCTCGATCTTTTCAGACTTCCTCACAGAAATAGGAAAGAAGAGGATGGTCAGAACACAAAGAAGAGCGCGTCAAGTCCAAAGACAAGGAACCTGCTCATCAAAGTAAAAAATTACAATTTCCAAAAAAGAAGGTAGCAAGTATTAGAATAAAACATGCCGAGGATACTGAGGACACAACTGAAAAACAGAGAGTGGGCCCAGACAATGCTAGACAGCGCAGCAGAAGTGACCATAGCTCGCAAGATCCTGATGAATCTTCTGGAGACAGTGGACACAAATGAATACATTCAGTTAGAAACTGCAGACACCAGGGTTAGCAAACCCCATAAATTATATGAAATAACATTGTGTATAGAGGGGGACAAAACTAGAAAACTAAGGGGTCTCTTTTGGGATAACCTTTCGAAAGGCTATGACATCCTGTTAGCTGAGAAAAGACTGGCCACTAGAGTTTGTCAGGGAGTGCCCTCATGGCGAAGAAATGATTATGCCTGCCTTCTCAAATCATATTCCAATTCATAAAAAATATACATTTGCAAGAAAATGGGCAGTGGCCCAAGCTCCTGCATTATATAAAAATCATGTAGGATGGGATGAGGATTCTCCTCCTCACAAAATCCAGTTAAAAAATCAACCCACTGCACAAAGGCAGTACCCAGTTAAAGAAGAAGCTAAAAAACAAGTCAGGGAGATCTTAGATCAACTTGAATATCAGGGGATGATTGAAACATGCACCTCACAAATGAACAATCCTTTGTTTCCTGTCTCCAAGCCAGACGATTCATATCATCTAGTTTTGGACTACAGACACCTAAACTCTTGCTGCAAAACATTTGCAGTACAAAACTCACACAATGCAGCACTAATGAATAACATCGTGCGCAAAAAATATAAAACAACAACATTAGATATCTCTAATGGATTCTTTTGTCAAAACATTGCACATGAAAGCAGGTATTTGACCGCATTCTCAATAATGGGGTCACAAAAATAATTCTGTCGACTCCCACAGGGATTCAAGAACAGCCCAGGATTATTCTCAGCAAGGGTAACATAGTTACTACAAATATATGATGATGAGGCATTATCTTATGTCGATGACATCTATCTCACAGATGATGACCTGGAGACACACTTGAAAAGAGTGAACACCATAACACCATAATACTTGGGTTCGCAGCTTAAGGGTACTTTAAAGAGTCACGAATTGCTAATTTAACTGTCCTGTTTTTAGGATATCAATTATAAAGTGAAGGCAAAAGCCTAGCAGACAACTTCTTAGAGAAGTGTGCTCTACTCCAAGCACCAAAAACCCTGAAGAACTTACAATCAATACTAGGTTTCCTGAATTTTGGAAGAACATACATTCTAAATTATGCGGAGAAGGTTTAACCTCTCTATGAATTAATAAAACCTGATTTCAAACCAATCAATTGGACTCAGAAACACACAGAAATTTTAAGATCATTACAAACAGACATGTTAGCTAAAACAAAATTGCAAACCCGCGAAAACTTACGCAACCTTGTAATCCGAGTCATCCCAGGAAGATGCGGATTCACGTACCTGACCTCTAATGAGGGAGAAACGGTACCAATAGCTTACAAATCTCACTTGTACACACAAGCTGAAATGAAATTCAGTTCTACTGAAAAGATTCTAATAGCAGTTCAAACTGCTGTAGCAAAAGAAAGAGCCCAAGCCCAAGGCAGGAGGATATCTGTTTTAATAGCACAATCAGCCCTTGAGGCATTAACAAGCACACGCAATCTAAATGCAGTGGCATTAGATCCAAAATGGATACAATGGGAAAATTCTCTTGCTGCAGAAGACGTGAAGCACTATTTTGACCCGAAAATGAAAAAACTAGAAGATCTAGAATATGAAGAAGAATTTCCTCTGCCAATCGAAATTCTGCTTCTCGAACAGTACACATGTGTAATCTACTTGGACAGATTTTCACAACACTACGATGTAGGGAAAAAATCCTACAACGCAGCGTGCACGATTGTTAAAGGTCGCTGGCGCTTTGGTAAATTCAAACCAATAATCACAAAAACGGAATCACTCAGAAACTGTACAGCTCAGCGAGCTGAAATAAGATCTTTAAAGATGGCGCTTGAAAATGCCAATCGTGAATTCCCGACACTAATAGTGTGCGATTCGCATTTCTGTGTCAAGTCTTACAATAATGACATGCAGACATGGATCAAAAACGATTACAAAGATGACACAGGTGCCACAATAAAGCAAAAAAAGCTCTGGGAACAAGTAGTTCTTTTGCAGAAAGAACTACGAAAGACTCACGTGATACATATTCTGAGTCATCGACGTGATGGCGTTCACGTTGCAGGGAATTCATTGGCTGATAGAGCCACAGCGGAAGCGGTTCAACCGGCTTCCCTAGCCACAAAAAAGCGTTCTAAAAAACACATAGACGGAGAAACCATGCTGGTGGTAAAAGCCTCATTAAAAGGTGACTATGCAGCATTACCTCTCGACTATACATAATTGATGCAAACTCCGTTCCTTTTGCTCAAATCCCTGGAGTGGGGGATAGAGTAATTCCAAACAGGAACAGGAGGGCTTACTTGATTCAAGATGCACACATGGGAGAGGGTCTAAGGCACCAAGAGATCGTGAAATCTCTAAAAGAATTAAAATCAGAATACTGGTGGCCAGGGATGAGCCTGCAAAATTACAAATTTGCAAAGGATTGTCCAGACTGCAACAGAGATCGCAGTTGTGAACCGGACCAGACTACTGCCAGGACTCCTTTATTAGAAAGCATCAGGCTATCTATACGCAGAAATCCAGCCGGAGAAATGCATTCCCATAATTATTAAGACTAGATTCACTTAAGATGTAGGCCCCAGCACTCGGCTGACGCCAGAACTGTTATAAAAGATTTGCGAGTCTTTATTGGCACATATGCAATTGGCATGCTACATTCTGACCAGGGTCCTGCGTTTAGCTCTCGGGCTTACAAGGAGGCCATGGCCAGCATGGGCATTGCATTGCGGTACTCTTCTCCCTTCCATCCTGAAGGAAATGCGGTAGTGGAAAGAAAAAAACGTGACATAAAGCAATCTATAACGGCGAGGGTATTAGGTTCGTGTGATGGGTGGGTCAAACATCTAATAAGTGTCCAACGTAGTCTTAACAATCTGCCAAGAAATTCTCTAAAAGGTCTCACTCCCTACGAACTATTGTTCGGCACTAGAATGCACATTCAGAACTTAGATTGTCACACTTCAGTGGTAGAAGAAAAAGCCTTTGATATCAAAGACCGTTTGGCTGTTTTACAGGACTTAAATGAAACAGGAAAAAGTCTAAGTAACATAAAGTTAAAGCCAACAGCCACTGAAGAAAAAACACCTGTCCCAACAAGACCTGTCTGGATTCCAAAGATTGGGGATCTGGTCAGAGTAAAGATCGCGGTGAAGAAGGAATTTGGGCCTTCTTACAGAAAACAGTACCTGTCTTAGCTGTACTACCGCCCCTTGCTGGTAAAAAGGAGAACAGAGTTGAATCCATCGACCTGGTAAAACCACAATCATGTGGCCAATAATAAGTAGTAGGCCCAGTGGACTCCCAAGAAATAGCAGAATACCAAATCTTGCTACATTCAAAGAGGTTCAAATTGAAAGACTAATCACATTTGATAAACCTGCAGTGAATAAAAAAGGACTATGCAACAAAGCCATGGAACTTGTGCCTCTTGAAACCCAATTTGCAAAAGTTCATCAAGAAACACCTGTCTACAACGATGTAGCCTCAGACTATGCTAATGAAACAAAGAAAAATGCAAACACAAATGAAAATCCGGAAGCAATTCCAACAATTGACAGAACTGCATCTGGCTACTTCATCGATTTCGATGACTTTTCTGAATAAAAGCGAGCCTGAAGAAACGCCAGCAACAAAAACTTTCAAAGAAAAAATGACTGAACTTTTTCACCAACTAAAAGAAACATATCTGATTTCACCATGGATTGAATTTTGGATTGTGTTAGGTGTACTATTCCTCCTGCTTTGGCTCATCATGGTTTTATGTTTGGGTAGATTTATTGATGGAAAATATAGTACAATGGACACAGCAAGTCAGAACATCAACTTGGTCCTAAAGCCTCACAGATCCTCTCACATCGATAAAAGAGAACTGTCATCAGTGAACATCACAGCCAATCCAATACCTGGTGGGGTAGCATGGGACAAAACGGATTATGAAATCTATGGCCCGATTGAGCTCTTGAAATATCCACACCAGTTTAAGGTTTCCTTAAGTGACTTTGTGACACCAAGTACTTTCTCTGATGATTGAGACTCTGAAAATATTAATAATATGATGTCAGATTTAGTAATGTCAGCTAAATTCACAGAACATGATTATTTACAGGGTTCATCAAAATATGAAGAGTTATATTGTTATAATCATTTTGGTCGCCACTAGTTGCATAAATCTGCTCAACCTAGAAATGTTTTTAATTATAACCAATGGGAACATTGCCCAACTCCGCCAAAAGGCAGCTCGAAAACATTTTATGAGAAATTCCCATACTTCTCAGGGTTTAACAACAGTGATCCAGAAACTTTTTATTTTAAAATGTTGAATAAGACAGGAATAAAAACAATGTTGACAAATACTAAATTGATTTATTCTGAAAAATGTTATGACAAAATGTCTACATTTGGTTTTGAATTTTGGAAAAACAACATTGAAACAAAAACCATGTGGGGTTCAAAAGACTGGCAGGTACAAGGTCTAGAAGCATTATTTAGAGCCTGCATGATCCCAGAACAGATAATATTCCTGAATGACACAATTCAGCAAACAACCTGTCTTGGTTTAGTCAAGATAAAAGACTTAAATAAACCGTCAATTCCAAAGCCCATACCTGATAGTAATAGCACTACAGATGTGGAGATAGACGTATCCCATATTTTATACCAAAACAGGACAAATCCTGATTGGAAAACATGGAATTTACCTTATACACATAAATGTTATAGTGAAGGAAAAAAAGAGGTATTCCTTAGTGGTAACAATTGTAAAAAATCACTAAGCGGTACACTTCTGTGTCAAGGTATTAACTTGCATGGAGCCTACGAAGGTTCATCAAATAATCTTTCATGTCACCTGCATGGCACTCCTGCATCACAGATAGAGCCATTTTTCAGACAACTTTCCAACGGCAGTTATGTTCTAATAAGTGATCACAGCTGTTGTGGCATGATGCCAGGAAAAGCCTATCTCGTGAGCGTTACTTCCATGGTCAGTTGCTGTATGCAAGTATTGTATCCAAACAGCAATCCAGACATGGAGGCGGCAATATTGCCTTCTTTGAATATCTTGTCTATTCGAATTGCTACTTTAAGCAGAATGAAGTCTATTCTTTTACAGACAACTGTGCCTTTAACCTCTTCCAAAGAGACGTATGATCTGCAAGTTGCAAGGACAGCTGCAGAGATACATACCCTATTATCAATAAATTGCCCCATGCATTTCGTTGAAATGTTAGGTCAAATCTTAAACATGTCTTATACCAGTGGCATCGCACATGTATGGAAGACAATTTTTTCTGGACTGTTAGCACCCTTTGAAACAGTTCTGTAGCGGGAATTCTGTTCTCCTATAGAACTGTGCATAGAGATTCGGAACCTTAGTGAATCAGGGTGCCCCAAAACTCACCTTAGTACCCAAAATCCCCTTAACGAGCTAGCTACAGTGTCTCATTGGTCAGTATGACTTCCCAATGATTAGACAGACCAGAACATGAACTTAGAATACCTCAGGCATCGTGGAACACATGAACACTCTTTCGTTATGCAATCATTACAAACCAGAACGTGGAGTAAAAGAGGACACGTGAACGTTTGAAATATTTATTTACTAATGCAAGGTTCTTAAGCGCAGTATCTTAGATAATACTAGAAAACATATTATCACAAGCAAAGTTATCAGCATAGTTAACAGTCCATAAAAGGCAAAAGGTGATAGCTGTTAGGGAATGGCAGTCAGTCCTGTTTCTGTGACCATGGGCCACCATCACATGACCAGGGGCTGAGGTATATATGTGTGTCCTTCTTCCTTGTTCATTGCTCGATATCGCCAACGTTGTGGCCTTGGTATCCAGCTTTTTGGTTCCTGCATTGTATTGGAGTTCTGTTGCCTTTTTGCTCCTTTCAGTCTCCCACGGGCTCGTGGGGGATTTCAGTCCGTTTTTGTGTTCCTTGTTCATCCCCGTTTTTGGCTGTTCCTGATTTCTACCTCCGTGTTAGTCAGTAAGTTAGTTTCCCTTTCCCTGCTCCTCTCCCCTGTTTTTTCCCCTGTTCTTACTTTTTTTGATCCTTACCCTTGTTAGCCTTGCCCTTCCTTCCTTTTGTCCCAGTGATTGTGTGCGCTTGAATTGAGAGCGGGGGCTCCCGTTCTCATATTGGTTGTACCGGCGGTGTGACGCGCTGTCATTTTTCATCCGGCAGACGCGCAGGCAGACGCCTAGGCTTAGGCGTCTGTCCACATCGTTGCATACGCGGAAGTGACGTTTTGGGCCATTCCGCTGTTTCCACAGGACGCTGTGTAAACACAGGACGCTGGCGCTGGGGCTGAGGAAGGAAGAGTCGCTAGTTATTCCCTTTTACCCCTTCCAAGCCATATCTTTTATCAAAGGTTTTTTTTTTTTGTAGCTGGTATTACGCGACTTGTTCCCAGCTTTCTTTTTTCCCCTTTTTGCACGGTGCTTGTTTATGCACCTTTAGTGCTTGCAGGACACCTTATGTTTTGATGCCCCTAACTGGGTTTATATCTCCCTGGAGCACTATTTTTGTGGAGAACCCAGTTCCTACACGAAGCTAAGCCTGCACTTCCCACTGGTAAGGAGAAGGAGGGGGTATGTGTTATTTGATGTTTTGGTGGACCATGGCCATGAATGAATAGGCTGTATTGTATACTGCATATTGAGAGACATTCTCTCCCTTTACCACAGGTGCGGAGGCGTGAAGGAGGGAGCCGTGTCCTGCTATACTACAGGGTGGGAGACTTGGTGTCTCGTATCAAACTACCCTCTTTTCGGGTTCACTGGAGGGCTCACTGTGGACTTTAATCAGTGGGCTTTCGGTGGATACGGGAAGGGGACTGGTGCATGCTTCGCTCCTGCAGTGCTTGGGCGGGCTGAGCTGGGCCCAACAATAGCATGCTAATTTGCTTAAATGAATAGGCTTTAGCAACATCTGAATGTCACCCTCCCTAACTAACATAGAATAATATTATTATCTATGAAGGTCTCATTGGGTTCTAGCAGGGCGGGCCCATACCTCGAATTCTCAGTGGCAGAGGATCACATCATCTTCCACCAGCTCTCTGCATGCGAAGCATCAAGTGTGTTTCGTGTGCTCTCAGCAAAGCCATATAAAACACGCGTAAAGCCAGATCTTGGCCGCAGCTGCATTCATGTTATGTCTAGAAAGGTGCGAAGATCAGACCCTACAACAACACCGTGTCGAGTTATCCTGGGAAACTTCAGCACTCACTGTGCAGACATGTTTTACCAAACAAAGCTGATATCAGAGCAATAACATATTATTCTCATCTAAATCACACCGCTCTTCTGGGTTGAAAGCTAAAATAACAATTATGTGTCGTGTGCAAACGCAGCTAAATGAAAAATGGCGTTTAAACATTTTAATAAGCTCATGCTAACTTAACACGGTATATAGGTAAGCAGTATCTACATGACACCCCCCCAATGATCCGAGCACGGACAAGAGAAGGAATGGAGCCAATTTCACTGGAAGCTCGAAGACCACAATATAGCACTTCATGAAAACAGAGTTCAATAATAACTAGTCAGGTTAATTTGTAAATACAATTTTTTTTCAAAAAGGAAAAGTTTATTATAGCTCAAGTCAATAGGCCCGGGTGTGTAAACATGTATTTAATGAATGAAGGGGACTTCATCCAAAGTCTCGAATGTTTTTCAGGACATGACTGAATATGCAAAATATGCAGCAACAGCCTCCAGCATGAAATCACTGTCATCATCCGAAAACAGTTCAGCCATCCAATTCAGTAGTGGGAAAGAACATACATGGTCCTCCAGCACCGGAGCCTCTAGAAACATCAGAGGACAACTCGGTGGGTTCTCGACGTAGCTCTGCGCCAAGAAGTCTTGCGCCACTGCAAGTACGTTCCAAGGACCCATTAGTCCATGCATCGCTGCTAAGGCCATAATCCTTTCGCCAGGACAAACCAACTCATGAGCAACTACGGGATCCATCAGTTGATTAAAGTCGACGTCAGGAGATACCATCTTGCAGAGACACAAATCAATGGCCCAGTAGAAATTGCAGCTCAGACAATGAAACACAGGCTGGACACATGAGAAATAGGAAAATTGAAAAGATAATCCAAACGCCGTGCTTAAAGTCGCAAGCGGCAGTATGCCATAGTATTCAAGCATCTGGTTGCAAAACAGTGGCAGGTAGGGCTGAGCGGCTTCTAACGCACGAGGGGCATCAATTTTTAATAAAGCAGAATATCACCAGAACGCCTGCAGCCAGCGCCAGCAAAACAGGAAAACCTCCAAACAAACTTGAGAAGATACTGTGAAAGAAAGCAGGGATGACCCCAAAGATTTTTTCAAAAGAAGTCACGAGACCACTGCTAACCAATTTTAAAAAATGCGGCAGGACGGACGTGGAGGAGGCATTAAAGATTTGATGGACCAACTCGCTGAAATGCAATGGCAAATCAGTATTCAAAAGCGCTTGCACCTCTGTGCGCTTGTTAGCTATGTGAAGGACGAATGTTTCACGAGCCGAACTCAGGGCCACTTCTTTGTGAGACAAAAGGGCTCTTATTCTACTCATACCATTGAACTCTGTTTTCAAGGTTGGGATGCGCGGCCAGATGGAAACATCTGAAATACCATGCGTAGGAGGATACATAACGTTTTTGCAACACACCACACGCTCAGATACAGTTATTACGTAACCGACCCCTTTAATTAACCCACAACAGTCTTCGTTATTTAAAATCAAATAACTCCCATTTGCCAGTAATGTGAATGTAGGAACAATTGCGGGAACAGGAGTGGCTTTTAACCCCTTCCATGCTCATGACGGAACGGTTCCGTCATGAGCTACGGTTGAGCTGTGCTCATGACGGAACCGTTCCGTCATGACCACGCCCGTTTCTATTAGGGCCCAGCACCGGAGGGGGAAACGCGGTCGCACGGAAAAGGTTAAAACACAGGCTAAATTAGGCCAGTCCTGGTTACATGAACCGTGCAATTGAATGTGTCTACAGATTAATGAGTGATCAGGTGTTTCTGTGCACTCCTCCCCTTTTAGATAAACTTCTTTCTCGTCTTTGAGACAACGGTATGTGAAAGGAAGGGACCATACTTCATGGAGGAAAGAACTACCCAATGGTTCATATCTACCTATAGCAATGTAACGGATACAATTTGTAAATTTATATAAAGCAAATGGCAACGTAATTAAACCATGGATAAGTCACGTGACAGCAGTGGCTTCTGCCACAGAAAAAGGCAATGACTCCAACTTCTCAATGTGTAACATGGAAAAAGATGCATCTCGCATGAAAAGCAAGTGCTGCTTGTCAGTTAAATTAAATGGGGCAAAAAGAGAGGAAACATTCATGTAACCCCAAGGCACACGCCGCCCATTCTGTGTTTGCAGGGTCCATGCAAATTGCATAATAGAACGCAATTGATTTTGTCCATGGTATAATACAGACACCTCATCCTGCACTATATCAACAAAAGAAGACACAATATTATTCAACGTGTAAATGCAGGAAGAAAGCATGTTAATACTATTATCCACAACTGCAAGCACTTTTTCTAAATTTGCTTGATCAATAGCTCTAAGGCGTGTAGCAGCTTCAATTTGCGAAGTCTTCCAGATTTCATTGTAAATAGCATAAATCATTCTTTTAGATCTACCACTAGCCGGGCCTTTGATGAAATCGTTTAAATCCACATCCTCAGTGAGCTTGGAGAGATGCAGTTTAACCACAGTCAAGGTAGAATGTTTCAGACAATTCTGACACAATTTTCCTACAGAATAAGTGGTGACAGAATGGTCAGTATCAAAGCGGGGGTCAGGTCTGACCTGTGTGAACCCATCAGCCAAACCTAGAAAACGATGCTGGCATGAGTCTGAACCTCTGTGCCACATCAGCCAACCTTTCGGGTCCAAACTAGAAATGTTAAAGGATGCATTTAATAATAGGGCCTGCAATTCCTTAATGGAAAACTGTGTAACATTATTCCAACCGGAATATTCTTCCAAATCAGGGATTGTAGGTGTATTCAATTTTTTAGAAGTAGCCAATACAAAGCATGTCGTTTGAGAAATGGTCGAATTTAAGAACAACATATGATTTGGGATGAGACATGCTCGGTGCAAAACCTCAGTGCCTTGTACCTGCCAACTTTTGGAACCCCAAACCGATTTAAGGTCAATGATTTCCTTCCACAACTCGTAACCCTCAACAGCTAACTCGTCTAGAAAGGACTTCGAATACAGTAATTTAGTATCGGTAAGTCGAACCTTGGACATGGGCTTCTGTGTCATTTTGAAATAAAAAGAACTGGGATTCGACTGATTAAAGTCTGTGAAATAAGTGTACTTTTTCAAAAAGGTACTCGAACTGCCCTGTAAAGGGGCTGGGCAATGCTCCCACTGAGTGTAATTTACAATATCCCTTTTGGAATTCGTTTTATGCAGAAAATGATTGCCAAAATGTTGGAAGCAAAATAATTCACCATAATTAGCAGACTCCAAATATAAATCTTCAGCATCAAAGGCAGCATAATATTTTAAATCAGAGAATAATGGTTCCACGGCCTGAACATCCCAATCATCAGAATGTATGCTTTGCTTCACTACATCTTCCATGTTAACCCTAAGCACATTTGGGACATTAACCACTTCAGTTGGGCCATGTATCTGAAACTTAACCGCATCCCACACTATCCCATCAAGAACGGGCCATGCAGTGATATTAACAAATTTCAAGTCTCGCTTCAGTCGGTGTGCTGAATGCGACGATGAGATTGGGGCCTAAGTTTCATTAAGATGTCGAATGCATGTTCTTTCTTCGTCATAGTGTCCATCCACAAGGCGAAAAAAATAAAACACAAAACCAATTGACATAAAAATATATACAGAAAAAAGTATTAGCCAAATACATGTCCAAGGGGGGATCAAAAAATGTTTTTTAAATAACGTGGCATAAACTGCAAATCGTGAGGGCTTTTTTGAAGTTTGTGAAGCAGTGTCAAATGAGAATCGAGATTCCGTGGCCAAACGTGTTTGCAAATCAAGCATCGATATGTCAGATGGGAAAGTGTAATCAAATTCCTCAACTTGATCAATAGGTAAAGTACTTAATAAAGGACTGTAAATAGCAGGCATCTCGAGGGCCTCCTCATGTGTAGGATATAAAGCAGTGGCCAACACAGAATGTCTCACAATCGAAGGACAAGAGACCGCCGGAGTCAGACTATGAAGAATCGACCATTCTGTGTATCTTGACATTGTCAATCGAAATAAACCTGTTTTCCTTACGACCTGGAAGTAGAGGTAAAACAACTGTTCTTGTGCCCTTTACTCCAAGCACGGGAACCGGCGCTCGATATGAAGGACCAAATTCTTTCTTGTTATCGATCTTTCCCCGAACCAGTTCTCCAACTTGGGGTAGCCAGCCAACTACCGGGATCTGCAACGCATCATCCGATGTGGAGGGCAAATGTTCCTTTGCAAGACTGTCTCTGGTCTTTTGTATATCCTGTAAAACATCGCAATGTTCATCTACGTCACAGGCTTTGGCGCCGGACACGCCGTCTAGACCGTCAAGGTCCGGGACAAACATCTTGATACCAAAGAGCATTTCGTACGGGGTCCGCCCACCCAGAGACCTTCTAGGGAGATTATTAAGAGCACGCTGCACGCCATTGAGGTGGGCCAGCCAGTTTCTGCCAGTGCCTATAACACGTGCTGTCAAAGATTGCTTTAAGTCACGGTTCATTCGCTCCACTACACTGTTACCCTCAGGTCTGGAGGGAGATGAAAACTTGACTTGGACCCCCATCGAAGTCATGGCGTCCTTGTACGCCTTAGAAGCGTAAGCCGGAACCTGATCCGAATGGAAGGTATCACAGGCAAAAATCCCTACAAAGACACGCAAATCTCTTATGACAGTCCGCGAATCAGCGCTGCCATACCCGTACAAAGCGTGTGCATGAATCAACTGCTACTAAGATGTACTTATACGCAGTATCAGAAGAAAAAGGACCGCAGTGATCTAAGTAAACACAGGCTAGAGGTTTATTAGATATATACAACTGTGTCTGTGGCGGACGCGCAGCAGTCGAAGGTTTAATCTGCTGGTAAATGTCACATTGAAGGACATAGTCGCGCGTCTGTTTGTACAGTCCCCGCCACCAGAATCGAAGTTGTAAATGAGTTACAATGGCTGAAACGCCCGCATGCGCAGGCGCCACACCTTCATGCGCCGCTGTAATCAAGCTTGCCTTGCGATCCGAGTTGGGAATCAAACGTTCTCCAACGCCAGGAATTTTCACAAAAGGAACCTTATCGGGACTTAAGTGGTATGTGTACTTAGAAGGGAACCCCTTAGGATGTTTACTTCCCTTCCACCAAGATGTCATTATCAATCTTACTTTTGGACCGTGTAACTGCTGCAACTAAATATGTCGATACCGCTGAGTTCGCCGCTTCATCAGCAAGCGAGTTGCCATCAGCGTGAACTCCCACACGCTGATGACCAAGAGTATGAATTACAAACACGAGTGGCAATTGCTCTTTCAGCTCAGCCACTCGAACCCAGATCATTTTATGTTTTATTGTGCTACCTTTGGAATCACGAAAGTCATTCTGAATCCAAAAGAACAAGTTTTCTTTGTAAGACTGGACACAGTAATAGGAATCACTCACAATAAGAGTAGGCACACTCGGATCTGCGCACTCCAATGCTAGTAAAAGAGCACGAAGCTCCGCTAACTGTGCGGTGCAGTCCCCTAGAGTCTGTGTGTGCACGACTCTGGACTTGAACTCATCGTTCACCATGGCACCGACCACAATGGCGCATGCGGAAACGTAGGCGTGTTTAGAGCCATGCGCAACCTGCGCCAAACCATCAGTGTAAATGATGCAATGGAAATCCTCCAAAGGTCGCATTGCTAAAGGAGCTGGATGAACAAATTCATACTGTAAGTACTCCTGCGACCGCAACGTGGCGTCAAAAATAAACGTGACATCCTGAGACGTCAAGGATGCAGCCCATTGAATCCACGGGAGGGTGCAAAGCTTTCGAATTTGGTACACTGGCTTTCGTAACTGCCTCCAAGGCAGGACACGGGGTAACAACCAACATGCGTTTTCCCTGTGACAGGGCACGTTCCTTAAGAATTGCCATCTGTACCGCTGTTAAAACTTTCTCCACAGTGGAAAATCGCATTCCAGCCGAAGTGTACAAGTGTGACTTGTAAGCAATAGGTACTGTGTATCCTTCATTAAAAGTAAGGTATGTGAAACCCACCGTCCCAGGGATAATTCTTATCACCAGGTTGGTTTGTTTATCACGAGTCAGTAAGAATTTTGAAGCAAGCAGATCAGACTGCAAGGATTGCAAAATGGCGGAGTGCTCAGGCAGCCAGCATGATTTGGAAAAAGTTGGTTGTATCAAAGCATACAAAGGCTTGATACGCTGGGCATAATCCGGAATGTATGTCCTCCCGAAATTCAAGAAACCCAGTAAAGACTGTAATTTTTTCAGTGTCATCGGAGCGCGCAATTGAGCGCATTTCTCCAGGAAGTGAGGTGCTAAGCCTATACCTTCATTGTTGAGCTCATAGCCCAGGAACAACACAGTGTACTCAGCAATCTGCGATTTTGCAAAGTTAAATTTGTAACCCATATCTGCAAAGGTACAAATTATGCCGTTGACCCGACACAGATGCTCCCAAAGTTCGTCGTCTGTGAGATATATGTCATCCACATACGAGCATGCATCTGGGTCGACCCTCTCCAAAAGAGAGACAATGCGGGCAGTAAAGATTCCAGGGCTATTCTTATAGCCCATCGGAAGACGCCGAAATTGTTTTTGGACCCCAGCGCTAGTAAAATTGGTCCATTGGGAACTAAGACTATCCAATCTGTGGGCATAAAAACCGTTAGAAATGTCAAGCGTGGTTTTAAAACTCTTACGCACAAGACTATTTACTAACCCTGAACCGTGAGTGTTCTGCACTGCACAGTTACGACAATGTGAGTTTAAATGCCGGTAATCCAATACCAAACGATATGAACCGTCGGGCTTGGTCACAGTGAAAAGAGGGTTATTCATCGGAGACACACACGTTTCAATCACCCCTTGATATTCCAATTGTTCAAGGATGGCCGCGACGGAAGATTTTGCTTCACGCCGTATGGGATATTGAGGTTGAGGCTGTGGCTGAGACCGTAACGGAGTTTCGTGGCATGGAGACAATTTATCCCAACCACATTGGTTGTGGTACAGAGCCGGCGCGAGAGCCTTAGCCCACTCTTCTGCAAAATGCTGCGCATGCTCAGTCGAGACTGTGTTCGCGAAACTGGGGAGGATTACCTCCTCCCCTCGCGGCGCCGCAAGCACAAAAGGTGGGGGCCAGTCAGCCTCCGAAAGCAAAATGTCATACGTAGATGAAAGATTTTCCCAAAATACCCCGTTAACAGTCCGTTGTATGTCACCTTCGATTAACAGGACAATTTCATAAAGTCTATCAGGGGGAGCAACTCTAGTATCAGCTGTTTCGATCACAACATAAATGTCAGTCGCTGTCACCTTCAGTAGTGGACGCAGGGCCTCCCTCACTATGGTAATCTCCGCCGCGCTGTCCAGCAAGGTCAGAGCCCAAGTCAGATTCCGAAGCCGCGTTCTCACTATCTGTGGCATATCGATGTGCTGTTAAAGCCGCGACTTTCTTTTTGGCAAACTGCGGTCTCTTCGGCGTCGAGCCGTCTTGTTTTCCTGCACCTTCTTTCGGGCGGGGCTGGTCACGTCCTTGCTGACCACCTCGACCCCTTCCGCCTCCTCCACCGCCGGTCGTAGTGGCCGATGATTCCTGAAAGGAACGAGGAGAGCGTTGATCAAAAACCTGAAATCGATCAGGTGATTTAATCGTCGCGCGATCGCGCAAGTCATAAACACGCTCTGTTTGCGCAGGCAATTGAGACGCAGGACCTGAATCATGTGTTTGCTGTTGCTGTTGCTTTCCCTGTTTTTGTTTTTTAGGCCAATTTTGTTTTTTGGACTTGGGCTGTACTTCCGTTTCTGAAGTTTGCCCTTGTGGTTGCTTTTTCTCTTTGACAGAAATAAGCTTTAGACCTTTGCTATTGCGACCCACGGTTTTATACGCAGCCACAACAATCCTTGCCAACTGTTGGGGTTTATCCGTATCGGGTACAGCTGCCAAAGCATTGGCCACATGAAAGTTCACTGCATCCCCCTTGACATTAGCAAGAATGAGATCGCAAACTATCTCAAAGGAGCCACATAGGCGCATACCCAATTCAACGGCTGTCTCCGGTCAGTGATCATCCTGAACACATTTAATGATCGTCGGCAGTACAGCCATAGACGGAGTGCCATAGCACCTCGCGTAGACTGCAGCAAATGTTCTACCCCAGCTCACACAGTCAGCGAGTTCAGGAGCTAAATCCTTCAGTAAACTAATTGTTAAAATTCTGTGCTTGTCACCAGGAGCTGTGTTAGGAAATACTGCTTCCAGCTGGTCAAACTTCTCGGCAAGCCAGAAAGGAAAATCATCCCTATCCTGGGGACGCTTACCAAATACAGCATTGACCATTACGGGACTGAGCATCAAACCACCCTGTCCGGCATGAAGTGCCGCACCACCGGGGGCCCACCCGGAAGATGACGACCTATGTATTGTACCAAAGCACGATTCACGGCAATAGAGACTACATGTAGTCTACGAACTTCCGCCAGGGTACAATTGCCGTGCTGAGGATGAGGAGTAAATCCACCCAAAATAGGCCAACTTGCGCCAGGAATGGATAAAGGACCTAACCTCAGGGCGGTTAAAGAATGGGGTAGGGCGCCATCAAACCAAACTCGATGCTGCCAATGATCAATAGGAATTTCCTGTGCCCTGTACGGCGTATAAACAGCCGGCACTTGCGAGGGAGTGTAATTGTGGAACAAACCAGAGTTAGCGTCCACAGCCGGAAAGTCACCCACGAATAAAACAGTTCGTATGGGTAAGCAGCATCCGCACTCACCACCATTATCACAGCCAAGCCCTCCAAGGGTACCTGGTAAGTCTGTAAATGATTCCGCACCGCAACTCGACTATGCTGCGGAATGTCAACAGGTTGAGCCATGGCGGCACAGGAATGTTGAAAAACAAAGTAAACTTTGTAGCACAACAGGGTAGCAATCAAGGAAACCGTTTTAGTAAGATTCAAGCTTGAAAAGACCTATTTCAAAAACAGGTAGGTTTTTCCAACACAGCCGTTTTCTGGAAATGACAATGCAGGGGTTAAGGATTGAATGATATACTACTCGAGTGTCATGATATAAGACCACCAACGTATGGGCGCCATGTAGCGGGAATTCTGTTCTCCTACAGAACTGTGCATAGAGATTCGTAACTTTAGTGAATCAGGGTGCCCCAAAACTCACCTTAGTACCCAAAATCCCCTTACCAAGCTAGCTACAGTGTCTCATTGGTCAGTATGACTTCCCAATGATTAGACAGACCAGAACATGAACTTAGAATACCTCCGGCATCGTGGAACACATGAACACTCTTTCGTTATGCAATCATTACAAACCAGAACGTGGAGTAAAAGAGGACACATGCACGTTTGAAATATTTATTTACTAATGCAAGGTTCTTAAGCGCAGTATCTTAGATAATACTAGCAAACATATTATCACAAGCAAAGTTATCAGCATAGTTAACAGTCCATAAAAGGCAAAAGGTGATAGCATGCTAATTTGCTTAAATGAATAGGCTTTAGCAACACCTGAATCTCACCCTCCCTAACTAACATAGAATATTATTATTATCTTTGAAGGTCTCATTGGGTTCTAGCAGGGCGGGCCAATACCTCAAATTCTCAGTGGCAGAGGATCACATCAACTTCCACCAACTCTCTGCATGCGAAGCATCAAGTGTGTTTCGTGTGCTCTCAGCAAAGCCATATAAAACGCGCGTAAAGGCAGATCTTGGCTGCAGCTGCATTCATGTTATGTCTAGAAAGGTGCGAAGATCAGACCCTACAACAACACCGTGTTGAGTTATCCTGGGAAACTTCAGCACTCACTGTGCAGACATGTTTTACCAAACAAAGCTGATATCAGAGCAATAACATATTATTCTCATCTAAATCACACCGCTCTTCTGGGTTGAAAGCTAAAATAACAATTATGTGTCGTGTGCAAAAGCAGCTAAAGGAAAAATGGCGTTTAAACATTTTAATAAGCTCATGCTAACTTAACACGGTATATAGGTAAGCAGTATCTATATGACAGTTCTGGGCATTTTCCCGAATTTTGTTCATTCCTTTTTTGGCGTCTTACCTGTGCTTCGATGTCTGCTATGCGGAGAAGAATGCGTGTTGGACGTCTGTCTTACACTACCATCAGGAGTACCAATGGATATCGATACTTTGCTAGGTCCAGTAACGACTCATGCAACGTGTTGTCCCCAGCGGCTACCTATTCTGATGACGGCATTCGTTGAGACTTCACCATTACGAGTAGGTGGCGGTGAAGTACGAGAGGAAAGCAGCACCAAACAGGTACAACCTTCTGTGAGAATTGCTGATCCAGACATCGATGATAGCAATCATTCTCACATATGCACAATTACAGCATTTTCAAAATTGGTCGAACTTTCACCTGATGTTGTAGACCAATTTTTAGCAAGCCTGTCTGATATGATGTTCTCCCCTGAACAACGAGAATAACTTTTTAAAACAACGAGCACACAGCGTTCCCTGAACTCTGAATTCGGCCTTCAGTTTGATAAACAAAACTACTGAAAACATTTGGAACTATTTTTTCCCTTGAAAGCGAAATAATTTTTTCCATTTCCAAAATATTTACCTTTTTTCTGGCACATGGTACTCTGTTTAAAGTAGAACTATTCTTAGAGAACAGAGCTTCTATTTTTAGGAACTCTAGAGACAATATTTTACCTCAGTCTCTAGCACATGTACAGTATTGTATAAATATGTGATGAAATGGTCTTGACCTTCTTTTCTGTATTCAGAGCCATTTCATGCGTAATTTTCGCAATTCATTCAGCTGATATACATATGCATTTAACTGAATGATACCACTGCTTGAAAAACGTACAGTACCAATACTCATTTTTGTTTATATGCCATACACCATTTCAAATGCAATTTATGTATTTTGGGGTGGGTTGGAAAACACACATGCATCGTTATATGTTTAGTATTGTTTAGTATTTAGTAATGATGGACATTAATACGCGGAGTGGGTGTTGTGATTCTATCTAGGACCCTAATTCGATATTCCCGATTTATGCCCTTATGTGGTTATCACAAATAATATCCTTATAAAGGCATAAGAATCATATCCATATTTAGTAATAGCCAATGCGGTCCAAATACGGCAAGGCTACTCCCATAGACTCCTAGAAAGTACAACGCGTTCTTTAAACAAACCAAGCCTCCAGCAGCCCGGGAAATCCCCCTGCTTTTGTTTTGATTTGCACAAGAACTTCTGGAGTCCAGAAAGAACTGTTAGTTCTTAGTGACGTCTTATGTCCAACCTTACGTCAAACCCGGCATCTTTCAGGTATAAATATACCAACGTTGCCTTAAGCAAACACACGGTAGTTTGGAGCAGAGCGGCTATTTACTTCCCCGAAGCCCAGCTGATGCGAGAGCCGAAGAAAGCGGACCCTCCCATTTGACGCACTGAGAGAGGCGCTGTCTTTTTCTCCAGCCGAGAAAATCAAGCTCCGTTGTTTCCAGTCACCCTTGCGGGTTGCTGGGAGATCGAGTCCTGAGAGAGAGATACAAGACCTCCTTCATTCTAGAACCAAGGTACGGAGCTGACTAAACCCTTAAGAGAATTCTTGATTCAGATTCCTTGGCAAAAACCAACTTAACTTAAACTGCAACTTACTTACTCCTTCCCAAGTATTAGGCTTAGGTCAGGTACACTGGGGTAGGCGTATCTTAGAAGCACCAGTTGAGTACGTTAGTCAATGTTTTTATGTATGTATATATTTTATCCATTTTAAAGTATCATATGGCTAAGACACCATATCAATGCTTTTACAGTATTATTTTATAATACTCCTTTTACTGTACGCACTTTACTTCATGATAAGTATTGCAATTGTGGCAATTCATTTCTCTTGCATGAGAAAGAAGACTGCTCAATAAATAACAACTTTTATTGAAAACGCCCGTCTCTCTATTTCTCTGCACTCTGGTGAACCTAAGGGGCAGATTTATGAGGCTCTTGCGCCTCCTTGCGCCGCAATTGCGTCACGTAATGTGACGCAACGGCGGCGCAAACAATGCGCCCTATTTACAACGTGACGCATCTAGGAGATGCGTCACGTTGTAAACCCCTGCGCATTAAGGAGGCGTTCCTGCGCAAGGGGGGGCGTTCCTGCGCAGGAACGCCTCCTAAAAGTGGCTGAGTGAAATCTATAAGATTTCACTCAGTCACTTTCTACGCCAATTCCTGACGCACCATCCATTGTAGGGGTGGCCCCTGTGCATTGCAGGAGTCATGTCGTACTTGCGACATGACTCCAGCAATGCGCCGCCCGTACGCCGGAAGATGCGTGACGCATCTTCCTTGCCTTGCACCATGGGTGTCGGAGCCGTGGCGCTTATTAACTGGCTCATCCCTGGGGATGCGCCAGTTAACATAAATCTGCCCCTAAGTACGCACGATTGACTGAGTGAAATAGCTGTCTATTGTTTTCACACGACTCTAGAGATATACTCTTTATTCTGAGGGAGCAAAGTTGTCATGTTTATGCGGTTGTCAGAAACTAATCCCTTCTTGTCTAAATCAAGAGAGTTAACTACTTCCTGAACATTCGAGAAAGTTTCTAGTGACCTCTGAGCTAGCTGGCAAAACTAATTAAGTCTAACATAGTCAGTAGAGACCTAGATGACCTCAGTCCTACGTCTAAACTGCTGTTTATGTTACTCCAATGCGCAGAGCCTATTGGGAATATAGGAACTACACTACACTTTACAGGAGAAAATGACAACAAGGAATAAGCATCAACCCAATACAAGAAAATATATTTTTCTGTCATGTTTACACACCTTCAATTATTATTCAACATTCGTGGCTACATCTAGCTTAAATATATTCGGATGGTAACTGCAAAGAAAATGTTGGGGTTAATATATACAGAACTGACTTCTGCCTAAAGTCTAAATTAAAATGTCCTTTTACATGTTCTGTTTGTTTAAATCAAGTTCCTTGAAAACATATACCGTGCTCCCAACAAATGTCTTTGTCCATATTTTGAATTTCTAAATCAATGGAGTCTTTTTGGCATGATAATATGATAAATTAGCAGCTTGAAAATGTCTGCTGTTGCCTCGATTATCTAAAGGTCACTCTAAAGCGAAATCCTCTAAACCTCCACCAAACTGGTTCTCCAAATTGCAGGATTTCTTCAAGAAGAAAAAATATGGCCACTCAGCCTTCAGCAAAATCAACTGAAAAGTTGGGAAACAGGAATCAGTAAGTTAAAATTTCTTATACATTGTGACGCCATGGGAACAACTAGACTGCATTACCTGCATTCACGGTTTTCTTTGAACCCATCTCTCTAAGTAATTGGGGCAGATTTACAAACCCCTTGCACCACTTTTGCATCATTTTTAACATGGGAAAAGTGATGCGAAAGAGGTGCAAGGGGCTTGTAAATATGCCTCCCAGTACCTCACTGTAAAGTAAAATGTAGTTCTATGTTCAATAATGACGCACCACACTTGAGGAAGCTTGGGCTCAAGTAAATTGCCTACACCTCTGCCACTGCCTAGGTCTCAAATGCTGTTGCTCTCTGCATTGGAATTCTGCAGTCTCCAGAAGTCCATGGACAAAAGCCAATCCACAGAGGCTGTGGAACAGGATGTCACACTCACTTCCTGCCAAATGGACCATAAATGTCTCTGAATTATGCAGTTTGATCCCAGGATCTGAGCGAACATCTTTCTTTTATTTTTTGATTTATATCAGTTAGCGTATATTAATTCATGTTTAAGATAAGAATTCACAGTAAATATTCCTGCTAAATCAATACCTGGCCTGAACACTTGCCTTCTACTACTGACACTAGGCATTTATTCATTCATTCAATTTCTGCCTGCCTTTTCTGGCCTCCAAAAGGAGTCCCATGGGCTTTGGAGGGACAAAAACAATTGTTTGTATTCAGTTAATCATCGATTTTTGTATGCACTCCACATTCGAAAGGGGTCTCAGGTACCCTGGAGGGACACTAAGTGGGATATTCTGAAGAACCTGCGATAATCATTGCCAAAATATGTTAACGCAATTTTTGCATATTGCTGTCTATCAGAGGAAAATAACTTAGTGTTAATGTCGTATTCACAACACGGCGGTGACATGCGATAGTTTCCCGTTAACGCGTCAAATGTTTGTGATAAAATTACCGGGACGGTGATAAAAATCTAAACCCGAATGTGAAATAGGTTGTGATGGGCCCAACTGCGATAAAAAATTCAGCGATAAGCAGTGCCAGGTCTGCAAGTCCCACAAGTCAGGCGGAAAAATCACTATAAAACCCCAACAAACAACTGTGAAGCACCATGGAGGTAGCAGGAGCAAGTACAGAGGACAACCAGAACCCCACAAGCCCCATGGAGGACCAGCCTGGGACCTCGGGGTCAGGGGAGAGCAAGGAAAAGGAGAAGAGGAACCCGCGTTTCAGTCTGCAGAAAAAACAGATCCTATAACACCAACTGTTCATCACCTCCACTGTGTCATTGGCAACTACAAATACAATAGGGCAGTCCATCTTGACCAAGGTAAATGCAGTCGGAGTGAAGAGAAGGGAAGTAGACGACTGCAAGAAGAGGTGTGGCGCTGCGGCCAGGGCGACTGACGCTGGAATCTGGGGACCACGGTTCGATCCCCGGCTTCGGCGGCAGGGTAGCCCAGCACCATGTGACTCTGGGCAATAGCTCGCTTAATCTTCCCGACGGCCCCCAGCGCCTAGAGACCCTTACGGGTGATTGTGCGCTTTACAAATGTGGACTTTACAAGAAGCGCTGGACAGATGTGAAGCTCAAAACCAAGCTGAAACTCACAGACAACCTGAAAGCTGCAATGCATACTGGAGGTGGGAGTCAAGAGACACAGCAGGAGCTGGATGAGATGGAGGAAATGGTGTCCTGAGTCAACATTGGGAGACAGTGGCCGGAGTAAGGGGACCGGACATTGAACAATATGACCTGAGCCAACAGCAACAGGGTGAGTAACGACCAAGGACTGGGGGAATGAGGGAGATGGGCACAATGGCACACATGCACAATGAAGTATAGCACATCTGCAGACAAACCATGCCCAAGAGTCACATCTCTGACCAAGAGACCAATTTACCCACGTCTGCAACATCTCAGCACTGTATAAGCACAGAAGTGAAAGGCAAACCGCCTGAAAGGGATAAGGGCCAGCCAAATCAGAGCAGAAGTGGCAACTCACCCACAATGCAGCACACACACATAAGAATCAGAGGACCTCAACATTGAGAACAGAGTACACAACTGCTGCCGCTTGTGTGTAGAAAATGGTCATTCACATTTGGCATAGCAGGAAACTGTGAGATGATAATGTACAAGTATAACCTCACATTCTTGAGGTTATACTAGTCAAGGTGTCAGGGGGTCTCTAGTTGGCAGGGGTAGGTACCACTGTCCAAAGAGGGACCCTTGCTTCTAGTCAGGGTAAGGAGGAAACCCTCGGAGATAACCCCTGCTCACCCTCTAGGTAGCTTGGCACGAACAGTCTAGGCTAACCAGAGGCAATGTGTAAAGTATTTGTACCAACACTCACAGTAACACAGTGAAAACACCACAAACTGACTCCACAACAGTTTAGAAAAATAAAGGTATTTAATCTAAACTACACAAGACCAAAACGACAATAATCCAACATACACAGTTCAAGAATATGGTTTCAAAAGAGTTCTTAAGGTTGCGATAAAAATTCTTGAGGTTGCGATAAAATTCTTTAGGTTGCGATAAAATAATCCACAGTTAAGTGAAAAGTTCACAGTTGCATTACGTTTAGCTCACAGTACCTTTAGTTGTGACAAAGTTCCAAAAGCAGAAGCTGGTGCAGTGGAAAACAAGCGATGCGTTGCTCCTGAGACCCTCGGGAGGCGTTTGCGACAGCCCCGCTGCAGCAGCGGGCGTGTTGCGACGAATCCGGTCTGTATGGGAAGGGAGGCCACTTGTATGGATTCCGGTGCGTAGGTTCCGTAGGAAGTTTGTTCTCGCAAAGGCACGATGCGATGATCTTTGGAAGTGCGGCGATCTCCGGGGCGACGATGCGCGGACCAGCGGTGATCTTCTCTCTCGCAGCTCCTCAAAGCATTGGCTTCGGCGATGACTCTCGCAGCAACGTGATGCCGTCCGCAAGCAGGCGGTGTGGCGATTTCACCCAGCGACGACAGGCTCTGTGGCGACACTCGCAGCGATGTTAGATTTCCCGCACCAATCGGGTGCGTCCCGCAAACGAAGGATGCGACGGCTCTGACAGTGGCAATAGGCGCTGCGACGATCTCGACCTTCGTATCGGCGGGAATATCCTCGCACTGTCGGGGATTCGCTCCGCAGCCAGCGATGCGATAACTTTTCTGTAGCAAAGTCTCTCAAGCTTAGTTTCCAGCTTCCCAACACAGGTACATTTTCCAGAGCCACCACACATGGGCCAAGCACTACAGGAAGGACAGAACTCTCTCAGTAGAGCTCAGGGGAAGCTGGGGTTGAAGTCATTTTGTTCCTGGGACTTCAGAACAGGCTCTTCTCAGGCTCTTGGAGATTCCTCCAAGCAAGGGGATACAGCACAAAGCAAAGTCCTTCCCCTCTCCTTGGCAGCAAAGCAACAGCAGGGCAATCCAGCAGAGGAACAGCTGGACAATCTTCCTTCTTCAATTTCAGCTTTCTCCTCAGCAGAGGTTCCTTCTTGATTCCAGGATGATCTAATTTTCTGTTGTCAGGGGTCCTGTACTTATACCCCTAAAAGTCTTTGTTCTCTTTGTGCAAGAGGGCCCTGAGCCCAGTCTGAACCAGTTCTGGGTGTTTCTTGAGCACTTTGTTTTCCTGGCTTCTCCTTTCCTTTCAGAGTGAGGGGCAGGGTCGTCAGCCGCCCAGCAGGAGGTGGAGCCAGCATTGTGGAAGGCAGGCACAGCCCTATTCAGGCCCAGATGCTATCTCCTCCCACCACTCAAGTTGCAAATGCAGTCATTCAGCCTAGGGCTGACTCAGCCAATCTCCTGGGGAATCCCCAGCCCCTGTCACTCTCAAACCAGACAGTCAATACACAAACGGGCCAAGGCACACAGGAGGGTCAGACAAGAGAACAGCAACTTTCTAAAAGTGCTGTTCTCAAACACAGGATTCAAAAACAACCTTTCCTAAAAGATGTGTTATTAAATTCTGAGTTCAGGGATACTAAACTCTTATGTCCTATCTTGTTCCTATGGGAAGAAATGCCGGTGGTCACTGTAGCCAGCATCCCCCATGTTAATATATGGAGCAAGATAGCCTTACAATAGTGAAAAACGAAAATGGCTGTAATTCAGTACCAGAGCATGTCACCTGCACCAGTACATGCTCTACCTTTCACATACACTGCACCCTGCCCAGGGGGGTACCTTGGGCCTTCCAAAGGGGTGACCAATGTGCACAAAAAGGGAAGGTTTAGGCCTGGTCAGTGAGGACACTGACCAGGAGTACATGGCAGTTCACAGACTGCACACAGGCACTGCGGTGGCAGGCCTGAGACACCATTTTAGGGCTACTCATGTGGGTGGCACAATCAGTGCTGCAGGCCCACTAGTAGCATTTGTCATCACCAGCCCTGGCACACCCAGTGCACTTTACTAGGGTCTTCATGGTGACGATGCGCGGACCAGCGGTGATCTTCTCTCTCGCAGCTCCTCAAAGCATTGGCTTCGGCGATGACTCTCGCAGCAACGTGATGCCGTCCGCAAGCAGGCGGTGTGGCGATTTCACCCAGCGACGACAGGCTCTGTGGCGACACTCGCAGCGATGTTAGATTTCCCGCACCAATCGGGTGCGTCCCGCAAACGAAGGATGCGACGGCTCTGACAGTGGCAATAGGCGCTGCGACGATCTCGACCTTCGTATCGGCGGGAATATCCTCGCACTGTCGGGGATTCGCTCCGCAGCCAGCGATGCGATAACTTTTCTGTAGCAAAGTCTCTCAAGCTTAGTTTCCAGCTTCCCAACACAGGTACATTTTCCAGAGCCACCACACATGGGCCAAGCACTACAGGAAGGACAGAACTCTCTCAGTAGAGCTCAGGGGAAGCTGGGGTTGAAGTCATTTTGTTCCTGGGACTTCAGAACAGGCTCTTCTCAGGCTCTTGGAGATTCCTCCAAGCAAGGGGATACAGCACAAAGCAAAGTCCTTCCCCTCTCCTTGGCAGCAAAGCAACAGCAGGGCAATCCAGCAGAGGAACAGCTGGACAATCTTCCTTCTTCAATTTCAGCTTTCTCCTCAGCAGAGGTTCCTTCTTGATTCCAGGATGATCTAATTTTCTGTTGTCAGGGGTCCTGTACTTATACCCCTAAAAGTCTTTGTTCTCTTTGTGCAAGAGGGCCCTGAGCCCAGTCTGAACCAGTTCTGGGTGTTTCTTGAGCACTTTGTTTTCCTGGCTTCTCCTTTCCTTTCAGAGTGAGGGGCAGGGTCGTCAGCCGCCCAGCAGGAGGTGGAGCCAGCATTGTGGAAGGCAGGCACAGCCCTATTCAGGCCCAGATGCTATCTCCTCCCACCACTCAAGTTGCAAATGCAGTCATTCAGCCTAGGGCTGACTCAGCCAATCTCCTGGGGAATCCCCAGCCCCTGTCACTCTCAAACCAGACAGTCAATACACAAACGGGCCAAGGCACACAGGAGGGTCAGACAAGAGAACAGCAACTTTCTAAAAGTGCTGTTCTCAAACACAGGATTCAAAAACAACCTTTCCTAAAAGATGTGTTATTAAATTCTGAGTTCAGGGATACTAAACTCTTATGTCCTATCTTGTTCCTATGGGAAGAAATGCCGGTGGTCACTGTAGCCAGCATCCCCCATGTTAATATATGGAGCAAGATAGCCTTACAATAGTGAAAAACGAAAATGGCTGTAATTCAGTACCAGAGCATGTCACCTGCACCAGTACATGCTCTACCTTTCACATACACTGCACCCTGCCCAGGGGGGTACCTTGGGCCTTCCAAAGGGGTGACCAATGTGCACAAAAAGGGAAGGTTTAGGCCTGGTCAGTGAGGACACTGACCAGGAGTACATGGCAGTTCACAGACTGCACACAGGCACTGCGGTGGCAGGCCTGAGACACCATTTTAGGGCTACTCATGTGGGTGGCACAATCAGTGCTGCAGGCCCACTAGTAGCATTTGTCATCACCAGCCCTGGCACACCCAGTGCACTTTACTAGGGTCTTCATGGTGATACAAATATGCCAATCATGTATATCCAATCATAATAACAATTTACATAGGGAGCACTTACAATCTGGCACTGATCAGCAGTGACAGAGTGTCCAAAGCATCCAAACCAGCAAAAACGAAATCCAGCACAGCATCAAAAATACAGGAGGTAGAGGCAAAAAGATAGGGGGAAACCACGCCAAAGATGCCAGGTCTAACACGTGTCCCCTCCAGCTGAAAGTGGGGAGAACTACCCACCCTCTTGGGAGTCCTCTTCATTAAGGCAGAAAAATCTGGACAGACCATCAGCATTGGCGTGTTCTGTGCCAGGGCGGTGTTCCACCGTAAAGTCCATTCCCTGTAGGGAGATAGACCACCTCAACAGTTTTGGGTTCTCACCCCTCATCTGCATTAACCATCTGAGGGGCCGGTGGTCTGTCTTAACACGGAAGTGGGTCCCGAACAGGTTGGGCCTCAGCTTCTTCAGAGCCCAGACCACAGCAAAAGCTTCCCTTTCAATCGCACTTCACCTCTGTTCCCTGGGGAGTAGCCTCCTACTAATGAAAGCTACTTGCTGGTCTCCACCATCCTCAGTGACCTGTGAGAGTACTGCTTCCACACCATGCTCTGAAGCGTCTGTCTGCACTATGAACTCACTGGAAAAGTCAGGTGCCTTGAGCACCGGTGCTGTGCGCATGGCAGTCTTCAGGGCATCAAAAGCAGTTTGGCAGGCTTCGTTCCAGTTCACTCTTTTGGGCACCTTCTTAGAAGTGAGTTCTGTCAAGGGGGCAACGATGGTGCCATACCCCTTGTCTGTAATACCTGGCGAGGCCTAAAAAGGCTCACACCTCTGTCTGGGTCTTGGGGGGCTCCCAAGCCAGAATTGTATCAATCTTTGCCTGTAGGGGCGCCACCTGGCCGCTCCCCACCTGGTGTCCCAAATACACCACAGATCCCTGCCCTATCCGGCACATGCTGGCCTTGATAGTGAGGCCTGCCCTTTGCAGAGCCTTCAACACTTCACAGAGGTGTTGCAATTGTTCCTCCCACGTGGAGCTGAACACAGCAATGTCATCCAGGTATGCAGCGCTGAATTCCTCCACCCTGGTCAGTATACCTAGTTAACCAGTCTCTGGAAGGTGGCAGGGGCATTCTTCAACCCAAAGGGCATGACTCGGAACAGGAAGTACCCCTTTGGCATTGAGAATGCAGACCTCTCTTTGGCCCCCTCAGTTAAGGCAATCTGCCAGTACCCAGATGTTAGATAAAATGTACTGAGGTACTGGGCAGCTTCCAACCGATCCACAAGCTCATCAGCTCTGGGGATGGGGTGTGCATCAGATTTCGTGACCGCATTGAGCCCACGGTAGTCCACGCAAAACCTGAGTTCTGGAGTGGCAAAAGGTGCAGCAGCTTTTGGTACTAGGACCACTGGGCTAGCCCAGGGGCTGCTGGAGGGCTCAATCACCCCTAGCGCCAACATCTTGGAAACCTCTCCCTTGATGCTGGCCCTGACCTTGTCAGCTAGCCTGTAAAATCTCTGTTTCACAGGTAAACTATCTCCAGTGTCCACATCATGGACGCACCAATTGGTGATACCTGGGGTCAGGGAGAACCGGGGGGCAAACTGACCCAGCACTTGGCGACAGTCCCTCTGCTGTTCTGGGGTTAGGGTGGGCGAGAGGACCACACCATCCACTGACCCGTATTGTTCCTTAGCTGCCAGGAGGTCAGGGAGAGGCTCACTATCCTCTTCCCCTCCAGCATCTGTAGCCAGGAGCATTGTCATCTCAGACCTCTCAAAGTGTGGTTTGAGGCGGTTCACATGCAAGACTCTCAGGGGTTGCCTGGGGGTCCTCAAGTTAACCAGGTAGGTTACTTCACTCTTCCTTTCCACTAAGCATGGGCTGAAAATTAGTTCCGCTCGCAGAATTTGCGGATTTTCCGCGATTTCGCGATCCACGAATCTCGCGAAATTGCGGTAAAATCCACGAATAAGCGTGGATGAATTTTCAGCCAAGCACTTACAGGGTTACAGCAGCAGGTGCAAAAGTTGAAGCTAATTTTTTGTAACCTTTTACAAAAGGGTTACAAAGAAATTAACTTCAACTTGGGCACCTGCTGCTGTAAGCCTGTAAGTGCTTCCTGGCACCTCATTGCCTACTTGCAACTATTCTCTGACCCTGCTCTGACCCTTGAAGCAGGGTCAGAGAAAAGTTACAAGTAGGCAATGAGGCGCCTGTCACGAAAATTAAACCTCAACAGGAAGCACTGACAGATATAAAAACAAGCATTTGCAATGCAATAGGTCTCGCATTAGGAAAGTTTGAGCTATTGGTCTTGTAAATGACAATTTTTTTTATTTATGTGTTGGTTTTGAAAATAGCTAAATTAATAGCTTTGTCATTTACAATGCCAATAGTTATAACTTTCGCAAATGTGAGGTTCCGTGGATTCTGGACCCGTGTCATAAACATCGTCGTATCATGACGATTTTGGTATCAGCAGACCGAGAATGACGAGTATACTATATACGGGTATTTTCGTCGTGTTCGAGTGACGAGATCACCATGAAATCAGAGATTCCGTTCTGAACTCACGGGTTCCATTTTGTACACGGCAGCCATTTTGTGGTTGCCCTCACATAGGCCGATGACTAAGGCCTAACAAGTCTTTGGGACACGTACACCTTTAACTGACTTCTGTGTGACCTGGGCAAACTGACTCCATTGCCCAAAGCCAAACCTGTTCGGCCAGTTCCTTTCCCAGTGGCCGATCGAGATTAGGGATCAAGGCACAGCATGCCATAAACCCTTTATTGCACACAACTATGTCTAATCTTGCTCACACATGTCACTGCTCTTTTCTTTTAGGCCATGCTTTACGATGAGGAGGGGCCCGTTTTTATTTGAGGTCCGTCCAAACATCTGATGAAAAATGTTGGGTCTTGCCGGGTAATTGATAGTGGGCTGGACAATGAAATGTGGGTTTGTCATGCAATGCTCTTGTCGTGTACACATGAGATTGGTTTACCGTAAATAAGGAATGTTTGCCTGAAGCATAATATTTTGTATAAAAAGGGATGGCTGGCTTTGTAAGATTGAGCAGTGTCCTACGAATATACAGCCACTGTACTTCGTGGACCTCTGTTACTGGTTGCAGCCAATAAATTTGAACTTTGCCGTCACCAAGAAGTTGCCGCGTTTCTGTAACTCTGAGACAGGTGAATCCGGAGATTTCAGGTGTGTCCCCTGGCACCGCTGGGTCCATAAAAACCCGGTTCTCCAAATGTGACACCTATAGCATTTGTAATGCAACATATTTTGTATTTACGTGACTTAGCTGTATTGATATTAAAAATTACAATCGCTTTTAATTTTTTTAAATAATTAATACTTAAATAAAAGTGATTTTAATTTATAATGGCAATAGCTTAAACTTTTGTAAATAACTTTTGTGAAGATTATGTTCAGTGTATTTTATTGTGACGAAAATCCAAGAACAGAAGTGAAATATTAACATCTTTTTGTGACATTTGTAATAAAGTTTGAAACATTGTGAGAACATATTTGAACCAGTTGTTGTTGAATGGTTGCGCAGATTGATGCTAGGGTGGCGCTGAGTGGTGCTGTGGTGGTGCTGAGTGGTGCTGTGGTGATGCTGAGTGGTGCTGTGGTGGTGTTGAGTGATACTGGGATGGTGCTGAGTGATGCCGGGGTGGTGCTGAGTGGTGCTGTGGTGGTGCTGAGTGATGCTGTGGTGGTGCTGAGTGATGCTGTGGTGGTGCTGAGTGGTGCTGTGGTGGTGCTGAGTGATAATGTGGTGGTGCTGAGTGATGCTGTGGTTGTGCTGAGTGATGCAGTGATGGCACTGAGTGGTGCTGTGGTGGTGTTGATTGGTGCTGTGGTGGTGCTGAGTGATGCTGTGGTCGGGCTGAGTGGTGCTGTGGTGATGCTAAGTGATAATGTGGTGGCGCTGAGTGATGCTGTGGTGGCGCTGAGTGATGCTGTGGTGGCGCTGAGTGGTGCTGTGGTGGTGCTGAGTGATAATGTGGTGGTGCTGAGTGATAATGTGGTGGTGCTGAGTGATGCTGGGGCAGCGCTGAGTGATGATGTGGTGATGCAGAGGGCAGAAAGGCACAAAAAGCAGTCTAACAAAGGGCAGAAGTGCAGAAAAACATGGGAAAAACGAGTCTAATAGAGGGCAGAAGGGCACAAAAAAACAGTCTAACAGAGGACAGAAGGGCAGAAAAACAAGGGAAAAACGAGTCTAACAGAGGGCAGAAGGCCACAAAAAAACAGTCTAACAGAGGACAGAAGGGCAGAAAAACAAGGGAAAGACGAGTCTAACAGAAGGCAGAAGGGCACAAAAAACGAGTCTAACGGGGCAGAAAGGCACAAAAACGAGTCTAACAGAGGGCAGAAGGGCACAAAAAACAAGTCTAACAGAGGGCAGAAGGGCACAAAAACAAGGGAATACAGAGGGCAGATAGGCACAAAAAACGAGTCTAACAGAGGGCAGAAGGGCACAAAAAACGAGTCTTGGGAGGAACATGGCGGCAGCAGGCTAGCTGCCGGGGTACTCCGCTTCTGACCTCTGCAGAGTGAGGTGCCGGCATGATGGAGTCTTTTTCAGCGGTTTCTCGAGGACATGAACTGATTTGAAGTAGCGACGGAATAAGTCCGAGCAATTCTTGTTGTTTGTACTACTGTGCATCTGGCTGTTCTTCCAGCAGAACGGCAGTCTTTTCTTCCCCCTCCATGTGCTTTCTTTTCGGGGCGTGGAACGACCTGACCCAGCAGTTCCCAGCGGGCTGCTGTTGTTCCCCGGAGTACGGCGTTGGAGTGAGGCCGCCCTGGAGCTCCGGCGGGGGAGGCGTTTTTGGTGCCTTTTTTGCAGCTTACGAGCGTCAGCCGGGGGGTCAGGTGCAAGCTCAGGCTCGCCTGTCATCGTTACGGAGGCGGCGGAGGTGGCGACGGTTTCAGCAGCAGGAGCGGGAGCAGGAGCAGTGGTGACTGAAGCAGCAACGCGTGTCACTACGCGAGCAGCAGCACTCAAAGTGCACAAAGTGGAGGTGAAAGGGAAGGAGGCGGGGGGGACAGCCAGTGAAATCTCCGGGGTTGCGGCAGTGGAGCTTGGAGGACCACGGGAGACTTATCACCTAGAGACCACTAGACAGGTGGGGAGGGCGGATTCCTATGAGTCTGAACCCGAGCCCCCTTTTCCTTTGGTAGAGTGTTCTCTCACACCCCCAGCAGGTGCCAGTTCACAACTAACTAGGGGCTCTTGTCAGGAGCACCCAGGGAAGGCGGTAAAAGGGGGTCAGATTCGAAAGAAGAAGGGGGTAGTAGGGGGTTGAAGGTGCAGCAGCCTGCCCAAAGCTTGCTGCAAGAGGTTCAAGCCCCGGCCAAAACTTCTTTTTTTCTTTCCAACGAGGTGAAGGCTAAACGGGCTAATAAAGGCAACAAGGCGGCTAGGTCTGTGAAGTTAGTTAGAAGTTAGTCTTGGATGCAGGCTCTAAGATAACGCCCTCTTTACGCTCTTACTTTAAAGTTGTCCACCAGGTGCTCAAGCTAGGCTTAAACCCTACCTCTCAAGCAGATAATCTCTTAGCGCCTGGCTTATTGGATAGCCTAGACTACCCAGCAGTCTTGGGCAGCGCGGTCCCCCTTGATACAGCGTCACCTCCTTGCCCCTCGGTTCTTCACCCAACTTTCAACTGCCAGCCAACTCTTTTTTCAAGTTTGCCATCAGTTCTTAATCTTGGGGCGGGTATGGAAGATGTTACATCTTCTTCCCTCGCCGTAGGTGGCAAAGTGGGGTCACCCGGTCCTATTTTGAGTGCTACTGAGCAGACTAGAGGCCCTGTATCCCTAACGCAGTCACTAACTCTACCTTCTGGGCTAACCGGGCTAACCATGGATTGCTCTTCAAAAGAGGTTCCACTGGATTTCCTGCTTGAGGAAGTGGGCGATTCGTTTAACATAGCCAGCCCTGGTGACTACACTTCTCCAACTGCTCCTGCTCCAATCCCCGGTGCCTGTAATATGGAGTGTGCGGGTCAGCCATCACAGGAGCAGCGGGGCAATACTCAGTCCCTGGCACAGGGACAGAGCGTGTGAGTACCAGTATCCGAGTTTGCTTACAACAAATCTCCCCTGCGCCAGAAGCTAGTTCTATCTCCACCATTCCATCGTGCACTTCAACACCTTCCTTAGAGCAAATGTTTTTGATTTTGTCAGCCGATATCAAAAGGGGTTTCGAAGAATCTGCGGTGATCCAGAGAGAAATTAAAAGTTACTGTGAGGCCCTGGGCAATAAGATAGATGGACTCACCTCAAGAACGGATGTATTGGAAGAAACCTTGGGTGGGTTATCTTTGCACTTAGACAATGCGAGAGAAGAAATCTTGAAACTCAAGAAGGAAGACATCTCAATAGCTGAAAGGATGGAGAGTTTGGAATATCACGCTAGGCGTAGCAACATCCACATCTTAAATGTACCAGAGGGTAGCGAGGGCTCGGACATCAAAGGCTTCATCGTTCCACTGTTAGTGCAATCTCTAAAAGTGGCTCAACCTGAAGAAGAAATAGCTAGAGACATCCAGCGCGTACACAGGGAGCCCTTCAGGTGAAACCCCCAGAGGACCAAGCCGAGGAAGATTCTTGTGAACTTCCATACTTACACCATCAAGCAGCAAATCCTTAACTTAGCGTTAAAGCAAAAGTCTCTTGAGCATAATGGCTTTGCTTTTCAAATACGGTCTGACCTATCCAGAGCTACTCTTGAAAAACAGTGGGAGTTGGGCAGAAGAATGGACTCCTTTCGGAAACTCAGCGCCACGGTTCAGTTGGGGTTCCCTGCTTCTCTCAAAATAATGCTCAACAACAAGATGTTCAATATCCGCTCGGTCCAGGCAGCAGTCGACCTGTTGATGACTTTTCAGGGGGATAAGGGCGCTTCCGGAGGCTCAGGTTGATCACACACATAGTTAGGTTTTTCAAGCTATAGCCCAAGTCGAAAGGTCACCGCTTGGTCTCTCAGTCTCCCCCCAGTTCTCCCTCTGCCTAGCTCTATACTTGATTTATATTTCATGATTGGAGGGGTAAGGGGTCACAACACCATCAAGGAGGCAAATGTATATTTTCTTTCTCTTTTCTCTTGGTACTTAAGTAAGCACTTAAGTAATCACAAGGTACAAGGCATGCGGAAAAAAAAAACTTTAACAAGTACAATAAGCTTAAAACAAAATAAAAATATATATATATCACTAGATCAGGCACTCACTTTGCAGGGGTTGGGGTAGGGTAGGGGGTACCAGCAACCGGATCTGCTCCGGTTAGATAGTACAAGGGTTCCTCAGGGGAGGGGGGGGGGAGGTTGGCTCACAGGGGTGTTGGGGTAGGGCTTTGGGTTAAAAAAAAAAAACTTTTCCTAATTTTCAGATTGGTTCCAGTTAGGCTTTTTCTTATGTAGTAATGGTAGTCGTTTTTTTCTAGGCAGTTGCTCCAGGCGGAAGAGTAGGTATTTTCCCTTAGTTTTTTTTACTATTTTATAGGAGGGAACGCGAAGAATGAGTAATCTCAAGATTCTCTCCTGGAATGTTAATGGTCTGCGCACCAAACCAAGGGCAAACAGGATTATACAATATTCGCGTGACATCGATGCGCAGATCATTATACTCCAGGAGACACATTTAATTGAGGCAGAGATACTCGATCTTGTGAAAAAGAACAGGTGGATGGACATCTCGGTATCTACCTCCCAATCACTAAATATAAGGGGTGTGACTATTCTGTTCAAGAAACCCATTAGCACCAGAATTATAACACAGAAGGTAGACCCCGGAGGTAGATGGGTGATTACCACGGTAGATGTTGGTGGGGCACATCTGACGTTAGCGGGTTTTTATGGACCCAACCAGGATGACCCTGCACCCTAAGAGCTCCTATTTTCGCATCTATTGCATTTTACTGAACCCATCATTATTGCGGGGGACTTTAATATTGTGCTAGACCCCGCTTTAGACAAGACCCCGAGCAGTAGACAGCGGATGCCGTCTAAATCTAGAGCGTTCCTGCATAGTTGTATGAATCAATACGGCTACGTTGATATCTGGCGGGTAAGAGGAGGCACTAAATCAGGCTTTTCTTTTCGCAATTACAAATATCATTATCAATCTAGAATCGACTATATTTTGATAAGTCGTGACCTGGTCGATTCAGTTAAAGATATTCGTTATCTTCCGTCCCATCTGTCAGATCACTCCTCTGTTTTTTTGGAACTGACAGGAGTAACTACAACTTCCTCTAGTTCTTGGTCTTTTGACTGGTCCTTTCTATCTTCTTCGGAAGATGTGCTTTCTATTAGATCTGAAGCACTTGAATTTATGCAAGTAAATATCGGTTCTGCGGAGCCCTGTACAGTATGGGATGCGTTTAAGTGTTGCCTTCGAGGCGTAATTAAGAGTCAGGGTGTATATCGGAGGAGACAGTATGTGCAGGAGGTTGCCTCTATTGAGGCTGAACTTCTTGCAACCCAAGCTGAAATTGATGCCACCAGTGAAGACTCTAATACCATCCATACATCGCTGCAAGCCAAATTGGTTTCCCTTAAAGATAACTTAGCTTCCGTGTTAAACCAACGCATTTTACAAAAATGGGAAGCAAGCAAATTGGCTCATTTCGAATACGGAGAAGGGGCCGGGAAGTTATTGTCCTGGAAGTCAAAGTCGGTCCGGGCACGTAACATCATTGATTCCGTAACAACCAGCCTAGGAAACATTTCCTCAGACACTGACATTAGAACCTCTTTCAAAGAATTCTTTCAAAGTATCTATCAGGAAGACAAGAACATTAACCCTGAAGATATAGAGAGGTGGCTGGATGGCATCTCACTTCCAAGACTATCTCAAGATCAATGTGTCTTTTTGGAAAGTGAGGTAACCAGGGAAGAGGTAGAGATGGCCATACGGGCTAGCAAGGGGGGCAGAGCTGCTGGGCCTGATGGCCTGCAAGCAGAAATATATAAGATCCTTGCAGAAGAAATATCTCCCCTCCTTGCAACCCTGTTTAACCAGATTGTATGAGAGGGGGCTCTTCCACCACCTACATGGAGCGACGCTTCCATTACACTCATATTAAAACCAGGTAAACCTGCTTCCAATTGTGGCTCTTACCGCCCTATATCTATATTAAATGCTGATTATAAAATCTTCGCATCCCTATTGGCAAAGAGGTCGGGCCAGAGCGTCCCCGTAATTTTACATCCCAACCAGAAGGGGTTTGTCAGAGGTCGTCAGCTCTTCGAGTTAACGTACGATTTAATAGGGGCCATTGATATGGCAACTTCAGAAGCAGCCCCATTGGCCATTCTCACGTTGGACGCCACCAAGGCCTTCGACATGGTCAACTGGTCGTACCTGTCGGGGGCCTTGGCAAAGTCCGATGTGGGTGAGGGTTTTCGTAGAGCAGTGCAATTGTTATACCATAGTCCATCAGCACGGGTACTTGTTAATGGGGGCCTGTCTGATTCTTTTGCCATCACCAGAGGAACCCGCCAGGGTTGCCCCCTATCCCCCCTCTTATTCGATATCTATATCGAGCCTTTTGCTAAAAAATTACATGACGATCATAATATCAAGCCTTTCATATATAGAGATTGTGAGAAGAAGGTCGCGTTATACGCGGACGATGTTATGATAATGACATCTGAGATTAGCACCGCGTTCCCGGCAGCTATTAGCTTGGCCGTGGAGTTTGGTGAATTCTCCCGATACGAGGTAAACGCCTGTAAGATGGAAATAATGGTTTGGAATGATGACGTGAGCAGCTTCAATGAACGACTTAGCACGAGCCTGCGATATTTAGGGCTGAACATCGTTAAAGATATCTCTCTGATCGCGTCTTCCAACTTCTCGGTAATTGCGAAAGAGTGTCAAAAAATAATGAGGGCTTGGATGCATCTTCCCCTCTCCTTATTAGGCAGAGTTAATTTAGTGAAAATGTCCATCTTACCGAAGGTTTCTTTTTTGTTCAACACAATCCCTCTTTTTTTGAACCCTCCTTGTTGGCTAAATTACAGGGCGAGATAACCTCCTTCATCTGGAAAAACAAGAACCCAAGGATAGCTTGGAAAAAGCTAAGACGCCGTAGGGAGAAGGGGGGCCTGGCCTGTCCAGACTTACAGATCTATGCATGGGCATTTCAGCTATCCCATGCTTGTATGCTTTTAAAAGCGCCTACAGGAGAGGGCATTGGCAGTTTGTTTGAAGCACTACAGAAGTGTGAAGGAATTGGGCAGTTTGGATTTTTGTTTAAGTTTGGAGATCCCACATTTTTCAAAAAGGTGAAACTGAAGATACTACAGGGCCTGGCAAGAACTTGGGCAAAGATAAGATCCTTAACTAAACTGGGGTACTATTCTAGCAGAGCACCAATATGGGATCTTCCGGTGGCCCCAGGCTGGCTGGGCGTCACACTTGCTGTACCACTTAGAGAAGCTGGGATAGTGGCTTGGGGGGACCTCTTTGTGGAAGGGATTTTGCTCCCTTGGGAGGACTTAGTCCGCAAAGTTGGGCCCAACTTTTCAAGATTTAAATATCTACAAATAGCTAGCTGGGCCCATGCATTAACAGCACAAGCCTCACATTTCTATAAGTCGCCAATAGGGGGAAGTAGTTATCTGGAATCCCTTTTAGTAGATCAACCACCTGTAAAAAAAGAGGTTTCTTTATGGTACTCATTAATAATGGACGAAATGGATGGAGAATTCTGTCTCCCAGAACAACTGTGGGGTACCTTGATGCCCGACTTCAATGTAAATTACCTCTGGACTATGTCTTACAAGGTGTTGTGGGACCTAGTTAAGCCTGCAAGGCTTCGCAGGAACCATCTGTTTACCCTGCACAGGGCATACTACTCTCCACAAAAGCTCTCCAAGTTCTCTACAGGGGGGCCTGTGGCTTGTGCAAGGTGCGGTCTCATAGAGGCCTCGGACTCGCATATGTTATTTGAATGCCCCCAGATAACTTCATTTTGGGACTCAATAAGCAGCAATCTCTCGTCCATCTTGGGATGCGCTGTAGTTATGGACCTGAGGTTAGTAATCTTTGGAATAGTGGATCACACTCGTACCACGGCAGGGAACCTCCTGTTCTATTCCATCCTGGTGGCCCGTAGAGAAATATGCAAATGTTGGAAAGAGTCCTCTGCACCTACACTCCACGACTGGTACACAGCGCTTTCACAGATCTCAAAACTCGATCTTGCCAGGGCTGGGAAATGAGACACGAGAAACTTTTGGCACCTACTTGATTGGTCTCATTGAGTGTGCTGTTTTTTTTTTGGGGGGGGGGTTTCCCCCCAGTTCCGATGTTTATGTTGCCATGGTACAACCTCGCTGCTATCTCATCGGGCCGCTCCTTCCCCCCCCCCCCCACTCGGCACAGGGTCTGTTGATGGCAACTGGGGCAACGAGAGATTGGTTAACATCTGCCAACTGGACAGTGTGGGATGAGTCGGGAGGGTGCCCGCTGCTGCTGTTGGGATCTCGTGCAGACAAGGTATTTATTTCCCTACCAGTCTTGACTGTGGCAGCGCGGCGGCACCCCCCTTAGTTCTTCTCCCTTGCCATAGTTGTTAGTATTTTGGAACCATGGCAGTAAATGAGGAATAAAAAAAAAACGCGTCTAACAGGGGGCAGAAGGGCAGTAAAAGAAGGGAAAAATGAGTCTAGCAGAGGGCAGAAGGGCAGAAAAACAAGGGAAAAACGAGTCTAACAGAGGCAGAAGGGCACAAAAAACAAGTCTAACCGGGGGCAGAATGAATCCCGCCCTGCGTGTTTGTCCACGAAGATGCCACCTTTTTGTGCAATACCTCTACTCAATTTGAGTACTTTCTACTGTCTAATCAGTAAGTGCTCCCTCGTTGGCTAAATGTATAGGGGCAGATTTACAATAACTGGCGCATCCCCAGGGGTGCGCCAGTTATTGTGCGCAGCAGCTCCGCCACCCATGGTGCGCCGCATTTACAATGCGGTGCACCACGTGGCGAAAACGGCATAGATGTGTCACGCATCTCTGCCGTAAAAGCAGTGCATTGCTGGAGCTGCGTCGCGCTTGCGACGCAGCTTCAGCAATGCTCTGGGGGCCCTATCTCCCCCAATGCTGCATCAATCCTTGCGCCTGCTTCAAGCAGGCGCAGGGTTTTGACGCAGCATTGGCCTAAAAGTGACTGAGTGAATTCTTGTAGATTTTACTCAGCCACTTTCAGGAGTCGTTCCTGCGCAGGAACGCCCTCCCCTGCACCGGAACGCCTCCTGATGGCGCAGGGCTTTACAACGTGACGCATCTCTCAGATGCGTCACGTTGTTAATACCCAGCACCATGGCGCATCTTTTGTGCTGCCGCTGCGTCACAAAAGGTCTCGGTAGAGGGTGGCAGTGGTGAACCAGAGGGTGGCAGTGATGAACCAGAGGGTGACAGTGATGAACCAGAGGGTGGCAGGGGTGAACCAGAGGGTGACAGTGCTGATTCAGAGGGTGGCAGTGCTGAACCAGAGGGTGGTAGGGATGAACCAGAGGGTGGCAGTGATGAACCAGATTGTGGCAGGGGTGAACCAGAGGGTGGAAGTGGTGAACCAGAGGGTGGCAGTGGTGAACCAGAGGGTGGCAGTGCTGAGCCAGTGGGTGACCGTGGTTAACCAGAGGGTGGCAGTGCTGTACCAGAGGTGCTGTGATGAACCAGAGGGTGGCAGTCGTGAACCAGAGGGTGGCAGTGGTGAACCAGAGGGTGACAGTGCTGTACCAGAGGGTGGCAGGGGTGAACCAGAGGGTGCTGTGATGAACCAGAGGGTGGCAGTGGTGAACCAGAGGGTGGCAGGGTTGAACCAGAGGGTGGCAGTGGTGAGTCAGAGGGTGGCAGTGCTGAACCAGTGGGTGACAGTGGTTAACCAGAGGGTGGCAGTGGTGAACCAGAGGTGCTGTGATGAACCAGAGGGTGGCAGTCGTAAACCAGAGAGTGGTGGTGGTGAACCAGAGGGTGCCAGGGGTGAACCAGGGAGTGGCAGGGGTCAACCAGAGGGTGGCAGTGGTGAACCAGAGGGTGACAGTGCTGAACCAGAGGGTGACAGTGGTTAACCAGAGGGTGGCAGTGGTGAACCAGAGGTGCTGTGATGAACCAGAGTGTGGCAGTAGTGAACCAGAGGGTGACAGTGCTGAACCAGAGGGTGGCAGTGGTGAACCAGAGAGTGGCAGTGCTGAACCAGAGGGTGGCAGTGGTGAACCAGAGGGTGGCAGGGGTGAACCAGAGGGTGGAAGGGGTGAACCAGAGGGTGGCAGTGGTGAACCAGAGGGTGGCAGTGATGAACCAGAGGTTGCCAGTGGTGAACCAGAGGGTGCTGTGCCCATACTCGACCGCATGGGTAACTTCGCCGTGCAAGCGGGCCGCGAACACACAAAAAGCCCCGCTAACACGCAAAAAACCCAGCGGACACGCATAAAACCAAAAATCTGCAAATTCGCATGAATTCGCGGATTTTGCAAATTGGAATTTGCAAATTTCGCCCATATTTACTTTCCACCACCTCGTAAGGCCCAGTCCACTTGTTCTGGAGCATACAAGGCTCAACTGGCGCCATTACCCACACTTTCTGCCCAGGTTGAAATTCGACCAGAGTGGTATTCTGGTCGTACCCTCTTTTCATTTCTTCCTGGCAAGCTTCAAGGTTCTCCTGAGCGAGCTTCCTGAAGCGTTGTGTCTGGTCGCGGGTGGCCATCACATAGCTGAACACATCCTGGGGGTTTTTGCACGGGATTTCTCCCACCCCTCCTTCACCAGTGCGAGAGGTCCTCTAACAGGGTGGCCATACAGGAATTCAAAGGGACTGAACCCCAAGGACTTCTGAGGCACCTCCCTGTAGGCAAACAACAGGTATGGTAACAAGACGTCCCACTTCCATCTCATGGGTTCTTCCAGGCCCATGATCATGCCCTTCAGGGTGCGGTTGAACCTTTCAACCAACCCATTTCCTTGAGGGTGGTAAGGAGTGGTGAACTTAAGTTACCCCACACTCCTCCCACAGAGACTTCATGTACCTAGAGATGAAGTTGGTACCCGGTCGCAGTCCACCTCTCTGGTGAACCCCACACTGGAAAAGATCCCCATCAATTCACGGACTACCACGGGTGCTGTGATTGTCCTGAGAGGGACTGCTTCCGGGTACCGGGTGGCATGGTCCACCAAGACCAGGATGAACCTGTTGCCTAAGCCTGTCTTGGGGTCCAGGGGCCCCACGATGTCGATGCCCACCCGCTCGAAGGGGGTGCTCACCACAGGAAAGGGTTGGAGGGGTGCCTTGCACTTCATTCCAGTCTTACCACTGGCCTGACATGTTTGGCAAGACCTACAAAAGGAACCAACGTGCTTCCTCATCTGGGGCCAGTGGAAGTGGTGACAAGCCGGTTTAGGGTCTTGTCCTGCCCCAGATGTCCTGCGAGAGGCACGTCATGAGACAGACCCATTAGGAAGTCCCTGAAGTGCGCGGGTACCACCAGCACATGGGCTGCACCGGGCTCAGCAAACTTAGGCTCGCTATATAACAAGTCATCTTCCCAGTAAATGAAGTGATCTATGGCTGCTACACCTTCTGCCTGGTCTGCAGCCTGTTGCCGCATACCCACGAAAGAGGGGCACTCTTTCTTTTCTTTGCAGAACTCCTCCCTGGAGGGCCCACCTTCTTGCTACCAATGGGTCAGCTCAGGCAGGTCGCCCAGTTCGGCCACCTGTTCCCCTGTAGGTTCCAGGGCATCCCCCTCATGGTCTACCTCCTCCTGGACCGTGGGAACGGCTGGGGCTGGTGACCCGCGCCCTCTGCCCCTTCCTCTCCTGGCAGGTCTCTGGGCCACTGTTTCATGCTCCAGTGCTGCTGAATCACCCCTACTGGCTGCCATAGCACGCGTGGTCACACAGATCCACGCAGGCAACCCTAACATCTCCAAGTGAGTTTGATGTTCTACATCCTTCCAGGGAGAACTCTCCAGGTCATTACCTAGCATACAGTCTACAGGCAAGGCATCACTGACAACAACTTCCAAAAGACCGGAGACTCCCCCCACTCAAAGGGAACACGTGCCACTTTGCAGAGGCGCAATGAACTGTCAGCTGCTATCACGGGGCGGAGTACATTGGGGAGACACTGCTCTTCAGACACCCACTGACACCTTACGGATGTCACGCTGGCCCCTGTGTCTCTCAGAGCCTCTATCTCCCACCCATTGATTGTCACCTTCTGCCCATATTTCTTAGTGTTCATGGGCAGTAAGGTTTCCTGGACCATCTCTTGGTCTCCTAAAGAGATAAGGGACATAACTGCTAGCCCCACCTCCCCACTAGAAACCAACTCCCCTCCCAAAGCTACACTTGCTAACCATGGGGCTGGAGCACCAGTGGGTGCTGAGGGTCGCTTGGGGCACCGGGTGATAACATGTCTCACCTCATTGCAGTGAAAGCAGGTAGGGGGACCTCTGTTGTACCTCCTGCCCCTAGGGGCCATGGCTGTCTAGATCTGGGGGTTGGGATTCCTTTTCCTGAGAACTATTTTAGGGCCCTGGTGTGGACTCCTTTTGATTGCCCTTGTCCCCCCCACTCTTCTGCTGGGAAACCCTGCCCACCTTTGGCTGTGGTACCCACAATTCCTCTGTGGACCCTGGTACTGGTCCAGCGGTCCGCCTCCTTAGCAAGCTCAATGGGGTCTGTCAGCTTGCTGTCTAAAGGATACTGGCGCAGCTCTGGAACACAAAGACTAGTCAAGTGCTCCCAACTGATTAAATGCAACAACCCCTTGAAATCAGTTACTTTGCTGCCCTTCATCCAACCTTCCAGTGCACGCAAGTACAAATTCACACACTCCATCAAAGTCTCAGATTCTTTCTTCTTCGAATTTCTAGTCTGTACTGCTCTGGAGTAAGTCCATACCTGAGACATGAGGCCTCCTTCATATTGGGGTAGGTCATGGTACCTGCTAATTCTAAGGGCTCTAGTGCACTCCTCCCAGAAGCCTCAAAATGTTTCCACAGGCGAGACCCCCAATGATGTTCAGGCACACCATTCATCCTTAATGCAATCTCATAGGAAGTAAACCAGGCATAAATATCCTCACTCCTATTGTAATTCTGTACCAGATCCTTGGGAATATATACTTTACACCCATGCACTGGCTGAGCGCTGCCACTATTTGTTGTGGCATCCACCTCCTTGGCTTTAAGATCCAGTTCTCTCATGCTCAACTCATGAGCCAAAAGCAATTTCTTCTCCTCCAAGGCACGGGCATTTTGCTCTCCTCCGCCACCTTTTCTACTTCCAATTGCTTCACTTTCATTTTCATGACTTCCAAGTCATATTACCTTACTCTCTGATTTTCTTGTAACTCTTCTGGGGTGAGGCCCCTACCGGAATGGTTGCTGCCAGCCCCTGAGCCTTATCTGCTCACGGGCAGATCTGTGGTTTGAAAACCATTCCCTGTATTCACATCATCATTTCCCTCTTGTGACTCCTAATGGGCCTTCAATATTCTCTGCAGCTCATCCTTCCTGTAGCCGCTCTTTATGGGGCACTCAAACTCGTGGCAGAATTTCCTAAGTTGTGAAGCTTTGTAGGAATACAAATCCCCTATGCAAAACTCTACTACCACGCTGGGTGCCTTCCCATTCTCAGACATGATGCTTTGAAGAGTTACTCAACAATAGAATCAAAAATCAAAAACAGTAGTATTCGGTGGCGTAGTGGTCTGCACTCACTAGTGATGTACACCAATAACTGTGGGTCTAATACAAATACAAGTTCAAATCCCCACCGCTGACCAACAATATTAGAAATGGGGGTCTCTAGTTGGCAGGGGTAGGTACCACTGTCCAAATAGGGATCCTTGCTTCTAGTCAGGGTAAGGAGGAAACCCTCAGAGATAACCCCTGCTCACCCTCTAGGTAGCTTGGCACGAGCAGTCTAGGCTAACCAGAGGCAATGTGTAAAGTATTTGTACCAACACTCACAGTAACACAGTGAAAACACCACAAACTGACTCCACAACAGTTTAGAAAAATAAAGGTATTTAATCTAAACTACACAAGACCAAAACGACACAAATCCAACATACACAGTTCAAGAATATGGTTTCAAAAGAGTTCTTAAGGTTGCAATAAAAATTCTTCAGGTTGCGATAAAATTCTTCAGGTTGCGATAAAATAATCCACAGTTACGTGAAAAGTTCACAGTTGCCTCACGTTTAACTCACAGTACCTTTAGTTGCGACAAAGTTCCAAAAGCAGAAGCTGGTGCGGTGGAAAACAAGCGATGCATTGCTCCTGAGACCCTGGGGAGGCGTTTGCGACAGCCCCGCTGCAGGAGCAGGCATGTTGCGACGAATCCGGTCTGTATGGGGAGGAAGGTCACTTGTATGGATTCCGGTGCGTAGGTTCTGTACGATGCGATGGCTCTGACAGCGGCAACAGGCGCTGAGACGATCTCGACCTTCGTAGCAGCGGGAATTTCCTCGCACTGTCGGGGATGCGCTCCGCAGCGAGCGATGCAATAACTTTTCTGTAGCAAAGTCTCTCAAGCTTAGTTTCCAGCTTCCCAACACAGGTACAACTACCAGAGGCAACACACATGGGCCAAGCACTCCAGGAAGGACAGCACTCTCTCAGTAGAGCTCAGGGGAAGCTGGGGGTGAAGTCCTTTTGTTCCTGGGACTTCAGAACAGGGGGCCAGCTCTTCTCAGGCCCTTGGAGATTCCTTCAAGCAAGGGGACACAGCACAAAGCAAAGTCCTTCCCCTCTCCTTGGCAGCAAAACAACAGCAGGGCAATCCAGCAGAGCAACAGCTGGACAATCTTCCTTCTTCAGTTTCAGCTTTCTCCTTGGCAGAGGTTCCTTCTTGATTCCAGGATGATCTAATTTTCTGTTGTCAGGGGTCCTGTGCTTATACCCCTAAAAGTCTTTATTTTCTTTGTGCAAGTGGGCCCTGAGCCCGGTCTGAACCAGTTCTGGGTGTTTCTTGAGCACTTTCCTTTCCTTTCAGAGTGAGGGGCAGGGTCTTCAGTCGCCCAGCAGGAGGTGAAGCCAGCATTGTGGAAGGCAGGCACAGCCTTATTCAGGCCCAGGTGCTATCTCCTTCTACCACTCAAGTTGCAAATGCAGTCATTCAGCCTAGGGCTGACTCAGCCAGCCTCCTGGGGAATCCCCAGCCCCTGTCACTCTCAAACCAGACAGTCAATACACAAACAGGCCAAGGCACACAGGAAGGTCAGACAAGAGAACAGCACCTTTCTAAAAGTGCTGTTCTCGAACACAGGATTCAAAAACAACCTTTCCTAAAAGATGTGTTATTAAATTCTGAGTTCAGGAATACTAGACTCTTATGTCCTATCTTGTTCCTATGGGAAGAAATGCTGGTAGCCACTGTAGCCAGCATCCCCCATGTTAATCTATGCAGCAAGATAGCCTTACAATAGTGAAAAACGAAAATGGCTGTAATTCACTACCAGAGCATGTCACATGCACCAGTACATGCTCTACCTTTCACATACACTGCACCCTGCCCAGGGGGGTACCTTGGGCCTTCCATAGGGGTGACCAAGGTGCACAAAAAGGGAAGGGTTAGGCCTGGTCAGTGAGGACACTGACCAAGAGGACATGGCAGTTCACAGACTGCACACAGGCACTGTGGTGGCAGGCCCGAGGCACCATTTTAGGGCTACTCATGTGGGTGGCACAATCAGTGCTGAAGGCCCACTAGTTGCATTTGTCATCACCAGCCCTGGCACACCCAGTGCACTTTACTAGGGACTTCATGGTGATACAAATATGCCAATCATGTATATCCAATCATAATAACAATTTCATAGGGAGCACTTACACTCTGGCACTGATCAGCAGTGGCAGAGTGTCCAAAGCATCTACACCAGCAAAAACGAAATCCAGCACAGCATCAAAAATACAGGAGGTAGAGGCAAAAAGATAGGGGAAACCATGCCAAAGATGCCAGGTCTAACAGTGTAGAAATGTCAACTGTCCTGCATCAAATAGGCATCTCCTCACAAACAGTCACAATGTACATTGTCATGCAGTCTGTTAGTAAACGTGTACAATGTGTTAACAGACATGTGAACCCAATGTCAATCTACATCTCCCCTTCACATTGCAGAAGGAGAATCAACACCTTCTACAGAGCAGACCCAACAACACAGCACTGCTGATGAAGAGGACCTCCCCAGCACCAACATTGACGCACTCCAACAGGTCATAGACAGCTCTGGCACCCCACTTCCAGGAGCAGGGCAGCCCAGCTGCATTGAGGAGACCCCACCCCCTCCACAGACCACAAAGCAGGAAACACCCACCACCAATTCTGTCTCTCAGGACCACCACGACCAACACATGGCATTCCAATGCCGTCTGTTAGGGTGCCAGGAGAAGATGGCTGATCAGCTACAGGTGGGGTTCGACCTCATGGCAGCCAAACTAGATCTATCACAAAAGAGGGGGTCTAGTAGGGCTTGTTAACAGGGTCCAGAACACGTGCCCAAGCAATATCCAACATAAAGAGTAGGCTGTTCCCCAAGGATAAAGTGGACAAAGTGTTAAAGAGGCGGAAGGAGGGGAATCTTCCTTTTTGGAACTAGAGTCCTCACACACCCAGCAAGCTAGGTGTCATGCTTCATCATATGGACTTGCTCCACGTCAGGTCGGCGCTGCAATACCCGACGGGTACCCATAAAGGGGCTCTTTGGCGGATATCTTTTATTCCTTGCAGTATGGTGCTGTGGGTGTGAGGGCCCTAGAGGACAGTGTAGATGTGGAGGAGTGGGTGGTGTTAAAAAAGGTTGGATAATCTGAGTAAACTTTTTATTAGGGTGGTTATCCACCTTATTAAAAGAGAAATGGAGTGGCTGCTCTCTGGCTTAATGGTCCAGTGGAGCGACGCTCAACTCGTACAAGGTGGTCAACATGTTTCATGCTTTACGGCCAATACTCATCAATCGCATTTCATCAGGACCTAAGTGCAAAACTATCTACACATGGTGGTGGGTAGAAGGGTTCCTACCTACCACTCTTCACATGTGCGAGCACTCAGTCCCGCAAATTCTAGTAGTAACCTATCTGGAGGAAAAAACTCACTAAACGGTCTTGCCAGCTCCAGACACCTAAGTTGTGGTGTCCTGTCCCAATGTGGACGTCTTCCGCAAACCTACCCAGCACCCAGCCGAACAGCCGGATGATGAAGCATGACATCTAGCTTGCTGGGTTTGTGAGGACTCTAGTTCCCAAAAGAAGGGTTCCCCTCCTTCCGCCTCTTTAACACTTTGTCCACATTATCCTTGGGGAACAGCATGCTCTTTATGTTGGGTATAGCCAACCTAGATGCCATACGTGACTGTCTAAGTCCCATCAGGGACGACTTACAGTCCCTAACGGACACCCGCTGTCCGCCCATGCTCTCCAACAATCCATAGCTGACATCGCTGGAGTCATGACTCTGAGCCAAGAATAACTGTCTAGTCACAATGGCTTCAGCGATGTCAGCCAGACGTTGGGACACATAAGGAGAATGATAGAGAGCTTAGAGCAGATGTTTGCCATGGCTGCACACCAGCGAGATGTAGCTGTGATCTTTCCATGCCCTGAAGATCCTCGTCATGGCATTGCCACCACAAGGCCTGGCACGGATAAATGTTGCTGCTAATACTCCATCCACATCTTCACCTCCTGAAGTGTCAGTGCCAAACAGTGTGGCAGACATTCCATCTCCAGCCCCTGATGTGTCACTGCCACACAGTGATGCAAACAAAACACCACCACCCACATGTGAGGCACCTGACACATCAGCGGACGAAGATGATGATGAATCTGGCTTTGTGGTAAGAATGAAGTGGTAGCATTCGTCTCCGCCATATGGCCAGTTTCAGGTGGGTTCTGTGTTATGCATCATGCCCTGGAATAACATCTTCCACTTTCCCTGAATACACTCAGCGACACTCACCTTGCACCTCGACATGGACTGCCATATTTTGTTTGGTTACCAATGACACAGCAATCACACTGCGGACTGAAGTCTTCCACTTTCGATGAACTTGTCAATCCCTAAAGGACTTTGGCTGGCCCTCCATGGGGCAACAATGTAAAGTCGGGTTTGCATGGCCCTATACTGATCCATCTTCAATACTCCACTGAATGTGAATAAAACATTCTAATTCACACAGATGTGTCATGGCTGTGATTAATCAAGTATGATGGATGGAGGAATGAAGGGACAATGATTACACAAAAAGCTACTCCCTGGGTAATTCTATCAATGCGTATGTATGGCTGTGACCCAGATAGGCAGTGAGACACACATTATCATTCAAATCAACACTCATCACAATTGAATACAAGTGAAGAAGCGTAGGATTTATTAGCATATGCGTGTCAGTATGGGCAAGATAAGTGCCACAACATGCAGACCAATGCAGCAGTATGTCAGAATGAGGAATGTTGCCAAGCGCCGCTGTCCATTCCGGGGGAGTTTATTAAAGAGATACGGTAGAATTGAGGGTCTGGGGGAATATATTTATCGACCTTGACAACTCCGTACCCCAATATATATGACAACAACAAAATAGGGGAGATGTCCGGTCAGATGAAGAAAAAAGAGAAATGTGTGTGTCCAGTGCTGGAAACTAGAGAGAGCAAGCCATCATACTGTAACAACAAGGACAACACCTGGCTGAGAAATTCCCATCAGCCCACCCTTCTGGCGGAACATCATCATGTGGGATTTTGATGGTACATCCAAAGATCGCCCAACTCATCACATTGATGGTGCGAAGCCGGATACCAAAGATGAACTCTAGCGAAGGTGTGTCTTTAATGGTACTGATGGGGTGCAGTGCTATAATGTGAATACGTGAGTGAAATTAAAAATGACTACCAAGACAAAAAAAATGTTTAATCAGTAATGTCTGGGTGCCATGGTTAAAAATAACGCCTGATAGTCTGAGAGTATGACTAAGCAATGGCGATGTGCAGAGGGGTCGACATGTTTCAGCCGGTTAGGGAACACTGTCCGGCTTTCTTCAGGACCAACTAGATGAAAAAAGCTACCGCATGTATACAAACTCGTGAAAGGAAGTGAAAAAAGGTTTGGTGATAAAAATCATACCATACCACCAGGAACTTGGATCCCCAATGTATTCTGGTGGAGATGAAGTACGTTTTACTCTTCCCAGCTTTTTGTGGGGAATAGCCTCACCTCACCCAGCAACCGCTCCGGAATATGAGAGGAAGTGGAGGTCCGAGGGAGTGCCTCACCTTTCACAGGTGTGTGTTAACCCACGGTCATGTATTCAGAGTCCAGGCAAAAGCAGCCATGTCCACTGTTGTCGTGGGATATGTGACCAGGGGCCAGATGTAGGTAATTCTATTTTACAGATTCATAAATACCGAATTTTACAGATTCGGTATTTATGAATCGGTAAAATAGAAGTTGTGAGATGTAGGTAAATTTCTTTTTAAATTTACCGAATAGGTATTGATTCCTATGGGCCTTGAAGCCCATAGGAATCAATGGGCAATACCGAATCGGTATTTACCGATTCGGTAAATACTGAATCCTGCAAGGGTGCAGGTGGTGTCACTTTGACACCCTCTAGCACCCCAAATACAGGTATGTGTGCCATGTGGCACACAGACATGCCCTAAGGGCATGTCTGTCTGTCACATGGCATAGGTGTGCATGCACACATGTGCATGCACACCTGGATTCGGTATTTTACCACCCAATTGGATTGGGTGGTAAAATACCGAATCTGTAAGGCCTGTGGCACTCTCAGGAGTGCCACCTACATTTGGATATACCGAAACGATAAAAATACCGATTCGGTATTATACAGAATCGGTAAATTTACCGATTCGGTAAATTTACCGATTCTGTAAAAAAAAATGCCCCTACATCTGAAAACCCAAATACCGGTCGGTAACGGCCGAATTCAATCCAATGGGTTCTAATCTGTTGTGGCTGCAGGTATGTAGTTACTCATCCATGAAAGCTATTGAAGCTTCGTAGGCTATCATTTCCAACATGAGGTCATTTTCGACTTCATCAAATAGGACAGCGAGGCGATCATTTAGCAAGTCCAGAAAGATGTGCTGCATACACCCCCTTTCACCAATTAGCACTACAGCCCAATAGGGGAGCAGTTCATTGTGGTCACTGCACACAAGGAGTTGTGCAATCTCCCAGGTCCAGCTCCCAGCATACATGCAAAGTAACAAGGCATCCTATAAACAGGTATCACAGTGACACTCCTGCTCGTGGGCCAACAGGATGCGCACACACATGTCAAAATTCAGTTCAGCTATCGTCCTGTTGGATAGGCAGACATCCATGGACTACTCTAATATGCACGATTGACAATGCAACACAGGCTTTACTCAGGTGACGTTGGCAAGGCGGAAGCTTAGCCGGTATCTGATCTGCAGCACTGCCAATGGTGGTGCTCCCAGTCAATGCACCATACATACACAGTACAGTTCCGCATGAAAAGGGTTGTGCATGTGTCCGGGATGTTCTGCCATTGCGTTAGTGGCTCTGGCTAAAGCGCCACTGTTCTGACATGCACCAGTTATGATGATGAAATGCCACAGCTCGGATCAATGAGTTGTGTTAGTGTGCAACTGTTGTACACCTGGGATGGTGTGGAAGTAAGTGTGAAGGCCATTCCATGTAAGATAACTTCGAGCAAGGACTTCTGTGTGTGGGGTGTGTATACTTTGGCCTTTCGTCATCAGCTGCTATAATATCTGTCAGGGGGGCCGAGTTTGAAGGTGCAGATGTGCTTCTGCCTGATAGTTCAGACAAAGGAGCTTTCATCCCTAATGTTAGTTTGTCATCTGCTTGCATTAAGGAACTTTGATGTGGCTTGTTGGGGGTGGGGTGGGATGTGTGCGACTTTGGGATTCATGTTTGACATCTCTTGCATGTGGCAAATGTGCAGCATCACTGTGTGGTACATTGCCTCTCAGCTGCTCCACCCTCCCCCAAGCCTATTTACTTGTGTGTGCTGCATGGTCGCATCACTTGCACTCCTAGGGCACACCATTGTCATGCCTGTCTGCGCATGTCCACAAGCCTGACAATGACACTGTGATGTTGGCCGTTGAAGGTGGGCGGTAACATGAGTGTGGGCCTATGGTAAGGATAGGGCAGACACAGATCTAGAGTTCAGGCCTGGCTGAATTTGCGCTGCGATTAGGGCTAGGCATTTGGCTCATGCTGTGGCAATACAGATACACACAACACTTGGCATGTATGAGCCAATACCCTGAGAGGGCTTGCACTCCTTCATTTCTCAGTTCATGCGAGCCCACCCTCCGGGTGCATGCTACATTGCAATATTGTCGATTGCGGGCCGGGTGGCACTGACACTACAACAAAGACACACTCATTAGTTACTTACTTGTCCAGGCCAGAACTGAACCACGCCCAGAGCCCCGGGCAAACTCTTGACACCCCTAAGCTGGACTGGCGTACACCAGCCCAGCCCACTCCGCTTACACTTACAGGGGCAGATGACAAAGCTGCATGCCCAAGGTCTTACCCACTGCCTGAGGTGACATGGTTGTGTCCACTGTTCACAGCACAATGTAATGTAGTAGGGCCCAGGGCCATCCTGCACACATAACGACCACACGGACACACTTAGATAAATAGTGGACCTGGCTACAGGCACATGCGTCCGGCCCCTTTTTATTACCAGGACTGCTTGTCCAGTGACATCTGTGCTGGATGGGTGTGGGGTGAGTGTAAGCCAGCCCTTAGGGAGTGGTTGGTGCTCGCAACAACTAGAACAGTGATCATCGGATCACACACACAGATTTAATCATGAAGGGTCGCTGACTTGCAGTGCACTGAGGTAGGGGCACCAGATCTCCAGATCTTAAATCACACACAAAAGATTCAATAATAAAGGGTCCATGATTTGTGGTGCACTGAGGTAGGGGCACCATATCTGAAATCACACACACAAGATTCAGTCATAAAGGGTCCATGACTTATGGTGCACTGAGTTAGTGGCACCCGATGCACTGCGGCCGGCACGGGCCTACCGCCACATGGCGATGACTTGAGCTGCACTGAGGTACACCTGCCTCATCTTTATCATCATTGGCCCAGGTCTTCCCCAATGCCTGAGGTGACATTGTCGCTTCTGCTGTCCACAGCACACAACTCAATCATAAAGGGTCCATGAGTTCTGGTGCACTGAGTTAGTGGCACCTGAAGAGCTGAGCAGGGTATCAAGCTGATGATGGCATCCAAGACAGGTGTGAGCAACTTTGATAGGCTGGCTGAAAGACTCCTCCGACTCTGTCAGTTGTTGGTTGGAGGTGGTCCTGGCGGTGGTAGCGGGTGTGCATCCAGCGATGATGGCGTGTCCTTGCAGGTCAGGATTGAATTTGATATGTGTGAGCCCTGCTGACTGCAGTGTAAACCTGGAGACAGCACCAGTAAGCTCCCACAGCCACGTGGCGTTGACTTGAGCTGCACAGAGTTAGTGGCATCTGATGAGCTCAGCATGTGCGCAGCCAGCGATGATGGCATGCCCTTGCAGGTCAGGATTGGATTTGATATGTGTGAGCACTGCTAACCACAGTGTAGGCTGGAGGCTGTGGTCAGCAAGGGTCCCCAGCCATGTGGCATTGACTTGAGCTGCACAGAGCTAGTTGTACCTAAAGCACTCATCGGTTGTGCAGCCATCTGTTGCTTACTGGACTACGTCATCAATAAATCAAGACTCAATTTGAATTGGGAGACCTGTTTACCACAGTGTAAGCCAAAGCTAGTAGTCAGCACACATAACTCTGCGGTCCTGTGCCGCTGGGTGCGCTGGGAGCTGTGTCGTGGAAGCTACTGATCGGCTGAGGAGGCTGGCTGTCACGGCAGCAGACTCGTGGCAGGGTGTGGGGTGTCACCCTGGCAGACACATTTGCCATCCTGGAATTGAACCATGCCTAGAGCCCCAGCCTATTTATTCACACTCCTACACTGGAATGGCAGACGCCGGACCAGCCCACTCCGCTCACACTTACAGGGGGGGGACAAAGCTACATGACTGAGGTCTTCTCTACTGCCTGAGGTAACTTAGTTGCATCCACTGTCCACAACACTACAAACACCAGCAGTGTATGCCCACATGAACATGTCTATGCTCTGCATACTTAAGTCTATCCAGCACTTCACCCCACACTTGGCATTGTGTACATTCTTATTCATGGGTGACTTGCCTCCTTCACACATACTTGGTTCCCACCTCTCCTGGCATTCTGCAATTTTGTGGCTGAGGGGCCATGCCGGTTTCGGTAGGTCATCTGTCTTGTTTTGCGCTGCCTCAGTGGTAGTCCGGGGGATGGGTCTGGGGGGGGACTGGGGTGATGGCGGTGGGTGTTGTGGCCCTCTTGGATCTCCGAGCTGCATGATCAGTAGCTCCATGACATGTGTTGGTCTTCAGAGCTGGGCTCCCTTTCATACTTCAGTTTGTCGTCCTGCTTAACACCAGTAAAAGGCAGGTGTTAAATCCCTGCTGCCTTATCACCAGTGGTGATTTTGTGGTTTTTTTCACGGGAACGCCAACTCTGCATATCATTAGCGTTAGTTGTTGCGATGTTTTTTGCCCCAGCTATCGCTGGAAAACTGGTGATATCGGCAGTTTGCACCAGCTTGAGAATAGGGCGATGAATCTGTCACCTCTTTTGCGGCACTAAAGTGCCGATAAATCGGCAATAAGTCATTGAGAATATGCCCCAAGGTTTTTTTAATTAATTTATAGTTTTCTATGACTTCCCCTCCCTCCCATCGGGGACCGCTGGAACCTGGAAGGCCAACATTTATTTGGTCTGCTTTTGCCATAGGGGACCTTTGGGCCTTGGAGCGATATTAGGCAGAGAAGTAGCCAGGAAACAAAATACCACCCACTTCTAGCCACATTTGACATGACCCTGACTGAGTGAACATGGACATTGTGCATGTCCAGATTTACCTAGGGAAGTTCGACGAGGGATTTGTACAGTATATTTATGTACAAATTTAGCAAAAAGCTCAACGTATTTCAGGCATTTTTAGTGGAGTGCCCGAAAAATCAGGTTCTGGTCACTGATTCTGACCTTCCACAGAGTTTTTCTGTGCGTACCTTAGAAGAACTTTGAGATGCCTATAACTTTAAAATATCCAAATGGTGCATCTAACCAATTTACCCAGATCACAGATTTAATCTGCTTTCATCCCATCCTGTGTACTTATACCAGTTTTTCCAAGTTAGAAATGCAGTAACCATTACATATGACATTATTGTTCATTTAGATGTCTCTAAGAAAATGCCCTGAGTAATGTCAATCTTTGAAGACAAATATCTTGAGTTTTTTCAACATTTAAGGCAGAATGCTCTTGAAGGGGAATTTGTAATTCAAAAACTGTTACTTTCAGGTAGCAGGCTGGCCCAGAGCAGTTCAACAATCTGTACATTAATGCTCTTCTCCATTCAACTTCAACTGCAAGATCGGGGAAGAAGATACATTTACCATTCTATATAAATTAGCCCCATTTCAGAAGGGATACAAGCTTGGTCTGCAGCAATAAATTTAGTGAAGCCAATAACTTTAGTTTACTTGCATTCTAAATGAGAGAGAAACAAAACATTGAACAAATGAGTGGCACTCACACTCAGTGTCAATTTCGAGTGCATGTAATGTGACAAGCAAAAGTGAGCCCCGGCTGAATTCTTCACTCACAAATTCAGTCATAAAAAGCTCCCTGGAGAAGGACGATCTGCTTGTGGATTAAAACTTCTGTAAAGCAATGGTGCTGCAGTCACTGCGAGGCGTGATCCTTACTGGGCTGCCTACCACTGATAGAGTTTCTTGATTCTGCCAGTAATCATCTTAGATGTCTCAGTAGAGGCTCCCCAGAGCCCGCTTAAGGTGGTGGAGCAGGGGCCTCATGACGCCACTGATAATAGGTAAACAGGATGGCCTCAAGAAAAAGGTTCTTGTCATAAAGTAACCAATGGGCAGAAGTATATTGCCACCGTTAGTAACAAGCCATCATCCTTTTTTTAAAAAAAGTTTTATTTTGCATTTTGAGTAGAACAAGTAACACTAGAAAGGCCACTGAGGTGCTGCACAGTTCCCCATGCAGGGGGCACAATCAGAGTCAGGAGCATTGACATCTCATAGGAACATAGGCACATCAAGTCCGAACAACGTGAGCATAGCCATAAGACCTTAAAAATAACAGTTCGGTGAGGCTATTAACAGCGTTGTTTGATGTAGAAGCTAAGGAGAAGAGCCGTCAAACCCATGTTCCTTCACATCCAAGCCGAACGGCTACGGACCCAGCAGTAAGCACCCCAGTACGACCAGAACAGGAAAGTAAAACTCCCCCCACCCTCCCCCCATGGTGGTGACTACAGACATACACACACACATTCTGTCATCCAGACTAGACTTGAAATAGATGCAGTGACCGTAAGGATGCAGGACAGACAGCGGAGGGCAGACCCTTGGAGAGGAAGGCAACCAACGGACCCCATTGGAACTGAAAGTTCTTGAAGTTACCAAGGAAGATGTCCGCCATCCTTTCCAAGCTTAGAAGCTTCCAGAGTCGTGCGTGCCACAGAGATATTGCCGGTGCCTCCTTCCGTTTCCAAGCAGCGGCCAACGTAAGCTTGGCAGCTCCCAAACATAGCCATAAGATCTTCTTGTCAGCCCGGGTCTGATGTTCAAGACCAGGTTCACGCAAACCCAACAGAACAGAGGCAATAGAGTCCTCTATGGGGTAATGAAGGATGTCCCTGATATGTGAGAGAATCTCCTCCCAATATGGTCGGATCACTGGGCAGTCCCACCAGATGTGGCGGAAGTCCCCGAGGAGCCCACAACCCCTCCAACATAGGTCTGATGTGGCCGGATAGATGCGATGGAGCCTAGTTGGGCATAGATACCATTGCATGAGCGTCTTGAGGTGAGCTTCCCTCAGATGCAGCGAATGATTAAATGCCGTCAGGTCCCGCCATAGCGCCGACCACTCAGTATCGGAGATATCTCTCCCTATCATTACCTCCCACTGTTCCATGTAGCGATGCCTAGGCGTCACCGCCGATCTAAGCAAGAGCTGGTATAAGAAAGAGATGACTCCCTTCATGGCAGACGTCCGCAATATGAAAGCCTCGAATGGCGATGGAGGTCTCGTTGCTGCCTCCAGTATCCCAGGCACCGTGGCCCAATGAAGCAGTTGTATATGATGATATCGTTCGGACTGGGTGATCTCGTAGTCCCTCATGCAGTTAGCAAAGGTGAGGGGATCCTGCCCATGAAACAGTCAAGGCCCTGCAGCCTCCCTCCCTCCAAGCATCAAAGGCCCCCTCTCGAAGCGCCGGCGGGAAAGCTGGAACGTAGTCCAGCGCTCTTCCGTAGCTAAGGTGTCCCAAACCTTCAGTGTGGTACCCGTATGGGTACTGACGTAGGCATTCAGAGGGCGGTCCTTCTTGGGCTTCCACGCCAAGTCCCAGACCGATCTACCAGCCACGCTCCGGTCCATGTGCAGCCAGTGTTTTTCCGACGTTTGCTGCGACCACTCCACCAGCACCCTCAGTTGCGCCGCTTTATAATAAAGCTGCAGATCAGTAAGTCCCACTCCGCCCTCGGATTTCGGTCGGCGCAAGACCGCAAATGAAAAACGTGCCCGGCCCCCCTGCCACACAAATCGCAGTATCTGAGTTCTGAGACGCCGAAAAAAATCGTTATCTAGGGGGATGGGCAGGGCTTGAAATAAATATAAATATTTAGGAAGGAGAACCATCTTAACAGCATGGATTCTGCCCAGCCATGATATAAATTTAGGTTTCCACCTATCCAATTCAGCTCGGGTCTTCGATAGCAAGGGCGGGAAGTTGGCCGAAAAGAACTTGCCCACTGTCGGAGTTAGATGGACCCCCAGGTAGACCAGTGATCCAGTTGCCCAGGCTAAAGGCGTCAAGGGCCTCACACGTTCCACTTCCTCCTGCGAAAGAGTAAGATTCAAGATATATGACTTGCCATAGTTAACCTTGAAGCCTGCCACCGCTTCATATCGCAGCAAGGCCTCCCTGAGACAGGGCAGTGAGTGTTCCGGGTCCACTACCGGTAATAAAATATCATCCGCGAAGAGCGTGATTTTGTGTTGCTCTCCCGTGAACGGTATACCCCGAACCCCCTCGTGCTCTCGCACCGCCGTCGCTAATGGCTCAATACTCAATGCGAACAAGAGTGGGGAAAGGGGGCATCCCTGCCTGGTGCCCCTGGAGTGCGGAAAGAACGCCGACAAATGACCATTCACCGCTACTCTAGACCTGGGGCTGCAAAAATTGGCCTTCACCATGGTGATAAATTTTTCCGAAAAACCGAAGGCTGACATTGTGTGAAATAGGAAGCCCCAATCCACTCGATCGAAAGCCTTTTCGGCGTCCAACCCCACCAGTACCGCCAGGATGCAGAACCTGTCAGCTTTTTCAATTAAATGAACCACCCTACGCGTATTATCGTGAGTCTGGCGCCCCTTGATGAATCCGGATTGATCCGGATGGATGATTGCAGGCATCAAATCTTGCAATCTACGCGCCAGGTTCGCCGAGTATAATTTAGCGTCTACATTAAGTAGCGCTATGGGGAGAAATGAGGCACACTGGGCGAGGTCCTTCCCGGGTTTCGGCAGAACCGTAATCACCGCTTCCGCCAAGGAGCCGGCTGAGGAGCCGGACACGGCCATGTCATTAAAAAGGGATGTTAAGAAATCACAAAGTTCGGAGGCGTAAGATTTGTAAAAGACCGCCGTATAGCCATCCGGCCCAGGCGCCTTGTGTAGTTTCAGATTCTTAATGGCCTCAAGCACTTCCTCCCTGGTAATCGGAGCCTCCAACAACCCATTCCACTCTTTAGATATCTGGGGGAGGGGCAGGCGCCTCAAGTACTCCCTCTGGGCTCCCGTAGCGAGCCTGTCCCCCGCATAGAGGTCCGCATAGAAGCGTCCAAAGATGGCCGCTTTCGCTTCGTCCCTATTTTGCAACTCGCCTGCCTCATCCCGAATCCCTCTGATATATTCGCGTTCCCTCCTGTCACGTAGTTGACGCGCCAAGTGCCTACCCACCTTATTCCCACAGGAGTAAGACTGTCGCCCCAGCCTCAGCATCGTAAGTTCGGCCCTGTTATTGTAGTGAGCTCTCAATTTCCCCCGTACCGCCGTCAGAGGTCGAAGGGTCACTCTCGAGGGATTGAGCTTGTGAGCCTGTTCGAGGCGTGCCACCTCGGCCTCCAGAGCCTCCCGGTCCTTACGCCGCAACCTATTAAGATGAGCATTAAGGCCCAAGCACGTGCCCCTGATGGAAGCCTTAAAGGCATCCCAGGTGTTGGTGACCGAGGTATCGGATGCTGGATTAAGCTAAAAAAACTCCCTAATGGCTGCCCGCAGAGTCTTATTGGAGGCATCGTCCCTGACCACCGAGGCTGGGAAGTACCATTTCCTCTGCCCGCCACCGGTCGACGACCAACGGAGGCTAAGCACCAGCAAACTGTGGTCGGAGACTGAAAGCGGAAGAATGGTGGAATCGAGGACATCTCCCCTAAGGGCCTGACTGAGGAAAATGTGATCCAAGCGGGAGTAGGAGTGATGTACGTGAGAGAAATATGTGTAATCCCGGGAGGTAGGGTGATAAAAGCGCCAACCATCAACCAATCCCAACTCCCCCACCATCTGCTGCGTTGACGCCGAAAACACATCCGTATCAGCCCTGTGGGTCCCAGAGCTATCCACTGTCTTATCCCACACCAAGTTGAAGTCCCCTAGGAGAAACAAGTGACCATCAGCAAAGTCACCCACTTTCTGTAGTACATCTTGTAGAAAATTATTTTGACCAGCATTAGGAAGATACACCACTACAAAGGTACACAGCCGCCCCTGAACAAGCCCTTTCACCATCAGCCAGCGACCATCCTTGTCATTGCGTACCTCTATAGGTTGGAAGTGCAGCGCAGCGCGGAAGAGGAGAGCCACCCCTCTATGTTTCGTAGATGCAGAAGACCTATATATAAGGGGATACGCCCTATGCCTGAGGCGCAGCTCATCCTTGCGCGCCAGATGAGTCTCTTGAAGCCCCACAACATCCAGCTGATGATCCGTCACATATTTCCACACCTTCTGCCGCTTCTGCGGTGAGTTGAGGCCACAGAGCACCCCCGTCGCCACCATCGAACCCCACCCCCCATCCCCCAACCCCCCTGTAAAGAAAGGAACAACAAGAAGAAGTAACTCAATACACTAAATTTGAAAATAGTACTCATCAGTTCCAGTAGACCATAGTTCGTAAGGGTCCCTCCGGACTGGAATCGGAGCAGGGGTACCAACTCGGTGACCCCCAAGGCCACGGTCCGGGGTGTCTCCTCCAAAAGTACAACCATACCTCCGGAGCCTAAGGGCCGGTGCCCCTCCGGCGCCAAACCGCCAGTAGGCCAGCAATCATGCCGCTCCAGAGCTCTGCTGGGAATCTGCCAAAGTCGCCGAGGCCACCGAAGCCACTGCTTCTCCCCTTTCCTGCAAACTGGCGGTGCGATCCGGCCGTCGCCGATCTGGAGATGCGCCTACTCTGTGCCAGGAGGAGGAACGATGACGCCTCCGCGATGGAGAAGTGCTCGCCCCCTGAGATGGCGCGACGTCGTTCAGGCCCAGTAGATCCTTCGCCACTTGAAGAGAGCGAATCTGTGCCAGCCTATTCTGCCAGCGGAAGATGATCCGGAAGGGGTGTCCCCGGGAGTAGGAGATGTTGCGTTCCCGCAGGAAGAAGGTCACTGGGTGGAACTCCCTTCTCTTCTGTAGCGTTGAGGCTGCCAGGTCTTGGTATAACTGCGGGCGATGGTCCCTGAATTGTATTGACGTGATAGCCCTGGCTTTACGCAGGATGCGTTCTTTCACTTGGAAATCGTGTACACAAACGAGGATGTCAGGAGGGGGCCCCCCCTCCTCGCCTGGGCAACCCCACTCTATGCACTCTATCCATCTTAATTTCCAGCACGTCCTCCTCGTCCAGAATCTGCAAGAACAAGGCCTGAACATAGCCACGCAGGTCCCCCGCCTCACCGTCCCACGGCACTGCGCGGATGCGGATGTTGTTCCTTCGGGAACGGTTTTCCAAGTCATCCGCGTGGGACTGCAAATCCAAGTTCTGTTCCGTGAGGCGGATGATGTCTTGCTGCAGCTGGTGCACATCGTTCGCCACATTCAGGTCATGGTCCTCCAGTGTCGCCACTCTCTCGCCAAGTCCATCCACATCTCTCCGCACCTCCCGGAGGTCCGACGCAAGTTGTGCGCGGAGTTCAGAAATATCCTCTTTAATGGAGGCAAAGAGCTCAGACATGAAGGCCTTAGTTGCGGGCGGCTCGTCGTCTGATTGCCTCGACGAGCCACTGGCTCCCGGAGATGCCGGCTGCTGTGAGGATTTAGCGGCGCCATCCTTCCCCACACACCCTTTGCGCAGCGTATTGGACATTGCGGTGTACTGGGTGTAGCACTCTGCTGGGGCGACCCTCTCTCCCCAGAAATTCAAGATGACAGGTCGTTATGAGATCTCCGGATCCGTAGATGGGGCAATTTCCCCTACTGGCCAGCCCAAACAGGGGTACGATCTCTCCCCCTCCGTCCAAGAAACCTTCATAGGCCTCACCGCCTGCTGATATATCCGTGTGTTAACTCTCCAGAAGATAGTCCGTGCCAGGAGGGAGCAGGGAACACCTATCCCGGGGTCCCAATACCCAGGCAAGTAGAGCGTGGAAAGTCAATGCCAGGCCTCCCCTGCCTTCAGCGCAGGCCCAAGGCGAGCTGTACTAGCTGGGCAGTAGCCACCAGATCCCACCAGGGAAAGTTAAATCATAATGGCACCACGATGTTTCCCGCCAGGATATGCTCAGCCAATGATCGGTGTAGTGTCCCTGCGGCAGAAGCGCGCCCACCTCCGGGCCCCGGGCCCCCTGCCACCGTACAGCAGCGCTCCGCCGGTGCTGGGGTACCGTGTCCGCAGTACCCCCCCGCTGCGCTCCCCAAGCCACAGCCCGACACCAACTGTAGAGATTCCGGCTCACTCAGGCAGCCCTCATGTCGGCGTAGGGACCCTGCTTCCCCGAGCCTCTGTGCTCCCCAGTTACTAGCTCCAGCACCATCAGCGCTAGTCTTTAAAGCGCAGGTCGGATGATCCAGACCACCGCAGCCCCACTCCAGCCGAATCCGCGGTGTAATTAAAGTCAAGGCCCGGCTCCGCCCTCCCGCCGGGCCCTCTTCCTCAACACCGGTTCTCCTCGCTCCCTCCTTCACCAACCGCAATGTTCCCTCCAGCCGTTCCGACTCACCCCGGCAGCTTGAGAGCGGACGCAGCCCCCGACGGCCGCCGTGGCACCTCCGGACCCCCTTACAGATGGCCTCCGCCGCCTCCGGGTCTCCTTCCTCACTCCAGGCCTGGCACCACCGCCTCCTTTCTCCGGTGGGCACAGGGTCCAGAGCAGCCGCTCCACAGGCAAGTCGCGCTCCTCGCTCCTCGCCAGTCACAGGGGAGACCGGGAGTGATCGAGTCCAATGCGGGCCTCCTCCCCGTAACGTCGGGCGCCGCGGCACCCCGGAGCCGGCCACTCTTTCACGCGAGGCCGGCGCCTACAGGCCTCAAATCGCCACTGCGCCTCAGGTCGTTGCAAGCGCCGCACCGCTCCACCGACAGCACCGGACCGCTCCCCTAGGCGTCGACGACCTCCGCTGACCTTCTGGAGCCGGTCAGCACGCCCTGGACCGTGCTATTCGGTGCTATGCTGGATCAGCGCCGGAGAGGCTCGAAGAAGCGTCCTACTCCGACGCCATCTTGGCCTTGCCCCGCCATCATCCTTTTTGTACTGCAAAGTGGCATACCTGGTTCACCCTTGTCTGAAAAGGAAAAGGCCAAGAAAATGATCATCTCTGGATTAACAACAGTGCATCCAACACTAAATTTTAACCTGATGTCTCAACAGTGAGCCTAAAATACATTTGCCCCAATAGCAAACATAATCTTCTTCACATGAAACTTAAGAGCAGCTCTATTCAGCTGCACCTGATCATCTGGTTCAGAGCAGCAAGTTGTGCTTGATGCCAAGTGTTAGAACTGGGATTTCTGGTTAGCTAAGGTGTTAGAAATTGGATTTCTGGTTGGCTGAGGCTTGCGCCAAAGCCAGGCAGAAACCACCATTCCCACGTCGGGGTAAGGAAGTCACACGCCAAGATAACCCCTGCTCACCCCCTTGGTAGCTTGGCATGAGCAGACAGGCTTATCCCAGAGGCGCTGTGTAAAGCATTTGCGCACGCACCCACCAACAACAACATCCAAGGCCCCCCACAAAAGGAACTCCACACAAGGAATATGTAAAAATAGCCTTTGTATTGCAAAACACATTAGATAGAAACACACACTTTACAATGTGCCAACAGGCACGGACAGAATTTACAGGGGATTATGTACAGGACAGGGCCACAGGCACCACTGTAGGGAATATGCACTTAGTAGAACTAGCACCTAGAACATATAACAATCAGAAGCTTCACACATGATGCATAGAACATTCAGAGGTGTAGGAACAAGGCACATGACGCATCAAAACACATTCAGAGGTGCAGGAGAAACACATGATACATAAACATACATTCAGCGGTGTCAAATGAGGGGTGGGCACCCTCGGTTGATAAAATAAACATAGAAGCGAGGTGGGCACTCGCTAAGGGGCAGATAAACGGGGTGGCACCCGTAAATAAAAATATAACGAGGATTGGGCACAATGCAGGGTAGGCTCCAGCGAATCTCGGATCACGAGCAGATCAGAGAGCAGCTCCATACCGCAAAATTCAAATAAAGTGCTCTCAACGCGCTGGGGAGTCCAAGGAGTCCTGGGGCAGAGAAATGGAGCAGGCAGCTCCCAGTAAAGAAGAAGTCCTCTAGTCCCCCCCCAGGCAAGGCAGAAGGGCCCCACAGGGAGAGAGCTTTCCAGGCATCCAGGATATCCAGGGGCTGGGCAGGGCCCAGGGAGGCAAGCCTTCCCCTGGGCCCAAGCAGCAGCACGCCCCTGGTAGATTCGAGTTGGGAACAAGAACATTTTGTAAGGGGACACAGCCCCTTTTTATACAGTGAATTCCTTTGTCTCAGGGTGCAGGGTGGGGGAAAAACCAGTCACAGCTGGTTTTGGAGCACTGTGATGTGCTCAACCACCCTTTCCTTTCACTGGCCAGGCTAGGGACATTAGACGCACCACAGGGGGCGGAGTCAGCATTGTGTGGGGAAAGCCCAGCCCTATTCAGGTCCCAGGTGCACCACTCCCTCACATCACACATGCTAATCTCAACACTCACCAACGGGGCAGACCCATCATGACTCATGGAGCCTGGCACACCAGCCAGCTCCAGCCAATCACAAGTCAGCACATTCACTGCACAGACAGGCACACTTCTAGAAGTGGCACTTTCATATTAGACACAAACACGCTGCACACACCATTGCGCAGCTTTCAATCACACGAGTCCGCACATACCAGACTCGAGCCTGCACACCCCACGCATCAGGAACTACCAGGGACACATACATTCCCCATGCATTCCTATGGGAGGGCAGGCCTATCTCACCACACGCACTCAGAGTGCGCATGCACTTTCCACTGGGAAAGTGCGCAGAAACCAAGAATCACCATCCCCAGGTCACATATAAAAAGCAAAAGGTTCAGGGGTGAACCTGCCAGAAGGGCCAAGTCCAAAATAAGGCTTGCGCTAAAGCCAGGCAGAAACCACCACTCTAGTCAGGTCAAGGGAGTTACACGGCAAACATAACCCCTGCTCACCCCCTTGGTAGCTTGGTACGAGCAGTCAGGCTTATCCCGGAGGCAATGTGTAAAGCATTTGCACACGCACACAGCAACAACATCCTAGGCACACTACAAAAGGAACTCCACACAAGGTGATATAAAAATAGCCTTTGTATTCTCATAACATATTAGAATAGTAAACAGTACACATAACATACACTGTGCCAACTGGCACAGGCAATATTCACAAGGGATTATTTACACATGACAGGGGCACGTGGGCCACTGTCAGGATCAGAACTTAGCAGAAATTGGTAAAAGTAAAGTAGATCATAAACATACAACCAGTAACCACTGGTAATCATTGTGCTCCACCGCACCCTGTAACATAAACTAAATTATGCACAGTCACATCAGGCGTGAATTACATGCTGCACCAACCTCACTAGCATAAACTCATTATGCAATCTCCTCGCTAGTCTAAACACATTAGACCCTTCCTCCTAAGTATAACTCACATTAGGGGCGTACCTCACATAGTGAAACATAATCTCACTAGCATAACCACATGAAATGCAAAATAACCTCATAGGCATAAACCATACGTAGAGGCATCAAAACAGGGTGTACAAAACATACTAAATACATTACATTTCCTAGCACCACATTGCATGAGCACCTCAATCACATTAGGGCATTGCGCCCTATACCTCTACCAGTCCCCCTGGCCAACTGGCAACCCAAGAAGGGGATCAAATGCCCTGTGTCCAGAATGTCAGGGCACGCTGCCACTGCAGCGAAAGTCTGCACAAACCCAACCATTGCAGCTGCCCACTACTTGCTGGGCAGCTGAGAACAACAACAGGGCGGCCTAAACAATGCAGCTGGCACTAAGTGCTGCACAGCTGTGGAAGGCCTGGCACCTCTGTGCCACTCCTGTCCCTCTCAGGGACTCTCACTCGAATTGTGCCTAAATTGTGCAGCTGCCCACTACTTTCTGGGCAGCTGTAAGAGTTACTATGCGGCATGGGCTCTCAGAGGCCCTTAAAACAAATTGAGCCAGATGTTGGAGCCACGGGACTCCAACAATAATCAGGTGTCCCCTCGTTGGAGCCCTCAGGCTCAGAAACTAACTATACCCCCACATGTGGTGGCCTGAGCACCACTGGCCATTGGAACCCCCACTGAGGCCCTTTAACAAAATGTGCCCCCACGTTGGAGCCATCTGGCTCTGAATATCAATGCCAAAACTTTGGAGCGGCCCGCTGCTGGACGGGGCTGCTCTTGACTGCCACAAGGCCTCGGGACCCCCCGGGCCCTCTAAAGCCAATCTTGCCATGTTGGAGCAGCCCACTGTGCAACGGGGCCGCCCTGACTCTGTGCCCCACGGGCACTACAACACCCAAAAGCGGTCGCCCCCCACGGACCCTTACTCACCGGCTCCTTGGCGGAACTCCTCCGGGCTCTGGAGCAGGAACTGCACTCTGCTTCTTCCCACTCAGCGGGGGAGGCTTCGTCGGGCATCCTGCTGCACTCTGCAGCTTTCCCATAGGTGGGGGGGCTCCTGCCCATCTTCCTCCACTTCTTCCGGGCATTGCACAGGAGTCACGCTGCCACACTCTGCAGTGCACCCGAAGGCGGGGTAGGCTCCCACTGGACTTCGGCCATTGTTTCGCCACCGGGGCTCCCACCAGCTCATGGGAGCCCCGCACCACCACCTCTTTACTTCCGGGCGGCTTCCTAGGCGGCAGCCGTTACCGCTGGGCTCCTCCTTGCTCATGGGAGTCCCGCGTCCTTGCCGGTGCTGGCATCCTCTCTCGCGGGGCTTCCCTTCCATCCTAGAAGCCCCGCCCATGTCCCTCACAATCGTGCCTGACTTCCTGGTCACGCTGCAGCGGCCAGGAGCATACTTCTTCGTAGCAGGCAATTTAGAAATTCAAATGCGGGGAGTGCACCCGCAATGATGCCTGCACCACGGGGGAATTCCTCACGCTGGGATTCCCTCGGATCACGGCAGCAGCGCGCTGCATGCCGTCAGCTCCTCGCTCTCTTCTGGGGCCATGATTCAAAGGTGGGGCTCGTAATGCGCAAGAAGCATTGTCAAAGTCCTGGCCTCTAGCCAGAAAGCACAAAGGAGTCACGAAAGTCCTGAGGTATCACAGGGCATGCAGGGTCCAGGGAGGCAAGCCCTCCTGGCAGCCCACCCTGTGCCCCCCCCCCCAGCAGCAGCACGCCCCAGTAGTATCCTGGAACAAAAAGTGAACCAATTCCTGGGGTCACAGCCCCTTCTTTTAGATCACATTTTCTTTTGTCTAAGAGGGTGCAGGCACTGGGAGAACCAACTACAACTGGTTCAGGGGAGCTCCTGAGCACTTTGTTTCGCTCAGTCCCTCTCTACCTTTCACTGGACAGGCTAGGGACATCAGACGCACCACAGGGTGTGGAGCCAGCATTGTGGAGGGAAGGCACAGCTCTATTCAGGTCCCAGGTGCAATCCTACCTCCCATCTACATGCAGATCTCCCCATTCACCACCGGGCAGACGCATCATGGCTCCTGGAGCCAGCAACACCATCCAGCACCTGTCCCTCACAAGCCAGACAGGCAATTCACATCACACTGCACACAGAAATGCCAACTTCTAAAAACGGCACTTCTCCACTAGCCACAATCAAACTGCACACACCATTGTGCAGCATTTATCCTCACAAGTTCGCACATACCAGAATCACCCCTCCACTCCCCACATATCAGGAACTACCATGTACACACATATCCCCATGCATTCCTATGGGAGGGCAGGCCATTTTCACCACACATACACAGAGAGCGCACGCACTTTACACTAGAGCACAGTGAAAAAGTGTGCAGAGCCCTAAAATCACCAACACTAGGTTACAGAAACAGGCTAGGAGAACGCAAAAAGTTTCGGGGTGAGCCTGCCAAAAGGGCCAAGTCCAACACCAAGCAAGATGTTATTTTGACTACTCTTCTATTGGACCCATCGTCCCCACAATCTCCTGCAATGTAGAAAGAGCAATTCCCATCTTCACCATACCCCCCTTTCTACAATCTTAGCATGGACTGGACACCAAATGAGACGTGCCATGAGACACAAAGGAAACAGAAGGTTCCAAAAAGTCTTTGCAGTGGGGAAGATAAAGAACTAATGTCCGTTTGTGTTGAGTGTGACTTAGAGGAAATTCATATTACCTCTATTCACCTTGTACTGACTCATGTTGTACCACTACAACCAACTGCTTTCATCTTTTCAAGAACCTAAAAACCTGCAGTACCCACCACCACTCCTACGACAGTCACAGCCTGCCCTAGAGAAACTTAGGCCTGGGCTTAAAAAAGTTTGTGGAATTCGTCAACTCTGCGTCCCGTGGAGAAAGCAGAGTCATTGATAAACTCCGCACTCTGCAACGAAGTGGAGGGATTTTTTTTGTTGGTGTGCTCAAAATCTCCTTTCTTGTGCATGAAAGTGACTTGCTGGTTTCTCGCGATCGCTCGTGAGATTTCGTACCCTTTCGGGAGTGCTCGATATTTGCTAGCTGCCCACTAGTTCCAGCTAGATTTTACAGTTGCTAACATGTCTTCAGGGTGATGGTTTGTGACATATGTGAGCACATACAATCTACTGTGGCTGAAATCTTTTGAAGATTCCCTCTCCTAGAAGCATCAAAATCTACCCTAAATGATAATTTGGAGTAAAAAAACTCCTCAAATTTGGCATGTTTTTGTGTGGAAGGAGTCCTTTTTTTTAAAAACTTTATTTTCCAACAGGAAGGAAGTGCCCCAGAGTCTCCAACTTTCTGTTCGTGTCCAGCAGGCTCCTCACAGTGTTTTGCTCATCTCCTGGTCACTTCTCATTTGGATTTGGAGCTGGAAGGATCCCTCTTTGTGTCTGCTGCATTTAGACCAATGGATTTAAGGACTATATATTTGAGATTTCACAAAATCTGTTGTATAAGGGTTTTGTTTGTTTGATAGCAGGCATGCACCAGGATTTATTTCTTTTTTTCTTTAGATTTTTAAATGTATTGTGGTGGGGGTGGCTTGCAGCTCCTGTAGGAGCCTAGTTCTTTTTCTATGGAATAGTTCTTATTTTGTAAAGGAAAAATATAGCACACCATAGTGCAAGGGTACCTGTGTTGAGGGGAAGGTCCCCTTTACTGCACATAAACAATCTTTAAATGCTGTTTTGTAACTTATATGTGTGCTGCTTAATGCAGCACATGTACAAATCAACAATCATTGGCATTTTGCTGTTTCTATGTGTGCTGTCCAAGACAGCACAAAAGGAAACAGCAAAAACGAGGAAAAGTAAAGCATTTCACCTCTTTTCGCCTGTTTAAGACCAGGTGTTTTCCCTGGTCTTAATTTTGTCGCTGCCTCCTATTCACGCTGCTCTTGTAAATAGGAGGCAGCGACAAATTTAATAGGTGTTGCTTTGGAACGCCCACCACAACATCCATTGCCTGCCCTTTTCACACTAAGTGTAAGGGAGGGCGGAGTTAGTGGAATGCCACTGTGCAGAATTCCACGGAGTTAGCTGAAAACTCTGTGGAATTCTGCTATGTTACGCTACGCCCCCTGCCACCTGACCCACCCGAGTAGGCTTACCATCACGGTGCTCCTCTGCTTCCGTGCCCTGCCCCAGCTGTCCTCCTCCTTCTGCCTGTCTCCGTTTCCACTCCAGGCTCGTTCCAAGGCAAAACAAACCTACTGTTCTTTGTCTTGGGAGACTGTCAGAACGCCAACAGGTAACCACTAATCTTGAAAGCCGAATCTAGCGGGAGTGATGGAGGATGCTGAGTAACCCTTTTCCTCGATAGGGTGCGACCTGTGAGTGCACAAGTACCACTCAGCAAACAACACCGCAATAGTGGAAACGGACAAAAGGAACAAAGGAAACAATAAAGATGCGTCTGCGAAACCCTCAGTGGGAAGACACATAGAGTTGTAGGCTTCACTCCTATTCTTGTCACTCCTGTTGTCTAGCCCCATGTTCCCTGCAGCAAACACAAACACAACACATGTAGAATAGCCACCGTATGTAAACTCAACAAGACACAATAAGACTATGTGGTTGCACTTACATTAAGGCTTGCCGCACTCATTCTACTGTACAGAATACAAAATCAAAAAAATAAAGCATAAAAATAAATAGGTTCTCATTCAATAGATTATACAGCTTCTCAAGCATCAAAAATAGAACATAGTACTTAACTGTGGAGATTCTCTTCAGTACTGTAGCAATTGAGTCCACGGAATTGGCAAAAGAAATGAAGAGTGGGAAGGCACGCTTTTTGTGCGTGCCTTTAGATAAACAGAATAGAAACCTTTTTCCAGGGCTGCAGTCCAAGGTGGTGTCTATAGAAAGAAAAAGCAGACAGGGAAATTCGAGCCTATCAGGGGCACATTGTTACAGCGTTGCCCTGTGGTTCTCAGATGGAGCTCCTTAAAACCAGGACGTTATCTTGAGCCGAGTTCAGGCACACATTTTTGCTTCCGTTCTTGTGGAGGGCAGAAGGAAGCCTTTGTACAGAGGGCGGACGCGCTCCAGCACGTGCGTAGTCGTCCTGAAAGTGACGTAGGGGTTTTGATTTGCCTGGGAGTGAGCCTGGAGGTGAGAGAAGACAGCCAGGAGGAGGAGGACAGCCAGTGTGTGGCACAGAAGTGGAGAAGCAACGTGACGGTAAGCCTGCTCGGGGTGGGTGGCACTGTGGTAGGGCAAACTCTGCTACGTCATGGAGCCAGAGTTTTTTGCTGAACTACGCACTCTGAGCAGAGTGCAGAGTTGCACAAAATCTGCAAACTCCGTTGGCGTAGCGGAGTTGAACACCCATGGTTAGCTAAGTGTAGCGTAAAAGGGGGCCATATTTACAAGGCAGCGTTAAGTCACATTAACTGGCTTAACTCTGCCTTGTAAATAAGGCACTGCTCCTATCGCCATCACAATGTCACTAAAGTGATGTTGTGGTGGTGATAGGGGCTCGTAGATTTGCCCCATAGTCTGCCAATGGGACTTCTAGCCAGTAGGCCCAGGACTAGTCATGGGTACATGAAACAGCTGTTTGTGTGGTGTCTGTTGAATAGAAACATAATTTAGGCCATGGATGGCATTGGATTATAAATGAAAATGTATTATTTTTGTTGTATTTCATGTTTTGTTTTTTCCTGCAAACAGTGTATAGGTGGGGTAATGGCTTTGGAGGATGTGTGTTGTTGTAAAGATTTTAGCCCAGTTAATTTTCGTTTTTGGCATCACTCAATCAACCCTATTTTCTCTGTGTTACCATGGCTCCTTTGTTTGGCCCCAGTGTATGTGTAGGTGTGTTTTTGGTATAGGCCGCCATTTGTCTTTGTTCCCCATGCCTTGTGGCCAAGGGCCATTTCGTATAGTCAGTGTATGTAGGCCTCCTGCTTTTTGTTGTGACCATGTAGTTGGTGCCCATTTTGAGTAGCCATCCAGTGTGCTTTTGTCATAGGCCTGCATGTCTTCTCTTTTGTGGCCATGCCTCCTTGCTAGTTGTTGTTGTAGTGATCATGTGGCTGGCACACATTTTCTACAGGCAGCCAGTATGCTTTTGCCATAGGCCTGCATGTGTTCTTTGTTGTGGCCATGCTTCCTTGCTTGCTTGCTGTTTCACCACGCGGTCTGTGGCCTTTTTGTGTAGGCAGCCAGTGGGCTTTTGCCTAGGCCTATATGTGTTGTTCTTCTATCATTATTTTGTGGCCATGCCTGCTTGATTGCTATTTCGCCATGTGGCCGGAGGCCAGTATTTATAGGCAGCCAATTTGCTTTTACCTTAAGCCTGCATGTGTTGTTCTTCTATCATTATGTTGTGGCCATGACGCCTTGCTTCCTGTTTCACAATGTGGTCAGCTGGCAGCTATTTTGTGCATCCAGCCAGTGTTGCCCTTTGCCATAGGTTTCCTTGGATGGTTGAGATAGCAGTTTAATAATATGCTTGAGGATAATTTCACTTACTAATATTTTGATTTTTTTTAGTTTTTGTTTTTTTTAAATTTACATGTATGTAGTTTTTTAAATAAATTTTAAATTAAGGAAAAATGTCAACAAACTTGTTTTAACCCCTCCCATGCTCGTGACGGAACCGTTCCGTCTCGAGCCTCGGGTGGGCTGTGCTGGTGACGGAACGGTTCCATCACGGCCCCGCCGCCGCGCCTGCGCGGCGCTGATTTCGCGCCTGCGCGGCGCGTTCTATTGAGCGGGCGGGGCCGTGACGGAACCGTTCCGTCACAAGCACAGCTCACCCGCGTGCCGTGACGGAGCGGTTCCGTCACGAGCACGGGACCGCCGCGCCGCCGCCCCTCCCCCTTAGCGCTGCGGCGGAATAGCCACCGCAGCGAATGGGTTAAATTTATTGTTTACATTTTCTAAATTGATATTTTTTTATTTTCATTTTTGTAAGGATTTATTTTTAATTGTAATTCTGTTTTTATTCCCATTTTCCTAACATCTAACATCAATCAATCCCATGTCTGCTACAGATGCATAACAACTTTCGTGGTCTAAGTATTATTCCATTGAAACCTACACCTCCATGAGTGCCACATCCCATGTGATGCACATAAAGCAAACACTTCCATCTCTATGTTGTTGTTGTTGCTCTTTCTTATCCTTCCTGGGTGTACACCATGAAAGTTTATGTTGGGTTGGTTTAACAAATGGATACATTGTATTGTTATTTATTCCTAATAGCTTAAGTAACCAATGACCACACTAAATTATATTGGTTGTTTGTACTACTAATTCAAATGCAACAATGCCACGGTTCAGTGAAGTTCTTCATGCTTCTTTGCTTTTAGGTGGACAAGAGACAACATCACCCACAGTACTGCCAAGACAGAAGGCCGGTGCACGAGGTGACGACTGACCACTCATCACCGACATCTCTTCAGCTTCAAGATGGCCCCAAAGAAAGGTGCTACCAATAAAGTGGCCAGTGCCACTTAAAGGAGCTTATCACCACTGGTATGTCGACCCAGACCGTTACTGGGCAAAAGGTGCATGCCTGCCGCACTGTCCTCCAGGAAGCATACTAGGAGCAGCACTCCCACATTAGTGGACCAACCCCAACCGAGGCCCAAGCACATATCTGTCACAGAGGCAGCCTGTCTAATTACAGCAATGCCAATGAACAGTGATGTTGAAATGGACTATCTCTTTTGCAAAGTAGTACCCAATCGTTGCAGGAAACTCAGCTTAGTGGACAACAACAGCCACAGCCAGCAATACTAGTTCCTCCTGAAATAGGAGCCTATCAAGAAAAGAAGCAGCCACTCTTTCAGAAGATCCATTATCTTCCAGATCTCCAGCAAGAAAAAGGAGGATTACTCCACCATCTTCTCTAAGCCCCCTTTCTGATGATCAAGACTCAACTTGGATCCCTCCTCAGTCTAAGAATGAGACATGCCAGGAGAGGCTAGGGGAAATGAAGGTTCCTGAAAGCCTTAGACTTATGGATGTTGAAGAAGAAGATGATGACGAGTCACATCATGGATGTTAGCCTAGGCCCAGTGGAGACTGAGGGATGTGGCATAGATAACATTACAACAGCCAGCTGCCATATTTGCAAAGCCCCGGCAGTGACCTACACCTAGGTCTGGGCAGAGTGCACGTAGCTGTGCTGCGTGAACACTGCAAAGGGGATAAAAAACTCCACATCACTTGCTTGCCACACCAGTTTGAATGACGGTTGCTTCTCATATGTAACATGGAATTTGTTCTCGCACCGAAAATCACACGCGAACGGTACCCTATGGTTCGCATGGTCGAAGCCATCTTGGTTTTTGTTCTGTTTATGGTGCTTGGCCTATTTTCAATCTCTGCCTAATCTTCTTTATCCTACTTTTCTAAAAGCCTATCCACCCCTTATTTTTTTATTATATCCTTACCCTGTGCCTTTGTGTTTTTGTATGTTTCATTTATTCAAAACTTTTGGGTGCTTTTTGCTTCTTTTTTTTTGTAAAGGGCAACATATATCTAAAATGATATTACGGCGCTGGGAGAGCGAGATCCATAGTGTGAGTGAGGTAGTGTTAAATGCCACTGTGTCCGGAACTAAACCTTAGGGAACAGATCGGTTTTCAGCTTTTTTCTAAAATGACATATATAATCATCAGTAAGACGTAATTCTAGTGGTAGTTCGTTCCATTAAATTGCAGCTAGGAGGAGAAAGCACGGCCCCCTGCCCTGGCTTTCTTAATGTGTTTGGTCTTGGCCTGCGCCTGGTTGCATGACATTAGTTTACGTGTAGGGGCATGGAATTGGAGTTTGTCTTGCAGAATTCTGGAAACGCGATGGTGTAGAGCTTTGTGTCCATGGCTCAGGAGCTTGAATCTGGCTCTTTGAAGCATAGGCAGCCAATGGAGCTGTCTCATGCATTCTGAAGCTGAGCTATACTTACTTTTGTTGCACACCAGTTTGGTGGCGGCATTCTGGATTACCTGCAGGAGAGAGAAAAGATAATCAGCCATGTCCATGAACAACGCATTCCCATAATCCAGTTTGCTTATAAGTAGGGCCTGTGTGATGGTTCTCCTACATTCCAGAGGGATCCATGGTAAAAGCCTTTTTAGGAGTTTTAAAGTGGCAAAGCTTGTCCCGCACAGTGCACAGACATGATCCTGCATGGTAAGTGTGTTGTCAATAAGAATGCCCAGGTTTTTTGCAGCCTGCTTTGGCGCGTGGGCAGATTCCAATGATTGGGGCCACCAAGTTGCATTCCAAATTAGGTGGGCTTCCTCAAAGAGTAGGATCTAATTTGTCAGCATTCTATTTAAGTCAGTGGTTTGACATCAAGACCGCCATTTCTGAGAGGCATTTGTTCAGTTTGACCCTGGTGTCCTTATGCCTTTGTTTGAGGGCTATCATCAATTATGTGTCATCCGCCTAGGAGTAAATACTGAATACCCATTTCTCACTGATTTTAGCCAAAGATGATACATAGGTGTTAAAGTGCGTGGGGCTTAAGGAGGCTGCCTGTGGGACACCTAAGCTGATGGATTTGGGGATTTTGGGCTAGAAGAAAAATAGCCCATTTGTACTATTTGCATTCTGTTGCTCAAAAAGGAGCTGAACCACTGAAGGGCTGTGGCCTGTATACCCTTTTCATGTGGGGTTCTCAACAGTCATCCATGTGAGACCGTGTCGAAAGCCGCTGACAGGTCCAACAGGATCAAGGTGGCGGCTCTCCACTGATTGATTAGGGATCTAATATTGTCCAGGATTGCCAAGAGAGTGGTCTCGGTACTGTTGGTGTCTTTTAAGCCAGCATGAGATGGCTCCAGGAGTTTGTTGGTTTCGAGATAGTTAGATAATTGTGTATTAACTAACTTCCCCATAACTTTAGATAGATAAGGGAGCTGGGAGATTGGATGATAGTTAGCTAGATTGTGTACGTTGTGCCTGCTTTCTTCAGTAAAAGGACCACAATGGCTTTCTACCAGATCTCTGGAAATACAATGGTGTCCAGAGATTGGCTCAATAGGCGTGTTACATGAGGTCATAGTACCGGTATGATCGGGGAGAATATAAATTGAGGGCATGGTTCAAGTGGAGACCCCGACTTCACCCATTGCTTTTGCAACCTGTTCCTCTGTAAAAAGGATACAACTGCTAAAAAGGATTGAGCCTCAGCGTGAGGATCCAGGGATTCCCATTCGGTCCTGACTGAAGAGGGGTGATTTCTGAATGAATAATATATCTCGCTTATTTTGAAAGAGAAGAATTTTCAATATCTTCTTGCAGCATTCTTCTAAAGGGTACAAGGTTTGGGACATATTTGCGGGTTTGCATAATTCTTTGACTATTTTATAAATCTCTTTGGGCGAGTTGCTGCTATCGTTTATTCGTTTAGCAAAATAGGTCTTCTCAGCATTCTTAATGGTCGTATTGTAGGTTTTCATCTCTACCTTGTATAACAATCTATCCTTATCCTGTTTTGACAAACTCCATTTGTGCTCTAACGTTTTGCACTTTCTTTTTAATGGCCTGTGTTCAGACAGGTACCATTTCTCTGATGGTGTTCTCCTGTTGTGCTTGTGTTCTAATGTCGGTGCTCATTGGTCCAGTATATTTGAGATCTCAGTTCGAAAGCTTTCTGCTCCAATGTTGAAAGGGAATGCACCTAGGGCATTTGGATCATTCAGGGGGGAGAGGTATTGAAATGAGTCAGGAGTAAGCAGCCTCTAGGCTCAGTTTACCACTGGTGGCGATGTAGTAGGGTTTGTTGGGGTTGCCAAAAGGCTAAAGGTAAAAGAAATTAACGAATGATCTGTCCAGGAAAGAGGCCTTACGTCTAGGATATGGGTGGATTCTACATTAAAGAAAAGGAGATCATGGGTGTGCCCTGCAATGTGCATGGGTCCTTTCACCCATTGTTTTAGTTGCATGATCTGCATGTCATTTTCCAGGTGTTTGGCCACTGTGTTGTTTATTATTTGAAAATGGACATTGAAGTCTCCTATTACTACAAAGTGTTTTTGTTTCAGACATGAGGGGAATAGTTGGGGGAGCAGTTGTGCACTGAAATCCGGTTGGTATCCAGGAGGATTATAGATTGCTGCTCCCCCCAGCATTGTATGGTCACCTCTTGATACTTGAAATGCTAGGATCTCATGTTCCCCTAACTGTGCCACTGTTCCAGGGAGGCAGGTGAAGCAGTCCTTAACCCCTTGCCTGCTGATGACGAGCCCAGCTCATCATGAGGCACAGTGGAGCTGTGCTGATGACAAGCTGGGCTTGTCATAACGGCCGCGCCGCCTGTGCGGACTTTCTACGGGAGTGGGCGAAGTCATGACGAGCCCAGCTTGTCATGAGCACAGCTGCACTGTGCCTCATGAGCACAGCTGCACTGTGCCTCATGACGAGCTGGGCTTGTCATGAGCACTGTGGTGCCGCGCGCGGCCCCTCTTTCCCCGCACAGGAGGGGAATTACCCCGGCGGTTAAGGGGTTAAACAGAATGGTAAGTCCTCCTCTCTTCCGTCCCTGTCTATCTCATTTTTATAGTTTATAGTCAGCAGGCAAAACATTGACAATATCAGGAGACTTATTGTCGTCAAGCCAGGTTTCTATGATGAAAACTAGATTGGGCTTCATCTCAGTTATATTGTCCCAGATCACATGAAAAAGGGCCCTCCATGTTCCCTGGATAAGCTTTAATACACGGTGCCATGTTGCATTGCATATGGTCAGATAATGCAAGGAGTATTCCCCCAGAGGAGCAGTGACATCCACTGCGATCTGATTTGGAAGGTGCAGGAATCCTGGCTACTGGTCTGGTTGGGCGCAGACGGGCGCAGAGGGGCGCAGAGGGGCATGCCAGCAGCACACCCACTGTGCTCGTCCACTTGCACCTCTAGCTAAATAGGGGAGAGAGTGGCAATGCTAAACTGCCCCCTTCGTCACCTGGAAATGGAAAAATGGCTGGGATTGGCCCAGAAACTAACTGCCATGCCCTCCATACAAACGGCAATCAGCTGCAGTGAACGGGGCAGGAGGCAGGTAAGAGAAGCGTAAATTTTACTAACGCAAAGATTAAAACATGCACAGATTAAAAAAGGGCTTACACACGTCCGAATTCACCAGTATTGTTAAATTAGTAAAAGGGGCAGCTGCCTCACCACAATCCACAAAAGTCGATTTGCTTGACTTTTTGTACTTTTTTTATTGCTTTACTTTCTTTTTCCTTCTTTCTTTCTAATTGTTCTACTTTCTTCTCTTCCCCGGCCCAAACCCAGCCCAACTGCAGAGCAGGGTACTGGCAGCACCAGGCCCCACAAACCACCAGCCAAATCCTATTACCTTGATGTAGGCCGCGCAGAGAAGGGGTGCAGCCCCACACATTATCCATTGAGGTAGAGGTGGAAGCACTGTTTTTCTTATGTTCATTGCCATCTCCACTCCACCCCGCCAGAAGGCGGCCAGCATGGTAGCGGCCACGCCCTGTGAGAGCAGATGCAACATTGAATAGGGTGCGCCAGGCTGTTCACCCCTGTTCAGGGATGCGGCACACCCAACAATAGCTGATGCACCAGTGGGCAGAAATCCTGGTCCGGGACCAGGACCAGTTAGACCTGATGGGTTTGGAGGTTACAGGGCTTGGTGAGTAATATTTATTTATGATTTGTGTTATATCTATGCTAATATTAATTTCTCAAATAGCAAGCATGCTGATCACACTCAGATAAGTTATGTTTATGTTACAAATATTAGGTGATCATCCTAGAGTAGATAGGTGTCCAGAATCGCAACATAATTCTACTGGTGTCATTGGTGCTCTCATGGACAGTTTATTTAAGAAGTAATGCAGAAACTCCTCTGTCCTTTAAATGAAATAGTGGTAGTTATTGGTATTAGTGAGTGTTGGACGTGGCCCTTTTCACTGAAATTGTTCGCTTTTTGCTTCCCCTAATTTAGGATGTCCCCCCTTTATAATGTAATTGTATAGGCCCTGCGAGGTTGTAATGCCCTGTGTATTATTAAAATCAATGTTAGGTACAGGTGCTCTACCTTCAACATGGCTGCCATAGGCCCCTTTTACTGCAGTGTGGTCTTGTTAAGGCGCATTCTAGTTGCCAGGAGCTGGCAGGGACTCCAAAGATTGTTGCCATTCCAGCCTGCCTTGCCTGCCCACAGTTAGAGTAGGGAAGCTCCTGGCACCTTCTAGAATAAGGGCGGAGCTTAGTTTTGCCGCCTTAGAGGGTGGTCACCTGACCTGGGCCTATATAAGGAGAGGGAGGGAAACTTTCCAGTCAGTTGGGGCATCACTGACCTGGGGAACCCACGCAAGAGTTTTAGGCGGTAGGGCCTAGTCAGGGACCTATGCTACTGGGAGTGACAGGATTTAGGAGCTGCCTCTTAAGCTGGGTGAGGTGCCCTGAACTACACACTGATCTGGCCCGGCGAGAGGGAACCCCAGGGACCATCTACAGTGACCTGCAGAGGAAGCCTGCCTGCAGCCCCCCAACTCAACCCCCCCCTTCAAGGAACAGGAAGCAAGGGACTGATATTTCCAAGGGCGCAAAAACCATCAGGCACCAAGAAAAAGAAGACCTTCAAATCAACCAGGTACTGGACTGTGCTGCACCTGCGCCCCCTTTTGTCTAGACCTGGGCCCCTGCGCTGTCTTACATCATCCCCTCTGCTGTCCTGCTTCGCCTGGACTGTTAACTGGCCGAAATCTGAAGTAAAGTGGGCTACCTGAGTACGTTTTAATTCTAGAATAGTGGTAGATTGTACTAGGTTTAAGGCGCCACTGGGAGAGTTACACTTTTCTAGTATATAAGTAATTGGGTAATAATTTTAACGGTGCTAAAAGGAGAAGAGAACCACTTCCCTCTTCTAGTTAGGCTATGCCACAGACGTTTGTTGCTCCCTAGCACACGTATGGTATTTTACACAGTTAAATACAGGTGTTTTCACATTTCAGTTCATACAGCAATCCCCAAAAAATTTTCAAGATCCTTTTGTTCAGGGTTTTGTCGTTGTTTAATGAAGGAGACGTCACAGGCTGTGACGTCTCCTTCATTAAACAACGACAAAACCCTGAACAAAAGGATCTTGAAATTTTTTGGGGGATTGCTGTATGAACTGAAATGTGAAAACACCTGTATTTAACTGTGTAAAATACCATACGTGTGCTAGGGAGCAACAAATGGGCTACCTGAGTAGCGCTGGGGGGACTGCCGATCTGCAGAGCGCTTTTGCCAGAAGAGTGCTGTGGTAATTGACCCCTTCAAAAGCGCTGACAGCCTTATTCCTGCCCTGCTTGCGCTCTGGCCTGAAGCGCTGTGTTGCCCCTGAGAAGTGCTGTGGACTTCTATAATTGTTGTGCCTTATAAGCGCTGTACTGCCCTGAGGCGCTAATCGGTGAGGGTACTCACCGTCACTGCCCCGGTCACCACAGGAGCCTCGGCGCATTCTGGTGTCCCCCTCGGCGGCCCTCGGTGCCAGGAGAGGGCCGCCGCCGCGTTGCTGAGGGACGAAATCACCGCCGCCGCCCGGGGGCTCACGAGGCCTTGCGCCTGCCGCTGCGGCCCGGTGCGCTCTTGTTGGCGCCGGTGCCGCCCTTATCACCCCCCTCGGCGGCCCCCGGTGTGAGGAGAGGGCTGCCGAAATACAAAGAAGCCAGCCTCAACCCTCACGTGACGGGGGCGCGTCAAGCCCCGCTCCCGCCATCGCCGCATCCTGATTGGGTCTCAAGACCACGCCCCGCCTCGGCCCACACTGACTGGTTCCCCAGTCTGCACTCCCTCGCCGGCCGCGCTGTGATAGGCGGCCGGCGCCACACACCCCCAATCGAAGCCTGCTATTGGTTCCCGGGCCCGAGGAGGCAAAGAAGGCCCGGGACCGGGTGAGGCAACAAAGGGCTCCGAGAAGAGAGCCGGAGCTGCCCTGGGGCTGAAGGGAGGCCCGGGAAGAGCACCTGCGTCGCGCGGGCCTCCCCTGACCGGCCCCCCATATCCGAGGCCTGCTGACACTGCCGGAGGGCTCCGGGGAGAGTAGGAGCCCTCCCCCTGGCGCCGGAAACACGTGTGAGGGCCCCCACCTCACTAGAAGCCTACGCAAGGGCCCGGGAGGACCGAAGAAAGAGGTAATACCCCGGGTGGGCGGGCGGAAGGCCTGAGACCGCCCCCACCCTGGGGAGACTGTTGCTAGGGCCCCATTGGCCCTATTTACCCACAGAAGTCCCCTGAGCTGGGCCGGAACATACACCAAGTAGGCGTGTGTGGACTGCCTGGTAGCAAGGGTTAACCCCTGACTGGGGGAATGGTTATGGCTGAATAACGTCTAAACAAAGGATGTTACCAGGAAATGGTTTATGTTCAGGAGCCAAGTTTGTATGTTTAAGGAAATGCTCTTCCGGTGGTTCCTGTAATGGGTTTCCTAGGTACCATGAAATGTTTTATTCCTGCCTAAGGTCAGGATTATTCTGATCTGCTGAGGTGTTCCTAGTGGATGTAATGTTTATCTGTACCTCAGGAAAGGTTTTATTCCTGGTTATGAACATGCTGATGCCTGACCTGATGAAATGTTGATGCCGGTCTGTTTGCATTGGCCTGCCTATCTTACTTAAAGAAATGTTTTGCTTATGCCGAGGAAAAGTTTCATATGCATGAGCCAATTTTAAATGTTTACTGAAATGCTCATTTTCAGCCTGATGCAGGGCTCATTGGGGCCTATGAAATCTTTGGTGCTGAGTAATGGATTGGTGGTAATTTCCTAATGAAAGGCTGTTTGCTGATACGTTTAACTCTCACCTGTTGACAGGGTTTTCGCAATATGCTCGCCTGTTAAAATGTTTTACTTCTGTAGATAACAGGGTTCATCTTTTATGAAGTGTTGATCCCTGCTCCGAGAAGTGGTTTCTACCCCTGCCACTGCAGTGATCTGCTAGGGCCTGCCTAATGAAAGGTTGTCTACTCCTGCAGGCAATTGATTATTCAGAGGTGACTTACTTGATGAAATGGAGATTTCTTCATACCCAATGACCTGTTTTATTCCTGTCTAGGGTAGGAGTTCCCGAATGCCTACAGTGACACAAGGAAATATTTTACTCCTGCTGACTGGGCGGATAATTGAATGTCTTGTGATGTATTCTTTACAGGGGTGGGCTTCATGAAATGTTTATCCTATCCAAGGAACAGTTGCCCAGAGGCCTAACGTGTTATACTGTCGGGGTTGTTTATTAATGAAATATTTTACCCATGCTGGAGGCAATGTGTCAATTTACCTGATGACATACTGGTTTATACCTACTGAAATGTTTAATGCTGATTGAGGAGATGTTTATTCTTGATTAAGAGACTGTGGTACCTATGCCTAGGAGGTGGTTCTTCCTATCTGTTAAACGTTTTTCTCCTGATACAGGGAAAGAGTTAGCCTAGCCTAAGGCAGCGGCTAAGGAAATGTCCTACATTTAATGAAATGTTTTATCCTTTAATGCACTGCTTATTCCTGCTGAAGGATACGTTTTAATCCTGCCAAGGAGTTTTAGGTACTGATCACCCTTGCTTGGTGAAAAGTTAATTGTTTTGCCTACTGAACAGGTCACTGACCTGACAGTCTCATCCTTGCTTGATGAACTGGTTGTCCAAGCTAAGTCTTCTATGAGATGTTTCGCTCCTGTTTAATGAGATGCTAATTCTTCCAAGAAATGTTCATCTTTAACTACTGAAATGCTAATTATCTACTGAGATGTTATTGTAACAGATTTAAGTGATTATTGAACTGCTCCCTTTTCTCCCCTCCTATGAAATGCTGTAATGACTAATTGATACTGTGATTTTCCACTCCTGAACCTTAATCTTATATAAAAGTTATTTGATTTTTAATCAAACATACTGGAGTGGCGTCAGTCATTGTGTGCCTTTTATTGTCTCAGGGAGTGTGTGCTGTGTAGTCACTTAACACATAAGCTTTCGGGTGCCTACCTGCTCGTGCCAGGCTACCCCCGGGGAACTGGCGACCCCAGTTCCTACAGTGAGCTTGCACTTTCTTCTTTCATTTCTCTGTGCCTTTATTTTTTGTAGCAAAAAACACTGTTGATGCACAGAATGTAGAACAATGTCATACATTCACCCGGTACAAGGATCTGGGCCTAAATCCATCATTTTTTTGCACTCCACACCACCCTGGGTTAGACACTGGCTATATGCAAATCAGCTCTGACCCTGTGCCTCATGGGAACAGTCCAGTCCGAACTACCAAGCCATGTCTTTCCCAGACCGGAATCAAGCATCCGAGGACCGGTTTCTGGCTATCAGCCTTCATCAGCCTGGATAGCTTGACTCCAGTGGTGTGGAGAGCCTGGGACCCACGTCTGAGCATACCCAGCCCACTCGGGGTGAAAATTGCAAAAAACACAGTTGATGGACAGAATGTAGAACAATGTCATACATTCACCCCAGTACAAGTATCTGGGCCTAAATCCATCGTTTTTTTGCACTCCACACCACCCTGGGTTAGACACTGGCTATATGCAAATCAGCTCTGACCCTGTGCCTCATGGGAACAGTCCAGTCCGAACTACCAAGCCATGTCTTTCCCAGACCGGAATCAAGCATCCAAGGACCGGTTTCTGGCTATCAGCCTTCATCAGCCTGGATAGCTTGACTCCAGTGGTGTGGAGAGCCTGGGACTCACGTCTGAGCATACCCAGCCCACTCGGGGTGAAAATTGCAAAAAACACAGTTGATGGACAGAATGTAGAACAATGTCATACATTCACCCCAGTACAAGGATCTGGGCCTAAATCCATCGTTTTTTTGCACTCCACACCACCCTGGGTTAGACACTGGCTATATGCAAATCAGCTCTGACCCTGTGCCTCATGGGAACAGTCCAGTCCGAACTACCAAGCCATGTCTTTCCCAGACCGGAATCAAGCATCCAAGGACCGGTTTCTGGCTATCAGCCTTCATCAGCCTGGATAGCTTGACTCCAGTGGTGTGGAGAGCCTGGGACTCACGTCTGAGCATACCCAGCCCACTCGGGGTGAAAATTGCAAAAAACACAGTTGATGGACAGAATGTAGAACAATGTCATACATTCCCCGCAGTACAAGGATCTGGGCCTAAATCCATCGTTTTTTTGCACTCCACACCACCCTGGGTTAGACACTGGCTATATGCAAATCAGCTCTGACCCTGTGCCTCATGGGAACAGTCCAGTCCGAACTACCAAGCCATGTCTTTCCAGACCGGAATCAAGCATCCAAGTCCGGTTTCTGGCTATCAGCCTTCATCAGCCTGGATAGCTTGACTCCAGTGGTGTGGAGAGCCTGGGACTCACGTCCTAGCATACCCAGCCCACTCGGGGTGAAAATTGCAAAAAACACAGTTGATGGACAGAATGTAGAACAATGTCATATATTCACCCCAGTACAAGGATCCGGGCCTAAAACCATCTTTTTTTGCAATCCACACCACCCTGGGTTAGACACTGGCTATATGCAAATCAGCTCTGACCCTGTGCCTCATGGGAACAGTCCAGTCCGAACTACCAAGCCATGTCTTTCCCAGACCGGAATCAAGCATCCAAGGACCGGTTTCTGGCTATCAGCCTTCATCAGCCTGGATAGCTTGACTCCAGTGGTGTGGAGAGCCTGGGACTCACGTCTGAGCATACCCAGCCCACTCGGGGTGAAAATTGCAAAAAACACAGTTGATGGACAGAATGTAGAGCAATGTCATACATTCACCCCAGTACAAGGATCTGGGCCTAAATCCATCGTTTTTTTGCACTCCACACCACCCTGGGTTAGACTCTGGCTATATGCAAATCAGCTCTGACCCTGTGCCTCATGGGAACAGTCCAGTCCGAACTACCAAGCCATGTCTTTCCCAGACCGGAATCAAGCATCCAAGGACCGGTTTCTGGCTATCAGCCTTCATCAGCCTGGATAGCTTGACTCCAGTGGTGTGGAGAGCCTGGGACTCACATCTGAGCATACCCAGCCCACTCGGGGTGAAAATTGCAAAAAACACAGTTGATGGACAGAATGTAGAACAATGTCATACATTCACCCCAGTACAAGGATCTGGGCCTAAAGCCATCATTTTTTTGCACTCCACACCACCCTGGGTTAGACACTGGCTATATCCAAATCAGCTCAGACCCTGTGCCTCATGGGAACAGTCCAGTCCGAACTACCAAGCCATGTCTTTCCCAGACCGCAATCAAGCATCCAAGGACCGGTTTCTGGCTATCAGCCTTCATCAGCCTGGATAGCTTGACTCCAGTGGTGTGGAGAGCCTGGGACTCACGTCTGAGCATACCCAGCCCACTCGGGGTGAAAATTGCAGTTGATGGACAGAATGTAGAACAATGTCATTGTTTTGTAGCTCGTACAGTCCCAACTCCCAACCCAAAGCGATTTCCGAGTGATCTGTAGTAAGTAACTAGTAACTAACAATGCATGCATCAGTATGTATACATTGGAAAAAATGCAGACTGAGGTAACCCGTCAAAGGTTGAGAGATCGAGGAGGAGATGAGAAGCAAAGGTCAATGGTTGCATATTAGTAGTTCCAGTTTAGATTAGGGAATTTTGGAATAGAGTTAGAGAATTAAGGAATAGGTTTGCACTAGGAATTGGAGAGGAGATCTGATTTATAAACATGAAATCTAGTGTTATTGCATTTGCCTCTCTTAGTCAAAAGTTTTTGGGGAGATTAATTGTTTCACAATTCTTTTCTTGATTTTATTTTGTTCATTTCTTACAACAGTATCCAGGGGCAAGAGGGATACGGCAGCACGCACCACCACTGTGGCACAGGTCTGTGAGGGGGCTAGAGTTTCCTCAAAATTATAGATGGCTCTGCTGGGCCCAGTAAGTCCTCCTTTTATATAATGTATTTACTTATCTTAATTATTCTTTTACGGCTCCACACTTAGAATATATTGTTTCCTTTTTACTCTGCCCATCGCCTAATTTTTTCCAAATACACTTTGATCTGTTTCCTAAATCCTTCTTATCCCTACATCGTCCTATTTATTACATACTTTCTCTATATTTCAACTTTCTGTTCTTGACTTCAAAAGTAACTATCTATTCTAGTCTGAAGCTTCCTTTTTCCTCTGCTTTGTCAATAAGCTTTCACTGTCCCCTTTTAGGCTGGTGGTGGTGGTACAGTAAGACTCAGAAAATACATTTTAGGTCAGGTACTTTACTGTGAATATTGCAAGCAGTTACGGTATCCTGAACATGTTTGTTGAGAAGGCTTTCATCATTTTGCTCATGCTCAAACAGGAAAGTAAAATGAGAGAGTGGCCATGGTCATGGTAGCCCCCAGTTTTGTTGCATGTATTAATAATATCATGGTATACCAGCAGATAATGACCATGCAGCATGGCTGGAAGTATGATGAGGTGCACAGCCCCATTGCATTTGCCAACTACCTAATCGCATATATCCTTCATTGACCAATTATTGAACAACTTCCTTGCGCTTCAATAACTCAGATTCATTATAGCTCTGTCCCTTCATAATTCAAAAATGTTTGTGCTTGGCGTGACTACCTGGCTTTCAATGATTGCCAACCAACCGACCCCCGGGCCCATGAACACAATTCAGCAAGACCATCGCGACTTCATCAGCCCTCACGCCCTAGCCTCTCCAGAGTACATCCTCCTAGGGGACCTGAACTTCCACCTGGAGAAAAACAACAACAGCAACACCACCACCCTGTTCGACAACCTCGCCAACCTCGGACTCAAGCAACTGGTGGACACGCCCACCCACTTCACCGGCCACACACTCGACCCCATCTTTTCCGCCAGCAACCACGTCTACTTCAGCCACTCCTCCGGACTACACTGGACCGACCACAGCTGCATCCACTTCACCTTCAAAAAGACCACCTCCCACCACCAGACACCACAGATCCCCCACAGATGCTGGAGCAAAGTCACCACAGACCAACTGACCGCATCGCTGAGCCAGAACCCACCTGCCGACACCCCCGACACCAACGACACAGCGCACAACCTCGCATAGTGGATCACCAACTGCGCAGATGACTTCGACCCTCTGAAGAAACCCCCAGGCAAAACTAGCAACAGAAAAACCGCATGGTTCACAGACGCCCTCAAAATCGCAAAGAAATTGTGCAGAACCCTCAAAAAAACCTGGCGCCCCAAGAGGACACAAGAAAACTTCACAGCCTGGAAGAGCGCCACCCGCGAATACCACCAGATGATCCGCACAACCAAAAAGACATCATTCAAAGAGCAGCTGGACAACAACGCCCACAACAGCAAGGAACTCTTCAGCATCGTCAAAGAGCTCTCCAATCCCAGCGCCAGCAAAAACGACATCTCACCGTCACAAGACCTCTGCAACTCCCCCGCCAGATTCTTCCACCACAAGATCACAGACATACACGACAGCTTCGGACCCCAGACCCCGCCCCCAACCACCAAACCAACGACCCCCACCTCCAGACTCAACGCATGGACCCCCATCAGCACCGAAGACACCACCCGCGTCATGAACAGCATCCACTCCGGCTCCCCCTCTGACCCATGCCCTCATCATATCTTCAACAAAGCCGACACCATCATCGCACCCCACCTCCGGAACGTCATTAACAACTCCCTCACGTCAGCCACATTCCCTGAAAGCTGGAAACGCGCAAAAATCAACGCCCTACTGAAGAAACCAACAGCAGACCCCAAAGACCTCAAGAACTTCCGCCCCATCTCTCTTTCCCTTCCCGGCTAAAGTCATCGAGAAGACCGTCAATAAACAGCGGACAGCATTCCTTGCAGAAAACAACTTGCTCGACCCATCCCAGTCCGGATTCCGATCCAACCACAGCACCGACACTGCCCTCATCGCAGCCACCGATGACATCAGGACCCTGATGGACAACGGAGAGACAGCCGCCCTCATCCTCCTCGACCTCTCGCTAGCCTTTGACACCGTCTGCCACCGCACCCTACAACACTGGGATCCAAGGAAAGGCCCTAGACTGGATCACATCGTTCCTCTCTGACAGAACCCAGAGAGTCCGCCTCCCACTCTTCCGCTCCGAGGCCTCCAAAGCCAACTTCCAGGACGGAATTAAAGATGTCGCAGAATGGATGAAGCTCAGCCGTCTGAAGCTCAACACGGACAAGATGGAAGTCCTCATCCTCGGACAATCCCCATCCGCCTGGGATGACTCCTGGTGGCCCATGACACTGGGCACCGCACCGATACCCACGGACCACGCACGCAACCTGGGATTCATCCTGGACTCCTCCCTCACGATGACCAAGCAAGTCAACGCAGTCTTGTCCTCATGTTTCAACACCCTGCGCATTCTCCGAAAGATCTTCTGGTGGATCCCCACCGAAACCAGAAAGACAGTCACCCAGGCCCTCGTCACCAGCCGACTGGACTACGGAAACGCCCTGTACGCAGGAACCACAGCCAAACTTCAGAAACGCCTTCAACGCATACAGAACGCCTCAGCACAATTCATCCTAGACATCCCTCGCCACAGCCGCATATCTGCCCACCTGAGAAACCTGCACTGGCTGCCCGTCAGCAAGAGGATCACGTTCAGGCTGCTCACCCACGCACTCAAAGCGCTCCACGACTCGGGCCCCGAATACCTTAACAACTGCCAGTCGTTCTACACTCCCACCTGCCAGCTCCGCTCCACCAGCCTTGCCCTCGCCACCGTCCCTCGGATTCGCAGAACCACCACCGGAGGATGATCGTTCTCCTACCTGGCAGCCAAGACATGGAACTCCCTCCCCGCACACCTACGACTGACCCAGGACCATCTCACCTTCAGGAAACACCACAAGACCTGGCTATTCGAGCAGTAGCGGCACCCCCCCTCCCTTCAGCGCCTTGAGACCCTCACGGGTGAGTAGCGCGCTTTACAAATTGATTGATTGATTGATTGACCAACAAAATGTCCAATGTGATGTTTTGCATTTTCGAAAAAGAGATATTGTAACCAAACTCTAGTAATGTTTTGCTTTGTAATAGCATTTTGCTTAAAAAAGAAACTCCAAATCACAATTTCAGGAAGATTTTGATGCAAGGAGAGAATCTTCCTCAGATTGCAGCTGCATTAGATAATGCATGTTTGAGATCACGTAAATCACTAAACATTCGCCGACGTCACTTGCTCGCCCACATGACGTGTTGGCGAAGGCAAACTTCTGTAGGAGAATGGTGCTGGCTAGAAAATCTGATGGTGCTCAGGAACATCTCTAAAATCTCATGGGCTCTAGCAGATGCCTGGTAAGCCACTCCCGCACAGGTGTAAGGACACTATGAGCAGGCCAACTGAAAACACTTTTCTCTGCTGTGGAGTGAGGCACAGAGATGCAAAAGTCAAAATGCCCACCTACCACCAGTTCATCTGACATTGGTAGTGCCACCAGCATCAGAAAGTGGAACTCCCCAGTTTGGGACTTCTTTACGGTCAGCAAGTAGGAGTCGAGCATTGCCATATGCTCCAATTGCAGAGCAAGTGTTAGTAGGGGTAAGCTTGGTACAAACTATGGTACCAGCGACCAAACAACCCATTTGAGAAAAGACCAAACAATTTAAAGGGAGGTGCACCTTAGCTGCCAAAAAATGGCAAGTGGTGTTGGTGAAGGGGGTGAAAAGCTGAAAAGGGAATCTAATTCAATTGCAGGGGAAGGTGAAGAAGAGGAAGACATTTTTGCTACGCAAATCAGCCCTGTCTTCAGCAGTGCAGTAGTATCTCCCACATCAGCAACATCTCTATGGCACAAGACTCAAGTCTAGACACCAAGGCAAGAGAGTACAGTGACTGCCATGCTGAGACACACTTTGAGCCTAACAATGTCTACTCTCAAGAAGTCCCCTGCATCAATGGCACTAGAAAAGAAAAAATCCAGGCTTCTATTCCTGGCATGTTTAGGCGAGAGGGGGAATACTAAAACTCAACAACCCAATGACCTTGGCGGCTTTAGAACTCAGTGTGCAGACTAGAGGCCCGATGTAAGTCTATGGATGCTGAAAGCAAGCCATTCTCATATGAATTATTTCACGCATCCTAACTTACAACAATTATATGCAGTGTCCTGTGCAAAAGCAGCAAAAAGGTAACATGGCGTTTAAACTTCTAATAAGCCTATGCTAACTTAACAGTGTGTGTAACAAGGCCCAGTTCTTACTACAATTGTACAGGACTTTCTCAAAAAAGAAGACTGAGTAAACAACTTTCTGTTCACCTGCAGAAGAACCTGCAAAAGCTTCAGCCGTTCTTTTAAAGCCCGGAAACAGATAAGGGTGATTCTACCTGATAATAGAATGCCATTTAAAGCAGTCATACAGGAGGTGCTCGACTTATTACATGTTGCAGCATCTGTTTGAGCAGTTCAGACCAATGAATTTGTAATGCAAAGGGGGGATGCAACTGTGAAAGGTATAATCATTGAAATGGATCAATAGGGCCTAGTTGAATGCCTGACACAGATGCTGCTTCTTTTTGAGGTTTTCACATGGAAAGTCAGCAAGGATTGCGGTTCCAATGTGCCTAGTTGTCCCTTTGAAATGTACGCAGGTGTTGATAATAAAAAGGTGTGTATGACTTGGTGGAGAGCTTCATCCTTTGCTTATCTGTTAATGCAAGGATGCAAAGAGACATTGTGTCATCCACACATTACATCTATGCCACATTTTTTTATCCCCAGTGCAAACCAACACTGGCAACTTTCATTCCATTTTCAGATGGGGATGTTTGAAACTACAAAACATGGATTGCTGAGCAAGTGACCTAGAAAAAGAACGAATGGGATTTAGAGGCCCAGTCATCTAGGACACAAGTTCTGCAGTGCAGCCTTCAACTTTAGAGCCTGAGTGCAGTGCTGTTGGCTCACAGTACACAAAACCAACAACTAGCACACCAACAACAACAGAAACAGGAGCATCAGCCCCCAAATCTGCATATGATGGGTTTCTACTGGCAGGGTTTTAGTTCAGTGCAGAAGGCAAAAGAGATCGAGAAAGGTGACTATTGAGAGGATGTCCAGGCCTATCAGAATGACCCAACAGATGTCTATCTTGATCAAAACCCATTGGTGTATTGGTATGGGACGATGCACCAATGGGTAGTGCTCAGCATGCTCGCAATAAACTATCTAGCTTGCCCGCTTGCCTGTGTGTCTGCTGAGCATGTGTTCAGTGCAGCTGTTGCAGTTGTCACAGTGAGATGGCCCAGTCCCTTGCCCCAAAATGTTTTAGAGATTAACTATGATCAAAATGTATCAGCACATTATACCACTGAATTACACCATACATGAAGTAAAACAGGAGGAAGGTTATTGGTCAGACTCAGGCCATAGTAGTAGTGTGGTAGCTGACCTACTTTTAGGTGATTAGATATAAATGAGGTCAGAACCTGGGTAAGTTTCAATTAAACAATAAGTAGTTCTGTTGGGTAGAAAGTATGTAAGTTAAAGCTGCGCTTTGGAATACTTGGCGCAACCTCTAAACAACGCCTGTGGAATAGAATGCTAATCACTTTATAAATCAAGAAAGAGAGAAAAATGCTGTTATCCTGTGTTTATTTCAGAATTGCTTAATTCTTAATATAATACAGTAAACTTAAAGCACAAAACATAAACTGTCAACATGGGTTATTTGCATCGGTGCCAGGTGATATAAGTGACAATAGTGCTCAATGCTACAAAAGTGTACAGTATATACAGTGCGGGTATGGTTTGTATGTACAAGTGAGTTGTAGGCCAGATAATTATTTAACTCCAGAGGTTCCTATTCTTCGTTGTGTAGAATCCTGGTAGTTCTGGACCTAAGGTATGCATCAAAGTTTCAACCCTAGTCGTGCCCCAGTTGGTGGTCACATTGGGTCTTCATCAGGACAAAGATAATGTGTTGACAGCCTAAAATTGTAAGTAGAGACAAGTGTGAGAGAGGAGGTTGCTAGTGTGCTCAGGATGATGCACTATCTATAGAGGGTGTCACTACTCACCCTTGGTGGGCCAGAGAGTTCTCAGCTGTGGGCAAAGTAGACTAGAGGAAAGTTCAGATTGGGTCCACACTAGTATTGTTCTGGGGGGGGGGAGATAAAAAACAATGTTTGCAGGGTATAACTACAGGTGGGGTTTCAAATTCGACGACCTAGGAGTGAGCAAGATTCTAATGAGAGAAATTCTTTATCCTCAGACTGAGAAATGGGTGATCAGACAAGCCCAATGATCAAGTGATGGTTCGAACGGGACCCAAGTAACCAGTGGACAGTAGCCCATGAGACTGGGTTAGTGGGTTCTGTGGTAACGGGATGGAACGATTGGCACCGTGTGAGCCATGTGTGGGGTGGCAATGCGCATAGGGCTTAGGTGCTGGTTAAAATGTTAGTAAACCGATAGTATGTCTAACAAAGGCCATGCTATGGACATGATCGGTGCATGTTAAGGCGTGTCATAGTGGTATAATTCTGCTCAAGCTGCCGTATTTGGCGCTTGAGAAAGGACTTGCTAGACTAGTGACCAGATAGCTGTGTTTGTTAAAAAGTTAAGAAACTTCGGTCAGAGTAAATATGCTGGTTAAAAGGTTAAGCGACTACGAAGGTATATCCAACAGTGCGACTGGGTAGTTGTGCTTTGGACGTAACCGGTGCATATTAAGGCGAGTCAAATGAGCCAGTGCAATCCAAGGTGGAAGTGTTGTCAATGCTTAAGCAAATGTGTGTCAGGTTTATAATCAACGTGCTCTGGCGCGAGAGAGAATGGACTCGCTAGATTAGCATGCACAGTGAGGCCGGTGTGGGTCAAATAAGGTCAAAAATGAGTCCCTGCTATCGCATGAAGCAGTCGTGGTGCAGGTCTGGTAACAAGACATGGCACGGGTCACGAATTGCCAGTGGTTCCAGAGTGAGATCAAGGCGCCCGTCTATGGCGGTGTATGTTAGAGTGAAATGAGTGCTGCGCTGCACTTACTAAGAAAAGTACACAAAGCTCTCGTAGTGGAGCAGCCGGGGGATAGCTCACCTGGAATTCAGCAATGTCATCGGGAAGTGGGATGGACTGGCCGTAGTACCGTCTGTCCACTGCATAGAGTCAGTGTGAGAGCGGCATTCTGAGCATCGATAAATACATTAGTTTTGCTGTGTCATCACTATGTGCACGTTGCTACGAGGCCCTGGGTTGCTAAGCAACGGTGTTTTTTGGTGTCCTCATGTATCACACTCTGAACGTGAGCCGAGTCTTAAACTAAGTGTGCTTCTGTTAGGCTGATTGTGGACATTGCGCAGCGTCATCACTACGTGCACATTACTCAGAGGCCCTAGGTTGCTAAGCAACGGTGTGTTTGGACTCATGTATCACGCTTTCACCGTGAGCCGAGTATTAAACTAAGTGTGCACCTGTTAAACTAATTGTAGACAATGTGCAGTGTTAAGAGTGTATTCAAGGGGGGGCGTGGCTCGGCGCCCGGCGTGAATGGCGGCATCTGGGTGAAGCTCCTCGGTGTGCCCGGATTACGGCATCCTTCCTGAGTCGTCCAGCGCTAATTTTGGGAAGTGAGGACGTCGGAACACCTCCTCCTCCCTCTCTGACCTTCGTGGTTTTGTTTGGTTGCAGCATTTTGGAGTTACGAACTATGTAAGTTCCTCAGCTGCGTCGTCGCCTTGCGACCGCCATTTTGTTTTTCCCCAGCTGCGCTGTGACATCGCACCAATGATTTTTCTGGAAGTCTGTGGCGATTTTTCTTTCAAATTCACCATCCTTTCTGCTTTTGGAGGTCTATGCCCACTCTACGCTCATTTTTTAGCATTATATGTGCCTACTCTGACTAACTTTAACTCGACGGCCATTTTGTCTTTCTCACATTTTTTTTTCGGCATTTGTTGCCCTCTATCTCCTCGCCGCTTTTTATGGGTAGATCTAAAAGCACCTTGTCTGCTACTCCTCCTACCAAACATATTTTCACCAAAACTCGAAGTTATTTTCCGAGTTTTCCCGGACTCAAACTACTCCACCCCCTCCTCCTGAGGACAACATGGCGGCGTCTGAGACTCCATCAGCGGCTAGTGGAAAATCTCTTACTAAACGCCTCAGACAAAACTCCCCCTCACCTCCAAAATCTTCTTCTCCTGTCTCAATGGAATTATTATTGGAGGAAATTAGAGCTCTGTGTCCTTTCATGGAGGACACTAATGCGAAACTTCAAGTTCTTACTGACTCTTGGTCGCAACTCGACGGCAGAGTCACTACTGTGGAGAAATCGCTCTCTTCACTGGTGGTTGATTGCGCGAAGATTTCTCCCCTTCACTCTCAAGTTTCTACCCTTCAGCGCCAAGTGGAGGAACTTGAAAACCGCAATAGGCGCAACAAACTCCGTATCTACGGCCTTCAGGAAGGACAGGAGGGGTCTGACCCCATTACATTCTTCAAATCCTTCATCCCCAAGGTCCTCTGTATGCCAGAAGGCACCCTGCTTAATATTCAAAGAGCTCACAGGTTGGGACGTCCTCCCTCATCGACCTCCCCATCACAGAAGCCTAGAGGGGTAATCCTGTATTTCCTGGAATACACGGACCTGTTAAAAGTTCTCTCAGCAGCGAAATCCTCCCAGCGAGTTACTTGGTCCGGCTCTACTCTATTCTTTGCTCAGGATTACGCCAAGGCCACTGCCAATAGAAGGAAGGCCTTCTTGGACTTAAGACCCGCTCTTCGAGACATGGGTGCTCGTTATGGTCTTTTTCATCCGTGCCTGTTCAAGGTTATCTACAATAACAAGACTACAACATTTGAAGACCCTCTCCGCCTTCGCAGCTTCATTAACGCTCATCACATGGATCCCATGGATGCCTCCTCATCAAACGCTGGCTGAATATGTGTTTTTTCCCTTAATTGTTTGACCTCTTCGCCTTGTTGCGTTCGCTAGTCTTATTGTCGTCACATGTTTTCTCTGTTGTTCTTTTGTGACCATTGTTTTTCTTATTTTCTCCACGGTTCATCCCTTCCCTTCACGTGATGCCTCCCGGTTCTCCGTCCTGCTTGATCCCGGTTGCGCCGTCATTCCGTTTGGTTCCTCCTTTCCCTTTGTATCTGTTGAATCCTCCCCTTGTAGGTATGTCTCGATTCCATGTTATTATCTGGTTGTTTTATTCTGTTTTCCTTTCTTACTCTCTTTGTTCTCTCTTGCTCCCTCCCCCTTTTCTGTCGCTTCATCAGCTGCTGCCCTTTCCATTTTATCTACGTCTCTCCTTCAGTATGTTTCTCTCCCCATTTCTTTCTTTCCTTCCTCTTCTTCCCCTGTCCTTTCCTTCATCCTTCTTGATATCTTTTTCTCTCTTTTTCTTTCTCAAATCTTGTTTTTATGAATCGTATTTTATTTCAATTCAAATTCTTCTTTCTGCACTTTTTTATTGCATTGTTTGCGTTATGTTTACATTTAATACTTTTACTGTATATCATTCAGAGTTACCTCATGGAATGTTAAAGGTTTAAATAGTCCAATTAAAAGGCAACGAGTATTAGCTCATTTGGCTAAATTAAAATCTGACGTTGCCATGTTACAGGAGACCCACCTCAACGACATTGAATCTTCTAAACTGAAGAGACTTTGGGTCGGTCATGTCTTCTCCTCCCCTTGGGGAAAAAGAATGGTGTAGTCATATTGGTTCATAAAAAGTTTGCTGTTACTGATACTCAATTTGAAATTGATTCTGATGGTCGTTTTATAATCTTAAAGCTGAATGTAGATAATGTGCCTATTGTTACTGTCGATCACACCTTTTGGCCCCTTATCTCAGATAAATTGATTTCCCTAAATGACAATTACATTATTTTTGGTGGCGACTGTAATCAAATACATGACCCCATCCTTGACAGACACTCCCCAGTTACCTTTATTCGATCCAAATGCATAATCAATCTACCTCTGCTATTCGACGCAAATCCCTAACAGACATTTGGAGACTCTGTCACCCTGACCTCCAAGAATACAGTTATTTTTCCCCTCCTCACAAAACCCAGTCCCGCATCGACTACCTCTTCCTTAGCAAATCCCTTACCCAATGTGTCCTTGCATCTGAAATTGGCTCCATCCTCATATCCGATCATGCCCCTGTCCTAGTAGACTTTGAACTGCTACCCTTCTCTCCCTCACCTGGCAGATGGCGATTCAACAACTCCCTCTTGGCTGATTCCAAGTTTACCGACCAGTTCAGTGCTTTCATTACTGACTTTTTCACTACTAACTCCACCCCTGATTCCTCTCCTGTCATGATTTGGGACTCCTTCAATGCAACGGCTAGAGGATTTATAATTAATTATGTTTCTAAAAAACGGAAAGGTTTTGAACGTCAATCTTCCCTACTTCTTGCAAAAATTAAAAAGTTGGAATATTCATACTATCGACCCCCCTCTGATTCCTCTCTTAAAGATCTGATCTCAGCAAAGGTTGCTTTTAATAAATCCTCTACTGATGCTGCAGCCTCTTACCTACTGAAATACAGTGCCCGCTATTATGGGGGTCAAAACAAAATGGGTAGACTCTTGGCCAACTACCTAAAAACACGTCAAGATAGGACTTGGATTGCCTCCATAACTGACTCGAATGGAGATTCACATTTTAAAGACGAGGATATTCTACGTAATTTTGTCTCCTTTTATAAACAACTTTATACTCCCGAATCCCCTCCTCTTCCTGATGACTTGACCTCTTACTTCCATTCTCTCACTCCCCCTTCTTCTTCCCATGTTGACTTTTCCCCACTCGAATCTGACATTACTCTAGCGGAAATCTCCCATGCGGTTTCGGTGCTTAGACGTGGCACACCCCTGGTCCTGACGGGTTTACTATTGAATTCTATAGCCACTTCTCCAGACAACTCCTACCCCAATTACTTCTTCTTTTCAATTCTTTGGTCAATGATGGCTCCTCCCAGGGTACATTTCAGGAAGCAATGATCTGCCTCATCCCCAAAGACAATAAAGATCCTACACTCTGTAAAAATTATCGACCCATTTCCCTTGTGAATACAGATTAATGCCCTGCGTATAGATCCCATTTTACCTGAAATTATTGGCCCAGAACAATCCGGTTTTGTCAAAGGCCGCTTATCATCTGACAATTTGAGAGTTTTCTTTAATGTCCTCAGCAAGGCTTCTACCATTCAATATCCTTTGGCAGCTATTGCACTAGATGCCGAAAAGGCATTTGACCGTATCAGCTGGGAGTTTATGTTTCGCGCTCTTTCCTGGATTGGCTTTCCTCCAAAATTGATTTCTCTCATTGCCCTCCTGTACTCTGGCCCCAGAGCTTCTATCTGCGCAAATGGCAAAGTTTCAAACTATTTCTCTCTCTCTAGAGGCGTTCGCCAAGGCTGCCCTTTGTCCCCCTTACTGTTTATTGTTGCGCTAGAGCCCTTTTTAACAAAAATCAGACAGGACATTCTTATTACTGGTTATAACCCTGGTCCCAATCAAGTCAAACTCTCAGTCTACGCAGATGACATTCTTTTTTACTGCTCCAACCCTGAATCCACTATTCCCTCCTTTCTCCGTCAGGTCGAAGCTTTCTCCTTGGTTTCTGGCTATCGCCTTAATCGTGATAAGTGCAAGATCCTACCCCTTAATGTCTCCTGCCTTCGTCACTATTTTGCTCACACTGGTTTCTCCTGGCAACCTTCCAAAATTAAATATTTGGGCCTCTGGTTTTCCCCTTCCATTTCGGATACTTTAAAATTTAATTTTGATTATATCTCCAAGAAACTTTCTGATTCCATCACTAAATGGAATCCACTGTTCCTTTCCTGGTGGGGGAGATTAGACTCAATTAAGATGATGTTGGCTCCTATCATCTTATTCTCCCTCTCCATGATTCATGTCCGCATTCCTCACTATTATTTCAAACGATTGGACTCTTTCTTGTCTAAATTTCTTTGGCAAAATAAACCTCCTCGAATTGCACTACCCTTTCTTAAAAAAGATAAATCTCAAGGAGGACTGAAATTCCCTGACTTCAAATCTTACCATTACTCCTTTTCCCTGAAACAAGCTGCTCGTTGGTTATCTATAGATCCTCTCACCTATCCACCAGTATGGCTGTCCATGGAGAAGTCTCTCATTTCCCCCATTGACTTTTTGGAAGTTCTGGCTTTTCAGCTCACACTTCTTTTTTACGCTCTCCTATGATCGCACATTTGTGCCACATCCTCGCACCCCTTATTCCCTCTACTTACCCTTCCTTTGCTTCTCTATCTCACCAATACATTTGCCACAACAAACTGCTTCGCATCAAAAATCGCTCCTTCTGCTGGAAATCCTGGAGTTCCAAAGGTTTAAAGTGGATTTCACAATTGCTTCATGACGGAGTGCCCCTCTCCTTTCCTGAACTTCAGTCTCAATTTCTTTTCCCCAACTCCTTTAAAAAAACAGTATAACCTATTACTCCCTGCACTCCTTTCCTTTCTTCAATCCCTCCCTCTCTCTTCTGACTTCCCTCCTCTCTACCCTCTTTTATCTCCTCTTTTACATTCCTCACCTTCAGCTTCGCGCATCTACTCCTGCCTGATAACACCTTCTGAACGCACTAAATCACGCACTGAGCTGCCCTGGGAACAGGATTTATCAGTCACATGGCCCGTCTCTTTATGGCAGTGGTTCCCAAACTTTTTTGACCTGTGGCTCCCTTGACCAAATTTGCAGTTGGCCGTGGCTCCCCACCATTTTTTTTACCGGTGGGCAGGAATGTAAGCCTGACCTCGGGAGTACTTCCTGTTGATATTTCATTTTTCAAATTGTTGTCTAATTAATATGTTTTACTTTTCTAATTTGGAAACAGGGTCAAATCGGTAAACGAATCGTCATTTTGGCCGGGGGATTAAGCATATTGAACCACAAAGAGGAGGATATTAATGAATGTCGCAAAGAGAGCACACACACATACACTACTATTCACACATAAACACATGCAAATACTGAAAATACAGCGCTACACACATACACACCATGATCGTGATAAGTCTTATGTGTAAAACGGATTTCCACATCAGGTGAAGCTAGTGCTTATTTGAGCTGGTGGTTGTATGTGGGGCACACATATTGGGGGGCGGCACTTATTTTTCCTCATCAGACATGACCCAGTGCAAGAGAGAAAAAAAACCCTAAATGGGAAAACCAAGAGGCAGAGAAAAACAAAACAGCGAGGAAGAAAGCAAGATGAAAAACAGAGCATGCAGGAGTGAGATAAAGAGGCAAATAGTGTCTGGTGGATGAGAGACATGAAGTGAAATCGAACTGTGGCAGCCTTGACGTTGAGCATATCAACACCCAAGAGTGCCCAACTCATTATATACCAAATTGAGCACCGAGTCCTGCAGCATACCAACACTGGAGTGCAAGTTGCCCCCTAGCTGCAAGTGATGGAAAAGAACGCTAGGGCATTATTGCGTAACAAGGGTAAGGTTTGGTGAACTTTGTTTTCCTTTCACTTCCTGACAGAATAACGTGGTTTCTTAAACAGGGAAGAGTGTGATGTCCAGGGGCTCAGGTGTACCAGAGAAGGCTCTCTAGACTCTGTCGTATCCCTGAACCTGGGGAATGCGGGCACCATGTTTCTCTCACCCTGGCCGGTCCCCTCCCTCCCAGCCCTGTAGTTATCAGAGGGATTAGGAAGGAGCACAAATATCCAGTCACATGTATGGCCTGCGGGCGCTGACAGAGGCTGTGTAAGGCTGCCTTAGGATTTCCTTATCGAGCTCCATGGAGCCTGCCTTTTTACTGTAAAAATAATGCTGTTGATACTATTAATCCAATGCCATGCCGATCTTCTGCCCAACATCCGTTTTTTACTTGAACTAGATTTTACACTCGATCTTGGCAGTATTCAAAATCTAATTCAAGTAAAAAACGGATGTTGGGCAGAAGAGCGCCATGACATTTGATTTATAGTAGTATCACCAGCATTATTTTTACCGTAAAAAGGCAGGCTCCACGGAGCTCGTACAGAAATCATAAAATCCAAGCCAAGGCTTTCTCTCCGGCTTCTGGGGCATTATGTCGGGGCTTTAAATTTAAAGAGGAAGAGGTAGTGGAGTCGGATGTAAAAGGAAAGGAGCCCAGAGCCCCAAGACACCGAAGGAAGACATGGAGAGTGAGGAACAGAGATGAGAGGGAGAGCCAACAGTATCTGTGGAGGGAAGGAAGAAAGAGAGACTAGACTGCCTGCTTGTCCGAGACATTCCTTGCTACAAAAAAAGGACATCGACAGCCCGACTTCAAGTTCAGAGTGAGAACGCTTTGCCAGATGCTGCCCTCTCAGCAATTACAGCCGGAGACAAGACCCGCCAGAGAAGTTACAGATCCCACCACCCTCTTGGAGGAACGGGACTGCGCCAGGTGCTTGCTGCATATGCATAATACAGAGACTATGCCTGTGAAAGCGCATACATACGCACGCACGTATGGCGGCAGTGCTTAGGCCAAACCATGTTGCCTGATTATGCAGGCGGCATTTCTTCCCCGTATGTTGTGCTGTGGCTGCAATTTCCCACATCGTGCCGCGGCGCCCCTGGCTACTCATAACGGCACACCGGGGTGCCGCGGCGCACAGTTTGGGAACCACAGCTTTATGGGATAGACTTTGGATTAAAATTCACAAAACCTCTCGTGCTGCCAACACCACACAAACCCTTTATTTTGTTTATCAAAGGCTATTGTTTTCTCCGTCCAAATTATCCTCCTTCTCCCCTGATCTCTCCCCGACCTGTTGGTCCTGTTCCTTCCCCTCTGCTGACTTATCTCATATGTTATTTCACTGCCCTAAGGTTGCTTCCTTTTGGCGTGCAATTTGGTCGCGTATTTCCACTATCTACCAATTTCAACTCCCCTTTTCCCCTTCCACCGTCCTCCTAGGCTCCCTCTCCCCAGAGTTGCCTCAATCCCCTTCTCACTATAAGTTATTGGATCTTTTTATTGCAGTTGCCTTCCATTTGATTACCTCCAACTGGAAAGATTCCTCAAAACTTACTGGTGGAACGCTATCTGTTTTAATCACAGACTTGATACCAATTATGTTTCCCCTGTCTCCCTTGCCATCAAACGTGACCTACTCTGGATTCCACTCACCGGCTACCTCTCCTCCTCTTCCTCTCCCTCTCCCCCCTCTGTCAACACTGTTCCCATTAACCCATCTGATGAAGTTCGTAAACCCCCTTGAAGATTTAACGTTGTCTTTTTGCCTATCATTTTGCCGTTTTATTCTCCCAACTGTAAATATCTGATTACATACTTTTTCGCATTCAATGTAATATGTGCACACGCTACTCTACTCCATTTTATTCTTATTGTCTCCTTTATATTTTTTATATTTGTTCGCCCTCCTTCTTTTTTCATGAACGAGAGTAAGTTGTTTATTGAATCCGCTTTCTTATTCTTTGGCATTGTTTCATTCCATTATTTCTTGTATATTATTATTCCTTAATGCATTTTCACATTTGTACTTTCTGTTTGGTTTCAATAAACTTGAACTTAAAAAAAAAAAAGAGTGTATTCAAAGTACTGATGGTCTGGTAAATATGGTATGTCCAAACAATTTATAGTAAACCAATACATATAAGATTTTAGGTGAACCACCTGACTTTAAGAATGAACTCTACTTCCCTGACTACTAGGCCTGATCCACCAACCTTAAAACATTCTCTCTCTATCACTGAACTGATTTGCTGACAAAAAAAATATATATAGCATGCGGAACATTATTTTATTGTATTTGTTTGTGTCTGACTGACTAATGCAGCTCCACCATTTTAGGATTTTAGACACATTGTATAGCTGTACTGGAGTTGCACCAGTGTGCAGGGAAGAAACCCTCCCCATTTCCCTCAAAGACATTGGCGAGACACATTTGTGCCTGCAACTATCATGTGCCTAGGTATCCTTTCTTTAGTCCCCTATCAGGACTACCCCACATTATTTAATTTACAAGACTGGCTGATGTTTGTTTCATGAAACAATGGATCGGCAATGTACCACCATCACCACACTTGAATTAGAACAGGTAAATGGCATGTGCTGCATGCACCAACGGTTGCTATATATTATGAGTGATTGTTGTTTGAGAGTGTGTTAAGATGATTCATGTGGCGGTCCGCAGTGTGACTGGGTGTTTAATTAACTGTAAATATTAAGATTGATTGTGCTTGTGATGATTTACAATGTTGGTGGCCCAATGATGGGTGATTGTTTTTTTCCTAAGGTGATTTATTCCTTTCCCTTTGACACTTAGCGAGATGTTGTTGCCAGATCCACACTGCTTTGTTTTTGGCTTCATATTCCACAAAGACTCAACCAGTCCCTTTAGCTAACAAACACAAATCTATTGTACACAAAGAAATGGCTCAATGCTTTTCTTGCTGTTCATCAACATCATCGTACTACAGGTGGATGTATTGCATTTGATTTAGGACTCTGTTTGTATGGAGTTGGACAAGCTAATCGGAGTAGGAGAATGATAAAAGAACTCAGTGCAAGACTACTTCAACTACTGCCACCAGAAGAAGGAAGTTATCAACTCTACAGAAGCCAACATTTGGTAATGATGACTCTAAGAGGCCTACTCAACTTTGTGTAGTGGTGGTGAGAGGTGCATTGATTTTACTTAATTTTGGAAATGCAATGTTGCTGAGAGTATGTGCTGCTGGATAGCTTACATTTGAAACAGTGTGGTGGTTTGGTGGGGGACCTGTTGTTGTTTCTAATTGGAGCCAGACATGTGGTGATCATCACATAATGCATGTGCTAGGCTACATATTATATTGAGTATGATCATGACAGTTGCGAGATTGATCAGCCCGATATTATATGTGGCCACTTGTGTCTGATTGTTGAATGTTGTATGGCTCTCACATATTTAATTGATTGCACATCAGTCATAAAATGACTATTCTTTTCTCTTGTGCTGCCTCTAAGACTTCTTGGTCATTCCTTAGGAAGTTTAACATCTATCCTTATACTTGATTCTACAACATTATGTTTGTTGTACAATTCACAGGCCTTCTCTTATCCTGCACAAAAAGGCAAAAGCGCAATAGAATTCACACTTAGCCCACCGGATTACATCAGTCAGGCACCCAAAATTGATGGACAATGCAAGAAGAATGCAGATCCACCTATCCAAAACAGTATCATTTTTCGTCTAAGACTACTTTTTTTAGAACTGTGTGTGTTGTTCACCTCACTCCTACATGTCAAACCAAGGTGACAGAACATTTAGATATCTAGTTAAATATTAATTTGGATCTCACTGGGGCTGATGGACTGTTTGGGTTGCACTACATTGATTTAAATTAACAGTGTCGTAATCATTCCTTCATTTCCTTTTTCTCCCTCAACAGATTGATGACGGTTGGCTGCTCATTGCGCAGAAGAATATTGTCTTTGTGTAGTGTTTGTCTTTGTCACACCTTTTCCAGAATCCCCTTTTCCGTCCATTCATCAAACCCCTCACCCTCTTTCCCCAGGCTGTGTGATATATTGAGTTGTGACATTATAATTAACACCATTAAATAATCACAGACTTGGTGGTGCAGATTAGGTGAAAGCAGCACTTGATGCAGGATCTTCAGTTCTACTTCTATTAACGAAACAATAGCCCACACAGGCCCCATTTATCCAACCACACATAAAGGTGATCTATATTTTAGATATAGAAGAATATCATTTGTCAGCAACATCATTCAGGCATTGTGTTGTGTAAATGCTAAACCTTGCCTTTTTTATGATCTGCAAATGTACTACTTTAGTTTTAATTGACTGAACTCACATGACTTAGAAAAGACTTTAACTCCCTCAACTCTAGATCCCTCATTAACCGTCCCAGCCACCCTGCCCCTGGCCCAAACACACCTCTAATTCTAAAACATAGAGCACTACAACACTTGACTGTCATACCCAAAGGCCCCTCCGCTCTTTGAACAATCTCTCACCCTCCGACCTCCGACCTCCTTGAACTTTGCAACTCCTGCCTTCCTAAATCATTGAGTGACGATCCCCCCTCCCCATCACAACATTCCAATTACCGTGGGGAACTGCAGAATTCCCACCTCTCCCGCCTCACCTAGACCCCCTACCCCAACTTACCACCATCTGTTCGTGCTCCGTCCCTAAAAACAACTCTAGACCCCTTTCCTGCATGCTAGTGAACTGCCACTTGACTCTCCTAAACGTAATCCAGATTTCAGAGACTATCCTTAGTGAAGCCATTGACATTGCCTTCCTCACGGAAACCTGGCTCCATGACCACCCAACTGCCAGCCTAGACTTACTCGCTCCCCCCGGTTACTCCATCATCAGAAAATATAGATCTAAGAGAATAGGGGGTGGACTAGCTATAATCTTTAAAAATGAAATGCAACTTTCCCTTGTCAAGTCCACTGACCATGCTACCTTTAAACACCTGAAAGACGAACTAAAGCTTCAGGGGTCCCCCTCAATTCAACTACATAATACCTACCATCCTCCTGGTGAGCCCCTTCCTTTCACTTAGGAACTGTCCAAACTTCTTACCCACTCCTCACTTTCAAACTCAAAAAATCTCTTCCTTGGTGATCATAACCTTTTTTTTAATTTAGCTTATTTATATCATTTTGTAAACAATAACAATATTACAGATTCATATATTGTGATGTAGAGGCATTAAATAGCATTATTACTGGATTCAGAGGTACTCGATATCAGGCAATATGGTCATCGTCAGCAGTTGAGTTCAAGTAATCACCATCACTGAGACAGCATTGCATCAACTAAGAGGGTACACCAGAAGTCCGGTCAGTGGTTGCATAAGATAGCAACATATAGCAAAACATTAATCACATCAGCAGATTGCGTCTCTACCCCACCCTATTGCATAACACAGGAGTAGAACAAAAAAAATAAGAAGAAGAAGAAGATATATCTGTATTGCTCAGGTACAGGAGCCCTGTCATAATTGTGGATGTTGTCTATGAGATCAAAACGATGCATTTAGGTCCTCAGTCTCCACTTCCCCTTGCATTGCAGGCTCAACAGAATCACCCCCCTCACTAGATAGCAAATAAGTCTGCAACGGCCCCTAGATATCTTTCGGCCAAGAGGACATCGGTAACAACTCTGCATATACAGAAGCCTGTTCCTAACAATATACAATATCACGTATCCATTCTTTAAATTTCGGAGCTCTCCCCCTTCCCCATCGGCAAGGTACTCTATGCTTCGCCAATAGTAGAGCAATGTCTAAAAATGTTCTACTTTGTTTGGTTATGTGTGCTGTATATCCCAATAACATCATCAAGGGATCCTTTTCCAGTGTAATGCCCAACATTTGTTCCAATGCCTCGTGTATCTGCGTCCAATACTCATAAATAGCCGGACTTTCCCATGCCAGATGAATGAAACCTGCCCCATCTCTCAGACACCTGTCATTATCCGAGAGATGAAAGCGATATTTTTTGGCTGGAGTGTAATACACACGTTGCAAAAATTTGTAGTGTATGACTTTAAATATACAGCTAGAGGACACGTGTTCCGTAACACTACAACAATACTTCCATTGATCATCCGATATCTCTTGGTTCAAGTCTTCCGTCAAATGGATACAAGCTGAGCTATTTACACCTACCCTTCTTGCCCGTATTGTGCTGTATAATCCCGATACTAGGTGTTTCCCATCAGGGGAGCTAAGAATGAGATGCAAGGGATCAAAGGTTTCTGGCTCACATGGAAAGTCCGGAAGTAACGTCCGCATTCCCTGTCGTAATCGGACATATAAAATTATCTCCAATGGTGTGGGGTGAGTATCCTGGAATAACTGTTCCATTGTTCGAAACCTTCCCTCACAAAACAAATCGCCCCATGTATTGACCCGCAGCCGCTTACACATAAAGCGCAATCCCGTTTCCTATAAGAGGACCATTTTTGGGTGTTAAGTAAGCGGGAGCCGTGGTGAATATAAATAATGTATTCCCAGAAAGCGTGCTATACGCCTCCAAGCGTCTATCGTGCAAGGAACTGTTGTGAATGGCGTCTCCACAGCATTGAGAGGCCCATGGATGATGCCACTAAGGGGAATAGGTTGAGCCACCCAATCTTCAACGGCTATCTGGGGCATGAATGGCGTAGGCGCCATCCAATGATAAGTGTAGTGAGCTTGTGAGCTAAAATAGTAAATCTCAAAATCAGGGATATCAAAGCCACCTATATCATATGGCTGTGTAAGGACTGACCATTTTAGTTGAGGCTGTCTACCACCCCAAACCAATCTTATCAATTCAGCGCGTAACGTCTTAAAAAAAACACACATGGGTAATATGGAATATTGAGAAATAGATATAAAAATTAGGGGAGCACCACCATCTTCACAAGAGAAGCTCTACCTGCCATGAACAGCGGCAAAGATATCCACCGGGTGACCTGTCGCCAGTTTCGTTATTGCTATGCCATAATTCAATCTGAGTGTTTCCTCCCTATCTCTGGATATCTGTATACCCAAGTATCTAAGATCAGCTTCACACCATTCTAGAGGATAGTCTAAGGAGAATTTAGAAACAGCAGGCGTAAGCGGGAAAAACTGTGATTTTCCCTAATTAATGTTAACACCTGAAAGCTGTCCAAACGCCAAAAATTCCCTCAAGAGGGGGTTCATATTTTGCTCAGGTTCCCTAACATATAACGTGATGTCATCAGCGTAGAGTGAAATCAAAATGTATCGCTGATAACACTGAAATGCTCTATCAAGATGAATCTGACGTAATCTGGATGCTAATGGTTCAATCGTTATTGCAAAAAGTAATGGGGAGAGCAGGCAGCCCTCACGTGTACCCCTCGATATATCTATGGCCGAGGACATATGCCCATTGATCAATACCTTGGCAGATGGTCGACAATACAACAATTTGATCCAGGACACAAATATGGGCAGGAATCCCATTCGTTGTAACACTATGAACAAATAGCTCCACTCCACAGAATCGAATGCCTTAGAGGCATCTAAAAAAACAGCCGCAACCGGGAATTCTGTCGCCACCGTTTGTATCAAGGAAAACAAAGTGCATACATTGTGAGTAGTGGCCCTGCCCGGAACAAATCCCGATTGATCAGGGAGAACTATTTTATCCATGAGTAATGTTAATTGGGTAGCCAGAACCTTCGCCAATATTTTGGTGTCGCAGTTAATTAGCGACAAGGGTCTGTATGAATCAGGCTTCCTGGGAGGTGTATCTGGTTTTAACAAAGAGAGGATGACCACTTCCCGCATTGTAGGTGGTAGGACCCCAATTTCCAAGGATTCCTCAAAGATTTCTCGCAGGACTTGCACCATAATATCAACATAACACTTATAAAATTCGGCAGGCAGACCATCCAATCCCGGTACCTTCCCCTTCTTCAGTGACATAATGGCCTCCCGGATCTCATCAGTTTCTAATGGAGCACTCAGAACTGTCTATGGATATCATTCAGCCTACATAGTGCCACATCACCCAGGAAGTAATCTAGTTCTACTTCGTCTTTTATTGTGTAGAGTACAATGCTGGGTAGTGTGCCTTGCAGGTGTCTAAAATGCCCTCTGTATTGTGTCATAGAGTGCCCCCCTGTTTTTCTATCTCCAAGACAGTTTTGTTGAATCTCAGGCATCGGGTGATCTCCGCTAAAGCTCTCCCCGGGCGCTCCCCTTCTCCATACCTGCGCGCCACCCAGTGTCGCCCTCTAAATTTAACTTCCCAAGCAGCTTCTTCCTCATATGTAGATAGTTTGTCCCTGAACTCCCTCTGCACCACCCCGACTCCCCCTCTACCAATCTGTCTTCTAGGCACTTTATAGCCCGTTCCAGAGTCTGTAATGTACGTTAGATATCCCTCAGAACCCCAAAACTGAAAGAAATGCAGTATCCACGCATGGTGACTTTAAAAGTCTCCCATTTAATCTCTACACTGTCCACAGACCCCTTATTCCTTGTGAAGAAATCCTTTATTTCCTCCTCCAATTCTGTCCTGAATACTAAGTCAAGCAAGGCTTTCGGTTGCATCCTCCACGTAGGTCTCGGCCTATCATACCCAGGCATGTTGATTGTGATACTCACTGGGCAATGGTCGGAGTATGTACGCGGGAGATGTACAGCCTGCCTAAGACCCATGCCCAATCCTCTAGACAGTAAGCAATAATCTAGCCTTGCCCTCGTTCCAGTATGGGTGAAATTTGCGAATTCACGATCCACGAATTTACGCGAAATCGAATTTGCAATCTGCAAAATCCGTGAATTCGTGCTAATTTGCGGATTTGGGGTTTTCTGCGTGTTCGCGGGGCTTTTTACGTGTTCGCGGGCCAGCCGCACGGAGAGGTTACCCATGCGATCGTGTATGGGCGTGGCCATCTTGTTTGCGTGACGTGTTTCCGTTTCTGGGCGCTAGTTGCATGTTTGCATCGTATGCGGCGCGCGATTACGTGTTCACAGGCGTTTTCGCGTGCTCGCGGGGGGAAATATTGCGCGAACTTACCCACGCGGTCCTCAATTGGCGCAGCCATCTTGTTTTTCATTCATTGCTATGGTTTTGTGCATGCTTTCTAATCCTCCTTTCATCTGTGCAATCTTTTGTTTCTTTGGACTTTTTTTATCTTTTCTACTCTATATCTATCCCTCTTTTTTCTAGATCTATATTTTGTGTTTTTTTCAACTTTTCGTTACTTTTAAAGCTACTTTTTAAAACTTTTTTTTCTTTACTTTTTCCCTATTCTTTCCTTTTTTTTTTCTTTCTGCTGTACAGGACCATGGCAAAGGGAGCCGGAAAGGAGAAGGGGAAGGGTCCCGCAACCGGACCCGGCTCCCTTGCGGGCGGTTACGAGGGGAGGAAGTGATGGCCAGGGAGATATTCAGCGCGGAGGAGGTGGCCGCAGAGATCTTTTATGTGCAGCGCCACCTCCCCAAGACCGTGGCAGCAAGGGGCAGGCTCGCGTCAGGGTATGGCCTCCGGGAGCGTCGCCAGCTGTGGGGAAAGGTGTGCCGGTCCATGCGGAGGGAGTCAGGGGTCCGGCAAACCTACCATCAAGCGACGCACCGGTGGTCGGACCTCCTTGACCGCAAGCAGGACCTGCTCCACCTGCTCAGTGTGCAGATCCCTGGCCTTGGTGAGTAGCTATTCAATAACTACTTTGTTTTCTTCTGCTCTGTGTTATATTGCTAATATATGTTTTTCCCGAAGAGCAAGAATACTGCCAATTCAATTACATTGCAGGTAAATTAATGTTTAAATAGCTTCTGTGATTGCAGGTGCTTGCCTGCTCAGTGGCGTTGCTACAATGCTTACTTGTTTGCAACTTTGTTCTCATTTGGCCTGAATATGTATGAGTGTAGCACTTTACAGAACTGCGTAATGCTAGAGAGACTAGAGACTCAAGTCTAGTCCTTCCTTTGTACTCCTGCTGCCACTAAGAAGAAGAGATAGTGATGGATTGATAGGTTCAGGTTGAGTATATTATGACTTGTTATTATTAGTAGTAGTAGGAAATTTTTTAGTGCTCTGCGATCATGATGAAGGACTGTGTCTGTCACGTCGCGTGCTGCTGAGTGCTGGCAGTCGTAGTAGAACCTTTTTGTTGTTGGTTTAGTTAGTGATTTACATAACTTTCCAAGTAGACGGTCTGCGAATCCAGCAAAACTGTACTAGTATCCTTCTAGTTGGTCAGATCAGATAGGTCAATACATGGAGTGCAATTCTTGCTAATTTGTTTCCCTGAGATAATTTAGGATTGTGGTCAAAGAAATCAAATATTTCCAAAAAACAATCATCCTTGTTTGTGTTTATTTCATGATCATCAGCACCTCCCAGGGACAAGAGGACAGCACCACCCCAGACTCCGGCGGAACAGAGTGGGCAGGAGGAACGGTCCACTGCAGGCTCTTCTGCTGGCCCCAGTAAGTAGTTCTATTGTTAATGTAATTTTACTTCCCTAACTCTATTTTTTACAAAATAGTCTTTGATCTTCTTGTTGACTGTTTCTACATTCTTATCCTGCCTCTCTACCATCACTCTCTGTGCTACTACTATTTACTATTATTTATGAGTCGGTCTGTGTAGGTAGCTAAGCTTGCCTAGTCGGCAAGCGGTGTTAAACAAAACTCTGATCCAGCAATAGCTCTAGAGGCACTCAGTGCAGTCCTCTGGGTTGCCCTTGCTGTCTATTCCAGTCTTCTTAATGTTAGTGCTTTGACAATTTCCAAAATGTCAATGTCCACCAAGAATAAGCTAGTAGTTGTCTTTTTGATTTGATAGTAGCACATACCATACCGCTAGTGTTTCAGGGACTATTCTGCACAAGTATGGACAAGAGAAATAGGACATTGTTGATGATAGGTGCAGTTCGACTTTCCACATACCTCAGTCAGAAGTAACTGTGCGGGACTCGGGAGCCCTCACCTTGTTGGAACTTCAAGTCCTCCTGGTGGTGATGAGGAGTAGTTGGTTCTGTCTGTAATTATAAAAATGTTGCACGTTAAAGATCAAGCATTATCAGTTTTGCCAAAAAGAGTTGCATGTTATGGCTAAGCATATAAGTTAACACCCTCCCCAAAACCGTGACTTCTTTTCACTCCCAATATTTAAAAATTGTTTAACATTTTCTCTTCCATTACGAGATGAAGTAGGGGGGATGTCTGGCATCTAAAAATATGACATGTTTTTTCTAGGCGTCACAACATCGGATGCAGCACTTGCCACCACCTGAGCCGGGGCCAGCAGCGCGGAGGGGTCTACTCAAGCGGCGGCGCCACCAGGAGGAGCTGAGGGGGATGGTTCAGCAGCGGCTGACGGTGGTAAGTTATTATTATACTCCTTACCTATTGACATTTTAGAGTAGGCTCGCAAAGGAGTGTATGATGTACTGTACAGTGGAAAGTACACTACTACAAGTACATTGTACTGTTAAGAACAGTTACTGATTTAGAACTACATTTTCTTTTAGCCAATCACAGAGAAGACAGTCACCCTTGACTTAGCAATAGCATTAGCGGCGGTAGTTCTCGAGTAAGCAATGACCCACTCTATTTGACTTCAAATCAGCTGGGAAACTTTTATCGTGAAGCCAAGTCATATCAGTTGAACTTGAGTGATGTGATGAACGAAAAGGGAAAGAACTTAGGGTCAATGGAAGGACGAGCGAGTCGTAACATTTATGACTAAAGAATGATACGTGTTTTTGAATGCAGGCAGAGGTGGCTGATAGGAAGGAATCAGATGCATGGCTGCTTGAAGCAAGGATGGTTGGAGGAGAAAGAAAAAACTACTGCCTGTGTGGGTCAATCAGAAAATTCATGTGTGGTGTGCATTGCAATATATCATTTGGGTGAAACTCAAATGCAAGTCAAGACGGTGGTTTACCAAATAAAATTAAAAGGGTGTTATTTGGTTGTTGAGAAAACGTAAAGTTGTTACAGTTGAGACTTTAAGAAGAATGATAGACGTTTACTTTGGAAGCCTGGATGGTATCTTCTTCCTCATACATAGCAGAGGTGTATGTGGAGCAGACACTCAGTGCATGAAGAGTGTTACTTTGTTCGAACAGCATGTCCGTGCCAGAGTAGCAAAGCAGAGGAAATCCAAATACTACAAGTTGTGATTGTTCTGAAACTCTCCCTTGCCTAAAGTAACAGTACAGTAGTTTACTTTGCAAGCACAGTATATATTGTGTATGTATTGTATAGTTGACAATTATATCAAGTCAAGTCCATTCCTCTGGCAATTATGGTTACCACACTCAATCAATCAATCAATCAATCAATCAAGGACATTTGTATAGCGCGCTACTCACCCGGTAGGGTCTCAAGGCGCTGGGGGGAGGGGTCCGTTACTGCTCGAAGAGCCAGGTCTTGAGGAGCTTTCTGAAGGAGAGAGGATCCTGGGTCAGCCGAAGGTTGATGGGGAGGGCGTTCCATGTCTTGGCTGCCAGGTAGGAGAAGGACCTTCCTCCGGCTGTGGCTTTGTGGATGCGTGGTACGGCGGCGAGGGCGAGGCTGGTCGATCGTAGCTGGCGGGTGGGCGCGTAGAAGGTCAGGCGGTTGTTGAGGTACTTGGGGCCCAGGTCGTGGAGGGCCTGGTGTGCATGAGTGAGGAGCCTGAACGTGATCCTCTTGCTGACGGGGAGCCAGTGCAGGTCTCTCAGGTGGCCGGAGATGTGGCTGTGTCGGGGGATGTCCAGGACGAGTCATGCGGAGGCGTTCTGGATGCGCTGGAGTCTTTTCTGAAGTTTGGCTGTGGTTCCGGCGTAAAGGGCGTTTCCGTAGTCTAGTCTGTTGGTGACGAGTGCCTGGGTGACCATCTTCCTGGTTTCAGTTGGGATCCATCTGAAGATCTTACGGAGCATGCGCAGGGTGTTGAAACACAATGATGAGACGGCGTTGACTTGTCTGGTCATCGAGAGGGAGGAGTTCAGGATGAAGCCCAGGTTGCGTGCGTGGTCCGTTGGCTTGAGAGTGGTGCCCAGGGCAGAGGGCCACCAGGAATCGTCCCAGGCGGAGGGCGATGATCCCAGGATGAGGACTTCCGTCTTGTCTGAGTTTAGTTTCAGGCGGCTGTTCTTCATCCACTCGGCGACGTCTTTCATCCCTTCATGTAGGCTGGTTCTGGCGGTGGTGGGGTCGTTGGTGAGGGAGAGGATCAGCTGGGTGTCGTCGGCGTAGGAGATGATGTTGAGGTTGTGTTTGCGTGCGATGGCTGCGAGAGGGCTCATGTAGACGTTGAAGAGGGTTGGGCTGAGTGATGATCCTTGTGGTACGCCGCAGATGACTCTGGTGACCTCGGATCTGAACGGGGGAGGCGGACTCTCTGGGTTCTTCCGTCGAGGAACGAGATGATCCACTCCAGAGCCTTCTCTTGGATTCCAATGTTCTTGAGGCGCTGCACCAGGGTGCGGTGGCAGACAGTGTTGAATGCTGCAGAGAGGTCCAGGAAGATGAGGGCCACTGTTTCCCCATTGTCAAGCAGGGATCTGATGTCGTCAGTGGCTGCGATGAGGGCAGTCTCAGTGCTGTGGTTGGTTCAGAAACTGGACTGCGAGGGGTCTAGGGATTCGTTCGTCTCGAGGAAAGCGGCAAGCTGTCTGTTGACGGTCTTCTCGATGACTTTGGCAGGAAAAGGGAGGAGCGAGATGGGGCGGTAGTTCTTGAGGTCGGTGGGGTCCGCTGTTGGTTTCTTCAGGAGGGCGCTGAGCTCAGCATGCTTCCAGATCTCCGGGAAGGTGGCGTTGTTGAAGGAGGTGTTGATGATGTCCTGGAGTTGGGGTGCGATGATGGAGTCGGCCTTGTTGAAGACGTGGTGGGGGCAGGAGTCGGTTGGAGATCCGGAGTGGATGGTGTTCATCGTGCGGGTGGTGTCTTCGGCACAGAGGGTGGTGGTGGGGGGCATTGATTCGGTGGTTGGGTGTGTGGTAGGTGTGCCGAAACTGTTGTGTATATCGGCGATCTCGAAGAATGAGGCGAGTGAGACGCAGAGGTCTTGAGAGGGAGTGATGTCGTTGTTTCCGGCGCTGGGGTTGGAGAGCTCTTTGACGATGCTGAAGAGTTCCTTGCTGTTGTGGGCGTTGTTGTCCAGTCATTCTTTGAATGCTGTCTTCTTGGTGGTGCAGATCAGCTGGTGGTGTTTGCGGGTGGCGTGCTTGAGGGCAGTCATGTTGTCTGTGGTCTGGTCGTGGCGCCAGGCTTTCTCGAGGGTGCAGCAGTTCTTCTTGGAGTTCTTGAGTTCATCGGTGAACCAGGAGGCTTTCTTGCTGCCGGGTCTGCTGGGAGGCTTCTTCAGTGGTGCAAGGTCATCTGCGCAGTTGGTGAGCCACTGTGTGAGGTTGCTGGCTACTTCGTTGGGGTCTGTTGTGCTGGCAGGAGGGTTCTGGCGGAGGGAGTTGGTGAGCTGCTCGGCGGTGATCTTGCTCCAGCTCCTGCGAGGAATCTGTTGCGGGTGGTGGTGGGTCATGGTTCTTCTGAAGCTGAAATGCACGCAGCTGTGATCTGTCCAGTGTAGTCCGGTGGAGTGGCTGAAGTAGATGTGCTTGCTGGAGGAGGAGACGGGGTCAAGCGTGTGGCCGTCGTAGTGGGTGGGGGTGATCACCAGTTGCTTGAGTCCGAGGTTGGCGAGGTTGTCCAGCAGGGTGGTGGTGTTGCTGTCCTTGTTGTTCTCCAAGTGGAAGTTGGGGTCTCCTAGGAGGATGTAGTCAGCGGAGGGGAGGGCATGCAGGCTGATGAAGTCTGCGATGTCTTCGCTGAATTGTGTGCGTGGTCCCGGGGGTCTGTAGATGAGGGTGCCTCTGAGGGTGGTCTTGGGGTCAGCGTGTATCTGGAAGTGGAGGTGTTCTGCAGCGGTGAAGGTGTCGTCGGGGTTGGTCGTGATGCGGATGGTGTTCTTGTGTACAATGGCGATGCCTCCTCCAGTCTGGTTTACGCGGTCCTTCCGGGTGATCTTGTATCCGTCCGGGATGGCTGTGGCGATGTCCGGCGCTGAGGAGGCGTTCATCCAGGTTTCTGTGAGGAAGGCGACGTCTGGTGCTGTTGTGTCGAGTAGGTTCCAGAGTTCGACGGCGTGTCTGTGGACGGAGCGGGTGTTGAGTAGGATGCACTTGAGGTGGTTGCTGCTGGTGCTCGGCTTTTCGGGTGCGGTGCAGGTCCGGAGGCAGGTGAACTTGCAGGCTTGGCAGGTGAAGGGTCCGTGGGTGCGTTTCGGGGTGGCTCGGTAGCAGGCGGGATTCTGGCCGGTTTTGAGTGCGTTGAGGGTGGAGGCGTCATAGGTCCGTCGTGTGGGCTGGCGTCCTCGGGGGCCAGGGGTTGTGGTGCTGGGCCCGGGCCTGGCGCGGACGGGCGCAGACAGGCTTGCCTTTGGTGCATACGCGCGGGCTCCATATGAGGCCAAGTGGGAGGGCGGAGCAGCTGGGAGACGGGAGCGGGGGGCCAATCGGGTACAGAAAGAAGAAAGGGGGTGGGGCTGCAATGGAGCAGCGGCGGGAAGCGGGGAGCGGGGAGTGGGTGGGGGCACCAGAGGGAAAAGCGAGGCAAGCTAATTGAAAGCACAAGTGAATAAAAGGCAGTAGTTAATATACAAGAACAGAAAATAATTACAAAGGCAGAAGTTCAACACACAATAACAGGAACAAAGTTACAGTTAGCACGAAAATCGGGCCGAAAACGGAGCAGGAAGAGCGAGCAGCAGCAAGGGGCACCGCTGGCGAGCCGTGCGGCGTGGGGGGTGTCCTGAGGTCAGGTCACACTCACCTGTGCCACGTGGGCTTCATATGAGGCCAAGTGGGAGGGCGGAGCAGCTGGGAGGCAGGAGCGGGGGGCCAATCGGAGAGAAGAAAGGGGGCGGGGCCGCGATGGAGCAGCGACGGGGAGCGGGTGGGGGCACCAGAGGGAATAGCGAGGTACTCTAATTTAAAGCACAAGTGAATAAAAGGCAGAAGTTAAAATACAAGAACAGGAACAAATTACAAAGGCAGAAGTTCAACACACAATAACAGGAAAAAAGTTACAGTTAGCACGAAAATCGGGCCGAAAACCGAGCAGGGAGAGCGAGCAGCAGCTAGGGGCACCACTGGCGAGCCGTGCGGCGTGGGGGGTGTCCTGTGGTCAGGTCACACTCACCTGCGCCGCGAGGGCTCCATATGAGGCCAAGTGGGAGGGCAGAGCAGCTGGGAGGTGGGAGCGGGGGGGCCAATCGAGTACAGAAAGAAGAAAGGGGGCGGGGCCGCGATGGAGCAGCGGTGGGGAGCGGGTGGGGCACCAGAGGGAATAGCGAGGCATGCTAATTTAAAGCACAAGTGAATAAAAGGCAGAAGTTAAAATACAAGAACAGGAAAAAATTACAAAGGCAGAAGTTCAACACACAATAACAGGAAAAAAGTTACAGTTAGCACGAAAATCGGGCCGAAAACGGAGCAGGGAGAGCGAGCAGCAGTGAGGGGCATCGCTGGCGAGCCGTGCGGCGTGGGGGTTGTCCTGAGGTCAGGTCACTCACTCACTCCCTATGTTCATAATTTTCTTTCTGCTGTGTTGATCATGGGTGGACTATCGCTGTTGTTCACTCAATCTATCAGAATAAAGCACCTAAAGTCATGAATCACATAAGCAAAGAGATCATGTGATCGGCTGGAGACATGATCAGAAATGAATAATCTTCATTTTCCTTTTGTAGTACTGAAGGCCCAGGGGAGCAGTGCTAAATATAAATTACATTGAGCAGTAGCCCTTGATGTAACCGAGTATGGCCAGTGCCACCCCTATACAAAAGTAAGAGCTTCCCTATCCCCACCTGCATATACTGCTTAAAGTAATACATGCAAGTCTGCGACATCATGGCTTGTGTCTCTTTTTCTTGGGTGCAAGCTGACTTAGCTGGCATTATGCCGGCTACCACAAGTTCACGTACAAATAATTTCTTTCGCAAAAGTAGAGAAAAAAAGACGAATACTGGTGTACTCTCTGACTCTCTGACTATGTATTGAGTCCATAATGCTGCCTGGTAGTAGAATTTCTGAAACTCCCACTGTTACAGGCCTACAAAGACGGCGGAAAGATACATGCCAAAATGTTATACTGTGCTTGCAAATTGCTAGTGTTACTGTGAGACAACTTTCTGTTGAATTATTTTGTGTTATTGTTAAAGAGAATTTGGTTACATAATTTTTCTTTCTTTCTACATATACATGCTCCCAAAAAGCTCACCAGAGGGTATTTGGCTGTCCAGGCAAGGGCCCGGAAGATGGAGGCCATTCGGGTTGAATATTGCTGGCTGTGGGCTCGGGAAAACGAGGAGGGAACATCAACAACCTCCTCCAGCACTGTCCCCGTGTCCACCAGCCAGCAGCCTCCAACCCAGCGCTGTGCTCGGACAGCCCCCGCCGCCGCTCATCTGCAAGACCATCAGCAGCTAGCCCGCTCAGAGCCTGGAAGGCACGCGTGCCCTGCCTAACCTTACGAGTGGACTTCCTGGAGCGCAAGGTGGACGACCTAGAAAAAAAGCTCTGGGACCTCCGCATGGACCGCCTGCCAAAACACCGCCGGAAGTGACTGTGTCCCTTGCCCCTTTTTTAAAGACTGTTGGGGGGTGGGAATCGGGAATTGGGGATTTTTTATTTTTGGACTACTTGAAATGGACAATTGTTTGGGTTAGTTTATTTTTTTTAGGGGAAATACATCATTATTCATTTTACATACTTCAACATAGTGTACGCTTTGATCTTATTTTGTGGGGTGGTGGGCGGGAGTTATGGCATGTTTGGTTTTCCTCAAACTTACCAGCATGAATTATCTAAAACGTCCAAAAATGTTCAAAAGTGCCACTAACAGAGTTAGTGAATTCAATTGGCCTAATAGTACTTTACTTGTACTACTATCAGTCTCTCCTCTGCATCCTAGCCCATCTTTCTACCTCCCCAAAATGCTTATCTTACCTGTGATTCGTGTTTGAGAATAGAGCTAGGCACAGCCCTGGCTGCATGGCAAATGGCGATTACACCATCCCGGACCGAAATTCCGTTGTTTTGGTGTTAGTAGGAGTGGTACCACACTAGCAGTAGCAGCATATGAAAAACAAAGTAAAACAATGAGACATTGAGTGGCCTGAGAGGAGTATTAGAAGGAACAGTAGCCTAAGCAATGCTGAAGATAAGTATGGGGAAAAAAGAATTGCATGGATGATTATTGCTACAACAAGAACAGTGACACAGCAGCATAGCACAACAAGTCTTCTTGACATGTAGGAGGATGATGTTGACGATGGATCCAATCGATGGTGGGCATGAAATTCAGAATTTATTTTAAAATACTCATTGTTGTTTTTTTAAGCAGAATTACAATATCCTAGGATTCATCTAGCTGCCTTAAAATTGAGTTGAGGAGCTTGCTTGCACCTTATCCTCCCCAGCAAGTGTGTGGAATTATTGTTGTAATTTACTCACACCTCAATGAAAGCCACACAGCCCGGGGGAAGAGGGTTAGGGTTTGAAACTTGAATGGGAATGGGGTTTGTGGGTAAAGTTTTGTGGCGAGAAGAAAAAAAACCACAGCATGGACAAACAACAAATGAAGATAAACAAATCTTTGGATACAAAGCTATTCATAAATCTTTTAAGGGACATAAAGGAAGTGCATGCACTACTGCATGCATGAAGTTGTTTGCTAAATGGATAGGTTTCTGTAAAGTAAGTAGTACTTTCTACAATGTACTATGAAGAAACAACAATGTGACAGTACAGAGCTGCAGTAATTACGCAATTTCACTTGCCTATCTGCCCTCAGAGAGAAGAACCACTTAGTACATTAAATTAGTTTAAAAAATAGCAAAGAAAGAAGTATACAATGGCTGGAGGGATGATTTGAAGAAGAGAGCAAACAAATGCACAGTGTCACACTCACAGAAGTTCACAGCAATAACATTACTTAAAAGATAAGTCAAAATGAAGATGGATACTGTAACTGTATGTTGTTGTAGTTGTTCTGTTGAATTTGGGAAGTTGCATTAATCCAGCCATTCCCCTTTTGCGGTACTCCTCCATTCCATCTGACGCTCCGCCGATCAATGTTGGGGACCAGAAGACACCTTGTCCACTGCCTGCCTGGCGGATGCTGAATTGCGGGTCGCTAAGCCTGAGGTCATCCTTTTTGTCATTGAAGAGGGTAAAAGCCGGCCTGTAATTGTTGATGGAAAAACAGGAAGTGATATTAAAACACCACGGAGAAAAAATATAAGGTACGCCGTGCAGTGCAAAAATAACACTTCCAGTTTCAGAATCGACATACAAGCATCATTTCAAAAGTACGTACTCTGAGTCTCCTTTTCAAGGATAAATAAGTGTGGGTGAAATTTGCAGATCTTTCCCCTCAAGCTATGTGTAAAGTGTAAACAGCGATTTCAGAACCCTAACCCTAACCCTAACCCTAACCCTAACTCTAACCCTAGGCCCTAACCCCCCTTTTTCACCATGGATTTTGTCCAAACCACTTGCGCCCAATATTAGACCTTCCCAGCAATGCCCCCAGGCCCGCCAACCCACCCGCAAAACAGTAGAACCCCCCCAAACAGGCAAAAAGCAAAAATGCAAAATATCACACTTAGAATATTTTCGGCCTTCCTTCGATTCAGTCCAAACGCGATTGCAGATAGGCCATAACTCCCCTTTTCCACCATGGATTTCCTTAAAAGCAAATGCAATCAAAATTAGACTGTGCCAGCAGTGCTCCCAGACCCCAAAACCCACCCCCAAAAACCTAGAACCCCCTAAACAGCCCCCCAAAAACAGGCAAGTGAGCAAAAACGGAAAAACTTTTTTACCATGGATTTTGTCCAAACCATTTGATTGCGATATTAGACCTTCACAGCAATGTCTCATGACCCGCCAACCCACCCGCACAAAAGCAGAACCCCCCCCAAACAGGCAAAAAGCAAAAATGCAAAATTTCATACTTAGAAAAATGTAGGCCTAGTCACGAGATCACTCCATGCGCGCTCTGCAGCTAGGCCCTAACTCCCCTTTCCAACCATGGATTTTCTTCAAACCACTTGCAACCAAAATTAGCCATGCCCAGCATTGCTCAAAGACGCCCCAACCCCCCCAAACACCAGGAACCCCCCCAAACAGCCCCCCAAAAACACAAAAGTGAGCGAAAAGTCTGAAAAGTGAAAAACTTTTTCACCATGGATTTTGTCCAAACCACTTGATTCCGATATTAGACCTTCCCAGCAATGCCCCAAGAGCCGCTAACCCACCCGCAAAAAAGCAGGACCCCCCAAACAGACAAAAAGCAAAAATGCAAAATCTCATACTTAGAAACATTTAGGCCTAGTCAGCAGATCACTCCATGCGCGCTCTGCAGCTAGGCCCTAACTCCCCTTTCCAACCATGGATTTTCTTCAAACCACTTGCAACCAAAATTAGGCATGCCCAGCATTTCTCAAAGACCCCCCAAACCCCCCCAAACACCAGGAACCCCCCAAACAGCCCCCCGAAAACACGAAAGTGAGCGAAAAGTCTGAAAAGTAAAAAAGTTTTTCACCGTGGATTTTGTCCAAACCACTTGATTCCGATATTAGACCTTCCCAGCAATGCCCCAAGAGCCACCAACCCACCCACAAAAAAGCAGAACCCCCCCAAACAGGCAAAAAGCAAAAATGCTAAATCTCATACTTAGAAACATTTAGGCCAATCAACAGATCACTCCAAGCGTGCTCTGCAGCTAGCCCTAACTCCCCTTTCCAACCATGGATTTTCTTCAAACCACTTGCAACCAAAATTAGGCATTCCCAGCATTTCTCAAAGACCCCCCAAACACCAGGAACCCCCCCAAACAGCTCCCCGAAAACCCGAAAGTGAGCAAAAAGTCTGAAAAGTAAAAAAGTTTTTCACCATGGATTATGTCCAACCACTTGATTCCGATATTAGACCTTCCCAGCAATGCCCCAAGAGCCGCCAACCCACCCACAAAAAAGCAGAACCCCCCCAAACAGGCAAAAAGCAAAAATGCAAAATCTCATACTTAGAAACATTTAGGCCTAGTCACCAGATCACTCCTTCGCGCTCTGCAGCTAGGCCCTAACTTCCCTTTCCAACCATGGATTTTCTTCAAACCACTTGCAACCAAAATTAGGCATGCCCAGCATTTCTCAAAGACCCCCCAAACCCTCCCAAACACCAGGAACCCCCCAAACAGCCACCCGAAAACACGAAAGTGAGCGAAACGTCTGAAAAGTAAAAAACTTTTTCACCATGGACTTTGTCCAAACCACTTGATTCCGATATTAGACCTTCCCAGCAATGCCCCAAGAGCCTCCAACCCACCCAAAAAAAATCAGAACCCCCCCCAAACAGGCAAAAAGCAAAAATGGAAAATCTCATACTTAGAAACATTTAGGCCAATCACCAGATCACTCCAAGCGTGCTCTGCAGCTAGGCCCTAACTCCCCTTTCCAACCATGGATTTTCTTCAAACCACTTGCAACCAAAATTAGGCATGCCCAGCATTTCTCAAAGACCCCCCAAACCCCCCCAAACACCAGGAACCCCCCAAACAGCCCCCCGAAAACACGAAAGTGAGCGAAAAGTCTGAAAAGTAAAAAACTTTTTCACCATGGATTTTGTCCAAACCACTTGATTCCGATATTAGACCTTCCCAGCAATGCCCCAAGAGCCTCCAACCAACCCACAAAAAATCAGAACCCCCCAAACAGGCAAAAAGCAAAAATGCTAAATCTCATACTTAGAAACATTTAGGCCAATCACCAGATCACTCCAAACGTGCTCTGCAGCTAGGCCCTAACTCCCCTTTCCAACCATGGATTTTCTTCAAACCACTTGCAACCAAAATTAGGCATTCCCAGCATTTCTCAAAGACCCCCCAAACACCAGGAACCCCCCCAAACAGCTCCCCGAAAACACAAAAGTGAGCAAAAAGTCTGAAAAGTAAAAAAGTTTTTCACCATGGATTTTGTCCAAACCACTTGATTCCGATATTAGACCTTCCCAGCAATGCCCCAAGAGCCGCCAACCCACCCACAAAAAAGCAGAACCCCCCCAAACAGACAAAAAGCAAAAATGCTAAATCTCATACTTAGAAACATTTAGGCCTAGTCACCAGATCACTCCTTGCGCGCTCTGCAGCTAGGCCCTAACTCCCCTTTCCAACTATGGATTTTCTTCAAACCACTTCCAATCAAAATTAGGCATGCCCAGCATTGCTACAAGGCCCCCCACACCCCACACCGCAAACACTAGGAACACCCTCCAAACAGCCCCCCGAAAACACAAAAGTGAGTGAAAAGTCTGAAAAGTGAAAAACTTTTTCACCATGGATTTTGTCCAAACCACTTGATTCGATATTAGACCTTCCCAGCAATGCCCCAAGAGCCTCCAACCCACCCGCAAAAAAGCAGAACCCCCCCAAACAGGCAAAAAGCAAAAATGCTAAATCTCATACTTAGAAAAATGCAGGCCTAGTCACCAGATCACTCCATGCGCGCTCTGCAGCTAGGCCCTAACTTCCCTTTCCAACCATGGATTTTCTTCAAACCACTTGCAACCAAAATTAGGCATGCCCAGCATTGCTCAAAGACCTCCCAAGCCCCCCAAACAGCCCCCCGAAAACACAAAAGTGAGCGAAAAGTCTGACAAGTGAAAAACTTTTTCACCATGGATTTTGTCCAAACCACTTGATTCCGATATTAGACCTTCCCAGCAATGCCCCAAGAACCACCATCCCAACCAGCAAAAAAGCAGAACCCCCCCCCAAACAGGCAAAAAGCAAAAATGCGAAATCTCATACTTTGAAAAATTTAGGCCTAGTCACCAGATCACTCCATGCGCGCTCTGCAGCTAGGCCCTAACTTCTCTTTCCAACCATGGATTTTCTTCAAACCACTTGCAACCAAAATTAGGCATGCCCAGCATTGCTCCAAGACCTCCCAGCCCCCAAACACCAGGAACCCCCCAAACAGCCCCCCGAAAACACGAAAGTGAGCAAAAAGTCTGAAAAGTGAAAAACTTTTTTTACCATGCATTTTGTCCAAACCACTTGATTCCGATATTAGACCTTCCCAGCAATGCCCAAAAGAGCCAACAACCCACCCGCAAAAAGAAAGAACCCCCTCAAACAGGCAAAAAGCAAAAATGCAAAATCTCATACTTAGAAACATTTAGGCCAATCACCAGATCACTCCAAACGTGCTCTGCAGCTAGGCCCTAACTCCCCTTTCCAACCATGGATTTTCTTCTAACCACTTGCAACCAAAATTAGGCATTCCCAGCATTTCTCAAAGACCCCCCAAACACCAGGAACCCCCCCAAACAGCTCCCCGAAAACCCGAAAGTGAGCAAAAAGTCTGAAAAGTAAAAAAGTTTTTCACCATGGATTTTGTCCAAACCACTTGATTCCGATATTAGACCTTCCCAGCAATGCCCCAAGAGCCGCCAACCCACCCACAAAAAAGCAGAACCCCCCCAAACAGGCAAAAAGCAAAAATGCTAAATCTCATACTTAGAAACATTTAGGCCTAGTCACCAGATCACTCCTTGCGCGCTCTGCAGCTAGGCCCTAACTCCCCTTTCCAACTATGGATTTTCTTCAAACCACTTGCAATCAAAATTAGGCATGCCCAGCATTGCTTCAAGGCCCCCCACACCCCACACCGCAATCACCAGGAACACCCTCCAAACAGCCACCCGAAAACACAAAATTAGGCATGCCCAGCATTGGTCCAGACCCCCCACCAACCAAACAGCAGGAACCCCCCCTAAACAGCCCCCCGAAAACACGAAAGTGAGCGAAAAGTCTGAAAAGTGAAAAACTTTTTCACCATGGATTTTGTCCAGCCAACTTGATTCCGATATTAGACTGTCCCAGCAATGCCCCAAGAGCCGACAACCCACCCGCAAAAAAGCAGAACCCCCCCAAACAGGCAAAAAGCAAAAATGCAAAATCTCATATTTAGAAAAATGTAGGCCTAGTCACCAGATCACTCCATGCGCGCTCTGCAGCTAGGCCCTAACTCCCCTTTCCAACCATGGATTTTCTTCAAACCACTTGCAACCAAAATTAGGCATTCCCAGCATTTCTCAAAGACCCCCCAAACACCAGGAACCCCCCCAAACAGCTCCCCAAAAACACAAAAGTGAGCAAAAAGTCTGAAAAGTAAAAAGGTTTTTCACCATGGATTTTGTCCAAACCACTTGATTCCGATATTAGACCTTCCCAGCAATGCCCCAAGAGCCTCCAACCAACCCACAAAAAATCAGAACCCCCCAAACAGGCAAAAAGCAAAAAAGCAAAATCTCATACTTAGAAAAATTTAGGCCTAGTCACCAGATCACTCCTTGCGCGCTCTGCAGCTAGGCCCTAACTCCCCTTTCCAACTATGGATTTTCTTCAAACCACTTGCAATCAAAATTAGGCATGCCCAGCATTGCTCCAAGGCCCCCCACACCCCACACCGCAAACACCAGGTACACCCTCCAAACAGCCCCCCGAAAACACAAAAGTGAGTGAAAAGTCTGAAAAGTGAAAAACTTTTTCACCATGGATTTTGTCCAAACCACTTGATTCGATATTAGACCTTCCCAGCAATGCCCCAAGAGCCTCCAACCCACCCGCAAAAAAGCAGAACCCCCCACAAACAGGCAAAAAGCAAAAATGCTAAATCTCATACTTAGAAAAATGCAGGCCTAGTCACCAGATCACTCCATGCGCGCTCTGCAGCTAGGCCCTAACTTCCCTTTCCAACCATGGATTTTCTTCAAACCACTTGCAACCAAAATTAGGCATGCCCAGCATTGCTCAAAGACCTCCCAAGCCCCCCAAACAGCCCCCCGAAAACACAAAAGTGAGCGAAAAGTCTGACAAGTGAAAAACTTTTTCACCATGGATTTTGTCCAAACCACTTGATTCCGATATTAGACCTTCCCAGCAATGCCCCAAGAGCCACCAACCCACCAGCAAAAAAGCAGAACCCCCCCCCAAACAGGCAAAAAGCAAAAATGCGAAATCTCATACTTTGACAAATGTAGGCCTAGTCACCAGATCACTCCATGCGCGCTCTGCAGCTAGGCCCTAACTTCTCTTTCCAACCATGGATTTTCTTCAAACCACTTGCAACCAAAATTAGGCATGCCCAGCATTGCTCCAAGACCTCCCAGCCCCCAAACACCAGGAACCCCCCAAACAGCCCCCCGAAAACACAAAAGTGAGCAAAAAGTCTGAAAAGTGAAAAACTTTTTTTACCATGCATTTTGTCCAAACCACTTGATTCCGATATTAGACCTTCCCAGCAATGCCCAAAAGAGCCAACAACCCACCCGCAAAAAGAAAGAACCCCCTCAAACAGGCAAAAAGCAAAAATGCAAAATCTCATACTTAGAAACATTTAGGCCCAGTCACCAGATCACTCCTTGCGCGCTCTGCAGCTAGGCCCTAACTTCCCTTTCCAACCATGGATTTTCTTCAAACCACTTGCAACCAAAATTAGGCATGCCCAGCATTTCTCAAAGACCCCCCAAACCCCCCCAAACACCAGGAACCCCCAAACAGCCACCCGAAAACACGAAAGTGAGCGAAAAGTCTGAAAAGTAAAAAACTTTTTCACCATGGATTTTGTCCAAACCACTTGATTCCGATATTAGACCTTCCCAGCAATGCCCCAAGAGCCTCCAACCCACCCAAAAAAAATCAGAACCCCCCCCAAACAGGCAAAAAGCAAAAATGGAAAATCTCATACTTAGAAACATTTAGGCCAATCACCAGATCACTCCAAGCGTGCTCTGCAGCTAGGCCCTAACTCCCCTTTCCAACCATGGATTTTCTTCAAACCACTTGCAACCAAAATTAGGCATGCCCAGCATTTCTCAAAGACCCCCCAAACCCCCCCAAACACCAGGAACCCCCCAAACAGCCCCCCGAAAACACGAAAGTGAGCGAAAAGTCTGAAAAGTAAAAAAGAATTTCACCATGGATTTTGTCCAAACCACTTGATTCCGATATTAGACCTTCCCAGCAATGCCCCAAGAGCCTCCAACCAACCCACAAAAAATCAGAACCCCCCAAACAGGCAAAAAGCAAAAATGCAAAATCTCATACTTAGAAACATTTAGGCCAATCACCAGATCACTCCAAACGTGCTCTGCAGCTAGGCCCTAACTCCCCTTTCCAACCATGGATTTTCTTCAAACCACTTGCAACCAAAATTAGGCATTCCCAGCATTTCTCAAAGACCCCCCAAACACCAGGAACCCCCCCAAACAGCTCCCCGAAAACACAAAAGTGAGCAAAAAGTCTGAAAAGTAAAAAAGTTTTTCACCATGGATTTTGTCCAAACCACTTGATTCCGATATTAGACCTTCCCAGCAATGCCCCAAGAGCCGCCAACCCACCCACAAAAAAGCAGTACCCCCCCAAACAGGCAAAAAGCAAAAATGCTAAATCTCATACTTAGAAACATTTAGGCCTAGTCACCAGATCACTCCTTGCGCGCTCTGCAGCTAGGCCCTAACTCCCCTTTCCAACTATGGAATTTCTTCAAACCACTTGCAATAAAAATTAGGCATGCCCAGCATTGCTCCAAGGCCCCCCACACCCCACACCGCAAACACCAGGAACACCCTCCAAACAGCCCCCCGAAAACACAAAAGTGAGTGAAAAGTCTGAAAAGTGAAAAACTTTTTCACCATGGATTTTGTCCAAACCACTTGATTCCGATATTAGACCTTCCCAGCAATGCCCCAAGAGCCTCCAACCCACCCAAAAAAAATCAGAACCCCCCCCCCCCAAACAGGCAAAAAGCAAAAATGGAAAATCTCATACTTAGAAACATTTAGGCCAATCACCAGATCACTCCAAGCGTGCTCTGCAGCTAGGCCCTAACTCCCCTTTCCAACCATGGATTTTCTTCAAACCACTTGCAACCAAAATTAGGCATGCCCAGCATATCTCAAAGACCCCCCAAACCCCCCCAAACACCAGGAACCCCCCAAACAGCCCCCCGAAAACACGAAAGTGAGCGAAAAGTCTGAAAAGTAAAAAAGAATTTCACCATGCATTTTGTCCAAACCACTTGATTCCGATATTAGACCTTCCCAGCAATGCCCCAAGAGCCTCCAACCAACCCACAAAAAATCAGAACCCCCCAAACAGGCAAAAAGCAAAAATGCAAAATCTCATACTTAGAAACATTTAGGCCAATCACCAGATCACTCCAAACGTGCTCTGCAGCTAGGCCCTAACTCCCCTTTCCAACCATGGATTTTCTTCAAACCACTTGCAACCCAAATTAGGCATTCCCAGGATTTCTCAAAGACCCCCCAAACACCAGGAACCCCCCCAAACAGCTCCCCGAAAACACAAAAGTGAGCAAAAAGTCTGAAAAGTAAAAAAGTTTTTCACCATGGATTTTGTCCAAACCACTTGATTCCGATATTAGACCTTCCCAGCAATGCCCCAAGAGCCGCCAACCCACCCACAAAAAAGCAGAACCCCCCCAAACAGGCAAAAAGCAAAAATGCTAAATCTCATACTTAGAAACATTTAGGCCTAGTCACCAGATCACTCCTTGCGCGCTCTGCAGCTAGGCCCTAACTCCCCTTTCCAACTATGGAATTTCTTCAAACCACTTGCAATAAAAATTAGGCATGCCCAGCATTGCTCCAAGGCCCCCCACACCCCACACCGCAAACACCAGGAACACCCTCCAAACAGCCCCCCGAAAACACAAAAGTGAGTGAAAAGTCTGAAAAGTGAAAAACTTTTTCACCATGGATTTTGTCCAAACCACTTGATTCCGATATTAGACCTTCCCAGCAATGCCCCAAGAGCCTCCAACCCACCCAAAAAAAATCAGAACCCCCCCCCCCAAACAGGCAAAAAGCAAAAATGGAAAATCTCATACTTAGAAACATTTAGGCCAATCACCAGATCACTCCAAGCGTGCTCTGCAGCTAGGCCCTAACTCCCCTTTCCAACCATGGATTTTCTTCAAACCACTTGCAACCAAAATTAGGCATGCCCAGCATTTCTCAAAGACCCCCCAAACCCCCCCAAACACCAGGAACCCCCCAAACAGCCCCCCGAAAACACGAAAGTGAGCGAAAAGTCTGAAAAGTAAAAAACTTTTTCACCATGGATTTTGTCCAAACCACTTGATTCCGATATTAGACCTTCCCAGCAATGCCCCAAGAGCCTCCAACCAACCCACAAAAAATCAGAACCCCCCAAACAGGCAAAAAGCAAAAATGCAAAATCCCATACTTAGAAACATTTAGGCCAATCACCAGATCACTCCAAACGTGCTCTGCAGCTAGGCCCTAACTCCCCTTTCCAACCATGGATTTTCTTCAAACCACTTGCAAACAAAATTAGGCATTCCCAGCATTTCTCAAAGACCCCCCAAACACCAGGAACCCCCCCAAACAGCTCCCCTAAAACACAAAAGTGAGCAAAAAGTCTGAAAAGTAAAAAAGTTTTTCACCATGGATTTTGTCCAAACCACTTGATTCCGATATTATACCTTCCCAGCAATGCCCCAAGAGTCGCCAACCCACCCACAAAAAAGCAGAGCCCCCCTAACAGGCAAAAAGCAAAAATGCTAAATCTCATACTTAGAAAAATGCAGGCCTAGTCACCAGATCACTCCATGCGCGCTCTGCAGCTAGGCCCTAACTTCCCTTTCCAACCATGGATTTTCTTTAAACCACTTGCAACCAAAATTAGGCATGCCCAGCATTGCTCAAAGACCTCCCAAGCCCCCCAAAGAGCCCCCCGAAAACACAAAAGTGAGCGAAAAGTCTGACAAGTGAAAAACTTTTTCACCATGGATTTTTTCCAAACCACTTCATTCCCATATTAGACCTTCCCAGCAATGCCCCAAGAGCCACCAACCCACCAGCAAAAAAGCAGAACCCCCCCCCCCCCAAACAGGCAAAAAGCAAAAATGCGAAATCTCATACTTTGAAAAATTTAGGCCTAGTCACCAGATCACTCCATGCGCGCTCTGCAGCTAGGCCATAACTTCTCTTTCCAACCATGGATTTTCTTCAAACCACTTGCAACCAAAATTAGGCATGCCCAGCATTTCTCAAAGACCCCCCAAACCCCCCCAAACACCAGGAACCCCCCAAACAGCCACCCGAAAACACGAAAATGAGTGAAAAGTCTGAAAAGTAAAAAACTTTTTCACCATGGATTTTGTCCAAACAACTTGATTCCGATATTAGACCTTCCCAGCAATGCCCCAAGAGCCTCCAACCCACCCAAAAAAAATCAGAACCCCCCCCCAAACAGGCAAAAAGCAAAAATGGAAAATCTCATACTTAGAAACATTTAGGCCAATCACCAGATCACTCCAAGCGTGCTCTGCAGCTAGGCCCTAACTCCCCTTTCCAACCATGGATTTTCTTCAAACCACTTGCAACCAAAATTAGGCATGCCCAGCATTTCTCAAAGACCCCCCAAACCCCCCCAAACACCAGGAACCCCCCAAACAGCCCCCCGAAAACACGAAAGTGAGCGAAAAGTCTGAAAAGTAAAAAAGAATTTCACCATGGATTTTGTCCAAACCACTTGATTCCGATATTAGACCTTCCCAGCAATGCCCCAAGAGCCTCCAACCAACCCACAAAAAATCAGAACCCCCCAAACAGGCAAAAAGCAAAAATGCAAAATCTCATACTTAGAAACATTTAGGCCAATCACCAGATCACTCCAAACGTGCTCTGCAGCTAGGCCCTAACTCCCCTTTCCAACCATGGATTTTCTTCAAACCACTTGCAACCAAAATTAGGCATTCCCAGCATTTCTCAAAGACCCCCCAAACACCAGGAACCCCCCCAAACAGCTCCCCGAAAACACAAAAGTGAGCAAAAAGTCTGAAAAGTAAAAAAGTTTTTCACCATGGATTTTGTCCAAACCACTTGATTCCGATATTAGACCTTCCCAGCAATGCCCCAAGAGCCGCCAACCCACCCACAAAAAAGCAGAACCCCCCCAAACAGGCAAAAAGCAAAAATGCTAAATCTCATACTTAGAAACATTTAGGCCTAGTCACCAGATCACTCCTTGCGCGCTCTGCAGCTAGGCCCTAACTCCCCTTTCCAACTATGGAATTTCTTCAAACCACTTGCAATCAAAATTAGGCATGCCCAGCATTGCTTCAAGGCCCCCCACACCCCACACCGCAAACACCAGGAACACCCTCCAAACAGCCCCCCGAAAACACAAAAGTGAGTGAAAAGTCTGAAAAGTGAAAAACTTTTTCACCATGGATTTTGTCCAAACCACTTGATTCCGATATTAGACCTTCCCAGCAATGCCCCAAGAGCCTCCAACCTACCCGCAAATAAGCAGAACCCCCCCCAAACAGGCAAAAAGCAAAAATGCTAAATCTCATACTTAGAAAAATGCAGGCCTAGCCACCAGATCACTCCATGCGCGCTCTGCAGCTAGGCCCTAACTTACCTTTCCAACCATGGATTTTCTTCAAACCAATTCCAACCAAAATTAGGCATGCCCAGCATTGCTCAAAGACCTCCCAAGCCCCCCAAACCGCCCCCCGAAAACATAAAAGTGAGCGAAAAGTCTGACAAGTGAAAAACTTTTTCACCATGGATTTTGTCCAAACCACTTGATTCCGATATTAGACCTTCCCAGCAATGCCCCAAGAGCCACCAACCCACCAGCAAAAAAGCAAACCCCCCCCCAAACAGGCAAAAAGCAAAAATGCGAAATCTCATACTTTGAAAAATTTAGGCCTAGTCACCAGATCACTCCATGCGCGCTCTGCAGCTAGGCCCTAACTTCTCTTTCCAACCATGGATTTTCTTCAAACCACTTGCAACCAAAATTAGGCATGCCCAGCATTGCTCCAAGACCTCCCAGCCCCCAAACACCAGGAACCCCCCAAACAGCCCCCCGAAAACACGAAAGTGAGCAAAAAGTCTGAAAAGTGAAAAACTTTTTTTACCATGCATTTTGTCCAAACCACTTGATTCCGATATTAGACCTTCCCAGCAATGCCCAAAAGAGCCAACAACCCACCCGCAAAAAGAAAGAACCCCCTCAAACAGGCAAAAAGCAAAAATGCAAAATCTCATACTTAGAAACATTTAGGCCTAGTCACCAGATCACTCCTTGCGCGCTCTGCAGCTAGGCCCTAACTTCCCTTTCCAACCATGGATTTTCTTCAAACCACTTGCAACCAAAATTAGGCATGCCCAGCATTTCTCAAAGACCCCCCAAACCCCCCCAAACACCAGGAACCCCCCAAACAGCCACCCGAAAACACGAAAGTGAGCGAAAAGTCTGAAAAGTAAAAATCTTTTTCACCATGGATTTTGTCCAAACCACTTGATTCCGATATTAGACCTTCCCAGCAATGCCCCAAGAGCCTCCAACCCACCCAAAAAAAATCAGAACCCCCCCCCCAACAGGCAAAAAGCAAAAATGGAAAATCTCATACTTAGAAACATTTAGGCCAATCACCAGATCACTCCAAGCGTGCTCTGCAGCTAGGCCCTAACTCCCCTTTCCAACCATGGATTTTCTTCAAACCACTTGCAACCAAAATTAGGCATGCCCAGCATTTCTCAAAGACCCCCCAAACCCCCCCAAACACCAGGAACCCCCCCAAACAGCCCCCCGAAAACACGAAAGTGAGCGAAAAGTCTGAAAAGTAAAAAACTTTTTCACCATGGATTTTGTCCAAACCACTTGATTCCGATATTAGACCTTCCCAGCAATGCCCCAAGAGCCTCCAACCAACCCACAAAAAATCAGAACCCCCCAAACAGGCAAAAAGCAAAAATGCAAAATCTCATACTTAGAAACATTTAGGCCAATCACCAGATCACTCCAAACGTGCTCTGCAGCTAGGCCCTAACTCCCCTTTCCAACCATGGATTTTCTTCAAACCACTTGCAACCAAAATTAGGCATTCCCAGCACTTCTCAAAGACCCCCCAAACACCAGGAACCACCCCAAACAGCTCCCCGAAAACACAAAAGTGAGTGCTCCAAGGCCCCCCACACCCCACACCGCAAACACCAGGAACACCCTCCAAACAGCCCCCCGAAAACACAAAAGTGAGTGAAAAGTCTGAAAAGTGAAAAACTTTTTCACCATGGATTTTGTCCAAACCACTTGATTCGATATTAGACCTTCCCAGCAATGCCCCAAGAACCTCCAACCCACCCGCAAAAAAGCAGAACCCCCCCAAACAGGCAGAAAGCAAAAATGCTAAATCTCATACTTAGAAAAATGCAGGCCTAGTCACCAGATCACTCCATGCGCGCTCTGTAGCTAGGCCCTAACTTCCCTTTCCAACCATGGATTTTCTTCAAACCACTTGCAACCAAAATTAGGCATGCCCAGCATTGCTCAAAGACCTCCCAAGCCCCCCAAACAGCCCCCCGAAAACACAAAAGTGAGCGAAAAGTCTGACAAGTGAAAAACTTTTTCACCATGGATTTTGTCCAAACCACTTGATTCCGATATTAGACCGTCCCAGCAATGCCCCAAGAGCCACCAACCCACCAGCAAAAAAGCAGAACCCCCCCCCACAAACAGGCAAAAAGCAAAAATGCGAAATCTCATACTTTGAAAAATTTAGGCCTAGTCACCAGATCACTCCATGCGCGCTCTGCAGCTAGGCCCTAACTTCTCTTTCCAACCATGGATTTTCTTCAAACCACTTGCAACCAAAATTAGGCATGCCCAGCATTGCTCCAAGACCTCCCAGCCCCCAAACACCAGGAACCCCCCAAACAGCCCCCCGAAAACACGAAAGTGAGCAAAAAGTCTGAAAAGTGAAAAACTTTTTTTGCCATGCATTTTGTCCAAACCACTTGATTCCGATATTAGACCTTCCCGAGCAATGCCCTTAAAAGAGCCAACAACCCACCCGCAAAAAGAAAGAACCCCCTCAAACAGGCAAAAATGCTAAATCTCATACTTAGAAAAATGTAGGCCTAGTCACCAGATCACTCCATGGGCGCTCTGCAGCTAGGCCCTAACTCCCGTTTCCAACCATGGATTTTCTTCAAACCACTTGCAACCAAAATTAGGCATGCCCAGCATTGCTCCAAGACCCCCACCCTCCCAAACACCAGGAACCCCCAAACAGCCCCCCGAAAACTCAAAAGTGAGCGAAACGTCTGAAAAGTGAAAAACTTTTTTTACCATGCATTTTGTCCAAACCACTCGATTCCGATATTAGACCTTCCCAGCAATGCCCAAAAGAGCCAACAACCCACCCGCAAAAAGAAAGAACCCCCCCAAACAGGCAAAAAGCAAAAATGCAAAATCCCATACTTAGAAAAATTTAGGCCTAGTCACCAGTTCACTCCATGCGCGCTCTGCAGCTAGGCCCTAACTCCCCTTTCCAACCATGGATTTTCTTCAAACCACTTGCAACCAAAATTAGGCATGCCCAGCATTGCTCAAAGACCCCCCCAAACCCACCAAACACCAGGAACCCCTCCAAACAGCCCCCCGAAAACAAGAAAGTGAGCGAAAAGTCTGAAAAGTGAAAAACTTTTTCACCATGGATTTTGTCCAAACCACTTGATTCCGATATTAGACCGTCCCAGCAATGCCCCAAGAGCCGACAACCCACCCGCAAAAAAGTAGAACCCCCCCAAACAGGCAAAAAGCAAAAATGCAAAATGTCATATTTAGAAAAATGTAGGCCTAGTCACCAGATCACTCCATGCGCGCTCTTCAGCTAGGCTCTAACTCCCCTTTCCAACCATGAATTTTCTTCAAACCAATTGCAATAAAAATTAGGCATGCCCAGCATTGCTCAAAGACACCCCAATCCCCCAAACACCAGGAACCCCCAAAAAGGCCCCCCGAAAACACGAAAGTGAGCAAAAAGTCTGAAAAGTGAAAAACGTTTTCACCATGGATTTTGTCCAAACCACTTGATTCCGATATTAGACCTTCCCAGCAATGCCCCAAGAGCCGCCAACCCACCCACAAAAAATCAGAACCCCCCCCAAACAGGCAAAAGGCAAAAATGCAAAATCTCATACTTAGAAACATTTAGGCCTAGTCACCAGATCACTCCATGCGCGCTCTGCAGCTAGGCCCTAACTCCCCTTTCCATCCATGGATTTTCTTCAAATCACTTGCAACCAAAATTAGCCATGCCCCGCATTTCTCAAAGACCCCTCAAACACCAGGAACCACCCAAAACAGCCCCCCGAAAACACGAAAGTGAGCGAAAAGTCTGAAATGTAAAAAAGTTTTTCACCATGGATTTTGTCCAAACCACTTGATTCATATATTAGACCTTCCCAGCAATGCCCCAAGAGCCGCCAACCCACCCACAAAAAAGCAGAACCCCCCCAAACAGGCAAAAAGCAAAAATGCAAAATCCCATACTTAGAAACATTTAGGCCTAGTCACCAGATCACTCATTGCGCGCTCTGCAGCTAGACCCTAACTCCCCTTTCCAACCATGGATTTTCTTCAAACCACTTGCAACCAAAATTAGGCATGCCCCGCATTGCTCCAAGGCCCTCCACACCCCACACCCCAAACACCAGGAACCCCCTCCAAACAGACCCCCGAAAACACAAAAGTGAGTGAAAAGTCTGAAAAGTGAAAAACTTTTTCACCATGGATTTTGTCCAAACCACTTGATTCCGATATAAGACCTTCCCTGCAATGCCCAAAGAGCCGCCAACCCACCCGCAAAAATGCAGAACCCCCCAAACCGGCAAAAAGCAAAAATTCAAAATCTCATACTTAGAAAAATGTAGGCCTAGTCACCAGATCACTCCATGCGAGCTCTGCAGCTAGGCCTAACTACCCTTTCCAACCATGGATTTTCTTCAAACCACATGCAACCAAAATTAGGCATGCCCAGCATTGGTCCAAGACCCCCCACCCCCCAAACACCAGGAACCCCCGCAAACAGACCCCCGAAAACATGATAGTGAGCGAAAAGTCTGAAAAGTGAAAAACTTTTTCACCATGGATTTTGTCCAAACCACTTGATTCCGATATTAGACCGTCCCAGCAATGCCTCAAGAGCCGACAACCCACCCTCAAAAAAGCAGACCCCCCTTAAACAGGCAAAAAGCAAAAATGCTAAATCTCATACTGGGAAAAATTTAGGCCTAGTCACCAGATCACTCCTTTCGCGCGCTGCAGCTAGGCCTAACTCCCAATTTCAACCATGGATTTTCTTCAAACCACTTGCAACCAAAATTAGGGATGCCCAGCATTGGTCCAAGACCCCCCACCCCCCAAACACCAGGAACCCCCCCAAACAGCCCTCCGAAAACATGATAGTGAGCGAAAAGTGTGAAAAGTGAAAAACTTTTTCACCATGGATTTTGTCCAAACCACTTGATTCCGATATTAGACCTTCCCAGCAAAGCCCCAAGAGCCGCCAACCCACCCGCAAAACAGCAGGACCCCCCAAACAGACAAAAAAGCAAAGATGCAAAATCTCATACTTAGATAAATGTAGGCCTAGTCACCAGATCACTCCATGCGCGCTCTGCAGCTAGGCCCTAACTCCCCTTTCCATCCATGGATTTTCTTCAAACCACTTGCAACCAAAATTAGCCATGCCCCGCATTTCTCAAAGACTCCACAAACACCAGGAACCACCCAAAACAGCCCCCCGAAAACACGAAAGTGAGCGAAAAGTCTGAAAAGTAAAAAAGTTTTTCACCATGGATTTTGTCCAAACCACTTGATTCATATATTAGACCTTCCCAGCAATGCCCCAAGAGCCGCCAACCCACCCACAAAAAAGCAGAACCCCCCCAAACAGGCAAAAAGCAAAAATGCAAAATCTCACACTTAGAAACATTTAGGCCTAGTCACCAGATCACTCCTTGCGCGCTCTGCAGCTAGACCCTAACTCCCCTTTCCAACCATGGATTTTCTTCAAACCACTTGCAACCAAAATTAGGCATGCCCCGCATTGCTCCAAGGCCCTCCACACCCCACACCCCAAACACCAGGAACCCCCTCCAAACAGACCCCCGAAAACACAAAAGTGAGTGAAAAGTCTGAAAAGTGAAAAACTTTTTCACCATGGATTTTGTCCAAACCACTTGATTCCGATATTAGACCTTCCCAGCAATGCCCCAAGAGCCGCCAACCCACCCACAAAAAATCAGAACCCCCCCAAACAGGCAAAAGGCAAAAATGCAAAATCTCATACTTAGAAACATTTAGGCCTAGTCACCAGATCACTCCATGCGCGCTCTGCAGCTAGGCCCTAACTCCCCTTTCCATCCATGGATTTTCTTCAAATCACTTGCAACCAAAATTAGCCATGCCCCGCATTTCTCAAAGACCCCTCAAACACCAGGAACCACCCAAAACAGCCCCCCGAAAACACGAAAGTGAGCGAAAAGTCTGAAAAGTAAAAAAGTTTTTCACCATGGATTTTGTCCAAACCACTTGATTCATATATTAGACCTTCCCAGCAATGCCCCAAAAGCCGCCAACCCACCCACAAAAAAGCAGAACCCCCCCAAACAGGCAAAAAGCAAAAATGCAAAATCTCATACTTAGAAACATTTAGGCCTAGTCACCAGATCACTCCTTGCGCGCTCTGCAGCTAGACCCTAACTCCCCTTTCCAACCATGGATTTTCTTCAAACCACTTGCAACCAAAATTAGGCATGCCCCGCATTGCTCCAAGGCCCTCCACACCCCACACCCCAAACACCAGGAACCCCCTCCAAACAGACCCCCGAAAACACAAAAGTGAGTGAAAAGTCTGAAAAGTGAAAAACTTTTTCACAATGGATTTTGTCCAAACCACTTGATTCCGATATTAGACCTTCCCAGCAATGCCCCAAGAGCCGCCAACCCACCCACAAAAAATCAGAACCCCCCCAAACAGGCAAAAAGCAAAAATGCAAAATCTCATACTTAGAAACATTTAGGCCTAGTCACCAGATCACTCCATGCGCGCTCTGCAGCTAGGCCCTAACTCCCCTTTCCAACCATGGATTTTCTTCAAACCACTTGCAACCAAAATTAGGCATGCCCAGCATTTCTGAAAGACCCCCCAAACACCAGGAACCCCCCAAAACAGCCCCCCGAAAACACGAAAGTGAGCGAAAAGTCTGAAAAGTAAAAAAGTTTTTCACCATGGATTTTGTCCAAACCACTTGATTCCGATATTAGACCTTCCCAGCAATGCCCCGAGAGCCGCCAACCCACCCACAAAAAAGAAGAACCCCCCCAAACAGGCAAAAAAGCAAAATTGCAAAATCTCATACTTAGAAACATTTAGGCCTAGTCACCAGATCACTCCTTGCGCGCTCTGCAGCTAGGCCCTAACTCCCCTTTCCAACCATGGATTTTCTTCAAACCTCTTGCAACCAAAATTAGGCATGCCCAGCATTGCTCAAAGACCCCCCCAAACCCACCAAACACCAGGAACCCCTCCAAACAGCCCCCGAAAACAAGAAAGTGAGCGAAAAGTCTGAAAAGTGAAAAACTTTTTCACCATGGATTTTGTCCAAACCACTTGATTCCGATATAAGACCTTCCCAGCAATGCCCCAAGAGCCGCCAACCCACCCGCAAAAAAGCAGAACCCCCCAAACAGGCAAAAAGCAAAAATGCTAAATCTCATACTTAGAAAAATGTAGGCCTAGTCACCAGATCACTCCATGCGCGCTCTGCAGCTAGGCCCTAACTCCCCTTTCCAACCATGGATTTTCTTCAAACCACTTGCAACCAAAATTAGGCATGCCCAGCATTGGTCCAGACCCCCCACCCCCCAAACAGCAGGAACCCCCCCTAAACAGCCCCCCGAAAACACGAAAGTGAGCGAAAAGTCTGAAAAGTGAAAAACTTTTTCACCATGGATTTTGTCCAGACCACTTGATTCCGATATTAGACCGTCCCAGCAATGCCCCAAGAGCCGACAACCCACCCGCAAAAAAGCAGAACCCCCCCAAACAGGCAAAAAGCACAAATGCAAAATCTCATATTTAGAAAAATGTAGGCCTAGTCACCAGATCACTCCATGCGCGCTTTTCAGCTAGGCTCTAACTCCCCTTTCCAACCATGGATTTTCTTCAAACCACTTGCAATCAAAATTAGGCATGCCCAGCATTGCTCAAAGACGCCCCAATCCCCCAAACACCAGGAACCCCCAAAAAGGCCCCCTGAAAACACGAAAGTGAGCAAAAAGTCTGAAAAGTGAAAAACTTTTTCACCATGGATTTTGTCCAAACCACTTGATTCCGAAATTAGACCTTCCCAGCGATGCCCCAAGAGCCTCCAACCCACCCGCAAATAAGCAGAGCCCCCCCAAACAGGCAAAAAGCAAAAATGCTAAATCTCATACTTAGAAAAATGCAGGCCTAGCCACCAGATCACTCCATGCGCGCTCTGCAGCTAGGCCCTAACTTACCTTTCTAACCATGGATTTTCTTCAAACCAATTGCAACCAAAATTAGGCATGCCCAGCATTGCTCAAAGACCTCCCAAGCCCCCCAAACCGCCCCCCGAAAACACAAAAGTGAGCGAAAAGTTTGACAAGTGAAAAACTTTTTCACCATGGATTTTGTCCAAACCACTTGATTCCGATATTAGACCTTCCCAGCAATGCCCCAAGAGCCACCAACCCACCAGCAAAAAAGCAAACCCCCCCCCCAAACAGGCAAAAAGCAAAAATGGGAAATCTCATACTTTGAAAAATTTAGGCCTAGTCACCAGATCACTCCATGCGCGCTCTGCAGCTAGGCCCTAACTTCTCTTTCCAACCATGGATTTTCTTCAAACCACTTGCAACCAAAATTAGGCATGCCCAGCATTGCTCCAAGACCTCCCAGCCCCCAAACACCAGGAACCCCCCAAACAGCCCCCCGAAAACACGAAAGTGAGCAAAAAGTCTGAAAAGTGAAAAACTTTTTTTACCATGCATTTTGTCCAAACCACTTGATTACGATATTAGACCTTCCCAGCAATGCCCAAAAGAGCCAACAACCCACCCACAAAAAGAAAGAACCCCCTCAAACAGGCAAAAAGCAAAAATGCAAAATCTCATACTTAGAAACATTTAGGCCTAGTCACCAGATCACTCCTTGCGCGCTCTGCAGCTAGGCCCTAACTTCCCTTTCCAACCATGGATTTTCTTCAAACCACTTGCAACCAAAATTAGGCATGCCCAGCATTTCTCAAAGACCCCCCAAACCCCCCCAAACACCAGGAACCCCCAAAACAGCCACCCGAAAACACGAAAGTGAGCGAAAAGTCTGAAAAGTAAAAATCTTTTTCACCATGGATTTTGTCCAAACCACTTGATTCCGATATTAGACCTTCCCAGCAATGCCCCAAGAGCCTCCAACCCACCCAAAAAAAATCAGAACCCCCCCCAACAGGCAAAAAGCAAAAATGGAAAATCTCATACTTAGAAACATTTAGGCCAATCACCAGATCACTCCAAGCGTGCTCTGCAGCTAGGCCCTAACTCCCCTTTCCAACCATGGATTTTCTTCAAACCACTTGCAACCAAAATTAGGCATGCCCAGCATTTCTCAAAGACCCCTCAAACACCCCCAAACACCAGGAACCCCCCAAACAGCCCCCCGAAAACACGAAAGTGAGCGAAAAGTCTGAAAAGTGAAAAACTTTTTCACCATGGATTTTGTCCAAACCACTTGATTCCGATATTAGACCTTCCCAGCAATGCCCCAAGAGCCTCCAACCAACCCACAAAAAATCAGAACCCCCCAAACAGGCAAAAAGCAAAAATGCAAAATCTCATACTTAGAAACATTTAGGCCAATCACCAGATCACTCCAAACGTGCTCTGCAGCTAGGCCCTAACTCCCCTTTCCAACCAAGGATTTTCTTCAAACCACTTGCAACCAAAATTAGGCATTCCCAGCACTTCTCAAAGACCCCCCAAACACCAGGAACCACCCCAAACAGCTCCCCGAAAACACAAAAGTGAGTGCTCCAAGGCCCCCCACACCGCAAACACCAGGAACACCCTCCAAACAGCCCCCCGAAAACACAAAAGTGAGTGAAAAGTCTGAAAAGTGAAAAACTTTTTCACCATGGATTTTGTCCAAACCACTTGATTCGATATTAGACCTTCCCAGCAATGCCCCAAGAACCTCCAACCCACCCGCAAAAAAGCAGAACCCCCCCAAACAGGCAGAAAGCAAAAATGCTAAATCTCATACTTAGAAAAATGCAGGCCTAGTCACCAGATCACTCCATGCGCGCTCTGTAGCTAGGCCCTAACTTCCCTTTCCAACCATGGATTTTCTTCAAACCACTTGCAACCAAAATTAGGCATGCCCAGCATTGCTCAAAGACCTCCCAAGCCCCCCAAACAGCCCCCCGAAAACACAAAAGTGAGCGAAAAGTCTGACAAGTGAAAAACTTTTTCACCATGGATTTTGTCCAAACCACTTGATTCCGATATTAGACCGTCCCAGCAATGCCCCAAGAGCCACCAACCCACCAGCAAAAAAGCAGAACCCCCCCCACAAACAGGCAAAATGCAAAAATGCGAAATCTCATACTTTGAAAAATTTAGGCCTAGTCACCAGATCACTCCATGCGCGCTCTGCAGCTAGGCCCTAACTTCTCTTTCCAACCATGGATTTTCTTCAAACCACTTGCAACCAAAATTAGGCATGCCCAGCATTGCTCCAAGACCTCCCAGCCCCCAAACACCAGGAACCCCCCAAACAGCCCCCCGAAAACACGAAAGTGAGCAAAAAGTCTGAAAAGTGAAAAACTTTTTTTGCCATGCATTTTGTCCAAACCACTTGATTCCGATATTAGACCTTCCCGAGCAATGCCCTTAAAAGAGCCAACAACCCACCCGCAAAAAGAAAGAACCCCCTCAAACAGGCAAAAATGCTAAATCTCATACTTAGAAAAATGTAGGCCTAGTCACCAGATCACTCCATGGGCGCTCTGCAGCTAGGCCCTAACTCCCGTTTCCAACCATGGATTTTCTTCAAACCACTTGCAACCAAAATTAGGCATGCCCAGCATTGCTCCAAGACCCCCACCCTCCCAAACACCAGGAACCCCCAAACAGCCCCCCGAAAACTCAAAAGTGAGCGAAACGTCTGAAAAGTGAAAAACTTTTTTTACCATGCATTTTGTCCAAACCACTCGATTCCGATATTAGACCTTCCCAGCAATGCCCAAAAGAGCCAACAACCCACCCGCAAAAAGAAAGAACCCCCCCAAACAGGCAAAAAGCAAAAATGCAAAATCCCATACTTAGAAAAATTTAGGCTTAGTCACCAGTTCACTCCATGCGCGCTCTGCAGCTAGGCCCTAACTCCCCTTTCCAACCATGGATTTTCTTCAAACCACTTGCAACCAAAATTAGGCATGCCCAGCATTGCTCCAAGACCTCCCAACCCACCAAACACCAGGAACCCCTCCAAACAGCCCCCCGAAAACAAGAAAGTGAGCGAAAAGTCTGAAAAGTGAAAAACTTTTTCACCATGGATTTTGTCCAAACCACTTGATTCCGATATTAGACCGTCCCAGCAATGCCCCAAGAGCCGACAACCCACCCGCAAAAAAGCAGAACCCCCCCAAACAGGCAAAAAGCAAAAATGCAAAATGTCATATTTAGAAAAATGTAGGCCTAGTCACCAGATCACTCCATGCGCGCTCTTCAGCTAGGCTCTAACTCCCCTTTCCAACCATGAATTTTCTTCAAACCAATTGCAATAAAAATTAGGCATGCCCAGCATTGCTCAAAGACACCCCAATCCCCCAAACACCAGGAACCCCCAAAAAGGCCCCCCGAAAACACGAAAGTGAGCAAAAAGTCTGAAAAGTGAAAAACTTTTTCACCATGGATTTTGTCCAAACCACTTGATTCCGAAATTAGACCTTCCCAGCAATGCCCCAATAGCCGCCAACCCACCCGCAAAAAAGCAGGACCCCCAAACAGACAAAAAGCAAAGATGCAAAATCTCATACTTAGAAAAATGTATGCCTAGTCACCAGATCACTCCATGTGCGCTCTGCAGCTAGGCCCTAACTTCCCTTTCCAACCATGGATTTTCTTCAAACCACTTGCAACCAAAATTAGGCATGCCCAGCATTTCTCAAAGACCCCCACCCTCCCAAACACCAGGAACCCCCAAATAGCCCCCCGAAAACACGAAAGTGAGCGAAAAGTCTGAAAAGTGAAAAACGTTTTCTCCATGGATTTTGTCCAAACCACTTGATTCCGATATTAGACCTTCCCAGCAATGCCCCAAGAGCCGCCAACCCACCCGCAAAAAAGCAGAACCCCCCAAACAGGCAAAAAGCAAAAATGCAAAATCTCATACTTAGAAAAATTTAGGCCTAGTCACCAGATCACTCCATGCGCGCTCTGCAGCTAGGCCCTAACTCCCCTTTCCAACAATGGATTTTCTTCAAACCACTTGCAACCAAAATTAGGCATGCCCAGCATTGGTCCAGACCCCCCCAAAACACCAGGAACCCCCCCCCAAACAGCCCCCCGAAAACACGAAAGTGAGCGAAAAGTCTGAAAAGTGAAAAACTTTTTCACCATGGATTTTGTCCAGACCACTTGATTCCGATATTAGACCGTCCCAGCAATGCCCCAAGAGCCGACAACCCACCCGCAAAAAAGCAGAACCCCCCCAAACAGGCAAAAAGCAAAAATGCTAAATCTCATATTTAGAAAAATGTAGGCCTAGTCACCAGATCACTCCATGCGGGCTCTGCAGCTAGGCCCTAACTCCCCTTTCCAACCATGGATTTTCTTCAAACCACTTGCAATAAAAATTAGGCATGCCCAGCATTGCTCAAAGACGCTCCAATCCCCAAAACACCAGGAACCCCCCAAAAAGGCCCCCCGAAAACACGAAAGTGAGCAAAAAGTCTGAAAAGTGAAAAACTGTTTTCACCATGGATTTTGTCCAAACCACTTGATTCCGAAATTAGACCTTCCCAGCAATGCCCCAAGAGCCGCCAACCCACCCACAAAAAAGCAGGACCCCCAAACAGACAAAAAGCAAAGATGCAAAATCTCATACTTAGAAAAATGTAGGCCTAGTCACCAGATCACTCCATGCGCGCTCTGCAGCTAGTCCCTAACTTCCCTTTCCAACCATGGATTTTCTTCAAACCACTTGCAACCAAAATAAGGCATGCCCAGCATTTCTCAAAGACCCCCCAAACCCCCCAAACACCAGGAACCCCCCAAACAGCCCCTCGAAAACAAGAACGTGAGCGAAAAGTCTGAAAAGTGAAAAACTTTTTCACCATGGATTTTGTCCAAACCACTTGATTCCGATATAAGACCTTCCCTGCAATGCCCAAAGAGCCGCCAACCCACCCGCAAAAAAGCAGGACCCCCAAACAGACAAAAAGCAAAGATGCAAAATCTCATACTTAGAAAAATGTAGGCCTAGTCACCAGATCACTCCATGCGCGCTCTGCAGCTAGACCCTAACTTCCCTTTCCAACCATGGATTTTCTTCAAACCACTTGCAACCAAAATAAGGCATGCTCAGCATTTCTCAAAGACCCCCCAAACCCCCCAAACACCAGGAACCCCCCAAACAGCCCCCCGGAAACAAGAAAGTGAGCGAAAAGTCTGAAAAGTGAAAAACTTTTTCACCATGGATTTTGTCCAAACCACTTGATTCCGATATAAGACCTTCCCTGCAATGCCCAAAGAGCCGCCAACCCACCCGCAAAAATGCAGAACCCCCCCAAACAGGCAAAAAGCAAAAATGCAATATCTCATATTTAGAAAAATTTAGGCCTAGTCACCAGATCACTCCATGCGGGCTCTGCAGCTAGGCCCTAACTCCCCTTTCCAACCATGGATTTTCTTCAAACCACTTGCAATAAAAATTAGGCATGCCCAGCATTGCTCAAAGACGCTCCAATCCCCCAAACACCAGGAACCCCCCAAAAAGGCCCCCCGAAAACACGAAAGTGAGCAAAAAGTCTGAAAAGTGAAAAACTGTTTTCACCATGGATTTTGTCCAAACCACTTGATTCCGAAATTAGACCTTCCCAGCAATGCCCCAAGAGCCGCCAACCCACCCACAAAAAAGCAGGACCCCCAAACAGACAAAAAGCAAAGATGCAAAATCTCATACTTAGAAAAATGTAGGCCTAGTCACCAGATCACTCCATGCGCGCTCTGCAGCTAGTCCCTAACTTCCCTTTCCAACCATGGATTTTCTTCAAACCACTTGCAACCAAAATAAGGCATGCCCAGCATTTCTCAAAGACCCCCCAAACCCCCGAAACACCAGGAACCCCCCAAACAGCCCCTCGAAAACAAGAAAGTAAGCGAAAAGTCTGAAAAGTGAAAAACTTTTTCACCATGGATTTTGTCCAAACCACTTGATTCCGATATAAGACCTTCCCTGCAATGCCCAAAGAGCCGCCAACCCACCCGCAAAAAAGCAGGACCCCCAAACAGACAAAAAGCAAAGATGCAAAATCTCATACTTAGAAAAATGTAGGCCTAGTCACCAGATCACTCCATGCGCGCTCTGCAGCTAGTCCCTAACTTCCCTTTCCAACCATGGATTTTCTTCAAACCACTTGCAACCAAAATAAGGCATGCTCAGCATTTCTCAAAGTCCCCCCAAACCCCCCAAACACCAGGAACCCCCCAAACAGCCCCCCGGAAACAAGAAAGTGAGCGAAAAGTCTGAAAAGTGAAAAACTTTTTCACCATGGATTTTGTCCAAACCACTTGATTCCGATATAAGACCTTCCCTGCAATGCCCAAAGAGCCGCCAACCCACCCGCAAAAATGCAGAACCCCCCCAAACAGGCAAAAAGCAAAAATGCAAAATCTCATATTTAGAAAAATGTAGGCCTAGTCACCAGATCACTCCATGCGGGCTCTGCAGCTAGGCCCTAACTCCCCTTTCCAACCATGGATTTTCTTCAAACCACTTGCAATCAAAATTAGGCATGCCCAGCATTGCTCAAAGATGCTCCAATCCCCCAAACACCAGGAACCCCCCAAAAAGGCCCCCCGAAAACACGAAAGTGAGCAAAAAGTCTGAAAAGTGAAAAACTGTTTACACCATGGATTTTGTCCAAACCACTTGATTCCGAAATTAGACCTTCCCAGCAATGCCCCAAGAGCCGCCAACCCACCCGCAAAAAAGCAGGACCCCCAAACAGACAAAAAGCAAAGATGCAAAATCTCATACTTAGAAAAATGTAGGCCTAGTCACCAGATCACTCCATGCGCGCTCTGCAGCTAGTCCCTAACTTCCCTTTCCAACCATGGATTTTCTTCAAACCACTTGCAACCAAAATAAGGCATGCCCAGCATTTCTCAAAGACCCCCCAAACCCCCCAAACACCAGGAACCCCCCAAACAGCCCCCCGAAAACAAGAAAGTGAGCGAAAAGTCTGAAAAGTGAAAAACTTTTTCACCATGGATTTTGTCCAAACCACTTGATTCCGATATAAGACCTTCCCTGCAATGCCCAAAGAGCCGCCAACCCACCCGCAAAAAAGCAGGACCCCCAAACAGACAAAAAGCAAAGATGCAAAATCTCATACTTAGAAAAATGTAGGCCTAGTCACCAGATCACTCCATGCGCGCTCTGCAGCTAGTCCCTAACTTCCCTTTCCAACCATGGATTTTCTTCAAACCACTTGCAACCAAAATAAGGCATGCTCAGCATTTCTCAAAGACCCCCCAATCCCCCCAAACACCAGGAACCCCCCAAACAGCCCCCCGGAAACAAGAAAGTGAGCGAAAAGTCTGAAAAGTGAAAAACTTTTTCACCATGGATTTTGTCCAAACCACTTGATTCCGATATAAGACCTTCCCTGCAATGCCCAAAGAGCCGCCAACCCACCCGCAAAAATGCAGAACCCCCCAAACCGGCAAAAAGCAAAAATTCAAAATCTCATACTTAGAAAAATGTAGGCCTAGTCACCAGATCACTCCATGCGAGCTCTGCAGCTAGGCCTAACTCCCCTTTCCAACCATGGATTTTCTTCAAACCACATGCAACCAAAATTAGGCATGCCCAGCATTGGTCCAAGACCCCCCACCCCCCAAACACCAGGAACCCCCGCAAACAGACCCCCGAAAACATGATAGTGAGCGAAAAGTCTGAAAAGTGAAAAACTTTTTCACCATGGATTTTGTCCAAACCACTTGATTCCGATATTAGACCGTCCCAGCAATGCCTCAAGAGCCGACAACCCACCCTCAAAAAAGCAGACCCCCCTTAAACAGGCAAAAAGCAAAAATGCTAAATCTCATACTGGGAAAAATTTAGGCCTAGTCACCAGATCACTCCTTTCGCGCGCTGCAGCTAGGCCTAACTCCCAATTTCAACCATGGATTTTCTTCAAACCACTTGCAACCAAAATTAGGGATGCCCAGCATTGGTCCAAGACCCCCCACCCCCCAAACACCAGGAACCCCCCCAAACAGCCCCCCGAAAACATGATAGTGAGCGAAAAGTGTGAAAAGTGAAAAACTTTTTCACCATGGATTTTGTCCAAACCACTTGATTCCGATATTAGACCTTCCCAGCAATGCCCCAAGAGCCGCCAACCCACCCGCAAAACAGCAGGACCCCCCAAACAGACAAAAAAGCAAAGATGCAAAATCTCATACTTAGATAAATGTAGGCCTAGTCACCAGATCACTCCATGCGCGCTCTGCAGCTAGGCCCTAACTCCCCTTTCCATCCATGGATTTTCTTCAAACCACTTGCAACCAAAATTAGCCATGCCCCGCATTTCTCAAAGACTCCCCAAACACCAGGAACCACCCAAAACAGCCCCCCGAAAACACGAAAGTGAGCGAAAAGTCTGAAAAGTAAAAAAGTTTTTCACCATGGATTTTGTCCAAACCACTTGATTCATATATTAGACCTTCCCAGCAATGCCCCAAGAGCCGCCAACCCACCCACAAAAAAGCAGAACCCCCCCAAACAGGCAAAAAGCAAAAATGCAAAATCTCACACTTAGAAACATTTAGGCCTAGTCACCAGATCACTCCTTGCGCGCTCTGCAGCTAGACCCTAACTCCCCTTTCCAACCATGGATTTTCTTCAAACCACTTGCAACCAAAATTAGGCATGCCCCGCATTGCTCCAAGGCCCTCCACACCCCACACCCCAAACACCAGGAACCCCCTCCAAACAGACCCCCGAAAACACAAAAGTGAGTGAAAAGTCTGAAAAGTGAAAAACTTTTTCACCATGGATTTTGTCCAAACCACTTGATTCCGATATTAGACCTTCCCAGCAATGCCCCAAGAGCCGCCAACCCACCCACAAAAAATCAGAACCCCCCCAAACAGGCAAAAGGCAAAAATGCAAAATCTCATACTTAGAAACATTTAGGCCTAGTCACCAGATCACTCCATGCGCACTCTGCAGCTAGGCCCTAACTCCCCTTTCCATCCATGGATTTTCTTCAAACCACTTGCAACCAAAATTAGGCATGCCCCGCATTGCTCCAAGGCCCTCCACACCCCACACCCCAAACACCAGGAACCCCCTCCAAACAGACCCCCGAAAACACAAAAGTGAGTGAAAAGTCTGAAAAGTGAAAAACTTTTTCACCATGGATTTTGTCCAAACCACTTGATTCCGATATAAGACCTTCCCTGCAATGCCCAAAGAGCCGCCAACCCACCCGCAAAAATGCAGAACCCCCCAAACCGGCAAAAAGCAAAAATTCAAAATCTCATACTTAGAAAAATGTAGGCCTAGTCACCAGATCACTCCATGCGAGCTCTGCAGCTAGGCCTAACTACCCTTTCCAACCATGGATTTTCTTCAAACCACATGCAACCAAAATTAGGCATGCCCAGCATTGGTCCAAGACCCCCCACCCCCCAAACACCAGGAACCCCCGCAAACAGACCCCCGAAAACATGATAGTGAGCGAAAAGTCTGAAAAGTGAAAAACTTTTTCACCATGGATTTTGTCCAAACCACTTGATTCCGATATTAGACCGTCCCAGCAATGCCTCAAGAGCCGACAACCCACCCTCAAAAAAGCAGACCCCCCTTAAACAGGCAAAAAGCAAAAATGCTAAATCTCATACTGGGAAAAATTTAGGCCTAGTCACCAGATCACTCCTTTCGCGCGCTGCAGCTAGGCCTAACTCCCAATTTCAACCATGGATTTTCTTCAAACCACTTGCAACCAAAATTAGGGATGCCCAGCATTGGTCCAAGACCCCCCACCCCCCAAACACCAGGAACCCCCCCAAACAGCCCTCCGAAAACATGATAGTGAGCGAAAAGTGAAAAACTTTTTCACCATGGATTTTGTCCAAACCACTTGATTCCGATATTAGACCTTCCCAGCAAAGCCCCAAGAGCCGCCAACCCACCCGCAAAACAGCAGGACCCCCCAAACAGACAAAAAAGCAAAGATGCAAAATCTCATACTTAGATAAATGTAGGCCTAGTCACCAGATCACTCCATGCGCGCTCTGCAGCTAGGCCCTAACTCCCCTTTCCATCCATGGATTTTCTTCAAACCACTTGCAACCAAAATTAGCCATGCCCCGCATTTCTCAAAGACTCCACAAACACCAGGAACCACCCAAAACAGCCCCCCGAAAACACGAAAGTGAGCGAAAAGTCTGAAAAGTAAAAAAGTTTTTCACCATGGATTTTGTCCAAACCACTTGATTCATATATTAGACCTTCCCAGCAATGCCCCAAGAGCCGCCAACCCACCCACAAAAAAGCAGAACCCCCCCAAACAGGCAAAAAGCAAAAATGCAAAATCTCACACTTAGAAACATTTAGGCCTAGTCACCAGATCACTCCTTGCGCGCTCTGCAGCTAGACCCTAACTCCCCTTTCCAACCATGGATTTTCTTCAAACCACTTGCAACCAAAATTAGGCATGCCCCGCATTGCTCCAAGGCCCTCCACACCCCACACCCCAAACACCAGGAACCCCCTCCAAACAGACCCCCGAAAACACAAAAGTGAGTGAAAAGTCTGAAAAGTGAAAAACTTTTTCACCATGGATTTTGTCCAAACCACTTGATTCCGATATTAGACCTTCCCAGCAATGCCCCAAGAGCCGCCAACCCACCCACAAAAAATCAGAACCCCCCCCAAACAGGCAAAAGGCAAAAATGCAAAATCTCATACTTAGAAACATTTAGGCCTAGTCACCAGATCACTCCATGCGCGCTCTGCAGCTAGGCCCTAACTCCCCTTTCCATCCATGGATTTTCTTCAAATCACTTGCAACCAAAATTAGCCATGCCCCGCATTTCTCAAAGACCCCTCAAACACCAGGAACCACCCAAAACAGCCCCCCGAAAACACGAAAGTGAGCGAAAAGTCTGAAATGTAAAAAAGTTTTTCACCATGGATTTTGTCCAAACCACTTGATTCATATATTAGACCTTCCCAGCAATGCCCCAAGAGCCGCCAACCCACCCACAAAAAAGCAGAACCCCCCCAAACAGGCAAAAAGCAAAAATGCAAAATCCCATACTTAGAAACATTTAGGCCTAGTCACCAGATCACTCATTGCGCGCTCTGCAGCTAGACCCTAACTCCCCTTTCCAACCATGGATTTTCTTCAAACCACTTGCAACCAAAATTAGGCATGCCCCGCATTGCTCCAAGGCCCTCCACACCCCACACCCCAAACACCAGGAACCCCCTCCAAACAGACCCCCGAAAACACAAAAGTGAGTGAAAAGTCTGAAAAGTGAAAAACTTTTTCACCATGGATTTTGTCCAAACCACTTGATTCCGATATAAGACCTTCCCTGCAATGCCCAAAGAGCCGCCAACCCACCCGCAAAAATGCAGAACCCCCCAAACCGGCAAAAAGCAAAAATTCAAAATCTCATACTTAGAAAAATGTAGGCCTAGTCACCAGATCACTCCATGCGAGCTCTGCAGCTAGGCCTAACTACCCTTTCCAACCATGGATTTTCTTCAAACCACATGCAACCAAAATTAGGCATGCCCAGCATTTGTCCAAGACCCCCCACCCCCCAAACACCAGGAACCCCCGCAAACAGACCCCCGAAAACATGATAGTGAGCGAAAAGTCTGAAAAGTGAAAAACTTTTTCACCATGGATTTTGTCCAAACCACTTGATTCCGATATTAGACCGTCCCAGCAATGCCTCAAGAGCCGACAACCCACCCTCAAAAAAGCAGACCCCCCTTAAACAGGCAAAAAGCAAAAATGCTAAATCTCATACTGGGAAAAATTTAGGCCTAGTCACCAGATCACTCCTTTCGCGCGCTGCAGCTAGGCCTAACTCCCAATTTCAACCATGGATTTTCTTCAAACCACTTGCAACCAAAATTAGGGATGCCCAGCATTGGTCCAAGACCCCCCACCCCCCAAACACCAGGAACCCCCCCAAACAGCCCTCCGAAAACATGATAGTGAGCGAAAAGTGTGAAAAGTGAAAAACTTTTTCACCATGGATTTTGTCCAAACCACTTGATTCCGATATTAGACCTTCCCAGCAAAGCCCCAAGAGCCGCCAACCCACCCGCAAAACAGCAGGACCCCCCAAACAGACAAAAAAGCAAAGATGCAAAATCTCATACTTAGATAAATGTAGGCCTAGTCACCAGATCACTCCATGCGCGCTCTGCAGCTAGGCCCTAACTCCCCTTTCCATCCATGGATTTTCTTCAAACCACTTGCAACCAAAATTAGCCATGCCCCGCATTTCTCAAAGACTCCACAAACACCAGGAACCACCCAAAACAGCCCCCCGAAAACACGAAAGTGAGCGAAAAGTCTGAAAAGTAAAAAAGTTTTTCACCATGGATTTTGTCCAAACCACTTGATTCATATATTAGACCTTCCCAGCAATGCCCCAAGAGCCGCCAACCCACCCACAAAAAAGCAGAACCCCCCCAAACAGGCAAAAAGCAAAAATGCAAAATCTCACACTTAGAAACATTTAGGCCTAGTCACCAGATCACTCCTTGCGCGCTCTGCAGCTAGACCCTAACTCCCCTTTCCAACCATGGATTTTCTTCAAACCACTTGCAACCAAAATTAGGCATGCCCCGCATTGCTCCAAGGCCCTCCACACCCCACACCCCAAACACCAGGAACCCCCTCCAAACAGACCCCCGAAAACACAAAAGTGAGTGAAAAGTCTGAAAAGTGAAAAACTTTTTCACCATGGATTTTGTCCAAACCACTTGATTCCGATATTAGACCTTCCCAGCAATGCCCCAAGAGCCGCCAACCCACCCACAAAAAATCAGAACCCCCCCAAACAGGCAAAAGGCAAAAATGCAAAATCTCATACTTAGAAACATTTAGGCCTAGTCACCAGATCACTCCATGCGCGCTCTGCAGCTAGGCCCTAACTCCCCTTTCCATCCATGGATTTTCTTCAAATCACTTGCAACCAAAATTAGCCATGCCCCGCATTTCTCAAAGACCCCTCAAACACCAGGAACCACCCAAAACAGCCCCCCGAAAACACGAAAGTGAGCGAAAAGTCTGAAAAGTAAAAAAGTTTTTCACCATGGATTTTGTCCAAACCACTTGATTCATATATTAGACCTTCCCAGCAATGCCCCAAAAGCCGCCAACCCACCCACAAAAAAGCAGAACCCCCCCAAACAGGCAAAAAGCAAAAATGCAAAATCTCATACTTAGAAACATTTAGGCCTAGTCACCAGATCACTCCTTGCGCGCTCTGCAGCTAGACCCTAACTCCCCTTTCCAACCATGGATTTTCTTCAAACCACTTGCAACCAAAATTAGGCATGCCCCGCATTGCTCCAAGGCCCTCCACACCCCACACCCCAAACACCAGGAACCCCCTCCAAACAGACCCCCGAAAACACAAAAGTGAGTGAAAAGTCTGAAAAGTGAAAAACTTTTTCACAATGGATTTTGTCCAAACCACTTGATTCCGATATTAGACCTTCCCAGCAATGCCCCAAGAGCCGCCAACCCACCCACAAAAAATCAGAACCCCCCCAAACAGGCAAAAAGCAAAAATGCAAAATCTCATACTTAGAAACATTTAGGCCTAGTCACCAGATCACTCCATGCGCGCTCTGCAGCTAGGCCCTAACTCCCCTTTCCAACCATGGATTTTCTTCAAACCACTTGCAACCAAAATTAGGCATGCCCAGCATTTCTGAAAGACCCCCCAAACACCAGGAACCCCCCAAAACAGCCCCCCGAAAACACGAAAGTGAGCGAAAAGTCTGAAAAGTAAAAAAGTTTTTCACCATGGATTTTGTCCAAACCACTTGATTCCGATATTAGACCTTCCCAGCAATGCCCCGAGAGCCGCCAACCCACCCACAAAAAAGAAGAACCCCCCCAAACAGGCAAAAAAGCAAAATTGCAAAATCTCATACTTAGAAACATTTAGGCCTAGTCACCAGATCACTCCTTGCGCGCTCTGCAGCTAGGCCCTAACTCCCCTTTCCAACCATGGATTTTCTTCAAACCTCTTGCAACCAAAATTAGGCATGCCCAGCATTGCTCAAAGACCCCCCCAAACCCACCAAACACCAGGAACCCCTCCAAACAGCCCCCGAAAACAAGAAAGTGAGCGAAAAGTCTGAAAAGTGAAAAACTTTTTCACCATGGATTTTGTCCAAACCACTTGATTCCGATATAAGACCTTCCCAGCAATGCCCCAAGAGCCGCCAACCCACCCGCAAAAAAGCAGAACCCCCCAAACAGGCAAAAAGCAAAAATGCTAAATCTCATACTTAGAAAAATGTAGGCCTAGTCACCAGATCACTCCATGCGCGCTCTGCAGCTAGGCCCTAACTTACCTTTCTAACCATGGATTTTCTTCAAACCAATTGCAACCAAAATTAGGCATGCCCAGCATTGCTCAAAGACCTCCCAAGCCCCCCAAACCGCCCCCCGAAAACACAAAAGTGAGCGAAAAGTTTGACAAGTGAAAAACTTTTTCACCATGGATTTTGTCCAAACCACTTGATTCCGATATTAGACCTTCCCAGCAATGCCCCAAGAGCCACCAACCCACCAGCAAAAAAGCAAACCCCCCCCCCCAAACAGGCAAAAAGCAAAAATGGGAAATCTCATACTTTGAAAAATTTAGGCCTAGTCACCAGATCACTCCATGCGCGCTCTGCAGCTAGGCCCTAACTCCCCTTTCCAACCATGGATTTTCTTCAAACCACTTGCAACCAAAATTAGGCATGCCCAGCATTGGTCCAGACCCCCCACCCCCCAAACAGCAGGAACCCCCCCTAAACAGCCCCCCGAAAACACGAAAGTGAGCGAAAAGTCTGAAAAGTGAAAAACTTTTTCACCATGGATTTTGTCCAGACCACTTGATTCCGATATTAGACCGTCCCAGCAATGCCCCAAGAGCCGACAACCCACCCGCAAAAAAGCAGAACCCCCCCAAACAGGCAAAAAGCACAAATGCAAAATCTCATATTTAGAAAAATGTAGGCCTAGTCACCAGATCACTCCATGCGCGCTTTTCAGCTAGGCTCTAACTCCCCTTTCCAACCATGGATTTTCTTCAAACCACTTGCAATCAAAATTAGGCATGCCCAGCATTGCTCAAAGACGCCCCAATCCCCCAAACACCAGGAACCCCCAAAAAGGCCCCCTGAAAACACGAAAGTGAGCAAAAAGTCTGAAAAGTGAAAAACTTTTTCACCATGGATTTTGTCCAAACCACTTGATTCCGAAATTAGACCTTCCCAGCGATGCCCCAAGAGCCTCCAACCCACCCGCAAATAAGCAGAGCCCCCCCAAACAGGCAAAAAGCAAAAATGCTAAATCTCATACTTAGAAAAATGCAGGCCTAGCCACCAGATCACTCCATGCGCGCTCTGCAGCTAGGCCCTAACTTACCTTTCTAACCATGGATTTTCTTCAAACCAATTGCAACCAAAATTAGGCATGCCCAGCATTGCTCAAAGACCTCCCAAGCCCCCCAAACCGCCCCCCGAAAACACAAAAGTGAGCGAAAAGTTTGACAAGTGAAAAACTTTTTCACCATGGATTTTGTCCAAACCACTTGATTCCGATATTAGACCTTCCCAGCAATGCCCCAAGAGCCACCAACCCACCAGCAAAAAAGCAAACCCCCCCCCCCAAACAGGCAAAAAGCAAAAATGGGAAATCTCATACTTTGAAAAATTTAGGCCTAGTCACCAGATCACTCCATGCGCGCTCTGCAGCTAGGCCCTAACTTCTCTTTCCAACCATGGATTTTCTTCAAACCACTTGCAACCAAAATTAGGCATGCCCAGCATTGCTCCAAGACCTCCCAGCCCCCAAACACCAGGAACCCCCCAAACAGCCCCCCGAAAACACGAAAGTGAGCAAAAAGTCTGAAAAGTGAAAAACTTTTTTTACCATGCATTTTGTCCAAACCACTTGATTACGATATTAGACCTTCCCAGCAATGCCCAAAAGAGCCAACAACCCACCCACAAAAAGAAAGAACCCCCTCAAACAGGCAAAAAGCAAAAATGCAAAATCTCATACTTAGAAACATTTAGGCCTAGTCACCAGATCACTCCTTGCGCGCTCTGCAGCTAGGCCCTAACTTCCCTTTCCAACCATGGATTTTCTTCAAACCACTTGCAACCAAAATTAGGCATGCCCAGCATTTCTCAAAGACCCCCAAACCCCCCCAAACACCAGGAACCCCCAAAACAGCCACCCGAAAACACGAAAGTGAGCGAAAAGTCTGAAAAGTAAAAATCTTTTTCACCATGGATTTTGTCCAAACCACTTGATTCCGATATTAGACCTTCCCAGCAATGCCCCAAGAGCCTCCAACCCACCCAAAAAAAATCAGAACCCCCCCCAACAGGCACAAAGCAAAAATGGAAAATCTCATACTTAGAAACATTTAGGCCAATCACCAGATCACTCCAAGCGTGCTCTGCAGCTAGGCCCTAACTCCCCTTTCCAACCATGGATTTTCTTCAAACCACTTGCAACCAAAATTAGGCATGCCCAGCATTTCTCAAAGACCCCCCAAACACCCCCAAACACCAGGAACCCCCCAAACAGCCCCCCGAAAACACGAAAGTGAGCGAAAAGTCTGAAAAGTGAAAAACTTTTTCACCATGGATTTTGTCCAAACCACTTGATTCCGATATTAGACCTTCCCAGCAATGCCCCAAGAGCCTCCAACCAACCCACAAAAAATCAGAACCCCCCAAACAGGCAAAAAGCAAAAATGCAAAATCTCATACTTAGAAACATTTAGGCCAATCACCAGATCACTCCAAACGTGCTCTGCAGCTAGGCCCTAACTCCCCTTTCCAACCAAGGATTTTCTTCAAACCACTTGCAACCAAAATTAGGCATGCCCAGCATTGCTCAAAGATGCTCCAATCCCCCAAACACCAGGAACCCCCCAAAAAGGCCCCCCGAAAACACGAAAGTGAGCAAAAAGTCTGAAAAGTGAAAAACTGTTTTCACCATGGATTTTGTCCAAACCACTTGATTCCGAAATTAGACCTTCCCAGCAATGCCCCAAGAGCCGCCAACCCACCCGCAAAAAAGCAGGACCCCCAAACAGACAAAAAGCAAAGATGCAAAATCTCATACTTAGAAAAATGTAGGCCTAGTCACCAGATCACTCCATGCGCGCTCTGCAGCTAGTCCCTAACTTCCCTTTCCAACCATGGATTTTCTTCAAACCACTTGCAACCAAAATAAGGCATGCCCAGCATTTCTCAAAGACCCCCCAAACCCCCCAAACACCAGGAACCCCCCAAACAGCCCCCCGAAAACAAGAAAGTGAGCGAAAAGTCTGAAAAGTGAAGAACTTTTTCACCATGGATTTTGTCCAAACCACTTGATTCCGATATAAGACCTTCCCTGCAATGCCCAAAGAGCCGCCAACCCACCCGCAAAAATGCAGAACCCCCCAAACCGGCAAAAAGCAAAAATTCAAAATCTCATACTTAGAAAAATGTAGGCCTAGTCACCAGATCACTCCATGCGAGCTCTGCAGCTAGGCCTAACTCCCCTTTCCAACCATGGATTTTCTTCAAACCACATGCAACCAAAATTAGGCATGCCCTGCATTGGTCCAAGACCCCCCACCCCCCAAACACCAGGAACCCCCGCAAACAGACCCCCGAAAACATGATAGTGAGCGAAAAGTCTGAAAAGTGAAAAACTTTTTCACCATGGATTTTGTCCAAACCACTTGATTCCGATATTAGACCATCCCAGCAATGCCTCAAGAGCCGACAACCCACCCTCAAAAAAGCAGACCCCCCTTAAACAGGCAAAAAGCAAAAATGCTAAATCTCATACTGGGAAAAATTTAGGCCTAGTCACCAGATCACTCCTTTCGCGCGCTGCAGCTAGGCCTAACTCCCAATTTCAACCATGGATTTTCTTCAAACCACTTGCAACCAAAATTAGGGATGCCCAGCATTGGTCCAAGACCCCCCACCCCCCAAACACCAGGAACCCCCCCAAACAGCCCCCCGAAAACATGATAGTGAGCGAAAAGTGTGAAAAGTGAAAAACTTTTTCACCATGGATTTTGTCCAAACCACTTGATTCCGATATTAGACCTTCCCAGCAATGCCCCAAGAGCCGCCAACCCACCCGCAAAACAGCAGGACCCCCCAAACAGACAAAAAAGCAAAGATGCAAAATCTCATACTTAGATAAATGTAGGCCTAGTCACCAGATCACTCCATGCGCGCTCTGCAGCTAGGCCCTAACTCACCTTTCCATCCATGGATTTTCTTCAAACCACTTGCAACCAAAATTAGCCATGCCCCGCATTTCTCAAAGACTCCCCAAACACCAGGAACCACCCAAAACAGCCCCCCGAAAACACGAAAGTGAGCGAAAAGTCTGAAAAGTAAAAAAGTTTTTCACCATGGATTTTGTCCAAACCACTTGATTCATATATTAGACCTTCCCAGCAATGCCCCAAGAGCCGCCAACCCACCCACAAAAAAGCAGAACCCCCCCAAACAGGCAAAAAGCAAAAATGCAAAATCTCACACTTAGAAACATTTAGGCCTAGTCACCAGATCACTCCTTGCGCGCTCTGCAGCTAGACCCTAACTCCCCTTTCCAACCATGGATTTTCTTCAAACCACTTGCAACCAAAATTAGGCACGCCCCGCATTGCTCCAAGGCCCTCCACACCCCACACCCCAAACACCAGGAACCCCCTCCAAACAGACCCCCGAAAACACAAAAGTGAGTGAAAAGTCTGAAAAGTGAAAAACTTTTTCACCATGGATTTTGTCCAAACCACTTGATTCCGATATTAGACCTTCCCAGCAATGCCCCAAGAGCCGCCAACCCACCCACAAAAAATCAGAACCCCCCCAAACAGGCAAAAGGCAAAAATGCAAAATCTCATACTTAGAAACATTTAGGCCTAGTCACCAGATCACTCCATGCGCGCTCTGCAGCTAGGCCCTAACTCCCCTTTCCATCCATGGATTTTCTTCAAATCACTTGCAACCAAAATTAGCCATGCCCCGCATTTCTCAAAGACCCCTCAAACACCAGGAACCACCCAAAACAGCCCCCCGAAAACACGAAAGTGAGCGAAAAGTCTGAAAAGTAAAAAAGTTTTTCACCATGGATTTTGTCCAAACCACTTGATTCATATATTAGACCTTCCCAGCAATGCCCCAAAAGCCGCCAACCCACCCACAAAAGAGCAGAACCCCCCCAAACAGGCAAAAAGCAAAAATGCAAAATCTCATACTTAGAAACATTTAGGCCTAGTCACCAGATCACTCCTTGCGCGCTCTGCAGCTAGACCCTAACACCCCTTTCCAACCATGGATTTTCTTCAAACCACTTGCAACCAAAATTAGGCATGCCCCGCATTGCTCCAAGGCCCTCCACACCCCACACCCCAAACACCAGGAACCCCCTCCAAACAGACCCCCGAAAACACAAAAGTGAGTGAAAAGTCTGAAAAGTGAAAAACTTTTTCACAATGGATTTTGTCCAAACCACTTGATTCCGATATTAGACCTTCCCAGCAATGCCCCAAGAGCCGCCAACCCACCCACAAAAAATCAGAACCCCCCCAAACAGGCAAAAAGCAAAAATGCAAAATCTCATACTTAGAAACATTTAGGCCTAGTCACCAGATCACTCCATGCGCGCTCTGCAGCTAGGCCCTAACTCCCCTTTCCAACCATGGATTTTCTTCAAACCACTTGCAACCAAAATTAGGCATGCCCAGCATTTCTCAAAGACCCCCCAAACACCAGGAACCCCCCAAAACAGCCCCCCGAAAACACGAAAGTGAGCGAAAAGTCTGAAAAGTAAAAAAGTTTTTCACCATGGATTTTGTCCAAACCACTTGATTCCGATATTAGACCTTCCCAGCAATGCCCCGAGAGCCGCCAACCCACCCACAAAAAAGAAGAACCCCCCCCAAACAGGCAAAAAAGCAAAATTGCAAAATCTCATACTTAGAAACATTTAGGCCTAGTCACCAGATCACTCCTTGCGCGCTCTGCAGCTAGGCCCTAACTCCCCTTTCCAACCATGGATTTTCTTCAAACCTCTTGCAACCAAAATTAGGCATGCCCAGCATTGCTCAAAGACCCCCCCAAACCCACCAAACACCAGGAACCCCTCCAAACAGCCCCCCGAAAACAAGAAAGTGAGCGAAAAGTCTGAAAAGTTAAAAACTTTTTCACCATGGATTTTGTCCAAACCACTTGATTCCGATATAAGACCTTCCCAGCAATGCCCCAAGAGCCGCCAACCCACCCGCAAAAAAGCAGAACCCCCCAAACAGGCAAAAAGCAAAAATGCTAAATCTCATACTTAGAAAAATGTAGGCCTAGTCACCAGATCACTCCATGCGCGCTCTGCAGCTAGGCCCTAACTCCCCTTTCCAACCATGGATTTTCTTCAAACCACTTGCAACCAAAATTAGGCATGCCCAGCATTGGTCCAGACCCCCCACCCCCCAAACAGCAGGAACCCCCCCTAAACAGCCCCCCGAAAACACGAAAGTGAGCGAAAAGTCTGAAAAGTGAAAAACTTTTTCACCATGGATTTTGTCCAGACCACTTGATTCCGATATTAGACCGTCCCAGCAATGCCCCAAGAGCCGACAACCCACCCGCAAAAAAGCAGAACCCCCCCAAACAGGCAAAAAGCACAAATGCAAAATCTCATATTTAGAAAAATGTAGGCCTAGTCACCAGATCACTCCATGCGCGCTTTTCAGCTAGGCTCTAACTCCCCTTTCCAACCATGGATTTTCTTCAAACCACTTGCAATCAAAATTAGGCATGCCCAGCATTGCTCAAAGACCCCCCACCCCCCAAACAGCAGGAACCCCCCCTAAACAGCCCCCCGAAAACACGAAAGTGAGCGAAAAGTCTGAAAAGTGAAAAACTTTTTCACCATGGATTTTGTCCAGACCACTTGATTCCGATATTAGACCGTCCCAGCAATGCCCCAAGAGCCGACAACCCACCCGCAAAAAAGCAGGACCCCCAAACAGACAAAAAGCAAAGATGCAAAATCTCATACTTAGAAAAATGTAGGCCTAGTCACCAGATCATTCCATGCGCGCTCTGCAGCTAGGCCCTAACTTCCCTTTCCAACCATGGATTTTCTTCAAACCACTTGCAACCAAAATTAGGCATGCCCAGCATTTCTCAAAGACCCCCACCCTCCCAAACACCAGGAACCCCCAAACAGCCCCCCAAAAACAAGAAAGTGAGCGAAAAGTCTGAAAAGTGAAAAACTTTTTCACCATGGATTTTGTCCAAACCAATTGATTCCGAAATTAGACCTTCCCAGCAATGCCCCAAGAGCCGCCAACCCACCCGCAAAAAAGCAGAACCCCCCAAACAGGCAAAAAGCAAAATTGCAAAATCTCATACTTAGAAAAATGTAGGCCTAGTCACCAGATCACTCCATGCGCGCTCTGCAGCTAGGCCCTAACTCCCCTTTCCAACCATGGATTTTCTTCAAACCACTTGCAACCAAAATTAGGCATGCCCAGCATTGGTCCAGACCCCCCCCCAAACACCAGAAACCCCCCCCAAACAGCCCCTTGAAAACACGAAAGTGAGCGAAAAGTCTGAAAAGTGAAAAACTTTTTCACCATGGATTTTGTCCAGACCACTTGATTCCGATATTAGACCGTCCCAGCAATGCCCCAAGAGCCGACAACCCACCCGCAAAAAAACAGAACCCCCCCAAACAGGCAAAAAGCAAAAATGCAAAATCTCATACTTAGAAAAATTTAGGCCTAGTCACCAGATCACTCCATGCGCGCTCTTCAGCTAGGCCCTAACTCCCCTTTCCAACCATGGATTTTCTCCAAACCACTTGCAACCAAAATTAGGCATGCCCAGCATTGCTCAAAGACGCCCAAATCCCCCAAACACCAGGAACCCCCACAAAACAGCCCCCCGAAAACACTAAAGTGAGCGAAAAGTCTGAAAAGTGAAAAACTTTTTCACCATGGATTTTGACCAAACCACTTGATTCCGATATTAGACCTTCCCAGCTATGCCCCAAGAGCCGCCAACGCACCCGCAAAAATAGCAGAACCCCCCCAAACAGGCAAAAAGCAAAAATGCAAAATCTCATATTTAGAAAAATGTAGGCCTAGTCACCAGATCACTCCATGCGGGCTCTGCAGCTAGGCCCTAACTCCCCTTTCCAACCATGGATTTTCTTCAAACCACTTGCAATCAAAAGTAGGCATGCCCAGCATTGCTCAAAGACGCCCCAATCCCCCAAACACCAGGAACCCCCCAAAAAGGCCCCCCGAAAACACGAAAGTGAGCAAAAAGTCTGAAAAGTGAAAAACTGTTTTCACCATGGATTTTGTCCAAACCACTTGATGCCGAAATTAGACCTTCCCAGCAATGCCCCAAGAGCCGCCAACCCACCCGCAAAAAAGCAGGACCCCCAAACAGACAAAAAGCAAAGATGCAAAATCTCATACTTAGAAAAATGTAGGCCTAGTCACCAGATCACTCCATGCGCGCTCTGCAGCTAGTCCCTAACTTCCCTTTCAAACCATGGATTTTCTTCAAACCACTTGCAACCAAAATAGGCATGCCCAGCATTTCTCAAAGACCCCCCAAACCCCCCAAACACCAGGAACCCCCCAAACAGCCCCCCGAAAACAAGAAAGTGAGCGAAAAGTCTGAAAAGTGAAAAACTTTTTCACCATGGATTTTGTCCAAACCACTTGATTCCGATATTAGACCTTCCCAGCTATGCCCCAAGAGCCGCCAACCCACCCACAAAAATAGCAGAACCCCCCCAAACAGGCAAAAAGCAAAAATGCAAAATCTCATACTTAGAAAAATGCAGGCCTAGTCACCAGATCACTCCATGCGCGCTCTGCAACTAGGCCCTAACTCCCCTTTCCAACCATGGATTTTCTTCAAACCACTCGCAACCAAAATTAGGCATGCTCAGCATTGCTCAAAGACCCCCCAAGCCCCCCAAACAACCCCCCAAAAACACAAAAGTGAGCGAAAAGTGAAAAACTTTTTCACCATGTATTTTGTCCAAACCACTTGATTCCGATATTTGACTTTCCCAGCAATGCCCCAAGAGCCGCCAACCCACCCGCAAAAAAGCAGTACCCCCTCAAACAGGCAAAAAGCAAAAATGCAAAATCTCATACTTAGAAAAATGTAGGCCTAGTCACCAGATCACTCCATGCGAGCTCTGCAGCTAGGCCTAACTCCCCTTTCCAACCCTGGATTTTCTTCAAACCACTTGCAACCAAAATTAGGCATGCCCAGCATTGGTCCAAGACCCCCCACCCCCCAAACACCAGGAATACCCCCAAACAGCCCCCCGAAAACATGATAGTGAGCGAAAAGTCTGAAAAACTTTTTCACCATGGATTTTGTCCAAACCACTTGATTCCGATATTAGACCGTCCCAGCAAAGCCCCAAGAGCCGACAACCCACCCGCAAAAAAGCAGACCCCCCTTAAACAGGCAAAAAGCAAAAATGCAAAATCTCATACTGGGAAAAATGTAGGCCTAGTCACCAGATCACTCCTTTCGCGCTCTGCAGCTAGGCCTAACTCCCAATTCCAACCATGGATTTTCTTCAAACCACTTGCAACCAAAATTAGGGATGCCCAGCATTGGTCCAAGACCCCCCACCCCCCACCCCCCAAACACCAGGAACCCCCCCAAACAGCCCCCCGAAAACATGATAGTGAGCGAAAAGTCTGAATAGTGAAAAACTTTTTCACCATGGATTTTGTCCAAACCACTTGATTCCGATATTAGACCTTCCCAGCAATGCCCCAAGAGCCGCCAACCCACCCGCAAAACAGCAGGACCCCCCAAACAGACAAAAAGCAAAGATGCAAAATCTCATACTTACAAAAATGTAGGCCTAGTCACCAGATCACTCCATGCGCGCTCTGCAGCTAGGCCCTAACTCCCTTTTCCATCCATGGATTTTCTTCAAACCACTTGCAACCAAAATTAGCCATGCCAAGCATTTCTCAAAGACCCCCCAAACACCAGGAACCCCCGAAAACAGCCCCCCGAAAACACGAAAGTGAGCGAAAAGTCTGAAAAGTGAAAAACTTTTTCACCATGGATTTTGTCCAGACCATTTGATTCCGATATTAGACCGTCCCAGCAATGCCCCAAGAGCCGACAACCCACCCGCAAAAAAGCAGAACCCCCCCAAACAGGCAAAAAGCAAAAATGCAAAATCTCATATTTAGAAAAATGTAGGCCTAGTCACCAGATCACTCCATGCGCGCTCTTCAGCTAGGCTCTAACTCCCCTTTCCAACCATGGATTTTCTTCAAACCACTTGCAATCAAAATTAGGCATGCCCAGCATTGCTCAAAGACGCCTCAATCCCCCAAACACCAGGAACCCCCAAAAAGGTCCCCCGAAAACACGAAAGTGAGCAAAAAGTCTGAAAAGTGAAAAACTTTTTCACCATGGATTTTGTCCAAACCACTTGATTCCGAAATTAGACCTTCCCAGCAATGCCCCAAGAGCCGCCAACCCACCCGCAAAAAAGCAGGACCCCCAAACAGACAAAAAGCAAAGATGCAAAATCTCATACTTAGAAAAATTTAGGCCTAGTCACCAGATCACTCCATGCGCGCTCTGCAGCTAGGCCCTAACTTCCCTTTCCAACCATGGATTTTCTTCAAACCACTTGCAACCAAAATTAGGCATGCCCAGCATTTCTCAAAGACCCCCACCCTCCCAAACACCAGGAACCCCCAAACAGCCCCCCGAAAACAAGAAAGTGAGCGAAAAGTCTGAAAAGTGAAAAACTTTTTCACCATGGATTTTGTCCAAACCAATTGATTCCGATATAAGACCTTCCCAGCAATGCCCCAAGAGCCGCCAACCCACCCGCAAAAAAAGCAGAACCCCCCAAACAGGCAAAAAGCAAAAATGCAAAATCTCATACTTAGAAAAATGTAGGCCTAGTCACCAGATCACTCCATGCGCGCTCTGCAGCTAGGCCCTAACTCCCCTTTCCAACCATGGATTTTCTTCAAACCACTTGCAACCAAAATTAGGCATGCCCAGCATTGGTCCAGACCCCCCCCCCAAACACCAGAAACCCCCCCCAAACAGCCCCTTGAAAACACAAAAGTGAGCAAAAAGTCTGAAAAGTGAAAAACTTTTTCACCATGGATTTTGTCCAGCCCACTTGATTCCGATATTAGACCGTCCCAGCAATGCCCCAAGAGCCGACAACCCACCCGCAAAAAAACAGAACCCCCCCAAACAGGCAAAAAGCAAAAATGCAAAATCTCATACTTAGAAAAATTTAGGCCTAGTCACCAGATCACTCGATGCGCGCTCTTCAGCTAGGCCCTAACTCCCCTTTCCAACCATGGATTTTCTCCAAACCACTTGCAACCAAAATTAGGCATGCCCAGCATTGCTCAAAGACGCCCAAATCCCCCAAACACCAGGAACCCCCACAAAACAGCCCCCCGAAAACACTGAAGTGAGCGAAAAGTCTGAAAAGTGAAAAACTTTTTCACCATGGATTTTGACCAAACCACTTGATTCCGATATTGGACTTTCCCAGCTATGCCCCAAGAGCCGCCAACGCACCCGCAAAAATAGCAGAATCCCCCCCCCAAACAGGCAAAAAGCAAAAATGCAAAATCTCATATTTAGAAAAATGTAGGCCTAGTCACCAGATCACTCCATGCGGGCTCTGCAGCTAGGCCCTAACTCCCCTTTCCAACCATGGATTTTCTTCAAACCACTTGCAATCAAAATTAGGCATGCCCAGCATTGCTCAAAGACGCCCCAATCCCCCAAACACCAGGAACCCCCCAAAAAGGCCCCCCGAAAACACGAAAGTGAGCAAAAAGTCTGAAAAGTGAAAAACTGTTTTCACCATGGATTTTGTCCAAACCACTTGATTCCGAAATTAGACCTTCCCAGCAATGCCCCAAGAGCCGCCAACCCACCCGCAAAAAAGCAGGACCCCCAAACAGACAAAAAGCAAAGATGCAAAATCTCATACTTAGGAAAATGTAGGCCTAGTCACCAGATCACTCCATGCGCGCTCTGCAGCTAGTCCCTAACTTCCCTTTTCAACCATGGATTTTCTTCAAACCACTTGCAACCAAAATTAGGCATGCCCAGCATTTCTCAAAGACCCCCCAAACTCCCCAAACACCAGGAACCCCCCAAACAGCCCCCCGAAAACAAGAAAGTGAGCGAAAAGTCTGAAAAGTGAAAAACTTTTTCACCATGGATTTTGTCCAAACCACTTGATTCCGATATTAGACCTTCCCAGCTATGCCCCAAGAGCCGCCAACCCACCCACAAAAATAGCAGAACCCCCCAAACAGGCAAAAAGCAAAAATGCAAAATCTCATACTTAGAAAAATGCAGGCCTAGTCACCAGATCACTCCATGCGCGCTCTGCAACTAGGCCCTAACTCCCCTTTCCAACCATGGATTTTCTTCAAACCACTTGCAACCAAAATTAGGCATGCTCAGCATTGCTCAAAGACCCCCCAAGCCCCCCAAGCCCCCCCCAAAAACACAAAAGTGAGCGAAAAGTCTGAAAAGTGAAAAACTTTTTCACCATGTATTTTGTCCAAACCACTTGATTCCGATATTAGACTTTCCCAGCAATGCCCCAAGAGCCGCCAACCCACCCGCAAAAAAGCAGAACCCCCTCAAACAGGCAAAAAGCAAAAATGCAAAATCTCATACTCAGAAAAATGTAGGCCTAGTCACCAGATCACTCCATGCGAGCTCTGCAGCTAGGCCTAACTCCCCTTTCCAACCATGGATTTTCTTCAAACCACTTGCAACCAAAATTAGGCATGCCCAGCATTGGTCCAAGACCCCCCACCCCCCAAACACCAGGAACCCCCCAAACAGCCCCCCGAAAACATGATAGTGAGCGAAAAGTCTGAAAAGTGAAAAACTTTTTCACCATGGATTTTGTCCAAACCACTTGATTCCGATATTAGACCGTCCCAGCAATGCCCCAAGAGCCGACAACCCACCCGCAAAAATGCAGACCCCCCTTAAACAGGCAAAAATGCAAAATCTCATACTGGGAAAAATGTAGGCCTAGTCACCAGATCACTCCTTTCGCGCTCTGCAGCTAGGCCTAACTCCCAATTCCAACCATGGATTTTCTTCAAACCACTTGCAACCAAAATTAGGGATGCCCAGCATTGGTCCAAGACCCCCCACCCCCCAAACACCAGGAACCCCCCCAAACAGCCCCCCGAAAACATGATAGTGAGCGAAAAGTCTGAATAGTGAAAATCTTTTTCACCATGGATTTTGTCCAAACCACTTGATTCCGATATTAGACCTTCCCAGCAATGCCCCAAGAGCCGCCAACCCACCCGCAAAACAGCAGGACCCCCCAAACAGACAAAAAGCAAAGATGCAAAATCTCATACTTACAAAAATGTAGGCCTAGTCACCAGATAACTCCATGCGCGCTCTGCAGCTAGGCCCTAACTCCCTTTTCCATCCATGGATTTTCTTCAAACCACTTGCAACCAAAATTAGCCATGCCAAGCATTTCTCAAAGACCCCCCAAACACCAGGAACCCCCGAAAACAGCCCCCCGAAAACATGAAAGTGAGCGAAAAGTCTGAAAAGTAAAAAAGTTTTTCACCATGGATTTTGTCCAAACCACTTGATTCCGATATTAGACCTTCCCAGCAATGCCCCAAGAGCCGCCAATCCACCCACAAAAAAGAAGAACCCCCCCAAACATGCAAAAAAGCAAAAATGCAAAATCTCATACTTAGAAACATTTAGGCCTAGTCACCAGATCACTCCTTTCGTGCTCTGCAGCTAGGCCCTAACTCCCCTTTCCAACCATGGATTTTCTTCAAACCACTTGCAACCAAAATTAGGCATGCCCAGCATTGCTCGAAGGCCCTCCACACCCCACACCCCAAACACCAGGAACCCCCTCCAAACAGCCCCCCGAAAACACGATAGTGAGCTAAAAGTCTGAAAAATGAAAAACTTTTTCACCATGGATTTTGTCCAAACCACTTGATTCCGATATTAGACCGTCCCAGCAATGCCCCAAGAGCCGAAAACCCACCCGCAAAAAAGCAGACCCCCTTCCCCCAAACAGGCAAAAAGCAAAAATGCAAAATCTCATACTGGGAAAAATTTAGGCCTAGTCACCAGATCACTCCATGCGCGCTCTGCAGCTAGGCCCTAACTCCCCTTTCCAACCATGGATTTTCTTCAAACCACTTGCAACCAAAATTAGGCATGCCCAGCATTGCTCCAAGGCCCTCCACACCCCACACCCCAAACACCAGGAACCCCCTCCAAACAGCCCCCCGAAAACACAAAAGTGAGTGAAAAGTCTGAAAAGTGAAAAACTTTTTCACAATGGATTTTGTCCAAACCACTTGATTCCGATATTAGACCTTCCCAGCAATGCCCCAAGAGCCGCCAACCCACCCACAAAAAATCAGAACCCCCCCAAACAGGCAAAAAGCAAAAATGCAAAATCTCATACTTAGAAACATTTAGGCCTAGTCACCAGATCACTCCATGCGCGCTCTGCAGCTAGGCCCTAACTCCCCTTTCCAACCATGGATTTTCTTCAAACCACTTGCAACCAAAATTAGGCATGCCCAGCATTTCTCAAAGACCCCCAAACACCAGGAACCCCCCAAAACAGCCCCCCGAAAATACGAAAGTGAGCGAAAAGTCTGAAAAGTAAAAAAGTTTTTCACCATGGATTTTGTCCAAACCACTTGATTCCGATATTAGACCTTCCCAGCAATGCCCCGAGAGCCGCCAACCCACCCACAAAAAAGAAGAACCTCCCCCAAACAGGCAAAAAAGCAAAATTGCAAAATCTCATACTTAGAAACATTTAGGCCTAGTCACCAGATCACTCCTTGCGCGCTCTGCAGCTAGGCCCTAACTCCTCTTTCCAACCATGGATTTTCTTCAAACCACTTGCAACCAGAATTAGGCATGCCCAGCATTGCTCCAAGACCCCCACCCTCCCAAACACCAGGAACCCCCAAACAGCCCCCCGAAAACACAAAAGTGAGCGAAACGTCTGAAAAGTGAAAAACTTTTTTTACTATGCATTTTGTCCAAACCACTTGATTCCGATATTAGACCTTCCCAGCAATGCCCAAAAGAGCCAACAACCCGCCCGCAAAAAGAAAGAACCCCCCCAAACAGGCAAAAAGCAAAAATGCAAAATCTCATACTTAGAAAAATTTAGGCCTAGTCACCAGTTCACTCCATGCGCGCTCTGCAGCTAGGCCCTAACTCCCCTTTCCAACCATGGATTTTCTTCAAACCACTTGCAACCAAAATTAGGCATGCCCAGCATTGCTTAAAGACCCCCCCAAACCCACCAAACACCAGGAACCCCTCCAAACAGCCCCCCGAAAACAAGAAAGTGAGCGAAAAGTCTGAAAAGTGAAAAACTTTTTCATCATGGATTTTGTCCAAACCACTTGATTCCGATATAAGACCTTCCCAGCAATGCCCCAAGAGCTGCCAACCCACCCGCAAAAAAGCAGAACCCCCCAAACAGGCAAAAATCAAAAATGCTAAATCTCATACTTAGAAAAATGTAGGCCTAGTCACCAGATCACTCCTTTCGCGCTCTGCAGCTAGGCCTAACTCCCAATTCCAACCATGGATTTTCTTCAAACCACTTGCAACCAAAATTAGGGATGCCCAGCATTGGTCCAAGACCCCCCACCCCCCAAACACCAGGAACCCCCCCAAACAGCCCCCCGAAAACATGATAGTGAGCGAAAAGTCTGAATAGTGAAAATCTTTTTCACCATGGATTTTGTCCAAACCACTTGATTCCGATATTAGACCTTCCCAGCAATGCCCCAAGAGCCGCCAACCCACCCGCAAAATAGCAGGACCCCCCAAACAGACAAAAAGCAAAGATGCAAAATCTCATACTTACAAAAATGTAGGCCTAGTCACCAGATAACTCCATGCGCGCTCTGCAGCTAGGCCCTAACTCCCTTTTCCATCCATGGATTTTCTTCAAACCACTTGCAACCAAAATTAGCCATGCCAAGCATTTCTCAAAGACCCCCCAAACACCAGGAACCCCCGAAAACAGCCCCCCGAAAACATGAAAGTGAGCGAAAAGTCTGAAAAGTAAAAAAGTTTTTCACCATGGATTTTGTCCAAACCACTTGATTCCGATATTAGACCTTCCCAGCAATGCCCCAAGAGCCGCCAATCCACCCACAAAAAAGAAGAACCCCCCCAAACATGCAAAAAAGCAAAAATGCAAAATCTCATACTTAGAAACATTTAGGCCTAGTCACCAGATCACTCCTTTCGTGCTCTGCAGCTAGGCCCTAACTCCCCTTTCCAACCATGGATTTTCTTCAAACCACTTGCAACCAAAATTAGGCATGCCCAGCATTGCTCGAAGGCCCTCCACACCCCACACCCCAAACACCAGGAACCCCCTCCAAACAGCCCCCCGAAAACACGATAGTGAGCTAAAAGTCTGAAAAATGAAAAACTTTTTCACCATGGATTTTGTCCAAACCACTTGATTCCGATATTAGACCGTCCCAGCAATGCCCCAAGAGCCGAAAACCCACCCGCAAAAAAGCAGACCCCCTTCCCCCAAACAGGCAAAAAGCAAAAATGCAAAATCTCATACTGGGAAAAATTTAGGCCTAGTCACCAGATCACTCCATGCGCGCTCTGCAGCTAGGCCCTAACTCCCCTTTCCAACCATGGATTTTCTTCAAACCACTTGCAACCAAAATTAGGCATGCCCAGCATTGCTCCAAGGCCCTCCACACCCCACACCCCAAACACCAGGAACCCCCTCCAAACAGCCCCCCGAAAACACAAAAGTGAGTGAAAAGTCTGAAAAGTGAAAAACTTTTTCACAATGGATTTTGTCCAAACCACTTGATTCCGATATTAGACCTTCCCAGCAATGCCCCAAGAGCCGCCAACCCACCCACAAAAAATCAGAACCCCCCCAAACAGGCAAAAAGCAAAAATGCAAAATCTCATACTTAGAAACATTTAGGCCTAGTCACCAGATCACTCCATGCGCGCTCTGCAGCTAGGCCCTAACTCCCCTTTCCAACCATGGATTTTCTTCAAACCACTTGCAACCAAAATTAGGCATGCCCAGCATTTCTCAAAGACCCCCAAACACCAGGAACCCCCCAAAACAGCCCCCCGAAAATACGAAAGTGAGCGAAAAGTCTGAAAAGTAAAAAAGTTTTTCACCATGGATTTTGTCCAAACCACTTGATTCCGATATTAGACCTTCCCAGCAATGCCCCGAGAGCCGCCAACCCACCCACAAAAAAGAAGAACCTCCCCCAAACAGGCAAAAAAGCAAAATTGCAAAATCTCATACTTAGAAACATTTAGGCCTAGTCACCAGATCACTCCTTGCGCGCTCTGCAGCTAGGCCCTAACTCCTCTTTCCAACCATGGATTTTCTTCAAACCACTTGCAACCAGAATTAGGCATGCCCAGCATTGCTCCAAGACCCCCACCCTCCCAAACACCAGGAACCCCCAAACAGCCCCCCGAAAACACAAAAGTGAGCGAAACGTCTGAAAAGTGAAAAACTTTTTTTACTATGCATTTTGTCCAAACCACTTGATTCCGATATTAGACCTTCCCAGCAATGCCCAAAAGAGCCAACAACCCGCCCGCAAAAAGAAAGAACCCCCCCAAACAGGCAAAAAGCAAAAATGCAAAATCTCATACTTAGAAAAATTTAGGCCTAGTCACCAGTTCACTCCATGCGCGCTCTGCAGCTAGGCCCTAACTCCCCTTTCCAACCATGGATTTTCTTCAAACCACTTGCAACCAAAATTAGGCATGCCCAGCATTGCTTAAAGACCCCCCCAAACCCACCAAACACCAGGAACCCCTCCAAACAGCCCCCCGAAAACAAGAAAGTGAGCGAAAAGTCTGAAAAGTGAAAAACTTTTTCATCATGGATTTTGTCCAAACCACTTGATTCCGATATAAGACCTTCCCAGCAATGCCCCAAGAGCTGCCAACCCACCCGCAAAAAAGCAGAACCCCCCAAACAGGCAAAAATCAAAAATGCTAAATCTCATACTTAGAAAAATGTAGGCCTAGTCACCAGATCACTCCATGCGCGCTCTGCAGCTAGGCCCTAACTCCCCTTTCCAACCATGGATTTTCTTCAAACCACTTGCAACCAAAATTAGGCATGCCCAGCATTGGTCCAGCCCCCCCACCCCCCAAACAGCAGGAACCCCCCCTAAACAGCCCCCCGAAAACACGAAAGTGAGCGAAAAGTCTGAAAAGTGAAAAACTTTTTCACCATAGATTTTGTCCAGACTACTTGATTCCGATATTAGACCGTCCCAGCAATGCCCCAAGAGCCGACAACCCACCCGCAAAAAAGCAGAACCCCCCCAAACAGGCAAAAAGCACAAATGCAAAATCTCATATTTAGAAAAATGTAGGCCTAGTCACCAGATCACTCCATGCGCGCTTTTCAGCTAGGCTCTAACTCCCCTTTCCAACCATGGATTTTCTTCAAACCACTTGCAATCAAAATTAGGCATGCCCAGCATTGCTCAAAGACGCCCCAATCCCCCAAACACCAGGAACCCCCAAAAAGGCCCCCTGAAAACACGAAAGTGAGCAAAAAGCCTGAAAAGTGAAAAACTTTTTCACCATGGATTTTGTCCAAACCACTTGATTCCGAAATTAGACCTTCCCAGCGATGCCCCAAGAGCCGCCAACCCACCCGCAAAAAAGCAGGACCCCCAAACAGACAAAAAGCAAAGATGCAAAATCTCATACTTAGAAAAATGTAGGCCTAGTCACCAGATCATTCCATGCGCGCTCTGCAGCTAGGCCCTAACTTCCCTTTCCAACCATGGATTTTCTTCAAACCACTTGCAACCAAAATTAGGCATGCCCAGCATTTCTCAAAGACCCCCACCCTCCCAAACACCAGGAACCCCCAAACAGCCCCCCGAAAACAAGAAAGTGAGCGAAAAGTCTGAAAAGTGAAAAACTTTTTCACCATGGATTTTGTCCAAACCAATTGATTCCGAAATTAGACCTTCCCAGCAATGCCCCAAGAGCCGCCAACCCACCCGCAAAAAAGCAGAACCCCCCAAACAGGCAAAAAGCAAAATTGCAAAATCTCATACTTAGAAAAATGTAGGCCTAGTCACCAGATCACTCCATGCGCGCTCTGCAGCTAGGCCCTAACTCCCCTTTCCAACCATGGATTTTCTTCAAACCACTTGCAACCAAAATTAGGCATGCCCAGCATTGGTCCAGACCCCCCCCAAACACCAGAAACCCCCCCCAAACAGCCCCTTGAAAACACGAAAGTGAGCGAAAAGTCTGAAAAGTGAAAAACTTTTTCACCATGGATTTTGTCCAGACCACTTGATTCCGATATTAGACCGTCCCAGCAATGCCCCAAGAGCCGACAACCCACCCGCAAAAAACAGAACCCTCCCAAACAGGCAAAAAGCAAAAATGCAAAATCTCATACTTAGAAAAATTTAGGCCTAGTCACCAGATCACTCCATGCGCGCTCTTCAGCTAGGCCCTAACTCCCCTTTCCAACCATGGATTTTCTCCAAACCACTTGCAACCAAAATTAGGCATGCCCAGCATTGCTCAAAGACGCCCAAATCCCCCAAACACCAGGAACCCCCACAAAACAGCCCCCCGAAAACACTAAAGTGAGCGAAAAGTCTGAAAAGTGAAAAACTTTTTCACCATGGATTTTGACCAAACCACTTGATTCCGATATTAGACCTTCCCAGCTATGCCCCAAGAGCCGCCAACGCACCCGCAAAAATAGCAGAATCCCCCCCCAAACAGGCAAAAAGCAAAAATGCAAAATCTCATATTTAGAAAAATGTAGGCCTAGTCACCAGATCACTCCATGCGGGCTCTGCAGCTAGGCCCTAACTCCCCTTTCCAACCATGGATTTTCTTCAAACCACTTGCAATCAAAAGTAGGCATGCCCAGCATTGCTCAAAGACGCCCCAATCCCCCAAACACCAGGAACCCCCCAAAAAGGCCCCCCGAAAACACGAAAGTGAGCAAAAAGTCTGAAAAGTGAAAAACTGTTTTCACCATGGATTTTGTCCAAACCACTTGATTCCGAAATTAGACCTTCCCAGCAATGCCCCAAGAGCCGCCAACCCACCCGCAAAAAAGCAGGACCCCCAAACAGACAAAAAGCAAAGATGCAAAATCTCATACTTAGAAAAATGTAGGCCTAGTCACCAGATCACTCCATGCGCGCTCTGCAGCTAGTCCCTAACTTCCCTTTCAAACCATGGATTTTCTTCAAACCACTTGCAACTAAAATAGGCATGCCCAGCATTTCTCAAAGACCCCCCAAACCCCCCAAACACCAGGAACCCCCCAAACAGCCCCCCGAAAACATGAAAGTGAGCGAAAAGTCTGAAAAGTAAAAAACTTTTTCACCATGGATTTTGTCCAAACCACTTGATTCCGATATTAGACCTTCCCAGCTATGCCCCAAGATCCGCCAACCCACCCACAAAAATAGCAGAACCCCCCCAAACAGGCAAAAAGCAAAAATGCAAAATCTCATACTTAGAAAAATGCAGGCCTAGTCACCAGATCACTCCATGCGCGCTCTGCAACTAGGCCCTAACTCCCCTTTCCAACCATGAATTTTCTTCAAACCACTTGCAACCAAAATTAGGCATGCTCAGCATTGCTCAAAGACCCCCCAAGCCCCCCAAACAACCCCCCAAAAACACAAAAGTGAGCGAAAAGTCTGAAAAGTGAAAAACTTTTTCACCATGTATTTTGTCCAAACCACTTGATTCCGATATTAGACTTTCCCAGCAATGCCCCAAGAGCCGCCAACCCACCCGGCAAAAAAGCAGAACCCCCTCAAACAGGCAAAAAGCAAAAATGCAAAATCTCATACTTAGAAAAATGTAGGCCTAGTCACCAGATCACTCCATGCGAGCTCTGCAGCTAGGCCTAACTCCCCTTTCCAACCATGGATTTTCTTCAAACCACTTGCAACCAAAATTAGGCATGCCCAGCATTGGTCCAAGACCCCCCACCCCCCAAACACCAGGAACCCCCCCAAACAGCCCCCCGAAAACATGATAGTGAGCGAAAAGTCTGAAAAGTGAAAAACTTTTTCACCATGGATTTTGTCCAAACCACTTGATTCCGATATTAGACTGTCCCAGCAATGCCCCAAGAGCCGACAACCCACCCGCAAAAAAGCAGACCCCCCTTAAACAGGCAAAAAGCAAAAATGCAAAATCTCATACTGGGAAAAATGTAGGCCTAGTCACCAGATCACTCCTTTCGCGCTCTGCAGCTAGGCCTAACTCCCAATTCCAACCATGGATTTTCTTCAAACCACTTGCAACCAAAATTAGGGATGCCCAGCATTGGTCCAAGACCCCCCACCCCCCAAACACCAGGAACCCCCCCAAACAGCCCCCCGAAAACATGATAGTGAGCGAAAAGTCTGAATAGTGAAAATCTTTTTCACCATGGATTTTGTCCAAACCACTTGATTCCGATATTAGACCTTCCCAGCAATGCCCCAAGAGCCGCCAACCCACCCGCAAAATAGCAGGACCCCCCAAACAGACAAAAAGCAAAGATGCAAAATCTCATACTTACAAAAATGTAGGCCTAGTCACCAGATAACTCCATGCGCGCTCTGCAGCTAGGCCCTAACTCCCTTTTCCATCCATGGATTTTCTTCAAACCACTTGCAACCAAAATTAGCCATGCCAAGCATTTCTCAAAGACCCCCCAAACACCAGGAACCCCCGAAAACAGCCCCCCGAAAACATGAAAGTGAGCGAAAAGTCTGAAAAGTAAAAAAGTTTTTCACCATGGATTTTGTCCAAACCACTTGATTCCGATATTAGACCTTCCCAGCAATGCCCCAAGAGCCGCCAATCCACCCACAAAAAAGAAGAACCCCCCAAACATGCAAAAAAGCAAAAATGCAAAATCTCATACTTAGAAACATTTAGGCCTAGTCAGCAGATCACTCCTTTCGTGCTCTGCAGCTAGGCCCTAACTCCCCTTTCCAACCATGGATTTTCTTCAAACCACTTGCAACCAAAATTAGGCATGCCCAGCATTGCTCGAAGGCCCTCCACACCCCACACCCCAAACACCAGGAACCCCCTCCAAACAGCCCCCCGAAAACACGATAGTGAGCTAAAAGTCTGAAAAATGAAAAACTTTTTCACCATGGATTTTGTCCAAACCACTTGATTCCGATATTAGACCGTCCCAGCAATGCCCCAAGAGCCGAAAACCCACCCGCAAAAAAGCAGACCCCCTTCCCCCAAACAGGCAAAAAGCAAAAATGCAAAATCTCATACTGGGAAAAATTTAGGCCTAGTCACCAGATCACTCCATGCGCGCTCTGCAGCTAGGCCCTAACTCCCCTTTCCAACCATGGATTTTCTTCAAACCACTTGCAACCAAAATTAGGCATGCCCAGCATTGCTCCAAGGCCCTCCACACCCCACACCCCAAACACCAGGAACCCCCTCCAAACAGCCCCCCGAAAACACAAAAGTGAGTGAAAAGTCTGAAAAGTGAAAAACTTTTTCACAATGGATTTTGTCCAAACCACTTGATTCCGATATTAGACCTTCCCAGCAATGCCCCAAGAGCCGCCAACCCACCCACAAAAAATCAGAACCCCCCCAAACAGGCAAAAAGCAAAAATGCAAAATCTCATACTTAGAAACATTTAGGCCTAGTCACCAGATCACTCCATGCGCGCTCTGCAGCTAGGCCCTAACTCCCCTTTCCAACCATGGATTTTCTTCAAACCACTTGCAACCAAAATTAGGCATGCCCAGCATTTCTCAAAGACCCCCAAACACCAGGAACCCCCCAAAACAGCCCCCCGAAAATACGAAAGTGAGCGAAAAGTCTGAAAAGTAAAAAAGTTTTTCACCATGGATTTTGTCCAAACCACTTGATTCCGATATTAGACCTTCCCAGCAATGCCCCGAGAGCCGCCAACCCACCCACAAAAAAGAAGAACCCCCCCCAAACAGGCAAAAAAGCAAAATTGCAAAATCTCATACTTAGAAACATTTAGGCCTAGTCACCAGATCACTCCTTGCGCGCTCTGCAGCTAGGCCCTAACTCCTCTTTCCAACCATGGATTTTCTTCAAACCACTTGCAACCAGAATTAGGCATGCCCAGCATTGCTCCAAGACCCCCACCCTCCCAAACACCAGGAACCCCCAAACAGCCCCCCGAAAACACAAAAGTGAGCGAAACGTCTGAAAAATGAAAAACTTTTTTTACTATGCATTTTGTCCAAACCACTTGATTCCGATATTAGACCTTCCCAGCAATGCCCAAAAGAGCCAACAACCCGCCCGCAAAAAGAAAGAACCCCCCCAAACAGGCAAAAAGCAAAAATGCAAAATCTCATACTTAGAAAAATTTAGGCCTAGTCACCAGTTCACTCCATGCGCGCTCTGCAGCTAGGCCCTAACTCCCCTTTCCAACCATGGATTTTCTTCAAACCACTTGCAACCAAAATTAGGCATGCCCAGCATTGCTCAAAGACCCCCCCAAACCCACCAAACACCAGGAACCCCTCCAAACAGCCCCCCGAAAACAAGAAAGTGAGCGAAAAGTCTGAAAAGTGAAAAACTTTTTCATCATGGATTTTGTCCAAACCACTTGATTCCGATATAAGACCTTCCCAGCAATGCCCCAAGAGCTGCCAACCCACCCGCAAAAAAGCAGAACCCCCCAAACAGGCAAAAAGCAAAAATGCTAAATCTCATACTTAGAAAAATGTAGGCCTAGTCACCAGATCACTCCATGCGCGCTCTGCAGCTAGGCCCTAACTCCCCTTTCCAATCATGGATTTTCTTCAAACCACTTGCAACCAAAATTAGGCATGCCCAGCATTGGTCCAGCCCCCCCACCCCCCAAACAGCAGGAACCCCCCCTAAACAGCCCCCCGAAAACACGAAAGTGAGCGAAAAGTCTGAAAAGTGAAAAACTTTTTCACCATAGATTTTGTCCAGACTACTTGATTCCGATATTAGACCGTCCCAGCAATGCCCCAAGAGCCGACAACCCACCCGCAAAAAAGCAGAACCCCCCCAAACAGGCAAAAAGCACAAATGCAAAATCTCATATTTAGAAAAATGTAGGCCTAGTCACCAGATCACTCCATGCGCGCTTTTCAGCTAGGCTCTAACTCCCCTTTCCAACCATGGATTTTCTTCAAACCACTTGCAATCAAAATTAGGCATGCCCAGCATTGCTCAAAGACGCCCCAATCCCCCAAACACCAGGAACCCCAAAAAGGCCCCCTGAAAACACGAAAGTGAGCAAAAAGCCTGAAAAGTGAAAAACTTTTTCACCATGGATTTTGTCCAAACCACTTGATTCCGAAATTAGACCTTCCCAGCGATGCCCCAAGAGCCGCCAACCCACCCGCAAAAAAGCAGGACCCCCAAACAGACAAAAAGCAAAGATGCAAAATCTCATACTTAGAAAAATGTAGGCCTAGTCACCAGATCATTCCATGCGCGCTCTGCAGCTAGGCCCTAACTTCCCTTTCGAACCATGGATTTTCTTCAAACCACTTGCAACCAAAATTAGGCATGCCCAGCATTTCTCAAAGACCCCCACCCTCCCAAACACCAGGAACCCCCAAACAGCCCCCCGAAAACAAGAAAGTGAGCGAAAAGTCTGAAAAGTGAAAAACTTTTTCACCATGGATTTTGTCCAAACCAATTGATTCCGAAATTAGACCTTCCCAGCAATGCCCCAAGAGCCGCCAACCCACCCGCAAAAAAGCAGAACCCCCCAAACAGGCAAAAAGCAAAATTGCAAAATCTCATACTTAGAAAAATGTAGGCCTAGTCACCAGATCACTCCATGCGCGCTCTGCAGCTAGGCCCTAACTCCCCTTTCCAACCATGGATTTTCTTCAAACCACTTGCAACCAAAATTAGGCATGCCCAGCATTGGTCCAGACCCCCCCCAAACACCAGAAACCCCCCCAAACAGCCCCTTGAAAACACGAAAGTGAGCGAAAAGTCTGAAATGTGAAAAACTTTTTCACCATGGATTTTGTCCAGACCACTTGATTCCGATATTAGACCGTCCCAGCAATGCCCCAAGAGCCGACAACCCACCCGCAAAAAACAGAACCCCCCCAAACAGGCAAAAAGCAAAAATGCAAAATCTCATACTTAGAAAAATTTAGGCCTAGTCACCAGATCACTCCATGCGCGCTCTTCAGCTAGGCCCTAACTCCCCTTTCCAACCATGGATTTTCTCCAAACCACTTGCAACCAAAATTAGGCATGCCCAGCATTGCTCAAAGACGCCCAAATCCCCCAAACACCAGGAACCCCCACAAAACAGCCCCCCGAAAACACTAAAGTGAGCGAAAAGTCTGAAAAGTGAAAAACTTTTTCACCATGGATTTTGACCAAACCACTTGATTCCGATATTAGACCTTCCCAGCTATGCCCCAAGAGCCGCCAACGCACCCGCAAAAATAGCAGAACCCCCCCCCAAACAGGCAAAAAGCAAAAATGCAAAATCTCATATTTAGAAAAATGTAGGCCTAGTCACCAGATCACTCCATGCGGGCTCTGAAGCTAGGCCCTAACTCCCCTTTCCAACCATGGATTTTCTTCAAACCACTTGCAATCAAAAGTAGGCATGCCCAGCATTGCTCAAAGACGCCCCAATCCCCCAAACACCAGGAACCCCCCAAAAAGGCCCCCCGAAAACACGAAAGTGAGCAAAAAGTCTGAAAAGTGAAAAACTGTTTTCACCATGGATTTTGTCCAAACCACTTGATTCCGAAATTAGACCTTCCCAGCAATGCCCCAAGAGCCGCCAACCCACCCGCAAAAAAGCAGGACCCCCAAACAGACAAAAAGCAAAGATGCAAAATCTCATACTTAGAAAAATGTAGGCCTAGTCACCAGATCACTCCATGCGCGCTCTGCAGCTAGTCCCTAACTTCCCTTTCAAACCATGGATTTTCTTCAAACCACTTGCAACTAAAATAGGCATGCCCAGCATTTCTCAAAGACCCCCCAAACCCCCCAAACACCAGGAACCCCCCAAACAGCCCCCCGAAAACATGAAAGTGAGCGAAAAGTCTGAAAAGTAAAAAACTTTTTCACCATGGATTTTGTCCAAACCACTTGATTCCGATATTAGACCTTCCCAGCTATGCCCCAAGATCCGCCAACCCACCCACAAAAATAGCAGAACCCCCCCAAACAGGCAAAAAGCAAAAATGCAAAATCTCATACTTAGAAAAATGCAGGCCTAGTCACCAGATCACTCCATGCGCGCTCTGCAACTAGGCCCTAACTCCCCTTTCCAACCATGAATTTTCTTCAAACCACTTGCAACCAAAATTAGGCATGCTCAGCATTGCTCAAAGACCCCCCAAGCCCCCCAAACAACCCCCCAAAAACACAAAAGTGAGCGAAAAGTCTGAAAAGTGAAAAACTTTTTCACCATGTATTTTGTCCAAACCACTTGATTCCGATATTAGACTTTCCCAGCAATGCCCCAAGAGCCGCCAACCCACCCGGCAAAAAAGCAGAACCCCCTCAAACAGGCAAAAAGCAAAAATGCAAAATCTCATACTTAGAAAAATGTAGGCCTAGTCACCAGATCACTCCATGCGAGCTCTGCAGCTAGGCCTAACTCCCCTTTCCAACCATGGATTTTCTTCAAACCACTTGCAACCAAAATTAGGCATGCCCAGCATTGGTCCAAGACCCCCCACCCCCCAAACACCAGGAACCCCCCCAAACAGCCCCCCGAAAACATGATAGTGAGCGAAAAGTCTGAAAAGTGAAAAACTTTTTCACCATGGATTTTGTCCAAACCACTTGATTCCGATATTAGACTGTCCCAGCAATGCCCCAAGAGCCGACAACCCACCCGCAAAAAAGCAGACCCCCCTTAAACAGGCAAAAAGCAAAAATGCAAAATCTCATACTGGGAAAAATGTAGGCCTAGTCACCAGATCACTCCTTTCGCGCTCTGCAGCTAGGCCTAACTCCCAATTCCAACCATGGATTTTCTTCAAACCACTTGCAACCAAAATTAGGGATGCCCAGCATTGGTCCAAGACCCCCCACCCCCCAAACACCAGTAACCCCCCCAAACAGCCCCCCGAAAACATGATAGTGAGCGAAAAGTCTGAATAGTGAAAAACTTTTTCACCATGGATTTTGTCCAAACCACTTGATTCCGATATTAGACCTTCCCAGCAATGCCCCAAGAGCCGCCAACCCACCCGCAAAACAGCAGGACCCCCCAAACAGACAAAAAGCAAAGATGCAAAATCTCATACTTACAAAAATGTAGGCCTAGTCACCAGATCACTCCATGCGCGCTCTGCAGCTAGGCCCTAACTCCCTTTTCCATCCATGGATTTTCTTCAAACCACTTGCAACCAAAATTAGCCATGCCAAGCATTTCTCAAAGACCCCCCAAACACCAGGAACCCCCGAAAACAGCCCCCCGAAAACACGAAAGTGAGCGAAAAGTCTGAAAAGTGAAAAGCTTTTTCACCATGGATTTTGTCCAGACCACTTGATTCCGATATTAGACCGTCCCAGCAATGCCCCAAGAGCCGACAACCCACCCGCAAAAAAGCAGAACCCCCCCAAAGAGGCAAAAAGCAAAAATGCAAAATCTCATATTTAGAAAAATGTAGGCCTAGTCACCAGATCACTCCATGCGCGCTCTTCAGCTAGGCTCTAACTCCCCTTTCCAACCATGAATTTTCTTCAAACCACTTGCAATCAAAATTAGGCATGCCCAGCATTGCTCAAAGACGCCTCAATCCCCCAAACACCAGGAACCCCCAAAAAGGCCCCCCGAAAACACGAAAGTGAGCAAAAAGTCTGAAAAGTGAAAAACTTTTTCACCATGGATTTTGTCCAAACCACTTGATTCCGAAATTAGACCTTCCCAGCAATGCCCCAAGAGCCGCCAACCCACCCGCAAAAAAGCAGGACCCCCAACAGACAAAAAGCAAAGATGCAAAATCTCATACTTAGAAAAATGTAGGCCTAGTCACCAGATCACTCCATGCGGGCTCTGCAGCTAGGCCCTAACTCCCCTTTCCAACCATGGATTTTCTTCAAACCACTTGCAATCAAAATTAGGCATGCCCAGCATTGCTCAAAGACGCCCCAATCCCCCAAACACCGGGAACCCCCCAAAAAGGCCCCCCGAAAACACGAAAGTGAGCAAAAAGTCTGAAAAGTGAAAAACTGTTTTCACCATGGATTTTGCCCAAACCACTTGATTCCGAAATTAGACCTTCCCAGCAATGCCCCAAGAGCCGCCAACCCACCCGCAAAAAAGCAGGACCCCCAAACAGACAAAAAGCAAAGATGCAAATCTCATACTTAGGAAAATGTAGGCCTAGTCACCAGATCACTCCATGCGCGCTCTGCAGCTAGTCCCTAACTTCCCTTTTCAACCATGGATTTTCTTCAAACCACTTGCAACCAAAATTAGGCATGCCCAGCATTTCTCAAAGACCCCCCAAACCCCCCAAACACCAGGAACCCCCCAAACAGCCCCCCGAAAACAAGAAAGTGAGCGAAAAGTCTGAAAAGTGAAAAACTGTTTTCACCATGGATTTTGCCCAAACCACTTGATTCCGAAATTAGACCTTCCCAGCAATGCCCCAAGAGCCGCCAAACCACCCGCAAAAAAGCAGGACCCCCAAACAGACAAAAAGCAAAGATGCAAATCTCATACTTAGGAAAATGTAGGCCTAGTCACCAGATCACTCCATGCGCGCTCTGCAACTAGGCCCTAACTCCCCTTTCCAACCATGGATTTTCTTCAAACCACTTGCAACCAAAATTAGGCATGCTCAGCATTGCTCAAAGACCCCCAAGCCCCCCAAACAACCCCCCAAAAACACAAAAGTGAGCGAAAAGTCTGAAAAGTGAAAAACTTTTTCACCATGTATTTTGTCCAAACCACTTGATTCCGATATTAGACTTTCCCAGCAATGCCCCAAGAGCCGCCAACCCACCCGCAAAAAAGCAGAACCCCCTCAAACAGGCAAAAAGCAAAAATGCAAAATCTCATACTCAGAAAAATGTAGGCCTAGTCACCAGATCACTCCATGCGAGCTCTGCAGCTAGGCCTAACTCCCCTTTCCAACCATGGATTTTCTTCAAACCACTTGCAACCAAAATTAGGCATGCCCAGCATTGGTCCAAGACCCCCCACCCCCCAAACACCAGGAACCCCCCAAACAGCCCCCCGAAAACATGATAGTGAGCGAAAAGTCTGAAAAGTGAAAAACTTTTTCACCATGGATTTTGTCCAAACCACTTGATTCCGATATTAGACCATCCCAGCAATGCCCCAAGAGCCGACAACCCACCCGCAAAAAAGCAGACCCCCCTTAAACAGGCAAAAATGCAAAATCTCATACTGGGAAAAATGTAGGCCTAGTCACCAGATCACTCCTTTTGCGCTCTGCAGCTAGGCCTAACTCCCAATTCCAACCATGGATTTTCTTCAAACCACTTGCAACCAAAATTAGGGATGCCCAGCATTGGTCCAAGACCCCCCACCCCCCACCCCCCAAACACCAGGAACCCCCCCAAAGAGCCCCCCGAAAACATGATAGTGAGCGAAACCAAACCACTTGATTCCGATATTAGACCTTCCCAGCAATGCCCCAAGAGCCGCCAACCCACCCGCAAAACAGCAGGACCCCCCAAACAGACAAAAAGCAAAGATGCAAAATCTCATACTTACAAAAATGTAGGCCTAGTCACCAGATAACTCCATGCGTGCTCTGCAGCTAGGCCCTAACTCCCTTTTCCATCCATGGATTTTCTTCAAACCACTTGCAACCAAAATTAGCCATGCCAAGCATTTCTCAAAGACCCCCCAAACACCAGGAACCCCCGAAAACAGCCCCCCGAAAACACGAAAGTGAGCGAAAAGTCTGAAAAGTAAAAAAGTTTTTCACCATGGATTTTGTCCAAACCAGTTGATTCCGATATTAGACCTTCCCAGCAATGCCCCAAGAGCCGCCAATCCACCCACAAAAAAGAAGAACCCCCCCAAACATGCAAAAAAGCAAAAATGCAAAATCTCATACTTAGAAACATTTAGGCCTAGTCACCAGATCACTCCTTTCGTGCTCTGCAGCTAGGCCCTAACTCCCCTTTCCAACCATGGATTTTCTTCAAACCACTTGCAACCAAAATTAGGCATGCCCAGCATTGCTCGAAGGCCCTCCACACCCCACACCCCAAACACCAGGAACCCCCTCCAAACAGCCCCCCGAAAACACAATAGTGAGCTAAAAGTCTGAAAAATGAAAAACTTTTTCACCATGGATTTTGTCCAAACCACTTGATTCCGATATTAGACCGTCCCAGCAATGCCCCAAGAGCCGACAACCCACCTGCAAAAAAGCAGACCCCCTTCCCCCCAAACAGGCAAAAAGCAAAAATGCAAAATCTCATACTAGGAAAAATTTAGGCCTAGTCACCAGATCACTCCATGCGCGCTCTGCAGCTAGGCCCTAACTCCCCTTTCCAATCATGGATTTTCTTCAAACCACTTGCAACCAAAATTAGGCATGCCCAGCATTGATCACAGACTGCCCAACCCCCCAAAACACCAGGAACCCCCACGAAACAGCCCCCCAAAAACACGAAAGTGAGCGAAAAGTCTGAAAAGTGAAAAACTTTTTCACCATGGATTTTGTCCAAACCACTTGATTCGATATTAGACCTTCCCAGCAATGCCCCAAGAGCCTCCAACCCACCCACAAAAAAGCAGAACCCCCCCCAAACAGGCAAAAAGCAAAAATGCTAAATCTCATACTTAGAAAAATGCAGGCCTAGTCACCAGATCACTCCATGCGCGCTCTGCAGCTAGGCCCTAACTCCCCTTTCCATCCATGGATTTTCTTCAAACCACTTGCAACCAAAATTAGCCATGCCCCACATTTCTCAAAGACCCCCCAAACACCAGGAACCACCCAAAACAGCCCCCCGAAAACACGAAAATGAGCGAAAAGTCTGAAAAGTAAAAAGGTTTTTCACCATGGATTTTGTCCAAACCACTTGATTCATATATTAGACCTTCCCAGCAATGCCCCAAGAGCCGCCAACCCACCCACAAAAAAGCAGAACTCCCCCAAACAGGCAAAAAGCAAAAATGCAAAATCTCATACTTAGAAACATTTAGGCCTAGTCACCAGATCACTCCTTGCGCGCTCTGCAGCTAGACCCTAACTCCCCTTTCCAACCATGGATTTTCTTCAAACCACTTGCTACCAAAATTAGGCATGCCCCGCATTGCTCCAAGGCCCTCCACACCCGAAACCCCAAACACCAGGAACCCCCTCCAAACAGACCCCCGAAAACACAAAAGTGAGTGAAAAGTGAAAAACTTTTTCACCATGGATTTTGTCCAAACCACTTGATTCCGATATTAGACCTTCCCAGCAATGCCCCAAGAGCCGCCAACCCACCCAAAAAAATCAGAACCCCCCAAAACAGTCAAAAAGCAAAAATGCAAAATCTCATACTTAGAAACATCTAGGCCTAGTCACCAGATCACTCCATGCGCGCTCTGCAGCTAGGCCCTAACTCCCCTTTCCAACCATGGATTTTCTTCAAACCACTTGCAACCAAAATTAGGCATGCCCAGCATTTCTCAAAGACCCCCCAAACACCAGGAACCCCCCAAAACAGCCCCCCGAAAACACGAAAGTGAGCGAAAAGTCTGAAAAGTAAAAAAGTTTTTCACCATGGATTTTGTCCAAACCACTTGATTCCGATATTAGACCTTCCCAGCAATGCCCCGAGAGCCGCCAACCCACCCACAAAAAAGAAGAACCCCCCCAAACAGGCAAAAAAGCCAAATTGCAAAATCTCATACTTAGAAACATTTAGGCCTAGTCACCAGATCACTCCTTGCGCGCTCTGCAGCTAGGCCCTAACTCCTCTTTCCGACCATGGATTTTCTTCAAACCACTTGCAACCAAAATTAGGCATGCCCAGCATTGCTCCAAGGCCCTCCACACCCCACACCCCAAACACCAGGAACCCCCTCCAAACAGCCCCCCGAAAACACGATAGTGAGCGAAAAGTCTGAAAAGTGAAAAACTTTTTCACCATGGATTTTGTCCAAACCACTTGATTCCGATATTAGACCTTCCCAGCAATGCCCCGAGAGCCGCCAACCCACCCACAAAAAAGAAGAACCCTCCCAAACAGGCAAAAAAGCCAAATTGCAAAATCTCATACTTAGAAACATTTAGGCCTAGTCACCAGATCACTCCATGCGCGCTCTGCAGCTATGCCCTAACTCCCCTTTCCAACCATGGATTTTCTTCAAACCACTTGCAACCAAAATTAGGCATGCCCAGCATTGATCACAGACCGCCCAACCCCCCAACTCCAGGAACCCCCACAAAACAGCCCCCCAAAAACACGAAAGTGAGCGAAAAGTCTGAAAAGTGAAAAACTTTTTCACCATGGATTTTGTCCAAACCACTTGATTCCGATATTAGACCTTCCCAGCTATGCCCAAAGAGCCGCCAACCCACCCGCAAAAATAGCAGAACCCCCCAAACAGGCAAAAAGCAAAAATGCAAAATCTCATATTTAGAAAAATGTAGGCCTAGTCACCAGATCACTCCATGCGGGCTCTGCAGCTAGGCCCTAACTCCCCTTTCCAACCATGCATTTTCTTCAAACCACTTGCAACCAAAATTAGGCATGCCCAGCATTGCTGAAAGACGCCCCAACCCCCAAGACACCAGGAACCCCCGAAAAAGGCCCCCCGAAAACACGAAAGTGAGCAAAAAGTCTGAAAAGTGAAAAACTTGTTCACCATGGATTTTGTCCAAACCACTTGATTCCGATATTAGACCTTCCCAGCAATGCCCCAAGAGCCGCCAACCCACCCACAAAAAATCAGAACCCCCCCCAAACAGGCAAAAAGCAAAAATACAAAATCTCATACTTAGAAACATTTAGGCCTAGTCACCAGATCACTCCATGCGCGCTCTGCAGCTAGGCCCTAACTCCCATTTCCAACCATGGATTTTCTTCAAACCACTTGCAACCAAAATTAGGCATGCCCAGCATTTCTCCAAGAGCCCCCAAACACCAGGAACCCCCCAAAACAGCCCCCCAAAAACACGAAAGTGAGCGAAAAGTCTGAAAAGTAAAAACGTTTTTCACCATGGATTTTGTCCAAACCACTTGATTCCGATATTAGACCTTCCCAGCAATGCCCCAAGAGCCGCCAACCCACCCACAAAAAAGCAGAACCCCCCCCCAAACAGGCAAAAAGCAAAAATGCAAAATCTCATACTTAGAAACATTTAGGCCTAGTCACCAGATCACTCCTTGCGCGCTCTGCAGCTAGGCCCTAACTCCCCTTTCCAACCATGGATTTTCTTCAAACCACTTGCAACCAAAATTAGGCATGCCCAGCATTGCTCCAAGGCCCTCCACACCCCACACCCCAAACACCAGGAACCCCCTCCAAAGAGCCTCCCAAAAACACAAAAGTGAGTGAAAAGTGAAAAACTTTTTCACCATGGATTTTGTCCAAACCACTTGATTCAAAATTTAGACCTTCCCAGCAATGCCCCAAGAGCCTCCAACCCACCCGCAAAAAAGCAGAACCCCCCCAAACAGGCAAAAAGCAAAAATGCAAAATCTCATACTTAGAAAAATGTAGGCCTAGTCACCAGATCACTCCATGCGCGCTCTGCAGCTAGGCCCTAACTCCCCTTTCCAACCATGGATTTTCTTCAAACCACTTGCAACCAAAATTAGGCATGCCCAGCACTGATCAAAGACCACCCCAAACCCCCAGCAACCCCCCAAAACAGCCCCCCGAAAACACGAAAGTGAGCGAAAAGTCTGAAAAGTGAAAAACTTTTTCACCATGGATTTTGTCCAAACCACTTGATTCCGATATTAGACCTTCCCAGCTATGCCCCAAGAGCCGCCAACCCACCCACAAAAATAGCAGAACCCCCCCAAACAGGCAAAAAGCAAAAATGCAAAATCTCATACTTAGAAAAATGCAGGCCTAGTCACCAGATCACTCCATGCGCGCTCTGCAACTAGGCCCTAACTCCCCTTTCCAACCATGGATTTTCTTCAAACCACTTGCAACCAAAATTAGGCATGCTCAGCATTGCTCAAAGACCCCCCAAGCCCCCCAAACAACCCCCCAAAAACACAAAAGTGAGCGAAAAGTCTGAAAAGTGAAAAACTTTTTCACCATGGATTTTGTCCAAACCACTTGATTCCGATATTAGACTTTCCCAGCAATGCCCCAAGAGCCGCCAACCCACCCGCAAAAAAGCAGAACCCCCTCAAACAGGTAAAAAGCAAAAATGCAAAATCTCATACTTAGAAAAATTTAGGCCTAGTCACCAGATCACTCCATGCGTACTCAGCAGCTAGGCCCTAACTCCCCTTTCCAACCATGGATTTTCTTCAAACCACTTGCAACCAAAATTAGGCATGCCCAGCATTGCTCAAAGACCCCCCAACTCCCCCAAACACCAGGAACCCCCCAAAAGGCCCCCCAAAAACACAAAAGTGAGCGAAAAGTCTGAAAAGAGAAAAACATTTTCACCATGGATTTTGTCCAAACCACTTGATTCCGGTATTAGACCTTCCCAGCAATGCCCCAAGAGCCGCCAACCAACCCGCAAAAAAGCAGAACCCCCCCAAACAGGCAAAAAGCAAAAATGCAAAATCTCATACTATGAAAAATTTAGGCCTAGTCACCAGATCACTCCATGCACGCTCTGCAGCTAGGCCCTAACTCCCTTTCCAAACATGGATTTTCTTCAAACCACTTGCAACCAAAATTAGGCATGCCCAGCATTGCTCCAAGACCTCCCAGCCCCCAAACACCAGGAACCCCCCAAACAGCCCCCCGAAAATACGAAAGTGAGCAAAAAGTCTGAAGAGCGAAAAACTTTTTCACCATGGATTTTGTCCAAACCACTTAATTCCGATATTAGACCTTCCCAGCAATGCCCAAAAGAGCCGACAACCCACCCGCAAAAAGAAAGAACCCCCAAACAGGCAAAAAGCAAAAATGCAAAATCTCATACTTAGAAAAATGTAGGCCTAGTCACCAGATCACTCCATGCGCGTTCTGCAGCTAGGCCCTAGCTCCCCTTTCCAACCATGGATTTTCTTCAAACCACTTGCAACCAAAATTAGGCATGCCCAGCATTGCTCAAAGACCCCCCAACACCCCCCAAACAGCCCCCCGAAAACATGAAAGTGAGCGAAAAGTCTGAAAAGTGAAAAACTTTTTCACCATGGATTTTGTCCAAACCACTTGATTCCGATATTAGACCTTCCCAGCAATGACCCAAGAGCCGCCAACCCACCCGCAAAAAAGCAGAACACCCCAAACAGGCAAAAAGCAAAAATGCATAATCTCACACTTGGAAAAGTTTCGGCCTTCCTTCAATTCTGTCCAAACGCACTCTGCAGCTAGGCCATAACCCCCCTTTTCCACCATGGAGTTTCTTCAAACGACTTGCAATCAAAATTAGACCTTCCCAGCAGTGCTCCAAGACCCCCCGACCCAGCACCGCAAATCTAGAACACCTACAAAGAGCCCCCCCAAAAACCTGCAATACTGGTATATTCAAAACATGGCTAATTGCCTTGTTCACAAAAAACAAACAGCAATAGGTTTCAACAGAGACAGACAGCCATTGCTGGCCACTGCATGCCATCTTCTCATTATTCATTACCTGTTCTACTTTTGTCTGCATCTTCTTCGGAAAGTGAGGGCCCATAGGGCAGCCTCTCCTGTCAATTTCAGAAGTAAGTCTGCCAACAATCAGCAAGCATGTAGTCAGTTAGTAATTTCAGTCCCACTTGAGGGGACTCGTCTACGAAGACAAAGTTTCTTTATTCTCCATAATCCAATCATCTGCCTTGAGTGAAATGGATAGAGGGAGTCTGGAGGAGGAGGATAGAGGAGCATGATTGAGTTGTGAACTTGTGAACCTCAGGAATGCAGACTGTGGCACCTTCAAATCAATAAGGAACATAAGATGAAGACAATGCTGATGATCGACTTGTTGTGATTAGGTGATTAGAGTTTTGGTGTGGTAAAAGTTGCAAAACAAAGAAAGACACACAGGAATAAAAGTGAATAAGGACAAAAAAAAGGAAGTAATTTTCAGGCCTCGGTGTCAGGGAAGTGGAGCTCGTCCACAAAGTCTATGAATTGAGATGGGAGTAGGTCAGGTAACAGAGAAGAACTTCCGTTGGCGTCACCTAAGACAGTGTCATCTTCTTCCTGCGCACATTCACATATTTTGTAATCGGGTGGTATGAAGTGCTGATTCATCTTGATTATTGTTAACCTCTCCACATTTTTGGGCGAGAGGCGGGTCCTTTTTGAAGTAACAATGGCACCAGCAGCACTGAAAACACGTTCAGAAGACACACTTGCTAGTGGGCAAGACAAATAATTTAGAGCCAGGTTGGTGATCAGTCGCCATACAGGCCTTTTCCTATAACAATACAGCAATGGGTTCTCATTAAGACAGACCTCTGTTGGGTCATCCAGATAGGCCTGCACCATCGACTCAAGGTTCTCCAGGGTTGCTCCACTTTGCATACCATCTGTGGCCTTTGCAGCAGTGGACCGAGCGTACCCTTGCTGAGTTAGCCAATCCGCTTCCGACAATATTTTTTTGGGGCCTGGTGCAGGTGAGGATGATGACACGGTTGCTGGTGTCATTAACGGCTGTCAGGGAAAGTGACTCCCTTCGGCCACGGATTCAGAAGTGGAACTTGACGCCGGATGGCCTGCTGATTCAGTTGTACTTGTGCTGCCTCCTTGAACTTTCTGCCGCTCTTTTTCGAACCGAGTGGCTGACACAGCTAGCCAATGTTTGTACTTTGAAACATCTGCTTCATCAAAAGGAATGAATGCTTCGCTGGCCACTGCCTTTTTGTACCGTGGATCCAGAATAGTGGCACAAATGTAATGTTGTTGTGTATGTATGTTTTTAAGCCTTTCATTGTGAAGTAGACGCCTTAATAACTTCTCCGCCAAATCATATACTTCTCGCTTTTCAGCATCATCTCTAAACGTTGAAGACACGTCCTTCAGTTGGTGCTCTAGCATGACCAACAATGGGATAGCTTTGCCCAAAAACAGTCCTCCCTGCTGACTTCACACGTGAAGATCTCAAAAGTACGAATCATGTCTGTCAGGCTTGCAATTAGCTTCCATTCCTCCAACTCTAGTCTCATGTCTTTCTGAGTAGAACCCAGTTTATAGACATACTCATTTATTACCCCCCACTGCTCAGACAGACGCTCAAGCATGTAAAAGGTTCCAACGTGTTCCCACCTCCTGGATTAGTCCTTTGACTGGCAGTTTACGTTCATGTTGAATGCTCCTCAGCTGCGTCCGGGTCTTAAAAGAATGGCTGAAATGTGTGCAGATTCTTCGGCAGATGGTCAGTAATTTGATGACTGTGTCTTCTTTTTTCAAGAATTCTTGCACCACGATGTTAATATTATGCGCCAAACACGGCACTCTGAAATATTCACCATCAGACATGGCCCTAACTATGTTACTGCCATTATCCGTGGAAACATAACCACCTATGCGATTTTTTGGATGCAGCCATTCATTGACCTTCCTGTTAAACTCTTCCAAAAGGTTAGGTGGAGTGTGAGATTTCTCCATGGCAAACATGCCTACTGTTGCATGTTTGCGAGTAGCTTGAAAAACTGTCCGTGCAAACATCTGCTTGTTTTAACTGTTCTTTGACCCCTGCAAAAGAGACCCAGTGTGCAGTGATGCACATGTAATCATGGACTTGGCAACTGGTCCACATGTCTGTTGTCATGTGGATAGTGTGAACAGCACTCTTCAGAATAGCTGCGCCAATCACCTCCAGCACATCTTGATGTAGTGCTGGAACAGCAACCCTGGCAAAATAGGACCGGCTAGGAACCTTCAATTTAGGGCAGACTGTTGCCACAAATTCAAGAAAACCCACCCCTTCCACGAAAAAGAAAGGGAGCAGGTCCAGCGCTATCATTTTAGCCAGCTTTTTGTTATACAGACGTACCGTCGGGTGGTTGCGTTCAAATGGCGCATCCGACCAAAACATGCTTCTAATGGTGGGCTGGGCCATTTTACGTGATGATGATGATGCAGACTTCAAACCAGTTAGGCTCATTGATGTAGTTTTTCGCATTGGTGTCTCTCCCAGACTATTAGTGTGACTCATAGATGTTGCAGGGGTAGAGGGTGTGGGCGCTACCACTGCAATGCTGCTGCTAGGGGTACTGGGTGTACCAGAAAAAATGTCGGTCGGTTCTTGACTTCCCCTGCACAATCAGCCCCTTGTCTGCATCAGATGCAATGTGAATGGATACATTTGGATCAGTTCTACTTTGGTTTTCCCGGATCTTCCTTAGGTGCGTAGTGTGGTGTTTTTGGAGATGACCTCTCTGGCCTCCGGTACCATCGTTGGTACCAAGCTTACCCCGACTAACTAATACTTTACAAATCGAACAAACAACCATGTTTTCCGCCCTTTGGCTAACAGTAAAGTAGTCCCAAACTGGGGACTGGAAATGTCTGCTGGTGGTGGAGGTGCCACTTTGACTTTCAATGCCAGATAAAGTGGAGGATGGGTGTGGCTGAATTTGTTTCTGTTGTTCACTTACAGCACCACTACTTGAGGTAATTGAGGTCGAGCTGGATGGAGGTCCCTGCCGGCCCTTCTGACTAAAAAATATGGAAGCTGTAGGTTGTGTTGGTGTTGTAGTTAACTGCGTTGGTGGTGGTACCAGTGCCACGCCGCCCACATCCCGCTCAGCAGCCATTCGGGATAGGGTGAAAATGTCTGTCTGCTGCATGCCCGCTGGGGCTGGAGTGACGTCTGTGATGACTGGTCGTCGCCAGACTGTTCATCAGCAGCAGAAGACACCACTTCTTGTTCGTCAACATCACACATAAGTTGAAGCCTTGCGGGAACCTTCCTTTTAGGCTTAGCTACCTTTGTCGGCTCATGGCGTGCCTCACTCTTAGACTGCATTTGTGGGTTCCAATCAGGATCAAGGTCATGAGAATGAAGGGGGCTTGAAGAAGAACCTGTAGTAGTAGTAGCCCTCCTTGACCTTTTTCTTGCTGAGGATCTGGAAGACAATGGATCATCTTCAGGAGGAGTGGCTTCCTCGGATGATACCTCCACTTGAATATCAATTTCCTGATGTGCCCCTACTTCTGGAGGAACAAGCGTTGTAGGCAGTTGCGCCTCTCCATGCGCCTCTCCTTGCGCCTCTCCTTGCACCTCTCCTTGCGCCTCTACTTGCGCCTCTCCTTGCCCATGAACTTGTGCTTGTACTAGTTGCACCTGTGGTTGTCGTTGCGGCTGTGGTTGTTGAACACTCGTCAGCTGAGTTACACCCGGCGTTGATTGGATGGTACTTTCTTGTGATGAGCCAACATCACTGGTCGATGGTGATTTACCAACCAAAGTGGCTGACGCAGCAGCACTCATGGTCTTGGACCTAACTTGGCATGGTGGCACTGAGCCCAATGAAGCGGAGGTGCTGCTTCCAGCTTGGTCCCCGGCAGACACCGCTGCTGCTGTAGGCGTAGTTTTTTTTCCCAAAAAAGGTGTCGGTGGGCACACCAGTCTCCTTGGTAGCTGGTGCCACTTGCTTCTTCTGCTCCTTCCTACTGGCAGTGGCACTGGCAACTTTTTTCGCTGAGGCGCTACGGCCACCTTTCTTTGGGGCCATCTTCTTCAGATGTCAGAACAGCAGGCCGCAGTTGCACGGGTTGCAGAGTTGTCTTGTCTGTGGCCACACGTGACGTCACGTGACGTTGTGCTGCACACACCGCTGCAGGACTTCTTCACGGCACTGGTGGTTCTCTTGTGCACCTAAAAGCAATGGAATCCAGAGGAACATCAGTTCAATACCCCAAAAAGTCGCAAAACACACAAAAATCACCACAATCCAATGCCATCCATGCCCCCAATGATGTTTAAATTCAAGACACCCCACAGAAAAACTTGGTCCATACACCACTCACTACCCCTGGGCCTAATGGAAGAAAGCAAGGCAAACTGGGTGCAGGCCTGATTACACTGCCTGGCTTCAAAATGCCCCCTTGTCTCCCAGCCACATGGCCAGGTCCTGCCTGTGCCAGGCCTCAAAATGGCCCCCACCCACTTGGCCAGTCCCCAACACCACCCCAAAAAGTCGGGAAACACACACAAATCACCACAATCCAATGCCATCCATGCCCTAAATGATGTTTAAATTCAAGACACCCCACAGAAAGACTAGGTCCATGCACCACTGAATACCCATGTGCCTAATGGTTGAAAGCAAGGCAAACTGGGTACAGGGCTGAGCACACTGCCTGGCTTCCAACTGGCCCCTTGAACACCCACCACATGGCCAAGCCCTGCCTGGACCAGGCCTCAAAATGGCTCCCACCCACATGGCCAGGCCCCAACAACCCCCCAAAAAGTCGAAAAACACACAACAATCCAATGCCATCCATGCCCTCAATGATGTTTAAATTCAAGACACCCCACAGAAAGACTTGGTCCATGCACCACTCACTACCCTGGGCCTAATGGAAGAAAGCAAGGCAAACTGAGTGCAAGCCTGAGCACACTGCCTGGCTTCAAAATGGCCCCTCGACCCCCAGCACATGGCCAGGCCCTGCCTGTACCAGGCCTCAAAATGGCCCCACTCACATGGCCAGGCCGCAACAGCACCCCAAAAAGCCGAAAAACACACAAAAATCACCACAATCCAATGCCATCCATGCCCTCAATGATGTTTAAATTCAAGACACCCCACAGAAAGACTTCGTTCATGCAACACTCACTACCCCTGGGCCTAATGGAAGAAAGCAAGCCAAACTGGGTGCAGGCCTGAGCACACTGCCTGGCTTCAAAATGGCCCCTTGACCCCCAGCCACATGGCCAGGCCCTGCCTGCACCAGGCCTCAAAATGGCCCCACCCACATGGCCAGGCCCCAACACCACCCCAAAAAGATGAAAAACACACAAAAATCACCACAATCCAATGCCATCTATGCCCTCCATGATGTTTAAATTCAAGACACCCCACAGAAAGACTTGGTCCATGCACCACTCACTACCCCTGGGCCTAATGGAAGAAAGCAAGGCAAACTTGGTGCAGGCCTGAGCACACAGCCTGTCTTCAAAATGGCCCCTTGACCCCCACCACATGGCCAGGCCCTGCCTGTACCAGGCCTCAAAATGGCCCCCACCCACATGGCCACGCCCCAACAACACCCCAAAAAGTCGAAAAACACACAAAAATCACCACAATCTAATGCCATCCATGCCCTCAATGATGTGTAAATTCAAGACACCCCACAGAAATACTTGGTCCATGCACCACTCAGTAGCCCTGGGCCTACTGGCTAGTGAGGCTTTACAGGCACCCCAAAATAAAATAAAAAAATCAACATATAACAGTGAGCTAAAATTCCATGACATTAATGAGAATTAAGTTAAAAAACAAATCACAGAAATAGTTGTATCATGCACCCATGACTAACCCTGGGCCTACTGGATACTGTGGCTACCCACAATATATATATTGTTTTAAACTTGTGAAAAAAGTTTTACAACTGTAGTTGCAGCAACTGCAATGCCCCAAACAAACAACACCAACTTACTTGTAAAATCTCAAGTCCAAAAGTGATCCAAACTCCAAAGTCCAAAAAGTCCTCAAATACAAATATCCAGCAGTAACCACAAAAAGTAATCTTTCCAGCTCCAGATACAAATCAAAAGTGACCAGGACATGGACAAAGCACTGGGAGTAGCCTGCTGGACAGGAATAGGAAGTTGGAGACTCTGGGACACTCCCTTCCAACCGCCCCCCCAAATGGACTCCTTGCTCCAAAAAGTGCAGCCCAATGTCAATCTGAGGAGTTATTCTGATCAAAATCATCATTTTCAGAAGGTTTATGCTTCCTGCGGTTGATTTCTTGTGCAGAATTGCAATTTTTGCAATTTTTGCAATTTCGGGAATGCGAGCTGTTCAAATCTCCCACCGAAAGTCAGCAGCGCGCCGCATCTACGTGTTAGGCTGTGATGTATTCCTATAGGTTCTGTATCGATCCCCCTATTTCTGACCCTGGTCTGGTTAATAATTAACTAGCAGCCATCCCACGGTGCAAAAACCGTTATCTGATTAAGCCACACCACGGCACAGAAACGCGTTATCTCATTAGGTCATAACGCATGCCATCTAATTAGGCAAGCACTATTCCTCCAGCCCCTGATAAGGCATACGGAGTTCTCAAAACAAATCAAACCTATGACAACCTGGGAAAAACCCTACAGCCATTGTTTTGATTTCACCGAGAACTTCAGTAAAGAATGTGCTAACGACCAGTTCGTATGACATCCTTATTGACGTATATATGTCCATCCTTACGTCAATCTCGGCACCTTTCAGGTATAAATATTACCGACATTGCCTTAAGCAAACACACGCGGTGGTGACGAGATCGGAGCAGCGAGACTTGCCGAGGAGCCCAGCAGAGAGCGAAGCCCACTGGCGCTGCCCCGCCTTCCTGACGCGCTGAGAGAGAGACGCTGCCTTTCTCCTGCCGAGAAATCCAGCTCCGGCGCTTCCAAGCAGCCCTTGCAGGCAGCTGGAGTATCAAGACCAAAGACAAGAGATACCAGCCCTCAACCATTCTAGATCTCAGGTACAGAACTGAATAACCCCTTGCAGAGAATTCTTGAGTCAGTCCCTTGGCAAAACAAACTTAACTTAAACTGCTACTTATCTACTCCCGCCCACGTATTAGGCTTAGGTCAGGTACACCGGGGTAGGCGTGGTTAGAAGCACCAGTTGAGTACGATTAGTCAAATGTATATATGTATGTATCTATTTTATCCATTTTAAATATCATATGGCTTAGAAACCATATCAATGCTTTTACAGTATTATTTTATAATTCTGCTTTTACTGTATGCACTCTACTTAACCATAAGTATTGCCATAATATCGATTAATTTCTCTTGTACGAGAAAAGAGACTGATCAATAAATAACATCTTTTATTGAACACGCCCGTCTCTTCCTTTTCTCTACAATCTGGTGAAACTAAGAATGCACTGAACTGACTGAGTAAAATAAATGGTCTTTTGTTTTCACACGACTCTATAGATACACTCTTGATTAGGGGAGAGCAAAGTTGTCATGTTCTATGGTTGTCAGAAACTAAATCCCTTCTTGTCTATCCAGGGAGGTTAAACTCCTCCTTGCCTATTCGAGAAAGTTTCTAGTGAACTCTGAGCTAGCTGGCAAACACAAAACTTTAAGTCTAATATCGTCAGTAGAAGACCTAGTTAACCTCTGCCCTAGGTCTATACTATGGAAGGTATTATTCCAATGCGCAGAGCCTATTGGGATAATAGGAACTACACTACATGGCGCCCAACGTTTGGATAGGCGATAAAACTAACGCAAGACATTAGAGTAACTCAGTCGTGCTATTTCACACAGAACCCCTTTTTTTCCCATAATACTCCAAAGACGTCTGGAGTGGGTGAAAGGTCATATCCGCCAAACCTCGCAGGAGGAGACTCCTATGCATGGTTCTTGGTTTATTCAACGTTGAAGGATACACTGTTCCAAAATATTGTGCATCTAATCTTTGTTTCCATAAGAAACCTGATCTGCAAACAAACGGAATAACCTTCCTGTCGGTAAAATGGTAGACAGTGAAGAAGAAAGAGAGACAGTTAGAATAGCAGCTGAACTCTTAGCAGCTGATACTACTCTGCAGGAAAATGACCCGGATATAATACTCATCCCGGTCAACATAAGAAAATCTATAACTTTAAAACTTATAGAAAATGGACTGATATCGAGAGGTGGTACAGTCATATTCGTAATTGAGGCACACGAATATCGGCAGACAGAGGTATTCTATTCATGGATAAACTTTCCAGCAGCAAACGCTGTAACAAAGGACTTCCACTATTACAAAACAGAGGAACCTCCTAATGAGTACATTCCTTTCGAGGAGGTGGAAGTACCACTCAAATTCCAAGAGCACCTGCTCTTGTTTAATGGCGCCCTAAAACATAATAATCACATCACCAGGCTCGGTCCACTAGGTAGACCAGGAGCGACGTGGCCGGTCCTAGCCGGATACACACCACATCCAGACATTGAAGAAATGCCTGCAGCAGCTCTTTTAGCACAGCTAAAACAATTAATAAAAATACATAGACAATTAGTCCAATATGTAATGCGGACTTCAACAGTCCAACCAGCAATTAAAATTCCACAGCTGACCCCTCATCAGGGGAACACAAATAAAATTACACCACAGAACATACAGTCCTGCCTAGGTAAAGTACCAGCTAAACGGGAACAAATCCCATTCTGGTTAGCACAAAAAATCACTCAAATAGAGGCGGTATTTCCAGACACCACTCCTCTTGAGAAACACAGGATTCTGACTATCTGTCTTCCAATGGGAATCGCACCACACTTGGAGGACTGTGACACTTGGGGTACAGTCTTTGCTTCCATTTACACAAAAACACATGGTGTTCCATCCATGTCAGTAATACCAGATGTGCTAAAACAAATTCAAGATGAATACGGTCCAGAACCCGCTTTAACTCTTGGTATGAAATTACTGAAAGACTTCAAGCAGGTCTCGGCAATATTACTAGCCAACATAAAGGGAGAAGCAGCGAATGTGGCGATTCGCCAGAGGTTAAAAGAGACAAATATAGCAGACCAACCAGCTGAAATTGCCAGAATTATAGAAAAATCCTATGAGGAACTAGGTAGAGATAGTTTGGGTGGAATACCGGTAAAACCTCAACTAATTGAAAGTCCAGAAAAAGTATTTATTAAAAATACTTTAAACACTCAAAAAAAGAGCTGGGATGGAAACAAACAATCCAATCCTAAAGAAAAGAGATTCCAGTCCAGAGGAAGGTCTCCTCGGCGGAGAGAAAGATCTCCGAACCAAGGACGCAGGTCTCCCCAAAGTGAGCCCTCTGGGACAAAATATAACCTTAGAAATAGGGATAATATAAAGAAACCTGATAGATATCAAGATATTGATACACGTCCCTCTCAATCTTTTCAGACTTCCTCGCAGAAATCGGAAAGAAGAGGACGATCAGAACACAGGGAAGAGCACGTCAAGTCCAAAGACAAGGAACCTGCTCATCCAAATAAAAAATTACAATTTCCAAAGAAGAAGGTAGCCAGCATTAAAATAATAAAGGATGCCGAGAATTTTGAGGACACAGCTGAAAAACGGAGAATGGGCTCAGACAATGCTAGACAGCGCAGCAGAAGTGAGCATAGCTCGCAAAGTCCTTATGAAGCATCTGGAGACAGTGGACACGAATGAATACATTCAGGTGGAAACTGCAGATACCAGAGTTAGCAAACCTCACAAAATATATGAAATAACATTACGTATAGAGGGGGATAAGACTAGAAAAATAAGGGGTTTATTTTGGGATAATCTCTCCAAGGGCTATGACATCCTTCTAGCTAAAAAAGACTGGCCACCCGAGTTTATCAGGGAGTGCCCACATGGCGAAGAAATAATTATGCCTGCCTTCTCAAATCATATTCCAATTCATAAAAAATATACACTTGCAAGAAAGTGGGCAGTAGCTCAAGCTCCTGCTTTATATAAAAATCATGTAGGATGGTATGAGGACTCTCCTCCTCACAAAATCCAGTTAAAATCACAACCTACTGCACAGAGGCAGTATCCAATTAAGCAAGAAGCTAAAAAACAGGTAAAAGAGATCCTAGATCAACTTGAATACCAGGGGGTGATTGAAACTTGCACCTCACAAATGAACAACCCTTTGTTTCCTGTCTCCAAACCAGACAATTCATATCGTCTTGTTTTGGACTACAGACACCTTAACTCATGTTGCAAAACTTTTGCAGTGCAAAACTCGCATAGTGCTGCACTAATGAACAAGATAGTGCGCAAAAAATACAAAACAACATTAGACATCTCTAATGGATTCTTTTGTCAGAATATAGCACCAGAGAGCAGATATTTGACCGCGTTCTCAATAAATGGCGCTCAAAAAAACTTCTGTCGGTTACCACAGGGGTTCAAGAACAGCCCAGGATTATTCTCAGCGAGAGTAACAGAGTTACTACAAACCTATGATGACGAGGCATTATCTTATGTCGACGACATTTACCTAACAGATGATGACTTGGATACTCACTTGAAGAGAGTGAACACCATAATACTTGGGTTCGCAGCAGAGGGTTACAAATTCAACTTTAAAAAGTCAAGAATTGCCCATCTAACAGTCCTGTTTTTAGGATATGAATTATCAAGTGAAGGCAAAAGCCTGGCTGACAATTTCCTAGAGAAATGTGCTGTACTCCAAGCACCTAGAACACTAAAAAACCTACAATCAATTCTAGGCTTCCTAAATTTCGGAAGAACATACATTGTAAATTACGCAGAAAGGGTCAAACCCCTTTATGATCTAATAAAACCAGATTTTAAAAGAATCAATTGGACTCAAAAACACACAGAAATTCTGAGATCCTTACAAACAGACATGTTAATTAAAACAAAATTACAAACACGTGATAACACACGCAACCTTGTGATTCGAGTCATCCCAGGAAGATGCGGATTCACATACCTGACCTCTAATGAGGGAGAAAAGGTACCAATTGCATATAAATCACACTTGTACACAGAAGCTGCAAAGAAGTTCAGTATTAAAGAAAATATTGTTCATACAGTTCAAACGGCAATAGCTAGAGAAAAAGACAAAGCTGACGGTAGACGTATCACAGTCAGAACAGCAGAATCAGCCTTTGAGGCATTAACAACCCCATGTAATTTACCAACAACAGCATTGAATCCAGAATGGATACAATGGGTGAATTCTATTACAACGGACAAAGTAAAATACTACTTTGATCCAGAATTAAAGGAATTAAGTTATCTAGAATATGAAAGAACATACCCTCTGCCAATCGACATTCTGCCCTTACGACAGTACGCCTGTGTAATCTATACAGACGGCCATGCTCAGCCACCAGGGTGGGGAGAACAAGCGTACAACCCCACATGTGAAATTACAAAAGAAGTGTGGCACGGAGGGAAACTGAGACCTCTGCTAATAAAAACACACTCAGTAGAAACTAATTCAGAACAACAGACTGAAATAATAGCATTAAAAATGGCGCTAGATAATGCGGATCGCGAATTCCCGACACTTATAGTGTCCGATTCGTATTACTGCGTCAAATCATACAACAACGATTTGCAGAAATGGATTCAAAACGGTTACAAAGAAGACACAGGTGCAACAATAAAGCAAAAAGTGCTTTGGAAACAAATAGTTCTTTTACAGAAAGAACTACCAAAGACTCAAGTGATACACTCACTGAGTCATCAGCGTGATGGCGTTCACGTTGCAGGGAATTCATTGGCTGAGAAAGCCACAGCGGTAGCAACTGAATCGGCTTCCGTAGCTAGAAAAAAGCGTGCAGTAAAATACATTGACGGTGAAACAGTGCTGGCGGTGAAAACGTCATCAAAAGGTGACTGCTCAGCGCTACCGATCAACTATCCACTCAATTATAGATACAGAATCGATGCAAACTCCGTCCCTTTTGCTCGAATCCCTGGAGTGGGGGGTAGAGTAATTCCAAACACGGACAGGAGAAGCTTGTTAATAGCAGACGCACATATGGGTGAGGGTCTTAGTCACCTCAAACTTAAAGATTCTCTGGCAGAGTTACAATCAGTGTACTGGTGGCCAGGCATGAGCCTGCATCACCACATTTTTGTAAAAAACTGCCCAGACTGTAACAGAGATCGCAGCGGCGAGAGAAACGGTATATTACCATGGCGTTTCACTCCAGAAGGGCTAAACAATAATCAATAAAACCAGTATGAATAATGCGCCAAATCAACATATAAAGACTAGTTTCCACTTGTAATGTAGACCCCAGCACTCGGCTGACGTCTGGACTGTTATAAAAAGATTTGCGAGTCTATAATGGCATATACGCTAGAAGCATGCTACGTTTGGCTAAAGTATTCCTTTAAGCCCTAAAAGCTTATGGGGAGGAATGGCCAAATGAGCATTGCATAGCGGGACTCTTCTCACTTTCTTCCTGAGGGATACGGGATGGTGTAAAGAAAAAACCAAGGCATAAAGCTATCTATAACGGAAAAGGTATTAGGTGTAGCGATTGGAAGCAGCGCAAGAACACGCACGCGCCACTAACCTGACTCCGATGCCCAGCAGAGACGAGGAGACGATAGTCCTCACAACCTCTCTCCGTACAGCACACAACAATGGGACTAACACCACTATTGAAATGAGCACAGCCAGAGGCCGCGAAGTGAATGGATGTAGGGATGCGGTGTCCGTCAGGTATCTTCACGTCTGGGTATACCCTCAATGGTTCACAGATAAGACCTCCCTGTAGATGGACGAAAAGTAGAGAGAGAAATATAGAACCGTCCTGGCAGAGTTTCCTCCCTTCCCGTATGTTTCTAGACTCACCGCTTCCTTGTATTCTGTACTCCGTGAACGATTCCGAAGACAGTACTTGGTAACAGAGGGGGGGAGTCCTGCCACGAGTCGAAAAGTTGATTTCACTTCTCGAACACGGACCCAAAGGCAAGCAGTGAAGAGGGTTGAATACGTGAAGCGTTTAGTAGGATACTGTTGCAAGACACACCCACAATACTCCTTGTGAGTACAAACAGTTATGATTATCAGAAGGCTTCTGATACGGAGAAAGTTAGGTTTGCATCCCCAAAGTCTAATAAACAAGGAAAGTGCTATCTGCACAATGTTCTGAACTTGCTCAAAACAAATTAAAGATAACGTGAGAGAAAGAGAGCGAATCGGCTCTTCTTCAAAGATTCCTACCCGACTGTAGACAGCGTCTCTCACTACAAAGGAACCTGACAGCGCTGGTTCTTCGTCGTCACGGTGAGGCACAGGGGAGACTGACCACGCAGGCTCTTCGTCGGCGGTGCAAAGCAAAGGGAAAACTGACCACGCAGGCTCTTCATCGGCGGGGCAAAGCAAAGGGAATACTGACCACGCAGGCTCTTCGTCGGCGGGGCAAAACAAAGGGAATACTGACCACGCAGGCTCTTCGTCGGCGCTGGCAAGTCACGGACGCTCCATGGAAGGAAACTCCAAACATACATGAGGAACCCAGGAACTAGATTGACAAGCCCCGTTTCATCCCAGGGGCGGAGTTTATATAAGATCCTCCCATTGTGTCGAACTCCAGTGCCGCTTGGCCTTCTGGGACTGGTAGTTTTTCCGTAGGGGGTGTGTGACACGATGTCTGATGCGTCTGGCTGCCATACCATGGGCGATCGCTACAGAACCCCCTTCCGAGGACAGCCGTCCCGGCGGTCGTCCCGGCTTACCGGGGTGGAGTTCATGGAAACGCGCAACCAATTCGGGGCAATGAAGATGATCTACAGGTTCCCATGTACGATCTTCGGGGCCGTAACCTTTCCAATCGACTAAGTACTGGACTCTGCCCCGCACTATACGCGAATCCAGGACAGTCCCCACTTCATATTCTTCATGGCCCTCCACTTCCACAGGGCCCGGGCGCATTGGTAACCGGACACTCGATAGACAAGGCCGCAGAAGCGACACATGAAACACGGGATGTATAGACCATGTCGCGGGCAAGGAGAGTTTCATGGCCACCGCGTTTATCACCTCACAGATACCATAAGGACCTACATACTTAGGTTTCAATCTGTTCCTGCCTTTCAGGTGCAGATGGCGTGTGGAAAGCCAGACTTTATCGCCCACCTTATATTCGGGTTCTTGGGACCTCCGTTTGTCAGCGAAATGCTTTTGGGCGTCTTGAGCCTTTTTTAGACTATTCCGAGCCTCAATCAGGATGGCCCGGAGATGAGCGTGGTGTTCATGTATTGCAGGAACCAGGGATTCAGCCGGCCACTCAAAAGGGAGCATATTGGGGTGGAAACCGTATAGGCAAAAGAAGGGTGAACATCCCAGAGTGGTATGTGTCGCGTTATTGTAGGCGAATTCCGCCAACCACAAAAGGGTGGGCCATTCAGTGGCGTTTTGCAAAGTGAAGCAGCGAAGATATTGTTCCAGGGTTTGGTTTAACCGTTCTGTTTTACCATCCGTTTGTGGATGGTAGCTGGATGATCAACGAGCATCGATCTGTAAGATGGTACATAGAGCCTTCCAAAACCTAGAAGTGAATTGCGTTCCCCGGTCTGTTATCACTACACTCGGTAAACCATGGGGTCGCACAATGTTTTGAAGGAATACTTTCGCTAATTCCCCAGAGGTAGGCAAGCCTGGTAAAGATATAAAATGTCCCATCTTAGTGAGATGATCTACCACTACTAGGATAACTGTCTGTTTCTCACAGGATGGCATTTCAACAATAAAGTCCATGGACAGGGTGTGCCAAGGCTTGGGTGGAATCGGTAAAGGGTGCAACAATCCCGCTGGTTTAGCATGACAAGACTTCCCTTGAGCACAAATCGCACAATTCTTCACATACTCTTTGACATCGGTACGAACACCAGGCCACCAAAATGATCGTTCCACATTAGCGGTGGTTTTGTAAATACCCATGTGTCCTCCCAGTACAGAATAATGAGCCCATTCTAACACTTTGTTTTGCAGCTCAGTTCGGGGAATGTACAAGGCATGGTAATGATAGGCTAGTTGATCCTTTACACAGCGATGAGTGGGTTCTTCACTGACCCACGCAGGTATGTCAAGATCAGTGAGGGCGATTTTGACGTCCTCTAGGAAGTCATCCAAAGTGATTAAGGCAATAGATGCCTCTGAGTACTCGATTCCCTGGAGTATAGAAGGGGGTTCGACGTGCCGTACTTTTTCTTCCTCCCCCAGCCGGGAGAGAGCATCAGCTTTACTATTCCGTGTACCGGGTCTATACTTGATTACAAAGTCATAGTCCGAAAAAAAAGAGTCCACCTCAATTGACGAGGTGTCAAGGCCTTAGCTGTTTTCAAAAACAGTAGATTACGATGATCCGTAATGATTTCCACGGTATGCACTGCCCCCAGGAGGTAATGTCTCCACTCCTCACATGCTCTTTTAATCGCCAGGAGTTCCTTGTCAGTGATTGTGTAGTTGACTTCACAGGGTGTGAGCTTTTTTGAATAAAATGCCACTGGATGGAGCTGTCCTGTGGACGGATGATGCTGTGACAGAACCCCACCAAGAGCGTATTGAGAGGCATCCGTTTCAAGAATGAAAGGTATTTGTGGGTCAGGGTGCCGAAGGATAGGTGCTTGGGTGAACCTCTCCTTGAGGAGTTGGAAGGCTTTATCTGCTTCTTCTCCCCATTTGAACAAAACGTTTTTTCTCAAAAGGGACGTGATAGGATGTATAATCCTGGAAAAATCCTGAACAAAGCGCCGATAGTAATTGGCAAAGCCAAGAAAGCTCTGAACAGATTTGATGTTCTGTGGCGTTTTCCAGGTAAGTATGGCCTCGACCTTCCTCATGTCCATCCTAAACCCTTGGGCATTGATCACATATCCCAGAAAAGCCACCTGTTGAACGTGGAAAAGGCATTTCTCAAGTTTGGCATACAGGGAGTTTCGTTGTAGCCTCTCCAACACTTTCTTCACATGCGAGATGTGTTCTGGGAGTGTGGCCGAATAAACCAGAATATCGTCGATGTAGACGATGCAAAAGGATTCCAAACACCCCCGCAACACCTCATCCATAAAATACTGGAAGGCGGCAGGGGCATTGCAAAGGCCAAAAGGCATGACTCGGTACTCGTAGAGGCCGAATTTAGTTCTGAAAGCGGTCTTCCACTCATCCCCGGTCTTTACTCGTACTAGATGGTATGCCCCGCGAAGGTCGAGTTTGGTGAAATAACGCGCCCCCTTTAGTTGATCCATTAAAACGGGAATCAAGGGCAGCGGATACCGATTCTTGATCGTCACTTTGTTAATGGCTCTGTAGTCTATACAAGGTCGCAACTCATCACAATCCTTCTTTGGTATGAAGAACATGGGTGATGAGACAGGAGAAGTGGAGTGTCTGATAAACCCGGTAGCCAAATTGTCGTCTATGTAGGTTTTAAGATACTGTGTCTCTTTTTCTGTCAAGGCATACACTCTACTACAAGGGAGATCCGCACCCGGGACAAGGTCCACACGACAATCGTATGCCCGATGTGGGGGCAGATGGGTGGCCTTTTTTTTATCAAATAAGGAAGCAAACTCATGGTACTCAACAGGTAATGCCGTGGCACAGCAAAACCTGTCGACATCACAGGACCCAGCCAAGTAAGTGGCGGGTGAGGGTTCAGGTGACATGGTGAGAATAGTCTTGTTTTGACAATGTTCTTTGCAATACTTCGATGACATACTGACCGAGCGTGTTGACCAGCATACCGAAGGATCATGCAAAGTGAGCCAAGGCATACCTAGGATAAGACGGAATTGAGGGGCATCTATGAGATCAAACTGAATGTATTCATAGTGATTCGCTCCGTATTCCATTAACAACGCGAAGGTGTGATATACCACTGGCCCTGACGAAAGAACTGTACCATCCACAGCCTTGACTGTTTCGGGCGTCTGTTTCTTTTCGCAGGGGATTCCCATTCTGAATGCATATGCTTGATCGATGTAGTTCCCTGTGGCCCCAGAGTCTAACAAGGCGTCAACTCGAAAGGGTTCTTGATTTTTAGCTTGTAGAGACACGCTGATATTCATGTGAGCGACTGCTGGGTGAAGAGTGTTTGCTACAAAAGGGGAGACCGTAGTATACGGGAGTCTTTAATCAGAGGTGTCCTTCTGATCCAAGACCTTCAGTTTTCCGACGGCTCCTCCATCTTCATGGTGGCCTGCGCTCTTGAAAAAATGTTCTTTCCCGGAGTTGAATTCCGAGCTCTACAGTCATTGATAAAATGCCCGCCTTTGCCACAATACAGGCATAATTTGAGTCTCCGTCTCCGGTCCCTTTCTTCCCTGGTAAGAGGACCCCGGATTCCTCCAATTTGCATGGGTTCAGGCCCTTCTTGGGCTTTGGTTTTCTCTTCACCCCCTGCCAGGGTCTGACCAGGGGATAGGAGTATCTAGTGTCTCCTCTGTTTCTATCCCCTTTCCGTTCTAACAACCGGTGATCCAGTTGCACAGTCAAATCGATGAGTTCTTCACAAGTTGAAGGCAATTGCACCACCTGTGCTAACACATCCTTCAATTCTCCCCGGAGGCCCTGATAGAACAACGAAATCCTTTTCTGAGCAGGCCAATCCGTTTCAACTATCAGCCGATTAAATGTTGTAATGTATGACAATAGATCTTGTGATCCTTGGCGTAATGTCATCAATTCACGGTCTAAGGACATCATATGGGACTTTCTATCGAATAGCTTTCGTAATTCAAGACAAAAGACTGAGAAATCGTGTAATGCGGGATTGTTCCGTTCTAACAAAGGTATGGTCCAACTGGATGCATGGCCTCCCATATAGGACATTACAAAGGCTGTTTTGGATGATTCATCCTGAAAGACTTGAGGCTTGCATAGGAAATGTAAACGACATTGATTCAGGAATGTTTCGAACTTTTTGGGGTCTCCGTAATATCTTTCTGGAGGGGCTAGAGGTATGCCATGAGTTTGAAGTATATGTACCGTTGGAGCTGTGTCAGAGGACGTGGAAGGAGCTGCAAATGAACCTCCAGGTTGGAATGAAGGAGGCGGGGGCAAGGTAGCAGGCCTAATCAAAGGTTTGACACTCGGCTCCTTGTTAGCAAGATCGGACATCTCTCTGCGCAAGTCAGACACCTCTTTGTATAAGGCTTGATTCTCTGCACGGGATGTCTGGACTTCGCTTTGTAATTCAGAGAAACTCTCCAATAGGGAGGTAAGTATGGTATTTGTATCCATCGTCTGGGCTGGGTGTTGCTCTTGGGCTTGTCAATCTGTAGCGATTGGAAGCAGCGCAAGAACACGCACTCGCCACTAACCTGACTCCGATGCCCAGCAGAGACGAGGAGACGATAGTCCTCACAACCTCTCTCCGTACAGCACACAACAATGGGACTAACACCACTATTGAAATGAGCACAGCCAGAGGTCGCGAAGTGAATGGATGTAGGGATGCGGTGTCCGTCAGGTATCTTCACGTCTGGGTATACCCTCAATGGTTCACAGATAAGACCTCCCTGTAGATGGACGAAAAGTAGAGAGAGAAATATAGAACCGTCCTGGAAGAGTTTCCTCCCTTCCCGTATGTTTCTAGACTCACCGCTTTCTTGTATTCTGTACTCCGTGAACGATTCCGAAGACAGTACTTGGTAACAGAGGGGGGGAGTCCTGCCACGAGTCGAAAAGTTGATTTCACTTCTCGAACACGGACCCAAAGGCAAGCAGTGAAGAGGGTTGAATACGTGAAGCGTTTAGTAGGATACTGTTGCAAGACACACCCACAATACTCCTTGTGAGTACAAACAGTTATGATTATCAGAAGGCTTCTGATACGGAGAAAGTTAGGTTTGCATCCCCAAAGTCTAATAAACAAGGAAAGTGCTATCTGCACAATGTTCTGAACTTGCTCAAAACAAATTAAAGATAACGTGAGAGAAAGAGAGCGAATCGGCTCTTCTTCAAAGATTCCTACCCGACTGTAGACAGCGTCTCTCACTACAAAGGAACCTGACAGCGCTGGTTCTTCGTCGTCGCGGTGAGGCACAGGGGAGACTGACCACGCAGGCTCTTCGTCGGCGGGGCAAAGCAAAGGGAAAACTGACCACGCAGGCTCTTCGTCGGCGGGGCAAAGCAAAGGGAATACTGACCACGCAGGCTCTTCGTCGGCGGGGCAAAACAAAGGGAATACTGACCACGCAGGCTCTTCGTCGGCGCTGGCAAGTCACGGACGCTCCATGGAAGGAAACTCCAAACATACATGAGGAACCCAGGAACTAGATTGACAAGCCCCGTTTCATCCCAGGGGCGGAGTATATATAAGATCCTCCCATTGTGTCGAACTCCAGTGCCGCTTGGCCTTCTGGGACTGGTAGTTTTTCCGTAGGGGGTGTGTGACACGATGTCTGATGCGTCTGGCTGCCATACCATGGGCGATCGCTACATTAAGTTCGGGAGCTGGGTGGGTCAAACATCTAATAAGTGTCCAACGTAGTCTAAATAACCTGCCAAGAAATTCTCTGATGGGATTCAGTCCGTACGAACTATTGTTCGGGACTAGGATGATGATCTTAGATCTTGATAGTCAGACTTCAGTGGTTAAAGAAAAAAGCTTTGATATCAAAGATCATTTGGCTATTTTGCAGGACTTAAACGAAACAAGGAAAGACCTGAGCAACATAAAGTTGAAACAACAGCCAACAACCACTGAAGAAAAACCACCTGTCCCAGCGAGACCTGTCTGGATTCCACAAGTCGGGGATCTAGTCAGAGAAAAGATCGCGGTAAAGAAGGAATTTGGGCCTTCTTACAGAAAAGCAGTTCCTATCTTGTCTATCAATGGGACAAGATCAGTAGTACTACCGCCCCTTGCTGGTAAAAAGGAGAACAGAGTTGTATCAATCGACCTGGTAAAACCACAATCATGTGGCCGATAACAAACAGTAGGCCAAGTGGACTCCTGATAAGTAGTAGAACACCAAGGTTTGCTACAAATACAGAGGTTCAAACTAAGAGGCTAATCACATTCGAAATGCCTACAGAACAACAACAAGGACTATGCAACAAAGCAATGGAACTTAAACCTCTAAAAACCCAAATAAAAACATTTAGTCGAGACACACCAACCTACAATGAAGTAACATATGACTATGCTGAGAAAACATTGGAAACTTCTAGAACAAAAAGTAATCCAGAAGCAATTGGAACAATTGACAGAACAGCATCCGGCTACTTCATCAACTTCGATGATTCCTCTGAAGATCTAAGTGAATCTAAGAAACAGCCATCAACGAAAACTTTTAAAGATAAAGCTAAGGAACTTTTTAAACAGCTGAAAGAAACCTACCTGATTTCTCCATGGATTGAATTTTGGGTGGCCTTAGGTGCATTTATCCTCATACTTTGGCTCATCATGGTACTATGTTTGGGACATTTCATTGAGGGAAAATATGCTAAAATGGACACAGCAAGCCAGAAAATCAACTTGGTCCTCAAACCACACACATCTTCACACGTCGAGAAAAGAGAACTTTCTTCAGTCAACTTCACAGCCAATCCTATACCCGGCGGGATAGCATGGGACAATACTGATTATGAAATCCATGGTCCGGTTGAAATCCTGAAGTATCCACATCAAATTAAGATCTCATTAAGTGACTTTGTAAAACCAAGCTCATTTGCTGATGATTGGGACTTTGAAAGTATTAATGATATGATGTCTGACCTAGTGATGTCTGCTAAATTTACAGAACATGATTATTTGCAGGGTTCGTCTAATTATGATGAGATGTTCTGCTACAACCACTATGGTAACCATTATCTACATAAATCTGCACAACCTAGAAATGTTTTAAATTATAATCAATGGGAACATTGTGCAACCCCTCCAAAAGGTAGCTCAAGAACTTTTTATGACAAATATTCATATTTTTCAGGGTTCAACACAAGTAATGCAGAAACATTTTATTTCAAATTGTCAAATAAGACAGGTACAAAGACCATGCTTACAAACACAAAATTGATATATCCAGATTCATTTTTTGAGCAAATGAATACATTTGGTTTTGATTTCTGGAACAAAAATGTTGAAGCAAAAACTGTTTGGGGTACAAAAGAATGGCAAGTACAAGGTATAGAATCATTGTTTAGAGCCTGCATGATCCCAGAACAAATTATATTTTTGAATGACACTATTCAACAAACTACCTGTCTTGGCCTAGCCAAAATCAAAGATTTAAACAAACCGTCTATTCCAAAGCCAACAATGAACAGTAATAGCTCTATAGATGATGAGATAGACGTAAACTATATATTAAACCAAAACAGAACACATCCTGATTGGAAACAATGGTTGATCTGGCCCACAGATACAAATAACTGTCAAGACAGATTCCTGAACAAAATACAGGGGTTCACATTGACCAGGCCAGACCCTAGATATTCCCAAAGACAACACCCAGGGATAATTACTACGTACAGTGTGGGCAAGCTCTGCCTTCAATGGCTACAAACATCCACACTGGCAGAAATTAAGCAACACCTAACTTTACTTACTGAAGGTGCTGACTTGCGTGATTTCATTATGGGACCACGCAAACAGCGTCAAAAACGTTTTATAGCGGCCTCTGTATATGCAGATTATAACGAAGCCTGGAAAATAACTCAAATTGAGACAGCAGAGAGAATACGGGAAATTGACCGTATTAATTTGGAAAAATCACTTTCTGTAGTGGACAATGGGTTAATGACTCTGTCCTCCAGAATATATTCTTTGGACAGCATTGTGTCTTCAGCAATCGACATAATATCGCAAGACTTACTGTTGTTACAACACGGTCAGTCCCAATTGCGTTCTATTGTACAGCTTGGCTGGACGTTACAAAATCTGCGTTCAGGCTATGTGCCTTGGCGTTTAATCAACACAACGTCACTATTCAATATCTTTAACCTTACTGATAAACAAATCAGTATGGCACAGAAGGGTGCTGATTATTCAATCCTGAGCATTGAGAAACTCGAGAGATTACTATTGACAATGTCAGAACGACCTGTCATTGAATGGATAATACATGGGGTAATTAATATTCCAATATCTACTTTCAGGTCTCAATACTGCCAAAAATATATACAGGCAGGCCAGTATGAAAAGATGGGTAAAGGGTACATTAAGTCAGCCTGGAACTTGCCCTATACACATGCTTGTGTCAGTAATAAAGGCCAGAAAGTGTTTCTTAGTGGCAATAATTGTGCGATGTCACTAAGTGGTACACTTCTGTGTCAGGGTATTAGTTTACATGGAGCCTGTGAAGGGTCTTCAAATAACCTTTCATGTCACCAGCTAGGCACACCTGCAACACAAATAGAACCATTCTTTAGGAGACTATCGAACGGGAGTTACATTCTAATAGTAGATCGCAGATGTTGTAGTTTGCTGCCCGGAAAACCTTATCTCATAACTACGACTGCGAAGGTCATGTGCTGTGAACGGGTATTGTTCCCCAGCGCTTCACCAGACAGGGAGGCAAGGTTATGGCCCAATTTGAAAATTGCTTCTATTCGAATTGATACTTTAAGCAGAATGAAGACAGTGCTCCTCCAGACGCCGACCAGGCTAACGTCATCAAAAGAAACGTATGATCTCCAAGTTGCAAGGACAACGGCGGAGATTCATTCACTGTTATCAACTAATTCCCCAATACATTTCGCAGAAATACTGAACGAAATCCTAAATATTTCTGATACAACTGGTGTCTCCAGTGTATTTAAAGCAGTGTTTTCGGGTGCTTTAACTCCATTCAAAGCCACCCTGGGTATTTTTCCAGACTTTGTCCATTCCATCTTTGGCGGACTTCCTCTCCTTTTGGGACTAGTGGCAGGGATACTATTTTTGATCCTGTTATTTCGCTATGGCAAACCGTGTCACAGACAAAACACCTGCGACAAGGGAAGAAACAATCCTAGCCATTGGCTACCGGGACCGGATATCTAAAATCCTTGGACTTTCCCGGCTTAGAGACCTAAACATGACTTGGTTTCTTTCATTTAGACCGATGTGGCAACGTTGTGTTTTACCTGTATTAAGGTGCTTGCTATGCGGAGAAGAATGCGTGTTGGACACCTGTCTGACACTACAATCGGATGTGCCAATGGACGCAGAAACCTTGTTGGGTCCGGTAACGGCTCATGCATTGTGCTGTCCCCAGCGGCTACCAATCCTGATGACGGCATTCGTGGAGACTTCACCACTACGATTGAGGGGTAGTGAAGTACGAGATGAAAGCAGCATCGATCAGGTACGACCTTCTGTCAGCTATGCTGATCAAAACATCAATGAAGGCAATCATGCTCATGAATGCATGGTAACAACTTTTTCCGAGTTAGTGGAACTTTCACAGGAAGCTGTTGACAGCTTTTTCGACAGTCTAAATGATATGATGTTCTCACCAGAGCAGAAATAATGACTTTTGAGCAAGCTAGCACACGGCGGTCCCAACACCCTGAATTTGGCCTTCAACTTTGATAATAAAAGTAACATGGACAATTTTTCTCCAGTTTACGGACAGCGGAACATAATTTTTCAGCAGCCCCAAAATATTTTGCAATTTTTCGGGGCACTTATCTTCTGCTTAAAGTAGAAACTATTCTTAGAGAACTAAATTTCTATTTTAGGAACTTTAGAGACATTAGCTGCCCTCTGGCATGTTCATAAATATTGTATTTTGTGATGAAATGGTCTCACACTTTTTCTTCTGTATTAAGAGCCATTTCATGTGTTATTTTCTTATATTATTAATGATGATGTATGAATATGCGTAATTGGTTTAGCATTATTATACTGCTTGAGTGCATATAGTGCATATAATTATCTTTTCGTATATTTCATGGATTCAAAATGCATATGAATGTATTTTGGGGTGGTACGGTATACACATGCACTACTAGTATATTTACTATGCCTAGATTTGTAAATATGGACATAGTCTACGTGGAGTGGGTGTGATGTATTCCTATAGGTTCTGTATCGATCCCCCTATTTCTGACCCTGGTCTGGTTAATAATTAACTAGCAGCCATCCCACGGTGCAAAAACCGTTATCTGATTAAGCCACACCACGGCACAGAAACGCGTTATCTGATTAGGTCATAACGCATGCCATCTAATTAGGCAAGCACTATTCCTCCAGCCCCTGATAAGGCATACGGAGTTCTCAAAACAAATCAAACCTATGACAACCTGGGAAAAACCCTACAGCCATTGTTTTGATTTCACCGAGAACTTCAGTAAAGAATGTGCTAACGACCAGTTCGTATGACATCCTTATTGACGTATATATGTCCATCCTTACGTCAATCTCGGCACCTTTCAGGTATAAATATTACCGACATTGCCTTAAGCAAACACACGCGGTGGTGACGAGATCGGAGCAGCGAGACTTGCCGAGGAGCCCAGCAGAGAGCGAAGCCCACTGGCGCTGCCCCGCCTTCCTGACGCGCTGAGAGAGAGACGCTGCCTTTCTCCTGCCGAGAAATCCAGCTCCAGCGCTTCCAAGCAGCCCTTGCAGGCAGCTGGAGTATCAAGACCAAAGACAAGAGATACCAGCCCTCAACCATTCTAGATCTCAGGTACAGAACTGAATAACCCCTTGCAGAGAATTCTTGAGTCAGTCCCTTGGCAAAACAAACTTAACTTAAACTGCTACTTATCTACTCCCGCCCACGTATTAGGCTTAGGTCAGGTACACCGGGGTAGGCGTGGTTAGAAGCACCAGTTGAGTACGATTAGTCAAATGTATATATGTATGTATCTATTTTATCCATTTTAAATATCATATGGCTTAGAAACCATATCAATGCTTTTACAGTATTATTTTATAATTCTGCTTTTACTGTATGCACTCTACTTAACCATAAGTATTGCCATAATATCGATTCATTTCTCTTGTACGAGAAAAGAGACTGATCAATAAATAACATCTTTTATTGAACACGCCCGTCTCTTCCTTTTCTCTACAATCTGGTGAAACTAAGAATGCACTGAACTGACTGAGTAAAATAAATGGTCTTTTGTTTTCACACGACTCTATAGATACACTCTTGATTAGGGGAGAGCAAAGTTGTCATGTTCTATGGTTATCAGAAACTAAATCCCTTCTTGTCTATCCAGGGAGGTTAAACTCCTCCTTGCCTATTCGAGAAAGTTTCTAGTGAACTCTGAGCTAGCTGGCAAACACAAAACTTTAAGTCTAATATCGTCAGTAGAAGACCTAGTTAACCTCTGCCCTAGGTCTAAACTATTGAAGGTATTATTCCAATGCGCAGAGCCTATTGGGATAATAGGAACTACACTACAAGGCATTGTTTACTCCCGCAATGCGTAATCGCGGGCCCTTATGACGTACTCGCGTTGTCAAACTCTCGCTGTGCAAGATGGCGAGCCGCGATGACGTATTTGCGTTCGAAAAACTCTCGCGCGATCAAGCAGCAAGATCCAAAATGGCGCAGCACACGCAAACCGGGAGAAAAATAACTCGGCGGACTCAGAATCACGGTAAATCAATGCCGCGCACGCGATATTGTATTTTTCAAGCACGACCAAGCAAAAAAATCCGCAGCTTGCGAATTTGCGGATTTTTGGGGAAATTTGCACGATTCGCGGACCGCGAATTTGCCAAAAATCAGCAAATTCCATGAACGAAACGGATTTTACGTCCACGCTTAGAAAAATGCGTCCCTTCCTTCCCTTTCGGGTGTAGTCGCCGCCTTCCATCCACCAAGTTCCCATCCACCATTATGTCAGCCAACATTTCCCGTGACTTATTATGATATTGCATTGTACCCTCCGCCCTATCCTGTGCAGGGGCCAAGGTAACATTAATATCGCCCCCCCATATGGCATGCATAGACGCTATGTTTACTATTTTCCCACACAGAGTGGCAAAACAATCAGGGGTATTCACATTGGGAGCATAGCAATTTGCGAGTGTCACCGTGTCTCTACCCAGCCTCCCCCACACAATAACATAACGTCCCTGAGGATCCAATATTGAACCTACCATCGCAAAGGGAACATGTTGCTTTATAAAGATGGCAGTCCCCCTTGCATATGAAGAGTAAGATGAGAATACCCGAACCGATGCCCATTTATTGGCAAATGTGTTACGTGATTTTGGATGTATATGTGTCTCCTGCAAAATTGCTATCTGAGTTTGCTTTCTGTTCAAATACGCTACATTTCCGTGCATCATTTAAACCCCTTACATTCCAGGACAAAATTTTCAGATCTCAGTCATTACCCTGACCCGCCATGCTGTCTGCCTCCCCTATATCGATAATCCAGCCTCTTGGTGTGAAACATCACATATCAATTCCATTCATTCAATGCCTTCACTGCATGACAACCTAAATTGACATCAACATTACAACCCCCCTTCCTCCACCCTCCCCCCACCCACTGAATCATCCCAAACATGCCAGTATCCCCCATTCCAACCCCCCAACAACAAAGAAACACAGCTTAGTACAGGCACTCTCATTGGGGGAAAACCTCCAAGTGGCTCACGTGTTCCTCTCCCCAGGACAGGAGACCGTCGGCATATATGCCGTCTCCCTTTAGGCAGCGAGGGTGTTCGGCTCGTCTCTTACAGTTTCCTGCTCAGCTATAGGTCAGTTAGTTATCCACATCACGTATGGTACAATATGTGGAGATACAGCATCTATCCTCCCAGAGTTACAGGTGTTCAATCTCAGTTCATCATTCCAACAGTTTGTAGTACAGGAGGTAGATCATTCAACATCCAAGAGATGGGCTTCACAGGTGTCGTCTTGCTCCGTAGCCGCTTCCTTCCGCCTTTTAAGTTTCCCTAGGAAGTCTTCCACTTTTTTGCGGTTTAGTATAAATCGTTTGTGTACCTTGGAATGTGATTCACAGGCGTGCCGGGTACAACAGGTCATATTCCACTTGCGCTTGTCTCAATTTTTGCTTCACAGTATTGAATTTTTGTCTCTCTTCCTGCACAAGTGGGGTAAAGTCAGGGTAGATGGTAAAGGCCACTCCATCATAGTTTAGTTGACGTTTCTACCTGGCCACTCGTAGTACCACATCCCTATAATTAAGGAGACGGGCTATGATGGGCCTAGGTGTGCTACCAGGCGGGGGTCTAGGCCCAAGGGATCTGTGTGACCGTTCCACAACAAATTGTGGGGAGCGCGCTTTCTTGCGGATCACCAATTCCAGCACCTTCTCAACATAGCTGTCCAACCTGCCAGTGTTTGTGCTCTCCGGCACACCCAAAAATCGAATATCATTTCTTCGGCTGTGGGCTTCAATATCCTCATTTTTTGTGTTTATAATTTTCATCAATTTGTCCATATGGGATACTGCATTTTTCATCTGCGTAGTGACATCTTCCGTGTCCGAAATCCTTTGCTCCACTTCTTTCAATCGTGTGTCATGACCCTCCAGCTTGTGAGCAATGGCATCCATACACGTCGTAATGGTATCCATCTTGTCCACCATTGTCGCGAACCCTTGGCCCATCTCAGAGAGTAGGGTGCACATGTCGCTGGTCATTTCAGCATCCATCTCTGTGGAGGATTCCCCTATATTTTGTTCCGGTTCCGTAGCTGGTGGGCGCCCGCTCTTTTTTGCTTCAAACGTTAGGCAATGTTGGTGCGCGTCAGTCCTTCACATCTTGCATGGCTCAGTCTCGCTACCCTTGCTAGTAGACCGTTTAGGCAAGACCTCCCGCTTCGACAGTGGTTGCAGCCTCCGTCTCGCACCGTGTGATCCAAGTCAGCTGCAACTCGCAGCTTCTAATATCAAAAGTCACTACAACAGGGCATACACCACACCACTGCAGGCACTATGGTCACCTTAAGGTGGTCACAGCCAAGTAGTACCTCAATGTCCAGTCAGCTCTCCCTGGGCGCAAGGTGGTTGCAGGCAGAGCACCCCCTCCAATATCTGTGTCGTAGCCAACCAGCAGTCGTTTCTATGAAGACAACCAGTCTCAGGTCCCAACGTTAAATGTGGCACCACTTGGCGCTTTAGTTCTTTATACGCTCCTAGTATGATTCCACTGTAGGCTATACTCCCTGTGCCCAGGCCGCCATTAGGTATTCAAGCAGTCTATCAGTGATAGCAAGACTATTGGGTAACATCGCAGTCCTGCTCTCCCTTCGCTGCCCTCTGCTAGTATTGTTTACGCCAGCTAGTATATACTGTTGTGTGTCTCCAACCCTCCACCACTTATGGACTCCCACTATGGCCAACAATCGGGTGTGACCTCAGTGTAGGCCTCTCCCACTGTACTTCAGCAAGCTGCCATTTTGTGCCCAACTGCCCGGTATATTTCTCCAACTAGTCCAGAAACTCTTCAGGGAGTCTGAAATCACCGCATCTGACAGGACTGCCCTTCCAGCCTCAGCCCGTGCCTCCGCCCGCCAGCCCGAAATCAGCACACTCACTGTTGCAGTCCTCCCGGCCCCAACCAGCCGTCAGTCTCTGCTGCGCGGCCCCCCACCCCCACCTCGTGGCCGCCGCAGTGCTCGCGTTGTTGCGCAAACCCAGGCACAGAACCAGGGCAGTCCCGGGGACTCACCACTCAGGTTACAGCAGCGGCCGAGATTCAGCATCCAGTTCACTGCTACTCGTAGGATTAATACTGCTGGCACCAGAACCGCTTCAGGATCCCGCTGCGAGTATTCATATATCGCTGCTAGGTCAGGAACTTAGGATAATTGAAGTATAAAGGAGCCGGATGACGGGAGCCTTACAGATGTGCGGCCATTCCGTGCGTGCGCCACCTAGCGCCCTGGTGATCATAACCTTCACTGGAATGAGCCCAATGACCCCTCAATCAACCTCCTCACCAATCTCCTTGAGATCAGTGACGTCCAAAAGCTTTGTCACTCTCCAACCCACTCTAAAGGGGCCACTTTGATGTCATAATTGTTAACAATTACTTGGCCTCCCTCTCTAACATCATCCCCATCGACTGGTCCGACCACCACCTCATTCTGTTCTCAATCACCACCTCTGTCCCACCCTCTCTCGCCAAAATCATCAAATCTAAGAAATGGACTAGAAAGCTCAACGACATCCCTCCTGGTGAACTGGAGTCCAAACTCCAAGCTAATCTTCGTCATTTCCCTCTTTCACAAAATGACAATAAACTTACCAAACATTATAACAAATCCATCACTAACATCTTAGACAAAATTGCCCCATCCAAACTAAAAACCATAGGAAACAAACCATCCAAATCTTGGCACAATTCCAATCTCGACAACAAAAGACGCGCACTAGGACTTGCAGAAAGAACTTGGAGACAACTCTTAACTCCCGCCCATCTTGCCCTCCTCAGATCTGCTAGATCAACTTACAAGAAACACATTTTCACTGAAAAGGCCTCCTTCTTCCGCACTCAACTTGATCAGGCCAAAAATAGACCCAGAGAGATTTTTAACATTGTGCGAACCCAAACCTTCTCTGCCCCACCCATGCCGACAGCTACCACTGACAGATGAGAATAAATTGCAAACTTTTTCTCTGAAAAAAATGCCAAAATAGATCCATCTGTCCTCGCATTCCAGATCCCTCCCAACCCCCTCCTTAACACTGACTTCATTACTGTCGTAATTTAGCAGCGATTAAATTAAGCATTATCAGAAGACATCCTGTATTTAGAGACTATCTTGTCCGTTTTATGGAATCCATTTTGTATTTCTGGCAGCCATTTTGTTTGCCAGGTGCTCGCCATGTGCTCTGTACTACCTTCCTGTCCACTGCTCTTGAAATCTGCTTAGAGACGAGATATATTTATCCTCCTCTGCTTTGCACATGCCCAGTAAAGCTTACAGCTGTCCCTAACTTTTAACTGTCAGGATGGGTCCACCAGAATTAGCTTACTGCCAGCCCTTCTCACTTGTTGCTAGCACACTCTCTGTATGACCTTGTATGTATTTGAAACCAGTATTCCATACCTTGTACCACCTTCTTTTGAGCCCGTGTGTGGGTATAAAAGGACCACGCTCCTTCCAGTCAGTGTGCTACTCCATACACTACTGAAGGGTGTTGTGTGAATGTAGTTTCACCTCATGAGGTTTAATAAACTTTGTCTTTTCTATTCCAGTTTCTGTGCCAACTTCTTCCTATTGGTCTAAGGACTCTGTGCAGAGAAGGGCGAATCCCTTGCACTGGTAGGCCTTGCTGAGGCTCACCACCACAAATTGGCACTTCCAACGCGGGGCTCATCGGCCACTCGGATGCCCGAAGGACTGGTCGTAACGAAGGATTGGAATCTCACTTTGGACATGATCACTGCCGGAGGAGACCCGAGTCTTGGCACCCACAGCGTTTTTCATTTCTTTCTGATCTGACCATCCAGGTAGCGCCGGTCCTCGACTGAGATCTCTTTTGTTGATTCGCCGTGCAGTGACCATTTGGTCGATTTGAGAACTTGGCAGTTGGAATCTGGACCCAAAGGATTGGTAAGAGTTCTTTGATGCAACACTTGCTGTGTCTTAGTACATATATGCATTGCAATTCATATAGGCAGGTAAAGAGGAGACTTTTCTCTACTTTGATTTGTTGAACGGCGCAACGTACGCAGAGTACTTTAAGCGCTACTTTGTTTATAATATTGCATATTTTGGACTATTTTTGACATGCCTGTTTCCAGCACACTTCGTAGGATGTGTTGCTTTTGTAGTGGTACCAGTTTTAAACTCGATGAAACACAACCGTCCCCCCCGGAGGGGACGCCTAATAGGGACATGCATATTAAGTATGGTATTTCTTCCATAATGTACAGCACGTTATGGAATAAATATACTTGGAAAGATCCTGAGTTGCGTTGGCCTGTGCATGGGTCATTTAATTTGCGAAAGATTCAGTATGTGGAGCAACGAATGTTTAAGCGAAAGGCTAGGCAAGACATGTTTGACTCTGTGCAAATAAGGGAGAAAGAAGTGCGTGAGCGAATGAAGCGTGAGCAAACCTTGATTGAAAAAGAACAAAGAAAGACTATACATGCGAAAGCATTGGAAATAAAAAACAAAGAAATTAAAGAAATTAAGAGAGGGAAGATAGGGAGCGCCACTTACAGGTAACTGGCCAATACTCTGTTAGGCAACCCCTTTATCCTATCCTTAATAAACCTCAAGATGATTTCTTATTATTAGATCGTTCTCCACCTCCGTATATTTTCCCTTCTGCTCCTTCTGAGTCATATGAGGACTCTCCTACAGATCAGGATAAAGCCCGAGACACTCGCTCGATATTAACTACCAAACGTTCCTCTGAGATTAGATCCGTGGTGCGGAAAGCCGATCGTGGTACTATCACTGCTTCTGAACTTCTAGATACTATTAAGAATTGGTCGGAAAGGGAACAAAAATATTTTACCGAGATATTGGCTGCAGAGGTTATTGATCGATTTAGGAAATATTCAGTGGAAGTAGAGCCAGATGACATAGCAGCTGATTGTCAGCAATTATGTGAAGGTTTTTTTGTCTTCTCCCAGGTGACTGATACGATCCGACGCTTGGTTAAACTACGTAATGAAGCAGTCTGTTTGCGGGAGGAGAAAAGGGCAGCAGACGCTGCTGCACAAACATCACACGTCAGCATGGCACAAACTTCTACTCCTGAAACAGATAAGAATGTTGTAATTAATGTGAAACCCATGCGGGAAGCCGCGCCTTTATATGTACCTCCCAAAGGAGCAGGTACAAGTGATGATAAGACTTCAATCGACGCAAAAGGGTACTTTATTTATAATTGGGTTTACACTCCTTGGAATAGAGCAGATGTCATGGCCCTTAAAAATGCGTTGCCTGATCCGAGAAAAAATCCAGCAGCTTTTTATGAGGAAGTTGAAGGCGCCATTAGCTCTTGTACTATGACTTTGCCAGATATTGATTTGTTTTTCGGATTGATATTACCCCCTGATAGGTGGAGAACTGTGCGTAAAGTTGATGATTGTGCAACTTTAGGGGCTTTATGGACAGACTTCGAAAAAATGGATGTAGAACGGGAGCCTGCACAGAAACCGTGTATATTAATATTAGATCTCCCTGCTGCTATATTAGTTAAATGAGAGACGATTATTCCCCCTAAAAAGATAGATTGGACCGTGTTAGCGTCGTGCAAGCAAAAGGCAGATGAGTCAGTGTCAGATTTCTTTGAGGAAACATTCCACAATTTTAGTGGCCAGTCATTAACGGATGACATGGGCAGACATCTGTTCGTAGATATATATGTCGCCAACTTGTTGCCACTAATAGCTAGTCGCCTAAAGGCCAGTGAGAGCTTATGGACAACTTCTTCTCCGGTTTCTCTTTTGACTACGGCTCAATACTACGAACGCCAGGAGCTAGAAGCACAGGGTAATGAGGATAAAAAGACGAAAGATTTTTTTTAAAAAAGGTTATGTTGGCTCAGGTCTAGGGTCCGCCTTTTAGAAGAAATAACAGAGGTAATGACCGAGGTAGACGTGGATGTTATGCTTCGTCCTTTGATCGTTCAAATTTGTCTATTGACCAGTGTGCGTACTGCAGGCAGTTTGGACATTGGATATCTGACTGTCAAGTACTGCGTGCTCAGCAGGGTTCACGTGGTCGGGGACAAATGAGGAATCGTTCTGGATATTCAGGGCCTAGAAGAAACATAAATGATCGGGCTAGGTTTGATGCTAATACACGTGGACAGGAGGGGGTCTAATACTTTTGACAGACGGAACCAATATCAAATGTCCCACTATGAGCCGTCTGATTTGCAAGATTTTGCTTATGCATAGGATTTCCTAGGATGGGGTAAGGAATCAGTTAAAGTTCCAGCAGATCAGAAGGGTCCCTATGTTACAGCACATGTTTTAGGTTCTATTGATCAGTTTCTGGTTGATACAGGAGCTACTCGTAGTGCCTTGTCTAAACTCTTGATTCCTAGGGCTCCCCTGTCTGGCTTAACCATTACTTTGATAGGTTTCGATGGAACACCTTCCCTTAGCCCATTGTCACAACCACTTGCATTCCATGTTGATAAGTTTATTGCTCCATGTCCGTTTTTGCTTTCTCCAAACACACCAGACAATACTGTGGGGCTTGATATGCTCAAATATTTCAGGGCTACAATACGATGTTCTCCGGAAGGAGTACGGTTATTTTGAATGGCAACTACCCTGTGATTGAGAGATCTTGTATTGTTAAAGAGGACATTGCACTAACCTCACTCCCTAGTATTTGTGGGCTACTTCAGACACCGATGTAGGACAAATGGTTATTCTGCCAGTACATATTAGTGTCAAGGAGGGTGCTTCATTGCCAAGACTGCCTCAGTATAACATTTCTCGAGAAGGAGAAGAAGCACTTACAAGCATTGTTCAAGATTTGATTAAAGTGGGGGTTGTGGAAGAAGTTCCTTACAATTTGTGCAATTGTCCGATTATTCCCATTTTGAGAAAAGATACTGACACTTGGATCTATAGATTTATCATAGATTTGAGAGAAGTAAACAAGATTGTAGTACCGCAGTACCCTGTGGTTTTTGATATAACGACACTACTTACTTTGGTTCCTCCAACAGCAACTACATTCTCTGTTATAGACTTGAAGAATGCTTTCTTTTCAATCCCGATTCATCCTGATAGCCGATATTTGTTCGGTTTCACTTTTAATAATTGATCGTACAGATTTTGTAGAGTTTCTCAAGGCTATACTGAGAGTCCTAGTATTTATAGTAAAGCCTTAAAACGACAACTTGATTCCTTTACTTTGTCTGAAGGAGTGGCTCTTATACAATATGTCGATGACATATTGTTGGCCGCCGATACGCCTGAGCAGTGTGAAAAATGTACTTTGTCTTTACTTTCTTTCCTTGCTACACACAACCATAAAGTATCACAGAAGAAATTGCAATATTGTAGACCGAAGGTGACCTATTTAGGTCATCTTCTGTCTAAGGAGGGATTTGCATTGACACCAGATCGCATTCAAGCAATTTTAGACACCCCAGTACCTTCCACACAGAAAGATGTCCGTGCATTCATTGGTTTGACTTTGTTTTGTAGGCAATGGATATTGGGCTTTTCACATATTGTTAAACCCCTGCTAGCGCTTTTGACTAAGAACACTCAGATCCCCCTTCCATGGACAGAAGAATGCCAAAATGCTTTTCGTCAGTTAAGACAAGCTCTTTGCTCTGCACCAGTGTTAGGCACACCAGACTACATGCAAGCTTTTACACACGAGAAAGATGGATGTGCATTGTCAGGTTTAGTACAGACACACAGTGACAAGCAGCATCCCTGTGCATATGTTTTTGCGGTTCTTGATCCTGTTGCTTGTGTGTTGCCTGGAAGTTTTCATTCAGTTGCAGCGACAGCTGTGTCCATATGTCAGAGTGAAGGGATAGTTTTGTCACACAAACTGTTGGTGCTAGTACCCCATGCAGTAGATGCCCTTTTGAATCAAACCAGAACGCAACACCTAACTAGTGCTCACCTGACAGGATATGAATTGACACTGTTAGCACCCCATATTACCCTGAAGAGATGTGCCACACTAAACCCAGACACTTTGTTGCCATATCCTGTGACTCAGTCCCAGTCAAAGGAGCCTCATGATTGTATATTCCTTACTGAGGAACAGACAAAGGGTCGCATCGATTTGCAAGATACGCCCCTTCCAGATGTAGATGGGGAACTGTAGGTTGATGGGTCTTGTTTGAAGTTACCAGATGGCACGTCCTCAGCCGCATATGCAATCCACGCGCTTGAGACAGTAGTGGAAACAGCCCGCATACTAATAGCTTTGACACAAGTGTGTAAACTTAGCACTGACTTGTGTGTGAACATTTACACAGACAGCCGCTATGCTTTTGGAGTGGCCCATGATTTTGGCCTACTCTGGAAGGAAAGAGGTTTTCTTACATCCCACGGGATGCAGATAATGCATGGAAAACTAGTACATAACCTTTTGACTGCACTGACATATCCAAAAAAGATAGCGATTGTGATTCCTATTCTTACCTGTCGCAGTTAGGGGCGGCTGCCTTGTCCATCCTTCCTCCACGCCTCGGTCTGACAGGGTGTTTTGCACGGTTGTGCGGAGGGCGTGGAGGTGAGAGGCGGTCGCTTCCGCTGCGTGGGGGGCCGGTTAGCGGTCTAGTGGCTGGGAGGCAGACGGGCTGAGGGTTTATAAGGAAGATGTTTACCCGGAAGCGCAGCGGACGAGCGCAGCGGGCACGACGATGGCGCGCCGAAGTGTCGCCAAAGTCGAGCCCGTCTGCGCCCGTCCGCGGCCGATTGCGGGCTAGGGCGACAACTCCTGCTCCCGGAGGTAAGATCTATTGGGATAGGGAGCAGCTCCTCAGATTATGTCCGTCCACTTTACCAACATGCAGGCACGGTATGTCGAGTGATGACATAGACTGTGCTCACTGTGGCTTCACCAGGTTGCCAGACGTCGGGGAGCTAGCTGCCCTTAACTGTGGTCTCCTCAATGTGAGGTCACTGCGCAGGCACAGAATCGACATTTTCGACATTTTCGAGTTGCTTGGGGAGAGAAAGTTTGACCTACTGTTCATCACGGAGACATGGTTAGACCAGTTCTCTGACTCGGACATCATCGAGGCTATGCCTGAGAGCTACTCGATGGTTAGGCAGGACAGGCCAGTGGGGAGGGGAGGGGGGATTGCAATTATTTTTAGGAAACCCTTGGGATGCTTGTTGGAAAGCACGCTGGTTGCTGAGAGTGAGGTGGGAGCTTTCACTATAAAAGTCAATGGGGGCAAGACGATCAAAGGCTTTTTGGTTTATAGACCCCCAGGGCCTTGCGCCAAGTTCAGGGAGAGTCTGTTAGAAAACTTAACAGAGGCAACGCTACGTAGGGACACATTCCTCCTACTGGGCGATTTGAACTTGCATCTAGACTGCCCAGAGGATAAAGGAGTGGAGGAATTTTGCCGGGATATTCAAGCCCTTCAGCTTGAACTTAAGTTCTCGAGCCCCACGCACCGGCAGGGGCACCTCCTGGACCCGGTTTTTGCTAACTGGGAAGGGGTTGAGGTGTCCACTATTGAACCTATCCCCTGGACAGACCACTCTCTGGTGGTCTTTTCTATAAAGACCCCTAAAACCACTAAACCCAGTCAGGCACCCTTAAATTATTGAAGGAGGAAGTGGGCTAAGTTCTCATTGAAGGATTTTAATCATGCCCTGATTAGAGATGGCCAACCTGGAGGGGAGGATATTGAAACAGCGGTCTCGAACCTCAATAAGCGCATCACTCTTGCGCTGGACCAGACCGCCACACTCTGTCGAACATCTGCATCCGGCCGTAAAGAAAGATCTGCCCCATGGTTTAGTGGAGAGCTGAGGCAAACAAAGGCGGAATGCAGGCGAGCCGAAAGAGTGTGGAGTGTCTAATATGATACCCAGGCGAGGGAACTGTTCCTAGAAAAAAGGCGGCAGCATCATAGGCTGATTAAAAAGTCCAAGGCAGCCTTCTATGCAGGACAAATTTTAGGGGCAAAAAACTCGGCCAAAGAACTTTTTAGTATCTATAAGTCTTTGACTACTCTTGACTCATCGGCAGACCCAGAGAGTTGTTCGCCCGAAATGTGCGATCGAATCGCCGAATATTTTTCCACCAAAGTCGAGAAAATTTATTCGACTTTTCCTAATCCTCCCCCTGTAGGGGTTGAGTTTGTGGCAACAACGGAGGGCATGGAGACAGAAGGGTCTCTCACGAACTTTAACACCCCCTCTCCTGAAGAGCTAGTCAGGGTATGTCTCTCTGTCAAATCGGGCTCTCCCTTGGACCCGGTGTCCCCTAAACGTTTGGGGGACAGCCTGGAAGTGTTGGAGCCTTACATAAGACATGTCCTGGATACCTCCTTCAAATCGGGTATGTTACCTGAAGGGTGGAAACAGGCTGTGGTACTCCCTCTCCGGAAGAAATCCCACATTGGTTTTGAGGTGTTGGAAAATCTGAGGCCCATTTCTCTCCTGCCTTTTCTGTCCAAAGTGGCGGAAAAGGTGGTTAACACCCAAATCATGAAACATGTGGAGGAGATGGGATTGCTGCATGCCACACAGTTTGGCTTTAGACCACGCCATTCTACTGAGTCCGCCCTTCTCATGGCAACGGAACATCTGAGACAGGGCGTAGATAAGGGGCAAACGATGGCCTTGATCCTATTAGACCTCAGCGCGGCGTTCGACACTGTAGCACATACCACCTTGCTACAGTGTCTGAACAGAGGTGGTATCACCAATACCGCGCTAAGGTGGATCCAGGCCTTCCTAACGGGAAGAAGCTTTCAAGTGAGGCAAGGCGACTGCTATTCAAGGGGGGTACCTTTGGGCCAGGGCGTGCCTCAGGGCTCGTCCCTGAGTCCTACCCTTTTTAATTTATATGTAGCGCCGGTGGCCTCCATTGTGGAGAACTATGGTCTCCAATTGGTATCATATGCCGATGATACGCAGCTGGTCATCTCCCTATCGCACGCACCCTGTCTTGTTGCAGATGGCTTCCGGTCGTGCATGAAAGAACTTGCCAACTGGATGGCCATCAACTGTTTAAAACTCAATGGCAACAAGACAGAGGTGCTAGTGGTAGGGAGAACCCAGTCTGCCTGGCCATCGGCATGGTGGCCACCCTGTTTAGGACCAACCCCCACCCCTTGCCTGGAGGCAAAAAATCTAGGGGTGTGGTTTGATGCAGGTCTTACTTTCGGGCCCCAGATCAACCGTGTGGTAGGCGTATGTTTTGGGGTACTGAAAAGACTGAGGAAAGTCCTGGACTTATTGCCGATGGAAGCGCGCCAAGCCCTGGTACATGCTTTGGTAACCTCCAGGATGGATTACGGGAATTTGCTTTACTTGGGGGTGCCAGATAAGAGCATGGCTCTCCTCCAAGTGCTGCAAAATGCGGCAGCTCGTCTCATCCTCAGGCTGCCCAAAAGGGCGCCTTCGAAGGCGGCACTGCAGAAGCTGCATTGGCTTCCGGTGAGGCGCAGAGTTGAATATAAAGCCCTCTGCACGTGTCACCGTATCCTGTATGATAGGGCTCATCGACCACTTAGGAAACTGGTTGAAGCTCATATACCCGCTCGAGCGCTCAGATCTGCCGATGGGGGTCTGCTTAAGGTCCCCAGGGTGAAGAAAGCGCGCATGGGTGGCAGATCTTTCAGGTGTCTAGCGGCAAACTACTGGAATAAACTCCCAGTGGACTTGCGTCTGGAACCTGAAGAAGCGAGGTTTCGAGCGAAACTAAAAACCCACCTCTATACGAAGAAAATGACTAGTAAGTTACTCTGCTCCCTGTTTTTCTGCCTCTCTCACTTTCAGCGCGTGGACACGCCGGTGTGCGTAACGCAGCGCTTTACAAATGTCCCAATAATAATAATAATAATAATAATAAGTGTAGCGCACACAAGAAAGTGACTGATAAGATAGGGCAAGGCAATGCTTTTGCAGATCGCGTAGCTCGTGAAACTGCAATGCAACGAAGCACTACTTCCATGTACGTAGTGAAATATCAAGCTGAGCGATGGCATGATGTTAGAGAGGAAGTACTAGATGTACAGAGATCTGCCTCTGTAGCAGAACTTGAGCAATGACCCAAAGAAGGTATATTGAATGATGAGTGTTGTTGGCGCAACAAAGACATGGATAAGTGGAAATTACCTGCAGCCTATTTACAACCTATGATTCAAATGGCACATGTGCTGGTACATGTTGGAGCTCTAGCGATAACAAAACTACTTACGCGAGTTTGGGAGCATCCTGAGATTGCCAGCACAGCTAAGAGAGTAGTACAGTTATGTTTGATCTGTTGGCAGTATAATCCTGGTAAAGGGACACAAACTCCTACAGGAGGGTTTGCTACACCGACTGCTTTTGAAGTTTTGCAGATGGATTACATCCAACTTGAACGCTGTAATAATCTAAAGTATGTCCTAGTGGTGGTATGTGCCTTTAGTAATTGGATAGAGGCATACCCTATGAAGGATAATACAGCGCTCACTACAGCCAAGATGCTTTTAAAGGAGTTTTCCCAAGATATGGTGTTTGTAAACTTTTGTGGAGTGACAACGGACCTCATTTTATTGGGCAAGTTGTTGAGCATGTCCTGAAAGGATTAGGGATCAAACAGAAGTTCCATGCAGACTTCCACCCACAATCAGCAGGATTAGTGGAGAGGTACAACACTACTCTGAAACTAAAGTTAGCGAAAATTCTGGCTTCTACATCCTTAAAGTGGCCAGATGCATTGCCTCTGGCATTGCTGTCTATAAGATCGGTGCCACTCTTACAATCTGGGCTCACACGTTACGAGGTGGTATTTGGAAGACCGATGAATATTTGGGGAGTTCCTAAGCCACGCCCCATACATGATGTACTTTGTGTTCTGATGAATGATTATTTGGCACAGTTAACTGACAGTTTAATTTCCATTCATCAACAGGTTCGAGAAGCTCTTCCTGACAGATCTGCAGGTGAGGCTCGTGATCTCCGGCCTGGAGACCACGTGATGGTCAAGGTCTTCGACCAATCAAACAGCTTGGAGCCGAGGTGGCGAGGACCAGAGCAAGGCCTCCTAGCAATGAGGACAGCAGTTCGAGTGACGAATAGAAAGAACTGGGTCCACGGCACACACTGCTGATGTGTGTCGCCTACCTTAGTGGCGGGGCGACCTTTGACCCTGTCTTCAGGCAGGTCACCACCCCAGCCGCCACATGGTCCTCCTGTGTCGCCACCCCCGCCTGTCCTGTCGCCTTGCTCCCGCCACTGATTGCTGCTACGTGAGTCCCCCTGCCCCTGCTCTTGTCCCTCGTTCACCGTTTGCCTTGTTGCATTCTGTTTTGGCGTATTTTGTACCCCCCTTTGCCTTCTGTGCCCCCTTGTTGCCTTGCTCAAATCTGTTCTGGTGTATTTTGTACTCCCTTTTTGCCTTCTGTGCCCCCCTCCCCTGTATTACCTCCGTGTCCTTTCCCCGAGTCCCTCTGTTCCTCCTCTCCCGCCGCTGCGTCCCTGCGTCCCCACCCCCGCTGTTCCCATTCGCCACCCTGCTCCCGCCTCCCAGCTGCTCCTCCCTCCCACAGCCCTCATATGGAGGCCGCACAAGCCCGTCTGAGCCCGTCCGTGCCTGGACCGCGCCCAGCGCCAGAACCCCTGCCACCCAACGGAGCCAGGGAACTCAACTGAGATACGACTTCTCCGTCCTCAACGCACTCAACACCGGTCGACAACCCGCCTGCTACAGAGCGACCCCGAAGCGAACCCAGGGACCCTTCACCTGTCAAGCCATCAAATTCACCTGCCGCCGAACCTGCAGACCACCCACCAGACTTAACATCAACAACAAACCCCTCAAGTGCATCCTCCTCAACATACGCTCCGTTCACAAGCACGCCGTCGAACTCTGGGACCTCCTCGACACCACAGAACCAGACATCGCCTTCCTCACAGAGACGTGGATGAATGCTTCCTCGGCCCCCGACATCACCATAGCCATCCCAGACGGCTACAAGATCACCCGGAAGGACCGCATCAACCAAACCGGAGGAGGAGTCGCCATCATCTACAGGGACACCATCAACATCAACATCACGACCAACGCCGAAGACACACTCTCCACTGCCAAACACCTACACTTCCAGATCCACACCGACCCCAAGACCACCCTCAAGGGAACGCTCATCTAGAGACCCCCAGGCCCACGCACACAATTCAGCGGAACCATCGCCGACTTCATCAGCCCACACGCCCTGGCCTCACCTGAATACATCCTCCTAGGGGACCTGAACTTCCACCTGGAGAAAAACAACAACAACAACACCACCAACCTGCTCGACAACCTCGCCACCCTCGGACGCAAAGAACTGGTGAACACCCCCACCCACCTCGCTGGCCACACACTCGACACCATCTTCTCTGCCAGCAACCACGTCTCCTTCAGCCACTCCACCGGACTACACTGGACCGACCACAGATGCATCCAATTCACCTTCAAAAAGAATACATCACACCACTGCACGCAACAAATCCCCCGTAGATGCTGGAGCAAAATCACCACAGACCAGCTCCTCTCATCACTAAGCCAGAACCCGCCAGCCGACACCGCTGACACCAACGACGCAGCCCACAACCTCGCACAGTGGATCACCAACTGCGCCAATGACCTCGCTCCACTGAAGAACCCCTCAGGCAAGATAGGCCACAGGAAAACCTCATGGTTTACAGACACCCTCAAAGACTCAAAGAAATCCTGCCTAACCCTCGAAAAAACCTGGCGCCACGAACGGACAACAGAAAACCTGACAGCCCTCAAGAATGCCACTCGCGAACACCACCAGCTGATCGGCACCACCAAAAGGGCATCGTTCAAAGAGCAGCTAGACAACAACACCCACAACAGCAAAGAACTCTTCAGCATCGTCAAAGAGCTCTCCAACCCCAGCGCCAACAACAACTACATCACCCCATCACATGACCTCTGCAAGTCCCTCGCCACGTTCTTCCACCGCAAGATCGCAGATATACACGACAGCTTTGGACCCCAGACTCCACCTCCAGCCACCGAAGCATCGACCCCCACCACCACCCTCAACGCCTGGACCCCCATTGGTAAGGAAGACACCACCCACATCATGAACACCATCCACTCTTGATCCCCCTCTGACCCTTGCCCCATCACATCTTCAACAAAGCAAACATCATCATCGCACCCCACCTCCGGAACGTCAAAAACAACTCCTTCACGTCAGCCACCATCCCTGAGAGCTGGAAGCACGCAGAAATCAATGCCCTCTTGAAGAAACCCACAGCGGACCCCAAAGACCTCAAGAACTTCTGCCCCATCTCTCTCCTTCCCTTCCCGGCTAAAGTCATCGAGAAGACCATCAATAAACAGCTGACAGCTTTCCAAGAGGCAAACAACTCGCTCGACCCGTCCCAGTCCGGATTTCGAGCCAACCACAGCATTGAGACCACCCTCATCGCAGCCACCGACAACATCAGGACCCTGATAGACAACGTAGAAACAACCGCCTCATCCTCCTAGACCTCTCTGCAGCCTTTGACACCGTATGCCACCGCACCCTAACAACCCGCCTCCTCAACACTGGGATCCAAGGAAAGGCCCTGGACTGGATCACCTCATTCCTCTCCCACAGAGTCCACCTCCCTCCCTTCCGCTCAGCGGCCACCGAGATCATCTGCGGAGTACCCCAAGGCACCTCGCTCAGCCCTACCCTCTTCAATACCTACATGAGCCCCCTCGCCGCCATTGCACGGAAACACAACATCAACATCATCTCCTACGCCGACGACATCCAACTGATACTCTCTCTCACCAAAGACCCAGACACCGCCAAAACCAACCTCCATGAAGGAATGAAAGACGTCACAGAATGGATGAAGCTCAGTCGCCTGAAGCTGAACTCAGACAAAACGGAGGTCCTCATCCTCGGACAATCCACATCCGCCTGGGACGACTCCTGGTGAAACCTGCACTGGCTCCCCGTCTGCAAGAGGATCCCGTTCAGGCTCCTCACCCATGCACACAAAGCGCTACATGACAAGGGCCCCGAATACCTCAACAACCGCCTCTCGTTCTATATCCCCACCCGCCAGCCCCGCCAGCCTCGCCCTCACCACCGTCCCACGAATTCGCAGAACCACCACGGGAGGAAGATCCTTCTACTACCTGGCAGCAAAAACATGGAACTTCCTCCCCGCGCACCTACGCCTAGCCCCGGACCATCTCACCTTCAGAAAATACCTCAGGACCTGGCTATTCGAGCAGTAGCAACACCCCCCCTCCCTTAAGCGCCTTGAGACCTTCATGGGTGAGTAGTGTGCTCTATAAATGTATTGATTGATTGATTGATTGATTGATTGGTGGAACCTGCTGCGTTGACCGACAATCGAGAGATTCTGGAGACGGAGAAAGGTCAAGCTATCTGACCAGACGAATATGCGGAAGTTTTCCCGGACCACACGATTCCTGGAGCATTGCGATACCACTTGAGACCGAGGAAAGAATCTGAAGTTTTGAAAAAGACTGGTTGAGCTTCCGCCCTGGGTTAGCGGAAACGGAATGCCGATATGACAAGGGGGGGGATCAGCCCTTCGTAGAGTAGTGACACTCGTCCTGATCTTCGGTGAAGAAATCAGCGGCTGCCCAAAGGGATAAGAGCTCCAACGATTGTTTCAACGAGTTTGCAGAAAGTTTAAATTATCACTGTTACTAAAATGCTCAACAAGCGAACCATTTGTGCTATAGGGTTCGGTGTTGCTATGGTGGTTATGGCGATAATCACCTGGTTTGTTGAGAAAGTGGCTCCTGCTCGACAGCTTTTTGTTGCCACTGGGCCAGTTGCAGTGGAACACAACTATTTTACGCTTCCCTATTATGAGCAGAAGCCTCGACAATCCTACCTAAATAACACATTTATCCAGATGTTGCATCATGCACACATTACCATGAATACCGCCAATTGTTGGGTGTGTGGGATGATACCTGCACACCAAAAGAAAGCCTTTTATTCCTCTACCATTTTCTCATAATGGTTCATGTCAAGCTTGGTATGCCCTTTTGTTTGCTTTTGAAAAGCCCTCAGTAGGTGGAATCTTTTTTCGGTTGAATAAAGAATGCTACCAAGATAAAGAAGGTTATCCTCAAGCTAAAGGGACTAAATGGGAATGGGAAGAGTACCAACCGGACAATATTTCAACACCATATATCTTCACAAACGTGAGGACTATTAAAACTAATGGACTCTTTGTGATATCTGTAACAAGAGCTAAAGCAGATTTATGTATTTGGAGAAGCGTGGCTCAGTGGTTAGAGGCGGCAGACCCGGAAGCTGAGATCAGCCGTGGACCAGGGTTCGATTCCCCGCCTCGGCGGGTCTCGGGCTAAAAAATTCCACGGACTCGACAATTCTCGCTCTGGTGCCTACTCGACTCACGGGGTCACACTCTGCGACTCTGGGCAATAGCTTGCTAAATCTCCACTACGGCCCCTCGCGGCGGGATGCCTGGCTTTCACCTTGTGAATACCCTGCCGGGGTATCTCACAGGGGAATACCAGGGCGGGTTCCCTAAGCAAGCGCCTTGAGACCCCTGGGTGATTCGTGCGCTATATAAATCGAAATACATTTACATTTACATTTACATTTACATTTATTGGCAGTGTTAGGAGAATTCTCGTACGACAAAGTGAATGTACTTCTACTCTAAACATTGAAGGTACTAATAACAGTAGTTTTACATTGTCGCACAACACCTATTTTGTATGTGGTAATAAAAGGTATTATCAATTACCTGTTGGGTGGTCAGTGGTATGTTACATATCATTTTTGTTACCCCCTGTGTTTTTAGCACCTGCATCATATCACCTTGATCTGAAATTGTACAATGATATTTCTAGGAATAGATACAAACGAACAATAAGTACAGATGAGGTCGACCAGACAGACACCACTTTGCAACAATATGTCGATTTCAACTTGGGTTTGCTCTTTTTTGTGGGTGCTGCATTGAATAGCAGAAAGATAAGGCGATTAACATGTGTTGTGGAAGCTGTCAGCAATCAGACAGCTATGGCACTTGGGAACATTACAGAGGAACTGCAAATTGCAAGGATTGTAGCACTCCAAAATAGGATGGTGCTAGACGTGATTTTGGCTGATTGAGGAGGCGCATGTTGCATCATCGGTAGCAGTTGCTGCGTCTTTATACCTGACCACTCACCTTCAGTTGATGATGCAATCACTAAATTGCATAATATTGCTGCAGACATTCACCTAGAGACATGGACATTTTCGAACTGGATATGAACACTCTTTGTTACTTGGGGCTGGAAACTACTAACTATTCTATGTATACTACTGGTGATACTGTTTACATGCTGTACTTGTATACAATGTGGTCCTATGATTTGCTCCATATGCATCACTGCTTGTATACCTGCCAAAAGAAATATTGCAGATATAAAGACACAGAAAATGTTATAACAAGAAATTACTGAGATGATGAACATCAATGTACAGGATGCAGATCTAGATTACCCTAGATAAACGAATGTCTTAAGCTAATGCTGAAAGAGTTGTCTGTCGTAATTTAGCAGCGATTAGATTAAGCATTAGCCGAAGACATCCTATATTTAGAGACTATCTTGTCCGTTTTATGGAATCCATTTTGTATTTCTGGCAGCCATTTTGTTTGTCATGTGCTCACCATATGCTCTGTCCTACCTTCCTGTCCACTGCTCTTGAAATCTGCCTAGAGATGAGATATATTTATCCTCCTCTGCTTTGCACATGCCCAGTAAAGCTTACAGCTGTCCCTAACTTGTAACTGTCAGGATGTGTCCACCAGAATTAGCTTACTGCCAGCCCTTCCCACTTGTTGCTAGCACACTCTCTGTATGACCTTGTATGTATTTGAAACCAGTATTCTATACCTTGTAGCACCTTCTTTTGAGCCCCTGTGTGGGTATAAAAGGACCACGCTCCTTCCAGTCAGTGTGCTACTTCATACACTACCGAATGGTGTTGTGTGAATGTAGTTCCACCTCATGAGGTTAAATAAATTTTGTCTTTTCCATTCCAGTTTCTGTGCCAACTTCTTCTTATTGGTCTGAGGACTCTGTGGAGAGAAGGGCGAATCCCTTGCACTGGTAGGCCTTGCTGAGGCTCACCACCACACTACCAACTCTCCCTTCTCATCACCTCACCCCCGATTCCCCCTCTCACCTTCATGCCACTTTACCCCCTGATTACTGCCTACCCAATTCTCCACTTAAAAACAATGTCTCCTGGCATAACTTCCATCCCATAACAGAGCTTGATGTTTCTAACATCATTTCTAATCTCAAAACTTCCTCACACACTAATGACCCCCTTCCTTCTAACCTTGTCCACGAACTTAAGCACATCATAGCGCCATATTGGGCTACTATCATCAACTCCTCTCTCTCCACGGGTTGTGTCCCTGCCTCCCTACAAATTGGACAAATCACTCCTATTCTCAAAAATCCCAATGCTGACCCTAATGACCCTAACAATCTCTGCCCAATCTCCAACCTCCCCCTGCTTTCAAAATCCCTTGAAAAGTGTGCCCTGCTCCAGCTAGGTAAACATATCAACAGTTTTAACCTACTGGATCCCTTCAATCTGGCTTCTGAAAAGGCTGAGGAGTGAAATGGCCTTGCTTTAAATTCTGGACTACATCCACCACTCCCTTAACAATGGTGAGACTTGCCTACTTATTCTCCTGGATCTCTCTTCTGCATTTTATACCGTTAACCACCCCGCCTTATTCAACGATCTTAAAGCTCATTTTGGCATTAATGGTCTCGTTCTCAAATGGTTTCCTCCTACCTCCAACACAGAAACCAACAAATCAAAATTCTTAACAGCCTGTCAAACCCCACACCTGTCTCCTTGGGTGTCCCTCAGGGATCTATTCTCTCCCCGCTCTCTTTAACCTCTTTATGGAATCCCTTACCACCATCCTCAAACAAGCTGGTATCAATTACCAACTCTATGCTGATGACACCCAACTCTACTATAAGATTAAATCCCACTCTGATATTCTGCACCTCAACAACACCCTGGCCAAAATCAAATACTTGTTCCACACCAATCATCTCAAACTCAACCACGAAAAAACTGAAATCATTCTCTTATCTCCTAAAAATGACCCTCTGTGTTAGACCTGGCACCTTGGCGTGAGTCACCCTTCCACTTTTTGCTGATGTGCCTCAGATGTTTTTCTGGTGTTCGATGCTCAGGGCACTGCGCCACGGCCAATCCGTGCTGCAGTGCAAGTGCTCCCAATGTAAAGTGTATGTGTAATTGATTTCCACGATTGACTTATTTGGCTTACTATCAGTCCCCAGTAAAGTGCACAAGGAGTGCCGGGGCTTGTAGATGCCAATGCTGCTAGTGGGCCTGCAGCGCTGGTTGCGCCACCCACAGAAGCGGCTTCATAAGATGAGTCTCGGGTCCGCCATTGCAGACCCCGCATACAGTCCCGTACTGTCACGCTGACTGCGCAAGTGCCCACACTTGCCACTCCCTGAACCTTCCCTAACGTTCATATCAGTCACCCCTATGGTAGGCCCACGGGCAGGGTGCATTGTAAGCGTAAGGTAGGACAAGCCTAGAGTGTGACATGTCCTAGTAGTGAATTACCGCCCTTTTCGTTCTTCACTATTGAAGGTCTACCTTTTCTCTTAGGCCAAGATGAGCTGACGGCACTATTACACGCTATAGTCCCGGCAGGCTCCGGGAACACGGTAGCACGTCGAGTTTAGTATGCCTGAACTCAGAATAATAAAATACTTCCTTTAGTAAGGTTTATTTTAATATCCTGTGTTTGCAAATGCTACTTTTAGAAAGTTATCCTTTGCTGGCCTAACTGTTCAGCCCGCCTCTGCCAGGATGTGTATCTGCTGTCTGGGTTTGTGTGAGTGACAGGGCTGGGAGATTCCAGGGGACAGTCAGGGACTCCAGGTGGTGAATGGGGTGCTTACTCCAGGATGGGTGGGCGGAGTAGTCCTTAACTCTGAATAGGGTTGTGCTCCACCACCACAATGCTGGCTCCACCTCCTGCGGAGGGTCTGATGTCTCTGCCCTGCGCCCTGAAAGAAGACGGCAGCGTCCTGTCAACAGAGTACTCCAAAACCGGGTTGAACTAGGCTCAGGCCCCCTGGCCTGCAAAGACAAAAGAAATGCAGTATAAGTATAGGAGCTCCGCTCCTTACAAATCAGATCCAGTTTTGACCACGAAGAACCTCTGCCTGACTAGAAGGACCAAGAGAAGCTGAAGGACGGAAACCAGTCTGTATCCTGTTAGACTGGCCTGCAGTGGTGCCTTGCTGAGAACGGAGAGGAAAGGACCAGAGAGGACTTTGTAGACTTGTGCCTGAAACAATCTCCAAGGGCTTGTTTGAGAGCTTTCCCCCTGAACGGAAACTCAGGACCATTGGGTTCTATTCTGCTTGTGCCCGTCTGCTGTTTGGCCTTAGTTCTTATCCCTCGCCAGAGTTGTGACTCGGGTGCCTTCGCCCCCTCCCAGGTCGTGACAGCTCAGAGCTTGGTCGCCCCGCCGTAGAGAGCCCGCTCATCCCTGAGTCGCTCCCTGCTCCAGTGCCAGGCAGCCAGCTCTCCTGTGACCTCGCCGCTAACTGAGCGCGTTAGGTGCCTCTCATCTTCTCCAGCCGGAATCTGCACGGATCGCTTCTGATAGCCTCGGGCGGTCCGTACGTCGTAACGTACCCGACTGTCTCGGTTTGCCCTCCTGCATACCTGGGCTCAAGCCGCACCTCAAGAAGGCCTCCCCGTACAGCGGTACCGGAAGCCTGGTGCTGCACCCGCCTGCCATAGAACGCGACGCCCCTCACAGATCCACGAGTACGACCCGGCGTGCTAAGAAGTAGTACGTCCCGCAGGCCTGAACGGCGCCTCGCCCCGTGAGCTGCATCGACCCCAGATCCCCGCAACCCTTCACACTCCTGCTCCCCCGCCTTGCTCCTCGAGGGGGACCGAGCCGGAGAGATCCTCTGGAGAACCGTTGGCCTCGTCCTGGGTCCGCCCTCCCCAGTAGCCGCGCCTGAAACGCCTCGGACTTCCACAAGCAAGGTACACTTGAACTCGGTCTCTAGTTCATATCGGATCCAGGGTCCGCAACGTTCTTATTTCCCTGTCACCATACCTTGCTGAACAACGAATATTTAAAGACTAAGCTTGCCTATTGTAATCTGGTGGCCTCAAATCGCTAAACGTTATTTTGGTCTTGTGATAATCCTGCTTGAATCTATCTTTTATATAAAGTATACGTATTTTTGATACAACCATACGACTGGTGTCCATTTCTGGTGGGTCAGTGGGTTTACTGTGTGCGATCATAAATGCTTAACTTACTCTCGCCCTGAGGATTAGCCTTGTCTGCTCACGCCACACTACCTAGAGGGTGAGCAGGGGTTATTCGAAGGAGTAGTTCCCTTGCCCTGACTTGAAGTGAGGGTCCCTGCTTGTCACGAGTGTATACCTGTGCCAACCAGAGACCTCCGGTTCCAAGATTAGTGGCAGCGGTGGGATTTCGGATTCGCATTTATGATTCATATACAGTGAATTACTGATCACCACGTAGTGAGAGCAGACCAATAACGAAGCCATAGATTTACGTTCTTCCCGAGAGATCTCCAATCTCCAAACCATGCCTGGTTCACTCCCCGCAAGAGCACCCTCCGTTATCTCTGGAATCGACGATGTTGACTGGGATGGACTTGGCAAGTGCAAACTTGAGCAAGGGTAAGTTCAGAGTCGCCCACTCCGTGTGCAAAACCAAAGCCCAGCTCATCAAGGCACTGAGAGCCTGGAAAGAGTCAAGAGAGCCAGAAAATAAGGTGGTAGTGGATCCACCAGATAGCCTTGTCGAGGTGCAGGGAGGCCCATCGTCAGAAGAGCTGGCGGACAGGGCCGCAACCAGAGTGCATGAAGTAGAGATGGCCAGATTGAAAGGACAGATGGCAATGGAGGAGAAAAGGCTCCAGCTGGAGCATGAAATTCGCCTGAAAGAATTGGAGCTGAAAGCAAAGAGCTTGGACGCAGCTCCTGGTGGCAGCACAACGCCAGCCCAGGTAGAGTCAAGGGTCTACGTACCGAAGGATGTGGTGAAGGAGTATTTTAAGGGGGATGACATAGGGCAGTGGTTCCGGGCCTACGAGGTAGCCATGTCCTCCCACCGGGTCCCTGAGAGAGATTGGGGAGCGGGGTTGTGGGGACGGTTCCTGACCGAGGGGCGGGATACCCTGCTAGATCTTCCTTCTGAAGAGTCCAACTCCTACCCACACATGAAAGATGCCCTGATGAATCGCTTTGGGTTAACTCCTGAAATGCACCGACAGCGGTTTAGGAAGTGCGTAAAGATTCAAGGGGGTACGTATGTGGAGTATGTGACCTTTTTCTGCAGAGCGCTGGATGGTTGGGTGAAGGGCAGTAAGGTAAATGATTTTCAAGGGCTGCTTGATTTAATGGCATGGGAGCACTTGTCTGATAATTGTTTTCCTGAGTTACGCCAGCACCTGATCAATAGCAAGCTGTCCAACCCGAGGAAGCTTGCTGAGGAAGCGGACCGCTGGCTCAGCACCAGGGTCCACAAGGGTCCAGTGGGAGACTCAGCCAAAGGTGGGTAGGATCCCCAGCAGAAGAGTGGGGGACACAGGGTAAAACAGAAACGGTTCCTTGTGACCTTGACAGTGACGTCTGTGGCTGTATATTTGATATCAATATTGGCTATTTTTGTATGTACTCACCAGGCTCAGGTACTCCTGATATTCCATGGATGCCCTCCGGTGGAAGGATGGCCCGCACCTTCTCCTCCACGGAAGTGAAATGCACAGGCGTTGCTGGAGGGCCACCGCCAATCCACTGACTCAGTTTGTGCTCTTTGTTGATGAGGTTCTTGACCCTCCTTCGCACATCAGAGTACCTGTTCATCATATCGTCCATGGTGCGCAGGCAAGGTGCTTGAGCGTTCACCAATCCTCTCCCACATCTTGGTTCTCTGGGACAGGGGGCTCTACTCTGAGAATTTCATCTACCATGACTTCCAACTCACTGTCTGTGAACTATGGATTCTTCTTTGGGGGCATGGTGATGGGTGGTGGAGAAGATGGATGGGTGGGTCAGTGGGAAGGTGAGGGTGAGTGAGTATCAGTAAAGGTGTGTGTTTGTGAATGTGATATGTGACAGGTGCTAGCAATGTACAGGTTGTGTGGTGGGTGAGTTGAGTGTGTATGTATCAGTGCAGTGTAGTGGTGGTAGTGTAGTGGTGGTATCTGCTGGCAGGTCTGTTGAATTTGCAAAGGATCATAATAAGGAGTTTGGCCCTTTATATAGGTGTAGTTGTGGGTGGGTGTGCCTTCATTTTTTTGCCTTTGACACTGCTTGGACATTTTCTGTTTGTTTCTAGTGTATTTTGTTGAGCATGATGGAAACATTCCATTGACCCCAACTGATGCTTTTTCATGTATAGGTGTGGTAGTCTGAGTCTGTCCCATTGACGCTAAGCTATGTTCCAGCGTTTCCGTAAGAGTCTGTGATGTATTTCCTATGGGTACTGTATCGATCCCCCTATTCCTGACCCTTGTCTGGTTAATAAGTAACTAGCAGCCATCTAACGGCGCAAAAACCCGTTATCTGATTAAGCCACACCACGGCACAGAAGCGCGTTATCTGAATAAGTCATAACGCATGCCATCTAATTAGGCAAGCGATATTCCTCCAGCCCCCTGATAGGCATACGGAGTTCTCAAAACAAATCAAACCTACAGCGACCTGGGAAAATCCCCGCAGCCATTGTTTTGATTTCATCAAGAACTTCAGTAAAGAATGTGCGAACGAACCCGTTCGTATGACATCCTTATTGACGTATTTATGTCCATCCTTACGTCAATCTCGGCAACTTTCAGGTATAAATATTACCGACATTGCCTTAAGCAAACACACACGGTGGTGACGAGATTGGAGCAGCGAGACTTGCCGAGGAGCCCAGCTGAGAGCGAATCCCGCAGCCGCTGCCCCGCCTTCCTGACGCGCTGAGAAGGAAACGCTGTCCTTTCTCCCGCCGAGAAATCTAGCTCCGGCGCTTCCAAGCCGCCCTCGCAGGCAGCTGGAATATCAAGACCTGGGATAAGAGATACCAGCCCTCCAACCTTCTAGATCCCAGGTACAGAACTGAATTACCCCTTGCAGAGAATTCTTGAGTCAGTCCCTTGGCAAAACAAACTTAACTTAAACTGCTACTTATTTACTCCCGCCCACGTATTAGGCTTAGGTCAGGTACACTGGGGTAGGCGTGGTTAGAAGCACCAGTTGAGTACGATTAGTCAATGTATATATGTATGTATATATTTTATCCATTTTAAATATCATATGGCTTAGAAACCATATCAATGCTTTTACAGTATTATTTTATAATCTTGTCTTTACTGTATGCACTTTACTTAACTATAAGTATTACAATAATAGCGATCCATTTCTCTTGTACGAGAAAAGAGACTGATCAATAAATAACATCTTTTATTGAACACGCCCATCTCTTCCTTTCTCGACAATCTGGTGAAACTAAGAATGCACTGAACTGACTGAGTAAAATAAGTTGTCTTTTGTTTTCACACGACTCTAGAGATACACTCTTGATTAGGGGAGAGCAAAGTTGTCATGTTCTATGGTTGTCAGAAACTAAATCCCTCCTTGTCTATCCAGGGAGGTTCAGATCCTCCTTGCCTATTCGAGAAAGTTTCTAGTGAACTCTGAGCTAGCTGGCAAACACAAAACTTTAAGTCTAATATCGTCGGTAGAAGACCTAGTTAACCTCTGCCCTAGGTCTATACTATTGAAGATATTATTCCAATGCGCAGAGCCTATTGGGATAATAGGAACTACACTACATGGCGCCCAAACGTTTGGATAGGCGATAAAACTAACGCAAGACATTAGAGTAACTGAGTCGTGCTTTTTCACACAGAGCCCCCCCTTTTTTTCCCATAATACTCCAAAGACGTCTGGAGTGGGTGAAAGGTCATATCCGCCAAACCTCGCAGGAGGAGACTCCTATGTAAGGCTATTGGTTTATTCAACATTGAAGGATATACTGTTCCAAAATATTGTGCATCTAATCTTTGTTTCCATAAAAAACCTGATCTGCAAATAAACAAAATCTTCCTGACAGTAAAATGTCAGACAGTGAAGTAGAAAGGGAGACAGTCAGATTAGCAACTGAACTCCTAGCAGCTGATACTACTATGCAGGAAAATGACCCGGATATAATACTCATCCCGGTCAACATAAGAAAATCTATAACTTTAAAACTTATAGAAAATGGACTGACATCGAGAGGTGGTACAGTCATATTCGTAATTGAGGCACACGAATGTCGGCAGACAGAAGTATTCTATTCATGGATAAACTTTCCAGCAGCAAACGCTGTAACAAAGGTCTTCCACTATTACAAAACAGAGGAACCTCCTAATGAGTACATTCCTTTTGAGGAGGTGGAAATACCACTCAAATTCCAAGAGCACCTGCTCTTATTTAATGGCGCCCTAAAATATAATAATCACATCACCAGGCTCGGTCCACTAGGTAGACCAGGAGCAACGTGGCCGGTCCTAGCCGGATACACACCACATCCAGACATTGAAGAAATGCCTGCAGCAGATCTTTTAGCACAGCTAAAACAATTAATAAAAATACATAGACAATTAGTCCAATATGTAATGCGGACTTCAACAGTCCAACCAGCAATTAAAATTCCACAGCTGACCCCTCATCAGGGGAACACAAATAAAATTACACCACAGAACATACAGTCCTGTCTAGGTAAAGTACCCGCAAAACGGGAACAAATTCCATTCTGGTTAGCACAAAGAATCACTCAAATAGAGGCGGTGTTTCCAGATACCACCCCTGTTGAGAAACACAGGATTCTGACTATCTGTCTCCCAATGGGAATCGCACCACATGTGGAGGACTGTGACACTTGGGGAACAGTCTTTGCTTCCATTTACACAAAAACACATGGTGTACCATCCATGTCAGTAATACCAGATGTGCTAAAACAAATTCAAGATGAATACGGTCCAGAACCCGCTTTAACTCTCGGTATGAAATTACTGAAAGACTTCAAGCAGGTCTCGGCAATATTACTAGCCAACATAAAGGGAGAAGCAGCAAATGTGGCGATCCGCCAGAGGTTAACAGAGACAAATATAGCAGACCAACCATCTGAAATTGCCAGAATTATAGAAAAATCCTATGAAGAACTAGGAAGAGATAGTTTGGGTGGAATACCAGTGAAACCCCAACTAATTGAAAGTCCTGAAAAGGTATTTATTAAAAATAATCTGAACACTCAAAAAAAGAGCTGGGATGGAAATAAACAATCCAATCCTAAAGAAAAAAGATTCCAGTCCAGAGGAAGGTCTCCTCGGCGGAGAGAAAGATCTCCTGACCAAGGACGCAAGTCTCCCCAAAGAGAGGCCTCTGCGAAAAAGTACAACCTTAGAAATAGGGATAATATAAAGAAACCTGATAAATATCAAGATATTTATACACGTCCCTCTCAATCTTTTCAGACTTCCTCGCAGAAATCGGAAAGAAGAGGACGATCAGAACACAGGGAAGATCACGTCAAGTCCAAAGACAAGGAACCTGCTCATCAAAATAAAAAATTACAATTTCCAAAGAAGAAGGTAGCCAGTATTAAAGTAATAAATCATGCCGAGAATACTGAGGACACAGCTGAAAAATGGAGAATCGGCTCAGACAATGCTAGACAGCGCAGCAGAAGTGAGCATAGCTCGCAAAGTCCTTATGAATCATCTGGAGACAGTGGACACGAATGAATACATTCAAGTGGAAACTGCAGATACCAGAGTTAGCAAACCTCATAAAATATATGAAATAACATTGCGTATAGAGGGGGATAAGACTAGAAAAATAAGGGGTCTATTTTGGGATAATCTCTCCGAGGGCTATGATATCCTTCTAGCTGAAAGAGACTGGCCACCCGAGTTTGTCAGGGAGTGCCCACATGGCGAAGAAATAATTATGCCTGCCTTCTCAAATCATATTCCAATTCATAAAAAATATACACTTGCAAGAAAGTGGGCAGTAGCTCAAGCCCTTGCCTTATATAAAAATCATGTGGGATGGGATGAGGACTCTCCTCCTCACAAAATCCAGTTAAAATCACAACCTACTGCACAGAGGCAGTACCCAATTAAGCAAGAAGCTAAAAAACAGGTAAAAGAGATCCTAGATCAACTTGAATACCAGGGGGTGATTGAAACTTGCACCTCACAAATGAATAATCCTTTGTTTCCTGTCTCCAAACCAGACAATTCATATCGTCTTGTTTTGGACTACAGGCATCTTAACTCATGTTGCAAAACCTTTGCAGTACAAAACTCGCATAGTGCTGCACTAATGAATAACATAGTGCGCAAAAAATACAAAACAACATTAGACATCTCTAATGGTTTCTTTTGTCAAAATATAGCACCAGAGAGCAGATATTGACGGCGTTCTCAGTAAATGGCGCGCAAAAAAAATTCTGTCGTTTGCCCCAGGGGTTCAAGAACAGCCCAGGGTTATTCTCAGCGAGAGTAACAGAATTACTACAAACATATGATGACGAGGCATTATCTTATGTCGACGACATCTATCTAACAGATGATGACTTGGATACTCACTTGAAGAGAGTGAACACAATAATACTTGGGTTCGCAGCAGAGGGTTACAAATTCAACTTTAAAAAGTCAAGAATTGCCAATCTAACAGTCCTGTTTTTAGGATATGAACTATCAAGTGAAGGCAAAAGCCTGCCTGACAATTTCCTAGAGAAATGTGCTGTAATCCAAGCACCTAGAACACTAAAAAACCTACAATCAATTCTAGGCTTCCTGAATTTCGGAAGAACTTACATTATAAATTACGCAGAAAGGGTCAAACCCCTTTATGATCTAATAAAACCAGATTTTAAAAGAATCAATTGGACTCAAAAACACACAGAAATTTTGAGATCTTTACAAACAGACATGTTAATTAAAACGAAATTACAAACACGTGATAACACACGCAACCTTGTGATTCGAGTCATCCCAGGAAGATGCGGATTCACATACCTGACCTCTAATGAGGGAGAAAAGGTACCAATTGCATACAAATCACACTTGTACACAGAAGCTGAAAAGAAGTTCAGTGTTAAAGAAAACATTGTTCATGCAGTTCAAACGGCTATAGCAAGAGAAAAAGACAAAGCTGACGGTAGACGTATCACAGTCAGAACAGCAGAATCAGCCTTTGAGGCATTAACAACCCCATGTAATTTACCAACCACAACATTGAATCCAGAGTGGATACAATGGGTAAATTCAATTACTACAGAGAAAGTATACTACTATTTTGATCCAGAACTGAAGGAATTAAAATATCTAGATTACGAAAAAACATACCCTCTGCCAATCGACATTCTGCCCTTACGACAGTACGCCTGTGTAATTTATACAGACGGCCATGCTCAACCCTCAGTTTGGGGAGAATAAGCATACAATCCCACATGTGAAGTTACAAAAGAAGTGTGGCGCGGAGGTAAACTAAGACCTCTATTGACAAAAACACACTCAGTGGAGAATAATTCATTACAACAAACTGAAATAATAGCGTTAAAAATGGCGCTAGATAATGCCGATCGCGAATTCCCGACACTAATAGTGTGCGATTCGTATTACTGCGTCAAATCATACAATAACGATTTACAGAAATGGATTCAGAATGGTTACAAAGATGACACAGGTGCCACAATAAAGCAGAAAGCGCTTTGGGAACAAGTAGTTCTTTTACAGAAAGAACTACCAAAAACTCACGTGATACACTCACTGAGTCATCAGCGTGATGGCGTTCACGCTGCAGGGAATTCATTGGCTGAGACAGCCACAGCGGTTGCAACTAAATCGGCTTCCGTAGCTAGAAAAAGCGTACAGTAAAATACATTGACGGTGAAACAGTGCTGGCGGTGAGAACGTCATCAAAAGGCGACTGCTCAGCGCTACCGATCAATTACCCACTCAACTATACATACATAATTGATGCAAACTCCGTTCCTTTTGCTCGAATCCCTGGAGTGGGGGACAGAGTAATTCCAAACATGGAAAGGAGAGGCTTGTTAATCGCAGACGCACATATGGGTGAGGGTCTTACACACCTCAAGCTAAAAGATTCCCTAGAAGAATTACAATCAGTGTACTGGTGGCCAGGCATGAGTCTGCATCATCACATTTTTGCAAAAAACTGCCCAGACTGTAACAGAGATCGCAGTGGCGAGCGAGGAGGACTATTGCCATGGCATTTCGCTCCAGAAAAACAACAATAATAAGAAAGTACCCATCATGAAAAAAGCGGCATATTAACATAAAAAGACTAATTTTCACTTATAATGTAGACCCCAGCGATCGGCTGACGCCAGAACTGTTATAAAAGATTTGTGAGTCTATAATGGCATATACGCTAGGAGCATGCTACGTTTTGAATAATATTTTCCCTTTAGCCCTCAAGCTTATGGGGAAGCATGGCCAAATGAGCATTGCATAGCGGGACTCTTCTCACATCCTTCCTGAGGGATACGGGATGGTGTAAAGAAAAAACCAAGGCATAAAGCTATCTATAACGGCAAAGGTATTAGGTTCGGGAGCTGGGTGGGTCAAACATTTAATAAGTGTCCAACGTAGTCTAAATAACCTGCCAAGAAATTCTCTGAAAGGATTCAGTCCGTACGAACTATTGTTCGGGACTAGAATGATGATCCAAGATCTTGATAGTCAGACTTCAGTGGTTAAAGATAAATGCTTTGATATCAAAGATCGTTTGGCTATTTTACAGGACTTAAATGAAACAAGGAAAGACCTGAGCAACATAAAGTTGAAACAGCAGCCAACAACCACTGAAGAGAAACCACCTGTCCCAGCAAGGCCTGTCTGGATTCCAAAAGTCGGGGATCTAGTCAGAGAGAAGATCGCGGTAAAGAAGGAATTTGGGCCTTCTTACAGGAAAGCAGTTCCTGTCTTGTCTGTCAACGGGACAAGATCAGTAGTACTACCGCCCCTTGCTGGTAAAAAGGAGAACAGAGTTGTATCCATCGACCTGCTAAAACCACAATCATGTGGCCGATAACAAACAGTAGGCCAAGTGGACTCCCAAGAAGTAGTAGAACACCAATGTTTGCTACAAATTCAGAGGTTCAAACAAAGAGGCTAATCACATTCGAAATGCCTACAGAACATCAACAAGGACTATGCAACAAAGCAATGGAACTTAAACCTCTAAAAACCCAAATAAAAACATTTAGTCGAGACACACCAACCTACAATGAAGTAACAAAAGACTATGCTGATGAAATAAAGCAAACTCATAAAGCAAAAAGTAATCCAGAAGCAATTGGAACAATTGACAGAACAGCATCCGGCTACTTCATCAACTTCGATGAATTCTCTGAAGATCTGAGTGAATCTGAGAAACAGCCATCACCAAAAACTTTTAAAGATAAAGCTAAGGAACTTTTTCAACAACTGAAAGAAACCTATCTGATTTCTCCATGGATTGAAATTTGGGTGGCATTAGGTGCATTTATCCTCATACTTTGGCTCATCATGGTACTATGCTTGGGACATTTCATTGAGGGAAAATATGCTACAATGGACACAGCAAGCCAGAAAATCAACTTGGTCCTTAAACCACACACATCTTCACACGTCGAGAAAAGAGAACTTTCTTCAGTCAACTTCACAGCCAACCCTATACCCGGCGGGGTAGCATGGGACAATACTGATTATGAAATCTATGGTCCGGTTGAAATCCTGAAGTATCCACACCAATTCAAGATCTCATTGAGTGACTTTGTAAAACCAAGCACATTTGCTGATGATTGGGACTTTGAAAGTATTAATGATATGATGTCTGACCTAGTGATGTCTGCTAAATATACAGAACATGATTATTTGCAGGGTTCGTCTAATTATGATCAGATGTTCTGCTACAACCACTATGGTAACCATTATCTACATAAATCTGCACAACCTAGAAATGTTTTAAATTATAACCAATGGGAACATTGTGCTACTCCACCAAAAGGTAGCTCGAAAACATTTTATGATAAATATTCATACTTTTCAGGGTTTAACACAAGTAAAGCAGAAACATTTTATTTTAAATTGTCAAATAAGACAAGTATGAAGACCATGCTTACAAACACAAACTTGATATATTCAGATTCATTTTTTGAGCAAATGAATACATTTGGTTTTGATTTCTGGAACAATAATATTGAAGCAAAAACTGTTTGGGGTACAAGAGATTGGCAAGTACAAGGTATAGAATCATTGTTTAGAGCCTGCATGATCCCAGAACAAATTATATTTTTAAATGACACTATTCAACAAACTACCTGTCTTGGCTTAGCCAAAATCAAAGATTTAAACAAACCGTCTATTCCAAAGCCAACAGTGAACAGTAATATCTCTATAGATGTTGAGATAGACGTAAACCATATATTAAACCAAAACAGAACACATCCTGAATGGAAACAATGGTTGATCTGGCCCACAGATACAAATAACTGTCAAGACAGATTCCTGAACAAAATACAGGGGTTCACATTGACCAGGCCAGACCCTAGATATTCCCAAAGACAACATCCAGGGATAGTAACCACCTACAGTGTGGGCAAGCTCTGCCTTCAATGGCTATAAACATCCACACTGGCAGAAATTAAGCAACACCTAACTTTACTTACAGAAGGTGCTGACTTGCGTGATTTCATTATGGGACCACGCAAACAGCGTCAAAAACGTTTCATAGCGGCCTCTATATATGCAGCTTATAACGAAGCCTGGAAAGAAGCTCAAATTGAGACAGCAGAGAAAATACGGGAAATTGACCGTATTCATTTGGAAAAATCACTTTCTGTAGTGGACAATGGGTTAATGACTCTGTCCTCCAGAATATATTCTCTGGACAGCATTGTGTCTTCAGCAATCGATATAATATCGCAAGACTTACTGATGTTACAACATGGTCAGTCGCAATTGCGTTCTATTGTACAGCTTGGCTGGACGTTACAAAATCTGCGTTCAGGCTATGTGCCTTGGCGTTTAATCAACACAACGTCATTATTTAATATCTTTAACCTTACTGATAAACAAATCAGTATGGCACAGAAGGGTGCTGATTATACAATCCTGAACATTGAGAAACTCGAGAGATTACCATTGACAATGTCAGAACGACCTGTCATTGAATGGATAATACATGGGATAATTAATATTCCGATATCAACTTTCAGGTTTCAATACTGCAAAAAATATATACAGGCAGGCCAGTATGAAAGGTTGGGTAAAGGGTACATTAAGTCAACATGGTACTTGCCCTATACACACGCATGTATCAGTAATAAAGGCCAGAAAGTGTTTCTTAGTGGCAATAATTGTGCAAGGTCACTAAGCGGTACACTTCTGTGTCAGGGTATTAGTTTGCACGGAGCCTGTGAAGGGACTTCAAATAACCTTTCATGTTACCAGCTAGGCACACCTGCAACACAAATAGAACCATTCTTTAGGAGGCTCTCGAACGGGAGTTACATTCTAATAGTAGATCGCAGATGTTGTAGTTTGCTGCCCGGAAAACCTTATCTCATAACTGTGACTACGAAGGTCATGTGCTGTGAACGAGTATTGTTCCCGAACGATTCTCCAGACAGGGAGGCAAGGGTATGGCCCAACTTGAAAATTGCTTCTATTCGAATTGATACTTTAAGCAGAATGAAGACAGTGCTCCTACAGACGCCGACCAGGCTAACGTCATCAAAAGAAACGTATGATCTCCAAGTTGCAAGGACAACGGCAGAGATTCATTCATTGTTATCAACTAATTCCCCCATACATTTCGCAGAAATACTGAACGAAATCTTGAATATTTCTGATACCAGTGGTGTCTCAAGTGTATTTAAGACAGTGTTTTCAGGAGCTTTAACACCATTCAAAGCCATCCTGGGTATTTTTCCAGACTTTGTCTATTCCATCTTTGGCGGACTTCCTCTCCTTTTGGTACTAGTGGCAGGCATCCTATTTTTGATCCTGTTATTTCGCTATGGCAAACCATGTCACAGACAAAACACCTGCGACAAGGGAAGAAACGATCCTAGTCATTGGCTACCGGGACCGCATAACTAAAGTCCTTGGACTAGCACGCTTCGGGACTTGAACATGACTTGGTTTCTTTCATTTAGACCGATGTGGCAACGTTGTGTTATGCCTGTATTAAGGTGCTTGCTATGTGGCGATGAATGCGTGTTGGACACCTGTCTGACACTACAATCGGATGTGCCAATGGACGCAGAAACCTTGTTGGGTCCGGTAACGGCTCATACATTGTGCTGTTCCCAGCGGCTACCTATCCTGATGACGGCATTCGTGGAGACTTCACCACTGCGATTGAGGGGTAGTGAAGTATGAGATGAAAGCAGCATCGATCAGGTACGACCTTCAGTCAGCTATGCTGATCAAAACATCAATGGAGGCAATCATGCTCATGAATGCATGGTAACAACTTTTTCCGAGTTAGTGGAACTTTCGCAAGAAGCTGTTGACAGTTTTTTCAACAGTCTGAATGATATGATGTTTTCACCAGAGCAGAAGGAATGACTTTGAGCAAGCTAGCACACGGAGTTCCCTACATCCTGAATTTGGCCTTCAACTTTTAAAAAAGCGATATGGGAATTTTTTCTCATCAGTTTTTTCAGACAGCGGGAACACTTTTTTTTCCAATCCAAAAATATTTACAAAATTTTGGGACACTTATCTTCTGCTTAAGGTAGAACTATTCTTAGAGAACTAAATTTCTATTATTAGGTACTCTAGAGACTTTAGCTACCTTCTAACATGTTCATAAGTAGTTTATGCTTTGTGATGAAATGGTCTCGCAATTTTTCTTCTGTATTAAGAGCCATTTCATGTGTAATTTTCGCATTTTATTCATGCTGATTTAAAAATATGCGTTACAGATTTGCATTTATTATACTGCTTGAGTGCATATAGTAACTATACTCATCTTTTCGTGTATTTCACATTTCCAGTTTTCGAAATACATATGATTGTATTTTGGGGTGGTACGGTATACACATGCACTACTAGTTCTTTTTACTATGCCTAGATTTGTAAATATGGACATAGATTACGTGGAGTGGGTGTGATGTATTTCCTATGGGTACTGTATCGATCCCCCTATTCCTGACCCTTGTCTGGTTAATAAGTAACTAGCAGCCATCTAATGGCGCAAAAACCCGTTATCTGATTAAGCCACACCACGGCACAGAAGCGCGTTCTCTGATTAAGTCATAACGCATGCCATCTAATTAGGCAAGCGATATTCCTCCAGCCCCCTGATAGGCATACGGAGTTCTCAAAACAAATCAAACCTACAGCGACCTGGGAAAATCCCCGCAGCCATTGTTTTGATTTCATCGAGAACTTCAGTAAAGAATGTGCGAACGAACCCGTTCGTATGAAATCCTTATTGACGTATTTATGTCCATCCTTACGTCAATCTCGGCACCTTTCAGGTATAAATATTACCGACATTGCCTTAAGCAAACACACGCGGTGGTGACGAGATTGGAGCAGCGAGACTTGCCGAGGAGCCCAGCTGAGAGCGAAGCCCGCAGCCGCTACCCCGCCTTCCTGACGCGCTGAGAAGGAAACGCTGTCCTTTCTCCCGCCGAGAAATCCAGCTCCGGCGCTTCCAAGCCGCCCTCGCAGGCAGCTGGAATATCAAGACCTGGGATAAGAGATACCAGCCCTCCAACCTTCTAGATCCCAGGTACAGAACTGAATTACCCCTTGCAGAGAATTCTTGAGTCAGTCCCTTGGCAAAACAAACTTAACTTAAACTGCTACTTATCTACTCCCGCCCACGTATTAGGCTTAGGTCAGGTACACTGGGGTAGGCGTGGTTAGAAGCACCAGTTGAGTACGATTAGTCAATGTATATATTTTATCCATTTTAAATATCATATGGCTTAGAAACCATATCTATGCTTTTACAGTATTATTTTATAATCCTGTCTTTACTGTATGCACTTTACTTAACTATAAGTATTACAATAATAGCGATCCATTTCTCTTGTACGAGAAAAGAGACTGATCAATAAATAACATCTTTTATTGAACACGCCCACCTCTTCCTTTCTCGACAATCTGGTGAAACTAAGAATGCACTGAACTGACTGAGTAAAATAAGTTGTCTTTTGTTTTCACACGACTCTAGAGATACACTCTTGATTAGGGGAGAGCAAAGTTGTCATGTTCTATGGTTGTCAGAAACTAAATCCCTTCTTGTCTATCCAGGGAGGTTCAGATCCTCCTTGCCTATTCGAGAAAGTTTCTAGTGAACTCTGAGCTAACTGGCAAACACAAAACTTTAAGTCTAATATCGTCGGTAGAAGACCTAGTTAACCTCTGCCCTAGGTCTATACTATTGAAGATATTATTCCAATGCGCAGAGCCTATTGGGATAATAGGAACTACACTACAAGTCGGTCACGTCGGGCTTTTTTCCAGACATTTTGCTCAGACGGTTTGATTCCAGTCCATGTCGGTCGTCTGTTTTATGCTGTGTGCGAGTTGTTTGTATTTGACACGCTTTGCATCGTACTACATCGGTCGGGCAGACCGCGTATGTGTCGGTCGGGAGCCATTCCCGATCCGTGTCGGTCGTAAGACTTTCCGAGTGAGCTCAGAAGCGGGCCCTAAGTATAGATTATGCCACAAATAGAAGCTATAACTATCAAATCAAAAAATGTATATCCCCGGCCTATATACCAACAACTGAAGTAGCCAACCACTATAATATACTTCTTGAAAGCCCATTCTACCAAGCCAATAAAACAAAACGAACTCCCTTCCTTGACTACATTGAAGACACCTAGGTGGAAAGGCTACATCGGTCAGTGCACTGAAGGCAACCAAAGTTCCAAATCACCTGGTGCAACGTCTACAATAGCACTCTAGCTCAAAAAGTTAAAACCTATAACGCACTGGAAGGATGGCACAACGCCTTACAAGCCACAATAGGAAGAGGACAACGAACTTACACAAACTAATATAAGCAATCCAAAAAGAACAGAGCTATTAAAAGTTAAGACTAGCGCAATCCTTAACTAAAATAGGTTCTAAACGCAGTTAGCAAACAAACACAATGTATGAATACCTACAACACATAACTAAACTATTTCCAAACATCAAATGGTTAGAATACCTAGACACGATTCCTAAATATATCATTTAAACAAAAAACAAAGCTAAACATCATAAGGATTTTAAAATTACAAAACATGTAAACAACATCATCCTACTCTTTTTTTGTATTAATAATTATAATTCTGTAATTTGAAAATTAAAAATATACATATAAATATGTGACATAATATAATTATTAAAATAAAAAAGAAACAAACAAATCAAATGTTACCAAAAATATTTCCACCCAATATACTGAAAAATAACTACAGTTATTTTGCAGTAGACAGTCCTCGAAATTGAACAAATCAATAGCAGATAATTCAAAAGACAAATCCATCAAAAAAGAAAGCCCCAAAAAATGCAAAAATACAACTGTAGAAAAAAGGCTCAAATGAAGCAATCCTTTCAATAAAGAAACCCTCACAAACTCACAAATTGTTTATTTGTTTAAAATGCTCCAACAAACCCAAAAAATTAAAATAAATATAAAAAGTGATTTGTTTCAAAGAAACTAAATTAATTTTCCTTTAAAAAAAAAAAAGAAACTCGTCTTCAGCACCATCCATTCACAAAACGGGAAATCTGTTAAAAAAACACTCTCTCACAATAACATATATAAACCCACAAACATTCATTTCAACATTAAAACCAACATAATATAATTAAAGAACATATAACTAATGCTACATAACACACTACATCAAACACATAAAACACTAAACTACCAGAACAACACCTAGCTACACAAAAAATGAACATTTAACACCCTAATAAATCTAACTACACTAACTCCCCCTACCCTAAAATTACCTTAAAAGTAAATTAAATCAAACGTACCTTAATGTATGATAAACAGCTCCCAATCGCAAGGTTCTGTCTCGCAAAATGACCTAAAAATGGAACAGATAGATGGAAAAATGTACAAAAAATTGTAAAATATATATTCAAAATATATATTCAAAATATATATTATCAAGAAACAAAAAAATATAATATTTAATATATAATAAAATGTATGTTTGTTTGATGTACTCACCTTCAACATATAACATTATAATAAGACTATTGAAAATGTAAAACCAATATAACAATGTTTAATTACAAAAATATATGTGGAAAAAAATGTAAAATATTTAATACATTAAATATAGATATGTATATTTTTAGAATACTATTTAGGGGCCGATTCCGATTCGGGAAAATGTGCTCCGAATAGCTCTACGGAGCGTATTTCCCGTACGAATCGTACACCCTCAACGTCCCCATACGTACCATCAAGTACTATCCAAACCCAAAGCAGATCTACGTACGAATCGTACCAAACACCATACGACACAAAAATACATATGATTTGTATCCGGTCCAGGCCGTACGCTATGTCCGTACGTAAACAAGCAGCAGTTTCCGGCCCAGCAAGTACGATTCGTGTCGGCGACACTCCGTACGACCCTTTTTCTACGGGAGCTGAAAACGTCCGTAAAAGCAGAGTCCAGCCCGAACCGCTGGCTCACTACGCGACATACACGCCATGAACCCCATTGTCCGTGTCATCCCAGTCCTGTACGCCTACGACCTGGTGCATAGAAACCGACGACGGCGCAGACGGTGAGAACAACGTATCCCAACAACGGAAGTGTATCTGTATGGTGCGTCATACACGCTCGCGTATGGCACCATTCCAATAGTGATACGAGCCGCACACACGCCGTGAATGTTGGGGTATGGTGTGTCACACGCGCTCGCGTATGGCACCATTGCAATAGTGATATGAGCCACACACACACAGTGAATGTTGGGGTACAGTGCGTCACATGCGCTCGCATACTGCACCATTGCAGTAGTGATACGAGCCGCACACACGCCATGAATGTTGGGGTATGGTGCGTGACATATGAGGGGTAGGTGGATATGACTCCCAGCAGTGCCCAACACTATGTGGGTGGGTGGATATGACTCCCAGCAGTACCCTGACTTAGGAGGAGTGGGTGGATATGACTCCCAGCAGTGCCCAACAGTATGGGGGTGGGTGGATATGACTCCCAGCAGTGCCCAGACAAAAGAGGGATGGGTGGATAAGACTCCCAGCAGTGCCCAACAGTATGGGGGTGGGTGGATATGACTCCCAGCAGTGCCCATCATAGGAGGGGTGATTGGATATGACTCCGAGCAGTGCCAAGACATAAGAGGGGTGGGTGCAGAGGACTCCCAGCAGAGGCCAACAGTATGGGGGTGGGTGGATATGACTACCAGCAGTGCCCAGACATAAGAGGGCTGGGTGCAGAGGACTCCCAGCAGTGCCCAGACATAAGATGGGTGGGTGGATGTGACTACCAGCAGAGGCCAGACATATGAAGGGTGGGTGGATATGACTCCCAGCAGAGGCCAGACATATGAGGGGTGGGTGGATATGACTCCCAGCAGAGGCCAACAGTATGGGGGTGGGTGCACAGGACTCCCAGCAATGTCCAGACATATGAGGGGTGGGTAGACAGGACGCCCGGAAGAGGCTATCAGTATGGGGGTGGGTGGATATGACTCCCAGCAGTGTCCAGACATCTAAGGGGTGGGTGGATATGACTCCCAGCAGTACCCAACAGTCTGGGGGTGGGTGGATATGACTCCCAGCAGTGCCCAGACATAAGAGGGGTGGGTGGATATGACTCCCAGCAGTGCCCAACAGTATGGGGGTGGGTGGATATGACTCCCATCAGTGTCCAGACATATAAGGGGTGGGTGGATATGACTCCCAGCAGAGGCCAACAGTATGGGGGTGGGTGGATATGACTCCCAGCAGTGTCCAGACATATGAGGGGTGGGTGGATATGATTCCAGCAGAGGCCAACAGTATGGGGGTGGGTGGATATGATTCCCAACAGAGGCCAGACATATGAGGGGTGGGTGGACATGACTCCCAGCAGAGGCCAGACATATGAGGGGTGGGTGGATATCACTCCCAGCAGAGGCCAGACATATGAGGGTTGGATGGATATGACTCCCAGCAGAGGCCAACAGTATGGGGGGTGGGTGGATATGACTCACAGCAGAGGCCAACAGTATGGGAGTGGGTGGATATGACTCCCAGCAGAGGCCAACAGTATGGGGGTGGGTGGATATGACTCCCAGCAGAGGCCAGACATATGAGGGGTGGGTGCACAGGACTCCTGGCAGAGGCCAACAGTATGGGGGTGGGTGGATAGGACTCCCAGCCATGTCCAGACATATGAGGGGTGGGTGGATATGACTCCCAGCAGAGGCCAACAGTATGGGGGTGGGTGGATATGACTCCCAGCAGAGGCCAACAGTATGGGGTTGGGTGCACAGGACTCCCAGCACTGTCCAGACATATGAGGGGTAGGTGCACAGGACTCCCGGCAGAGGCCAACAGTATGGGTGTGGGTGGGTATGACTCCCAGCAGTGTCCAGACATATGAGGGGTGGGTGGATGTGACTCCCAGCAGAGGCTAACAGTATGGGGGTGGGTGGATATGACTCCCAGCAGAGGCCAGACATATGAGGGGTGGGTGCACAGGACTCCCGGCAGAGGCCAACAGTATGGGGGTGGGTGGATAGGACTCCCAGCCATGTCCAGACATATGAGGGGTGGGTGGATATGACTCCCAGCAGAGGCCAACAGTATGGGGGTGGATGGATATGACTCCCAGCAGAGGCCAACAGTATGGGGTTGGGTGCACAGGACTCCCAGCACTGTCCAGACATATGAGGGGTAGGTGCACAGGACTCCCGGCAGAGGCCAACAGTATGGGTGTGGGTGGGTATGACTCCCAGCAGTGTGCAGACATATGAGGGGTGGGTGGATGTGACTCCCAGCAGAGGCTAACAGTATGGGGGTGGGTGGATATGACTCCCAGCAGTGCCCAGACATAAGAGGGGTGGGTGCAGATGACTCCCAGCAATGCCTAGACATAAGAGGGGTGGGTGCACAGGACTCCCAGCAGAGGCCAAAAGTATGGGGGTGGGTGGATATGACTCCCAGCAGTGTCCAGACATATGAGGGGTGGGTGGATATGACTCCAGCAGAGGCCAGGCATATGAGGGATGGGTGGATATGACTCCCAGGAGAGGCCAACAGTATGGGGGTGGGTGCACAGGACTCCCAGCAGTGTCAAGACATAAGAGGGGTGGGTGGATATGACTTCCAGCACAGGCCAGACATATGAGGGGTGGGTGGATATGACTCCCAGCAGAGGCCAACAGTATGGGGATGGGTGGATATGACTCCCAGCAGTGCCCAGACATAAGAGGGGTGGGTGGATATGACTCCCAGCAGTGCCCAACAGTATGGGGGTGGGTGGATATGACTCCCAGCAGTGCCCAGACATAAGAGGGGTGGGTGGATATGACTCCCAGCAGTGCCCAACAGTATGGGGGTGGGTGGATATGACTCCCAGCAGTGTCCAGACATATAAGGGGTGGGTGGATATGACTCCCAGCAGAGGCCAACAGTATGGGGGTGGGTGGACAGGACTCCCAGCAGTTCTCAGATATAGGGGGGGACATCATCATCAGCATACCACAACTACATGGGGGTATGTGCACATCCCTAACTTGCGACTTTCATGATAATGCCATCGCAGCACATCACTTACAACAGTGTCCCACTCCACGGAGGATGGATTTCTGTCACACACTGTGTGACACACCACATTTGATTGATTTGATTTGTGCATTTGTAAAGCGCGCGATTGCCCATAGGCGTCTTGGCGCTGTGATTTGACTCTGACTCTTGAGGTTTTTAATTTAGGGATATGCAGAGAACAGCCACGTTTTTACTTGCTTTCTGAAAGATATCAGTGATGGACTAGTTTTTATATCTAGCGGTAGTTTGTTCCAGATTCTCGCTGTATGTACCAGGAAGCTTCTTCCTCCCCAGTTTGCTCTCTTGAATCTTGGTACCGCAATTATTTTCTTTTGGCCAGATCTGAGGGTTCTATTTGGCTCATATATTTTTAGATGAGTTTTTAAAAATTGGGATCCGGTTCCATTGGTTGCTTTATATGCTAGGCACAGTATTTTGAATTGTATTCGTTTTTCGATTGGCAGCCAGTGTAGGTCTCTAAGTTTGTGGCTGATTCTTTCAAATTTAGGTGTACCTAATATCAGCCTGGCTGCTACATTCTGCAAACGTTGGAGTTTGATTAGGATTTTTTTTCTGGCTCCAGCGTATAGGCCGTTCCCGTAGTCCAGTCTGGACAAGGCCAATGCTGTCACCACTGTCTTTCGTGAGTCAAGTGGTATGTAGGGTAGAATTTTTTTAATCATTTTTAAAATGTACCACAGGGATGATGCCAGTTTATTCGCTTGGGCGTCAAAGGAGAGATTAGTGTCTAGAGTAATTCCTAGGTTTTTTACCTTCTCTGTTGGTTCAGGACATCCTCCTAGTTCTTTTGGCCACCATGAATGGGACCAGATTTTTTTGTCCCCTCCTAGGATCATGACCTCACTTTTGTCTCCATTCAATTTTAGACAATTTGTTCTCATCCATTGGCTTATTTTTTTCATGCAGATTTGAAATTTTTCTGCTGTGTTCTCTACGTCTTCATTTATTGACACCACAATTTGGGTGTCGTCGGCGTAGGATATTGGGGTGAATCCACAGTCCCTTATTAGTTGTGCGAGGGGGGTGACGTATAAGTTAAAAAGAGTGGGGCTAATCGATGAGCCCTGTGGGACTCCACATGGTAGGTTGAATTGATTAGATTTTGCTTCTCCTGATTCTATAGAGAACGTTCTGTTCTCTAGATATGAGGTGATGAGTGCACATGCTGATTCATGCAATTGTGCTGTTTTCAGACGTGTTATGAGGGTCTCATGGCTAATCGTATCGAAGGCCGCCGATAGATCTAGTAATATCAAGGCGGCCTTCGATCCGTTGTCCAGTACTTGTCTAAGCTCCTCCACCGCTGTAATAAGGGCGGTTTCGGTTCCGTGTCCTTCGCGGAAACCGAACTGCGAATGGTCCAGCCAGTTGCCGTCCAGTAGGTACCGGGATAATTGTTTATTTAAGAGTTTCTCTAGGATTTTGGCGGCGAATGGGATCCTAGCTATTGGCCTATAGTTATTCGGGTTTTCGCAGTCCAGGTTGGGTTTTTTTAAAAGTGGCCTGATCGATATCATTTTCCAGTCATCGGGAAAGATGTTGGTTTTAATGATTTGAGAGAATAATTTCTCTAGTACTATGCTCAGTTGTTCGGAGCAGACATGCATTATTTTGGAAGGACATGGGTCCATTGGGCTGCCTGAATTGATGGTATGGATTTCTTTTTGGATCTGTTCCACTGTAGGGGGGGTGAATTGGAAGAATGTGGTGGGATCTGAGTCCTTACTCACTGGGGTTGTTGTTGGTGAGTTATCCTTTATGGATATTTCTGTGTTATGATTTTTAAAGGAGTCATATACTAGGGATACTTTGCTGACAAAGAATTCTCCCAACACGTTGCAGAAGTCTGAAGTTAACGTTTCAGAGTTGTTGTTCTCGAATTTTGATAGTTTTTTGACGGTGTCGAATAGGGTTTTACTTGAGTTTTTTGACTCATTGATTTTATGGATAAAGTATTTACTTTTTTCCGTTATAATTAGTTTTTTATAACAAGCTAAAGTAGCTTTGTATTCTTGTTTGAGATCGGTGTCATAGTTAGTTCTCCATTTTTTTTCCGCTCTTCTACATGTCTGTTTCTGGGTTCTTAGTGCTTCCGAGAACCATGGCTGTGAGGGGGTTTTTCTCTTTAGTGTGGCTTTTTTTCGTGGGACTGTTTGCTCTACTGCATTCTCTAGCCATTCATTAAATTGTTTGCAGGCTGTATTACAGTTTTCTTGAAGTGCAGGGTACGATGATTGCAGTATATCAATGAATGTCTGGTTATCTAATTTAGACCATTCTAGATATGTCGTTTGCTTAATATTCTCCATAGGTCTTCCTGTGTCCTCATTAATTTCTAATGTGGAACTGATGAGTTTGTGGTCTGTCCACGGGATAGGAATGGTATCTGTTTTTGTTAGATTTACACAGGAGGTGAAAATACCATCCAATGTATGGCCTGCTTCATGGGTATCCACATGTACTTTTTGTTTTAGGTCAAAGTTTAACATTGTATCAATGAATGAGGCTACCTTCGGGTCTGAGGTTTTTTCTAAATGTAGATTAAAATCTCCTAAAACTGTGTAGTCCGGACTAATCACACTAGATTCGAGAAACGGGCTTAACAGTTCGATCAGCGCCGTTTTTGCATTAGGTGGTCTGTATATAAGTAGTCCATTGAACGAATAATTGTTCGTGACTTTTATTTGAAATGTTAAAGTTTCACAGTCTGGGGTACTTCCTTTATCTGATGTTTTAATTTTGTAGTCGTTCTTTGCTATAATTGCCAATCCTCCTCCACGTTTTATTTTTCTATCCGCTCTGGAGAAGGAGTAACCCTCTGGAATAGCTAGGGTCAAATCGGCGTCTGATGCTTCGTCCGCCCACATGTGGGTGTGATGTCAAATTACACATGCATACCCACCCATGGAGGTTGAGGGCAACATACACACCCTACCCACCATACCCACCCATGGAGGTTGAGGGCAACATACACACCCTACCATCATGACACAATAGTGTATAGTCATGTAACAGCCCACCAAACAAAGAGAGCGAAAGGGAACACACACTGTCACGTACATCCCAGGGCTGATATGAATGTCCAGGTGGTGGTCAGACCACCAAGATCCAGTCTCTCATGTAAGGAATAGGGTTGAAAAACATTAGATACAACGCTCAAAAATGTGAGTCATGTGCCCAAATACCCTTCAGAACAATTTCCAACATAAGGGTAGGCTGTGATGACACACAACCTCGCAACCGCCGAACACCTCCACTTCCAGATTCACATCGACCCCAAGACCACACTCAGAGGCACCCTCAGCTACAGACCCCCAGGACCACGCACACAATTTAGTGAAGACATCACTGACTTCATCAGCCCACACGCCCTCCCCTCTGAGGACTACATTCTACTGGGAGACCTCAACTTCCACCTGGAAAAGAACAACGACAGAAACACTACCACCCTTCTGGACAACCTCGCCAATCTCGGACTCAAACAACTTGTGAACACCCCCACACATTGTGCCGGACACACACTCGACCCAATCTTCACATCCAGCAAACACATCTCCTTCAATCACACCACAGCTCTCCATTGGACAGACCACAGCTGTGTTCACTTCAACTACAAAAAGACTACGACCCACAAACACCAACAACAAATTCCCCGTAGAAACTGGAACAAAATCACCACCGACCAACTCTTCACATCGCTCCACCAACACCCCCCTGCCCATTCATCAGACCCAAACCAAGCAGCCACCAACCTTGCACAATGGATCACCTGCAGCGCTGACGAATTAGCACCCCTGAAAAACAACCCTACCAAGAAAGATCACAAAAAAGCCCCCTGGTTCAACGATGAACTTAAGAAATCCAAGAAGACATGCCGATCCCTCGAGAAAGCCTGGAAAAGAAACCCAACAACCGAAAACCTAGCCACGTTCAAAAACACCACCCGCAAACACCATCAACTAATCCGTTCCACTAAAAAATCAGCATTCAAGGACCGACTCGACAACAACACCCACAGCAGCAAGGAACTGTTCAACATCGTTAAAGAATTCACAAACCCCTCTGCCGGCACCAACGACATCACTCCTTCCCAAGACCTCTGCGACTCCCTAGCCGCATTCTTCCACAACAAAATCGCCGACATAGACAACAGCTTCAAAAACCAGTCCGGTGACCAGCCCACCCCACTCACCTCCGAACTAAATACCCCTCCTAACACCCTCTGCAACTGGAACCCAGTCACTACGGAGGACACCACCCGCCTGATGAACTCCATACACTCAGGATCACCAACTGACCCTTGTCCTCACCACATTTTCAACAAAGCAGACTCCATCATCGCTCCCCACCTCCGAGACATCATCAATTGCTCCTTCGAATCCGCAACATTCCCGGAAAGCTGGAAACACGCTGAACTCAGCGTCCCTCTTGAAGAAACCCACAGCAGACCCCACAGAACTTAAAAATTACCGCCCTATCTCGCTCCTCCCTTTCCCTGCCAAAGTCATTGAGAAAGCTGACAACAGTCAACTATCCGCCTTCCTCGAATCCAACAAATCACTCGACCCATCTCAATCCGGATTCCGAGCCAAACACAGCACCGAGACCGCCCTCATCGCAGCTACAGACGACATCCGAAAACTACTGGACAATGGAGAAACAGTTGCCCTCATCCTTCTCGACCTCTCCGCAGCTTTCGACACAGTCTGTCATAACACCCTTATACACCGTCTCAGCAACATGGAATACAAGGAAAAGCACTGGACTGGATCATCTCGTTCCTCGCCGGAAGAACCCAAAGAGTCCGCCTCCCCCCTTTCAGATCAGAGGCCACCGAAGTCATCTGTGGCGTACCACAAGGTTCTTCACTCAGTCCCACCCTCTTCAACGTCTATATGAGTCCCCTCGCATCCATTGCTCGACAACACAACCTCAACATCATCTCGTACGCAGACGACACCCAGATGATCCTCTCCCTCACCAAAGACCCAAACACCACCAAGACAAACCTTCACGATGGGATGAAAGAAGTGGCCGAATGGATGAGGAACAGCCGCCTAAAACTCAACTCGGACAAAACGGAAGTCCTCATACTAGGATCATCCCCCTCCGCTTGGGATAACTCATGGTGGCCTCCGGCCCTAGGAAAGGCCCCCAAACCTACGGACCACGCACGTAATCTGAGCTTCATCCTAGACTCCTCCCTATCAATGACCAAACAAGTCAACGCCGTCTCTTCCTCATGCTTCAACATCCTATGTATGCTCAAAAAAATCTTCCGTTGGATCCCCACCGAAACTAGAAAGACGGTTACCCACGCACTGGTCACAAGCCGTCTAGACTACGGAAATACCCTGTATGCTGGAACTACAGCCAAACTACAAAAAAAACTCCAACGTATCCAAAACGCCTCAGCCAGACTCATTCTAGATGCCCCCCGCAGAGCTCACATTTCGAATCACCTGAAAGACCTCCACTGGCTTCCCGTCAACAAGAGGATAATGTTCCGTCTCCTCACCCACGCACACAAAGCCCTATACGATCTAGGACCCGAATGCCTCAACACGCGTCTTTCCTTTTACACCCCCACCCGCAAGCTTTGATCGTCCAATCAAGCCCTCGCTGCAATACCACGCATCCACAGGTCCACCATGGGGGGAAGATCCTTCTCATACCTGGCGGCCAAGACCCGGAACTCCCTCCCCACCCACCTCCGCCTCACTCAAAACCACCTCTCCTTCAGAAAACAACTCAAGACCTGGATTTTTGATAAGTAATTTCTCACCTTCCCAAGCGCCTTGAGACCCCATGGGTGAGTAGTGCGCTATATAAATGCCAAACTTGAACTTGAACTTGAACACACATGCATAGTGGTAAAAAGGGTGAATGTGTCCATGAAGGCATTTATACGTGCTCAATACACAAGTACAATGAGTAGCATGGATGGCACAGATTAATGAGTAGTACACATCTGTGAGCAGTCATGGCCAATGCTGAAAGGAACCGTCACCAAAAAAGGAAATGTGCACACTTGTCAGCACAAGAATTGTGCAACTATCTGTAGTGAAGATCTCAGGTGTCACAGAGGAAGGAACACTCCTTGGGACAACGTCTCTAGCCAAAATGAACCCACACAACCAATGATTAATTGCAGAGACATTGTGATGGCACATAGATACCATGGTCCACCTCATTACCATCATCAAAAAACACATAGAACCCCAAAACATAACCATGACACCAACTCCAGGGCCCTCAGCAACAACAGCAATTACCTGAAATCCCATAGTGTAGAATGCAAAATAAAAGGCTTTATTCAGCTTCAAATGAAAATAAGTGCACAAATGAGTCCCAGCTCAAACAAGGCCAATGGCCAGTCCACAACAAAGTCTCGTAGGGGGACATTAGGGAGGTCAACATCCCAAACTTGCCTGCACAGGAATGACCTAATGGGCTGGTGACCCTTGGGGGGCATCATCCGGGTCAGGACCAGGCACCGCAGGGACAGTAGTGGGAAGGGTAGGTGTTGTGGGTGCAGGGGGGAGGTATCTTCCTCAGTGGCTTGCGCAGCACCAAAGGTGGAAAGAAACTCAGCGCTGCACACTGCTGCCAGTTCATCCAGACCACCACCTGCACCTGAGGACACTATGGGAGTGGAGGTAGAGGGCTGTTACTGTTGAGGACTTTCTCTTTGGCTGCGTGTCTGCCGTCTGACCCCAGTCACTGTGGGTGTGCCTGCAGCCCTCTGAGATTGCGTGCCAGGAGATGAGCGCTTACACTTCTGTGATGGTGTGCTGGTTGTGTCCGTTGGTGTGCGTGATCATGCTTTTCTACGTGTGCTCTGGACAGGTATGGGAGAGGGGGGGTGGATGGGTCAGAAGGAGGGGGGACCACTGCAGGAGGGAAACTGCTGCCGTCAGTGAGGAGTCCATGGACATAAGAATCTGATGTTGGTCAGACATCATAGCTGACATGCACTCCATGAATGACAACAACTAGGTCAGTATTTGAGTCTGGCCATGGAGGACCGTCAGCATTGATGTCTGACCAACCTGAATCTGGTGGAGTAGGTCCACAGACTCCTCACTGAGTGCAGCAGGGGAGACAGGGGCAGAGGGTGCGTGCCGGTGCTGAAGGAGACATGGGGGGCTGCACGGACAGAAGGGAACCTAGCAACTGGGAGGGTGGAGATGGGTCTGGAGGAGGCGGGGACAGACACAGTGATGTTGGATGGTGTCACGGCGTATTCCCCCTCCTCCTGAGAGTCAGAAGCGGATCCGTCAGCATGGTAGGAAGTGTCACCTTGTTAACTTCTCAATCGTCGGGATCAGCGTGATGTTATAACACGGCCACCTCCAGATCTAACCAAACCCAGATTGCTGTAATAGCCATGGGTTAAGGAAGGATCAGGTGAGGACAAAAAGAAAGGCGGGGAAGGAAGGGAAGAGCGGGGAGGGAGATCTGAAAAACACAAGACAATGAAAAACGTTGGTACCAGATACTCTCACTCCTTCAATCAGCAACACATTAACATAAGATGTACCCATCTACCTGTAAAGAAACTAAAGGAACGGTATAATAGAAGATACAACTCTTCACCAGCATCAGAGCCCTGGAAGGATATGAACGGTGCTACGTCCTCCCTGTAATACACAATGAATACCTTTCTTATTCTGTGCCCATGTATAACCGTAGTGCAAGAATGAAACACTATGCTATTGTACATACCCCACGACATATGAACATGACAGGACGTAGAGGAGAGTCTTGAGCAACATCCGAGGGACCCCTGGATTCAATGTACCTGAGTAAAACCAAGTTAAGCAACAATGGGTTACGTCACCCGATAGTATAAAAAGTACAGTACCTGTGTTACTCCAATCAGTATTGAATATGGTCCTGAAGGGCACTGCTTAAATTCAATATGAGATCCTGATTTCCTGTGTACAAGCCGCAAGACGCAGGCCCAGCATACAGAGCAAAACTTACCACGCGCGGTAAGAATAAGTATATACGAGAATTCGTCCTCCGCACGAGCCGAAGCAAGAAGGCTCACCAGCGGAGGGCAAATGCAAGAGGGAAACACTCTCGTGGAGAACACTCCACGCGGAACACCAATCGTCCTCCACACGAGCTGAAGCAAGAAGGCTCACCAACGGAGGGCAACTGTGGTAGTGAGACACACTCGTGGAGAACACTCCACACGGAACACAATTCGTCCTCCGCACGAGCCGAAGCAAGAAGGCTCACCAACCGAGGGCAACTGCGGTAACAATTCATCCTCCGCACAAGCCGAAGCAAGAAGGCTCACCAATGGAGGGCAACTGCGGTAACAATTCGTCCTCCGCACAAGCCGAAGAAGGAAGACTTACCAACGGAGGGCAAGGAAATCCTTGGAAACTGCTAAGGGAAGCAACTCACTCCAAGAGCTCCGAGTTTAGGTCGATAGAATCCAAAATATCCGACAAGAGGAACAGGAAGTGTTCCTCTTTTATAGTACCGCCCCTAGATAGGCGCTAAGCAGTCTGGGACATGTAGTTGTTTAGTCCGAATGACATCCAGCCGGATGACTACGTTCTGAGGCGCTCACAGAAACCTGACAGTACATCCCCTCTCCCCGAGAGCGCCGTAGAGGGCCAGGACTAGACGGATGCCGCCTGTGAAACCACGCCACCAACCGAGGCGCATGCACACCAGAAGCAGGTTCCCAAGAGTTCTCCTCCGGGCTGTACCCCTTCCAAGACACCAGATAACGGAGGCCCCTGCCCCACCACCGCGAATCGAGGATGCCATCCACCTCGTACTCCAGACTGCCCTGAACCGCAATCGGCGACGGAAGCCTCCGCACCGAGGACAAGGACGGCTTCAGCAGGGACACCTGGAACACAGGATGAATCCGCAGGTGTCGCGGAGCCTCAACTTCATGGCAACAGGGTTGACGCACCGCACGATAGGATATGGACCAATGTAGCGTTATCCTCCTTGATGGGATTGAGGAAAGGAAGAAAACGGGGATGGCGTCCATAGGTACAGTAGAAAGGCGAGACACGAGTGGCACTATGCGTCGCGTTGTTATACGCCACCTCCGCCAGCCACAAATAGTTCACCCACTCATCCTTGCCATGCTCCACATAACACCTCAAGAACTGTTTCTGAGTCTGATTGAGACGCTCCGTCTGCCCATCCGTCTGTGGGTGGAAACTGGTGGACAGGGTAGTCTCGATGTGCAAAGAGGAACACCAGGACTTCCAAAACTTAGCAGTGAACTGGGGATCCCGATCAGAAACGATAACAGCAGGCAGCCATGGAGACAAACCACATGAGTCATCAATAGACGAGCCAGATGCCCCGCAGTGGGCACCTGGGGACAGGCAATGAAATGCCCCATCTTGGTCAAGTAATCAATGACCACCAACACCGCAGTACACCCCTGATCCTTGGGTAAACCCACCACGAAATCCAAGGAGATGCGTTCCCATGGGACCAAAGGAGTGGGCATCGGCTGCAAAAGCCCAGCGGGGCGACGATGGTCCACCTTAACAGTCTCACAAACATCACACTGCGATATCCATTTCTTGACATCAGGTCTCAGAAAAGGCCACCAACATCGTCGATTGATCAGTTCCACTGTCTTTTCCACACCCATATGCCCCGCACTGGGAGAGCAATGACACCACTGATATACTTGTTTCCGTAGAGGCACCGTAGGGACCAGTAATCGCCCATTGTTCACAGGGTAGCCATCCTTGAGAAGCCACTCCTTGTGGCTTCGCAACCAGGTCTTCCAATAAAAGGTGTTTATGCCCTTAAGAATCCCTTGCAGAAACGCATCAGGCTGAATAACACATACCATCTTGGCAGGGTCGATGATAGCCGTTTCTATTCCAGCGTCAGTAGTCCGGATAGATGACTGACGAGTTAACACCTTTGCTTTCCTGTTGTCTGCCCCTGGACGGAAGGTTATAGTGAAATGGAACTGTGAAAAGAAAAGCATCCACCTCAATTGCCTTGGTGTGAGGTGTCTAGCGGCTGTCATGAATTGGAGATTTCTATGGTCGGAGTAAACAGTCACCAGGTGCTTGGCCCCCATAAGAAAATGTTTCCATTCCGTGAAAGCGACCTTTACTGCAAGGAGTTCTTTCTCGGTGATACAGTAATTGGCCTCAGCTCCATTCAGTTTCCGAGACATGTACGCCACTGGATGCAGCTGACCCGTCTGATCATGCCTGTGGAAGAGAATTTGTCCAATTGCAACCTCGGAGGCATCCGCCTCGACAACGAATGGCTTGTCCGGGTTAGGATGGGCTAGTATAGGTGCAGACATGAATGCATCTTTCAACATTTCAAAAGCCTCTTGGGCTTCCTGATTCCAGACAAAAGGCTGCGCTTTTCTCAACAGATGGGTGATGGGAGCAACCACTTGAGAAAACTGCTTGATAAAACGCCGATAGAAATTAGCGAAGCCGATAAAGCACTGAACATCCTTTATGTTCTGAGGTACCGGCCAATCTCTGACTGCTTGAAATTTACGTTCTGCCATTTCATGGCCATGTGGGCTGAGCATGACTCCTAAGAATTCCACAGTTGATACGTGAAAGTCACATTTTCTCAGTTTGCAGTACAGACTATGCCTTTGTAAGATCTGTAGTACTGACTTGACATGGTGGACATGCATTTCCTCTGACTCTGAGTAGATGAGAATGTCATCAATATAGACAATGACGTAATGATCAAGTATTTCTCGCAGCACATCATTGAGGAAGTACTGGAAGGCCGCTGGGGCATTGCATAGTCCAAAAGGCATGACCAGGTACTTGAAAAGACCATACCTGGTCTTGAAGGCGGTCTTCCATTCATCCCATTCCCTCATTCTCACCAAATGGTATGCGCCCTTTAAATCCAACTTAGTGTAGATGGTGGCTTTCTTCACCTACTCCAGTAATACATTGATCAACGGAAGGGGATATCTGTTCTTCACTGTCACTGCATTGATGGCCCTAAAGTCTACACAAGCCCTCAATTCCCCATTTGCCTTGGGAATGAAGAAAAGAGGGGAGGCAGCCGGGGATTTGGAGGGACGAATGAACCCCAGTTCCAGCAGGTTATCCAGATAGGCCCTCAGATGCACGTTTCCAGGCTCAGACAATGCGTACAAGCGTCCGCAAGGAAGAACAGCCCCCGGAACAAGGTCTATTTGACAGTCATACTGCCTATGCGGAGGGAGCACCTCTGCTTGTACCTCATCAAAGACCCCCTTGTATTCCTGATATGACTCAGGCAATAGTACTTCCTTCTCGGCCGCCGTGGCCACATGCTCACCACAAGCTAGAGCGGACGATGGTCTCTCGTTGACCTCATAACAGTGTTCCCAACAAAAAGACGAGTTCATGGTGATGATGCCAGTACCCCAATCTATCTCGGGATTGTACCTTTTCAACCAGGGAATTCCTAATATGATACCATATTGTGGTGCCTTGATTATACTGAACGTGACACATTCCTTGTGACATCCATACAGCATTTCCAGTTCCCCTGTATGATAACTAATAGGGCCTATGTCTAGTTTCCTCCCATCAACCGCATATATCTCATCACACGTCTCTCTGGGAATCAAGTATATTCCGACCCTCTTAGCCACCGTCATATCCATGAACATACCTGTGGCCCCTGAGTCCACCATAGCATGCATTGTAATCCATTCTGCCTGTATGTATAACATGATTTCGATAAACAAATGTTGTGCCCCCACGACACTCTTTAACAAAGAAGGGATGCATACCAGACTCCAAGGAACCCCTTCGTTCACCTTAGAGTCAGCTAGTTTTCCGATGGCTTATCCACCACTGCTGACGCCCCTTTATTTAGGCGAAACCTAGACATCTTAGGTTTAACCGGGCATTCCCTAACGAAATGCCCTTTTTTGCCGCAATAAAGACGGAGCCCGTTTTTACGACGCTGCTCTTTCTCAGAAGTGGTTAGGGAGGCTCTGACTGCTCCTATATCCATGGGTTCCGTGCACGTAGCAGGGTTGTTGTCCACTGCCTTCGAATGCCCATAGGATGGGACCGTTCTACCCTTAGCTTTGTGTTCTCCTTTGCGTTCCCTTAATCTATGATCCAAACGCAAAACCAGATTAATTAAGTCCTCACACGTAACAGGCTGGGGATCAATCTGAGCTATGACATCCTTCAGATCGTCATTCAAACCCTGATGAAATAAGGAAGCTTCCTTTGCATCAGGCAACTTAGTCTCAGTAACAAGCCGTCTGAAGCAATTCAAATAAGTCAAAATGTCTTGATTGCCTTGTCTGAGCTCCAACAGCTCCCTGTGTATGAATCCGCCCTTCGATCGAAGACCTTTGTAAATTCTTCTCTGAATGCTACCCAATCATATATGAGAGGGTCATCTCTTTGGATCAGAGGAACCGCCCACTGGGCTGCGTCTCCTGCCAAATAAGAGATAAGAAATGCCACCTTGGCCTGGTTTGTGGGAAATTACCGAGGCTTACACGAAAAATGCATCATAACCTGTGTTAAAAATACCTGTACCGAACCCGCATCCCCCTTGAAGCGTTCAGGGTTAGCTAGAGGGACGGTAATAGGCATTTCTACTACCAATGGAGTGGATGGGTTGGTACCTGAAGCCCCTGCATTAAAGGGATTCCTCTGTATGGTATCCAATCTATTGCGCAGATCGGTTGTCTCTGGTCTAGAAGTAAGCAACTCTTACTGAACTAATACGAGGGCAGCTAGTACATCATCCAGAGTGGCCATTATAACACACACTGACCAGGAGGATGTATTCCCTTGGGTCGGGGTGCAGCAGAGAGCAGACACCAGACCGCGGCATTCTTGTGCACGGACTACGGACGGCTGTTACAGGCGGAGAGCTGCGAGCAGCGAGTTGGCTGTTCCCTGATTTGCAGCGAGAGCCGCCGCCTCCGTTACCGCCGCACAACCACTGAAGCCCGCCACTGAAGCCCCCGGCCGGTCAGCCCCCCTCACCTGGTGCCGTGCTTGTTTTTCGTGTGTTTTCGGCGGAGTTTCTCGGCAGAGTTTGGCGTTTGGCGTTGGCGGAGCTCAGCTGGGTCCGGCGGAGCACGAGCACGAAGTGGCTGCCAGGACGCTACGAGCTACGAGCTGCGGGAGGGGCCAGCTGTTGACCGGTGAGCTGTCGACGGAGCGGATAGCTGAGAGAGTGCGAGTGGAGGGGAGAAGCTGCAGAGCTGTAGAAGCTGTCAAGGCTGGAGTTTCTGGAGGGCGCGGCCTCATCACTGTTTCATCGCCATCTGACGGTCCTTGTATCTGCGACTGTAGTGCAGAACCAGAGAGACGGACAAGAGCTGAGCGAAGCAAGGAGCCGAAGCGGAGCGGAGCAGGGGGACTTGTCTTAACATCTCGACTAAAGAATCCCCGCCCGCCAGCCGGCACACAGAGCCCCGCAGCACGACCAGCAGGCAGTCCAGATAGCGGTGCCTATCCTGCCTATCAGCTCCAGCAGCGATCGCGGAAACTGGGACCAAGAAGTCAGGTCTCGGCCGCGTGGAGCAAGAGGAACAGATCGGAGAGCGGGGAGTTCGCGGGCAACTCCGCGTCAAAACGTAACCCCACCTGTCCAACCCATCGGGTACCCGCAGTGCGACCAGAAGAGCAGCTGGCCGCCCAAGCGCGGGTGACAGCCCGCAGTTAGTCGACAGAGCCAGGGGCGGGGCCGAGCGTCCAGGTGAAGCGCAGGGGGGTGGCGACCCCAGAGGAGAACACGACCTGTGCAGCTACAGGCCCATCAAACTACCTGCAGAGCAGAGGAGATCTGGGATCATACCGAGGTGGATCAGAGTGGGAGGAGAGAACCACAGACGGCGTACCGAAGCGCCAGCGGCGTACCAACTCTGAAGCGGCTCGAGGCGTCAGAGAGGAGCCCAGGGATCTGGTGGACACCGAGGAAGGAAACGGACGGCTTGAGCGGTGGCCTCTGACAGAGGGACGGTGAGAGGAGCGCCTGGGTTTGGGGAAGGGGGTGGTGGTGATTTGAGCGGTCAGCGCTGCCATTCCCCGCCCGGGGGACCCCCCTCCAAGGTGCCCTGTGACCCTGTAGAGTGCCCACGCAACCACTTGTCTCACGCCTAGAGGGATTTTTGGCACTTCTCCACAGCCCACATACTCGTTAGGTAACACGTGGGGCAGCCCAAAACAAATACCCCTCCCGGGAAGGCGGAATAATTGCCACTCAAAAACAAGGAAATGGCTTTTAAGAAACTGAGGTCGCAAACCATTTTTATGAAACAAATGGGAACTGAAGAGGCAATAAGGAAGTCCACCAATAAAGCGGTGAAATGTGGACGGATAATAAGGACCCCAGCAACAACCAACTATTTTTCCACACTTACCACCAACGACCAAACAGAAAGTCAACCGCTAATCAAAGGAATCAAACCGGAGATAAATGAGGGTGGAGAAAACATATCGGGAGCCTCACAGGACCAAACTGGTGAACAAAAACTAATAAACCCAGAATTTGATCCTGAACAAAAAATCATTCCATCAATCATGGAGGAATCGCCCACGGAGTCTGACTTATTCGGCCTAATTACCTCTAGTCCACTAAACATCCAACGCAGTACTGACTGTAATTACTCATGTATAGAAATAAATGTCAAGGAGGACGATAAGAAGCTCGAACCGCAAATTAGGTCTGAGGAGATACTCACCAGTACTATCTACAAAAATCCCTGGTTGATCTCGATTATTCACCAGACCTTCACTTGTTTAAATCTTCCAGCTTAACTAATCACAACACACCAGTGTCTAAGTCACTACTCATCCTGCAAGAAATTTTAGAGTCTGTTCTCTCATTCTTAGGCCACATCCTGGAGAATTCAGACCAACCCTTGATGTTCAAATAGGAATCTTAAAATTCCTAGTAGAAGAAAAAAGAAAAAAAGACTACACTGAGTCCATAAAAACACAAGAAACCCCAGTAACTATTCAAGAGGGAACAAGCAATAATAACATCAACAATATGCTACCAGACCAGGGAAAAAGCGACATCGGTACTCAAACGAAAGGAACATCAAACAAGGGATCTCGGAATAACCACCAGGAGCCAATCACATATTCCCTAAAGAAACTTTTCAGTGAAGATACAATTAACATTCACAACCTAAATCCCATCTTTGCAAACACCTAAAACAACCCAATAATATCCAATTCGGTATCTGATCTAGAAAAGAAGGCTAACAGCACTCTCGACGGAAAACAAGCGAGGGACACACAAAAAAACAAGAAGAATCAAGAAGGAGCTGGGAAAAAAAGAGGAAAACCGCAAAGAAGAATCAAAAAGAAAAAAGCGCGTAGGCTCAAATTTCAAAAAGCGATAACCCCCCCATATCCCAGCACGAGCATGAAGAAAGCACGAAAGCACTGACTCCCATCAAGGGAACAAATCAAAATGCGGCAGCAAACGAAGACAAAAAAATGCCTCAACATAATAGTATTTTAAATCCAAGAGCTGAAAAATTCCACCCCAATCGAACAACCCCAGGGACAAGGAAACCCTTCAAAGGGCCAGATGATTATGACAAAAAAAGCCCCATCTGGGGAAGAAACATTTACAAAATATCTACAAATAACTGAGCTTTTTCCCACAGATAGTGTCCCACTAAATCGTGGTAGAATAGTCAATTTATTCCAACGTATTACTCCGTTACACACTTTAACAAGTAAAGAAATTGACTTAGTAATATTCCCAGATAAAGAAAGCACCAAAACCGCGGTGGTAGTATTCTGGTCACCGGTGTTACCAGGGATCATCCTAAGAGAGCAGGAAACCTTACACAAATTTGGCTATGATCTGATCCCAACACAGGAAATCACATTCAACAATCCGAAAAAATGGATTAAAGGAGCCATATGGGAAAACCCCCATACTTACACCAAGATTATTAATAGTACTGATGACTCAATAACTAACTCAAATCCAAATCAAAAACTAAGGATTTCAGTGAAGAACGGGGAAAGAGAAGTTTGGAGCCAAGACGCTGAAGCAAATGAAGCTGCAAAAATACTCCAGTCATGGTCATGGATTTCTGAGTCACTGAACGGAGGGAAAGTGCGAAGTATTCGACTCAATCCGTTTAGCAACGGCCTTTCAATAACATCTTGGAATATGGCAGGGAAAACCACAGATAAAATGACGGAAGTCACAAAAAATCGACCGGATATACTAGCATTACAGGAAACGTGGGCTATACAAACTTTTAACCAGGATGGTTATTTTGTTTACGACACCCCTGCGCAGGAAGCCAAACGGGGACACGCAAAGGGTGGGATAGCTACCCTACTAAGGGATGAGTATCTCTGGGCCCAAGAGATCCTTGACACCGATTCTAAGCAATTTCAGTGTATCGAGATCAAGACGGAGACTCACTCCTCAGACCCTCAGAAAGGTCTACTACTTTTCAACGTATATGTCCCCCCCGGATCAAAGAACGATATCCAATTTGAGGAAACCCTTGATGCCATCCAGCAAATAATCGAAGCTCAATCTTACCCGCCATACCATATCATTGGTGATCTCAACGGAAAAATATCAAACATCAAAATTTCCGACTGGGCGAACTGGTATAAAGATGTAGCTCTAGAAATACCGGTGCCGACATTCCCAATCAGAAGCAGGTCCGATAAAAGGGGGAAAATGCTACTAGCGTCACTTCCAATACTAAATGGAATTATATTGAATCGGAACGTGGAAGGAGACATCCCTGCATCCCACACAAGACGGGGAAACGGCACCCTCTCAATCCTAGATTACATGATCAGTAGCATGGAGTTGTTTGAGACCGCTTCACATCTTCGCACCTACTTCTCTGAAGAGAGTGACCATGCAATCCTGTTATTACACACGCAATGGAAAATAAATACCTGCTTACCTTGTCAAATCATGTTTAAACATAGCACAGTAGAGACTAAAATAAATCAAAGACGGATCTACTGGAACTCAACTATGTTAGACAAAATAACAGATGTAATTGATACAAACCATCTTCTATCCATGGAATACTCCGCCGACTTAATAACGAACTTTGAATCCCTTATCGAGAATCTAATGCAAGTGTTTCAAGACAAATTACAACAAGTAGCACCGGTAAAAAATAAAAACAGAAATAAAATCTTGAATTCTGCAACTGCAAAAAAACTAAACAAACTTATTAGAGCCCAATATGTGGACCGCTCAATTCCAAGGCAGGCAGAAATTAATAAATTGAAAAATCAACTCAAACGGGAAAGGAATCGACTGAAAAGAATAACGCAGGCCAAAAATTGAATTGATTTACAAATTGCGGCTAAAAAGCGCGACCAACGATCATACTGGTCACTAATCGCAAAGGAAACCGGGACAAAAAAGGCCCTGCATTCCATCCCAGTCCCACCCCAAGACTGGGAAATCTACTTGACAGCTTTGTACAAAGAAAACACGAGTAACGAAGCGGCCGAATACACAGGGAACAATAGTGGAGGAAACAACGTTCCGATCAGACACGCTTCTCCGTTCTCAATAGAAATGCATATTCGAAAGGCGAGATCTACTGGAGCCTCCGGCCCAGACCAAATACCAATCAAGGTCCTGCAGACAGATCCCAAGGGTTGGAGTAAGTTGCTTTCTCCCCTCTTCAACTATATCCTCAAAACGGGAATAGTGCCAAAATCTTGGAAGGGGAGTATTATAATACCGATCTTTAAAAAAAGATCAAGACTTCAGGCTGGCAACTATCGCCAAATAGCATTACAAGATGCTACAGGGAAAATCTTCACCGCTGAAGTGTTGGACCAACTTAAAAACTGGGCTTTTTCACAGGATCTAATTCCCTTATATCAGGCCGGTTTCAGACCAAAGCACTCGGTTATTGATAACATCGGGATACTACAAACAATACTCGACAAATATGTTGTAGGAAAATCCCAACCGGTATACGCAGCTTTTATCGATTTTTCTACCGCATTTGATCGAGTAGACAGACCATCTTTCTGGAAAAAACTGAGGAAGCTAAGAATACCTGAACAAATATTACAAATCATAATCACACTACATTCGCACACCTGGTGCAAAGTGCAAATGGGGTGTGATAAGGGCCTGACCAACACAATTCCAACAGCAAATGGACTAAAGCAAGGGTGTCTCCTAGCCTCCTTGTTATTCTCACTATACCTTACTGATTTGCCTCAGCATCTGCAACAAGTGCCTAGTCTGCCACCAAAGATCGCTGCTCAAAACGTTCACGTCCTCTTATACGCAGACGATATAGTAGTGTTAGATCTTACGCCCTTTGGTCTGCAAAGACTTTTAGACACTTTGAATAAATACACTCAGGAAAACTTTTTAATTCCAAATCTTACAAAAACAAAAATAGTTTCCTTCTCAGGAAGAAAAAGAAGTACTAAATTCTGCTGGAGACTCGGCGCCAGAACAATAGAAGAGACAGACGAATATACTTACTTGGGCAGGATTTTTACTAAGACATTAAAAAACAATTCACATGTTAACAACCTGACAAAGAAATCCGAGGTGCATGCTGGAGCCCTCCAAAGACTATACACGGCTTCAGGTAATAGACATTTCTCATCCCTTCTCAAAGTATATAGTACAAAGATACCTCCAGTTCTATCATTTGCTTTGGAATACATCCCAATAAAACAGTGGTCATTTCTGGACCAAAAAGAAGGGAAGATATTGAGGAAAATGCTGAAGGTGTCACAATCCATTCCGGTGCAAGCTCTCCGCCTCGAATTCTCAATCACCAGTTCATTTTCAAGAGCCATTGCTAATGTCATCAGGTGAGCATATAATCTGCTACACGCAAAGGATGGTACCCTCCGTTCACTACTCAAAGCCGAAACCTTCGACTGTGATGCTTCGAAGAAAGTATTCTTCAGCAACATGTCCACCGCATTTAAACTAGCTGAGATCAACATTAACCTGTTGCTTACGTGGACACCATCACAATTGAAACTTTTTTTAAAATGTCTAACACCCAGACTCAGTTACGATCTTGATTTTTCACACTGCGCCAAATTGTCTCTGTATAAAAACTTTGCTGAAACAACTGCACCTAAGCAAGTGCAAAAATACATAGACTTTAATCTTTCGCACGGCGCTAGGAGAACAATCACCCTGTTACGACTAGGCATTCTACCAACACTAACTCTAACATCAAGATGGAACACAAATGGTTCACCATTATGTAACCTCTGTTACGGAGGGGAGCAGGACATAGAACATCTTTTATTCACATGCCCAAATCCAAAACTAGTGGCAGCGCGGACAAAACATCTGAAACCTATATACATTAACTACCGTATCACTACTGTAAAGGACTTGATCAAAGTGTGTAAATCTCCCCCTAACGAATTAGTTTGTTTTAACTTTTATAAATTTTTAAAACCTTTTTTAGCTCTGTATTAATATGAACTCTAAAAGTATTTGTAATTGAATTTTATAGTATAAAATTTGTGGTCCTCAGTAGAGTACCAAAACAAATAAAATAAACTTGAACTTGAACCCTTGGGTCGGATATTATGTTAACTTCTCAATCCTCGGGATCAGCGTGATGTTATAACACGGCCACCTCCAGATCTAACCAAACCCAGATTTCTGTAATAGCCGTGGGTTAAGGAAGGATCAGGTGAGGGCAAAAAGAAAGGCGGGGAAGGAAGGGAACAGCGGGGAGGAAGATCTGAAAAACACAAGACAAAGAAAAACGTTGGTACCAGATACTCTCACTCCTGTTTCAATCAGCAACACATTAACATAAGATGTACCCATCTACCTGTAAAGAAACTAAAGGAACGGTGTAATAGAAGATACAACTCTTCACCAGCATCAGAGCCCTGGAAGGATATGAACGGTACCACGTCCTCCCTGTAATACACAATGAATACCTTTCTTAATCTGTGCCCATGTATAACCGTAGTGCAAGAATGAAACACTATGCTATTGTACATACCCCACGACATATGAACATGATGGGACGTAGAGGAGAGTCTTGAGCAACATCCGAGGGACCCCTGGATTCAATGTACCCGAGTAAAACAAAGTTAAGCAACAATGGGTTACGTCACCCGATAGTATAAAAAGTACAGTACCTGTGTTACTCCAATCAGTATTGATTATGGTCCTAAGGGCACTGCTTCAATTCAATATGAGATCCTGATTTCCTGTGTACGAGCCACAAGACGCAGGCACAGCATACAGAGCAAAACTTACCACGCGCGGTAAGAATAAGTATATACGAGAATTCGTCCTCCGCACAAGCCGAAGCAAGAAGGCTCACCAGCGGAGGGCAACTGCAAGAGGGAAACACTCTCGTGGAGAACACTCTACGCGGAACACCAATCGTCCTCCGCACGAGCCGAAGCAAGAAGGCTCACCAACGGAGGGCAACTGCGGTAGTGAGACACACTCGTGGAGAACACTCCACACGGAACACAATTCGTCCTCCGCACGAGCCGAAGCAAGAAGGCTCATCAACAGAGGGCAACTGCGGTAACAATTCGTCCTCCGCACAAGCCGAAGCAAGAAGGCTCACCAACGGAGGGCAACTGCGGTAACAATTCGTCCTCCGCACAAGCCGAAGAAAGAAGGCTTACCAACGGAGGGCAAGGAAATCCTTGGTAACTGCTATGGGAAGCAACTCACTCCAAGAGCTCCGTGTTCAGGTCGATAGAATCCAAAATATCCGACCAGAGGAACAGGAAGTGTTCCTCTTTTATAGTACCGCCCCTAGATAGGCGCTAAGCAGTCTGGGACATGTAGTTGTTTAGTCTGTATGACATCCAGCCGGATGACTACGTTCTGAGGCGCTCACAGAAACCTGACAGCCTTCCAACAGTTCCGCAGCCTGACTCCCCTCATCCTCTGTGCCACTGGCTCCCTCCAACTCCTCAGCTGTGGTGGCACTGTGGCTGGGTCCCTCCTTTTGGTCCGTGCTCATGTCTCCTCTTGTCTCTGTTGATGATGCTGTGGGCAAGGAGAAGAAACAAAAATGCATCAGTCACCTGTACACATCTGACACATGAGCACAAAATCAGTAGGTCACACTGCAAATCATGGCATGCACAGCCAGATAGCTCTGCACATATTTGAGACTTGTACTGCCCAGTTGGTATAGACACAATGCTACTTGGACACAAGGATACAAAGAACACACCAGGCCACAACTTGAAAGAGAATTACACTGAGAAGCTCCTGTTTGTTTACAGGACAGCAGATCAATACAATGAAGTGATGCCACCTCAAGTTCACAAAGAAATAAGCAGTTGTGGTGCCCCTCAGGGCAAACTATCACACGTTACTCCCCTAGGTGACACCACACTCAGAGCCCTGTGAGTACATTTGGGTGAAAAGTAATGTTACGTGTTGTTGGCATCTTGGGACTCACCATACTTTACAAATTCGACATGTATTGAATGTGTTAATTCGCCATCTTGTGAAGAGAGCACGTATGTGCCTGCATGAAAGATGTCTCAAAATGAAATGCACACAACAAACATTTACACATTCAGTGAAACAGCTGGCACCCTTTACGATGAAACACTGTTAGAAACAAATGGCGTCGCAGATTTGCCAAATACATGGTCCAAAGGAGGTCTTGAAGGCTTGACACACATTAGTTTGGTACAATTGACAACAAAGGAGTTTCAGGAACTCAAGACCACTGTGGGGACATGTATATGGAGATCAAGGCACAACATGAATCACTAACACTGGCCTCCTTCAAAAGCAACACGAGAGATACCAGGAGTCTGCTTACAGGAACCTAAATAGTGTTCACTCTGTAAAATAAAACCAACAGGTTAATGTATAGGTCATAGCAATCCTAATAGATGTATGACTGCAGGAGAAGAGGAAAACTAGAAAGATAGCCTCAAAGGTGCTAGAAAAATCCCCATCAGCCCGCTCAATAGCGGAGCATCGTCATCTGGGTAGTATGGTTGACAATTGTGGTATCCAGTGTGCCCTTCCTTAGGAACAACCTAAGGCTAGCAAAACTTGGACCATCATGTTGACCCTCAACCAATAGAGGTGCAGACTGGAAGGGTTAAGTTGCAGTGCTCAAAGAATTGTGAAAAAGGAAAGGAAAAAACTTTAAATCCAAGTGTTCTAAAAATACCTACCTTGATATCATTGGAAAAACTTTATTGGGTCTGACCATCAAGGTGGTATGGTTAAAAGCAGAGTGAAAAATAGCATGCAAGGAATTGCTATTCACCATGAATCTTATTTGGTCGACATGTTTCAGCCTAGATAGGCTTTCTTCAGGACCTATGATGCACTACTGCAACAACAACTTACTGTGTCAAGGAAACTAATAAGTGATTCCAACTCCTCAATATTAGAGAGTCGGAGTGTCTTCTCCTGCATGTAAAGAAATAAAAAGATACAAATGGCAACCATTATTGCTATTTTTCAAGAAGCTATCAAGTGTACAGTACACTGATTACTCCCTTGTTGATCTACTCACCCAAATTGTAGGGAGGAATAGCCTCACCTCACCTGGCACTAGCTCACAGTGAAGGAGGCCACGCACTAAAAAGAAAAGAAGAAAAGAAAGGATAGGATACATACGTTTCATTTAGAGATCCACAAAAGGGACAATTAGTCCTAAAGTTTAGCCTGTAATGGCAACTACAGTGTGGCAACTGCGGGCGGTAGAGGATAGCCATAACACACCTTAACATAAGGGCATTCTATTCTAGTCATAAGTGAAAGGCACGTATTTCAGGGCGACTAACAAACATTTTATCTGCGCGATTGAAAAAAAGGTGACCAATGTGGTTTGTGCCTCCCATCAGGACACCCACTTAATGATTAAGGCCAGCACCTGCACCCAGACTAGAGTTTCCTTAAAAAAGAAACTGCAAAGATGTAAAAATAGAATATGCAATTCCAAGAGAGACTCCCTGGTGTCCAGATTCTTAGCGAAGAAAGGGCAGAGTCCTGGACTGGCTAACTGCTATGCCTCCTCTCCATCATAGGGAAATCAGGAAAACACGAGGAAAAGAACGAGAGACCCATGTCCTCACCTCTCCGTCGTTGCCTCGCTCCGAATAGTGAGCCGAGGGGGAGGTGAAGACAGCGTGTGTCAAGCAGCAAGAAATACACTGACTGCGGACGTGAAGGAGAACCGTTTGTTTCCCTCGCGTCCCATCAGAGAGTACAATACAGAAGAGAAAAGCCCAGCTGGCTTCCGCAACCATCCATACAAAGAGATAAGCCCTGATTGGATAACGTGATAAACGGAGCTCCGCTATTGGTTAGCGTGTGACCAATAGGATTGACGCCAATGTTTTACTCGCGTGTTATATCCCCATGCTTAACGCCGGGTCACATCAATATGCGGATTTCGGCAAACCAAGATTAAACGGTTGCACATTACCCTCTTGTCTAGTGCCACTGATGTTGTGTAGAGGGAAAACCCCCCCGTAGCCATTATAAACATAGCTGTACCCTGATTGGGTGACTCTGTCAGAGCACTTAGCCTATTGGATAGCGAAGGGCCAATCAGAATAGCGGGATTCGTTGTTTATGTATTTTACTAACAACGATACCCTACGGATATATGGCAGTATCGAATCCATAAGCAGCGACGAGTTTGTCAAATATAGCTGTATTCAATCCATGGAACCTACCCATGTGTGCATCCCCACAATGATCGGACTGTTTTATGTAGATTTGTATTCGGTCGATCTGTGTGTTGGAAAAGTGTGTAACAGTGTGTAACTCCCATTCAATCTGACGCCAAGTGACTTCAAGAGCCAGATGAGTCGTAAATATATATCAGACAGTGCTCCCTAGGGCTCATGCCAGATCGGTCGTGAAACCAATCGTGTGTCCGAACAAACAAATGAATGCTCAAATGTTCATAACACCACATAGACCTCATCGATTATCAGTCTATGTGAACCCTATTTTATATGGCAGAGATGTGAAGGCCAACCGAATACAAAGAGCAAAGAGCAGAGTAGATTAACTCTCTATTTTCTTGTTAAAAATTTTTCTTTTGTAAGAATTCAATGTAGTGTTGCAGAAGTAATGACTAGAGACATGGTATTTAGAGTTGTAACCACGGGATTTCATCATTAAGCCCCTCCGTGTCACTCTTCAGCTTGAACACCCATCTCTGTTCCCTTCTGAGTAAAAACTGGGAGATGTCCGTTATGTGATTAGGTATGTGCGGTTGTTCCAGAATCACCCACTTGAGGTCGTCTGCTTGGTGTTTGGCTTGGAGAAAGTGGGATGTAAGCCGAGTGGCCTGTTTACTGCGTCGAATCGTGCTCTTATGTTCCTGAATGCGCAGTTTTATTTTCCTCGTTGTCATCCCTATATATCTTAACCCACATGGGCACGTGATTTGGTATACAACTCTCTCGCTGTTACAGTTTGTATGGCGTTTGAGTATCCATGGTCGAGAGGTACCTATATCTACTGATGTGGTCTTCTTAGTCTGTGGACAAACTGAGCAGTTCCCGCATGGGTAATGACCTTGTACAGGCGGAAGATTCCACAAAGTGGATGTGGAGTCTTCTGTAGATTGTTGTGGTCTGGTGTGAACCAGCTCGTCCTTTAAGTTCGTTCCTCTTTTGAACGAGAAAAGTGGTAAGGGAATCTTTTCACCAGAGCTATTCAGAATCTTCCACTTCTGTCTGACAATTTTCTGCAGTTTCGACGAGGAAGTGTTGAATGTCGTAACACAAACCAATTGATTCAAAGGTGGTTTCTCTACCGGTGCCTCTAAAAGGGACTCGCGATGGTTATTTGAGGCCCGTTTACATGATGTCTTAATCAGGCGGCTAGGGTATTGCCGCAGCTTAAGTTTGGCTGAAAGGTCCTTGGCTTGAACTCGGAAATCTGACATGTCCGAACAGTTTCTCCTTACTCTCAAAAACTGTCCAAAAGGGAGGTTTTCCCTAAGTGAGCGGGGGTGATGACTATCAAACCTTAAAAGAGAATTCCGCGCCATAGGCTTCCTATAAAGGGAGCTGGCCAAGTGACCCTCAAATGGAAAGATCACCAAATCCAAGAATGGTAGTTTTGTTTTACTATGTTCCAGGGTGAACCTCAAAAATGGATTAAGGCCATTGAGCCAGTCATGGAAGGCTACCAGAGAATGTTCATCACCCCGCCATACCACCAGGATGTCGTCTATGTACCTCTTCCACACCACCAACTGTTGGTGGTGTGGGTTGGTGGTATTCAGTATATGCTGGGTTTCAAAACTGTGCACATAAAGATTCGCCAAACTAGGCGCAAACTTACTGCCCATTGAGGTCCCAGATGTCTGTAGGTACAGGGAATCCTCAAAAGCAAAAAAGTTTTCGGTCATCGCGATCCTGGCAAGTTCTGTTATAAAGTGGACATGCGTCATACTGTCCGGGGGAGACTCTTCAAGAAGTTCTTGGATAGTTTGTAACGTCTCTCTTTGAGGTATACAAGTATACAATGATTCTACATCAAAGCTAGCTAAGATGTCAGAATCCGTATTGAAATCTACCCCTGGCAGTAAGCGAAGGACATCCTTGGTGTCCTGAAGGTATGATGGCATTTTTTTAACCAACGGGTGTAAAAAAACATCCACAAATGATGACAGGGGTTCTAAGAGAGAGCCGATCCCAGAAATAATCGGCCGACCCGGCGGAGGTCTGGTCGGCTTATGAACCTTTGGTAGTGTGTAAAAATAAGGGATGGTAGGAAACTTAGCCACCAGATAGGCCGCCTCTTGGGATGTGATCCATCCTTCCGTGCCTGCTTCCTCTACCGGATGTTTGATCTCATTCGTGATCCTTGCCGTGGGATCCTGGTCGAGCAGTGTATAAAACTGTGTGTTGCCTAGTTGTCTAAGGCATTCTGTGCGGTACGCTGTGGTGTCCTGAATCACAATCGCTCCACCCTTGTCTGCTGGAGCGATTGTGATTCAGGACACCACAGCGTACCGCACAGAACACCAAGGATGTCCTTCGCTTACTGCCAGGGGTAGATTTCAATACGGATTCTGTCATCTTAGCTAGCTTTGATGTAGAATCATTGTATACTTCTATACCTCAAAGAGAGACGTTACAAACTATCCAAGAACTTCTTGAAGAGTCTACCCCGGACAGTATGACGCCTGTCCACTTTATAACAGAACTTGCCAGGATCGCGATGACCGAAAACTTTTTTGCTTTTGAGGATTCCCTGTACCTACAGACATCTGGGACCTCAATGGGCAGTAAGTTTGCGCCTAGTTTGGCAAATCTTTATGTGCACAGTTTTGAAACCCAGCATATACTGAATACCACCAACCCACACCACCAACAGTTGGTGGTGTGGAAGAGGTACATAGACGACATCCTGGTGGTATGGCGGGGTGATGAACATTCTCTGGTAGCCTTCCATGACTGGCTCAATGGCCTTAATCCATTTTTGAGGTTCACCCTGGAACATAGTAAAACAAAACTACCATTCTTGGATTTGGTGATCTTTCCATTTGAGGGTCACTTGGCCAGCTCCCTTTATAGGAAGCCTATGGCGCGGAATTCTCTTTTAAGGTTTGATAGTCATCACCCCCGCTCACTTAGGGAAAACCTCCCTTTTGGACAGTTTTTGAGAGTAAGGAGAAACTGTTCAGACATGTCAGATTTCCGAGTTCAAGCCAAGGACCTTTCAGCCAAACTTAAGCTGCGGCAATACCCTAGCCGCCTGATTAAGACATCATGTAAACGGGCCTCAAATAACCATCGCGAGTCCCTTTTAGAGGCACCGGTAGAGAAACCACCTTTGAATCAATTGGTTTGTGTTACGACATTCAACACTTCCTCGTCGAAACTGCAGAAAATTGTCAGACAGAAGTGGAAGATTCTGAATAGCTCTGGTGAAAAGATTCCCTTACCACTTTTCTCGTTCAAAAGAGGAACGAACTTAAAGGACGAGCTGGTTCACACCAGACCACAACAATCTACAGAAGACTCCACATCCACTTTGTGGAATCTTCCGCCTGTACAAGGTCATTACCCATGCGGGAACTGCTCAGTTTGTCCACAGACTAAGAAGACCACATCAGTAGATATAGGTACCTGTCGACCATGGATACTCAAACGCCATACAAACTGTAACAGCGAGAGAGTTGTATACCAAATCACGTGCCCATGTGGGTTAAGATATATAGGGATGACAACGAGGAAAATAAAACTGCGCATTCAGGAACATAAGAGCACGATTCGACGCAGTAAACAGGCCACTCGGCTTACATCCCACTTTCTCCAAGCCAAACACCAAGCAGACGACCTCAAGTGGGTGATTCTGGAACAACCGCACATACCTAATCACATAACGGACATCTCCCAGTTTTTACTCAGAAGGGAACAGAGATGGGTGTTCAAGCTGAAGAGTGACACGGAGGGGCTTAATGATGAAATCCCGTGGTTACAACTCTAAATACCATGTCTCTAGTCATTACTTCTGCAACACTACATTGAATTCTTACAAAAGAAAATTTTTTAACAAGAAAATAGAGAGTTAATCTACTCTGCTCTTTGCTCTTTGTATTCGGTTGGCCTTCACATCTCTGCCATATAAAATAGGGTTCACATAGACTGATAATCGATGAGGTCTATGTGGTGTTATGAACATTTGAGCATTCATTTGTTTGTTCGGACACACGATTGGTTTCACGACCGATCTGGCATGAGCCCTAGGGAGCACTGTCTGATATATATTTACGACTCATCTGGCTCTTGAAGTCACTTGGCGTCAGATTGAATGGGAGTTACACACTGTTACACACTTTTCCAACACACAGATCGACCGAATACAAATCTACATAAAACAGTCCGATCATTGTGGGGATGCACACATGGGTAGGTTCCATGGATTGAATACAGCTATATTTGACAAAGTCGTCGCTGCTTATGGATTCGATACTGCCATATATCCGTAGGGTATCGTTGTTAGTAAAATACATAAACAACGAATCCCGCTATTCTGATTGGCCCTTCGCTATCCAATAGGCTAAGTGCTCTGACAGAGTCACCCAATCAGGGTACAGCTATGTTTATAATGGCTACGGGGGGGTTTTCCCTCTACACAACATCAGTGGCACTAGACAAGAGGGTAATGTGCAACCGTTTAATCTTGGTTTGCCGAAATCCGCATATTGATGTGACCCGGCGTTAAGCATGGGGATATAACACGCGAGTAAAACATTGGCGTCAATCCTATTGGTCACACGCTAACCAATAGCGGAGCTCCGTTTATCACGTTATCCAATCAGGGCTTATCTCTTTGTATGGATGGTTGCGGAAGCCAGCTGGGCTTTTCTCTTCTGTATTGTACTCTCTGATGGGACGCGAGGGAAACAAGCGGTTCTCCTTCACGTCCGCAGTCAGTGTATTTCTTGCTGCTTGACACACGCTGTCTTCACCTCCCCCTCGGCTCACTATTCGGAGCGAGACAACGACGGAGAGGTGAGGACATGGGTCTCTCGTTCTTTTCCTCGTGTTTTCCTGATTTCCCTATGATGGAGAGGAGGCATAGCAGTTAGCCAGTCCAGGACTCTGCCCTTTCTTCGCTAAGAATCTGGACACCAGGGAGTCTCTCTTGGAATTGCATATTCTATTTTTACATCTTTGCAGATTCTTTTTTAAGGAAACTCTAGTCTGGGTGCAGGTGCTGGCCTTAATCATTAAGTGGGTGTCCTGATGGGAGGCACAAACCACATTGGTCACCTTTTTTTCAATCGGGCAGATAAAATGTTTGTTAGTCGCCCTGAAATACGTGCCTTTCACTTATGACTAGAATAGAATGCCCTTATGTTAAGGTGTGTTATGGCTATCCTCTACCGCCCGCAGTTGCCACACTGTAGTTGCCATTACAGGCTAAACTTTAGGACTAATTGTCCCTTTTGTGGATCTCTAAATGAAACGTATGTATCCTATCCTTTCTTTTCTTCTTTTCTTTTTAGTGCGTGGCCTCCTTCACTGTGAGCTAGTGCCAGGTGAGGTGAGGCTATTCCTCCCTACAATTTGGGTGAGTAGATCAACAAGGGAGTAATCAGTGTACTGTACACTTGATAGCTTCTTGAAAAATAGCAATAATGGTTGCCATTTGTATCTTTTTATTTCTTTACATGCAGGAGAAGACACTCCGACTCTCTAATATTGAGGAGTTGGAATCACTTATTAGTTTCCTTGACACAGTAAGTTGTTGTTGCAGTAGTGCATCATAGGTCCTGAAGAAAGCCTATCTAGGCTGAAACATGTCGACCAAATAAGATTCATGGTGAATAGCAATTCCTTGCATGCTATTTTTCACTCTGCTTTTAACCATACCACCTTGATGGTCAGACCCAATAAAGTTTTTCCAATGACATCAAGGTAGGTATTTTTAGAACACTTGGATTTAAAGTTTTTTCCTTTCCTTTTTCACAATTCTTTGAGCACTGCAACTTAACCCTTCCAGTCTGCATCTCTATTGGTTGAGGGTCAACATGATGGTCCAAGTTTTGCTAGCCTTAGGTTGTTCCTAAGGAAGGGCACACTGGATACCACAATTGTCAACCATACTACCCAGATGACGATGCTCCGCTATTGAGCGGGCTGATGGGGATTTTTCTAGCACCTTTGAGGCTATCTTTCTAGTTTTCCTCTTCTCCTGCAGTCATACATCTATTAGGATTGCTATGACCTATACATTAACCTGTTGGTTTTGTTTTACACAGTGAACACTATTTAGGTTCCTGTAAGCAGACTCCTGGTATCTCTCGTGTTGTCTAGTACTAAGTTGGGGGACAAGGTACCAAAGCAGTCTATAAACACGATTCCCCTCAGGCCCTCCCCTACCTTGTGTGTTTTGATTTTACTCCTTCAAAAGCAGCCTGCTTCTGTAAAATAATTGCAAATGTCGCTTTGTGTGCACTACCTTGTGAGACAACTATCATGCAGGCACATACGTGTTAATTACACAATTCATCATATTAACACATTCAAAACATGAACAACTTTTAACAAGTGTTTGGAGTGCCAAAGTACAATCATTAATGTGAGACAACTTGAAATATGTCAGTCCTCACAGGGGCATCCATTACCTGAGTATGCAGTTGCTAGCACATAAGACCTACTGGCTGTCATATGAAGTGGCACACATGTCCCAAATCAGGACAATGCTTAAGCTAATGGACCTGCAATTGTGATGAACAAAATCATTTCTGCATTGTGGACACGCCCTTATCCCCAGGCAAAATGTCAGTCAGTCAGTCAGTCAAAGATCTTTATTCGATAAATCAATATCAAAAAAGGCACAGTACATGCAAAAAGAGCACACATTATACAATGTTAAAAAACAGCAATTTAAGTTTAAAAAACCACATATCATAATTTAATAAAAACAATACACAAAAAGAGGCAATTATTAAAATCATCATTAGTATCATAAAATATCTAAAATACATCATTCCGTTCTCAACGAAATACTAAATATTTGATAATATTTATCTAATAAAGTGCACAGTGCAAAGACTTCATGACAGTGTTGCCAATCTCTCGTGCTCCGTGAGTCTTTTCTTGGTGCGCACTGCACACACCAAAAAATTTGCTACACAAAAGACAATACTGGGATGATTTAGCAACTGCAAATGGAGAAGTGCTGGTCTTACTTGCAGAAGCCCTGTCTTTTTTAAGATTGGCACGAGGTACTTCCTCCTTTCTACAATAAAATGACCACAAAACATAATAAAATGTATAGTGTCTTGGATCGAAAAACCATCACAGGAGCAGGGTGGAAGTTCAACAGGTTTACACCAAGTTGTGTACTGTCCTAAAATTAGATGAATCATATTGAAGCGGAAACGAGTTAATAAAAACCTATGAAAAGGGCGGTTAACCAGATTAAGATAAAATTCAGAGCCTAAGGAGGTTGTGACCAAAGTATGTGCTCTAACCAAGGGTTTTATCAACTCCTTCTCCTCTCTTAGTAATGACAGCCGCTCAAGCATGTCACTTTTAGTTCTAACAATGTCATTCCGGGATATAGACTCCGGTGAGGAAAAGAGGTTGGGTCGGCCCAAAGCACTAAAACCATTTTTAACATAAGTCAGCCACTTAATTTTATGGGCATTGTCAAGTAAAAGACAATCTTTCAAAATGGCCTGGTTTAAAGATAATTCGGTATTAAGCCAGATTTTAAGCCACATAATTAAAGGGGCCACACGAATTTTGTCTGAAATGTAGTAGACCCCCAATTCAGAATGGACCGAATAGCATGGTGTAGACTGGGGTAAAGACAAAACTGATTTAAAAAAATTGTTTTCAGAGACCTGGAGGCAATCTATTGATCCGTATCCCCATAGTGAACAGCCATAGGTTGCGACAGACACGCACTTTGCGTTATAGATTGTCATGAGGGTTGGGACCGGCCTAGCCCCCAATCTTTTGCTGAAGCTCAAAATGGCGGAAGATGTTCTTACTAGGGCACTATTTCTGTTTCTTATTTGGGGACACCAACTCCCCTTATCCTCAAACGTGACTCCTAAATATGGGAATGTTGAAACTCTTTGCATCTCCACGTTGCTACAATAGAAAGTTTTAACTTTCTTGCAGCGTGTGCCTTTACCAACCACCATGGTTTGTGATTTTTTGGCATTAATTTTAAGATCTAAAGAAGCCATAAAAAGCCCAAATGCATCCAATAACCGCTGGAGTCCCAGTCCTGTGCGCGCTAGAAGCACCGCGTCATCCGCGTACAGGAGGACAGGGACACAAGTCTCTCCAATACGCGGTATGTCTGGTGTTACCGTCTTAAGTTCAGATTCTAGGGCGTTAATGTAGACTGTGAAGAGCAGGGGTGCCAAAATGCACCCCTGTCTCACCCCCCTTTTGGACTTAAACTGGCCAGTACGTCGCCCCCCTGGGTCAACCCTGACGGAAGCAAGGAGGTCTGAGTGAAGATCGGCAAGAAGATTTACAAGTGCACGATCAAGACCCAGATCTGCAAGGATATGCCACAGCTTAGTGCGATTTACGAGATCAAAGGCCGAAGATAGGTCCATGAACCCTAAGTATAACGTCCCATCTTTGGCCCTGGTGTATTTATCCACTAACATCTGCAGATTAAGGCACTGGTCCATGGTGCCACGTTTAGATCTAAAACCGTACTGCAGATTGGATAAAACACCGCGATCATCAAGCCAAGTCTGGAATCTAAGTAGGATGACCCTACCCAAAATCTTTACTGACGAGTCAATAAGAGATATCGGGCGGGTCCACCCTACTTCCCTTCTTGAATACGGGAATGATTACAGACTCCTTCCAAGAAGCCGGGATACTTGATCTAGTTAGGGCGTTAAAAACACCACACAACACCCTTGACCAAAGCTTAGAATCCATTTTAAAAAAGTCAGCAGGGACTCCATCAGGCCCAGGGGCTTTGTTTTTTTGGGTCTGATCAATGGCCTTCTCCACTTCTGAAGCCTCAAAAACAACTCTCTGGGTCTCGTCAGAGAGAAAAAGACTATCTGACACATCTTCAACTAGATTACTCGAGTATATTACCTCAAAGTGACTGATCCATTCGTGATCCGGAATGTTTAACTCAAGGAAAACTTGGTCCTTGTCTGAAAAGAAGGGCTGATTAACTACCCTCCAGAAATCAGCACTATTTTTAACAATCTCCGGATTAGACAATTTTTACCAAGCAGTGTCCCTAATCTCCTTTTTCCTGATTTCTTGTGCGTTTTTATATGAGGATCTTAATGTAATTATTAAAGGACGGTTTTTAGGGACAGCTTTAAGAGCCTTGAGTAGAGCCGAGTGAGCTCTTGAACAGGTATGATCAAGCCATTTTTTCTCCCTTGGCTTAAACTGTTTTTTCTTATTAGTTAGATTGTTGTCGATAGTTTTACAAATGTTCCCAAAGGCAGACATGAATAGGGGGTTTGATTCCCTCACATCTAAGCATGTCAGCACGTCATTTTCAGTGCTGTTGAGGACAGCATGAAGGACCTCCTCTGGTACGACTGAAGACCACTTTAATCTACGACCCTGGTCCTTTAGCACCACATCTTGGCTTCTAATCGCCCCTAGCCGACTCTGATTAAAAAAGACACTTGATAACAACTCTGCTACAACCAAATTGTGGTCGCTAAATGCTGAAACCATAGTGCCATAGTGAACCACCCTCTCTAAAATTTGACAAGACACAAATATATAGTCAATTACAGTACCGTTGCCATTACCTTTAAAGGTAGGTGTTCTTCTGTCGCAACCCCACAACTAGATTCACACAAGTTCCAAACGTTCAGGTAAGATTCAAGAATCTCTCCCCTAGTAGAGTGCTCAAAGTGAGGTAGTACAGAGTACAGAGGCCCCTCTGCTAAGGGGTCTGAACATAACTGATTGCAGGGATGAATGTTAAAATCACCTAAAAAAATAACTTCGAACTCATTTACCTTTGTTCTGTAGACTGACAAAAAGGAATCAATGATATCTAGGTTCTGCCTAATGTCCTCATTAGGACTGGAATTATAAAAGTTAATAAACAAAATCGTCGAAAAAGAAGGAGGATTAAATTCGACGATCAAACAATTCTTAGAACCAGAGTTGTGTTGAGTTAGAATCCCGTTAAGAGACGTTTTAAACAGGGTTAACAAACCCCCCCTTGGTCTGCCTGCCCTTTCTCTAGTAGCAGGTAGAAAAAAATGTTTATAACCGTCCAAGGAAAAACTATTCGATAGGTCCCAGGTTTCCTGTAATGCAAGGATATCAAAGGACTTTAATATTTTCGTCCATTCATCGATCCCTGCCTCGGCCCTAATACCGGCAATGTTCCAGGTCGCTATCCGGCAATGTTCGTTTAAGGGACCCTCATTTGTAGACAGTCAATCATTTTCACTTAAAGATGAAAGGGGGGCAAACCGATTAAATAAAGACAAAACTGGGGGAGATTGTAAGTTGGGCCTGCAAGGGTTATAGCAGTAAGAGTCCATAATCACAGATGGTTGATGATCTTGATGCATCCCAGGCAAACAGACCTGCCTATTTGAGGGGTAAACAGGGGTTTGATGACGAACATAAGAATTCGGAGTAAGGTTCATGTTCAGGTGGTTGTAAAAATACCCCAGCGGGCGCACATTTATATTATCCTCAGTGACTGGTAAAGAGGCGGCCCTCAACAAAACAGTTGCGACGTGCTGCGGGTGTCTTAGATTTACAATCACACAGTCACCTCTGCATAATTTTCTTGAGGTGCCGATCCAGTCAACCCTGCGCACTGACAATATGTCATTACAAAAAGAGGTGGGAAACCCGCAGAATTTATTTAGCCATGCAATGACTTTATTGCCCAGTGAGCTGGTCAGCTCATCTCGTGCTTCAAAAGAGTTAGGGTCTACTGGCGGGACATTTGTTAAAACCACTGTGTATGGTGCACAGTCATGGGGTAAGTTTACTACAGGTTTTTTCCTCCCCGTTGCCCTCCCCAAACTACTTTCGCCTGCTTTACTAGCGGCTGTTTCCTTCTGTAGAGTGGGAGCAATGGTATCAGGTCTTGGTCGAGGTTGAGCAGAGGTCATGCAAGTGGCAGATTGGCCCATCGAGGCGCCTTTACCCCCCTTGCCGCTTTTTGGACCAGAGACAACTGACGTGGTGGTTATCTCAGGTCCAACGGTCTGAGGCGGCTTAGTCTGTCACAGATGTGTGGATAGGAGGCACCCAAGTCTGGAAACCTCTTTAGAGACTTGGTCTAATTTATAGTCGACCCCCTTCCTGTTTGTTCCAGCGCCCTCAGAAGGATCACTCGGATTAGCATTTGCGGTGTTTTCAGTGATCGCTTGAGCTGGTGGAAAAAATAAACTGCTTAATCTGGCGACCTCTTTTGTTATCATGTCAACTTTCGCAAGCAGGGGTTCAATCATTAACTCCATCTTAGCGGTCATTGTGTCCACGATCATTATTCACAGCTGCCTGACCCCCCATAGTACTATCATTATTTGTTACCTCATCCCAAACAGACTGAGAGGTTACAGTTTTCTTTTTGCGTTGCCCCCCACGCTTGGTGATCAGTCTTCTACAGGCCCTAACTGGGCGGCGAGTCAAAGGCGGGGCAGCGGTAGGAGAAGATGACAATATGGCATTACTATCAAGGATATCCACCGAAGAAGAAGCGGTGTCGATGTCCAAGACAAGGGGAGGAACAGCTGACATACTCTTGTCTCCGTTAACAGTGTCAATATTGTCTAAAGCAGTAAGATCTGCTGTGGGCGAAGCAGGTGGGCTAATCCGACTAAGCGATTGACGGCGTTCAGAGTTTATCTTAGTAACCATTTTAACCATGTAATTGTCCATAGTCCCGGTTAAAGCAGGGGCTTTCGCAGACCGCAATTTTGCCATTTGCTCGATGGGTGTGAATAATGTATACAAATGGGTAGAAGAGTAGTTAGACACTCACTGCGAGTAGTTATAAACCATAGACCGAACTGCCAAGGGTCGTGGCCCTGCCCTGCCTCCTCCTGCCCCGGACGGCCACAGACGGTCCCGCCCTTGTCCCGGGCTTCTCCCGCGCGCGCCTCGCGGGTGCGAGGGGCGTTCCGTGCTTTTAGGCGCCTCCGGGCGCTCGTGCGTCGTCACACCCGCCGCCGGGGCACCTGGGTGTTGTGGTTCCCCGGGAGCCTGGTCGTGCTGCCGCTGGCCGTTTCCCTCACGGCGGAACAGAAGCCTGCCGCTGGCCGTTCACCTCACGGCTCAAGGTATGTCCCCCCACAGTAGTGTGGACACTAAGACAAAACAGGGTTGCACCAGAACTACATACATGTGGCAAAAATGAATGAGGCACAATCATGTCTGAAACCAAATGACATAGGCTGTCAAGCCCCAAATTAAAGCACTGGCCACCATCACAGGGGAGGTGCATGGTGAAACATTGACCAGCGAATTCTCACCCACAGGTCACACCAGGCAAGGCCAAATCAGGCAGGCCCATTAGACCTCTCCTGCACAACACCCCCATCCCTCAGTCAATGTGATTGATATAGCTCAAGAAGTGAGAACTCAGAATCTGGATAACAAAAACTGTGCAGCAACAATTCCAAAAGTAACCCAAGCTCACCTCTTGGGGTTGGCAATACATATTCGTCACAAACAACCAACAAAAGATGATTGTGAATAGGCACACAGGCACTGCCCAGTGTGAGTATGCACAAGCCAAAAAATATATCCATGTCCAGTGGGCACATGTAGCAGACACAGGAACTATGCCAGGTACCAATGCCACAGAGGCAGACCCATGCTGAACCCACAAAGAATGGGCACAGTGTTGGATGACACACATGATTAGGAGGCCTGGGTGTCTCAGGGGCCTGTAGTGGGCACACTGATCCGTGGTTCGGGAATGAGCTGACTGTACCATGAGTAACCGTCATGGCACTATGCATTTCTCCAAACTGAGAACACAACATGGGTCATGCATCCTGTAAGGGTGTGCAGTTGAAACTTCAGTCTCCTATGTTGAGACTCATCATCAGTGCAAAGAAATATGAAGCCCAAAGACAGTGCACAGGTCATAGCACAGGCAAGGTCCCAACACATGTCACAGACTACCCTCCCACATGATGCGCTAATCAATGTGTAGTCTAATTATCTTGCACCCTAGATGAACATGCGCAAATGTGAATACACACAGACCAGGAGACCCATGTGAAGGAGGGGAAGGGATGAAAAAGAGCACCAGCTGAATATGGAGAATTGAAAATACACTGCACATATAACCTGTCTGACCAGACACCCCAACTGCGGGAGTGTATCCAGGCTTCAGAGCACCTCAAGAAGCAGGTGACATACAATACAACAAACAGCTATGTACCTACCCCCTCCTAGCTGCTGTCTCACCTGCAACAGCCTATCGAGGTCTGGAAAGACCACTGCCAGGACCCAGAGCATGTGGGGGGTGAGGTGACGGCTACTGCCATGTCAGCATGGAGGCTCCATCTTCAGCTGGACCCGGGCGATAAGCCGGGTCCAGCACTGGATGTCTTGCCACCTCTTCTGGATGTTGCTCAGCCGCCGGCGATGTACCCCCACAGACCTGACAGCCCTGACAATCTCCATCCATATCTCCCCCTTCTCATAGGCAGTTACCTGTCAGGAAGACAAAGTGAAACAACATCACCACACCTGCTCCATGTCCCAGAGACACACACTTGCACAACATTGATAATGTGAACAGGGCATAAGATGCTGACAGGACTTGCATCATTGTCCACGTGAATTAGGCCTGTGGGCAAACCCCAATGCACTACATGGCATTAAAAGGCAACAGATGGCATAACGGGTGCAACACACTCACTGATCATGTCACATACCAGCCAACACATGCAACTGCAGGGTGTGGGACAGCATGTGGCAAGCAGTCACATATCCCACTCTACTTAAGAACCCTCAGCAGGCCAGACAGACACACCCTGGCACAGATCACTCACCTGTCACTGACAACTGTGGATACAACCCTCACTTTGCACATGTGCCACTTGACAATGAGTTGTCACAGGTGTCGTGCTAACTTTGCAAGTTAGGCACACAGCACTGCTTACTTGTCACAACAGATGGCTATAGCTGCTGCATACGCCATGCAGCAGTGGTGCAACACATCACATACACACTCACCCAGATGACAAGGAACATTCACACACTTCAATGTCCAAGAGGTTAAACACATCATTTGTACAATATCACCACAGGTCCACACAAGCCATGAACATCTGTGAGTACAGTCAGCTGTCACTCTGGGGAGAATACTGGAACACCTCAGTAAATTTGGGAATAAAGCCACCAAGGTGTGGCACGGCTGAATGTGTCATTCACTATGCATTGAATGTCACAGTAAGCATAATGCAAGTGAGGAGTGAACACACATGAACTACATCATGCTCTGCATGGGAGACACCACCATGTACACCCCCGGGACTCAGTCACAACCACATTGCATGTCTGTCCCACCAATACACAATGCCTGTTGTGACACTCACACAACAGGTGCACAGTCAAAGGTAGTGCAGTCAGCACTCACCTGCTCCCCTGGTCGCCCATACAGCTTGTTGTACTGTGGTACGAGGGCATCCAGCAGGGCCTGGTTTTCCTCCTCAGTGAATGCTGGGACCCTCTCCATAGTACGCGACATAAGAGTCCAGGGAATGCAGAGACAGCAGCAGTGTGGTCCACTCCAATGTTTTCCTGGCAAGTGCTCTCTCAGGGCTGCATGCAGGCTTAAATCAGTGCTGCTGATGGGCTTTCAGATTCAGGAGTACAGTGTGATAGGCCAGATTAGTTTGCATCCTACGTTTCATCCAATCCCTTTACACATAAGGCCCTGACACACATTTGCATGGTTTAAAATTTGAGCTTCAGCTCCATAATCATTTTGCAATATTGTATATTTTTGCCCAACTGACTTTTGCAGGACACCTGGAGCACACACTGAAATCTCAGTATCCATGACAACCAGGCTGCATTCAGGGCCTACTACTCGTCCCCTAGGTGTCCGCTAAGTATTTTTTGGGATCCACACACGTGTACTGTGCATTTCACGTCGCGTATGGCACGATTGCAATAGTGAGACGATGCGCACACACGCACGTAATGTTGGGGTACAGTTCGCTCACGTATGGTACGATTGCAATAGTGAGACGATGTGCACTCACGCACGTAATGCTGGGGTACAGTTTGCTCGCGTATGGCACGATTGCAATAGTGAGATGATGCGCTCACACACACGTAATTTTGGGGTATGGTCCGCTCGTGTATGGCACGATTACAATAGTGAGACAATGCGCACACACGCACGTAATGCTGGGGTACGGTTCGCTCGTGTATGGCACAATTACAATAGTGAGATGATGCGCACACACGCACATAATGCTGGGGGATGTATTACGTTACAACGCAGGCTATTACAATGCCTGCCTTCACAACGCAGTTGTTACATCGCAGTCCATTACAACGCATAGCGCTTTGGGGTGCTGGATAGTAAATAGTTTAATTTACTATTCCAACTCCAGTCCCCGTGGACACTAGGGAAGGTTATTGGATAGTAAATTAACCTATTCCCTATCCTAGAGCGCCCCCCAGAGCAATGCATTGTAATGGTTTGCGTTGTAAAAGTTGCATTGTAATGGTAGTTCATTGTAAAAGTTTGGTTGTAAAGGCTGTTTACCAATGCTCGGGTATGGTTCGCTCGCGTATGGCACAATTGTAATAGTGAGACGATGCGCTCACACACACGTAATGTTGGGGTATGGTTCGCTCGTGTATGGCACGATAACAATAGTGAGACGATGCGTACACACGCACGTAATGCTGGGGTACGGTTCGCTCGTGTATGGCACAATTACAATAGTGAGACGATGCGCACACACGCACATAATGCTGGGGTATAGTTCGCTCGCGTATGGCACAATTGCAATAGTGAGACGATGCGCTCACACAAACGTAATGTTGGGGTATGGTTCGCTCGTGTATGGCACGATTACAATAGTGAGACGATGCGTACACACACACGTAATGCTGCGGTACGGTTCGCTCGTGTATGGCACAATTACAATAGTGAGATGATGCACACACACACGCACGTAATGCTGGGGTATGGTTTGCTCGCATATGGCACAATTGCAATAGTGAGACGATGCGCACACACGCACATAGTGTTGGTGTACGCTTCGCTCGCGTATGGCACGATTGCAATAGTGAGACGATGTGCAGACATGCATGTAATGCTGGGATACGGTTCACTCGCGTATGGCACGATTGCAATAGTGAGACGATGCGCACGCACGTAATGTTCTGGTATGCTTTGCTCGCGTATGGCACGATTGCAATAGTGAGACGATGTGCACACACGCACGTAATGCTGGGGTACGGTTTGCTCGCATATGGCACGATTACAGTAGTGAGACGATGAGTTCATATGCACGTAATGCTGGGGTACGGTTCGCTCATTTATGGCATGATTGCAATAGTGAGACAATGCGCACACACGCACGTAATGTTGGGGTATGCTTCGCTCATGTATGGCATGATTGCAATAGTGAGACGATGCGCACACATGAACGTAATGCTGGGGTACGGTTCGCTTGCGTATGGCACGATTACAATAGTGAGACGATGCGCACACATGCACGTAATGCTGGGGTATGGTTCGCTCACGTATGGCACCATTACAATAGTGAGATGATGCGCACACACGCACGTAATGCAGGGGAACGTTGCCTTTCACACTGTGCATTTCACACGCAGATGTGAATGCAGGGGTACAGTGCGTTTCACACGGTGCGTTTCACACGCAGTTGTGAATGCAGGGGTATGGTGCATTTCACACGATGCATTTCACATGCAGATGTGAATGCAGGGGTATGGTGCGTTTCACACGGTGCGTTTCACATGCAGTTGTGAATGCAGGGGTACGTTGCATTTCACACGCTCACGCATGGCACCATTACAATAGTGATACGAGGCGCACACATGGCAGGGATGTAGGGGTACGGTTCAAACAAGGATGTCTATCAAGTTCTTGTCATTGCATACTTACATGTGCAGGCCCTAGATGTGGCAGGCAGTGATAAAGCACAGGGCATCTGATCTTGTTGCACAATCGATGTTTGCTGACCTGTTGACACATGTCATGTGTGATGGGGCACTATGTTGCACACATCCCCTTGAGACTTGTCACATGTGTACCATTATGCAGATGTTGCCATGCACATCAACAGTGGGATGGCACAGTCATCACTATGGGCACCTGTCTCATGATGCCAGGGACAGGGGCACTTTGTCACTTGACATTTCATGCTCAGCATGACCCTATGTGACTATGTCCGGTGTGTGTCGTGTTGAACATTGAGCTTGCTGTTTGAGTTACGTAAACGGCATCTGCTGTTGCTGCATCTAACATGGGTCTGTGTTGAGATGGGAATGGTTTCACATGTACGCACGCCATGCCACATGTGCATTCCCATGGCATTTGGGTCTGATGGCATCAGACATCATTTTTCCCAAGGCATACATGTTAGAATTGGGGGTCTCTGGTTGGCGCAAGTATGCACTTGTGACAAACAGGGACCCTCTCCTCTAGTCAGGGCAAGGGAACTACCCTTTAAGAATAACCCCTACTCACCCTCTAGGTTGCGTGGCGCGAGCAGTCAAGGCTAATCTCTAGGGCGCATTTAGTTAAGCATTCATAATCACACACAGTAAATAACACTGATCCCCCCACAAATGGACACCAGGCTGTATTTATATAAAAATACGTAGACTTTATGTAAAAGATAGCAGATTTATCACAAGACCTTAAATAACATTAAATTAGGATGCACACAATACTTTTCTCAGTGTTGGAATGGATACTTTCTTGGCTGTTCAATATTTCAATTGAAGCATTACTTAAAAATACAGTTCCCTCAGCAAAGCGTCTTGAAATCAGTGAAGGAAAAGGGGTTTCAGATCTCCTTCAAACCAGGCTCTTGTCAGCAAAGCGTCTTTGATAAAAAGAAGGGGAAGACAGGTTTAAATGCCCTCAAAAGCGATTGCAACAGAATTCTGGATTAAAAGCTGCTGTGGGTCAGATTCTTTCACTCAAGATCTTTGGCTTCAAGGCGCTGCTCTGTGCGCTTTGTGTTACTGGGGCACCAGCAGCTTATCAGGCCCTGCAAGGGGTTAACATCCAGAAACAGATGCCACGAGGGGCAGACCTTCAAGTCCTCAGCTGCGCCCTCGAGCACACACTTTACAGTACCTTGCAGAAGGGGGGGGGGTCTGCCACGGACAAATGCGGGGAACAGCTGTGGACCGGGACAGGCTCAGCAGGGCGCCTTGAGGGGGGCTCGGCTCGTGACGGCGTTAGGAGGTGCGGTGCTGGAGCGGGGCCTCCGAGGGGCTCTGGAAGCTGTCAGGGGTGCTGTCTGTGTCCTGGCAGGGAAATCCTTCGTGGGGAAGTGCACTTCAGAGGGGCCCGTACTCCTTTGTACCGGGCAGCTCCTCTCACTGTGGCACAGCCTCGGGGATGCCCTCTGGTGCGGGGCGGGTCACTGCACTTCACGTGCTTTGTGGCACTGGCCGGATACCGGGGAGGAGCAGGCAAGAAGGGGAGGCGGCGCGGTGGCACCCAGCAGCGGGCACAACTTCTACCGGCAGATCAGCTGGTGCGGCGCGGCCTCAGGGGCAAGGTGCGGTGCGGAGCAAACGCTCAAGGGCACGCACCTTTCAATCTGCTCACTCGGGTCCCGGGAGCTCGTGGGGGCTGCAAGGCGGGCGGTGCACTTGGTCCTCAGAGATGGGTGGAGGCAGGGTGCGGGGCGGCCCCTGGGGACACGGTGTGGCGGCGGCTGCAATCAGCGGCGGCACACGGGTCAGGGCGGCCACGGCACGGCTCCAAGCACTTCAAGGCAGATGGTCCATGGGGTGCACACAAATGACGGCCTTCAGCGGGGCACGAACTCGGCAAGCCCAGCAGCTTGGGTCGAAGGAGGGGGGAGAGCCCAATGGTCCTGGGGCTCAGGTCAGGGGGCCAGCTCACTTCCAGGCCCTTGGAGATCAGCGAGTAAGCACAAGAGTTTGTAGAAAGTCAAAAGCAAAGTCTTTCAGGGTTTCTTCCTCTCCTTTGGCAGCAAGGATCCCACTGCAGGTTCAGTCCCCCAGGATAGGGACAGTCTCTCTCCTTCAGCTTCCTTGGTTCCTTCTCCTCAGGCAGAGGGGTCGTCTTGATTCACAAGCAGGATCTAATTTACAAGGAGCAGGGCTCCTACTCTTATACCCAGTTTCTTTTGTTCTTACAGGCCAGGGGGGCCTCTGCATAACTGCTCTCAGCCTCTGAGCACTTGCGGTGGGTACTTCTGGCTTCTTCATTCAGGGTGAGGGCAGGCACATCAGCCGCTCCCCAGGGGGGCGGAGCCAGCATTGTGTGGACAGGGGCTGCCAGGAGCACTTTGTTGACGAGCTTCGGTACTTCCTGGGCCAGGTGCAGGCTGAGTCATCAGTCGCTCCCCAGGGGGGGCGGAGCCAGCATTGTGGTGGCAGAGCACAGGCTGATGCAGAGCCCAGGGAAACTCCCACCTCCCACTAAGGTGTAATCTTCCCATTCACCACCTGTCATTCCCCCCGCCCTGTCACTCACACAACTCAGACAGTCAGATACACACAAAAGCAGAGGCGGGCTGAAATGGTTAGGCAAGCAAATGCTAGCTTTCTAAAAGTAGCATTTGCCAACACAGGATATTAAAATAAACTTTACTAAAAGAAGTATTTTATTATTCTGAGTTCAGGCATACTAAACATTAATTTCTACCATGTTCCCTGAGCCTGCTGGGATTATAGTGTGTAATAATTCCAGCAGCCCATCTGGCCTAGAAGGGAACTGGTAGCCTTACAATAGTGAAAAACGAATTTGGCAGTAATTCACTATTAGAACATGCCACACACATCAGGGCATGTTCTACCTTATGCTTACAATGCACCCTGCCCTCAGGCCTACCATAGGGGTGACTAATATGAAGCAAAGGGAAGGTTTAGGGGCTGGCAAGTGGGTGCACTTGCCCAGCCAGCATGACAGTACCAGACTGCACGCAGGTTCTGCAATGGCAGACCCTAGACACATTTTAAAAGGCTGCTTCTGTGGGTGGCGCAACCAGCGCTGCAGGCCCACTAGCAGTATTGGTATTTACAAGCCCTGGCACTCCTGGTGCACTTTACTGGGGACTGACAGTAAATCCAATGACCCAATCATGGACATCAATCACAGGTACACTTTATAGTAGGGAGCACTTGCACTGCGGCACGGGTTGGCCGTGGCGCAGTGCCCTGAGTAGCGGACACCAGCAAAAACATCTGAGGCACAACAGCAAAAAGTGGAAGGGAGACTCACGCCAAGGTGCCAGGTCTAACACGTGTCCCCTCCAGCTGAAATGTGGGGGGAACTACCCTTCCCCAGGGAGTTCCACATCACTAAGGCGGAAAAACCTGGACAGACCGTCAGCGTTGGCGTGATCTGTGCCAGGGCGGTGTTCCACCGTGAAGTCCATACCCTGTAGGGAGATGGACCACCTCAACAGTTTTGGGTTCTCACCCCTCATTTGCATCAACCATCTGAGGGGCCTGTGGTCTGTCTGAACCCGGAAGTGAGACCCAAACAAGTAGGGTCTTAGCTTCTTCAGCGCCCAGACCACAGCAAAAGCTTCTCGCTCTATTGCACTCCACCTACTTTCCCGGGGAAGTAACCTCCTACTGATGAAGGCTACAGGTTGGTCCCAGCCCTCCTCAGTCATCTGTGAGAGAACAGCCCCTACACCATGCTCTGAAGCGTCTGTTTGCACTATGAATTCCTTGGAGAAATCAGGAGCCAGGAGCACGGGCGCCGTGCACATGGCAGTCTTCAGGGTGTCAAAAGCCTTCTGACAGGTGTCAGTCCAAATCACATTCCTGGGCTGCTTCTTAGAAGTCAGCTCTGTCAAGGGGGTCACAATAGTGCCATAGCCCTTGACAAACCGCCTGTAATACCCAGTGAGCCCCAGGAAGGCTCTCACTGCAGTCTGGGTCTTGGGGGGTTCCCAAGCCAGGATGGTCTCAATTTTGGGTTGCAAGGGTGCCACCTTGCCACTCCCCACTTGGTGTCCCAAGTACACCACTGAACCCTGCCCAATCTGGCACTTGCTTGCCTTGATTGTGAGGCCTGCCTTGCGCAGGGCCGTCAACACTTCCCAGAGGTGTCGCAGGTGTTCTGGCCAGGTACCACTGAACACTGCGATGTCATCCAGGTAGGCGGCACTGAACTCATCCAGCCCAGCCAACACCTGGTTGACCAACCTCTGAAAGGTGGCAGGGGCATTCTTCATTCCAAATGGCATTACCCGGAACTGGAAATGCCCATCTGGTGTAGAGAATGCTGACCTCTCCTTTGCCCCATCGGTCAAGGCGATCTGCCAGTACCCAGACGTTAAATCAAACGTGCTGAGGAACCGGGCAGCCCCTAGCCGATCAATGAGCTCATCAGCTCTGGGGATAGGGTGCGCGTCAGTCTTGGTGACTGAATTGAGTCCTCTGTAGTCCACACAGAACCGGAGTTCAGGTGTGGCTCCCGGCGCAGCAGCCTTTGGGACCAAGACCACGGGGCTGGACCAAGGACTGCTGGAGGACTCAACCACCCTAAGAGCAAGCATCTTGGAGACCTCCTCCTTGATGCAGGCCCTGACCCTGTCAGTCACTCTGTAAGCTTTATGCTTCACAGGTAAGCTGTCTCCTGTGTCCACATCATGGACGCACCAATCTGTGACACTAGGAACCAGGGAGAACAGATCTGGAAACTGCCCCAGCAATTGGCGGCAGTCTTCCTGTTGCTCAGGGGTCAGGGTGGGTGAGAGGTTAACTCCATCCACTGACCCATCTTTCTCACAGGCCACTAAGAGGTCAGGGAGAGGCTCAGACTCCTCTTCCATTCCATCATCAGTGGCCAACAGCATGCCCACTTCGGACCTTTTCAAGTGGGGCTTGAGGCGGTTAACATGTAGGACCCTTAAAGGGTTCCTGGGAGTTTGCATGTCCACCAAGTAGGTCACTGGGCTCTTGCGCTCCACAACCTCAAATGGACCCGTCCACTTATCCTGAAGTGCACAGGGCTCCACTGGGGCCAAGACCCACACCTCTTGTCCAGGTTGAAGCTCTACCAGAGTGGCATTCTGGTCGTACCACCGCTTCATCTCTTCCTGGCTGGCTTCCAGATTTGCCTCAGCAAGTTGTCTGAAGCGCCTGGTCTGGTTTCTGAAGGCCAGCATGTAACTGTATACATTCTGGGGAGGTTTCCTGGGAGATTGCTCCCAGCCTTCCTTTACCAAACTCAGTGGTCCCCTCACGGGGTGACCATACAGCAGTTCAAAGGGGCTGAACCCTAGGGACTTCTGTGGCACCTCACGGTATGCAAAGAGCAGGCATGGCAAGAGGACGTCCCACTTACGCCTCATTGGGCCTTCCAGGCCCATGATCATGCCCTTCAGGGTTCGGTTGAATCTCTCAACCAACCCATTTCCTTGGGGATGGTAAGGGGTGGTGAACTTGTAGGTTACACCACACTCTTGCCAAAGGGACTTCATATACTTGGATATGAAGTTGGTCCCCCTGTCGCTCACCACCTCTAGAGGGAATCCCACTCGGGAGAAAATTCCCATCAGTGCACGTCCCACCACGGGGGCCGTCACTGTCCTCAGAGGGATGGCTTCAGGGTACCGGGTGGCATGATCCACCAAGACCAGGATGAACCTGTTGCCCATGGCTGTCTTGGGGTCCAGAGGCCCAACAATGTCAATACCCACTCGTTGGAATGGAGTACTGACCACAGGGAAGGGTTGGAGGGGAGCCTTGTTCTTCCCTCCACTCTTCCCACTTGCCTGGAAAGTTGGACAGGTCCTACAATGAGCATCTGAGCTCTTGTGCATTTGGGGCCAGTAGAAGTGGGTGACAAGCCTGTCATAGGTCTTGTCCATCCCCAAATGTCCTGCTAAAGGCACATCATGAGCCAGCCCCAGTAGGAAGGCTCTGAACTTCTGGGGTACCACCAGCACACGGGCTGACCCAGGTTCAGCAGCATTAGGCTCTGAATACAGGAGGTCATTCTCCCAGTACACATAATGTGTTTTGGCCTGAACACCATTGGCCTGGTCTGCAGCCTGTTGCCGCATACCCACGAGAGAAGGGCATTCCTTCTGCTCCCTGCAGAATTCCTCCCTGGAGGGGCCTCCTTCTTGCTGCCAATGGGTCAGCTCAGGCAGGTCCCCCAGTTCAGCAATCTGTTCCCCTGTAGGCTCCAGGGCATCCCCCTCAAGGTCTGCTTCCTCCTGGACCGTGGGAACTTCAGGGGCCGGTTTCCCGCGCCCCCTGCGCCTTCTCCCTAAGGCCGGTTCCTGGGCCTCTCCTTCGGGCCCCAGGACCTCTTGATCACCCCTACTGGCTGTCATTGACCGGGTAGTCACGCACGCCCAGTCAGGTAGACCCACCATCCTCAGGTGAGTCGTCTTCTCCACCTTTTCCCAAGGGGAGTCCTCCAAGTCATTCCCTAGCAAACAGTCCACAGGCATGGTTTTCCTCACACAGACCTGCAGAGTACCAGAGACCCCCCCCCACTCGAAGGGAACTTGAGCCATTGGACACTGACTCTCTGAATTATCAGCATTGATAACCCTACAGTAGGCATGGGGTACAACCTGCTCCTGAGACACCAGGTGCTGCCGGACTGCAGTCACACTGGCTCCTGTGTCTCTAAGAGCCTCAGCTTTCCTACCATTGATGGTCACCACCTGCCCATATTTCTTAGTGTTAGAGGGCAGGTAGTTTGTAGGGACCATCTCACTGTCTCCTAAGGAGACTAGGGTCATCTGAACAGGATCTCCACCCCCTGGGAACATTACTTCTTCTCCTAAGTGAACACTAGTCACTTGCCGGGGGGGGGCACCAGTGGGTGCTGGTTTACCAAACAGGCGACACTTGGGGTCACTGGCAATGTGCCCCGGGTCACCACATTTGTAACAATTGAAGGGCCCCTTTGGAACAGGCCTAACTGTCGGGGCCCCATTCTGCTTCGGGGGTGGGGGGGGCTGAGAACCTCGCTGCTGGTTCCCTTGGGGTTTACTTTGGGGGCCTTTAGGGAACCCTTTCTGTTTACCCCTGTCCCCCCCACTCTTCTGCTGGGGACCCTGCCCACCCTTGGCGGAGTCTCCCACTGAACCCTTGTGGACCCTGGTGCTGAGCCAGCGGTCCGCCTCCTCAGCAAGCTTCCTCGGGTTGGACAGCTTGCTATCAATCAGGTGCTGGCGTAACTCAGGAAAACAGTTATCAGACAAGTGCTCCCATGCAATTAAATCAAAGAGACTTTGAAAATCATTCACCTTGTTACCCTTCACCCAACCATCCAGTGCTCTGCAAAAAAAAGTCACATACTCCACATATGTAGTCCCAGGACGCTTTGCACACCCCCTGAACCTCTGTCTATACATTTCAGGGGTAAGCCCATACCTGGTCATTAAGGCCTCTTTCATGCGGGGGTAGGAACTCTGTTCTTCAGTGGGCAAATCTAGCAGGGTATCCCGCCCTTCGCTAAGGAACCTTCCCCACAACCCCGCTCCCCAATCCTTGTCAGGGACCCGGTGGGAGGACATGGCTACCTCATAAGCCCTAAACCACTGTCCTATGTCATCCCCCCTAAAGAACTCCTTAACCACATCTTTGGGGATGTACACCCTGGACTCTACCTGCACCGGCGTTGTGCTGCCACCAGAGGGAGGATGATCCAAACTTTTCGCTTTCAGCTCCAACTCCCTCAATTTCACTTCATGTTCCAATAGGATTTTTTTCTCCTCTATTGCCAATCTTTGTTGCTCCATCTGTCCATTAAGTTTTGCCATCTCCACTTCATGTGCCCTGGTTGCTGCCCTGTCTGCCAGCTCCTCTGGCGACAGGACTGCGCCAACTCCATGGCCGTTTTCTGGGGGTACCATTTCCCTCCCATTCCCAGGTGCCCTTGACTCAATCCAGGCCCTCAGCGCCGTTAGGTATTGAGGTTTGTTTCTAAATCCAGTTCTGGAGACTCCAAATTTTTCACAGAAGCCCTTCAGTTGCTGTACTGTGTAGCTTTCTAGCCTCTCTTCTTCCCAATCTACCTCTTCTATTCCACTTCCACCAGAGGCTATGGATACTGCCTTTCCTCCAGACTTTGAGCCAGGCATGATTCACAAAAATGGAGATTCCTCAGCAATTCCAAAAATAGACACACGAACTCGACAGTATGTGGCTATGTTATAGGTCTGCTCTCACTATGTGGTGATCAATAATCTACTGTATATAAATTATGAATGCAAATTCGAAATCCTCACCGCTGCGTCCAATGTTAGAATTGGGGGTCTCTGGTTGGCGCAAGTATGCACTTGTGACAAACAGGGACCCTCTCCTCTAGTCAGGGCAAGGGAACTACCCTTTAAGAATAACCCCTACTCACCCTCTAGGTTGCGTGGCGCGAGCAGTCAAGGCTAATCTCTAGGGCGCATTTAGTTAAGCATTCATAATCACACACAGTAAATAACACTGATCCCCCCACAAATGGACACCAGGCTGTATTTATATACAAATACGTAGACTTTATGTAAAAGATAGCAGATTTATCACAAGACCTTAAATAACATTAAATTAGGATGCACACAATACTTTTCTCAGTGTTGGAATGGATACTTTCTTGGCTGTTCAATATTTCAATTGAAGCATTACTTAAAAATACAGTTCCCTCAGCAAAGCGTCTTGAAATCAGTGAAGGAAAAGGGGTTTCAGATCTCCTTCAAACCAGGCTCTTGTCAGCAAAGCGTCTTTGATAAAAAGAAGGGGAAGACAGGTTTAAATGCCCTCAAAAGCGATTGCAACAGAATTCTGGATTAAAAGCTGCTGTGGGTCAGATTCTTTCACTCAAGATCTTTGGCTTCAAGGCGCTGCTCTGTGCGCTTTGTGTTACTGGGGCACCAGCAGCTTATCAGGCCCTGCAAGGGGTTAACATCCAGAAACAGATGCCACGAGGGGCAGACCTTCAAGTCCTCAGCTGCGCCCTCGAGCACACACTTTACAGTACCTTGCAGAAGGGGGGGGGTCTGCCACGGACAAATGCGGGGAACAGCTGTGGACCGGGACAGGCTCAGCAGGGCGCCTTGAGGGGGGCTCGGCTCGTGACGGCGTTAGGAGGTGCGGTGCTGGAGCGGGGCCTCCGAGGGGCTCTGGAAGCTGTCAGGGGTGCTGTCTGTGTCCTGGCAGGGAAATCCTTCGTGGGGAAGTGCACTTCAGAGGGGCCCGTACTCCTTTGTACCGGGCAGCTCCTCTCACTGTGGCACAGCCTCGGGGATGCCCTCTGGTGCGGGGCGGGTCACTGCACTTCACGTGCTTTGTGGCACTGGCCGGATACCGGGGAGGAGCAGGCAAGAAGGGGAGGCGGCGCGGTGGCACCCAGCAGCGGGCACAACTTCTACCGGCAGATCAGCTGGTGCGGCGCGGCCTCAGGGGCAAGGTGCGGTGCGGAGCAAACGCTCAAGGGCACGCACCTTTCAATCTGCTCACTCGGGTCCCGGGAGCTCGTGGGGGCTGCAAGGCGGGCGGTGCACTTGGTCCTCAGAGATGGGTGGAGGCAGGGTGCGGGGCGGCCCCTGGGGACACGGTGTGGCGGCGGCTGCAATCAGCGGCGGCACACGGGTCAGGGCGGCCACGGCACGGCTCCAAGCACTTCAAGGCAGATGGTCCATGGGGTGCACACAAATGACGGCCTTCAGCGGGGCACGAACTCGGCAAGCCCAGCAGCTTGGGTCGAAGGAGGGGGGAGAGCCCAATGGTCCTGGGGCTCAGGTCAGGGGGCCAGCTCACTTCCAGGCCCTTGGAGATCAGCGAGTAAGCACAAGAGTTTGTAGAAAGTCAAAAGCAAAGTCTTTCAGGGTTTCTTCCTCTCCTTTGGCAGCAAGGATCCCACTGCAGGTTCAGTCCCCCAGGATAGGGACAGTCTCTCTCCTTCAGCTTCCTTGGTTCCTTCTCCTCAGGCAGAGGGGTCGTCTTGATTCACAAGCAGGATCTAATTTACAAGGAGCAGGGCTCCTACTCTTATACCCAGTTTCTTTTGTTCTTACAGGCCAGGGGGGCCTCTGCATAACTGCTCTCAGCCTCTGAGCACTTGTGGTGGGTACTTCTGGCTTCTTCATTCAGGGTGAGGGCAGGCACATCAGCCGCTCCCCAGGGGGGCGGAGCCAGCATTGTGTGGACAGGGGCTGCCAGGAGCACTTTGTTGACGAGCTTCGGTACTTCCTGGGCCAGGTGCAGGCTGAGTCATCAGTCGCTCCCCAGGGGGGGCGGAGCCAGCATTGTGGTGGCAGAGCACAGGCTGATGCAGAGCCCAGGGAAACTCCCACCTCCCACTAAGGTGTAATCTTCCCATTCACCACCTGTCATTCCCCCCGCCCTGTCACTCACACAACTCAGACAGTCAGATACACACAAAAGCAGAGGCGGGCTGAAATGGTTAGGCAAGCAAATGCTAGCTTTCTAAAAGTAGCATTTGCCAACACAGGATATTAAAATAAACTTTACTAAAAGAAGTATTTTATTATTCTGAGTTCAGGCATACTAAACATTAATTTCTACCATGTTCCCTGAGCCTGCTGGGATTATAGTGTGTAATAATTCCAGCAGCCCATCTGGCCTAGAAGGGAACTGGTAGCCTTACAATAGTGAAAAACGAATTTGGCAGTAATTCACTATTAGAACATGCCACACACATCAGGGCATGTTCTACCTTATGCTTACAATGCACCCTGCCCTCAGGCCTACCATAGGGGTGACTAATATGAAGCAAAGGGAAGGTTTAGGGGCTGGCAAGTGGGTGCACTTGCCCAGCCAGCATGACAGTACCAGACTGCACGCAGGTTCTGCAATGGCAGACCCTAGACACATTTTAAAAGGCTGCTTCTGTGGGTGGCGCAACCAGCGCTGCAGGCCCACTAGCAGTATTGGTATTTACAAGCCCTGGCACTCCTGGTGCACTTTACTGGGGACTGACAGTAAATCCAATGACCCAATCATGGACATCAATCACAGGTACACTTTATAGTAGGGAGCACTTGCACTGCGGCACGGGTTGGCCGTGGCGCAGTGCCCTGAGTAGCGGACACCAGCAAAAACATCTGAGGCACAACAGCAAAAAGTGGAAGGGAGACTCACGCCAAGGTGCCAGGTCTAACAATACATGTCTGAATCGTGACAATGGCTGAATTGGTTTGCTATCACATGCACACCTCAATCACAATGTGTTTGAATTGTACATTTGCCATTCCATGTGAGCTGTGCGTGTGCCTTGCAGTCAGCTGTCTGGATGGGTTGACAGCCTTCCACTGCAGGTTTGGTGACATGTGTCACTCCAGTGATATCTGGGGCTGTTCACTCAGACCAGACCTGCAGCTCCTTTCAGGGCATGTCATGTTTTTTAAGGCAATCAACAGGTGTATCTGGGTTTTCGTAGGAGTGCCAGCAAGCTGGCATATGTGTCCTGGATGTATTGCACACGTCAGACTCCATAGTGACCTGATGCGTAGTAGCAGATTTGCATGTGCTATGTACATTGCCATTGATGTTGGCTGACAGTTATTCTCCATCCTTCCCAAATATGTCCTGCATGGCACCGCCTCTATCAAGGCCATTTCCAGACTTGTCTACCATGAGGGAACGTGCCTGCATCCGACGTTACAGATTCACTTGACAGTTGATTCAGGACTTGATGAACAGGCTGGAACCACATCTCCAACCACAACACAGGTATCCTACTGCGCTGATGTTCAGCCGTGTCCTGCGTGAAGTTTTAGCAGCCATGTTGGAGCACATTGATGAATTCATCAAATTTCTAACTCCTGAAGAGTTGAGAGATGTCAAGGGTGAATTCTATGCCCTGGGAGGGATGCCACATGTCATTGGGTCCATTGATGGGGCACATGTTGCCTTGGTGCCACCACAGGCTCAGGAGCAGGCTTACCGCAACAGGAAACATTATCATTCAATAAATGCCCTGGTGTTGTGTCTTGCTAACATGCTGATTTCCCATGTTTGTGCACGTTTTCCAGGATCTGCACATGATGCATTCATCATGAGGCATAGCAGGGTGTAAAGAATGATGCTGCAGATGCGGAACGATCGGGCATGTCTTGTTGGTGGGTAAACTCTGTTTGTCCTGTGTGTTTCAGTGTCTTTTGCTCTGACAGCATCTCCTGAACCACTTATTTACATGATGTATATTTGTAGGTGACTCTGGATATCCCAACATGCCATGGCTGATGACACCTCTACGAAACCCTAGAACAGCTGCAGCTCAGCGGTACAATAATGCACACGGGCAGACCAGGCGTGTGATTGGGCGGACGTTTGGCCTCCTGAAGAGCCGATTCCGGTGTCTCGATAAGACCGGCGGATATCTCCCATATGCCCAGGCCAAGGTCTGTAATATCTTCATCGCTTGCTGCATGCTGCACAACATGGCAGTTGAGAAGGCAGTGCCACTCATCCTGTATACTGAGGAGCAGGAACCTCCACCAGTTGAGGATGAAGGGCTTGGTCACGATGAAAGTGATGAGGAGGAGGAGGATGATATCTGGAGTCAGCTCATACGCAACTTCTTCTCATAATGGTGAGTCACTGCGAATGAGTGCAAGCTTGTGGCATTGAGTGACATGTGTTGCATTGTGTGTGTCCAGCTGACTGTATACAAAGTCACTTTGATGTGTGTTCTGATGTGTCATGCAAGTGCTGATGTCATGCCACACAGAAATGCGCAATGACTTGGCTTGAAATGTACATGTGTACTACATTGTTTCTGTTTTGTACATGCCCATGTCTTTAGCAAAGATTTTTAACGGTGAGCCCTTGTGTGTCTGTCATTCCCAGGTTGCTGTGCCTTTTGTCTGTTTATGTCATCTCAGTCCTCCTGCTATTCCTCATGATGATTGCAACGTGGGCCGAATCAGCGTTCCATGCACGGACATGTGTAAATGTCAGTTCGGGTAAGAGATCCAAACAGGCTGTTTGGGGTTGGTATGGTTTGAGAATGTGTGGGAACCGTTTCTGTGCATGTTGTGGAACCATTCATACATGTCTCGTCACCATGGATCAAATTACATGTTGCCCCACTCCCATGACAGGACAGTCACCCTTCTTGACAGTCATCTGTTGTGGAGTATTGACTCTGGTGAAGACATCAATGTGTTTCAACCTTGACCCTGACACATTGCGGATACCACGGGTTGACATTGTGTGGGACATCACGACCACAGGCTCCATGAGGAATTGCAGCCTCACTGTGTGCAGCAGGATGTGTTTGGCTCATCTACTTAATCTTGTGTGCCAGTACAGTCTGATATCAATCAGCCATGTTGTGTGGGCCAGCGTATGTCCCACATGTTCTGTCAAGTGTCCTGTGAGTCTGTTCGTATGGATGCATTGCCCCTTGTACCAGTATGTCATGTCACTGTTGCTTCCTCAGGGCCGGTGGAGAACACTGCTTTGCAAGCCTTCTCGTCAGTTGATGTTAACTTTCTATTCCCATGATGCCAGGAATGTTGAGCTGATGACATCACAACGTTGTGCTGTAGCAAATGTAAACGCTTCAGTGGCACCAGTCGGGTACGTTAATCCCAGGATTCTCTTGTGGCGTGCTGCATATCCTGGTCACGGTAGGGGTGGTTTTGTGGCATTGCTCCTCATTACTCTCTGTTGAGTTCCGGACATGCAGCTTGTTATGTTAGGTATTTCAAAGGCCAGTTGGACGAGCCAATGACTGTCTCTTGTGGTGCTTCCTTTTGTTTACAAAATTCCCTCCCTCGTTGGATGAGCTTCTTAAGGCTCTTGCGGGCGATGTGTAATTTCCCTTCTTGACCCGCACTGATTCCCAGGGGTAACTACGGATTGTTGCCTTTGTGTGAGTAGCACTGCAGCGCATTAGTATTTTTGTTCATTGGAGTATTATTCATACACTGTGATTACCTTGATTACTACATGGCTCTAATTGCATTGAAGCAACCTGCAGAGCGTTATACACCCTTCATTTAGCTACAAAACTCTGCTACCTTTTATGTGTCCGTGTTCAATCCTCAGATATAGTATAATTGTCATTACTGTTATGCCAACTAGGATACAGTGGCTGTTGTTTTCCTTTACAGGTGTAACTGTTACAGTATAGGTCCTGAGTTATTCTGTGATTCAGTGGCAAGAAGTGTTGAATGCTTATGCTTGTTTACCTTTGTTTCAGATCTCCCTCCCTGCTGTTGCCTTCCTTTCCTTCCCTCCCCTGATCACCCGTTTGAGTCAGTCATTTCTACTCAGACCAAGGGGCTATCGGGAGATGGACCACTATGATCATTGCACCTTTATGAGGATTCAGGAACTAACAGTCCCAGGCAGTCGTGTGCACATTGTCTCACCAGCATTACAGGTACACTCATTGCATGACTTATTTTCTTCTGAGCAATGGCACTGGCCATGGGCATTGGCTAAAGCAGCATGTCCTCAACACAAACTTTATCCACTTGTGTAGCAAATGTGTTCCCCACAGTACAATGTGCATCATTACTGTCACCGCAGATCTCTTGCCAGTTTGCATGCATCATCTATGGCATAATTGACAAAGATTGTGCATATGGGAGTATGTGTACTGTGGCAACATGCATGCATTTTATCATAGCTAATGGTCCATATTGTACATTAAGTACATGGTTGTGTATTTATTGTTGCAGCTTGCTACCCACAACGGGCAGGCAACACCTGCTGACGCTGTGTGTCCTGTGTGCAGCTTGGCCTTTTGGTGCCTGATCCTGTGCCCGTCATTTATGGTGATTGTTCATCCATTTTTGTTCCGTGACCCATGAGTAACCAGACACTCCTTCCTTTCCATATACCTGTTACATTGTGCCTTTCAAACCTCCTTGTCTTTGTGTGCTAGTTTTTGCATGGTGTCTCACTCCTTCCGCCATCATGTGTTCCTGCTGCTGCCTCCCCTGCGGCACCGCACCACTGAGTGCCCTGATTCTGCAACACACACGCCTCCCAGATGTTCCTCCCTCCCTCCACCCATTGTTAATGCAGGCAGCAGCTTGTCAGTGCCACTGTTGCGCCACCTCCGTGCCAAAGGCAGGCCCGTCAGTGCCTGCAACGTGCACAGTGCAAGACCCTCTGGTCCTTCCATGACGCAGGTAACACAACAGACTCATGGTCCAGCCACCCTCCAAACAGTGAACACCAGACAATCATCCACCTGCTATCAGGCAACCCCTAAGAGCACCCATTACAGCTTTGCAGGCTGTGTGTGCAACTCCTACTGCCAACAACGCACTGCCCCACATAACAGACCATGTCCGTACAACCGGGTCATGGGCCTCCTACTGCACACCCGCTATATCCGCCATCACGCCATTGGACTCTGTCACCTCATCAATACAACAGCCCCACACATCGCCTTCATTATAGTTATCTGGTTGAACGCATCCTCAGCATACTAAATCAACATTGCCATCACAGAAAGATATGAGATCACCCACAGGGACCACACCAACACTTCAGGATGATGACATGCAATTCTTTCTGAAGTACCCCCTCAGAGTCACATACAACACCAAGGACACACTCTGCATTGTCAAACATCTGCACTTCGGGTTTCAAACCAACCCCCTTGACCACCATCAGTCAACTATCATCTACAGATCACCAGGCCTACACCCACAATTCTGCTAAGCCATCTAATATTATAATAATAGTCATGTATTGAGCACACATCTAACCCAACTGGGATCTCCCAGTGATGTAGTGTGCCGAAAATGAGGCAGCATATGGAGGAGCAACTAATCAAGCAGGCTAAATATCCAGGTTTTGAGGGCTTAGCGAGACTCACATTCAGACTGAATCAGACGCAGCTGAAGAGGTAGCTTAGTCCAACATTGGGTGCTTCCTACCTGAAAGGTTTCACCTCCTGATCTAGGTTTTGCAAAGCAAGGACTAATGAGCAAGTGCTTGTCATTGGAATGTAGAGATCGTGATTGACAATATGGACGGAGTCCCCTCCTAAGGTAGACCGGACCACGGCCTTGTCCTGCCCAGAAGGCGAGTATAAGCGCCTTGAATTCTATTGTGTAGCCATGTGTCGTGCAGGCCTCAGCCAGACCCGCTAGTGCATGGGGTTCGCCCTTCTCTGCACGAAGTCCTCAGACCCAATTGGTAGAAGTTGGCACAGAAACTGAAAAATACAAAACATAACGTTTATTACACCTCATGAGGTGGTGCTACAATTCAAACAGTACCCTTCGGCATTGCAAGAAGTAGCACACAGTTTATTTATTAAGTTTATTTATTTATTTATTTATTATTATATTATTAAGCATGGTTTATTTATACCCACACAGGGGCTAAAAAGAAGGCGGTACAAGGCACAAGAGCACATTTTATGTCCATAAAAGGCAATATTGAGAAGCATGATCGATCAGTGGGAGGAGCTAACAGTCTTGGGATCTCGGCTAACACATCCCAATCTAGGGCTAATCACTAACAGATGTGGACCCTAACTGTCAGCGGCAAAACAAGGGGACGCTAATAATAGCCTGTTGCCGGGCAGATTCAAAGGTCATAAGCAGAAAGATAGGACAACGCACATGGTCGACACGAGGTAGCGTGTGGCAGACAAAATGGCTGCCAAGAATTCAAAATGGAGGCCGCTAAATGTCAAGATAACGGCTAAAAAAAAGATGTCTTTTGCTAACGCTCAACCTAATCGCTGTTAGATTACAACACATGGGCAGCCAATGGAGTAGTCTAAGATTCGGGGAAATATGTTGTCAAAGTGAGACTCCACATACCAGGCAGGCAGCAGCGTTTTGGCCCGTCTGCAGTATACGGAACAAGCCTAATGTGAGACCTATGTATGAGCCTTTTACGTAGTGTAAATGGGAGGTAATCAGTGCGTGAACCACCGTTTTCAGGGTTACATTGTGCAGATAGTGAATAATTCTCTGGATGAGTTTAATCTTGCTAAAACAAGCGGCACCCGCCTCTTGTACCTGTGTGGCAAGGGATAGCTGATTGTCCCATCTAACTCCCAGATTCCTGACCAAGTCTTTGTGTGCCGGAGCAATGGCCAGTTCCTCTGGCCACCACAGATTGGAAGAGAGGGGTGAAGGTTGATTAAAAAAATAGGATCTCGGTGTTAACTGTATTAAGTTCTAAGAAATTGTGGTACATCCAGACCGCAATAATCTAGGGACTATTTGATAGTGGGTCAAAATTAGCGGCACACACAGCATTTAAGGTATAGAAGTGGAAGAGCATCAGCATATGATATGAGTTTAACTTCAGACAATGCAATCAATGCAGCCAGTGGGGTTAAGTAAATATTAAAAATCAGAGGGCTTAGAGCAGAGACCTGCGGCATGCCCCACTTCAGTGGTTTGACTTTGGAGATGAATGGATAGGTCCGGACCTGCTGTGTGCAGTCAGAGAGTAAGGACGTAAGGAGTAAGGACGATATCCAGTTCAGCACTGAGCCCCCCATGCCTATGGTCTTAAGGCGTTTCATAAGAATGGGACGGGCAACGGTGTCAAATGCTGTAGTCTAACAGCACCAACACCGCCTTGGAACCTCCGTCGATCGCACAGCGTATAGAGTCTGCCATTTCAATGAGGGCCGATCCGTACTATATCCGGGATGGAAGCTGGATTGGGAGTCGAGAAGGAGGCTATTATCTTCAACAAAGGCCCTCAGTTGCTGCCAGGAAATTTTCACTTAAATGTAGGCCGGAGCTGGTAAAAGAGAGTTAGGGCTATGATTGCAAGGAGATTCAGGATCTGCGTTGGCTTTCCTTAAGATGGGCAGGAGGAACACGTCTTTCCACACATCCGGATTAGAGCCCAATTTGAGGGAAAGGTTCCAGATGGCACTTAAATGGTGATTGGGACTCTTAGCAAGGATGTTGTATAGCTTGACGGGCAAGGGGTCAGTAGGGGAACCGGATTTACACATCTGCAATTCAAGCAGAGAGGCTTCCTATGAAACTTTGTAAAAATCTGAGACCACAGAGCTGGGAAACGGCTTTACTGATTGGTCCTCAGACATTGGACGACTACATTAGCACGCAGGCCCTCACCTACACAGACTTCATGGGTCAGGGAGACAGCAACTCCTGGCTGGAGGACAACCACAGCACCATCCTGCATTGGTACATCAAAATTTGCATCCAGTTGTCCAAAAACAACACTCTGCACCACACTCCGCTACAGATCCACCAAAAAAGCTTGACCTAAGTCAACACAAATGAGCTGTGTGGCACACTCACACAGGACACTCTAACCAACGACACCGCCACACCCTGCAACCGCACACACTGGATCAGCGACTGATCCAACACTCTTGCCACATTGCCGGACTTTCCTGTGAAGCACAACAACAGTTAAGACACCCGGGTCAAGGCACCTGGGACAAGGCAGACCTACTGGACTCATACAGGTCTAGCCGGACTCATGTGCAAACCTTGTCAAACAAACAACCATCAGTTACCTTTCAGCCCTGAAATCCACAACACACAGACATCACCATATCATCAGCACGGACAAGAGGACAACCTTCAGGTATGGCCTATCCACCAACACACACAATATGAATGACCTCATCGGCATTGTGAGTGAACTATCTGACCCCAGCTCTACATCCAAAATACATCCCACCAGTGCAAGGCCAAGGGGATCCCTTGTAACTTACTACCACTGCAAGCTCGTGGATGTGCACGACAGCCTCACCACACAGAGGCAGACAGCGCTATTTTCCACAGGACATACCCCCCTCAGGTCCTGGACTCTCATCAGCAGCAAAGACACCACCCGGCTCTTGTACACCATCCACTCCGGCTCTGCATTCGGACCCTTCCCACACAACATCTCAATCACAGCATACACCATCCTTCAAGCCCACCTCTGGCACATCATGAATGTCTCCTTTGAGTATGCCACTTTCCATGGGAGCTGGAGGCATGCAGGAACCCAGGCCCTGGAACATCACCCTGCTTTCCTACCCGGCAAAAGTCATCAAGAAGACAGTCAATGAGCAACTGACCATCTCACTCCAAGCAAACATCTCCCGGCAACCCGCCGCAGACCATTTTCCACAGTAATCACCCCACTGCAACAGCCCTCATTGCCACCACCATCAGCAATGGTGAGACCACCACCCTCACCCCATCGACCTCTCAACGGCATTCTACACCATTTGCTACCACACTGTCAGATCACACATCTCCAACACTGGAATCCAGAGGAAGGCCCAGGATGAAATCGCCAAGTACCTCACCAGCTAGGCCCAGGGAGTCTGCCTCCCCTCTTCGGCACGTAGTATACTGGGGTCATCGGGCCCAGGCCTCATCTCTCAGTGTGACAATCTACATTGTCTCCATGACCCCCTCTCCAACATCACATGCGCACACGACCTCATCATCATGTCCTCTGCCATTGACACCCAGCTGCTCCTCACCCTCCCCAAAGACCTGGCCACTCCCAGATCCAACCTTCAAGAAGGCATGAGGTGCATTGACATATGGATGAACATCAGCCACATGAGGCTGGACTTGGACAAGACTGAGCTCATCATCAGAGGAATGTCCCCTTACTGCTCGGACAACTCCTTGTGTCACAGTGGCCTGGGCAGCACACAGGCACACATTGGCCACACATGCAAGCAGGTGCTCATCGTACATTCCTCCCTCACAATAACCATGCAACTCAATACCATCTCTACCTCATGCTGCAAGTCCCACCGCATGCTGCAAATGTTCATCAGATAGATCCAATCCTAGTCAGGACAGACAGTCACCCAATGCCACGACACCGGCCGGTACAACTACATCAACGCCCTCTACGCAGGAACAGCAGCCAGACTCCAGGAGGGCTTTTGCACATCCAGTGTGCATCAGCACACCTCACCTCAACATCCCCTGACACAGCCACATGACCGTCCACCTGAGATACCTACAATAGGTTCACTCTCAACAGCAGGATCACCTTCATACTCCTCAGCCACACTCAGGAGGCACTCCACAACCCCAGCCCCGAAGACGAACATAGACGTCTCCCATCCAACACCCCATTGCCCCAACTCCATCCAGCAACCTTGCCCTGGGCACCATTCATCACATCCACAGTACAACTGCATGCGGGAGATAGTTCTCCCACATCACCAAACAGACCTGGTACTCCCTCCCTGGGCACCTCCACATAACCCATGACCTCTACGTCTTCATTAAACTCTCCCAAAACTGTCTGTCTGAGCTGTATGGCAAACCCCCCCTCAGCAGATTGAAACCATCACAGGTGAGTATAGCGCTCCATGTATGTATTTGTTGATACATTGTGACTTATGTGTGTCCTCGACTGGACTCAGATCCCAGTGTATGGATGGCTTGAGTTTGTTCCACACTGTGGCATACTTTGACATATCCCCACACGTTTGTTGTTGAATCATGGTAATTGACAGCAACATTAATTTCACTTATGTTGGTTTTGTTTATTTATCGTTCTTGTGCGGGAAACGTGAGTTAGTGATGGGTGCTGTACAAAAAGGGGGGGAATCCAAAGTTCACAGAGGGAGATGTGATGCCTTGCAGTTTGAGTCAACAGAGACCAGACCACAGTGCTTGGCATCATTGCTCAGACTGCAACCAGCAAGTCCATGTGGGAGAGTAGGACAGTCAATGAGGTGATGCTGTAGCACACAGACTCCAGGGGCCAGGCCAGGTGACCTGGGAGATGCGCATGGCCCGCTGCCTCTCACTGTCTCTTCCGTGGACGACCCACCTTCCTTGGGGGACCCTCATATGCAGGCCTTGACGATGCATGGGACGCTCCACCTGACAATTCCTCCTCCTCCTCCTCCCTCCCTGTGCCTGGTGGCAGTCTTTTCCTTGAAGTGTCTTGCCAGGTGACACAGGGAGGGTGCTGCATGTTGTCAGCGATCCAACCGAGTGAATGGCTTATGTCCCTTTGCACCGCCAGGAGCTCAGACAGTCTTGCCTCCATCCATCCTTGGTGTTGTTGTTGACTGGCATGTTGCTCGCCCTGCAGGTTTTTTATCTCTATGAGGGCACCCACTACCTCTCTGAACTCCCTGGTGTCCCGGTGGTATTCCTCCATGATGTTGCGGAGCTCAGACATACCGGGCCCTGCAGCTGGCAGGCCAGGTTCTCACCTCCGCCTGCTGCCACTTCCACCATCCCTGCCCACATGAGCTGGGCCTGCCGTTGTGGGCACATCGGCTCGACGGGACCCCTGAGTGATGGCAGTGGTGGTGTTGTCTGCCCCCTCATGGGTGCCCGCTGAACCTTGTCCCTCCTTGTCAGACTGGCTCAGTTCTTGAGTGTGGGCAGGGCTCCGAACTGTCTGCTGGGATGTGGCAGGAATGGTTGTGGAGGTTGGCACAGGTGTCCCTGATCCAGGTGCTGCAGGGTTTGGGGCACCAGAGGGGCCAGGTCCGTCGGGTCATCCATGGAGTGGTGAGAGGCGTCGCTGTCGGTGGGTTGAGGGTCCTGCAGAGCCTGGGACTGTGAATCATCTTCCCCATCATTGGGGTTCGATTCCGCGCGTTGCCCTGTGGGTGTGAGAGACAGACAATGTTAATGCCATTTAATGCAACATCCATTTTTCATATACATTGTAGTTGGCACAGTTCCACCTGGTAGTTGTCTATGCTTTGGATTGTCCTCAATGTTCACTTGTGGATGGGTATGTTGTGGGGTCCGATTGATATGTGCTCCAGAGTCATTGACATAGGGGGCATATTTACAATAACTGGCACAGCCCTGCATTCAGGGATTCACCAGTCATTGTGCACCACAGCTTTGCCAGCACGGATGCAACACATTCACATTGTGGAGCACCATGGTGAAAAAATGGCACAGCTGAGTTACGCATCTGTGCCGTATAAGTAGGCGCATTGCTGGAGTTGTGTCACCAGCGCAAGACAGCTCCAGAAATGGTCTGTGGGGCCCTATCTGCACAATGTTGCTTCAATCCTTACACCTGCATCAGACATGCACAGGGTTTTGACGCAGCATGTGCTTAAAAGTGACAGAGTGAAATCTTGTAGATTTCACATAGCCACTTTTGGGAGGCGTGGCTGTGCCATAACGCCCACCCACCCCCTTCCCCCCTGCGCAATACCACCTACTTGTGGCGCAGGGCTTTAGAACGTGACACATCTCCCAGATGCGTCACCTTGTAAATTCCCAGCACCCTGGAGCCTCTTTTGTGCCGCCTCTGTGTCACAAAGGTGGCGCAGCGTGAAAGAAGCACAAAGGGCGTGTGAATGTGCACCGTGCATTTGTTGCTTGGATGCTTCATCAGATCTGAATTGGTTTTGTTGTGTTACATTACCATTGTGACAGTGGGGCACTTCATTGACTGTCCCAGGAGGGTATGTGTGACAGGCCGTGCAGGTAGGTGGAGTCTGAGTTGGCACTGGGCCTCCCTCGTTTTGTGGCTGTCCCCCCATGGAGCATGCTGCCATGACAGTGGTTGTGAGTTCCGGCCCAAGATATCTGACCTTGTTGTCCTGGTGTTTGTGTTTGCACTGGTCACATGAGGGCCTTGTGCTGCCTACACCAGGGCCCCGTGTCAGCTATCTTGTCAGTACATTCACACTCCATGTGCATTGAGCATGGTGCATGGTTGTGTACCTGGGCCATATGGGATGAGTGCAATTGGACATGGGCATCCACAGATTGGGTTATAGGGCTGGGCAAATTTTTTGCTTCATCACCATCCCCCTTGCACCTTTCTCACCCTCCCCCTTGCCCCCTCCTCCCCTCTGTCTTGAACCCTTATGGCCCTCTGCCTTGCACCCTACTCACCCTCTGCCTTGCACCCTTCTGGCCCTCTGCCTTGTACCCTTTTCACCCTCTACCTTGCATCCTTCTCCCCTCTGCCTTGCGCAATTCTCGGCAACCCCCTTGCACCCTTCCCACCCAATGGAGGGTGCTGCCACCTGGGACAATGGGACCATTTAAAAAGCATGATGGTCTAGGGCCAGCCCTGATTGGGCCCACACCAGAAACACTACCAATCCAGGGGGGGGCATGAGCCCTCCTTGCCCCCCCTGCGCTCACACATGTAATAGGGTCTGATTTGGGGTCCCACAATGCATTTGGTGACACCCACACTCCCAGAATACTGGACATCTATTCTTGGGTCTGTGCTTCCTGTAGCATGGGACATGGCATGGCCTTGGTTTGCCAATGGGGCACACACAAGTTAGTGGCCTTTGCATTGTTTTTATATGCAAGGGTAAAAGCCCAGGCCAAAAATATAAAGTCTGACAAAAACAGGAAAAAGGACACACTATAAGGAGAAGAAGGACTCAAGGAGACACATTATATGATAAAGTACAAAGTTTAATTACATTAATAAAAAATTGGAGTGAATATATTCATTGATACACATAATCATAAAATGAAGGATAAAAAAGTGATTTTCATAAAATAAGTTATTCCTACTAAGAAATATGCATAGGTCACAAGAAAGTTATTAACATAATGATAATGCCCAGACAATGTTGAGGATGCTGATTTCTGTCGACGCGTTTCGACACACCTTTTTGTGTCTTCCTCAGGACAATATCAGCGAAATTTCTAAAGTTTAAACAAACAAAAAGTCACAACATCTCCTTAGGTAAGTCACAATTAATGCCTTATTACTATATACAGTGGTATTACCATCTGTTGTCAGACATGAAGAAATATACATATATACAACATGATACATCGCTAGAAAGACCTTTTAGACAAATATATTTCCTATATACATATATCTCTATATACATATATACATAAATTTACATAATAATTGAATAAAACATTTGTGTAAACAGATCAATATCTTATTATCACTATGTTTTAGAGCTAAGAAGAGGGAAAAAGTTTTTGGGAATGCAGGAAGGGGGAGGTTGGGAGGGGGGGCGCGAAAAGAGGGGGAGGAAGGGGGGCCGAAAAAAAGGGGGGTATTTTAAGGGAGGGATTTTGAAAGGGGGAAAGGAAAAAAAAGGATGGGGAGAGTTGGGAAAAGAAAAAGTTACCATCTATGCCATACTTGTTTGCCTGTCTAGTTTATCATTAGTTTGCCTGTCTAGTTTATCATTTGAAAGGAATTATCTTCTCATCTGTATCTCATGGAATAGTTTATCTGCAAAGCCCGTAAGAGACTTCACACAGAAGGAGGGAAATATCTGTTTATGGAAGGATATCTGAAAGGGGCCTATTATTCTAGAGACTAAGGAAAGTTGTTACAAGTTCCCTAGTTGGTCGCTCAATCTATTTCTTATTTCCAAAGAAACTGCTCAGTAACTTATTTTTCCCCTTATAGGTCTTACCTTAAGTAGAACTGGAGGGATCTTAAAAACAGGAAACTAAGCAGATAAAAGCTTCGTTTTAGCACTAAGAGAAAGAGTGACATGGGAAGGAAATACACTGACATTAATTGACTTTGAAGAGAAAGATATTTCCTAAATTGTCATATTTGTTCACAAAATGATAGGATGTATAATGTACCTATTAAGCACGAAGTTTAAAAGGCCTAGAGATTCCTTAGGCTCGTGAGTCGCGTATTTTTCTTGGTTATTAAAAAAACAGATGTAATTCAGTTGATGCTGAAAAGACGAAAAAATAATGCACCTTATTTAATGAGTTTATTAAAGGCATGATCTTAGTAAAGCACAGTGCAAAAAAAAATTCTATGTTGTTTTGAGATTTAGCCAGTAATTACCTGCACTTGTGTGCACACCCTCTTTGGATTCGGAAAAAACGATATGAAAAGATCGATATAAAATCGGCGGCAGGCTCCTGAAAACGACACAGTCCTCTTCTTATTACCCTGTTTATAAACAAGTATATGTATACGGCCATTGTTAGCTTAAATCAGAGCATATGTCTATAAGCCGAAATACCAAAAGCCGGCATGGCACGAAGATGACCTATTTATTAGCACCAGACCGATGATATAAACAGACTTCCTTTCTCAGCCGTTCAGTCTAAACGGGGTTCTTAAGGCAACGGAAAGTAGTCCGGAAAAGCCCTTCGATGGAGCCTAACAGAAATACAAATAAGACAGAGCGGCACAAATTAAATTAAATGGAGTCCGCTTTTGCAAGTTTCAAGTCTACTGACTCAAAATAGTGATTATGCGTCTGATGCATACCTGTCAAAACTTGAATAGTGCCGCGACGTAACGGGAGCCAGATCCAAAACCAGAGAGTTCTGGCGTTTCAAACAGGGGCGCTTTTATATGTGTAATGCTCCCTAAAGAATGTACAGGTGTGTGATTTCTATTTCTTAAAGGGCCATATGCACTTTTCTCAATACCATTCCTTGATCTGGAAATTAAGCACACAGATGGCCGTCTGACCACTAGTCTCCATCGTAAACCCACTGAGCATAATACTCTGTTAACTTACAACAGCCATCATCCCTGTGCCCTGAGAGACTCCCTCCCTTAATCCCAGTTCCTACGTATCCGAAGGAATCGTTACTTTAAGGAAGATTATTTTAAGGAGGCTAAAATTCTCAGTGATAAACCCAGAAACAGAGGGTACCCGAAAAAATTGGTACGCCGCTCTCTTAAAAGAGCTTGGTACTGCCCCCGTGAGGTCTTGCTAGAACCCAAGCCTAAAAAGAACCCGAGACAGACTCATATGTGTGACTACCTTCTCACCAGCTTCAAACTCTATAAGGAAAAGCATACTGAAACACTGGCCAGTACTGAATGCAGGGGAACTGCAATTAGAACGCCCAATGTTTGCTTTCAAATGTGCCAAAAATATCAAAGATCATCTGGTACGAGCATCCCTCCCACAACCTACATCCAAAGTTACGCTAAATGATGTATGGGGACTACCCGCACTTACTGGCCACATGAAATGTGGCAACTGTGTAGCCTGTGGTTCAAATATTGAAGGTAAAACCTTCTCATTTGGCTCAATCAAGTTTGAAAGAAAACATTTTACCAATTGTAATTCATCAAATGTGGTGTATGCGATCTTTTGCCCATGCATGAAAATATGTATAGGTCAAAGCACTCAGAAAATAAAGCTTCGCATTGGGCAACACCGGAGCAGAATAAAATGCAATACGGAAACGCCCCCTTGGTGGAACATTTTGTGGAAAAGGCACACAATGAAAGAGACTTGACTTGGACAATTATTACACAGATCAAACCACCACCACGTGGTGCGGATGTGTCACAACTACTTAACAAGGAAGAGCTCCATTGGATACTGAGGACCAACAGTATCCGTATGGGCCTCAACTGCCTTGAGGATTGGACAACCCTCCTCTAACTGAAGGTGCAAACATCCCCACGATATGCCTGGTTAAAAACCACTGTGTCAAAGAACAATTACTGTGCCAAAGAAATGTTCTGTCTCCGTCCTTGGATAGAAAATATTTTCTCAAATGTGATCATCTGATTCCCCTCTTGATAATTTGAATGTACATTGTTTTAAAGTCTTGATTTTCACTTATATCACCACCACTACCACTTCACCACCTTTCATTCTCCACTCCAAGATGGCCACCACGTCCTAGTTCTCCTTTGAACCGCCTAGCTAAGCGTTAGTCCCTCCTTTATTGTTAATTTTAACCAAATGCCCCATGCTATCTCATTCTCCACTCCAAGATGGCCACCGCATACTAATTGCATGACTGCCATTCCAATATGGCCACCACACAGTCAGTGCTAGTCCCTTCTTTATTTTTCCAGACCACATGTCTTTTTAGCCGTCTCCGATAGAACAGCCCAACAGCGATCCCCGCCAGTGATGCCGCGTCCTGCGATTCTGCAACCAGCAAAACTGTAAGTACACCCACCCTAACCCGCTTAACCTTACCCCAGGCCCCCTGTCACACAATTTTGACTGAGCCCATGCTTTCTTTCCCCAGCGAGCTGTGATCTGGACGGTCTAATTACCTCAAAAGCGGGATAATCTGAAATACACGCTATCATTGGTAACTATTCTCTGCTCATTTTTCTAACGCTCAATTTGCCATGACTGCACAATACTTATCAAGGCCACCTTCTCCATAGGTCTAAATCGATCCACTTCTCTCTTGAATACCTGGTTAGGATCTGCTGTGATAATACCTTCAGATGTCACCATGCCGGTTACATAAAACTGCTCCCTGTATAGACAACCCCGTATCCAACACTGTTTAGTCATCGTTAGTGCACCAGTCACTCTGGACCCTCTCACTTCTGTTCTGGATACTGTCTCGCACTGTGCCATATGCAACGTTTTGGTTTTTTAATCGCCTTTTCTCTGAACTGGTTCCCATTTGGAACTCGAGCTTTTTAATTCCAACACCATTTCGCACTGCGCCATCACTTCTCCTTCCTTTTTCGCCGTCTGCCCCGAGCACACTTCACTATCTAAACTCACTGCAACAATGTTTAGGTGCACAGTTTGACATCGTTGCTCCAGCACTAAGCATGCCAGCAAAGAAAGGTCCTTGAGGTGCGAATAGTAAAATGCACAACCATGTGTTTTTTGTTTTAAACATGCCTGGCCACGTAATTACATTGTTTTTTTCCCTTCTCTCCCTCATTTATTTCCCACTAATGTCATTTGTATGTAGCATGAAAGGCAATTGTTTATAATTCCAAGACAAACATAATTTATATATTTGTCCTGAAGATGATGCCATTTATCTTGTTTTTCTGCATCAAAACGTCATCGACACAACAGGATCATATATTCTGAATATGCTTGTGAATACTATGTACAATGGTCACTCAAACTACAATCAAGTCTGTTCACTGATTATAAGTATTCAGACCGATTTGCTCGCTCTTGCCTATACTTGTTGTTTTGTCTTGTTCACTGTGGGTCATGGGCTGTGCCCCCTTGACATTACTTTCTGATTGTGTGCATCGCCAAATAAATTCCTGTCCGGCTGGACAAAGGACATAAATACTATTCCAGTTTTTGTCTATTCTTACCCTGATCACCCAAACTACTAGGGTCCACTGTTTTTTGTAATCACTTGCCTGTGGTGGCACAAGACCAACATGTGTGCAATCTATGGCACCAACAACATGGGGGATGTGCCCAAGGTGATAGAAGTCTCCCTTCACAGCTGGCAATTCAGAACCCATGGGGATATGGATATAACTGTCCTTGTATATTATCATGGCGGACAGAACATCACGCAGCACCATGCTGAACATAAGTTGAGACATCCCACCAGCGCTGGCCACAGTCTCCTGGAATGATGCAGTGGCAAAAGAATGGAGGGCTGCCATCACTTTATAAATTGGGATGAAAGCTGTTGGATATCCCTGGCGAGGCTGCAGGTGGGGATCCAACATATCACAAAGGGTTCTCAGGGTGGCTCTATCTAGACGGAATTTGCAAATGATCGCCACATCCTCAATGCCCTCCAGCAGTGTCAAGTGACGAATCAGATTTGGCCTCCTCCTAGTTGAGATGAAAGTGGACACATGTCAATGAAATCCATCATGAGATGGCCACAGCATATCCCGTTCTGGATGAGACAGAAAAAACAAAGACTGACTTGATAATTGAGTGACACACCTTGTTACATGGGTGGACGTTTGGGCCTCAGAGAGGGCACACCTCCTAATGTAGAATAAACAAGTGCCTCAAACACCACATAGGTCAATGTGAATGCACATAGTTATATGGCCACATTTCACACGTGCACGCCTGGAAGCGTAGCATCCAGCCAATGTGTGACAAATCAACACCACTGTCTCATACTCATCTGCTATACCTGTCACACCTCAATGCATCATTCTAACTTGGCACACATCCACAACACGATGAACACAGTTGGAGGTGAACTGACAATTGCGTGTATGAGTAGACAGAAGAGCACTACTAAGTAACTACATCATACAGTGAGATAAGCCTTGCCAAGGTCATCACTGCCCCTCAACACATTGGTATGTGCACACATTATAGAGTCCACTACAACACTGTCCTGCCTCATCAACCATCTAATGCATTCGTGACATGTTAGGGACTACAGACCAATGTAAGTCACACATACACAACCATGGCATATGTGGGTACCAGTGGAGTCAATGGAACATTGGAATTGTGTGCACAATGATGTGCCCTTCACCATGTGGCCACTGTGCACTGTTGAAGTGTTCCCGATGGACATTGTTATTGTATGTGCCCCAAATCACGGTAGCTACCGGCTGGCCCCGGCGGTGTGTCACCAGCATCCCCCCTGACACAGGTACGGTAGTTATTGGCATGGAGACATGCCCAAATGTCAGTTGGCATGCTCCGCTACCCAAATCACAGTGCCTCATGTCATTGTATGTGCCCCAAATCGCGGTAGCTACCGCCTGCCCACGGCGGTGTCTCACTGCCATGTAGCATGCCCTAGAGCCAATGGGAATGATGATTGCGGTGGTATGATGCAATTTTAAAAATTGCGGTGGGCGTGCACCACCACTGCGGAGGCAGTCATTGGATGCTTTTGAAAGATGCACCATTGTGGTAGCACACCCCGAGCCCCTGCTGTGCATCACCGCCATGAAGCATGCCCTAGAGCCAATGGGAACAATGAGTGTGGTGACATAATGCAATTTTGAAAAACGCAGTAGGGGTGCACAGCCACCGCGGAGGTGGTCATTGGATGCTTTTGAAAGATGCACAATCGCGGTAGCGCACCCGGGCCCCTGCGGTGCATCACCACCATGAAGCATACCCTAGAGCCAATGGAAACAATGATTGCGGTGGCATGATGCAGTTTTGAAAATCGCGGTTGGTGTGCACCGCCACCACGGAGGTGGTCATTGGATGCTTTTGAATGAGGCAGACCTGGACAACCAATTATTGCAGCTTGGCACCATTGAAACAATCCCTGGGGGCTATATATGTATGGGAGTGAGCCTCACATTTCCACTGCTCACAGAGCCTGCTGCCAGAGACCTCTGACCTGCTGCTGCTGCCTCCAGGGACTGCTGCCTGAGACCCCTAATCTGCTGCTGCCTCCAGGGACAGCTTCCAGAGACCCCTCATCTGCTGCTGCCTTCAGAGACTGTGCCAGAGACCCCTCCCACCCAATTCCACCACAGGTGTTCCATGTCCACAGGGATGGCAAGGACAGAGAAGATCCGTGCCAGTCCATTCACAAGCGAGGAGCTGGAGGTCCTGGTGGACAAGGTGCTCACACCGTACCCAAGGCTGTATGGTGCCCCAAATGTTGTGGTAAGTAATCAAAAGCGGAGGTGTAGGGCAGAGGGGGCACACATGTAGTTGAACTGATGTAGTATATGCCTGAGGGTGTGGGGTTGTGTCATGTATTGACAAACATGCTTTCTCCAGGGGGCAGGAGTGTGTGTCCCAATGTCACAGGCTTCCCTGCCTGCAGTTATAGGTATGAGTGAAGTGTGCTGCATTGTCAGCCATTCAGTGATACCGTATGTTGGCCATGCAGGTGCCAGTACAGTGATTGCTTGGCTGAATGGGTGTGTGTGCCCCTGTTGTGCATCTCAGTGTGATTCCAGATGGTCAGCACAGTGCCCAACCACCAAGACGAGCTCACATCACTTCACTTACTGTGTCCTTACTATTGTTTTTTCACAGTCAAATCCAACTATGCACCCTTTCACCCCTGTAGAATTGCACACAACCACACTTGTGTTGATGTATATTTTGTTTGTGAGTCCATGTCCCTTAATGCCACACACATGACATACTGATATATTCAAAGGGCAGGGACATTGAGTGTTGCACAGTCTTGCACACAGTGAGTCTACCCACAGACACAGGTCGATCTGTGATGTATGTTGTGGCCAGACATGCAAAGGACTGGAGATGTGTGCAAGCCACATAGGGGGTTCAGTGCTGTCATCCTGCATGTGTGTGAGATGTGCAGGGACTGTGTACGCCCTCATAAATGCATGCAGTCACATCAGCTTAGCCCATGCAGAGTGCCCCTGTGAGATGTACCCAAGGGTGTGATGGACAGAGAATAGATTTTGTAATGAGTTTGTGTCTTGCCACTGCACTGATAGATTTTGGCACATGACACTGTGTCACTGATCATTTCCCCCTCTTGTCTCCCATGCCTGCAGCTCAAGGTACACCAGCCTAAGGCCGTGTGGAGGGCCATTGCAGCAAAGGTGCGAGTTCTGGGGGTATCTAACCGACGGTGCACCCACTGCCACAAGAGGTGGGACGACATCAGCGGACTGGCAAAGAACGTGACTGAGATGAGCTTGGGGCTGCTCCCTCGCACTAGGCGGTTGGCACAGCACAGCATGACACCACTGATGGTCCGCATATTGGCAGTGACTCATCCTGAGCTGGATGCCCGTCTGAAGGAGTGTGAGCAGCAAGGAAGGGGTGAGTATTTGAGGAGGGTGACTTTGGCTGTGAGTGGATACATGTGTACAGGGCCTGTGCCAGCGGTGGCCTATGTGATGTTGGTGGCGAGGTGCAGTGCAGTGTCAGGTAAGTGGCTCCCGGGATGGGTGCCATTATTATGTATTTGCCCAAACTGTTCTTTTAAAGGTGATCCTCCCTGCTGTGCATTCCCATTGCTGTCTGTGTTGTGCTCTTCATGGTTATTCAGCAATGGGGTAGTCTGGGGAATCGAATTGGGAGTGAACAGCAGCATTCCCAATGTGACTGCAGCTATGCGTACATTGCATGCACCATGAATGTTGAGGCCTACACATCTGACAATGTGCACTAGTCTTTGGGCCACGGAGTACAACATGGTGGTTAGCATTGTCTATTTGCCATTGTGAACTGTCATGTCGTAATCGGTGTCTGTGTTGTCCCCTCCTGTTCCATCCAGGTCTGTCAGTGGCAACAAGTGGCGTGCCCACCTCATGTCCCTAAGTGTGCGCACGGGTAGTTGTGTGTCTGGTAGACTTCCGTCACAGGCAGGGTGTTGTGCTGTGTGGCCATGACATTTCTCAGTCATGACAGATAATCAGGGTTACATTCACTATTGGTGTTTATGTATTGAGTGTCTGCAATTCGATTGCAGAGTGTGGTGTGAAACATGTCGATTTAGTCCTCTTTTGCACTGCATTGATTGTATAGGTTTGTTCTGTTGCTGCCACTAACCGGACCCTACATCTCTCTCATGCAGATTCACCAGTGGTCGCGGAGGGACAGGAGCTGGACACCAGTGGTGGTGAGGCTGGCACTACAGCTGCACTGGAGCCCAGTGACACAGATGTCACCAGCGCCTCAGAGGGTGACCGGAGTCTGCATGAGGAATCCCAGTCAGATGACGCAAAGTACCACATCATCTGATGCCAGTGGGGATGCATACATGTTTGCGGGCACAGGGAATGGAGACTCTGCATCATATTCTACCACACAGCTGCCAGTGCCTGCCCTCCTATCCACTTCTTCTGGTGCTGCCCATGTCCATGTCAGTAAGAGGGGACGAGTTTCATTCACACCTGGCACCGCTGCCCTTGCACCTGTCCCCCCTGATGCCCTCAGTGCAGTCGGTTGAGCTTTTGCATCAGGTTTGTGTGGGCCAGACAGCTCTCCTCAATGCCTTCAGTGACCATGACAAGAAATTAGCCCAGGTGGTAGCTTACATGGAGGGCATACATTCCGACGTGGGTGGGCTGCACCGTACTGTCCAGGCCTTGTCCTCAACAGTGACGTCTGCTCTTCAACAGGCACATACTCCCATTCCTGCTCTAGGGTCTTTGTCCACCCCCCAGGGAGTGGCCACATCTGATGATAGTGACCACGGATCACATACATCACAGTCACGATACAGCACATGGAGCACACAGCAAAAACAACCCAAGCGGTCCCGCCCGCAGACACCATCCCCACAGAAGAGCAAAGCCAGCCCAGAAAGCATTGTCAAAAGCCCATCAGTCAAAAGCAAGGCCCAAAAAGCAAAGAAGCAGACCTCTGGCTCACATGCCTCAAAGGCATCCCCAGCTAAGGACTCTCCTGTCCCTAAAGGATCACGCAAAGAGAGGCATGCAGGTTCTGTGACCACTGAGGAAGTGGTGCATAGCAAGGGTAGACCTGAGAAGGGCTCAGAGGCACATGCCCCCACCACCTCGACTCCCATTCCGAGCCCAGTGAAGCAGGGGAAGGAGGGCACTGTAGGGGGTACACCTGGCAAACAGGGGAAGGAGGGCCAGGGGCGAAATCAGATGAAGTGTTCTGCAGGATCCAGCACATCCCCAGAGGGAGTGCCAGTGTCTGCACCTGATGTTGCTTTGTTGGTGTGTATGCCTGTTGTGTCCACACCACTTCCCATTAATCCCAGTACAGGGAAGCCATTTCGAATCCCCAAGAAGTGGAAAGGCATCCCTCAAACATCTCTCACCCACACTGTGTCACAGGTCGGCATGACTCTACCTCCACGTGCCACTACACCAACTGGTCCAAGCAGTCCTCTAGCTTGCCAACCCACTGATAGCCCTACCTCACCTGGGCCTCTCTCTCCCCAGTCAAGTGCTCCTGCTGTTACCCGACACACAGCCAGCTCCCAGTCCTCCTGACAGCCAAGTGTGAGTGGTAGTCCCCCTCACACATCTGTCTCACACACAAGTGGGTTGTACTGCCCATTGTTAACCCCCTGACTGTGTTGCTGCCCATGGAAGGGTACAGTTGCACACACTCCCTGTGAAGCTTCTCATGTACTGACTCTGCACTTTGCCCTGCCCACTGGCCTTGTTGCTCTGCTGTGTTGGACTATTCCCTGTATAGCTTCTCGTGTACTTACTCTGCACTTTACCCTGCCCACTTGCCTTGTCATTCACTGTTCTGGCCTTGCCTGTGCAGATTCTCATGGATATGCTGTGCTCCCTGGACTGGCCACTGGCCTTGCTGTTTTGCTCTTGCCTGTGCAGATTCTCATGTACTCACTCTGCATCCTGGACTGGACACTGGGCTTGCTGTTTTTTCCTTGCCTGTGCAGATTCTCATGTACTCACTCTGCTCCCTGGACTGGCCACTGGCCTTGCTGTTTTGCCCTTGCCTGTGCATATTCTCATGGATTATGCTGTGCATTTTGTGCCTTGCTCTTCTCTACTGTTGGTGCATATCTATGCAACATGTGAATAAAGACAGTTACTCCTGTCAGTGTCCTTACTGAATAAAGTTATTTTGGTGTGTGCATATGTTGGGCTGTGCCCCATGCTCTATGTGGCACTTCAAAATTGCCACGGTCTTTGCTTGCCTACACTTTTTTCACAGGAGTGACAGGGACTTCAGTTCTTTCTGACACTGATACTTGTGGCATCTGTGGTGTCAATTAACCCTGTGATACAGGTCTCATTTTCAAGGTTTTCAATTGTTGGCTACCTTGTTCATGTGTCAGGATGGTTGACACTGCCAGCACAGAGTGTGACTCTGTGCACAGGTTTCCATGAAGGCTGGGCAATGTCATCATGTATGTGTGTTATTCCGTTATGTGTGCCCAGCTGTGTATGTATATGGTCATCTAGTGATGGCCTGTCATCCTGGTCCCATGGCCTACATGAGATGTGTGCTCTTGGGTTGTCAAGTGGCGTGCAGTGTGTTGGTATGTCCATGCTGTTCTGTCTGACTCCTACTTGTTGTTTTAGTCCCTTGTGAGTGTGCAGAGTGTGTAACTGGCTCATCAGTGTTGTGTTTGTTTGCTCATCCATGTGTCTTGATTCTGTTTGTGTAGACTGTGCAGACCTGCAGCTCCACACTGCCTTTGTGGTTGTGTTTCTCAAGCATTGCAGGCACATGGTGCCTTTTATCCTCCTGTATGGCATGGTGTGTGTGGTGTAATGCACATGAGTGCTGTCAAATGGAAACTAACAGCATCCCTCGGGGCACACTTGTGTGGGGGTTACTTCCTCCGTTAAATGTTGAAAAAGAAAAGTACACTTGTTGATTTTCAAATGAAGAAATCCAATTTATTTTCATGTGTTCATTGGTGCATGTTTATCCACATGTTCATAATTGTCAATAAAGTTTTTCATTGTCAAGCATTACTTTCTCCAGCTCCAATGCATTTCGGGCAACCGCCCTTCATCGGGGAGCGTCTACAAAAAAAGACATATATGGCAAACATATTATGTCTATCATGCTCAATTGATCACTCTACAAAATGTGGCTTAAAAAATATACATTTTACTCAAAAATCGGGTGAAGAGCTGGGAAGTAGAACAATAGGGTGCTATGGTGTCCTAAGTAGACTTTCACGGGTGATAGCAGGTATCGGCATTAAAAGAATAGAGGCAGGGGTGGGGAAGTCATTAACACAACCTGAAAATTAGTGCCTAGATTGGCAGTGAAGTTAAAACTTTCGGCGTGAACTAGGGTGACTTGAAACGAGGTGCTGATAGCAACGAGCTCGGAGTAAAATGAATCGAACAGGTGAGCCGTTTAGTGACGCTTACAAGAAAGCGGTGAGGGATTAATGCGCCTCGGTTTACTTACATTCGGTGACAGCGAGTGCTGTGTGGTTTTCCGCTGAGATTCAAAGATGAGGTAATGGTCACACGCTGTGGTGTGAACAGAGTGCTAGCGTGAAGGTGCGGGCTTAATTGATAAAGCACCAAGGTCTGCCGAACACGTGATCGCGGGAACATGGGTATAGAAAGGGGACTATGGTCAGGAGTACGTAAAGAGACGTGTGTGTACTGTGTGTGAACATAAAAAAATGGCGAGTAAACTGAAAAAACAAGAAACCAAACAAAAGCCACTAGTACTGTATTAATTAAAGGTACATGAATATAGGCAAATAAGTAAATACGGTCAGGAGACTGTCCAGAACAATGATGCCCATCACTGTGGGCTTAATATATCAATTCGACATATCATTATAAGTAACATAAGTATCATTAGGAATTTAAAAGTTTGTCTTAAGTTGGTTACAGCCCGCAGCTGCTTAATTGGAAATTTCTGTTAGGCGAAATAACCTTCACAAAGGACTTGATATAATTACGTCCTCTCATGCGCGGACTTCCGTCATTAATTTGTGAGAAAGGGCCACTATTGTCAGCTACGTTCAGGATGTCTAGCTCAAAATCCTTTCAGGCCCATAACTATGTCAGGACAACACCTAAAAATGGAAGGAACAAACTCATTCACTATAACTTACCCACCCTCTATCTCTAAAAATGCTTCCAAAGCCTTTAAACACAACCTGCTCAGATCTAACCCTGAAACACTTATACTTGACCCCTCTTTTAACTTAAAAAATGGCGCGTTTATTAATGGAGTAGTATTTTATTGATTGATTATTTAAAATCATTACAAAAATAATTGCGAAATTATGGACATTTCAATTAAGATACCTCATTAAAATGGTTTTTAAATAACAGTAAACCTTTAAAATTATACACACGCAGTATAAAACTCTTTTATATTTCGCTAGTTCCTGTGTTTAAAAGATTGGCATTTATTAATGATTTTATCTTCTTTTCGCTGAAAACAGCCAAATGGAGAAGTGCAACAAATAACCTACTGAAAATCCAGGTAACTAAAAACATTCCCTATGGAACAAAGTTTATCACTACACCTTCTAGAAAATGTAAGCCCACTTTAAATATCACGTGCTATAAAAATGGAATGTTTCTCATTCAAGCGGCCAATAAAGATCTGGAATGCTTTGACGAAATGTTTTCAACAATAAAAAACTTCGTCCTCAGCAGCCCCTCTATCAAAAGAACCCAGCCTAACAGTAATCCCCAAGCTAACACAGTGACACCGGGGAATATACTGACTATAGCTGAAACTGACAGAGAAACCGAATCTAATCGATCTTCCCAAATTAATGAGATTGACTGCAGCAACACTAGTGATGTAAATCATACTCTAGATCGGGAAATCTTGAACTTACAGTCTAATTCTATTAGCAACACCATCGCACTAAGCAGCAAAAAGACCTATTCGGAACATCAATTATTACATCAGGATGATAACCTGAGTAATAAGGTCGCTGAATCACAACAGATGGACCTTGATTTGGCGTCTAAAGTCATCGCACCCATTACAATACAACGCCCTCATCACGACTCTAATAGAGAAATAGACCAGGACATAAACACGCAACTAACAACTGTTCCTCTGACTCCCGGCCCTATCACCCATCCTACCCTTAACAAAGTGATTGTCCCACTAGCAAGTACAGGCAGCAAGGAGGGAATTACTCCAATGGATCATGATCAAGTAAACCTATATGGAGCTTTGGGAAACTTCAAAGGGAGACAAGGAACTAGCCCTAATCATCATGTAACATGCTCAGACCTTAATGGGTTAACCAATGAGTTTCACACTCAACAACCCTCTAGAACACCCGATAGTCCAGTCTCGATTAGGTCCAGTAGCCCGCAAATCAATAGTGATATCATAGACCTCAGTTCACAATCATGCAAAACATACAAAGCCATGCTCACCGCCATCAAAGACATTAAAAACTTGCTTTGCTTATCTGAAAAATGGCTGGCAAAAATGGAGGCTCTTCAATCTTACTACCCTGAAAAGCATGTTAAATAATGCTCCACCCCCATGGCTCATGCAAATAGAATTTACCGTCCCAGAGAGCAACTTAATTATCTGTCTGACAACGAGATCTTATCTATTATGGCCACATATGAACCATCACCTACCTCTCAAACTAAGATAGAAGAAAACTATAATATTCAAACGATCTCAACGGACGCCTGTAGAATCTCATAGACAAACACAAGAAGGATCAATACTAACAATCTTAAGAAAGTTTCATTAACGTCTTTAGAACCTCCGCCATCGGAGAGCACTGAGCAGAAACATATTCGCTGCGCTCTACTCAACTGTCGCTCAGCGAATAAACATGCGGCAGACATAGCCGACCTCATACTCAGCCAAGAAATTGACGTAATCATATTAACAGAAACATGGCTCTCTGACTCTTGTTCGCCATGCATAGACCTACTAGTCCCCCCGAACTACCAGATTATGAGACTGGACAGAAATATCAGAAAAGGTGGAGGCATCGCTTGCGTACATAGATCTGACATTACCATCACAAAAATACAGGCTGATCCTCTAGAGTCCTGTGAATATCTAGGCATGTCTTTAAGATCAGCAAATCAAAAGGGAGAGGGAGGACTAGGTAAGCTAGTCCGGATCCCCTGGTTATATGTAGGAATATCAAAAGAGAACTAGCTTAGTTGTGTTAACGAGACTCAGAAGGTACGTCTGTAGGCAAACCATTTGGTTTGGTCATGAAGCCCTCACCCACCAACCTAGTTGGTGGCATGCTTCATCATCGGGCCCACCACAGTGACACCGAATGTGTCCCGGGTGTGCTGCGACTCCAGATTACTGAGGAGCTGGTATGCTTACTGAGTGTGCAGTGAATAGTGGGTATGGACGTGATGTTTAAAAGCTATGCAGGTGGTCCCAGTTCCCGAGGGTATAAGGATAATTTTAATTCCTGGGCCCCTGCTAGCAGATAAAAAGACTTGCGGACGATGTGGAGTGTATTATGAACTCCTACGTCCTGTGTGGTCTACATGTTTCAGCCAGGCCTTTTGTTAAAACTGGCTTTCCTCAGGACCAATGAGTATGTGTAGGTGAAAAATAAACTATATTAAGTGGTTTAGTGTGTGATAAAAAAGTGTCGCACTCGCTAAGGTGCTGTACGTGTTAGAGGGGGATTCCCTCTGCTTTACTGTACATAGAACACAGAGACATAAACAGACATACAAGGGAGAACCAATGAGAATGGTATTTTAAGTAACACAACATGGTGCCGACTACTAATGTGCGTGAGCGACCTAGAGCGGCAGTTAGAACGTGGCCATGAGCGTTTACATGGCTGGTGTGATTTATAGCGGGAATTTTTATAGCGTAGTGGCGGTGGTGGGCTACACAGCGATACAAGCATAGCGTGAGGTACAGGTAAGTATAATACATAATTCCTCACACTTGCTACTTGCTGTTAAAGCCTCCTGGGTCACCTGGCAGGGAGAGAAGACCCTAGGCATTGTAAAAAGGCATAGGTTAAGGCTGAACCTGTGGAAGAAAAATGCTGCTTACCCAGAGCGTCGTGGTGAATCAGCATGGTTACTCACGGTATTTCCGATCAAAGTGCTCCTGCGACCTATCGTCCTGCTCCGGTGTCCCGAGTGAGGCTACAGAGCTCGGACGCGGGCTTTAAATAGCTCGTTTCATTTGCTGCACCTGGAGCGGAGAGAGGAGGGTGTGGTCGCGTAGGCCCTTGCCGCGCATGTGCGGTAGACCAGTGCTGCTAGTTACGCGCATGCGCGGGGTGAAGACACAGTCTGGGTGCGCTTGCGCATTGCGTGTTCTGGCGATTCAGTAGACAGCGCTGGGACAGGCCACAGGCTATGGCCAATACTGGTAAAGAATAAGCTTGCGCATTGCGTTTTCTGGCGATTCAGTAGACAGCGCTGGAACAGGCCAAAGGCTATGGCCAATAGTGATAAAGAATAAGATAGAAAATGGATTTAAAATTGCAACTAAGAAATTTACAGATTAAAAATAGCTAACTACAGATATGGGACAGACCACGAGTTGGAGAGTAAACAGGGATACAGAAACGGGCTGGCTAATTAGACAGCGCATTCCATGGAATGGAATCGTTAAGCCCCTGTGTATGGGTGGAAAGGCGGTATATCCATCGCTGTTCTTTGGTGAGAAGTGTTTTCTCGTTGCAGTCTGATACTGCAAATTGTTCAATCACTGTCCATGTGAAGTCGTTTGGTGACCCAGGAGGCTTTAACAGCAAGTAGCAAGTGTGAGGAATTATGTATTATACTTACCTGTACCTCACGCTATGCTTGTATCGCTGTGTAGCCCACCACCGCCACTACGCTATGAAAATTCCCGCTATAAATCACACCAGCCATGTAAACGCTCATGGCCACGTTCTAACTGCCGCTCTAGGTCGCTCACGCACATTAGTAGTCGGCACCATGTTGTGTTACTTAAAATACCATTCTCATTGGTTCTCCCTTGTATGTCTGTTTATGTCTCTGTGTTCTATGTACAGTAAAGCAGAGGGAATCCCCCTCTAACACGTACAGCACCTTAGCGAGTGCGACACTTTTTTATCACACACTAAACCACTTAATATAGTTTATTTTTCACCTACACATACTCATTGGTCCTGAGGAAAGCCAGTTTTAACAAAAGGCCTGGCTGAAACATGTAGACCACACAGGACGTAGGAGTTCATAATACACTCCACATCGTCCGCAAGCCTTTTTATCTGCTAGCAGGGGCCCAGGAATTAAAATTATCCTTATACCCTCGGGAACTGGGACCACCTGCATAGCTTTTAAACATCACGTCCATACCCACTATTCACTGCACACTCAGTAAGCATACCAGCTCCTCAGTAATCTGGAGTCGCAGCACACCCGGGACACATTCGGTGTCACTGTGGTGGGCCCGATGATGAAGCATGCCACCAACTAGGTTGGTGGGTGAGGGCTTCATGACCAAACCAAATGGTTTGCCTACAGACGTACCTTCTGAGTCTCGTTAACACAACTAAGCTAGTTCTCTTTTGATATTCCTATATGTCTTTAAGATCAGCAGATAATCAATACTGCAAACTCCACGCTCTATACCACCCACAAGGTACTAAGACCAAATTCATCGAACAGTTGATTGATATCATTACTACTAACGCCAATAAGCAAACGAATGATATTTTCTTAGGAGACTTTAACATTCATTGGGATGATCATGAGGACAATCAAATCACCCTGTTGAAAAATTTCCTGGATGACCAATCGTTAATCCAAGGATGCCTCTGCTTGTTTTTGGGGGCACTTTACTCACTCACCGCTGACCCAGGGACGCAGGGAGGCTTCAACCTGCCAACAGTTTACCCCGCCGCCGAAGAGTACTCCGGCCGCCGAGTGAGGACGAGCTTGCGGGACTACAATACCCAGCGTCCCCTGTCTGACCGGGACGCCACCTCCTCACGCCTGCTGCTTCCGCCCGGAGGCGCTTAAACACCAGCAGCACCTCCGGGGGAGCGGGGGCCTCAGCTTGTTTTTGGGGGCACATTACTCACTCACCGCTGACCCAAGGACGCAGGGAGGCTTGAACCTGCCAACAGTTTCCCCCGCCGCCGAAGAGTACTCCGGCCGCCGAGTGGGGACGAGCTTGCGGGACTACAATACCCAGCGTCCCCTGTCTGACCGGGACGCCGCCTCCTCAAGCCTGCTGCTTCTGCCCGGAGGCGCTTAAACACCAGCAGCACCTACCGCGTTGCGGGACGCGCGCGGGACTGCGCCGGGCTAAGCCTGGGCAAAGAGCGGGCCCTCTTTGGCCCTCAGTGTCCAGAAGAGTCCGGGCCGGGCTATGGACCTTGGCTTTGCCTCAAGTTCATCAGAGTCACGTGAGACTTTGTATTAGTATTTTAATAAGCCGTACCAGTTTTCTATTGACTATTGGCATAATACATTGTAACTACTGGTAATCTGTATTATATTGAGAACATTGTTAAACTGTGCAGATTTTAGACCCTGTTGTTATGTCCGGAGCAAAATCAGATAGGTCAACCTCAGGTCTGGTCACCATGGATAACTTCCTGGTCAAAAAGGTGAACCAAATTAATAATGAACGCAGGGCCTCTTTAGGCTTTAGTAATTCTCCTTTTCTACCAGAAAACCTGCCTATTTTAGGGACAGAGGTAGCAATAAAAGGTAACCCGAACTTAAGTAATGAGGGCGTGCTTGTTGCTGTGGCACAGGTCCATGCAGAGACATATGTAGACTTAATTAACACCTCCATCGAAGAAACAACCCAGGTCTCACCAACACCAACACTGAGACCAGTGAGAATGTGCAGACAGACACAGGTTAAAGGTGGGGGAAAATTTAGTAGTAAAAAAAGGGCAGAAACTGCCATGCCGACTGTCAATGACCCGACCACAGGTGCAGTTAATTCAGAGGGCTTTAATCAAGGAGGAGTGGTCTTAACCACCAAGCATCTTGAACTACTGATTAGTACCATGGTGAGCAAGATGGAGGAGAAAATCATAGAACTAGTCAGTCCTCTGCTAGTCAGATTGGACACGGTAGCCTCTGAAGTGGATCGGTTGGGTGGACTGTTGTCGGCGCATCTGGCGTCTGCCTCTGCGCAGGCTATAAACTCCAATAATACTGGAAAGGGCAAGGGAGACAGAGCTGTAACTGGGCAACAGCCCTGCCATCCAGGCCCTGTTGTCGTTAATACTGTACCTAAACCTCCACCAGCAACTCAACAGAATAAACAGCCCCCCGCAGCACCTGGCTACAGGCCTGCATCTAATCCATCAAGGAAAAATAGGCACATTACACTTCCTCCGGACTGCGTACCTTATGTGGCTGTTCTGATGAATGTGCCACCACTTGTAGAGCATCCAACTCTACCGTTTGGGGAGACACAAGAATCACTTAAAAACAAAACAGTGGCCTGGCTGAATAAAAACTGTGGATTCCCTATTCAGTATCACAACCAGATTATTACGACAGTAATGGTTGATTGGATTGGCCCTTCACGTAAAACAACGAGTGGGGACTGTGTTGTTATTAACTTCAAACACCCCCAACACATGGCAACAGTCCTCCTAAGAGCATCCTCGCTAGTATACAATGCTAACAGTGTCTGTGTGCGTCCACTAGGTTATTTCTATGCACCAGTGTTAAAAGCTCCTCAAAACCCCAGAATATTCAGATTAGGATCTCAATCCCAGGCACCTGTTTTAGCTGCCCCATACATATATAATACTGCTACCCACGGTTCAAATGGTTCTCCTACGGACGCATTGAACAGCTATGCGGCGAGCAATGGTATGAATGGGTTTAATGTTCCAATGCAGAACAGATATGAAGTGTTCTCGGGCCTGGAGGCATGTGATTGACGCGAGGAGTCCGGGGGCCAGAGTAATGCATGCATACCTGTGGCGGGTCTTATAGAGTTATCCCGACCCAAAATACATAAAAACAATGTCATCTGCTGGAACATTGCGGGCCTGTCGACCAAGATGTCAGACAGTAACTGGATTGAGTACATTAAACAATTCCAGATTATTTGTCTACAAGAAACTTGGCTAGTGGAGTGCGATCTTTTTATTGAAGGGTATAAGGCTTTTTATGTACCTGCAACAGCAGTCAGCAGGGGTAGACCAAAGGGGGGCATGGTCACGTTCATTTCCGTAGCTTTGTCTTGCACCATACGTAGAGTGGTAACAGATAATTCTGGCATTTTAGGCTTAGTCTTAGTTGGAGATAATTGTAAAGCTGGCCTGGTTAATTTTTATAGTTTTGTAAATTTATGCACAGCTCTTAGTCAACTCAAAATTTTAAATGACTTTATCAGTACTTCTATGAAGGAATGCTCACATAATTTAATGATCATGGGTGATTTTAATGTTCACCCCTGTGGCGACCCTTTGATGAAACATTTGTCGGAATTGTATTGTGATCGGTATGAGGGTCTGCACTTGGAACACACAGTGGAGGGAGAACTTTTCAATGACTTGTTGAATGATCATGATATAACCCTGACAATGGCTCTGTACGATCCAACAAAGCATTTTGTTATTCCAACTTTCAAGCGCCATGGGAAAGGAACGTTTATTGATTATGTTCTGCTCTCCTTGCCCATGCAGGCTTTTGTGGATTCCTTTGATATTGTAAATAGCAAATTTAGTGACCACAATCCGCTTACTGTCCATCTTAGGGGACCCTGGGTGGCTAAAGAAAGCAGCAATTCTAGCATGGGTACTGTACGCGCAATGAATGGGAGACGCCGTCTTAAATGGTCCATGTGTACCCCTGATCTCATATACAAAAATATCAAAGACTCCTGTAGCGATGACATTAATAACTGCCTTGCTGAGGGCTCTGATCCAACTCAGGTTTTAGCCACATTTTCTCGTCTATCAGATAAAGTCTCTAATCTGCTGCCGGCACCAGCTAAGAAGAGCGGGAGAGGGGGACCTAGGTGGTTCAATCAGGACTGTTCAAAAGCCGCACGCAATCTAAGAATTGCGTTGGCGGCTAGACCCAGAATTATGGAAACAGTCCAAGGGTGCCGCAAAGAGTACAAACTAATCACTGTCACCCGCAAAGATTTCTTAAGAAATGAAGCCTGGAATGAGATACTGGACCCCCATACGTTAAACAACAGCTCCAGATTCTGGGCGGTAATTAAGAAACCTTTTTTGGCCCAGGACCCAGGTGAAGAGCTTGAGAGTGTTATAACAAAGGAGGAGTGGGACGTTCATTTTAAGCAACTATATTGCTGCACGTTGAACAACAAAATGAATCCCCTCCCCGATAATGAGGGTGGACCCATAAGATTTAATAGAGGTGAGGTTTTGGTTGGGATAGAAGGGCTTACAGCTGGGAAAGCTCCCGGACCTGACGGGATTCCCCCTGACTTATATAAATCTGATCCGAACTTCTGGGCACCGATTCTTGAGGTGGTTATTAATGCGGCTGCCATAACTGGCTGTCCACCGTCTTGGGGGGTTTCCACCATTGTCCCGGTGTTTAAGAAGGGAGATAGGGATAGCCCACGCTGTTATAGACCCATCTCTCTAATTAATTCCATGGTCAAAATAGTGGGGAGAATTATACTACAGAGACTTTCTGATTGGGTTTTGGACAACAACATCATGTCCATCTCTCAATACGGCTTTTTTAGTGGTAGATCAACTATAACGCAGTGCATTAATCTCTTCCTATTCCTTAACAAATACACCATTGCCCAAAAAGGTACTGTCCATCTCGCCTTCATGGACTTATCCTCAGCTTTCGACTGCGTGAATCGAGGGAAGCATTGGCAGTCCATGAGGGAAAAGGGTGTGGACAGTGGGATTGTTAATTTTTTGGTGGATCTACATAGTAGTACTAGCGCCAATGTAAGGTATTCCCAAGATCTGTGCACAACTGATAATTTTATTATAGATAAGGGAGTTCGCCAAGACTGTATCTTGGCCCCCTTTCTTTTTAACTTCTATATAAATGAATTGGACAGTGTTTTGCAGGATATGAAGGCTGACTGTCCTAGAGTCGGCAGGCGGAGTATTCCTGTACTTTATACGCAGACGATGCGGTTTTAATCTCCTGAACTGAGTTAGGTCTCCAAGCTTTGCTTAACGCTTTTAACTTATTTATGAAAGACAGAGACTTATTGGTAAATAACACTAAGTCATTCATTATGCAAGTGGGTAAACGCCCTAAAAGAACCTACACATTCAAACTAGACAATGCAGTGATTCCACTGTCAAATACATTTTCATATCTGGGTGTTCTTTTTGATTCCAAATTATCCTGGGGACCTCAACTTGCTAAAAAGAGAAGTGATGTGACCAGGGCTAATGCCTCTATTTTTAACTTTGCTTCAAAATTGGGGAAAAAACCGACCCATGCCATGATGAAAATTTATGATGCGAAATCAGTGGCAACAGTAGTCTATGGTAGTGAACTATGGGGGTATGTGCCCGGGGAACAACTCCAGACGGCAGAAAATGCTTTTATGAAGCATCTCCTTTGTGTCTCGACCAGCACATCCAACTTTGCAGTTCACGAGGAGTTGGGGGCGGAATATTTGAGCGATATCTTCTCCCTACGCCCGTTGACCTGCTGGCTAAAACTGTGGCTGAATCAAGATATCCCGTTGACACATCTGATTGTAAATGATTTTCTGTCTCAAGACAATGCAATGGGCACTCCCTGGCTGAAATATTTGAAATCTTGTTTTTCTGGTCTGGGACGCCCAGAGCTATTTGACAACCCAAACAGAATCATTAAGGGTGATGTTGAGCTAATTAAACGAGCCTTTCTTCTAGACAGGAAGACCTAGAGGGAAGGGGTTGAGTTACAGAAAACAAGTGTAAGAAAATATGTTATGGTCAAAACTTGTCTAACAATGGAACCCTACCTACTTGGCACACTGAGCACCCACGAGAAGTTTTTGCTAATAAGGTTCAGGTTAAATCAGTTCCATCAACTGCTTATTAGACCTAAGAAAGACTCTTTTAGCAAAACCCCAGCATCCTGTGGCTGTGACGGAAAGTCTCCACAGGATATGCTGCATTTTATGTTTTTATGTGGTTTTTATGAATACCCGCGAAAACGTTACTTGACTGTGCTTTTAAAGAAACTTAATTTTAAACAGATTCGACCAACCTTGTTATACTTACAATTATTGTATGCTAACAGTATTCTTGAAGTGACTGAATTTTTAAAATTGTCTCTTAGACTGCGCAATTGCCTGGATCAATGAATGTTACTGTATTAATACATGAGACCACTAATGAATTAATGTATAAAGCTATTATATCATTGCACCTGCACTTTAACAATGTACTATGTCTTTTTAATCATCGCATTCTTTATGATATGTGTACTTTTATGGTTGAATCAAACTGAAATAAAGTATATTTGAATTTGAATTTGAATTTGATGCCATTTCCCTACCCACAACAAAGGGTCCATATTGGATTGGATAGTAGTTAAAGAAAAAGCCATTGAGAACATTGTAATCAACCCGTGTGATTGGTCAGACCACCACATAATTACCTTTGAAATTCCCATCAGTAAATATAAATCGTCCACATAAGCTATTAAACCCAAAAATTGGACCAGGGACACTAGAGGAATTAATATGGCATACTTGGCAGCACGCAGCGAAACCGATCTGCAGCCTCCCAAGAGCATGGTTGACATCAACGACCTCACGCTGCACTATAACAAAACGATGTCCTGCATTATGGAGGACATAGCCCCACTAAAACTGAAAAGGCTCTCGGAGAAAGACAAAAATCCTTGGTTCAATGGTGCCCTTAATGAAGAAAGAAGGTCTCTGAGACTAGCAGAACGGAAATGGCGAAAACACCCTTCTTCGACACATTTATCCTTACTGAGACAATCCAGGAAAGCGTATAACAAAAGCATCATTAAATCTAAAAAAGAATTCTTTAGGAAAGAATTGGATAGCGCAATAAATAGACCTAGGAAACTCTTCGATATTCTCAAAGAACAATCAAACAAGGCGGCCAAAAGAGCTCCAGTCATCTCTAAAACTAACCTAAATAGCGAAGACTTCTCGGCCTTCTTTTCAGACAAAGCTAACTCATTGGAGAAGGAACTCAAAAAAGCAGCAGAGGAAATTGAAATGGGAAAGAGCCAGGGAGATGTGGTACCTGAGCTACAGGAAACAGCCAAACGTAAAAACAATGCCAGGTGGTCAGTCTTTAGACAGGTCAGTGAACTAGACATTTCAAAGATCATGGCCTCCTCGAAACCGAATAATCACTATAAGATCCCCTACCTGCGAAATGCTGGTCCTCCATAAATCACCTGCTAATCCCAACTTGGACTAAGATCATCAATGCCTCTCTATCACAAGTTCAAATACCTGCTTGCCTAAAAACAGGCCAAGTAACCCCTCTCCTAAAAAAAACGACTGAGAACCCATTAGATCCGAACAATTACAGACCAGTAACCAACATCCCCATGTTGGCCAAAATTCTGGAAAAATGTGTACAACAACAATTGAGCTTACACATATCGGACTTCAACCTGATAAACGACTGCCAATCCGGCTTCTTCCCAAACCATAGCACGGAAACTGCGATGCTACACATAGTTGATGACGCCTTACTGGCTCTTGACCAGAACGAAACATGTCTCTTAATACTGCTGGACCTGTCGTCTGCCTTCGACACGGTTAATCATGCCTATATACTCGATCGTCTGAAAAACAGGATTTGGGTTTTGAAGATACGGTACTAACCTGGTTTAACTCCTTTCTGGAAAATAGATCACAAAAAGTCATTATCAACCAAACCCTTTCAAGCCCAACCAACAATAATATAGGAGTTCCGCAAGGCTCAACGCTATCTCCGGCTCCTTTCAATCTGTATGTAGAACCTCTCACAGAAATTCTACAAAAAGACAACATTGCTTTCCATATGTATGCTGATGACACTCAGCTGTACATCAAGATCGCTTCAGCGGATGACATAAAGTCAATGAATCTAGCCTTAAAGAGAACCCTACTATGGTTATCCAAGAACCACCTGTTGAAGCCATCTTTTTTGTATGATACCAAATGCAGTAAAGCTTCTAGGCCCTTTGAAGTTAACATTAAATGTAAATGTAAATGTAAATTACACAGGATGGTGTATTATTCTTAGCTTCAGAGCTTCAGAGAAACAGCTTGGGTAACGCACAGCTTGCTAAAAGACAAGATACTTGGCACAAGGGAAGATGCTTGCTTAGGCACGTACACGTACATTTCAGCATATCCCATTTCACAATATGTTTCTGGTCACTACTATTGTGTGCAATTATTAACTGGAAAGGCACCGGACTTATATCTTACATTACAGTGGAAAGTCCCAGAAGCTGCCCACTTGGGGCCATGTGGTTAGCAACAGTATAGTTCGGACCTTACATGGTATATGGCTACTCCAACTCTTGTTAATTGGTCAAATGAACTATGCTTAATTTGTGCTACGTATGTTATGATGCTACATCCTTTTGTAGTTTTGGCCTATATAAACTGTCAGACCCGTCACCTCTTTGGACATTCAGTGGCTTTGCTGATGTTTCCGTGCTGCACGTTAAATTGCTGTTTGTTGACCTCCAATAAATCTTGCTAACAGCTGTGCTGACAGAGACTTGTGTTATTTGTATCATTCCTTATTATTATTTTTTCAGCTTCCACATTTTGGTGAAGAATGCGGCCCCAAACATCTGACCAGCTTCGACGGCCACCGGTTGCTGGACTCCGACACCTCGGAGCTCGGAGACCTGAGGTGATGACATTTCAGTTTGTCTTCTCTTTCTCCGCTCTCTGGCTGTTGGAGGATGACACCGGTGTTTAACCGTTTGTTGTCTGTGTCAGTGCTTTGGTTCCTGCTCTGTTTCGCTCAGCACATTTGTATTGCACTGTTTTTACCAGATTTTAAGCACTCTCCTATCTCCTTTTCTCTTGGTCCCCTTCTCATGCCCCTGCGCCAGTGTTTCTTTGGCCGGTGTGCCTCTGTCTAGGGGATATCTCTGTTGGTTGATTACCGGGGTACTTCTTGGCTGACATACTGGCCGTCCTCATCCCTTCTTTGTTCTCCTTTTTCTAGCTCTGATAATTTCCATGTCACTGTGTCGCCATTCTGTTGGTGACATTTCCTCTTACCGTTTGCTTGGCACCACTGACTCTGTTTCTGCTTCAGAGCTTTTTCTGTGTTCTGGCCTCTGACTCGGCTGCCGACTCTCAGCTGTCTTTTAATATGCATTTTGATCTCTTTGTAGTTTATGGTCCTCATCTCCACCCCTCCAGACCGGCGATGGTGTCCTTCTGCTCGATTCCATGCACGCAGTCACTCCCTGCTGCTGCGCAGTGCTTGGCTGTATCTAGGGCCAGGGTGGGCGAACTTCTGCGACCCCTTTGTCTTGCCTGCAGAGAGTCCCCGGTCTATGGGGGTGGAGGAGCGTTTCGCCCGCTCCCCTGGTGGCGACTGAGGTCGGTACGCTTTGGCAGATCAGTCATCACTAGGTGAGTTCATATTGCGGGTTTTTATCCTCCAGGTTGTGTTGCAGCAGTTGCAGGAATGTTATTGTATATTTGGTTTTAGGATGAGGTACCATGGCAATGTTTTTTTTCTTTGTGCTTTTCTTGACACGTGTCCTCTGTTTATTTTTTTGTTTTTCGCCATGCTGTCGCTGATGGCGCTGTTAGTGGCTGTGTCTCTCTCTGGTGTGCAATTCTGGTGCTGGACCAGTGTTGCACCATCTTGTTGCCTCTAGCGTCTGAGGGACACAGTTGCCATCTCCTTGCATGTTTCTCTTCCGTTGTTCCTGGCGGTGGGCCAGTTACAACGGGGAGGAGTGTTTGTGTTTGTTTTGGTCTCGGATTTGAGTTTCCTCTCATGTGTATCCTCTGATTGTGCGGTCCTCTGTTTTATTCTCTCTCTTTTTCCGTCAGCTGTCATTGCCACTGGGTAACTATGGGGGCATATTACCAACAACTAGCGATAATTTTTGTCTCTAACTTGTTTAGAGACAACAATTATCACCGCACATCGGCGATTTTTATCGCAGATAAACCTTGCTATTAGCAAGGTTTATCGCAAATGCGATAAAAAACCGCCGCAATGCATGAATATCGCTAAAAAGTCAGCGATATTCATGCATTATCGAGCAAATGCTCTTAGCCATGTTATCCACCTCCCATTGGATAACATGGTGAAGAACTGCTCAGGGCAGGTGTTAGCTTTTGGAGATATTCGCGCTTAGCGCGAATATCTCCAAAAGTTGGTAATAGGAGATAGCGATGTTAGCGACTGTTTCCAGTCGCTAACATCTTGGCACGCCCACTTTGCATGTCATTAGTGATAAATATCACTGACATGCAAAGCGGGGCCCAAGTTGGTCGCTATCTCCTATTAGCTGTCACTAACTGGTGTTAGAGACAGCTTGGTAATAGGGAGATAATTTTATCTCCGCTTTCTTGGCTTTTAAAGCCAAAAAAGCGGAAATAAACCCCCTTGATAATATGCCCCTATGTTTCCACAGTGGCTCTGTGTATTCGTTTATTGCCCTGTGCGTGGGCATTCTTTGTCAAGCTTTCTTTTCTGGTTTCTAGGGGGCCTGCATCTGTTTGTTCCTGAGGGGACAGAAAGAGGTGGATTGGGTGCCTTCGCAGCTGGAGCACCCCTATTGGCTAGCCAGAGTTCTGAGGGAACTCAGTCATGTGTGGGCTGACGAGCCCCTTTAGGACCTTGGTTGGAGGGACTGGTGGAGGGTTGGTTATTAGCATCCCCTCCAGATTTCTGTTTCTAGGCAACCAGTGGCGCTCCAACCAGACTGATAGGTCCGGGACCCTGCTCAGTGGCAGCAGGGTCAGGAGGATTCGGTGGGAATTCTCTGAAGTGGGCCCATGGGTGCAGTCGCAGTTTGAGCACACCCAGCGTCGCAAGGGGTTGTAACTGCAGATACTCCCCTGCTATTCTCTCTCTGTCTATGGTTCTGGGTTCCCCTCACTCCTTGATGATGTTATGTATACTAGGATTAGATCATACTTAACTCACTGTCACCTTCACAACTGAGGTCCGGCGAGGGCAAAACTTTGCATTTGTTCCTTGACCACGCAGTAACTTCCTGAAAATAGGCAGCACAAGACTACTGATGTTTCAGGGAGGTTAGATTCTGCAGTTCCCTGTCTTGCCTGCGACACTCACTGGCTCCAGGGCTGAGAAAAGGAGGGGGTGAATGCCTTGTTTTACACAGGGAAGGAATATGTAATTTATTGTTTTCCTTGATTTGCATTAAGTTTCTTGAGTTTTATGATTTTTGTTGATAATACAAGTGTTCATCAGTTATCAAATTTGACTGTACATCTACATTTTTGACTGATCTGACTTTGACACAAGGTCACTGATTTCTGTTGCCATTTTCATACAATAATATTTCTAGACTGCTCAAATAGACACTTTCACATTGTTTTTATAGTACACATTACCCTAGGCCTGTGCAGTGCTACTTATGACATGACAGACCCCACTAATTACACTCACACTATTTTGGGATTAGATAACAGGGGCTTGTGTAGATCTACACCAACTAGGGCTAGACCCCGGCTATTTGTGTTATATGTGTGTGCCTGTGTAAGTGCAGAGTTCACCTGTTTTGTCTCACCTTTTATGTAAATCTGAATATTTTGTTCAGCAGCACCTCTGTGAGTCTGCGTGGCCCGGAGAGAAAGAAAGGGGACGAAATATCTTACTCTACCTCTGGTCTCTTTTCTTCCTATCTATGAATATTTTCAGTGAACTTGTAGAAAATGCCATTTTATGTTCACGTTGTCTGATGATGGGTGATTGCTCTGCTTCATTTTAACAATACGCAGCTGGCTGTATGATTGCTGCATGAATAGTTGAACGTGTATGTTACCCGTCCCCCACTTCTCAGGAATGAGCAGCCAGAAATAGTCTGCTGACTACCTTCCGTGTCACTGTGTCACTGTACCGAAGTGTGTCTGTAGGTTTGTCTACTGCAAGAGTGACAGATGACTCCTTCCCACATACACTTCCAAAGAGCAATAATTGGGGTACAAGTTCCTTTCAAGTAACACAACTACACTGCTGTTTCCATCTATTGAAAATGGGGAGTACAATTATGACATAGGACTGAATATTGTGTTTCGTTTAGATTGCAATATCTTTCTTGTGACTGTGATTATTCTCCTGAGAGGAAGGGAATGGAAGATTACGGTGTGGGACCAGTTATATGGGGAGTTGTAGCCGGAGAGCAGTTGGCTCTGGTACACTGCCTCCTGCTGGACACCAAGGGTGGTCTCCAGATGTGAATAGGTGTCCACCTACTCACAACAAGGAGGGTGTTGGTGTTGGTATTGCATTATATGCATTTATTTGAAGTGCTTTTATTTTTGATATGCTGTCTTTGATTGTATTGTGATTCATTGAGATTCTTGGTATTTTGTGATTGACCTTTCATATGCTAATTATATGTCAAATGACTGATTACCAGTCCACAGTCAGGCTCCCTAGCAGCAACGAAGCATTATGGTCTGTGTGTGTGAAACATGGATAGAAAAAGGTCTGGCTGTCCTAACAGCCACTAACTATGGGTTTGTTTTGTAATACTCTAGCAACAGAGCTCTTGGACCCTGAGCTCGCACAATGAATTTCGAGCAGGCCCACTCTGACTATCATCCGTAAGGGATTGATAGAATTAGTTTCAAGGGATGGTTCCTGTGTGTTTGCCTGGGACATTTAAGGTTGCTTGGCACCTGGTTTTCATGCTAGACTGAGTGACACGTCTATTTTCTGTGCTCCCAGGCAGTGTCAACAGCCCTGTTATCTCAAAATAGACACAGCCCTTCAGTTAGATTAATGTACATGAGTGAGCATGCTTCTCCTCTGTGAGGAAGTGGGGTCGCACTGAAGTGTGTTTACCATTACAGTGCAAAGTAAAGGTATTTTTTTGGAAAGGATACATCTGCCCATGCCAAACATATATGTTTGCACTCGCATTCTCTACCACAGGGGCACAACGCACCGAGCTATCTCATGGAGAACGGACCTTTTGCACACACTCTTGAATGAGGAAGTAAACGAAATAGAACTTTCAACAGGATGTTTCAAATACTGCTTCTCTTGTAACAATGGGACAGGAAGCAGCCTGTCTGCCTTCCAAGTTCTGCAGAAAGAAAAATGAACTGTTACAATTATGCCCAGAAAAATAAAATAAAATACCGCTTCTTAATGGGCTAAGGTCCTGAGGCCCACAGCCCCCTCTCCACCATGTTATAGTTTGGATATAGCCAAATTTACGTTCCCTGAGTTCTTTCCAAGTGCCCACAACGCACCACATTGATAATGCCCCTATGACATTTGCCTTCTACACCTGTGGTGAAGAAAAATAAAGTGGCATTTGTGCATGTCTCATGGTATAGAGCAGATCTCGTATCATTTACAAATGACTTTCTGAAATTATGTGTAGAACAAACAAGAGGGTACACAGAACTAATTAGACAGGAAGGGAGACAAATAGGTGGAAGGGAACACCTGATAATTTTGTAGAGTTCAAAGAGTAGAACAAATACATAAATAACTAAATAAATAAAAAATAGGTACTGAGAAATGGCCAGCATGGCCATTGATGATAGGATACATTAAAGGGTTAAACAAAAATAATTTGTACTGGCTTTGAAATAACAATCGTGGGCATTGCGCCAAGACTAAACCACACACTACAACAGTTTTCTGTGGGTATGAACAGAACTGGTTAACAAATAAAAATGTATTCTTCGCAGCGGAGAATGGAAGGGAATGCAAATACTTAAATGTATTTTAACAAAATAGGATTGAATAACTGTAACATTTTTTAGTTGTTTAAAGTTCATTTACAGATTGATGAAGGGATGTATTATTTTGTGTATATGCACTTTAATAGGATTTGGTGCAATATTTTGAGATGCAAGAACGTCAGAGAAAAGATGTTTGTCGTACATGTCTGTTTTATGTCTTGGTTCATGGTTTGTCTCTTGTCAATTGACATTGTGAGGGCCAGAGTAATGGCATCTACAGGTCATCCACCTCCCAGAGTCATTTATAACAGGAGACATTTGCTGTTTTAAAGAACAAAAGATTACATTACATTGCGCAAATAGCTACTTAATTAAAAAGGAGGGGGAACATAGGAGCCTACTGCCGGTCATATCTGGGCCCATGAACAGCAGAAGGGTGCTGTTTACTCTGACGACTAAGTGCTGAAACAAGAGAGAAGTTAGGGTAAGGAGGCAAACATTTGCTTAAAGGTCAGGTTATTCAATTGAAGGGAGGTGGCCAGAGTGCCCTGCTCTGCATCACTTTCAGGAGAACAGTCTATAGCAGAAATGTTAAAGACAGTCTTGTAAAGTTCATCATAGTGTAGTTCATGAACATGCAGAGCTGTTTAATTTCTGTACATCAGGTTACTTCAATGCATTGATAAGTATTGTCCGTGTTTCAAGCGCTAGTTTTTAAAATATGCATTTGAACATATTGACTCTCTCCCCACCATGACAACAATGCAAGTATTGAACTAAGATATGAATGGTCTAGGTGGCCTGCGTTCCAATTATACAGAAAGATATTGTAAGTTGCTAAGTTACTGGGGCCCATATTTTCTTGTATGTGATACTGAAAAATGTATACACGTGTATATATATATATATATATATATATATATATATATATATATATATATATATATATATATATCACGCTCCTGGGTTGTTGCCACACAGTAAGAGAGCGCACAGGCAGCCAAGAAGGTTTAACCCAAAACCTTTAATCATCGGTATAGACGGCATGCAAAAGATGGGACAAATGCAAGCAGTTCCTTCACATCGCCTTACGCGTTTCGAAATCCATTCTTCATCAGAGGCTTTTGAAATGAAGGTTGCGCGCTACTCCCAAAAGCTGCTTTCATAACCATGACACGCCCTGGATGGGCCGTCCTAATGGAACAGTGCCCTGCAGCTTTCTGGGAGTTGAGGTTTAAGTCCATAGATGGAAGCACTCTTAGCTACATCAAAGGCTCTGTATGAGCCCCCCCACCTTAGCTTCCATCCTCATCCACCTTGGATGCCCCACAGGAGGTAGGTATATGACGTTCCTCGTGGCCCCCAAAGTTCGTAGGGTGGTGCTCATCTCGCGGCTGGCCTGCCGCTAAATATCACGCTCCTGGGTTGTTGCCACACAGTAAGAGAGCGCACAGGCAGCCAAGAAGGTTTAACCCAAAACCTTTAATCATCGGTATAGACGGCATGCAAAAGATGGGACAAATGCAAGCAGTTCCTTCACATCGCCTTACGCATTTCGAAATCCATTCTTCATCAGAGGCTTTTGAAATGAAGGTTGCGCTCTACTCCCAAAAGCTGCTTTCATAACCATATATATATATATATATATATATATATATATATATATATATATATATATATATATATATATGCACGTGTGTGTGTATGTGTATATACGCATATATAAAAAGGGGGGGATTAAAAGCCCAGGATCACACAATTTCGTCAGGTTAGGTAACTGGTCATCCCCAAAAGCACAACGTTTTGATTCTTCTTCTGCTTTTGAAGATAATATACTTCTTACGTTCTTTCCTTCATTCCCTTACAGAGTGTAATGCTAAAGGTTTTCACCCTCTCATATCTGGTTAGAAAGGTCCACTGGTGCAAATATGTTCTATAATTCTGACAATTTGGCCCACACATTGCACCACTACTGTTTCTCACTGACTTCTCACCTAGCAATGGGTCATGGACAGGTGGTGTTTGGTAAGGAGTACTGTATGTGTGCTAGCTACAGATAATTATGCGAATGTTCAGCGTGATTTAAGAGACACACCTTTCCACAAAGAATGTATATTAATGTTTTCAGCATCTAAAAGAATGTATATTAATGTTTTCCTTTCTAGGTTCTTCAAAGAAATACAACCAATTATACTGTAAGGTGAATATGCTAAAATGCTTTTTAAAGCAGTGTATTTGCCAGGGGCTACAAAGGATTGGATAGAGAGGAGTAATATTATGTTTATTAATTGATCTTTAGTAATGAGTATATGAAAATACAGAAGGATAGTGTGCATTGAATAACTGTGCTTCATATTATGATGTTTCAAGGATACAATGTGCACACATTTAATATGTCTTTTAATATACAGGTGCAGTCTTGAGGGGTGTTTGTGAATAGGTGTCCCGTAAATAAAAAACTCTTGTCCCTTTTGTGCCATTTAATGCGGCGACAAATTATGGCAGCAATATCATTATATAAGATGTCTAAAATAGCATTTCTGATTATACCAGGGCTCCTTCCATAGTAGGGTTTGAATACTAACTATTTCCTTATGCTGCCACGTTCCACAGGTCTACATACAGGGGCTGAAGTTAATGGTAAGGAAAAAGTTACAGGGCTGAAATGGCGTTTGGAGTATGTGCAAAACTACTAACTTGCATGTTTTAAGGGTTTTCACCAGCTCTTCTCTGAAAAATGTTCCCATGCTGAGACAGGTTGCATTTTACTCCTGAAAGTGGCAGACATAATACATCTTCCAAGGTTGGTTAAAAGTGGAGGTGTGGATTTTTGCATGAGCAGAACTACACCTGCATATTTGCTCATGCTTAAATGCAGTTCACAAATATGTTCTAGGAGGACTATTTCTTGGCCTGCTTCTGTAAAGTCTTGTGAATTAACAACAGGTGTATATCTGCACTTAATGAAGGAACGTGGGTACACTTTATTTCATAACTGGGCACCTAATTAGGTCTGGCATTAACATTGACCTTCTGTGTTTATTAAAATGTTGTCTCTCTCCATGAGGGGATTCCTCACATCCTTAGGCCAACAAAAACAACATGCACAGTTGATAAGTGACCTCCTCCAAGCATTACTAAGACTATCCAAAGTGGCTATAATAAAATGTGCAACGCACACTTCATCAAAGGAGTATGTATCGAAGGACAACGCATTCATTGATGGGGAAGAAAAGAGAGTAGCAATGACAGGTAGCCAGTTAGCAATGGTACCAATAACAAGCAACGAGAAGAACACTAAAGATAACAGTGACTCATTACACTCTGACCCAATAAATAGAAGAGAAAGGTAGATGTGTGTCCAGGATGCAGAGGGGTGACTTGGTGGCAGGTGGGTCATGTGTGGGTGCCCTTGAGGATGTGTTACTGCCCCCAGAAGGGTGAATGTTGGTTGTGGATTTGGACCCTGTGTCAGCCCGTGTTGTGTGTTGTATTTGTGTAGTTGCATACCTGCGGTGGCGTCCGCGGCGGGCCATGATTTGATAGTGATGAGCAGGTACAGCACCGTGAACACGTGTAGAAAGGGGTCCATGGTGGTCGTGAACGGGTGGAGGGGACCAGGACTCTGGTTTCTCGCTCCCCTGTCGAGCTTCCACTGTCTCTTATTGTGAGGTGTCTTCGCTGTGGTGCGTCTGCTTGTTTGGGGCATCCAAAATTGTGGAGCAGGGCGGGCGTCATTCCGCACGGCAGTGAGTCTCCATTGGCTCACACAGCCGCGGTGGCGGGAGCACTTTGATGTTTGGCAATGCTAATATGGCGGACATGTTTTCCCTGCTCACAGGCAGAAAAATTTGTTTATCCGCACCGCCTGCATCGCGGTGGTGCCACCGCCCACTATCCTAATGGACCCCCAAGTTTGTGAAGCCACTTGTACCGCCCTTCTTCTGCACTAAATAACTCTGAATTTGTAAATATGTGAAAAAATCCCTAGAAGGTATCCCATATCTGCATTGAATTTCACTAAATGATAATATCCCTGATGCATCCAGCAAGTCTCCTATCACACAAATACCTGCAGCCTCCCATCTTGACATAATATTGTCCTTAAAGATCTCTGGCATTGTTTGATTTTTATAAAGCTGTGTATAACTACTACCAAATTATTTTTTTTAAAAACCAACAGGATACAAAAAAAAATTAAATACAAACATTCAATATTATTTGCAACAATATTTTGACCATCGATATTTTCAAACTCAATATTTCTACATTACACAAAAATCTATATTTTTGACAACGAAAAAACGTACCTCGATATTTTCCACCATTGATATTCTTGATTCGATATTCATGCAACTCGATATTTCTCCTTCAATATTCTGTCTCTGCACCATAAGCCACACAGAGCAGTAAAACGTTACTACTAAAGACGGTTTATAATTACTATTCCAAAGATATGAAACATGATGCAGCTACATCCTTCTAATCAGGAAGTACTGATTAAACATGCTCTAAGCAATTCCCAAAGCTAGCCAATGAGAGAAATAGGCCTCACTCTAGTGAAAAGCGAAATTAGCCAGGTCATGTAAAACTTAAAAGTACATATCCTACCTTTTATTTACACAGCACCCTGCCCTTAGGGCTAACTAAGGTCCTCCTTAGGGGTGACTTGTGTGTAATAAAAGGTAAGTTTAAGGCTTGGCAGGCAGTTTTAAATGCGAAGTTGAAGTGGAAGTAAAGTCCACACAAACGCCCTGCAATGGCAACCCTGAGGAAGGTTTGAAAGGTTGCTTGTGTGTGGCTCGATTACTGGTGCAGGCCCAGTAGTAGCATTTAGGTGCCGGCCCTGGTTATATGGTATACCACTTTACAGGGACTTATAATAAACTAAATATGCCAATTGAGTATGCACCAATGTCACTGTGTTGAGAGGAGAGGAGAAGCACATGCACTTTAGCATTGGTCAGCAGTGGTAAAGTGCTCAAAGTCCTAAGGCAAACAAAAATTTTGGACTTGGCCCTTCTGGCAGGTTCTCCCCTGAAGTTTTTGCTTGTTATATGTGACCTGGGGATGGGGATTCTTGGGTTCTGCGCACTTTCCCTGTGTCCCAGTGGAAAGTGTGTGCACACTCTGAGTGCGTGTGGTGAGATAGGCCTGCCCTCCTATAGGAATTCATGGGGAATGTATGTGTCCCTGGTAGTTCCTGATGCGTGGGATATGCTCGAGTCTGGTATGTGCGGACTCGTGTGATTGAATGCTGCGGGATGATGTATGCGGCGTGTATGTGTCTAGTGGGGAAGTGCCACTTCTAGACATGGGTGTGCATGTGCAGTGAGTATGCTGGCACGTGATTAGCTGAAGCTGGCTGGGGAGTCTGGCTCTAGGAGTCTGTATGGGTCTCGCCGGGTGGTGAATGGAGAGATTAGCATGCTGATGTGAGGGAGGGGTGCACCTGGGCCCCCTGTGGTGCGACTGATGACCCTAGCCTGCCTGGTGAATGGAAAGGGTGGCTGGGGAAAACAAAGTACTCCCAAAACCAGATGCGACTGGTTTCTCCCCCACCCTGCACCTTTAGACAAAGGATTTCAATGTATAAAAAGGGGCTGTGTTCCCAACTCGAATCGACCAGGGGCATGCTGCTGCTTGGGCCTAGGGGAAGCCTTGCCTCCCTGGGCCCTGCCCAGCCCCTGGACTGCTGAGGTCCTGGACCCCTGAAGGACTTTGTTGCTTTCTGTTTGCCCTAGCACCTGGGAGCGCTTTCCTTTGGCCCCTAGCGCTTGAGAGCGCTTTTCCTCTGCCTAGCACTTGGGAGCGCTGTTTATTGCCTTCTAGCGCTTGGGAGCACTTCATTTCTGCCCTAGCGCTGAGATCGCTTTGTTTGCCAAGCCGGTTCCCACCCGGCATTTGCCCAGGATTGCTGAGCCTATCAAGTGCCCACCTCGATTTTTTGATTATTTTAAACAAGCCGATGCCCACCCGGCATTTGCTGCTCTGTCCCCCCCCATGCCGCCGCGCTGCCTGCGATGACCCGGAAGTGCCCTCCAGAAACCCGGAAGTCCCGCCCTCGGGACCGCGGCGCAAGGAGCAGAGTGGCTGCAGGTGCAGGCGGGGCTCCGGTGTCGTTGAGAACCACCGCGCTGCCCAAAGGAGAGCCCAGCAGCGAGAAGAGAGGCGGCGGAAGGTGCAGGCGGGGCTCCGTTGTGAGAAGGAGAACCCTGCCGCCCAGGAGAGAGAGCCGCCGCAGAGCACTGAGACGAAACCCGGTGAGTGCATGGAAGGAGAGGAGTTGCCTCGGGGCACATTGCCGGTCCCCGCCCCTCCCCTCCAGCGCGAGTGCCTGGGTGCTGATGCCGAGTCCCCCGAGAGGGACTCCACCAACCCCCCCACATTTATTTACGAGCCCGAGAGGCTCCCCGGTGCCCCAGTGATCTCGAGTCCCCAGAGGAGGGACTCCAACGAAGGCCCCACATTGTTCTCGAGCCCGGAGAGGCTCCACTATTGGCATTTGTTCGTCAGAGCCTGCGAGGCTCAGTCCCAGCAGCCTTGTTGTCGAGCCCAGAGAGGTTCATGGCGTGCCATGTGTTCTTCGAGCCCCGAGAGGCTCCAGGCGCCACAGTTATTGTGAAGAGCCCACGAGGCTCAGGGGGGCATTTCAGTTGTTCAGAGCCTGCGAGGCTCCCACGTTGGCCCCGTCATCTACAGCTGCCCAGCACTTCGTGAGCAGCTGCCATGTTTAGGTTTGTTCTTGGCTACCTGCAGCCTGTCCTGACATTGCAACATAGGGCGTCCTAGCCCCAGAGAGGCCAGTTGGCCTGGAGAGAGTTATGAGCTCATGCTAATATAATTCCCGAGAATTATTCTGTGTTGCACCTCTGAAGGTGTTTTAATGTGTCATGTGCCTTGTCCTTTCACCTCTGAATGTTCTATGCATCATGTGTGAAGCTTCTGATTGTTATATGTTCTAAATGCTAGTTCTACCAAGCGCATATTCCTGGCAGTGGTCCTATGGCCCTGTCCTGTACATAATCCCCTGTAAAATCTGCCCGTGCCTCTGGCACATTGTAAAGTGTGTGTTCCTATCTAATGTGTTTTTCAATAAAAAGGCTATTTTTACATATACCTTGTGTGGAGTTCCTTTTGTGGGGGGGCCTGGAGGTTGTTGCTGGTGGGTGCGTGCGCAAATGCTTTACACATCGCCTCTGAGATAGGCCTGACTGCTCGTGCCAAGCTACCAAAGGGGTGAGCAGGGGTTGTCTTGGCGGGTGACTTCCTTACCCTAACTTAGGAATGGTGGTTTCTGCCTGACTTTGGCGTAGGCCTTGGCCAACCAGAAATCCCATTTCTAACAAAAAAGATCCCAAAAAAGTGGAGGTAAGCAGGCAAAATGTTTGGGGGAATATCACCCTGAGGATGACAGGTCTACCTCTTTCTATAACTAATTTCGAACATTTTATAATAAACGTTGCTAACATTTTAGTTTCACTTTCAAACTGAATTAATAAAGTTTCCCTCCCCTAAGCACTAGCCAATATAGAGAAGCCTTAACTAAATTCTTCTGAAAATGAAAGTCCTAAAGCTTCTTTCTTCTTACCCCATCTGTTTCAGTGTCAATGAACATTTGTCTCCAAGTCCATGTGTGAATGTGTCTGCCAGCTCTTATGTTGATCTCACTGTTGACACATCTAGTTTGCACAGTTGTGTGGTGTTTTCTCCCAGTCCTAATATAGTTGTAGCTCCCAACCCTCATGTATGTCTCTCAGTGCCTGTGTTGTCCCAGTATGTCGATGTGATGTTATATTAATTCTAGTGGTGTGTTTTATTAGGAGATTGAAAAGAATTGGAAAATATATTTCCAAAAATGTATTGGGTGTTGTCTCTTGGCTCAGGACTGAGATTTAATTTGCACTATCAATGTATCTGAAGAGAAGTATCAGTTTGAACCTATAAGGTGTGCTGACGAGAACCTTCAAATTGCATCACTACCAGTTGGTACTGTGCTAGAAGTGGGCTGACAATGATGGCCTGATGCAGCCAGCACTAATGTGGGCAGGAATGTAAGAGGCAGCGCATCTTCACTTCCTTGCCCTCGAACTTTCAGTCTTTCTGTCAATTATACTGCAACAATATCAGGTGTCCAGTGTTTGAAACTTGCACCTACATACCTTTGCATACGTACCGACTTGTAGCATGTTTTCAGTGCTGAGGCACCAATGTGTTACAGGCAGATCAATATATTATTATTCCTGTGCCTTAGATTAGGCATTACCTGATTAAGTTGTGCCTTGACATGAACCAGACTGTCATAATTCTTAGTTTTTTTGTCATCATTACCATGTGGAATAGAATGATGACATGGTACATTTTGGTTGATCACTATGGGGCTGATTACGATGGCGATGAACCCGTCACCAGCAGGCTGTCGGTGGCGGGTTCACCGCCAACGTAAGGCCTATTACTGACCACCAGATTGGGATGGCAGGTGGTGTGCCTGGCTGTAGTCCGCAACGGGTCCAACAGAGGCAATCGGTATGATTGCCTGTCGGATCGCGCCGCAGCCACCGTCTGCCAGATCAGGATGATGGATCCCCGCCAGCCTTTCCATGGTTTTTCAACCGCCATTGAAAGGCTGGTGGGGATGTACTTTGGGGGGCCATTGCGGGCCCCTCTTGTCAGGGTAGTTGGTTTGTTTCCCTGCACTATGGGGCAGGCACCGCATTGTGCCTGCCACATAGTGCAGGGAAAGGTAAACAGTGCATTGTTAACATTGTGGCAGGATCTGCAGCAAGCAGCACCCGCCATAATGTTAATTATAGCAGATGGGACCGCTGCGCAGTGGCGTCACTAGGGGGGTGCGGGGGGTGCGGACCGCACCGGGTGACACCCTCACATGGGGGTGACACCATCTGGTTGCCCCCCCCCCCCCCAGCAGGCCTCTGTACATGGCACCCCCTGCACCGCACCCGAATGCCTCGGAGAGACTCGATCCGCTTTAAAAACAAAAGCGAACAGAGATATTTTCTCACCTATTCGAATTAAAATGTTCTCATTAGCCCCCGGGTTTAATGTGGGAGAGAGAGGGAGCTAGAGGGAGTAAGAAGACAGAGAGAGAGAGAGAGTTAGAGTGAGAAAGACAGAGAGAGAGGGAGCTAGAGGGAGTAAGAGGGAGTAAGACAGAGAGAGGGAGACAGAGGTAGCTAGAGGAAGTAAGACAGAGAGAGAGAGGGAGCTAGACAGAGAGAGGGAGCTAGAGGGAGTACGATAGAGAGAGAGGGAGCTAGAGGGAGCAAGACAGAGAGAGAGGGAGCAAGACAGAGAGAGAGGGAGCTAGAGGGAATAAGAGAGAGGGAGCTAGAGGGAGCAAGACAGAGAGAGAGGGCACTAGAGGGAGTAAGACAGAGAGAGAGGGAGCTAGAGGGAGTAAGACAGAGAGAGAGAGGGAGACAGAGGGAGCTAGAGGGAGTAAGACAGAGAGAGAGAGAGGGAGCTAGACAGAGACAGAGGGAGCTAGAGGGAGTAAGACAGAGAGAGAGGGAGCTCGAGGGAGCTAGACAGAGAGAGGGAGCTAGAGGGAGTAAGACAGAGAGAGAGGGAGCTAGGCAGAGAGAGGGAGCTAGAGGGAGTAAGACAGAGATAGAGGGAGTCAGAGGGAGCTAGAGGGAGTAAGACAGAGAGAGAGGGAGCTAGGCAGAGAGAGGGAGCTAGAGGGAGTAAGACAGAGATAGAGGGAGTCAGAGGGAGCTAGAGGGAGCAAGACAGAGAGAGAGGGAGCTAGACAGAGAGAGAGCTAGAGGGAGTAAGATAGAGAGAGAGGGAGCTAAAGGGAGTAAGACAGAGAGAGAGGGAGCTAGAGGGAGTAAGAGAGAGAGAGAGAGGGAGCTAGAGGGAGGAAGACAGAGAGAGGAGCTAGAGGGAGTACGACCGAGAGAGAGGGAGCTAGAGGGAGTAAGACAGAGAGAGAGGGAGCTGGAGGGAGTAAGACCGAGAGAGAGGGAGACAGAGGGAGCTAGAGGGAGCAAGAGAGAGGGAGCTAGAGGGAGCTAGACAGAGAGAGGGAGCTAGAGAGAGTAAGACAGAGAGAGAGGGAGCTAGAGAGAGTAAGACAGCGAGAGAGGGAGCTAGACAGAGAGAGGGAGCTAGAGGGAGTAAGATAGAGAGAGAGGGAGCTACAGGGAGCTAGAGCGAGCAAGACAGAGAGAGAGGGAGCTAGAGGGAGTAAGAGAGAGAGAGGGAGCTAGAGGGAGCAAGACAGAGAGAGGGAGCTAGAGGGACCAAGCCGGAGAGAGAGGGAGCTAGAGGGAGTAAGACAGAGAGAGAGGGAGCTAGGCAGAGCAAGACAGATAGAGAGGGAGCTAGAGGGAGCAAGACAGAGAGGGAGCTAGAGGGAGTAAGAGAGAGGGAGCTAGAGGGAGTAAGACAGAGAGAGAGGGAGCTATAGGGAGTAAGACAGAGAGAGAGGGAGCTAGAGGGAGTAAGACAGAGAGGGAGACAGAGGGAGTAAGACAGGGAGAGAGGGAGCTAGACAGAGAGAGAGGGAGCTAGACAGAGAGAGGGAGTAAGACAGAGAGAGAGTGAGCTAGAGGGCTCTTGACAGAGAGAGGGAGCTAGAGGGAGTAAGAGAGAGGGAGCTAGAGGGAGCAAGACAAAGTGAGAGGGAGCTAGAGGGAGTAAGACAGAGAGAGAGAGCTAGAGGGAGCAAGACAGAGAGAGAGGGGGCTAGAGGGAGTAAGAGAGAGAGGGAGCTAGAGAGAGGGGGCTAGAGGGAGTAAGACAGAGAGAGAGGAAGCTAGAGGGAGTAAGACAGAGAGAGGGAGCTAGAGGGAGCAAGACAGAGAGAGAGAGAGCTAGAGGGAGTAAGAGAGAGAGAGGGAGCTGGAGGGATTGAGATAGAGAGCGGGAGCTAGAGGGAGTAAGAGAGAGAGTGGGAGCTAGAGAGAGTAAGACAGAGAGAGGGAGCTAGAGGGAGTAAGACAGAGAGAGAGGGAGCAAGAGGGAGTAAGACAGAGAGAGAGGGAGCTAGAAGGAGTAAGAGAGGGAGAGAGGGAGAGAGGGCGCTAGAGGGAGCAAGACAGAGAGAGGGAGCTAGAGGGAGTAAGACAGAGAGAGAGGGAGCTAGAGGGAGTAAGGCAGAGAGAGAGGGAGCTAGAGGGAGTAAGACAGAGAGAGAGGAAGACAGAGGGAGCTAGAGGGAGTAAGACAGAGGGAGCTAGACAGAGAGAGGGAGCTAGAGGGAGTAAGACAGTACCTAGCACCGTACATTTCCCACCGAGGTGGTCCATGCGGTAAGTCGTGAGGGGGTGACACCATGAGTTACCCGCACCGGGTGACACCAACCCCAGTGACGCCACTGCCGCTGCGGTGATGGTCACATAGCATTGCTCCCTGTTAATCTTTGGCCTTGTAGGCGGCGGTCCTACTCCCCAGCACGATGGCAGACAGACTGAAGTCTGTCCGCCATCGTGATGACCCCCTATGTTTGGTGAATATTCAAACTAAGCTCCGCACCTTGCCATTCCTAATGCAGACTCAGATGTAGTAGGGCTAAACATTGTCACTTATGATCAATGGCATTAAAATCACTGAATTTCAGTCTTGTGAGATGTCCCGAATTATTACAGTGCTTAATTTGAGCGGTGCGTTTTGGTTCTCAGCCGAACTTAATTTGTTTCCTGTGCTCGGCACCAGCACTTATATGTCAACACCATACTTAGAACAGTCAACCACATGATGGTGCTGCTCATCAAATTAAGAGGTGAGCAGAAGAACGGTTGTTTATGAATACAATACACATTAATTAAAATAGTGCTATTAACTGCCTCCCAGCCGTTCCTTTAGCTTGGGGGACCTGGAATAATCTGAACTGTCGGATTTACATGCAAGAGAGATGGTTAGTAGTTGTTTTGGCAGCGATGACAAAGGCAATGGGTTAAGCATGCTGCAGTGGCCTCCTGGTCAGAGCCCTGGCAGTTAATATTTGACAAATTAAGCACTGCCGGAATTACTGCTACCTCTTTGTTCAACGCAATGGCTGAAAGAGGCTGATCCCCTCTCCTCACTCACTCCCAATATGATGTCCTGTGGTTGACACAAACTGATAATCACTCTTCGAGGAGGCAAGTTGTCAATGTGGCAGACCCAAATCTATTTCTATGTGTATTTTACATGTAATATGTAAGAATAAAAAGTCGGAAATAAGGCTTAAGCGGTCTCTAGCACAGACATAACATTGACCATTTTTGTAGATGGGTAGAAAAAGACCTGAGAAATCGGGGAAGGGGAGATCTGGCTGCTGCCACATTACATTAATGATTTCTGGCAACATAGGAAAAGTAAACATGAGTAAACGTAACAATAAGTAATTCTTTCAAAATTGTTACAAAACGCAGCTACCAGTGTGACAAACTTCGATGTTTGCTTTTGTCTAACCTAACCCAAAACATTTGGGACAGAATTACCCGTTTGACATTGCAGATTGTTCCATAGAGGGTATTAGGTAACAAATGCATTTATGAGGCGTTTTCTTTGAAAAATTAGTAAACTTAAAGAGTCATAGTTTTGCTGAAAAATATTCGCGGTGCCCGGATTTACTAACGAGTGGGGAAAGTAGATGTGCGTGCACAACATCAGAGTTGGAATTTTACAAATGTTTCTCGCAGGGTTACATGCCCAGCCTGACACAGGAATCTCGCTTTGATTAATGGATTTGCCCGCAGCGTTCTCAGAAAATACCCTCCAGACAAACATGAAAGGTGAAAGATAAATAAAACTTCAGATAAGCACTGCTTTCAAGATACAAAGCGAGATTATTTGGCTGCTGGTTGTTTAATCTTAGTTCCTAAGGGGTTTACCCACATTTTATTCTGCAACAACAGGAAATACCTGTTTCAATCGCCAGCAGACGCTAAATCAAGGAAGGTGCAACACGGATCCGCCCTTTGCCGCTTCTCTCCGTCAGTCATTCGCTTCTCACTGGTTCTTCGGCGCGGTACAAGCAGCTCGGGCCTCTGGTGCTTGGTGAGTACCTACCTTGGTTGTCTGGTGGACACAGAAGGTGCTTTCCGAGGCCAGTAAGGCACGAATGTGACTCTGGAGTGCTTGTTCTTTATGAACTGGATCGCCGTTATTGGAATCTTGGTTAAAGCTTGCTTTCAGCTTTTTAAGGATCGGGTTAGATTTTCTACGGTGCATGTTTGCTCTAGTAGGAAGTTATAGGCCGGTGCCCGTGTGATGGTTCATGCCTTCAATACAACACAATCTCACCTGAATTCATTGTGTATTTTATGCAAGTGATTCCGTTGATGGTTGTGTCACACTGCTCGAAACGAGCCTTTCCACTCCGTAGGAACTGCCCGCAGCAGCTATGCAGTCCATTTGTAGTATGGAGAGGACTTGGAGCTGTTTGCTCACAACTGTCTCTATTACCTTTACTACCTCATGTATTTTTGGTTGCTCACAATTTTTACTACCTCATGTATTCTGTTTGCTCACAATTGTCATTATTATCTCTACTACCTCATGTATTTTTGGTTGCTCACAATTTTTAATACCTCATGTATATTGTTTGATCACAAATGTCACTATTATTTTTGTAACGTAACGTATGCTTTTGTAATGTTTCTCATTATGTTCCATTTCTGTTCCTTTTGTGAAGCGCTCTGACACCTTCGGGTAAAGTCCGCGCTATATAAAACTGCATAAATAAATAAATAAATAAAAATAAATTGGAGCTTTGTCACTACCCAACAATAAAATCAACACTGCCCTTTTGTTTCAAAACTAGGCACGCTTTCTCGCCATTTTGCATTTCATTCTAGATAGAATGTTGTACCTGTTTTGCTATATACAACAACGTTTGTACTTAATTCTTTGCCCCAACAGAAACCATCAAATGCAGTGGTGCGATCTGCATTCTAAACACATCTTTACTTAGGGGTAAGGCAGCACTACAGGTTAGAAAAGAACTAACTCAGTGAATACAAAACATTCTAATTTTCAGTGCAAGATGCATGCACAGATGTTTGATTTAGAGCTTAAGGTGAAAGGGCACAGTGCAAACCTCGACAAGTAAACCATGGACGTTCTGCTGAGGTAGACCCGTGTTTATTTATTTATCTGAAAGTTTTACATAGCGCTAGCTAGAATCGAAGGTGTCAGAGCGTTTTACATGATCGTGAGCGAATCTGGTGAATCAGGAACACAGAAATTATATGAGGCGAGACTCATTAGATACTAGTACACAACAACAGCACAGTAACAGAAAGCATGCTAAACAGTTCGAGGGGATAAGCAGACAGCATAAGCATACAAGCAAATAGTCGACTTTGACATAAGGCTCAGACCTGAGCATGAGAATAGTAAACCAGGATCAGATGTCTAAGAATTAAAGTATTTGTTGGGGAGGAGAAGTCTCAGGTCTCTTTTCAAGCCAGGGAATGAGTAACATGCAATTTTATTTATTTCGTTATTTATTTATTTATTTATTTAATGCAGTTTTATATAATGCAAACTTTACCCCAATGTGTCAGAGCACTTTACAAAAGAACCAGGTAAGTTACAAAAGGTACACATGATAGAATATATACACTAACAAGTTACAATCACGTTAGGTTAATACAGGTATAGAATACATATTTACTACATTTACCTAATTTGAGTGCCAGGCCGCCGTAAGGGTCATGGAATAGGTTGAATTATTCCTGAAAGTGCCTTAGGAGGAAAAATTATTGGACCGGCGCAAGACGAACCAAAGCGAAAGTATTTGCCAACAATGTTTTCATTAATCAAGGCTGTGGTTTCAGAGGGATGGAGGAAGTCAGTTTCAAATTCTAGCCGCATTACCTGAGAAGGATGGAGCCATAAATATTTCCCTTTTGAAGGTAGGAGGTTCGAGCAGTTTTCCACATTGCATGAAGGTTTAAAGCAGCCTGAGATTTTGAGTTTATTTGCCAGATAGCAAGGGGTGCAAGTGTGCAAGGCTTTGTGGGTGATATAAGGAGTTTTGTAAATTGAACTTGCTTCAATGGGGAGCCATCAAAGGGAAAACAGCATGGGTGTGATGTGATCATTTTTTTTAGCCCCAATAAAGGAACCGAGTCACTGAATGGAGGATGAATTTCAGAGGAGAAAGGTGGATTAAGCCTTTTGTCTAGGATGACGCCTAGGGATTTTGCGCTGTGAAAAACGGTAGGCGTGTTGAGAATGTTCAGATTGTTCATCTATGATTGGACAGGAGGAGGAGAGAGTTAGGTCTAGAGGAGAAGGAATTCTGTTTTGGAAGGATTCAGAATAAGTTGATGTGTTGACAGCTAATCTTGGATGGAGGTGAGAGTGGTGTTGAGGATCGAAATGTATCGTGCAGAAGACACCATTAGGCAGATTTGGGTCTCATCGGCATAGAGGTGATAATGGATCCCGGATATTTTTTTAGGAGATTTCACGGTGGTTCCATGTAAAGATTGAACAGGATTGGCGCGAGGGTCGAGGCTTGATGGATTCCTTGTCCAACAGCCATTGAAGTGGAGAGACAATTTGCTATTCTGATCATCTGGTATCTACCCGAGAGAAATGATTCTAACCATCTGAGCACTGTGCTTTCAAAACCCATTCTTAGTGTTCAGAAGAGTGTTGTGATAATATACAATCGCATTACAAGACGGTGGACATGTATTGCCAGTGTTCCTAAGGCTTAAGGGAGTGCACCAGACACTGAGGTGATGAGGATGGGGAGGGTAAACACCTGGGACATTCAATGAGGGCCTCGTTGGGAGGGGCTGGTGATTTCCTGAGCATTGAAGGTTTGGTGGACGGCAAGTGTAAAGGGGTAGGACCGCAATTTCCATTGTTCATGAGCAGACGTTTTTAGACAAGTTCTTTCGTTTTGTGTCTGATTACTGCTACAGGAAGGCTGAATGGCAGCCAGATGCCAGATCCTACGCTTTCTTGTACTCATGTTGTAGGTGATCCAGGTTAGAGACAGACACAGAGCTCTCTGCCCTGAGAATCATTACTTTACACAAACTCGCAAAATCAGTCTCAGTTCTCCGTCATCCACCTTGATCGTCAGAAAGAAAGAGGAGGAGCATGTATAGCATAAACATTTACAATACAACATTCATGTTTTGCTGTTTCCTTTCAGCGGATTGTTGTTCATACAGGCTGCATACAAATTCTTTTAAGTGCTTGACAGTATTACAGTCACATTAGATAACATTTCTATGGGTCCGGTCCATGGCCCTGTAGTGTACAGCCGCAACATTAACTCACATATCACCAACTGAACAGGCATGGAACAGCTGAAGGCAGGGCGCTGGTGGTGCACTGTGCGACAATGTCTTTTGCCCCCCCCCCCCCCAATGACCACCTCTGCCGCAGATTCCCTTACAAGCACCCTTTAACAGTGCCTCTCAAGTCTCCATAACCACTGTCTCTCAGATTCATTTACTTTCAAAATACCACTCATACCAGTGTAAGGTGTCAGGGCACTTTACACCACACATACATTGCACAGAGACAATCATATATGTGTAAATCAGTGTAGAGGAAATGTTACATCAGACAGTACTACGAGGTGTAGTGTAGGAGTGACATGCCATTGATACTGGTAGGCAATATAATTGAAGTTCTTATTTAGGAAAGGCACAAATTCAGAACTTAAAATGTAACATCATTGTTAGGGGTTCTCTTTCATGATAAGAATTGTTTTCTATTCAAATGAACCCTTTTCACAAGATTAGGATAATGAAAGACTGGACAAAACAACATATAGCTCCAACATATACCTTGCAGTTTGCCTGCAGTTGTAGTATGACAGTTAATAGCTCAATGTTCTATTTTAAGATTTTGACTTATAAACAACAAGTAACAAAAGGAGCTCTCTTGCCACTGACCTATTTACATTATATGCACTTCGTTATCAGTATGGTACACATTCTTAGCTGCAGGCATTATAACCCACTGTGCTACCTTAGGACGAGTCAAAACATCCACTAGACAAACCTCTGGTCTCTTTGCAGGAAAACGATTAATCACCAGACTTATCTTGACATTTTAATTGATGTCTGAAAGTTGCAGGCGTCCAGGAACGGGGCAGCAGGTGCTTTTAAAATGATAATACATATTTTCAAAAATGACGCACCTACCCCAATTCAACACCTGGTGCGGTCGCACTGATCGCACCACCCTAGAGCTGGCCCTGGCTGAACGGATCTGCTATATGCTGCTGGACAGTAGAGAATTTTAACTTAATTTACTCCAGGTCCCAAAAAGCTATATAATACAACAGTTTTTTTTGTGTTTTTTTTTTGCACTATACTTTATTTTGTTATTTAAAAAATATATATATTGAGAGTTTGATTCACTGTTGTACAAAGTAAAGTGCTTACGGCGCTCAATTTCAATTTTGGTTGACGTATTGTCCTGAACTGGAATCTTAATGGATGTTCCAAAACGTAATTCTGCTAAGTTAGTGCTTAGCCGGTCACATTGGCTTCCTGTTCAGGAAAGAATCAGGTTTAAGGCAATGGTCCTATCCACAAGTCCATCGCTGGGAATGGCCCCCTTATGATTCAGTCCATGGTGCAATTATATCGCACCAACAGGACTCTCAGATATAATAATAAACAACTTTTTGCAGTCCCGAGGATCAAACAGTCACGGACGGGAGGTCGACGGTTTCCATACAACGCAGCCAAGTTCTGGAACTAGCTTCCAGACTATATTCGTCTCGAACATGACTATCTCACGTTCAGGAAGCAGTTGAAGACCTTTCTCTTTCCATGATCAGTGGTGAATGATAAGGTGTCACAGGAAGCGCTGGGATGCCCTTGGCTAGCCATGCGCTATACAGGTCCGTATTCATTCATTCATACTCATACAGACATGGTCCATTCTCAGATTGCAATAAAATCAAAATGCCATTAAAAAGTACATAGGAGCACATCTAAAAAACAAAAACAAAAAAATAGCCACATGTTGCACAATTTTCCTTTAACATTTCGTCTTTACAAATTCGCAGACTAAGGAGCTCATTATGATGGTGGGTGTACATCAGTCCGCCTGCCATCATAACAGTGTTGGTACCCGGCCACCAGACGTCCTGCCGTCCCACCAGTGCAATTAGGATGCTCCCACCATACTGGCGGGCACATCCTGGTCTTTTTGCGGACGGTGCTGCTGGCATGCAACATTGTCCGTAATATCAAAAGAGCATGCTCATCATTTCTCTGCACCATGTGGCAAGCACCACGCGGTGCCTGCCACTTGATGCATGGAATTGCAACCCCCCCAGTGCACCCCACACCACACACATAGATGGGGCCCACAATGGGCCCCCAAAGCCAGTCTCGCCTGTCTTTTGCAACAGGATATCCACCACAGAAAGACATGCAGAAAGGCATACCGTAATCGCTATGCAATGTTGCCCTGGATCCGGGTTCCGCAAGGCAGGCGGAAAAGGACCGCCTTGCGGAGCAATGGCGGAAGGACTTTCCGTCCACCGCGGAACCATTGTGATTCCCACAGCCATCCTAATTTGACAGTGGGAATTTTCAGCATGATGGTGGAAAAACTGCCACTGCTGGCCCGGCGGTGGGTGACAGTCCTTCCGCAATCATAATGAGCCCCTAACTTCTAATGGACTTCTCAAATTTTGTAAATGACCCTGAACTTAGTGCGAAGCATCTCTCCAGCTCTTTAACTTTGTGAAGTTTACTTCGCCAATTCTGGCGAATTAGTGATCCTACCACCAGACCTGATATAAATAAACATTCCTCTTTCCTTTTATCTAATGTTATGCTTGGTGAACACCATAGAACTACAGTATACTTGTCACTTGTCAATACAGTCGTTCTGAGATATTTCTCGATTTCTCCCCACAGTTGCTTGATCTTTGGGCATTCCCAGAGGTACCTCCACCCTCTTTGGGGCAGCGAAAACACCTGTCTTCAATCTGGGGTATATAATATGGAGAAACAATGGGGTCCTGTATATTAACCATTTTGTGTAGAATTGCATTCTTCTAAAATTAGCGCCTCTAATTATTGTTGCATTAAGTTTGTTAATTATGTTCTAGATTGCTCTAGGGATCTTCAGGCGTTCTTTTTTCTGCCATTTGTCTCAAGCATTTTCATAGACAATAGAGGACTTATTTTCGTGAAAACTTTCACCCAGCTGCCTAATGACCACTTATTTGTTGATTCTAGTAGCGTTTTGCTTAGTTTTGATCTTACTCGTAGCGCTGTTGAGTCAATGTTTTCTAAAAAGTGCTTGATTTGGATAAACAACCTCTTAAGCATGTCTCTAGAATGAAGCAGTCCATTCTCAATCTCTGGCCACTTTTTCCATGATACTACTGTTCTTGAGATCTCAAAAAGAAAATCAGATACAGGATCATATTAACAGTCCACCCCAACAGATCTCGCCTCCATTTCTCCATTTAACCAAGTCTGCTCAAAACAAAAACAAAATATCTCAGAAAGGACAACTCAGTGCAGGAACCATCTAAGCGGATTATGAATGTAAGAAATTCCATTACATGATCTGTAGGGCTCCTCAAAGCTGCCATCTTGCTGAAAACCATAAACTGTGCATCTGTTTCTCACACTTCTTTTCCCATCACACTGCTAAGCACGGTGTCTCATACTACGATAACCGATAACCGCACCCTAGTGGGCATAACCCAAAACTTGGAAACTCTTCCCACGCAGGATCAAAACAAAGACAACATCCTTCCAACCACCCACCCTACATGGTGTAGCATGCTACCCATGTCGACAAGCACGTCAGTGCCCCAAATAGGGTATTAAGGCTAATTTAAATCTTGCATCACAATACAGTAAAATACTGAACACAAAAGAACTGTTTTAACACGATCCCGATTGACACTTTCACATCTATGTGAAATATCTTGCAACACATCTCTTTAGACTGCTTTACAAGGTTATCCCTAAGTGAAATATTTTGCAACACCTCTCTTTTGACCTGTCCATTAAAAGAGTTTCAGAGCAGGAAAAAAATGATGATCTGACCAGAACATTCACAGCCCTCTGAAGTGGCACAGCCCTCTGAAGTGTTGACACATCATTTCTCTAAAACCACTAATCACTAATGGATGGTTGGTAACACAAGAGCTTTGAGAGTGTCTCACGGGAGTGCCAATTTAAAAAATAGAGTATTCCAATTAGCTCAGGGAGCTTTATTTACCTTGTATCCCTTGTGCCATCATACTCCTGCAGGAGTCTAAAAGCTCTCTGATTGGGTGCTAGCAACATGAGAACATCGTTTCTGGTAGACATTACAGGACTCAAGGACTTGGTTCCCTGTCCTGAACCTGAAACAAAATAGTATAAGGGGTCAGATTAGGGATACCCCAACCCCTATGCCCCATGGGAGTGAGCCAGAGGGACCCCTATGTAGCCAATACAAAGGAAAATCAGCAAAAATTGTTGTGATCCTGCAGGACTCCCCTGTGCTCAGTCAGCATCATTTAATTAAAGGCCCCTGGGAGTCCACTCATTGGCCCCATTTAATAAGGGGAGGGAGGGCACATGGCCCCCCTCCCCACACTTCCAGGAGGGTGCCCACCAGGCCACTCACCATGTTTAACAGGACCATAACTAATCACCACTGGGTATGGGTTCCCACGCAGTAAGGCCAAACCCTGCCTTAACTAGTACTACAAAAATGAAATGCCAATACTGCCAAATAATTCAACACACTTATTTCGTTCCGTGCATCTGATTGAAACTATGCAAGAGAGACTCTTATCATTGAGTTAATCCATATGAATTTGCATTTTATTTGCAAGTATTCTTCTTTTCTGTATTTTTCTCAGAGTATTTTATGTTACAAAAGTGGCTTTTTGAAGCACATAACAAATAAACAATACATAAACAATAATCACGAAAAATCTTACTTTCATCCTTCATTCATACTGGGGGACATTTCAATCGTACTAAACAAACACTCAAACAATTATCGGTCTAAAAGATCATACACTTTTTTACAATTTATATACAATTCGTAATGTGAAACCATAGATTCTTATTAGTGATATAACTCTCTGAATTCAAAAGAATGTATTCAAATTTCTTATGGTTTCCACGTAAAAAACGTGATCTGGGAAGGTCTACGCGTTTCAAACTCCTTGGTTCTGGAGTTCTCGTCAGGACCATGGGCTGTGAATGAGAAATAGGGGGAACCTATGTTAGTGTGGGATCTAAGTCCGTGTAAACTGCTTTGGGTTCAACACCCACTTCTCTGCCTCTTACCTCTCCAAATGTGAGCTAGATGTGCCTCGTCAATTCATCACTTTCCGCGGAGCGGGACCACCTATATAACAAGTGTACATTCTTTAATAAATCTGATTAAGGTGACAACTTTCAGTATCAAACGTACTTGAAACCACACTCACTGGTGGGAATGTGTCTTTCTCCTATGTTTCTGCAATAAATGAGGAACAAATTATGAGGGATCTCCTCTGAGTTGGTGTTTGACTAACTAGCAGTGATGGTGGACGGCGATTCTTACCGGTTAAGTAGTTTGTGCACGCCGTGAAATTGTATTCCGTTTTGGTTCCGGTTCGGCGGGCGGTTCACAATGCGCCTGGGGGAATCAAAAGGAGAGGATGTCTCAGTGTTTGTGAGCGGATTCGTTCTCAATCGACAACTCTTTCAAGTGTCCGCTGGGTCATACCTTTGGTTCACAGTGTGTTCCGTGTGGGTCCCGTCTCACGGTCTGAAAACCGGCTACGAGGATGTAGTTACTTCCTGGTTTTCGGATCACATGACTCTCTTGTGTTTTGCGGTTGCCATCTTTGCCTAGTCATTTGTAGCTCGTAGACTGTGTAGGTGATGTCTCCACACCATTCTTAAAGTGTATATTTCGTGTACGGGTGAGCCGTGGTCTTGATGCTTGTTGTACATTTTTCGTATATGGTGGCATGATTTCGTCGCTTTTTTCAGGTTGGGGGCCAATTTGGATACGGGACCTTTATTGGTGCAGAAGTCATGTAGATGGTATTTATAGCTTAAACATTTCAGAAAGTTCGTTTAATCCATCGATGGCTGTATTAAATCTGACGATCATTGATGCCTCTTTTTTAGACAGTTTTGCATCTATGTCTCCACCTCTCGGATCTTGTTCCACTTTTGTTATTATTGTCCATTGCAGGTCTTTTTCTTCATGGTTATTCAATTGCCAATGATTGACTAGAGGGGCATTGGGTACCTTCCGCTTTATCCTGGATTTGTGTTGTTGGATTCTTGCGCGGACCTCTTGATTTGTTTTCCCAATGTATAGGAGGTTGCAAGGGCACCTTATTCCATAGATAACACATTTCGTTTTACAATTTGTAAATAATTTGTGTTTCCATGTTATTCCTTTGTGCTTGAAGATCGATCCTTCCTCTGTTGATTCGCAGCAATTGCATCCTCCACATTTATGGTGTCCCATAACTGGGGGTAAGCCCATCATGCTTCTCAGATTGGTTGGTGGTTTCATCGGGAGTGCGGCTCTCACCAGTTTTCTTTTTTAAAAGCGAATAATGGCGGTTTCTCCAATTCTTCGCACAGATTTCTCACTAAGTGCCAGTTGTTCTTTACTGCTTTTTTTAGCAGATTCGAATTTGGGCAGAAAGTTGTTACCAGGACTATTCGGTCCAATTTCTTTTTTGCTTAATTGGCCAATAAATGTTCTCGTGGAGTCCACCATGCTCGTTTCTTGGAACGGCGCAACAATTTTTTGGGGTACCCGCTTTCAATGAGACTGTTAGTTAGTTTATCAGCATGTTTTTCATATTCTTGTCTATCTTGACAATTTCTCCGGATCCTAAGGTATTGCCCATATGGCAAATTTTCCTTGAGACTACGGGGGTGGTTGCTTTTGAAATGTAGTAGTCTATTCCGATCGGTTTCTTTTTTGTGTAGGGTAGTTTTTAATTCTCCTTCATCTGAAGGGTATACCTCCACATCCAAAAACGGAATTTTGTTTTTTGAGTATACAAGGCTGAACTTGATCTCTTGTGTTCTGTTGTTAAGCCACTGGTTAAACGTTTTTAATTCTTCTTCAGGGCCAGACCACACGAAAAACACATCGTCAATAAAACGACTCCAATGATTTATTGCATGTTTGAAAGGATTGTCTTGGTAAATGAATTTGTCCTCATAGATGGCCATAAAGAGGACGGCTAGCTCCGGGGCGAATGGACAGCCCATCGCCACTCCACCTGTTTGTAGATAAAAATCACCATCAAAGAGAAAATAGTTGTTTTTTAATGCAAATTTTGCCAACTGTAAGATAAAGTCTGTTGGTACTTGTTCTGGTTTGTCTCGTGTTTCCAGGTAGTGTTTTAGAACCTGTAATCCTTCGTCTTGTGGTATTTGGGTGTACAATGATGTTATATCCATTGTAACCAGCCAATCACTTCTATTGTCGAATTTCACATCCTGCATTTTATTAATGAAATCCGTTGTGTCTCTAATGTAAGATTTTACATCAGGGATGAAAGGCTTCAAGAAGAGGTCTACGAATTTAGAGATTGGTTCCATCAACGACTCACAGCCGGACACTATCGGTCGTCCGGGAGGAGAGTTGGCATTTTTGTGTACTTTTGGTAGTACGTAAAAGAGTGGGATTCTCGGATGTTTTATTTTCAGATATTCAAATTCTTTTTTTCCAAGGAATCCTTTTTCAAAGGCTTCGTCGATGATAAAATGTAATTGATGTTTTAATTCCATTGTTGGATCTTTGTTCAGTTTGCGGTAACAATTGGTGTCGTTTAGTTGTTTTTTGACTTCGTTGATGTATAGTTGGCGGTCCCATATGACAATTGAACCCCCTTTGTCCGCTTGTTTGATTATTACGGATGTGTCCTTTGCTAAATTTGCTAGTGCTATAGACTCAGATTTTGAGATGTTGTATTTTACCCACTTGGTCTTTTTCTCCATTTCGCCAATTGCTGAGAGTATGGTTCTCTCAAAGGTTAATACTTCCTTTGGTGTTTTGTAGTTAGGGGGACAAAATGTGGATTTATTATGAAGTCCAGTAATTTCCATGTTGTTATTAGTGGGATTCTCAGAGAAATAGGTTTTTAATCTAATTTTCCGAAAAAATTCCATGGTTTCCGTTTTCAATTTGACAAAATCAGTCTTTTTTGATGGAACAAACGTGAGTCCCTTTTGAAGTATATTTTCTTCGTCCTTCGTCAAAACTTTGTTGGAAATGTTGAAAATTAGTGAGGGCGTCAGTTTTTGTAATTCTGACGTCGTGTTGACATCTCCCAGGGTTGAGTGTATCTCGGTTTGCCTCTTGGTTTTATTTGGCCTCTCCCTAAAAAAGAGGGGCCCTGCTGGTTTTGTTGAAAGGAGCCTCTTCTGTTGGTTGTCCTTCTTGGCTCTGTGTTGTCTCCTTCACTATTACTACTCGATGAAGATGTATCAGAGAAAGTAAGGTATTTTTGAGATGATCTTCCCTGATTTTCTTGTAAGTATCTTCGGGAGTCTGGCCGTGAGTAAAAATCCTGTTGGAGATAGGGATACACCTTCTCTATATTGAAACTTTTTTGATCTTTTTCAAATTGATTTGTTTTTTGGTTAACGGTGTAGTCTTTAAATTCACTGATTTCTTTTTCCACTTTTTCCAATAGTCCTTTGGCGTCTGATATGAGATCGTTGGTGGTAATACTTAATTGTAATTTCTCAATTTCCTCCAATTGTGCTTTTGATAGCCTTTGGGCCGTTTCAATTGTCAGGACCATTAGGTCCCGACTACATTTCGTTTCAATGAAACTATATCCCTTCTTATAGATGGGGTCTTCCGTGAAGATAACCGGTATGTTCTTTATCTGTAGGCCTCCTGGGATAGTGCCCGCTCTCAGATGTTGGAGTAAGAAGTGACCGTGTAAGTCTGTCCGAATCTGTTTTTTCCTTAGTCTTAGGAGTTTGTCTGTTTCATTTTGATTTTGTGCGGGTACACTTAAAGCGGCTGAAGCAAAGAGGGGTGGATCCGCTAGCAGTTTTTTTATGTGATCTTCGCTGTACGCAAAGGTTTCATTCTCTGACATACTTTTTGGACTTCGTGTGCTCACTCACTCAATCTCACTCAAACACTCTTTCCACAATAAACAAATAAACCGACGCAGGACAACAAGTCCCTGATTCTCCATTGAGAATGGACAATTCTTAGATAACAAGTCGCCTAACTTCTCGCGAAGGGGCTACCACACAGGCAACTGCCTGCTATCACAATAACTAATCACCACTGGGTATGGGTTCCCACGCAGTAAGGCCAAACCCTGCCTTAACTAGTACTACAAAAATGAAATGCCAATACTGCCAAATAATTCAACACACTTATTTCGTTCCGTGCATCTGATTGAAACTATGCAAGAGAGACTTTTATCATTGAGTTAATCCATATGAATTTGCATTTTATTTGCAAGTATTCTTCTTTTCTGTATTTTTCTCAGAGTATTTTATGTTACAAAAGTGGCTTTTTGAAGCACATAACAAATAAACAATACATAAACAATAATCATGAAAAATCTTACTTTCATCCTTCATTCATACTGGGGGACATTTCAATCGTACTAAACAAACACTCAAACAATTATCGGTCTAAAAGATCATACACTTTTTTACAATTTATATACAATTCGTAATGTGAAACCATAGATTCTTATTAGTGATATAACTCTCTGAATTCTGGAGTTCTCGTCAGGACCATGGGCTGTGAATGAGAAATTTCTCTGAGAAAAATACAGAAAAGAAGAATACTTGCAAATAAAATGCAAATTCATATGGATTAACTCAATGATAAGAGTCTCTCTTGCATAGTTTCAATCAGATGCACGGAACGAAATAAGTGTGTTGAATTATTTGGCAGTATTGGCATTTCATTTTTGTAGTACTAGTTAAGGCAGGGTTTGGCCTTACTGCGTGGGAACCCATACCCAGTGGTGATTAGTTATTGTGATAGCAGGCAGTTGCCTGTGTGGTAGCCCCTTCGCGAGAAGTTAGGCGACTTGTTATCTAAGAATTGTCCATTCTCAGTGGAGAATCAGGGACTTGTTGTCCTGCGTCGGTTTATTTGTTTATTGTGGAAAGAGTGTTTGAGTGAGATTGAGTGAGTGAGCACACGAAGTCCAAAAAGTATGTCAGAGAATGAAACCTTTGCGTACAGCGAAGATCACATAAAAAAACTGCTAGCGGATCCACCCCTCTTTGCTTCAGCCGCTTTAAGTGTACCTGCACAAAATCAAAATGAAACAGACAAACTCCTAAGACTAAGGAAAAAACAGATTCGGACAGACTTACACGGTCACTTCTTACTCCAACATCTGAGAAATTTCTCATTCACAGCCCATGGTCCTGACGAGAACTCCAGAACCAAGGAGTTTGAAACGCGTAGACCTTCCCAGATCACGTTTTTTACGTGGAAACCATAAGAAATTTGAATACATTCTTTTGAATTCAGAGAGTTATATCACTAATAAGAATCTATGGTTTCACATTACGAATTGTATATAAATTGTAAAAAAGTGTATGATCTTTTAGACCGATAATTGTTTGAGTGTTTGTTTAGTACGATTGAAATGTCCCCCAGTATGAATGAAGGATGAAAGTAAGATTTTTCATGATTATTGTTTATGTATTGTTTATTTGTTATGTGCATCAAAAAGCCACTTTTGTAACATAAAATACTCTGAGAAAAATACAGAAAAGAAGAATACTTGCAAATAAAATGCAAATTCATATGGATTAACTCAATGATAAGAGTCTCTCTTGCATAGTTTCAATCAGATGCATGGAACGAAATAACAGGACCATAGGCACGATAGCATAAAAAAAAACAATCTCTTTAAAGGTTCCCCCCTGGAAGGTTCCACTGGGACACCTCTACAAGGACTAGGGAGGCAGGGCATCTCTACACTGTGCCCTTATATATTTTTTAAAAACAAGCTCAGGGCATGTTCTTCCATATTATGGCTGTCCTGGTGTTCAGTCCTGTGGGAGCAATTAGGCCCACAGGAAAAAAAGCCACTAGCCAATCAGAACACTTTATTTGTTTATTTTAAGCTCGTGGGACTCTCTCTAGAGTCCCTCGAACCAAACCATCCAGATATACAAGTCTTTATGTACCTTAATTTCGCTTAAACTTCCGTCCGGATAATGATATAGCTTCCTGCCGAATATGGTGTTATTCCGTTCAGCAGTTTGGATTGTAGACTTTTTTAAAGTCTATGAAAAATGCATGTGAATTCCAGGCTTGAAGGATCACCCCAAAACTTTCCATGAAGACAGTAGGCAGGAAAAAGCACCTTTTTTGGAAAGTTTCATGAAGAGTAGACTCCTTTGCAGCAAAGCATGTGGATGTGGACACAAGTTCCCTCAGGTGCAAAAAGGTGTTTATTTATGCTTGTGGTGGTACCATGTTTGCATTGAACAGGACACATTTCAGTGGTTTTTAATGCTGATGTATGCACCTCACTTAAATAAATTATCATTTTGCAAAAGAGAATGCCTTCATCCACTGTCTTTATTTCAGGATCAAGCATGTAATAACTTGAGTGAACTATTCATTTTATCCACTGAGTAGTGGAACTAGTTGCCTCTGCCAGCCTGACACAGGAGGTGTAGGACTGAAGGAATGGGAGGGATGTGCAGTGGACATCAAGTGAATAATGCACCCTGAATTGCACAGAGAACCATGTGCATGCTTGGCTAATTTAAGGTATGTAACCAGGATAGTCTAATATCATCAAACCTTGCAATGAGTGAGTCATACTGTCACCTTAGAAACAATTATCTTCTCTACGCATGATTAGGCACAGTCTACTCTTTGCATATTAGTTCTCTTGAGGGTCCAAATGATACAAAACGCAATCCAAGTGACTGAAAGCTTCAAAATGGTCCTGGAAAGTTTGGGACCACAATTCCCACAATGCACCCTGCTAACACCCTTAAAAGTCCACTGGGTGCACTCTAGGCAGGGGACTCTTGGTGGAGTTCATGCAGGTGAGCTCTGTTAACCTGTAGCTTGCAGGGGGTCCACTATTTATTCCTCTTGAAGAAAGGTGTATCCAAAGGGCTTTAGTTCCAGATAATGCAGTAGGCACAGTCAGTGAGAATGCAGGGCCTGAAGGTCCAAATCAAGTTTACTGGTTAGCAATCCTTCGCCTTCTCTTAGTTTCAAGCAGCAGAGCTGAGAGGCTCTGCACCTCTCACATATTTATTCAATGTTATCTGTGGTCAAGTAGGGGAGCACTCCTGTCCAATGATGTGCAGGAAAACACTCCAGAGCCTGACAACGTGCTCCAAAGTGTGACATAATCTTCTCCCAGAAAGCACTATTTCTTTAAAATTCAATATGGCTGAACTTTTAGCAGAGGAGCAACAACCAGTTAATCCAACCTCCAGAAGGCCTCATTTCCATTGGTCTCTTCCCCCTACCATCAGCAAATTCCTGCCTTAAGCTTGCCATCTGGCTGGGTCAGTGGAGCAGGGGGTAGATGGGCCTGTTATTCCCTGCTTCTCCTATTTCCCCTTTGAAGCTTATGCTTTACAACCCCTCCCCCCAGCTCTTGCATTCCTGTGTAGCAGTGTACTCTGTACCAACTAGCCTCTCACTTGGTGAGCCACAAATAACATCATCAAAGCAGCCTGGCTTATCCTGTTAACTTCGTCCAATCCGGGAGGAGCACCTGAAGGCTGAATTTTGGCTTACAGGCAAGAAAATCTTATAACTTATTTTCTGTATATTTTAGGATGCATTCAACAATAACATATTGTTGTATTTATCAATACCATTCTCCTAAGACCTTGAATCACATTTTTACTTTAATTCCTAGTAATAGTTATGTATTCATTAATTACTGCCATGGGTTATCTGATGGGGCTAGGCATCTACAATGGGAAAACTACTTATAGTTAAATGCCACCCCACACCAAGGGGAGACTTTAGGTGTCCTGAATAAGCAGAAATATTTGGATCCTCACTCCAAAGTGCTCCTAGCACCAAAGTAGATTTTGGGAGGCACTTTACAACAATAAGGAAAGTGAAATGTGCAATTTCTCCATCCCGGGACATATACAATGTCTTTTATAAGTGTCATCCTTATAATGACATCACCCCCACCCACCTGTGGGACACATAAGGGAGACCCTGGGGACACCTAAAATGATGACATATCATAGCTTAGTATTAAATCAATTTTATTGTCAGAACACAAAGTAAGGCAAACAGGACAAGGTCGCCTACAACCCAACAGGCCGGCTAACATCTGGTCCGATCATGTCGTCAAGACAAAGAAATAGAGGCGCAATCACACAACCCAGAGAGGGCCAGCCGCGTGAAAAGAAGAGGGAAGATGGCAGACCACTCATACTAAGAATCGGTAGTCATGAAGTCCAGCGTGCCAAGAGTTGTGAGCAGTAGTAAGCCAACAGCCTGTACCCCATAGTGACTTAAGAGTGTTCCAATTTTAACAAAGGACAAAGAGCAACAAAAGGAAAGGTCAACACCCCGTCCCTCACCCTCCCTCCCCAGTGATCAGGAACAAAGAAAAGTGGTGAATCCAGCCTATAGGCACTGTGTGTCTCGGAAATCCAGTAATCTATGGGGATGTGGAAGTCCATCGGGAAGCACCCTTACTGGGGGGTAGCAGTGTCCTCGGGGATCAAGTCGAGGATTCAGAGATAACTAGGACAGGTCAGTTCCCGGAATTCAGTGGAGAGAATAGCTATAAAGTGGGCCTAAATCTTGTCGTAGTCTGCGCCATTCCCCAAAGTAGCAATTGAAAGTCTCTCTGTGCCTCGCTCCCTGGGAAGGTATTGGCCATAGAATTGAAAGAGTACGGGAGGGCTCTCCTCGCAACAAATTCGACCCTGGGTAAGCTCACTAATGCCTTCCTAGCGATTAAGGCCTACCCTTCTGCATTCTGTCCATCAACTATTGTTTTTGCATTTGTCACCCCGAGTCGGATTGGTATGCTCAGACGTGATTCCCATGCTCTCCACACCACTGGAGTCAAGCTATCCTGGCTGATGACGGCTGATAGCCAGAAACCGGTCCTAGGATGCTTGATTCCAGTCCAGAAAAGACATGGCTTGGCAGTTCGGGGTGGACTGTTCCCATGAGGCACAGGGTCAAGGCTGATTTGCATATGGCCATGTCTGAACTGGGGTGGTGTGGAGTGCATAAAAACGATGGATTTAGGCCCAGATCTCTGTACTGGGGTGAATGTATGACATTGTTCTGCATTCTGTCCATCAACTGTTGTTTTTGCATTTGTCACCCCGAGTGGGATGGGTATGCTCAGACGTGAGTCCCATGCTCTCCACACCACTGGAGTCAAGCTATCCTGGCTGAAGACGACTGATAGCCAGAAACCGGTCCTAGGATGCTTGATTCCGGTCCAGGAAAGACATGGCTTGGCAGTTTGGGCTGGACTGTTCCCATGAGGCACAGGGTCAAGGCTGATTTGCATATGGCCATGTCTGAACTAGGGTGGTGTGGAGTGCAAAAAAACGATGGATTTAGGCCGAGAACTCTGTACTGGGGTGAATGTATGACATTGTTCTGCATTCTGTCCATCAACTGTTGTTTTTGCATTTGTCACCCCGAGTGGGATGGGTATGCTCAGACGTGAGTCCCATGCTCTCCACACCACTGGAGTCAAGCTATCCTAGCTGAATACGGCTGATAGCCAGAAACCGGTCCTAGGATGCTTGATTCCGGTCCAGGAAAGACATGGCTTGGCAGTTCGGGCTGGACTGTTCCCATGAGGCACAGGGTCAAGGCTGATTTGCATATGGCCATGTCTGAACTGAGGTGGTGTGGAGTGCAAAAAAACGATGGATTTAGGCCCAGATCTCTGTACTGGGTTGAATGTATGATATTGTTCTGCATTCTGTCCATCAACTGTTGTTTTTGCATTTGTCACCCCGAGTGGGATGGGTATGCTCAGACGTGAGTCCCATGCTCTCCACACCACTGGAGTCAAGCTATCCTGGCTGAAGACGGCTGATAGCCAGAAACTGGTCCTAGGATGCTTGATTCCGGTCCAGGAAAGACATGGCTTGGTAGTTCGGGCTGGACTGTTCCCATGAGGCACAGGGTCAAGGCTGATTTGCATATGGCCATGTCTGAACTGGGGTGGTGTGGAGTGCAAAAAAACGATGGATTTTGCCCCAGATCTCTGTACTGGGGTGAATGTATGACATTGTTCTGCATTCTGTCCATCAACTGTTGTTTTTGCATTTGTCACCCCGAGTGGGATGGGTATGCTCAGACGTGAGTCCCATGCTCTCCACACCACTGGAGTCAAGCTCTCCTGGCTGAAGACGGCTGATAGCCAGAAACCGGTCCTAGGAAGCTTGATTCCGATCCAAGAAAGGCATGGCTTGGCAGTTCGGACTGGACTGTTCCCATGAGGCAAAGGGTCAAGGCTGATTTGCATATGGCCATGTCTGAACTGGGGTGGTGTGGAGTGCAAAAAAACTATGGATTTAGGCCCAGATCTCTGTACTAGGGTGAATGTATGACATTGTTCGGCATTCTGTCCATCAACTGTTGTTTTTGCATTTGTCACCCCGAGTGGGATGGGTATGCTCAGACGTGAGTCCCATGCTCTTCACACTACTGGAGTCAAGCTATCCTGGCTGAAGACGGCTGATAGCCAGAAACCGGTCCTAGGACGCTTGATTCCGGTCCAGGAAAGACATGGCCTGGCAGTTCGGGCTAGACTGTTCCCATGTGGCACAGGGTCATGGCTGATTTGCATATGGCCATGTCTGAACTGGGGTGGTGTGGAGTGCAAAAAAACGATGGATTTAGGCCCAGCTCCCTGTACTGGGGTGAATGTATGACATTGTTCTGCATTCTGTCCATCAACTGTTGTTTTTGCATTTGTCACCCCGAGTGGGATGGGTATGCTCAGACGTGAGTCCCATGCTCTCTACACCACTGGAGTCAAGCTATGCTGGCTGAAGACGGCTGATAGCCAGAAACCGGTCCTAGGATGCTTGATTCCGGTCCAGGAAAGACATGGCTAGGCAGTTCGGGCTGGACTGTTCCCATGAGGCACAGGGTCAAGGCTGATTTGCATATGGCCATGTCTGAACTGGGGTGGTGTGGAGTGCAAAAAAACGATGGATTTAGGCCCAGATCTCTGTACTGGGGTGAATGTATGACATTGTTCTGCATTCTATCCATTAACTGTTGTTTTTGCATTTGTCACCCCGAGTGGGATGGGTATGCTCTGACGTGAGTCCCATGCTCTCCACACCACTGGGGTCAAGCTATCCTGGCTGAAGATGGCTGATAGCCAGAAACTGGTCCTAGGATGCTTGATTCCGGTCCAGGAAAGACATGGCTTGGCAGTTTGGGCTGCACTGTTCCCATGAGGCACAGGGTCAAGGCTGATTTGCATATGGCCATGTCTGAACTGGGGTGGTGTGGAGTGCAAAAAAACGATGGATTTAGGCCCAGATCTCTGTACTGGGGTGAATGTATGACATTGTTCTGCATTCTGTCCATCAACTGTTGTTTTTGCATTTGTCACCCCCAGTGGGATAGGTATGCTCAGAGGTGAGTCCCATGCTCTACACACCACTGGAGTCAAGCTCTCCTGGCTGAAGACGGCTGATAGCCAGAAACCGGTCCTAGGATGCTTGATTCTGATCAAAGAAAGACATGGCTTGGCAGTTCGGGCTGGACTGTTCCCATGAGGCACAGGGTCAAGGCTGATTTGCATATGGCCATGTCTGAACTGGGATGGTTTGGAGTGCAAAAAAGTGATGGATTTAGGCCCAGATCTATGTACTGGGGTGAATTTTTGACATTGTTCTGCATTCTGTCCATCAACTGTTGTTTTTGCATTTGTCACCCCGAGTGGGATGGGTATGCTCAGACGTGAGTCCCATGCTCTCCACACCACTGGAGTCAAGCTATCCTGGCTGAAGACGGTTGATAGCCAGAAACCGGTCCTAGGATGCTTGATTCCGGTCCAGGAAAGACATGGCTTGGCAGTTCGGGCTGGACTGTTCCCATGAGGCACAGGGTCAAGGCTGATTTGCATATGGCCATGTCTGAACTGGGGTGGTGTGGAGTGCAAAAAAACGATGGATTTAGGCCCAGATCTCTTTACTGGGGTGAATGTATGACATTGTTCTGCATTCTGTCCATCAACTGTTGTTTTTGCATTTGTCACCCCGAGTGGGATGGGTATGCTCAGACGTGAGTCCCATGCTCTCCACACCAATGGAGTCAAGCTATCCTGGCTGAAGACGGCTGATAGCCATAAACCGGTCCTAGGATGCTTGATTCTGGTCCAGGAAAGACATAGCTTGGCAGTTCGGGCTGGACTGTTCCCATGAGGCACAGGGTCAAAGCTGATTTGCATATGGCCATGTCTGAAATGGGGTGGTGTGGAGTGCAAAAAACGATGGATTTAGGCCCAGATCTCCGTACTGGGGTGAATGTATGACATTGTTCTGCATTCTGTCCATCAACTGTTGTTTTTGCATTTGTCACCCCGAGTGAGATGGGTATGCTCAGACGTGAGTCCCATGCTCTCCACACCACTGGAGTCAAGCTATCCTGACTGAAGACGGCTGATAGCCAGAAACCGGTCCTAGGATCTTGATTCCGGTCCAGGAAAGACATGGCTTGGCAGTTCGGGCTGGACTGTTCCCATGAGGCACAGGGTCAAGGCTGATTTGCATATGGCCATGTCTGAACTGGGGTGGTGTGGAGTGCAAAAAACGATGGATTTAGGCCCAGATCTCTGTACTGGGGTGAATGTATGACATTGTTCTGCATTCTGTCCATCAACTGTTGTTTTTGCATTTGTCACATCGAGTGGGATGGGTATGCTCAGACGTGAGTCCTATGCTCTCCACACCGCTGGAGTCAAGCTATCCTGGCTGAAGACAGCTGATAGCCAGAAACCAGTCCTAGGATGCTTGATTCCGGTCCAGGAAAGACATGGCTTGGCAGTTCGGGCTGGACTGTTCCCAAGAGGCACAGGGTCAAGGCTGATTTGCATATGGCCATGTCTGAACTGGGGTGGTGTGGAGTGCAAAAAAACGATGGATTTAGGCCGAGAAATCTGTACTGGGGTGAATGTATGACATTGTTCTGCATTCTGTCCATCAACTGTTGTTTTTGCATTTGTCACCCCGAGTGGGATGGGTATGCTCAGACGTGAGTCCCATGCTCTCCACACCACTGGAGTCAAGCTATCCTAGCTGAATACGGCTGATAGCCAGAAACCGGTCCTAGGATGCTTGATTCCGGTCCAGGAAAGACATGGCTTGGCAGTTCGGGCTGGACTGTTCCCATGAGGCACAGGGTCAAGGCTGATTTGCATATGGCCATGTCTGAACTGGGGTGGTGTGGAGTGCAAAAAAACGATGGATTTTGCCCCAGATCTCTGTACTGGGGTGAATGTATGACATTGTTCTGCATTCTGTCCATCAACTGTTGTTTTTGCATTTGTCACCCCGAGTGGGATGGGTATGCTCAGACGTGAGTCCCATGCTCTCCACACCACTGGAGTCAAGCTCTCCTGGCTGAAGACGGCTGATAGCCAGAAACCGGTCCTAGGAAGCTTGATTCCGATCCAAGAAAGGCATGGCTTGGCAGTTCGGACTGGACTGTTCCCATGAGGCAAAGGGTCAAGGCTGATTTGCATATGGCCATGTCTGAACTGGGGTGGTGTGGAGTGCAAAAAAACTATGGATTTAGGCCCAGATCTTTGTACTAGGGTGAATGTATGACATTGTTCGGCATTCTGTCCATCAACTGTTGTTTTTGCATTTGTCACCCCGAGTGGGATGGGTATGCTCAGACGTGAGTCCCATGCTCTTCACACTACTGGAGTCAAGCTATCCTGGCTGAAGACGGCTGATAGCCAGAAACCGGTCCTAGGACGCTTGATTCCGGTCCAGGAAAGACATGGCCTGGCAGTTCGGGCTAGACTGTTCCCATGTGGCACAGGGTCATGGCTGATTTGCATATGGCCATGTCTGAACTGGGGTGGTGTGGAGTGCAAAAAAACGATGGATTTAGGCCCAGATCCCTGTACTGGGGTGAATGTATGACATTGTTCTGCATTCTGTCCATCAACTTGTTTTTTTGCATTTGTCACCCCGAGTGGGATGGGTATGCTCAGACGTGAGTCCCATGCTCTTTACACCACTGGAGTCAAGCTATGCTGGCTGAAGACGGCTGATAGCCAGAAACCGGTCCTAGGATGCTTGATTCCGGTCCAGGAAAGACATGGCTAGGCAGTTCGGGCTGCACTGTTCCCATGAGGCACAGGGTCAAGGCTGATTTGCATATGGCCATGTCTGAACTGGGGTGGTGTGGAGTGCAAAAAAACGATGGATTTAGGCCCAGATCTCTGTACTGGGGTGAATGTATGACATTGTTCTGCATTCTGTCCATCAACTGTTGTTTTTGCATTTGTCACCCCGAGTGGGATAGGTATGCTCAGAGGTGAGTCCCATGCTCTACACACCACTGGAGTCAAGCTCTCCTGGCTGAAGACGGCTGATAGCCAGAAACCGGTCCTAGGATGCTTGATTCTGATCAAAGAAAGACATGGCTTGGCAGTTCGGGCTGGACTGTTCCCATGAGGCACAGGGTCAAGGCTGATTTGCATATGGCCATGTCTGAACTGGGATGGTTTGGAGTGCAAAAAAGTAATGGATTTAGGCCCAGATCTATGAACTGGGGTGAATTTTTGACATTGTTCTGCATTCTGTCCATCAACTGTTGTTTTTGCATTTGTCACCCCGAGTGGGATGGGTATGCTCAGACGTGAGTCCCATGCTCTCCACACCACTGGAGTCAATCTATCCTGGCTGAAGACGGTTGATAGCCAGAAACCGGTCCTAGGATGCTTGATTCCGGTCCAGGAAAGACATGGCTTGGCAGTTCGGGCTGGACTGTTCCCATGAGGCACAGGGTCAAGGCTGATTTGCATATGGCCATGTCTGAACTGGGGTGGTGTGGAGTGCAAAAAAACGATGGATTTAGGCCCAGATCTCTTTACTGGGGTGAATGTATGACATTGTTCTGCATTCTGTCCATCAACTGTTGTTTTTGCATTTGTCACCCCGAGTGGGATGGGTATGCTCAGACGTGAGTCCCATGCTCTCCACACCAATGGAGTCAAGCTATCCTGGCTGAAGACGGCTGATAGCCATAAACCGGTCCTAGGATGCTTGATTCTGGTCCAGGAAAGACATAGCTTGGCAGTTCAGGCTGGACTGTTCCCATGAGGCACAGGGTCAAAGCTGATTTGCATATGGCCATGTCTGAAATGGGGTGGTGTGGAGTGCAAAAAATGATGGATTTAGGCCCAGATCTCCGTACTGGGGTGAATGTATGACATTGTTCTGCATTCTGTCCATCAACTGTTGTTTTTGCATTTGTCACCCCGAGTGAGATGATGTGAGAAGTTGGCCTGATGTGCAGTGCTCACTATTCTAGTGATCACTATATATCAGTCCAAACAACCCTTATTGATGATTGGTTGTAAGTCAACCTTATAGACCAGCTATCCTAGTAGCATGGATACGAGCAGTCTAAGGCTAAGACTCTAGAGGGCGTGTTAAGCCAGCTGTTTTACCATCACATTACCCCTTGAACACCCAGTGAAAGGACACCACACAAGTGTTATGAAAATAAACAAGGTATTTATTAGAATCACAACAACCCTGTACTCTTTATGAGGACAGGGTGCTAAGCACACAACAAAACTCTTACGAAAATACTTTTAAGTTAGCACGTTACACAAATGCCCGAGGGGCACGAAAAACCATATACACTAAAAGTGGAATGCGAATTACTAGCAGGTAAGTAACAGTTCTAATAGGCTTTGGAATCGCTAGGACTGGACTAGGGAATCGTTAGGTTACTTCTAGGAGACCTAGGGGACTCGGGTGCAGAGTGTGCACTCTCACGCGGGATGCGGGACAAAGTCTATGGAGGCTAGTAAAGGCAAAGTTAGGGTTCACGGGCGAACCCGACCTGGTAGGGAGAAAACGACAGTGGATCCTGACCCTTGGATAGTGAGGCTATGCTGGGACACCGGAGTGCCGAAGTTACCTAGCCCAGGGGCTGCAGCTGCATAGGTCTGAAAAGACGTCGGGGATCTCGTTGCCGGACCAGGAGCCTGGAAGGAAGAAGTTGCTGGCAGGCGACCAGTGAAGAAAAGTTCGATGGATCCAAGCCTGGATCAAGGAAGAAGAAAACCTGAAAGCAGAGGGGACCAAGTTCTTGAATCACTAGCCAGTGATTAAGTGGGCACCAGGATGGCACCGGGCGAAGTCACCGCAGTCAGGTGAGTGGGCACTGCTGGGCTCTGCAGTCTCTCGGACCAGGAGGCGTTGTCGGCGACCAGGATGGAGGTGCGAGCTGTCCCACGAAGAATGGAGTCGTCGGCGTCGAAGTTACCCAGGAGTGGGCAACAAGCCTTGGCTAATTCAAGCCCACGCGGTGGACTCAAAATGGCGTCTTGAGTGGACCAGGAGGGTCCGGGGTGCTCCTCTTCTGGAAGGGAGCAAGGGCCAGTCTGGAGCAACCAGACCAGCAGCAGAAATGTCGTCGGGCGTCGTCAGGAAGGCCACAAGCCAACGGGCTAGTAGCCAAACAACGCGGTGAGCAGAAAAAAGCAGAAGGGCCCCACGCAGATCGGGGAGATGCTGGGAGGCTGCACTTCGGTGCTGGAGCTGCTCAGGGTCGGGGCTTCTCGGACCCCAAAGCACTCACCAGGAAATTACTCGGCGGGCTTACTGGAAAGAAGTCGTGCAGTCTTGAAGATGGCCGGTCCCTCGAGGTCTCGTCACACCCACGAATCTCAGCGTGACTGATGATGCAGGTAGAGGTCAGAGGTGCCAGGGAAGCCGGTTCTCGTCGAGCTGGGCAGTCTTGATCCGGAGGAGAGACTTGCAGCAGACCGCAGTGTTCTTAAGATGGTGCCTGCGGATGCAGGGTGACTACTCTTTAGTCACAAGGGAGAAATCTTAGGAAGAAGTCTTGAGTTCCTTTCGTGGAAAGTAGTTTCAGGATTCAAAGATGATCTGATTTGGAAGGGGGCCAGTCTCTACCTTTATCCTGTAAAAAGGGGCTGGCACGCGACTAAGTCCTGCCCTATGGGTGGGACTAGGAGGGGGGTGGTTACACCCACTTCCTTGGCGGGCTTTTCCCCAGCACAGGGTCTGGAGTGACCCTGGAACTGGTTCCAGCCAGCCTATGCACAGTGAGCACCGGGGTGCCACGTGCAGTCACCTTCCTCTAAAGCCCTGCCTACCTACAATACACAAAACCCTGTCTGGGATGGTGCTGGCACCGCCCCTGGCAGGAAACCCTTTGTCCTTATCTCCTGCTCTGGGAGGACTCCCAGCAGCAGGAGGGCAGACTTGTGTCTCGGTGGCAGCATCCATTTTGTGGATGCTAAGGCTCTGTCTGACTTTTAACCGGGTTATAGGTTACAGGCATGTCGTGTCCCTCTAGAAGGGTGGAATGCTAACCCCGTCGCCAGAATTGGCGAGGGGTTAGTATTCCAATTCGTATGACACCTTACTCGACATGTTTTGATAAAGCGATACCAGAGTTGGCACATAACCGCGAGGATTATAATGCACTTAAGAGTATATGGTATGCGATATCATGGAAACGGCTAAGGGATAGATCCCGAAAGCCGCAGACTGGCTCAGCTCATGCCAGAGCACCATCTCACACGATTCCAAGCACTCTGCCTTCAGGATTGTTAAGGCCTGCCATAGGAGTGACTGATAGGAGATCTGTGTGTCCATTTTAGGGTTAGATATAGGTATACTATATCTAAAGCAAAGGGTGAGTACACCACCTTGCCCCAGCTGTCGTGCAGCCAGTTGTGTCAGTTTTAGTTAGTCAATCCAGGGGTGGCACAATACATGCTTCAGCCCCTGGGAGACTTCTGGGTGCACCTCAGCCCTGGGTACAGGGACTTGGAGAGGGCCCAGTGCCAATTCAGTACCTGAGTACAATTTGGCTAGAGAGAACAGCTAGGCTGTGGGTCTGATTAGCAGGCCCACAGCCAGGGAAAGTCGTAAACCAGTGCAGCAAAAAGCAAAAAATCTGGGTGATCATAGGATTGCAGACCCTACTCTCCTACATGACCCCCCCCCAAACTTTGGGACAATAAACTAACCTTGACCAGGTGAGTCTTCTTGCTCTAAGTGGAAATACCTGGAGAGCCCATCAGCATTGCTGTGATCAGTCCCAGGTCTATGCTCCACTGTAAAATCCATCCCCTGTAGGGAAATGGACCACCTAAGCAGTTTGGGGTTTTCACCCTTCATCTGATTTAGCCACAAGAGGGGCTTATGGTCTGTCTGAATGGTGAAGTGAGTGCCAAACAAGTAGGCCCTCAGCTTCTTCAGGGCCCAGACCACAGCAAAGGCCTCCCTCTCAATAGCTGACCAATTTTTCTCTCTGGGTGTCAACCTTCTACTAATGAAAGCAATAGGCTGATCATTACCATCAAAATTCAGTTGAGACAGAACAGCTCCCACACGCAACTCAGAAGCATCTGTTTGGACAATGAATGGCTTGGAGTAATCTGGACTCTTGAGGATAGGTGCTGTGCACATGGCCTGCTTTAGGTCATTGAATGCTTTCTGACAGCTTGCTGTCCACTGAACTTTCTTTGGCATCTTCTTGCTTGTCAGGTCATTAAGGGGGGTCACTATGGACCCATAATTTCTGACAAACTTCCTATAGTACCCAGTCAGGCCCAAGAAAGCTCGAACCTGAGTCTGGGTGATTGGAGGAGTCCAGTCCTTGATGGCCTGTATCTTACTCTCCAGTGGCTGAACCTGGCCTCCCCCTACAAGGTGGCCCAGGTATACAACCTGTGACTGCCCTATCTGGCACTTTGTGGCCTTGATAGTGAGGCCTGCCTTTTGCAGGGCCTCTAACACTTTCCTCAGGTGGACCAGGTGATCCTCCCAGGTGGAGCTAAAGACAGCAATATCGTCAAGATAAGCTGCACAGAAGTCATCCAGCCCAGTGAGGACTTGATTCACCAACCTTTGGAAGGTGGCAGGTGCATTTTTCAGTCCAAAGGGCATTACCACAAATTGATAATGCCCTCCAGGGGTAGAAAATGCTGTCTTGGGTTTGGCTTCCTCAGCTAACCTGATTTGCCAATACCCAGCTGTCAAATCAAATGTGCTTAAGAAGTTGGCAGAAGCCAATCTATCTATAAGCTCATCTGCTCTTGGTATTGGGTGGGCATCAGTCTTAGTGACTGCATTGAGGCCTCTGTAGTCTACGCAAAACCTCATCTCTCTCTTACCACCCTGGGTGTGAGGCTTTGGCACTAGAACTACTGGGCTAGCCCAAGGGCTATCTGAGGGCTCAATGACTCCCAGTTCCAACATCTTTTGCACTTCAGTTTTGATGCAGTCTCTAACATGATCAGGCTGTCTGTAGATTTTACTCTTGACAGGCAGACTGTCTCCAGTGTCAACATCATGGGTACACCAATCAGTTTGGCTGGGTGTCAGAGAGAACATATGTCGAAAGGATTGCAGAACTTGCCTGCAATCCTGTTGCTGATGTTCAGTGAGGCTGCCACAAAAGACAACACCATCAACTGACCCATCATCAGGATTCTGAGTGAGCAGGTCTGGGAGAGGGTCACTCTCTTCCTCCTGTCCCTCATCTGTGGCCATGAGCAAGCTCATGTCCTTCCTGTCAACATATGCCTTGAGCCTGTTAACATGGAGCACTCTGAGAGGGCTCCTGGGAGTTCCAAGGTCCACCAAGTAGGTAACCTCTCCCTTTTGCTCAATGATGGTGTGGGGCCCAGACCATTTGTCTTTCAGAGCTGCTGGGGCCACTGGCTCCAGCACCCACACCTTCTGTCCTGGCTGGTACACAGTCAGTACAGCCTTTTGGTCATGCCAAGCTTTTTGAAGTTCCTGGCTGGCCTCAAGGTTTTTAGATGCCTTTTCCATATACTCAGCCATCCTGGAGCGGAGACCAAGTACATAGTCCACTATGTTGGTTGCAGGCTTTTTGAGAGGTCTCTCCCATCCTTCCTTCACCAAACACAGGGGTCCCCTTACAGGATGCCCATACAGAAGCTCAAAAGGGCTGTAGCCAACCCCCTTCTGTGGGACCTCTCTGTAAGCAAACAAGAGGCAGGGGATCAGGACATCCCATCTTCTCCTGAGAGGTTCAGGTAGTCCATGAATCATCCCTTTCAGGGTCCTGTTGAATCTCTCAACAAGCCCATTGCATTGTGGATGATAGGGTGTGGTGAACTTGTAGTTCACACCACACTCTTTCCACATGGCAGTCAGATATCCTGACATGAAGTTTGTACCTCTGTCAGAAACGACCTCCTTAGGGAAACCCACTCTGGAGAACACTCCAACTAGGGCTCTTGCCACTACAGGGGCTGTAGTGGTCCTAAGGGGAATAGCCTCAGGATACCTGGTGGCATGGTCCACCACCACCAGTATAAACTTGTGTCCTGATGCTGTCTGGGGTTCCATTGGACCAACAATGTCAATCCCCACTCTTTCAAAGGGAACCCCCACCACAGGTAGTGGTATGAGGGGGGCCTTTGTTGTGCCACCTGACTTACCACTGGCTTGGCAAGTGACACATGAGCGACAAAACTCCTTGGTATTCTCATTCATATGGGGCCAGTGAAAGTGTGAGACAAGCCTGTCCCAAGTCTTTGTCTGACCTAAATGACCTGCAAGGGGAATCTCATGGGCCAAGGTGAGAAGGAAACCTCTCAGAGACAAGGGGATGACCAGCCTCCTGGTTGCACCAGGCTTGGGGTCTCTTGACTCAGAGTACAGGAGTCCATCTTCCCAGTATACCCTGTGGGCACCTGTGGCATTCCCTGCAGCCTCAGCAGCAGCCTGCTGTCTGAGGGGTTCAAGGGAAGGGCAGCTCAACTGTTCCTTCCCCAGGTCTGCTCTGGAGGGTCCCCCTGAGCCCAGAAACTCAACTTGATCAAGTTCAAGCTCTTTAGGCTCAGTTTCCCTCAGCTCTTCTAGATCAGCCTCCTCAGAGACTTGATCCTCAACCTGGGGCAAGGGGGAAGGCAAAGCCTTACCCTTACTGCTCTTCTTCTTGGGAGGTGTCTGGTCCATTCTTTCAGGATCCAGCACCTGTTCAGTGGGGCATTTTCTGGCCTGTGACCTAGTCACAGCAAGCACATGTGCTGGCAAGCCTAACATCTCCATGTGAGTCCTCTGCTCCACTTCTGACCATTGTGATGACTCCAAATCATTGCCCAACAAACAATCAACTGGGAGGTCTGAACTGACTACAACTTTCTTTTGTCCCTTCACTCCACCCCAGGAGAAAGCCACAATTGCCACACTATGACTAGTAGTGACATTGCTGGCATTGGTCACCAGGAAATCAGTACCTGGCATGATCTGTCCAGGGTCCACAAAGTTAGGTGTCACCATGGTGACACTGGCACAAGTGTCCCTATAGGCCTGAGCCATTTTGCCATTAATCAAAGGTGTCTGCCTGTATTTGCCCAAAGTATTGGGACTTATTTCAGGGGACATATCCATATCCCCTGTACAGACAAGGACAGCCTGAGTGAGTGTGCCAACTAAGTTGTCAGACCCCTCAGTACCCAAGGTTAACCCAACTAATGCCTTGGGAGGTACACTACCACTACTGACTGTACTAGGGGGTGCAGTTGCCTTAGGGGCTGTAGTGGCAGGAGTTTGTCCTCCTCTTTTGGTGCACTCACTAAACCAGTGAGATTTACTTTTACAGTACTGGCACCACCTTTTTGACTGGCCTTCTTGAGTCTTCTTCTTCTGGGAAGCCTGACCCCCACCCTCTTTGGTTTGTTGGGGACCTGGTGAAGACTTCTGGTCATTTTGCTCATTCTTAACATTACCCTTCTGGTCTGCTTTCTTCTGACCACCCTGGTTCTGGTTCTGGTTCTGCTTGATCCTTGTCCTGACCCATTTGTCTGCCTTCTTTCCCAATTCTTGGGGAGAGGTCAGATCTGAATCAACAAGGTGCTGGTGCAGCAACTGGTTCTGACAATTGTTTAAAATGTGTTCTCTCATCATTAGATTATACAATCCTGTGTAATCTGTAACCTTGCTACCCAGCAACCAGCCCTCCAAAGCCTTAGTGGCACAATCCACAAAGTCAGACCAGTCCTGAGACTGAGTTTTCTGGGTGTCTCTGAACAGCAACCTGTACTGCTCAGTGGTTAAACCAAACCCATCAACCAGTGTATTCTTCAGGACCTGGTAATTGTTAGCATCCTCCACTCTTGTAGTGAGGAGCTTATCTCTACCTTTACCATCAAAGGAGAGCCACAGTATAGCTGCCCACTGACTCTGGGGAATGCCCTGCACAGTGCAGGCCCTCTCCAGAGCAGCCATCCATTTCTGGATATCATCCCCTTGCTTAAAGGGGGGCACTATTTTAGTCAGGTGTTTAGTATCTAAACCCTTCTCTCTATCTCTTGGGAGATTGCTGCCACCAGTGGGAGCTAGCCCACTCATCTGCTGCTCTCTTGCCAGGGCAAGCTTCTCTTTGGCCAGGGCAATTTCTTCCCTTTCAATCCTCAGTTCAGCTTGTCTCATCCTAGCCTCATGCTCCTTTCTCTGAGGGGAAGTAAATCTCCTCTGTGGAGGATTCCTTCTCCCCTGAGAAGAGGCATTAGAGTGCAGAGATCTATTGGAGTCCCTAGAAAGAGATCTATCTCTCCTAACTCCAAGGTTAGGCCCACTTCGGGTTAGTACTGGGGGGCCCCCAGATCCTAGCCCAAGTAAGTCTAAGTTGGTCCTAGTTAGCCTTCTGACTACCTCAAGACCCTTGTCTACCTCATCCCCAGAGAGTACCTCCTGATCCTCCTCCTCAACTGCTGAATCAGTGTTGGGGAGATCTGGATCCCCAGAGGTTCCCTCTAAGGCTGGCATGTTCTCATGTAACTGAGAAAGCTTTCTGGCATCATATGTCTCTAAGAGACCTATCAGAAAGGGAGTGGTGGGGTTAGACCCCTGCTTCAGTTTTCTGGAGACACAGATTTGTCTCATCTCCTGAAAGCTGAGAGCTGCATATCTTGAAGTGACCTGTGGAGGGTCAACACTGACCAGGGGAGTCTCAGTAGATTCTCCCTGGGTAGACATGCTTTTCTAGTGAGGTGTAAGTGGTGCACTTACCTACACTATATGTTTGCCTACTGATCCCTTGCTAGAGTTGTAGTTTAGGGTGTGCTAAGCCCTAGGAGCTACAACAGCTGGTTCAGTAGAACTCAGAGTATTCTAAGCTAAGTTATATGTACCTTTAGTACTTATGTGATCTTTCACAAGATATTCTTAGGGCATGTGTGGTAAAACAACAGCAAGCTCAAATCCCAACCGCTGCTCACCAATGTGAGAAGTTGGCCTGATGTGCAGTGCTCACTATTCTAGTGATCACTATATATCAGTCCAAACAACCCTTATTGATGATTGGTTGTAAGTCAACCTTATAGACCAGCTATCCTAGTAGCATGGATACGAGCAGTCTAAGGCTAAGACTCTAGAGGGCGTGTTAAGCCAGCTGTTTTACCATCACATTACCCCTTGAACACCCAGTGAAAGGACACCACACAAGTGTTATGAAAATAAACAAGGTATTTATTAGAATCACAACAACCCTGTACTCTTTATGAGGACAGGGTGCTAAGCACACAACAAAACTCTTACGAAAATACTTTTAAGTTAGCACGTTACACAAATGCCCGAGGGGCACGAAAAACCATATACACTAAAAGTGGAATGCGAATTACTAGCAGGTAAGTAACAGTTCTAATAGGCTTTGGAATCGCTAGGACTGGACTAGGGAATCGTTAGGTTACTTCTAGGAGACCTAGGGGACTCGGGTGCAGAGTGTGCACTCTCACGCGGGATGCGGGACAAAGTCTATGGAGGCTAGTAAAGGCAAAGTTAGTGTTCACGGGCGAACCCGACCTGGTAGGGAGAAAACGACAGTGGATCCTGACCCTTGGATAGTGAGGCTATGCTGGGACACCGGAGTGCCGAAGTTACCTAGCCCAGGGGCTGCAGCTGCATAGGTCTGAAAAGACGTCGGGGATCTCGTTGCCGGACCAGGAGCCTGGAAGGAAGAAGTTGCTGGCAGGCGACCAGTGAAGAAAAGTTCGATGGATCCAAGCCTGGATCAAGGAAGAAGAAAACCTGAAAGCAGAGGGGACCAAGTTCTTGAATCACTAGCCAGTGATTAAGTGGGCACCAGGATGGCACCGGGCGAAGTCACCGCAGTCAGGTGAGTGGGCACTGCTGGGCTCTGCAGTCTCTCGGACCAGGAGGCGTTGTCGGCGACCAGGATGGAGGTGCGAGCTGTCCCACGAAGAATGGAGTCGTCGGCGTCGAAGTTACCCAGGAGTGGGCAACAAGCCTTGGCTAATTCAAGCCCACGCGGTGGACTCAAAATGGCGTCTTGAGTGGACCAGGAGGGTCCGGGGTGCTCCTCTTCTGGAAGGGAGCAAGGGCCAGTCTGGAGCAACCAGACCAGCAGCAGAAATGTCGTCGGGCGTCGTCAGGAAGGCCACAAGCCAACGGGCTAGTAGCCAAACAACGCGGTGAGCAGAAAAAAGCAGAAGGGCCCCACGCAGATCGGGGAGATGCTGGGAGGCTGCACTTCGGTGCTGGAGCTGCTCAGGGTCGGGGCTTCTCGGACCCCAAAGCACTCACCAGGAAATTACTCGGCGGGCTTACTGGAAAGAAGTCGTGCAGTCTTGAAGATGGCCGGTCCCTCGAGGTCTCGTCACACCCACGAATCTCAGCGTGACTGATGATGCAGGTAGAGGTCAGAGGTGCCAGGGAAGCCGGTTCTCGTCGAGCTGGGCAGTCTTGATCCGGAGGAGAGACTTGCAGCAGACCGCAGTGTTCTTAAGATGGTGCCTGCGGATGCAGGGTGACTACTCCTTAGTCACAAGGGAGAAATCTTAGGAAGAAGTCTTGAGTTCCTTTCGTGGAAAGTAGTTTCAGGATTCAAAGATGATCTGATTTGGAAGGGGGCCAGTCTCTACCTTTATCCTGTAAAAAGGGGCTGGCACGCGACTAAGTCCTGCCCTATGGGTGGGACTAGGAGGGGGGTGGTTACACCCACTTCCTTGGCGGGCTTTTCCCCAGCACAGGGTCTGGAGTGACCCTGGAACTGGTTCCAGCCAGCCTATGCACAGTGAGCACCGGGGTGCCACGTGCAGTCACCTTCCTCTAAAGCCCTGCCTACCTACAATACACAAAACCCTGTCTGGGATGGTGCTGGCACCGCCCCTGGCAGGAAACCCTTTGTCCTTATCTCCTGCTCTGGGAGGACTCCCAGCAGCAGGAGGGCAGACTTGTGTCTCGGTGGCAGCATCCATTTTGTGGATGCTAAGGCTCTGTCTGACTTTTAACCGGGTTATAGGTTACAGGCATGTCGTGTCCCTCTAGAAGGGTGGAATGCTAACCCCGTCGCCAGAATTGGCGAGGGGTTAGTATTCCAATTCGTATGACACCTTACTCGACATGTTTTGATAAAGCGATACCAGAGTTGGCACATAACCGCGAGGATTATAATGCACTTAAGAGTATATGGTATGCGATATCATGGAAACGGCTAAGGGATAGATCCCGAAAGCCGCAGACAGGCTCAGCTCATGCCAGAGCACCATCTCACACGATTCCAAGCACTCTGCCTTCAGGATTGTTAAGGCCTGCCATAGGAGTGACTGATAGGAGATCTGTGTGTCCATTTTAGGGTTAGATATAGGTATACTATATCTAAAGCAAAGGGTGAGTACACCACCTTGCCCCAGCTGTCGTGCAGCCAGTTGTGTCAGTTTTAGTTAGTCAATCCAGGGGTGGCACAATACATGCTTCAGCCCCTGGGAGACTTCTGGGTGCACCTCAGCCCTGGGTACAGGGACTTGGAGAGGGCCCAGTGCCAATTCAGTACCTGAGTACAATTTGGCTAGAGAGAACAGCTAGGCTGTGGGTCTGATTAGCAGGCCCACAGCCAGGGAAAGTCGTAAACCAGTGCAGCAAAAAGCAAAAAATCTGGGTGATCATAGGATTGCAGACCCTACTCTCCTACAGATGGGTATGCTCAGACGTGAGTCCCATGCTCTCCACACCACTGGAGTCAAGCTATCCTGACTGAAGACGGCTGATAGCCAGAAACCGGTCCTAGGATCTTGATTCCGGTCCAGGAAAGACATGGCTTGGCAGTTCGGGCTGGACTGTTCCCATGAGGCACAGGGTCAAGGCTGATTTGCATATGGCCATGTCTGAACTGGGGTGGTGTGGAGTGCAAAAAACGATGGATTTAGGCCCAGATCTCTGTACTGGGGTGAATGTATGACATTGTTCTGCATTCTGTCCATCAACTGTTGTTTTTGCATTTGTCACATCGAGTGGGATGGGTATGCTCAGACGTGAGTCCCATGCTCTCCACACCACTGGAGTCAAGCTATCCTGGCTGAAGACGGCTGATAGCCAGAAACCGGTCCTAGGATGCTTGATTCCGGTCCAGAAAAGACATGGCTTGGCAGTTCGGGCTGGACTGTTCCCATGAGGCACAGGGTCAAGGCTGATTTGCATATGGCCATGTCTGAACTGGGGTGGTGTGGAGTGCAAAGAAACAATGGATTTAGGCCCAGATCCCTGTACTGGGGTGAATGTATGACATTGTTCTGCATTCTGTCCATCAACTGTTGTTTTTGCATTTGTCACCCTCAGTGGGAAGGGTATGCTTAGACGTGAGTCCCATGCTCTCCACAGCACTGGAGTCAAGCTATCCTGGCTGAAGACAGCTGATAGCCAGAAACCAGTCCTAGGATGCTTGATTCCGGTCCAGGAAAGACATGGCTTGGCAGTTCGGGCTGGACTGTTCCCATGAGGCACAGGGTCAAGGCTGATTTGCATATGGCCATGTCTGAACTGGGTAGCTGAGAGGTGAAAAAAAATGATGGATTTCGGCCCAGATCTCTGTACTGTGGTGAATGTATGACATTGTTCTGCATTCTGTCCATCAACTGTTGTTTTTGCATTTGTCACCCCGAGTGGGATGGGTATGATCAAACGTGAGTCCCATGCTCTCCACACCACTGGAGTCAAGCTATCCTGGCTGATGACGGCTGATAGCCAGAAACAGGTCCTAGGATGCTTGATTCCGGTCCAGGAAAGACATGGCTTGGCAGTTCGGGCTGGACTGTTCCCATGAGGCACAGGGTCAAGGCTGATTTGCACATGGCCATGTCTGAACTGGGGTGCTGTGAGGTGCAAAAAAATGATGGATTTAGGCCCAGATCTCTGTACTGGGGTGAATGTATGACATTGTTCTGCATTCTGTCCATCAACTGTTGTTTTTGCATTCGTCACCCCGAGTCGGATTGGTAGGCTCAGACGTGAGTCCCATGCTCTCCACACCACTGGAGTTAAGCTATCCTGACTGAAGACGGCTGATAGCCAGAAACCGGTTCTAGGATGCTTGATTCCGGTCCAGGAAAGACATGGCTTGGCAGTTCGGGCTGGACTGTTCCCATGAGGCACAGGGTCAAGGTTGATTTGCATATGGCCATGTCTGAACTGGGGTGGTGTGGAGTGCAAAAAAATGATGGATTTAGGCCCAGATCTCTGTACTGGGGTGAATGTATGACATTGTTCTGCATTCTGTCCTTCAACTGTTGTTTTTGCATTTGTCACCCCGAGTGGATGGGTATGCTCAGACGTGAGTCCCAATGCTCTCCACACCACTGGATTCAAGCTATCCTGGCTGATGACGGCTGATAGCCAGAAACCGGTCCTAGGATGCTTGATTCCAGTCCAGGAAAGACATGGCTTTGCAGTTCGGGCTGGACTGTTCCCATGAGGCACAGGGTCAAGGCTGATTTGCATATGGCCATGTCTGAACTGGGGTGGTGTGGAGTGCAAAAAATGATGGATTTAGGCCCAGATCTCTGTACTGGGGTGAATGTATGACATTGTTCTGCATTCTGTCCATCAACTGTTGTTTTTGCATTCGTCACCCCGAGTCGGATTGGTAGGCTCAGACGTGAGTCCCATGCTCTCCACACCACTGGAGTTAAGCTATCCTGGCTGAAGACGGCTCATAGCCAGAAACCGATCCTAGGATGCTTGATTCCGGTCCAGGAAAGACATGGCTTGGCAGTTCGGGCTGGACTGTTCCCATGAGGCACAGGGTCAAGGCTGATTTGCATATGGCCATGTCTGAACTGGGGTGGTGTGGAGTGCCAAAAACGATGGATTTAGACCCAGATCTCTGTACTGGGGTGAATGTATGACATTGTTCTACATTCTGTCCATCAACTGTGTTTTTTGCAATTTTCACCCCGAGTGGGCTGGGTATGCTAGGACGTGAGTCCCAGGCTCTCCACACCACTGGAGTCAAGCTATCCAGGCTGATGAAGGCTGATAGCCAGAAACCGGTCCTTGGATGCTTGATTCCGGTCTGGGAAAGACATGGCTTGGTAGTTCGGACTGGACTGTTCCCATGAGGCACAGGGTCAGAGCTGATTTGCCTATAGCCAGTGTCTAACCCAGGGTGGTGTGGAGTGCAAAAAAACGATGGATTTAGGCCCAGATCCTTGTACTGGGGTGAATGTGTGACATTGTTCTACATTCTGTCCATCAACTGTGTTTTTTGCAATTTTCACCCCGAGTGGGCTGGGTGTGCTCAGACGTGAGTCCCATGCTCTCCACACCACTGGAGTTAAGCTATCCTGGCTGAAGACGGCTGATAGCCAGAAACCGGTCCTAGGATGCTTGATTCCGGTCCAGGAAAGACATGGCTTGGCAGTTCGGCTGGACTGTTCCCGTGAGGCACAGGGTTAAGGCTGATTTGCATATGGCCATGTCTGAACTGGGTTGGTGTGGAGTGCAAAAAAACGATGGATTTAGGCCCAGATCTCTGTACTGGGGTGAATGTATGACATTGTTCTGCATTCTGTCCATCAACTGTTGTTTTTGCATTTGTCACAACGAGTGGGATGGGTATGCTCAGACGTGAGTCCCATGCTCTCCACACCACTGGAGTCAAGCTATCCTGGCTGAAGACGGTTGATAGCCAGAAACCGGTCCTAGGATGCTTGATTCCAGTCCAGGAAAGACATGGCTTGGCAGTTCGGGCTGGACTGTTCCCATGAGGCACAGGGTCAAGGCTGATTTGCATATGGCCATGTCTGAACTGGGGTGGTGTGGAGTGCAAAAAAAAGATGGATTTAGGCCCAGATCTCTGTACTGGGGTGAATGTATGAATTGTTCTGCATTCTGTCCATCAACTGTTGTTTTTGCATTTGTCACCCCGAGTGGATGGGTATGCTCAGACGTGAGTCCCATGCGCTCCACACCGCTTGTGTCAAGCTATCCTGGCTGAAGACGGTTGATAGCCAGAAACCGGTCATAGGATGCTTGAATCCAGTCCAGGAAAGACATGGCTTGGCAGTTCGAGCTGGACTGTTCCCATGAGGCACAGGGTCAAGGCTGATTTCCACATTGCCACGTCTGAACTGGGGTGGTGTGGAGTGCAAAAAAACGATGGATTTAGGCCCAGATCTCTGTACTGGGGTGAATGTATGACATTGTTCTGCATTCTGTCCATCAACTGTTGTTTTTGCATTTGTCACACCGAGTGGGATGGGTATGCTCAGACGTGAGTCCCATGCTCTCCACACCGCTTGTGTCAAGCTATCTTGGCTGAAGACGGTTGATAGCCAGAAACCGGTCCTAGGATGCTTGATTCCGGTCCAGGAAAGACATGGCTTGGCAGTTCGGGCTGGACTGTTCCCATGAGGCACAGGGTCAAGGCTGATTTGCATATGGCCATGTCTGAACTGGGGTGGTGTGGAGTGCAAAAAAACGATGGATTTAGGCCCAGATCTCTGTACTGGGGTGAATGTATGACATTGTTCTGTATTCTGTCCATCAACTGTTGTTTTTGCATTTGTCACCCCGAGTGGGATGGGTATGCCCAGATTTCAGTCCCATGCTCTCCACACCACTGGAGTCAAGCTATCCTGGCTGAAGACGGCTGATAGCCAGAAACCGGTCCTAGGATGCTTGATTCCGGTCCAGGAAAGACATGGCTTGGCAGTTCGGGCTGGACTGTTCCCATTAGGCACAGGGTCATGGCTGATTTGTATATGGCCATGTCTGAACTGGGGTGGTGTGGAGTGCAAAAAAACGATGGATTTAGGCCCAGATCTCTGTACTGGGGTGAATGTATGACATTGTTCTGCATTCTGTCCATCAACTGTTGTTTTTGCATTTGTCACCCAGAGGGGGATGGGTATGCTCAGACGGGAGTCCCATGCTCTCCACGCCACTGGAGTCAAGCTATCCTGGCTGAAGACGGCTGATAGCCAGAAACCGGTCCTAGGATGCTTGATTCCGGTCCAGGAAAGACATGGCTTGGCAGTTCGGGCTGGACTGTTCCCATTAGGCACAGGGTCAAGGCTGATTTGTATATGGCCATGTCTGAACTGGGGTGGTGTGGAGTGCAAAAAAACGATGGATTTAGGCCCAGATCTCTGTACTGGGGTGAATGTATGACATTGTTCTGCATTCTGTCCATCAACTGTTGTTTTTGCATTTGTCACCCCGAGTGGGATGGGTATGCCCAGATTTCAGTCCCATGCTCTCCACACCACTGGAGTCAAGCTATCCTGGCTGATGACGGCTAATAGCCAGAAACCGGTCCTAGGATGCTTGATTCCAGTCCAGGAAAGACATGGCTTGGCAGTTCGGGCTGGACTGTTCCCATGAGGCACAGGGTCAAGGCTGATTTGCACATGGCCATGTCTGAACTGGGGTGCTGTGAGGTGCAAAAAAATGATGGATTTGGGCCCAGATCTCTGTACTGGGGTGAATGTATGACATTGTTCTGCATTTTGTCCATCAACTGTTGTTTTTGCATTCGTCACCCCGAGTCGGATTGGTAGGCTCAGACGTGAGTCCCATGCTCTCCACACCACTGGAGTTAAGCTATCCTGGCTGAAGACGGCTGATAGCCAGAAACGGGTCCTAGGATGCTTGATTCCAGTCCAGGAAAGACATGGCTTGGCAGTTCGAGCTGGACTGTTCCCATGAGGCACAGGGTCAAGGCTGATTTCCACATTGCCATGTCTGAACTGGGGTGGTGTGGAGTGCAAAAAAACGATGGGTTTAGGCCCAGATCTCTGTACTGGGGTGAATGTATGACATTGTTCTGCATTCTGTCCATCAACTGTTGTTTTTGCATTTGTCACACCGAGTGGGATGGGTATGCTCAGACGTGAGTCCCATGCTCTCCACACCACTGGAGTCAAGCTATCCTGGCTGAAGACGGTTGATAGCCAGAAACCGGTCCTAGGATGCTTGATTCCAGTCCAGGAAAGATATGGCTTGGCAGTTCGGGCTGGACTGTTCCCATGAGGCACAGGGTCAAGGCTGATTTGCATATGGCCATGTCTGAACTGGGGTGGTGTGGAGTGCAAAAAAAAATGGATTTAGGCCCAGATCTCTGTACTGGGGTGAATGTATGACATTGTTCTGCATTCTGTCCATCAACTGTTGTTTTTGCATTTGTCACCCCGAGTGGATGGGTATGCTCAGACGTGAGTCCCATGCTCTCCACACCGCTTGTGTCAAGCTATCCTGGCTGAAGACGGTTGATAGCCAGAAACCGGTCCTAGGATGCTTGATTCCGGTCCAGGAAAGACATTGCTTGGCAGTTCGGGCTGGACTGTTCCCATGAGGCACAGGGTCAAGGCTGATTTGCATATGGCCATGTCTGAACTGGGGTGGTGTGGAGTGCAAAAAAACGATGGATTTAGGCCCAGATCTCTGTACTGGGGTGAATGTATGACATTGTTCTGCATTCTGTCCATCAACTGTTGTTTTTGCATTTGTCACCCCGAGTGGGATGGGTATGCCCAGATGTGAGTCCCATGCTCTCCACACCACTGGAGTCAAGCTATCCTGGCTGAAGACGGCTGATAGCCAGAAACCGGTCCTAGGATGCTTGATTCCGGTCCAGGAAAGACATGGCTTGGCAGTTCGGGCTGGACTGTTCCCATTAGGCACAGGGTCAAGGCTGATTTGTATATGGCCATGTCTGAACTGGGGTGGTGTGGAGTGCAAAAAAACTATGGATTTAGGCCCAGATCTCTGTACTGGGGTGAATGCATGACATTGTTCTGCATTCTGTCCATCAACTGTTGTTTTTGCATTTGTCACCCAGAGGGGGATGGGTATGCTCAGACGGGAGTCCCATGCTCTCCACGCCACTGGAGTCAAGCTATCCTGGCTGAAGACGGCTGATAGCCAGAAACTGGTCCTAGGATGCTTGATTCCGGTCCAGGAAAGACATGGCTTGGCAGTTCGGGCTGGACTGTTCCCATGAGGCACAGGGTCAAGGCTGATTTGCATAAGGCCATGTCTGAACTGGGGTGGTGTGGAGTGCAAAAAAACCGATGGATTTAGGCCCAGATCTCTGTACTGGGGTGAATGTATGACATTGTTCTGCATTCTGTCCATCAACTGTTGTTTTTGCATTTGTCACCCCGAGTGGGATGAGTATGCTCAGACGTGAGTCCCATGCTCTCCACACCACTGGAGTCAAGCTATCCTGGCTGAAGACAGTTGATAGCCAGAAACCGATCCTAGGATGCTTGATTCCAGTCCAGGAAAGAAATGGCTTGGCAGTTCGGGCTGGACTGTTCCCATGAGGCACAGGGTCAACGCTGATTTGCACATGGCCATGTCTGAACTGGGGTGCTGTGAGGTGCACAAAAATGATGGATTTAGGCCCAGATCTCTGTACTGGGGTGAATGTATGACATTGTTTTGCATTCTGTCCATCAACTGTTGTTTTTGCATTTGTCACCCCGAGTGGGATGGGTATGCTCAGACGTGAGTCCCATGCTCTCGACACCACTGGAGTCAAGCTATCCCGGCTGAAGACGGTTGATAGCCAGAAACCGGTCCTAGGATGCTTGATTCCAGTCCAGGAAAGACATGGCTTGGCAGTTCGGGCTGGACTGTTCCCATGAGGCACAGGGTCAAGGCTGATTTGCATATGGCCATGTCTGAACTGGGGTGGTGTGGAGTGCAAAAAAAACGATGGATTTAGGCCCAGATCTCTGTACTGGGGTGAATGTATGACATTGTTCTGCATTCTGTCCATCAACTGTTGTTTTTGCATTTGTCACCCTGAGTGGACGGGTATGCTCAGACGTGAGTCCCATGCTCTCCACGCCACTGGAGTCAAGCTATCCTGGCTGAAGACGGCTGATAGCCAGAAACCGGTCCTAGGATGCTTGATTCCGGTCCAGGAAAGACATGGCTTGGCAGTTCGGGCTGGACTGTTCCCATTAGGCACAGGGTCAAGGCTGATTTGTATATGGCCATGTCTGAACTGGGGTGGTGTGGAGTGCAAAAAAACGATGGATTTAGGCCCAGATCTCTGTACTGGGGTGAATGTATGACATTGTTCTGCATTCTGTCCATCAACTGTTGTTTTTGCATTTGTCACCCCGAGTGGGATGGGTATGCCCAGATTTCAGTCCCATGCTCTCCACACCACTGGAGTCAAGCTATCCTGGCTGATGACGGCTAATAGCCAGAAACCGGTCCTAGGATGCTTGATTCCAGTCCAGGAAAGACATGGCTTGGCAGTTCGGGCTGGACTGTTCCCATGAGGCACAGGGTCAAGGCTGATTTGCACATGGCCATGTCTGAACTGGGGTGCTGTGAGGTGCAAAAAAATGATGGATTTGGGCCCAGATCTCTGTACTGGGGTGAATGTATGACATTGTTCTGCATTTTGTCCATCAACTGTTGTTTTTGCATTCGTCACCCCGAGTCGGATTGGTAGGCTCAGACGTGAGTCCCATGCTCTCCACACCACTGGAGTTAAGCTATCCTGGCTGAAGACGGCTGATAGCCAGAAACGGGTCCTAGGATGCTTGATTCCAGTCCAGGAAAGACATGGCTTGGCAGTACGAGCTGGACTGTTCCCATGAGGCACAGGGTCAAGGCTGATTTCCACATTGCCATGTCTGAACTGGGGTGGTGTGGAGTGCAAAAAAACGATGGATTTAGGCCCAGATCTCTGTACTGGGGTGAATGTATGACATTGTTCTGCATTCTGTCCATCAACTGTTGTTTTTGCATTTGTCACACCGAGTGGGATGGGTATGCTCAGACGTGAGTCCCATGCTCTCCACACCACTGGAGTCAAGCTATCCTGGCTGAAGACGGTTGATAGCCAGAAACCGGTCCTAGGATGCTTGATTCCAGTCCAGGAAAGATATGGCTTGGCAGTTCGGGCTGGACTGTTCCCATGAGGCACAGGGTCAAGGCTGATTTGCATATGGCCATGTCTGAACTGGGGTGGTGTGGAGTGCAAAAAAAAATGGATTTAGGCCCAGATCTCTGTACTGGGGTGAATGTATGACATTGTTCTGCATTCTGTCCATCAACTGTTGTTTTTGCATTTGTCACCCCGAGTGGATGGGTATGCTCAGACGTGAGTCCCATGCTCTCCACACCGCTTGTGTCAAGCTATCCTGGCTGAAGACGGTTGATAGCCAGAAACCGGTCCTAGGATGCTTGATTCCGGTCCAGGAAAGACATTGCTTGGCAGTTCGGGCTGGACTGTTCCCATGAGGCACAGGGTCAAGGCTGATTTGCATATGGCCATGTCTGAACTGGGGTGGTGTGGAGTGCAAAAAAACGATGGATTTAGGCCCAGATCTCTGTACTGGGGTGAATGTATGACATTGTTCTGCATTCTGTCCATCAACTGTTGTTTTTGCATTTGTCACCCCGAGTGGGATGGGTATGCCCAGATGTGAGTCCCATGCTCTCCACACCACTGGAGTCAAGCTATCCTGGCTGAAGACGGCTGATAGCCAGAAACCGGTCCTAGGATGCTTGATTCCGGTCCAGGAAAGACATGGCTTGGCAGTTCGGGCTGGACTGTTCCCATTAGGCACAGGGTCAAGGCTGATTTGTATATGGCCATGTCTGAACTGGGGTGGTGTGGAGTGCAAAAAAACTATGGATTTAGGCCCAGATCTCTGTACTGGGGTGAATGCATGACATTGTTCTGCATTCTGTCCATCAACTGTTGTTTTTGCATTTGTCACCCAGAGGGGGATGGGTATGCTCAGACGGGAGTCCCATGCTCTCCACGCCACTGGAGTCAAGCTATCCTGGCTGAAGACGGCTGATAGCCAGAAACTGGTCCTAGGATGCTTGATTCCGGTCCAGGAAAGACATGGCTTGGCAGTTCGGGCTGGACTGTTCCCATGAGGCACAGGGTCAAGGCTGATTTGCATAAGGCCATGTCTGAACTGGGGTGGTGTGGAGTGCAAAAAAAACGATGGATTTAGGCCCAGATCTCTGTACTGGGGTGAATGTATGACATTGTTCTGCATTCTGTCCATCAACTGTTGTTTTTGCATTTGTCACCCCGAGTGGGATGAGTATGCTCAGACGTGAGTCCCATGCTCTCCACACCACTGGAGTCAAGCTATCCTGGCTGAAGACGGTTGATAGCCAGAAACCGATCCTAGGATGCTTGAATCCAGTCCAGGAAAGAAATGGCTTGGCAGTTCGGGCTGGACTGTTCCCATGAGGCACAGGGTCAACGCTGATTTGCACATGGCCATGTCTGAACTGGGGTGCTGTGAGGTGCACAAAAATGATGGATTTAGGCCCAGATCTCTGTACTGGGGTGAATGTATGACATTGTTCTGCATTCTGTCCATCAACTGTTGTTTTTGCATTTGTCACCCCGAGTGGGATGGGTATGCTCAGACGTGAGTCCCATGCTCTCCACACCACTGGAGTCAAGCTATCCCGGCTGAAGACGGTTGATAGCCAGAAACCGGTCCTAGGATGCTTGATTCCAGTCCAGGAAAGACATGGCTTGGCAGTTCGGGCTGGACTGTTCCCATGAGGCACAGGGTCAAGGCTGATTTGCATATGGCCATGTCTGAACTGGGGTGGTGTGGAGTGCAAAAAAAACGATGGATTTAGGCCCAGATCTCTGTACTGGGGTGAATGTATGACATTGTTCTGCATTCTGTCCATCAACTGTTGTTTTTGCATTTGTCACCCCGAGTGGGATGGGTAGGCTCAGACGTGAGTCCCATGCTCTCCACACCACTGGAGTTAAGCTATCCTGGCTGAAGACGGCTGATAGCCAGAAACGGGTCCTAGGATGCTTGATTCCGGTCTAGGAAAGACATGGCTTGGCAGTTCGGGCTGGACTGTTCCCACGAGGCACAGGGTTAAGGCTGATTTGCATATGGCCATGTCTGAACTGGGGAGGTGTGGAGTGCAAAAAAATGATGGATTTAGGCACAGATCTCTGTACTGGGGTGAATGTATGACATTGTTCTGCATTCTGTCCTTCAACTGTTGTTTTTGTATTTGTCACCCCATGTGGATGGGTATGCTCAGACGTGAGTCCCCATGCTCTCCACACCACTGGAGTCAAGCTATCTTGGCTGATGACGGCTGATAGCCAGAAACCGGTCCTAGGATGCTTGATTCCAGTCCAGGAAAGACATGGCTTGGCAGTTCGAGCTGGACTGTTCCCATGAGGCACAGGGTCAAGGCTGATTTGCATATGGCCATGTCTGAACTGGGGTGGTGTGGAGTGCAAAAAAAAGATGGATTTAGGCCCAGATCTCTGTACTGGGGTGAATGTATGAATTGTTCTGCATTCTGTCCATCAACTGTTGTTTTTGCATTTGTCACCCCGAGTGGATGGGTATGCTCAGACGTGAGTCCCATGCTCTCCACACCGCTTGTGTCAAGCTATCCTGGCTGAAGATGGTTGATAGCCAGAAACCGGTCCTAGGATGCTTGATTCCGGTCCAGGAAAGACATGGCTTGGCAGTTCGGCTGGACTGTTCCCATGAGGCACAGGGTCAAGGCTGATTTGCATATGGCCATGTCTGAACTGGGGTGGTGTGGAGTGCAAAAAAAAGATGGATTTAGGCCCAGATCTCTGTACTGGGGTGAATGTATGAATTGTTCTGCATTCTGTCCATCAACTGTTGTTTTTGCATTTGTCACCCCGAGTGGATGGGTATGCTCAGACGTGAGTCCCATGCTCTCCACACCGCTTGTGTCAAGCTATCCTGGCTGAAGATGGTTGATAGCCAGAAACCGGTCCTAGGATGCTTGATTCCGGTCCAGGTGTGGTATATAAATAAATAATACCGGATCTAGGTTTGACTGGACATAGCAATAACAGATAGCTCAATAAATAAGAGTCAAGATTCGAGGTAGTAGGAGTTTGCAGGTTTAATACAGCATAAAGGACAGGAACAGGACAACCTGCACAGGAATAGGATGGCAGAGCCCGGCAGCTGCCGGGGCTGGATCTGGGATGAGCGCGCGCTGACTTTAATAACAGTACACAAGCATATATACTAAAACAGTTGCATTACAATACATACAATAGGCGGAGCAGTGGGTGTGGTCAATAGCAGTCGCGAAAGATAAGGGTGAAAGTGGGTGTAACAGGAGGCGTATACATAGACATGTGATGTAAACGTAACAGAATATGTCATAAATGGGGCGGAAACATGGAGGGGGCTACCTAAGGAGCCGGGACCTCTAACCTAATAGTGCGCACAAACTGACAATGACGTGTTACTAGGAGAAGCTGGGGGCTGTGAACTCTGTGCTAGGAGCAGAGACTGGAGTCTGGAGAGTCAGGGCGACATGTGCCTAAACAATATCTAGTATCTGATGTTTAGAGAACATGTTGATATAAACTAAGAGTCAGGAGGGGAGAGGCTAACAGACTCTAAGACTGGAGCATGCATTATTCTACATATAGTGCGTGATGAAGAATATTAAATGACCATAAATACAGTATTTCTCTTACATGGAGACGTAAGGGCTAGACGATGACGGAAACTATTGATGCTATTCAGTAGCTTAGGAATGCAGAGAAGGAGGGCTGGACTGATAACTAGAATCATAACATACTCTTGGCAGACTAGCAGGCAGAGCCAGGCCGAGCCGGGCACTGTGAGGCAGGAAGTAAGTGAAGGGTCAGGAATACAGGTGGGGGCTGTATCGCTCCTCAGCGAGGGCTCAGGAGACAGGAGCTGAATCTGGTGTCCGGGCCCTTTTGAGGCCTAGAAACGGGGACTTTACAATGAAATAACGTGCACACTGAGAAACGTGGCCACGTAACTTTACATAGGCCTAATACTCGTAGCTTTCACGAGAACTGAAAACTGGCATACTAGAGATGGACACAACTGTAGGTGCGTCTTTAATCAAACATGGGGAATACATATGCATATTAATCATGCACACATAACATAAGATGGGGAACACGTAGGGACACAGAACATGGCAAAATTTACTTTTCCACATTCCCTCCTTGTCACTACGTTTCCATCAGGAAACATCAATATTCATGATACCATCTATCATTTCATACAGTATCATTTGCTCGTCTCGAATTTTCTTGGAACGGGATTTAGAACGGGACTTGGGACTAGGAACACAAGAGGTAGCACAAATGCCACAAATCGCAGGGCCACATTGTATACAGAGGCAGCAACTGAATATGATCGCTACTGCAATACCTAGAAAGGACAACACTTTCCATACCCAGGCGGAAATTATATTCCAGAACCAACCGGACCATGTCCAGGTGCCTGGATCTTGGTGTAACATATGGGCAATTTTATGGAGTCTGGTTATAGCTGAATAAACAGACGGCGCGTTATTAGGAATGAAAATGCAGCAACTAGATCCGATGACTCTACATGCCCCGCCCCTATCGGCCAGTATGACGTCAAGGACGAGACGATTCTGGAGCACGACAATTCTCATAAAGGATTGCTCTTCGGTTAAATTACCTAGAGCAGAAGTAGTCTCAATCACTACTGCCTCGAGTGTTCTGGTTAATCTACGTATCAGTTTACTATTCACAACAGTACCTAAATAGGGAAATACACCTTTATTGATATCTATATATTGTTCTATAGCAGTTTCAGTATAATCGACAATCGGGAGGTCTCTCTTGTGTCTGATATGTACTAGGTGGGAATTCCTATGGTAGTCAGGTGGGGCTAGAAAAACTGGTGGCAGTAGGAAGGCAATGTAACAGGTTCCCTCCCAATCGAGGGGCAGACGAACATATGCGGTCTGACCACAAACAAAATAAGAATGACGTGAAGCTTTAAAAATAGATTTCCCACTGTCACTATACTTGACAATAGTAGTACAATCACTATGTCCTACATGTACGGAACCATTCTTTCTGACACATAATTCGCCTTTGACTGGTAATACTGACATAGCAGGTAAGACTGGAGTAATATCAGACTGAACATTCAGGACCATGAAATTCGAAGAATAATTACCTAAATTATAAACTTCATTTTCTAGATCTAGCCCTGTTCTGTGGGGAAGACCTTGCTTGTCTGGAAAACATGTACTGTTAAGAAAGGACATATCTGTTGAGGATGACATTAACGTGGACCATGCTCCACACGAACCATTATGTGAAAATGGATAAGGAAACAGTGGCAGAACTCCCTTCGGTGTCTGGAAAGGCGGGAGTCGACCACACACCCAACAATTAGTGGCATTGCTGGTCTGGTGTGAATAATGTAACATACGGATAAAGGAATTATTACGCATAGCAAGACGATAAGAAAGTTCATGAGGAGGCAGATCACTAAACGTGTGCTCTACTGTAGCAATAGAAGACTTATTTACATGAGAAACTGGAAAACACAAATAAAGTGCATAACCTGTGCAGGTAATCATGAGGCTGAAAAACAATATGAAACTTAGAAAAACGATACATCGGATTGAGTTTTGACTAACTCTCTCACTATGGGGGTCTATTTTATACATGTCAGAAACCGGTCTAACCGTTTCACCTAGGGGAGGACTTAGACAATCAAACTGGCTGACTTATTTTACTAGACCTTAATTTTAGCTTATACTCCTGTTGCGGAGTTTTCTCTAACAGGGAGGGTTTCGTATCATTGTCTTTTGCGGGACAGTCCTTAAGAATAGTACTTTGGCAATCCTTAAAATCCTCGGAGACGTTCTTGGAAACAGTCTTTAATCCATAAAACTTTTTCACGTGAGACAGGTGGACCCAGCCCTTCCTGCCTTCCAGCTTGACGGCAGTACGGGTGGCCAGGAGGACCTGTTTTGGCTCCTTCCAGCGAGGCTCCAGCGGACTTGAACGATCAAAGTTCCTCACAAGGACCAAACATCCGGGAACGATGTCATGCGGTGCCACCTCGGTATTGTCTGGAAATGCGGCAGAAACCTGTGAACGACAAGAGTGTAGGGCAGACATCAAGGAAGCTAGGTAATCTGTCAGCATATTACTTGAAACATCGGTAATACTTCGGGGTCTAGGTGTACCCCACATATTAGGGGGGCGGCCGAATACGACCTCGTACGGGGACAGACCTGATCTGGAATGTGCGACCATACGCATATAAAACAGAGCGACTGGCAGAGCAACTAACCAGTCCACACCTTTCTCTTTACATATTTTGGCAATGCGGATTTTCAGGGTCTGGTTATGTCTCTCTACGAGACCGGCTGCTTCAGGATGGCGTACACAATGGAACTTCCACTGGTACCCTAACAGAAGGGAAACGTGTTTCATGAGCTCAGATGAGAATGGCTGGCCGTTATCAGAATATACGACCCTAGGGAGTCCGTAGCGGGGGAAGAATTCACGAACCAACTGCTTGGCAGTGGTCGTGGCTGTGTAATCTGGGACTGGATATGCCTCTGTCCACCTGGACAAAGCGCATACAACTACAAGGACATACTTGAAACCTCGACATCGCTCCATCTGAATATAATCCATCTGGAGGACTTCAAAAGGGTGGTCAGGGGGCTGAAATCCACCTTGTTCCACCGGGACACTTTTACCTGGATTGAACTGGCAACATATCATACAGGTACGGACTTTCTGCTTGGCTGCAGCTCGTAAATGCTTGTTGAACCAAATGTTCTGGATACTGTCTAACATAGCTTTTTCTCCTAAATGTGCTGGACTATGTGCGGTATTGATAATGACTTGAACCATAGAGTCGGGGAGAAACCATGTGGCTCTACCCTTCGTTACCCAACCCTGATCTGTCTGGACCCCTCCTTGTTCGGACCATTTCTTGATTTCATCAGGAGTAGCATGTAACTGGATATCTATGACATCTTGAGTAGGGTCCTTAACTGTCATACAGGTAGTCGGAGCTGGAGTATGTGTCTGTGTTGGATTAACTGAAATGTCTGGAGTCTGTGCTGTAAGCTTGGCTGTGCGATCTGCTAGATCATTACCTTGAGAAATAATGTCAGTAACTTTCGTATGTGCCTTGCACTTCATGATAGCAATAGATGTCGGTAAGTGTATGGCATCTAACAGAGCTTGAATAAGGAGACCATGCTGAATCTTGGTTCCATGAGAAGTCATGAAACCTCTCTCCTGCCAGAGTACTCCAAAGTCGTGTACGACTCCGAATGCGTAGCGTGAATCTGTATAAACATTAACTTTCAGGTTCTTAGCGTGTATGCAGGCTTGTGTCAGAGCAACTAGCTCTGCTGCTTGAGCAGACAGGGTGTCAATACGGTGTGTTTCTATAACTTCAGTGTCAGTAGTCACTGCATACGCGGCTACTAGTTCTCCTGTACTTGTTCTCATACATGAACCATCCACATAAAGTGTCAGGTCGGGATCTGGTAATGGAATATCTGTCAGATCTTGTCTTGGCTTTGTCATAATATTAACTACTTCCACACAGTCGTGTGTGGCAGGATTTGAAATAACTGACGGTAACAGTGTAGCAGGATTTAGAACGTTGCAGCGTCTGATTTCTATGTGTGGCTGGAACAGTGTCAGTTCATAACCTGTTAAACGTGCAATTGTCAAGTGCTGAGTCTGTGTTCGATTTAAAAGAACTTCCACAGAGTGTGGAACTTGTACTGTCAAGGAATGCCCTAATACTATGGAATCACTTTGTCTGATAGCTAGTGCTGTGGCTGCAACTGACTTGAGGCACGCAGGCAGAGCCTGGGCTACAGGATCTAGTGTGCTCGAAAAATAAGCACAGGGCTTGTATTGTCCTGCTTGATCTTGTGTGAGAACAGATAATGCTGTACCTTCGCGTTCTGTGACGAAAAGTGTAAAAGGCTTACTGTAGTTCGGTGTAGCTAGAACTGGAGCTTGGCATAAGGCTTTCTTCAACTCATTGAAACTAAGTGTATGTTCAGATGTCCAAGGGAGGACAGTCGATACGGCTGCCTCCTGTGTTGTTAACTGTATCAGTGGTTTAGCTAGAAATGCATACTGAGGAATCCATTGTCTACAATAAGAAGTAAGGCCGATAAAAGCACGTACCTCCTTCTGTGTCTTGGGCTGAGGAAGACTCGCTATTAACTGGATACGGTCTGGTGTCAACTGCCTACCCCACTTGGACAGTAAGTGGCCTAAGTAGATCACTTGCTGGACACAGAATTGAAGTTTCGAAGGGGACACCTTGTGCCCCATCTCGGCAAGGAAATACAAGACTGTAAGTGATGCTCGCTCGCAAGCACGTTCAGAACGGGCTGTGATCAGTAGATCATCGACATACTGGAGCAGGGCAGTGTCTGTTGGCATGTGAATATTGTCTAGTTGTCTCTTAAGTGCTTGACTGTAAATACTAGGACTTTCTGTGAAACCTTGAGGAGCTCGTGTGAACATATAGCTCCTTCCATTTAAACAAAATCCGAAAAGAAACTGGCTGTCTGGATGAATAGGGACACTGAAAAACGCGTTCTTGAGGTCTTTGACTGTAAAAAATGAGGCCTCAGAATCAATGGCTGTCAATAGGGAAGAAATATCTGGGACAACTGGGTACTGGGGAATAATACATTTATTGAGTTCTCGAAGGTCAATCACTAATCGATATACTGGGGGTGCATTTGGATCAGTACGTTTCATGACTGGAATGTTCGGAGAATTACATACATTGGAGTCAGTTTCTACAACTACTCCTTGAGCCATGAGCTCGTCAATAATTTTGGATAAGGCTGCTACAGCCTCAGGCGGCAATCTGTACTGTCTGATTCGTGGTAACACTACACCTGGTTTGAGAGTCACACGATGGGGTGTGATTTGCATGAAACCTACATCAGTTGGACCTTGCGCCCATAGATGCTGCGGAACATTGGACAATCTTGGATCAAAATCTCGTAATACATAGTGACCCTTGAAGTCACGTAGAAACAGTCGTATTCCCTCTGGGGAGCAGCAAATAACTGCACCTAATTCTTTCAGTGTCTTAATACCTAACAGATTTTCTGGACATGACTTCGTAAGTAACAGATCAGTAGTGCGGGACAATGGACCTACTTCTAGAGTAACTGGCTTAGATATCTCGTTTACAATAGGCTTTCCTGAAAATCCAAGGGAAACATTTCTAGAGCCTGAGAGCGGAGCCCCTGGAACTTCGGCGTGACTGATGGTCGTCCTACTTGCCCCTGTATCAATCAGAAACTTTCTGTCTTTCCCTAGTACTTGACTATGAACATAGGGACCTTCTTGATCTACAGGAATTTCGATGAGAGGCAAGCCTACCTCCCTCTCTAGGCTGTTTCATGAGTACTGCTGATACTCTGGATACTCTGTGCATACTGGTACATCTGCTGTGTAACATGCTGTGTTGCAGCAATAGGCTGCGGTGCTGGAACTGTCTGTTGTGCATTCTGTGGCTGAGAAGTCTGTGAAACTTGTTCTTGTCTAGGCGGACGTGGTCTTTCTTTAGTCTTACCAGTAGCTATATTGTGTTTCAGAACTGCACACTCGTTTATGAAATGACCTGGCTGTTTACAATAATTGCATGTCCCTTTAACGGGAGCTGCAGGATGACTGGCTTGATTCGGACCCCTCTTCTGACTGTCCTGAGGAACAGATTGTGCAACTAGTACTTTCATTTTCGTGTCTTTCATACGTTTTCTCTCGTGTTCTTGCTCTTCTCTGATTCTATTCTGGTGGTACTGGAGCATCTGTAACATCTGGGACGGGGTACTAGCTTGCCATGTACTTTCGACTTTCAAAACTCGATTCTTAACTTGTGGACTTGAATTCTCGACTAATTTAGTAACAAAAAGATGAGGGTATGACTCGCTACTCGTCTTCAAGCCACTGTTTATAATAAAGCATTTTTCAAATCTAGAATAAAAATCACTAGTGTCTTCGTCTTGTTTCTGTTTACAGGCTGAGATTGCATCCCAGTCTTCCTTTTTAGTGGCTAATAACCTGGGCAAAACTTGTATTAACAGTTCTGGTAATTCTTTACATTTCTCTCCAAGACCGGTACCTGGTACTCGTATCTTATCTTCAGCTTCTAGAACTGCCCAATCGATCTTTTTCTCTCCCACCTCCCATTCCTTTTCCTTGAGTTTCTCGTATACCCCTGCGGGCAACAGGACCTTTAGCATTTTAATAATATCTGGATACGTGTATTCTCCCATACGGAGCATGTCTTTTAATTCTCGGTGGAACCCTGCTGGATCTTTGTCATGACAGGGAATTAATTTCTTCATTTCTAAGAGTTCCATCTTTGTAATCGGGGTGTAAACAAATACTCTTTGCATTTCACCATCTGCTGTCCTGACTGGGTGTACTTCTCGTAACGGATTCTGTCTATCTATGTAAAACGGTTTACTTTCTGGAGGTGAAACATGAACAAAATGCGGGTTCAGGAACGTTCTATATTTGTGGCGTTGTTCTAGAATGACACTAATTAAATCGGTACCTAAACCTTTCCATCTATACTGGAGTAACTCGTTCAGGACATCATGTAACGGACCTGGATCGGAATGTTGACCCTCATACAATGTAATGAGGTGCTGGATCATATACATACCCACCAGTCGCTGCTTGGCTGGGGGCAGTTTCAGAAACATTTGTGCCACTATTTCATCTGGAAAAGTGGTAGAATCAGTAATCCATCGGACTGCTGATCGGACTAGTTCTTGTACATGCATAGTACTTAATTCACTATAACCGATTCGTGATTTCAGAATTTGATCGGTAGCTTGAAATACTTGTTCTAGAGAACCTTGTTCTGGTGCTGGAAGATGAACAGTTTTCTTGCGTTCTAGGCGTAAATGGCGGTCTGGAAATCTAGATTTTCCTACATACGCTATTCTGGCGGGATTCTCGTCGTCTACCTCTTCCGTAGGAGAGTCATTCTCTTTCTCGCTTACTTGTGCTGCTTTACGTTGTTCGTGTAACTTTATTATTTCCTTACGAATTCTCTTGTACATACTCTCTATACTACTGATAGTTCTGTGTTTACCCTCGGCTATATTATCACTCCACCTTGTCAGGATTCTCATTTCGGCCGGATCTTTGGACGGGTAATCTTGTTCTCTTATTAAACAATTAATCAGAAACTTTAATAGCATGAGTTGGATCTCAGCTTTCCTTTGGGACATGGCTTCGCCAATACTTTCTGGATCATCCCCTGTACGGATGAAACGATATATTCTGTCCAGATCTTCTTTCATATTCGGTAGGGTGTCCAAATACCCGGTCACCCGTCTTACACGGATGGAATATATAACTGTGCTATCATCACCTGCAACTGGATCATAGCGGCATTCAGTGAGAGCTCGTCGGATATCTGCAACGGACTTATATTTGGGCGTACGCTGTAATGCACATTCATGTAACTCGACTAACGTTAAACGTTGGTGTGGTGGCGGGGTACCAGGAGGACCTCCTCCTGCGGCCCCTAAACTGGTATCATCGACTGATACTCTTCGTGCTGGCAGAGTGGCGGGAAGTTGTAATGTAGGCTGGACCGGGGGTACCGTAGCAGGTACTCCGGTATCTGGAGGAGCAGGAATGGCATGATTTACAGGGGCTGTCGGAACAGGATTTGTATATTCTGGGACTGTGTCGTCCAAGTAGGACGAGATGAAAATATCAGCTGCGGTCGGTTTGTGACGTAGCTTGGTCGGAACTAATGGTGGCGGAAAATTACTGGATGCCTCCGGGGTCGCTTTTGGCAAGCCCTCGGCAAGAAGAGGATACATACCCTTAATGAGGGCATTCCTCTGTCTGTCTGACTGTTCGGTTTTAACTCATTCACCTATCTCGATTAATTCCCTTTCTTGGGCTCGTTCTAAGGATTCTCTACTTAATTCTGACTTTCTGATTTCTTTTTCGGTTCTTTTATGAGATTCTTTGCGCCATAACTCGATGGCATCTTTCTGTGACTGTCTGGCTTTCTTTTTCCATAATGCTTCTTCTACTCGCATGATGCACTCGGCATCCCATGTACCCGATACGGGCCATCTATACTTTTCTTCTAACTGTTTGGTGTACTCCACCCATAAATCTAGATATAATATGGCACTTATGCCATGCTTCTGATACATAAAATGACCTGGACTGTCCCTAGGCGGGACAGGAACTGCTGCTTCTAACAGACCTTTTCTGGTTTTTAACTGACGTAGTTTCGAGAACAACGGCATGACGGAACTGTAATCTAGACACAATATAATACACAATGAACACGATAATTACACCACTCTCATACCACGACATTAAAATACATGAAGAACATTTAAAATAACAGTTCTGACAAAATACTACCTGGAATACGGAAAACAGAATACATGAATTTTCTCGAGAACAGAACTGGCTAGAACAGAGACTAGATGCACTGCTGAAACAGTACGAAACTTACCGGTCTCATAAAGAGACACGTCAGGACCCGCATCCACCGAAGTGGACACTTCGTTTTGAGATCTGTGTACCACCAAACCCCACGGACCAGAGACAATTAGATTGACCCTGTCTAGATACTACCCCAGCAACGGTACTCACCGGGCAGCAAGAACGGAAGGCCTCGGACTGGACTGGACTGCTTCGACGCCGGACGGACGAACTTCGGACTTCTGTTACGGGTGGGCCTCCGGATACCTCGGACCTTGAACTCTCGGCTTGGGCTCTGGTCGGGACTTGCCGCGTTCGTCCACCGCCTCGTCTGGATGCTGGACCGCAACCTCCGTCTCCTCCGTGGGCCTGAGGGATACTTGAAGCAGAAATATCTGCACGTGGCCGGTATGGTTCCGTCACGGCTGCAGAGGGTCAGGGGGCATACGTGGCTTCACCGGCGCGTGGGGAAAGGGCAAGTCCCTATTCGGGCGCCATTATGTGGTATATAAATAAATAATACCGGATCTAGGTTTGACTGGACATAGCAATAACAGATAGCTCAATAAATAAGAGTCAAGATTCGAGGTAGTAGGAGTTTGCAGGTTTAATACAGCATAAAGGACAGGAACAGGACAACCTGCACAGGAATAGGATGGCAGAGCCCGGCAGCTGCCGGGGCTGGATCTGGGATGAGCGCGCGCTGACTTTAATAACAGTACACAAGCATATATACTAAAACAGTTGCATTACAATACATACAATAGGCGGAGCAGTGGGTGTGGTCAATAGCAGTCGCGAAAGATAAGGGTGAAAGTGGGTGTAACAGGAGGCGTATACATAGACATGTGATGTAAACGTAACAGAATATGTCATAAATGGGGCGGAAACATGGAGGGGGCTACCTAAGGAGCCGGGACCTCTAACCTAATAGTGCGCACAAACTGACAATGACGTGTTACTAGGAGAAGCTGGGGGCTATGAACTCTGTGCTAGGAGCAGAGACTGGAGTCTGGAGAGTCAGGGCGACATGTGCCTAAACAATATCTAGTATCTGATGTTTAGAGAACATGTTGATATAAACTAAAAGTCAGGAGGGGAGAGGCTAACAGACTCTAAGACTGGAGCATGCATTATTCTACATATAGTGCGTGATGAAGAATATTAAATGACCATAAATACAGTATTTCTCTTACATGGAGACGTAAGGGCTAGACGATGACGGAAACTATTGATGCGATTCAGTAGCTTAGGAATGCAGAGAAGGAGGGCTGGACTGATAACTAGAATCATAACATACTCTTGGCAGACTAGCAGGCAGAGCCAGGCCGAGCCGGGCACTGTGAGGCAGGAAGTAAGTGAAGGGTCAGGAATACAGGTGGGGGCTGTATCGCTCCTCAGCGAGGGCTCAGGAGACAGGAGCTGAATCTGGTGTCCGGGCCCTTTTGAGGCCTAGAAACGGGGACTTTACAATGAAATAACGTGCACACTGAGAAACGTGGCAACGTAACTTTACATAGGCCTAATACTCATAGCTTTCACGAGAACTGAAAACTGGCATACTAGAGATGGACACAACTGTAGGTGCGTCTTTAATCAAACATGGGGAATACATATGCATATTAATCATGCACACATAACATAAGATGGGGAACACGTAGGGACACAGAACATGGCAAAATTTACTTTTCCACACAGGAAAGACATGGCTTGGCAGTTCGGCTGGACTGTTCCCATGAGGCACAGGGTCAAGGCTGATTTGCATATGGCCATGTCTGAACTGGGGTGGTGTGGAGTGCAAAAAAACGATGGATTTAGGCCCAGATCTCTGTACTGGGGTGAATGTATGACATTGTTCTGCATTCTGTCCATCAACTGTTGTTTTTGTATTTGTCACCCCATGTGGATGGGTTTGCTCAGACGTGAGTCCCCATGCTCTCCACACCACTGGAGTCAAGCTATCTTGGCTGATGACGGCTGATAGCCAGAAACCGGTCCTAGGATGCTTGAATCCAGTCCAGGAAAGACATGGCTTGGCAGTTCGAGCTGGACTGTTCCCATAAGGCACAGGGTCAAGGCTGATTTCCACATTGCCATGTCTGAACTGGGGTGGTGTGGAGTGCAAAAAAACGATGGATTTAGGCCCAGATCTCTGTACTGGGGTGAATGTATGACATTGTTCTGCATTCTGTCCATCAACTGTTGTTTTTGCATTTGTCACACCGAGTGGGATGGGTATGCTCAGACGTGAGTCCCATGCTCTCCACACCACTGGAGTCAAGCTATCCTGGCTGAAGACGGTTGATAGCCAGAAACCGGTCCTAGGATGCTTGATTCCAGTCCAGGAAAGACATGGCTTGGCAGTTCGGGCTGGACTGTTCCCATGAGGCACAGGGTCAAGGCTGATTTGCATATGGCCATGTCTGAACTGGGGTGGTGTGGAGTGCAAAAAAAAGATGGATTTAGGCCCAGATCTCTGTACTGGGGTGAATGTATGACATTGTTCTGCATTCTGTCCATCAACTGTTGTTTTTGCATTTGTCACCCCGAGTGGATGGGTATGCTCAGACGTGAGTCCCATGCTCTCCACACCGCTTGTGTCAAGCTATCCTGGCTGAAGACGGTTGATAGCCAGAAACCGGTCCTAGGATGCTTGATTCCGGTCCAGGAAAGACATGGCTTGGCAGTTCGGGCTGGACTGTTCCCATGAGGCACAGGGTCAAGGCTGATTTGCATATGGCCATGTCTGAACTGGGGTGGTGTGGAGTGCAAAAAAACGATGGATTTAGGCCCAGATCTCTGTACTGGGGTGAATGTATGACATTGTTCTGCATTCTGTCCATCAACTGTTGTTTTTGCATTTGTCACCCCGAGTGGGATGGGTATGCCCAGATGTGAGTCCCATGCTCTCCACACCACTGGAGTCAAGCTATCCTGGCTGAAGACGGCTGATAGCCAGAAACCGGTCCTAGGATGCTTGATTCCGGACCAGGAAAGACATGGCTTGGCAGTTCGGGCTGGACTGTTCCCATTAGGCACAGGGTCAAGGCTGATTTGTATATGGCCATGTCTGAACTGGGGTGGTGTGGAGTGCAAAAAAACGATGGATTTAGGCCCAGATCTCTGTACTGGGGTGAATGTATGACATTGTTCTGCATTCTGTCCATCAACCGTTGTTTTTGCATTTGTCACCCAGAGGGGGATGGGTATGCTCAGACGGGAGTCCCATGCTCTCCACGCCACTGGAGTCAAGCTATCCTGGCTGAAGACGGCTGATAGCCAGAAACTGGTCCTAGGATGCTTGATTCCGGTCCAGGAAAGACATGGCTTGGCAGTTTGGGCTGGACTGTTCCCATGAGGCACAGGGTCAAGGCTGATTTGCATAAGGCCATGTCTGAACTGGGGTGGTGTGGAGTGCAAAAAAAACGATGGATTTAGGCCCAGATCTCTGTACTGGGGTGAATGTATGACATTGTTCTGCATTCTGTCCATCAACTGTTGTTTTTGCATTTGTCACCCTGAGTGGACGGGTATGCTCAGACGTGAGTCCCATGCTCTCCACACCACTGGAGTCAAGCTATCCTGGCTGATGACGGCTAATAGCCAGAAACCGGTCCTAGGATGCTTGATTCCAGTCCAGGAAAGACATGGCTTGGCAGTTCGGGCTGGACTGTTCCCATGAGGCACAGGGTCAAGGCTGATTTGCACATGGCCATGTCTGAACTGGGGTGCTGTGAGGTGCAAAAAAATGATGGATTTAGGCCCAGATCTCTGTACTGGGGTGAATGTATGACATTGTTCTGCATTCTGTCCATCAACTGTTGTTTTTGCATTCGTCACCCCGAGTCGGATTGGTCGGCTCAGACGTGAGTCCCATGCTCTCCACACCACTGGAGTTAAGCTATCCTGGCTGAAGACGGCTGATAGCCAGAAACCGGTCCTAGGATGCTTGATTCCGGACCAGGAAAGACATGGCTTGGCAGTTCGGGCTGGACTGTTCCCATTAGGCACAGGGTCAAGGCTGATTTGTATATGGCCATGTCTGAACTGGGGTGGTGTGGAGTGCAAAAAAACGATGGATTTAGGCCCAGATCTCTGTACTGGGGTGAATGTATGACATTGTTCTGCATTCTGTCCATCAACCGTTGTTTTTGCATTTGTCACCCAGAGGGGGATGGGTATGCTCAGACGGGAGTCCCATGCTCTCCACGCCACTGGAGTCAAGCTATCCTGGCTGAAGACGGCTGATAGCCAGAAACTGGTCCTAGGATGCTTGATTCCGGTCCAGGAAAGACATGGCTTGGCAGTTCGGGCTGGACTGTTCCCATGAGGCACAGGGTCAAGGCTGATTTGCATAAGGCCATGTCTGAACTGGGGTGGTGTGGAGTGCAAAAAAAACGATGGATTTAGGCCCAGATCTCTGTACTGGGGTGAATGTATGACATTGTTCTGCATTCTGTCCATCAACTGTTGTTTTTGCATTTGTCACCCTGAGTGGACGGGTATGCTCAGACGTGAGTCCCATGCTCTCCACACCACTGGAGTCAAGCTATCCTGGCTGATGACGGCTAATAGCCAGAAACCGGTCCTAGGATGCTTGATTCCAGTCCAGGAAAGACATGGCTTGGCAGTTCGGGCTGGACTGTTCCCATGAGGCACAGGGTCAAGGCTGATTTGCACATGGCCATGTCTGAACTGGGGTGCTGTGAGGTGCAAAAAAATGATGGATTTAGGCCCAGATCTCTGTACTGGGGTGAATGTATGACATTGTTCTGCATTCTGTCCATCAACTGTTGTTTTTGCATTCGTCACCCCGAGTCGGATTGGTCGGCTCAGACGTGAGTCCCATGCTCTCCACACCACTGGAGTTAAGCTATCCTGGCTGAAGATGGCTGATAGCCAGAAACGGGTCCTAGGATGCTTGATTCCGGTCTAGGAAAGACATGGCTTGGCAGTTCGGGCTGGACTGTTCCCACGAGGCACAGGGTCAAGGCTGATTTGCATATGGCCATGTCTGAACTGGGGTGGTGTGGAGTGCAAAAAAATGATGGATTTAGGCCCAGATCTCTGTACTGGGTTGAATGTATGACATTGTTCTGCATTCTGTCCTTCAACTGTTGTTTTTGTATTTGTCACCCCGTGTGGATGGGTATGCTCAGACGTGAGTCCCCATGCTCTCCACACCACTGGAGTCAAGCTATCTTGGCTGATGACGGCTGATAGCCAGAAACCGGTCCTAGGATGCTTGATTCCAGTCCAGGAAAGACATGGCTTGGCAGTTCGAGCTGGACTGTTCCCATGAGGCACAGGGTCAAGGCTGATTTCCACATTGCCATGTCTGAACTGGGGTGGTGTGGAGTGCAAAAAAACGATGGATTTAGGCCCAGATCTCTGTACTGGGGTGAATGTATGACATTGTTCTGCATTCTGTCCATCAACTGTTGTTTTTGCATTTGTCACCCTCAGTGGGAAGGGTATGCTTAGACGTGAGTCCCATGCTCTCCACACCACTGGAGTAAAGCTATCCTGGCTGAAGACAGCTGATAGCCAGAAACCAGTCCTAGGATGCTTGATTCCGGTCTAGGAAAGACATGGCTTGGCAGTTCGGGCTGGACTGTTCCCACGAGGCACAGGGTCAAGGCTGATTTGCATATGGCCATGTCTGAACTGGGGTGGTGTGGAGTGCAAAAAAATGATGGATTTAGGCACAGATCTCTGTACTGGGGTGAATGTATGACATTGTTCTGCATTCTGTCCTTCAACTGTTGTTTTTGTATTTGTCACCCCATGTGGATGGGTATGCTCAGACGTGAGTCCCATGCTCTCCACACCACTGGAGTTAAGCTATCCTGGCTGAAGACGGCTGATAGCCAGAAACCGGTCCTAGGATGCTTGATTCCGGTCTAGGAAAGACATGGCTTGGCAGTTCGGGCTGGACTGTTCCCATGAGGCACAGGGTCAAGGCTGATTTGCATATGGCCATGTCTGAACTGGGGTGGTGTGGAGTGCAAAAAAACGATGGATTTAGGCCCAGATCTCTGTACTGGGGTGAATGTATGACATTGTTCTGCATTCTGTCCATCAACTGTTGTTTTTGCATTTGTCACCCCGAGTGGGATGGGTATGCCCAGATGTGAGTCCCATGCTCTCCACACCACTGGAGTCAAGCTATCCTGGCTGATGACGGCTAATAGCCAGAAACCGGTCCTAGGATGCTTGATTCCAGTCCAGGAAAGACATGGCTTGGCAGTTCGGGCGGGACTGTTCCCATGAGGCACAGGGTCAAGGCTGATTTGCACATGGCCATGTCTGAACTGGGGTGCTGTGAGGTGCAAAAAAATGATGGATTTAGGCCCAGATCTCTGTACTGGGGTGAATGTATGACATTGTTCTGCATTCTGTCCATCAACTGTTGTTTTTGCATTCGTCACCCCGAGTCGGATTGGTAGGCTCAGATGTGAGTCCCATGCTCTCCACACCACTGGAGTTAAGCTATCCTGGCTGAAGACGGCTGATAGCCAGAAACGGGTCCTAGGATGCTTGATTCCGGTCTAGGAAAGACATGGCTTGGCAGTTCGGGCTGGACTGTTCCCACGAGGCACAGGGTCAAGGCTGATTTGCATATGGCCATGTCTGAACTGGGGTGGTGTGGAGTGCAAAAAAATGATGGATTTAGGCCCAGATCTCTGTACTGGGGTGAATGTATGACATTGTTCTGCATTCTGTCCTTCAACTGTTGTTTTTGTATTTGTCACCCCGTGTGGATGGGTATGCTCAGACGTGAGTCCCCATGCTCTCCACACCACTGGAGTCAAGCTATCTTGGCTGATGACGGCTGATAGCCAGAAACCGGTCCTAGGATGCTTGATTCCAGTCCAGGAAAGACATGGCTTGGCAGTTCGAGCTGGACTGTTCCCATGAGGCACAGGGTCAAGGCTGATTTCCACATTGCCATGTCTGAACTGGGGTGGTGTGGAGTGCAAAAAAACGATGGATTTAGGCCCAGATCTCTGTACTGGGGTGAATGTATGACATTGTTCTGCATTCTGTCCATCAACTGTTGTTTTTGCATTTGTCACCCTCAGTGGGAAGGGTATGCTTAGACGTGAGTCCCATGCTCTCCACACCACTGGAGTCAAGCTATCCTGGCTGAAGACAGCTGATAGCCAGAAACCAGTCCTAGGATGCTTGATTCCGGTCTAGGAAAGACATGGCTTGGCAGTTCGGGCTGGACTGTTCCCACGAGGCACAGGGTCAAGGCTGATTTGTATATGGCCATGTCTGAACTGGGGTGGTGTGGAGTGCAAAAAAATGATGGATTTAGGCACAGATCTCTGTACTGGGGTGAATGTATGACATTGTTCTGCATTCTGTCCTTCAACTGTTGTTTTTGTATTTGTCACCCCATGTGGATGGGTATGCTCAGACGTGAGTCCCATGCTCTCCACACCACTGGAGTTAAGCTATCCTGGCTGAAGACGGCTGATAGCCAGAAACGGGTCCTAGGATGCTTGATTCCGGTCTAGGAAAGACATGGCTTGGCAGTTCGGGCTGGACTGTTCCCACGAGGCACAGGGTCAAGGCTGATTTGCATATGGCCATGTCTGAACTGGGGTGGTGTGGAGTGCAAAAAAATGATGGATTTAGGCACAGATCTCTGTACTGGGGTGAATGTATGACATTGTTCTGCATTCTGTCCTTCAACTGTTGTTTTTGTATTTGTCACCCCATGTGGATGGGTATGCTCAGACGTGAGTCCCCATGCTCTCCACACCACTGGAGTCAAGCTATCTTGGCTGATGACGGCTGATAGCCAGAAACCGGTCCTAGGATGCTTGATTCCAGTCCAGGAAAGACATGGCTTTGCAGTTCGAGCTGGACTGTTCCCATGAGGCACAGGGTCAAGGCTGATTTCCACATTGCCATGTCTGAACTGGGGTGGTGTGGAGTGCAAAAAAACGATGGATTTAGGCCCAGATCTCTGTACTGGGGTGAATGTATGACAGTGTTCTGCATTCTGTCCATCAACTGTTGTTTTTGCATTTGTCACACCGAGTGGGATGGGTATGCTCAGACGTGAGTCCCATGCTCTCCACACCACTGGAGTCAAGCTATCCTGGCTGAAGACGGTTGATAGCCAGAAACCGGTCCTAGGATGCTTGATTCCAGTCCAGGAAAGACATGGCTTGGCAGTTCGGGCTGGACTGTTCCCATGAGGCACAGGGTCAAGGCTGATTTGCATATGGCCATGTCTGAACTGGGGTGGTGTGGAGTGCAAAAAAAAAGATGGATTTAGGCCCAGATCTCTGTACTGGGGTGAATGTATGAATTGTTCTGCATTCTGTCCATCAACTGTTGTTTTTGCATTTGTCACCCCGAGTGGATGGGTATGCTCAGACGTGAGTCCCATGCTCTCCACACCGCTTGTGTCAAGCTATCCTGGCTGATGATGGTTGATAGCCAGAAACCGGTCCTAGGATGCTTGATTCCGGTCCAGGAAAGACATGGCTTGGCAGTTCGGCTGGACTGTTCCCATGAGGCACAGGGTCAAGGCTGATTTGCATATGGCCATGTCTGAACTGGGGTGGTGTGGAGTGCAAAAAAACGATGGATTTAGGCCCAGATCTCTGTACTGGGTGAATGTATGACTTTGTTCTGCATTCTGTCCATCAACTGTTGTTTTTGTATTTGTCACCCCATGTGGATGGGTTTGCTCAGACGTGAGTCCCCATGCTCTCCACACCACTGGAGTCAAGCTATCTTGGCTGATGACGGCTGATAGCCAGAAACCGGTCCTAGGATGCTTGAATCCAGTCCAGGAAAGACATGGCTTGGCAGTTCGAGCTGGACTGTTCCCATGAGGCACAGGGTCAAGGCTGATTTCCACATTGCCATGTCTGAACTGGGGTGGTGTGGAGTGCAAAAAAACAATGGATTTAGGCCCAGATCTCTGTACTGGGGTGAATGTATGACATTGTTCTGCATTCTGTCCATCAACTGTTGTTTTTGCATTTGTCACACCGAGTGGGATGGGTATGCTCAGACGTGAGTCCCATGCTCTCCACACCACTGGAGTCAAGCTATCCTGGCTGAAGACGGTTGATAGCCAGAAACCGGTCCTAGGATGCTTGATTCCAGTCCAGGAAAGACATGGCTTGGCAGTTCGGGCTGGACTGTTCCCATGAGGCACAGGGTCAAGGCTGATTTGCATATGGCCATGTCTGAACTGGGGTGGTGTGGAGTGCAAAAAAAAGATGGATTTAGGCCCAGATCTCTGTACTGGGGTGAATGTATGACATTGTTCTGCATTCTGTCCATCAACTGTTGTTTTTGCATTTGTCACCCCGAGTGGATGGGTATGCTCAGACGTGAGTCCCATGCTCTCCACACTGCTTGTGTCAAGCTATCCTGGCTGAAGACGGTTGATAGCCAGAAACCGGTCCTAGGATGCTTGATTCCGGTCCAGGAAAGACATGGCTTGGCAGTTCGGGCTGGACTGTTCCCATGAGGCACAGGGTCAAGGCTGATTTGCATATGGCCATGTCTGAACTGGGGTGGTGTGGAGTGCAAAAAAACGATGGATTTAGGCCCAGATCTCTGTACTGGGGTGAATGTATGACATTGTTCTGCATTCTGTCCATCAACTGTTGTTTTTGCATTTGTCACCCCGAGTGGGATGGGTATGCCCAGATGTGAGTCCCATGCTCTCCACACCACTGGAGTCAAGCTATCCTGGCTGAAGACGGCTGATAGCCAGAAACCGGTCCTAGGATGCTTGATTCCGGACCAGGAAAGACATGGCTTGGCAGTTCGGGCTGGACTGTTCCCATTAGGCACAGGGTCAAGGCTGATTTGTATATGGCCATGTCTGAACTGGGGTGGTGTGGAGTGCAAAAAAACGATGGATTTAGGCCCAGATCTCTGTACTGGGGTGAATGTATGACATTGTTCTGCATTCTGTCCATCAACCGTTGTTTTTGCATTTGTCACCCAGAGGGGGATGGGTATGCTCAGACGGGAGTCCCATGCTCTCCACGCCACTGGAGTCAAGCTATCCTGGCTGAAGACGGCTGATAGCCAGAAACTGGTCCTAGGATGCTTGATTCCGGTCCAGGAAAGACATGGCTTGGCAGTTCGGGCTGGACTGTTCCCATGAGGCACAGGGTCAAGGCTGATTTGCATAAGGCCATGTCTGAACTGGGGTGGTGTGGAGTGCAAAAAAAACGATGGATTTAGGCCCAGATCTCTGTACTGGGGTGAATGTATGACATTGTTCTGCATTCTTTCCATCAACTGTTGTTTTTGCATTTGTCACCCTGAGTGGACGGGTATGCTCAGACGTGAGTCCCATGCTCTCCACACCACTGGAGTCAAGCTATCCTGGCTGATGACGGCTAATAGCCAGAAACCGGTCCTAGGATGCTTGATTCCAGTCCAGGAAAGACATGGCTTGGCAGTTCGGGCTGGACTGTTCCCATGAGGCACAGGGTCAAGGCTGATTTGCACATGGCCATGTCTGAACTGGGGTGCTGTGAGGTGCAAAAAAATGATGGATTTAGGCCCAGATCTCTGTACTGGATTGAATGTATGACATTGTTCTGCATTCTGTCCATCAACTGTTGTTTTTGCATTCGTCACCCCAAGTCGGATTGGTAGGCTCAGACGTGAGTCCCATGCTCTCCACACCACTGGAGTTAAACTATCCTGGCTGAATATGGCTGATAGCCAGAAACGGGTCCTAGGATGCTTGATTCCGGTCTAGGAAAGACATGGCTTGGCAGTTCGGGCTGGACTGTTCCCACGAGGCACAGGGTCAAGGCTGATTTGCATATGGCCATGTCTGAACTGGGGTGGTGTGGAGTGCAAAAAAATGATGGATTTAGGCCCAGATCTCTGTACTGGGGTGAATGTATGACATTGTTCTGCATTCTGTCCATCAACTGTTGTTTTTGCATTTGTCACCCCGAGTGGATGGTTATGCTCAGACGTGAGTCCCATGCTCTCCACACCGCTTGTGTCAAGCTATCCTGGCTGAAGACGGTTGATAGCCAGAAACCGGTCCTAGGATGCTTGATTCCGGTCCAGGAAAGACATGGCTTGGCAGTTCGGGCTGGACTGTTCCCATGAGGCACAGGGTCAAGGCTGATTTGCATATGGCCATGTCTGAACTGGGGTGGTGTGGAGTGCAAAAAAACAATGGATTTAGGCCCAGATCTCTGTACTGGGGTGAATGTATGACATTGTTCTGCATTCTGTCCATCAACTGTTGTTTTTGCATTTGTCACACCGAGTGGGATGGGTTTGCTCAGACGTGAGTCCCATGCTCTCCACACCACTGGAGTCAAGCTATCCTGGCTGAAGACGGTTGATAGCCAGAAACCGGTCCTAGGATGCTTGATTCCAGTCCAGGAAAGACATGGCTTGGCAGTTCGGGCTGGACTGTTCCCATGAGGCACAGGGTCAAGGCTGATTTGCATATGGCCATGTCTGAACTGGGGTGGTGTGGAGTGCAAAAAAAAGATGGATTTAGGCCCAGATCTCTGTACTGGGGTGAATGTATGACATTGTTCTGCATTCTGTCCATCAACTGTTGTTTTTGCATTTGTCACCCCGAGTGGATGGGTATGCTCAGACGTGAGTCCCATGCTCTCCACACTGCTTGTGTCAAGCTATCCTGGCTGAAGACGGTTGATAGCCAGAAACCGGTCCTAGGATGCTTGATTCCGGTCCAGGAAAGACATGGCTTGGCAGTTCGGGCTGGACTGTTCCCATGAGGCACAGGGTCAAGGCTGATTTGCATATGGCCATGTCTGAACTGGGGTGGTGTGGAGTGCAAAAAAACGATGGATTTAGGCCCAGATCTCTGTACTGGGGTGAATGTATGACATTGTTCTGCATTCTGTCCATCAACTGTTGTTTTTGCATTTGTCACCCCGAGTGGGATGGGTATGCCCAGATGTGAGTCCCATGCTCTCCACACCACTGGAGTCAAGCTATCCTGGCTGAAGACGGCTGATAGCCAGAAACCGGTCCTAGGATGCTTGATTCCGGACCAGGAAAGACATGGCTTGGCAGTTCGGGCTGGACTGTTCCCATTAGGCACAGGGTCAAGGCTGATTTGTATATGGCCATGTCTGAACTGGGGTGGTGTGGAGTGCAAAAAAACGATGGATTTAGGCCCAGATCTCTGTACTGGGGTGAATGTATGACATTGTTCTGCATTCTGTCCATCAACCGTTGTTTTTGCATTTGTCACCCAGAGGGGGATGGGTATGCTCAGACGGGAGTCCCATGCTCTCCACGCCACTGGAGTCAAGCTATCCTGGCTGAAGACGGCTGATAGCCAGAAACTGGTCCTAGGATGCTTGATTCCGGTCCAGGAAAGACATGGCTTGGCAGTTCGGGCTGGACTGTTCCCATGAGGCACAGGGTCAAGGCTGATTTGCATAAGGCCATGTCTGAACTGGGGTGGTGTGGAGTGCAAAAAAAACGATGGATTTAGGCCCAGATCTCTGTACTGGGGTGAATGTATGACATTGTTCTGCATTCTGTCCATCAACTGTTGTTTTTGCATTTGTCACCCTGAGTGGACGGGTATGCTCAGACGTGAGTCCCATGCTCTCCACACCACTGGAGTCAAGCTATCCTGGCTGATGACGGCTAATAGCCAGAAACCGGTCCTAGGATGCTTGATTCCAGTCCAGGAAAGACATGGCTTGGCAGTTCGGGCTGGACTGTTCCCATGAGGCACAGGGTCAAGGCTGATTTGCACATGGCCATGTCTGAACTGGGGTGCTGTGAGGTGCAAAAAATGATGGATTTAGGCCCAGATCTCTGTACTGGATTGAATGTATGACATTGTTCTGCATTCTGTCCATCAACTGTTGTTTTTGCATTCGTCACCCCGAGTCGGATTGGTAGGCTCAGACGTGAGTCCCATGCTCTCCACACCACTGGAGTTAAGCTATCCTGGCTGAAGACGGCTGATAGCCAGAAACGGGTCCTAGGATGCTTGATTCCGGTCTAGGAAAGACATGGCTTGGCAGTTCGGGCTGGACTGTTCCCACGAGGCACAGGGTCAAGGCTGATTTGCATATGGCCATGTCTGAACTGGGGTGGTGTGGAGTGCAAAAAAATGATGGATTTAGGCCCAGATCTCTGTACTGGGGTGAATGTATGACATTGTTCTGCATTCTGTCCATCAACTGTTGTTTTTGCATTTGTCACCCCGAGTGGATGGGTATGCTCAGACGTGAGTCCCATGCTCTCCACACCGCTTGTGTCAAGCTATCCTGGCTGAAGACGGTTGATAGCCAGAAACCGGTCCTAGGATGCTTGATTCCGGTCCAGGAAAGACATGGCTTGGCAGTTCGGGCTGGACTGTTCCCATGAGGCACAGGGTCAAGGCTGATTTGCATATGGCCATGTCTGAACTGGGGTGGTGTGGAGTGCAAAAAAACGATGGATTTAGGCCCAGATCTCTGTACTGGGGTGAATGTATGACATTGTTCTGCATTCTGTCCATCAACTGTTGTTTTTGCATTTGTCACCCCGAGTGGGATGGGTATGCCCAGATGTGAGTCCCATGCTCTCCACACCACTGGAGTCAAGCTATCCTGGCTGAAGACGGCTGATAGCCAGAAACCGGTCCTAGGATGCTTGATTCCGGACCAGGAAAGACATGGCTTGGCAGTTCGGGCTGGACTGTTCCCATTAGGCACAGGGTCAAGGCTGATTTGTATATGGCCATGTCTGAACTGGGGTGGTGTGGAGTGCAAAAAAACGATGGATTTAGGCCCAGATCTCTGTACTGGGGTGAATGTATGACATTGTTCTGCATTCTGTCCATCAACCGTTGTTTTTGCATTTGTCACCCAGAGGGGGATGGGTATGCTCAGACGGGAGTCCCATGCTCTCCACACCACTGGAGTCAAGCTATCCTGGCTGATGACGGCTAATAGCCAGAAACCGGTCCTAGGATGCTTGATTCCAGTCCAGGAAAGACATGGCTTGGCAGTTCGGGCTGGACTGTTCCCATGAGGCACAGGGTCAAGGCTGATTTGCACATGGCCATGTCTGAACTGGGGTGCTGTGAGGTGCAAAAAAATGATGGATTTAGGCCCAGATCTCTGTACTGGGGTGAATGTATGACATTGTTCTGCATTCTGTCCATCAACTGTTGTTTTTGCATTCGTCACCCCGAGTCGGATTGGTAGGCTCAGACGTGAGTCCCATGCTCTCCACACCACTGGAGTTAAGCTATCCTGGCTGAAGACGGCTGATAGCCAGAAACGGGTCCTAGGATGCTTGATTCCGGTCTAGGAAAGACATGGCTTGGCAGTTCGGGCTGGACTGTTCCCACGAGGCACAGGGTCAAGGCTGATTTGCATATGGCCATGTCTGAACTGGGGTGGTGTGGAGTGCAAAAAAATGATGGATTTAGGCCCAGATCTCTGTACTGGGGTGAATGTATGACATTGTTCTGCATTCTGTCCATCAACTGTTGTTTTTGCATTTGTCACCCCGAGTGGATGGGTATGCTCAGACGTGAGTCCCATGCTCTCCACACCGCTTGTGTCAAGCTATCCTGGCTGAAGACGGTTGATAGCCAGAAACCGGTCCTAGGATGCTTGATTCCGGTCCAGGAAAGACATGGCTTGGCAGTTCGGGCTGGACTGTTCCCATGAGGCACAGGGTCAAGGCTGATTTGCATATGGCCATGTCTGAACTGGGGTGGTGTGGAGTGCAAAAAAACGATGGATTTAGGCCCAGATCTCTGTACTGGGGTGAATGTATGACATTGTTCTGCATTCTGTCCATCAACTGTTGTTTTTGCATTTGTCACCCCGAGTGGGATGGGTATGCCCAGATGTGAGTCCCATGCTCTCCACACCACTGGAGTCAAGCTATCCTGGCTGAAGACGGCTGATAGCCAGAAACCGGTCCTAGGATGCTTGATTCCGGACCAGGAAAGACATGGCTTGGCAGTTCGGGCTGGACTGTTCCCATTAGGCACAGGGTCAAGGCTGATTTGTATATGGCCATGTCTGAACTGGGGTGGTGTGGAGTGCAAAAAAACGATGGATTTAGGCCCAGATCTCTGTACTGGGGTGAATGTATGACATTGTTCTGCATTCTGTCCATCAACCGTTGTTTTTGCATTTGTCACCCAGAGGGGGATGGGTATGCTCAGACGGGAGTCCCATGCTCTCCACGCCACTGGAGTCAAGCTATCCTGGCTGAAGACGGCTGATAGCCAGAAACTGGTCCTAGGATGCTTGATTCCGGTCCAGGAAAGACATGGCTTGGCAGTTCGGGCTGGACTGTTCCCATGAGGCACAGGGTCAAGGCTGATTTGCATAAGGCCATGTCTGAACTGGGGTGGTGTGGAGTGCAAAAAAAACGATGGATTTAGGCCCAGATCTCTGTACTGGGGTGAATGTATGACATTGTTCTGCATTCTGTCCATCAACTGTTGTTTTTGCATTTGTCACCCTGAGTGGACGGGTATGCTCAGACGTGAGTCCCATGCTCTCCACACCACTGGAGTCAAGCTATCCTGGCTGATGACGGCTAATAGCCAGAAACCGGTCCTAGGATGCTTGATTCCAGTCCAGGAAAGACATAGCTTGGCAGTTCGGGCTGGACTGTTCCCATGAGGCACAGGGTCAAGGCTGATTTGCACATGGCCATGTCTGAACTGGGGTGCTGTGAGGTGCAAAAAAATGATGGATTTAGGCCCAGATCTCTGTACTGGGGTGAATGTATGACATTGTTCTGCATTCTGTCCATCAACTGTTGTTTTTGCATTCGTCACCCCGAGTCGGATTGGTAGGCTCAGACGTGAGTCCCATGCTCTCCACACCACTGGAGTTAAGCTATCCTGGCTGAAGACGGCTGATAGCCAGAAACGGGTCCTAGGATGCTTGATTCCGGTCTAGGAAAGACATGGCTTGGCAGTTCGGGCTGGACTGTTCCCACGAGGCACAGGGTCAAGGCTGATTTGCATATGGCCATGTCTGAACTGGGGTGGTGTGGAGTGCAAAAAAATGATGGATTTAGGCCCAGATCTCTGTACTGGGGTGAATGTATGACATTGTTCTGCATTCTGTCCTTCAACTGTTGTTTTTGTATTTGTCACCCCGTGTGGATGGGTATGCTCAGACGTGAGTCCCCATGCTCTCCACACCACTGGAGTCAAGCTATCTTGGCTGATGACGGCTGATAGCCAGAAACCGGTCCTAGGATGCTTGATTCCAGTCCAGGAAAGACATGGCTTGGCAGTTCGAGCTGGACTGTTCCCATGAGGCACAGGGTCAAGGCTGATTTCCACATTGCCATGTCTGAACTGGGGTGGTGTGGAGTGCAAAAAAACGATGGATTTAGGCCCAGATCTCTGTACTGGGGTGAATGTATGACATTGTTCTGCATTCTGTCCATCAACTGTTGTTTTTGCATTTGTCACACCGAGTGGGATGGGTATGCTCAGACGTGAGTCCCATGCTCTCCACACCACTGGAGTCAAGCTATCCTGGCTGAAGACGGTTGATAGCCAGAAACCGGTCCTAGGATGCTTGATTCCAGTCCAGGAAAGACATGGCTTGGCAGTTCGGGCTGGACTGTTCCCATGAGGCACAGGGTCAAGGCTGATTTGCATATGGCCATGTCTGAACTGGGATGGTGTGGAGTGCAAAAAAACGATGGATTTAGGCCCAGATCTCTGTACTGGGGTGAATGTATGACATTGTTCTGCATTCTGTCCATCAACTGTTGTTTTTGCATTTGTCACCCTGAGTGGACGGGTATGCTCAGACGTGAGTCCTATGCTCTCCACACCACTGGAGTCAAGCTATCCTGGCTGATGACAGCTAATAGCCAGAAACCGGTCCTAGGATGCTTGATTCCAGTCCAGGAAAGACATGGCTTGGCAGTTCGGGCTGGACTGTTCCCATGAGGCACAGGGTCAAGGCTGATTTGCACATGGCCATGTCTGAACTGGGGTGCTGTTAGGCGCAAAAAAATTATGGATTTAGGCCCAGATCTCTGTACTGGGGTGAATGTATGACATTGTTCTGCATTCTGTCCATCAACTGTTGTTTTTGCATTCGTCACCCCGAGTCGGATTGGTAGGCTCAGACGTGAGTCCCATGCTCTCCACACCACTGCAGTTAAGCTATCCTGGCTGAAGACGGCTGATAGCCAGAAACGGGTCCTAGGATGCTTGATTCCGGTCTAGGAAAGACATGGCTTGGCAGTTCGGGCTGGACTGTTCCCACGAGGCACAGGGTCAAGGCTGATTTGCATATGGCCATGTCTGAACTGGGGTGGTGTGGAGTGCAAAAAAACGATGGATTTAGGCCCAGATCTCTGTACTGGGGTGAATGTATGACATTGTTCTGCATTCTGTCCATCAACCGTTGTTTTTGCATTTGTCACCCAGAGGGGGATGGGTATGCTCAGACGGGAGTCCCATGCTCTCCACGCCACTGGAGTCAAGCTATCCTGGCTGAAGACGGCTGATAGCCAGAAACTGGTCCTAGGATGCTTGATTCCGGTCCAGGAAAGACATGGCTTGGCAGTTCGGGCTGGACTGTTCCCATGAGGCACAGGGTCAAGGCTGATTTGCATAAGGCCATGTCTGAACTGGGGTGGTGTGGAGTGCAAAAAAAACGATGGATTTAGGCCCAGATCTCTGTACTGGGGTGAATGTATGACATTGTTCTGCATTCTGTCCATCAACTGTTGTTTTTGCATTTGTCACCCTGAGTGGACGGGTATGCTCAGACGTGAGTCCCATGCTCTCCACACCACTGGAGTCAAGCTATCCTGGCTGATGACGGCTAATAGCCAGAAACCGGTCCTAGGATGCTTGATTCCAGTCCAGGAAAGACATGGCTTGGCAGTTCGGGCTGGACTGTTCCCATGAGGCACAGGGTCAAGGCTGATTTGCACATGGCCATGTCTGAACTGGGGTGCTGTGAGGTGCAAAAAAATGATGGATTTAGGCCCAGATCTCTGTACTGGGGTGAATGTATGACATTGTTCTGCATTCTGTCCATCAACTGTTGTTTTTGCATTTGTCACCCCGAGTCGGATTGGTAGGCTCAGACGTGAGTCCCATGCTCTCCACACCACTGGAGTTAAGCTATCCTGGCTGAAGACGGCTGATAGCCAGAAACGGGTCCTAGGATGCTTGATTCCGGTCTAGGAAAGACATGGCTTGGCAGTTCGGGCTGGACTGTTCCCACGAGGCACAGGGTCAAGGCTGATTTGCATATGGCCATGTCTGAACTGGGGTGGTGTGGAGTGCAAAAAAATGATGGATTTAGGCCCAGATCTCTGTACTGGGGTGAATGTATGACATTGTTCTGCATTCTGTCCTTCAACTGTTGTTTTTGTATTTGTCACCCCGTGTGGATGGGTATGCTCAGACGTGAGTCCCCATGCTCTCCACACCACTGGAGTCAAGCTATCTTGGCTGATGACGGCTGATAGCCAGAAACCGGTCCTAGGATGCTTGATTCCAGTCCAGGAAAGACATGGCTTGGCAGTTCGAGCTGGACTGTTCCCATGAGGCACAGGGTCAAGGCTGATTTCCACATTGCCATGTCTGAACTGGGGTGGTGTGGAGTGCAAAAAAACGATGGATTTAGGCCCAGATCTCTGTACTGGGGTGAATGTATGACATTGTTCTGCATTCTGTCCATCAACTGTTGTTTTTGCATTTGTCACACCGAGTGGGATGGGTATGCTCAGACGTGAGTCCCATGCTCTCCACACCACTGGAGTCAAGCTATCCTGGCTGAAGACGGTTGATAGCCAGAAACCGGTCCTAGGATGCTTGATTCCAGTCCAGGAAAGACATGGCTTGGCAGTTCGGGCTGGACTGTTCCCATGAGGCACAGGGTCAAGGCTGATTTGCATATGGCCATGTCTGAACTGGGATGGTGTGGAGTGCAAAAAAACGATGGATTTAGGCCCAGATCTCTGTACTGGGGTGAATGTATGACATTGTTCTGCATTCTGTCCATCAACTGTTGTTTTTGCATTTGTCACCCTGAGTGGACGGGTATGCTCAGACGTGAGTCCTATGCTCTCCACACCACTGGAGTCAAGTTATCCTGGCTGATGACGGCTAATAGCCAGAAACCGGTCCTAGGATGCTTGATTCCAGTCCAGGAAAGACATGGCTTGGCAGTTCGGGCTGGACTGTTCCCATGAGGCACAGGGTCAAGGCTGATTTGCACATGGCCATGTCTGAACTGGGGTGCTGTTAGGCGCAAAAAAATGATGGATTTAGGCCCAGATCTCTGTACTGGGGTGAATGTATGACATTGTTCTGCATTCTGTCCATCAACTGTTGTTTTTGCATTCGTCACCCCGAGTCGGATTGGTAGGCTCAGACGTGAGTCCCATGCTCTCCACACCACTGCAGTTAAGCTATCCTGGCTGAAGACGGCTGATAGCCAGAAACGGGTCCTAGGATGCTTGATTCCGGTCTAGGAAAGACATGGCTTGGCAGTTCGGGCTGGACTGTTCCCACGAGGCACAGGGTCAAGGCTGATTTGCATATGGCCATGTATGAACTGGGGTGGTGTGGAGTGCAAAAAAATGATGGATTTAGGCCCAGATCTCTGTACTGGGGTGAATGTATGACATTGTTCTGCATTCTGTCCTTCAACTGTTGTTTTTGTATTTGTCACCCCATGTGGATGGGTATGCTCAGACGTGAGTCCCCATGCTCTCCACACCACTGGAGTCAAGCTATCTTGGCTGATGACGGCTGATAGCCAGAAACCGGTCCTAGGATGCTTGATTCCAGTCCAGGAAAGACATGGCTTGGCAGTTCGAGCTGGACTGTTCCCATGAGGCACAGGGTCAAGGCTGATTTCCACATTGCCATGTCTGAACTGGGGTGGTGTGGAGTGCAAAAAAACGATGGATTTAGGCCCAGATCTCTGTACTGGGGTGAATGTATGACATTGTTCTGCATTCTGTCCATCAATAGTTGTTTTTGCATTTGTCACCCCGAGTGGATGGGTATGCTCAGACGTGAGTCCCATGCTCTCCACACCGCTTGTGTTAAGCTATCCTGGCTGAAGACGGTTGATAGCCAGAAACCGGTCCTAGGATGCTTGATTCCGGTCCAGGAAAGACATGGCTTGGCAGTTCGGGCTGGACTGTTTCCATGAGGCACAGGGTCAAGGCTGATTTGCACATGGCCATGTCTGAACTGGGGTGCTGTGAGGTGCAAAAAAATGATGGATTTAGGCCCAGATCTCTGTACTGGGGTGAATGTATGACATTGTTCTGCATTCTGTCCATCAATAGTTGTTTTTGCATTTGTCACCCCGAGTGGGATGGGTATGCCCAGATGTGAGTCCCATGCTCTCCACACCACTGGAGTCAAGCTATCCTGGCTGATGACGGCTAATAGCCAGAAACCGGTCCTAGGATGCTTGATTCCAGTCCAGGAAAGACATTGCTTGGCAGTTCGGGCTGGACTGTTCCCATGAGGCACAGGGTCAAGGCTGATTTGCACATGGCCATGTCTGAACTGGGGTGCTGTGAGGTGCAAAAAAATGATGGATTTAGGCCCAGATCTCTGTACTGGGGTGAATGTATGACATTGTTCTGCATTCTGTCCATCAACTGTTGTTTTTGCATTCGTCACCCCGAGTCGGATTGGTAAGCTCAGACGTGAGTCCCATGCTCTCCACACCACTGGAGTTAAGCTATCCTGGCTGAAGACGGCTGATAGCCAAAAACGGGTCCTAGGATGCTTGATTCCGGTCTAGGAAAGACATGGCTTGGCAGTTCGGGCTGGACTGTTCCCACGAGGCACAGGGTCAAGGCTGATTTGCATATGGCCATGTCTGAACTGGGGTGGTGTGGAGTGCAAACAAATGATGGATTTAGGCCCAGATCTCTGTACTGGGGTGAATGTATGACATTGTTCTGCATTCTGTCCTTCAACTGTTGTTTTTGTATTTGTCACCCCGTGTGGATGGGTATGCTCAGACGTGAGTCCCCATGCTCTCCACACCACTGGAGTCAAGCTATCTTGGCTGATGACGGCTGATAGCCAGAAACCGGTCCTAGGATGCTTGATTCCAGTCCAGGAAAGACATGGCTTGGCAGTTCGAGCTGGACTGTTCCCATGAGGCACAGGGTCAAGGCTGATTTCCACATTGCCATGTCTGTACTGGGGTGGTGTGGAGTACAAAAAAACGATGGATTTAGGCCCAGATCTCTGTACTGGGGTGAATGTATGACATTGTTCTGCATTCTGTCCATCAACTGTTGTTTTTGCATTTGTCACCCTCAGTGGGAAGGGTATGCTTAGACGTGAGTCCCATGCTCTCCACACCACTGGAGTCAAGCTATCCTGGCTGAAGACAGCTGATAGCCAGAAACCAGTCCTAGGATGCTTGATTCCGGTCTAGGAAAGACATGGCTTGGCAGTTCGGGCTGGACTGTTCCCACGAGGCACAGGGTCAAGGCTGATTTGCATATGGCCATGTCTGAACTGGGGTGGTGTGGAGTGCAAAAAAATGATGGATTTAGGCACAGATCTCTGTACTGGGGTGAATGTATGACATTGTTCTGCATTCTGTCCTTCAACTGTTGTTTTTGTATTTGTCACCCCATGTGGATGGGTATGCTCAGACGTGAGTCCCATGCTCTCCACACCACTGGAGTTAAGCTATCCTGGCTGAAGACGGCTGATAGCCAGAAACGGGTCCTAGGATGCTTGATTCCGGTCTAGGAAAGACATGGCTTGGCAGTTCGGGCTGGACTGTTCCCACGAGGCACAGGGTCAAGGCTGATTTGCATATGGCCATGTCTGAACTGGGGTGGTGTGGAGTGCAAAAAAATGATGGATTTAGGCACAGATCTCTGTACTGGGGTGAATGTATGACATTGTTCTGCATTCTGTCCTTCAACTGTTGTTTTTGTATTTGTCACCCCATGTGGATGGGTATGCTCAGACGTGAGTCCCCATGCTCTCCACACCACTGGAGTCAAGCTATCTTGGCTGATGACGGCTGATAGCCAGAAACCGGTCCTAGGATGCTTGATTCCAGTCCAGGAAAGACATGGCTTTGCAGTTCGAGCTGGACTGTTCCCATGAGGCACAGGGTCAAGGCTGATTTCCACATTGCCATGTCTGAACTGGGGTGGTGTGGAGTGCAAAAAAACGATGGATTTAGGCCCAGATCTCTGTACTGGGGTGAATGTATGACAGTGTTCTGCATTCTGTCCATCAACTGTTGTTTTTGCATTTGTCACACCGAGTGGGATGGGTATGCTCAGACGTGAGTCCCATGCTCTCCACACCACTGGAGTCAAGCTATCCTGGCTGAAGACGGTTGATAGCCAGAAACCGGTCCTAGGATGCTTGATTCCAGTCCAGGAAAGACATGGCTTGGCAGTTCGGGCTGGACTGTTCCCATGAGGCACAGGGTCAAGGCTGATTTGCATATGGCCATGTCTGAACTGGGGTGGTGTGGAGTGCAAAAAAAAAGATGGATTTAGGCCCAGATCTCTGTACTGGGGTGAATGTATGAATTGTTCTGCATTCTGTCCATCAACTGTTGTTTTTGCATTTGTCACCCCGAGTGGATGGGTATGCTCAGACGTGAGTCCCATGCTCTCCACACCGCTTGTGTCAAGCTATCCTGGCTGAAGATGGTTGATAGCCAGAAACCGGTCCTAGGATGCTTGATTCCGGTCCAGGAAAGACATGGCTTGGCAGTTCGGCTGGACTGTTCCCATGAGGCACAGGGTCAAGGCTGATTTGCATATGGCCATGTCTGAACTGGGGTGGTGTGGAGTGCAAAAAAACGATGGATTTAGGCCCAGATCTCTGTACTGGGGTGAATTTATGACATTGTTCTGCATTCTGTCCATCAACTGTTGTTTTTGTATTTGTCACCCCATGTGGATGGGTTTGCTCAGACGTGAGTCCCCATGCTCTCCACACCACTGGAGTCAAGCTATCTTGGCTGATGACGGCTGATAGCCAGAAACCGGTCCTAGGATGCTTGAATCCAGTCCAGGAAAGACATGGCTTGGCAGTTCGAGCTGGACTGTTCCCATGAGGCACAGGGTCAAGGCTGATTTCCACATTGCCATGTCTGAACTGGGGTGGTGTGGAGTGCAGAAAAACAATGGATTTAGGCCCAGATCTCTGTACTGGGGTGAATGTATGACATTGTTCTGCATTCTGTCCATCAACTGTTGTTTTTGCATTTGTCACACCGAGTGGGATGGGTATGCTCAGACGTGAGTCCCATGCTCTCCACACCACTGGAGTCAAGCTATCCTGGCTGAAGACGGTTGATAGCCAGAAACCGGTCCTAGGATGCTTGATTCCAGTCCAGGAAAGACATGGCTTGGCAGTTCGGGCTGGACTGTTCCCATGAGGCACAGGGTCAAGGCTGATTTGCATATGGCCATGTCTGAACTGGGGTGGTGTGGAGTGCAAAAAAAAGATGGATTTAGGCCCAGATCTCTGTACTGGGGTGAATGTATGACATTGTTCTGCATTCTGTCCATCAACTGTTGTTTTTGCATTTGTCACCCCGAGTGGATGGGTATGCTCAGACGTGAGTCCCATGCTCTCCACACCGCTTGTGTCAAGCTATCCTGGCTGAAGACGGTTGATAGCCAGAAACCGGTCCTAGGATGCTTGATTCCGGTCCAGGAAAGACATGGCTTGGCAGTTCGGGCTGGACTGTTCCCATGAGGCACAGGGTCAAGGCTGATTTGCATATGGCCATGTCTGAACTGGGGTGGTGTGGAGTGCAAAAAAACGATGGATTTAGGCCCAGATCTCTGTACTGGGGTGAATGTATGACATTGTTCTGCATTCTGTCCATCAACTGTTGTTTTTGCATTTGTCACCCCGAGTGGGATGGGTATGCCCAGATGTGAGTCCCATGCTCTCCACACCACTGGAGTCAAGCTATCCTGGCTGAAGACGGCTGATAGCCAGAAACCGGTCCTAGGATGCTTGATTCCGGACCAGGAAAGACATGGCTTGGCAGTTCGGGCTGGACTGTTCCCATTAGGCACAGGGTCAAGGCTGATTTGTATATGGCCATGTCTGAACTGGGGTGGTGTGGAGTGCAAAAAAACGATGGATTTAGGCCCAGATCTCTGTACTGGGGTGAATGTATGACATTGTTCTGCATTCTGTCCATCAACCGTTGTTTTTGCATTTGTCACCCAGAGGGGGATGGGTATGCTCAGACGGGAGTCCCATGCTCTCCACGCCACTGGAGTCAAGCTATCCTGGCTGAAGACGGCTGATAGCCAGAAACTGGTCCTAGGATGCTTGATTCCGGTCCAGGAAAGACATGGCTTGGCAGTTCGGGCTGGACTGTTCCCATGAGGCACAGGGTCAAGGCTGATTTGCATAAGGCCATGTCTGAACTGGGGTGGTGTGGAGTGCAAAAAAAACGATGGATTTAGGCCCAGATCTCTGTACTGGGGTGAATGTATGACATTGTTCTGCATTCTGTCCATCAACTGTTGTTTTTGCATTTGTCACCCTGAGTGGACGGGTATGCTCAGACGTGAGTCCCATGCTCTCCACACCACTGGAGTCAAGCTATCCTGGCTGATGACGGCTAATAGCCAGAAACCGGTCCTAGGATGCTTGATTCCAGTCCAGGAAAGACATGGCTTGGCAGTTCGGGCTGGACTGTTCCCATGAGGCACAGGGTCAAGGCTGATTTGCACATGGCCATGTCTGAACTGGGGTGCTGTGAGGTGCAAAAAAATGATGGATTTAGGCCCAGATCTCTGTACTGGGGTGAATGTATGACATTGTTCTGCATTCTGTCCATCAACTGTTGTTTTTGCATTCGTCACCCCGAGTCGGATTGGTAGGCTCAGACGTGAGTCCCATGCTCTCCACACCACTGGAGTTAAGCTATCCTGGCTGAAGACGGCTGATAGCCAGAAACGGGTCCTAGGATGCTTGATTCCGGTCTAGGAAAGACATGGCTTGGCAGTTCGGGCTGGACTGTTCCCACGAGGCACAGGGTCAAGGCTGATTTGCATATGGCCATGTCTGAACTGGGGTGGTGTGGAGTGCAAAAAAATGATGGATTTAGGCCCAGATCTCTGTACTGGGGTGAATGTATGACATTGTTCTGCATTCTGTCCATCAACTGTTGTTTTTGCATTTGTCACCCCGAGTGGATGGGTATGCTCAGACGTGAGTCCCATGCTCTCCACACCGCTTGTGTCAAGCTATCCTGGCTGAAGACGGTTGATAGCCAGAAACCGGTCCTAGGATGCTTGATTCCGGTCCAGGAAAGACATGGCTTGGCAGTTCGGGCTGGACTGTTCCCATGAGGCACTGGGTCAAGGCTGATTTGCATATGGCCATGTCTGAACTGGGGTGGTGTGGAGTGCAAAAAAACGATGGATTTAGGCCCAGATCTCTGTACTGGGGTGAATGTATGACATTGTTCTGCATTCTGTCCATCAACTGTTGTTTTTGCATTTGTCACCCCGAGTGGGATGGGTATGCCCAGATGTGAGTCCCATGCTCTCCACACCACTGGAGTCAAGCTATCCTGGCTGAAGACGGCTGATAGCCAGAAACCGGTCCTAGGATGCTTGATTCCGGACCAGGAAAGACATGGCTTGGCAGTTCGGGCTGGACTGTTCCCATTAGGCACAGGGTCAAGGCTGATTTGTATATGGCCATGTCTGAACTGGGGTGGTGTGGAGTGCAAAAAAACGATGGATTTAGGCCCAGATCTCTGTACTGGGGTGAATGTATGACATTGTTCTGCATTCTGTCCATCAACCGTTGTTTTTGCATTTGTCACCCAGAGGGGGATGGGTATGCTCAGACGGGAGTCCCATGCTCTCCACGCCACTGGAGTCAAGCTATCCTGGCTGAAGACGGCTGATAGCCAGAAACTGGTCCTAGGATGCTTGATTCCGGTCCAGGAAAGACATGGCTTGGCAGTTCGGGCTGGACTGTTCCCATGAGGCACAGGGTCAAGGCTGATTTGCATAAGGCCATGTCTGAACTGGGGTGGTGTGGAGTGCAAAAAAAACGATGGATTTAGGCCCAGATCTCTGTACTGGGGTGAATGTATGACATTGTTCTGCATTCTGTCCATCAACTGTTGTTTTTGCATTTGTCACCCTGAGTGGACGGGTATGCTCAGACGTGAGTCCCATGCTCTCCACACCACTGGAGTCAAGCTATCCTGGCTGATGACGGCTAATAGCCAGAAACCGGTCCTAGGATGCTTGATTCCAGTCCAGGAAAGACATGGCTTGGCAGTTCGGGCTGGACTGTTCCCATGAGGCACAGGGTCAAGGCTGATTTGCACATGGCCATGTCTGAACTGGGGTGCTGTGAGGTGCAAAAAAATGATGGATTTAGGCCCAGATCTCTGTACTGGGGTGAATGTATGACATTGTTCTGCATTCTGTCCATCAACTGTTGTTTTTGCATTCGTCACCCCGAGTCGGATTGGTAGGCTCAGACGTGAGTCCCATGCTCTCCACACCACTGGAGTTAAGCTATCCTGGCTGAAGACGGCTGATAGCCAGAAACGGGTCCTAGGATGCTTGATTCCGGTCTAGGAAAGACATGGCTTGGCAGTTCGGGCTGGACTGTTCCCACGAGGCACAGGGTCAAGGCTGATTTGCATATGGCCATGTCTGAACTGGGGTGGTGTGGAGTGCAAAAAAATGATGGATTTAGGCCCAGATCTCTGTACTGGGGTGAATGTATGACATTGTTCTGCATTCTGTCCTTCAACTGTTGTTTTTGTATTTGTCACCCCGTGTGGATGGGTATGCTCAGACGTGAGTCCCCATGCTCTCCACACCACTGGAGTCAAGCTATCTTGGCTGATGACGGCTGATAGCCAGAAACCGGTCCTAGGATGCTTGATTCCAGTCCAGGAAAGACATGGCTTGGCAGTTCGAGCTGGACTGTTCCCATGAGGCACAGGGTCAAGGCTGATTTCCACATTGCCATGTCTGAACTGGGGTGGTGTGGAGTGCAAAAAAACGATGGATTTAGGCCCAGATCTCTGTACTGGGGTGAATGTATGACATTGTTCTGCATTCTGTCCATCAACTGTTGTTTTTGCATTTGTCACACCGAGTGGGATGGGTATGCTCAGACGTGAGTCCCATGCTCTCCACACCACTGGAGTCAAGCTATCCTGGCTGAAGACGGTTGATAGCCAGAAACCGGTCCTAGGATGCTTGATTCCAGTCCAGGAAAGACATGGCTTGGCAGTTCGGGCTGGACTGTTCCCATGAGGCACAGGGTCAAGGCTGATTTGCATATGGCCATGTCTGAACTGGGATGGTGTGGAGTGCAAAAAAACGATGGATTTAGGCCCAGATCTCTGTACTGGGGTGAATGTATGACATTGTTCTGCATTCTGTCCATCAACTGTTGTTTTTGCATTTGTCACCCTGAGTGGACGGGTATGCTCAGACGTGAGTCCCATGCTCTCCACACCACTGGAGTCAAGCTATCCTGGCTGATGACGGCTAATAGCCAGAAACCGGTCCTAGGATGCTTGATTCCAGTCCAGGAAAGACATGGCTTGGCAGTTCGGGCTGGACTGTTCCCATGAGGCACAGGGTCAAGGCTGATTTGCACATGGCCATGTCTGAACTGGGGTGCTGTTAGGCGCAAAAAAATGATGGATTTAGGCCCAGATCTCTGTACTGGGGTGAATGTATGACATTGTTCTGCATTCTGTCCATCAACTGTTGTTTTTGCATTCGTCACTCCGAGTCGGATTGGTAGGCTCAGACGTGAGTCCCATGCTCTCCACACCACTGCAGTTAAGCTATCCTGGCTGAAGACGGCTGATAGCCAGAAACGGGTCCTAGGATGCTTGATTCCGGTCTAGGAAAGACATGGCTTGGCAGTTCGGGCTGGACTGTTCCCACGAGGCACAGGGTCAAGGCTGATTTGCATATGGCCATGTCTGAACTGGGGTGGTGTGGAGTGCAAAAAAATGATGGATTTAGGCCCAGATCTCTGTACTGGGGTGAATGTATGACATTGTTCTGCATTCTGTCCTTCAACTGTTGTTTTTGTATTTGTCACCCCATGTGGATGGGTATGCTCAGACGTGAGTCCCCATGCTCTCCACACCACTGGAGTCAAGCTATCTTGGCTGATGACGGCTGATAGCCAGAAACCGGTCCTAGGATGCTTGATTCCAGTCCAGGAAAGACATGGCTTGGCAGTTCGAGCTGGACTGTTCCCATGAGGCACAGGGTCAAGGCTGATTTCCACATTGCCATGTCTGAACTGGGGTGGTGTGGAGTGCAAAAAAACGATGGATTTAGGCCCAGATCTCTGTACTGGGGTGAATGTATGACATTGTTCTGCATTCTGTCCATCAATAGTTGTTTTTGCATTTGTCACCCCGAGTGGATGGGTATGCTCAGACGTGAGTCCCATGCTCTCCACACCGCTTGTGTTAAGCTATCCTGGCTGAAGACGGTTGATAGCCAGAAACCGGTCCTAGGATGCTTGATTCCGGTCCAGGAAAGACATGGCTTGGCAGTTCGGACTGAAATGTTTCCATGAGGCACAGGGTCAAGGCTGATTTGCATATGGCCATGTCTGAACTGGGGTGGTGTGGAGTGCAAACAAACGATGGATTTAGGCCCAGATCTCTGTACTGGGGTGAATATATGACATTGTTCTGCATTCTGTCCATCAACTGTTGTTTTTGCATTTGTCACCCCGAGTGGGATGGGTATGCCCAGATGTGAGTCCCATGCTCTCCACACCACTGGAGTCAAGCTATCCTGGCTGAAGACGGCTGATAGCCAGAAACCGGTCCTAGGATGCTTGATTCCGGTCCAGGAAAGACATGGCTTGGCAGTTCGGGCTGGACTGTTCCCATTAGGCACAGGGTCAAGGCTGATTTGTATATGGCCATGTCTGAACTGGGGTGGTGTGGAGTGCAAAAAAACGATGGATTTAGGCCCAGATCTCTGTACTGGGGTGAATGTATGACATTGTTCTGCATTCTGTCCATCAACTGTTGTTTTTGCATTTGTCACCCAGAGGGGGATGGGTATGCTCAGACGGGAGTCCCATGCTCTCCACGCCACTGGAGTCAAGCTATCCTGGCTGAAGACGGTTGATAGCCAGAAACCGATCCTAGGATGCTTGATTCCAGTCCAGGAAAGAAATGGCTTTGCAGTTCGGGCTGGACTGTTCCCATGAGGCACAGGGTCAACGCTGATTTGCATATGGCCATGTCTGAACTGGGGTGGTGTGGAGTGCAAAAAAACGATGGATTTAGGCCCAGATCTATGTACTGTGATGAATGTATGACATTGTTCTGCAATCTGTCCATCAACTGTTGTTTTTGCATTTGTCACCCTGAGTGGACGGGTATGCTCAGACGTGAGTCCCATGCTCTCCACACCACTGGAGTCAAGCTATCCTGGCTGATGACGGCTAATAGCCAGAAACCGGTCCTAGGATGCTTGATTCCAGTCCAGGAAAGACATGGCTTGGCAGTTCGAGCTGGACTGTTCCCATGAGGCACAGGGTCAAGGCTCATTTGCACATGGCCATGTCTGAACTGGGGTGCTGTGAGGTGCAAACAAATGATGGATTTAGGCCCAGATCTCTGTACTGGGGTGAATGTATGACATTGTTCTGCATTCTGTCCATCAACTGTTGTTTTTGCATTCGTCACCCCGAGTCGGATTGGTAGGCTCAGACGTGAGTCCCATGCTCTCCACACCACTGGAGTTAAGCTATCCTGGCTGAAGACGGCTGATAGCCAGAAACGGGTCCTAGGATGCTTGATTCCGGTCTAGGAAAGACATGGCTTGGCAGTTCGGGCTGGACTGTTCCCACGAGGCACAGGGTCAAGGCTGATTTGCATATGGCCATGTCTGAACTGGGGTGGTGTGGAGTGCAAAAAAATGATGGATTTAGGCCCAGATCTCTGTACTGGGGTGAATGTATGACATTGTTCTGCATTCTGTCCTTCAACTGTTGTTTTTGTATTTGTCACCCCGTGTGGATGGGTATGCTCAGACGTGAGTTCCCATGCTCTCCACACCACTGGAGTCAAGCTATCTTGGCTGATGACGGCTGATAGCCAGAAACCGGTCCTAGGATGCTTGATTCCAGTCCAAGAAAGACATGGCTTGGCAGTTCGAGCTGGACTGTTCCCATGAGGCACAGGGTCAAGGCTGATTTCCACATTGCCATGTCTGAACTGGGGTGGTGTGGAGTGCAAAAAAACGATGGATTTAGGCCCAGATCTCTGTACTGGGGTGAATGTATGACATTGTTCTGCATTCTGTCCATCAACTGTTGTTTTTGCATTTGTCACCCCGAGTGGATGGGTATGCTCAGACGTGAGTCCCATGCTCTCCACACCACTGGAGTCAAGCTATCCTGGCTGAAGACGGCTGATAGCCAGAAACCGGTCCTAGGATGCTTGATTCCGGTCCAGGAAAGACATGGCTTGGCAGTTCGGGCTGGACTGTTCCCATTAGGCACAGGGTCAAGGCTGATTTGTATATGGCCATGTCTGAACTGGGGTGGTGTGGAGTGCAAAAAAACGATGGATTTAGGCCCAGATCTCTGTACTGGGGTGAATGTATGACATTGTTCTGCATTCTGTCCATCAACTGTTGTTTTTGCATTTGTCACCCAGAGGGGGATGGGTATGCTCAGACGGGAGTCCCATGCTCTCCACGCCACTGGAGTCAAGCTATCCTGGCTGAAGACGGTTGATAGCCAGAAACCGATCCTAGGATGCTTGATTCCAGTCCAGGAAAGAAATGGCTTTGCAGTTCGGGCTGGACTGTTCCCATGAGGCACAGGGTCAACGCTGATTTGCATATGGCCATGTCTGAACTGGGGTGGTGTGGAGTGCAAAAAAACGATGGATTTAGGCCCAGATCTATGTACTGTGATGAATGTATGACATTGTTCTGCAATCTGTCCATCAACTGTTGTTTTTGCATTTGTCACCCTGAGTGGACGGGTATGCTCAGACGTGAGTCCCATGCTCTCCACACCACTGGAGTCAAGCTATCCTGGCTGATGACGGCTAATAGCCAGAAACCGGTCCTAGGATGCTTGATTCCAGTCCAGGAAAGACATGGCTTGGCAGTTCGAGCTGGACTGTTCCCATGAGGCACAGGGTCAAGGCTCATTTGCACATGGCCATGTCTGAACTGGGGTGCTGTGAGGTGCAAAAAAATGATGGATTTAGGCCCAGATCTCTGTACTGGGGTGAATGTATGACATTGTTCTGCATTCTGTCCATCAACTGTTGTTTTTGCATTCGTCACCCCGAGTCGGATTGGTAGGCTCAGACGTGAGTCCCATGCTCTCCACACCACTGGAGTTAAGCTATCCTGGCTGAAGACGGCTGATAGCCAGAAACGGGTCCTAGGATGCTTGATTCCGGTCTAGGAAAGACATGGCTTGGCAGTTCGGGCTGGACTGTTCCCACGAGGCACAGGGTCAAGGCTGATTTGCATATGGCCATGTCTGAACTGGGGTGGTGTGGAGTGCAAAAAAATGATGGATTTAGGCCCAGATCTCTGTACTGGGGTGAATGTATGACATTGTTCTGCATTCTGTCCTTCAACTGTTGTTTTTGTATTTGTCACCCCGTGTGGATGGGTATGCTCAGACGTGAGTTCCCATGCTCTCCACACCACTGGAGTCAAGCTATCTTGGCTGATGACGGCTGATAGCCAGAAACCGGTCCTAGGATGCTTGATTCCAGTCCAAGAAAGACATGGCTTGGCAGTTCGAGCTGGACTGTTCCCATGAGGCACAGGGTCAAGGCTGATTTCCACATTGCCATGTCTGAACTGGGGTGGTGTGGAGTGCAAAAAAACGATGGATTTAGGCCCAGATCTCTGTACTGGGGTGAATGTATGACATTGTTCTGCATTCTGTCCATCAACTGTTGTTTTTGCATTTGTCACCCCGAGTGGATGGGTATGCTCAGACGTGAGTCCCATGCTCTCCACACCACTGGAGTCAAGCTATCCTGGCTGAAGACGGTTGATAGCCAGAAACCGGTCCTAGGACGCTTGATTCCAGTCCAGGAAAGACATGGCTTGGCAGTTCGGGCTGGACTGTTCCCATGAGGCACAGAGTCAAGGCTGATTTGCATATGGCCATGTCTGAACTGGGGTGGTGTGGAGTGCAAAAAAAAGATGGATTTAGGCCCAGATCTCCGTACTGGGGTGAATGTATGACATTGTTCTGCATTCTGTCCATCAACTGTTGTTTTTGCATTTGTCACCCCGAGTGGATGGGTATGCTCAGACGTGAGTCCCATGCTCTCCACACCGCTTGTGTCAAGCTATCCTGGCTGAAGACGGTTGATAGCCAGAAACCGGTCCTAGGATGCTTGATTCCGGTCCAGGAAAGACATGGCTTGGCAGTTCGGGCTGGACTGTTCCCATGAGGCACAGGGTCAAGGCTGATTTGCATATGGCCATGTCTGAACTGGGGTGGTGTGGAGTGCAAAAAAACGATGGATTTAGGCCCAGATCTCTGTACTGGGGTGAATGTATGACATTGTTCTGCATTCTGTCCATCAACTGTTGTTTTTGCATTTGTCACCCCGAGTGGGATGGGTATGCCCAGATGTGAGTCCCATGCTCTCCACACCACTGGAGTCAAGCTATCCTGGCTGAAGACGGCTGATAGCCAGAAACCGGTCCTAGGATGCTTGATTCCGGTCCAGGAAAGACATGGCTTGGCAGTTCGGGCTGGACTGTTCCCATTAGGCACAGGGTCAAGGCTGATTTGTATATGGCCATGTCTGAACTGGGGTGGTGTGGAGTGCAAAAAAACGATGGATTTAGGCCCAGATCTCTGTACTGGGGTGAATGTATGACATTGTTCTGCATTCTGTCCATCAACTGTTGTTTTTGCATTTGTCACCCAGAGGGGGATGGGTATGCTCAGACGGGAGTCCCATGCTCTCCACGCCACTTGAGTCAAGCTATCCTGGCTGAAGACGGCTGATAGCCAGAAACTGGTCCTAGGATGCTTGATTCCAGTCCAGGAAAGACATGGCTTGGCAGTTCGGGCTGGACTGTTCCCATGAGGCACAGGGTCAAGGCTGATTTGCATAAGGCCATGTCTGAACTGGGGTGGTGTGGAGTGCAAAAAAAATGATGGATTTAGGCCCAGATTTCTGTACTGGGGTGAATGTATGACATTGTTCAGCATTCTGTCCATCAACTGTTGTTTTTGCATTTGTCACCCCGAGTCGGATTGGTAGGCTCAGACGTGAGTCCCATGCTCTCCACACCACTGGAGTTAAGCTATCCTGGCTGAAGACGGCTGATAGCCAAAAACGGGTCCTAGGATGCTTGACTCCGGTCTAGGAAAGACATGGCTTGGCAGTTTGGGCTGGACTGTTCCCATGAGGCACAGGGTCAAGGCTGATTTGCATATGGCCATGTCTGAACTGGGGTGGTGTGGAGTGCAAAAAATGATGGATTTAGGCCCAGATCTCTGTACTGGGGTGAATGTATGACATTGTTCTGCATTCTGTCCTTCAACTGTTGTTTTTGCATTTGTCACCCCGTGTGGATGGGTATGCTCAGACGTGAGTCCCCATGCTCTCCACACCACTGGAGTCAAGCTATCTTGGCTGATGACGGCTGATAGCCAGAAACCGGTCCTAGGATGCTTGATTCCAGTCCAGGAAAGACATGGCTTGGCAGTTCGAGCTGGACTGTTCCCATGAGGCACAGGGTCAAGGCTGATTTCCACATTGCCATGTCTGAACTGTGGTGCTTTGAGGTGCAAAAAAGTGATGGATTTAGGCCCAGATCTCTGTACTGGGGTGAATGTATGACATTGTTCTGCATTCTGTCCATCAACTGTTGTTTTTGCATTTGTCACCCCGAGTCGGATTGGTATGCTCAGACGTGAGTCCCATGCTCTCCACACCACTGGAATTATGCTATCCTGGCTGAAGACGGCTGATAGTCAGAAACCGGTCCTAGGATGCTTGATTCCGGTCCAGGAAAGACAAGGCTTGGCAGTTCGGGCTGGACTGTTCCCATGAGGCACAGGGTCAAGGCTGATTTGCATATGGCCATGTCTGAACTGGGGTGGTGTGGAGTGCAAAAAAACGATAGATTTAGGCACAGATCTCTGTACTGGGCTGAATGTATGACATTGTTCTGCATTCTGTCCATCAACTGTTGTTTTTGCATTTGTCACCCCGAGTGGGATGGGTATGCTCAGACTTGAGTCCCATGCTCTCCACACCACTGGAGTCAAGCTATCCTGGCTGAAGACGGTTGATAGCCAGAAACCGGTCCTAGGATGCTTGATTCCAGTCCAGGAAAGACATGGCTTGGCAGTTCGGGCTGGACTGTTCCCATGAGGCACAGGGTCAAGGCTGATTTGCATATGGTGATGTCTGAACTGGGGTGGTGTGGAGTGCAAAAAAACAATGGATTTAGGCCCAGATCTCTGTTCTGGGGTGAATGTATGACATTGTTCTGCATTCTGTCCATCAACTGTTGTTTTTGCATTTGTCACCCCGAGTGGATGGGTATGCTCAGACGTGAGTCCCATGCTCTCCACACCATTGGAGTCAAGCTATCCTGGCTGATGACGGCTGATAGCCAGAAACCGGTCCGAGGATGCTTGATTCAGGTCCAGGAAAGACATGGCTTGGCAGTGCGGGCTGGACTGTTCCCATGAGGCACAGGGTCAAGGCTGATTTGCACATGGCCATGTCTGAACTGGGTAGCTGTGAGGTGCAAAAAAATGATGGATTTAGGCCCAGATCTCTGTACTGGGGTGAATATATGACATTGTTCTGCATTCTGTCCATCAACTGTTGTTTTTGCATTTGTCACCCCGAGTCGGATTGGTATGCTCAAACGTGAGTCCCATGCTCTCCACACCACTGGAGTCAAGCTATCCTGGCTGATGATGGCTGATAGCCAGAAATGGGTCCTAGGATGCTTGATTCCAGTCCAGGAAAGACATGGCTTGGCAGTTCGGGCTGGACTGTTCCCATGAGGCACAGTGTCAAGGCTGATTTGCATATGGCGATGTCTGAACTGGGGTAGTGTGGAGTGCAAAAAAACGATGGATTTAGGCCCAGATCTCTGTACTGGGGTGAATGTATGACATTGTTCTGCATTCTGTCCATCAACTGTTGTTTTTGCATTTGTCACCCAGAGGGGGATGGGTATGCTCAGACGGGAGTCCCATGCTCTCCACGCCACTGGAGTCAAGCTATCCTGGCTGAAGACGGTTGATAGCCAGAAACCGATCCTAGGATGCTTGATTCCAGTCCAGGAAAGAAATGGCTTTGCAGTTCGGGCTGGACTGTTCCCATGAGGCACAGGGTCAACGCTGATTTGCATATGGCCATGTCTGAACTGGGGTGGTGTGGAGTGCAAAAAAACGATGGATTTAGGCCCAGATCTATGTACTGTGATGAATGTATGACATTGTTCTGCAATCTGTCCATCAACTGTTGTTTTTGCATTTGTCACCCTGAGTGGACGGGTATGCTCAGACGTGAGTCCCATGCTCTCCACACCACTGGAGTCAAGCTATCCTGGCTGATGACGGCTAATAGCCAGAAACCGGTCCTAGGATGCTTGATTCCAGTCCAGGAAAGACATGGCTTGGCAGTTCGAGCTGGACTGTTCCCATGAGGCACAGGGTCAAGGCTCATTTGCACATGGCCATGTCTGAACTGGGGTGCTGTGAGGTGCAAACAAATGATGGATTTAGGCCCAGATCTCTGTACTGGGGTGAATGTATGACATTGTTCTGCATTCTGTCCATCAACTGTTGTTTTTGCATTCGTCACCCCGAGTCGGATTGGTAGGCTCAGACGTGAGTCCCATGCTCTCCACACCACTGGAGTTAAGCTATCCTGGCTGAAGACGGCTGATAGCCAGAAACGGGTCCTAGGATGCTTGATTCCGGTCTAGGAAAGACATGGCTTGGCAGTTCCGGCTGGACTGTTCCCACGAGGCACAAGGTCAAGGCTGATTTGCATATGGCCATGTCTGAACTGGGGTGGTGTGGAGTGCAAAAAAATGATGGATTTAGGCCCAGATCTCTGTACTGGGGTGAATGTATGACATTGTTCTGCATTCTGTCCTTCAACTGTTGTTTTTGTATTTGTCACCCCGTGTGGATGGGTATGCTCAGACGTGAGTTCCCATGCTCTCCACACCACTGGAGTCAAGCTATCTTGGCTGATGACGGCTGATAGCCAGAAACCGGTCCTAGGATGCTTGATTCCAGTCCAAGAAAGACATGGCTTGGCAGTTCGAGCTGGACTGTTCCCATGAGGCACAGGGTCAAGGCTGATTTCCACATTGCCATGTCTGAACTGGGGTGGTGTGGAGTGCAAAAAAACGATGGATTTAGGCCCAGATCTCTGTACTGGGGTGAATGTATGACATTGTTCTGCATTCTGTCCATCAACTGTTGTTTTTGCATTTGTCACCCCGAGTGGATGGGTATGCTCAGACGTGAGTCCCATGCTCTCCACACCACTGGAGTCAAGCTATCCTGGCTGAAGACGGCTGATAGCCAGAAACCGGTCCTAGGATGCTTGATTCCGGTCCAGGAAAGACATGGCTTGGCAGTTCGGGCTGGACTGTTCCCATTAGGCACAGGGTCAAGGCTGATTTGTATATGGCCATGTCTGAACTGGGGTGGTGTGGAGTGCAAAAAAACGATGGATTTAGGCCCAGATCTCTGTACTGGGGTGAATGTATGACATTGTTCTGCATTCTGTCCATCAACTGTTGTTTTTGCATTTGTCACCCAGAGGGGGATGGGTATGCTCAGACGGGAGTCCCATGCTCTCCACGCCACTGGAGTCAAGCTATCCTGGCTGAAGACGGTTGATAGCCAGAAACCGATCCTAGGATGCTTGATTCCAGTCCAGAAAAGAAATGGCTTTGCAGTTCGGGCTGGACTGTTCCCATGAGGCACAGGGTCAACGCTGATTTGCATATGGCCATGTCTGAACTGGGGTGGTGTGGAGTGCAAAAAAACGATGGATTTAGGCCCAGATCTATGTACTGTGATGAATGTATGACATTGTTCTGCAATCTGTCCATCAACTGTTGTTTTTGCATTTGTCACCCTGAGTGGACGGGTATGCTCAGACGTGAGTCCCATGCTCTCCACACCACTGGAGTCAAGCTATCCTGGCTGATGACGGCTAATAGCCAGAAACCGGTCCTAGGATGCTTGATTCCAGTCCAGGAAAGACATGGCTTGGCAGTTCGAGCTGGACTGTTCCCATGAGGCACAGGGTCAAGGCTCATTTGCACATGGCCATGTCTGAACTGGGGTGCTGTGAGGTGCAAAAAAATGATGGATTTAGGCCCAGATCTCTGTACTGGGGTGAATGTATGACATTGTTCTGCATTCTGTCCATCAACTGTTGTTTTTGCATTCGTCACCCCGAGTCGGATTGGTAGGCTCAGACGTGAGTCCCATGCTCTCCACACCACTGGAGTTAAGCTATCCTGGCTGAAGACGGCTGATAGCCAGAAACGGGTCCTAGGATGCTTGATTCCGGTCTAGGAAAGACATGGCTTGGCAGTTCGGGCTGGACTGTTCCCACGAGGCACAGGGTCAAGGCTGATTTGCATATGGCCATGTCTGAACTGGGGTGGTGTGGAGTGCAAAAAAATGATGGATTTAGGCCCAGATCTCTGTACTGGGGTGAATGTATGACATTGTTCTGCATTCTGTCCTTCAACTGTTGTTTTTGTATTTGTCACCCCGTGTGGATGGGTATGCTCAGACGTGAGTTCCCATGCTCTCCACACCACTGGAGTCAAGCTATCTTGGCTGATGACGGCTGATAGCCAGAAACCGGTCCTAGGATGCTTGATTCCAGTCCAAAAAAGACATGGCTTGGCAGTTCGAGCTGGACTGTTCCCATGAGGCACAGGGTCAAGGCTGATTTCCACATTGCCATGTCTGAACTGGGGTGGTGTTGAGTGCAAAAAAACGATGGATTTAGGCCCAGATCTCTGTACTGGGGTGAATGTATGACATTGTTCTGCATTCTGTCCATCAACTGTTGTTTTTGCATTTGTCACCCCGAGTGGATGGGTATGCTCAGACGTGAGTCCCATGCTCTCCACACCACTGGAGTCAAGCTATCCTGGCTGAAGACGGTTGATAGCCAGAAACCGGTCCTAGGACGCTTGATTCCAGTCCAGGAAAGACATGGCTTGGCAGTTCGGGCTGGACTGTTCCCATGAGGCACAGAGTCAAGGCTGATTTGCATATGGCCATGTCTGAACTGGGGTGGTGTGGAGTGCAAAAAAAAGATGGATTTAGGCCCAGATCTCCGTACTGGGGTGAATGTATGACATTGTTCTGCATTCTGTCCATCAACTGTTGTTTTTGCATTTGTCACCCCGAGTGGATGGGTATGCTCAGACGTGAGTCCCATGCTCTCCACACCGCTTGTGTCAAGCTATCCTGGCTGAAGACGGTTGATAGCCAGAAACCGGTCCTAGGATGCTTGATTCCGGTCCAGGAAAGACATGGCTTGGCAGTTCGGGCTGGACTGTTCCCATGAGGCACAGGGTCAAGGCTGATTTGCATATGGCCATGTCTGAACTGGGGTGGTGTGGAGTGCAAAAAAACGATGGATTTAGGCCCAGATCTCTGTACTGGGGTGAATGTATGACATTGTTCTGCATTCTGTCCATCAACTGTTGTTTTTGCATTTGTCACCCCGAGTGGGATGGGTATGCCCAGATGTGAGTCCCATGCTCTCCACACCACTGGAGTCAAGCTATCCTGGCTGAAGACGGCTGATAGCCAAAAACGGGTCCTAGGATGCTTGACTCCGGTCTAGGAAAGACATGGCTTGGCAGTTTGGGCTGGACTGTTCCCATGAGGCACAGGGTCAAGGCTGATTTGCATATGGCCATGTCTGAACTGGGGTGGTGTGGAGTGCAAAAAATGATGGATTTAGGCCCAGATCTCTGTACTGGGGTGAATGTATGACATTGTTCTGCATTCTGTCCTTCAACTGTTGTTTTTGCATTTGTCACCCCGTGTGGATGGGTATGCTCAGACGTGAGTCCCCATGCTCTCCACACCACTGGAGTCAAGCTATCTTGGCTGATGACGGCTGATAGCCAGAAACCGGTCCTAGGATGCTTGATTCCAGTCCAGGAAAGACATGGCTTGGCAGTTCGAGCTGGACTGTTCCCATGAGGCACAGGGTCAAGGCTGATTTCCACATTGCCATGTCTGAACTGTGGTGCTTTGAGGTGCAAAAAAGTGATGGATTTAGGCCCAGATCTCTGTACTGGGGTGAATGTATGACATTGTTCTGCATTCTGTCCATCAACTGTTGTTTTTGCATTTGTCACCCCGAGTCGGATTGGTATGCTCAGACGTGAGTCCCATGCTCTCCACACCACTGGAATTATGCTATCCTGGCTGAAGACGGCTGATAGTCAGAAACCGGTCCTAGGATGCTTGATTCCGGTCCAGGAAAGACAAGGCTTGGCAGTTCGGGCTGGACTGTTCCCATGAGGCACAGGGTCAAGGCTGATTTGCATATGGCCATGTCTGAACTGGGGTGGTGTAGAGTGCAAAAAAACGATAGATTTAGGCACAGATCTCTGTTCTGGGGTGAATGTATGACATTGTTCTGCATTCTGTCCATCAACTGTTGTTTTTGCATTTGTCACCCCGAGTGGATGGGTATGCTCAGACGTGAGTCCCATGCTCTCCACACCATTGGAGTCAAGCTATCCTGGCTGATGACGGCTGATAGCCAGAAACCGGTCCGAGGATGCTTGATTCAGGTCCAGGAAAGACATGGCTTGGCAGTGCGGGCTGGACTGTTCCCATAAGGCACAGGGTCAAGGCTGATTTGCACATGGCCATGTCTGAACTGGGTAGCTGTGAGGTGCAAAAAAATGATGGATTTAGGCCCAGATCTCTGTACTGGGGTGAATATATGACATTGTTCTGCATTCTGTCCATCAACTGTTGTTTTTGCATTTGTCACCCCGAGTCGGATTGGTATGCTCAAACGTGAGTCCCATGCTCTCCACACCACTGGAGTCAAGCTATCCTGGCTGATGATGGCTGATAGCCAGAAATGGGTCCTAGGATGCTTGATTCCAGTCCAGGAAAGACATGGCTTGGCAGTTCGGGCTGGACTGTTCCCATGAGGCACAGTGTCAAGGCTGATTTGCATATGGCGATGTCTGAACTGGGGTAGTGTGGAGTGCAAAAAAACGATGGATTTAGGCCCAGATCTCTGTACTGGGGTGAATGTATGACATTGTTCTGCATTCTGTCCATCAACTGTTGTTTTTGCATTTGTCACCCCGAGTGGGATGGGTATGCTCAGACGTGAGTCCCATGCTCTCCACACCACTGGAGTCAAGCTATCCTGGCTAAAGACGGTTGATAGCCAGAAACAGGTCCTAGGATGCTTGATTCCAGTCCAGGAAAGACATGGCTTGGCAGTGCGGGCTGGACTGTTCCCATGAGGCACAGGGTCAAGGCTGATTTGCATATGGCCATGTCTGAACTGGGGTGGTGTGGAGTGCAAAAAAAAGATGGATTTAGGCCCAGATCTCCGTACTGGGGTGAATGTATGACATTGTTCTGCATTCTGTCCATCAACTATTGTTTTTGCATTTGTCACCCCGAGTGGATGGGTATGCTCAGACGTGAGTCCCATGCTCTCCACACCGCTTGTTTCAAGCTATCCTGGCTGAAGACGGTTGATAGCCAGAAACCGGTCCTAGGATGCTTGATTCCGGTCCAGGAAAGACATGGCTTGGCAGTTCGGGCTGGACTGTTCCCATGAGGCACAGGGTCAAGGCTGATTTGCATATGGCGATGTCTGAACTGGGGTGGTGTGGAGTGCAAAAAAACGATGGATTTAGGCCCAGATCTCTGTACTGGGGTGAATGTATGACATTGTTCTGCATTCTGTCCATCAACTGTTGTTTTTGCATTTGTCACCCCGAGTGGGATGGGTATGCTCAGACGTGAGTCCCATGCTCTCCACACCACTGGAGTCAAGCTATCCTGGCTAAAGACGGTTGATAGCCAGAAACCGGTCCTAGGATGCTTGATTCCAGTCCAGGAAAGACATGGCTTGGCAGTGCGGGCTGGACTGTTCCCATGAGGCACAGGGTCAAGGCTGATTTGCATATGGCCATGTCTGAACTGGGGTGGTGTGGAGTGCAAAAAAATGATGGATTTAGGCCCAGATCTCTGTACTGGGGTGAATGTATGACATTGTTCTGCATTCTGTCCTTCAACTGTTGTTTTTGTATTTGTCACCCCGTGTGGATGGGTATGCTCAGACGTGAGTCCCCATGCTCTCCACACCACTGGAGTCAAGCTATCTTGGCTGATGACGGCTGATAGCCAGAAACCGGTCCTAGGATGCTTGATTCCAGTCCAGGAAAGACATGGCTTGGCAGTTCGAGCTGGACTGTTCCCATGAGGCACAGGGTCAAGGCTGATTTCCACATTGCCATGTCTGAACTGGGGTGGTGTGGAGTGCAAAAGAACGATGGATTTAGGCCCAGATCTCTGTACTGGGGTGAATGTATGACATTGTTCTGCATTCTGTCCATCAACTGTTGTTTTTGCATTTGTCACACCGAGTGGGGTGGGTATGCTCAGACGTGAGTCCCATGCTCTCCACACCACTGGAGTCAAGCTATCCTGGCAGAAGACGGTTGATAGCCAGAAACCGGTCCTAGGATGCTTGATTCCAGTCCAGGAAAGACATGGCTTGGCAGTTCGGGCTGGACTGTTCCCATGAGGCACAGGGTCAAGGCTGATTTGCATATGGCCATGTCTGAACTGGGGTGGTGTGGAGTGCAAAAAAAAGATGGATTTAGGCCCAGATCTCTGTACTGGGGTGAATGTATGACATTGTTCTGCATTCTGTCCATCAACTGTTGTTTTTGCATTTGTCACCCCGAGTGGGATGGGTATGCTCAGACGTGAGTCCCATGCTCTCCACACCACTGGAGTCAAGCTATCCTGGCTAAAGACGGTTGATAGCCAGAAACCGGTCCTAGGATGCTTGATTCCAGTCCAGGAAAGACATGGCTTGGCAGTGCGGGCTGGACTGTTCCCATGAGGCACAGGGTCAAGGCTGATTTGCATATGGCCATGTCTGAACTGGGGTGGTGTGGAGTGCAAAAAAAAGATGGATTTAGGCCCAGATCTCCGTACTGGGGTGAATGTATGACATTGTTCTGCATTCTGTCCATCAACTATTGTTTTTGCATTTGTCACCCCGAGTGGATGGGTATGCTCAGACGTGAGTCCCATGCTCTCCACACCGCTTGTTTCAAGCTATCCTGGCTGAAGACGGTTGATAGCCAGAAACCGGTCCTAGGATGCTTGATTCCGGTCCAGGAAAGACATGGCTTGGCAGTTCGGGCTGGACTGTTCCCATGAGGCACAGGGTCAAGGCTGATTTGCATATGGCGATGTCTGAACTGGGGTGGTGTGGAGTGCAAAAAAACGATGGATTTAGGCCCAGATCTCTGTACTGGGGTGAATGTATGACATTGTTCTGCATTCTGTCCATCAACTGTTGTTTTTGCATTTGTCACCCCGAGTGGGATGGGTATGCTCAGACGTGAGTCCCATGCTCTCCACACCACTGGAGTCAAGCTATCCTGGCTAAAGACGGTTGATAGCCAGAAACCGGTCCTAGGATGCTTGATTCCAGTCCAGGAAAGACATGGCTTGGCAGTGCGGGCTGGACTGTTCCCATGAGGCACAGGGTCAAGGCTGATTTGCATATGGCCATGTCTGAACTGGGGTGGTGTGGAGTGCAAAAAAATGATGGATTTAGGCCCAGATCTCTGTACTGGGGTGAATGTATGACATTGTTCTGCATTCTGTCCTTCAACTGTTGTTTTTGTATTTGTCACCCCGTGTGGATGGGTATGCTCAGACGTGAGTCCCCATGCTCTCCACACCACTGGAGTCAAGCTATCTTGGCTGATGACGGCTGATAGCCAGAAACCGGTCCTAGGATGCTTGATTCCAGTCCAGGAAAGACATGGCTTGGCAGTTCGAGCTGGACTGTTCCCATGAGGCACAGGGTCAAGGCTGATTTCCACATTGCCATGTCTGAACTGGGGTGGTGTGGAGTGCAAAAGAACGATGGATTTAGGCCCAGATCTCTGTACTGGGGTGAATGTATGACATTGTTCTGCATTCTGTCCATCAACTGTTGTTTTTGCATTTGTCACACCGAGTGGGGTGGGTATGCTCAGACGTGAGTCCCATGCTCTCCACACCACTGGAGTCAAGCTATCCTGGCTGAAGACGGTTGATAGCCAGAAACCGGTCCTAGGATGCTTGATTCCAGTCCAGGAAAGACATGGCTTGGCAGTTCGGGCTGGACTGTTCCCATGAGGCACAGGGTCAAGGCTGATTTGCATATGGCCATGTCTGAACTGGGGTGGTGTGGAGTGCAAAAAAAAGATGGATTTAGGCCCAGATCTCCGTACTGGGGTGAATGTATGACATTGTTCTGCATTCTGTCCATCAACTGTTGTTTTGGCATTTGTCACCCTGAGTGGACGGGTATGCTCAGACGTGAGTCCCATGCTCTCCACACCACTGGAGTCAAGCTATCCTGGCTGATGACGGCTAATAGCCAGAAACCGGTCCTAGGATGCTTGATTCCAGTCCAGGAAAGACATGGCTTGGCAGTTCGAGCTGGACTGTTCCCATGAGGCACAGGGTCAAGGCTCATTTGCACATGGCCATGTCTGAACTGGGGTGCTGTGAGGTGCAAAAAAATGATGGATTTAGGCCCAGATCTCTGTACTGGGGTGAATGTATGACATTGTTCTGCATTCTGTCCATCAACTGTTGTTTTTGCATTCGTCACCCCGAGTCGGATTGGTAGGCTCAGACGTGAGTCCCATGCTCTCCACACCACTGGAGTTAAGCTATCCTGGCTGAAGACGGCTGATAGCCAGAAACGGGTCCTAGGATGCTTGATTCCGGTCTAGGAAAGACATGGCTTGGCAGTTCGGGCTGGACTGTTCCCACGAGGCACAGGGTCAAGGCTGATTTGCATATGGCCATGTCTGAACTGGGGTGGTGTGGAGTGCAAAAAAATGATGGATTTAGGCCCAGATCTCTGTACTGGGGTGAATGTATGACATTGTTCTGCATTCTGTCCTTCAACTGTTGTTTTTGTATTTGTCACCCCGTGTGGATGGGTATGCTCAGACGTGAGTTCCCATGCTCTCCACACCACTGGAGTCAAGCTATCTTGGCTGATGACGGCTGATAGCCAGAAACCGGTCCTAGGATGCTTGATTCCAGTCCAAGAAAGACATGGCTTGGCAGTTCGAGCTGGACTGTTCCCATGAGGCACAGGGTCAAGGCTGATTTCCACATTGCCATGTCTGAACTGGGGTGGTGTGGAGTGCAAAAAAACGATGGATTTAGGCCCAGATCTCTGTACTGGGGTGAATGTATGACATTGTTCTGCATTCTGTCCATCAACTGTTGTTTTTGCATTTGTCACACCGAGTGGGATGGGTATGCTCAGACGTGAGTCCCATGCTCTCCACACCACTGGAGTCAAGCTATCCTGGCTGAAGACGGTTGATAGCCAGAAACCGGTCCTAGGACGCTTGATTCCAGTCCAGGAAAGACATGGCTTGGCAGTTCGGGCTGGACTGTTCCCATGAGGCACAGAGTCAAGGCTGATTTGCATATGGCCATGTCTGAACTGGGGTGGTGTGGAGTGCAAAAAAAAGATGGATTTAGGCCCAGATCTCTGTACTGGGGTGAATGTATGACATTGTTCTGCATTCTGTCCATCAACTGTTGTTTTTGCATTTGTCACCCCGAGTGGATGGGTATGCTCAGACGTGAGTCCCATGCTCTCCACACCGCTTGTGTCAAGCTATCCTGGCTGAAGACGGTTGATAGCCAGAAACCGGTCCTAGGATGCTTGATTCCGGTCCAGGAAAGACATGGCTTGGCAGTTCGGGCTGGACTGTTCCCATGAGGCACAGGGTCAAGGCTGATTTGCATATGGCCATGTCTGAACTGGGGTGGTGTGGAGTGCAAAAAAACGATGGATTTAGGCCCAGATCTCTGTACTGGGGTGAATGTATGACATTGTTCTGCATTCTGTCCATCAACTGTTGTTTTTGCATTTGTCACCCCGAGTGGGATGGGTATGCCCAGATGTGAGTCCCATGCTCTCCACACCACTGGAGTCAAGCTATCCTGGCTGAAGACGGCTGATAGCCAGAAACCGGTCCTAGGATGCTTGATTCCGGTCCAGGAAAGACATGGCTTGGCAGTTCGGGCTGGACTGTTCCCATTAGGCACAGGGTCAAGGCTGATTTGTATATGGCCATGTCTGAACTGGGGTGGTGTGGAGTGCAAAAAAACGATGGATTTAGGCCCAGATCTCTGTACTGGGGTGAATGTATGACATTGTTCTGCATTCTGTCCATCAACTGTTGTTTTTGCATTTGTCACCCAGAGGGGGATGGGTATGCTCAGACGGGAGTCCCATGCTCTCCACGCCACTTGAGTCAAGCTATCCTGGCTGAAGACGGCTGATAGCCAGAAACTGGTCCTAGGATGCTTGATTCCAGTCCAGGAAAGACATGGCTTGGCAGTTCGGGCTGGACTGTTCCCATGAGGCACAGGGTCAAGGCTGATTTGCATAAGGCCTTGTCTGAACTGGGGTGGTGTGGAGTGCAAAAAAAATGATGGATTTAGGCCCAGATTTCTGTACTGGGGTGAATGTATGACATTGTTCAGCATTCTGTCCATCAACTGTTGTTTTTGCATTTGTCAACCCGAGTCGGATTGGTAGGCTCAGACGTGAGTCCCATGCTCTCCACACCACTGGAGTTAAGCTATCCTGGCTGAAGACGGCTGATAGCCAAAAACGGGTCCTAGGATGCTTGACTCCGGTCTAGGAAAGACATGGCTTGGCAGTTTGGGCTGGACTGTTCCCATGAGGCACAGGGTCAAGGCTGATTTGCATATGGCCATGTCTGAACTGGGGTGGTGTGGAGTGCAAAAAATGATGGATTTAGGCCCAGATCTCTGTACTGGGGTGAATGTATGACATTGTTCTGCATTCTGTCCTTCAACTGTTGTTTTTGCATTTGTCACCCCGTGTGGATGGGTATGCTCAGACGTGAGTCCCCATGCTCTCCACACCACTGGAGTCAAGCTATCTTGGCTGATGACGGCTGATAGCCAGAAACCGGTCCTAGGATGCTTGATTCCAGTCCAGGAAAGACATGGCTTGGCAGTTCGAGCTGGACTGTTCCCATGAGGCACAGGGTCAAGGCTGATTTCCACATTGCCATGTCTGAACTGTGGTGCTTTGAGGTGCAAAAAAGTGATGGATTTAGGCCCAGATCTCTGTACTGGGGTGAATGTATGACATTGTTCTGCATTCTGTCCATCAACTGTTGTTTTTGCATTTGTCACCCCGAGTCGGATTGGTATGCTCAGACGTGAGTCCCATGCTCTCCACACCACTGGAATTATGCTATCCTGGCTGAAGACGGCTGATAGTCAGAAACCGGTCCTAGGATGCTTGATTCCGGTCCAGGAAAGACAAGGCTTGGCAGTTCGGGCTGGACTGTTCCCATGAGGCACAGGGTCAAGGCTGATTTGCATATGGCCATGTCTGAACTGGGGTGGTGTGGAGTGCAAAAAAACGATAGATTTAGGCACAGATCTCTGTACTGGGCTGAATGTATGACATTGTTCTGCATTCTGTCCATCAACTGTTGTTTTTGCATTTGTCACCCCGAGTGGGATGGGTATGCTCAGACTTGAGTCCCATGCTCTCCACACCACTGGAGTCAAGCTATCCTGGCTGAAGACGGTTGATAGCCAGAAACCGGTCCTAGGATGCTTGATTCCAGTCCAGGAAAGACATGGCTTGGCAGTTCGGGCTGGACTGTTCCCATGAGGCACAGGGTCAAGGCTGATTTGCATATGGTGATGTCTGAACTGGGGTGGTGTGGAGTGCAAAAAAACAATGGATTTAGGCCCAGATCTCTGTTCTGGGGTGAATGTATGACATTGTTCTGCATTCTGTCCATCAACTGTTGTTTTTGCATTTGTCACCCCGAGTGGATGGGTATGCTCAGACGTGAGTCCCATGCTCTCCACACCATTGGAGTCAAGCTATCCTGGCTGATGACGGCTGATAGCCAGAAACCGGTCCGAGGATGCTTGATTCCAGTCCAGGAAAGACATGGCTTGGCAGTGCGGGCTGGACTGTTCCCATGAGGCACAGGGTCAAGGCTGATTTGCACATGGCCATGTCTGAACTGGGTAGCTGTGAGGTGCAAAAAAATGATGGATTTAGGCCCAGATCTCTGTACTGGGGTGAATATATGACATTGTTCTGCATTCTGTCCATCAACTGTTGTTTTTGCATTTGTCACCCCGAGTCGGATTGGTATGCTCAAACGTGAGTCCCATGCTCTCCACACCACTGGAGTCAAGCTATCCTGGCTGATGACGGCTGATAGCCAGAAATGGGTCCTAGGATGCTTGATTCCAGTCCAGGAAAGACATGGCTTGGCAGTTCGGGCTGGACTGTTCCCATGAGGCACAGTGTCAAGGCTGATTTGCATATGGCGATGTCTGAACTGGGGTGGTGTGGAGTGCAAAAAAACGATGGATTTAGGCCCAGATCTCTGTACTGGGGTGAATGTATGACATTGTTCTGCATTCTGTCCATCAACTGTTGTTTTTGCATTTGTCACCCCGAGTGGGATGGGTATGCTCAGACGTGAGTCCCATGCTCTCCACACCACTGGAGTCAAGCTATCCTGGCTAAAGACGGTTGATAGCCAGAAACCGGTCCTAGGATGCTTGATTCCAGTCCAGGAAAGACATGGCTTGGCAGTGCGGGCTGGACTGTTCCCATGAGGCACAGGGTCAAGGCTGATTTGCATATGGCCATGTCTGAACTGGGGTGGTGTGGAGTGCAAAAAAAAGATGGATTTAGGCCCAGATCTCTTTACTGGGGTGAATGTATGACATTGTTCTGCATTCTGTCCATCAACTATTGTTTTTGCATTTGTCACCCCGAGTGGATGGGTATGCTCAGACGTGAGTCCCATGCTCTCCACACCGCTTGTTTCAAGCTATCCTGGCTGAAGACGGTTGATAGCCAGAAACCGGTCCTAGGATGCTTGATTCCGGTCCAGGAAAGACATGGCTTGGCAGTTCGGGCTGGACTGTTCCCATGAGGCACAGGGTCAAGGCTGATTTGCATATGGCGATGTCTGAACTGGGGTGGTGTGGAGTGCAAAAAAACGATGGATTTAGGCCCAGATCTCTGTACTGGGGTGAATGTATGACATTGTTCTGCATTCTGTCCATCAACTGTTGTTTTTGCATTTGTCACCCCGAGTGGGATGGGTATGCTCAGACGTGAGTCCCATGCTCTCCACACCACTGGAGTCAAGCTATCCTGGCTAAAGACGGTTGATAGCCAGAAACCGGTCCTAGGATGCTTGATTCCAGTCCAGGAAAGACATGGCTTGGCAGTGCGGGCTGGACTGTTCCCATGAGGCACAGGGTCAAGGCTGATTTGCATATGGCCATGTCTGAACTGGGGTGGTGTGGAGTGCAAAAAAATGATGGATTTAGGCCCAGATCTCTGTACTGGGGTGAATGTATGACATTGTTCTGCATTCTGTCCTTCAACTGTTGTTTTTGTATTTGTCACCCCGTGTGGATGGGTATGCTCAGACGTGAGTCCCCATGCTCTCCACACCACTGGAGTCAAGCTATCTTGGCTGATGACGGCTGATAGCCAGAAACCGGTCCTAGGATGCTTGATTCCAGTCCAGGAAAGACATGGCTTGGCAGTTCGAGCTGGACTGTTCCCATGAGGCACAGGGTCAAGGCTGATTTCCACATTGCCATGTCTGAACTGGGGTGGTGTGGAGTGCAAAAGAACGATGGATTTAGGCCCAGATCTCTGTACTGGGGTGAATGTATGACATTGTTCTGCATTCTGTCCATCAACTGTTGTTTTTGCATTTGTCACACCGAGTGGGGTGGGTATGCTCAGACGTGAGTCCCATGCTCTCCACACCACTGGAGTCAAGCTATCCTGGCAGAAGACGGTTGATAGCCAGAAACCGGTCCTAGGATGCTTGATTCCAGTCCAGGAAAGACATGGCTTGGCAGTTCGGGCTGGACTGTTCCCATGAGGCACAGGGTCAAGGCTGATTTGCATATGGCCATGTCTGAACTGGGGTGGTGTGGAGTGCAAAAAAAAGATGGATTTAGGCCCAGATCTCTGTACTGGGGTGAATGTATGACATTGTTCTGCATTCTGTCCATCAACTGTTGTTTTTGTATTTGTCACCCCGAGTGGGATGGGTATGCTCAGACGTGAGTCCCATGCTCTCCACACCACTGGAGTCAAGCTATCCTGGCTAAAGACGGTTGATAGCCAGAAACCGGTCCTAGGATGCTTGATTCCAGTCCAGGAAAGACATGGCTTGGCAGTGCGGGCTGGACTGTTCCCATGAGGCACAGGGTCAAGGCTGATTTGCATATGGCCATGTCTGAACTGGGGTGGTGTGGAGTGCAAAAAAAAGATGGATTTAGGCCCAGATCTCCGTACTGGGGTGAATGTATGACATTGTTCTGCATTCTGTCCATCAACTATTGTTTTTGCATTTGTCACCCCGAGTGGATGGGTATGCTCAGACGTGAGTCCCATGCTCTCCACACCGCTTGTTTCAAGCTATCCTGGCTGACGACGGTTGATAGCCAGAAACCGGTCCTAGGATGCTTGATTCCGGTCCAGGAAAGACATGGCTTGGCAGTTCGGGCTGGACTGTTCCCATGAGGCACAGGGTCAAGGCTGATTTGCATATGGCGATGTCTGAACTGGGGTGGTGTGGAGTGCAAAAAAACGATGGATTTAGGCCCAGATCTCTGTACTGGGGTGAATGTATGACATTGTTCTGCATTCTGTCCATCAACTGTTGTTTTTGCATTTGTCACCCCGAGTGGGATGGGTATGCTCAGACGTGAGTCCCATGCTCTCCACACCACTGGAGTCAAGCTATCCTGGCTAAAGACGGTTGATAGCCAGAAACCGGTCCTAGGATGCTTGATTCCAGTCCAGGAAAGACATGGCTTGGCAGTGCGGGCTGGACTGTTCCCATGAGGCACAGGGTCAAGGCTGATTTGCATATGGCCATGTCTGAACTGGGGTGGTGTGGAGTGCAAAAAAATGATGGATTTAGGCCCAGATCTCTGTACTGGGGTGAATGTATGACATTGTTCTGCATTCTGTCCTTCAACTGTTGTTTTTGTATTTGTCACCCCGTGTGGATGGGTATGCTCAGATGTGAGTCCCCATGCTCTCCACACCACTGGAGTCAAGCTATCTTGGCTGATGACGGCTGATAGCCAGAAACCGGTCCTAGGATGCTTGATTCCAGTCCAGGAAAGACATGGCTTGGCAGTTCGAGCTGGACTGTTCCCATGAGGCACAGGGTCAAGGCTGATTTCCACATTGCCATGTCTGAACTGGGGTGGTGTGGAGTGCAAAAGAACGATGGATTTAGGCCCAGATCTCTGTACTGGGGTGAATGTATGACATTGTTCTGCATTCTGTCCATCAACTGTTGTTTTTGCATTTGTCACACCGAGTGGGGTGGGTATGCTCAGACGTGAGTCCCATGCTCTCCACACCACTGGAGTCAAGCTATCCTGGCTGAAGATGGTTGATAGCCAGAAACCGGTCCTAGGATGCTTGATTCCAGTCCAGGAAAGACATGGCTTGGCAGTTCGGGCTGGACTGTTCCCATGAGGCACAGGGTCAAGGCTGATTTGCATATGGCCATGTCTGAACTGGGGTGGTGTGGAGTGCAAAAAAAAGATGGATTTAGGCCCAGATCTCCGTACTGGGGTGAATGTATGACATTGTTCTGCATTCTGTCCATCAACTGTTGTTTTGGCATTTGTCACCCCGAGTGGATGGGTATGCTCAGACGTGAGTCCCATGCTCTCCACACCGCTTGTGTCAAGCTATCCTGGCTGAAGACGGTTGATAGCCATAAACTGGTCCTAGGATGCTTGATTCCGGTCCAGGAAAGACATGGCTTGGCAGTTCGGGCTGGACTGTTCCCATGAGGCACAGGGTCAAGGCTGATTTGCATATGGCCATGTCTGAACTGGGGTGGTGTGGAGTGCAAAAAAACGATGGATTTAGGCCCAGATCTCTGTACTGGGGTGAATGTATGACATTGTTCTGCATTCTGTCCATCAACTGTTGTTTTTGCATTTGTCACCCCGAGTGGGATGGGTATGCCCAGATGTGAGTCCCATGCTCTCCACACCACTGGAGTCAAGCTATCCTGGCTGAAGACGGCTGATAGCCAGAAACCGGTCCTAGGATGCTTGATTCCGGTCCAGGAAAGACATGGCTTGGCAGTTCGGGCTGGACTGTTCCCATTAGGCACAGGGTCAAGGCTAATTTGTATATGGCCATGTCTGAACTGGGGTGGTGTGGAGTGCAAAAAAACGATGGATTTAGGCCCAGATCTCTGTACTGGGGTGAATGTATGACATTGTTCTGCATTCTGTCCATCAACTGTTGTTTTTGCATTTGTCACCCAGAGGGGGATGGGTATGCTCAGATGGGAGTCCCATGCTCTCCACGCCACTGGAGTCAAGCTATCCTGGCTGAATACGGCTGATAGCCAGAAACTGGTCCTAGGATGCTTGATTCCAGTCCAGGAAAGACATGGCTTGGCAGTTCGGGCTGGACTGTTCCCATGAGGCACAGGGTCAAGGCTGATTTGCATAAGGCCATGTCTGAACTGGGGTGGTGTGGAGTGCAAAAACAAATGATGGATTTAGGCCCAGATTTCTGTACTGGGGTGAATGTATGACATTGTTCAGCATTCTGTCCATCAACTGTTGTTTTTGCATTTGTCACCCCGAGTGGGATGGGTATGCTCAGACGTGAGTCCCATGCTCTCCACACCACTGGAGTCAAGCTATCCTGGCTGATGACGGCTAATAGCCAGAAACCGGTCCTAGGATGCTTGATTCCAGTCCAGGAAAGAAATGGCTTGGCAGTTCGGGCTGGACTGTTCCCATGAGGCACAGGGTCAAGGCTGATTTGCACATGGCCATGTCTGAACTGGGGTGCTGTGAAGTGCAAAAAAATTATAGATTTAGGCCCAGATCTCTGTACTGGGGTGAATGTATGACATTGTTCTGCATTCTGTCCATCAACTGTTGTTTTTGCATTCGTCACCCCGAGTCGGATTGGTAGGCTCAGACGTGAGTCCCATGCTCTCCACACCACTGGAGTTAAGCTATCCTGGCTGAAGACGGCTGATAGCCAGAAACGGGTCCTAGGATGCTTGATTCCGGTCTAGGAAAGACATGGCTTGGCAGTTCGGGCTGGACTGTTCCCACGAGGCACAGGGTCAAGGCTGATTTGCATATGGCCATGTCTGAACTGGGGTGGTGTGGAGTGCAAAAAAATGATGGATTTAGGCCCAGATCTCTGTACTGGGGTGAATGTATGACATTGTTCTGCATTCTGTCCTTCAACTGTTGTTTTTGTATTTGTCACCCCGTGTGGATGGGTATGCTCAGACGTGAGTCCCCATGCTCTCCACACCACTGGAGTCAAGCTATCTTGGCTGATGACGGCTGATAGCCAGAAACCGGTCCTAGGATGCTTGATTCCAGTCCAGGAAAGACATGGCTTGGCAGTTCGAGCTGGACTGTTCCCATGAGGCACAGGGTCAAGGCTGATTTCCACATTGCCATGTCTGAACTGGGGTGGTGTGGAGTGCAAAAAAATGATGGATTTAGGCCCAGATCTATGTACTGTGATGAATGTATGACATTTTTCTGCAATCTGTCCATCAACTGTTGTTTTTGCATTTGTCACCCTGAGTGGACGGGTATGCTCAGACGTGAGTCCCATGCTCTCCACACCACTGGAGTCAAGCTATCCTGGCTGAAGACGGTTGATAGCCAGAAACCGGTCCTAGGATGCTTGATTCCAGTCCAGGAAAGACATGGCTTGGCAGTTCGGGCTGGACTGTTCCCATGAGGCACAGGTTCAAGGCTGATTTGCATATGGTGATGTCTGAACTGGGGTGGTGTGGAGTGCAAAAAAACAATGGATTTAGGCCCAGATCTCTGTTCTGGGGTGAATGTATGACATTGTTCTGCATTCTGTCCATCAACTGTTGTTTTTGCATTTGTCACCCCGAGTGGATGGGTATGCTCAGACGTGAGTCCCATGCTCTCCACACCATTGGAGTCAAGCTATCCTGGCTGATGACGGCTGATAGCCAGAAACCGGTCCGAGGATGCTTGATTCCAGTCCAGGAAAGACATGGCTTGGCAGTGCGGGCTGGACTGTTCCCATGAGGCACAGGGTCAAGGCTGATTTGCACATGGCCATGTCTGAACTGGGTAGCTGTGAGGTGCAAACAAATGATGGATTTAGGCCCAGATCTCTGTACTGGGGTGAATATATGACATTGTTCTGCATTCTGTCCATCAACTGTTGTTTTTGCATTTGTCACCCCGAGTCGGATTGGTATGCTCAAACGTGAGTCCCATGCTCTCCACACCACTGGAGTCAAGCTATCCTGGCTGATGACGGCTGATAGCCAGAAATGGGTCCTAGGATGCTTGATTCCAGTCCAGGAAAGACATGGCTTGGCAGTTCGGGCTGGACTGTTCCCATGAGGCACAGTGTCAAGGCTGATTTGCATATGGCGATGTCTGAACTGGGGTGGTGTGGAGTGCAAATGGATTTAGGCCCAGATCTCTGTACTGGGGTGAATGTATGACATTGTTCTGCATTCTGTCCATCAACTGTTGTTTTTGCATTTGTCACCCCGAGTGGGATGGGTATGCTCAGACGTGAGTCCCATGCTCTCCACACCACTGGAGTCAAGCTATCCTGGCTAAAGACGGTTGATAGCCAGAAACCGGTCCTAGGATGCTTGATTCCAGTCCAGGAAAGACATGGCTTGGCAGTGCGGGCTGGACTGTTCCCATGAGGCACAGGGTCAAGGCTGATTTGCATATGGCCATGTCTGAACTGGGGTGGTGTGGAGTGCAAAAAATTGATGGATTTAGGCCCAGATCTCTGTACTGGGATGAATGTATGACATTGTTCTGCATTCTGTCCTTCAACTGTTGTTTTTGTATTTGTCACCCCGTGTGGATGGGTATGCTCAGACGTGAGTCCCCATGCTCTCCACACCACTGGAGTCAAGCTATCTTGGCTGATGACGGCTGATAGCCAGAAACCGGTCCTAGGATGCTTGATTCCAGTCCAGGAAAGACATGGCTTGGCAGTTCGAGCTGGACTGTTCCCATGAGGCACAGGGTCAAGGCTGATTTCCACATTGCCATGTCTGAACTGGGGTGGTGTGGAGTGCAAAAAAACGATGGATTTAGTCCCAGATCTCTGTACTGGGGTGAATGTATGACATTGTTCTGCATTCTGTCCATCAACTGTTGTTTTTGCATTTGTCACACCGAGTGGGATGGGTATGCTCAGACGTGAGTCCCATGCTCTCCACACCACTGGAGTCAAGCTATCCTGGCTGAAGACGGTTGATAGCCAGAAACCGGTCCTAGGATGCTTGATTCCAGTCCAGGAAAGACATGGCTTGGCAGTTCGGGCTGGACTGTTCCCATGAGGCACAGGGTCAAGGCTGATTTGCATATGGCCATGTCTGAACTGGGGTGGTGTGGAGTGCAAAAAAAAGATGGATTTAGGCCCAGATCTCCGTACTGGGGTGAATGTATGACATTGTTCTGCATTCTGTCCATCAACTGTTGTTTTTGCATTTGTCACCCCGAGTGGATGGGTATGCTCAGACGTGAGTCCCATGCTCTCCACACCGCTTGTGTCAAGCTATCCTGGCTGAAGACGGTTGATAGCCAGAAACCGGTCCTAGGATGCTTGATTCCGGTCCAGGAAAGACATGGCTTGGCAGTTCGGGCTGGACTGTTCCCATGAGGCACAGGGTCAAGGCTGATTTGCATATGGCGATGTCTGAACTGGGGTGGTGTGGAGTGCAAAAAAACGATGGATTTAGGCCCAGATCTCTGTACTGGGGTGAATGTATGACATTGTTCTGCATTCTGTCCATCAACTGTTGTTTTCGCATTTGTCACCCCGAGTGGGATGTGTATGCTCAGACGTGAGTCCCATGCTCTCCACACCACTGGAGTCAAGCTATCCTGGCTAAAGACGGTTGATAGCCAGAAACCGGTCCTAGGATGCTTGATTCCAGTCCAGGAAAGACATGGCTTGGCAGTGCGGGCTGGACTGTTCCCATGAGGCACAGGGTCAAGGCTGATTTGCATATGGCCATGTCTGAACTGGGGTGGTGTGGAGTGCAAAAAAATGATGGATTTAGGCCCAGATCTCTGTACTGGGGTGAATGTATGACATTGTTCTGCATTCTGTCCTTCAACTGTTGTTTTTGTATTTGTCACCCCGTGTGGATGGGTATGCTCAGACGTGAGTCCCCATGCTCTCCACACCACTGGAGTCAAGCTATCTTGGCTGATGACGGCTGATAGCCAGAAACCGGTCCTAGGATGCTTGATTCCAGTCCAGGAAAGACATGGCTTGGCAGTTCGAGCTGGACTGTTCCCATGAGGCACAGGGTCAAGGCTGATTTCCACATTGCCATGTCTGAACTGGGGTGGTGTGGAGTGCAAAAAAACGATGGATTTAGGCCCAGATCTCTGTACTGGGGTGAATGTATGACATTGTTCTGCATTCTGTCCATCAACTGTTGTTTTTGCATTTGTCACACCGAGTGGGATGGGTATGCTCAGATGTGAGTCCCATGCTCTCCACACCACTGGAGTCAAGCTATCCTGGCTGAAGACGGTTGATAGCCAGAAACCGGTCCTAGGATGCTTGATTCCAGTCCAGGAAAGACATGGCTTGGCAGTTCGGGCTGGACTGTTCCCATGAGGCACAGGGTCAAGGCTGATTTGCATATGGCCATGTCTGAACTGGGGTGGTGTGGAGTGCAAAAAAAAGATGGATTTAGGCCCAGATCTCCGTACTGGGGTGAATGTATGACATTGTTCTGCATTCTGTCCATCAACTGTTGTTTTTGCATTTGTCACCCCGAGTGGATGGGTATGTTCAGACGTGAGTCCCATGCTCTCCACACCGCTTGTGTCAAGCTATCCTGGCTGAAGACGGTTGATAGCCAGAAACCGGTCCTAGGATGCTTGATTCCGGTCCAGGAAAGACATGGCTTGGCAGTTCGGGCTGGACTGTTCCCATGAGGCACAGGGTCAAGGCTGATTTGCATATGGCCATGTCTGAACTGGGGTGGTGTGGAGTGCAAAAAAACGATGGATTTAGGCCCAGATCTCTGTACTGGGGTGAATGTATGACATTGTTCTGCATTCTGTCCATCAACTGTTGTTTTTGCATTTGACACCCCGAGTGGGATGGGTATGCCCAGATGTGAGTCCCATGCTCTCCACACCACTGGAGTCAAGCTATCCTGGCTGAAGACGGCTGATAGCCAGAAACCGGTCCTAGGATGCTTGATTCCGGTCCAGGAAAGACATGGCTTGGCAGTTCGGGCTGGACTGTTCCCATTAGGCACAGGGTCAAGGCTGATTTGTATATGGCCATGTCTGAACTGGGGTGGTGTGGAGTGCAAAAAAACGATGGATTTAGGCCCAGATCTCTGTACTGGGGTGAATGTATGACATTGTTCTGCATTCTGTCCATCAACTGTTGTTTTTGCATTTGTCACCCCGAGTGGATGGGTATGCTCAGACGTGAGTCCCATGCTCTCCACACCGCTTGTTTCAAGCTATCCTGGCTGAAGACGGTTGATAGCCAGAAACCGGTCCTAGGATGCTTGATTCCGGTCCAGGAAAGACATGGCTTGGCAGTTCGGGCTGGACTGTTCCCATGAGGCACAGGGTCAAGGCTGATTTGCATGTGGCGATGTCTGAACTGGGGTGTTGTGGAGTGCAAAAAAACGATGGATTTAGGCCCAGATCTCTGTACTGGGGTGAATGTATGACATTGTTCTGCATTCTGTCCATCAACTGTTGTTTTTGCATTTGTCACCCCGAGTGGGATGGGTATGCTCAGACGTGAGTCCCATGCTCTCCACACCACTGGAGTCAAGCTATCCTGGCTAAAGACGGTTGATAGCCAGAAACCGGTCCTAGGATGCTTGATTCCAGTCCAGGAAAGACATGGCTTGGCAGTGCGGGCTGGACTGTTCCCATCAGGCACAGGGTCAAGGCTGATTTGCATATGGCCATGTCTGAACTGGGGTGGTGTGGAGTGCAAAAAAATGATGGATTTAGGCCCAGATCTCTGTACTGGGGTGAATGTATGACATTGTTCTGCATTCTGTCCTTCAACTGTTGTTTTTGTATTTGTCACCCCGTAAGGATGGGTATGCTCAGACGTGAGTCCCCATGCTCTCCACACCACTGGAGTCAAGCTATCTTGGCTGATGACGGCTGATAGCCAGAAACCGGTCCTAGGATGCTTGATTCCAGTCCAGGAAAGACATGGCTTGGCAGTTCGAGCTGGACTGTTCCCATAAGGCACAGGGTCAAGGCTGATTTCCACATTGCCATGTCTGAACTGGGGTGGTGTGGAGTGCAAAAGAACGATGGATTTAGGCCCAGATCTCTGTACTGGGGTGAATGTATGACATTGTTCTGCATTCTGTCCATCAACTGTTGTTTTTGCATTTGTCACACCGAGTGGGGTGGGTATGCTCAGACGTGAGTCCCATGCTCTCCACACCACTGGAGTCAAGCTATCCTGGCTGAAGACGGTTGATAGCCAGAAACCGGTCCTAGGATGCTTGATTCCAGTCCAGGAAAGACATGGCTTGGCAGTTCGGGCTGGACTGTTCCCATGAGGCACAGGGTCAAGGCTGATTTGCATATGGCCATGTCTGAACTGGGGTGGTGTGGAGTGCAAAAAAAAGATGGATTTAGGCCCAGATCTCCGTACTGGGGTGAATGTATGACATTGTTCTGCATTCTGTCCATCAACTGTTGTTTTGGCATTTGTCACCCCGAGTGGATGGGTATGCTCAGACGTGAGTCCCATGCTCTCCACACCGCTTGTGTCAAGCTATCCTGGCTGAAGACGGTTGATAGCCATAAACCGGTCCTAGGATGCTTGATTCCGGTCTAGGAAAGACATGGCTTGGCAGTTCGGGCTGGACTGTTCCCATGAGGCACAGGGTCAAGGCTGATTTGCATATGGCCATGTCTGAACTGGGGTGGTGTGGAGTGCAAAAAAACGATGGATTTAGGCCCAGATCTCTGTACTGGGGTGAATGTATGACATTGTTCTGCATTCTGTCCATCAACTGTTGTTTTTGCATTTGTCACCCCGAGTGGGATGGGTATGCCCAGATGTGAGTCCCATGCTCTCCACACCACTGGAGTCAAGCTATCCTGGCTGAAGACGGCTGATAGCCAGAAACCGGTACTAGGATGCTTGATTCCGGTCCAGGAAAGACATGGCTTGGCAGTTCGGGCTGGACTGTTCCCATTAGGCACAGGGTCAAGGCTGATTTGTATATGGCCATGTCTGAACTGGGGTGGTGTGGAGTGCAAAAAAACGATGGATTTAGGCCCAGATCTCTGTACTGGGGTGAATGTATGACATTGTTCTGCATTCTGTCCATCAACTGTTGTTTTTGCATTTGTCACCCAGAGGGGGATGGGTATGCTCAGATGGGAGTCCCATGCTCTCCACGCCACTGGAGTCAATCTATCCTGGCTGAATACGGCTGATAGCCAGAAACTGGTCCTAGGATGCTTGATTCCAGTCCAGGAAAGACATGGCTTGGCAGTTCGGGCTGGACTGTTCCCATGAGGCACAGGGTCAAGGCTGATTTGCATAAGGCCATGTCTGAACTGGGGTGGTGTGGAGTGCAAAAAAAAAATGATGGATTTAGGCCCAGATTTCTGTACTGGGGTGAATGTATGACATTGTTCAGCATTCTGTCCATCAACTGTTGTTTTTGCATTTGTCACCCCGAGTGGGATGGGTATGCTCAGACGTGAGTCCCATGCTCTCCACACCACTGGAGTCAAGCTATCCTGGCTGATGACGGCTAATAGCCAGAAACCGGTCCTAGGATGCTTGATTCCAGTCCAGGAAAGAAATGGCTTGGCAGTTCGGGCTGGACTGTTCCCATGAGGCACAGGGTCAAGGCTGATTTGCACATGGCCATGTCTGAACTGGGGTGCTGTGAGGTGCAAAAAAATTATAGATTTAGGCCCAGATCTCTGTACTGGGGTGAATGTATGACATTGTTCTGCATTCTGTCCATCAACTGTTGTTTTTGCATTCGTCACCCCGAGTCGGATTGGTAGGCTCAGACGTGAGTCCCATGCTCTCCACACCACTGGAGTTAAGCTATCCTGGCTGAAGACGGCTGATAGCCAGAAACGGGTCCTAGGATGCTTGATTCCGGTCTAGGAAAGACATGGCTTGGCAGTTCGGGCTGGACTGTTCCCAAGAGGCACAGGGTCAAGGCTGATTTGCATATGGCCATGTCTGAACTGGGGTGGTGTGGAGTGCAAAAAAATGATGGATTTAGGCCCAGATCTCTGTACTGGGGTGAATGTATGACATTGTTCTGCATTCTGTCCTTCAACTGTTGTTTTTGTATTTGTCACCCCGTGTGGATGGGTATGCTCAGACGTGAGTCCCCATACTCTCCACACCACTGGAGTCAAGCTATCTTGGCTGATGACGGCTGATAGCCAGAAACCGGTCCTAGGATGCTTGATTCCAGTCCAGGAAAGACATGGCTTGGCAGTTCGAGCTGGACTGTTCCCATGAGGCACAGGGTCAAGGCTGATTTCCACATTGCCATGTCTGAACTGGGGTGGTGTGGAGTGCAAAAAAACGATGGATTTAGGCCCAGATCTATGTACTGTGATGAATGTATGACATTGTTCTGCAATCTGTCCATCAACTGTTGTTTTTGCATTTGTCACCCTGAGTGGACGGGTATGCTCAGACGTGAGTCCCATGCTCTCCACACCACTGGAGTCAAGCTATCCTGGCTGAAGACGGTTGATAGCCAGAAACCGGTCCTAGGATGCTTGATTCCAGTCCAGGAAAGACATGGCTTGGCAGTTCGGGCTGGACTGTTCCCATGAGGCACAGGTTCAAGGCTGATTTGCATATGGTGATGTCTGAACTGGGGTGGTGTGGAGTGCAAAAAAACAATGGATTTAGGCCCAGATCTCTGTTCTGGGGTGAATGTATGACATTGTTCTGCATTCTGTCCATCAACTGTTGTTTTTGCATTTGTCACCCCGAGTGGATGGGTATGCTCAGACGTGAGTCCCATGCTCTCCACACCATTGGAGTCAAGCTATCCTGGCTGATGACGGCTGATAGCCAGAAACCGGTCCGAGGATGCTTGATTCCAGTCCAGGAAAGACATGGCTTGGCAGTGCGGGCTGGACTGTTCCCATGAGGCACAGGGTCAAGGCTGATTTGCACATGGCCATGTCTGAACTGGGTAGCTGTGAGGTGCAAACAAATGATGGATTTACGCCCAGATCTCTGTACTGGGGTGAATATATGACATTGTTCTGCATTCTGTCCATCAACTGTTGTTTTTGCATTTGTCACCCCGAGTCGGATTGGTATGCTCAAACGTGAGTCCCATGCTCTCCACACCACTGGAGTCAAGCTATCCTGGCTGATGACGGCTGATAGCCAGAAATGGGTCCTAGGATGCTTGATTCCAGTCCAGGAAAGACATGGCTTGGCAGTTCGGGCTGGACTGTTCCCATGAGGCACAGTGTCAAGGCTGATTTGCATATGGCGATGTCTGAACTGGGGTGGTGTGGAGTGCAAAAAAACGATGGATTTAGGCCCAGATCTCTGTACTGGGGTGAATGTATGACATTGTTCTGCATTCTGTCCATCAACTGTTGTTTTTGCATTTGTCACCCCGAGTGGGATGGGTATGCTCAGACGTGAGCCCCATGCTCTCCACACCACTGGAGTCAAGCTATCCTGGCTAAAGACGGTTGATAGCCAGAAACCGGTCCTAGGATGCTTGATTCCAGTCCAGGAAAGACATGGCTTGGCAGTGCGGGCTGGACTGTTCCCATGAGGCACAGGGTCAAGGCTGATTTGCATATGGCCATGTCTGAACTGGGGTGGTGTGGAGTGCAAAAAATTGATGGATTTAGGCCCAGATCTCTGTACTGGGATGAATGTATGACATTGTTCTGCATTCTGTCCTTCAACTGTTGTTTTTGTATTTGTCACCCCGTGTGGATGGGTATGCTCAGACGTGAGTCCCCATGCTCTCCACACCACTGGAGTCAAGCTATCTTGGCTGATGACGGCTGATAGCCAGAAACCGGTCCTAGGATGCTTGATTCCAGTCCAGGAAAGACATGGCTTGGCAGTTCGAGCTGGACTGTTCCCATGAGGCACAGGGTCAAGGCTGATTTCCACATTGCCATGTCTGAACTGGGGTGGTGTGGAGTGCAAAAACACGATGGATTTAGGCCCAGATCTCTGTACTGGGGTGAATGTATGACATTGTTCTGCATTCTGTCCATCAACTGTTGTTTTTGCATTTGTCACACCGAGTGGGATGGGTATGCTCAGATGTGAGTCCCATGCTCTCCACACCACTGGAGTCAAGCTATCCTGGCTGAAGACGGTTGATAGCCAGAAACCGGTCCTAGGATGCTTGATTCCAGTCCAGGAAAGACATGGCTTGGCAGTTCGGGCTGGACTGTTCCCATGAGGCACAGGGTCAAGGCTGATTTGCATATGGCCATGTCTGAACTGGGGTGGTGTGGAGTGCAAAAAAAAGATGGATTTAGGCCCAGATCTCCGTACTGGGGTGAATGTATGATATTGTTCTGCATTCTGTCCATCAACTGTTGTTTTTGCATTTGTCACCCCGAGTCGATGGGTATGTTCAGACGTGAGTCCCATGCTCTCCACACCGCTTGTGTCAAGCTATCCTGGCTGAAGACGGTTGATAGCCAGAAACCGGTTCTAGGATGCTTGATTCCGGTCCAGGAAAGACATGGCTTGGCAGTTCGGGCTGGACTGTTCCCATGAGGCACAGGGTCAAGGCTGATTTGCATATGGCCATGTCTGAACTGGGGTGGTGTGGAGTGCAAAAAAAGATGGATTTAGGCCCAGATCTCTGTACTGGGGTGAATGTATGACATTGTTCTGCATTCTGTCCATCAACTGTTGTTTTTGCATTTGTCACCCAGAGGGGGATGGGTATGCTCAGATGGGAGTCCCATGCTCTCCACGCCACTGGAGTCAAGCTATCCTGGCTGAAGACGGCTGATATCCAGAAACTGGTCCTAGGATGCTTGATTCCAGTCCAGGAAAGATATGGCTTGGCAGTTCGGGCTGGACTGTTCCCATGAGGCACAGGGTCAAGGCTGATTTGCATAAGGCCATGTCTGAACTGGGGTGGTGTGGAGTGCAAAAATAAATTATGGATTTAGGCCCAGATTTCTGTACTGGGGTGAATGTATGACATTGTTCAGCATTCTGTCCATCAACTGTTGTTTTTGCATTTGTCACCCCGAGTGGATGGGTATGCTCAGACGTGAGTCCCATGCTCTCCACACCATTGGAGTCAAGCTATCCTGGCTGATGACGGCTGATAGCCAGAAACCGGTCCGAGGATGCTTGATTCCAGTCCAGGAAAGACATGGCTTGGCAGTTCGGGCTGGACTGTTCCCATGAGGCACAGGGTCAAGGCTGATTTGCATATGGTGATGTCTGAACTGGGGTGGTGTGGAGTGCAAAAAAACAATGGATTTAGGCCCAGATCTCTGTACTGGGGTGAATGTATGACATTGTTCTGCATTCTGTCCATCAACTGTTGTTTTTGCATTTGTCACCCCGAGTGGGATGGGTATGCTCAGACGTGAGTCCCATGCTCTCCACACCACTGGAGTCAAGCTATCCTGGCTAAAGACGGTTGATAGCCAGAAACCGGTCCTAGGATGCTTGATTCCAGTCCAGGAAAGACATGGCTTGGCAGTGCGGGCTGGACTGTTCCCATGAGGCACAGGGTCAAGGCTGATTTGCATATGGCCATGTCTGAACTGGGATGGTGTGGATTGCAAAAAAATGATGGATTTAGGCCCAGATCTCTGTACTGGGGTGAATGTATGACATTGTTCTGCATTCTGTCCTTCAACGGTTGTTTTTGTATTTGTCACCCCGTGTGGATGGGTATGCTCAGACGTGAGTCCCCATGCTCTCCACACCACTGGAGTCAAGCTATCTTGGCTGATGACGGCTGATAGCCAGAAACCGGTCCTAGGATGCTTGATTCCAGTCCAGGAAAGACATGGCTTGGCAGTTCGAGCTGGACTGTTCCCATGAGGCACAGGGTCAAGGCTGATTTCCACATTGCCATGTCTGAACTGGGGTGGTGTGGAGTGCAAAAAAACGATGGATTTAGGCCCAGATCTCTGTACTGGGGTGAATGTATGACATTGTTCTGCATTCTGTCCATCAACTGTTGTTTTTGCATTTGTCACACCGAGTGGGATGGGTATGCTCAGACGTGAGTCCCATGCTCTCCACACCACTGGAGTCAAGCTATCCTGGCTGAAGACGGTTGATAGCCAGAAACCGGTCCTAGGATGCTTGATTCCAGTCCAGGAAAGACATGGCTTGGCAGTTCGGGCTGGACTGTTCCCATGAGGCACAGGGTCAAGGCTGATTTGCATATGGCCGTGTCTGAACTGGGGTGGTGTGGAGTGCAAAAAAAAGATGGATTTAGGCCCAGATCTCCGTACTGGGGTGAATGTATGACATTGTTCTGCATTCTGTCCATCAACTGTTGTTTTTGCATTTGTCACCCCGAGTGGATGGGTATGCTCAGACGTGAGTCCCATGCTCTCCACACCGCTTGTGTCAAGCTATCCTGGCTGAAGACGGTTGATAGCCAGAAACCGGTCCTAGGATGCTTGATTCCGGTCCAGGAAAGACATGGCTTGGCAGTTCAGGCTGGACTGTTCCCATGAGGCACAGGGTCAAGGCTGATTTGCATATGGCGATGTCTGAACTGGGGTGGTGTGGAGTGCAAAAAAACGATGGATTTAGGCCCAGATCTCTGTACTGGGGTGAATGTATGACATTGTTCTGCATTCTGTCCATCAACTGTTGTTTTTGCATTTGTCACCCCGAGTGGGATGGGTATGCTCAGACGTGAGTCCCATGCTCTCCACACCACTGGAGTCAAGCTATCCTGGCTAAAGACGGTTGATAGCCAGAAACCGGTCCTAGGATGCTTGATTCCAGTCCAGGAAAGACATGGCTTGGCAGTGCGGGCTGGACTGTTCCCATGAGGCACATGGTCAAGGCTGATTTGCATATGGCCATGTCTGAACTGGGGTGGTGTGGAGTGCAAAAAAATGATGGATTTAGGCCCAGATCTCTGTACTGGGGTGAATGTATGACATTGTTCTGCATTCTGTCCTTCAACTGTTGTTTTTGTATTTGTCACCCCGTGTGGATGGGTATGCTCAGACGTGAGTCCCCATGCTCTCCACACCACTAGAGTCAAGCTATCTTGGCTGATGACGGCTGATAGCCAGAAACCGGTCCTAGGATGCTTGATTCCAGTCCAGGAAAGACATGGCTTGGCAGTTCGAGCTGGACTGTTCCCATAAGGCACAGGGTCAAGGCTGATTTCCACATTGCCATGTCTGAAATGGGGTGGTGTGGAGTGCAAAAAAACGATGGATTTAGGCCCAGATCTCTGTACTGGGGTGAATGTATGACATTGTTCTGCATTCTGTCCATCAACTGTTGTTTTTGCATTTGTCACCCCGAGTGGATGGGTATGCTCAGACGTGAGTCCCATGCTCTCCACACCGCTTGTGTCAAGCTATCCTGGCTGAAGACGGTTGATAGCCAGAAACCGGTCCTAGGATGCTTGATTCCGGTCCAGGAAAGACATGGCTTGGCAGTTCGGGCTGGACTGTTCCCATGAGGCACAGGGTCAAGGCTGATTTGCATATGGCCATGTCTGAACTGGGGTGGTGTGGAGTGCAAAAAATACGATGGATTTAGGCCCAGATCTCTGTACTGGGGTGAAGGTATGACATTGTTCTGCATTCTGTCCATCAACTGTTGTTTTTGCATTTGTCAACCCGAGTGGGATGGGTATGCCCAGATGTGAGTCCCATGCTCTCCACACCACTGGAGTCAAGCTATCCTGGCTGAAGACGGCTGATAGCCAGAAACCGGTCCTTGGATGCTTGATTCCGGTCCAGGAAAGACATGGCTTGGCAGTTCGGGCTGGACTGTTCCCATTAGGCACAGGGTCAAGGCTGATTTGTATATGGCCATGTCTGAACTGGGGTGGTGTGGAGTGCAAAAAAACAACTGATTTAGGCCCAGATCTCTGTACTGGGGTGAATGTATGACATTGTTCTGCATTCTGTCCATCAACTGTTGTTTTTGCATTTGTCACCCAGAGGGGGATGGGTATGCTCAGATGGGAGTCCCATGCTCTCCACGCCACTGGAGTCAAGCTATCCTGGCTGAAGACGGCTGATAGCCAGAAACTGGTCCTAGGATGCTTGATTCCAGTCCAGGAAAGACATGGCTTGGCAGTTCGGGCTGGACTGTTCCCATGAGGCACAGGGTCAAGGCTGATTTGCATAAGGCCATGTCTGAACTGGGGTGGTGTGGAGTGCAAAAATAAATGATGGATTTAGGCCCAGATTTCTGTACTGGGGTGAATGTATGACATTGTTCAGCATTCTGTCCATCAACTGTTGTTTTTGCATTTGTCACCCCGAGTGGGATGGGTATGCTCAGACGTGAGTCCCATGCTCTCCACACCACTGGAGTCAAGCTATCCTGGCTGAAGACGGTTGATAGCCAGAAACCGGTCCTAGGATGCTTGATTCCAGTCCAGGAAAGAAATGGCTTGGTAGTTCGGGCTGGACTGTTCCCATGATGCACAGGGTCAACGCTGATTTGCATATGGCCATGTCTGAACTGGGGTGGTGTGGAGTGCAAAAAAACGATGGATTTAGGCCCAGATCTATGTACTGTGGTGAATGTATGACATTGTTCTGCAATCTGTCCATCAACTGTTGTTTTTGCATTTGTCACCCTGAGTGGACGGGTATGCTCAGACGTGAGTCCCATGCTCTCCACACCACTGGAGTCAAGCTATCCTGGCTGATGACGGCTAATAGCCAGAAACCGGTCCTAGGATGCTTGATTCCAGTCCAGGCAAGAAATGGCTTGGCAGTTCGGGCTGGACTGTTCCCATGAGGCACAGGGTCAAGGCTGATTTGCACATGGCCATGTCTGAACTGGGGTGCTGTGAGGTGCAAAAAAATTATGGATTTAGGCCCAGATCTCTGTACTGGGGTGAATGTATGACATTCTTCTGCATTCTGTCCATCAACTGTTGTTTTTGCATTCATCACCCCGAGTCGGATTGGTAGGCTCAGACGTGAGTCCCATGCTCTCCACACCACTGGAGTTAAGCTATCCTGGCTGAAGACGGCTGATAGCCAGAAACGGGTCCTAGGATGCTTGACTCCGGTCTAGGAAAGACATGGCTTGGCAGTTCGGGCTGGACTGTTCCCATGAGGCACAGGGTCAAGGCTGATTTGCATATGGCCATGTCTGAACTGGGGTGGTGTGGAGTACAAAAAAATGATGGATTTAGGCCCAGATCTCTGTACTGGGGTGAATGTATGACATTTTTCTGCATTCTGTCCTTCAACTGTTGTTTTTGCATTTGTCACCCCGTGTGGATGGGTATGCTCAGACGTGAGTCCCCATGCTCTCCACACCACTGGAGTCAAGCTATCTTGGCTGATAGCCAGAAACCGGTCCTAGGATGCTTGATTCCAGTCCAGGAAAGACATGGCTTGGCAGTTCGAGCTGGACTGTTCCCATGAGGCACAGGGTCAAGGCTGATTTCCACATTGCCATGTCTGAACTGTGGTGCTGTGAGGTGCAAAAAAGTGATGGACTTAGGCCCAAATCTCTGTACTGGGGTGAATGTATGACATTGTTCTGCATTCTGTCCATCAACTGTTGTTTTTGCATTTGTCACCCCGAGTCGGATTGGTATGCTCAGACGTGAGTCCCATGCTCTCCACACCACTGGAATTATGCTATCCTGGCTGAAGACGGCTGATAGTCAGAAACCGGTCCTAGGATGCTTGATTCCGGTCCAGGAAAGACAAGGCTTGGCAGTTCGGGCTGGACTGTTCCCATGAGGCTCAGGGTCAAGGCTGATTTGCATATGGCCATGTCTGAACTGGGGTGGTGTGGAGTGCAAAAAAACGATAGATTTAGGCCCAGATCTCTGTACTGGGCTGAATGTATGACATTGTTCTGCATTCTGTCCATCAACTGTTGTTTTTGCATTTGTCACCCCGAGTGGGATGGGTATGCTCAGACGTGAGTCCCATGCTCTCCACACCACTGGAGTCAAGCTATCCTGGCTGAAGACGGTTGATAGCCAGAAACCGGTCCTAGGATGCTTGATTCCAGTCCAGGAAAGACATGGCTTGGCAGTTCGGGCTGGACTGTTCCCATGAGGCACAGGGTCAAGGCTGATTTGCATATGGTGATGTCTGAACTGCGGTGGTGTGGAGTGCAAAAAAACAATGGATTTAGGCCCAGATCTCTGTTCTGGGGTGAATGTATGACATTGTTCTGCATTCTGTCCATCAACTGTTGTTTTTGCATTTGTCACCCCGAGTGGATGGGTATGCTCAGACGTGAGTCCCATGCTCTCCACACCATTGGAGTCAAGCTATCCTGGCTGATGACGGCTGATAGCCAGAAACAGGTCCGAGGATGCTTGATTCCAGTCCAGGAAAGACATGGCTTGGCAGTGCGGGCTGGACTGTTCCCATGAGGCACAGAGTCAAGGCTGATTTGCACATGGCCATGTCTGAACTGGGTAGCTGTGAGGTGCAAACAAATGATGGATTTAGGCCCAGATCTCTGTACTGGGGTGAATATATGACATTGTTCTGCATTCTGTCCATCAACTGTTGTTTTTGCATTTGTCACCCCGAGTCGGATTGGTATGCTCAAACGTGAGTCCCATGCTCTCCACACCACTGGAGTCAAGCTATCCTGGCTGATGACGGCTGATAGCCAGAAATGGGTCCTAGGATGCTTGATTCCAGTCCAGGAAAGACATGGCTTGGCAGTTCGGGCTGGACTGTTCCCATGAGGCACAGTGTCAAGGCTGATTTGCATATGGCGATGTCTGAACTGGGGTGGTGTGGAGTGCAAAAAAACGATGGATTTAGGCCCAGATCTCTGTACTGGGGTGAATGTATGACATTGTTCTGCATTCTGTCCATCAACTGTTGTTTTTGCATTTGTCACCCCGAGTCGGATGGGTATTCTCAGACGTGAGTCCCATGCTCTCCACACCACTGGAGTTAAGCTATCCTGGCTGAAGACGGCTGATAGCCAGAAACCGGTCCTAGGATGCTTGATTCCGGTCCAGGAAAGACATGGCTTGGCAGTTCAGGCTGGACTGTTCCCATGAGGCACAGGGTCAAGGCTGATTTGCATATGGCCATGTCTGAACTGGGGTGGTGTGGAGTGCATAAAAATGATGGATTTAGGCCCAGATCTCTGTACTGGGGTGAATGTATGACATTGTTCTGCATTCTGTCCATCAACTGTTGTTTTTGCATTTGTCACCCCGAGTGGGATGGGCATGCTCAGACGTGAGTCCCATGCTCTCCACACCACTGGAGTAAAGCTATCCGGGCCGAAGACCGCAGATAGCCAGAAACCGGTCATAGGATGCTTGATTCCGGTCCAGGAAAGACATGGCTTGGCAGTTCGGGCTGGACTGTTCCCATGAGGCACAGGGTCAGGCTGATTTGCATATGGCCATGTCTGAACTGAGGTGGTGTGGAGTGCAAAACAACGATGGATTTAGGCCCAGATCTCTGTACTGGGGTGAATGTATGACATTGTTCTGCATTCTGTTCATCAACTGTTGTTTTTGCACTGAGAAAATGACGTCATCCCCGTAGAGGCTAATGAGATGGTGATCTAACCCGAACAGTATACCTTGCACCAAGGTGTTGTCTCGAAGCCGTTGAGCGAGGAGCTCCATATAAAGGGTGATTGGCAAAGGGGAGAGGGGGCAACCCTGCCTCGTCCCCTGCCCCACTGCTAAGCCATCCGAGAGCAAGCCATTAACCCAGAGAGCCGCTGTCAGAGAGCTATAGATGCTCAGTACCCACTTTCGAACCCGGGGTCCCAACCCAAAACGCTCGAGAGTAGCGAATAGATATGGCCAGTGCACAAGGTAAAAAGCCTTTTCGGCGTTGACTGCTAGCAATAGGGCTTTTTCTTTGGACTGTTGCACCCTATCAATTAAGTGGCAGATACATTTGGTATTGTCCCCACATTGCCACCCTGGAATGAAGCCCGACTGATCCGGGTCAACCAAACCCGGCATTCGAGAGTTCAGCATGTATACCAAAATGCTAGAGAATAACTTTGCGTCAACGTTCAGCAGGGAAATCGGAAGGTAAGAACTACAAAGCTCTGAGTCTTTCCCCGGTTTGGGATGACCGAGATAGAAGACTGTAACATGGAGGCTGTAAGGAACCTCGTATCAGCAAAGGAGTTAAACAAATGGGTGAGTAACGGGGCTAGTTCGGCGCAAATATTTTATAAAAAGGAGCTCTAAAGCCATCCGGGCCTGGTGCTTTCAGGACCATCAACCGGGCAATAGCAGAGATCACCTCTTCAATACGAAAAGGGGATTCCAGGGCCTCGGCCTCGAACATACTCACTGGGATCGGACAGCATGGAAGAGTCCGCAGTATAGAGATTTTGGTAAAAAGAACGGCGTGCAGCCAGTATACCGGCATCGTCCTTAATCGCCTGTCCACCCTCGCAGTGTTTTTATAGCCTGCGCATCTCGCTGCCTTCGCAGGCAATGAGCCAGCATACGGCCTTCTTTATTAGAGCCTGCGTAGTATTTGTGCTTCAATCAGACCCCCGCATGTTCAGCCCGATCGAGATCGAGACGTCGAAGCTGGAGTCGCTATTTTTCCAACTGCCGCCAGTTTCTGGGAGCACCAGTGAATAGCTTCCACTTCTCTAACGGTTGCTTCGAGTTCCGCGTGCTTGGACTGCCTGATCTTGTTCTCGTAGGCCGCCTTAGCAATGAGGGCCCCTCTCGCAACCATTTTAAGTGCTTCCCACACTGAGGATAGCAGCGTAGAGTTCACATCGTTAGTCACTAAGTAGTTGGTCAGGCAACGCCTAATGTTGTTCACCACAGCCGGGGACCGGAGTAGTGAGTCTTGCAAACGCCAGTGTGAAGTGGAGGAAGACCGCGCAGAGGGAAAGCACATAGTCAGAGTAATGTGTACATTTAAAAGTTGTGCTGCAACAGAGGGCTGCTTTTAAAATGACCTCAGGCTCTCTAGGTGCACACATGCAAGTGCAGAAAGGGCTGCTGGCCTCTAAACTGCCATGCCCTATTTTATACTAGGGCCTTATAGGTAGTTTTAGTCCACATTCCCCTATTATGCACTAGGGACTTATAGGGTAGGTCATGCCAATTATAAGTGTGTCTAAATATATAGTGTACCCTCATGTATATGTGTGTCTTCACTGTGTTTTCAACATAGCACTGGCCCTGGTTAAACAGAGCCCAGCGAAAGTCAGAGTCAGGTACCAAAAGTACCAGTCAACAAATGGCACGCATGATGACTTTGCAACAGTTAGGATTCATGGTTATTTTTTAAAATTAATATTTGGCTTCACTGTTACCATTCACGCTGCTATATAGTGGGTTTACCCTTTTAATTTCGCTACAATATTAAGTGCAGAATTTAATTTTCGTTCTGCTTGTGCACCCTTCTTAATTTTACTGTTTTATAACAATATGTAACCTGTGGGGTGTATGCTAATGAAATGTAAGTACAAAATGCATCTGATATAAGTTAAGGTTGGACATTCCTTTTATTCCACTGGGCTTTTCCCCGCAGTGTTAATATTCACACATCTGGGGTTGGATAAATGCATTTTAGTGCAGATATCTACATCACCACACTAAGATGCATTAGTCATGCATTAAAGCACCAGTATTACCTATTACCATGATGAGCTCAAGGCGGCCTGGCTGCATTTCACCAAAGTAGACAGTGGGGTCTTTAACTGGTAGTGCTGAACTGCTGGGTGGTATACCTTTCAGTTCTGGGCTGCTGCAGAGCCTCTCTTTCAAATTCTGTCACACTTGACCCGTGCCTGTCTAGAAGGACAGGAGGTTAGTGATCTTTTATTTTAGGAGTTTTGCAGCATTCAAGAATCTTTTTAGAGCTTATCATTGCTCAAAGGGTGTAATTTCTAATATTTGTCTGTTTCCATTTCCTTCTTTGCTTTGTTTTACTTGCGACCACACAAAGTGCCACGCTTTTAATTGTTTAATGTCACTCATAAGTATACAGAAATCATGGAAATGTCGCACATGTGCAATCTAAATCTTGGCAGCTATGAGTATTATTACACAATGCATTGATTTTCACCTCCCAATGCACAATCTGCTTATATATCTTTAGTTTTAATGGGATTACCACCTTTGGAACTATGTAGTGTTGTCTCTATTCCAGAGTTATTGTCTGTGAAACTTCATTTTCAATATTGTGTGTCCATTGCTCTCCATGACAGATCATTTTCATACCATTAGAATACAACTTTTGACTACATATTTTTTGGTGTTATGGTTCTATCTTGAAGTAATTAATCAATTCCTTGTCATTCATCCCCAATCTCTTCTTTGTGAAGTTTATTTCGATCTTAAGACAGTAAGCTAAGTAAAGAGAGGCTATTTGCCACTTTTTATGTATAAAACCTTCAACTTTTCAATAGATTTAACATGGATTATATATTTACATCCAGCTTTTAAATAAAGTTTACTTCACATTAACCTTTTGGTATATTGTCTGTGGAAATATTTCTATATTGCCACACTCACATTTCTTTTTTTTTAAGCATTTAAAATTGTCATGTTTTGTTGCATGTTTCTCTTGTAGATAACTTAGAAGACAGCCCATCAAAAACTACTCCTGCATCCATGGTAGGTATTGTCTTTCTACTGTCAATTATTAATTACTGATAGTAGATTTCAAACCGTCGACTATACCACCTACGAATAAGATAGAATGCTCTCCTTGATGAGTAATGATAATCCAGAGTAATATGATCGTCTTATCCTCAACTGTAAATGTACGTGGTACACAACTGTGGGATGAGGGAAGGAGGTGGCAACAGTTGTATACTTTCCTGTGTAACTTTACACATGACGTCAGTGTGGATTTAAGGAATTCATTTTTGGTCCAAGAGACCAGGAACAAACAAAGAGGAAATTAAGAACCATTAAGAAGATAGAGCAGCCAATATAATTCACAAATGGTGACAGTTAAAAAGGTGATGAGCCCAATTCTATATGGGTATATATTGAATAAAATTTGTTTATACTAACAGACACAGACGTGAAGCCAGTTTGATTGCTTCTTCCGTGGCAAGGAAGCACTTTAGAATGGACTACAATATAAGTGAAGGCCCTGTAGGTATTCTGATATTGAGTACAAATATGCATCTCACCACTGTCCTATATTTTAACTACCAGAAAAGAGGACAGGTATGGGTTAGGTGCTTATAATAAGGTGTTAGGACTGACATACTTGGCATGGGTTACCCTTTCTTTTTGCCTCTAAATTCTCTATTTTTGATGGTGTGATGGACTTCATTTTTGCTGGTGTATGTACTCTGGATATTTTACCACTGGTAGTCCGTGCTAAAGTGCAAGTGCCCCCTGTGTAAATTGTTATCTTGATTGGTTATCCATGATTGGCATATTTGATTTAATTTCAGGAGGTTCAAGATGATCTGTGTTGACCTAACCCTTAGCACAGCAAATGCTTAATGTTCTATCTTTTCATTTTTTATTTTAACGTTTTATCTTTATGTAAGTAAGTACTCAACTTGAAATTTTGTATTTCGAAACAAAGCAGTTGCATATATTCACATATTTACTCATATGTAACAAGCAAACATTTTTGGCAATAATCATTGATAATTTTAACATTTTCATGACTGATTAGATTGCAATTTTTCCATATTTATACAAAAAACAACCATATTAATCACAATCCATCAATTAGAGTTGATTTCATGTTGATTGGCCCAATGCATTTCGAGACCAATGGTCTCTTCTTCAGGGGACACTGTGACTGAAAAATTAAATGAAAAATAGTGTAAATGCCTTTGTAATTTGTTGCTAGTGAAATCTTAAATTAGATGATAATCTACAAGGCCTTTCGAATCTCAAGGGGTCATGTGTAGTCATACGTGTTACTGTCATACGTGCACATTCATGCTTTTAACGTGTGTTTTTGTCACCAAGATGAAGTTGCCCACGATTAAATGTCAGAAGAACTATAAGCCCGAGACGGTGAATATATGAATGTTTTAAATGATTTACCACGTGGTGGGCTTGTACTTGCAGGGGAGAAGCAACTGTGGTAGTAGGAGGGATCTGTAATGAAATAGAGTACGCTGGAATCTATCTGGGGTAATGAAGATAATCAGCTTGCAGATACGGGGAGATTACATGAAACGTACCTGTGATATATGAAAGCTTTAACATGGATTCTTGAAAAAACGGGATGAAAAATCTAAGGGGAAACAGAATGTTGCATTACTGAAAGATCGCTGGAAGAAGTCGGAGGTACTGAGAGCCTCATTACAAGATAAAACAAGAAAAACGGCCGGTTCTTACCTCGACTGGGAGAACGCATTCGAAATCTAGTCCGTGTGCCTCTATGCTAGTTGATAACTGAATGGCGTCTCGCGTTTCGGTATGGACGATATACGCTTGCTGTGGGGACGGTAATAGAGATAAAAATGAGACTGTCTAGAATGGTTACGAACGCCATCTTAGATTGCCTGAAGGCATCAGTGCTGAGGATAGCGTGCTCAATAAAGTTATTGTTGAAATAACTAAGTTGCAAAAGGTAAACAGAAGATTATATTAAAGCCTATGGACGGCGCGTGAAAGACAAGGAAAGATGATCCACGGTGCGACTGTGGATTCTCAAAGGGTGAAAGGTGAATGAATATAAACATGCTGAGGACTGACCCTATTGCTGAAGTAAAATATAGCGAAGGAATGGAAACATAGTAGTGAAGAGGAGGAAATAAAGTGGGATGTCATATATTCACATTTATGACTCTGTGCTTAATAAATGAGGTTCTATCTGATATGTACCTTGGTGATATCATGTGTGGACGATGCTTGGAGGTGTGTGGAAAACATGGTTGTTTGTAGAAGAGTAAGTTAGCTTACTCTGCGTTAATTTTCATAGTGTGGAGAAACCAAGTTACTGTTACAGGAAACAGCTTAAATCCATTTTATCATTGAGTCCCTGAGGTTCCATTGTTTGGAATTTCTTAATGAGTAGAGCTTCTCTTTGGGACAAAAACTGGCTGGCATTCCTTCCCTCTTGATTGATGATTTTTTCAATTACTGTAAATCTTACTTGGGCAATATTGTGTTGATCCTTGAGCAAATGTACTACCAGATTGGAGTTGGTGTTTTTGTTTCGAATCATGCTTTTATGTTCCCCTACTCTTATTTTAATTTTTCTTTCGGTTTTCCATATGTAAAGGGGTCCACATGAGCATTTTATGCTATAAATGACGTATGTTGTATTACAGTCAGCAGTGAATCGTAACATTATTTTTTCTCCAGTTCTATGATGCATTATGTGATCTAGTTGTATTACGTTATTGCAATGAGTGCAATTATTGCATTTTCTCATGCCCTTGTGCTGAGTTGCATCTTTTTCTTTCGATGGTGACAACATTTCTTTTAAATTGTGGCTTCTGGTGTACGCGAATATGGGTTTTTCCATAAAGATTTGGTTGAAATCTTTATCTTTATGAAGTAGTTCCCATCTTTTGGTGATTATTTTTTTGATACTTAATGATCTTGTTGAAAATTTAGATATGAAAAAAAATCGGTTTTAAACTGTTGTTTTGGATTTAGATTGGAGTAAGTCTTAACGATCAATCTTTGCTGCACGAGTAATTGCATTGTTGATGCATTCTTCCGGGTAACCTCTTTGTGCAAATCTTGTGTGTAGGTGTTTAAGGTCTCGTTGGTATGCGTCGGTTGTAGAGGCTATTTATCGATGATATTTTCATCATCTGGTCAAGCACTAAAGCAGCCTTAGAGAAAAACATCGGAATCTTAAACCACCAAAATGACAGAATTAAATTCACTCATGTAATTGATAAAAGTGAATTATAATTTTTAGATATGAAAATTGAAAAAACAGACCAAGGAATCGCAACATCAACATTCATTAAATCTACAGATGATCGTAATAACACTTTAATGTACAACAACTTCCACTCTCCTTTACTTATCAATAATGTTCTGTTCTCACAAATACTACGCAGCAAAAGAATAGCCTCTACAACCAAAGCATACCAACGAGACCGTAAAGGCCTACACACAAGATTTGCACAAAGAGGTTACCCGGAAGAATGCATCAACAATGCAATTACTCGTGCAGCAAAGATTGATCGTAAAGACTTACTCCAATCTAGATCAAAAACAACAGTTCAAAACCGATTTGTTTTCATATCTAAATTTTCAACAAGATCATCAAGTATCAAAAAAATAATCACCAAAAGATGGGAACTACTTCAAAAAGACAAAGATTTCAACCAAATCTTTATGGTAAAACCCATATTCGTGTACACTCGCAAACGGGAAGGGGTACTCCGGGGACTGCTTCCCCTTTGTGAATGGATGTGTAAATATTTTTTAGGAGCAGGCAGTGGTCCCAGCATAACTGATGCATCGCCTCCGCAGGGACTCTGGAACTCATGAGTTGGAGTGTGTGATGCTCCACAATCAAAAGTTTGAAATAGAGCAAAAACAACAAGAGAAAGAGAAACTGTTGCACTGTCAGAAAATAAATTGTTGTTGGTTCATGAATTAAGTGTGAAGGAGCTGGACATCAAGCCCAAGCAGGTAGAGTCCAGTTCAAATGATGGCACCGTACAGCCAGTGCAGTCTGGGTAAAAGGTGCGCATTCCAAAGGATCTGGTAAAAGGTAACAGGATTGGCAATGGCATACATGCTTCTTTGTGGGGTAAGTGGCAGCACTCCATATGAATGAGGTCCATAACACCCATTGGGGTGGGGGTCTTTGGAATTGCTTTGAGATGGAAGGTAGGGATACTTTGACAGCCCTGGGGGAAATACAGAACCTCATTTACACTATCACAAAGGACACCTTAATCACCCGGTATGATTTAACCCCAGAGCAATATAAGGCAAATTTGAGATCTTTAAAGAAACTGATTCTCATATTGGAATGCGTAACTCTTTTTTGCAGAGCACAGGATGGTTGGATAAAAGGCAGCCAGGTAAATGACTATCAGGGAATGTATAATTTAATTGTTTGGGAGCACTTGTATAGTCTTTGTTTGCCAGAGCTGCGCTAGCATCTGATTGATAGCAAGCTGACTAACCCAAGGAAGCTTTCTCAGGTGACGGACTGCTGGACGAGTACCAGGGTCCACAAGGGGTATGTGGAAGACTCTACCAAGGGTGGTCAGTTTCCCCAGCAGAAGAGTTTGGGGGCAGGGATAAACAGAGGGAGTTCTCTAAAGGGCTCCAATCTAGTTCCCAGGGTACGGATTACCATCTTCCAGGTGAGAAAAAGCCATGGATCTCTACAGGTAAGCCTGCAGAGAGGGGTACCTACAAGTGTTTTGCATGTGGTCATGAGGGACACATGAGGGGGGACACCAAGTGGACACCGGCACCCACTGGTGCACAGTCATGGGAGTTGGCATGTATAGTACTTGGGGAGGAGTTGGTTCCAGGACAAGTGTGGGAGCCTACTGAGATGAGCCTTATCTCACTAGGGGACAGTGATATCATCCAGAAAACCCTACTGTCTGAGAACATTATATAGTACAGGCAGTGGATGGCCATCAATGGGCAGAAGGTGGAGGCTCTGAGACACAGCAGCCAGTGTTACAATGGTACGTTGTCACCTTGTGTCTGAAGAGAAGGTGGTCCCCAATGTGTTTTGCCAGGTAGTTGCTGTGTATAATTAATTCTGAGCACCAGTACAAGGTGGCACAGGTTCAATTTGAGTGGTGGGGGGGAATCTCATGCCCCTTGAGGGTTGCTGTGAGTCCAACCACGCCTGTTGACTGTCTGCTAGGGAATGACCTGGAGGACTCCCCATGGTGTCGGGAGGAATGCCAGGCACACTTGCAGATGTTGGTTTTGCCTCAATGGGCGTGTGTGACCACTCACTCAATGGCACCCAGTAAGGGTGATCAAGAGAACCTGGAGCCTGAAAGAGTGGCCCAGGTAACTGCCAGTAAGAGGAGAGGCAGGGGACAAAAGAAACCAGACCCAGAAGTCCCCATTGCCTGTGAGGAGGCTGACCCTAAGGGGGATGCCCCAGAGTCTACAGGAGAGCAAGTGGCCGAATTGGGGAATGGGCCTGAGATGACCAATTGGCAGCGAGAAAGGCGTCCCACCAGGGAGGAATGCTACATTGGGCTGCAGGAATGCCCTTCTCTTGTGGGGTTGGGGCAGCAGTCTGGGTCACATTGGATCCACTGGGAGAATGGTCTCCTGTATAGTGAGCCTAAGGTTGCTGATTTTACGGCAGCCCATGTGCTGATGGTACTCCAGTGCTTCAGTGCACCCTATTGGGTCTGGTTCTTAATGTGCTTTCAGCAGGACATTTGGGTCAGGACAAGACCATGAAAGACCCATTGTAGGTCCTGCCAAACAGGTAAGAGTGGTAGGGGATGTAAGGCTTCTCGTGGAACTTTCCATGTGGTCAGAAAACCTTTTGAGTGGGTGGGAATTGAAAATATGGGGCCTCTGTATCCCAAAAACAGCCATGGACAACAGGTTTATCGTGGACTTCCTGGACTTGCCACCCAGTACCCGGAGACTATACCACTGAGAACGGTGACAGCATCAGTGGGGGGCTGGGCACTGAGGAGAATCTTTTCCCATGAGAGTTTCCACAAGAAAGTGATATCCGACCGAGAAACCAACTTCATATCCAAGTGTATTAGGTTCCTGTGGGAGGAGTGTGGTGTATCTACAAGTTCACCACTCCTTACCAGCCCCAAAGTAATGGGTTGGTTGAGAGGTTCAACCAGACCCTGAACGGCGTGATTGGGGGTCTGTCAGACCCCATGAGGCATAAGTGGGACATCCTCTTGTCATGCCTTCTCTTTACTTATTGGAAGGTACCACAGAAGTCACTGGTTTCAGCCACTTTAAGCTGCTTCATGGGCACCCTCTGAGAAGACCTCTTAGTCTTGTGAAAGAAGGCTGAAAGAAGGGTCCCAGTAATCCGCCAGGATGCTTTAAGCTATATGCTGGCCTTTATAAACCAGACTGAGCTTCAATATTTATTTATTTATTTATTTATTTTTGCAATTTTTAAAGCGCACAAATACCCATACGGGTGTCTCGGCGCTGGTGATCTCAGAGCTCACTAAAGTATGACGGGGGAGTTAGGAGGAGGAGAAGAGCCATGTTTTAAGGTTTTTCCGAAATGTAAGAAGCGTGGGTGCGGATTTGATATGGAGTGGGAGGGTGTTCCACAGTTTGGCTGTGGCTGTCGTGAAGCATCTGTCTCCCCAGGTGGCCTTTCTTGTCCGAGGGACGTTCAGCAAGAAGGCTGCCGAGGATCGTAAAGTTCTGCGTTGCTCCGCAGGGCGGAGTGCTTCTTTTAGAAACCGTGGTCCAGGGTTATTCAAGGTCTTATAGGCTATACACAGAGCCTTAAATTTGATTCGACTCCTGATTGGGAGCCAATGGAGTTTTTTGATGTGGTGGGAGATGGATGTGAATTTAGGAATGGACAGTAAGGTTCTGGCTGCCGCGTTTTGCACGGTCTGTAGTTTGTTAAGAACTCCTTCCTGGGCATTCAAAAGAAGTGAGTTACAGTAGTCTGTTCTTGAAAAGACTAAAGTACTGATAAGAGTTTTGCCGGCTGACTGTGGTAAGTAAGGGAGCAGTTTCTTGATTTTTTTGAGGGTGTAAAAAGCGGATGATACGATGGCATTGGCGTGGTGGTGGAAGGTCAACTTATTGTCAAAGGTGACTCCTAAGTTGCGGACCTTTACCACTGGTTGGGGGGGGGAGCCCAACTCAACTGGCCACCACTGCGGGGACCATGATGGCTGTAAGCTCCCGAACGTCATCACCTCCGTTTTGTCGGAGTTGAGTTTGAGGCAGTTTGATGACATCCAGGAGCTTATCGCCCTCATTCCCTCCTGAAAGTTGGCTGCAACACTGGCTCCGTTGTTGTACACCGATAGTACTAGTTGTGTGTCATCGGCGTATGTGGTAAGGGCAATTCCATAAGATTTTATCACCCTCGCTAAGTCCGAAACATAGATATTGAAAAGCGTCGGACTTAGCGAGGAACCCTGAGGGACGCCGCAGGGAAGTGAAAAGGTCTGGGAAGTGAAATTGCCCATCTTGATAGTCTGGGGGCGGTTGGCGAGAAATGATACAATCAGATCTTTAGCTGTACCTCCTATTCCCATGGCTGAGACACGGTCGATCAGAGTGACATGATCGACCGTGTCAAATGCAGCGGAGAGATCTAGGAGTATCAGGATAGCCGCTCCGCCTTTATCCATGGTTGTTCTAATTTCGTCTGCGGCTTTCAGGAGTGCTGTTTCCGTCCCGTGCCCTTGTCTAAACCCGAACTGGGTATCATCAAGCAAGTTGTTGTCATTGATGAATTTCGAAAGTTGGATGTTCATGGACTTTTCGAAGATCTTTGCTGGGAATGGGAGACAAGCGATAGGCCTATAGCTTGCGGGGATGAGAGGATCCAGAGTAGGTTTTTTCAGCAGTGGCTTAATGATAGCCTCCTTCCAGACTGTGGGGTAAATGCCTGTTAAGAACATGGCGTTGCTCAGTTGAACCTGGAATTAAGCCAGGAAGATATGAAACACTGGTATCACTAGAATGCCACTCTGTCTGAGTTTCATCCTGGCCAGACAGTGTGGGACATGGCCCCAGCAGCGCTGTGTCCTCTCCAGATCAAGTTGACTAGGCCTTTTGAGGTGTTGGAGCACAAGAGGGATGTCACCTATCTATGAATTTGTGGGCTCCATGGAACTAATTAAGGGTGCCAAATGTGAACCGCCTCAAGTCTCACTTTGAGAGGTCTGGAGAGAACATGCTCTTGGCAACAGGTGATGGGTGGTGAGGAGATTGAGCCTCTTTCTGACATCCTTTATGCCAAGGAGCAAGATGGGTCAGTAGAAGGTGTGAACCTCTCCTGCCCTGACACCTGAACAGCAGAATGACTATTGCCAGTTGCTGGGTCAGTTTGCCACTCTGTTTTGCCTAATCCCACTAGTCATACATTGTTGTACCCACGATGTGGACACGGGATAGTCCACCTGTGAAGCATGACATTTACAGGTTGACTGCCAGTATCATGGAAGATTTTTCCAAGATGTTGGCGTTTAAGGGTGATCGAGCCCTCCAACAGTCCATGGGCCAGCCCAGTGGTCTTGGTTCCGAAGGCTGCTGCACATGGTGCCACACACCTGGTACAGTTCTGTGTGGGCTACTGTGGGCTCAACACCATCGCTAAGACTGATGCACACCCCATTCCCGAGCTGATAAGCTCATAGATCGGCTGGGAGCTGCCAAGTCCCTTAGTACGTTTGATTTAAGACCTAGACTGAGGTGAGAGCCTTTATAGGTCTCAATGATTATCACTGATTATTACAGGAGATATATTAAGGACTTTGGCACCATTGTTGCCCTCCTAACTGAGCTGGCTCCTAGGAAGCAGCCAAAGAAAGTGATATGTACTGATGCCTGACAAAATGCTGGTGATGCCCTGAAGGCAGCCATGTGAATGGCACCCATGCTCAGGGCACCTGCCTTCTCCCAATAATTATTTGTGCAGACAGATGCTACAGAGCATGGTGCAGGGTGGGTACTCTCACAGCTGGAGGATGTGTGCCTGGACCAACCTTTAGCCTTCATTAGCAAGGGATTACTTCCCCAAGAACAGAGGTGGAGAGGAATTGAGCAAGAAGGCTTTACTGTGGTCCGGGCATTGAGGAAGCTAAGACCCTACTTGTTTGGGACTTACTTCCAGATTTAGAAAGACCACAGGCCATCAGATGGTTTATGCCAATGAAGGGTGAGAAGCCAACACAGTTGAGGTGGTCCATTTCCCTACAGGGGATGAACTTTACAGTGGAACAACGGACCTGGCACAGAACCCACACATGCTGATGGTCTGCCTACATTCTTCCACCTCAGTGATAACTCTCAGGAGGTTGGGACGTTCTCCTTACTTTCATCTGGAAGGAGCACATGTTAGACATGGCAACCTAGGCGTGGTTTTCCCCGTCTTTCTGTCCCTGCCGCCTGTATTTTTGATGGTGTGCTCCCTGTGTAATTGTGATTCTGGTTATCCATGATTGGTATGTTTGATTTACTGGAACATCCTTGGTAAAATGCATTATGTGTGTCCAGGGCATGCAAATCAAATGCTACTAGTGCGCCTGCAGCACTGAATGTGCCATCCACATGAATTGTCCTGTAAACTTGTCTCTGGCCTGCCATTGCATTGCCTGTGAGTGCAGTTTTAAACTGCCATGTTGACCTGGCAAGTATACCCACTTGCTAGGCCATACCTTTCCCTTTTCCTACATATAGAGCAACCCCAACGTAGGACTAAGGTGCCCCCATTGGCAGCGTGCTGTATATGTGAAAGGTAGGACATATGCTGGTGTTTTACATGTCCTGATAGTGAAAATACTGCCAATTTTGTTTTTCACTATTGCTAGGCCTGTCTCTCCCATAGATTATCATAGGATCTGCCTTGTAACATTTTACAAGTTTAACTTTCAATTGAGAAGAGATGGAGATTTGGAGTTTGGGCTCCCTGGAGCTCAGAATTTTAAAATACATCTTTTAGTCAACGTTTTTTTTTATATTGTGTGTTTGAAAATTGCACTTTTTGAAAGTGGCTATTTTCTTGTTTAACCATCCTGTGGAATCCACGCCTGGTTTAGACTGACGGGGATGTTTGTGCATTCATTATAGACAGTCACACAACAGGAACTGAGGTGTGTCCTGCATATCCAGATGAGCCATCACTAGACTGATGGGTTTTCCTGGGCAAGACTGGTGGGAGAACTTGTCATTAACACCTGAGAAGGGCTGTACCCATCCTCTCACAATGCTGTCTCCACCCTTCTGAAGTGTGTCTGGAGCCAGGGCTGGGCAGGGCAAGAATTTGTGAGCAACAAAGGCTTTCTTTGAAGTTTCAAAGGCAAAATGGGTGTAATTATTGGACATAAAACCTGAGATTTTTAGAACACTTCTGGATCGAGAAGATCCTTTTGTTAGAAATGGGGATCTATAGTTGACAAAGGTATGTCCAAGGAAAGACCCTTCCTTCTAGTCAGGGTAAGGGGATTATATACTTTAGATAACCCCTGCTCACCCCCTTAGTAGCTTGAAACTAGCAGACAGGCTTATCCCAAAGACTATGGGTAAAGTATTTGCACCCGACACACCGTAACACAACGAAAACAATGCAAAAGGACATCACACCAGTTTTGAAAAATAAAGTATCTTTATTTAAACCAAACAAAACCAAAATAACAAAAATCCAATATTCATGTACCAAGATATTACTTATAGGACGGTTACTTCAGCAATAGAACTATACAAACAAATAGCTCCACCTGGGGCAAATATGATGTAGTGACAGGCACAAATTCAAGTACGGCGCCAACCTCTAGGTTCACAGGTCGGGCATGAAGTCACACAGACCCCTAAACATCAGTACCTTGGAAACAATGTCAACAGACAATGCATGGCTTCGTGGAGGTGAGGCCTTGATTGCTGACACAAAGCTGACTCGTTTCTTCCACAGGGGAGATGAGGTGTCCAGTCTGTGAGAAGGTGAGGTATCGAGTCCAGGACAGTTGAGGAGACGTGAAGTGGAGTTGGCACTAAGGTGTCTGTTCCAGTGAGGCGATACAACGTAAAAGAGTTCATAAAGTCAATCATGTCAGTTATTGGCTCCATAAGAACGTGATGCTGGCGCTAGTGGTGATGGCATTGGTGCGAGCCCTGGCATCGGGAAGACCAATAACTGCAGGCGTCGTAGGGTGTCAGGCGGTGTGTAGTGCATTTACGAGCATTGCCCCAGGCTTTGGTGCATGTTTTACATCACTTATAGTGTTGCTGACAGTGCCAGATTTGTTGTTCCTGCTTTGTAGCACCAATCAGACAATTCTCAGGGCCCAGGAACTGGAATTGGCACCCTGTTGAATACAGGAGTCAACAGACAAGCCCAAATGCTGGTCAGTTGGTTGCAGGTGAAGTCTTTGTGTCCCGGAGACTTCAGAACAGGACGTAAGCACACACAAGAACTTAGGGATTGTTCTCAAGCAGGTTCACAGCAAAGTTCCAGTTTTTGTCCTCTCTTTGGCAAAAGCACCTACTGCCGTCCAACACAGAAAAGCTACACAGCAAAGGGGCAGTGATCCTCCTTACAGCTCTCCAGCTCTTCTCCTTGGTAGAGGTTCCTCTTAAAAAGCAGAAGTGATCTAATTCTCTGAAGTTTAAGGTCCAATGCTTATACCCCACTTTCCTATTGTTCTCTTTATGGCAAGGGTCTTTGAGCCTATTCAAACCCAGTTCTATCCTTTCTGGCCCACCTTCCCTACAGGAGTTGGATACAGCATTGTGCAAAATAATCATAGCCTTCTAATGTTCTAGGGAAACCCCTCCCACTGCTCTAAATGCAGACAAGGTCTATTTAACCTAGCTATGCATAAACCAGGAAAGGCAAGGTACACCTCAACACCCCCTTGGGACTTGCTTGCATGAATGCACATCACCAGCTCCTGTCACTCCTAACCCAGACAGTGAATACACAAACTGGCAGAGGCACACAGCATAGTTAAACAAGAAAATGGCCACTTTCTAAAAGTGGCATTTCCAAACACATAATTTAAAAATCCACCTTCTCTAAAAGGTGTTTTATGAAATTCTGAGTTCAGATAGCCTAAAATCCATTCTTCCATCTTGTCCCTATTGAAAGTTCCACATCTAAAATAATACAGCAGGGTTCCAATGATAGCCTACGGGACAGACAGACAGACTTTCAACAGTGGAAAACAAAATGTACAGTATTTCAATACCAGGAAATGTCACACACACCAGTACATGTATTACCTTTCACATATACTGCACCCGCCCCTTGGGGATACCTTATGCATACATGAGGGGTGTCTTACATAGAAGAAAAGTGAAGGTTTGGGCCTGGCCAGTGGTTGCACTTGCCAGGTCAACATGGTAGTTAGAAATGTGTGCGCAGACACTACAGTGATAGGTCTGAGACTCTTTTACAGGGATGCAAGCCAACTAGTAGCATTTCATAAACAGGCCCTGACACACTCGTTGCAATTTAATAGGGACTTGCCAGTAAATCAAATATGCCTATCATGGATAACCAATCATCATTACAATTTACACAGGGAGCACTTGCACTTGACACTGATCAGCAGTGGTAAAGTGCAAAAAGCATCTAAGCCAGCAAACACAAAATCCATCACACAGTCAAACATGCAGGAGGTAGAGGCAAAAAGTCAGGGGAAATCACTCCAAGGATCCCAGGCTTAACACCTGCCAAGAAGATGAGCAGAATAACTGTCAGGAGGAGTACTGCCCCTTTACTGCATGTTGCTTTGCTGGGTTGGCCTGCAGTTGTTGCTTCTGTCTGTGGGCAGTAGAAAGGACTGGATTTGTACTTTGCTGTATCCTGCTTGAGAAGATTCTCCAAGGGCTTGAAGTAGAGCTTGCCTCTTGTTAAGAAGTCTGAGGGACATAAGGACTTCACCTTGAGAATCCTCTAACTCCACTGCTAGGAGTCCTGACCTGCCTTGTGGTTCCAATTCCAGTTCTGGGCCCTTGGAGGCTGTTCCTACTTTAAAAAGCTAAGAGAAGCCTGAAAAGTGACACATCGCCCTTCCACTGCCTATTTATCCAAGGTAGCAACAGTGTGCAAGAAGAATTTCCACGCGCGGCTGTCGTGCTGCTGAAGGCATTGACACAGCGTCTGCCCACACCAGAAGAGACTGACGTTGCCCAAGATCAGCGCACCAGTCTTTGAAGTCCGAGACCATTACATTGACTACGACACAGACCCTGCTCTGCTGCTGAAAAAATTGATACGTCTTGGGACCAGGGCTGAAGAAATCGACACAGTGTATGTGTGCCGACCTCCAGCACGTCCAGATTTCCATGCATCGCACCTGTGCGGCAAGTTTTCCTGAACGTAGGAAAATGCCTCTTTTGACATGGTTAGCCCCCACTTTTTTCCTGATGTCTGATTTAATTTCAAACTATAAGTCTACTGACTCCCTGCAAACCAGGTTCCCAGGTGCAGATCTCATTTCCCTAACATTGTACCATGATTAGTGCAACTTCTGTTACCACGGTAAGCCCCAGTAAATATTACCCCATGTAACCTCGGCATGCGGAAGGAAGGAAGTCCACATGAAACACCTCACCTGTTTCCGGCTGTACCACTAATGCAGACCGTTTGTCCAGGAGCGGGACAAACCGAAGAGTCAACATGGCACAGAGCCCTGTGTGCCATGCGAACCTAACACTGCATAAGATATAGGTAAGCCACCCCTACTGCAGGCCTTTAGCCCTAAGGCAGGGTACACTATAGCCTATGTGATGGCCCATCAGCACAAGCAGATGGATCCCTACGATATCCAGTTCATTGTCGGTGTTGTAAGTGAACAGGGATGCCATAGAGAGTACATGTGCTGGATACTAGTCACCATAAGTTACCTATCTCCAAGATGCCTTAACTGATATCTAAGATGTTTGGTGCCAAACATCTTGTCTTAATAAATCCTTGCTGATGCCAGTGTTGGAGTTATTAATACATTCAGACATGAAACCCTTCTAGAGCGTTTCCTAAAACAACTGGTGTGGACCCTGTCTAGTTTTAGCAGCCTGCCATCACAAGACATGTTTCTGGATCTCTGGTTAGGGAGCCAGAGCTCTCCAGATCCAGAAACAATGCCCCATCTGGGTGGAGGTGGTAACACCTTCCCCCCTGCTGGATCTGCTTAGGCAGAAGTGGGAACTTTAAAGGCCATTCTGCATTTCGAGACCAATGGTCTCTTCTTCAGGGGACACTGTGACTGAAAAATTAAATGAAAAATAGTGTAAATGCCTTTGTAATTTGTTGCTAGTGAAATCTTAAATTAGATGATAATCTACAAGGCCTTTCGAATCTCAAGGGGTCATGTGTAGTCATACGTGTTACTGTCATACGTGCACATTCATGCTTTTAACGTGTGTTTTTGTCACCAAGATGAAGTTGCCCACGATTAAATGTCAGAAGAACTATAAGCCCGAGACGGTGAATATATGAATGTTTTAAATGATTTACCACGTGGTGGGCTTGTACTTGCAGGGGAGAAGCAACTGTGGTAGTAGGAGGGATCTGTAATGAAATAGAGTACGCTGGAATCTATCTGGGGTAATGAAGATAATCAGCTTGCAGATACGGGGAGATTACATGAAACGTACCTGTGATATATGAAAGCTTTAACATGGATTCTTGAAAAAACGGGATGAAAAATCTAAGGGGAAACAGAATGTTGCATTACTGAAAGATCGCTGGAAGAAGTCGGAGGTACTGAGAGCCTCATTACAAGATAAAACAAGAAAAACGGCCGGTTCTTACCTCGACTGGGAGAACGCATTCGAAATCTAGTCCGTGTGCCTCTATGCTAGTTGATAACTGAATGGCGTCTCGCGTTTCGGTATGGACGATATACGCTTGCTGTGGGGACGGTAATAGAGATAAAAATGAGACTGTCTAGAATGGTTACGAACGCCATCTTAGATTGCCTGAAGGCATCAGTGCTGAGGATAGCGTGCTCAATAAAGTTATTGTTGAAATAACTAAGTTGCAAAAGGTAAACAGAAGATTATATTAAAGCCTATGGACGGCGTGTGAAAGACAAGGAAAGATGATCCACGGTGCGACTGTGGATTCTCAAAGGGTGAAAGGTGAATGAATATAAACATGCTGAGGACTGACCCTATTGCTGAAGTAAAATATAGCGAAGGAATGGAAACATAGTAGTGAAGAGGAGGAAATAAAGTGGGATGTCATATATTCACATTTATGACTCTGTGCTTAATAAATGAGGTTCTATCTGATATGTACCTTGGTGATATCATGTGTGGACGATGCTTGGAGGTGTGTGGAAAACATGGTTGTTTGTAGAAGAGTAAGTTAGCTTACTCTGCGTTAATTTTCATAGTGTGGAGAAACCAAGTTACTGTTACAGGAAACAGCTTAAATCCATTTTATCATTGAGTCCCTGAGGTTCCATTGTTTGGAATTTCTTAATGAGTAGAGCTTCTCTTTGGGACAAAAACTGGCTGGCATTCCTTCCCTCTTGATTGATGATTTTTTCAATTACTGTAAATCTTACTTGGGCAATATTGTGTTGATCCTTGAGCAAATGTACTACCAGATTGGAGTTGGTGTTTTTGTTTCGAATCATGCTTTTATGTTCCCCTACTCTTATTTTAATTTTTCTTTCGGTTTTCCATATGTAAAGGGGTCCACATGAGCATTTTATGCTATAAATGACGTATGTTGTATTACAGTCAGCAGTGAATCGTAACATTATTTTTTCTCCAGTTCTATGATGCATTATGTGATCTAGTTGTATTACGTTATTGCAATGAGTGCAATTATTGCATTTTCTCATGCCCTTGTGCTGAGTTGCATCTTTTTCTTTCGATGGTGACAACATTTCTTTTAAATTGTGGCTTCTGGTGTACGCGAATATGGGTTTTTCCATAAAGATTTGGTTGAAATCTTTATCTTTTTGAAGTAGTTCCCATCTTTTGGTGATTATTTTTTTGATACTTGATGATCTTGTTGAAAATTTAGATATGAAAAAAAATCGGTTTTAAACTGTTGTTTTGGATTTAGATTGGAGTAAGTCTTAACGATCAATCTTTGCTGCACGAGTAATTGCATTGTTGATGCATTCTTCCGGGTAACCTCTTTGTGCAAATCTTGTGTGTAGGTGTTTAAGGTCTCGTTGGTATGCGTCGGTTGTAGAGGCTATTTATCGATGATATTTTCATCATCTGGTCAAGCACTAAAGCAGCCTTAGAGAAAAACATCGGAATCTTAAACCACCAAAATGACAGAATTAAATTCACTCATGTAATTGATAAAAGTGAATTATAATTTTTAGATATGAAAATTGAAAAAACAGACCAAGGAATCGCAACATCAACATTCATTAAATCTACAGATGATCGTAATAACACTTTAATGTACAACAACTTCCACTCTCCTTTACTTATCAATAATGTTCTGTTCTCACAAATACTACGCAGCAAAAGAATAGCCTCTACAACCAAAGCATACCAACGAGACCGTAAAGGCCTACACACAAGATTTGCACAAAGAGGTTACCCGGAAGAATGCATCAACAATGCAATTACTCGTGCAGCAAAGATTGATCGTAAAGACTTACTCCAATCTAGATCAAAAACAACAGTTCAAAACCGATTTGTTTTCATATCTAAATTTTCAACAAGATCATCAAGTATCAAAAAAATAATCACCAAAAGATGGGAACTACTTCAAAAAGACAAAGATTTCAACCAAATCTTTATGGTAAAACCCATATTCGTGTACACTCGCAAACGGGAAGGGGTACTCCGGGGACTGCTTCCCCTTTGTGAATGGATGTGTAAATATTTTTTAGGAGCAGGCAGTGGTCCCAGCATAACTGATGCATCGCCTCCGCAGGGACTCTGGAACTCATGAGTTGGAGTGTGTGATGCTCCACAATCAAAAGTTTGAAATAGAGCAAAAACAACAAGAGAAAGAGAAACTGTTGCACTGTCAGAAAATAAATTGTTGTTGGTTCATGAATTAAGTGTGAAGGAGCTGGACATCAAGCCCAAGCAGGTAGAGTCCAGTTCAAATGATGGCACCGTACAGCCAGTGCAGTCTGGGTAAAAGGTGCGCATTCCAAAGGATCTGGTAAAAGGTAACAGGATTGGCAATGGCATACATGCTTCTTTGTGGGGTAAGTGGCAGCACTCCATATGAATGAGGTCCATAACACCCATTGGGGTGGGGGTCTTTGGAATTGCTTTGAGATGGAAGGTAGGGATACTTTGACAGCCCTGGGGGAAATACAGAACCTCATTTACACTATCACAAAGGACACCTTAATCACCCGGTATGATTTAACCCCAGAGCAATATAAGGCAAATTTGAGATCTTTAAAGAAACTGATTCTCATATTGGAATGCGTAACTCTTTTTTGCAGAGCACAGGATGGTTGGATAAAAGGCAGCCAGGTAAATGACTATCAGGGAATGTATAATTTAATTGTTTGGGAGCACTTGTATAGTCTTTGTTTGCCAGAGCTGCGCTAGCATCTGATTGATAGCAAGCTGACTAACCCAAGGAAGCTTTCTCAGGTGACGGACTGCTGGACGAGTACCAGGGTCCACAAGGGGTATGTGGAAGACTCTACCAAGGGTGGTCAGTTTCCCCAGCAGAAGAGTTTGGGGGCAGGGATAAACAGAGGGAGTTCTCTAAAGGGCTCCAATCTAGTTCCCAGGGTACGGATTACCATCTTCCAGGTGAGAAAAAGCCATGGATCTCTACAGGTAAGCCTGCAGAGAGGGGTACCTACAAGTGTTTTGCATGTGGTCATGAGGGACACATGAGGGGGGACACCAAGTGGACACCGGCACCCACTGGTGCACAGTCATGGGAGTTGGCATGTATAGTACTTGGGGAGGAGTTGGTTCCAGGACAAGTGTGGGAGCCTACTGAGATGAGCCTTATCTCACTAGGGGACAGTGATATCATCCAGAAAACCCTACTGTCTGAGAACATTATATAGTACAGGCAGTGGATGGCCATCAATGGGCAGAAGGTGGAGGCTCTGAGACACAGCAGCCAGTGTTACAATGGTACGTTGTCACCTTGTGTCTGAAGAGAAGGTGGTCCCCAATGTGTTTTGCCAGGTAGTTGCTGTGTATAATTAATTCTGAGCACCAGTACAAGGTGGCACAGGTTCAATTTGAGTGGTGGGGGGGAATCTCATGCCCCTTGAGGGTTGCTGTGAGTCCAACCACGCCTGTTGACTGTCTGCTAGGGAATGACCTGGAGGACTCCCCATGGTGTCGGGAGGAATGCCAGGCACACTTGCAGATGTTGGTTTTGCCTCAATGGGCGTGTGTGACCACTCACTCAATGGCACCCAGTAAGGGTGATCAAGAGAACCTGGAGCCTGAAAGAGTGGCCCAGGTAACTGCCAGTAAGAGGAGAGGCAGGGGACAAAAGAAACCAGACCCAGAAGTCCCCATTGCCTGTGAGGAGGCTGACCCTAAGGGGGATGCCCCAGAGTCTACAGGAGAGCAAGTGGCCGAATTGGGGAATGTGCCTGAGATGACCAATTGGCAGCGAGAAAGGCGTCCCACCAGGGAGGAATGCTACATTGGGCTGCAGGAATGCCCTTCTCTTGTGGGGTTGGGGCAGCAGTCTGGGTCACATTGGATCCACTGGGAGAATGGTCTCCTGTATAGTGAGCCTAAGGTTGCTGATTTTACGGCAGCCCATGTGCTGATGGTACTCCAGTGCTTCAGTGCACCCTATTGGGTCTGGTTCTTAATGTGCTTTCAGCAGGACATTTGGGTCAGGACAAGACCATGAAAGACCCATTGTAGGTCCTGCCAAACAGGTAAGAGTGGTAGGGGATGTAAGGCTTCTCGTGGAACTTTCCATGTGGTCATAAAACCTTTTGAGTGGGTGGGAATTGAAAATATGGGGCCTCTGTATCCCAAAAACAGCCATGGACAACAGGTTTATCGTGGACTTCCTGGACTTGCCACCCAGTACCCGGAGACTATACCACTGAGAACGGTGACAGCATCAGTGGGGGGCTGGGCACTGAGGAGAATCTTTTCCCATGAGAGTTTCCACAAGAAAGTGATATCCGACCGAGAAACCAACTTCATATCCAAGTGTATTAGGTTCCTGTGGGAGGAGTGTGGTGTATCTACAAGTTCACCACTCCTTACCAGCCCCAAAGTAATGGGTTGGTTGAGAGGTTCAACCAGACCCTGAACGGCATGATAGGGGGTCTGTCAGACCCCATGAGGCATAAGTGGGACATCCTCTTGTCATGCCTTCTCTTTACTTATTGGAAGGTACCACAGAAGTCACTGGTTTCAGCCACTTTAAGCTGCTTCATGGGCACCCTCTGAGAAGACCTCTTAGTCTTGTGAAAGAAGGCTGAAAGAAGGGTCCCAGTAATCCGCCAGGATGCTTTAAGCTATATGCTGGCCTTTATAAACCAGACTGAGCTTCAATAAGCTTGCTCAGTTGAACCTGGAATTAAGCCAGGAAGATATGAAACACTGGTATCACTAGAATGCCACTCTGTCTGAGTTTCATCCTGGCCAGACAGTGTGGGACATGGCCCCAGCAGCGCTGTGTCCTCTCCAGATCAAGTTGACTAGGCCTTTTGAGGTGTTGGAGCACAAGAGGGATGTCACCTATCTATGAATTTGTGGGCTCCATGGAACTAATTAAGGGTGCCAAATGTGAACCGCCTCAAGTCTCACTTTGAGAGGTCTGGAGAGAACATGCTCTTGGCAACAGGTGATGGGTGGTGAGGAGATTGAGCCTCTTTCTGACATCCTTTATGCCAAGGAGCAAGATGGGTCAGTAGAAGGTGTGAACCTCTCCTGCCCTGACACCTGAACAGCAGAATGACTATTGCCAGTTGCTGGGTCAGTTTGCCACTCTGTTTTGCCTAATCCCACTAGTCATACATTGTTGTACCCACGATGTGGACACGGGATAGTCCACCTGTGAAGCATGACATTTACAGGTTGACTGCCAGTATCATGGAAGATTTTTCCAAGATGTTGGCGTTTAAGGGTGATCGAGCCCTCCAACAGTCCATGGGCCAGCCCAGTGGTCTTGGTTCCGAAGGCTGCTGCACATGGTGCCACACACCTGGTACAGTTCTGTGTGGGCTACTGTGGGCTCAACACCATCGCTAAGACTGATGCACACCCCATTCCCGAGCTGATAAGCTCATAGATCGGCTGGGAGCTGCCAAGTCCCTTAGTACGTTTGATTTAAGACCTAGACTGAGGTGAGAGCCTTTATAGGTCTCAATGATTATCACTGATTATTACAGGAGATATATTAAGGACTTTGGCACCATTGTTGCCCTCCTAACTGAGCTGGCTCCTAGGAAGCAGCCAAAGAAAGTGATATGTACTGATGCCTGACAAAATGCTGGTGATGCCCTGAAGGCAGCCATGTGAATGGCACCCATGCTCAGGGCACCTGCCTTCTCCCAATAATTATTTGTGCAGACAGATGCTACAGAGCATGGTGCAGGGTGGGTACTCTCACAGCTGGAGGATGTGTGCCTGGACCAACCTATAGCCTTCATTAGCAAGGGATTACTTCCCCAAGAACAGAGGTGGAGAGGAATTGAGCAAGAAGGCTTTACTGTGGTCCGGGCATTGAGGAAGCTAAGACCCTACTTGTTTGGGACTTACTTCCAGATTTAGAAAGACCACAGGCCATCAGATGGTTTATGCCAATGAAGGGTGAGAAGCCAACACAGTTGAGGTGGTCCATTTCCCTACAGGGGATGAACTTTACAGTGGAACAACGGACCTGGCACAGAACCCACACATGCTGATGGTCTGCCTACATTCTTCCACCTCAGTGATAACTCTCAGGAGGTTGGGACGTTCTCCTTACTTTCATCTGGAAGGAGCACATGTTAGACATGGCAACCTAGGCGTGGTTTTCCCCGTCTTTCTGTCCCTGCCGCCTGTATTTTTGATGGTGTGCTCCCTGTGTAATTGTGATTCTGGTTATCCATGATTGGTATGTTTGATTTACTGGAACATCCTTGGTAAAATGCATTATGTGTGTCCAGGGCATGCAAATCAAATGCTACTAGTGCACCTGCAGCACTGAATGTGCCATCCACATGAATTGTCCTGTAAACTTGTCTCTGGCCTGCCATTGCATTGCCTGTGAGTGCAGTTTTAAACTGCCATGTTGACCTGGCAAGTATACCCACTTGCTAGGCCATACCTTTCCCTTTTCCTACATATAGAGCAACCCCAACGTAGGACTAAGGTGCCCCCATTGGCAGCGTGCTGTATATGTGAAAGGTAGGACATATGCTGGTGGTTTACATGTCCTGATAGTGAAAATACTGCCAATTTTGATTTTCACTATTGCTAGGCCTGTCTCTCCCATAGATTATCATAGGAGCTGCCTTGTAACATTTTACAAGTTTAACTTTCAATTGAGAAGAGATGGAGATTTGGAGTTTGGGCTCCCTGGAGCTCAGAATTTTAAAATACATCTTTTAGTCAACGTTTTTTTTTATATTGTGTGTTTGAAAATTGCACTTTTTGAAAGTGGCTATTTTCTTGTTTAACCATCCTGTGGAATCCACGCCTGGTTTAGACTGACGGGGATGTTTGTGCATTCATTATAGACAGTCACACAACAGGAACTGAGGTGTGTCCTGCATATCCAGATGAGCCATCACTAGACTGATGGGTTTTCCTGGGCAAGACTGGTGGGAGAACTTGACATTAACACCTGAGTAGGGCTGTACCCATCCTCTCACAATGCTGTCTCCACCCTTCTGAAGTGTGTCTGGAGCCAGGGCTGGGCAGGGCAAGAATTTGTGAGCAACAAAGACTTTCTTTGAAGTTTCAAAGGCAAAATGGGTGTAATTATTGGACATAAAACCTGAGATTTTTAGAACAC